>NC_058522.1:295062528-299862528 GCF_904849725.1 Hordeum vulgare subsp. vulgare
ACACATGCAATGAAATGAAAAAAGGAAAAATTGAACAACGACTCACCGGAGGAGGGCCGATGGAGGAGGGCCGGCACAGAGGAGGGGCTCGTCGTAATGGGAGGGAGGAGGTGGGGCGCCACGGGGAGGCAGGCTCGCCGTGGGGGAGGGGCTGGCTCCGGTGGTGGGGTGCCTCCGCGATGGGAGGGAGGAGGTGAGGCACAGTGGGAAGGTGGGTCGATGCAGGAGAGGGGGAGAGAGAGGGGGCCATGGGGAGGGGGGATCGCCGCGGGGCGGTGGGCATTGGGGAGCGGCGGGAGGGAGGAAGAGGGGATGTGAGGGAGGGAGAGAGAGAGGGGGGTGGGGCCGACTAACGGCAGTGCGGTTGGCCGTCTGCTAGCTCACGACAAAGGAAGTTTGTTGTTTGCTAGCACGCGGAAAAGAAGGCACCCATTCGACCTAACAAGGTCTAGTGCCCAGTGGGCCCATCTGGGTCCTTTGCCGTTTACTTTTGGGCTTTTTGCCGTCAGCTAGCAGACGACAAAGAAGGGCCTGATGTCAAATACCATATTAGCCATCAGTCCCTTCTTTTTCTTCTATTTTTTTGGAAGCTAATGACAAAGAACTTCTTTGTCATCTGCTCGCATATGGCAAAGAACTGACAAATGGAAAATTCTCTGATTCCAGTAGTGAAGGGAGACACTGTTTTACCCAAGTCTGGACCCTCTCGATGGAGGTAAAACCCTTCGTCTTGATTTTGTTTATATTGATGGTGGAGTATTGAATACATAGTTGATCAGCCCTTAGATCGTATATTGTGGTCTAAATCCCTAGGAGTAGTGATCTTAACGATCCCTATGGACTAAAAGCCTTCTGGTTTATATAGATACCAGGGGCACTAGGGTTACACAATGTCGGTGAAACCCTGGAGAAAACATGTCGACCATCATCTTGCCTTGGAGCACACACCAAGTCTTCGGAAGAATCCATTCTAGATACAACATTGTTTGATAATTTTGACTTCAATGATAATCAGAGGGGGTCCATGAGTTCATCCCATGACAATAGGTCAGTGGCCCGAGGACCCCTTAGTCCCGGACTCCCTCACCACTCGCGATCTAAACCGAGCCAATGTTGAACGGATGACTCCTCCACATTCAACACACGTGCGGCTCGGTGAGGTCTCCGCTTCCTTGATCCAGCAAGAGAGGGAGAGAAGTAGATGGGATTGCTGATAGCATGACACCGTGACGATGGCAGTGGTGGTGTAGTGTCAGCAGGGCTTTGCTAAGCGCTCCCAGAATGACGAAACGAGGAAGAAACATGGAGATGGGAGAGTTAGGGTTGCACCATGGCTTGGGGTGCGGCTGCCCTCTGTCACGCCCACTATATATAGGGGCAAGTGGATAAGGGTCCATTCGTAGCCCATCCTCCAAGGGAGGGGCGGCGGACAAAGGGGGTGGAGTGGCCCCTAAGGCAAGGGCGCCCCCTTAGGGTTTCCGCTCACCAACCCTAGGCGCATGTGCTTGGGGGGAGGGTGTGGCTCCCAGTCCATCAGGGGATAGTGTGCCCCCTATTCACCCATGTGTCCCCCGGGGTAGGTGGACCCCTCCCCCGGTGGTGGACCCCTCGAACCCTTTCAGCACCCCAAGTACATTGTAGAACCCGAATATAACTTCACCATATATAATTATTTACCTCCGGACCATTATGGAGTTCCTCGTGACGTATGGGATCTCATTTGGGACTTCGAGCAATATTTGGTCACCAACATACATATCTCAATACTACTCTAGCATCATTGAAAAGCGTGCGGGTCCTAGGGGTTCAAAAATCATGTAGACATGACCGAGATGCCTCTACGGTCAATAACGAATAACGGGATCTCGATGCCCATATTGGTTACTACATGTTCCATGAAGATCTTTATCAGTTGAACCACAATGTCGAGGATCGATTAATCCCGTATGCAATTCCCTTTGTCCGACGATATGTTACTTTCCCGAGATTCGATAGTACGTATCTCCATACCGAGTTCAATCTTGTTACCGACAAGTCTCTTTATTCGTTTTGTAATATAAGATCCTGTGACTAAACTCTTTAATCACATGCTTGCAAGCTCCTTGGGATGTTGTATTACCTAGAGGCCTGAGAGATATCTCTGTCATACGGAGTGACAAATTACAATCTCGATCCATGCAACCCAACAAAAACCCTCGAAGACACTTGTGGAGCATACTTATGATCACCCTGCTACAAAGTAAGTTTTGGATGCACACTAAGTATTCCTATGGTGTCAGGGAGTTGCACGATCTCATGGCCCTAGGAACAAATACTTGACATGAAGAAAGTTGTAGCAAAAAATAAGTGATACGATCATATGCTAAGCTTACAGTTGGGCCTTGTCCATCACATCTTTATCCTAATGATGTGATGTTGTTATCAAATGACAATCATGTCTATGGGTAGGCAACCTTAACCATATTTGATCAAAGAGCTAGTGTAGTAGAGTCTCACTAGGGACATGGTGTTGTTTATGTATCCACACATGTATTAAGTTTCCGGTGAGTACAATTATAGCATGGATAATAAACACTTACCATGAATAAGGAAATATGATAATAACCAATTTATTATTGCCTCGAGGTCATATTTCCAACAGTCTCCCACTTGCAGTAGAGATAATTATTTAGCTTACATTGTAATGTATCTAACACCCATAAAGTCTAATCCTCATCATGTTTTGCTCGTGAGAGAGGTTTAGTCTACGGGTCTGCCACATTTAGATGTGTATGTACTTTGCAAATATTTATGTCTCCTTCCTTGATGTAATCACGAGTGGAGTTGAAGCGACACTTTATATACTTGGTCTTCTTGTGAAACCTGGGCTCTTTGGCAATGGCAATGTCTCTAGTGTTGTCACGAAGGATAATCATCAAATCCGATGCACTAGGCACAACTCCTAGATTAGTCATGAACTGTTTCATCCGGATTTCTTCTGCGCCGCTTGTGAAGCAGCTATATATTCCACCTCACATGTAGATACTGCTACCACTCTTTGATTGGAGATACTACAACTGACCGCTCCACCATTCATAATAAATATGTATTCGGTTTGAGACTTTGAGTCATCTGGATCGGTGTCAAAGCTAGCATCGATGTAACACTTTACGACGAGCACTTCATCACCCCTATAAGCAAGAAACATTTCCTTAGTCCTCTTTAGGTACTTAAGGATTTTTTTACCGATGGCTAATGTTCCACTCCTAGATCGCTTTGAAACCTTCCGACCTAACTTATTGGAAGGCACACATCCGATCTAATGCACAACATGGCATACATGATGAGCGTATGGCAGAGGCATAGGGAATGACTCTCATTTTTCTCTATCTTCTGTTGTTACTGGGCGTTGAGTCTTACTCAACTTCACACCTTGTAGAACACGTAAGAACCCCTTCTTGGACTTGTTTGTTTTGAACTTCTTGGAAACCTTGTCAAGGTATGTACTCTGTCAACGTCCTATTAAGCGTCTCGATCTATCTCTATAGATCTTGATGCCTAATATTTAAGCTGCTTCAGCGATGTCTTTGATTTAAAAGCTCTTGTTCAAGTATTTCTTCACACTTTCCAAAAATTATACACTATTTCCAATCAACAATATGTCATCCACATATAATATTAGAAATGCTATAGAGCTGCCACTCACTTTCTTCTAAATATAAGCTTCTCCATAAACTTGTATAAACCCAAAAGCTTTGTTCACCTCATCAAAGGAAGGATTTGAACTTTGAGATGCTTGCACTAGTCCATACATGAATTAGTGGAGCTTGCATACTTTATTAGCATCCTTAGGATTGAAGAAAACTTCCGGTTATACCACATACAACTTTCCTTAAGGAAACCGTTAAGGAGTGTAGTTTTGACATCCAACTGCCAGATTTCATAATAAAAAATGCAACAATTTATAACATAATCTTGACACACTTTAGCATCTCTACGGGTGAGAAAGTCAAATCATAGAAAACCCCTTAAACTTGCGAAAACTCTTTTGCAACAATTCGTACTTTATGGATGGTTACATTACCATTAGTGCATGTCTTCTTCTCAAAGATCCATTTATTCTGATTGGCCTTAAGATCATCAGGTAAGTCCTCCAAAGTACTACTTGATTTTCATACATGGATCCTATCTCGGATTTCATGGCCTCTAGCTATTTCTCGAATTCTGGGTCGACCATCGCTTCCTCATAGTTCGTAGGCTCTCCGTTGTCTATTGTACCACTCTAGGTTAGTACAAGTCCTTGTCGACCTACGAAGTTCAGTATAGAGTTGATTCAAAGTCTCATGATCATCATCATTAGTTTCCTCTTCAATTTGTGTAGGCATCGCACGAACATCTTTCTGCATTGTGCTACTCTCCAATTGAAGTGAAGGTTTGATAACCTCGTCAAGTTCTACCTTTCGCGCACTCACTTCTTTATAGATAAACTCCTTCTCTAGAAAGGATCCATTCTTGGCAACAAATAGTTTACTTTCGGACCTATGATATAAGGTATACTCAATTGTTTCTTTAGGGTATCCTATGAAGATGCATTTTTTCGCTTTGGGTTCTAGCTTATCAGGCTGAAGCCTTTTGACATAAGCATCACATACCCAAACTTTGAGAAACGACAACTTAGTTTTTTCCCAAGTCATAATTTATACGGTGTCGTCTCAACAGATTTAGATGGTGCCCTATTTAAAATGAATGCAATTTTCTCTAATGCATAACCCCAAAACAATAGTAGAAAATCTATAAAAGACATCATGGAACACACTTATTCAATAGAGTACAATTACGACGTTCAGACACATCATTACATTGGGGTGTTCCAGATGGCATGAGTTGTGAAACAATTTCACGTTCTCTTAAATGTGTGTATAACTCTGTTTGACGTACCTTTGTACGTAATGTAGCAAAAAATGTATGCTTAGAAATGAAGGATTTTCTAAGTGCACAACCTCGTCGTTTGTGTGTTTAAGTGATCCCATACGTGCATGTCCTTGCACCTTAGTTCATGTGCACATACTTGCATAACCCACCCATGACCATGGCATGCACAGATGTATGAAATAAAGCATGTACGTGCACTCGATTTGGTATGGCCAACGAGTGTATGTGTATTGACCGGATCATACAGATTTTCACGATACATGTATGTATCCAAATACCCACGCTCTAACCGGCAAGTGTGTCATGTATATGTATATCTTTACCTAATATTAAAAGAACGATTGTGTCACCAACCCAACAACAGAGGACTCTCGTGCGGGCCAGCCCAAGAGGGAGACCCGCAAGCCGACCCGGCTTGCACGTAGCGAGCGAGCCTGAGGCCGGTTGTATACTTAAGACACATTAGCAGATTGGGCGCGGCGGCGGATGGCTGGAACCTGGCGAGCGTGTTCGTTGCGTGTTCTTACTCCTCTCCTATCTCTCCCATCCCTCTCCTAGGTTCGAAATTGTAGCTACCTTCCATGAAGATGAATGAAACTCGTTGATTCCTAGCTCTAGACCTCACAATCTGGTATCAGAGCCGCCAAATCCTAGAGCTACCTAACCACCCCACCACACCTGCCTCGCTCATCGCTGGCGAGCTAAAGCCATGGACAAAATTCCGCCACAGACCTGTACTATCTACGAGTTCTTGCGTGCGGACTTCGACGTTGCCCTTGCCAAAACTACGCCGGAGCACAACGAGGTGACAGTATCCGCCCTTGCCAAGCTTGACAACAAGCTGGATTTGCTATCCGGGTGCATCGATGGTGTCAAGTTGTCCATCGGTGTTGACCTCGACGAGCTTCGCGGTGACACTGGTGCAGACCACAACACTCACGTCGCGACGTCATCAGCGCCGGTGTCTCCAAGGGAGACACAGCTAGGCTCGCACCCTTCGTTCAATGGTGGACCCAGCGGATCTGATGGATTCAGGCCAGATTTGAAGCAGCGATAGGCAGGTTCCAAGTATGTACCCCCTCCAGCTAGAGGTATGCCTACTGAGCTGAGTCATCATCGTCAGGTGGTAGCAACTACTGAGAATTTTCGGCCATTCGTACCATATTAACTATCTTTCAGAACTCGCATGGAGTTGCCTCATTTTGATGGATCTAATCCGAAGTTGTGGTAGTCTCATTGTGAGGACTATTTCAAACTCTGGAATTTTCCGCAACAACAATGGATTTCGCTTGCGTCTGCTCAGTTTGAAGGATCAACTTCTCGTTGGCTAGAATTTGTTCAACGCCGAGCTCCTAATGTCAATTGGACTGAGTTTTGTTCCCTACGTAGTCTTGTTTCGGCTGCAACAAACATCCGAATTTAGTGCGATAAATGTTTCGTATCAGGCGGACTAGTTTAGTTGAGGATTATGTTGAATGTTTCTCTTAACTATATGACGAGTTGACTGCTTATGAGCCTAATCCAAGTGTTGTTCACTATTTGATTCGGTTCATGGAGGGTTTATTACCACATATTCGGTTACTGGTGGGAATCCAGCAACCTTCTGACCTTGATGGAGCATATGCCTTGCCTCTGTTGTCTGAAGAACTAGGTGATACAACTTCTGTCCCTTCAATGACAACCAGTTTCGAATCATCCTCTTCATCAGCAGTTGTGAACAGACAGAGTGGCATCTCCAAAATTCCCGAGAACAGAAGAAGTGTTGACACTGTTCGACAAGTATCAACCACAGAAGATAGAGGAGCTGCTTTGAGAGCATAATGAAAATGAAAGGAGCTCTGTTTCATATGTGGTGAACGCTGGGCTAGAGAGCATAAATGCAAACAAGAAATTCGGTTGCATGTAGTGCAGGAGATGTGGGACTATATGCTTAATTCCATTGATGCATGCAGTGAGACTGAGGATAATTCTGAACCTGAAGTTAACTGTATTTGTATATCAACAGCAACTGTGGGGATTTGATTGCACCAACCTCATCCACTATGAAGTTGATGATTCAACTACAGGGGTTATCCCTGGTGTTTTTGGTGGATTCTGGCAGTACCCATTCCTTTGTTGCTGAAGCCGTGGCTCTCAAGCTACAAGGAATTTCTGAGATGCCAGTAAATTTTGTTAAGGTGGCTAATGGTCAAGTAATTACCTGTGATAAGCAGTTGTGCAATGGGCAATGGTCTTGTGATGGCCATGATTTTGTCAGCACATTCAGAGTCTCACCATTGGGTTTCTATGATGGCATACTTGGGTTGGATTGGCTAGTTTCTCATAGGCCTATGAAAGTTGATTGGGCAACACACTGGTTAAGTTTTCAGTTGGGAGGTAACTAGGTCACTCTATTGGGCCAAGATGCATCTCCTCAGGGTATGGCTCTCATTGAGGTGTCAGCCCTGCTAGTGAAGGCTGACATTTCAAAATCTGAAATTCCTAAAGAGGTACAAGATATTTTGGATCAATTTGCTCCTGTTTTTGAGAAACCCACGGGTTTACCTCCTAGGAGAAAGTATGAACATGCAATTCTCTTAATTCCTGGAGCTCAACCAATATACTCAAGGCCATACGGACTTGCTCCTGCTCTCAAGGATGAAGTAGAGAAACAGGTTCAAGAAATGCTAGCAACTGGTATCATCACGCACAATAACAATTTTTTTTCTTCACCTATGATTATGATGCAGAAGAACGACAGAACTTGGAGACATGTTTATGATTACAAGAAGTTAAATGTTATCACTGTTAAGGGAAAGTATCCTATTCCTGTTATTGGTGAGTTGTTAGATGAATTGGCTGGTGCATGTTGGTTCTCTAAATTGGACCTAAAAGATGGATATCATCAGATCAGATTGGCACCAGGAGAGGAACATAAAACTGCTTTTCACACTCACTTGGGCCATTTTTAGTTCTTGGTCTTTTCTTTTGGCTTGACTCAAGGTCCTAACACATTCAATTTTCGCATGAATGATACTTTGTCTCCCTGTATCAGTGAATTTGTGTTGGTCTTCTTTGATGATATAATAATTATCAGTGCTTCTTATGAACTTCATCTGCAACATTTGGCTGAAGTGTTGAAGTTACTATTGCAACATCAATGGCAAGTGAAGTTATCTAAGTGTGCCTTTGCACAAACTCAGATCGGCTATTTGGGGCATATCATCAGTGGACAAGGTGTGGCCCCTGACCCGTCTAAGATACCAGCCATTCAGGAATGGCCAATTCTTACATCTGCAAAGGAAGTAAGAGGATTTTTGGGTCTGGCTGGTTATTATAGAAAGCTCATATCTCAGTATGGTATGTTGAGTAAACCCTTGACCAATGTGTTGAAAAAGGGTGTCCCATTTATTTGGTCGGATAATGAGAAGCAAGCATTCCTGATATTGAAACAAGCTTCAGTATCGGCCCATGTTCTAGCTCTTCTAGATTTTTCAAAAACATTTGTGGTTGAAACTAATGCTTGTGATGTGGGCATTGGTGAAGTGCTTATGTAGGATGGTCATTCCATTGCTAATGTCACTAAAGCATTGGGGCCCAGTAATCAAACTCCGTCAGTATATGAAAAAGAGTATTTGGTTATCTTGCTTGCAGTTGAACATTGGAGACAGTATTTGCAGTTAGCTGCATTTGTCATCAGAACTGATCAAAGAAGCTTAGCTTCTCTATCTGAACAGAGGCTTCACACCTGGTGGCAGCAGAAAGCCCTCACCAAACTATTGGGGCTGCAATATACTATCGAATACAAAAAAGGAGTGGAAAACTCAGCAGCTGATTCCTTATCCAGAAAACCTCATTCAGTTCACGATACAATGCGTGAAGTTCATCACCTGTCTTGTGCTCGACCTGCTTGGCTTGATGATATTCAATACAGCTATGTCAATGACCCTTTTGCAATGTAGTTGATTCAAAAACTGACTATTATGCCTACATCTGATGAGAAGTTTTTTCCTCAAGGCTGGTATCCTAAGCATGGGTAAATGTATTTGGGTTGGCAATGAACCACGGGTGCACAACAAGATTGTGCCTGCATTCCATGATAGTCCTTTGGATGGCCACTCAGGATTCCCTTTGACTTATAGACACATCAAGCAGCTATTCAAATGGAAGAATATGAGAGGATTCATCAAGTCTTATGTGCACCACTATTTGACTTGCCAGCAAGCAAAACCAGAAAGGATACCCTATCCAGGCTTATTACAGCCTTTGCGTGTACCCAATCTTCCCTGGGAGATGGTTACCATGGACTTTGTGGAGGGACTTCCACTGTCTGGCAGATTTAATTGCTTATTGGCGGTGATTGACAAGTTCTCGAAATATGGGCTCTTTATCCCCTTGCATCATCCATTCACGGCTGAAGATGTAACTGAAGCTTTCTTCAACAATGTTTACAAATTGCATGGTCTACCTCAGTCCATTGTGTCGGACCGAGACAAAATCTTTACCAGCAAATTTCGGAGTGAGATTTTTCAAAAAAACTAGTGTACTTCTTCGTATGAGCTCAGCTAAACACCCCCAATCTAATGGGCAGACTAAATGTTTCAACCAACAGGTGGAGTGTTTTCTGCGCTGCTTTGTCAGTGGGCACCCTTCTCGTTAGGCAAAATGGACCTCGTTGTGTGAGTTTTGGTATAATACCAACTCGCACATCTAGAGGAAAGAGTCCATTTGAGATAGTCTATGGTCATGGTCCTCGTCACTTTGGAGTAGCAGCAGATGATACGATTCAATCAACTGATTTGCAACAATGGTTGGTTGATAGAGTAGTAGTTCTCGAATCTGTCAAACAACATTTGCTTCGCGCTCAACAACGAATGAAACATCATGCAGATAAGCGCCGCACTGATCGTTCTTTTGCTGTGGGCGATCATGTCTTCCTCAAGCTGTAGTCATACCTTCAGTCGTCAATGGCACCCAGAGCTATCCACAAGTTAGCCTTCAAGTTTTATGGTCCGTTTGAGATAGTGGAACGAATTGGTGAAGTGGCATATAAACTTCTCCTACCATCCACTAGCGAATTGCACCCAGTCTTCCACGTCTCGTTGCTAAACAAGGTACTTGCTCCAGATTGTCAACCCCTGTCCCAACTCCCTGCTGTCGATGATCAGTTTCAGATTCCTGAGCAAGTTCTACAACAACGCATGATCAAGCGTGGGGCATCCTCCTTGGTGCAAGTGTTGATCAAGTGGAGCAATCTGCCGGCGGATATGGCTACTTGGGAGGACAAGATTTCGTTGTAGCAAAAGTTTCCTCGAGCACCAGCTTGGGGGCAAGCCATTTCTAAGGGAGGAGGGATTGTCAGCGAATGAACAGCAGAGGACTCTTGTGTGGGCCGACCCGGCTTGCAGGTAGCGAGTGGGCCTGAGGCCAGCTATATACTTAAGACACATTAGCAGATCGGGCGCAACGGCGGACGACTGGAACCTGGCGAGCATGTGTGTTTCGTGTTCTTCCTCCTCTCCTCTCTCTCCCATCCCTCTCCTGGGACTATAAATTGTAGCTACCTTCCATGGAGATGAATGAAACTCGTTGATTCCTAGATCTAGACCTCACATATTGTTTCTTCATCTTTTTGATCATGATTGTTTTTCATATATACGTCCTTTTTTTACGTCATCACTGTTTTTCTTCTCGTTTTCTGTTGCACCTAAAGAATTAGATTTCGTTAAAAATAAATTGTGTTACAAGGGAGTCAAACACAACCCAGGAAGAAGCACGCCACAACCACCAACCAGTTGACCTGTAACTGCTGTTGTTGAGGAAGAAAATGTTCGCCCTTTTTATGTATGCCTACGGGTTTTGTTAATAAAAAGCAACTCAGAAGGCACACCGACCACAATCTTCTCACTCATCATTTCCTCCTCAGTGCCTCCCGATCTTCCTCATTGCTCCATTGCATTGGCACCCAGATCATCGCTCCTCCGCCTTCCATCTACGAGCCTCCTCCACCTCCAGACCACCCTATCCTAATCCATGTTCTGTTATTTACCTCACCGGCTGGGTCAGCGCGGCTGATGGCTCTCGCATCTTGGAGCGCATCTGCAGCGAGAGAGCTGGCAAGGATGAGTGTCACGACGAGGGTGGCGGTGAGCGAGATGAGCGGTAGGATAGAGCTCGTCGTGGCACGCTAGGTGGAGGGTGACGTCCTCCCAATGGTGATCACCCTGTGCCTCAAACTGAAGCAACACGCAAATCGATGTCGGTCATTCCATCCGACCCCATCCTCCCAAGCAGTCGTCGTGCACCTCCTAAGGACCCCCTGTGCAACTCATGGGCCATGACCGCACCCATCCACTAGAAGCACCCATGCGAAAGCAGTTGATGAGGACATGGCTATCTTGGATATGGTCACACATATTGTATATGCATATTTATTGGAGGTGATTTTTGATAAAATTCATGCAATAATTTATTTATGCTATACACAACAAAAGTACTTGACCTCTTTTTGTTTCATACCTAATTGCGGAACTACTGGAGGTTTGTACAATCCACATAGGAAGATAAGAAAAAAGACGTTTAGGTCATGTTCAAGAAGTTCTCTCACGTTACTTTTAGCCCGAGAGAAGATAGAGTCTAAATCTCTCACGTTGTGGCCTCAGATTCACACTGCACATACATACGTGTCTCAAAACACTAACAACTTTTGCATCCGGATTTCGAATTGGGTGATTTGTTTTTTTGTTGGAAAGTAGATTTCATGTAAATTCCAAACCAATTGGATCCACCTTCAAATTCATCCAGTGCATGGAAATATTGATAAAACACATGTAATTTGGAACCCACTTTGATTCACCTTCAAATTCATCCGGGGCATGGATATATTGACAAAACAATATGACGTTGCAGCAGAATTCGAGTAAAACTACAAGTCCAAAGTTGTTGCATCACCTCCACTCGGGTCCATGAGCCTTGTACGGCATAGAGTTAGTTATAGGATGCCTTGGGACGTCCTCCCACCTCTTTTGCCTACACCCATTGCTCCTATATAAGTAGATCAATCTAGTTGCTTTTTCCTCGGGATGTGTTTAGTTAAAAGTTAGCCATTGCAATTTCGTGTACTTCATTTGTGTCCAACTACTAGATTAAGACCGCTTTCGGATTCCCACTTTTATCAACACTTCATACATATCCGCAATATTCAGATTGCTTTACATATTCTTACTTGTTCTTTGATTTCTTGTAGGAATAGACCTTCGTGGTTAGGTTGATCATGCTCCGACGTAGTCAATATCATCTTGGAGTTGGTTTAGCGATTTTTAAGTCGCAACATCATGTATGTTTGTAGTTGGATCATCAAAGTTGTGTGCACCAAATCGATAGTTACCATCTCACTGAAATATTGGGACCCTCGCCTCTATCAAGTGATATCAGTTTTCAGGTTGCTCGGTGATAATTTATAGTTATCCCTATATTATATTTATTTTCTTACCTATTGCCCAAGAAAAAGCCACAATTTTTTTAGATCTATTCATCCTTTGTCCAAGCCAGTCTGAGGCTTTGCAATTTTCTTTTAGCGCTTGCATAGTTGAATTAGCGGTTGTATTGTTGTGTCGAGTTGCTCGCCTTAGTGTCTAGTTCCTTTAGAGTTTTGGGTTATGTTCACATTATTCATGCCACCACTGCATCACCATCCCTTCCATTGTCGCTCACCACCATCCATCAATTTTTACCACGTGCTCTAATACGTATCCAACATATCTATAATATTTGATTGTTCCATGCTAGAATATATCATTCTAGGATACTTTGTGAGCATTTTATTTGTTGATTCTTCTTATTTTTTAGCACTAACCTATTAACCAAGTGCCAAGTGCCAGTTGTTGTTTTCGGCACATTTTTGGCTTTTCAGTTTTATAGTACCAAACAAAGTCTAACTTCCACGAGACTTTTTGATGATTTTTTGTAGACCAAAAAAAGACGTCGAAGCTTTGGGAGGAGACTGGGGGCGCACGAGGGCCCCATAAGAAAACATGGAGCGCCCAGGGGGGGTCGTGCCCTGTTAGCTTGTGGCCGCCCCCTCATCTCCCGATGCCACTCTCTGGCCTATAAATTCTAATATATTCCAAAAATCCTAGGGGATCTCCCAAAACACTTTTTTCGTTGCCGAAAGTCTTTGTGTCGCCGTGTGCCCATCTAGAGCCCTGTTCTGGAGCCCTATCGGAGGGGGATTGATCATGGAGGGCCTCTAGATGAACCTTGATGCTCCCACGGTGGTGTGTGAGTAGTCTACCACAAACCTACGGGTTGATAACTAGTATCTAGATTACTCTCTCTCTATGTTCTTCAATACAAAGTTAATCGCATCTTCACGATAAGCTATTCGATGTCATCACTTTGTGCGGTGCGTTTGTTGGGATCCGATGAATTGCGTGTTTATGTTTAGATCATTTATGATAAAGATTAGAGTCTTCTCTAAATTATTATATGATTATTTTTTGCATGATTATTATAGCTTCATAAATCTGTCTGATCTATTAATTTGGTTTGGTCAACCAGATTGATCTATCTTAAGTGAGAGGGGTGCGTTATAGTGGGTTCAATCTTGTGGTGCTCAATCCTAGTGACAGGAAGGGACATGACACACATTTGTATTGCTGACACTAAGGATAAAATGGTGGGGTTCATTCATATTAATTGAGTTTACTTTGTCTACATCATGTAATTTCTCTCCATGCTTTACTCTGTTTTACTTAATACTCTAGATGCATGTTGGATAGCGGTCGATGGGTGGAATACTAGTAGTAGATGCGGGTAGGAGTCGGTCTACTTGCTTATGGATGTGATGCCTATATACACATGATCATTGCCATGAATAAATATTGAATAACTAAGCATTTTTCTATCAATTGCCAACAATAATTTGTTTACCCACGGCATGCCTTCTCCGAGAGAGATGCCACTAGAGAACACTATGCCCTCCGGGTCTATTGTCGGCACCCGGATCCTAGGTCATAAGAACCCAGCCTATAACACATCACATCACTTTGCGGCCTTACGCACGGTAAACTCCACGGCCGCCACCTTACCTTGGCCGGAGCCGTTTGCGTCTTTTGGCTCACGTATATGAATGTGTCGCTAGCGTTCAAACGACAAGAACCCGGGTCGACATGACTAGTTATAAACCCAAGTGGCACATCCGTACAAGGACAGGCATACATAACCCAACAAGCAGGTGTCGGTCATCAGCGTGTGTAGATGAGTCGTACCAAGCTACAAGGACTCCATTACACCGCGTGACATTTCCCCGAGGGGACAGACACAGCAGCAAAGAAGGATACATGCCGGTCAATCAATGTGTTCCGAGCAGTAGCAAGCTACCAAGGCCCGATGGAAACACAAAGAGGCATTTCCCTGTAAAGAGTACTACTAAAGGCAAACAACTAGGTGTCGAATCCCACATATATAATGCATTTCAAACATACATACATTATGCACGATATGTGTAGATACAACATGTCATCACAACATAACTCTATAACTCAAGCATTTGTTGAAGACTCATAAGAGTCAACATAGTATGATATTACAAACAGGGGTCACATGACCCGGCACTCAAGTCATACAAGCATCAAGTGGAAGAAAATCATGTCTGGGTACAAACATCTACTAAAAGTGGCTGGAATAGCCTCAAAAGCTACTACGACCCTACCAAAGGAGCCAGACCTCTGTCTGGGATTCCCAAGCTATTCCGGTCAACATCGAAGACATCGCGTAGAACCTTTTAATGAGTCTAAGTCTTCTCTGCAAAAACATAAATAAAGCAACCGTGAGTACAAAGGTACTCAACAAGACTTACATCCGAACTATCTACATATGCATCATGTTTCAATGAAAGGATTGTGGGGTTTGATTGCAGCAAGCAACTTTGACTCTTGGCCAACCTGTACTACGACTACAAGTTCTTTCTTTGAGGTGGGATAGCGCACACGAGTCAACATATTCACCAACTCAATACACCACTATGGATCCACTCTCATCTCCCTACGAGAAGGCCTTCCATAGCACTCACACTTATCTTGCATGTTTTAGAGTATCCATTTAAGTTGCCTATGTACCACGTAATGTTTCCAAGTAGTCCATATCCGAGGACGCGGCTATTCGAACAGATTGAATCACCCTGCAGGGGTATACTTCTTCACACATGCTCTCACCACTTAGCACCATATGCACGCCATGCATCTCGGCAACCTTCAAGCGGAAGCACTGGTGTGGGTGTCGGCCACGACCGTTAACCACACAAGACCCTAGTCTAGGTTTATCGCCTATTTGAGACTGAACCCGCAAGGAAGTCCGGCCGAGGTTTCCTCTACGGCCCCAAACGATGTGCGCAGGGTTCCCAAGCCCACCATCCGGGTGCCACTTGGTACACCGTGCCACTGTGTATCTACCGTAGAGAAGCCTACCCCGTCGGGCAGAGCTAAACACGCCAGCCAACACTTTTCCTACGAACACCAGAAACTAATTGCAACTCCTGGACAGGGATCTAGGCAATTAGTAAGCCGAGCGGGGTCATATTTCAGGGCCCAATGCATGGTAGTATCTTGTCTTGGATAACATACACAGAACTCAGTTCTTAAGGACGGTCCCAATGAGACAACCCACCATGTACACCTACATGGCCTCTCATCGCTACCTTTACCAAATCGGATTCACACTTTTATCTCACACTATAGAACATGATCACAACCATTCTGATTCATCATCCAGATGGATCAGACCCGACACGTCTCTAAGCATAGCAGGCATTGTAAACAAGCATGAATGAGTAAGCACAACAAGGCTCAAGCAGTTGCTACTCATGCTAAGTGGTTTCAACTATTTAATGTGACAAAATCAGGTCATGCAGAGGAATGGGTTCAACTACCGATAACATGTACACTTGAATCGTGTTTGTCCTAATGCAGTAAAGAGAGAAGGAGCGAGAGAGTGGGTTTATATCAATATGATCAAGGGGGTTTGCTTGCCTGACACGTCTGAAGATAGCAATGAGGCTTCATCAATGTCAACGATCACATCGTCGGAAACATCCTCTACCGGGAAGGAACAACACCGGCAAACAAGAAAGGAACAACAATCACTTCACGGAAATGCAACACCATGATGCATGCGCATGACATGAAATGAAAGGTGACAGGGCTAATGTGGCTATCATTTCTGAAGTTGAAGTTGGTTTGAACTAGGATTCAAACATCACTTCAAGCCGGGTATTTTTCCAAGTACCCTTATAATTGATTCGACCTGATGCTCATAACAAACTGTTCCAACATGCATGGAGTTAGTATTTTGAGGTACTGATTTGCATTGACCAATGTTTGGTCATAACAATTGAAGTGGAATTCAAATAAGTATCAAATTCCATCTCCAAACTAAATATGAAATTTATCATATACACCATTTTGCCTATTTGGTGATGTTACCTTTTTCAAGCATGCATGAAAATGTCATAATTAGATTCTTTGGATTTTTATGATCCTTTTTCATATATAAATTATTTCCATCCGAGTTATATTTTAACTTCTATGATTTTTTACAAGTTTTGCTATTATTCTGGAATTAATTAAAATCAGAAAAAGCTATTACTGCGTCAGGCCGACGTCATCCCTGCGTCAGCAGGTCAACCAGCCGGTCCAGGTCAAACCCTGACCAGTGGGCCCACTCGTGAGTGACCCAGGGGCTAACCCCGCGCTGACCAGCCCCTAATTGGGGTTTGACCAGGCGTGGGGCCCTCTGGCAGTGGCTGTAAGGCCTGATTAGTGGCGGGTTAAGGTGGCCACATCGGCCCCCACCGGAGGTGGTCGCCGGCGACCATAGCCGCGACAGAGGGCTCGCCGGAGACGACCTAAAGGGCGCTACAGGGCACCTAATCGGGCGCGGTTTGGCTCTACGTATAGCTGATGAAGCGCAACATCCGTTCCGACCAAGCCACGGGCCAGGAGGTGGCCGGAGCGAGGCCGACGACGACCTCGGGTGGTGGCCGGAGTCGGCCATGGTGGGCATCGAGGCTACGGGGCACAGAAGAGCGTGGGGTGAGAGGGGAAAGGCTCGAGGGCTCACGACGGCTCCATTTCTGGCATCGGCGACGAAGGAGAGGCTCGGAGCAGGCCGAATCGACGTCGGCGGATCCAGTGACCGGAGATGGGAACGACGACGACGGCGACGCTTCAGGAGGATGTGAGTTGATTACTTCGGCGTGGAGGAGCTACTCGTGATGGCAGAGAGAATGGACTGCTCGGGGAGCCTTTGTTGCGGCCGGAAAGGCGCCGGTGAGCTCAAGCAGAGCTCGGCCATGGTAGGAGGAAGAAGAGCTGAGGGGGAGAGGGAGGAATGGATGAGGCAGAGGGGTTCGAGGGAGGAGGAAAAGCAAGGCACAGGGTGAGGCATCACTCTGGCTAGGAGGGACAAGCAGGCAGGGTGGAGGTGGCGCCCCTGGCCTCGGCGCCGTGCTCATTTTCTCCCCTACCTTCTGGCACGAGGAGGGAGACGACAGGGGACCCCCCTGGTGGGCTGGGTCTGGAGGTAAGCGGCAGATAGTCTCTCTCTCCTCTTCTTTTCTGTTTCCTTTTTTTATTTCTTCTCTTCTTTCTGTTTTGTTATTTCTAACATTTGTTTTATTTGTTTTGGCTCCAACTAAATCAAAGAAAATAGCTAAACAACTCTGGGTGTTATTTGGAGTATTTCCAACCCCATGTGAAGTTTTCAACATTTTATAAAACTAGGAAGTATTTGAGATCAATTAATTAATTGATTTCAGTGGCTTTTGAGTTTAAAATAAAATGCCGAAAGTATTTTGAAAATATATATCACCCCTGATATTTTCTTTCCAACATTTATCAAAAATGATGGACTTTTATGAAAACCATTTTGGTTCATTGATTTGCATATAGAGTTGCTAGGGTTTTGTTTTGAATATGGAGTAGCTGGGATTTTTCTCTTGTTGAACCTATTTGGATGTTGTTTGGTGTTAGAGTTTGGTCATCCCCATTTGTAGATCATCCAAATTTGAGTTGAATTGATTTGAATGCATTCATGAATGCTTACTGATGGAACTAACTACAAGCTATATTCTAGGGCTGTGACATCTATCCACATATAAATTTATGAATGCCACTATTTCCTCACTGCCTTTATTTACCGTTTATTTAATTTTCAATTTATATTTATCCAACTATCATCTACACTGCTTATCCGCTTGCAAGTAACGAGTTCAAGGGGATTGACAACCCTCTTCCCGCGTTGGGTGCAAGTGTTTGCTATTTTGTGTGTAGGCGTTGAATATGGCAGTTGTATGGTCCTCCTATTGGTTTGAAAACCTTGGTTCTCACTGAGGTAAATACTTATCTACACCGTGATGCATCATCTCCTCCTCTTCGGGGAAAAACTGAACACAGATCACAAGTATGAGGAAGTATTTCTCGCGCCGTTGCCGGGGAGTATCACCAACTTAATATCAAGTACCTTCTCGCAAATTACCATTCCCTTTTTCTACTTTTTATTTGTTGTTATATTTTGCTTGCTTTAAAAAACTAAAATACAAAAATATTTACCTTTTCTAGTTTACCTATTTGCGTGCTTTACTTGCTAGTTTACTTTTTTTCTTGTTACTTTGCTTGCTCGGTCACCATGTCTCTAGAAAACACTAAGTTGTGCAACTTTTCAAATACTATTAACAAAGATTTTATTAGTACTCCTAGACTACCTGCCACTAGTGGGGAGTTTATGATATAAATGTTGCATTCCTGAATCTCATTATGAAAGAACAAATTTTGGGAAGTCCTAATGAGGATCATGTTGCTCAAGTTAATACCTTTGTTGAATTATGTGATACACAGAAGAATAAGGACATGGATAATGATATGGTAAAATTAAAATTATTTCCTTTTTGTTTACAAGAGAAAGCTTAATCTTGGTTCTCATCTTTACCACACAATAGTATTGGAACATGGGATAAATGTAAATATACTTGTATTACCAAGTATTTCCCACATACTAAGATCATATTCCTTATAAATCAAATTATGATTTTTTAGAAACTTGACCAAGAACATGTTGCACAAGCTTGGGCGAGGATGAAATTGATGATTAAAAATTGCCCTACTCATGGTTTGAACTTGTGGATGATTATCCCAAATGTCTATGCTGGACTAAACTTTGTATTTAGAAATCTTCTAGATTCTACTGCAGGTGGTACCTTCATGGAGGTGACATTAGGAGAGGCCACCAAACTTTTGGACAACATTATGACAAACTATTCTCAATGGCATACCGAAAGACCTCCAATTGTTAAGAAGGTAAAGTCCGTTGAGGAAATCACTACTTTGAGTGAGAAAGTGGATGCTCTTATTGATTTGGTGGCTTGTAAAAATTCTCATGTTGATCCCAATGACATGCCCTTGTCTACTTTGATTGAGAAAAATGATAATGCCATTGATGTGAATTTTATCTCGCGAAACAATTTCAGTAACAATGTTTATAAAGGAAACTTCAACACTAGATCGTACCCCGGTAATCCCTCTAAAATTTGGGTAATTCTTATGGAAATTCTTATACAAATAATACTAGGCTATCCTATGATATTTAGAACACAATCAAGGAATTCATTTGTTCTCAAAATATTTTAAATACTATGGTAGAAGAAAAGTTGCATAAAGTTGACGATTTGGTTAGGAACATGGATATAATTGCTCTTGATGTGGAAACACTTAATCAATTTTTTCCACTAAAGCATGATATCAGTGACTCCATTAAATTGATTCAAATATCTATGCATTAGAGTAAGGAGGGGACCACAAGGTTGAGAGCCAAACGAGAATTCTTGAAAAAGGCTCTTCCACCCGGTTGCTATGGTACACATGATGAAGATCTTAAAATGATTGGTACTTCTCCCATTGAATATTTGTTTAATAATTTGAAAATAGATTATAAAGGTATTGTAGATGAGTTAACTTTAGATAGAAGGCATCCCAGTTGCTTGGAGGGTGACGATTATAATGATAAAACTGAATAAACAGGGTTTGGAGAGGTCAAAACATTAAATAGTGATGTGCCCACTATCTTGGATGACAATGACTTTAATTTAGAAAGTTGCTCTTTAGTCGAAATTATTTCCTTACTGCAGTCCATTATTAGCTCATCTAATTATTATGAACAAAATAAAGCTTTTACTAAAGATATATTAGAAGCAATGATAAAATCCTATGATGAGAAACTTGAGCTAGAAGTCTCTATTCCTAGATAGTTGCATGATGAGTGGGAACCTACTATTAAAATTAATCTCAAAGATTTTGAATTCAATGCTTTGTGTGACTTAGGTGCTAGTGTCTGAACTATACCTAAATCTTTATGTGATGTAATTGGTCTCACCGATATGCATGAGTGTTCCCTTAATTTGCATCTTGCGAAGTCTACTATTAGGAAACCTTTGGGAAGAATAGATGATATTATCATACTCGCTAATAGAAATTATGTGTGTGTATATTACATAGTTCTCGATACTGAATGCAACCCATCTTGTCCAATAATACTTGGGAGACCTTTTCTACGAACTATAGGTGCAATTATTGATATGAAAGAGGGAAACATAAGGTTCCAACTCTCAGAAAGAAAGGGATGGAACACTTTCCAAGAAAGATAATTAAACCACCTTATGAATCTATCATGAGAGCTATTTATGGATGGAGTGTCAAAGATTACAACACTTGATCATATGCATTATGCCTAGCTAGGGGCGTAAAACAATAGTGCTAGTTGGGAGGCAACCCAATAGTTATCTTATTTTTCTTGTTCTACTTTCTGTTTGTGTGAGATAACGTAATTATTGCTACTGTAATGATTGTTTTTTATGTTTAAATTAGTGTTTGTGCCAACTAAAGACTTTGGGATGATTTGAATGATAAATAAAATTGATACGGTGCAAAAACAAAAAGTTTAGCGTCAAGTGCAAAATTTCTATAATTTTAGTCGAATGTATTTTTGATCTGAATTTATTACACGTTACTTCTATGGAAATTCTAGGGGTCTTCCTATTTTTTCAGAATTTCGGAGTTACATAACTAGGGTGTATTTGCCGATCGCTACAAATGTTTTGTTTTAGACAAATTCTATTTTTTGCTTGCATAATTTGCTCGTTCTGTTGATGCTATGGATTATATCGGGAGTATAAGTCACGGAGAAGTTACAATATAGTACCTTATGTAATAATGAAATGTTAGCCAATTTATAATAGTACCTATTGTTTATGGTTCACCTATCCTACTAACAGAACTCACGAGTTTTGTGTTGAGTTTTGTGTGCTGAAGTTTTCAAGTTTTGGGTGTTATCACGATGGATGAAGGAATAAAGAGCGATAAGAGCCTAAGCTTGGGGATGCCCAGGTCACCCATGTAATATTCTAGGAATAGTCAAGCGTCTAAGATTGGGGATTCCCGAAAGGCATCCCCTCTTTTGTCTCAATCCATCGGTATGTCACTTGGAGCTATATTTTTATTCATCACATGACATGAGTTTTGCTTGGAGCATCGTTTTGTTTAGTTTGATTTTGTTTTCGTTTTCCAAAATCATTTTTATATGGACACACCCACTTGAGAGATACACATGATCACCATGATTTATTAGAGTGCTCTTTGTTATTCACTTATATCTTTTGAGCTAATCAGTTGCTCTAATACTTCACTTATATCTTTTAGAGCATGGTGTCGTTTAGATTTTATAGATATAATTGCACTCTCTTTCTTCACTTAAATTTTTTGAGAGTTAATAAATAGGGATGGTAATTTTCATGGGTTATAAGACTAGTGCAAAAATAATAGGTATTCAAGGAGTGCATAATCAAAACCACATGTTGCACATAAAAGAGAAATCATGAGTTAATGATATTGATGTGGTAATCTGAAAGGGTATGAGTGCATGATTGTTATTTAGTAAAAATATCTATTTTTAACGTATTTTAATTTTCTATTCATCTAAATATTGGTTATGGCATGGTGATGATGTGTGAGCATTCTTATTCCTCGTTGAAATCCTGTGTTGCTTAGGTCGGGGGCGTGCGATGGTTAACTCCTACCAACCTCCCCCCTAGGGGAAAGCGAGTAGTACCGTGCTTCGAGAGAGCTAATAAAACCTTACGATAAGTATGCGAGTTCTTTATGATTAATGTGAATCCATGGGTGTATGCACTATCACCACCTCATATTTTCTAGCCTCTACGGTACCGTACATTGCCCATTCTCACCTCAAGGATCGGTGCGAACTTTGCCGGTGCATCCAAACCCCGCGACATGATGCACTCTCTTGCACATAAGCCACCTTATATCTTCCTCAAACCCAGTCACCATTGATGATCCACAAGTATAGGGTATCAATCGTAGTCCTTTCGATAAGTAAGAGTGTCGAACCCAACGAGGAGCAGAAGGATCTGACAAGTGGTTTTCAACAAGGTAAAATCTGCAAGCACTGAAATTATCGGTAACAAGTGATTGTGTGGTGAGATGACTCGTAGCAAGCAACAAGTAACAATAGTAGCAATGGTGCAGCAAAGTGGCCCAATCCATTTTGTAGCAAGGGACAAGCCTGTACAAAGTCTTATAGGAGGAAAAACGCTCCCGAGGACACACGAGGAATTTCTGTCATGCTAGTTTTCATCATGTTCATATGATTCGCGTTCGTTACTTTGATAGTTTGATATGTGGGTGGACCAGCGCTTGGGTACTACTCTTACTTGGACAAGAATCCCACTTACGATTAACCCCTCTCGTAGGCATCCGCAACTACGAAGGCATAATTAAGACAAAGTCTAACCATAACATTAAACTAGTGGATCCAAATCAGCCCCTTACAATGCAACACATAAACTAGGGTTTAAGCTTCTGTCACTCTAGCAACCCATCATCTACTTACCACTTACCAATGCCTTCCTCTAGGCCCAAATAATTGTGAAGTGTTATGTAGTTGACATTCACATAAGACCACTAGAGGAATAACAACATACAACACATCAAAATATCAAACAAATACCAAATTCACATTATTACTATTAGCATGACTTATCCCATATCCTCAGGAACAAAAGTAACTACTCACAAAGCATAATCATATTCATGACCAGAGAGGTAATGAGTAGCATCAAGGATCTGAACATAAATTCTTCCACCAAGTAATCAAACTAGCATCAACTACAAAGAGTAATTAACACTACTAGAAACCTTACAAGTACCAATCGGAGTCGCGAGACGGAGATTGGTTACAAGAGATGAACTAGGGTTTGGAGATGAGATGGTGCTGATGAAGATGTTCATGGTGATGAGTCCCGTCCGATGAGAGGAGTGTTGGGGATGACGATGGCGACGATTTCCCCCTCCGGGAGGGAAGTTTCCCCGGCAGGATCGTCCTGCCGGAGCTCTAGATTGGTTCTGATCAAGTTCCACCTCGTGGCGGCGGCGAATCCACAAAAAAGCCTCCTCTTGATTTTTTTCCGGACGAAATTCTTCATATAGCAGAAGAGGGGGCTAGTGGGCCAGCAGGGTGCCCACAAGCCCCTAGGCGCGGCCAGGGGGGTGGCCGTGCCTAGCGGGCTTGTGGCCACCTTCTGGCGCCCCTCTGGCGCTTCTTCGGCCCAGTATTTTTTATAAATCCAGAAAAAAATCATTGTTGATTTTTATGGCGTTTGGAGTTGCGCATAATAGGTATCTCAAACTTGCTCCACTTTAAGGCCAGAATTCCAGTTGCCGGCATTCTCCCCCTTCATGTAAACCTTGCAAAATAAGAGAGAAAAGGCATAATTATTGTACCGTGAAGTGAAATAACAGCCCAAGAAGTGATAAATATCAACATGAAAACATGATGCAAAATGGACGTATCAACTCCCCCAAGGTTAGACCTCGCTTGTCCTCAAGCGAAACCCTAGCTCCATAAATATGTCCACATGTTTAGAGAGGTGTCGACAAAACAAGATACGAACATGCAGGCATCAAGATCATGATCAGAACAACAATACCAACGTATAATCTCTCATGCTAAAGTGATAATTCCTTCACAAAGTAAAGCATGGATCAAGAACCTTACCGAGAAGTAACAACCGATAGCCTTTAGTCATTGAAGCAATTGCAATTTATCACAACATCAGAAAGAGTCAATTAAGAGCTTGTAACGCAAATCCACATACTCAATCATCTTTTCGTTCTCTACAATTGCTAGAACTCACGTGGTACTCATGAGATCAAAGTTTCAGCTGGACACAGAAAAAGATAGAGGCTTATAGTTTTGCCTCCCAACTGCTTACCTCAGGGGTAATGTCAACAATAATAATTCATGAATACTTACTTCCAAGTTGATATATGAATATAGATCTTTCCCAAGAATATGACGTTAGCCAAGATAAAGGCGAAATAAGGAATTCGTGAAGATCACTATGACTCTTTCAAGGGAAAAAAGTAAACGTACAAGATAGGCCCTTCGAAGAGGGAAGCAGAGGTTGTCATGCACTTTTGAGGTTTGGATGTGTGTCCTCTTAGTGCGGAGGAACGTCACTTTATATTGCCCCCCATGATAAAGAAATTTATTATGTAGTATGTCGCTTTTATGTCTTCCTCATCACAGGTTCGTACAAAGCTTATTTTCCACACACTAATAGGTCATACATATTAGAGAGCAATTTTTATTGCTTGCACCGATGACAACTTACTTGAGGGATCTTATTCAATCCATAGGTAGGTATGGTGGACTCTCATGGCAAAACTGGGTTCAAGGTTTATGGATGCACAAGTAGTATCTATACTTGGTGCGGGAGGTTTCGCTAATATGAGGTGGAAGCAATCGTCACATGCTAAGGGATCTGTAATCATATAACATTATTTGGAACCAAGCAAACACAATTCATTATGTTGTCTTCCTTGTCCAACATCTACTTCTAAGCATGCCATAGTTTAGTGAGTGTTCACAATCATAGATGGTGTCAAAGATGATATATTTATATGTGAACCTCTCCTTCTTTATCACTTCCTATTAATTGCAACCATGACCAAGGTCTACGTTTGTCTACCCTCAACAAGTTTCAATCATCATTCTTTTTATGTGTGAAGCCATCACTTCCCATAAGATCATTACATGATCTTTCATGATTTTGTTCTATTCTCAACCTTTTGATCATGGCAAGAGGCAAAACCCTTCAACTAAGACACTCTTTATTATAAAGCTCAAGAGCTCGAATACATAGGGAGTGACACAAAGCAAAACTCAAGACTAAAACACTAAGACTTTTATTCTACTAGAGAAAGAGAAAACTGAAAAGGAACAAACTAAAACAAAGGTAAAGGCAAAAGATGTGATGGTGATACGATACGGGGCCAACTCCCCAAGCTTCGCAAAAGCCAAGGGGATTGCCCATACCCATGCTCAGTTGTCTTCCTTTGGAGATGATGGTGGTGGAGTTGCTGCAGAAGTCTTGAGCTTGTTTAATTTCCACTTGAGCATAAAATTCTGCTCCCTCAGATCATCATTTTCCTCTTCGAGCTTCAACACCCTTTGGCATAATTCCTGCTTACTCTCCTGCAAGAAACGGGAAGGGATAAACAAAGTCTTAGGCTTCTTCCTTGAGTCAGGGAGGCTCAACTTCTTGAACTCCACATGCGTATGTCCAGGTTGAGGTAGAGGAGCCTCCTCTTCATCGGAACTTGTTTGTTCCTTCCCCTTGGGATCATAATCTTCTTCCTCATCAGTGGTCCAGCCATAAGGATCCATGTCCCCATAGACCTTGGGGTCAGCAAGGTAATCTGCCACATAGCTTTCCCCCTCTGAATCTTGAGAAGACATCTTGCCCTAAATCTGTGGCAGAAAAAAGGCTCGAGACGAAAACAGAGGAAATCTGCGTGATACGAGGGTCAGACCAAATGGGAGAATATATATTGATTTTTCCAGACCAGAAGGAGTACTCCACATGAAAACAGAGTCCGGGAGGCGTACGAGGTGGCCACAAGCCCCCCAGGCACGGCGAGGGGGTGGGCCCGCGCCTGGCAGGCTTGTCGCCTCCTCGCGCGCTTCCCGGACTACTTCCATTTTTTGTATTTTTTCAAATATTCCAAAACGGAGAAAATTTCCTACTGGAAAAGTTTTGGAATCTGTTTTCTTACCGAATCACAAACCTCTTCATTTTCAGAGTCTGAAACAGGCTGATAAATATCCCTTAGGTATTCTTCCGGAGTTATGTGTCGGGCCCCTATCCCGAGTCATAAGAACCTAGCCTGTAACACATCACATCACTTTGCGGCCTCACGCACGGTAAACCCCACGGCTGCCACCTTACCTTGGCCGAGACCGTTTGCGTCTTTTGGCTCACGTATATGAATATGTTGCTAGCGTTCAAATGACAAAGAACCCGGGTCGACATGACTAGTTATAAACCCCAGCGGTACAACCGTACAGGGACAGGCATACATAACCCAGCAAAGCAGGTGTCGGTCATCAGCGTGTGTAGACGAGTCGTAGCAAGCTACAAGGACTCCATTACACCGCGTGACATTTCCCCGAGGGGACAGACACAAAACAAAGAAGGATACATGCCGGTCAATCAATGTGTTCCGAGCAGTGGCAAACTACCAAGGCTCGATGGAATCACAAAGAGGCATTTCCCTGTAAAGAGTACTACTAAAGGCAAACAACTAGGTGTCGAATCCCACACATATAATGCATTTCAAACATACACACATTATGCACGATATGTGTAGATACAACATGGCATCACAACATAACTCTATGACTCAAGCATTTATTAAAGACTCATAAGAGTCAACATAGTATGATATTACAAACAGGGGTCTCATGGCCCGACACTCAAGTCATACAAACAACAAGCGGAAGCAAATCATGTCTGGGTACAGACATCTACTAAAAGTGGCTGGAAGAGCCTGAAAAGCTACTACGACCCTACCAAAGGAGCCAGACCTCTGTCTGGGATTCCCAAGCTATTCCAGTCAACATCGAACACATCGCGTAGAACATTTTAATGAGTCTAAGTCTTCTCTGCAAAACATAAATAAAGCAACCGTGAGTACAAAGGTACTCAGCAAGTCTTACATCAGAACTATCTACACATGCATCATGTTTCAATGAAAGGATTGTGGGGTTTGATTGCAGCAAGCCAGCTTTGACTCTTGGCTAACCTGTACTACGACTACAAGTTCTTTCTGTGAGGTGGAATAACGCACACGAGTCCACATATTCACCAATTCAATACACCACTATGGATCCACTCTCGACTCCCTACGAGAAGGCCTTCCATAGCACTCACACTTATCTTGCATGTTTTAGAGTATCCATTTAAATTGTCTATGTACCACGTAATGTTTCCAAGTAGTCCATAACCGAGGACGCGGCTATTCGAACAGATTGAATCACCCTGAAGGGGTATACTTCTTCACACATGCTCTCACCACTTATCACCATATGCACGTCATGCATCTCGGCAACCTTCAAGCGGAAGCACTGGCGTGGGTGTCGGCCACGACCGTTAACCACACAAGACCCTAGTCCAGGTCTATCGCCTATTTGATACTGAACCCGCAAGGAAGTCCGGCCGAGGTTTCCTCAACGGCCCCAAATGATGCGCGCAGGGTTCCCAAGCCCACCATCTAGGTGCCACTTGGTACACCGTTCCACCGTGTATCTACCGCAGAGAATCCTACCCCATCGGGCAGAGCTAAACACGGCCGCCAACACTTATCCTATAAACACCAGAAACTAGTTGCAACTCCTGGACAGAGATCTAGGTGATTAATAAGCCAAGAGGGTCAATTAAGTATCCCAATGTGTGGTAGTATCTTGTCTTGGATAACACACACAGAACTCTGTTCTTAAGGACGGTCCCAATGAGACAACCCACCATGTACTCCTACATGGCCTCTCATCGCTACCTTTACCAAATCGGATTCACGCTTTTACTCTCACACTGTAGGACATGAACCCAACCATTCTGATTCATCATCCAGATGGATCAGACCCAACACGACTCTAAGCATAGCAGGCATTGTAAACAAGCATGGATGAGTAAGCACAACAAGGCTCAAGCAGTTGCTACTCATGCTAAGTGGTTTCAACTATTTACTGTGACAAAACCAGGTCATGTAGAGGAATGGGTTCAACTACCGATAACATGTACAGTTGAATCGTGTTTGTCCTAATGCAGTAAAAGAGAGCAAGAGCGAGGGAGTGGGTTTAATTCAATATGCTCAAGGGGGGTTTGCTTGCCTGACACGTCTGAAGATAGCAATGAGTCTTCATCAATGTCAACGATCACATCATCGGAAACATCGTTTAGCGAGGGGGAACAACACCGACAAACAAGAAAGAACAACACTTACTTCACAGAAATGCAACACTATGATGCATGCTCAAGACATGAAATGAAAGGTGGCAGGGCTAATGTGGCTATCATTTCTTAAGTTGAAGTTGGTTTGAATTAGGATTCAAACATCACGTCAAGCCGGGTATCTTTCCAAGTACCCTTATAATTGATTCGACCTGATGCTCATAACAAATTGTTCGAGCATGCATGGGGTTAGTATTTTGAGGTACTGATTTGTATTGACCAATGTTTGGTCATAACAATTGAAGTGGAATTCAAATAAGTACCAAATTCCATCTCCAAACTAATTATGAAATTTATCCTATTCACCATTTTGCCTATTTGGTGATGTTAACTTTTTCAAACATTCATGAAATTGCCATAATCAGATTCTTTGGATTTTTCTGATCCTTTTTCATATATAAATTATTTCCATCCGAGTTATATTTTAATTTCTATGATTTTTACAAGTTTTAGTAATTTCGTGGATTTATCTTATAATAGAAAATCATTTACTGCGTGAGCACTGCGTCAGCAGTCAACTACGCCTGGGCCAGGTCAACCTGACTAGTGGGGTCCACTGGTCAGTGACCCAGGTGCTAATCCCGCGCTGACCCGCACTAAGTGAGGTTTGACTCACCAGTGGGGCGCTCTGTCAGCGGCTAGGGTGGTGGTTAGTGGTTCGTTAGGTTGATCATGCCGGGGGCTACCGGAACCTGGCCGGCGGCGACCACGGGCGCGGCGGAGGCTCGCCGGAGATAAGCTAAACGGTGCTACAGAGGCCCATTTTGCACGCGGTTTACGACTATAAAGAGCTGGCGAAGCAGCCGATCTGGCAGGGGCTTGAGGAGAAGCTAGGGTCGCCGGAGAGAGTGCCGGCAATGAGTCGAAGCGGCGGCCGAAGCTCGGCCTTCCGTGGGTGAGGGCTGCGGGGCACGGGGAGGGCAGCTGATGGGCTCATCACGTTCCTGGCGGCTCTAGGAGCTCGATCCCCAGCTCGAGCGCATGGAAGAGGCACCGCAGCGACGACGACGACATGGCCGGCGGCGAGGAGCTCTCGGCCTTGGTGGGGAACGGGGCTACGGTGCGGGAGTACCAGGGGAAAGAGAGGGGAAAGAAGCAGTGGCTCACGGGGGTTCCATTTTTGGCATCAGGGAGGTCGGAGAAGCCCGGTGGCAGCAGTTCGACGGCGGCGGATCTCGGTGACCAGAGATGAAGAAGACGACGATGATAGCGCCAGGGCGGGCTCCGGCTCGATTTGCTCGACGGGGAGGTGCAACACGTCATGGCGGAGGGAATGAGCTTCTCGGATAGGACTAGCAGGGGCCGGAAGGCACAGTGGTGAGCTCGAGCTCGAGCTCACCAACGGCGGCAGAAGAAAGAGAGAGGAGGGCAGAGGAGAGGGAGAGAAATGGAGAGGAGGGGGAGGAAAACGGGATGGCTCTCCCGAGCCTATACTAGCCACCAGGTCGGCGTGTAGGCCAGGCAGGCAGGAGGCATGGCGCTCTCACGAGCTCGCTGTCCCCTCCTTCTCCTCTGCCTTCTGGCAAGAGGTAGAAGACAGGGGTGCCCGTGGTGGGCTGGGCCAGCAGGTGAGCACACGGTAGCTCTCTCTCTTTTCCTTATTTTTATTTTATTTTCTTTCTGGCATTTATATTTAGGATTTTAATAAAACATTTAATCATTTTATAAAATCCTAGAATAGTATTATGTGAGAGTAATAAAAATAATCAATGCCACAAAATAGTTTCAACATTTTGGAAACTTTTAATTTAAAAGAAAAGAAAATAACTCCATTCCAAACAATTATTTAATCAAATCAAAAATCCTTTTCAAAATGTTCGTGTGACTTAAAAATTTGGTTTGACAAATTTATTCCCTCTCACTATTTTCCCAATTATTTGGAACATTTTTCTGGTTCCTTTTAAGGTAATATTTTTATTGCCTTTTTTTCAATTTCAACTCATTTGGCTTGATCACTTCCATTTCCAGATTCAATGCAATTTAAATGCATGCATGAAATGCAATGGCAAGCAAGGCAAACTTGGGCTGTGACATTATGGTATTGATAATATTGCTCTCAACATTTATGGGAGTACCTCAGATATAATGCTTGATTCTGTGCCCATTTACCACTATCGGACAATTACCTTTCGTGTTGTTGATCTTGATAGCACCGGAACGATATACTTCCTCAACAACATAGGGACCTTCCCATTTTGAGAGAAGCTTGCCTGCAAAGAATCTTAAACAAGAGTTATATAGCAAGACATAATCACCTACATTGTACTCACGCTTTTGTATCCTCTTGTCATGCCACCTCTTAACCTTTTCTTAGAACGACTTGGCATTCTCATATGCTTGAGTTCTCCATTCATCAAGCGAGCTAATGTCAAATAACCTCTTCTCACCAGCAAGTTCGAAATCAAAGTTGAGCTCTTTGATTGCCCAATAAGCTTTATGCTCTAGCTCAAGAGGTAAATGACATGCTTTACCGTACACCATCTTGTACGAAGACATGCCCATGGGATTCTTATAGTTTCATCGAGCTTCTTAGACCAATTCTTTCTAGAACTATCGACAGTCTTTTGCAGAATCAGTTTAATCTCTCTGTTGCTTAGCTCTACTTGACCACTGGACTGAGGGTGATAGGGAGACGCAATTCTATGGTTGACATCGTACTTAGCAAGCGTTTTACGGAAAGCACCATGAATAAAATGTGAACCACCGTCGGTCATTAGATATCTAGGGACTCCAAATCTAGGGAAAATAACTGCTTTAAGAATCATGGTAGATGTGTTGTGATCAACACTGCTAGTGGGGATAGCTTCTACCCACTTAGTGACATAATCAACAGCAACTAGGATATGAGTATAGCCATTGGATTTTGGAAAAGGTCCCATATAATCAAAGCCCCAAACATCAAATGGTTCAATGACAAGTGAATAGTTCATAGGCATTTCCTGACGTTTACCGATATTACCTATTATTTGGCATTCGTCACAAGAGAAGACAAACTTACGGGCATCCTTGAAGAGAGTGGGCCAATAGAAACCTGATTGCAATACCTTTTGTGTAGTTCTGTCTCCCACATGGTGTCCTCCGTAGGCCTCGGAGTGACACTTCTGTAGGATCTTTCCCTGTTCATGTTCAGGTACAGAACATCTAATAACACCATCTACTCCTTCCTGATAAAGGTGAGGATTATCCCAAAAGTAATGTCTCAAGTCAAAGAAGAATTTCTTCTTTTGCTGGTATGTGAAACTAGGTGGTATATATTTGGCAACGATATAGTTGGCATAATCAGCATACCACAGTGCACTACGTGAAGTATTGATGACATTCAATTGCTCATCGGGAAAGCTATCATCAATAGGTTGTGGGTCATCAAGAACGTTCTCCAACCTAGACAAGTTATCTGCTATAGGGTTATCAACACCCTTTCTGTCGACAACGTGCAAATCAAATTCTTGTAGCAAGAGAACCCATCTGATAAGTCTAGGTTTAGCATCTTTTTCTCCATGAGGTACTTAATAGCAGCATGATCAGTGTGAATAGTGACTTTGGAATCAACTATGTAAGACCTGAACTTTTCACATGCAAAGACAACTGCTAAAAATTCCTTTTCCGTAGTAGCATAGTTTCTTTGGGCACTGTCTAGAGTTTTACTAGCATAGTGAATAACATTCAACTTCTTATCAACTCTTTGCCCTAGAACATCACCAACAACATAATCACTAGCATCACACATGATTTCAAAAGGTAAGTTCCAATCAGGTGGTTGAACAATAGGTGCAGTTATCAAAGCCTTCTTAAGTATTTCGAAGGCTTCCTCACAATCATCCTCAAAAACAAAAGGAATATCCTTTTGCAAGAGATTGGTAAGAGGCCTAGAAATCTTAGAGAAGTCTTTAATGAACCTTCTATAGAAACCAGCATGACCAAGGAAACTTCTTATACCTTTGATATCTGTGGGGTATGGCATTTTCTCGATTGGATCAACCTTAGCCTTATCTACTTCAATACCTCTTTCAGAAATTTTATGTCCTAAGACGATGCCTTCATTAACCATAAAGTGGCACTTCTCCCAATTCAAGACAAGATTGGTGTCTTTACATCGCTGCAAGACTCGATCAAGGCTGCTGAGGCAATTGTCAAAAGAAGAACCATAAACGGAGAAGTCATCCATGAAAACCTCAACAATATTTTCACAAAAGTCAGAGAATATAGCCATCATACACCTTTGAAAGGTGGCAGGTGCATTGCATAAGCCAAAAGGCATACGTCTATAAGCAAAGGTACCGTAAGGGCAGGTGAAAGTGGTTTTATCCTGATCAAATTGTGCAACTGGTATTTGGGAGAAACTAGAATAACCGTCTAGAAAGAAGAAGTGTGTGTGTTTAGATAGCCTTTCTAGCATTTGGTCGATAAAAGGCAAAGGGTAATGATCTTTCCTAGTGGCTTTATTCAATTTCCTAAAATCGATCACCATCCTATAGCTAGTAATAATCCTCCGTGGGATCAATTCATCCTTATCATTAGGGACAACGGTAATGCCTCCCTTCTTAGGGTCGCAATGCACTGGACTCACCCAATCACTATGAGCAACAGGATATATAATACTGGCATCCAGGAGCTTTAGTATTTCTTTTTTTACTACCTCTTTCATCTTAGGATTTAATCTCTTTTGATGATCAACAACTGGTTTGAAATTAGGATCAGTTTTAATCTTGTGCTGGCATAGAGTGGAACTAAGGCCCTTAAGATCATCAAGAGTATATCCAATAGCAGCATGGTGCTTCCTCACAGTTTTTAGTAACTTCTTTTCTTCATGATCCGAGAGTCTAGCACTAATAATAACATGATATATCTCTTTTTCATCAAGATAAGCATACTTAAGAGTATCAGGCAACTGTTTAATCTCGAACACAGGATCACCCTTTGGTGGGGGCGGATCCCCAAACAGTTCAATAGGCAAGTTATTCTTAAGAATACGATAATGTTCTAAGACAACTCTATCTATCTCATCCCTTTCATCCATATGCATATCATTTTCATGCTCAAGCAATTATTGCTCTAAGGGATCAGTAGGAGGCACGACAATAGAAGCTAAGGCAATAGTTTCATCCTTACTAGGCAACTCTTTTTCATGAGGTTGTTTACCAAACTTGGAGAAATTGAACTCATGTGACACACCTTCAAAGCCAACAGTGACAGTTGGCTTCTCACAGTCAATATGAGCATTGACGGTATTGAGGAAGGGTCTACCAAATATGATAGGACAAAAGCTATTTTGAGCTGTAGCAAGAACGACGAAATCAGCAGGATACTTCGTTTTACCGCACAAGACTTAAACATCCCTAACAATTCCCACAGGGCAGATGGTATCTCTATTGGCAAGCTGAATAGTGACATCAATGGGCTCTATCTCAACAAGTGCAATCTCGTCTTTAATTTCATCATATAAGGATTGAGGTATTGCACTAACACTAGCACCCACATCACATAAACCATTATAATAATGATCTCCTATCTTAACAGAAACGACACGCGTGCCAACAACAGGCCTAGTTTTGTCTCTAGCGTGAGGCTTAGCAATTCTAGCAGCATCTTCACAGAAGTGAATATTATGTCCCTCAACATCGTGGGACAGAAGATCTTTGATGATAGCAATGCTAGGTTCAACTCTAATTTGCTCAGGGGGTGTAGGTGTTCTAATGTAGCCTCTACGTATCACAGTTGAATCTTTGGAATGATCCTTTATCCTAACAGGGAAAGGTGGTTTCTCAATGTAAGCACTGGGAACAACATGATCATTATAGGCAATGACTTTCTCTTCAACTCGATTGGGTTTAACTACATTGACTTCTAAAGTAGGATGGTATATAAACCACTTCTCTTTGGGGAGATCAATATGAGCAACAAATGATTCACACAGTGAAGCTTCTATCTCAGAGTCAAGTCCATACTTAGCGCTAAAGTCAGAAAAAGTATTTGTTTCAACAAAGGATTTAATGCAATCAAACTTCAAATTCATACCTGACTCCTTACCTTCTTCAAGCTCCCAATCTTCAGAGTTGCGTTTGATTCTCTCCAATATATTCCATTTGAAGTCAATATCTCTCTTCATAAAAGAACCGGTACAAGAAGGGTCAAGCATGGTGCGGTCATCATGAGAAAGCCGAGCATAGAAGTTCTGAATGATAATTTCTCTCGAGAGCTCATGATTGGGGCATGAATATAACTTTGATTTAAGACTCCCCCAAGCTTGAGCGATGCTTTCTCTGTCACGAGGCCAAAAATTATAAATATAATTCCGGTGAGGATGTACTAAATGCATAGGATAAAACTTTTGATGAAATTCCAATTTCAACCGATTGTAGTCCCATGATCCAATATCATCACATAGCTTATACCATATCAACGCCTTAACCTTGAAAGATAAAGGAAAGACCTTCTTCTTGAACTCATCCTCGGGCAAACCTGCAAGCTTAAATAAACCACAAACTTCATCTACATAGATTAGATGCAAGTTTGGATGTGATGTTCCATCTCTTGTAAAAGGATTAGCCAGCAGTTTCTCAAGCATACCCGAAGGAAATTCAAAGCAAATACTTTCAGTAGGTGCAGCAGGTTGAGGAGCAACTCTCTGTGCTTCCGTTCGAGGTGAAGATACCCCGAACAAGCCCCTCAAAGGATTAGTTTCCATAGTGACAAGTGACAATAAATTTCAGCACACTATATGAATGTTTCCTTACCAATTTCAACTCACCAAAGGCGTTTCACTCCCCGGCAGCGGCGCCAGAAAAGAGTCTTGATGACCCACAAGTATAGAGGATCAATCGTAGTCCTTTCGATAAGTAAGAGTGTCGAACCCAACGAGGAGCAGAAGGATCTGACAAGTGGTTTTCAGCAAGGTAAAATCTGCAAGCACTGAAATTATCGGTAACAAGTGATTATGTGGTGAGATGATTCATAGCAAGCAACAAGTAAAAAAAGTAGCAAAGGTGAAACAAAGTGGCCCAATCCCTTTTGTAGCAAGGGACAAGCCTGGACAAAGTCTTGTAGGAGGAAAAACGCTCCCGAGGACACACATGAATTTCATGCTAGTTTTCATGATGTTCATATGATTCACGTTCGTTACTTTGATAGTTTGATACGTGGGTGGACTGGCGCTTGGGTACTGCCCTTACTTGGACAAGAATCCCACTTATGATTAACCGTACTCACAAGCATCCGCAACTACGAAAGAAGAATTAAGACAAAGTCTAACCATATCATTAAACTAGTGGATCCAAATCAACCCCTTACGAAGGAACGCATAAACTAGGGTTTAAGCTTCTATCACTCTAGCAGCCCATCATCTACTTACTACTTCCCAATGCCTTCCTCTAGGCCCAAATAATGGTGAAGTGTTATGTAGTCGACGTTCACAAAACACCACTAGAGCAAAAACAACATACAACACATCGAAATATCGAACGTATACCAAATTCACATGACAACTATTAGCGTGACTTATCCCATGTCCTCAGGAACAAATGTAACTACTCACAAAGCATAATCATATTCATGACCAGAGAGGTAATGAGTAGCATCAAGGATCTGAACATAAACTCTTCCACCAAGTAATCCAACTAGCATAAACTACAAAGAGTAATTAACACTACTAGGAACCTTACAAGTACCAATCGGAGTCGCGAGACGGAGATTGGTTACAAGAGATGAACTAGGGTTTGGAGATGAGATGGTGCTGATGAAGATGTTGATGGTGATGAGTCCCCTCCGATGAGAGGAGTGTTGGTGATGACGATGGCGACGATTCCCCCCCCCCGGAGGGAAGTTTCCCCGGCAGGATCGTCCTGCCGGAGCTCTAGATTGGTTCTGCTCAAGTTCCGCCTTGTGGCGGCGGCCAATCCATGAAAAAGCCTCCTCTTGATTTTTTCCGGACGAAACCCTTCATATAGCAGAAGAGGGGGGCCAGTGGGCCAGCAGGGTGCCCACAAGACCCGTAGGCGTGACCAGGGGGGTGGCCGCGCCTAGCAGGCTTGTGGCCACCTGCTAGCGCCCATCTGCCGCTTCTTCGGCCCAGTATTTTTTATAAATCCAGAAAAAAATCATCGTTGATTTTTATGGCGTTTGGAGTTGTACCGTGTAGTGAAATAACAGCCCAAGAAGCGATAAATATCAACATGAAAACATGACACAAAATGGACGTATCAACCATACCTACCTATCATGGCATTTCCATGGCCATTCCGAGACATATTGCCATGCAACTTCCACCGTCACGTTATATGACTAGTACACGCATTGTCATATTGATTTGCATGATCGTAAGATAGCTAGCATGATATTTTCTTGGGTTGTACGTTTTTGATATCATCGCTACGCTAGATCATTGCACATCCTCGTACACTGCTAGATGCATTCATATAGAGTCATATTGTTTAGTAGTTCTTCATATCGAGTTGTAAGTAAATAGAAGCATGATACTATTCATTATTTAGGGAACTGTCTGTGTGAGGAAAGGATGATTGAGACAATGATTCCCCCCACAAGTCGGGATGAGACTACCGACAAAAAATAAAATAAGAAAATAAGAAAAATAAAAAAAAGAAAAGGGAAAAAAAGAAAAAAAGAAAAAAAGAAAAAGTAAAAAAAAGGGAGAAAAGAGATAAAGGACAGTGCTACTACCTCTTTTTCTATAGGTGTGCCTTAGAGTGGAACCATGTTTTTCATATAGAGAGTCTCTTGTTTTGTCACTTTCATATGTGTTACACCGTGTGTTTGTACCTCTTTTACCACATATTGCTTGTGGAAATTTGGAACCAATTAAGACTTTTGTGTGCTTGTGATGATTGACTTGATTGCTTCTTTCTTATGTGATTGGTTGTGTTTTTAATCCCCAAACTTATTCTTCTCGCTAAAACTCATTTCCTTGACCTCAAACCCTTGCCTAATGATCATGCCATGTGTATTGGACCAGGAACTATTTTTACAAAATATTAGTTCAACAAAAAGGCATATATTTATTTTAAGGTTTAAAAAACCCCTCAGTTAGGATTTGTACTACAAGTCCCTAACTTAGTAGGGATGTTTGTCCCCAAGGATTTTATTTGGATTCTATTATTCAAAAGACTTCCCAAAACCACAAATAATTATTTTTAATGTTGTTTCCCTATTCTATTTAGATTGCTTTTTCTTAGGCCAAAATGGTATTTCTTAGGGAATTTGTTTCCTTCTTCATAAATAATTGAGAAAAATAGGGAAACTTAGTGGACATATATTTTCCATACATAAGAGTTTCAACACATGGTCTTGTTTGAAATTTTGGAAGAAACCCCTTGAAACCCTTTCCGCCTATTTCAATCTTGTGAAATATTTCCAAGGGAAATATGCTGAATAAATCCAAGGAAAATTCTAGAAAGTCACACATGATAAGTGTGGTGATCCTACAAAGTTCCAATTCAATCCAAGTTGATCTGATCCACCTATTAACCCCAAAACCCTTCCCCTCCATAACCAAATTTGAGAAACTCTACATTGCCAAGGTTGCCCAATTGCTCTCAAACTTTGAAGGAGTGATCTAGCCCTCAAATAAGGTTGCCACACCAAGTTGTGCATTTCTCGGAGTTGATTTCCTCACCTTCGTCCACAGAAAGCTGATTCTGCCCATTTCTAGAGATTTTCTTGTCTACATTGTCAACTTTGCTCAAATGAGCTCAAACTTGGTGAATCCTACTGATTTTCCCATCATTTAATCCTGTTAAGTCTCACTACAATTGGTGAGGTTTATCATGTTCAAACTAGCATCAAACACCTTCTGGTGATTTGGTAAAACAACCACTTCCCCCCTCTTCATTCACTCCAAAACATTATCACAAGTCCAGTGTATAGCCCCTCACCTATAGCCGAGAGCTGCAGCACTGGTTCAACAGGTGGAGGACAAAAATCCCAATCTCTTTTCTGGTTCACCCCTCGCAGAGACTTCCTCTCCCTGTCCCTTTGACCACCACCTCTCTCCTCGTCTCAGAAGCATATAAGGAGCGTACCCAAAGCTCTCAGACACTAGTGGACACGATGGGGCGTGCTAGCATGCCGTGGCATGCCAAAACTGCATTCTGGATGCACCATAGTGCAAACCCACACTATGGGAGGCCAGCCCCAACGAGTCCTCGCCCCCACGCGTTGTCCATCTTTGACCGCCTCGACGACCGGTGCATCCGCTGTGTCGGGCTCCTCCTATCTCCCTTTCTCCCCACCTGTCGATGCGTTCCCTCACCCGCACGAAGCGGTCAAGTGGCGCTAGTCACCGCGACACGCTAGGAGCCAGCCCCCGCTCCCCACGCATCCTCGATCCCTCTCTCCTCCCTTGGTCGTCGCCATGACCTCGCCGGTGCACCATATTTCGGTGGACCGTGCCCCGCCTATAAAAGGTCACCCCAGGCCTCCCTCTTCCTCTCTTTGACCTCCTACTGCCCCCAATCGAGCTCCTAGCTCACTCCCCCTCCCCGGAATCCCTCAAGCCCGAGACCGAAGTCCGGATCCTCCGCATCGGGATTTCGGTGATCCTTGAATGTGTTGCCGCCCCGGCCCTCTTTTCCCCTCCATTGTACCCACAGTAGCCTCCTGATACTTTTTGCCTTCTTCCCCATCCTTTTCTTTGCAGGTTTGAGCTTTAGCGACCACCATCCCAAATCACCATCACCCCGGGACCTCGCTGCCGGTGATTCATTGCGTTCCAGCTCCTCCATACACCACCCATCAATGGTGGGCCGAGAGTGGTTCCAGTTCGGCCTTCATCTCGCCTTGCTATTGACCCTAGCATCGCTAGTGTGTCTCCCCCTCTGTTGCGAGAGGTTGACGATGGACCCGACAAGTGGGACCCATCCGTCAGCCTCCCATGCCTTCTCCTCGCCTCTATCTCTCTCTCTCTCTGGCCCATGGGCCGTGTCCGTCAGGTTTGAACGTGGCGTGGTGCGGTGCGTGGCGCACCTGGGCTGGTTGGCCTCTATCCGACCAAGTTGCTGGCTGCCCCTGGCCAAGGATATGCAACTCTGTTTTTTATTTTGTTTTTGCAAAAATCCCACAGAATAAAATACTTGTCCAAATCCAAATATTTTCCCACCTAAAATATTGTTTTAATGTGTAGAATTTTAGAGTGCCTCTTGTGTAATTTTCAGAGTAGGTTAAATGCATTGATTTATTTTAAAACCATGTTTAGGGTATTTAGCACTTTATTAAAAATAGTTACTCAATTTATACAGCCTAAGAATAAAACCCAATAATTTTTACAAAACCTATACTCACTCTAGTATTTTACAAAAATGATGTGACATTTTTCTTAGTGGAATATTTTTCCTGTTTTGGTTGAGTGCTTAATTTTTCCCTTTTTATATTGGGGCGGTAGATTGCATTGCTCACGAGGGGTTTGGACCAGAAGACCTCGAAGACCCCGGAGACCTATTCGAGTAGGGCGAGCAGCCACTTAACCATGTCTGAGCAAATACTTTCATGCATGTCATATGATGCATTTTATTCCGATGCATAATACTTTGTTGAATGGGAAACTACCTTGGTGGGGTGTTTCCGATAGTTCCTTTTGAAACTTGCACTTGGGCATAACCCTACCATCTATGAGGGTTGTGCGGGTGCGTGTAGTTAGTTTGCTAGAAGTGTTGCACATGGGAGCAAGCACATGCATGGTGACGGTAAAGAGGAAGTGATTTCAAAGGTTTTTACGAAAAACCCATCGAGTGACACTAATGACCAAGGGCGACGGTGTGAGCTAGGTAGCCACTTGAGAAAGGAGTGGTATACCGAGGCTAGTGAGGGTGTGGTTTTCAAAAACGGATTGGTTTAAGTTGCGATAGTTATTCCAACCTTACATGTACGACCACAATACCCCTTATGGGATAGGGCTTTGTCGATTACTTTGGTCGATGCTAGCAGAGAGCCCGCATTACTAGTGGTGGGAGTGGCATGGCCATTCTCGAGACGGGGTCATGCCAGGTAGGGCGTCCATGAGCTGTTTTTACAAACACCAGGCACACCGTTGTGTGCCCTCATGGATGGTACTATCTAGAGTGAGGCCCATATGATGTACATCGTGAGGGATGGCACCAACGAGTGGACTCTTTGTTTAGTGTCGCCAGGGGAAAGACATTGTTCGCGTACTTACCTCGGGTATGATAGATATCGCGGGTCGTGTGTTGGCACAGAAGTTTCAGAATCTTGTGGGTAAGTTTGCAACCTCCGCAGAGTGTAAAACTATACGAATAGCCATGTCCACGGTCAAGGACAGTTGGATGACCGCTCTTGGGCTATGTCCATGTTTACCAAACAGCGTGCGTGTGTGGGAAGGAGTGCTATGTTGGTAATATGGTGCGTGGACTAAGTTAGGTGACTTGGCATGATGGGTGAACCAGGGTTGTTCAACCCTTAGTGGATATTGATATCCGTAACTTGTTCACCGGATTACCACTATGCCTTATGATGCATACCACACGAGAACTTGATCATATTAGTGCACTAGGAAAAAATCCGCTTTCCGCAAAAATAGCATACTAATGATATGTCATACTTAATTATTGCCTTCTTCCATATCACGGGTTGCTTGCGAGTACTTTCAAAGTACTCATCGGCTTGCGACTTGTTATTTAATTGGCCATGCATGGAAGAACCGGAGTTTGGAGAAGCGTTCATCGGGTACGAACATGCGACCCAGGATGCTTCCCATTCAGAATGCATGTAGGTTAAGGCAGATGGCATGGGTTCACGCTTTCAATCGAGTTATCTGATGTCAGTTGTGTTTGGTCCGTCGGCCTTCCAGGACCTACCTATGTAATTTTCGGATTTCGGGCTTCAAAAAACCCTAAGGATTCGAACACTGTGGCGTGTATGAAGGGCTCTCCCTGCCTTGCCTCACCTAGCCCGCTACTTGATGGAAACAGCGAAGAACTCACTCGATGGTGAGGGGAACACATCACACAACAGTTTACCCAGGTTCGGGCTGTTGCGAAGTGTAAAACCCTACTCCTGCTTTTCGTGGATTGCCTCTCGCAGAGGTGGTGGCTGAACTAGTACAATTCTCTTGAGACTCCGGAGGCCAAGTGGCTAGGTGTCTAGGTCTACCGTCCGAATGAACCCCCTCTCTCATGTATCCTGCCCTCTCTATTTATAGCGGTGGCCAGGGTCCTCTTCCCTCATAGCTTTGTCCGGAAGGGATCCCATAGCAGCCAATTTTTAAGGGGAATAGGGGAACAGGCTCCCCTTCCCGAAGGTGGTCTTCGACAACAAAGTACATGTCCGTGCTACAGAGACGGGACCGTGGGTGACGTTTTCCCTACTGGCCGGCGGTTGCGGCTTTGTTGCACCAGAAGGGAAACCTTTAGAAGATGCCTTTTGAAACCATGTATGCTCCCGCCTCCCTTGCACCAAAGGGTAACTGTCCCGTCCTTCCATCTGCTGCTCGCCCGTCCTTTCCTAGCGTCACCCTTGACTCCTAAGGCCCGGCCTTGCCTCGGAATGTCCGCCGCTCCGGAGAGGTCGTGAGGAGCCCCCCTGCGGGTCTTGACACTGCTCCTCCTCATGAGGCTTGGCCCCTCGCGAGCGCCTTGTCCCAGGAGGTGCCGTTCTAGTCGTCCACATGTTGATGAAGTGGGCCCGCCCTGGGTCGCAGGTAGGCAGGTCTAGGTACCCCCATTCCCAGAACACCGACAGTAGCCCCCGGGCCCAAGGCGTTCCTGGGTTGGCTTCTCGGTGAAGCCTTGAAGTCGGCCCGAAGCTTCGCGGGCCCCATTTGCCTGCGGGTCGGGCCTTTAAAACGGCGAGCCCATCCTTTTTGCACTGCATCTCCTGACCTAAGTCTTTCGCCCGTCTCCGCCCCCTATCCATTCCGCCGCCGGCTCTTCTTTCTATCGGTCTCGCCGCCGGTTCTTCCTCTCATCCACGTGTGTCATGTCATCTTTTCCTTGTTCTCTCTGTCATGCCTCAAAAAGAGGGAGAATGCGGAGGCTCGCGATGCCCACCTACCCCGGCAGTGCCCCGGCCCGCGCTGGAACGTTCGGCGGTGGTGAACCTCGAGGGGTTGGAGAAGGTCTGGCTAGTAGTCAATGCTAACTCCAACGAATGGGGGCCACCTAGATCTGGCTGGGCTCATGGCCTCGGGGGGAGAGGGTGTCCCCCACGGTTCCTCTCCATTTACAAGCCCTCCTTTAAGGTGAGTTGCCGCCATTCTCGAGCTTCCTCAACATAGTGCTTTCGCATTACCAGATCTGTGTGCTCCATCTTGACCCCTGCTCTTTGGTCCTCCTCTCTGCCTTCGTTTTCTTGTGCGAAGCTTTTGTCGGCGTCACTCCTTCCATGGCATTGCTCCACCATTTCTTCTCCCTTGAGTTGGTCTCCGAGGTACAGTGCTCTCGGTGTGCGTCCTTGAGAATTGTTGATGCATTAGCCCTCGGGATCCCCTGCGTTGAGCTCCTTCCCAAGTTGGAAGGTTTCCGACGGTAGTGGGTGCAGGTTGAGGCTGCCGGGTCCGGAGCTCTATTCAAACCTCCTCCGTCCCCGGTTACGCCGAACCGGGGGTGGGAGCGCAAAGAGCTCAGTGATCTGGCTGGGAAAACTGAGGCGGGCGGGGGTGTCGATGGCGATGGTGGTACGTGAGTTCATATGTCGACAGATTACTCCCCTTCAACGCCACTCCCGCTCCATGTGGGCCTATACAGGTCCGAGTAACTCGATGAGGACCTAAGTCATCCCCTTTTCCCCTGATGTCCTGCGTGAGCTGCTTCGCCGGCTGACCGGCGACAATCCTCATGAGCTTCCCCCCGAACGGCCTGCCGCTATATCGCTTCAAGGCCCCGGAAGCTCTCACCGTGGGGATGCTACTTTTCCACGAATGGGGGCTCCTCCTGAGGGGGAAAGGCGTATCCCGGAGACCGCTTCCCCCTGGTTCGGTCCCGCGAAGACCCTGATTGTGTGGTTACCTCCGGGATCCTGGCGGGCGATGCGCCGCCGCCCGCCCTCCCGGCTCTGGCTCCATGTCGAGCTGGGGTTCATGGTGATGATTGGTCGATGGTGGAAAGCGGCGCCCCCACTATCGAGACTTGCTCGAGGGCCGCCGAGTCCCTCCGCCGGGGCGCCCCTGTTGGCCGGAAGAGGAGGTTGTCCGGGGGCGGCCGGCTCCCGGCACGTGGGGCTCCGGCGAGGAAGAAGTGGATGGCCATTGACGAGTAAGCGCACGTATCCTTCCCTCTCCTCCTTTACATGCCTCTCTTCTGAGCCTCCGTTCCTCAGGTCTCCTTTCGGCGACCAGGAGGCAGATCTGCATCGTCTACTCGGGAGGTCGCTGGGCGTCCCGCGGCCTCTTCTCTCGCACCCCGCGGGACCCGGTCTCCCGAGCCTCTTGCGCACGAACCCCATGCGGTCTTCTTTGTTGGAGGCCTCTAGTACTTCGAGGGGATGCCTTTATCCTCGCCTGTGGCACCTCCTGGGGCCATGATGCACCTTCCCCATGGACTCCTCTAGCATGGCTATGAGAGGCTTCATGGGGCCATCAATGTCGACGAAATGGTCGCACGGGAGCCCCCATCCCCCGGGCACGGACTTGGGTCGGGTGACCCCTTGCATGCTTCTCCTTTTCGTTGTTCGAGAGGCGAGGTCCCCTGCTGGCCTCTGGAGCCTGTCGCGAGTTCGCCCGCCACACCCTGGGGCTTGCTCTGCACCACTGCGGACGCGCTTTAACGTCTGGGAGAGGGGCTTGCCAGTCATGAGACCCGCCGAGAAGGTGAGCGCCAGTACCTTGCACGGGGTGGCGCAAGCTTGAAGTCATCGTGAGCCTCGGCAGTTTGTAGCGGGAGCGCGCTTGCGCAAAGGCCGAGGCATCCCTTGCTTTGGCGGTAGAAGCCCGCGAGCGTGCCATCGCCGAGGCTCACGAGGCTGATTCTGAACGCAGGGCCTCCGAGGACCACCACAAGGAGCATTGCGCCCTCATCGCCCGTCTCGAAGAGCAAGCTCCACCGATGGCCTCCCTGGGGGGCCCGCCGGTGGAGTCCTTCATCGTCCATCCTCGAGCATCCGCCGACTCGCTGGTGCTCGCAGAAGTGGAGCAGTGCTTGGAGCAGGAGCGTCTAGAGACGCGGGAGCGCTTGCTGTCGGTTGCGGAGGAATCCATTTTCTCTCGTGAAGCGAGGCTTCAGGAGGAAGATAGACAGGGGGTAGCGGAGGCTCGACGTTCCCTTCTTCTTGATTGTCATGCGAAGTTGTGGCTCCAGGAGTCCTGCTTCCTCAAGCGCCGTGACTGCCGGCAAAATGAGGCCAGTGCCCTCCGGAGGAGGTTGGATGAGGAAATGGAAAGCCGATAGGCCACGCTGGACACACACGACATTGCCGAGGGTAAGCTATCTAATATCTGCAAATAAGTGAAAGGCGCGTCTTCCCTGGTTGGAGAGGCTTCCGAAGAGGCCACCCGCGCTCGCAGCCTCCAACTTGAACGCTCCAGGATGTTCCGGTCCCTTGAGTGGAGGGCTTCCCGCGCCCTGAGCGACATCTATGGAGAAGGCGTCTCAGATCCCCTGATTCGTGACGACTCGGCTATTTGGGCTTTTTCTACCGCGTCATGGAGCATCTCGAGGCGAGCGCCGAGAAGGCCCTTACGCTTGCGGAGGAGAAGAGTCGCGACCTTTTGGGTCAGGCGTCCTTGGACGTCTTCAGCCACCTTCTTCGCCTCGACCCCGACTTTAACTTTGCTTTGGTGCTGGATCCCGTGCCAGAGACGATCCGTGCTGCCCTGGCTGAATGGGTCGAGGTTCACGTGGAAGACCTGGTGGCAAGGCTCGCTCTAGACGGCCGCGGCATGGGCTCCGACGACAACACGCCGTCATGATCCACAGCCTTGTCCTCCTGATAGGTTCATGTGTTAACTTTAACATCAGCTAGGCCGTGTCTGGTGGGTACCTTTTAACGTGTTCCCCGGTGTCGAGGTACGCGTGCCTCTTATATTCTGGCCGCGACTACCGCCAGCCTGAGATGTCGCCATGCTAATGATTTGTCACGCGAGCGCGGGCTCGTCCTTGTGTATCCTTCCTACTTTTGGGCGGTTTGAAGACCCTTTCAGCACATTGTGTCTGCAGGTCCTGGTCCCGCACATCTCCCTACCGCATGGGGTGCAACCCGTTACCAATGTTACTCCTCATGGGGCAAAGCCCTGGCGCCCTGGGGTCCGTGTGGCATTTTGACCAGTGAGGCCCCTGAGGCATGCTACCGAGGAGCCCCCTTTGATAGTCAAGACGCTTTGCATCGTCAGGGCCTAGTCCCACACATCTCCCTGCCACCTCGGAGCTCGTGCTTCATAGGAGAGGGTCCCGCCACTCCCGGCGCTGACCGGATCATCGCTGATAGTGGCAAGTGGCATTATGACCGGTAAGGCTCCTGAGGCGGAGCCTAGGAGCCCCCTTTCTGGTACTCGAGCGATTCCGCATTCCGCCCCTTTTTTGCGATTGCCTTGGGAGAACCGGAGACCTCCCGAGGTTCCCGCGAAATACCAATCAAAGCAAAAGGGAAAAGAGAACACGAGTTTGGTGAAACGAGAGAACATAAAAACAAAATCCCCACCCTTCTTTTGTTTTCAAAACGTCAAGCAGGGAAACCTGCGAGCCCTTGACAGCCCAGGATACAGCAGAAAGGGAAAGCCCTTAGAGGGCCTCAACTTAAAACGCAATGAAGCAACAAGAAGAAGCCGCATCCGGCATCCTAGCTATTCACCGCCTCCGTCTCCCCCCCCCCCGAGCGCTTAGCATAGCGCTTCCACTAGGGGTGGGGTGGACCCCTTCCGCGTCCTCAGGGGGCCTGGGCATATACAACCTCGGCTCGTTATTACGTAAGAGTGTTACTGTGGGGGTGTATATGGGAGGTCGCGAGGACGCTTTGGCCTCGCTAGTGTCCCTACCCCCGTGGCATTAGGCACCTAATTTCGAAAGTCGTTGGGGGACTGTGTTGATTCCTTCGTCTTCTCCACTAGGTGTGGTGTGGACCCCTTCCACGTCCTCGGGGGGCCCTGGGCATATACAGTCTCGGCTCGTTATTATGTGAGAGTGTCACGGGATGAAGTAGGTTCCGGAAGAATTGAAGGACCATGCAGTGGTGGCGCTCGGGCGTCGCGAGGCTGCACCGAGGTGCTACGGGTTGATGCGGGGCCCGGGGACGCTTTGAGGGCTCCATGCCCCATGGGCTTGCGCCTCATTCGTGGTCCCGGGGCTTGTAGCGGCGTAGCGTGGCCCGCCCTGAGCGAGCCCTTGAGCGAGGGGGGAGCCCCCTGCGCCGTCCGGCCGGAAGGCTCGCCCAGGTGGTGGGTGCGGAATCCCCGGGGCGATGCCCCAGTGCGCCTCGCTAGGCCCCCCTAGGTTCCCTGGCTGGTACCCAGGGCCGCGCCCCCAGGCCATTCTGGCCTAGGCTAAGGGCAGCGACAGGTATCCGAACACCTGTTGGTAACCGAACGAAGCCTGCACCGCTGACATGGGCGTGTGCTCCAATCTCCGTCCCCAAGTGAGCATCGCGCGCCCTAGGGGTGGGAGCGGGTGTACCACCCCCGGCCCCCAGGTTCGGATCGTCTGGCCCGAGAACATGGGCGTATGTTCCACCCTCCATCCCTAGGCTGGGCCCCCTTGACCTGGACATTAGGGTGCGTCCACCCTGTCCAAAGCGAGAGGTCCCCGGTCCCCAGGCCCACACGTCTACCTGGGGCAGCTCCCAAATAGCAAGTGTGCCCCACGAGTGTGCCCATGATGGGCGCCCTCGCGGAGCCACCCCCACAGCGTTGTTCATAACTGTTCGTGCGGGGGCGGTCCATGGGGTTGCGCTCGTGCCTCCTCCTGTAATGATGGTCTGCGTGGTCTCCTCCATGGCCCGTAGATGTGTTGGTATGGTTTTCATCGGTCCGCGTGAGCCCCCGAGGGTTGATGTAGTGTACATCCCAAATTTTGGAATGTTAAAATAATTATTAGATTGTTTGTTTGGTTGCTTGAGCGATTGAAACTTGTGTGAAATTTGAAACTTTTCAAAAACTTTTGAATGAGAGGGAATAAAATGACTTTCCCCTTCTCCGGTGAATTCAAATTCAATCTTTAAAAAAAAGCAAAGAGAGAAGATGACGTGACTTCTTCAACTATAAAGAATTTGAACGGAGATTTGCATTTGAATTCCTTCGACTTTTGCTTTGGCATTTCTATTTTTCTTCGTTCAAGAAATGCCGGGAAATACATTCTGTCAAACAGAAAAGAGAGGAGGAACATGACCCTCAAACACACGGGCATTTTGAAAGTTATTTGAACCCTAAAACATAGAGAGTCATTTGAAAATTATTTGCAAAAGAAAATAAATCTTTTAGGCAATTTTGTTAAAATAATTTTTTCTGAAGTTTTTATTTTTGCCGTGGAAAAATGCCCATCATTTAGATTTTATTTTTCTGATTATTTTAGTATATAGAAACTCTTTATTCCGAATTGATTTGATTTCCGTTTTATCGTTTTAGTTTCCTAGTTTTAAAAATAGGAAAGGAATCACTTTTATTTGGAAACTCTTGCTGGCCCATTAAGAGGTTTCCTAAACTGGCCCAACAAGATCTTCTTCTTCCTCTATCTTCTTCCTCACGTTACAGAAGCTTTCCTTAGCCATGGACAGAGAAATCCCCACCTCCGGAATTCGCGAAGTTCCTTCCCTCCTAGCCTCTCCCGTCGCCCCTATAAGAAGCCCCACGTTCTCCTCGTTCCATTCCCGCTGGAATCGCCGCCTCTCCCCACCTCCTCCTCCCCCTGTGGACCTCGCCGGAGTCGGCCACCAGAGAACTCGCCAGCGACCTACCCCATCGCCCCTGCACCCCCTCCCCACCCCGCCGACTTTCCCCATCCCCCTGCACCTCCTCCACCACCAACCCCGTCGCCCCCCCCTGCACCCCCTCCCCATCCCCACGAAAACTCCTGCCAGGAACACTTCGCCAGGAACTCCTCCCGTCGCCCCCCCTGCACCCCTCTCCATATCCCCCTCGCCTCCCCCCTAGGAGCCCCACCCCTCCTCCACCGCCCCCCTGCTTCGCCACCCTACCCCGCCGGAGTTGCCCCACCGCCGGAGTGCCCTCGCCACTGCACCTCCTGCCATCGTGGGAGTTCCCTGAAGCACGAGGTAACCCCTTTTGTTTTGTTTTTTTTCTTTTTTTCTTCTACCTTGTATTCTGTTTATTTAGCTCACCGTTAGATCTTGATCCTAAGGCCCCTAGCTCACTTACTAGCCAAACCGTTTTCTTCAAATGTGCGGACGTTTTTTAGTTTAGCACCGCAGCGCACAGGTCTAAGCCAACCAGAGATCGCCACGTGGCCCGTTCATTAGTTAGCTTTTATTATTATTTTTCTGTTTAGTTCCAAAAACAGAAAAGTTCCAAATTTGTTTGGCTCATAAATTTTGATCCACAACTCCAATAGAGTTGATTCTTTTTCCAGTAGATCACAAATTTCCTATAGTTTTTAAAAACATATAATTTGTCTATGTTTGAAATTTTAAAATTTGAATTAGATCAGATTTAGTTTAAACCTTGTTTTGCTTATTCCAGGAGTTTAAAAATAGATTTTAATTTGATTCCTTTTGCTACTGATCACTAGTGATATTTTTAATCAGTGGTAAACATTTCAGATTTGTTTGAGTATTTTAGCTCATTGTTTCTTGTGAAAAAATTTCTGTTTCACCTCTCTTAGGATTACGGCTAATTCCTTTTCTATAATTACTTTTAAATTATTTTCTTTATTATTTCAGAAAGATTATGTTTTGTTTCTGTTAGTTAAACAGTAGTTTTGCAACAAGTTTTTATTTTATTTTTATTTGTTTGCATGAAATCATTTCTAGTTCCTTAGTAACTTGCCATTGGTTTCTCCACTGTTTCAAATCCCGTTTGGAAATACTTTCAAATAGTTTTGTGAAAAATATTTTATTTTATCTTAGTTAAACTTATATCTTAGAAAAAAACTATTTAGTGTTTGACGTAGTAGAAGACTCCCTAGTCTTATTTGAAGTTTCCTTCGGATTCCTATTCGCTCTCTCTTTTGTTTTGATTGCTAGAATGATTGCTAGTATGAGTGCTTATGTGAATGATATGTTTGTTATATAGATTTCATAGGAGAGTGACGAGTAGTCTATCAAGTTATTTTTCGAGAAATTCTTCTTCGTCAACATCACCAGGCAAGTCACTTTGATCATACTATCACCTATGTTTTATGCATCGTAGTTCTACCATCCTATGCCCAAATTGCATGCTGCTTAGGTACTTGGAAATTTTAGTATAGATTGTAGTATCATGTGGTAGGCACACAACAACCCCGATACTTGGCCCGGGACGACAAATTTCATATTGCTATGCTTGAGTAGATGGGATTTCGGTTGAGTGCATAACACGAGTGATGCAAGGTTGATTAAATAATCAAGACCGGTTAAGACAAGATTTTCAAGACCTCAGGACGCAATGCAACTCTAGGTGAAGGATGGTTGATCGGCTCCCTGGAGAACCCAGTGGATGACCCGGGATGCTGGAGAGGCCATGACATCCTGCGGAAAGCTTCACCCAGGCTCAAAGAGACGGACGGATATTTTCAAGACCGAAGGCTTACTTGCACAGCCACAAGTCATTATGGGCTCTGGCTTGGTTGGACAACGCGGCGACTCTGGACAGGAGGTGCTAGCAGATGTAGAAGAACGGTAGGAATGGATGGGCACCGACAGGGATTCAGAGGGACCCGTTGAAAGACCATGTTTTGATTATCCGGTCTTCAAACACCCTGATGTGCGAGGACATACACGGAGGCGATCAAATCTTGTGGGGAACGTGTGCAAAACTCTGCAGAGTACTCAACCCTAATCGATTAGCCGTGTCCACGGTCATGGCAACTTGACCAAAGGAACTGAAGTTATCTGAAATTCTCAACACCATTAAATATATATGATGAGGGTAATTATTGACAACTCGGGTACGAGAATTGGTTGGTGGAACCATCTCGTTAACAACAAACAACGTAGTAACATTTTGCTTTTAAGCCTCTCTTGATGTAGGATAAAACTTAATTTTCGCTAAAAACTTATAGCCCCACCTTCCATATATGCATATAGTATAGATGATTACTTTTCACCCCTCTCTTATGTGACTTGCCGGCATATTCAATATGCTGACCTACACGGCTGCAACGTCTTATGTTGCAAATATTTTTCTTCGACGACTAAGAGTACGATTCAGGGTTACGGTCTACACTCAACTTGCCGTTGGTGTTTATTGGGACTCCACTCCCTTGACTGCTTCCGCTGAAATAAGTAAGGTATATATTAGTTTTACGCTATTTACATGTGATTGCACTTTGATATATACATTGATGTACTGTGTGTGCCAACATACTGATCCAGGGATGGCACAGAAACACAGAGGCTTGACTCGTCTTGTGTCGGGTCGCTACAGAAATGGTATCACAGCACATGTTGACTGTAGGACGTGACCCTAGAAACTGGAAATTGCGTGGGAAAGGATCTCTCAAAATTTTTATTTTCAACAACATCTTTTACTTCTCATCTCTTCTGATTTCATCGAATGTTCCCTCTCACCTCCAATAGTTAGACAATACCCTTACCCCTTTGACCACATGAAGGATCAACTGAGTCCCACTTCAAAGTAAAGAGGATTTCATCATGCATTTAAAGAATTGAAGCTGCACCAGTTGAAGACTCTCAAGACCCGAAGACTTCGAAGACCCTGAAGCGTTCGAATATTTGTATGACCATTAGATGTCCAAACCCCTGTTATATACCCACGTTAGATACGATGACTTGTGAGCCGTCATTGGTGTGTGTGTTTTCCGACGACATCAAATAAAACCTATTCTCAAAATATTGTTTGTATTGTGTGTATCTCCCTCCCTCTCTTACCCGTCTCATCCCCAAAACCTCAACCCTACCAGATGGAGTATGAAGCTGGACTTGTAATCTCTAGACCAATGACCCAGCTGGAAGCTGAGATATGGATTCAGAACATGGAGAACCACTTCGGGAGCAACTTGATCTCAAGGAAGTATGAAGTGGAACACACTCTTCAGTACTTTACCCAAAGTGCTGCTATCTGGTGGAAAATGCACCATGCCATACAAGGATTTAGTGGAGAGAAACCTGGGATGAATTCAAGAAGACTTTGTTAAGATCCCGACTTATTCAGAAGTACTATGAAAATCCAAAGGAGAAGACTTGTGCATGCAAGATCTGTGGAGAAATAGGACACACCCAGGAAGAACACACGGATGGATGCACTCATTGTGAAGAAAATCACCCAGCTGAGGAGTGCCCAAGTAGTCAGGCGACTTGTTTCCTTTGTGAAGGAACCACCCACTACCCAGCTCAGTGTCACATTTACCCCAAGGTGCAACAAGTTGTCAAGCAGCAGAAAGATGCAGTGACAGAAACACTCAAGAAGATTCTAGAAGAACCGATGATGAACGAATATATTGAAGACCCTGATGGACAAGGTCTGACCAGATTTTTCTCCAATGCATGCTACTCATGTGGAGAAGAAGGACATTATTAACAGGACTGCACGAAGAGAAGCCAAGAGTATCTGGGAAACTTCCCGACGGAAGAAGTGGAGTTTGATCCACTTGAAATAGAAGAACCGGCCAAAATAAAGGAGTCCGGAAAGAAGAAAAAGTACCCTCGGAAGAACCAAATCTCTGCAGACATAGACCTGAGTCATGTCAGATGTTACAACTGTATGATATTTTGCCACCACAAATATTCGTGCTTAGGAAGGAAGCCGGGAACCCAAAGAGCAAAGGCAAACACTAAGACGCCTCGAGACTTGTCAGAACTCATTTGCTTTTGTTGCAAGGAAGCAGGACATTTTGCTAGCGATTGTCCGCAAAGGAAGAAAGCTAGAATGGAGTAGTTAAGTTTTGACCATGGCAATAAGTGTGATCTGAAGAACTCTTGTTTTTCTTGAGATCATGGAGTGAAATTTTTGTAACAGAAGTCCCTGAGATTGTAATAACATCATGAATAAATGGAATTTATTATCTCATGATTGCCTATGTTGAAACTGTATGCGTTGTTTCTCTACGAGCAAAGATCTCTGAACATTATGAGGATATGAGAAAAATATGGTCTATGCAGGCATGAGTACAATTCATTTAAGTGTGGTAGTAATCGGTAAACCCACAGGATCCACTGAGTAGGAATGTGCCATAACTACCAAGGAGACATATACATTCCTCTGAGTACCTATTTACTGACACCTGCAGATGACAACTCTCTACGAGTCATTCCTCAAGGGCCCAGAAACGATCATGACCCTGACCAGTGATCATGATTACCCGAAAATCCTGAAGGACATGATGAAGCACATTCATCTTGAAGGAGATGCAGTATACAAAGGCTACCCATTCATGGAGAATGGAGTGGAACTTTGCTACGTGGAAGTACACCTCCACCATGTGAAAGGAGTTTGTCCAAAGACTATGGGGCAATACTTCTTCATTTCACGTGTACCACGAGCAACCTTCTTTGATGTTGTTCGTGAAGCTGCCATGGAAGCCATACGTCAGATTGGAGAAATACTTGAAGCAAGACTCCGTCATACCCAGGAATACCTGAGTGAAGTACGTGCGGAGATAATGGAGATGAAGCTCATGACCACCATGATGAAGCAAAAGATGGATGATTTCAAGGAGCACCTCGGAAAGTTCGAGTGGAAATAAGCACCTCCAAGAGAGGCAGATGAATAAAGTTGGTAGAAATGCTCGACCATACCGAACAATGTGGATGGCAGCATCTGTAATAGAGTACTTTTGAATTGGAGTTTTTGAGGAGAAATTAAGGATGTAATAAAGGATTGATTATGAAATGAATATGATTTATGGAAGAAGCTATGATGGATCAGCATACGTTTTCTTAGGAGCATACGAAAACCTGAGAGTTGTGAAGATACGATAGATGTTTCGTTCAGCTTGCAGAACCAATGGATTATCCGAACCTCGTTCGTGGACAAGAGAAATTCTGCAACGCTTGTGAGGATGCCCAACTGTTAGAATGCGAGATTCGCTAAACCTTATATAGAGAAATGATTTGGGTGCGGAATGGATTGATCACCATGATGACTTACTCTTATCATTTATCTTGCTATTCGGAATGGTAAAGCTGATAGACTTACCCATATAGAGAGACGATGTTCTTTGAAGCTTTTGTTTAAGCCTTAGAATGGTATGATGAAAGCCCCATGTACATGGCACATGTTGTCACAGGTAGGACATTTTTTCGGTGAGGATGAAACCAAGACCCCTCTCTCTGCAGGATAGCCACAAATGGTAGACCACCATGAGAATCATCGATAGGTTAGTTAGAATTGATCACGAGACTGTCAGTTAAAGAAGACCCAGTAACGGAAGAGGCTTATATCAACGGAAGAGCCCTCGTTTTTGATGGAGACGTTATGAATATAACGGAAGATATGAAGACTGTGAGGAGTCAGATGCCAAAACCCCAGAGGATCGTTAAAACATTTTGAGGGACCAGTAATCTTCATTTTAAGTGTGGTAGGATGCCACTTTGCCGGAAGTTGGATTTGTTAGAAGACCCCAAACACTAGCCTTTCTTTCCAGCCTCTTCGAATCTCGAGGACGAGATTCATTTAAGTGTGGTAGGTTTGTAACATCCCAAATTTTGGAATGTTAAAATAATTATTAGATTGTTTGTTTGGTTGCTTGAGCGATTGAAACTTGTGTGAAATTTGAAACTTTTCAAAAACTTTTGAATGAGAGGGAATAAAATGCCTTTCCCCTTCTCCGGTGAATTCAAATTCAATCTTTTAAAAAAAAGCAAAGAGAGAAAATGACGTGACTTCTTCAACTATAAAGAATTTGAACGGAGATTTACATTTGAATTCCTTCGACTTTTGCTTTGGCATTTCTATTTTTCTTCGTGCAAGAAATGCCGGGAAATACATTCTGTCAAACAGAAAAGAGAGGAGGAACATGACCCTCAAACACACGGGCATTTTGAAAGTTATTTGAACCCTAAAACTTAGAGGGTCATTTGAAAATTATTTGCAAAAGAAAATAAATCTTTTAGGCAATTTTGTGAAAATAATTTTTTCTGAAGTTTTTATTTTTGCCGTGGAAAAAGGCCCATCATTTAGATTTTATTTTTTTGATAATTTTAGTATATAGAAACTCTTTATTCCGAATTGATTTGATTTCCCTTTTATCGTTTTAGTTTCCTAGTTTTAAAAATTGGAAAGGAATCACTTTTATTTGGAAACTCTTGCTGGCCCATTAAGAGGTTTCCTAAACTGGCCCAACAAGATCTTCTTCTTCCTCTATCTTCTTCCTCACGTTACAGAAGCTTTCCTTAGCCATGGACAGAGAAATCCCCACCTCCGGGATTCGCGAAGTTCCTTCCCTCCTAGCCTCTCGTGTCGCCCCTATAAGAAGCCCCACGTTCTCCTCGTTCCATTCCCGCTGGAATCCCCGCCTCTCCCCACCTCCTCCTCCCCCCTGTGGACCTCGTCGGAGTCGGCCACCACAGAACTCGCCGGCGACCTACCCCATCGCCCCTGCACCCCCTCCCCACCCCGCCGACTTTCCCCATCCCCCCTGCACCTCCTCCACCACCCCACCCCGTCGCCCCCCCGGCACCCCCTCCCCATCCCCACGAAAACTCCTGCCAGGAACACTTCGCCAGGAACTCCTCCCATCGCCCCCCTGCACCCCTCTCCATCTCCCCCTCGCCTCCCCCCAGGAGCCCCACCCCACCTCCACCGGCCCCCCTCCTTCGCCACCCCACCCCGCCGGAGTTGCCCCACCGCCGGAGTGCCCTCGCCGCTGCACCTCCTGCCATCGTGGGAGTTCCCTGAAGCACGAGGTAACCCCTTTTGTTTTCTTTTTTTCTTTTTTCTTCTACCTTGTATTCAGTTTATTTAGCTCACCGTTAGATCTTGATCCTAAGGCCCCTAATAGATCACTTACTAGCCAAACCGTTTTCTTCTAATGTGAGGACGTTTGTTAGTTTAGCACCGCAGTGCACAGGTCTAAGCCAACCAGAGATCGCCACGTGGCCCGTTCATTAGTTAGCTTTTATTCATTTTTTCTGTTTAATTCCAAAAACAGAAAAGTTCCAATTTTGTTTGGCTCATAACTTTTGATACGCAACTCCAATAGAGTTGATTCTTTTTCCAGTAGATCAAAAATTTCCTGTAGTTTTTAAAAACATATAATGTGTCTATGTTTGAAAGTTTCAAATTTGAATTAGATCAGATTTAGTTTAAACCTTGTTTTGCTTATTCCAGGAGTTTAAAAATAGCTTTTATTTGATTCCTTTTGCTACTGATCACTAGTGATCTTATTTATCAGTGGTAAAAATTTCAGATTTGTTTGAGTATTTTAGCTCATTTTTTCTTGTGAAACCATTTCTGTTTCACCTCTTTTAGGATTACGGCTAATTCCTTTTCTATAACTACTTTTAAATTATTTTCTTTATTATTTCAGAAAGATTATGTTTTGTTTCTGTTAGTTAAACAGTAGTTTTGCAACAAGTTTTTATTTTATTTTTATTCGTTTGCATGAAATCAATTCTAGTTCCTTAGTAACTTGCCATTGGTTTCTCCACTGTTTCAAATCCCGTTTGGAAATACTTTCAAATAGTTTTGTGAAAAATATTTTATTTTATCTTAGTTAAACTTATATCTTAGACAAAAACTATTTAGTGTTTGACGTAGTAGAAGACTCCCTAGTCTTATTTGAAGTTTCCTTCGGATTCCTATTCGCTCTCTCTTTTGTTTTGATTGCTAGAATGATTGCTAGTATGAGTGCTTATGTGAATGATATGTTTGTTACGCAAAGTGCTGCTATCTGGTGGAAAATGCACCATGCCATACAAGGATTTAGTGGAGCAGAAACCTGGGACGAATTCAAGAAGACTTTGTTAAGATCCGGCTTATTCAGAAGTGCATGCAAGATCTATGGAGAAATAGGACACACCCAGGAAGAACACACGGATGGATGCACTCATTGTGAAGAAAATCACCCAGCTGAGGAGTGCCCAAGTAGTCAGGCGACTTGTTTCCTTTGTGAAGGAACCACCCACTACCCAGCTCAGTGTCACATTTACCCCAAGGTGCAACAAGTTGTCAAGCAGCAGAAAGATGCAGTGACAGAAACACTCAAGAAGAAGATTCTAGAAGAACCGGTGATGAACGAATATATTGAAGACCCTGATGGACAAGGTCTGACCAGATTTTTCTCCAATGCATGCTACTCATGTGGAGAAGAAGGACATTATTCACAGGACTGCACGAAGAGAAGCCAAGAGTATCTGGGAAACTTCCCGACGGAAGAAGTGGAGTTTGATCCACTTTTCACCCCTCTTTTATGTGACTTGCCGGCATATTCAATATGCTGACCTACATGGCTGCAACGTCTTATGTTGCAGATATTTTTCTTCGACGACTAAGAGTACGATTCAGGGTTACGGTCTACACTCAACTTGCCATTGGTGTTTATTGGGACTCCACTCCCTTGACTGCTTCCGCTGAAATAAGTAAGGTATATATCAGTTTTACGCTATTTACATGTGATTGCACTTTGATATATACATTGATGTACTGTGTGTGCCAGCATACTGATCCAGGGATGGCACAGAAACACAGAGGCTTGACTCGTCTTGAGTCGGGTCGCTACATGTAGTCGAGTCTCCGGTACTCTCTTCCCACTCCGTGAAGAGTGTCGGGGGATGTTGGATGACGCCCTCTGAGTGGGGCCGAGTCTTGCACCCCCATCTGCCCCGCCTGATCCCCTGTTGGGGTGAGCCCTGATGGAGGTTCGGGGCGCTCCCGCATGGTCCTTCTGTTCCAAGTCTTGCCGGCGCGGGCTGACGGACACGGCTCGTGCGGGGACTATGTCGGGCTTCGCCGGCAGCAAAGAGCCTGAGGTGACGTACGTGACCTCTGATGCGGCGATGACGTGCGGTTCGCTTGCGCCTGAGCTTGTACGCCACCAGCAACGCGACATGTCTGTGCGTCGGGTGTTGGCAAGCTCAGACAAGGCGATGGGCCAATGGGACGGGCGGAAGAGGTGGGGCGACGCCGGGATGATGTGCGGTTGGTGAAGATGGAAAACACCGACGCTCGCCTTAAGTCTGCCCAGCATGGCCGTCGACCGTCGAGGTGGATGGGGGCAGCTAGGTGTCGTGGCCCGCCCACGCCGTCCGCACCACGCGGGCAGCACGCTTTCCGTGCAGACTCGTCGTTTCCCCGCCATGGACACAGTCAGCTTCGGTGAGCCGAACTTTGGGGGAGACCTCGGCATGCCCCCTACCTGGCGCGCCAAATGTAGGATTTCAGGCTCCGCAAAACCCTAATGATTCGAACACTCGGGCGTATACGAAGGTCTCTCCCTGCCTTGCCTCACCTAGCCCGCTACTCAATGGAAACAACGAATAACTCACTCGATGGTGAGGGGAACAAAACACACAACAGTTTACCCAGGTTCGGGCCGCTGCGAAGCGTAAAACCCTACTCCTGCTTTTGGTGGATTGCCTCTCGTGGAGGTAGTGGATGAACTAGTACAGTGCTCTTGAGCCTCCGGAGGCCAAGTGGCTAGGTGTCTAGGTCTACCGTCCAAATGAACCCCCTCTCTCAAGTATCCTACCCTCTCTATTTATAGCGGAGGATCGGGTCCTCTTCCCTCATAGCTTGGGCCGAAAGGGATCCTACATCGGCCAATTTAGAAGGGGAACAGGGGAACATGCTCCCCTGCAAACAAGTGGTCTTCGCCTGCAAAGTACCTGTCCGCACTATAGAGACGGGCCTGTGGGTGACGTTTGCTCTACTGGCCGGCGGTTGCGGATTTGTTGCACAATAATGGAAACCCTTAGAAGATGCCTTTGGAACCCCTGTACGCTCCCGCCTCCCTTGCACCAAAGGGGAAACTACCCCGTCCTGCCATTTGCTGCTCGCCTATCCATTTCTGGTGTCACCCTTGACTCATGAGGCCCGACCTTGTCTCGGAATATCCGCCGCCCCGGAGAGGTCCTGAGGAGGCCCCATGCAGGTCTTGATGCTGCTCCTCCTCGCGAGGGCCTTGTGCCAGGAGGGGTCGTTCCAGTCGTCCACGTGTTGTTGAAGTGGGCCCACCCTGGGCCTCAGGCGGGCACGTCTGGGTACCCCCGTTCCCACTACACGAGCAGTAATGATTTGGCCTTAAAGGTCCTTAATTGTACTAGACGTTATGTATCGATGTAAGACTCTTATTATTCAATTTTTGTGTGTTGAGTGAGCATTGATCTCTGGGATCACTGTACACATGCATTCGGTGATCACGACTTACAAGTCAGGGTCCCTACAATATGCTAGTGGGGATTTTTCGTTATAGAACTTTGATTGTATATTCTCATGACGGGCTTACTCAAATGCCCTATATCTTCATGAGCAAGCAAGTTGGATGCACACCCACTTAGCTTCAGTCGAGCTTTCATACACTTATAGATCTAGTGCATCCCCCGCATGGCAATCCCTACTCCTCGCATTGATATCTTTAATGGGAAACTCCATAGCCAATTGATATTCCGAGTTGATGCGAGACTTTATTCTCCACTTTGACCCCTTTGAAACCTACCACCATATTGTATTCCACCTATATGCTATGTCCATGGTTCACTCTCATGCATTGAGTGAGTAATAAAAAGCTAAAGCACATTAAACAGTAAGATCTAATTGCATGGCTTAACAATGTGGTGCTTGACATTTGTATATATGTGGTGAAGAGAGAGCAATGCCATGATAATATTGAGAAAATGAATGGTTGTAAACATTATTTAAGGATCATATATTTTGAACATCGATGATCATGTTACTTATGTTCACGGATGTTACTATGTTGATGTTTGTTAATTTATCGTTTCACAATGATCACACATGCAATAGATTACATGTTGTGTAGCATGTAACATAACAAATTCTCTTTTTATCATTTACCTACTCGAGTACGAGCACGAATTAAGCTCGGGGATGCTAATACTTGTCCAACATATCTATAATTTTTTATTGTTCCGTGCTCTAATATTATCATTCTAGGATACATTTTGGGCATATATTTGCCTTTTTAGCACTAACCTATTAACCAAGTGCCAAGTGTCAGTTGTTGTCTTCTGCATGTTTTTAGCTTTTCAGGTTTACAGTACCAAACAAAATCCAATTTCCACAAAACTTTTTTATGATTTTGTCTCAACCAAAAGAAGACCTGGAATCTTCGGGAGGAGACCGGGGGTCGTTCGAGGGCCCCACAAGCCCAACACGGCGCGCCCAGGGGGGTCACTCCCTGTTATCTTGTGGACGCCCCCTTCATCTCCCGATGCCCCTCTCTAACCTATAAATTCTAATATATTCCAAAAACCCTAGGGGAGATCACAAAACACTTTATACGCCACCAAAAGTCTTTGTTCCTCCGTGGGCCCATTTGCATCCCTGTTCCGTTGCCCTGCTGGAGGGGGATTGATCATGGAAGGCCTTTACATAAACATTGCTGCTCCCATAATGATGTGTGAGTAGTCTACCATAGGCCTACGGGTCCATAGCCAGTCTCTCTCTCCCTCCCTGTCCGTCTATTCTTTAATACAAAGTTCATTGCATCTTCATAATGATCTATTCGATGTAATCACTTTGTGCGGTGCGTTTGTTGGGCTCCGATGAATTGAGGGTTTATGTCCAGATTATTCATGATAAAGATTTGAGTCTTCTCTAAATTATTTTATGATTCTTATTTGTGTGATTATTGTTGTTGGAAATATGCCCTAGAGGCAATAATAAAGTTGTTATTATTATATTTCCTAGTTCATGATAATTGTCTATTATTCATGCTATAATTGTATTAACCGGAAACCATAATACATGTGTGAATATATAGATCACAATGTGTCCCTAGTGAGCCTCTAGTTGACAAGCTCGTTGATCAATAGATGATCATGGTTTCCTCATCGTGGACATTCGATGTCATTGATAACGGGATCACATCATTAGGAGAATGATGTGATGGACAAGACCCAACCCTAAGCATAGCACTAGATTGTATTGTTCGTCAGCTAAAGCTCTTCTAATGTCAAGTATCATTGCTTAGACCATGAGATTGTGCAACTCCCGGATACCGTAGAAGTGCTTTGGGTATATCGAACGTCATAACGTAACTGGGTGATTATAAAGGTGCACTACAGGTATCTACGAAAGTGTGTGTTGGGTTGGTACGAATCAAGGCTGGGATTTGTCACTCGTGTGACGGAGAGGTATCTTTGGGCCCACTCGGTAATCCATCATCATAATGAACTCAATGCGACTAAGGAGTTCACGACGGGATGATGTTTGTGGAACGAGTAAGGAGACTTGCCAGCAACGAGATTGAACAAGGTATAGGGATACCGACGATCGAATCTCGGGCAAGTGTCATACCGGTAGACAAAGGGAATTGCATACAGAATTGATTGAATCCCCGACATCGTGGCTCATCCAATGAGATCATCATGGAACAAGAGGGAACCAACATGGATATCCAGACCCTACTGTTGGTTATTGACCAGAGAAGTGTCTTGGTCATGTCTGCATGGTTCCCGAACCCGTAGGGTCTACACACTTAAGGTTCGATAACGCTAGGGTTGTAATGGGAATAGCATGTGGTTACCGAAGGTTGTTCGGAGTCCCGTATGAGATCTCGGACATCACGAGGAGTTCCGGAATAGTCTGGAGGAGAAGATTAATATATTGGACGTGGATTTTTCTTTCTCGGAAGAGTTTCGGAGATTGTCGGTAATATAGCGGGACCACCGGAAGGGTTCCGGGGGTCCACCACCCTGGAAGACTAAGTGGGCCAAGAGTGGAAGGGAATAAGCCCCTAGATGGGCTGGTGCGCCTCCGACCTAAGACCAAGGCACCATAGAGGGAAAAGGGGGGCAAACCCTAGGCGTGGGGGCTGCCTTGGGCGCCGCCCCTCCTCCACTTGGCCGACGGCCCTCCCCATCTAGGCCTGCCGCACGACCTAGGGTGGAAACCCTTGGGGTGGCGCACCCTCCTCCCTCTCCTACTATATAAACCCAAGGGGTTTTGGGGATGAACACACAATTCATCTCTCTCTCTCGGCGCAACCGTACCCCTCCTCCTCCCGTCCTCCATAGAGCTTGGCGAAGCCCTGCCGGAGCACCATGTAGCTCCACCGTCACCACGCCGTCGTGCTGCCGGAGCTGTCCCTCAGCCTCTCCTCTCTCCTTGCTGGATCGAGGCATAGGAGTCGTCACCAGGCTGCACGTGTGTTGAACGAGGAGGCTCCGTTGTTCGGTGCTTAGATAGGAATCCAACACGATCTATATCGCTATGAGTACGACTTCATCAACCGCGTTCTGGTAACGATTCCGCATAGCGATCTTCAAAGGTATGAAGATGCTCTACCCCATTTCTCGTCACTGGTTTATCCTAGATAGATTCTTGTGAAGCATAGGTTTTTTTTTGAAATTACTACGTTACCCAATGGTGGCATCCGAGCCAGGTTCTATGTGTAGATTCCATTCATGAGTAGAACACAAAAGATTTGGGCGATGATTTTGTCAATTGCTTGTCGTTACTAGTCTTATCTTGATTCGGCGGCATCGTGGGAGGAAGCATCCCAGACCGACTTTACACGTACTCTTACGTGAGACTGGTTCCACCGACGGACATGCACTTGTTGCATAAGGTGGCTAGCGGGTATCTATCTCTCGCACTTTAGTTAGATCGGATTCGATGAAGAGGGTCCTTATGAAGGGTAAATAGCATTGGCATATCAACGTCGTGGTTGTCATGTAGGTAAGAAGCATTCTTGCTAGGAACCCAAATCAGCCACGTAAAACTTGCAACAACAATTAGAGGACGTCTAAATTGTTTTTGCAGGGTATGCTATGTTATGTGATATGGACAAAAGGGTGTGATGTTACATATGTGATGTATGAGATTGATCATGTTCTTGTAATAGGATTCACAACTTGGATGTCGATGAGTATGAAAACCGGTAGGTGCCACAGGAGTTGTCTTAATTTATTGTATGAGATGCAACGCCATGTGATTACTTTACTTCATTGCTAACCGTTAGCTATAGTAGTAGAAGTAATAGTTGGCGAGACGACTTCGCAAAGACACAATGATGGAGATCATGATGATGGATATCATGGTGTTATTCCGGTGACGGTGATGATCATGGTGCCCCAAAGATGGAGATCAAAGGAGCAAGATGATATTGGCCATAGCATGTCACTATATGATTGCATGTGATGTTTATCATGTTTTTCATCTTATTGCTTAGAACGATGGTAGCAAAGATAAGATGATCCCTCATTAAAAATTTGAGATAAGTATTCCCCTAAGTATGCACCGTTGCGAAGGATCGTTGTCTCGAAGCACCACGTGATGATCATGTGTGATAGATTCTAACATTCGAATACAACGGGTGTAAGCCAGATTTACACACAAAAAACACTTAGGTTGACTCGACGAGCCTAGAATGTACAGACATGGCCTCGAATACGGGAGACCGAAAGGTCGAACATGCGTCATATGATTGATACGATCAGCATGGAGATGCTCACCATTGATGACTAGTCCGTCTCACGTGATGATCGGACATGGGCTAGTCGATGTGGATCATGTAACACTTGGATGACTAGAGGTATGTCGATCTAAGTGGGATTTAATTCAATGATTTGATTAGATGAACTTAATTATCATGAACTTAGTCCAAAATTTTCTTTACAAATATTGTAGATCCAGTGGCCAACACAAATGTCCCATTCAACTTCAACGCGTTCCTAGACAAAACCAAGCTTAAAGACGATGGGAGCAACTATGCGGATTGGGATCATAACTTAAAGCTCATCCTCATGGCTTCCAAGAAGGCATATGTCCTTGATGCGCCGCTAGGTGATCCTCCCATTACCGCGACAACCCAGGACATTCAGAACGCCTGGCAATTGCAGAGTGATGACTACTCTCTGGTTTAGTGTGACATGCTTTATAGTTTAGAACTGGGGCTCCAAAGGCGTTTTGAGCAAGATGGAGCATATGAGATGTTCGAGGAGCTGAAACTAGTTTTTGAAGCTCATACCCGGGTCGAGAGATATGATGTCTCCAACAAGTTCTTTAGTTGTAAGATGGAGGAGAATAGTTCTGTCAGTGAGGACATACTCAGAATGTCTGGGTTGCACAACCGCTTGACTCAACTGGGAGTTGAACTTTCGGACAACGCGGTCATTGACAGAATCCTCCAGTCGCTTCCACCTAGATATAAGGGCTTTGTGATGAATTACAACATGCAAGGGATGGAGAAGACCATTCCCGAGCTGTATTCAATGCTGAAATCTGTGGAGGTAGAAATCAAGAAAGAACATCAAGTGTTGATGGTGAATAAGACCACCAGTTTCAAGAAAGGCAAGGGTAAAAGGAGCTTCAAGAAACATGGAAAAGCAGTTTCCGTGCCTGATAAACCAGTTGTCGGGAAGAAGACAAAGAAAGGACCCAAGCTTGAGACCGAGTGCTATTATTGCAAGGGAACCGATCACTAGAAGCGGAACTGCCCCAAATACTTAGCGGACAAGAAGGCCGGAAACGTCAAAGGTGTATATGATATACATGTTATTGATGTATACTTGACCAGCGCTCGAAGTAGCTCCTAAGTATTTGATACCGGTGTTGTTTCTCACATTTGCAACTCAAAACAGGAACTGTGAAACAAGCGTAGGCTGGCAAAGGACGAGGTGACGATGCACGTCGGGAATCGTTCCAAGGTCGATGTGATCGCCGTCGGCACGCTACCTTTACATCTACCTCCGGGATTAGTTTTAAACCTTAATAATTGTTATTTAGTACCATCTTTGAACATGAACATTGTATTGGGATCTCTCTTGATGCAAGATGGTTACTCATTTAAATATGAGAATAATGGTTTTTCTATTTATATGAGTGGTATGTTTTATGGTCATGCCCCGCTGGTCAATGGTTTATTCTTAATGAATCTCAAACATGATGTTACACATATTTATAGTGTGAGTACCAAAATATGTAAAGTTGGTAATGATAGTCCCACATACTTGTGGCAGTGCCACCTTGGTCATATCGGTGTCAAGCGCATGAAGAAACTCCATGCAGATGGAATTTTGGAGTCTCTTGACTTTGAATCATTTGACACATGCGAACCGTGCCTCTTGGGCAAGATGACCAAGACTCCATTCTCCGGAACAATGGAGCGAGCAACCAACTTGTTGGAAATAATACATACTGATGTATGTGGTCCAATGATTGTTTAAGCTCACGGTGGTTATAGTTATGTTCTCACCCTCACTGATGATTTAAGCAGATATGAGTATGTCTACTAAATGAAGCACAAGTCTGAAACCTTTGAAAGGTTCAAGGAATTTCAGAGTGAGGTAGAGAATCAACGTGACAAGAAAATAAAGTTCCTACGATCTGATCATGGAGGAGAATATTTGAGTCACGAGTTTTGCACGCACTTAAGGAAATGTGGAATTGTTTCACAACTCACGCTGGTTAGCACACCGCAGCGTAACGGTGTGTCTGAATGTCTTAATCGCACTTTACTAGATATGGTGTGATCTATGATGTCTCATACTGATTTACCGCTATCATTTTGGGGATATGCATTGGAAACTGCCGCATTCACTTTAAATAGGGCACCGTCTAAATTCATTGAGATGCCATCATATGAATTATGGTTTGGCAAGAAACCTAAGATGTCATTTCTGAAAGTTTGGGGCTGCGATGCTTATGAAGAAACTTCAACCTGAGAAGCTCGAACACAAAGCGGAAAAATGTGTCTTCATAGGATACCCTAAGGAAACTATTAGGTATACCTTCTATCTTAGATCCGAAGGCAAATTCTTTGTTGCCAAGAACGGATCCTTTCAAGAGAAAGAGTTTCTCTCGAAAGAAGTAAGTGGGAGAAAAGTAGAACTTGATGAGGTAATTGTACCTCCTCTCAAACTGGAGAGTAGCTCAACACAAGAAAATGTTTCTGAGGTGCCTGCACTAGCTAGAGAAGAAGTTAATGATGATGATCATGAAACTTCAGATCAAGTTACTACTAAACCTCGAAGGTCCACAAGGACACGTTCCGCATTAGAGTGGTACGGCAACCCTGTCATGGAAATTATGTTGTTGGACAACAGTGAACCTTCGAACTATGAAGAAGAGATGGCGGGCCCGGATTCCAGCAAATGGCTTGAAGCCATGAAATCCGAGATAGGATCCATGTATGAGAACAAAGTATGGACTTTTGTGGACTTTCCCAATGATCGGAGAGCCATAGAAAATGAATGGATCTTTAAGAAGAAGACTGACGCGGATGGTAATGTGACCATCTATAAGGCTCAACTTGTTGCTAAGCGTTGTAGACAAGTTCAAGGGATTGACTATGATGAGACCTTCTCTCCCGTAGCGATGCTAAAGTCGGTCCAAATCATGTTAGCAGTTGCCGCATTTTATGATAATGAAATCTGGCAAATGGATGTCAAAACGGCATTCCTGAATGGCTTTCTTAAGGAAGAATTGTATATGATACATGTGGAAGGTTTTGTCGATCCTAGCAATGCTAACAAGGTATGTAAGCTCCATCTATGGGCTGGTGCAAGCATCTCGGAGTTGGAACATTCGCTTTGATAAGGTGATCAAAGCGTTTGGGTTTATACAGACTTATGGAGAAACTTGTATTTACAAGAAAGTGAGTGGGAGCTCTGTAGCATTTCTCATATTATATGTGGATGACATATTGTTGATGGGAAATGATATAGAACTATTGGAAAGCATAAAGTCCTATTTGAATAAGAGTTTTTCAATGAAGGACCTTGGAGAAGCTTCTTACATATTAGGCATCAATATCTATAGAGATAGATCGAGATGCCTCATAGTTATTTCACAAAGCACATACCTTGACAAGATATTGAAGAAGTTCATTATGGTAAGGCTAAGAAGGGGTTATTGCTTGTATTACAAGGTGTGAGGTTGAGTATGACTCAACGCCCGACACGGCAGAAGATAGAGAAAAGATGAGTATCATCCCCTATGCTTCAGCCATAGGCTCTATTATGTATGCCATGCTGTGTAACAGACCTGATGTGAACCTTGCCATAAGTTTGGTACGGAGGTACCAAAGTGATCCAGGTGTGGATCACTCGAAAATGGTCAAGAATATCCTAAAATACTTGAAAAGGACTAAAGATATGTTTCTTGTTTATGGAGGTGCCGAAGAGCTCGACGTAAAGGGTTACGTCGATGCTAGCTTCAACACAAATCCGGATGACTCCAAGTCACAAACCATATACGTGTATATTTTGAATGGTGGGGCACTCAACTGGTGCTGTTGCAAGCAAAGCATCGTGGCGTCATCTACATGTGAAGCAGAGTACATAGCTGTTTCGGAAGGAGCACATGAAGGAGTCTGGATGAAGGAGTTCATCACCGACCTAGGAGTGATTCCCAGTTTGTCGGGCCGATGACTCTATTTTGTGACAACACTGGTTCAATTGCCATTGCCAAGGAGCCCAGGTTTCACAAGAAGACTAAGCACATCATGCGCAGCTTCAACTCCATACGTGGATACATCCAGGATGGAGATATAGATATTTGCAAAGTACATACGGATCTGAATGTCGCACATCCGTTGACCAAACGTATTCCACGAGAGAAACATGATCAGTACTAGAACTCTATGGGTGTTCGATTCATCACAATGTAACTAGATTATTGACTCTAGAGCAAGTGAGAGACTGTTGGAAATATGCCCTAGAGGCAATAATAAAGTGGTTATTATTATATTTCCTAGTTCATGACAAATTTCTATTATTCATGCTATAATTGTATTAACCGGAAACGGTAATACATGTGTGAATTTATAGATCACAATGTGTCCCTAGTGAGCCTCTAGTTGGCTAGCTCATTAATCAATAGATGATCATAGTTTCCAGATCATGGACACTGGATGTCATTGATAACAGGATCACATCATTAGGAGAATGACGTGATGGACAAGACCCAATCCTAAGCATAGCACTAGATCGTATTGTTCGTTTGCTAAAGCTTTTCTAATGTCAAGTATCATTCCTTAGACCATGAGATTGTGCAACTCCCGGATACCGTAGGAGTGTTTTGGGTGTATCGAATGTCACAACGTAACTAGGTGATTATAAAGGTGCACTACAGGTATCTCCGAAAGTGTGCATTGGGTTCGTACGAATTGAGACTGGGATTTGTCACTTGTGTGACGGAGAGGTATCTCTGGGCCCACTCGGTAATCCATCATCATAATGAGCTCAATGTGACTAAGGAGTTAGCGACGAGATGATGTGTTGCGGAACGAGTACAGAGACTAGCCGGCAACGAGATTGAACAAGGTATAGGGATACCGACGATCGAATCTCAGGCAAGTGTCATACCGGTAGACAAAGGGAATTGCATATAGAATTGATTGAATCCCCGACATCGTGGTTCATGCAATGAGATCATCGTGGAACAAGCAGGAACCAACGTGGATATCCAGACCCCGTTGTTGGTTACCGACCGGAGAAGTGTCTCGGTCATGTCTGCATGGTTCCCGAACCCGCAGGGTCTACACACTTAAGGTTCGATGACGCTAGGGTTGTAATGGGAATAACATATGGTTACTGAAGGTTGTTCGGACTCCCGGATAATATCCCGGACATGGCAAGGAGTTCTGGAATAGTCCGGAGGTCAAGATTCATATATAGGAAGTGGAGTGTCGATCGCCGGAAGAGTTTTGGAGATAGTCAGTAATATACCAGGATCAACGGAAGGGTTCCGGGGGTCCACCGGGAAGGGCCACCAGCCCCGAAAGGCTAAGTGGGCCAAGAGTGGAAGGGAACAAACCCCTAGATGGGGCAAAGGGGGGGCAAACCCTAGGCATGGGGGCTGCCTTCGGCGCCAAGCCAACCCTAGGGCGCCGCCCCTCCTGCACTTGATCGCCACCCCTCCCCGTCCAGGGCTGCCGTACCGCCTAGGGTGGAAACCCTAGGTGTGGCGCACCCTCCTCCCTATCCTCCTATATAAACCCAATGGGTTTTGGGGCTGAACACACAATTCATCTCTCTCTCTCTCGGTGCAGCCCTAACCCTCCTCCTCCTCATCCTCCGTACAACTTGGTGAAGCCCTGCCAGAACACCACGCAGCTCCACCGTCACCCCGTCGTCGTGCTGCCGGAGCTCTCCCTCAGCCTCTCCTCTGTCCTTGCTGGATCAATGCATAGGAGACGTCATCGGGTTGCACGTGTGTTGAACGCGGAGGCGCCGTTGTTCGGTTCTTAGATCGCAATCCACCGCGATCTGAATCGCTACGAGTACGGCTCCATCAACCGCTTCTAGTAATGCTTCCGCTTAGCGATCTTCAAAGGTATGAAGATGCTCTACCCCATTTCTCATTGCTGGTTTCTCCTAGATAGATCCTTGTGAAGCGTAGGATTTTTTTGAAATTACTACGTTACCCAACAATTATAGCTTCGTAAGTCTCTGTGATCTATTGATTTGGTCTAGCTAGCTAGATTGATCTATCGTCAGTGATAGGGCTGCGTTGTATTGGATTCAATATTGCGGTGCTCAATCCCAGTGACAGAAAGGGACATGACATGTATTTGTATTGGTGCCACTAATTGTAAAACGATGGGGTTAATTTTTATTAATTGAGTTTACTTTGTCTACATCATGTCATTGTTCTCCAAGCATTATGCAATTTTACTTAGTACTCTAGATGCATGTTGGATAGCGGTCGATGGGTGGAGTAATAATAGTAGATGCAGGCCTGAGTTAGTCTACTGGTTTATGGACGTGATTCCTATATAGACATGATCATAGCCGTAAATAAATATTGCATAACTATGCGCTTTTCTATCAATGTATGTACAGTAATTTGTTTACCCACGGTATGCTTTCTTCGAGAAAGATGCCACTAGAGAACACTATGGCCCCCGGGTCTATTCACATACAAATTTACAAATGCTACTATTTCCTTGCTGCCTTTATTTACATTGCAATTTATATTTATCCAACTATCATGTACACCACTTATCCGCTTGCAAGTAACGAGTTCAAGGTGATTGACAACCCTCTTGCCCGCGTTGGGTGCAAGTGTTTGCTCTTTTGTGTGTAGGCGCTGAAGACAGGAGTCGTGTGGTCCTCTTATTGGTTCGATAACCTTGGTCCTCACCGAGGGAAATACTTACCTATACTATGATACATCATCCCCTCTTCTTCGGAAAAAGCCCAATGCAGATGTGATGTCCCTATTTTGATCATACGCTAATCATACACACAAGTACGCACGATCAAGATTAGGGACTCACCGGAGGAAATCTCAACACAACTCTAGACACAGATTAAAGTCATGTAAGCTTCATATTACAAGCTAGGGGCCTCAAGGGATCAAATACATAAGATTGAATACACACGAGTCAGCAAAAGAAAATAATATCTGAGTACAGACATAAGTAAACAAGTCTGCCTTAAGAAGGCTAGCACAAAAATAAGCAACAGATTGAAAAGGCAAGGCCTCTTGCCTGGGTGCATCCTAACTACCTAGTGGCCTTCATGTAGTACTATGATCCATCGGGGTCGTTCTTGATGTCAGCGGGATCAGCTGTCTCCTGGACTCCGTCATCTGGATGCGACAATTGTATCAACAAGAAAAGGGGACTAAAGCAACACTAAGTACTGCTAGTCCTTGCAGGTGCGTTGGTTTCCCTCCAAGCTTAAATGGTGATGTAGCACATCGTCGGCAAGTATATCCCTCAGTTAAGAAACCAAGGTATCAATCCAGTAGGAAGACCCACAAGATTATATAAGAAGCCCTTGCACACAAATAACAAACCGTCGCAACCCAAACCGTAAAGGGGTTGTCAATCCCTCGTGGGTAAAGTAAGGACCGATTGATAGGTCCAAATAAGAGTGATAGAAAATAGAATGCATCAAGGTATTTTTGGGTTTTTTGGTAATATAGATCTGAAAACAAAAGAGCAAATAAAGTAGAAAAGAAAATAGCAAAGTAGAGATTGCAAATACATGATATGAAGTAGATCCGTGGGCCGCAGGTTTCACTAGTGGCTTCTCTCGAGAAAAATAGCAAGTGGTGGGTAGACAACTTACTGTTGCGCATTTGATAGAAAAGCACATAATTATGACAGATATTCATGATAATGATCATGTATATAGGCATCACGTCCAAAATAAGTAGACCGACTTCTGTCTGCATCTGCTTCTATTACTCCACACATCGACCGCTATCTAGTATGCATCTAGTGTATTGAGTTCATGGAGAAACGGAGTAATGCCTTAAGAACGATGACATGATGTAGACAAGATCTATTCATGTAGGAATATTCCTCTTTTTTTAATCGTTAATGGCAATGATACATGTGTGTCATGTCTCTTTCTATCACTGAGATTGATCACCGCAAGGTCGAACCCATCACAAAGCATCTCTTCCCATTGCAAGATAAAAGATAAAGTTGTCCAGACAAAAACCAAATATCGGAGAAGAAATATGATGCTATAATAATCAAGCATTAATATCTTTTCATAGATCTGATCATAAACTCACAATTCATCGGATCCCAACAAACACACAGCAAAAGAAAGAGTTGCATCATATGGATCTCCAAGACCATTGTATTGAGAAACAAAACAAGAGAGAAAGACACCTAGCTACTGCCTACGGACCCGTACGTCTGATATGAACTACTCACGCATGATGGGAGGAACACCAATGGAGATGGTCAACCCCTCCATGATTGTGTTCTTCTCTAGAAAAGGCTCCAGAATAGTTTTCATGGCTCTAGAACTTGCGCCGATTAAAACAACTTTTCGTCGACTCCTCAAGGGTCTCTGGAATATTGGGGTATTTATAGAGCTCACAGGCGGTGCAGAAGCTTCGGGAGGGACCCATAGACACCAGGCCGCGCTAGGGGCCTCTGTATTGCCATGGTATCTAGTGCCCCCCTGGGCCTTGGCTCTGCTCAATATTATCCCCTAAGTTTTCTTCTGGTCCAAAAAAATCTTGGTAAAGTTTCGTGGCAATTGGACCTCATCTGATATGGAGTTTCTGTGAAAGAAAACAATAGCAAATAACATGAACTGGCACTAGGCACAATGTCAATAGGTGAGTCGCAAAAAATGATATAAAATTGCTATAAAATGATTATAAAACATCCAAGAATGATAACATAACATCATAAAACAATCAAAAAATATAGATACGTTGGAGACGTATCAGCATCCCCAAGCTTAATTCCTACTAGTCCTCGAGTAGGTAAATGATAAAAATAGAATTTTTGATTGTGAAATGCGACCTCACATGTTTATCATATTATTTTCCTTTTAGCAAGGACATATGGACTTGTACATGATGCAAAGTAATAGTCTATAATTTGACATGAAGATTTCAATACTCAAGCATATCAACAAGCAACTAAGTCTTTCAAAATATCAACGCTAATTTTTTTTTATCCCCAGCCCATCATGCTCTATCATTGATCCATTCATACAACACACTCAAATATTAGCTACATCTAGTGCTCAAGTATGATAATGGTGTCCCATTGTTGGGGATTTATAAGAGAAGATGGAGACTCAAATTCGGGAAAAAAATTGCATACAGTAAATAGATAGCCCCTTCGCAGAGGGAAGCAAGGATTTGTAGAGGTGCTATTGCTCAAAGTGAAAAATTTAGAGATATTTTTTTTGGGTGGCATGCTTTTCCTGTCAACGAGAAATACTAAGATTTTCCAATATACTCCATGCTAAACAAACTATAGGCGGTTTCCAAACTAAAAATAAAGTTTATTCCTTTTCCACCATTCTTTCACATTCCACGGGTGTCGTCCATACCAACACTTCCCAAGGAATTTATTATTTGAGAACATAAAATAAAAAAATCTTTTTTTGGACTAGGCGTCTCTATTATCGGCATATTCTCGTGCAATGACAAGTGAATAAACACTCATCTTGGGAATAACCTATTAAACATGGAATATACCGGCCACCCCTCTCCGCTACATGAGCGGTACGGGCACAAAAACAGAATTTATTTTTGAAAATTAGAGTTGGCAGTTGCAAATTTACTTGGAACAGTGTTCAAATACCGCATATAGGTAGGTATGGTGGACTCATTGGCACAACTTTGGGTTTAGGATTTGGATGCACAAGCAGCATTCCCGCTTAGTACAAGTGACGGCTAGCAAATAGATTGAGAAGCGCCCAACCAAGGAACAAAAATCATCATAAGTGAACATTAAACATAACTAACACCGAATAATGCAACACAAGTAGGATGTGATTTCATAGAAAAATTATTGACTTCATGTGCATGCATAGGGAATCACAAACCTTAACACCAATATTCTTACTAGAGAAAAATTACTCATCAACATAACTCACATATTACTATCTTCATATCGCACAACTATTGCTAAGAATCAAGTTAACATTCAATGATCTTCATGAAATTTTTTATTATATCTTTCCTAGAAATTCATCACTTTGGAACAAATTTTCATTTAAAGAAAATTGCTAATGCAAATAACAAGCTCTCAAACAAATATAAGTGAAGCACGGGAGCACAAGTTTCTTTTAAACACTCAAAATTATATAAGTGAAGCAAGATAGGATTTATTTAAAATTTCTGCAACTCTCAAAATAACCTAAGTGAAGCATGAGAGAAATTTCTTGAAAATAACAACACCACCATGCTCAAAAAGATATAAGTGAAGTACTTGAGCAATTCCATGGCTCAAAAAATTTAAGTGAAGCATAAATAGCGATTCTAACAAATCATTGCATAATTTAGCTCTCTCAAATGGGTGTGTGCATCAAGGTTTATTATTACAAACTAACCAGCAACTAAAGCAAAGACACAAACGATACAATATGCTCCAAGCAAAACTCTTGATATGTGACGAATAAAAATATAGCTCCAAGTAAAATTACCGATGGGTTCTAGAAGAAAGAGGGGATGCCTTCCGGGGCATCCCCAAGCTTAGCTGCTTCGTACTCCTTAGATATTGCCTTGGGGTTCCATGGTCATCCCCAAACTTAGGCTTTTATCACTCCCTATTCCATCGTCCATCGTGATCTCACTCAAAACTTGAAAACTTCAATAACACAAAACTCAACAAAAATTCGTGAGATCCGTTAGTATAAGAAAACTAATCTTTACTATAGGCACAGTTGAAAACCAGTTACAATTTTGATTTTTCATTATATGTACTGTATTCTAACTTTACCATGGCTTATGCACCGATATAAACCATATAGTCATTATAATAAGCACATAACACAAAGAAAACAGAATATGTTCAAACCAAAACAGTGTGTAAAGATTAGAATTTTATTTATACTTCTGTAACTCCAAAAATTCCTAAAAATAGTACAACGTAGGGAATTTGTATATGAATCGTGCGCAAAACATTGAGACACATTTGACGTTTCTTTGAGTTTTAGGAATTTTTCTACTTGACGCAAAAGTTTCTGTTTTACAGCAGGATTACAGCAAGTAATACCCCGCATGATCCTAAAGGCTTTTCTTGGTACAAAAACTAAATAAAACATAAAAAACACAATTATAACAGTGGCATAATTTTGCAAATACTCAAGAAAAAAAACCAAAAACGAAAATAAATTTTATTTATTGGGTAGCGTCCCAACAAGCACTATCGTTTTATACCCCTAGCTAGGCATATAAGATAAATTTTAGGTGATGTAGTCCTTAGTGATTGATCCATAGGTTTCCCTCATGATTGATTCATATGGTAATTTAATTTTAGTTCTAGGGAAGTGTTCCATGCCCTTTCTTAGTGGAAACAGAAATTTAATATTCCCTTCTTTCATATCAATCACTCCTCCTATACTACGCAAGAATGGTCTACCAGGAATTATTGGACAAGACGGATGGCACTCAATATCAAGAATAATAAAATCTATGGACACATAATTCCTATTTGCAAGAATAAGAACATCATTAATTCTTCACACAGGTTTTTTAATAGTAGAATCTCCCAAGTGCAAATTGAGAGAACACTCTTCAATATCGGTAAGACGAAGCACATCACAAAGAGATTTCGGAATTGTGCAAACACTAGCACCCAAATCACATAAAGCATAGCACTTCAAATTCTTTATTTTGATCTTAATGGTGGTTTTCCATTCATCATGTAATTTCCTAGGAATTGAAATCTCTAGATCTAACTTTTCTTCCAAAGTTTTAATCACTGCTTTTGAAATATGTTTAGTAAAAGCTTTATTTTTTTCATAGGTATTGGGTGAATTTATCATTCACTTCAACATAGAAATACACTCAATCAAGGAGCATATATAAAAATTTAAAAAATTGCAATCCAAAATAGTGGGTGCATCGCTAGCTAAAGTTTTTACCTCTTCAATCCCAGTTCTATCAATTTTTTCAATAAGATTTTCACCCTCCAAATCACGGGAATGCCCTCTAGCTAAAGTTGACACTTCTTCAGTTCCATCATCATTAATTTTAACATTATTAAACAGGGAATCAAATAGAAGAAACATCGATCATTTTAATCTCTTCATCATTTTCATGAAAGCAATCGAGAAACGCTCTTTCTCAAAATTGTATTTTAGCCCTAAGCATAGCGTTTATTTTCTTACTTTCATCTAAGGAAACATATAAAACTTTAATTGATTCATTAATATCAACCTTGCGAAATTCTATCAATGCTTCTAGACATATCATCAATTTTATTCAACTTTTCTTCTATCGTGGTATTAAAAGCCTTTTGTGCATTGATTAGTTCGTTAATATTACTCTCAAGATGACAGGGTATCATAGAATTATTATTATGAGAATTTCGAAAGGAATTACCATAATTATTTGAAGAACTTCCAAGAGACGGCCTAGTACTAAAATTGTTCCGATAGACATCATTGTTAAAATTGTTTCGCGAGACAAAATTCACATCTAGGGGATCATTATTTTGCTCAAGCAAAGTAGACAAAGGCACATCATTAGGATCAATAGGAGCATGCTTACTAGCAACCAATTTCATAAGAGCATCAACTTTTTCACTCAAACACCAATTTCTTCAATAGAATTAACTTTTTTACTAGTAGGAGCTCTAGGAGTGTGCCATTGCGAATAATTAGCCATAATATTATGAAGCGATTTAGTAGCATCACCCAAAGTAATTTCCATAAAAGTACGACCCGCACGAGAATCTAAAAGATTTCTAGAAACAAAATTCAACACCGCATAAATGTTTTGTATGATCATCCAGAAATTTAAACAATGAGTTGGGCAATTTCTTATCATCAGTTTCATCCTTTCCCAAGATTGGGCAACATGCTCATGCTCAAGTTGTTTAAAATTCATAATCTGATTTCTAAGAGAAATATTTTTATGGGAGGAAAATATTTTGTGATAAAAGCATCTTTGCACTTGTTCCAAGAATCAATACTATTTCATGGCAAAAATGAAAAATAGATTTTAGCATGATCACGCAACGATAATGGAAATAATTTCATCTCGACAATATCATTGTCCAGATCTTTCTTCTTTTGCATATCACACAGGTCTACAGAAGTGTTTAGAAGGGACGCGAGATCCTCATTTGGATTACGGGAAAACTGCTTTCCGTAACAAGATTCAACAAAGCAACATTATTATCATAAGACTCCACACTAGTGGCAGGAGGAGCAATATGAGTGCTAATTAGATCATTGTTATTGGTATTGGGAAAATCACACAACTTAGGGTTCACTTGAGTCATCGTGACTATCCAAACAGGAACACCAGCAAACAAGAGATCCGGCAAGAAAATGGCAAAGGAAAGATGGCAAATAAAAGGCAACTTTTTTGTGAAGTGGGAGAGAGGAAAATGAGAGGCAAATGGAAAGTAATGTAGTTGCAAGGGGATGAGATTTGTATGTAGGAACCTGATAGATCTTGACTTGATCTTCCCCGGCAATGGTGCCAAAAATCTTGTTAGTCCTCGTAGGTGCGTTGGTTTCCCTCCAAGCTTAAAGGGTGATGTAGCACAACGACGACAAGCATTTCCCTCAATTAAGAAACTGTTGTATCAATCTAGTAGGAAGATTCACATGACTATGTAAGTAGCCCCTGCACACAAATAGCAAATCCTCGCGACCCAACGCGTAGAGGGGTTGTCTGTCCCTCATGGGTAAAGTAAGGATAGATTGATAAATGGAAATAAGAGTGATAGCAAATACAACACAACAAAGTATTTTTGGTTTTGATAATATAGATCTAGAAACAAAATAGTAAATAAAGCAGAAAATAAAATGGCAAAGTCGAGATTGCAAAAAGATGATGTGAAGTAGACCCAGGGGCCGTAGGTTTAACTAGTGGCTTCTCTCGAGAAAAATAGAAAGCAGTGGGTAGACAAATTACTTTTGGGCAATTGATAGAAAAGCAAATAATTATGACGATATTCATGACAATGATGATGTATATAGGCATCACGTCCAAAGTAAGTAGACCGACTTCTACCTGCATCTACTTTTGTTACTCCACACATCGACCGCTATCCAGCATGCATCTAGTGTATTGAGTTCATGGAGAAATGTAGTAATGCCTTAAGAACGATGACATGATGTAGACAAGATCTTCATGTAGGAATGGGCCTAATCTTTTTATCATTAATGGCAACGATACATGCATGTCATGTCTCTTTCTGTCACTGAGATTGAGCACCACAACATCGAACCGGTCACAAAGCACCTCTTCCCATTGCAAGATAAAACATCTAGTTGGCCAGACAAAAACCAAATATCGAAGAATAAATACAAGACTATAATAATCAAGAAAGAATATGTTTCCATAGATTGGATCATATACTCACAACTCATCGGATCCCAACAAACACACCGCAAAAGAAAGAGTTACATCATATCGATCTGCAAGAGACCATTGTATTGAGAAACAAAACGAGAGATAAAGCCATCTAGATACTGCCTACGGACATGTAGGTCTGATATGAACTACTCACGCATCTTGGGAGGAACACCAATGGAGATGGTGAACCCCTTCATGATCGTGTTCTTCTGTGGAAAAGGCTCTAGATTGGTTTTCATGGCTCTAGAACTTGCGATAGCTGAAATGATTTTTCTTCGACTCCTCTAGGGTTTCTAGAATGTTGGAGTATTTATAGAGATCACAGGCAGTGCTGAAGCTTCGGGAGGGCCCCACTAGACACCAGGCCGCGCCAGGGGCATCAGGTGCGCCCTGGTGTCTAGTGGGTCCCTTGGGACTTGGCTCTAGCTCAATCTTGGACCCCAAGTTTCCTTATGGTCCAAAAAAAGTCTTCGTAAAGTTTCATGGGAATTGGTCCTTATTTGATATGAATTTTCTGCAACAAAAAAACAGCAACTAGCACAAGGCACTATGTCAATAGGTTAGTCCCAAAAAATGATATAAAATTGCTATAAAATGATTATAAAACATCCAAGAATGATAACATAACAACATGGAACAATCAAAAATTATAGATACGTTGGATACATATCAAGTACTCATCCAAAATACTCGCAAGGCTAACATCACAACTATGCTAATTAGGCATCGGCATCAAATGAATGGCGCTATATCTTGGAGTGACTTCAGAAGTGCCAGAATAGTGAGAAGGTCCAGTCCCATCAAATACTAGCATCTTTAGTGTCTTGCGGCATTAGAAGAGTGTATATGAGTAACACATATGTAATAATTATGTTGTAGCAAACTTATTAAATACGCCCAGTGATCCTTCCTCGACTCCATTTGAGAAATAAATCTCGGAGACATCATTTCAATTTGAGTCACACTTCTGGTAGTATTAGATCGGGATACAACTTTGATCATCTGCTACCGTGGACACGGCTATTCGAATAGAAATACTTCCTTGCAGGGGTGCACAAACTTACCCAACATGCTCGATTAACTCCGACCGGACACACTTTCTTGGGTCATACCCGGCTGATCGACACTCCGTAGTCCTACCTAGGCTCAACAGAGAGGCCGCATGCCTGTCTACATACTAATCGCAAAGGGGTCATGGTACAATCTCCCTTCACAATCCCGCGTGTTGCAAGGATGGCCGGTGTCAGTCCTGGAACCTCTTTATATAATGACAGTGCGTACGTGGGCAACCCGGGCACGTGCTGCTCACTATGACATTTGAAGAGCTTTCCGGCGAATGTACGACACAGAGTGCCCATACTTATTCCCGCGTGGTGGTTAGTGCAAAACAGGCTAGGGGCTTTCTTAGATCACATATCCAAGCCCATTAACGCTTTGTTAAACTGCGGCGATGATCAATGATCCATGATACATGGTCCCGTCGCCCTATTTCGAGGACTTCTGGCAAGGGCCAAGAATGCCCTGCCACGACTCGTCATTATCATGCGGGTATCCACCCGCTCCACACATCTCATCATGTTCAAGTAGTAAATTTAAAGTAGCCGTGTGTCTATAACATCAAAGGTATCTGAGGTATCACCCTCGATGGATTACAATCGACGTAACCATCAAGGTGACCAGGGAGGAAACACCCTCGATGGTTCACGCTTGAGGGGTTGCACGACAAAGTCATTATTGAAAGTGGTGAAGGAGGAATCACCCTCCGTAATCCACCTCTGGTCAACTACACTATAGAGTTAACATCAGGAGTACATTACAAGGTATCACCCTCGGTACTCGATAGTAGCTCTGCAGAGCCGTACATCTAAGGGGTGTGAGGTGATGTGACTGGTCTAGCTTGTCGATTGATAGGTCCCCAATGTATCTATAATTTATGAAGTATTAATGCCATGTTTACAACAATTTTATATGGTTTTGGTATGTTTGGAATGGAACTAACCCGGACTAACACTCTTTTCAGGGGAACTACCATGGTGTTGTTTTTGTGCATAAATAAAAGTTATCCAAATGCAACGGAACTTTTTGATTATTTGTTTGGAAAAAAAGAGGTAGTAGAAGCTTCATGGGAGGAACAAAAGGTGAAGGAGGTGGCCATTACCCAGCAGGGCGCGCTAGAGGCCTTGCCCGTGGGGTGGTGGGTACTGGGCACCTGGTGTCCCATCTTGATGTGAGACCGATGCCCAAAATTCCTAAATACAGAAACACCCAGAAATTACCCTAGAACAGAAGTTCCTTCGCCACAAGCCTCTGTAGCCATCAAAAGCCAATTGGGGGCCCGTCCCGACACCCTGCTATAGGGCGAGATCATCACCGGTGGCCATTTTCATCATCCCAATGGAGGCCATGACAAGGAGGGAGTAGTGCACCCTCGGGGTTGACAATTTGTACCAGTAGCTATGTGTTTAATCTCTCTCTTTCTCATGTTCTCGAGATGGCACAATCTTGATGTATCGCGGGCTTTGTTAATATAATTGGATCATATGGTGTTTCTCCATCTCTATATTGTTGTGATGAATTCAGTTGTCCCTTTGAGATTTCGTTTTCTCGGATTGAATACTTTTATGGTTTGAGAACACTTGATCTATGTTTTGCTATGAATACCCGTTGTGACAATGGGGTATCATATTGATTCACTTGATATATGTTTTGGCACTCAACTCGTGGATTCCCAAGGTGACATTGGGGTAATCTATGCATAGGGGTTTATGCACGTTCTCATCTTTGTTTCTCTAGTAGAAATCTTGGGGAACTTTTTGAGGTTATTTGTGTTGGATTGAGTATTATGAATCTCAATTTGTTATGGTGTTATTTTAGTACGAACTCTTGGATAGATCGATCGTAAAGGATAACTTGTTATTTTAGTACGAACTATTGGAAAGATTGATCGGAAAGGATAAATATGAGGTGGTTTCGTACCCTACAAACAATTTCTTCCTATGTTATCTTATAGTAAGGAACTTTGGTGTGATTATTTATTGCACGTTGAGGGATTGTTACGTGATCCAATTATATTAGCATTGTTGAGAGATTGCACTAGTGAAAGTACGGACACTAGGCCATGGTTTCAAGCATTGCAATGCCATTTGTGCTCACTTTTGTTACACTTTACCTTTCTGCTTTTTATTGTTACTATTACAAGAATCAATATCTACTATCATTACTACACTTGTATCACCATATCTTCACTGAACTAGTGCACCTATACAAATTACCATTGTATCTGGTGTGTTGAGGACACAAGAGACATTTTATTATTTGGTTGCAGGGTTGTTTGAGAGAGACTATCTTCATCCCACGCCTCCCACGGATTGATAAACCTTAGGTGATCCACTTGAGGGAAAATTGATGCTGTCCTACAAAACTTTGCGCTTCGAGGCCCAACACGAGTCTACAAGAATAAAGTTGCATTGTAGACATCATCGATCAAGATGATCGAGTCTTCGAGTCTTAAGTCTTCGAGTCTTCAATGATAAGGAGGGGAAACTGGGAAATAGTGGGGTCACTCGGGATCACTAATCAACATACACTAGGTATTTAGTATAATGGTAGGTACAACAGTAGTTTAACAAAAAACAGGCTATGCATCAGAATAGGAGATAACTATAACAGTAGCAAAATCTAATGCAAACATGAGGGAGAAAGAACGGGTGATATCAGAACGATCAAGGGGGTTTGGTTGCCTTGTTTCTCTACAGACAGATATGGATCCTCGATGGTGTAATAGTCGATCACTGTATCAACATCAGTCTCGTGCTCTATCGGAAAGGAAGTAATAGAGGTGAAACACAATAAATAACAGAGGAATCAAATGCATCACAAAGCATGACATGGTAATACACCGTGCTAGGGGTGACTTACCGCAGTACTAAACATTACAAATGAAGCACGAAAATATCCAAGAATATTTTCCTCGCTACATGCATTTATCGGACAGACGAACCAGAGAGGAAAGTTCCATGTTTGCTATGATGGGAGCATGTGACACGCATGTCGATGGCTTATTCAGATTCGTCTTATTTTTCTGATCATCTTTCATATATGGAATATTTTCGTCATAGTTACGGTTTATTTTCTATTAATTTTTAACATTTTATCAATATTCAAGAATATCTAGAATTATTATATTTAGTTAATTCGAATTGACCAAGTTAATCTAACTGGTCAAAGTGAACAGTGTTGGGGATCCCATATGTCAGTGTTTTATTAAATTGCAAAAAATGATTTATTTAATTTAAGTAGAGGGGGACACACATGTCATTCGCTAGCCTACTAATATCTACTATTAAAGGAGGATCTGCCGTCGTGATGGTTCGACCTCCAACGATCCCCCTCCTACCGCTAGCCTTTACACCGTTCCACCAATTTTTTTCAATCCCTCCATAAACCAGACGATAAACCAACCGATTAGTTCAATAAAAAACCCTTAAAACAGTAATCAGCACGATCAACCCGGCCCACCGCCCCACGACTCCCACCCACATCCTGCCGCACAACTCCCACCCGCATCTGCCCGACCCCCTCGCATCGGCGCTGCCCCCAATCCCCTCGCCTCCATGCTGCACTCCTCTCTCTCTCCTCCAGATCTGGCTGAGTCCGTCGCAGCCGCTATGTGCACGATGGGTCGTGCCCGCCGACATCTTCGTTGTGGCTCCGCCTCGTGCCATGGATTTCTCTGGCGGCGGCGGCGCGACGCTGTAGCTCGTGTGCCTCCCGCCTGCGGGCCGCTCCGCCGTTGTGAAGCGGTTGCACATGCCGCCATCACCGTCCCCGTCCTCCGCCACCATCACCAAGTCCTTCTGCAACGAGGTGCTCATCCTCTCTGCGCTCCGCCACCGACACCTCGTCCGCCTCCACGGCTTCTGCGCCGACCTGCGCGCGCTGCTCGTCATCTACGACTTCGTCCCCAACCGCACCCTCTCGCACCAACTCCACCGCCGGGGCACGGCGGCGCTGCCGCCTTTTCCCGGCGGACACGCCTCACCATGGCGGCCCAGATCGCGTCGATGCTCGAGTACCTCCACTTTTCCCTATTATATTAGACCAATGACGGAGTATCTTTATCCTTCTCTCGCCAGTGGGATACGAAAGACGCTCTTCCATCATGTTACGCGATTTGGTCAACCCAAATACATTGCAAATGGTGTTTGATTGTAGCAAAACATCATTAAATTAATTCTATTTATGAGTTATAAATGTTATTACTGATCTTATAGAGTTGGAACATTATTAAGAGAATTTCAGTTTCTCGTGTCTGACAAGTGAAAGATCTTGAGTGGTCCTTTAAGTTTTTCCCCGTTGCAACGCACGGGCCTTTTACTAGTCTAGTACTAATATAACCATAAACAAAACCTAGTACTAATTAAACATGGTCCAGCTACACACGGCTGTGGCTGCCACAACCGGCCACAAACAGTACACACACCCACGTTGCACACACTACACACACTACACTCACACACGCTGCACACTACACATACACACATCCGGGCATGGCCTTGGCCATGGCCAATAGCAGCAGCACGCAGTGGTAGCAGCAATGAGTAGCGGCAACAAGCAGTAACGGCAGCAGCTAAGCGGCAGGCGACACAGCATGGCGCGACAGCAGCAGTAGCCAGCGGAAACACACAAGGGCAAAATGGAAAATTTTGACCCAAAAGCGCATATAATTCACAAAATAAATTGTCCGCGAAAAAAAATTCACCCGTTTGACCTTTTTTTGGCACCTTTGTCTTAGGCGCCACACTACACTGTGTGGCATTCGATACTACGTTGTGTGGCCTCTGAGACCTAGTGTGGTGACTAAGGCATAGGAGCCACGCTACATTGTGTGACGCCTAAGGCAAAGGCGACACATAGTGGAGTATGGCACCTAGGTGTCGGGCACCACTCGAAAGAGTCCATTGTGTAAAAAAAATTCAAACGCGCTTCAGTTTGTGGAATACTTTCCTCCAGAGATCAATTTTGTTAATTTTGCCACACACAACAGCAGAAGCAAGCAGGCAGCAACAGAGCAACAACAACATAGCGAGAAACATGAGCAGCAGCAACGACAGCAAAACAAGTAGCGGCAGCTAGGAGCAGCACACACATACGCGTACGGGAGCTCGGGCGAGCTTGTTTACGACGGCTATAGGCACGGATGGAGCCGGGGAAGGGGGGAATATGACGAGAAGCTCACCCCGGAGCTCGCAGATAGCTCGGTTGCGGCTAGGATGGACCGGAGCGACGGCATCAACGGTGATTTGCTGGCAGCCATGTAGAGATGATGATGATGGTGATGGCTACGCATGTCCCCGGCTCGAGCTGGTCCTCGGAACGGAGGAAGCCGAGCGCGACGAACCTCTTGTACGTGCTCCCGCATGTTAGCGACGACGATGGCCACGGTAATGATGATGAGCCAGCGGTGACCACGAATTCTCCGAGCTCGTTTTCGAGATACACATGAAGGTGATAAAGGGGCATGGAGGGGACCACTGAAGAGGGTGACCTAGGGTTTCGGGGAGTGGGGCATTTTTTATAGGCTGGGTTGGGCACGTGGTGGCCATCCCTGGCCATGGCGCCCCGGATGGCTGCCACGCCACGACTCACCCTCCTCCTCTCTTTAGAAGGAGGATAAGCCTTAGATGGGCTGGTTTGTTCCACTATATAACTGGTCCCCTAGTGCACAGTGTTATTGTTTTCTTATTCCATTCCTTTGTGATGTACTCTTTTGCTCCTATTTTGTATTTATTAGAGCTAGTAAACTATTTTCGTTGCACATGAAACTCCACAGATATATACTATACAATATTACGAAAAGGCCCACAATGTTTAAGGCGATTTTGAAATATTTTAAATTGGGTTTGAATTTAAATGGTTCACTTAAGTGATGTTAGTCTAGTTCAAAAATAGATGAGGGCATCTCTGAAGTTTCAAATGATGTTGGTTCCTATTTGATAATCACTACGTAAATATTTGCAATTGAGCCAATATTTTTATTTTAGAGTCTGAATAAATAATTTTTTTGACTTGATTTTAAATTTAAATTTGGCTTTGATTTTTATTAGGTGGCAAATTGGCTTTATAAAGCATGATGACATGGCACATTAGGGTGAGGTTACTGTAGCATGACACTGTGGGTGTTACAAATCTCCTCCACTACAAGAAATCTCATCCCGACATTTAAGAGGTGGAGTAGGGGGAGAGTTCTGGTTATGAAATTCTATCGGGTCCTCTCGTTCTTGGTTGCTCTTCTCGAAGAAGTTGATCCCTTTCGTTGTTATCTTCAATTCCGCGCTTTGGTCATTATGATGAAGTGATCATCCTTTGTTTGCGATCTTCATCGTCCTACAAATGCGATAAAATGAAAACTCTGGAAGAACGTATGTCCAAAAAGTTGGGCATCTAATAGTGAACTCAGGGATGAAGACATGAATTATTCCTTGAGTTGTAAATCACGGAATTGATTTGAGAGCAATACGCGATGATACAAAAGTTTCAAACGGGTAGGAAATCATCTGATTCCTAATAAGAATGTGAAAGGGGTTCGGAGCAACAAGAATAAATACTGTGTTTGATGCTAGGACCGATCATCCCTTGGACGGTGGCTAAGTAATTACATATGAAGCCAAAAGCAAAAGATACCTTGGAATCAAAGATGTACACGAGAGTTAGGTTTTGATCCTCTGGAACTATGGGTTATGGTCCCACCATGTGGGTTAAGAGTAGGAAGAGCGATGGCATCTTGTCTGGTCATGGTAGCAAGACCTGTCAGAGGATAGCTTGTTAGTTATGTTGGCAACAACGTCGGTACCAAGGGAAGGGAACAAATAGAACCATTTTCCTGCTCGTTGAAACGAGGCAGACCAATAGGCAAAGTTCTCGTCCACCAACGCTTACCGGAATGTTAACATCAATAGCAATATGATCTTACTGACAGGGTTTTACACCGAGGTGTTTACATAAGAAGGGAAATGTTAATTCTTAGAAAAGTTAGATTAAGAGAAAGGTTAAAGAGACCAATGGAAGAGAAAATGTGATTAATAGCTTAACCAGCCCAATGGAAAGGAAAAGGTGATCATCCCAAGTATTGGGACTGTATCTTTCACAAGAACAAGGAGAGCATTGTATACATGACCGTACATCAAGTACATAAGAATTCAGAAAACACGGGAAGGAAATTCATGATGGTTTACAAATAAAATGATGATTGGATAACTCGTAGATAATACTTAGCATTGTGGTTCCAATGTTCTTGTTGATGATCGAAGTACCACATTCGTGCTTCGAGGTAGCAATGATCTGGTCATCACGTAAAGGTCGAACTTCATAACACAAAGGATCCATCATGAATAGGTTCTAGAATAAGTCATACAATTTCCTCATGGGGAAATGGCTAATCTTGCTAAATAAGAAAATATAACAATAGGTCATCCGACCATGTGTGCTAGACATGACAACACATTACCGCGTTATACCAATGTTATAATTCTTGGAAAAATGTTCCAACCATCATATCTGCCCGAGATTCACATCTGATTGGTGTCAGGATATCTCAGACTCATGATACGTGAGAAGAAAAGGGGGCAACAAAAATTGACGAGATGTTGATGCATGATTATCGTGATATGAACAACGGAAGCATGTCTTGAACACAGTGTCAAGACACTTGGGACCACATGGAATTCTTAAAAAAATGTAACCAAGTTCTGCTTTGGGAACCATCATCAAGGATATCAAGTTCCTTGTGTAAGTCTAGATTAGTTCTTATGAGGAACTTCTTTTCCTTGATCAAATCATTCAGTGGCTTGGGGGGGCTAAGAAAGTTATATGAAGTGAAGATAGCAAATCTTCAAAACATATAACACTTCGCACATGCGTGAATGATTTGTGATGATACCAGAGGAAGCGAAACAAAACTTTCCCATATTCACGGCAGCAAGAATGCATGTGAACTTTGGGAAAACACTTCTTTAATCAAACATATTCTTCATGAGCTAGGCACAAAGCTAATGCTTTCAAAATATTCATCATGAACCACAGAGAAGTTGAGGGTGTGGCCGATGGGCTCAACAACAATCCCTCAAGATTTCTGTAGGGATGAATTTCCAAAATTATAAGAACAAGGAGATAACATTTGTGAGATCAAATGATATGATGATGTATGCTCGAGGAAACATCAACAATTAAACAATGACCAAAGGGTGCACTCAAAAATACATACTGAGTAGCATGACCATTGCTAAAATGGTGAGTCAACGACCAACACACTAAGAACGAAACTATCAGCCGTTAACTATAAAGCAATAGGGTTGCCAGAAGTATCGGAATCACATATGACAATTCACTTGTTGGTATTCTGGTTAGAAACAACACAGGGACCAGGAAATGAATGTGATGGCGATAAGTATCACTATATCAAGAATTCTTAAGAGGTGAAACAATTCTCACAACATTCTTGGACTAAAATATGGTAATACTCCAAGGTAGAACATAACATAAGCTTGATAGCAAGGAACTCAAGGGACAACACAAAACATGAACAAGTTTGTGTTGGGGGAAGGCAATAAGGTTGTCTATGATAACACAAATCATCGAGGGGAAAGGTTGGTATTTCTCATCATGAATTTGATTGATATCCTAGAAGAGGTCACAATGATGATGATGATCACGACACATTTGGCGAGAAGTTTCATGAAGATCTAATCATTCAGCAATGGCATCAAGCAAAGGAATAGTGAAGTGAAAGGTTATCAGAACCACACATAAGATTGTTATATCAGAATCAAAATTGCATTTCAAGACAACCAACATGATGTTGAAATCTCGATATATGCTTAACACACAGTTGGAAATGTGTTCCGGGGATGAAGGACACAAATAGCATGGTCAAGCTCTAGCATGATGATGATGATGTAGCCTAATAGCTTGAAATGACATCATCGAGGACAAACTCATAAGGAAAGAAGATTACTAAGATTTGTTGAATCGCAATGCATACTCGATTTAGTTATCAGTGTCCTTGAGTGTCCAACAACTCGGAACACGAGGAAACTGGAATCAGCGAAATATCATAGTTGATGAGGAGCTCATAAGAAGTTGTATAGCTCCGTGATATTATAAAGATACCAGGTGAAAGGATGTGGTTGTCGCCTAGAGTGGGGTGAATAGGCATTTTAAAACAATTACGGTTTAGGCTTGAACAACTGCGGAATAAAACTAATGTTTAATTAGTCAGGCACAAAACCTAAAACCACTAGGCTTACCTATGTGCACCAATAACTTATGATAAGCAAGATAAAAAACTAAGTGATAGCAACATATGTAACAAGAAACAATATGGCTATCACAAAGTAAAGTGCATAAGTAAAGGGCTCGGGTAAGAGATAAACGAGGCACGCGGAGACGATGATGTATCCCGAAGTTCGCACCCTTGCGAATGCTAATCTATGATGACCCACAAGTATAGGGGATCTATCATAGTCCTTCCGATAAGTAAGAGTGTCGAACCCAACAAGGAGCAGAAGGATCTGACAAGTGGTTTTCAGCAAGGTAATATCTGCTAGCACTGAAATTATCGGTAACAAGTAGTTGTGTGGTGAGATGATTCGTAGCAAGTAGCAAGTAACAAAAGTAGCAATAGTGCAGCAAAGTGGCACAATCCCTTTTGTAGCAAGGGACAAGCCTGGACAAAGTCTTATAGGAGGAAAAACGCTCCCGGGGACACACGGGAATTTCTGTCATGCTAGTTTTCATCATGTTCATATGATTCACGTTCGTTACTTTGATAGTTTGATATGTGGGAGGACCGGCGCTTGGGTACTACCCTTACTTAGACAAGCATCCCACTTATGATTAACCTCTCTCGCAAGTATCCGCAACTACGAAATAAGAATTAAGACAAAGTCTAACCATAAAATTAAACTAGTGGATCCAAATCAGCCCCTTACGAAGCAGCGCATAAACTAGGGTTTAAGCTTCTGTCACTCTAGCAACCCATCATCTACTTAATACTTCCCAATGCCTTCCTCTAGGCCCAAATAATGGTGAAGTGTTATGTAGTCGACATTCACATAACACCACTAGAGGAAAAACAACATACAAGACATCAAATTACCGAACGAATACCAAATTCACATGACTACTTACAGCATGACTTATCCCATGTCCTCAGGAACAAAAGTAACTACTCAGAAAGCATAATCATATTCATGACCAGAGATGTAATGAGTAGCATCAAAGATCTAAACATAAACTCTTCCACCAAGTAATCCAACTAGCATCAACTACAAAGAGTAATTAACACTACTAGCAACCTTACAAGTACCAATCGGAGTCGCGAGACGGAGATTAGTTACAAGTGATGAACTAGGGTTTGGAGATGAGATGGTGCTGATGAAGATGTTGATGGTGATGAGTCCTCTCTGATGAGTGGAGTGTTGGTGATGACGATGGCGACGATTTCCCCCTCCGGGATGGAAGTTTCCCCGACAGGATCGTCCTGCGGGAGCTCTAGATTGGTACCGCTCAAGTTCCGCCTTGTGGCGGTGGCGAATCCTCCGAAAAGCCTCCTCCTGACTTTTTCCTGACCGGAACACTTCTTGTAGCAAAAGAGGGGTGCCAGTGGGCCAGCAGGGAGCCCACAAGCCCCCTAGGCGCGACCAGGGGGTGGTTGCGCCTAGCAGGCTTGTGGCCACCTGCTGGCGCCCCTCTGGCACTTCTTCGGCCCAGTATATTTTGTATATCGTGAAAAAAAACATCGTTTATTTTCACGGCTTTTGGAGTTGCGCAGAAGAGTCATCTCAAACTTGGTCCTTTTTCAGGCCAGAATTCCAGCTGTCGGCATTCTCCCTCTTCGTGTAAACCTTGCAAAATAAGAGAGAAAAGGCATAAGTATTGTACCGTGAAGTGAAATAACAGCCCAAAAAGCGATAAATATCAACATGAAATCATGATGCAAAATGGACGTATCAATCTCCGTTTGGAGCAGTGTGGAGGCACAATGCTCCCCAAGAAGCCACTAAGGCCACCGTAATCTCCTCACGCCCTCACACAATGCAAAATGACGTGATTCCACTAAGGTACCCTTGAGGGTGGTCACCGAACCCGTAGAAACAAGGTTGGGGCAATCTCCACAACTAAATTGGAGGCTCCCAACAACACCACGAAGCTTCACCGCAATGGATTGTGGCTTCGGGGTGACCTCAAATGCTCGGGGCAATCTCCACAACCTAATTGGAGACCTCGATGCTTGCCCGGAGCTTTATACCGCAATGATTGAGCTCTGAGGCACCACCAAGCTTCTAGGATGCCAAAGCACCCAAGAACAACAAGCTCTAGGGTGCCAAGCACCCAAGAGTAATAAGCTTCTCAAACTTCACTTCCACTTGTCATCGTGGAGAACTCAAACCTATGCACCAAATGTAATGGCAAGGGCACACGGAGTGCCAAAGTCCTTCTCTCCCAAATACCTCCACAACAACTAATGCTATGGAAGAAAATGAGAGGAAGTACGAAGAAGAACATGAAGAATTTCAAAATCTAGATCCAAGGGGTTCCCCTCATATAGCGGAGAAAGTGATTGGTGGAAATGTGGATCTAGATCTCCTCTCTATTTTCCCTTAAGAACTAGCAAGAATCATTGGAGGGATTGAGAGTGTGCAAGCTCGAAGAAGGTCAGCAATGGGGGCAAACACAAGCTCAACAGATGGGGACCATTGGGGAAGAAGGCCCCCTTAAATAGGATCCCCCGAATCCAAATGTTATGCCCACAAGTCGTGCTCAAGCGGTACTACCACTTAGCACGGTCAAAACAGCCCAACGAGACAGAAAAACATGAGTTTAGTTCTGCGATAGAGATAGTACCACTTGGGGGAGAGGTAGTACCGCTTGAGGGGTAGTACCGCTTGGGGGAGAGATAGTGCCGCTCATCAGAGGTGGTACCGCTCATGAGAGAGTTAGTACCGCTCGGGGGAGAGGTAGTACCTCTTATCAGAGGTAGTACCGATCGGGGGAGAGGTAGTACAACCTGAGAGGTAGTACCGCTCGAGGGAGAGGTAGTACCTCTTATTAGAGGTAGTACCGCTCGTGGGAGAGGTAGTACCGCTTGAGAAGTACTACTGCTCCAGAAACCGCTCAGTTCGACATGAAAAGTATTGAGACCCCAAGGCAGCACCACTGGTGAGGGTACTACGCCCGAGAGCGGTACTACCGCTAACCTGGGCGGTATTACCTCGGATAAGAGGTAGTACCGCTTGGACATTTTCACAGTGAAAAGCATGAATACCAGAACTGCCATAACATTCGCATACGATCTCCGAATTGAGCAAACTCAAGCTTGTTGGATTCTAGATGCAAGAGCTATCCAACAACGAAAGGAACATCTTAAAAAGAGTCAGTATAAAAATGCCAATGATATAGAGATGTGAAACCTCTATGAGTGAAGAACCGGCAAAAACTCCAACATTGAAAACATCAGAGAAGATGCATATGGACTCCGGTTTTGATGAACTCGAGCTTGTCATAAGGATGATTATAAGCTCTAAAACACACAAAGAGAAACACCAACAAGAACCAAGAAAGATGATGCAAGGACGCAAATTGTTTGAGCTCTCAACGAATGATACGATCAAGCTACTCACTTGAGAGCCCCCTTGACAGTACGACATTCTATCCTATAACCGTGTGTCCCTACTACCACCTTGAGACCTGTAAAATAGAAAACCTATCAATTGAAAACCTATACCTTGCACATAGTCTACTTGCCCTAGATGATGACGATCTTGACTTCCTCAAGATGGACCATGTTTCTTGATTGCGTTGACTCGATGAAGACTTGTTGATTGCTCCGCCATACTCACTATGGGTGAGCCACTCTTGAGCACATCTTCACAAGTCCATTGCCACCACAATGGACAACAAGTTTCAAGCATGATATCTTCGTGATGCTCCACTTGAACTTGCACACTGCAATCTTGATGACGATCACCACTTGATGTCATCCTCCATGGGTTGTATGAGAACTTCCTCTTGACTCAAGCACATGGAAAGAACGCCACACAGAACTCTCACGAAGACCATGGTCTAGTACATAAAGCATTATGGACAATGCTTACCATACCATGGGTTCACTTGTTCCCTCTCGGTACATCTTCCATGCTTTGTGTGTTGATCAACTTGGTTCACTCTTTGACTTAGTCTTGATCAACCTTGTGTCTTTATGACCAATCTTTGCATAAAACCTTGAATACCACCTTGGTCATCATATAAACTCCTTGAAACCAACATATGGACTTAAAGAAGTGCCTATGGACAAATCCTTCGGATATAACTCAAGGCAACTATTAGTCCATAGCGATTGTCTTCAATTACCAAAACCACATATGGAGAAATATGCTCTAACACCAGGTATAATAATCGGAGGTAGATCAGAATCGAGGTTAGAGTAGTGTATTGATGTGTGGAAGATAATCACTTTCACTTGTGTGAGAATGAAATCAAAGTAGAACAACATGGTCGGAACCACCATTGCAAAGGACAAGATAACATATACCAGATCAAATTATACCAAGGGAATTTCATTGTTACGAGAAGCTTCCATGATAAGACATACACTGGGTCCATGGGCATGAACACAAAGTTCAAGGTCGACGCCCACTTCATCAATGCATCACCTGCAATTTACTCCTTGCCTTTGATGAAGTTGTACCTTTGAAATATTATCTAGCAGAACACCATAAGAGTAAGACTCATGAAAACTCTTGGGTTCATGCGGATTAGGGAAGGCATAGGTTCAACGCATCGGGGCATCTTAGAAACATATACCACAAACTTAAAGAGTAATTTGCACATGCTTGAAGAGCATGCCTGACAAAAGCATATGCTACAAATTATCATAGGGAGAAGACACGATTTACCAATGGCATCATGTACGAGGGGAAGAATATCACAAGAATTTTGAATGTGAAGGATGCTAACGGATAATAACCCAACAATGGGTCTCGTGGTCCACAAAGAACCTGATGTGGGTATCAGTACCCAGTCAGAGGAATAAGAAATGCACGCCATCGGATTAGAAATCATCTGAGTGATATTGATACTTAAATGACAAATAAATTTTGATTTCCTCGTTGGTGTGTCAAAATCGAATGCTTCGATCAAATACTAGTAAGTTGAATGAACATAGATGGACAATAATCAAGGTTGATTTGCCGAGAACCTGTAAGTGCATCTAGTGCCCCTTAGTGATTTTGGTGGTTTGAAGACTTATAGGTTAAGTATCTAATGTGTTTATAAGTGTACACATGATCTATAAGTAATTGAGGAGTTTTGAGATATTTGAAGAATATCGACCCCTAAAAATATATGTCTTGAGTTGAAGAAATTGCTCTGAAGCTGAAGAAATGAATCGCGAGGAATCTGCAATGAAATTAATATTCCTCATGAAGATTCTGATATTGAGAAGTCCGGTGGTTCCTGAAGAAATTCATTCTGAAGAATTTGAAGCGTGAAGATTTACACCTTCTGTTTTACTTTCTTCGCATTTGAGTAATAGGAACACCGTACTGTTAAAGGGGGTCAAAGTAACACTATGGAATGGATTTCCTCATGATGCTCAACCCAAGCCTAATCCTATCAAAAGCCTCAATTGATGAATATGAGTGACATGAGGACTCTCACAGTTGAGGGTTCCGACCGTTTCGATAACCACGCCAAGTCATTGGTCTTATCCACTCCAACGGTCATATTATTTAAGGTCATTAGTGTCAAATCATGTCGGGATGCTCCCAGGCTATAAATAGCCACCCCCCACAACCACTAGCTGGTTGGCTGCTCCGTTAGAAACTGACACTTGTCATAAGAGCAACCCAAATTCCCCAGAGCTTTCGAGAGTAAATCATCAGTGAGGAAATACACCACCCACCGAAACCACAAACCAAACCTAGTGATTGAGCATCACTGAAGAAGTTGTTCCTGTGTGGTACTGAAGCCTTTTACATTTGAGGACTGTGCATACTCCAGACGTTTAGGCGTCATGGTCTAGAGCAATCCAGCAGTCAATTGTGGATTGCCGGGTGCCCAAGTTTGTGAGGGTTTGGAAGTCTGCCCTGAAGACTTACCACGAGTGTTGGGCGAGGACTGTGTGTCCTTAGCTCAACGAGAATACGGTAGGGACTGTGTGTCCCGGGACTGGGTGTCCTTTGGTTTCAATACCAAGCCGCTCCAAACCAGATGTACGACTGTCACAGCAGTTGGAACTGGGTCATCAACAACAGTCTTCACTAAGAATCGGGTTCTAATTCCTCAACTCTTTACTTTCCCGTATTATGTGTTGATGACTTTCACTGTCACTGTTTGAAGAATTTCCTGAAGACTTTCTCTGAATTTCCTCAACCCCAAATTCTTCACAATAGTTAATCATCATCTGTATTCTGCATGACTGCTTACTGTGCAATCTGTTTTTACTTTCTTCACTCTGAAATACTGCTGTCGTGAACGTTTGCACGTCTGATCCTTTACTGTTTCCGCTGTAAGTTAGTCATGAGTGAGGAATTTCCTCAACAGTAATTTCCTCAGTGATGAAATTCTAAAAATCTCCTATTCACCCCCTCTAGTCGATATAACGCACTTTCAATTGGTATCAGAGCAAGGTACTCCCTTGTTCTGTGTGATTTTGGTTTGACCACCTCGAGTTTTAGTTATGTCGACTGCAGGCATGTTTAAGGTGACTGCAGCATGTCCTACCTATGAAGGAAAGAACTTTCCCTTGTGGAAGAACAAAATGCAAATGCATCTACAAGCTATTGATAATGATCTCTGGTATATTGTGGAAAATGGAGTCCCCATCATCTCTGCCAGTGTCACTACGGCTGATGTGAAGAAATTCAAGCAACTCGATTCTCAAGCGAAGAACATCATCTGTGGCCATCTGAGCCCTGGCCAGTTTGGAAGAGTAAGTTCTTTGGGCTCTGCAATACTGATTTGGGAAATACCGTGCAAGGTAAATGAAGGAGTATCTACCCAGCGTGACTCTCGTGTTGATATTCTTCGCAATCTCTTCAATCGCTTCAAGAGACATGACAATGAAAGCTGCCAAGACACCTTTGATCGCCTCACTGACATATCAAATGAACTGCAAGTACTGGGAGCTCGAGACATCACTGATCACGAAGTCGTGAAGAAACTTCTGAGATCTTTGGATTCTTCATTTGACACTCTAGTTCTGATGATTCAAGAAAGACCAGATTACAAGATGCTGGATCCAGCTGATATCCTAGAAAGGCAAAATACTCATGAATTCCAGCTAGAAGAAAAGAGAGATCTATATGGACAAAGCTATTCCAGACCACGTGCACTGAAGGCTAGAGCAATTTCCTCATCTGAAGAAAAAGACATAGATGACAGCATTTGTGACCCTGAAGAATTTGGACAGGAGCTTGCAATGCTTGTGAGGAAATTCCAGAGATTTACACGACGTGGCCAGTTTGGTAAATCATCAAGAAGAGACATGAGGAAATTAGAATCTGCATCTGAGGACTACAAGAAACGAACCTGTCACAAGTGCAAGAAATCAGGTCATTACATTGCTAATTGTCCCCGTTGGGGAAAGGAATCAAAGAAGAAGAAATACAAGGATGACAGTTCTGATGACTCGAAGAAGAAGAAGAAATCCTCAAAATCCTCATCTTCAAAGCCCTCATCGCACAAGAAGACCAGTTTCAGAAAGGCTCGGGCACTTATTGGCAAGGAAATGGACTCCGAGGCAGAATCAGAGGAATGTGATGAAGAAGAGGGTTCTGATGAAGACTCAGAATCCGGACGGGCTAGTCTTGCTCTAGCAACCACTTTTGCCACCAAGTCAATCTTCAATCTTGAAGAAAATGATTGCACCATCCATACTGATGACTATGCTGATGACATCGCTCCAACCTATTATTTCATGGCAAAAGGTTCAAAGGTATAAAATAATGCCTCCTCCTCTGATTCAAGTGACTGTGAACCTAATGATTATAAGAAACCCAGTTACAGTAAACTTGCTATCATTGCCACTAAACAACAAACTGCTCTGGAAAGGCTTCAGAAACTGCTAGACAAGAGTGATGATCTATTGAATGATGAAATGAACCTTACCTAAATCCTCACTGATGACATGAAAAGTCTTCAGTCTAGATTTGATAATCTTCAGGATCATTATGATACACTCCTCACCGATCATGAGAAGCTTTCCTATGAATTTCTTCAAAGGAAGCTTGATCTTGAGAAGCTGAGGATGTCTCATGATGATCTTTGTATGGAAAATGATTCATTACTAGCTCAACAGATCAGCGCTAGTCAAGTTGAATTTATTCCTCCATGTCTTAAATGCATTGAACGTGAAACTGCTAATTCCTCACCAGAATCATCAAATGCTACCATTGCTACAAATTCTTCAACTGCACCTGTTGTGTCTATTTCCTCACTTGAGGAAAACACAAATGTTACTGATGAATATGCAGGATTGAAGGAATTGTACGTGACAGGCATGTACAAAAGCCTCAAAGGACATCAAACCCTTTGTGATGTGCTCAAAAAGCAGATCTTGAACAGGAACCCAAGGAAGGAAGGAATTGCCTTTGAGAGGAAATTAAATGCTGATGGATCTTATTGGAAACCTGAGCAGTATCCCAAAACCTCATGGGTTGCTGCTACTGGGCCTCCTTTTGATCCATCTAATCTAACTGGCTTTGCATGTGAATTATCCTATTCCTCGGATGAGTCATTTGATTCCAACTATAAACTGTTCAAAAATCAATCTAGTGAAGTATTTGCTCGATATGTTGGAACTAACTGCAGGAATGGCCCTCCTCTGAGGAAAATCTGGGTTCCCAAAAGCTGTCTTGAAAATCTTCACGTGAATGTCCTCATGACACCACCACTGAAGAATCTGAACCCCAGATCAAATTCCTCAGGAGGACCAAAGTCTTCAAGAGGATCAAAATCCTCAACCAGTCAAAACTATGCTCGTACCCGTGCTTATGCTCCTAACATGCAGGGAAACTACAAGGAATATGAATATGAGCGTTACTCATCAAATCATTATGTTCATAATCCTCAAACCAGTTCTCTGCATATTCATATGAGTACTTTAATCCCCCTACTGTTAAGAGAAGTGCATTAGCTTCAATGCCACCTTTCTCATATGTTGCTCGCAGGATGATGAACGCTTTGCCACCCCTTCAGATGTGGGTGGTGAAGAAATCAAACTAATCACTTCTGCAGGACAGGTCTCCAGATGAAAATCATCATCTGAAGAATTTGCTGGAGACCTGAGGAAATGCTTGATAGGACGCAAGCTAATGATTGATGAAATAGAAATATTTCACACGTCCATACATTTCTGTTATGATGAAATTACTGATCTGATGAAATTAGTATCATATTCTTCAAAACTGAAGCATATGAAATGGTAATCTTGAGGAAGAAGTATATGTTGCTCAGCCCCCGGGTTTTGAGGATCCAAAGAATCCAGACAAACTCTTCAGACTCAAAAAGGCTCTGTATGGCCTCAAGCAAGCCCCTCGGGCATGGTATGATACATTGAAGGAATTCCTCATGAAGAAAGGCTTCAAACCTGGTTCACTCGATCCAACTCTTTTCACTAAATCCTATGATAATGAGCTATTTGTGTGTCAAATATATGTCGATGATATTATATTTGGCTGTACTGACAAAAGATACAGTGATGAATTTGCCTACATGATGAGTGAGGAATATCAGATGTCCATGATGAGGGAGCTGAAATTCTTCTTAGGTCTTCAAATTCGTCAACAAAGCAATGGAATCTTCATATCACAGGAGAAATACCTCAAGGATGTTCTGAGGAAATTCGACATGCACGAATGCAAAGGTGCCAAAACTCCAATGCCTACCAACGGCCACCTCGGCACTGATGAAAATAGTAAAGATTTCGATCAGCAGGTATACCGTTCTATGATTGGCTCCTTATTGTATCTATGTGCATCTAGGCCAGATATAATGCTTAGTGTTTGCATTTGTGCACGTTTTCAAGCAAAACCGAAGGAACCACACCATAAGGCTGTGAAACATATTCTTCGATACTTAGCTCATACACCAACACTAGGATTATGGTATCCCAAGGGCTCCAATCTTCATCTGGTAGGGTATTCTGATTCAGACTATGCTGGTGACCGTGTGGATCGCAAGTCAACTTCTGGCACATGTCATTTCCTCGGGAGATCACTAGTTTGTTGGTCCTCAAAGAAGCAGAACTGCGTATCACTCTCCACTTCCCAAGCTGAGTACATTGCTGCTGGTTCTTGCTGTGCTCAATTGTTGTGGATGAAGCAAACCCTCAAGGACTACGGCATCAACATGAAGAATGTACCTCTCTACTGTGACAATGAGAGTGCTATCAAGATTGCATACAACCCAGTACAACACTCGAAGACCAAGCACATCCAGATTCGTCATCATTTTCTTCGGGACCATGTCCTCAAGGGCAATATCCTCATCGACCATGTGAAGACTGATGATCAGCTAGCAGATATCTTCACTACGCCCTTGGATGAGAAAAGGTTTTGCAAGTTGCGGTGTGAGCTAAATATCTTAGAGTCTTCAAATGTTTTGTAAAAACATGCACACATCCTAACACTTATGCAAAGTTGATGACTTAGATGTGCAACACATGATGAATCGATTTTCTTCAACTGATGAAGAACGTCACTCTGAATGTGAAGAAATTAACGAAGAATTTGATTCTCAGGGCCCTACGACAATTGTACGCGGCGTCTGTAATCAACGTTCTTATATGGTGGGTAACGCCACCGCCCTATATGAAATTCCTCAAGTTGTTTTTCATCAAATGATCAATTTCCTCACAATGTGTTTTTCTTCAAAACAACTGTTCTTGATTGTGATGATTTATTACAAAATCTTCAAAAATACTTGATGATTTTCATTTGACTAGGTAGACTGTGATTTCTAGTCCTCAACATCATTTACTTATTGCTATTTTTCAAGTTAATGTTTCTGCTAAGTGAATGTGATCGGACCCTACTTTCTCTCTATGCTATACTTATCCAGTCTATTTAATTCTTCATATGCGTTCTACTTGAAACCTTGTTCAAAATCCTCACTGCATCCTTGTCAGCTGATGATTTTGTAACTAAAATCCTCAAATCTTCAAAAATTGTTTCTTTAAAGACATAGTAACTGAACCCCCACTTCCCACGATCGGATAACCACGATCTCCACTATCTCCACCGCATCGTACGGAAGCTACACGTGTCCTGCAGAGACGTAGAGGCACGGGCTATTTGGTCCAACATTTTCGCGCCCAATAGTAACTTTTAGGCTATAAATATGTCCTTATCCCCCTCAGTATCCTCTTCTTCGCCTCATCGCTCTCCTGCCACAGCACACTCCACCGAACCCTAGCATCACCGCTGGTAGTCTTGTCGCCGGTGAGGAAGAGCTTCACTGCCTCGACCTCTTCGTCGCCACAACCACGCCGGAGTCGGATCATCTTCGTCCACCGCCGCAATAGACGTCCTCTGTCGCCAAGTTAGGGTGCATTGGACACTCGAACGAAGAGCCTCTCCAACACTACTTTCTGTGTTCTGCGTACGCACCTTCCACGGTAAATATATCCCATTTTTACAGTAGATTAGATCTGAAATTTTACATCTTCTATGTGAAATCTGTTTTTCCTCAAGATACGATGCGCACATGATTCCTCGAACACTACCTATCACCACAATCATTGATGAACTAGCTAAGCATCTAAGATTTTCACGAGATTCCTCAATTGTGCGAATTTTCGGATTTGTACAACTCTGGAACCCAAGAACAGTATGCTTAGGCAAATTCCTCAACCACTGGTTATATTCCTCAAACTGTCAAACTTTTTCATTTTCCTCAAATCTGAGAACGCATATGACCTCTCCAAATTCCTCGCAACCATACTCTGTTCACAGGTACACACATGTCAGCTGATGAATCTCTCGGTTCTCATCACATTAACTCATTTGCAGTGTTTCTGGAAGAAACTCTTCAAGGCTCATCAGAATCCTCACGAGTTCAAAATCATCAGCCAAATCCTCAACTGAAGAAAATGGAGGAAGACAGAAAACACAAGGGAGGAAAGAAGCTTGAGCAAAACACAACTATTGATATACCTGAGGACATTTACTTTGACTATTGCACGCCTGATGAACATGATACAATGGCCAAGAGAAAAATACGGCTGGAGAAGATTGAACGCTGATGGGCGAAGGAATGGAAGGAGTACAGGTTTGTGACTCCCAAATATGCGAAGAAATTCGCTTTGAAGCCTCCTGGCAGAAGGGCCCCACTTGAGGATCATCAAGTAGCACATCCCTCAAGTCTCATGACAATTGATGACTATCCAGATGAAAAGGAAAAGCATCTGGCCAAGCTCAAGAGGCAAGCAGAAGTTGTACTGAGGAAATTCAATGAATCCATAGCTGCTGCCTCTGGTGCTGCACATTCCTCAGCTATAGAAACCTCAGGGTCAGAGATTCCTCAAATGCAGTCTGCGCCATCAAAACCAAAGGCTCCAAAGCCTCAAGAGAGGTCTGCTCAGGCTTCTGTCACAAAACCCTCAGCACCAAAACCCTCATTACCAAAACCTTCAACACCAAAACCATCAGCGCCAAAACCCTCTGCACCAATCTCCTCAGTATCAAAATCCTCAGCTCCAACCCCAAAGCCTCAAGAGGAACCAGTACCGAAGCATGTCGTGAAGCCTACGACCGCCAGCTCTAGCTCCTCACTCCCAGCTGCAACTAGCTCAGAGACAAAGTCTTCAACACCACTTGTGAAGACTTTGGCAACTGCTGAACGTGCACCTCTGCCCAGCCCCAGCAAAATCATCGCAGTCCCATCTGCATCAGAGGGAAGTGATGAATATGATGATGAAACCCTGCAAGCCATCATCAGAAACAAGCAAGAAAGGGTAGCACAAGCATCAGGCAGTGCTATTCCTCTGGCCATGGACCCCAAGGTCCTCCTTGACTACATCAATATCTGGTATGAGGATCCAAACACTCCCATTGATGATTTGAAACTTCCTCCTGGCATCAGCCACATGGTGGCCACCTTCATAAATGAAGCCAAGTGGAAAGAACAGCAGGCCAGGCAGGCAAAGGTTGCAAAGGCCAAAAAGGAGAAATTCCTCAGGCAGAATCTCCTCAAACTGACTCCTGATGCACTGGTCTCAACCCAGGCAGAGCTGCAAGTATTGACTGACAAGTATGACAAGCTGTCAGATCGCAAAAGCATCAAGTGCAATTTCATCAAGCTAGCTACTAGTGTTGTTGATGAATACAACAAAAGAACCGCACCCCCAGCACCAACTCCTCAGCCCTTGGTTGAGCAGCCAGCAAATGCATCTCCTGATGAGGAGGAAACTCCTCAAGCTGAGGAACAACACCAAGAACGCCGTGTTGATGAACCGGCCATTGTAGAAATCATCACGGAAACTGCAACTGATGAAATTGCAACCACTGATGAGACTGCTCCTGATCTAGCTGCTTCATCAAAGCAGGTTGATGACTCTGTTCCAGCTGGTTCCTCACTACCAGCTGAAGAATCTGCAGAAAGAACACCTTCACCAAAAGCTTCAAAGGTGAAGAAGATAATTCCGTCTGCATCAGACGCGAAGAAAACAAGGGCTGCTGAAAAGGAAGCCATGAAGAGAAAATCCTCCTCAGCAGTAGAAGAGACAGAGGCAAAGCGCCTCAAAGAAACTGAAGAAACTGCTCCTCTGGACCCAGTGCCTCTCAATGTCGCCCCTTCCTATGAGATGGTCGTCATTGATGACCCAGCTACAAGGACAGATGAGGAAATGAAGGATGTCGCCTCTGAGGAACACACTGATGAGGAAATTCAGATTGACGACAGTCCTCAACCTCTTATTCCTCAGATAGAGACTGCTCAAGCATCAGCTGCACCAACTGATGAAACTGCTTCTGCCACAAAGCCAGCTGAGGAAAAACAAGCTGAACATCCTCAGACTGATGAAATTGTACATTGTGAGAAGACTCTTCAAGATGAGGAACAGGCTGACCCAACTCCTCCAAATGAGAAAGAAGTGGAAATTCCTCAGCCTGAGGCTCAGCCAGAGCAAGCATCATCTCCTCAGCATGAATTACCAGCTGATGAAATTGCTCACCTTGAGGAAAATGCTGAAGAAAATGTACCCGCCCAAGACAATGACTTCATTGTGCTCAACCCAGAGACTGCTCTTGTTGTCTCCTCCCCTATTCCTCAGCAAAATCTTCAGCCAGTTCAGCGTCAGCCCTTCTCCAAGCGTCCAAAGTTTCAGAAAGAAAATTTCTTTGAAGAACGCATGTACTTCATCGGAGAGAACCCTTATGAAAAGCCTCAAATGAGGCATCTGAAGTTTTGGACAAGGACTCAGATGAACTACTATTCCTCTGTGCTCTATGGACGCAACAAGATATTCTAGCACAGGCACATTCCTCATGTTGAGCTTGAAGCAATACCTTGCATGGAACCAATCCTCAGTGTACTTCACGATGCAGGTTTGCTTCCCCTGTGCTCAGACATATTAGACTGGAATAGCGAGCTCATTCTTCAGTTCTATGCCACTCTGCACATATCCGGCAACGCTGATGACATCAACACTTGGGTGTTTGACTGGATGTCCCAAAATACTCACTACAAAGCTCTTGCTTCTGAACTCCTCAGAGAACTGCCCATACCAATTCCCTCAAATGGGGCAGTGAAGATTTATGGTGAGCGTGAGCTGCCAAATGGAATGATGGAAGTCCTCATAAAGCCTTTGGCTGCAGGAAAACCCTCAAGAACCACATTCCTCGTCCATGAGCTCAAGTACACACCCCAGTCTGTCTACAGAATCCTCTGCAGTGTGCTCGCGGCAATCAAAGGCCATGACGATGAAGAAGATGTAGTAGGCCTGATGAAGATTATCCTCTTCAACATCATTCACGGTATTCCTATTAATATCCATGATTTCTTCTTGAGGACTTTGGCCGACAATGCCATGTGCCCCTATGATCACAAGATATATGCCCCGTGGATCATGAGATTCATCAAGATAAGGACAGGCATCAACTTCCACGCTCATTTCCAAAACCACATGGGTTATATGCCTCCTATCTGTGTCAACAAGAAGACTTTCGAGCCCATCGAAGGGAAAGGAAAATCTGTGATTGAAAAAGGCAGCAGGCCCCTTGATGGCCAGTTCAAAGAGCCCGAAGCATATTCTTCATGGGACGATACTGGGACTCGTCCGGCAAGCCCAGTTCCTCCTCGCGTGCTAAACACCAGAGAGCTCCTCCTCAGTCTTCACCAGAAGGTGGATCTCAACCACAAATGGGTCAAACGCCAGTTTGGTGCCATTGTGAAAACCCTCACTGAAACTCAGAACTCTGTGAAGATTAATCATCACTACCTGCATGAGCTTTTCGATCGCACCTGGGCTACACTTGCACATCTGAAGACTCAGAATGAGCTGGAAGAAATGGACTTTGAGCAAGACTTTGACTGGTGATGGCCTCCCAAGAAGAAGTTCAGGCCCATTCCAGTGCCAGACCTTGAAGACACCTCCTTTTCTTCATTCCGTACTGCTGAATCTGATGAGGAACAACTCGACACTGCAACCGGCCCCAGGAAGAAGACTACTCCCAAGAAGCATCACAGACCTTCCTCGACCGCCAAGAAATGAAGTCTTCATGGGCGTTAGTCCTCAGTTTGTCCCTTTTGGGGCTTAAAATGTGTGCCAACCCCTATGAATAGGTTCCCAATGTCACAAACCCACAAGTTCATCACCAAAACATACATCGAGTACTCACATGAATCAAACGTGTGCCAACCCATATGCATAGGTTCCAAATGTCACAAACCCGCAAGTTGATCACAGCAGATAGACACGTGCATGACATACATCAAGTGTTCTCAAAGACTCAATCCGATAAGATAACTCCAAAGGGGAAACTCAATTCATTACAAGAGGGAGAGGGGGAAGAACATCATAAGATCCCACTATAGTAGCAAAGCCCATGGTACATCGAGATCAACACATCTCAAGAACACGAGAGAGAGAGAGAGAGAGAGAGAGAGAGAGATCAAACACATAGCTACTGGTACATACCCTCAGCCCCGAGGGAGAACTACTCCCTGCTCATCATGGAGATCGCCGGGTTGATGAAGATGGCCACCGGAGATGGATTCCCCCTCCGGCAGGGTGCCGGAATGGGCTCCAGAATGGTTTTTGGTGGCTACAGAGGCTTGCGGCGGTGGAACTCCCGATCTAGGTTTCTTTTTGGGGGTTTCTGAATTTATAGGAATTTATGGCGGTGGAATTACGTCGGTTGGGCCCACGAGGAGGTCACAAGCTTGGTAGGCGCCATCTAGGGTGGTGGTGGCGGCCTCAGGGCTTGTGACTCCCTCGTGGCTCTTCTGGCCTTCTTCCAAAGCTTCGGGGGTCTCTTTTGGTCCAAATAAATCATCGTAAAGTTTCATTCCATTTGGACTCCGTCTGAAAAAGGGTCAAAAACATGGAAAAAATAGAAACTGGCACTTGGCACTAAGTTAATAGGTTAGTCCCAAAAAAGATATAAAATAGCATATTCATGCATATAAAACATCCAAAGTTGACAAGATAATAGCATGGAACCATCAAAAATTATAGATACGTTGGAGACGTATCAGAAGCGAGAAAAGAATAACTACCCATCTTGACAGAAACACCCGGAACCAACATGTGAGAACTCATATGCATGCCCGGAGAAACCACGCGGAAGGGACTACCCAAGTGAATTGCGGGGATATCATGCTTAGCAATGAAAGGCTTGGATATGAAGCAATGCGATGCACTAGAATCAAATAACACTTTAGCATGAATATCATTAACGAGGAGGTTACCCATGATCACATCTGACGAGTTTTCTACCTCAGCCGCATTCACCATGTTGACTCGAGCAGACCTGGGGTTGAACTTCATGAGAAAATTTCTTGGACGTTTTCCTGGAGGAGGAGGCGGAAGACGGAGCTGAGAAGTGCACTTGTTGGCATAGTGACCCTTCTGCCCACACTTGTGACAAGTAACATCTGCTGGCTTACGGTACTGTGTCTGAGGAGGCCCTTGCTTCTGCTGCTGGAATCTCTGCTGGAAAGCTGGGTTGGGTGGGTGGGAAGAACCACGGCCACCTGAATGCTTGAACTGCTGCGTGTGACGAGGAGGAGGAGGAGGCACCCAAAACTTCTGTTGCTTCTGAACCACCTGAGTTGAGGAAGACGAGCTGGAATCTGTGAAGCGCTTCTTAGAATTCTCCACCCCGAGCAAGGCTGCCTCAGCCCTGAGAGCTAAGTTGTAGAACTTATCGAACTCCTCAGGATCGTGCAAAGCGAGAGCTAACTGCAAATCTTCTTTGAAGCCACCTCTGAACTGATAAATCTTGCTCTTCTGATCAGGGATATCCTGCAAGGCATATCGGGCTAGCTCGTGGAACTCGACGTTGTACTTGTACACGGAGTTACCACCTTATTTCAAGCACCTGAACTTCTCACACATTTCCTCCACAAAGCTGGCCGGAGTGTAGTGGGATCTGAAGTCACGGCAGAACTCATCCCAAGTGATCACTCTAGCACCCCTGGAATCCTTCAACTGCTGCCACGAGATAGATGCTTGCCCCTTCAGCTGGAATGTTGCATTCAAAGTGCTTGTTCATGTCGCGGATCCAATCCTCGGCATCAAACGTCTGGTCACAGGAAGCGAAAGTCTTCGGCTGATTGGACAGGAACTGACTCAGATTAGCAAATTGATTGCCACCATGATTGAAGTTGCCTTGTTGCTGATTAGTCCTCTCTTGCAACACCTGTAATGAGTGTTTGCATTTGTAGCAACCATCACCGCTTGCCAATCCTCTACAAGAGGAGGCGGCAGCGGAGGAGGATTCTCCGGAGGAGGAGGTGGTGGCGGCACATCCTCATGACCTGGATTCTGACGAGTTGGTGGAGCCATCCTGAAGACGGACAACACATTAGCCCACAGAATAAATTGAAGGTATAGCTGAATGAAAAAGGCAGGAATATGTGAACAGGAATATTAGCAATTGCACTCGAACAAAATAGTAAGAATGCTTCCTCAAAGTGATTGTCGACAAAATTCTGATTAAGACCACTCCAAACAAGTATGAGTTGGAACTACTGGGAACAAACATATGATCGAGATTACATCTGATATCTTCGTGGATAAGATAGCACGGGCTCGAATTTACAGTAGCCATCCTATGCAAGGTAGTGCACACGACTTACGAAGTATCCTCGAATCGTAGCAAGCTACAAAGACTCTTTAAGACACAACGAGAACTGCTGTAAGACGACTGTGAACAAACATACCCACTGAATGTCGAATCCCAACCTCACATCATGCATCCATAGGAAGATTGTCCTATAAGTCACTACTTGATATCCCACCTATGAATTCCCGAAATATCTGGTCATGCAATCTGGTACACGGTTACAAGGAGTAATATCACACAACCCCTATACTAACCCGTCCAATGTATCACATCCGTCAACACATAACCAGAATCTCAGACCTTCATCTACTACAGACCCTCGCGATCAGAACGATACAAAGTATGGCAGTACTCCCGAACAATCTGCACCAGTACTGGGGACATCGGGGTTATCTCGCCACTACTAGTATTGAAGCAATTACCAACATCCTTCTTTCTGAGCTACTCAGAAATCTGAATGATGGCGATGTGCACAAGAATCCCCTGGAGCTCAACTCCCCAGAAGAAATCAAGGCAGACAGGAGGCACCAAGACAGAACTCTGCCACATCGATATCATATAGATTTCAAAAATACCCGCGTGATCCTAAAATTTTTTTTGAGCGAGAAGAGGAGTAGAATTAAGATTTCCTAAGTCGAGAACCTCACCAGAGCATGGAAGAGGAGAAAAAAGAATCCTACTCTCTGATATCACTAAGACTCAAAACAATTTACTAGACTCGACTCGGCCAAGTACGATCACAAAGCCTCCTATGGTCGTAAGGCTCTGATTACCAACTTGTAACGACTAAGATGCAGTCCTTTCCGATTTAGGGAACGAGGCCGTAAAATGGAAAGAAGCGCATCTAAGCGTTTCGCAAGCACGATAACATAGCACATACATAATAATAGAATGACAAATAGGGAATTGTTTGCCATCTCATAGATAATATTAGAGTTTACATCACACATTTATTCAGACAAGGTAATTCCGCTACGGACTACATAACATGAGAAAAGGCTACGCTACCCTGCATGCTTGCCCACGATCACGACCATGCCTCAGTCTTCTGGATAGTTCACGTACAGGTGGTCGTTCTCCTCGTCGTACTGCCACGCCAACTGCGTGCCAACGGGGTCACCTGTGTCGGGCGTACCTGTACCTGTTGGGGTGTTGAAGTAATCTGTGAGCCACACGGACTCAGCAATCTATGACCTCGGTGCCAGAACTAGTCAAGTTATTAGGTAAGGAAGGTTTAGTGTTTAGGTTGAAGCATCCTGAGCATTTATGGTGGCTAACTTACGTAGAACAAGGTATAGATGGTAGTCTATACTAGCGGGCGAAGACTAGCTGATCATAAAGTGATCCTGAACACCAACTTACGTCAAACATAACCCCACCGTGTTCCCGATCGAAGAGAGGTCTTCGAAGGGGACAGTCACGGTTACGCACACAGTTGGCAAGGGAGCTCCAACTAGTCCATCACAAACGGTCACGGGCCGCAAAGTAATCCTCTATCACGAATCTCGTGATCTCGTCGGATTCCTTAGAGGAAAACCTCAACTCTGGGGAGAATCAAAGCTTCCCTGGGATTCTTATACGCAAGATATATCGCTAAGGTAAGACAAGACTAGAAAGACCTCCCGTCGTGTCGACGACCCCGATAAGAGCCGCGTATCTCAGTCTCAGGACACGACGGATGAGCGATGGTTACCACGCCAAAACACCGAGTTGCCCCAGGGAGCGTAATAAGCTGCTCTGGGTTGGACCAACACTCAGGAGGAGCACTGGCCCAGGTTGTTGATTAATTCCTCGGGGTAGCTATTTCTTATGCAGATTATTATTAAGTGATTAGTAGATTAAAACCAATGTTGGGTCCTGCCGGACAAGTCTTAACACTACACGATTTATCAAGGGGGTCCCCATAACAACTCCGAACGTGTTAGGAGCGATCAGTTATGGAATCAAACACCGGTAGCCGGAAACTCCGGCGGCAATAACGGAACAAAACACCCAGAAAAAGCCTAGGCCTCCCGTCATGTACCAAGTATATAGTTGCATTAATTAAATAACATATTTAACATAATGATATCAAACTCATGTTATCACATGAGACAATTGCACCTGCAACTAGCAACGCTAACATTAGAAGCTGAGCAAGCCTACTGAGCCTTTCAATATTTGCTAGGAGGGGAAAGTGTTTGGGTTTCATGGCAATATTAGGAGGCAATTATTTCAGGGGTAGGCAGCGAGCATATGATGAAGGAAACGTGAATCTAAGCATAACAAGACTAGAGATGGTATCAAGGTCACGTCATCTTGCATGTGATGTCTTCAGCTTGGAACTGCTCTTGTTTGTCCTGCACGTACTCTCCCGGATCCACGTACTCGCTCTCCGATCCCGGTGCTACCCAACATAAAAGTAGTATCCAATGAACAACAACACAACATGATGCAACAAGAACATGATGCATGAGATGAGAATGTAGCATGCATCTCTATTCTAGTCAGTTGCATATGAATGAGAAGAAACTACAAACTTCTGGACAGAACTGCACTCTAAGCTATCTTGACATGCATGAAGATTAAATGAACAGATGCATCACGAGAAAACGATGCAAAAGCATATAAAGAACATTACGAACAGAGCTACGGATCAACCAGAAACTATGAAGCAAGGAACGGAGTTCTACGGATCAAATCCATCACCAGCACACTCCATTGGCATACTTCTGGTATTCCCAGGTTGCCAAATCACCAAACAAGCATGTATAGATGGGGTGGTGCAAATAAATTCACCACACCATCAACTATGCACTCACAAGCATCAAAACATCAAAACTATACAATCTGTCATAAACAACAACATAGCAGTTCGAGAGCTACATGCAAAGCACCTACAGCCACCCAAATGTGCCAAATAAGATATGTGGCAAAAGCTATTCAAAATCTCTACAAGCATGAGCAAAAAGATAATACAAAGGAGTTTCACACAGAATGTTCTACAGCTGCTAACTTGGACATAAATATCAGTTTTCTCGGACTTGGTGAAAATCTCAGATTCTCACCAGCTGTTTATGCTCTGAAGCATTTTGACAGCACCCAAAACAATATCTACAGGAAGTCAAATGGAATGAAAATTGACAGAGAGCTAGACAAACACAAAAGCTCCAACTTTCCAGTTGATTGCAAGGGCTGATTCCCAACACATGAACTTTTGCAAGCACAACTACAAGGGAAGAAAATAACAGCAGTTTCCCACATGCCTACTTTGACTAGGCACAACTTGCACATGTAAACTCCTAAGCATGAAACAACACCACCATGCTGTAGAGGGGTTCACCCTCTACTTCCACAACAAGGAATCATCCTCTTGGGCTCATCACATCACATGGAACCAAGCTCCAAACATTGAACAAAACAGAAATATGGCATTCCCAGAAAGTGTTCCAAAGTGGAATATGATTCCACCATTTGATTCCTAGGATGATTCTACCCCAAAAACATATATAATACCTAGGTACTTGCATAGAACAAATGGGCACAAAGCTAAGAAGAAAAATATGCACGGAATCACATAGAGGTAAACAGTGCTATATCACATGTCCTCTTCACTCAATCATCACCTACACATGCACTTGCACACACTCATCACTCTAATGGTGCACATGGGTGGTAGACCTCATGTTCATGTGCCTTGGCACACCACACACACACACACATACATCAAGCACACATATATCAAGCACCTACACATGCTAGTTAAAACACACACACTAACTTACACTCATATCATGCATTCCTACACCTACATATACAAGCTTGTACATAAGTGCTTATCAAGGCACACCATGCCTTGGGCATGTGTGTGACACACACATACATCTACAACTACCACAAGGTATGTGGGGGGGGGAGAACCCACACACTCACACACTTGCACAACCTAGTGCATGAGCTCACACCCATGCACAAGAGTAACACACACACATAAACATCACTACCCTAGTGCAATACACACATGCTAACACCCACACACATATCTCATGGGAGCTTGCTCACACATACATTTGCACTCAAATACCTACATATGCATTTCTACCATGCTAGCAAAATAACTAGAGACAACTACTGGTTGTGAGGTAAAAAAATACCACAAGGTGACCAAGCAAGCTGCATAATCAATCTAGCAAGCAAAAGAAAAACAGCAAATGAAATAGACAAAAAATATAAAAGGGCTTGGGGGAATCGAACCCAAGACCCCCTGGTTCATCTCCAGCAACTAGCACCACTACACTGCATCACTCTGGCTCGACAGAAGAGATAGGGTAAGTAGGATAAGCTTCCCCTGAAGCTACTGTGCCGAAAAATAAATAGCAAAAAGGGGGGTGTCTTTGCGGGACTCGAACCCACACCCGCCTGATGCCACAAAACACCCCTACCACTACGCCGTGCGCTAGGATCTTAACAGAGAGGAGGGCTCAGCTCTTTTGAGAAACCCCCTCTTGCACTACCTCTGCCCGACGGTGGCCGGAACAGGGGAAGCACCACGCCGGCGATCTACTTCAAATTGACCTGGGGCTCGTTGATGGAAGGGAGAAGGGGCTCCCATGGTTTCATTCCTACACTAAACGTGCCACAGGAAGGCCTACTGCTACGGCCCCACGACGCACGGTGGCGCCGGTGACAGAGAGAAGAACACAACGCGGCTACGGGTTCCTACTCACTCTATGGTGACACGGAAGAGGGATGAAGATGCTAGCTCACCCACAAGACAAGGATGTCGTGACTGCCGGAGAGGAGGTAGAGGAAGAAGCGGAAGAAGCCGTGGCGGAGGGGATCGACGGAGAGGTAGCAGGCCATCATCGAGGTAGGGGAAGCAGACCTGATCTGCTCCTCCTAGCTGCGGGAACGGGGCCCGTGGAGGTCCCGTGTGCTCGCCGAAGGGATGGAGAGTACGCAGGGGAACGACAGCGATGGCGAGGAGCTTCTCACATCTCGGCCATCGCGGAGGAGGCACGCGCTTACCTGCTGCCGACGAGGGAGAGGGAGGAGGAGATGGGGAAAGAAGTGGCGGCAGCTTGGAGGAACCCTAGGCTCTGCACGGACGCCAAGGGTTCTTCATAGGAGGAGGAGGAGGCGAGGGACCCGCGACCTCGATGTCCGTGACGGCGTCGCCTCTCTGTCTCGTCTCCTCTCTGACGAAACTGACGGAAGAAGGAGGAGGAAGACGGCGTCTACAGGGATAGGCTAAGCGCGAGAGGGAGATGGGCCAGCCAGAGGGAGAAGGCCCAACTGGATGTGCGAGATAAGAAAAAGGAAAACCCACTTGAGTTTTCCTATTTAAAACAAAACAGATACAAAACTAAATACACATGCAACACTGTTGAAGCTAAAAATAAAACAAAAATGCCCCTAGTCATAAGGAATTATGACCCATTTAAATAAAATGTAAAAGGAATTTTTGGAGCATCTAAATATTTACAAAACAGAATTAATTAATCTATTTTGTGAATATTTGCACCACTAAAACAAAGTTTCAAAACACTAAAAACATAGCATCATCACCACAATTCACTTTGAAATATGGGCATTTTTGAAACAGGGATGGAGCAAGTGAATCTTGAGCTTTAAGAAAATAGAGAAGGGGAGTTTTGAAACCTAGTTGCAAACCAACATAGATGCTTCCTACTTTCAAACAACACCACACATCACTTCACATGTCCTCACCACATGCCACACCACATACATTGATCACATTAACACAAACACAAGAGACATGGAATGATAAGGATGCATGCATGCAAAGGAAAATAAGACATGAGCACACGAAATACCACATGGAATATAACACCTATTGCAATGACAAGATGGACCCACATACAGAAGGTTCCAAATAAGGCAAGTTACATTCTGGGACATTACACTACGTCAGAGTCACATCAGTACAATACATAAACATCATGAAGAAGAGCAGGGTCCGACTACGAACGAAAACAAACGAGAAAAGAAGAAAGACGTCCATCCTTGCTATACCAGGCTGCCGGCCTGGAACCCATCCTAGATCGAAGAAGAAGAAGAAGAAGCAACTGCAATCAATGCGTTCGCGTGAAGTAACCTTTACCTGTACCTGCTACTGGTGTTGTAGTAATCTCTGATCCACAGGGGACTCAGCAATCTCATTTCCAAAGGTATCAAGACTAGCAAAGCTTAATAGGTGAGGTATGGTTAAGTGGTGAGGCTGTAGCAAGCGACTAAGCAATGTGTGAGGTGGCTAACTTACGAGTACAAGAAGAAGAGGGGGATGATCTACACATAACGAACATGAACTACTGATGATCAAATGAATGATCCTGAACACCTACTTACGTCAGTCATAACCCCACTGTGTCCTCGATCGGAGAAGGAACTCGCGAAAGAGATAGTCACGGTTACGCACCCAGTTGGCATATTTTATTTAAGTTTAACTTCAACTTATCTAGAACCAGTGTTAAACAAAGTTTCCATGTTGCCACATAACTGCGGGCATGGCTTTCCGAAAGAATTAACCCTGCAGGGGTGCTCCAACTAATCCATCACAAATTACCACAAGCCGCATAGAAATCCTCGATCACGAAACTCGCGATCTCGTGGGACTCCTTAGTGGAAAACCTCAACTCTGAGATTACCCAAAGCATCACCGGAATCCCGATGCACAAGACATTCGTCAAAGGTAAAACTAATCCAGCAAGGCCGCCCGACGTGTCGACGATCCCGATAGGAGCCGCATATCTCGTTCTCAGGACACGACGGATGAGCGATGGTTACCACGCCAAACAGATAGTTGCCCCGGGTGGCGTTAGCAAGCTGCTCTATTTTGGACCAGCACCATCAGCACTGGCCCTCCCTGTATTATGTAGAATTACTCCTCGGGTTGATGACGCCCTATACTTTCAGTATTAACAGTATTATTATGTTGGGAAATGTAGTACCAATGTTGGGCCTTGCCAGACCAGCTTTAATCTAAAACCAATTATCAAAGGGGTCCCCATAACAACCCCGATCGTGTTAGGAGCACTCAATTATGGAACATAACACCAGTAGCCGAAACTAAGGGGGCAAAGGTGGAACAAAACACCAGGCTAGAAAGGCCAAGCCTTCCACCTTTTACCAAGTATATAGGTGCATTAAAATAATTAGCATTTAATAGGGTGATATAACATTGAACCCATGTTATCACATGGAAGCAACTGCACCTGCAACTAGCAACGCTAACACATGGTTAAGCAAGCGGTAACATAGCCAATCAGTGGTTTGCTAGGTTGTGAACAGGTTGAAGGTTTTCATGGCAATGTTGGGAGGCTGCTATTGAACATGTGGTAGGCAACGAGACATAACGATAGAAACCGTAAAACTAGCATGGCAATGATAGTAATGGTATCTGGGGAAATGGTCATCTTGCCTGAGATCCCGCTTGGAAGAAGAATGACTCCGTGAAGCACACGAACCGATGTAGTCGAACGGGTCTTCACAATCCAACACGCTTGCGGAACTCTATCGAGATGAAGGAAACCGGAAACAAGCATCAACGCACGATATTCACCACATGATGCATGAACGGTTTAAAATATGCAAGGCATGGCATGATAATTCACATCACGCAAACACAACACATTAAGTGGAGCTCAAAATGCAACGAGTTGCATATTGACGAAACTCCACATTTAATTATTTAATTCACTTCCGTTTATTTACACGGCAATATTAAATGTTCTTAAACGTGGCAGGAGGTGAAGCGTAACTAAACTATCTATCTAGGCATTTTAAATGAGGTCGGAAATGACGTATAGTATCTCCGAAACGACCTCACATGTTAATTTACAATTATGTCCAGATCTGAACTAACATGTTTAAATAGTGGTTAAACAGCAAAAAAAAATAGGTTCACGTGATTCTACGCGTCATTACAACCAATTTACACATAGAGAACATCTCCAATGGAGCTACGGTTCAAAAGATACGGACACCGCAAGATATGATGGCATGAATGCAATATGTGTGCAAATGGCATCCACAACATTTCAAAACACACAACCAACAAGATAATATGAAACTACATGAGATTCTAAGCAAGTTTCATATAGGACACGATCAAAACGGAGCAACGGTTCAACAACTACAAGGTAAACAAGAAATCACTACAATCTGCCAAAATCAGCCACATAGCATTTTCTACACCCCACAACTACGAGCTACACAAATCAAAAAAGGTCAACCAAGGCATGTGGCAATAGAGCTCAAGATGCACTACAACATCCAACCAATAACACCTAGCATGGAAGCATGGAACACCAGGAAAAGAACTCACAAAATGCATCTCACACACTGTTTCAGACTTAGAGAAAAACACAGTTTGTGAAAGTGCAGTTTTCGATCTGAAGGCATATTGACAGCAGCAAAACCACAAGCTACATGACTCCAAATGGCATGAAAATTGACAGCATGCTAGATAATCCTAATGTCTACAACTAACTGCATTGGACCAACCTCAAAAGAGCTACAGATCACCAGATAAACTCATGACAAGACAGCAACAAAATATAACAGATTTCGGACTTGGAAATATTCCAGCATCTCCAAAACAGCACTATTTTCTAGCAAGTTGAGAGCAAGCAAACCACACCTAAACATGGATTTCTATTGCAACAAAAATTACCAGGGGCTAGTCTACACATCCAAGGGCATATCTCTAGTTGACAACTCCTTCATATCAAGCACGGATTAAATCACACAAAATAAACAAAAGGGAAATATGGCAAAACATCACGCATACTAACTTGCTGAAAAGCTAAAACTAAATGCACAGTTAAATTCTATGGATTTTTCTACCCCGAAAACATATATAACATGTGGGGTTGCAAAACAATAATATCGCCACACGTATATGCGAGAATATTCCCTAAACACGGTATAGCAAACTAGCTACGGAATCCTACATGCAATAATACAAACAACTACTCTAAAATACATGTCAAAGGGTCCCTAAAAACATGAGCATTTTATCTACGGGGTTTGAGCAATCCGGACACGCACGGAAATTAATACGGGACGATCCCCTAATGGGACAACACGCTAAACTAGGCATATGGCAAGCCAAACTACGTCAAACATGCATGCAAGTTATAAATTATGAATGTATGCGCAAAACTACACAAGATCCATATACAATACGTTCGATCCGACATAAGGATTAAAAGTTACGGGCGTTTTAAATAACTAATAATTCCTGAAATTAACTAATTCGAAAGAACTCTAAAAAAATACTATCGGGCCGAATCCTTGCACTCGGCCTAAATGGGCATTGAGCGCAATATAGAACAATGCGCGTGCGGCGCAATATAGAGGCTGGGGGTCTCATCTTGGGCTCAGGTCAACGGCCTAGGAGAGGAGGCCAGAGATGTTGGGCCGAAGGGGGTGGCGCGGGGCGCACTGGGCCGGTGTCGGTGGCTCGGCTGGGCCCGTGGGAGGCCGGCCCACACGGGGTTGGCGAGCTGGTGCTGGCGCTGGTGTTACCTCCCGTGCCCGAGCACGAGGCCAGGCCATGGCGGCGGCCGAGATTCGAGGCGACGCCGACGATACTCCGGCGAGGTGGCCAGATCCCGGCGGGCACGGGCGGATCAGGGGCAGGGGCACCCATTCCCGGCGACGGAGGGTCGAGGCAACACCGGGGCAAAGAGATCAGGCGGCGTGGGTTCGGTCGACGGTGCTCCGGCGAGGTCCCAAGGCGACTCGGCGACGGGGAGCTCGGGCAGGAGCTGCGAGGGGCACCAGATCCGGGCTGCCGACAGCGAAGCTTGCAGGAGGCGAGGCGGCGGCGCGAAGCGGAGCTTGCAACACGGAGCTGCGGGGGCAGTTGCCTTGGGCAGGGAGAGGCGGCGGCGCGGCCCGGGTCGAGGGCGGGCCTTTTGCGGGCTCGGCAGGCCCGGCGACTAAGGAGAGAGGAGAGAGAGAGAGGGTACGCTAGGGTTTTGTGGGGCTGCACGGAAAACGAGGAGGAGAGAGGTGGCTGTCTAAAACAGTAGCATGGGGGTCTATTTAAAGAAAATGGGGGGCTAGGTTTAGCAGAATTTCGCCCCGGTTTCAACCACGTGATCGGAATCGAACGGTTTCGCACGCGGGACGGGCTAAGTGGCCGTGTAGAGTAGGTTAGCCGGAGATGAGAGGGAGCAAGGGCACCCGACAACGTATTTTAAAACACCGATAAAACGACCTCTTTTTGGCCATCTCCACCTCGGCCCGGAGCTTTTCTGGCTTTTTGTCTTGAGCTGCTGATCAAAGATAAAATGACAAAGGTCAGACGGAAGGGCCAGGATATTCCGTCAGATATAACTAAAAGTGAGTACTCCTATATAACTCACACTGCTTCTCGTCAAACCGACCATTGAGGCGGTCAAGATCTTCATCGGACACTTGCAGTTTCCGATTGAATTCGGCTATTTCCAATGTGTTAGCATTGGCAGCTGATGACGAGGCCCACAAAGTGCACAATCCACCATCATGGTTTCATTCTATTAATCTAACCTTACTTGACTAAGTTTCTTAAAACAAGTATTGTAAGAAAAGTCTTCAGACAATTTTTTGTGCATTTCTTTGAGCCACGGGTTAGATTTTAAAACTCCCCTGGATCGGGGGATGTCATACCAGCAAAAGTATACTTCAAATAGATAAAACAATATTGACAAGTGAGTGGTTTACCTTAAGCCCTGTCAATAATCTGGTAAAGGCTTCATTCAGCCCGTTGTTAACGGACTAAATGCTCCACAAAACCACACCCATTAAGGTGTGATGCTCATCAGCAATTGAGGAGTTGGCTAGGATCTCCTCCATCATTGCCGACCCATCAAACGTAGCCCGTTCTAGCACAGGTGGCACCAAGGGTGGCGCCGAGGATGTTGGGGGGAGCTCGGGCGAATTCCGACCCTCCCTTCCACCTTCTGAAGGGCAGATCTCCCGGGTTGCATCGGTTGGGGAGTTGTCCTCAACCAAAGCCTCCTGGTTCACGGTGGCGGGAACGTCTTTGGACGCCGGGACCTCATGGTCCTCGGCGTCCGAGGTGTTCACCTCGGCCACCACCTTCTTGCCCCTCGCATCAGGCGGGGCTTGATGGGAAGCCAGTTCCATGGCGTCATCAGAGGCATGGAGAAGGGAGGTGCGGGGCAAGTTCCCACTCTCCGCCAGCTCGTCTGGCAGCGAGTCCCCCTCTGAGACCTAATGGGTTGACAGATCTTGGACCGGGCTATGATAAGTAAATATACATGCTAACCAATTAATATAGAACTCAGTGTAAATGAAATCAATAAAGTCATGAATTTCATACCTTCGGGCCAGGGGTTTGACCCTGGGGGCTCGGCGGGGAACCATCTCGAACTCCCCGATCTCGTCGTCGGAATCTGGACATTTGCCAAGAAAATGACCTTGCTTTTGCAAGGCCTCTTCGGGGCCCTAAGTGGCACAACTTCTTTCACCACCTCCTGCAGGGCTCTCTTCTTGGATTGGGAGGAGGCCCTATCCCCCTCCTCTTTCATGTCCTCTCATACGTATCCGTTGTATCTATAATTTTTGATACTTTCATGCCGATATTCTACAACTTTCATATACTTTTGGCAACTTTTTATACTATTTTCGGGACTAACATGTTGATCCAATGCCGAGTGTCAGTTCCTGTTTGTTGCATGTTTTTTGTTTCACATAATATCCATACCAAAGGAAGTCCAAACGCAATAAAAATTTACGGGTTTTTTTTGGAATATTTATGATTTTTGGGAAGAAGAATCAACGTGAGACGGTACACGGAGTGCCCCCAAGCAAACCAGCCGCGGCCAGGGGGTGGGCCCGCGGCTGGCAGGCTTGTGGCCACTCCTTAAGGCGGTTGGTGCCCTGTTTCGCCGCAAGAAAGATAATATCCGGAAGAAAATCGTGTTAAAATTTCAGCCCAATCGGAATTATGGATCTCCGGGAATTTAAGAAACAGTGAAACACAGAATCTGGGAGCGCAGAAACAGAAGGACACAAAGAGAGAGATCCAATCTCGGAGGGGCTCTCGCCCCTCCGCCGCCATGGAGACCATGGACCAGAGGGGAAACCCTTCTCCCATCTAGGAAGGAGGTCAAGGAAGAAGAAGAAGGAGGGGGGCTCTCTCCCCCTCTCTCCCGGCGGCGCCGGACCTCCGCCCGGGACATCATCGTGTGACGGCGATCTACACCAACACCTCCGTCATCTTCACCAACATCTCCATCATCTTCCCCCATCTATATTCAGCGGTTCACTCTCCCGCAACCCGTTGTACCCTCTACTTGAACATGGTGCTTTATGCTACATATTATTATCCAATGATGTGTTGCTATCCTATGATGTCTGAGTAGATTATTGTTGTCCTATCGGTGATTGATGAATTGCTATGAATGGTTTAATTTGCTTGTGGTTATGTTGTTGTCCTTTGGTGCCCATCATATGATCGCGCACGTGGATCACACCATAGGGTTAGTTGTATGTTGATAGGACTATGTATTGGCAGACTAGAGTTACATAAGCTTCAAACCTAGCATAGAAATCTATGCATATGGAATTGAAGGGGGCCAATATATCTTATTGCTATGGTTGGGTTGTACCTTAATGAACGTTAGTAGTTGCGGACGTTTGCTAATAGTTCCAATCATAAGTGCATAGAATTCCATGTAAGGGATGACATGCTAGCAGAGGCCTCTCCCACATGATACTTGCTATCGATCTAGTAACATAGTCAATTGATTAGGGACAATTCCGCAACTCCTACCACCACTTTTCCACACTCGTTAGACACTCGTAGTTGTTTCTTTATCTAACCAGCCCCTAGTTTTATTTACGTGTTCTTTACTTTCTTGCAAGCCTATCCTTTCACTCCTACAAAGTACTTCTAGTTTCATACTTGTTCTAGGTAAAGCGAACGTAAAGTGTGCATAGAGTTGTATTGGTGGTCGATAGAACCTGAGGGAATATTTGTCCTACCTTTAGCTCCTCGTTGGGTTCGGCACTCTTACTTATCGAGAAAGGCTACAATTGATCCCCTATACTTGTCGGTTATCAAGACCTTTTTCTGGCGCCATTGCCGGGGAGCAATAGCGTGGGGTGAATATCCTCGTGTGTGCTTGTTTGCTTTATCACTAAGTAGATTTATTTGTTGTTCTAAGTTGTTCGCTATCTTTAGTTATGGATATGGAACACGAAATACCAAAAAAATAGGTGTACTTGCTACTCATGGAGATAGGGAACCTCCTAAAACCCTTGAGGCTCGGTATGTGGAAAATATTATGCACTTCTTTAATAATCCTGAGAAAGCCCCATTCAATTATATAATGGGATACACGTTGGATCAACATGAATACTTTAGGGATTATCGCTTGACTCAAAAAGGGAAACTTTTATCGGATCAAATCCATTTGTTGAAATGGTATGCTTGGGAACTATGCAAGAGACTTGATGACAAAGGGGGAGAAACTCGAGAGTTAGTCTTCAAGCGGGATATTTTTGGGGCTTATAAACTATATTAAGTTACAAACTCTTGGCTCTTCTGAAGTTTTTATGTAATGAGTTGTAACTTAAGCCCGATGGTACTCTGACGCTTTTGAACGTTTTTCTTCGCGTGCTTATTCCTCAAGTTTTAAATGCACGCATGCTGAAATTCGTGAGATGTCATTTGCCATCATGCATCTTCATTTTCTTCATATGATATGTTATATGTATGCATGATTTACAAGACTCAGGGGGAGATCTCCATGATATAAATCATCAATGTGCATCTGCTATAAAAGCAAAATCCTCAAGGTATGCACATCTTCAGGGGGAGTCTCTCTGAATCTAGTTCTCAAATTCCTCAAATGAGTATTTACACTTCATATTTTTGATCCCTGTTGAAGACTTAACCTAATTGTCATCAACCACCAAAAAGGGGGAGATTGTAAGTGCATCTAGTGCCCCTTAGTGATTTTGGTGGTTTGAAGACTTATAGGTTAAGTATCTAATGTGTTTATAAGTGTACACATGATCTATAAGTCATTGAGGAGTTTTGAGATATTTGAAGAATATCGACCCCTAAAAATATATGTCTTCAGTTGAAGAAATTGGTCTGAAGCTCAAGAAATGAATCGCGAGGAATCTGCGATGAAATTGATATTCCTCATGAAGATTCTGATATTGAGAAGTTCGGTGGTTCCTGAAGAAATTCATTCTGAAGAATTTGAAGCGTGAAGATTTACACCTTCTGTTTACTTTCTTCGCATTTGAGTAATAGGAACACCGTACTGTTAAAGGGGGTCAAAGTAACACTATGGAATGGATTTCCTCATGATGCTCAACCCAAGCCTAATCCTATCGAAAGCCTCAAGTGAGCAATATGAGTGACATGAGGACTCTCACAGTTGAGGGTTCCGACCGTTTCGATAACCACGCCAAGTCATTGGTCTTATCCACTCCAACGGTCATATTATTTAAGGGCATTAGTGTCAAATCATGTCGGGATGCTCCCAGGCTATAAATAGCCACCCCCACAACCACTAGCTGGTTGGCTGCTCCGTTAGAAACTAACACTTGTCATAAGAGCAACCCAAATTCCTCAGAGCTTTCGAGAGTAAATCATCAGTGAGGAAATACACCACCCACCGAAACCACAAACCAAACCTAGTGATTGAGCATCACTGAAGAAGTTGTTCCTGTGTGGGACTGAAGCCTTTTACCTTTGAGGACTGTGCATCCTCCACACGGTTAGGTGTCATGGTCTAGAGCAATCCAGCAGTCAATTGTGGATTGCCGGATGACCAAGTTTGTGAGGGTTTGGAAGTCTGCCCTGAAGTCTTAACACGAGTGTTGGGCGAGGACTGTGTGTCCTTAGCTCAAGGCGAATACGGTAGGGACTGTGTGTCCCGGGACTGGGTGTCCTTTGGTTTCAATACCAAGCCGCTCCAAACCAGATGTACAACTGTCACAGCAATTGGAACTAGGTCATCAACAACAGTCTTCACTGAGAATCGGGTTCTAATTCCTCAACTCTTTACTTTCCCGTATTATGTGTTGATGACTTTCACTGTGACTGTTTGAAAAATTTCCTTAAGACTTTCTGTGAATTTCCTCAACCAAAAATTCTTCACAATAGTTAATCATCATCTGTATTCTGCGTGCCTGCTTACTGTGCAATCTTTTTTCACTTTCTTCGCTCTGAAATACTGCTGTTGTGAACGTTTGCACGTCTGATCCTTTACTGTTTCCGCTGTAAGTTAGTCATCAGTGAGGAATTTCCTCAACAGGAATTTCCTCAGTGATGAAATTCTAAAAATTTCCTATTCACCCCCCCTCTAGTCGATATAACACACTTTCAGAACCAGCTCCTGTTTGGAAAGACGTCTGAGCCAGACTGATAATTTATGAGGATCAACTCATGATAGCATGCATTCACACACACGTTGAATCAATAAGATCAAAGGACAATCACAAAGGATTTTCATGAATGTTGCTAGACATATGGAATTAACCAAAATGCAAGCGGGTGGGAAAGGTCAAAAGCAATAGGCTACTAATGATTTCAAAAGATTGAATAGCGTTTTGAAGAATTTTGTGAAAGACATGAACATGTGGGGATGAACGAATCCTCCATAAGGGGAGAGGATTTATCCGTATGGGTTGGCGGTGGAAGGAAATCGCAAAAGCAATGATCACAAGTTCTCGAGAGAACATTAGAGAGTATTTTTGGAGCCTTCTGGTGAATCAAGTCATCGTCTGGAATGTCGGGATCTCTGGGAGGAAGTAGTTATGAGAACTTATAGTTAGAGTTAGCAAAATATTAATTCTAAATAGAAGAGAGGTTAGAACCCAAAGTATAGAAGAGGAGTAAAAGATCGTAATACCACCCGATTAAGAAGTGGCCTCGTAAGCCACACAACAATGTTAGTAGAAGTTTTTCAAGTACTAGACTCAACTTAGGACAAGGAGTTGGATAAGGGGATACCTACAGGCAGTCAGCTTTGATACCAACTTGTGACGCCCCCATTTTGATCATACTCTAATCATAGATGCAAGTACGCACGATCAAGATTAGGGACTCATTGGAAGATATCACAACACAACTCTAGACACAAATTAAAGTCATACGAGCTGCATATTACTAGCTAGGGGCCTCGACAGCTCGAATACATGAGCTTGAATACATAGGAGTTAGTGGAAGCAAATAATATCTGAGTACAGATATAACTAAACAAGTCTGCCTTAAGAAGGCTAGGACAAACATAAGCAACGAATTGAAAAGGCAAGGCCTCCTTCGTGGGAGCCTCCTACCTACTCAGCAGCCTCCATGTAGGAGTATGCTCCGTCGGGGTAGTAGTAGATGTCAGCGGGATCAGTTGGTTCCTGTGCTACGTCATCTGGTCGCAGCAATCGTATCAAGAGGAAAAGGGGAGTAAAGTGTAACATCCCGATTCTCAGAATGTTTGAGAAAACTTTTCCAAAATAATAGAGCCAGAAAATTTCGTTTGTTTTATTTGGTTCATATAAGCGTACATTGAGTTTTCGTAATTTCATGAGTTTAATTTGATTAAATGACAACTTAAATTAAAAGTTTTAAGTTTTGTTCTTCACTTTAGCGAAGGTGTTTTTTTTCTTGTCTTGAGCATATTAAATTATACACAAGCTATTTTTTTGAAATGTTTGAAAGTTTGTTTTGATTTTTATTTTGAGCCTTTTATTTGTTTTCTAGATTTCCCTAAAGGAAAAATATAATGATTTTCCTTCGCTCACGCCATGGGTTGAAATTCGATAGCACAATATCATTTCTCCCATGTGTGGACCCCACTTCCTTTTCTTGTATTTTCTCTTTTCCAAACCGAAAGGGCTTAGGACAATCTATTTTTTTTTCTCTTCCTTCTCTATTTCCTTTTCCACATGGATGGTGGCTGAACGTTTCTTCTACCTCTCACATACAAAGAGAAAACGCACAGACATGAAAGGCCTCAGCCATCATTGCCTCATCCTTTAATTCCTTTAGTTCCCCTCTCTCTCTCTCTGCCTATTTTTGCTCCACTTTCCATCTTCCAGCGCTGCTCATCTCCCAACCCCAGCACCCGAGCATTTCTCCTTCCTCCATCCATGCATACACGCACGCACCTACAGAAGAACAAACATTCAGCCTCCTATACACAGAAGAAACGTACAGCCATGGATAGCCCTTTTCTAACTCCTTCAGTTCTCCACCATTTCCAAATCAGTGACTATATATGTGCGCCCCAACCCCCTCTTCCATTCCCGTAGAAACCATGCCCTTCCACATTCTCCCATGATTCATCCACGAAGTGTTGCTGCTCCATGGACGCTGGTGCGTGATTCCAGCGATTCAAGCCACCCATATTTGTGTCCTTGGGCCACAAAATCATCTTCCATGTCGTGAATCCATTTAGAGAAGAAAATACGCAATCCGTTGACCACACACGAAAAATTCTACACGTCCGTGTACACTGTTCATCAAGTTAATTCAGTCGTTCCATCAAACTCGGCGAGCCTCTACCAAATTCCTATTGTACATCTCCTCAACATCACTCATTGTATCTCCTAGACATCATAATTCGTCCTATTTCATGAGTTGGCCACGTGCGTCCAAAATCGGAGGTCATCGGATGGCATCAACCTATTTTCCTTAGTTTATACTTATGATATGACTTCATGTTCAACATATGAAATGTTACATGTGGTTGTAATTGTTGGCTTTCGATCCCGATGTTGCACGGTATGTTGTTTGCTTTCCGACAGAACAAACAACGATGAACGGTGAACTAGGGCAAAGCTAAGCACACAAGCTAGCAAGCACACTGCTGGATGGTTTTGATGCAGGCTAGCTACGAAGCAATCAACGTAATGCAATATGCCGAGTTGGCCAAAAGGCTCATATCGAGCCTTGATACTTTTATTGCTTTCAATCTGATTTGGTGTTTACATCATGGGATTACACGGGTATATAAAGAGCTAAACAACCCAAGTACTAAAACCTAGTTGGTTTCTACTTAGGAGTTGTACTCGGATACAGACATCGGGTTTAATTCCAATATTCACCCCCTAAACATGGCGTCCATGATGCGACGTGGATCCCAAATATGACTGCTGCTTATCATAACGGTTATCATCTTCATTGCCTTATCCGTCCCTTGCAGCATTTTATGGACCATGCTTACTATTGTCGGCTCGTCCGTAGCTTGACTACAACACTCCTTCTTGGTCGCGTCTTCAATCTTCACCTCTTCTTTGGTGCTTTGTAGACTGTCCTTCGGATCATCGAGGGCACATCTTTTGAACCCGAGCGTGACCATACTTTGGTCTAACTTTAAATCCCAGGCTCTAGGCGCTTGCTTCAACCCGTAAAGTGCCTTCTTGAGCTTGTAATCTTTTGCTTGTTCGTCTTTCTTCTCGTAGCCGAGGGGTTGTTCCATGTACACTTGCTTTGTAATATCATCGTTGAGGAAAGCGGATTTAACATCCATATGATGAACTTTCCAATCTTCTTGTGCTGCCAAAGCTAGGAGCACTCTCACCGTCTCGAGTCGAGCAACAGGTGCAAACATCTCATCATAGTCAACTCCTTGACGTTGTACGTAGCCTTTTGCAACGAGTCTTGCCTTGTATTTCACAATGGCATCCTCTGTGTCCTTTAACTTAAACCCACTTCAAACCTATCGCCTTTTGGTTTGAAGGTCGGGTTACCAAAGTCGACGTGCCATTGCTCTCAATCGCCTTCATCTCCTCATCCATGGCGTGCGTCCAACTATGGCTTTTGCTCGCCTCTAAGAAGTTCGCCGGCTCCTCAACTCCAAATAGACATAGTCCGGAGTACTCGAGCGTAACTGGCTTGCTGTACTTGTATATTTTCTTGAGCATCTTGTAGCGACGAGGCCCTGAGGAGTCTGTTGTGTCTTGCGAAGGAGGTGACACAAATTGTGTCGATGTTGATGCACTTGAGGGAGATGGCTGAGTCCCGGGCATGTCATCGACATCCGCGTATTCGGCGTAGTCGTCGTGATCATGACCATCATCTTGATTGTCATCGTCACTATGCGCCTCATTGTCGATGTTGTCATCGAGATCTCCACCCATGCCGTGCGCTTCGTTGTCGCTATCTCCTTGCGACCTATGCACGTCCTCGTCGGTGTCGGCACCATGATGATCACTACCATTGTGGTCACCTTGGTTGGGCGTCTTGCCAACCACCTCGACATCCTCCCCTGCATCATCATCAGTTGGAAAATCAACCGTGAATATGCTACCGTTTGGAGCATCGTCGGCTGGGGCGCTCCAATTCCACGCTTGGTTTGCTTCAAACACGACGTCGTGTGAAATCCGTAGATGCTTGGTTTGTGGATCATAGAAGCGGTATGCCTTGGTGCCGAAACTCCTCTCGTATCTGATGAACACCATCTTGGCGCTACAATCGGCAAGCTTTGAGGGATGAAGCTCCGCCGTCTTCAAATGTGCCACACACCCAAACGTCCGTAGATGAGACACATTCGACTTACTTCCGTAAATTTCTTCATACGGAGTCTTGCCGATCATCGCCTTCGTTGGAGCCCGGTTGAGAATATAGACCGTCGTCGAGACAACTTCTCCTCAAAAGGTACCTTGTAGGTTCTTGCTCTTGAGTAAACTCCTTGCCTTGTCAACGACGGTTCGATTGCGCCTTTCAACGACCCCGTTCTGCTATGGCGTGTGAGGTGTCGTGAGGAACCTTTTTATGCCAATCTTCTCGTAGTAATCGTTGAATTCGTTCGACGTAAACTCTCCGCCGCGATCTGTTCGTAGAGCGCGAACCTTCAACTTGTGTTCCATCTCCGTTGCGGCCTTCAGCTTCTTGAACGCTTCAAACGCCTCATCTTTAGATCGTAGGAGAACGACCCACATATATCTCGAGTAGTCATCTACCACAAGGAAGAAGTACTTCTTTCCTCTGTGAGTTGCCTGGGTGATAGGGCCACATAGATCACCATGGAGCAGCTCGAGTGCATCACTTGCACGATAGGTAGACTGAGCAAGGAACAGCCTGCGGTGCTATTTTCCAACCAAGCACCCGTCACATACTCGATCAACATGGTCGATAAATGGCATCCCGGATACCATCTCCATCTTTGACATCTTCTTCAAGGCGTAGAAGTTAACGTGTCCAAATTTAGCATGCCATAACCACGAATCATCATCACTCTTGGCGAGCCAACACTCCGGTTGAGATTGATCAAGGTTGAGGATATAGAGCCTGTTCCATGTGTGATTAACACGAGCGAGCATGTTTCGGAGGTTGTCGAAGATCGTCATCACTCCGTTTGGGATATCCACCTTGCATCCATTCTCGTCAAGATTCCCAATAGAGATGATGTTGTTGCGAAGCCTTGGGATGTAGTACACTCCGGTGAGTATGTGATCATCGCCTGTGAGACCCTCGAAGAGGAGAGATCCTTGCCCACAAATCTCCACATTTGAACCATCACCAAACTTGACCAAGCCTTCAACATCGTATTTTAGCTCAAGGTACTTCTGCTTGCAACTCGTCATGTGGTTACTGGCACCCGTGTTGAGATACCACGACACGTTGTGATCCCTGGATAGCTTCGGTATCCCTTTCTTCTCATGAAGTAACACCTTCCGGTTTGGTTTCACAACCACTGTTTCAGCGAGATCACAAACTTCGGCCATGAGAAGACCTGGACCTTCGTCTTCCTCCTTTGCCAAATTTTCCTTGATCTCTCGCTTGTCACGCTCCGGACAATCCTTTGCAAAGTGACCCATCTCGTTGCAGTTATAGCACTTGACCTCGGACATATCCAAGTTCCGTTGCTTCCGCCCTTTAGATCGGTCAGCCTTACCATGACCTTGTGGCTTGCCTTTTCCTTTGCCTTCTCCGGTTTGTCCGTCTCGCGTTGCATTGCTTGAGCCTTCGTTGCCATCACGCCTTCCTTTGCTATTTGGGGACTCCCAATCTGCACGCGAGTACATGAGTTGGTCACTACCTCCTCCGTTGCCTTTCCGACAACCACGAGCATTCTCTTCCCACGTCCGCAGGCGTCCGATCGCCTCCGTTATGGTCATGTCGTCGATGTCGTAAAGCTGCTTGAGCGTGCCGATGATGTATGTGAATTTGTTAGTCACTGAACTGAAAAATTTCTCCACAATTTCGGTCTCCTCGAGCTTTGCACCAAGCGCGTAGATCTCTCCCACCAAAGTAGCAAGACGCATGGCGTAGTCATTCACTGATTCAGTTTCCTCCATCTGCAACTTGTGAAATTGGCGCTTCAGCACTTGAGCCCGAGCCTTGGTGGCACGATCTTCTCCGATCCTCATCTCCTTGAGTGCGTTCCATGCCTCTCTTGCCGTCTCGAACTCCGCCAATGTCATCAGCATGGAATCCGGCAGAGACTGGGCTATGGCGGCCATGGCACCTTCGTCGGACTCGTCATCGACGTCCTCGTCCGTGATTGCCTTCCACACTCGGAGGGTTCAGAGAATAATCTTCATCTTCACCGCTCACACGCCATAGTTGGCCTTGGTGAGCATCAGGTACTGGAAGGGGATGTTGGGATGCGCCTGGACGTTGGCGCCGCTCGTTCCTCCACCGCTGATTGCTGACTTGACGCCCTTCTTCACCTTGTCGCCATTTTTGTTCGCCTTGGCACCGCCCTTGCCGGACTTGACCGACTCAGCATCACTCTCCGTCATTGTAGATCGTAGATCGTCGATGCTCTAGATACTAATGGTTGTCTTTGGATCCCGATGTTGCACGATATGTTCTGTGCTTTCTGGCAGAACAAATAACGATGAACGGTGAACTAGGGAAAGCTAAGAACACAAGCTAGCAAGCACACTGCTGGCTGGTTTTGATGGAGGCTAGCTACGAAGCAATCAATGTAACGCAATACGCCGAGTTGGACAAAAGGCTCATATCGAGCCTTGATACTTTTATTGCTTTCAATCTGATTTGGTGTTCACATCATGGGATTACACGGGTATATAAAGAGCTAAATAGCCCAAGTACTAAACCTAGTCGGTTTCTACTTAGGAGTTGTACTCGGATACAGACGTCGGGTTTAATTCCAATAGTAGTAACCATGTGGTGGAGTTAGATTGGTTGTTAGAATTTTGGTGGAATCTGTTATAATTCATATGTTCATGATATGTCTCTCATAACTTTTGATGTGGCAAGTGACTTGGTAGATTTATTTATTTTTACCGGTTATAGTTTTTGAAAAATTGTTGAACATATTATTTCATGTGTTATATTTCTTTGATGCGGTAAGTAGTCATAGGATATAAGCACGTACACGTGTTGTGAATTATTGCCATGTTTGTAAGGATTTTATTTATTTATATGTTTTAGTTTTGTAGTCCTCTCTTGTGCATGCGCACACAACTTTGGCAATGTTCGCCATGCTTATAGTTGCATAGAATTTTCAATGTTTTGCTTTGTTTAAACGCGTAGAATAATTTATTTTTGATTTAAACTTTTTATAACATGGCAAATATATTAGATTGTTCCATATATTCGTTCTCAATCATGTTGCTTATATGGTTTGTTTATGTGTGAAGGCATGACATGTTGTAGGTTAGCGCTTATCTAATCATGTGTGTTATATATTTAATTTTCATTTACTAGTTATCATAAGCATGTATGTTACATTAGATTTTAGAGTAAGTTGATATTGTCTTAGAGTTGCTATAAGCCAAACGAAGCCAAGGTTAATCATTGGTTGTTGCATATAGTGCCATTTAATCTTTACAAATATTTAGAGTTATCTAAATATTTATCTTGGTCGGCTAGCATTTAGTCATACATGTCTAGTATAGGTTAGTTGTATTATTTCATGTGTTTTGCATATGTTAATTATGATAGATATCAAATGAAATGCTTTGTTATTGGAGCTGACTACATTATAGTTCGTTGCATAGATATTATTGCCTAGTTGATCACCTAGTTTTATAGATGTTTGATATCCATTATTCATGGTTGGTTGTTTCATGTCACGTTTCAGATTTGTATTATTACATATGATTTACGTTGTAACATATAACCTACTTTATTACTTCCTGTTAATTATCTTAGTTGTCTTGTTTACCTAGGATGGTAGCTATGCATGCTTAGTTGGCTTACATGTCATGTGTGTACCAACCCGTGTGTTGTACGATGCCTTGGTTGTGCTTCCATGTACTTGCAAGTGAGGTTATACTATTTAGAAACGCATGTCATCATGTTATTCATGTTGTATAATACATGTTGATTAGTTGATTATATGATCTAGTTGTTTACTTGCCTACATGCTCATTACTCTTTATAAACGTGCTTACCTGTATTAACTAACATGATAGGGTTGTGTGCTTATTCCATGATTCCATGTTCTTACATGTCATGACTAGAATGTGAGATTGCATGCTAGTGCCATGCTTGATCTTCATGATAGTTGATATCAACTAAGTTATCTCATAGTTATGAGTTGTATTCTATTGGTAGCCTAGTGTGGTATCTCATGTGATGATCATCCATGTAAAGATTTTATATTTGTTTACCTTGCTATTGCGTTATTCTATGCTTAGACATCTTTCATGCCTCATGATGTTTTGTGTGTTACAGTTGCCTACTTAGTTCCTCCATATACATGTTTGACTTTCTAACATTTTACTATTATGAGTGTTTAATACTTGTTTCATTAGTTCATCACATGATTGGATAGTTTACCTTTCGTTAGTTGACTTGTGCCTTTCTCATATGCTTAGTGTGCTTAGTTTGCCATGCTATTACAAGCATGTGGGTATAATCTTGTTGTTAGTAGTTAATTGGATTTTTGTTATTCCATTTTATAAAGAGCATCTCCTAGTTTAATTATTCTCATGATCACTTGTATGTTTGATGCTTGTGTTATTAGTTAACACATATTTATGATCCTAAACACACATGCATTGAATGAGATGTGTCTTATTATTAAGTTAATTAATCTCTTTGTACCATAGTATTGGTTGACATAAGGGAGTGGATCCTATTTTATTTTAATTCGTATCACAACGTTAGTCTTGATCGCCAAACCTTCCTTAGTCGTGTCAACCTAACCTTTTCCCTTCGTTGAATTCCATCTCTTACCTTCCTACCATGCTATCTCATTTTAGAATCTCTTTTGAATCTCCATCTTGATCAATATCTTACTATCCTTCTGTTCTTGATTTCCTTTGGATGTTATTTGGATTTACTATTGCTTTGGTATTCATGTGTTTTTATTTTCCATCGTTATGACGAGTAGGGAGTGGCGATGTTGGACATGGAGATACACATGTTATTGAAGAAGGACTCAACAACGAAGGCATGCCTCCTTCTTTGATCATACTTATCCTATGTTTTATAAACTGTATTGAGTTTTATGGTTACATCATGCATGTTTTTAATCTTGTATCTAGCGTGTCGATTTACACATTACCTTGATCCATTTGTCGCCTCTCCATTTGACACCTGAGTAGAAGTATATTGTATTCCGGTAGAGTAGAAATGCTTAGCCATGCTTATTACCATATAGGTGCTTGTTGAATGAACTTGGAGTCATTGGCAATTGAAACTTACAGCTGAGCTGGCCAGTTGGCCTTGTTGACATTCTCTATCTTCTTCTGCTCTGGGTGAAACTTACCATCTGAATACTGGAGCGGGCGACAGCTGAATCAAGGATTGAAGGAGTGATTGGCTGTCCAAGGTGAAGAGAGCAATCAGTCGTCCATGCCGCATGAGGCCTAATAAGGTCTTGGATTTGACATTGTGTAAACAGTACAACCACATGCTATATGGGCACTGGCTTTGTCAAGTAAGCTAGTCAGCCTTTGGTGTCGATGTCGCCATACCACAGATGGGATAGGTGCCTTGTGAGGATTATCCTCGGCATAGATGGGGGACCTGTTTGAGGACGTACTCTCAGTTCCGTGCACCAGACCCGGTGGGCATGTCACATCTTTTGGGGATCTAGTCCAAAGACCTCATCACAATCTCCCTGCCAGTATACCAAATGGTGTACTATGCTAGCGGTGGCTAGTGGCAACAAGTCGGGATTGTGTCGTGTGGGTAAAGTATGCAACCTCTGCAGAGTGTAAAACTATTCGAATAGCCGTGTCCACGGTCATGGACGACACATGAATCTTTCTTGTCATACAGGACCTGTCTTGCTTATCCCCTCTTTGCCCCAATTATTGGAACCTACGATGAGTGCGAGTTTATTGAGGATCCTCACTTTGATGAAAGTTATTCTGAATATAACCATGTTTTCATCAGAAACTGCTTCTATCGAAATCCTACTGTTTTCAAATAAAATTAGCTTTTATGCAAATAAGCCATATAGCCTTCCTTTGAAGCCACATGTAGCTATTAGGATCTTCTCCGAGGGAGGCATGTTGAGTACGTAATGTACTCATGGAAATACTTTTGTTGACAACACAGTTACATGAAGATAAAGGTGATGACTACAACTACTATGGCGATACGTAGGAGTGAGGTCACGTGGACTACATCCACTGTCTGAGGCTGAGATGGAGTCGCTATGCATTGTATTTTCCGCTGTTTTCTTATTCTAATAAATGTCATGAGACATTTGTCAATGTATTCCTTGGGGAATATGTAATACAATAATTTTACGTATTGTGCAATGATACCATTTCACTGTGTTGTCAACAATGATCCTGGGGTTGACAAATATACACAGAAGGGTCTGAAAGTAAATTCCGGATTATCACATAAAGCAATGGTGAGTACTTATCCGAAGTATTTGCGAGAGTGACATCAAAACTATGCTAAGTATGCATATGTATCAAAGGAATGGAGCTATATCTTTGGAGTGACTATGAAAATGCCAGAATAGAGAGAAGGCCATGTCCTATCAAAGACTAGCATCTTCAGTGTCTTGTAGCATTAGAAGAGTGTACATCAGTAACACATATGTAATAATTAGGTTGCAACTAATTTATTAAATACTCCCAGAAATCCTTCCCCGACTCCATGCGAGAATTAAATCTCAAAACCAACATTTCAATTGGAGTCACACTTCTAGTAGTATTAGATTGGGATACAACTCTGATCATGTGTTACCATGGACACGGCTATCTGAATAGAAATACTTCCCTGCAAGGGTGCACAAACTTACTCAACACGCTCGACTAACTCCGACCAGACACACTTTCTTGGGTCATGCCCGGCCATGGCTGATCGACATGCCATAGTCCTACCTAGGCTCAATAGAGAGGCCGCACGCCGGTCTACATCCTAATCGGAAAGGGGTCATGGTCCAATCCCCCTTTACAATCATGCGCATTGCGAGGATGGCCGGTGTCAGTCTTGGCACCTCTTTATACAATGACGATGCATATGAGGGTAACCCGGGCATGTGCTACTCACTATGACATCTAAAGAGCTTTCGCGCGAATGTACGACACAGAGTGCCCATACTTATTCGCGCGTGGTGGTTAGTGCGAAACAGGCTAGAGGCTTTCTCAGATCACATATCCAAGCCCATTAATGCTTTGTTAAACTACGGTGACGATAAATGATCCATGATATGTGGTCCCGTCGCCCCATTTCGAGTACTTCTGGCAAGGGCCAAGAATGCCCTGCCATGCCTCGTCATTATCATGCGGGTATCCACCCTATCCACACATCTCATCATGTTCAAGTAGTAAGTTTAAAGTAACCGCGTGTCTATAACATCAAAGGAATCTGAGGTATCACCCTCGATGGATTACAATCGATGTAACCATCAAGGTGACGAGGGAGGAAACACCCTCGGTGGTTCATGCTTGAGGGGTTGCACGAGAGAGTCATTATTGAAAGTGGTGAAGGAGGAATCACCCTCCGTAATCCACCTCTGGTCAACTACACTATAGAGTTAACCTCAAGAGTACATTATGAGGTATCACCCTCGGTACTCGATGGTAACTCTACACAATCGTACAACTGAGGGGTGTCGGGTGATGTGACGGATGTGGCTCATCGATTGATAGGTCCCCAACATATGTATAATTTATGAAGTATTAATGCCATGTTTACAACAATTTTATATGGTTTTGGTATGATTTGAATGGAACTAACCCGGACTAATGTTGTTTTCAGCACAACTACCATGGTGTTGTATTTTGTCCATAAATAAAAGTTCCCCAAATGCAACAAAACTTTTTGATGATTTTTTGGAACAAAAGAGGCGCTAGAAGCTTCATGGGAGGACCACAAGGTGAAGGAGGTGGCCATTACCCACCAAGGCGCGCTAGAGGCCTTGCCCGTGGCTGGTGGATAGTGGGCACCTAGTGGCCCGTCTTGATGTGTATCAAAGGAATGGGGCTATATCCTTGGACTCACTTCAAAAGAGCCAGAATAGAGAGAAGGCCTAGTCCCCTCAAAGACTAGCATCTTCAGTGTCTTGCAACATCAGAAGAGTGGAGATCAGTAACACATATGTAATAATGATGTTGCAGCAAATTTATTAAATACGCCGAGAGATCCTTCCTCGACTCCCTGCAACAAAGAAATCTTAGAGCCAACATTTCAATTTAAGTCACATTTCTAGTTGTATTAGATCGGTATACAACTGTGAGCGGCTGTTACTGTGGACAAGGCTATTTGAATAGATATACTTCCATGCATGGGTGCACAAACTTACCCAACACACTCTATTAACTCCGACCGGACACACTTTCCTCGGCCATGCTTTGTTAAACTGTGATGACGATCAATGAGCCATGATATGTGGTGCCATCACCCCAGCTCGAGGACTTGTGGCAAGAGCCAAGAATGCCCGGCCATGCATCGTCACTATCATGCGGGTATCCACCCACTCCACACATCTCATCATGTTCAAGTACTAAAGTTAAAGTAACTGTGTGTCTATAACCTCAAAGGAATCCGAGGTATCACCCTCGATGGATTCCAACTGATGTAACCGTCAAGATGACCAAGGAGGACTCACCCTCGATGGTTCACACTTGAGTGGTTGCACGACAGAGTCGTTATCGTAAGTGGTAACGGAGGAATCACCCTTCCTAATCCACCTCTGGTTAACTGCACTACAGAGTTAGCATCGCGAGTACATTAGGAGGTTTCACCCTCGGTACTCGATGGTAGCTGTGCAGAGTCGTACAACTGAGGGGTGTGAGGTGATGTGACGGATTTGGCTCGTCGGTCAAGATGATCGAGTCTTTGAGTCTTTGAGTCTTTGAGTCGTCGAGTCTTTGATGATGAAGCAGGGGAAACTAGGACATAGTGGGCTCACTAGGGATCAGTAATCAATCTATACTAAGCATTTAGTATAATGGTAGGTACGACAACAGTTTAACAAAAAGAAGCTATGCATCAGAATATGAGCTAACTATAATAGTAGCAAAATCTAATGGAAGCATGAGGGAGAAATAGTGGGTGATAGCTGAACCATCAAGGGGGTTTGCTTGGCTTGTTGCTCGAGAAACAGATACGGATCCTCGACGATGAAGTAGTCGATCACCGGATCAACGTCGATCTCAGGGTGTGCGGGAAAGGAAGTAACGGAGGGGAAACACAATAAATAATAGAGCAATCAAATGCATCACAAAGCATGACAAGGTAATACACCGTACTAGGGTGACTTAACACAATAGTAAACGTTACACACGAAGGGGGGAAATATCTGAGAATATTTTCCCGGCTACATGCATTTATCGGACATACGAACCGGGGAGGAAAGTTTCATGTTTGCTATGATTGGAGCATGTGACAAGCATGTGGATGGCATATTCGGTTTCGTACTATTTGTGTGATAATCTTTTATATATTAGTTATTTTCATCGGAGTTACGGTTTATTTTCTATTAATTTTCAAAGTTTTATCAATATTTAGAAATTTCTGAAATTATTATATTTAATTAATCCGAATTGACCAAGTCAATTTGACTGGTCAAAGTGAACAGGGTTGGGGTCCCACATGTCAATGTTTCATTATATTTCATAAAAATGATTTATTTAATCTAATTAAAGGGGGACCCACATGTCATTTGCTAGCCTACTAATCTAGTTATAATTTAACCCTAAACTAAACCTGGTACTAATTAAACAAGGGCCAGCCACACACGGGTGTGCCTGGCACAGCCGACCACACACACACTACACTCACACGCTGCACACCCACATTGCACACACTACACTCACACGCTGCACACACATCACTCACACACAGTTAGGAGCGGCAACACGCAGTAGTACCAGCAGTTAGGAGCGGCAATATGCAGTAACGGCAGCAGCTAAGCAGCAGTTGTGAGCCGCAGCTACGTGCGTAGCAGAGCAACGCGAGCGGCAGCACACAACAGCAGAAGCAGCAAGCGGCGGCAAGCAAGCGGCGGCAAGCAACTGCAGTGTAGCAACAATATGAGCAGCAGCAATTGTTGGCTTAGGTCCCGGTCTCGACGACGATACCGAGTACTTGTGGCAATACGCGCCAAGCTGCTCGATTACTTTCCGAGGCGTCGGGTCACTAGACGATACAACAAGTACGAGCTACCAGCAAGCTAGCCAGCTTCGTCGTGGCGATTGGGAATCCGACAGTAGTACGTGAACTAGTACACGCACGTACGTATCAACCCAGCCCCTTCTGATCGATTGATTTTTCGCCTAAACACAATACGCTGACACGCCGAGTCGCTGGATTGTGGCCGCAGGTACATATCGTACGTGTTATTTTCTTTATTGCTTTTTATTTTTCTGATGTGTTTACATTATGGGGTTACAACGGTATATAAGGAGCTAAACAGCGCAATTACTAACCCTAGTCAGTTTCTATTTGGGAGTTCTACTCGGTTACGTACACGGCTGTGTCTAGGTGGACGTCGGGTTTAATCTCAATATTCACCCCCTAAACATGACGTCCATGATGCGACCTGGATCCCAAATACGTCGACTACTACTCATAGGCATTATTACTTTTGCCGTTCTTTGTAGCGTCCCAATGGACTGATTTTACTGTCGTTAGCTCATCCATAACTTGACGGCAACACTCCTCTTTCGCTGCATCTTTAACTTTCACCTGTTCTTCGGTGCTTGGTAAACTGTCTTTCGGATCCTTGAGTAGACATCTTTTGAACCCGAGCAGGACCAAAATTCGGTCTGACTTTGAGTCCCAAACTCTTGACACTTGCTTCAACCCGTAAAGTGCCTTCTTGAGCTCGTAAAATTTTGCTTCTTAGCCTTTCTTCTCGTAGCCGAGGGGTTCTTTCACGTACACTTCTTCTGTAAGATCATCATTGAGGAAAACGGATTTAACATCCATGTGATAAACCTTACAATCCTCTTGTGCTGCCAAAGTTAGGAGCACTCTCGCCATATCGAGTCGAGCAACTGGCGCAAACACCTCATCATAGTCAACTCCTTGACATTGTATGTAGCCCTTTGCAACGAGTCTTTCCTTGTACTTCACAATGGCATCCTTCGTTTCCTTCTTTCACTTGTAAACCCACTTCAAACCAATCGCTTTTGGGTTCGGAGGTCGGGTTACCAAGGTCTACGTGTCATTGCTCTCAATCGCCTTCATCTACTCATCCATGGCGTGCGTCCAGCTATGACTTTTGCTCGCCTCTACGAAGTTCGCCGGCTAGTCAACTCCGAGCAGACATAGTACGGAGTACTCGAGCATAACTGGCTTTGTGTACTTTTACACTTTCTTGAGGGTCTTGTAGCGACAAGGCCCTGAGGAGTCCGTTGTGGCTTGCGAAGGAGGCGACACAAATTGTGTCGGTGTTGATGCACTTGAGGAAGACGGCTGAGACCCGGGCGTGTTATCGACATCCATGTCGTCGGCGTAGTCGTCGTGACCATGACCATCATCTTTATTGTCGTTGTCACTATGTGCCTCGTTGTCGATGTTGTCGTCGAGACCTCCACCTATGTTGTGCGCGGCGTTGTCTCTATCTCCTTGCGACCTATGCGCGTCGTCGTCGGTGTCGGCAGAATGATCACTACCACGGTGGTCACCTTGGTTGGGCGTCTTGCCAACCACCTGGACGTCCTCTCCTCCATCATAGTCAGTTGGAAATTCAACTGTGAAAATGGTACTGTTTGGAGCATCATCGGCTGCGGCGCTCCAATTCCACGCTTGGTTTTCTTCAAACACGACGTCGCGTGAAATCCGTAGACGCTTGGTTTGTGGATTATAGAAGCGGTATGCCTTGGTGTCGAAACTCCATCTTGGTGCTACGATCGGCAAGCTTTGAGGGATGAAGCTCCACCATCTTCACATGTGCCACGCACACGAACGTCCTAGATGAGACACATTTGTCTTACCTCCGTAAATTTCTTCATATAGATTCTTGCCGATCACCGCCTTCGTTGGAGCCCGGTTTAGAAGATAGACTAGAGTCGAGACAACTTCTACCCAAAAAGTCCCCGACAAGTTCTTGCTCTAGAGTAAACTCCTTGCCATGTCAACGACGGTTTGATTACGCCTTTCAACGACCCCGTTCGGCTGCGACATGTAAGGCGGCGTGAGGAACCTTTTTATGCCAATCTTCTCGCAGTAGTCGTTGAACTCGTTGGACGTAAACTCGCCGTCGCGATCTGTCCGTACACTCCGGTGAGTATGCGATGTTCACCTGTGAGACCCTCAAAGAGGACGGATCCTTGCCCACAAATCTGCACATTTGAACCATCACCAAACTTTATCAAGCCTTCAACATCATATTCCAGCAAAAGAATTTTCTCCTTGCACACCTTCATGTGCTTACTGGCACCCGTTTCGAGATACCAGGACATGTTTTGATCCCCGGATAGCTTCGGTATCACTTTCTTCTCATGAAGTAACACCTTCCGGCTTGGTTTCACAACCATCGTTTGAGTGAGATCACAAACTTCGGCCATTAGAAGACCTGGAAATTCGTCTTCCTGCTTTGTCAAATTTGCCTTGACCTCAGCTTGTCAGGCTCCGGACAATCCTTTATAAAGTGACCCATCTTATTGCAGTTATAGCACTTGACCTCGGACATATCCAAGTTTTGTTGCTTCTGCCCTTTAGATTGGTTCGCCTTACCACGACCTTGTGGCTTGCCTTTTTCCTTTGCCTTCTCTGGTTTGTCCACCGCGCTGTGTTGCTTGAAGCTTTGTTGCCATCACGCCTTCCTTTGTTACTTGGGGACTCCCAATCTCCATGCGAGTACATGAGTTGGTCACTACCTCCTCCTTTGCCTTTCCGACAGCCACAAGCATTCTCTTCCCATGTCCGCAAGCTTCCGATTGCCTCCGTTATAGTCATGTCATCGATGTCGTCAAGCTGCTCGAGCGTGCCGATGATGTACGTGAATTTATCAATCAGTGAACTGAAAAATTTCTCCACAATCTCCGTCTCATCAAGCTTTGCACCAAGCGCGCGGATCTCTCCCACCAAAGTAGTAAGACGCGTGGCATAGTCGTTCACCGATTCAGTTTCCTCCATCTTCAACTTGTGAAATTGGCACTTCAGCACTTGTGCCCGAGCCTTGGTAACGCGATCTTCTCCGATCCTCAACTTCATGAGTGGGTTCCACGCCTCTCTTGCCGTCTCGAACTCCGCCAATGTCATTAGCATGCAATCCGTCACGGACTAGGCTATGGCGGCCATGGCACCTTCGCCGCGCTCCTCGTCGACCGTGATGGCCTCCCACACTCGAAGGGACCAGAGAATAATCTTCATCTTCACCGCCCACACGCCGTAGTTGGCGTCGGTGAGCGTCGGGTACTGGATGGGGATGTTGCGATGCGCCTGGACGTTGGCGCCGCTCGTTCCCCCACCACTGGTTGTTGACTTGCCACCCTTCTTCACCTTACTGCCGTTTTTGTTCGCTTTAGAACCGCCGTTGCCGGACTTGGTCGACTCGCGTCGCTGTCCGTCATCTTAGATCGTAAATCGTCGAGGCTCTAGATACCAATTTTTAGCTTTTGATTCCTAGAATCAACCAGGAGCTACAATCATGCGTGTACTTGCAACCTAGCAAGCACACAAGAAGCTGTATGGATTCCTGGAAAAGCTAGCTAAGCTAGCAATCGATCAAACATCTTCGGCGGATCGCTGATTAGTAAGTCGGCGGAAAAACTGATCCATTTATTGCAAACAGGCCCATATCGTGCCTTTGTATTGCTTTTTCTTTTTTTCCGATTTGGTACAGATTACAGGGAGTATCTTGAGTATATATACTAGCTAACCTGGCCAACCAGCAGTCCTACTCAATATTGGTTTAGGAAACCTACACAGACACATGCATACGCACATGTACAGAACGAACACGAACAACCACTCGTGTTTAATCCTAATGTTCACCCCCTTAAACATGACGTATTCAATACGACATGGATACCAAACACGATTGCTCCTTCTCATAAATGTTATCATCGGCATTGCCTTTGCCGTTCCTTGCAGCATTTCACGGACCAACTTTACTATCGCTGGCTCAAACATGAATAAATGGCAAAAAATGAATAAAATAATATTATTACTTATTTTATTTTCATTGAAACTTGATATTATTATTACTTATTTTATTTTGAACTTTTTAATTATTTTGGATTTTTTTGTTTTTTATGCTTTGTGAGAATTATTTAAGTTTTTTTGAATTGTTTTGCCTTTTTTTAAGTTTTCTTTGAGTTTTCAAATTATTTATTGTTGTTTGTTAATCACTTTTGTTTATTTTAATAATTGTTTGGAATTCAAAAAAGAAATTATGTGACATCAAGACCTAAGGGTTAATAGGATTGATAGCTTTCCATTGTCAAGAAAACAACAAGTGGAGACTTGGAAACTAGTGGAGATAGAATCGGAAAATTAAGTGTGCTTCGGCTGGAGCAGTGAGAGGATGGGTGACCGAGCGAGAAGTGGGAAGTTAGACGATTTGAAATGAGTTGAGTGAGTGACTCGCCTGTCCCAGTTGGAAAAGCGGGACTAAAGGCCCTTTGGAACCGGGACTAAAGGCCCGTTTTCCACCAGTGGAAGCTCACCCCGGAGCTCACGGACAGCTCGGTTGCAGAGGGGATGGACCGGAGTGACGACATCAATGGTGAGTTCATCACAGACATGCGGAGATGATGACGATGGTGATGGCTACGCACCTCCCCAGCTAGAGCTGGTGCCCTGAACGGACGAAGCCGGGCACGGCGAACCTCCTGTCGTGCTCTCGCATGTTGGCGACGACGGTGTCCATGGTAATGACGGCAAGGCAATTGTGACCATGAATTTTTCGAGCTCGATTTTGAGCTACAGAGGAAAGGGACGAAGGGGCATCAAGGGCAGCACTGAAGAGGGTGAGCTAGGGTTTCGGGGGCAGGTTTTATAGGCCGGGAGGTGCACCTGCTGGCCATCCATGGCCATGGTGCCCTCGATGGCTGCCACGAGGCCTTAGATGGGCTGGTTTTTTCTACTATATCACTCGGCCCCTAGTACACAGTCTTATTGTTTTCTTATTCCATTCCTTTTCAGCTTTACTCTTTTGTTCCTATTTTGTATTTATTAGAGCTAGTAAACGATTTTTGTTGCACACGAAACTCCACACATAAATACTATACAATATTCTTGAAAGGCACACAAAGTTTGAGGCCATTTTGAAATATTTTAGATTGAGTTTGAATTTAAATGGTTCACTTAAGTGACGTTGGCCCAGTTCCAAAATAGATAAGGGCATCTCCGAAATTTCAAATGATGTTGGTTCTTATTTGATAATTACTACATGAACATTTGCAACTAAGCCAACATTTTTATTTTAGAGTTTGAAGAAATATTTTCTTGAATTTATTTTATGTTTGAATTTGGCTTTGATTTTTATTAAGTGGAAAATTGGCTTAATAAAGCATGATGATAAGGGACATTAGGGTGAGGTTACTATAGCATTACACTCAGGGTGTTACAACAAATCACAAGTATCATGCTCCCATTGTTCGTTGTCATTATCATACTTGAGGTCATTCGCATATCTACGCTTGATCCAATCTGCATCTTATCTGGTTTGGTGGAGAGAAGAAAAAAATAACAAAAACTATAAAAAGGTGAGAGAGAAAAAGAGTGAAGAAAAAACGGTTGGTGGAAAAAAGAGAAAAAAGGAAGAAGAACAAATTTTGGTTCTATCTAGACACAATCTCGTATATGAATTCGGATTGGAATCTGTCTTGCGTTGTGTTTAGTAAAACATGTGTATCTTCCTCCTACGAAGTATGCTTTGGCTCGACGAGTACTTAAATTCAGTCTATCAACGAGCCTCATCCGAATAGTTCATCAAGCTAGTTAATTATTGTCACTTCCAAATCAACTTGAAAATAGGACTTTTTGCCCTCTCAAGGTCTCACACATAGTTTATCAATATTTTTCTGGTCCGTTCCCAATTTTTAGACTCCTCATAAGAACTCGGAAATTGAGTGATTCTTTTTCGCATTCGAAATCAAGAGTTAGTAGCATTCTAAAAAAATATCGCAAACTATTTGATACGTCTCCAACGTATCTATAATTTATGATTGTTCCATGATATAATATTATCATTCTAGGATGCTTTTTAGGCTATTTATTTACCAACTCATATTATCTTTGAGCACTAAGCTATTAACCTAGTGTCCAGTGCTAGTTGTTTTTTTCTGCATGTTTTTGGCTTTTCGGGTTTATAGTACAAATGAAGTCGAATTGCCCCGAAAGTTTTTTATGTTTTTTTCTCACCAAAAGAATACCTCGAAGCTTTGGAAGCAGACCGAAGGCCACATGAGGGAGCCACCAGACAACAGGGTGTGCCCAGGGTGGGTGGTCATGTCGTGATGTGTGGTGGGCCCCCTTGGCGCCTCCTGGCGTCTCTCTTCATCCTATAAATCCTTAAATAACCCTAAATCCCTAGGGAGCCACAAGAAACAGTTTTTTCTCCGCTTCCAGTCTTTGTTCCATCGTGTGCCCACCTGGAGCCCTTTTCCCGTGTCCTGTCGGAGGGGGGATCGATCACTGGGGACCTCTACATCAACCTTGCTGCTCCCATGGTTATGTGTGAGTAGTTTACCACAGACTTACGGGTTTGTAGTTAGTACCTAGATGGCTATCTCTCTCTCTCCCTTGATCTTCAATACAATGGTCATCGCATCTTCGCTTTGATCTATCCTATCTAACCCTTTTGTGTGGTGCGTTTGTTGGGATGCAATGAATTGTGGCTTTATGTTCAGATTATTCATGATAAAGTTCCGAGTCTTCTCTGAATTTAATTATGACTATTTGCATGATTATCATAGCTTCGTAAATCTCTCCGATATATTGAAATAGTTTGGCCAACTGGGTGCAATGTAGTGCGTTCAATCTGATAGGTTTCTATATCCCAATGACAAAAGGGGACAAGATACATCTTTGTATGGTTCCCACTAAGAATAAAACTACAGGGTTAATTCATATTGATTGAATTCTCTTTCCTTACATCATCTCACTGTTCTCCAAGCACTACTCTGTTTTACTTAATACTCTGGATGCATGATGGATAGCGGTCGATAGATGGAGTAATAATAATAGGTGCATGGAGGAGTCGGCCTATTTTCTTATGGACGTGATGCCTATATACACATTATCATTTCCATGAATATAACATAACTATGCGCTTTTCTATCAATTGCCCAACTGTAATTTGTTTACCCACTGTATGGCTCTTACATAGGAGATGCCATTAGGGAAAACTATGACCCCCGGGTCTATTCACTTATAAGTTTTACAAACACTACAATTATCTTGATGCCTTTATTTACTTTTTATTTACTTTTTATTTACTTTGCAATTATAAAGTTTCATCTACATACTTTAGTTGCTTGGAAATAACGAGTCCAAGGGGGTTGACAACCCTCTACCTGTGTTGGGTGCAAGTGTTTGCTTCTTTGTGTGCAGTCACTGAAGACGGGGGGTTGGTTGTTACTCTTATTGTATCGATAAACCTTGGTCCTATACCAAGGGAAATATTTACCTATATTGTGCTACATCACCCGTTCCTTTTTGCGGAAAACCCAACGCAGATCACATGTATCAATAATTTCCATAGGAAAGTTACACAGAGAGTCTTGGTATATCCTGCTTGGTTGTCATTTCTCATCTTTGTCTTTATAGCGGTTGTGATCGTCACTTAAATCTTGCTATCCGGACCTAATTCATATCGTCGGTTGCTATTATTTGTGCTTTTAAATGAATATGTTAGTGTTCTTGGCTCGCATCTCTAGTACGGTCTAGCGTAGGACCAGAACAGTACCGTCATTAAGCATTTATTCGACAATGCATCTATGAATTGATTATTGCTAATATTTTCCTACCATATGTTTAAGCCTTCCAAGATCCACATATTTTACACCATGTATACATACATTGACCTAGTAATCGCTTTACTCAATCATCGGAGATATTAACACCACCAGTTGTCGGTCAGCACCCTACTTCATGGTAAGAATTTGTAAGACATTGATATTTCCTTTATTGTGAGCATTTTACCATCACATCCTAGTAGTTCATAGGAACAATATTCTTCGATTTCTGTTTCTCGTTTCTACTAGTCATGAAAGGATCCAGAGTTGTGAGTTGATGGGTTCTACGATCGTGGGAGAGGTCACTACTGTAGGATGGTCCAAAGACAATACATCAATCAAAGACAGATTGACCAAACTATGTGCGAAGAGTCTTTGCAGTAGGATGCTCTGGTTCTCATCAGGCATGTCATGGTTCTGGTCGAAGAGTCTTTGTAGTAGGATGCTCTAGTTCTCATCCATCCTTTGTTTATGTCATGTGTAATAACAAATGGTCAATTTTATGAGGAAGCTAAATATAAAGCAACGGTCTTTGGAGTACAGGATGAACAACGATAGTGTTTGTATGAGATCAAATTAATAGTGATAGGTATGTACATGCAAATTTTTTATAACATATTTCCAATGATATCAAATAAAATGGCACTCACAATCGTAATCACATCCATAATCATATAGCACACGGAAAGTGCTTTAATCACACCTAATATAACAAATGATTTCTAACAATGAGAGTTGGGCTATCCTTCTTTGCACGTCTGAGAAATTTCCTCCCACTATGCCCACAGTCAAAGGCACCTAACTTCACGGACGGAGATTGATTTCGACCACGAGCAGGAAGGTCTTCAGCTAGCCCGCTCCATTCCTCGGAAGCGATCATCCTAGAGAGCTACAAGAGAAAGAAATGGCTCAAATCATCCTGCCACTTTAAAATCTCCAATTCCAAACAAAAATCCTAAGCCTAGTTGATACATTGAGAGGAATACCTGGTTGGTGAGAGATTATTCATGCAAGGAGATACCGCCTGAGGGTCATTCGAGGTGACCATGGAGTCTGTGATGGTCAGATGTGAGATAGAGAGATGTGGTGGTGGGAGGAAGGGGGAAATAGGGTAAATGTGGACCTTGGTGGGGGCGGAGGGACGGGAGAGGCAGATATTTCGGCAGGCGACGAATTTTTTTGCTAGGTGCAGGGAAACTTGGCGTGCAAAGATTCATTAGACACGTTTTTATGCTTTGACCATGTGCAATGAATTAGAACATACAAAAATTTGCCCCTCCCCATGTATTCCCTTATTATATTGTACATCCACGTCATTGCATAATTTAAAATGAACTGCTAACTTGGGTATACAAATTAGCGAACACAGAGCTCGCAGTTACGAAATAGAGCAAGTTTCCTAAATAAATAAAGGTGCTTGACCTAGACCTAGCTCTAACAAAATATAGGCTCTCTAAACAAAGTCTATCATTACTACGCATAATTTTAACAAAGATGCGAGAGGAGGGAGCGCTAGAGGCAGAGGCACGGTCGTACGCTCCCTCATGAAGTGTCTCCACGACATCATTCTTTACAAAAGGGTTTGTTGGGGAATGGGGATCGAGGGTGAACGGAATTGGAGCTAGATGAAGTCGACGAAGTTTCCCTCGTAAGCCATAAATAAATCTGTGAAATTTTCATCGCAAACGGTACCTAAATAGAACCGTGTGTATGTAGTTCACGGTTTGTATTGAACTGTAAAACTATTTTTGGGTACAACAACAACTAATATTGTTTTAGTTGTAAGAACAAGATGCCTAGCATCGCAATGCACGGCCCACATCCTAAGATTTAATAAATTTTGGGGTTCAATTGGCATTTTTATACATTAAGTTATTTTCTAGAAATTTAATGGCCACAATTCAAAGCTGAAACACACAATGTTGAGGATATCACTTATTAATAGCGTCTCAGTCACCTAGGGATTAGATATTAATCTAAAATCGACTGATTAATCAATTTTATCGGTCGAATATTAATGAGCCATTTTTTGCATATCCCGTATTCCCAACACTAAAACAATATTGGGCACAAGTGTCACCTTGATTACTAGAGTTACAATCCTCGTATAAAGACAAACAAAATATGACAATAGTACATATTGCATACAATGTCCACAAAACATAAATATACATAGTCTATGCAAACAAAGTGATAGTAATAGGATCAATTCCAAATAAATCAACTATTTGAGCGATGAATCATCCCAAATGATAAATGGTGAAGATAAGGCATAATCTTATAGGTCATCCCCGAGTAGCGATAAATAGGGTGATAAATTGCTAAATCAGACGATTTTTTCAAAAGAGGAAATACATGAACATGAAGATGAAGCAAAAACTAGGGAAAAAATATCATATTTATGTACTACCTGCTTTCGTATTTATGCCCCATGCAATAAATTTGAAGGAATTCCAAACATCTCGAGTAACGGTTTTGTCACAAGCATTGTGAATCTAGGTTTTTAATTCAAAAAATAATACTTTAAAGTATATGAAAATCTGCATGATTTCTCGACATGGGGCAAAGATGTCGTGATTAAAGTATTGGCTTGTTTGAGATAAGCTTTGTCACATACCTCTGACAAACCGGAGCATCCACATGAAGTCTCGTGGTTCCGAGAGGGGGCATGGGGCATGTTGGATATGTTGGAAATATGCCCTAGAGGCAATGATAAAATAGTTATTATTTTATTTCCTGTTTCAAGATAATCGTTTATTATCCATGCTATAATTCTATTGAATGAAAAACATAAATGCATGTGTGGATATATAGACAAAACAATGTCCCTAGTAAGCCTCTAGTTGACTAGCCAGTTGATCAAGGATGGTTAAGGTTTTCTGACCATATTCAAGTGTTGTCACTTGATGACTCGATCACATCATTAGGAGAATGACGTGATGGACAAGACCCAAACTAAACGTAGCATGTGATCGTGTCATTTTGTTGCTATTGTTTTCTGCGTGTCAAGTATTTATTCCTATGACCATGAGATCATGTAACTCAATGACACCGGAGGAATACCTTGTGTGTATCAAACGTCGTAACGTTACTGGGTGACTATAAAAGTGTTCTACACGTATCTCCGAAGGTGTTCGTTGAGTTAGCATTGATCAAGACTGGGATTTCTCACTCCGTGTGATGGAGACGTATCTCGGGGCCCACTCGGTAATACGACATCACATATAAGCCTTGCAAGAAATGTGGCTAATTTGTTAGTAACGGGATCTTGTATTACGGAACGAGTAAAGGGACTTGCTGGTAACGAGATTGAAATAGGTATAGGGATACCGATGATCAATTCTCGGGCAAGTAACATACCAAAGGACAAAGGGAATGGTATACGGGATTATATGAATCCTTGGCACAAAGGTTCAACCAATAAGATCTTCATAGAATATGTAGGATTCAATATGGACATCCAGGTCCCGCTGTTGGATATTGACTGGGGAGTGTCTCAAGTCATGTCTACATAGTTCTCAAACCCGCAGGGTCTACACACACTACAAGGAATACGGTCTATTGCAAAAAAAATTATTTCTACAACAATCTTTCGTGGCAATAAAATGCTATATTACCACAAACTTTCAGTTCGTGGTAATATGCCCTACATATTGCCACTTTTCAGTTTTGTCGCTCTAAGTACTCCGTTTTGTAGCAATAGAAGTCGTGTATTGCCACAAACTGGATCACCGTTGTAATATGGCAGTGATATTGCAACAAATAAGTTTCGTTGCGGGAATTAGTCATTTTGTTGCGATAGAGACTTAGGTAATGCAACAAAGTAAATCTTCGTGGTAATATGCTGGCGCATATTGCAACAATTTCGAAGTGAGGCACTAGACATAGACATTGTTGCAAACAAATGGCTTTGTGTTGCGACAAAAGATATATTGGTTGTAATAGGGCGACGTTTTGCCTCACCTTCATTGCGTTGCAATAACTATTATATATTGCGACAAATTGTGCAATCATGGTAATATCTACAGCATGTTACAACAATCCCCTAGTGTTGCAAAAAAGGAGCAATAGAACATATCTGCATTTTCATCTTAATTATAGGCACATAATTAATATTTGGATTTATAGATGTTAAGTGAAGATTTTTGCAAGTTTTAAGGAGGAATTAAAGTATTTATTAATTACATAAATTTTAATTAACCAAAACAATGAACAAAGTTTACAAATGGATATAACACATTTTCTGCTAAAAATACCAATTTTACTTTTCTCATAGGAATGCATATTTTATTTTGGAACTAGGGTGTTTTCTCCCAAACAAGGACTTGTGGGATAGAAATAAAAACAAAGTGGTGCAAGGATTCGTACTCACGCCCTCTAGGGTGCACAAGCAGATTCAGATCACTTGGATATTAACATCGCGTCAACGTTCCTATTTTTATGTGTGTTGTTTTGAATGCAACGGAGATTAACCTTCTTTCTTAATTTTAATACAGTTAGTTTGTTACAACAGAGTCTTCCACGCCTCTACTAAGGATGGGAGTATGTACACCCAGGAGTATAAAACAACAGTCGTTATATATTTATACATATACACACACACACACACACACATCTATATACTACTCCCTCCGTCCTAAAATTCTTGTGTGATATTTGTTTAGATACGAATATATCTAGTCAAATTTAGTACTTAGATACATCCATTTCTAGATAAAGCTAAGACAAGAATTTTGGGACGGAGGGAGTACTACATTAAACCGGCTAAGCTAGCCCGTCCAGTGTGAATCAGCAGTGTAACGCAAGGTGAAACGGTGCATTGACAGGTGGATTTGGTTTACTTGCCGGTTTTTCCTCCATCTGTCAACTGAACAGGCCCTAAGGCATAATCATGACATGGTTTTCCTTGTGATTCCTTGTGTTTTGTACAATGTTGGATGAGAGCCTATGCAGAGCTCAGGAACAGGCCCTAAGGCATAATCATGACATGTTTTAGCTGGAGCACTCTTTTGAACTTGCCTTTGCAGTTCTTTTCTCCCTACTAATCCCTGCGTGCTAGCTATGTTTTATTTCTAGCCCATTTATCAATTATCTATAATACGGAACATTGAGTTATAGGTTCTAAAAGATATTTGTATTAAATTCTTCTAGGGTTTTACCCTGATCCTGAGTATCTATCAGTTTGTTTGGCTTTTGTTCAACACGGTGCACCTTGTTCTGTTCTGTGCAGTATGGAGTGCTAGCACAGAATATGACTATGGGCCTTCACCAAATATACCAAAATCTACCTTTTCGTGTGCAATGCTACACATGTAGGATATTTCCTTTGTGATATCTGCATAGATTTGTAGTGCTCGACGGCAGTGTCGAACTTCGGAAGATAATTTTTTATTGTTGAAACGGTAGTTTTTTCAAGCCTGTCTTTCTACAGTTTGATCTTTCGACCCGCTTTTGTGTGTGCTGGTGGTTGGTTTGTTGTTAACATAAATGTCCATTATCACATATTTTGTTTTTGTTTCAGTCCAGTGGTTGCTTTCCTTGATGCATTCATCCAACCACTGTGTCGCTGCTCCGAATCTCGAATACTAGACGCAATCACGCTACCACATAGATCGTCAGTTCATCCCACCACCTACCACCTACCACCTTCCTGCTCCCACCTTCCTCCGCTCCGATCTCCATGGAAGCCACCGCCGCCTGCTCCTCGGCCTCCATCGCGCGGACCCTCGCCTCCTCACCGCTTCCCCACCACTGCCGTAGCCGCGTGCGCGTGCCGGAGCGGCGGTGGAGGGGGAGGGCGGTGGTGCCGCTAGACGCCGCGTCGTCGGGGATCACGCGCCCGCTCGTCGAGATCCTCCGCAATCTCAACAAGCGCGTCCCGGAGACCATCGTCCTCCCCGCCTCCCGCCGCGCCTCCGCTTCTGACCCCGTCATCCCATGGTACCTCTCCCTCTCTCTCCCTCTCTCTACTCGATATCCAGTCGAATGCGCGCTGCGTCGGAGAGATTTACTATGTACGAGGGGTTGGTTGACCGCCCGCGTAACTCAGGCCGATCCACCAACCATAGATAGGCACACGGATCCTTCCTCCCACTCATGGTAACCTCATGCATTCTCCTGATCACTGATGGGTTCCCATTCCTCTGCCAGGTACCACGCCAACTGGATGCTCAGCTTCTACGCCCCCGGTAAGCCTCCCCCCATTTGCTCAACTCTAAAGATGCTCACATATGGTTTGTGATCCGAGTCGAGTGGGTCGATTCATGTTGGTTTGTTTGCTTCGCTCTGTTTATTTATGGTTGTTACTTGTTCCGACTATTATATATCTAATCTGTTTATTTGAGTGGGACGGCACATAGGAATTGTGCTTTTATATCTAATCTCACCGGTCAGGGCCGTCTCGAGAAAACTAGGGCCCCGGTGCGAAATGCAAATGGAGCCATAAAATTTCAAATTTTCTTATAACTAAGCCTACTCTAACTTAAAATGTATAACTTTAAATATTTGTTAATTTCTACAATGTTCATAAACATATCAAATATAGCAGCTATCTTCCTCGACACAATTCAACCGTGAAATCATTAACATATAAAAATTATTAATTAACCAGAGAACTGATGTACATGTACTGTATATTCATTAGTCATTAAACTTTGAATAGAAAAATAGCCTAAAAGAATCTGCGTTGGGCATACCTGATGAACATGGATAGATGAACTATTCTGTGAGGTTTTAAATTAAAGCTCCCGATCAATTTGGCCTTGGCCTTGGAACTCAGCCAGCGTCTTACCTTTGTTTACAACCAGCACTTTGACGGAACATACAAATCTGCTTGTCCTAGCTATCAAGTTTGGGGATTCTGGCTGAACCTGGACGCTACTGCGCTGGCTTGGCCTGGCCGGAATCACCTGCTGGTCTCGCTGACGCTAATTTCAGCTGGAATTTGTGGTGCAGATTCGGCCGCCGCCGACGCCAAGCAGATTAGATCGGGTTGGCGGACTTGAAAAAGAAGCGACAGCATAACTAATCGGGATCATGGCCTAATGCGCTGATCGGGAATTAGTCTGGGATAGCCTCGGGTCGTCATCAATTGGGAGGGAGCCCGGTCGACCGGAGCAGGATGGCAGGCCCAAGACCATGCAAAACAAAGAAACGGACTAAATAGAAATAAAACGATGGCCCAAAACTAGGGGCCCCTAAATTTTGGGGGCCCTGTGCGGTCGCACTGCCCGCACAGGCCCTTGGACGGCCCTGTTACCGGTTGATTTCACCTATTGTGTTTCTACTTGAAATGTGATTTCACCTATTGTGTTGTTTCTACTTGAAATGTGATTTCACCTATTGTGTTGTTTCTACTTGAAATGCGATTTCACCTATTGTGTTGTTTCTACTCGAAATGTAATTTCATCTATTGTGTTTCTACTTCAACTTGAAATTTGATTTCACCTATTGTGTTTCTACTTGAAGTGTGATTTCACCTATTGTGTTTCTACTTGAAGTGTGATTTCACCTATTGTGTTTCTACTTGAAGTGTGATATCACCTATTGTGTTTCTACTTGAAATGTGATTTCACCTATTGTGTTCCTACTTGAAGTGTGATTTCACCTATTGTGTTCCTACTTGAAGTGTGATTTCACCTATTTTGTTTCTACTTGAAATGTGATTTCACCTATTGTGTTTCTACTTGAAATGTGATCGACGTGCTAACTGTTTGCTCTTTATGGTATTCTTGGATTTGTGCCCTGCTTCCAGGCTGGTGCGGAGAGGTCCGTGATGTTATTTACAATGACAATGGAATGGTGACCGTGGTGTATCGTGTCACGATATGAGGAATAGATGGAGAGGTAACTGACTAACTACTATCTCTTGTTTGTGATGACGGTCAACATATTGCAAAGACTAACATCATACAGTATGAATTACTTTAATAGATCAATCATGAACTGCCTATTTATAAATCTCTTTTAGTTTAGGATTTAACCTTACAAGGTATACATGGATTGGAAAGGGTTATTAATACTAGGGTTGCTGGGGTTGGGACAAATCTCCTAGAAAATCTCAAATTTAGGAAATTCACTTGGTTGGCAGAATGATTGAGTATGTTGGCCTATAAACTGAATGACTTGGGTTGCCGGGGTTGGGACAAATAAACTGAATTCAGGAATTCAGATACATTTGTGAGTTCACGCCATATGCTTGTGGCATCCAATGTCAAGTTGCAGGAGCCCGTGCCTATCTGTCTCTGCCCATCCAAGGGGTAAATCAATTATTTTCTGTTTCTTCCAGGCATTAGTTTTAACTTGGAACCGACAGCATCTGTCATTTCCCAGCTGTGTCTGTATCCAAAGTACAGAGTACATGCTCCCCTGGTCCACCAAACAGATATTCTTTGAGTTTATGAATCTAGTTTGCTGAGTTATATTAATTAAGGAGGAGATAAATGGTATATTCCACTTTCAGCGTGTTAATCAGGCTCATAACCACTCTGTGCAATACAAATCAGCACTAGATGGTCAATAATCCATAACTACAAACTGAAGATCTGAAGTTTCTGTGGAGTGTGGAGTGTGGAGACATTGTAGTATAGTACTCTGATAACATTTACTATTAATGGGTGTATTTATCTTGTGATGTTACACAATGCCAGGATTGTTCTAGAAGATAGTGGAAAAGGCATCGATTACTGTAGACTGTAGAAGTATAGATATTTATATACACGAAACAAAAGGATTGTTTGTAGTACGTCTTAATCATGCGGACGTAGCGTCAATGTGGATTGCTCTGTAGATTACGCAAGCTAGCATCTAGGATCAAAAGAATACCATCATAGATATTTTTCGGTCATTTTTTATGCCTACTTTAAGTATTGTGTTTCTTTCGATATTTTTTCAAATTATGATATTGCTTACAGAATGACACAATGATGAATTCAACACAAGATCCTGCTGGTAGGAGATCGAGTACAATACAACGACAACTTGCTAATAACATTTATCTTCACTTCAATTTATGCCATATGAGAGTAGGTAATTAACATTTTGGATTAACATGCAGTTAGGGATGCGTCAGGTAATGCTCACACTTCAGAGGAAAGAGATGATGCACATGACTCCTTTCTGCAAGGTACACGACATCCTTAATTCTTAATCACTTATCTGAATGGTGCACATTGATAATGCTAAGTCCCTTAATTTTTTTGTGTTCAGTGAAGAAAGGATATGTTCTGCTAACAAGGATGGAAAGTATAACAACTTATAAAAACCAACATGGACAGCAGAGATCCGGTAAAAACTTTATGGCATTTAAGCTATCTGTAACATTTGCTACAATGCAGAAAATCCTGGATTGCTTAATCTTGAAAAATATTAAACATTATACAGGAACTCAAGACCAATCTAACACTCAAGTGTCTGCTAATGACATGTGTGCACTAGAAGAATGGCCATCCCATGCTCGCCGCAACCGTGCGCAACTACAGGATGGTACTTGCTTTAGTTTATATTTGTGTCATCATTTCTTACAATCTACTACCCAGTAATACAATAGTTCTTGTATGATATGGGATGTGGAAGCTGGTGGACAGAAGAAGAAAGGGCGAGATGTTCTAAAAGGTTTTAAAGCATCTAAGAAGCTTTTTCCAATGGATCTGCAAAGCTAAATATGGCATTCTCTGAAAAATTGGGTGGTACAGTAGGAATGAACTATCGTTCATTCAAGGATGACGTGGTAGTCATAATGAAAAGAAAGTTACCACTCATTGGAGTAAGGAGGTGGTCGGACATTCACCCTACCATACATCGACTCATTGTTGCAGATATGATAGTGCGTACAATCTTTTTCACATGTGTTATCTTACTTTACTATCTATAATGTAGTGCTTATGTATGTTCATTTGTTGAATGCTTTACAGGATAGATGGGATCTGGAAGATACACCTGACACAGAAGAAAAGGTACTCACAATTGCGAAAGAGCCGTATATAGGCTGGCGATCAACTCTAAGCTCCACTTACAAGGCATACAAAACAGATGCAGCTAGATTGGCTAATCTACCGGAAGATTTACAACCAGAAGAATGGGAATGGATGATTGAGTACTTTGGCAGTGATTTAAAATTCCAGGTTATCTCTAAGAACACAATTTGTCTACTATGTGTTAAGATGAAATGGCTTGTTTGACTCGTTATTTTGGTTTTCATGAATTGATAGGAACACAGCCAAAAGAACACCGATAAATGTAAGAAACATAAGACAAAACACAGAATTGGATCAAAATCTTACTCGCAAGTAAGTTTTGAGAAGGTATATTGTCTAACTAATTATTTATGCCTCGTTGCTAAACATGGTTTCATGTTTCAATCTTCTCATTGTTATATCACTTGCAGAGAAGCCCGGAAACTGGAGAAGAGCCAGATTGTATTACTCTGTGGGAACTCACCCACACGAAGAATGGAACATGGTCTAACACAGAGTCACAGGATGTTTATGTGAGTACACTAACTTTTCATATTCTATAGTTATTCAATGATGTGCATTCGACATGCTTCATCATCAGCTAGGGTTATTCATGCGTTGGATCGTGTTATTCTTGTTTCATCTTTTACAATGTTAAAATAATGCCATATTTATAACTGTTCTTTCCATTTTCAGGACAAAGCATGTGAAGAGGTTAAAAACAAAGAGAATGAAACTCAAGGTCCACTTTCAGATGAGCAAAGACACAATATTTTCCAGACCACATACAAAGGCACTCTGCACTGCAAGTCATCGCAGCCTCATGGGTACGGATATATGGCCAAACCATCAACTGGTTCTGAAAGGATTCGTATACAGATTGAAGAGAAAGCTCGTGCTACAGCAGCCTTCCAACAGCGAAACTCTGAGCTCAGCCACCAGATCACTGATTTACAAGATCAACTACAAGCTGAGCGTGCAACCACACAAGAGATTATTAACTTGGAGCACGCTGAGAGAGAACAACTTGAGGAAAAGTTAAAAGAAGAGCGTGCTGAAAGGGAAAGATTGTTGGAAGCGGAGCGAACATCAAGATTGAAATTTGAAAAAAACATGATGGCAAAGTTTGCAGAATTCAGCAAACAGATGGGAACTCAACAGGTGATTACATGCATATGCTTCAAACCTCTTAAGATTTATGTTGGTTACTTGCATTGTTAAAAGTGCACTTCTATTTATAGGTCTTTACGAACAGGAATGACAAAGAAAATAGTAATCCAAACTTCCAAAATACTCTTTTACAGAGACCTAGTCCTAATAAGGCTGCAGGTGCAAGGCCAACTGTTATTTCTTCAAATGCGTTCATACATGCTTCAACAAGAAATTCTCGAATGTTTAAAGCAATTCTAAGTCACAACTTTGCTTTCTCTTCATTTTCAACTGCATTTTATACGTCACCGACCTTCATAATTATCTAGCTTCTTCTTCTTTTTTACCATGTGTTGTTGTTGCATCGAGTCACAACTTGAAAAAAAACCAAATATGTGCTAGGTAGGACATGAACTTAACTAAAATTATACAACAAGTCACAACTTAAATCAATATTGGAAGCCAGGGCCGTCCAAGGGCCTGTGCGGGCAGCGCGACCGCACACGTCCCCCAAAATTTAGGGCCCCCTAGTTTTGGGCCATCGTTTTATTTCTATTTAGTCCGTTTCTTTGTTGTGCATGGTCTTGGGCCTGCCATCCTGCTCTGGTCGACTGGGCTCCCTCCCAATTGATGAGGACCCGAGCCTATCCCAGACTAATTCCCGATCAGCGCATTAGGCCATGATCCCAATTAGTTATGCCGTCGCTTCGTTCTCAAGTCCCCCAACCCGATCAAATCTGCTTGGCGTCGGCGGCGGCAGAATCTGCACCACAAATTCTAGCTGAAATTAGCGTCAGCGAGACCAGAAGGTGATTCCGGCCAGGCCAAGCCAGCGCAGTAGCGTCCAAGTTCAGCCAGAATCCCCAAACTTGATAGCTAGGACAAGCAGATTTGTATGTTCCGTCAAAGTGCTGGTTGTAAACAAAGGTAAGACGCTGGCTGAGTGCCAAGGCCAAGGCCAAATTGATCGGGAGCTTTAATTTAAAACCTCACAGAATAGTTCATCTATCCATGTTCATCAGGTATGCCCAACGCAGATTCTTTTAGGCTATTTTTCTATTCAAAGTTTAATGACTAATGAATAGACAGTACATGTACATCAGTTCTCTGGTTAATTAATAATTTTTATATGTTAATGATTTCACGGTTGAATTGTGTCGAGGAAGATAGCGGCTATATTTGATATGTTTATGAACATTGCAGAAATTAACAAATATTTAAAGTTATACATTTTAAGTTAGAGTAGGCTTAGTTATAAGAAAATTTGAAATTTTATGGCTCCATTTGCATTTCGCACCGGGGCCCCAGTTTTCTGGCGACGGCCCTGGTGGAAGCCATACACTCTAGGGGACCACTCTCAGGAACACGGTAACCCGAGCACCTTTGCTACTGGCCACATGGAAACTGGGACGCAGTTGTAGCATCAACCGTTTTTTCTGCAGTTTGACTATCTGGTGCAGTTACATGTGTAGGGTAGTCTCCTAAGTTCTGGAGTAAATATTCTTAGTCTTCCACCATTAGAAAATATAACCACACATGCCCTGCTATTTGGTACACGCAAGTAAATATACAGTGTGATATATATAGGTAACTACTAATTGTATTTTGCCAGATTGATTAATCAATACATCTGTCTCCAAGGTTCACATATAATTGCAAATAAGATCTTGCAATATCTAAACATTACTTGACTGTGCAAGGAATCATATCAATTCATGGAGATTCTGCTCATCGTCTTACCTCGATGATGCATGAAGAAATAGGATTCCCAATCTTCATAGAATTTAATGGTTACTTCAAGTCAACACCTTAATCAAGAATTAAATAGATAGTTAGGGCAGAAAGAAGACGTCAGAATTATAATCATGGTCCACTAAAAAAGCATGTGAAAATAGGAATTTCAGGATCAAAATCTGCTTATTAATATTCATATATTTATCCTAACCTCGTCGGAAGAGATTCGGATTCAACAAGTAAGAAGCGAGAGGAATCAGATGAAGGAGTGCTACACGGGGCTTTTTTAGGGAGAGGTGTACGTACAGTTTTTTGTATGACAAAAGTGGTAGGTACAGCTATTCGTACATGGAGTCATGCTACAGGTCTCTTGTCGTTGAAAAAGTAGACTTCTAGAACGATTGAGTGGTTTGATTGGTGTAATTAATTTTAGTGATATGGATTATTGTGGAGAGTTGTATGGTGTATCCAATTAGTAAATAGGAGATTTTGCATTATTGCAGTACCATCGATATGATTTTTGAGGTATGTTATACTAGGCTCATTAACTGGATTTTTTTTATTTCTTGATTGCAGGGTTCAAATAACTAGCTGGACTAGAGTCAAGATGACAGAGGATCCCAAAAACTACCTGGACTAGACTCGAGACCACGCACAATTTAGTCTATGGCTGGGCCAGTTTCATTTGATGGTTTGCTATGAGAATTATGAGTTTTATGAATCTATTATATGTACGGTTTTGAATAGTGTAATGGAATGCCATATTATTTTATGGTTGGAATAGGCTATTACCACGACCCATTTTTGGTTGCCACATGTATGCACAACGAAAAATATAGTGTTGCAATAGAGCACTTTATATTGTCACAATAGCTTTGGCACCACAATTTTTCCCCATGATGCAATAACTGTGTGGCGCGACAAAAGCAAGTTTTGTTGAAATAGAGTATCACCACGAAAAGTTTACATTGTGGCGGTAGCTTCTCGCTACAAACATGTTGACGTTCCGATGACTATTTGGTGCCACCTGTCACATCCCTAACCCTTAAGCAAGATAGCATTGTGCTCATGTCTTCTTTGCATTTACATCTAAGAAGTTTCAACAAAAACAACAAAGTGGCAAAGGAAAAACTCAAAACCCTAGCCACCATTTCAATTAAAGGAAATTTCAAACTAGTTCATAATCAATGAACCCAAAATGGCCTCAAGAAATGTTCAAACTTTCTGATAAATCATGAAAGTAAATGAGCATTGGAGAAAACTATTTTCTTGACACTTTAAGCATTTTAAATAAATGCAAAAGCCACTGGTTTCAAACTTTAAAATTTGAAATCAGAAACTATAATTTTCCAAAAATGTTGAAAACCTTGGAAATGAGTGGGGATATTATAACAAATATTTCAGGAGGTCTAAATTAGTTTTTACTTTTTGTTTTGGAGCTGAATTAATTAGCAAAACAATAATTAGCAAAACAGAAAAACAAAAACAGAAAAAAAGGAAAAACCTTACGTGTCGCCTAAGCCTGGCCCGGCCCATCTCCCCGCTCGTCCCCTCCCTCGCGCCAGTAGGTAGCAGGAGGTGGCCGCCGCCCCCTCTGGCGCGGCCACGCACCTGTGTGCCTGCCTGGCCGCCGCCTCGCGCTGGCGACGACGGGGATAAGCTCCCCAGAGCCTCCCCTATCCATTCCCCGCCTCGGTTCTCTCCCTCCTCCCGGATCTCCTCCTCCTCCTTGCTGCCGCCATTAGAGCCGAGCTCGAGCTCGAGCTGCCCGTGCCCCTGGCGATAGGTTTCCCTCCCAGAGCACGCCATTAGCTCCGCCTCGTCGCCCTGGTCATCTCTGCAGAAGCCGAAGCTTCCTCGAGCCCTGCAACACCCGCAACGCCATCGTCTTCCACCTCCGGCTGCCGGACCTCCCCCGTCGATTCGTCGCCCCCAGGCCTTCCCCGAGCCGTCTAAGCTCTGCTCTGCACTCCCTGTGAGCATGCGGTCGCTTCCCCTAAGTTTTCCCCCTCGATCCCCTCCTCTAGCCCTAGTTTCACCGGAGCCCGACGAGGACCGCCGCTGCCGCTCGTCGCCGGTAGCCCTCCGATGATCAGCCCGTCCTTCCGAGGGCACCAGCAGCTCCAGGACGACACGTAGATGCCGTAGCAGCTAAGAACCGAGCGTAGATCCCCCTGATTCAAAGACCCCGATGACGCCCGAGCTTCGGCTGACGCTCCGGCTCGTCGCCGACGCCTCTTCCGGCGACCCTAGCCTACCCAGTTGGTCCTGCCAGATCGGCCACTTCGCGAGCATGCTATAGCTGCCAACCGCGTGCTTTTTGGTGCTGTGCAGCACCGTCTAGGTCGCCTCCGGCGAGCCCTCCGCCGCGGGTCTGGTCGCCAGCGACCACCCTCCGGTGGGCGTCGACGTGGCCGACCATTAGGGCGTAATCGCCCTCCCCTCAGTCGCTGCCAGAGGGCCCCACGCCTGGTCAAACCCCAATTAGGGGCTGGTCAACGCGGGATTAGTCCCAAAGAGGCTGACCAGTGGGGCCCCCTTGTCAGGTTTGACCTGAACAGGTCGGCTGACCTGCTGACGTCAGCCTGAGGCAATAAATAGAATTTCCAGTTTAAAACTAATTCAGGAAATTGCTAAAATTTGAAAAAATCATAGAAATTAATCTGTAACTCCAATGAAAATAATTTATATATGAAAAAGTATCAGAAAAATTCAAGGATTCTGATTATGCTATTTTCAACTATGTTTGAAAAGGTTACAGAACCCTAAATTGTGAAATAAGGAATAATTCAATTCTTTTAATCACTTTATAAATGGAATTTGCAAAAATATTCAAATTTCATTATATATGCAATGATCACACACTGTCCTAATTACAAATCAGTATCATAACATGACATTTCATGCATGTTAGCATCAAGTTGAACCGAGCATCAGGTCGAATCAATTAACCGGTATCCGAGAATACCCCGTTTGAATTGCTATTCGAATGTGATTCAAATCAACTCTAAACCTAATACATGTTGAAAATAATAACTTATCACCTGCATTCTCATGCCATGATCATGCATCATTTTGAGTGCATATGATTGTTATTGAATGTTGCCATTCGTTTCGGTAGGCTCCGCACCCCCGGATTCCACCGAATATCCGTCTGACGGTTATCGTTCCTCCTCTGAGCAACAAGGCAAGCAACCCTTTTGATAATCCCGATAACTCCTATGTTCTTGCTCCTGCATCTATTCATTGCATTAGGATCAAATGCTTCAACTGCTTTTGCCACGATAGTTGAACCCACTTCCTTTGCATGACTTAACCTTGTCACAGTAAATAGCCAAACCTTGCAACCTAGCATACCTGGTAGTTGCTTGAGCTATGATGTGCCTTATCCTGCTATGCATGCTATGCTTAGAGTTGTGTATGGTTTGTCATCTGGGAGATGAACAGAAATGTGGAATGTGTTCGGTGAGCAAAGGTTGTGTGTTGAACTTGATTTGGTAAAGGTACCGGTGAAAGGCTGTGTAGGAGTACATGGCGGGTTGTTTCATTGGAACCGTCCTTAGGAACTGAGTTCCGTGTATGTAATCCAAGACTAGATACTACCACATGCTGGGCCCTGAAATATGACCCCGCTCGGCCTATTAATCGTGTAGTACTCGGTCCAGGAGTTGCAAGTAGTTTCTGGTGTTTATAGTAATGCTAGAGGCCGTGCATGGTGCTGACCTGAGAGGTGGACCGTGATGCGGTAGGCAGTGGCACGGTGTACCAAGTGGCACCCGGATGGTGGGCTTGGGAACCCTGCGCACATAGTTTGAGGCCGTGGCAGAAACCTCGGCCGGACTTCCGTACGGGTTACTCTCAGATAGGCGATAAACCTGGACTAGGTACTAGTGTGGTTAACGGTCGTGGCCGACTCCCTTGCTGGGCTTCTGCTTGAAGGTTTCCGAGGTGCATGACGTGCACATGGCGATAAGTGGCGAGAGCGTGTGTGACGAAGTACACCCCTGCAGGGTTATGATCTATTCGAATAGCCGCGTCCGCGGATATGGACTACTTGGAGACATATGTTGTTCATAGATAACTTCAAAGGCCACTCATAAAATTTGTCAAGATAAGCGTGAGTGTCGTGGACGGCATTTCCGTGTGGAGACGGAATGATTCCACGATAGTGTATTGTTGTGGTGTTAGTGGACTCGTGTGCGAGAAATCAAGTTGTCAAAACTAATTTCAAAATGCAAGTTGTCTAGCCACGAGTCAAATGCAGGCTTTCCGCGTGAAACCCCACAATACCTTTTGATACCTTGCATGAGTAGTTAGTTCTCCTAAAGTCTTGCTGAGTACCTTCGTACTCATGTTTGCTTAATAAATGTTGCAGAGGTTGCTAATGACCCTAATGGAGGGTTCTTCGTAGACATCGACGACGACGAGTAGCTGGTGTCCCAGCTACGATCTGGCCCTACGTCGGCTATGTAGTATAGTCAGGCCATGTGCCTTCTAGTTTCCCTGTCTGTATCCAGACAGTTTATAACTCTTCCGCTGGGTTGTATTTGTATGACTGTTATTATGGGTCGTGAGACCCTTAATGTGTAATATTATGTGTGTGGCTCTTCCGAGCCTCTTAAATAAAGGTTGTATGTTTATGGTTATGTTGTGATGCCATCGATGTATCTATACATATCGTTATGCCATGCGTACGTGTGTCGTACTTGATATGTATGGGGTTCGATTACCTAGTCGTGAACTTTAGTAGCACTCCTTACAAGGAAATGCCCCTTTGTGATCCAACGAGCCTTGGTAGTTCTCTACTGCTCCAGACACATTGGTTGACCGGCATGTGTCCTTCTTAGCTGCTGTGTCTGTCCCCTTTGGGGAAATGTCACGCGACGTAATGGAGTCCTTGTAGCTTGCTACGACTCGTCTACGTTCGTTGATGACCGACACCTGCTTTGTTGGGTCATGTATTCCGGTCCTTGTGCGGTACTGCCACTTTGGTTTATGACTAGACATGTCGATCCGGGTTCTTTGACATTGGATTGCTAGCGACACTATCACATACGTGAGTCAAAAGACGCAAACGGTCTCGGCTAAGGTAAGGCTGCAGCCGTGGAGTTAACCGTGCGTGAGACCACAAAGGGATGCGATGTGTTACAGGCTGGATTCCTATGGCTTAGGATCGGGGTCCCGACAGCGTTGGTATCAGAGCCTGACTGACTGTAGGATTACTAAGCCAAACTGGTCGAAATTGAGTCTAGAATTTCTTTAGTTATATATAAGGGAATTGTTTGTGGAAGGGAACGTAAGACTCTTGTTCTCTTCTCAAGTTATTCTATTCTGGTCATCCTCGTCTTTTCTGCGGGAATTAAGGACTAGGTTACTCATCTTCTCCTAGGCTCATGTTTCTGATCGGTAGCTTATAGGACTACAGGTCGAGAGATATTGGGTTTCTTTTATTCCTAGGAAGCAGGAAGTAAGTTTGATGATCAGAGAGTTGAACTTGATAGTTGAGTGGTTACGCTAATCCATTTTGGGTTGTCTCAAATTTGTTTTGAGCAATTACAGCCGTTATGCTGCCCAATTTTGCATTCAGAGTTCTAATGCTTTTGCGTTACTCTCTATTTACAGATGCCTGGCCGTCCTTCTCGTCAGGTGGTACGTCTGACCAGGTGCATTGATGTGCCGGGTCATACGGCCATGCTGGTCGGGGTGATGTCGGTGTGCGGTTACCGCTGGTACCCCGAGTACACAGTGGAGGAACAGTACAGAGACTTCAACCAGAGCCAGTACATCTGCACTGTTAGGGTATTTCCAACCCTGGAGCTGAGGAGCCAATCCATTGGTCCTATGGGTTGGGATTCACTGTTGACATGGCAGTACAGGATGCTGCCTATTCAATGCTGACTATTATGAGAGCAAGACATGCACTGCTGCAGAATTCAGAGTTCTGCTATGTTCCGGCCTCTCAGTCTGGTGAAGAGGGATACCTCAGTGGAGTCTATTTTGATTCTTCTATGGAGGATCCACTTCTGCAGTCCACTGTTGAGATGCTAGAGAACAGAGACAGGGATGCTCGTGCTCTCCGCATGGAGCTTTATGCTACCCGTGCCCGTCTGTGTACAGCTTTGACGCAGCTGGCACCGGTAGTCCAGACAGGGTATGGAGAGATGGAGATGCTGAACCCTGTTAGGACCCATCTTCCGGCCCACGTTGACTGGCCAGCTATAGGAGGAGTCACACCTCTTCGGGGACCCCTCTTACCACCAGTCAGGGGACCAAGGCCACATCCGTGTCCTTATGGATCCCAGGGATCTCAGGCTAGAGTGTTTCCTGATCCGCAGGTTGAGCTTCCAGGTCATGGAGGTAATCTCTATGAGATGTTCTATGCGGATGCCTGAGCTGTGAGCGGAAGGATAGTATGGTAGTAGCCCTATGTTCACAGTCCTGCGTGACTTGTGAAGTATGGTAGTAATGTGAAATGAATTCCGGAGGCCTAGATAAATAATGTATAGGAAGCTTGTAAGCCTCTGATGAGTAGTTGCACCATTTCAGTAGTTTGCTCTTCGGGTAAGTTTGTACTGAACTATGTAAGGGTGTGTATGAACCATGGTGTATATATTGCAGTTGCTTGTTACCATGTTGTTCGGATATTCATTTCCGCATTCCGTGTGTTCAGTACATTCTTAATCCATAGCTAGTATATATATGATATTGGTCTAAGCTATGAGTTTGCTTGTCAGGATGGTGTTCACCAGGTTGAACCGTGCCCCTGCTCATGAGCAAGGCGAGGGTAGTCAAGCGTCGCAGGAAGACCTGCCTCACCCACCTTCTCTGGTGGAAGTGATGCTTGAGGCAGAAAGAAACAAAAGGGAGACCAACCGACTGCTAGAGCGTATTGAGCAGAATACAGCTCGACAGCCTAGGAATGCTGCAGTGTCCCTCAATGACTTTGTGAAGCTGAATCCTCCAAAGTTTCATCATTCCGTCGATCCCCTCGACGCTGATGACTGGCTGTGCAGCATCTCACGCAAGATTCGCTCGGCGAATGTGTCCGAGGCCGACAAGGTGACCTTTGCGGCGTATTTCCTGGAGGGACCCGCCAATCTGTGGTGGGAGAATTTTGAAGCTATGCGTCCCGCTGAACCAGTGGCCACATGGGCAGACTTCAGTGCAGCTTTTCGTTTGCACCATATTCCAGAGGGCCTGATGGACAGAAAGAGAGAGGAGTTCTGTGCCTTCACTCGGGGCAAGTTGTCTGTGGATGCCTATAGCCGCGAGTTCGGTAACCTCGCCCGCTATGCAAAAGAGGAGGTGTCTATTGACGCCAAGAAGCAAGCAAGATTCCGTAAGGGTCTGAGCCCTGAGCTCCGTCGAGACCTGCGCCTCCATGAGTGTGCAAGTTTTCAAGCCCTGGTCAACAAAGCGATCAGTGCGGAGACTGGTCATTCTGACTTCGAAGCCACAAGGAAGCACTCCCGTGACTTTGGCTCATCTTCTGGTTCCGCGTTTCCAAAACGCAGGCTGTGGGTTCCAAACAGTTCTCTGCCGCCAAGATGCACTCCGAGGCCATCCTACGTGGCGCCTCAGACGAATCAGGCCAACCCTCCAGCAAAAGCTTATGGTGGTCCAGCTAGCAATGCTGCACCACGTGCCAACCAGGTGATATGCTACAAGTGTGGAGAACCAGGGCATTATTCCCGTGAGTGTCCTCAGAATGTGGGTGCCAAGCAACCCGGAAAGTCCGTCGGGCAGGCCAAGTCGGGCAAAGCTTTCTACGTGAAGCCAACTCCTGCACGTGGCCGTGTGAACTATGTGTCAGCAGAAGAAGCTGCAGAGGATCCCGACGTCATGCTGGGTACGCTTCTTGTTAATCATCACCCAGCGTCTGTTCTCTTTGACACTGGGTCTTCTCATTCCTTCATTTCAGAAAGTTATGCACAGTTGCATAACATGTCATTTTGTGATATGCCAATCCCATTGGTTGTCCAAACCCCTGGTAGTAAATGGCAAACCTCTAGGATAACCTATGACAATGAAATTCTAGTAGACAGGCTAGTTTTTCTAGCCTCATTGATAGCATTGAAATCTTCGGATATTAATATCATCTTGGGCATGGACTGGATGTCAGCTCACTATGCCAAGATTGATACTCACTCTAGAAATGTCCAGCTTACCCATCCCTCGGGTGAGATAGTAAATGTCTCTACTCGAGTTGCCAAATGCCAGCTCTATTCTCTAAATGCCAACCCTCTTCCGGAACTTGAAGACATTCCGGTAGTCCGTGACTTCCCGGATGTTTTTCCAGAGGAACTGCCAGGAATTCCACCTGACAGAGATGTAGAGTTTGTGATAGATCTTGTTCCGGGAACTGTCCCAATAGCCAGAAGACCTTATAAGATGGCACCCCTAGAGCTAGCCGAACTTAAGAAGCAACTAGATGAGGCCTTGAGCAGGGGTTTCATTCGTCCTAGCTCTTCTCCTTGGGCTTGTCCCGTCCTCTTCGTCAAGAAGAAAGGCGAAACGGATCGGATGGTTGTGGATTATCGACCGGTTGATCTGGTCACCATAAAGAACAAGTATCCGCTCCCCAGGATCAACGATCTGTACGATCAGCTCGCTGGATCCTCAGTCTTCTCCAAAATGGATTTGAGGTTGGGATACCATCAAATCAAGATTAAGAACGGGGACATTCCAAAAACGGCTTTTGTTACTCGTTATGGCCAATATGAGTACACTGTTATGTCTTTCGGTTTAACCAATGCCCCAGCCACTTTCTCTCGGCTGATGAACTCAATCTTCATGGAGTATTTGGATAAATTCGTCGTGGTATACCTCGATGATATTCTCATCTACTCGAAGAATGAACAAGAACATGCCGAGCATTTAAGGTTGGTATTGATGAAACTTCGAGAGCATCGCCTTTATGCCAAATTTTCAAAATGTGAATTCTAGTTACCAGAAGTGACCTATCTAGGCCACGTAATCTCTGGTAAGGGTATTGCTGTCAATCCCGAGAGAGTTCAAGCTGTCCTTGATTGGACTCAACCTGAATCGGTTAAGCAAGTTAGGAGTTTTCTTGGTCTAGCGAGCCATTGTCGCCGCTTTGTCGAGAATTTCTCCAAGGTTGCAAAGCCTCTAACTGAACTCCTCAAGAAAGATAAAAAGTTCGAGTGGACACCGCAGTGTGAGCATAGTTTTCAGGAAATGAAAAGACGCCTGACTTCCGCACCTGTGTTGCTACCACCAGATTTTTCTAAGGACTTTGTTATCTATTGCGACGCCTCGCGACAAGGATTAGGTTGCATTCTCATGCAAGATCGTCATGTGATCGCATACGCATCTCGACAGTTGCGTCCACATGAGGATAATTATCCCACACATGACCTTGAGCTTGCAGCTGTGGTCCATGCACTAAAAACCTGGCGACATTACCTTTTGGGTAATCGTTGCGAAATATTCACTGATCACCAAAGTCTGAAATATATCTTCACCCAACCGGATTTGAATCTCAGGCAAAGACGGTGGGTTGAGTTGATCTCGGATTACGACTTAGGGATAACTTACACCCCGGGGAAGGCCAATGTTATGGCCGATGCACTAAGTCGTAAATCTTATTGTAACAATTTGATGCTACAACAAGGTCAACCACATCTCCATGAGGACTTTCGGAAGTTGAATCTTCATATTGTTCCTCAAGGATTCCTTTCTACCCTGGTGGCGAAGCCTACTCTTAAGGATCAAATTATAGCTGGCCAAAAGCGTGACAAGGGTATATCACGGATCAAGGAGAATATTTTTAGCGGAAACGCTAAAGAATTTTCCATGAATGATCAAGGTGTGGTGTTTTTCCAGAATCGTTTAGTGGTTCCTAAGAACCCACATGTAAGGCAGTTAATCCTTAAGGAGGCTCATGATTCCCCTCTCACCATTCATCCTGGTAGTACTAAGATGTATCAGGACCTATGCCAGAGGTTCTGGTGGACTAGGATGAAGAGAGAAATTGCTGAGTTCGTTGCTAACTGCGGCGTTTGTCGCCGAGTTAAGGCAGAACATCAAAGGCCTGCTGGCACCCTTCAACCTTTAGCTATTCCTGAATGGAAATGGGATATAGTTAGCATGGATTTCATTATCGGATTTCCCAAGACCAAGAAAGGAAATAATGCTATCTTTGTGGTCATTGACCGTCTTTCCAAAGTGGCTCATTTTCTTCCTGTTCGTGAGAGTATAACAGCTAGCCAGCTAGCAGAGTTATATATCTCTCGAATAGTGTCTCTTCATGGTGTTCCCCTGGAAATTAACTCGGACCGTGGAAGTATCTTTACTTCTCGCTTCTGGGAAAGTTTTCAGAATGCCATGGGGACTCACTTATCTTTTAGCACTTCTTTCCATCCTCAATCAAGTGGTCAAGTAGAAAGAGTAAATCAAATCCTAGAAGATATGCTCCGAGCTTGTGTTATTTCGTTCGGTATGAATTGGGAGAAGTGCCTTCCATTCGCTGAATTCGCTTATAACAATAGTTATCAATCAAGCTTGGGCAAAGCCCCTTTTGAAGTTCTCTATGGACGAAGATGCCGAACCCCTCTTAATTGGTCAGAAACCAGAGAGAGGCAACTCTTTGGCCCGGACATGATCCAGGATGCAGAAGAGCAGGTTCGCATTATTCGTGAAAAGTTGAAAACAGCCCAGTCTCGTCAAAAGAGCCAATATGATCGTCATCATAAGGCTGTGACCTTTGAAGTTGACGAGAATGCTTACCTTCGGGTTATACCTTTGAAGGGTACCCATCGATTCGGTATCAAGGGCAAATTGGCTCCTCGTTACATTGGTCCTTTTCGCATTCTGGCCAAACGAGGAGAAGTTGCCTACCAGTTGGAACTTCCTCCGCATCTTTCCAAGGTTCATGATGTTTTCCACGTCTCGCAACTCAGGCGTTGCTTTTCGGATCCTATCCGTGAAGTGGACCACGAAACGCTTGATCTACAAGATAACCTTTCTTACCGAGAATACCCCGTGCGTATTCTTGATCAAGCTGAGCGTACCACTCGACGTCGAAACCTCAAGTTTCTTAAAGTTCAATGGTCAAATCATTCTGAAAAGGAGGCAACTTGGGAAAGAGAGGATCGTCTCTGACTTGAATATCCTGCGTTATTCCCGACGACTTCTAAATCTCGGGACGAGATTCTTTTGAGTGGGCGTGAGTTGTCACATCCCTAACCCTTAAGCAAGATAGCATTGTGCTCATGTCTTCTTTGCATTTGCATCTAAGAAGTTTCAACAAAAACAACAAAGTGGCAAAGGAAAAACTCAAAACCCTAGCCACCATTTCAATTAAAGGAAATTTCAAACTAGTTCAAAATCAATGAACCCAAAATGGCCTCAAGAAATGTTCAAACTTTCTGATAAATCATGAAAGTAAATGAGCATTGGAGAAAACTATTTTCTTGACACTTTAAGCATTTTAAATAAATGCAAAAGCCACTGGTTTCAAACTTTAAAATTTGAAATCAGAAACTATAATTTTCCAAAAATGTTGAAAACCTTGGAAATGAGTGGGGATATTATAACAAATATTTCAGGCGGTCTAAATTAGTTTTTACTTTTTGTTTTGGAGCTGAACTAATTAGAAAAACAATAATTAGCAAAACAGAAAAACAAAAACAGAAAAAAAGGAAAAACCTTACCTGTCGCCTAAGCCTGGCCCGGCCCATCTCCCCGCTCGTCCCCTCCCTCGCGCCAGTAGGCAGCAGGAGGTGGCCGCCGCCCCCTCTGGCGCGGCCACGCACCTGCATGCGTGCCTGGCCGCCGCCTCGCGCTGGCGACGACGGGGATAAGCTCCCCAGAGCCTCCCCTATCCATTCCCCGCCTCGGTTCTCTCCCTCCTCCCGGATCTCCTCCTCCTCCTTGCTGCCGCCATTAGAGCCGAGCTCGAGCTCGAGCTGCCCGTGCCCCTGGCGATAGGTTTCCCTCCCAGAGCACGCCATTAGCTCCGCCTCGTCGCCCTGGTCATCTCTGTAGAAGTCGAAGCTTCCTCGAGCCCTGCAACGCCCGCAACGCCATCGTCTTCCACCTCCGGCCGCCGGACCTCCCCCGTCGATTCGTCGCCCCCAGGCCTTCGCCGAGCCGTCTAAGCTCTGCTCTGCACTCCCCGTGAGCATGCGGTCGCTTCCCCTAAGTTTTCCCCCTCGATCCCCTCGTCTAGCCCTAGTTTCACCGGAGCCCGACGAGGACCGCCGCTGCCGCTCGTCGCCGGTAGCCCTCCGATGATCAGCCCGTCCTTCCGAGGGCACCAGCAGCTCCAGGACGACGTGTAGATGCCGTAGCAGCTAAGAACCGAGCGTAGATCCCCCTGATTCAAAGACCCCGATGACGCCCGAGCTTCGGCCGCCGCTCTTCCGGCGACCCTAGCCTCCCCAGTTGGTCCTGCCAGATCGGCCACTTCGCGAGCATGCTGTAGCTGCCAACCGCGTGCGTTTTGGTGCAGTGCAGCACCGTCTAGGTCGCCTCCGGCGAGCCCTCCGCCGCGGGTCTGGTCGCCAGCGACCACCCTCCGGTGGGCGTCGACGTGGCCGACCATTAGGGCGTAATCGCCCTCCCCTCAGTCGCTGCCAGAGGGCCCCACGCCTGGTCAAACCCCAATTAGGGGCTGGTCAACGCGGGATTAGTCCCAAAGAGGCTGACCAGTGGGGCCCCCTTGTCAGGTTTGACCTGAACAGGTCGGCTGACCTGCTGACGTCAGCCTGAGGCAATAAATAGAATTTCCAGTTTAAAACTAATTCAGGAAATTGCTAAAATTTGAAAAAATCATAGAAATTAATCTGTAACTCCAATGAAAATAATTTATATATGAAAAAGTATCAGAAAAATTCAAGGATTCTGATTATGCTATTTTCAACTATGTTTGAAAAGGTTACAGAACCCTAAATTGTGAAATAAGGAATAATTCAATTCTTTTAATCACTTTATAAATGGAATTTGCAAAAATATTCAAATTTCATTATATATGCAATGATCACACACTGTCCTAATTACAAATCAGTATCATAACATGACATTTCATGCATGTTAGCATCAAGTTGAACCGAGCATCAGGTCGAATCAATTAACCGGTATCCGAGAATACCCCGTTTGAATTGCTATTCGAATGTGATTCAAATCAACTCTAAACCTAATACATGTTGAAAATAATAACTTATCACCTGCATTCTCATGCCATGATCATGCATCATTTTGAGTGCATATGATTGTTATTGAATGTTGCCATTCGTTTCGGTAGGCTCCGCACCCCCGGATTCCACCGAATATCCGTCTGACGGTTATCGTTCCTCCTCTGAGCAACAAGGCAAGCAACCCTTTTGATAATCCCGATAACTCCTATGTTCTTGCTCCTGCATCTATTCATTGCATTAGGATCAAATGCTTCAACTGCTTTTGCCACGATAGTTGAACCCACTTCCTTTGCATGACTTAACCTTGTCACAGTAAATAGCCAAACCTTGCAACCTAGCATACCTGGTAGTTGCTTGAGCTATGATGTGCCTTATCCTGCTATGCATGCTATGCTTAGAGTTGTGTATGGTTTGTCATCTGGGAGATGAACAGAAATGTGGAATGTGTTCGGTGAGCAAAGGTTGTGTGTTGAACTTGATTTGGTAAAGGTACCGGTGAAAGGCTGTGTAGGAGTACATGGCGGGTTATTTCATTGGAACCGTCCTTAGGAACTGAGTTCCGTGTATGTAATCCAAGACTAGATACTACCACATGCTGGGCCCTGAAATATGACCCCTCTCGGCCTATTAATCGTGTAGTACTCGGTCCAGGAGTTGCAAGTAGTTTCTGGTGTTTATAGTAATGCTGGAGGCCGTGCGTGGTGCTGACCTGAGAGGTGGACCGTGATGCGGTAGGCAGTGGCACGGTGTACCAAGTAGCACCCGGATGGTGGGCTTGGGAACCCTGCGCACATAGTTTGAGGCCGTGGCGGAAACCTCGGCCGGACTTCCGTACGGGTTACTCTCAGATAGGGGATAAACCTGGACTAGGTACTAGTGTGGTTAACGGTCGTGGCCGACTCCCTCGCTGGGCTTCTGCTTGAAGGTTGCCGAGGTGCATGACGTGCACATGGCGATAAGTGGCGAGAGCGTGTGTGACGAAGTACACCCCTGCAGGGTTATGATCTATTCAAATAGTTGCGTCCGCGGATATGGACTACTTGGAGACATATGTTGTTCATAGATAACTTCAAAGGCCACTCATAAAATTTGTCAAGATAAGCGTGAGTGTCGTGGACGGCATTTCCGTGTGGAGACGGAATGATTCCATGATAGTGTATTGTTGTGGTGTTAGTGGACTCGTGTGCGAGAAATCAAGTTGTCAAAACTAATTTCAAAATGCAAGTTGTCTAGCCACGAGTCAAATGCTGGCTTTCCGCCTGAAACCCCACAATACCTTTTGATACCTTGCATGAGTAGTTAGTTCTCCTAAAGTCTTGCTGAGTACCTTCGTACTCATGTTTGCTTAATAAATGTTGCAGAGGTTGCTAATGACCCTAATGGAGGGTTCTTCGTAGACATCGACGACGACGAGTAGCTGGTGTCCCAGCTACGATCTGGCCCTACGTCGGCTCTGTAGTATAGTCAGGCCATGTGCCTTCTAGTTGCCCTGTCTGTACCCAGACAGTTTATAACTCTTCCGATGGCTTGTATTTGTATGACTGTTATTATGTGTGTGGCTCTTCCGAGCCTCTTAAATAAAGGTTGTATGTTTATGGTTATGTTGTGATGCCATCGATGTATCTATACATATCGTTATGCCATGCGTACGTGTGTTGTACTTGATATGTATGGGGTTCGATTACCTAGTCGTGAACTTTAGTGGCACTCCTTACAAGGAAATGCCCCTTTGTGATCCAACGAGCCTTGGTAGTTCGCTACTGCTCCAGACACATTGGTTGACCGGCATGTGTCCTTCTTAGCTGCTGTGTCTGTCCCCTTTGGGGAAATGTCACGCGACGTAATGGAGTCCTTGTAGCTTGCTACGACTCGTCTACGTTCGTTGATGACCGACACCTGCTTTGTTAGGTCATGTATGCCTGTCCTTGTGTGGTACTGCCACTTTGGTTTATGACTAGACATGTCGATCCGGGTTCTTTGTCATTGGATTGCTAGCGACACTATCACATACGTGAGTCAAAAGACGCAAACGGTCCCGGCTAAGGTAAGGCTGCAGCCGTGGAGTTAACCGTGCGTGAGACCAAAAAGGGATGCGATGTGTTACAGGCTGGATTCCTATGGCTTAGGATCGGGGTCCCGACACACTAAGCTAAGTTTTGTTGAAATACAGTATCACCACAAAATGTGTAAATTGTCGCAATAGTTTCTCGCTGCAAACATTTCATCCGCTGCGATACCTTTTTATCACCACGAACATGATTTTGTTGCAATTTCCTGTTATGATGAATGGAATATTTGTTGGGATACGTTAATGCCACAAGTGTAGTGGTTTGTGGCAAAATTCCTAATGCCACGAAAATAAGGATTGTTGCCATAGATTGTTTCCACAATTTACTATTGCCACGAAAATGTATGCGCCATGAAATGATCGTCGTTGTTATAGGTTCTTGCCACAAATGTCTATCACCACGAACTATCAGGCGCGACGAGTTGTGGCATGTTGCATTAAAGCTATCTCCTCAAATCAAATTGTGGCATCAGGTGAGTATTGCGACGGGGGAACATGTGGCAACTTTTCGCAATGGATGTTGCAATAGATCACTTTATTGCCATGCATCCAGTCGCAACGGCTACCAACGAATGTCGATTTGTGGAAATAGGTACGTATCGCCACAAATCGTCATGTATTGCGATGAACGATTTCGTTGCAAGAGACCGAAATCCTTGTAGTGACACTTAAGGTTCGGTGAGGTTTCGGCGAAGTTCAGTTATAGGTGTTGGTGATCGAAGGTTTTTCGGAGTCTCGTATAAGATCACAGACGTCACAATGGTTTCCAGAATGGTCTGGAAACGAAGATTGATATATAAGATTGTTTCATTTGGCCTCCGGAAAGATTTCGGGCATTACCAGCAGTGTACCGGGAGTGACGAATGGGTTCCGGCTCTTTACCGAGAGGGGCCGACCCACCCGGGAGAGAACCCAATAGCCCAAGGGTGGCGCACCAGCCCTTAGTGGTCTAGTGAGGCCAGCCCAAGTGGTCTATGTCGGCTAGAAAGAAAAAATCAAAGGAAAAGAAAAAGAAAGAGGGAGGTGGAAAGGAAGGAGGGGACTCCTCCTTCCCAAACCGAATTGGAGTTGGAGTCCTCCTCCTCCTCTCTCGGCCGGCACACTTGGGTCTCTCTTGAGCCTCAAGCCTAGCCCCTTCCCTCCTTCTATATATACTAGAGGTTTTAGGGTTTTTGAGACACAACTTTTGCCACATGCAACCCTAAACCTCTACTTCGTAGTTCTTCGTCTAGATCGGTTTTCTGCGGAGCTCGGGCGGAGCCCTGTAGGAATAGATCATCACCGTCACCGGCGCGTCATCACACTGCCGGAGAACTCATATACTTCCATGTCTCTCTTGCTGGATCAAGAAGGCAGAGATCGTCATCGAGCTATACGTGTGTTGAACGCAGAGTTGTCGTCCGTTTGGTACTAGATCGGAATGGATCATGGGACAACAGTGATTTGAATCACGAAGCTGTACCACTAAATCAACCACGTTTCTTAAGGCTTCCCGCTTAGGGATCTACAAGGGTATGTGGATACGATCTCCCTCTCATAGATGAACGTCACCATGATAGGTCTTTGTGTGCGTAGGAATTTGTTTTTCTGATACAACGTTCTCCAACAATGGTATCATGAGCTAGGTTCATGCGTAGATGTAATCTCGAGTAGAACACATAATTTTTTGTGGGTGCTGATGTTTGATTTGCTGCCCTCCTTAGTCTTTTCTCGATTCAGCGGTATTGTTGGATTGAAGCGGCCCGGACCAACATTACTCGTACGCTTACGAGAGACCGGTTTTGTCGACTAACATGCAACTTGTTGCATAAAGATGACTGGCGGGTGCCTGTTTCTTCAACTTTAGTTGAATTGGATTTGACCGAGGCGGTCCTTGGACAGAGGTTAAATAGCAATTTGCACATCTCCGTTGTGGTTTTGCGTGAGTAAGATGCCATCATACTAGATACCCATAGCAGCCACGTAATACATGCAACAACAAATTAGAAGACGTCTAACTTGTTTTTGCAGGGTATGCATATGATGTGATATGGACAAAGACATGATGTGATATATTGGATGTATGACATGATCATGTTGTAATCGTTAAATATCGACTTGCATGTAGATGCTACGGGAACCATCAGGAGCCATAGGGTTGTCTTTAAACTAACGTTTGTGTTTGCAGATGCGTTTACTATATTGCTAGATTGTAGCTTTAGTAGTAATAGCATAGATAGCACGACAACCTCGATGGCGGCATGATGATGGAGATCATGATGATGGAGATCATGGTGTGGCGCCGGTGACGATGAAGATCATGTCGGTGCTTTGGTGATGGAGATCAAGAAGCACAAGATCATGGCCATATCATGTCACTTATGAATTGCATGTGATGTTAATCCTTTTATGCACCTTATCTTGCTTAGAACGCCGGTAGCATTATAAGGCGATCCCTCACTAAATTTCAAGATAAAATTGTGTTCTCCCCGATTGTGCACCGTTGCGACAGTTCCTCGTTTCGAGACACCACGTGATGATCAGGTGTGATACACTCAACATTCACATACAACGGGTGCAAAAAAGTTGCACCAGCAGATCACTCGGGTTAAACTTGACGAGCCTAGCATGTGCAGACATGTCCTCTAAACACAAGAGACCGAAAGGTCGAGCATGAATCATATAGTTGATATGATTAGCATAGAGATGTTTACCACTAAAACTACACACAACTCACGTAATGATCGGACTTGAGTTAGTGAATTTGGATCATGCCACACTCAAGTAACTTGAGGGATGTCTATTTGAGTGGGAGTTTATTAGTAATTTGATTAGTTAAACTCTAATTGTCTTGAACATAGTCTAAGTCCACTTTGCAATATTTTATGTTGTAGATAAATGGCTCACGCAGTAGCAACCCTGAATTTCAATACGTTCCCAGAGAAAGCTAAGTTGAAAGATGATGGTAGAAACTTTGTAGACTCGGCTCGTTATTTTAGGCTCATCCTACAAGCTGGGACAAAGAATTATGTCCTTGATGCTGCTCTAGTAGATGAACCACCCACTACATCTGATGAAGATGTTTTGAACGCTTGGCAAGCACGTAAGGAGGACTACTCAGTAGTTCAATGTGCAGTCTTGTATGGCTTAGAACCGGGAATTCAGCGACGCTTTGAACATGATGGAGCATATGAGATGTTCCAGGAGTTGAAGTATATCTTTAAGAAGAATGCCCGGATCGAGAGGTATGAGACTTCCGATATACTCTATGCTTGCAAAATGGAGGAGAATTTGTTTGTCTGTGAACGTGTGCTCAAAATGTCTGAGTACTCAAACCATCTAGCTGAGCTGGGAGTTGAACTTCCGCAGGAGGCTATCACTGACAGAATTCTTCAATCCCTGCCACCTAGATACAAGTGCTTTGGGTTGAACTATAACATTCAAGGGATGAACAAGTCAACCGGGGAGTTATTCGCGATGCTGAAAGTCGCAGAGTAAGAACTCCAGAAAGAACATCAAGTGTTGATGGTCAATAAGACCACTGGTTTCAAGAGAAACGGCAAAGGCAAGAAGGGTAACTCCAAGAAGAGCGGCAAAATTGTTGCCAATCCGAGGAAGAAACCCAAGGCTGGACCTAAGCCGGAAACAGAGTGCTATTATTGCAAGGGGATGGGTCACTGGAAGGGCAACTGCCCCAAGTATTTGGCTGATAAGAAGGCGGCCAACGCCAAACCAGGTATATGTAATATAAATGTTATGGATGTGTGATGACCCACAAGTGTAGGGATCTATCGTAGTCCTTTCGATAAGTAAGAGTGTCGAACCCAACGAGGAGCAGAAGGATCTGACAAGTGGTTTTCAGCAAGGTAATCTCTGCAAGCACTAAAGTTATCGGTAACAAGTAGTTGTGTGATAAGATGATTCGCAACAAGTAGCAAGTGACAAGTAGCAAGTAGAAAAGGTGAAGCAAAGTGGCCCAATCCCTTTTGTAGCAAGGGACAATCCTGGACAAACTCTTATAGGACGTAAAGCGCTCCCGAGGACACATGGGAATTTCTGTCAAGCTAGTTTTCATCATGTTCATATGATTCACGTTCGCTACTTTGATAGTTTGATATGTGGGTGGACCAGTGCTTGGGTGCTTCCCTTACTTGGACACACCACCCAATTATGATTAACCCCTCTCGCAAGCATCCGCAACTACGAACGAAGAATTAAGACAAAGTCTAACCATAGCATTAAACTAGTGGATCCAAATCAGCCCCTTACGAAGCAATGCATAAACTAGGGTTTAAGCTTCTGTGACTCTAGCAACCCATCATCTACTTACTACTTCCCAATGCCTTCCTCTAGGCCCAAATAATGGTGAAATGTTATGTAGTCGACGTTCACATAACACCACTAGAGGAAAAACAACATACAACACAACAAAATATCGAACGAATACCAAATTCACATGACTACTTATAGCAAGACTTATCCCATGTCCTCAGGAACAAAAGTAACTACTCACAAAGCATAATCATATTCATGACCACAGAGGTATTGAGTAGCATCAAGGATCTGAACATATAATCTTCCACCAAGTAATCCAACTAGCATCAACTACAAAGAGTAATTAACACTACTAGCAACATTACGAGTACCAATCGGAGTCGTGAGATGGAGATTGGTTACAAGAGATGAACTAGGGTTTGGAGATGAGATGGTGCTGATGAAGATGTTGATGGTGATGAGTCCCCTCCGATGACAGGAGTGTTGGTGATGACTATGGCGACGATTTCCCCCTCCGGGAGGGAAGTTTCCCCGCAGGACGACCCTGCCGGAGCTCTAGATTGGTTCTGCTCAAGTTCCGCCTTGTGGAGGCGGCGATTCCTCCCGAAAGCCTCCTCTTTATTTTTTTTTCTGGAACAAAACCCTCCTTATAGCAAAAGAGGGGGGCCAGAGGGCCAGCTGGGAGCCCACAAGCCCCCTAGGCACGGCTAGGGGGGAGCCCGCACCTAGCAGGCTTGTGGCCTCCTGCTGGCTCCCCTCTCGTACTTCTTCGGCCCAGTATTTTTTATAAAATCCAAAATAAATCCCTGTTGGTTTTCATGGCTTTTGGAGTTGCGCGGAATAGGTATCTCAAACTTGCTCCTTTTTCAGGGCAGAATTCCAGCTGCCGGCATTCTCCCTCTTCATGTAAACCTTGCAAAATAAGAGAGAAAAGGCATAAGTATTGTATCGTGAAGTGTAATAACAGCCCATAAAGCGATAAATATCAACATGAAAGCATGATACAAAATGGACGTATCAACTGCCCCAAGCTTAGACCTCGCTTGTCCTCAAACGAAAGCCGAGATCAATAAATATGCCCACATTTTTAGAGAGAGAGGTGTCGACAAAACAAGATACAGACATGCAGGCATCGTGATCCTAGTTAGAACAACAATACCAACATATAATCTCTCATGCTAAAGTGATAATTCCTTCACAAAGTAAAGTAAGGATCAAGAACTAATGAGAATTAACAACCGATAGCCTTTAGTCATTGAAGCAAATGCAATTTATCATAACATCGGAAAGAGTCAAATAAGAGCTTGTAAAGCAAATCCACAAACTCAATCATCTTTTCGTCTTCTACAATTGCTACAACTCACATGGTACTCATGAGATTAAAGTTTCAGTTGGACACAGAGAAAGATAAGGGCTTATAGTTTTGCCTCCCAACTATTTACCTCAAGGGTAATATCAACAATAATAATTCATGAATACTTACTTCCAAGTTGACATATGAATATAGATCTTTCCCTAGCATATGACATTAGCCAAGATAAAGGCGAAATAAGGAATTGGTATAGATCACCATGACTCTTTCAGGGACAAAAGTAAAGGTACAAGACAGGCCCTTCGCAGAGGGAAGCAGAGGTTGTCATGCGCTTTTGAGGTTTGGATGTGCTACCTCTTAGTGTTAAGGAACGTCACTTTATATTGCCTCCTGTGATAAAGAACTTTATTATGCAGTCTGTCGCTTTGATGTCTTCCTCATCACAAGTTCGTACAAAGCTTATTTTCCACACACTAATAGATCATACATATTTAGGGAGCAATTTTTATTGCTTGCACCGATGACAACTTACTTGAGGGATCTTATTCAATCCATAGGTAGGTATGTTGGACTCTCATGGCAAAACTGGGTTCAAGGTTTATGGATGCACAAATAGTATCTCTACTTAGTGCGGATATTTTGGCTAATATGAGGTGGAAGCAAGCGTCACATGCCAAGGGATCTCTAGTCATATAATCATTGTTTGGAACCAAGCAAACATAATTCATTCCGTTGTCTTCCTTGTCCAACATCTACTTCTAAGCATGTAATAGTTTAGTGGTGTTCACAATCATAGATGGTGTCCAAGATGATATATTTATATGTGAACCTCTCCTTCTTTATCACTTCCTATTAATTGCAACAATGACCAAGGTCTACGTTTGTCCACCCTCAACAAGTTTAAATCATTATTCTTTTTATATGTGAAGCCATCACTTCCCATAAGATCATTACATGATCTTTCATGTTTTTGTTCTTTTATCATTCTTTTCTTTCAGATCATGGCGTGAAGCAAGGCCCTTAACTAACACACTCTTTATTATATGGCTCACCAGCTCGAATACATCGGGGGTGACACAAAGCAAAACTCAAGCCTAAAATACTAAGAACTTTATTCTACTAGATAAAGATAAAACCAAAAAGGATCGAACTAAGAAAAGGTAAAGGCAAAAGATGTGATGGTGGTGGAGTTGTTGCAACATGGGTTTGATCCTCCGTCTTCCAAGGCATAGGTGCTCCATCATGTAAAGATGACCGAGTCTCCGGAATCCTCAAATCTGCAGCGAATCGTATTGATTTAAATCTATAATCATACTTAGAGTTTTAGTTCTGCACGTCATAGATCTAGGTTTGGAGGTGATCAATTCTGTCATAGAGCCTCGAGAGGTGCTTCCCGATGTCATTAGTATCGATCTTGTGCTTGTTGGTGAACTCCGTGATCATCATGTGGTTGGCGTTGAGTCCATGCTCCACCAACCCTTGGCACTTGAAGACTCGTTGCTCCACTGCTTCGAGCCTCGCCTCCACGTTTCCGGTCTTCTTGGGCCCCTCAACATCACGGATGTGCAGCATCCCCTCACGCATCTTGATAGATTGAGGGTGTTGCAGCACTCCCGCGAGGTAGGGATTGATGACCTTCTTGAAGATCTTGTCCTTCTCATCTTTTGGGGACGCCATAGTGATCTAGATCTGCAGCAGAAACAGGCTCGAAACAAAAACAGAGGAAAATTGCGTGATACGAGGGTCAGACCTTTCGGGAGAATATATAATGATTTTTTTTCAAGCAGAAGGAGTACCCCGCAAGAAAACAGAGTCCGGGAGGCACACGAGGTGGTCACAAGTCCCCCAGGAACGGCCAGGGGGGTGGCCCGCGCCTGGCATGCTTGTCGCCTCCTCGTGCGCTTTCCAGACTACTTTAAATTTTTCTATTTTTTCTCAAAATTCCAAAACGGAGAAAAAATCCTACTGGAAAAGTTTTGGAATCTGTTTACTTACCGAATCACATACCTCTTCGTTTTCGGAATCTGAAACAGGCTGATAAATATCCCTTATGTACTCCTCCGGAGTTATTGTATTGATAATATTGCTTTCAACATTTATGGGTGTACCTGAGATATAATGATTGAATCTTTGCCCATTTACCACTCTCGGAAAATTACCTTCCGTGTTGTTGATCTTGATGGCACCGGAATGATATACTTCCTCAACAATGTAAGGACCTTCCCATTTAGAGAGAAGCTTTCCTGCAAAAAATCTTAAACGAGAATTATATAGAAAGACATAATCACCTACATTGAACTCACGCTTTTGTATCCTTTTATGATGCCACCTCTTAACCTTTTCTTTGAACAACTTGGCATTTTCATATGCCTGAGCTCTCCATTCATCAAGCGAGCTAATATCAAATAACCTCTTGTCACCAGCAAGTTTGAAATCAAAGTTGTGCTCTTTGATTGCCCGGTAAGCCTTATGCTCTAGCTCAAGAAGTAAATGACATGCTTTACCGTAAACCATTTTGTACGGAGACATGCCCATGGGATTCTTATAAGCAGTTCTATAAGCCCACAGTGCATCATCGAGCTTCTTACACCAATTCTTTCTAAACCTATTGACAGTCTTTTGCAGAATTAGTTTAATCTCTCTATTGCTTAGCTCTACTTGACCACCGGACTGAGGATGATAGGGAGATGCAATTCTATGATTGACATCATACTTAGAAAGCGTTTTATGGAAAGCACCATGAATGAAATGTGAACCACCATCAGTCATTAGATATCTAGGGACTCCAAATCTAGGGAAAATAACTTCTTTGAGCATCTTGATAGAGGTGTTGTGATCAGCACTACTAGTTGGGATAGCTTCTACCCACTTAGTAACATAATCAACAACAACTTGGATATGAGTATACCCGTTGGATTTTGGAAAAGGTCCCATATAATCAAAACCCCAAACATCAAATGGTTCAATGACAAGTGAATAATTCATAGGCATTTCCTGACGTTTACTAATATTACCTACTCTTTGACATTCGTCACAAGACAAGACAAACTTACGGGCATCCTTGAAGAGAGTGGGCCAATAGAAACCTGATTGCAATACCTTGTGTGCAGTTCTATCTCCCGCATGGTTTCCTCCGTAGGCCTCAGAGTGTCACTTCTGTAGGATCTGTCCCTGTTCATGTTCAGGTACACAACGTCTAATAACACCATCTACTCCTTCCTTATAAAGGTGAGGATCATCCCAGAAGTAATGTCTCAAATCAAAGAAGAATTTCTTCTTTTGCTAGTATGTGAAACTAGGTGGTATATATTTGGCAACGATATAGTTTGCATAATCAGCATACCACAGTGCACTACGTGAAGTATTGATGGCATTCAATTGCTCATCAGGTAAGCTATCATCAATAGGTTGTGGGTCATCAAGAACATTGTCCAACCTAGACAAGTTATCTGCTATGGGGTTCTCAACACCCTTCCTGTCGACAACATGCAAATCAAATTCTTGTAGCAAGAGAACCCATCTGGTAAGTCTTGGTTTAGCATCTTTCTTCTCCATGAGGTAGTTAATAGCAGCGTGATCAGTGTGAATAGTGATTTTGGAATCAAGTATGTAAGACCTGAACTTTTCACATGCAAACACGACTGCTAAAAATTCATTTTCAGTAGTAGCATAATTTCTTTGGGCACTGTCTAGAGTTTTATTAGCATAGTGAATAACATTCAACTTCTTATCAACTCTTTGTCCTAGAACAGCATCAACAGCATAATCACTAGCATCACACATGATTTCAAAAGGTAAGTTCCAATCAGGTGGTTGAACAATAGGCGCAGTTATCAAGGCCTTCTTAAGTATTTCGAAGGCTTCCTCACAATCATCATCAAAAACAAAAGGAATATCCTTTTGCAAGAGGTTGGTAAGAGGCCTAGAAATCTTAGAGAAGTCTTTAATGAACCTTTTATAGAAACCAGCATGACCAAGGAAACATCTTATACCTTTGATATCTGTGGGGCATGGCATTTTCTCGATAACGTCAACCTTAGCCTTATCGACTTCAATACCTCTTTCAGAAATTTTATGTCCTAAGATGATGCCTTCATTAACCATAAAGTGGCACTTCTCCCAATTCAAGACAAGGTTGGTATCTTTACATCTCTGCAAGACTCAATCAAGGTTGTTGAGGCAATCATCAAAAGAAGACCCGTAAATGGAGAAGTCATCCATGAAAACCTCAACAATCTTTTCACAAAAGTCAAAGAATATAGCCATCATACATCTTTGAAAGGTAGCAGGTGCATTACATAAGCCAAAAGGCATACGTCTGTAAGCAAAGGTACCGAAAGGGCAGGTGAAAGTGGTTTTCTCCTGATCAGATTGTGCAACAGGTATTTGGGAGAAACTAGAATAACCATCTAGAAAGCAGAAGTGTGTGTGTTTAGACAGTCTTTGTAGCATTTGGTCGATAAAAGGCAAAGGGTAATGATCTTTCCTAGTGGCTTTATTCAACTTCCTAAAATAGATCACCATCCTATAGCCAGTAATAATCCTGTGTGGGATCAATTCATCCTTATCATTAGGGACAACGGTAATACCTCCCTTCTTAGGGACGCAATGCACCGGACTCACCCAATCACTATGAGCAACATGATAGATAATACCCGCTTCCAGGAGCTTTAGTACTTATTTTCTTACTACCTCTTTCATCTTAGGATTTAATCTCCGTTGATGACCGGCAACTGGCTTGGAATCAGGATCGGTTTTAATCTTGTGCTGGCATAGAGTGGGACTAATGCCCTTAAGATCATCAAGAGTATATCCAATAGCTGCACGGTGCTTCCTCATAGTTTTTAGTAACTTCTTTTCTTCATGCTCTGAGAGGCTAGCACTAATAATAACAGGATATATCTCTTTTTCATCGAGATAAGCATACATAAGAGTATCAGGCAACTGTTTAAGCTCGAACACAGGATCACCCTTTGGTGGGGGTGGTTCTCCAAGTAGTTCAACAGGCAAATTATTCTTAAGGATAGGATATTGTTCAAAGATAACTCTATCTATCTCATCCCTTTCATCCATATGCATATCATTTTCATGCTAAAGCAAGTATTTCTCTTATAAAAGACGCTAGACTCCTAGACAGGAGGAAGCCATCCACGTCGCCCCCTATAGCTCTATGAATAGTGCTTGCCCCCGGCTTGCGACCGCGTGTAAGTTCCATGCCCCACTGGGGGCATTTTCGTTATTTCACGTGTAGGCGTATAAAAGCAAGCCCCCCAATCCACTGCACTCCAGCCCCTCCCTCCTCCCACCATCCCTCGCCCGCCGTCGCGCTCCCCTTTTCTCTCTTCCGCTGCCGTCGCTAGCATCTCTGCCTCCCCGCCTGGCAGCCTCCAGAGAATAGTTGCTCCGCCTCCCTGCCTCACCTCCTCTTCCTCTCTTCCTAAGGGCGCCAGGAGCATGGCCTCGATCTGGAGAAGGGGAGCAGCCGCCGGCCGATTCCATCCCACTCCGGCGATCCCGGGGGCCATCCGGCATCTTTCTGTGCTCTCCTACCACTGATCCCCTCCTGCTCCCTTGCTTTCGTCCTTGCCGTCACGGGAGTGCCGGGTGTGGGGTGTGGGGAGCTTCCCGTCTAGTGGCCTTTGTATGTTGTGGCTGGCGGTGCCAACTTCCTTCTTTCCCTGGTGGGTCGTCATTGATCTGAAAAATATTTACTCCCGCACTGATTTGCTTCTTGTCATAGAGTACGATGATCCTTGAAAAGAGGAGGCCATAGAGAGAAGCGGCCGCTTGTTGGTAATCTGCAGGAGTTATCGACGACAGTGAGGCACCTGCAGGTATGGTTCCATCACTGCTTGGCTGTCTCCATGTTTCCTTTCAAGTTTAGAGCTTTCGCTAACTTTGTCAGGTTTGCAATTTCAGATTGCTAGCTACCTTTCATTGGTGTATAACTGTATGTGCAAGCAATAGAGGTTTGTCGATCAATCTGGTTATAGCTTTATTCTCTTGTTTCATTGCCAGTTGTTTTAGTTATCAGGAAGGTAAAATGGCCATGTGAAAATAAACTAACTTCTTTTGGGGAGATTTTTTGTGATAATATATGATTTTTGTACATCAGAAGCATTTTGCTGCTATTTAAATAACATTTTGTGTCCCGCCTTTTACTTTAGCTGATGGTTTTCTACCTATATTACTCGCTTGTGTGATGTAAGAAGAAAATTTTAATATGTTGGTCTTTCATATCTCTGAGCATGTGTGATGAAAAAATGTTAATTGCTAATGCTTCATTTTAGAAACCCAAATCTGCTTCCTTAAGCTTTGATAAGTATCAGTTTTTTTCCCTTCATTTGTATGATTAAAAATTGGCATCAAACAAACACGTACTTGGATAAAATTTGTTCATGCACCAAAGGTTAAGGAAGGTCATATCTCTGTCTATGTTTTTGGAAGTTAAGAGGGCCTGCTATCAGTCATCGCCCACAACCTTTCATAATGTCTGTGCATGAATTAATTACTTGCTGATTTTCAAACACATTGTATCAGACAAGAAAGTTGGATAACAAGGCATACGGACAAGGCCATCTGTCTAATATGGTTATAGTGAACTACCTTCGTGGCTTCCTTTTGGTATAGGTTGATGCTTTTGGTCTATTCATGCTATGAAAAAACACTGTGGTCGTCTAATAGACTTGGTGCTTTGGACCCTTTTCATTCTTATCCTGATATTGCATATCGTCTTTGGTCTATCAAATGCTTATGTTAAACTTCATTTATGGCACGTCGGTTGGTGTGCATAGAATACAATAATATGCCTTGACAGTGCCCTTTTTTGATGTTAAACTTCATTGATGTTGCAGGAGTAGGGATCAGATTGCAGTGATATTAGTATTTTTTCGGTGGTAGTGTCGTTTTTTCCCTTGCATCGCCAATTAATTACCTTTTAGTCTTGGTCTATCGCTTAGGCGCTTACAGCTGTTTTCTCATTGATTTAAGAAGGGCTTTAAGAGGCGTGAAGATTTTTGAAGGAGGTGATGCCCGCTTTGTTGTTCAGAGCACAGAAGAAGTATGTGCAAGTGTACATCACCAACGTTATTTTACTTGCTTGCACTTACATTGTATTTTAGAGTGCACACTTGGCGAAGCATCTGCTCGTGCTTACAATGCTCTATAAGGGAAATAATAATAGATGCACACTTGCTCTTTTACTGTATTTGAACGGTTGTCAGGTTATTCAAAGGAGATACATATCATAAAAAGATAGTAAAATCTGTGTATCGCTTTGTACATGTGAAATATTAAGATGCATGAGTTTTAGACTTATGTGGCAACGATAAACAGTAAAGAGAAATTGCCTTAAATGTACAATTAGTATTTTGCTTTTTGGTATATGTTATATTCCAAAGATACCTGGTAAAGAGAAATGCCCTTAAATGTACAGTTGGTACTTTGTTGTTGTTTCGCTTGTTATATGTTATATTCCAATGGTATTCTCTATCCTCTGTTGTATAGTTGACGGTCATGTGAACATGAAGCTTTATCTATAAAACATGGATGTAATCTTGAAGAACGTCACGCCTGACATTTGTTCATGTGCTTGGCGTGGAACATGATACCTATTAAGTCATGTTTTTGCACAATTCTTTGATGAAGCTTTACTGACCCAAATAACGCCTCTAAGAGCTGCCACTTTACACTAATAATGCAGTGCAGAGGCCTGTGTGTGGAGCTGAGGACGAAATCTATAGCCAAGGATTTAGTGACTTCACAAGGATAAGACATAGACAAAGATTTGTTGATAAGGTCTATGAGAACACAAATGAAATGGGCTATAAGCATCTATTTAGTTGGTTTTGAATCAATGTCACGTGCATAGTTTGAATACTCAGTTGGCCCTCGCTTTTTGCGCCATGGGCGCAACGGGTCAGATAGTTGCTCTAAACGATCATTAGGAGGCACGACAATAGAAGCTAGGGCAATAATTTCATTCTTACTAGACAACTCTTTTTCATGAGGTTGTCTACCAAACTTGGAGAAATTGAACTCATGTGACACACCTTCAAAGCCAACAGTGACAGTTTGCTTCTCATAGTCAATATGAGCATTGACAGTATTGAGGAAAGGTCTGCCAAATATGATGGGACAAAAGTTATCTTGTGTGGTAGCAAGAACGAGAAATCAGCAGGATACTTCGTTTTACCACACAAGACTTCAACATCCGTAGCAATTCTCAAAGGGCACATAGTATCTCTATTGGCAAGCTGAATAGTGACATCAATAGGTTCCATCTCAACGGGTGCAATCTCGTCTTTAATTTCATCATATAAGGATCGAGGTATTGCACTAACACTAGCACCCACATCACATAGACCATGATAACAATGATCTCCTATCTTAACAGACACAACAGGCGTGCCAACAACAGGCCTATGTTTGTCTCTAGCATGTGGTTTAGCAATTCTAGCAGCATCTTCACAGAAGTGAATATCATGGCCATCAACATTGTCGGACAGGAGGTCTTTGATAATAGCAATGCTAGGTTCAACTCTAATTTTCTCAGGGGGTGTAGGTGTTCTAATGTAGCCCCTAGGTATCACAGTTGAAGCTTTAGAATGATCCTTTATCCTAACAGGGAAAGGTGGTTTCTCAATGTAGGCACTAGGAACAATAGGATGATTATAGGCAATGACTTTCTCTTCAACTGGATTGGGTTTAACTACATTGACTTCTAAGGGAGGATGATATATAAACCACTTCTCTTTGGGGAGATCAATCTGAGCAGCAAATGATTCACACAATGAAGCTACTATCTTAGAGTAAAGTCCATACTTAGCGCTAAAATCACAAGAAGTATTTGTTTCGACATAGGATTTAACGCAATAAAACTTGAAATTCATACCTGACTCCTTACCTTCATCAAACTCTCAATCTTCATAGTTGCGTTTATTTATTTCCAATAAATTCCATTTGAAGGTAATATCTCTCTTCATAAAAGAACCGGTACAAGAAGTGTCAAGCATGGTGCGATGATCATGAGAAAGCCGAGCATAGAAGTTCTGAATGATAATTTCTCTCGAGAGCTCATGGTTGGGGCATGAATATAACATTGATTTAAGCCTCCCCAAGCTTGAGCGATGCTTTCTCTGTCACGAGGCCAAAAATTATAAATATAATTCCGATCATGATGTACTAGATGCATAGGATAAAACTTTTGATGAAATTCCAATTTCAACTAGTCGTAGTTCCATGATCCAGTATCATCACATAGCCTATACCATGTCAATGCTTTATCCCTCAAAGATAATAGAAATACCTTCTTCTTGACCTCATCCTCGGGGAAACCAGCAAGCTTAAATAAACCAGAAACTTCATCTACATAGATTAGATGCAAGTCTGGATGTGATGTTCCATCTCTTGTAAAAGGATTAGCCAGTAGTTTCTCAAGCATACCCGAAGGAAATTCATAGCAAATATTTTCAGTAGGTGAAGCAGGTTGAGGAGCAGCTCCTTGTGCTTCCCTTTGAGGTGAAGATACCCCGAACAAGCTCATCAAAGGATTAGTTTCCATAGTGACAAGTGACAATAAATTTCAGCACACTATATAAATGTTTCCTTACCAAATTGCACTTACCAAAGGCGCTTCACTCCCCGACAACGGCGCCAGAAAAGAGTCTTGATGACCCACAAGTGTAGGGGATCTATCATAGTCCTTTCGATAGGTAAGAGTGTCAAACCCAACGAGGAGCAGAAGGATCTAACAAGTGGTTTTCAGCAAGGTAATCTCTGCAAGCACTGAAATTATTGGTAACAAGTAGTTGTGTGATAAGATGATTCGCAACAAGTAGCAAGTGACAAGTAGCAAGTAGCAAAGGTGCAGCAAAGTGGCTAAATCCCATTTGTAGTAAGGGACAAGCCTGGACAAACTCTTATAGGAGGTAAAGCGCTCCCGAGGACACATGGGAATTTCTCTCAAGCTAGTTTTCATCATGTTCATACGATTCGCGTTCGCTACTTTGATAGTTTGATATCTGGGTGGACCGGTGCTTGGGGGCTGCCCTTACTTGGACAAACCTCCCACTTATGATTAACCCTTTTCTCAAGCATCCGCAACTACAAAATAAGAGTTAAGACAAAGTCTAACCATAGCATTAAACTAGTGGATCCAAATCAGCCCCTTACGAAGCAACACATAAACTAGGGTTTAAGCTTCTGTCACTCCAGCAACCCATCATCTACTTACTACTTCCCAATGCCTTCCTCTAGGCCCAAATAATGGTGAAGTGTTATGTAGTCGATGTTCACATAACACCACTAGAGGAAAAACAACATACAACACAACAAAATATCGAACGAATACCAAATTCAGATGACTACTTATAGCAAGACTTATCCCATGTCCTCAGGAACAAAAGTAACTACTCACAAAGCATAATAATATTCATGACCAGAGAGGTAATGAGTAGCATCAAGGATCTGAACATATAATCTTCCACCAAGTAATCCAACTAGCATCAACTACAAAAAGTAATTAACACTACTAGCAACCTTACGAGTACCAATCGGAGTCGTCAGACGGAGATTGGTTACAAGAGATGAACTAGGGTTTGGAGATGAGATGGTGCTGATGAAGATGTTGATGGTGATGAGTCCCCTCCGATGAGAGGAGTGTTGGTGATGACGATGGCGACGATTTCCCCCTCCGGGAGGGAAGTTTCCTCGGCAGGACGACCCTGTCGGAGCTCTAGATTGGTTCTTCTCAAGTTCCGCCTCGTGGCAGCGGCGATTCCTCCCGAAAGCCTCCTCTTTATTTTTTTCTGGCACGAAACCCTCCAAAATAAATCCTCGTTGATTTTCACGGCTTTTGGAGTTGCGCACAATAGGTATCTCAAACTTGCTCCTTTTTCAGGCTAGAATTCCATCTGCCGGCATTCTCCCTCTTCATGTAAACCTTGCAAAATAAGAGAGAAAAGTCATAAGTATTGTACCATGAAGTGTAATAACAGCCCGTAAAGCGATAAATATCAACATGAAAGCATGATGCAAAATAGACGTATCAATGTGTACTTAACCAACTCTAATAGTAGTGCCTGGCTATTTCATACCGGTTTTGTTGCTCATATTTGCAACTCGAAGCAGGAACTGCGGAATAAATGAAGGCTCGCGAAGGATGAAGTGATGATGCGTGTGGGAAATGGTTCCAAGGTTGATGCAATTGCCGTCGGCACAGTCTCACTTCAGTTACCATCAGTCTCGCAAGATCTTGTTTATTGCGAGACGGTTACTCATTTAAGTCAGAGAATAATGGTTGTTCTATTTTTATGAGTAATATCTTTTATGGTCATGCACCCAATGTGAGGGGTTTTTTCATATTGAATCTTGATTGTGGTGATACACATATACAAAACATTGAGACCAAAAGATGTAGAGTTAACAATGATAGCGCCACCTTTTTGTGGCACTGCCGCTTAGGTCATATTGGTATATAGCACATGAAGAAACTCCATGCTGATGGGCTTTTGGAGTCACTTGATTTCGAATCACTTGACACGTGCGAACCATGCCTCATGGGCAATATGACTAAGACTCCGTTCTGTGGAACAATAGAGCATGCAAGTGACTTGTTGGAGATCATACATATTGATGTGTGCGGTCCAATGAGTATGGAGGTGCGAGGCGGATATCGTTATTTTCTCACCTTCACTGATGATTTGAGTAGGTATGGATATATCTACTTCATGAAGCACAAGTCTAAAATGTTTGAAAAGTTCAAACAGTTTTAGAGTGAAGTTGAAAGTCATCGTAACAAGAAGATCAAGTTCCTACGATCTGATCGAGGGGGCGGATATCTGAGTTTCGAGTTTGGTTCTCACTTAAGACGATGTGGAATCGTTTCACAGTTGACACCGCGTGGACCACCATAGCGTAATGGTGTGTCCGAACGTCGTAATCATACTTTGTTAGATATGGTGCGATCTATGATGTCTCTTACCGATTTTCCATTATCGTTTTGGGGTTATGCATTAGAGACAGCTGCATTCACTTTAAATAGGGCACCATCAAAATCCGTTGAGACAACACCATATGAGATATGGCATGGCAAGAGGCCAAAGTCGAAGTTTCTTAAAGTTTGGGGATGCGATGCTTGTGTCAAAAAGCTTCAGCCTGAAAAGTAGGAACCCAAAGCGGAAAAGTGTGTCTTCATAGGTTACCCAAAGGAGACAGTTGGGTATACCTTCTATCTCAAATATGAGGGCAAAGTGTTTGTTGCTAAAAATGGAGCTTTTCTTGAGAAGGAGCTTCTCTCGAAAGAATTGAGTGGGAGGAAGATAGAACTTGATGAGGTTGTGGAACCTCTGCTCCAACAAGATGGTGGCGTAGGGCAGAGAGAAATCTTTGTCGAGGCAACACCAGTTGAGGAGGAAGCTAATGATGATGATCATGAGGCTTCGGATCAAGTTTCTATCATACCTCGCAGGTCAACAAGATCATGTACTGCTCCTGAGTGTTATAGGAATCATGTCTTATCTATCATGTTGTTAGACAACAATGAGCCTGCGAATTATGAAGAAGCAATGGTGGGCCCGGATTCCAACAAATGGTTAGAGGCCATGAACTCTGAGATAGGATCTATGTATGAAAACAAAGTGTGGACTTTGGAAGTATTAACTGAAGGTCGCAAGTCTATTCAGAACAAATGGATCTTTAAGAAGAAGACGGATGCAGACGGTAATGTGATCGTTTATAAAGCTCGACTTGTGGCAAAGGGTTTTTCACAAGTTCAAGGAGTTGACTACGATGAGACATTCTCACCGGTAGCGATGCTTAAGTCCGTCCGAATCATGTTAGCAATGGATGCATTTTTCGATTATGAAATCTGGCAGATGGATGTCAAAACGGCGTTCCTTAATGGTTTTCTTAAGGAAGAGTTATATATGATGCAACCCGAAGGTTCCGTCGATCCAAAGAATGCTAACAAAGTATGCAAGCTCCAGCGATCCATTTATGGACTGGTGCAAGCATCTCGGAGTTGGAATAAACGCTTTGATGAGGTGATCAAGGCATTTGGGTTTATACAAGTTGTTGGAGAATCTTGTATTAACAAGAAAGTTAGTGGGAGCTCTGTAGCGTTTCTAATATTATATGTGGATGACATATTGCTGATTGGAAACAATGTGGAGTTTTTAGAGAGCGTAAATGATTACTTGAAGAAATGTTTTTCAATGAAAGACCTAAGAGAAGATGCTTACATATTAAGCATTAAGATCTATAAGGATAGATCGAGGCGCCTAATAGGACTTTTACAAAGCACATACCTTGATAAAGTTTTGAAGAAGTTCAAAATGGAACAGTCCAAGAAGGGGTTCTTGCCAGTGTTACAAGGTATAAAGTTGAGTAAGACTCAGTGTCCAGTAATTGCAGAAGATAGAGAAAAGATGAGTACCGTCCCCTGTGCTTCAGCCATAGGGTCTATCATGTATGAAATGTTGTGCACAAGACCGGACGTCAGCCTGGCCATAAGTATGGCAGGCAGGTTTCAAAGTGATCCAGGAGTGGAACACTGGGCGACGGTCAAGAATATTCTGAAGTACCTGAAAAGGACTAAGGAAATGTTTCTCGTTTATGGAGGTGACGAAGAGCTCGTCGTAAAGGGTTACGTCGATGCAAGCTTTGGCAAGTGGGAGACTTTTGGAAATATGCCCTAGCGGCAATGATAAAATAGTTATTATTATATTTCCTGTTTCAAGATAATCATTTATTATCCATGCTATAATTGTATTGAATAAAAAATATAAATGCATGTGTGGATATATAGACAAAACAATGTCCCTAGTAAGCCTCTAGTTGACTAGCCAGTTGATAAAGGATGGTTAAGGTTTTCTGACCATATGAAGTGTTGTAACTCGATGACTGGATCACATCATTAGGAGAATGACGTGACGGACAAGACCCAACTTTAAACGTAGCATGTGATCGTGTCATTTTGTTGATATTGTTTTCTGCGTGTCAAGTATTCATTCCTATGACCATGAGATCATGTAACTCACTGACACTAGAGGAATACCTTGTGTGTATCAAACGTCGCAACGTTACTGGGTGACTATAAAGCTGCTCTACAGGTATCTCTGAAGGTGTCCGTTGAGTTAGCATTGATTAAGACTGGGATCTGTCACTCTGTGTGATAGAGAGGTATCTCGGGGCCCACTCGGTAATACAACATCACATATAAGCCTTGCAAGCAATGTGGCTAATGTGTTAGTCAAGGGATTTTATATTATGGAATGAGTCAAGAGACTTGCCGGTAACGAGATTGAAATAGGCATAGGGATACCGACGATCAAATCTCGGGCAAGTAACATACCGAAGGACAAAGGGAATGGTATACGGGATTATATGAATCCTTGGCACAGAGGTTAAACCGATAAGATCTTCGTAGAATATGTAGGATTGATATATAGGATTGTTTCATTTGGCCGCCGGAAAGATTTCGGGCATTACTGGCAATGTACCGGGAGTGACGAATGGGTTCCGGGTCTTTACCTGGAGGGGCCCACCCACCCGGGAGAAAACCCAATAGCCCAAGAGTGGCGCACCAGCCCTTAGTGGGCTGGTGAGGCCAGCCCAAGTGGGCTATGTCGGGTAGAAGGCTAAAATCAAAGGAAAATAAAAAAAAGAGGGAGGTGGGAAGGAAGGAGGGGACTCCTCCTTGCCAAACCGAATTGGAGTTGGAGTCCTCCTCCTCCTCTCTCAGCCGGCGCCCTTGGGGCTCTCTTGAGCCTCAAGGCTAGCCCCTCCCCTCCTTGCCAAACCCCGGAGTGACAATAACCGGAACCACTCCTGGTGATGATCATAGTTTGAGGAGTTCATGTGTTCACCAAGTGCTAATGCGTTCTTCCGGTTCTTTATTAAAAGGAGAACCTTAATATCCCGCAGTATCCTTTTGGACCCCGCTGCCACGGGAGGGATGGACAATAGATGTCATGCAAGTTCTTTTCCCTAAGCACGTATGACGACACACGAATGCATGCCTACATCACATTGACGAACGGGAGCTAGCCACATATCTCTTCGTGTTATAACTGTTGCATGATGAATGTCATCCAAACAAATCACTGACCCATTGCCTACGAGTTTGTGCCACTACTGTTGTTACTTGTTTTGCTCTGCTGCTGTTACTACTGTTGCCAGTACTGGTGTTACTTGTTTTGCTCTGCTGCTGTTACTACTGTTGTTGTTGCTGTTACTTGCTTTGCTCTGCTGCTACTTGCTACTGTTATTACTTGCTATTGTTGCTACTTGCTACTTCAGTCACTACTGCTGTTCCTTGCCACTGCTGTTACTCGTTACACCGTTGCTATCATACTACTTTGCTTGCAGATACTAATATTTCAGGTGTCGTTGAATCTGACGCATTCAGCTGTTAATACTTGAGAGTATCCTTTTACTTCCTGCCCGGCGAACCAACAAATTTGGGTAGAATACTCTACCCTCGAAAACCGCAGCGAACCCACGCGCTGGTGGGCCATTGCAAGACAATTGCTAATTGTTGAGCAACTGGGAGCAGTTCTGGCTCTGTTGCTGCGGAGGCATCAAGTCAGGAACACGTCAACTGCATTATTCTAGTGTCGTTCCCGTGGGCTGCTAGCAACATTTTTTCTAGCGTCGTTGCCGAGGAGGTAATTGCTATATTCTCTGAGTCACTTGGGATTTATATCTGCTGATCACTATGAAGAATCTGAAGGATCCAAAAACCAAAGTCTTGCCCTCAACTACGAGGGGAGGTAAGGAATTGCCATCTAGCTCTGCACTTGATTCACCTTCAGTTATGAGTAAGTTTGTGACACCACCTCCTGCTAGAAATCTTGATATGTCGCCTGTGCTTGATGATGCTACTGCTAGAGATGCTATGCCTGATACTGCTATCCATGATGCTATGCTTGATACTGCTTTGCCTGATGATGCTAGAGATGTTATTTTGCCTGATGATGCTATGGTTGATAGTGATTTGCCTGATACTGCTAGAGATGCTATTTTGCCTGATGATGCTATGCTTGATACTGCTAGAGATACCACTTTGCCTGATATGCCACTAGGGGTATTCCTTGATGCTCATATTGCTAGAGTTACTGCCAATGCTCGAGATGCTTCTGAAACTGCCGATACTATTGAGATAGAACCTGCTTTTGCTCCTGCTAGATCTAGCTCTCCTAGATATGAATTGCCTGATATACCTGAGGGTTATGTTATGGAGGGAGAGATAGCTGATGATTTTCTTGCGTGTAAGGATGCCTATGACGCTGAGAAATTACTTCTCAAGTGGAAGGAAAAATCTCTGAAAGCTAGGATGAAATACGACCCGAAGTTTTCCACTTCACCTATCTTTATCACCGATAAGGATTATGAATTCTCTGTCGACCCCGATATAATCTCTCTAGTCGAATCTGATCCTTTCCATGATTATGAGTCTGAGACGGTCATAGCCCATCTTACCAAACTGCACGATATACCCACCCTTTTCACTAATGAGGACAAGATCCGCCACTACTATATCCTTAAGCTGTGTCCTTTCTCTCTAAAGGATGACGCTAAAGCCTGGTTCACTTCTCTTGATCCTGGATGTGTGAGTAGCCCCCAGGATATGGTCTATTACTTTTGTGAGAAATATTTCCCTGCCCATAAGAAGCAAGCTGCTTTGCAGCAAATATACAACTTTTCTCAACTCAAAGAAGAGAGTCTCCCACAAGCTTGGGGGAGGCTCGTCCAGCTACAGAATGCTTTGCCTGATCACCCTCTTAAGAAGAACGAGATACTTGATATCTTCTATAACGGACTTGTCGATGCTTCTAGAGACCACTTAGATAGTTGTGCTGGTTGTGTTTTTAGGGAATGAACTATAGAACAAGCTCCTAAGCCAAATCCGAAGAAAAGAGGTATTCTATTCCCCAGTCCCGAAGATATGCAAGAAGCCAAGAAATCTATGCAAGAGAAAGGCATTAGATCTGAATATATCAAAAATCTACCACCTATCGAAGAGATGCATGGTCTCGATAACCCGATACAAGTAGTAGAAGTAAATTCTCTGCATAGGCTTGATGAGAGTGATATTCCTTTTGTCAAACCTGCTAGCCTATGCCTTGATGAATTTGACAACTTTGTTGCCAAACAACAGAGTTTCAATGATTATGTTAGCAGACATTTGGAACAAAGTACTCGTATGCTTAGTCATTTAAGTGCTTGTGTAGACAGAAATGTCAATGATCTGAAGCTTCTGAGTAAACATGCCTCTATGATTACTACTTTGGTAGAACAAGTACTTAAAGCTCAGAATGACCTGCTCAATGAATTAAATGACAACTCTGTCAGAGTCATTACTAGAGGAGGCAAAATGATTCAGGAACCTTTGTATCCTGAAGGGCATCCAAAGAGAACTGATCAAGATTCTCAAGAAATTAATGTTGATACACCTAGTCATCCTAAGGAGAATAAAAAGGATGATAGAAACCTACATGTCAGTTCACCAAACACCATCACACCTGAAGAACAAAATGATATTTCTGTGTCTGATGTAGAAACACAATCTGGTGATGAACATGAACCTGGTGACAATATGGACAGCGATGTTCATAATGATGCTCAATCTGGCAATGATAAGGATGTGGAGATTGAACCTACGGTTAATCCTGATAATCCACAACCTAAGAGATAGGATAAGAATGACTTCACTGCTAGGAAGCAAGATAAATAAAGGGAGCCATGGGTTCAGAGACCTATGCCCTTTCCTCCTAAGCCATCCAAGAAAAAGGATGATGAGGATTTTGAGCGCTTTATTGAAATGATAAGACCCGTCTTTCTGCAGATGCGGTTAGTTGATATGCTCAAAATGTCTCTGTATGCAAAGTACATGAAAGATATCGTGACCAATAAATGAAAGATACCAGACCTTGAGATCTCCACCATGCTTGCCAATTACACTTTCAAAGGCGGAACTCCTAAGAAACTTGGTGATCCCGGAGTGCGCACTATACCTTTCTCCATTAAAGGAAACTACGTAAGAACTGCCTTATGTGACCTTGGAGCCGGTGTTAGTGTTATGCCTCTCTCTCTCTTTATTGTAGACTTGAACTGGATAAGTTCACACCCACTGAATTTTCTCTGCAAATGGCTGATACATCAACTGCTTTCCCTGTCGGCATTTGCGAGGATGTGCCTGTTGTGGTTGCTAACACCACTATCTTAACAAACTTTGTTATCTTGGATATTCCCAAGGATGATGCCATGGCTGTCATCCTCGGAAGACCCTTTTTAAACACGGCAGGGGCTGTTATAGATTGCAACAAAGGAAATGTCACTTTCCATGTCAACGGTAATGAGCATACAGTGCACTTTCCGAAGAAACGATATCAAGTACATTGCATCAATGCTATCGAAAAAACTTCATCGATTCTTATTGGGAGCCTTGAATGCCCTATTCCTCCTGTCAAGATGAAGTATGAGTTGCTTGTTGCGGAGATTCATATCCCCATTGAGGTGCCTTAGTGACTATTCAAAAATTCTCCGTTCTCTTTTGCGATTCGGAAAAGTTTTGTCATGAGGATTTGATCAACCCCATTGACGGATTTCTTTCGATCCCCATGAAATGGATGAATCAAAGAGTCACATACCTCTGTTTTAAGCTTTCACTTTCTGTTGCTTAGAAGAAAAATGATAGATTTAGTTTAGTTTTTCCCTGTTTTCTGTTTTACCGTCCCGGAGAAAAGTACCCCAAAAATAAAAGTTCTCCGATGGTCCTGAAAATATAGTATGATTTTTTGGAATATTTGAAAAATACTGGGACTGAGAGCTGGCCTGGGGGCCACCCGAGTGGGCCACAAGCTTTGTCACCGCGGCCTACCCCCTTGCCGCGGAAAGCAAGCTTGTGGGGCCCACGGGGACCCCCTCCACTCATGACAGCTCCCATCCTCCTGTTCTTCCTCTAGAAAAAATTGTTTCGCGGCTCAAACCCGTGTTCTTGCTCATTTGGTTGTGATTTTTGATCTCCTTGCTCAAAGCACCATTCTCCGAACCGTTTTGGGGAAATTACTCCTTGGTAAGTGACTTCTCCATTGGTCCAATTAGTTTTTGCTCTAGTGCTTTATCCTTCGCGTATCCTTGCTACCTTGGTGACCCTGTTCTTGAGCTTGAAATGATGATTTTAGCTGGTCCCAAGTAGTTTTAGCGCGTGATACGGTCTCTAGGCGCTAGTAGGAGTAGTTGCTACAAAGTGTGGTTGGTCCTTATTCACTTTTCTCTTGTACTTTGAAAATTTCAGAAAAAGAAATTATCTTCAGGAGGAAGTTTCATGGTGGTTCCTCAAGTAAGAAGGGTCCCCGTCTTTCTTTTCAGGAGCCCGAACCTTACCAACTAAGGGACGCACCGGTACAGCCATGTGAATGGCCTTCCGATGAGTTCATGATCGAAGCCGGCTTCAAGGATGAGTTTGATACAGTTGTCCGCAATGTCGGGTTAGAAGAATTCCTCTCAGATAAATGTGAACAGTATGCTATGCTCACTGCCTCTTTCGTGCGTAGATTTAAATTTTCAGTTGGCCGTGACTCATCCATACTGTTTGATCTGTATGACAAATCTTACGTCATTGATTTGGAGGATTTTAATTGGATTTGCAAGATACCCGATGGCGGTAATCTTAAAGATCCTGCTAAGTCTTCGGTTAGAGATTTTGTCTCTAGTATAATTGTTGGAGAAACTAGAGACATCACGCGAGGTACCATAGGAAGCATTCATTTCCCTGCCTTGCACTACTTTGCCCACTTCATAGGTAGATGCATTCACGGCAAGGTTCAACATTGTCACCTATGCGCATCCGACCTTAGTATCCTTAAGAGCGCAGTCACAGGTGACAACAACTTCAACATGGGAGCTATTATAGCAAGGAGGCTGAGTAAGAATGCTATTGATGGGGATTTATTTGGCGGTATCTATGCCACTCGCATAGCAAATTTTCTTGGAGTACCCATCCGCGCAGGAGATCCCTCGCTCCATACAGCTTTCCTTGACCGCGTCGCTATGACACGCTACTAGTTCCTTGAGAGGGATGATGAATCTCTCCTATACCGATTGATATTTGACCGGCAGCGTGTTTTCCACATTACCCTTCCTACTCCTGCTTTCTTTGACTTTCAGGTAAAACGGAGATACTACATAACCATAGAAAGAGGAGTATGAGAGGGAGGCGACGGCTGCTCGTCTTCGTGAAGCAACTATTCAGGCAGTGGCTGCAGCGCTCCCTTATAACCCCGATTATGATTTTTGGTTTCGCCAGGACCAGGCTTGGGAGTAAACCAAGCTAGGCCAAAAGCCTGAGCTTGGGGGAGTACGTGTTCTCACCGACTTTACGTTCATGCTTATGCTTTCACTTTGTTAGCCGGTGTTTACACTTTGTCACTGTTTTATCCATGCTAGTTTATTTTTGTTTTCCTGTTTTCTTGTTTTGTGTCCTGTTGAGAAAACCCAAAAATATTTTCTTTTTCTTCTTTTTGCTTGTTGGGAGCTTTCCCATGTAAATAGTTTCTTTTTCTTTGGGTCAAGGTAGAAGATATTGGTTACAATGTTTAGTGGCTTTTGCATGCATACCTGTTTAGCTTTCAAAGAGCCATATTACTTTGTCTTCTCCTTTGTGTTTGCATGCAGATTCAGCTTAGTCCAATGCACGAGCACTCTTATTATTGTTCACATCGTTCGATCGTGCAAGTGAAAGGCAATAATGATGATATATGATGAAGTGACTGAGACTGGAAAAGCTGGTATGAACTCTATCTATTTTGTTTTTGTAAATATGACTAGCTTGTCGTCCCAGATTCAGCTTTGTTGTGAGAGAACCATGTTTGCAATGACAACTTAGAGATCATAGTTTCTGATGCCATGCTTATTTAGCTAGGATCTTATAATTGTTTATCTTGAATGCCAACATAGATTTTGAGATGACTATGGTGTAGCATGATAGGATGGTATTCTCCTTTGAATGATTCAAGTGGCTTGACTTGGCGCATGTTCATGCATGTAGTTGAAACAAAATCAACATAGCCTCTATGATGTTCGTGTTCATGGTGATTTATATCCTGTTCATGCTTGCACTCCATGTTAGTGAAACTCATTGCATCTTGATGACTGTTGTCGCTCTCTAGTTGGTCGCTTCCCAGTCTTTTCCTAGCCTTCACTTGTAATAAGCGGAATACTGCTTGTGCATCCACTTCCTTAAACCCAAAAGTTTTTCCATGAGAGTCTACCATACCTACCTATTTGCGATATCTACCTGCCGTTCCAAGTAAATTTGCATGTGCCATTCTCTAAACCTTCAACAAATAATCTGTTTCCCATGCCCGAACCGCTCATGTGGTGACAAGGGGCTATTGATATCTTCCATGTTAGGCGTGTTATCCTCGACATCTGTTTATTCACTGTCATTCACGAGAAAGGGGCCGATAATTGGAATGCCCAGTTCCACGCTTAAATCGAAAACATAACTGTAAAACAAGACTCCCCCCGGATTGATGTTAGTATGGACGGTACCCGAGGATTCGGCTAGCCGTGGAGTGTGATTGATTGGTGGAGGGGGAGTTAAAACTTTACTTTTCTGTTTGGGAACCGCCTATAGCATGAATAGCATGGAAGATATTAAGGACTCTTGGTCATTGCATTGACAATGAAAGCATGACACCCAAAATTATTATCTCTGTTTTCAAAGCTTGAGCTCTGGCACCTCTGCAAATCAATGCTTCCCTCTGCGAAGGGCCTGTCTATTTATTTTCCTGTTGAGTCAGCCTCCTCATATATAAGCACCAATTAGAGAGCACCTCTGTCATTCTTATGCTTTGCTTTTGATTGATATTAAGTATGACTATGACTGGATCTTCGTTGCTATGAATTACAATGTTTAGTCAGCCCTTGATTTTTGAAAGTGCTCTGCATTTATGTTTTGCGGTCTCAGAAAGAGCTAGCGAGATACCACCTATTCATATTGCTTCATGCTTGTTTTGATTGAATTGTTGGTATTTGAAACACATTATTATTTGCTCATTCGCTGATTATGCCATTGATATTAGTTTACCGTGAGACCTTTGTGTCACTTGCTTATGTGGTTAACTTGTGATCTTGCTGAAATTTTGGTTATGAGTTAGAAATAGTTGCAACAACAAGATCAAACAGAGTTTGTCAAAGTTTTTCTTTCTCTTTCAGTTTGTCAACTGAGTTGCTTGAGGACAAGCAAGGTTTTAAGCTTGGGGGAGTTGATACGTCTCCATCGTATCTACTTTTCCAAACTCTTTTGCCCTTGTTTTGGACTCTAATTTGCATGATTTGAATGGAACTAACCCGGACTGACACTGTTTTCAGCAGAATTGCCATGGTGTTGTTTTTGTGCAGAAATGAAAGTTCTCGGAACATCCTAAAAATTTACGGAGAATATTTTGGAAAATAGGAAAAATACCTGCGCAAAGATCCACCGGAGGGGACGGGCCAGTGGGCCACAAGCCCTGTTGCCGCGACCCCCCTGGCCACGGCAACCAAGCTTGTGGGGCCCACGTGGCTCTGCCGCCCCAACTCCAGCTCTATAAATTCAGTTCGTCCCAAAAAAATAAGAAGAGAAGATTTCATCGCGTTTGCGATACGGAGGCGCCGCCACATCCTGTTCTTCATCTGGAGGACAGATCTGGAGTCCATTTTGGGCTCCGGAGAGGGGAAATCGTCGCCATCATCATCATCATCAACCTTCTTCCCTCTCCAATTCCATGAATCTCTTCATCGTTCGTGAGTAATCTATTTGTAGGCTCGCTGGGCGGTGATGAGTAGGATGAGATCTATCATGTAATTAAGTTAGTTTTGACGGGGATTGATCCCTAGTATCCACTATGTTCTGAGATTGATGTTGCTACTACTTTGCCATGCTTAATGCTTGTCACTAGGTGTCGGGACCCCGATCCTAAGCCATAGGAATCCAGCCTGTAACACATCTCGTCCCTTTGCGGTCTCACGCACGGTTAACTCCACGGCTGCAGCCTTACCTTAGCCGGGACCGTTTGCGTCTTTTGACTCACGTATGCAATAGTGTCGCTAGTATTCCAATGTCAAAAAACCCGGATCGACATGTCTAGTCATAAACCAAAGTGACAGTACCACACAAGGACATGCATACATGACCCAAAAAAGCAGGTGTCGGTCACCAGCGAGTGTAGACGAGTCATAGCAAGCTACAAGGACTCCATTACATCGCGTGACATTTCCCCAAAGGGGACAGACACAGCAGCTAAGAAGGACACATGCCGATAAACCAATGTGTCCGGAGCAGTAGCGAACTACCAAGGCTCATTGGATCACAAAGGGGCATTTCCTTGTAAGGAGTTCTACTAAAGTCCACGACTAGGTAATCGAACCCCATACATATCAAGTACGACACACGTACGCGTGGCATACCGATATGTATAGATACATCGATGGCATCACAACATAACCATAAACGTACAAGCTTTATTTAAGAGGCTCGGAACAGCCACACACATAATATTACACATTAAGGGTCTCACGACCAATAATAGCAGTCATTGAGTTACAAGCCAGCGAAAGAGTTTAATGTCTGAGTACAGACAGGGCAACTAGAAGGCACATGGCCTGACTATACTACAGACCCAACCTAGGGCCAGATCGTAGCTGGGACACCAGCTACTCGTCGTCGTCGATGTCTACGAAGAACCCTCCATTAGGGTCATTAGCAACCTCCGCAACATTTATTAAGCAAACATGAGTACGAAGGTACTCAGCAAGACTTTAGGATATCTAACTACTCATGCAAGGTATCAAAAGAGTATTGTGGGGTTTCATGCGGAAAGCCAGCATCTGACTCGTGGCTAAACAACTTGCATTTTTAAATAATTTTGACAACTTGATTTCTCGCACACGAGTCCACTAACACCACAACAATACACTATCGTGGAATCATTCCGTCTCCATACGGAATTGCCGTCCACGACACTCACGCTTATATTGGCAATTTTATGAGTAGCCATTGAAGTTATCTATGAACAACATATGTCTCCAAGTAGTCCATATCCGCGGACGCGGCTATTCGAATAGATCATAACCCTGCAGGGGTGTACTTCGTCACACACGCTCTCGCCACTTATCGCCATGTGCACGTCATGCACCTCGGCAACCTTCAAGCGGAAGCCTAGCGAGGGAGTCGGCCACGACCGTTAACCACATTAGTACCTAGTCCAGGTTTATCGCCTATCTAAGAGTAACCCGTACGGAAGTCCGGACGAGGTTTCCGCCACGGCCTCAAACGATGTGCGCAGGGTTCCCAAGCCCACCATCCGGGTGCCACTTGGTACACCGTGCCACTTCCTACCGCATCACGGCCCACCTCTCAGGTAAGCACCATGAACGGCCTCCAGCATTACAATAAACACCAGAAACTACTTGCAACTCCTGGACAGAGTACTAAGCGATTAATAGGCTGAGCGGGGTCATATTTCAGGGCCCAGCATGTGGTAGTATCTATTCTTGGATTACATACACGGAACTTAGTTCCTAAGGACGGTTCCAATGAAACAACCCGCCATGTACTCCTACACAGCCTTTCACCGGTACCTTTACCAAATCAGGTTCAACACACAACCTTTGCTTACCGAACACATTCTCACAATTCTTTTCATCTCCCAGATGACAGACCATACACAACTCTAAGCATAGCATGCATAGCAGGATAAGGCTCAACATAGCTTAAGCAACTATTAGGTATGCTAGGTTGCAAGGTTCGGCTATTTACTGTGACAAGGTTAGGTCATGCAAAGGAAGTGGGTTCAACTAACGTGGCAAAAGCATTTGAAGCATTTGATCCTAATGCAATAAATAAGTGCAGGAGCAAGAACATGGGATTTATCGGGATGATCAAAATGGTTTCTTGCCTTGTTGCTCAGAGGAGGTACAATATCCGTCAGACGGATATTCGGTGGAATCCAGGGGTGCGGAGCCTACCAAAATGAATGGCAACAATCAATAACAATCATATGCAAACAAGATGATGCATGAGCATTGCACGAGAATGCAAAGTGATAAACTAATAAAATCAACATGTATTAGGTTTGAAGTTGATTTGAATCACATTCAAATATCAATTCAAACGAGGTATTCTCGGATACCGATTTAATTGATTCGACCTAATGCTCAAATCAACTTGATGTTAGCATGCATGAGATGTCATGTTAAGGTACTGGTTTGTTATTAGAACATTGTTTGATCATATCATTCATAATGAAATTTGAATATTTTCCAAATTCCATTTATAAAATATTTATAAGAATTGACTTATTCATTAATCTACAAGTTTGGGTTCTGTAACTTTTTTCAAACATGGTTGAAAATAGCATATTCAGATTCCTTGAATTTTTCTGATACTTTTTCATATATAAATTATTTTCATTGGAGTTACACATTAATTTCTATGAATTTTTGAAGTTTTAAACATTTCTGGAATTATTTTTATACTGGAAAATACTTTTACTGCATCAGCATGACATCAGCAGGTCCATCTGGCCGTTGAAAGTCAAACCTGACCAGTGGGACCCACTTGTCAGTCTCTCTAGTCAGTTTTAGATTAAGATTAAACTTAATTAGCTGATTAATCTTACTGGACCCACATGTCAGTGTCTTATTAATTTATCTGATTTATTTTTATTATTTCTAAACTATCCAGAGGCTGGCCCCACCAGTTAGTGGCTCAGGCCAGCCGAGATCCACCGGCGGCGAGGTCGTCCTCGCCGGCGGGGAGCCTTCGGCGAGCACCAGAACATCGGGGGGGCTCGGAAATGACGCACCGAGGGCCAAACGCACGGCTGAGACCATGGGAGGAACGGCCACTCGATGGCGCGCACGATGGGACAAGCCCCAGGGGCTGGGGTGGCCGGGATCAACGCCGGCGACGGACTTGGCTGCGACCAAGTTCGGCCATCGTCGAAGCCATCGAATACAGGGGCAAAACGCGCGGGGCTGGGCACTGAACGCATCTACATGATGTCCTGAGGCTGTTGTTGGCCTCAGACTGATCAACCCGTCACCGGAGGGCTGCCGGCGAGGAGCTGCAGCGGCGGTCCTCGTCGGGCTCCGATGGAACTAAGCCTAGAGGAGGGGGATCGACGGGGAGAGCTTAGGGGAAATGACCGCATGCTCACGGGGAGTGCAGTGGTGGTGTTAGTTTGCTCGGGGACGGGCTGAGGGCGACAAATCGAGCAGAGCTCGCCGGCGGCCGAAGGTTGAAGACGACGGTGTCGTGGGCATTGCAGGGCTCGGGGTGGCTTCGGCTTCTGCATGGAGGACCAGATCGACGATGCGGAGCTAACGACGTGCTCAACAAGAGGATCCTATGGCAAGGGGCACGGGGTGCTCGAGCTTTGCTCGGGCTCCAATGGCGGCAGAACGAGGGAGGAGAGATCTGAGAGGAGGGGGGGATCTGGCGCTGGGAATGGATAGGGTCGGCCACGGGGATCTTATCCCCGTTCTTGTGAGCACGAAACGGCGGCCAGGCAGCCAGGGAGCTCATGGAGGCGCGTGGCGACACGGCGGCCACCTCCTGCTCCTACTGGCGAGGAGGAAGACGACAGGGGCAGCTGGGCCGGACCGGCTAGGCGACAGGTAACTTCTTTCCCATTTTCTTTCTGTTTTATTTATATTTTAATTTCTGACATTGATTTACTATTTATTTTAGTTCCCAAATAAATTGTAAAAACTATGTTAAGCACCCTAGAATATTTGTTGGAATATTTCCAACCATTCATAAAGTTTTCCACATTTTTGAAAGTTTAAAGTTTCTGATTTCAAATTTAAAACTTGAATCCAGTAGCTTTTTGCACTTATTTAAAATGCTTATAGTGTCAAGAAAAATGTTTTATTCATTGCTCATTTACTTTCATGATTTATCAGAAAGTTTGAAATTTTCTTGAGGCCATTTTGGATTCATTGATTTTAACTAGTTTGAGATTTCCTTTATTTAAAGTAGTGGCTAGGGTTTTGAGTTTTTCCTTTACCACTTTCTTCTTCTTGTTGGGAAATTCTTAGATGCAATGCAAAGAAGACATGAGCACAAGACTAACTTGCTTAAGGTGTCAGCGATGTGACAACTCTCCCCCACTCAAAGGAATCTCGTCCCGAGATTTAGAAGTCGTCGGGAATAACGCAGGATACTCAAGTCGGAGACGATCCTCTCTTTCCCAAGTTGCCTCCTTTTCAGAATGATTTGACCATTGAACTTTAAGAAACTTGAGGTTTCGACGTCGAGTGGTACGCTCAGCTTGATCAAGAATACACACGGGGTATTCTTGGTATGAAAGGTTATCTTGGAGATCAAGCGTTTCGTGGTCCACTTCACGGATAGGGTCCGAAAAGCAACGCCTGAGTTGCGAGACGTGGAAGACATCATGAACCTTGGAAAGATGCGGAGGAAGTTCCAACTGGTAGGCAACTTCTCCTCGTTTGGCAAGAATGCGAAAAGGACCAATGTAACAAGGAGCCAACTTGCCCTTGATACCGAATCGATGGGTACCCTTCAAAGGTGTAACCCGAAGGTAAGCCTTCTCGTCAACTTCAAAGGTCACAGCCTTATGATGACGATCATATTGGCTCTTTTGACGAGACTGGGCTGTTTTCAACTTTTCACGAATGATGCGAACCTGCTCTTCTACATCCTGGATCATATCCGAGCCAAAGAGTTGCCTCTCTCTGGTTTCTGACCAATTAAGAGGTGTTCGACATCTTCGTCCATAGAGAACTTCAAAAGGGGCTTTGCCCAAGCTTGATTGATAACTATTGTTATAAGCGAATTCGGTGAATGGAAGGCACTTCTCCCAATTCATACCGAACGAAATAACAGAAGCTCGGAGCATATCTTCTAAGATTTGATTCACTCTTTCTACTTGACCACTTGATTGGGGATGGAAAGCAGTGCTAAAAGATAAGTGAGTACCCATGGCATTCTGAAAACTTTCCCAGAAGCGAGAAGTAAAGATACTCCCACGGTCCGAGTTAATCTCCAGGGAAACACCATGAAGAGACACTATTCGGGAGATATATAACTCTGCTAGCTGGCTAGCTGTTATACTCTCACGAACGGGAAGAAAATGAGCCACTTTGGAAAGACGGTCAATGACCACAAAGATAGCTTTATTTTCTTTCTTGGTCTTGGGAAATCCGGTAATGAAATCCATGCTAACTTTATCCCATTTCCATTCAGGAATAGCTAGAGGTTGAAGGGTGCCAGTAGGCCTTTGATGTTCTACCTTAACTCGACGACAAACATCGCAGTTAGCGACGAACTCAGCAATTTCTCTCTTCATCCTAGTCCACCAGAACCTCTCGCGTAGGTCCTGATACATCTTAGTACTACCGGGATAAATGGTGATAGGAGAATCATGAGCCTCCTTAAGGATTAACTGCCTTAGATGTGGGTTCTTAGGAACCACTAGACGATTCTGGAAGAACACAACACCTTGATCGTTCATGGAAAATTCTTTAGCGTTTCCGCTAAAAATATTCTCCTTGATCCGTGATATACCCTTGTCACGCTTTTGGCCAGCTATAATTCGATCCTTTAGAGTAGGCTTCGCCACTAGGGTAGAAAGGAATCCTTGAGGAACAATATGAAGATTGAACTTCCAAAAATCCTCATGGAGATGTGGTTGACCTTGTTGTAGCATCAAATTGTTACAATAAGATTTACGACTTAGTGCATCGGCCATAACATTGGCCTTCCCCGGGGTGTAAGTTATCCCTAAGTCGTAATCCGAGATCAAGTCAACCCACCGTCTTTGCCTGAGATTCAAATCCGGTTGGGTGAAGATATATTTCAGACTTTGGTGATCAGTGAATATTTCGCAACGATTACCCAAAAGGTAATGTCGCCAGGTTTTTAGTGCATGGACCACAGCTGCAAGCTCAAGGTCATGTGTGGGATAATTATCCTCATGTGGACACAACTGTCGAGATGCGTATGCGATCACATGACGATCTTGCATGAGAATGCAACCTAATCCTTGTCGCGAGGCGTCACAATAGATAACAAAGTCCTTAGAAAAATCTGGTGGTAGCAACACAGGTGCGGAAGTCAGGCGTCTTTTCAGTTCCTGAAAACTATGCTCACACTATGGTGTCCACTCGAACTTTTTATCCTTCTTGAGGAGTTCAGTTAGAGGCTTTGCAACCTTGGAGAAATTCTTGACAAAGCGGCGACAATAGCTCGCTAGACCAAGAAAACTCCTAACTTGCGTAACCGATTCAGGTTGAGTCCAATCAAGGACAGCTTGAACTCTCTCGGGATTGACAGCAACACCCTTACCAGAGATTACGTGACCTAAATAGGTCTCTTCTGGTAACCAAAATTCACATTTTGAAAACTTGGCATAAAGGCGATGCTCTCGAAGTTTCATCAATACCAGCCTTAGATGGTCGGCATGTTCTTGTTCGTTCTTCGAGTAGATGAGAATATCATCGAGGTATACCGCGACGAATTTATCCAAATACTCCATGAAGATTGAATTCACCAGACGAGAGAAGGTGGCTGGGGCATTGGTTAAACCGAAGGACATGACGGTGTACTCGTATTGGCTATAACAAGTAACAAAAGCCGTTTTTGGAATGTCCCCGTTCTTGATCTAGATTTGATGGTATCCCAACCTCAAATCCATTTTGGAGAAGACTAAGGATCCAGCGAGCTGATCGTACATATCGTTGATCCTGGTGAGCGTATACTTGTTCTTTATGGTGACCAGATTAACTGGTCGGTAATCTACAACCATCCGATCCGTTCCGTCTTTCTTCTTGACGAAGAGGACGAGGCAAGCCCAAGGAGAAGAGCTAGGGCGAATAAAACCTTTGTTCAAGGCCTCATCTAGTTGCTTCTTAAGTTCGGCTAGCTCCAGGGGTGCCATCTTATATGGTCTTCTGGCTATTGGGACAGTTCCCGGAACAAGATCTATCACAAACTCTACATCTCTGTCAGGTGGAATTTCTGGCAGTTCCTCTAGAAAAACATCCGGAAAGTCACGGACTACCGGAATGTCTTCAAGTAACGGAAGAGGGTTGGCATTTAGGGAATAGAGTTGGCATTTGGCAACTCGAGTAGAGACATTTACTATCTCACCCGAGGGATGGGTAAGCTGGACATTTCTAGAATGGGTATCAATCTTGGCATAGTGAGCTGACATCCAGTCCATGCCCAATATGATATGAATATCCGAAGATTTCAATGCTATCAATGAGGCTAGAAAAACTAGCATGTCTACTAGAATTTCATTGTCATAGGTTATCCTAGAGGTTTGCCATTTACTACCAGGAGTTTGGACAACCAATGGGATTGGCATATCACAAAAAGACATGTTATGCAACTGTGCATAACTTTCTGAAATGAAGGAATGAGAAGACCCAGTGTCATAGAGAACGGACGCAGGGTGGTGATTAACAAGAAGCGTACCCAGCATGACGTCGGGATCCTCTACAGCTTCTTCTGTGACACATAGTTCACACAGCCACGTGCAGGAGTTGGCCTCACATAGTAAGCTTTGCCCGACTTTTCTTGCCCGACGGACTTTCCGGGTTGCTTGGCACCCACATTCCAAGGACTCTCGCGGGAATAGTGCCCTAGTTCTCCACACTTGTAGCATATCACTTGGTTGGCACGTGGTGCAGCATTGCTAGCTGGACCACCATAAGCTTTTGCTGGAGGGTTGGCATGATTCGTCTGAGGCGCCACGTAGGATGGCCTCGGAGTGTATCTTGGCGGCAGAGAACTGTTCGGAACCCATAGCCTGCGTTTTGGAAACATGGAACCGGAAGACGAGCCGATGTCACGGGAGTGCTTCCTTGTGGCTTCGAAGTCAGTATGACCAGTCTCGGCACTGATCGCTTTGTTGACCAGGGCTTGAAAGCTTGCACACTCATGGAGGCGCAGATCACGACGGAGCTCAGGGCTCAGACCCTTACGGAACCTTGCTTGCTTCTTGGCGTCAGTAGACACCCCCTCTGTTGCATAGCGGGCGAGGTTACCGAACTCGCGGCTATAGGCATCCACAGACAACTTGCCCTGAGTGAAGGCACAGAACTCCTCTCTCTTTCTGTCCATCAGGCCCTCTGGAATATGGTGCATACGAAAAGCTGCACTGAAGTCTGCCCATGTGGCTACTGGTTCAGCGGGACGCATAGCTTCAAAGTTCTCCCACCACAGATTGGCGGGTCCTTCCAGGAAATACGCCGCAAAGGTTACCTTGTCGGCCTCAGACACATTCGTAGAGCGAATCTTGCGTGAGATGCTACACAGCCAGTCATCAGCGTCGAGGGGATCGACGGAATGATGAAACTTTGGAGGATTCAACTTCACAAAGTCGTTGAGGGACACTGCAGCATTCCTAGGCTGACGAGCCGTATTCTTCTCAATACGCTCTAACAGTCGGTTGGTCTCCCTTTTATTTCTCTCTGCCTCAAGCATCACTTCCGCCAGAGAGGGCGGGTGAGGCAGGTCTTCCTGCGACGCTTGACTACCCTTGCCTTGCTCATGACCACGGGCACGGTTCAACCTGGTGAACACCATCCTGACAAACAAACTCACAGCTTAGACCAATATCATATCAATACTAGCTATGGATTAAGAATGTACTGAACACACGCAATGCGGAAATGAATATCCGAACAGCATGGTAACAAGCAACTGCTATATATACACCATGGTTCATACACACCCTTACATAGTTCAGTACAACCTTAACCGAAGAGCAAACTACTGAAATTATGAAACTACTCATCAGAGGCTTACAAACTTCCTATACATTATTTATCTAGGCCTCTGGAATTCATTTCACATTACAGGCATACTTCACAAGTCACGCAGGACTGTGAACATACGGCTACTACCATACTATCCTTTCGCTCACAGCTCAGGCATCCGCATAGAACATCTCATAGAGATTACCTCCATGACCTGGCAGCTCAGCCTGCGTATCAGGAAACACTCTAGCCTGAGATCCCTAGGATCCATAAGGACACGGATGTGGCCTTGGTCCCCTGACTGGTGGTAAGAGGGGTCCCCGAAGAGGTGTGACTCCTCCTATAGCTGGCCAGTCAATGTGAGCCGGAAGATGGGTCCTAACAGGGTTCAGCATCTCCATATCTCCATACCCTGTCTGGACTACCGGTGCCAGCTGCGTTAAAGCCGTCCACAGACGGGCACGGGTAGCATATAGCTCCATGCGGAGGGCACGAGCATCCCTATCTCTGTTCTCTAGCATCTTAACAGTGGATTGTAGTAGTGGATCCTCCATAGAAAAATCAAAATAGACTCCACTGAGGTATCCCTCTTCACCAGTCTGAGAGGCCGGAACATAGCAGAACTCTGAATTCTGCAGCAGTGCATGTCTCGCTCTCATAATGGTCAGCATTGAATAGGCAGCATCTTGTAGTGCCATGTCAACAGTGACTCCCAACCCATAGGACCAATGGATTGGCTTCTCAGCTCCAGGGTAGTCTGGAAATACCCTAACAGTGCAGATGTACTGGCTCTGGTTGAAGTCTCGGTACTGTTCCTCCACTGTGTACTCGGGGTACCAGCGGTAACCGCACACCGACATCACCCTAACCAGCATGGACGTATGACCCGGCACATCAATGCACCTGGTCAGACGTACCACCTGACGAGAAGGACGGCCAGGCATCTGTAAATAGAGAGTAATGCAAAAAGCATTAGAGCACCGAATGCAAAATTGGGTAGCATAACGGCTGTAAATGCTCAAAAATCAATTTTGAGACAACCCAAAATGGAATAGCGTAACCACTCAACTATCAAGTTCAACTCTCTGATCATCAAACTTACTTCCTTTTTCCTAGGAATAAAAGAAACCCAAATATCTCTTGACCCGTAGTCCTATAATCTACCGATCGGAAAGACGAGCCTAGAAGAAGATGAGTAACCTAGTCCTTAATTCCCGCAGAAAAGACGAGGATGACCAGAATAGAATAAATTGAGAAGAGAACAAGAGTCTTACGTTCCCTTCCACAAACAATTCCCTTATATATAACTAGATAAATTCTAGACTCAACTTCGACCAGTTTGGCTTAGTAATCCTACAGTCAGTCAGGCTCTGATACCAACGCTGTCGGGACCCCGATCCTAAGCCATAGGAATCCAGCGTGTAACACATCGCATCCCTTTGCGATCTCACGCACGGTTAGCTCCACGGCTGCAGCCTTACCTTAGCCGGGACCGTTTGCGTCTTTTGACTCACATATGCAATAGTGTCGCTAGTATTCCAATGTCAAAAAACCCAGATCGACATGTCTAGACATAAACCAAAGTAGAAGTACCGCACAAGGACAGGCATACATGACCCAACAAAGCAGGTGTCGGTCACCAGCGAGTGTAGACGAGTCGTAGCAAGCTACAAGGACTCCATTACACCGCGTGACATTTCCCCAAAGGGGACAGACACAGCAGCTAAGAAGGACACATGCCGGTCAACCAATGTGTCCGGAGCAGTAGCGAACTACCAAGGCTCATTGGATCACAAAGGGGCATTTCCTTGTAAGGAGTGCTACTAAAGTCCACGACTAGGTAATCGAACCCCATACATATCAAGTACGACACACGTACGCGTGGCATACCGATATGTATAGATACATCGATGGCATCACAACATAACCATAAACATACAAGCTTTATTTAAGAGGCTCGGGAGAGCCACACACATAATATTACACATTAAGGATCTCACGACCCATAATAGCAGTCATTCAGTTACAAGCCAGCGGAAGAGTTTAAACTGTCTGAGTACAGACAGGGCAACTAGAAGGCACATGGCCTGACTATACTACAGACCCAACCTAGGGCCAGATCTTAGCTGGGACACCAGCTGCTCGTCGTCGTCGGTGTCTATGAAGAACCCTCCATTAGGGTCATTAGCAACCTCTGCAACATTTATTAAGCAAACATGAGTACGAAGGTACTCAGCAAGACTTTAGGATATCTAACTACTCATGCAAGGTATCAAAAGAGTATTGTGGGGTTTCATGCGGAAAGCCAGTATCTGACTCGTGGCTAAACAACTTGCATTTTTAAATAATTTTGACAACTTGATTTCTCGCACACGAGTCCACTAACACCACAACAATACACTACCATGGAATCATTCCGTCTCCATACGGAATTGCCGTCCACGACACTCACGCTTATCTTGACAATTTTATGAGTAGCCATTGAAGTTATCTATGAACAACATATATCTCCAAGTAGTCCATATCCGCGGACGCGACTATTCGAATAGATCATAATCCTGCAGGGGTGTACTTCGTCACACACGCTCTCGCCACTTATCGCCATGTGCACGTCATGCACCTCGGCAACCTTCAATCGGAAGCCTAGCGAGGGAGTCGGCCACGACCGTTAACCACATTAGTACCTAGTCCAGGTTTATCGCCTATCTGAGAGTAACCCGTACGGAAGTCCGGCCGAGGTTTCCGCCACGGCCTCAAACGATGTGCGTAGGGTTCCCAAGCCCACCATCCGGGTGCCACTTGGTACACCGTGCCACTGCCTACCGCATCACGGTCCACCTCTCAAGTCAGCGCCATGCACGGCCTCCAGCATTACTATAAACACCAGAAACTACTTGCAACTCCTGGACAGAGTACTAAGCGATTAATAGGCCGAGCGGGGTCATATTTCAGGGCCCAACATGTGGTAGTATCTAGTCTTGGATTACATACACGGAACCCAGTTCCTAAGGACGGCTCCAATGAAACAACCCGCCATGTACTCCTACACAGCCTTTCACCGGTACCTTTACCAAATCAGGTTCAACACACAACCTTTTCTTACCGAACACATTCTCACAATTCTGTTCATCTCCCAGATGACAGACCATACACAACTCTAAGCATAGCATGCATAGCAGGATAAGGCACAACATAGCTCAAGCAACTATCAGGTATGCTAGGTTGCAAGGTTCGGCTATTTACTGTGACAAGGTTAGGTCATGCAAAGGAAGTGGGTTCAACTAACGTGGCAAAAGCATTTGAAGCATTTGATCCTAATGTAATAAATAAGTGCAGGAGCAAGAACATGGGATTTATCGGGATGATCAAAATGGTTGCTTGCCTTGTTGCTCAGAGGAGGGACAATATCCGTCAGACGGATATTCGGTGGAATCCGGGGGTGTGGAGCCTACCGAAATGAATGGCAACAATCAATAACAATCATATGCAAACAAGATGATGCATGAGCATGGCATGAGAATGGAAAGTGATAAACTAATAAAATAAACATGTATTAGGTTTGAAGTTGATTTGAATCACATTCAAATATCAATTCAAACGAGGTATTCTCGGATACCGATTTAATTGATTCGACCTGATGCTCAGATCAACTTGATGTTAGCATGCATGAGATGTCATGTTAAGGTACTGTTTTGTTATTAGAACATTGTTTGATCATATCATTCATAATGAAATTTGAAAATTTTCCAAATTCCATTTATAAAATATTTATAAGAATTGACTTATTCATTAATCTACATGTTTGGGTTCTGTAACTTTTTCAAACATGGTTGAAAATATCATATTCAGATTCGTTGAATTTTTTTGATACTTTTTCATATATAAATTATTTTCATTGGAGTTACAGATTAATTTCTATGAATTTTTGAAGTTTTAAACATTTCTGGAATTATTTTTATACTGGAAAATACTTTTAGTGCATCAGCATGACATCAGCAGGTCCATCTGGCCGTTGAAAGTCAAACCTGACTAGTGGGACCCAGTGGTCAGTCTCTCTAGTCAGTTTTAGATTAAGATTAAACTTAATTAGCTGATTAATCTTACTGGACCCGCATGTCAATGTATTATTAATTTATCTGATTTATTTTTATTATTTCTAAACTATCCAGAGGCTGGCCCCACCAGTCAGTGGCTCAGGTCAGCCGAGATCCACCGGCGGCGAGGTCGTCCTCGCCGGTGGGGAGCCTCCGGTGAGCACCAGAACGTCGGGGGGGCTCGAAAATGATGCACAGAGGGCCAAACGCACGGCTGAGACCATGGGAGGAACGACCACTCGATGGCGCGCACGATGGGACAAGCCCCAGGGGCTGGGGTGGCCGGGATCAACGCCGGTGACGAGCTTGGCGGCGACCAAGTTCGGCCATCGTCGAAGCCATCGAATACAGGGGCAAAACGCGCGGGGCTGGGCACTGAACGCATGTACATGATGTCCTGAGGCTGTTGGTGGCCTCAGACTGACCAACCCGCCACCGAAGGGCTGCCGGCGACGAGCTGCAGCGTCGGTCCTCGTCGGGCTCCGATGGAACTAAGCCTAGAGGAGGGGGATCGACGGGGAGAGCTTAGGGGAAATGACCGCATGCTCACGGGGAGTGCAGTGGTGGCGTTAGTTTGCTCGGGGACGGGCTGAGGGCGACGAATCGAGCAGAGCTCGCCGGCGGCCGAAGGTTGAAGACAACAGTGCCGTGGGTGCCGCAGGGCTCGAGGTGGCTTCGGCTTCTGCAGGGAGGACCAGATCGACGAGGCAGAGCTAACGGCGTGCTCAACAAGAGGATCCTATGGCTAGGGGCACGGGCAGCTCGAGCTTTGCTCGGGCTCCAATGGCGGCAGAAGGAGGGAGGAGAGATCCGAGAGGAGGGGGGATCTGGCGCTGGGAATGGATAGGGTCGGCCACGGGGAGCTTATCGCCGTGCTTGCCAGCGCGAAACGGTGGCCAGGCAGCCAGGGAGCTGCGTGGAGGTGCGCGGCGATGCGGCAGCCACCTCCTGCTCCTACTGGCAAGGAGGAAGACGACAGGGGCAGCTGGGCCGGGCCGGCTAGGCGACAGGTAACTTCTTTCGCATTTTCTTTCTGTTTTATTTCTGTTTTAATTTCTGACATTGATTTACTATTTATTTCAGTTCCCAAATAAATTGTAAAAACTATGTTAAGCACCCTAGAATATTTGTTGGAATATTTCCAACCATTCATAAAGTTTTCAACATTTTTGAAAGTTTAATGTTTCTGATTTCAAATTTAAAACTTGAAGCCAGTAGCTTTTTGCACTTATTTAAAATGCTTATAGTGTCAAGAAAAATGTTTTCTTCATTGCTCATTTACTTTCATGATTTATCAGAAAGTTTGAACTTTTCTTGAGGCCATTTTGGATTCATTGATTTTAACTAGTTTGAGATTTCCTTTATTTAAAGTAGTGGCTAGGGTTTTGAGTTTTTCCTTTACCACTTTCTTCTTCTTGTTGGAAAATTATTAGATGCAATGCAAAGAAGACATGAGCACAAGACTAACTTGCTTAAGGTGTTAGGGATGTGATAACTCACCCCCACTCAAAGGAATCTCGTCCCGAGATTTAGAAGTCGTCGGGAATAACACAGGATACTCAAGTCGGAGACGATCTTCTCTTTCCCAAGTTGCCTCCTTTTCAGAATGATTTGACCATTGAACTTTAACAAACTTGAGGTTTCGACATCGAGTGGTACGCTCAGCTTGATCAAGAATACGCACGGGGTATTCTCGGTATGAAAATTCTTAGATGCAATGCAAAGAAGACATGAGCACAAGACTAACTGGCTTAAGGTGTCAGGGATGTGACACTGGGGCCCGAGTGCCATGATTTCAGATCTGAAATTATTATGTTGTCATCAATATATGTGTGTTTTAGATCCGATCTTGCAAGTTGTAGTTACCTACTATGTGTTATGACCCGGCAACCCCAGAGTGATAATAACCGGAACCACTCCCGGTGATGATCATAGTTTGAGGAGTTCTTGTGTTCACCGAGTGCTAATGTGTTGTTCCGGTTCTTTATTAAAAGGAGAACCTTAATATCCCGTAGTATCCTTTTGGACCCCGCTGCCTCGGGAGGGATGGACAATTGATGTCATGCAAGTTCTTTTCCCTAAGCACGTATGACGACACACGGAATACATGCCTACATCACATTGACGAACGGGAGCTAGCCACATATTTCTCCATGTTATAACTGTTGCATGATGAATGTCATCCAAACAAATCACCCATTGCCTACGAGTTTGTCCCACTACTGTTGTTACTTGTTTTGTTGTGCTGCTGTTACTACTGTTGCCACTACTATTGTTACTTGTTTTGTTCTGCTGCTGTTACTACTGTTGCTGCTGCTGTTACTTGCTTTGCTCTGCTGCTACTTGCTACTGCTGTTACTTGCTACTGTTGCTACTAGCTACTGCTGTCACTACTGCTGTTCCTTGCCACTGCTGTTACTCGTTACACCGTTGCTATCATACTACTTTGCTCGCAGATACTAATCTTTCAGGTGTGGTTGAATGTGACGCATTCAGCTGCTAATACTTGAGAGTATCCTTTTACTTCCTGCCTGGCGAACCAACAAATTTTGGTTGAATACTCTACCCTCGAAAACCGCCACGAACCCACGCGCCGGTGGGCCATTGCAAGACAATTGCTAATTGTTGAGCAACTGGGAGCGGTTCTGGCTCTGTTGCCATGGAGGCATCAAGTCAGGAACACGTCAACTGCATTATTCTAGTGTCGTTGCCGTGGGCAGCTAGCAGCCACGCAGGTGAAGTTCAATAAGGAGTGGGTGGGGGAGTGCTCCAGGCAACACGTGACCTCGAATGGTCTTGGTGTTGCATCGAAAAAGGAGGAGCTGGAACTTCGGAGGTTGGAAGGTCGACGAGTGGAGGAGGTGTACAAAAACGGCCAGTACCACACAATGAAAGCCAAAGGCGCTAGGCGCCTCACCGCTGCACGGCGTGGGCTGATAGGCTCGAGCGTGCCACCTCCAAAGAGCTTTGATGGGTGATGTCTACTATGCAACTTTATTCTTGTAGACGTTGTTGGGCCTCCAAGTGTAGTGTTGTGTAGGACAGCAGCAAATTATCCTCAAGTGGATCACCTAAGGTTAAAAAATCCTTGGAAGGCGTAGGATGAAGATGGTCTGTCTCAAACAACCCTGAAATCAGATACAAGAAATCTCTTGTGTGTGCAACACACACAATACAATGGAAAATTGTATAGGTGCACTAGTTCGGTGAGGAGATGGTTATACAAATTGTATAGTAGATATAGGTTTTTGTAATATGAATAAATAAGAACAGCAAGGGAGCAAGTGTAACATAGCAAGCAAAACGTCATATAAATTCTTGGAAATAAGGCCTATGGTTCATACTATCACTAGTGCAATCTCTCAACAATGATAACATAGTAGAATCATATGGTCATCCCTCAACATGCAACAAAGAATCACTCCAAAGTTCATAAGTCGCGGAGAACAAAATGAAAAGTTGTTGTAGGTAGCGAACTGATATGTCTCCAACGTATCTATAACTTTTGATTGTTCTATGATGTTATGTTATCATTCTTGGATGTTTTATAATCATTTTATAGCAATTTTATATCAATTTTTGGGACTAACCTATTGACATAGTGCCTTGTGCGAGTTGTTGTTTTTTGTTGTTTTTTTCCTTCGGAGAAAATCCATATAAAATGAGGTCCAATTGCCACGAAACTTTATAGAGATTTTTTTGGACCAGAAGGAAACTTGGGGACCAAGATTGAGAAGCATCCAAGGCCCAGGGGGCCACTAGACACCACGGCGCGTGAGAGGCCCATGGTGTGGCCTCGTGTCTAGTGGGGCTCTCCCGATGCTTATGCACCGCCTTTGAGATCTACAAAAACCCCAATATTCCAAAAACCCTAGGGGAGTTTACGAAAAATCGTTTCAGCCACCACAAGTTCCAGATCCAGGAAAACCAATCTAGAGCCTTTTCCAGAGAAGGACACGAGCATGGAGGGGTTCACCATCTCCATTGGTGTTCCTCCCATGATGCGTGAGTAGTTCATATCAGACCTATGGGTCGGTAGGCAGTAGCCAGATAGCTTTGTCTATCATTTTATTTCTCAATACAATGGTCTCCTCGAGATCCATATGATGTAACTCTTTTTTTTGCGGTGTGTTTGTTGGGATCCGATGAATTGTGAGTTTATGATTAGATCTATGAAAACATATTCATGCTTGATTATTATAGCCTCATATTTCCAGTCTCACATTTGGTTTTTGTCTGGCCAACTTGATATTTTATCTTTCAATGGGAAGAGATGCTTTGTGATGGGTTCGATCTTGTGGTGCTCAATCTCAGTGAAAGAAAGATACATGGCACGCATGTATCATTGCCATTATGGAAAAAAAGATGGGGCCTATTCCTACATGAATAGATCTTGTCTACATCATGTCATCGTTCTTAAGGCATTACTCTGTTTCTCCATGAAATCAATACACTAGAAGCATGCTGGATGGCGGTCAATGTGTAGAGTAATAGAATTATTATTTTGGACGTGATACCTATATAGATCATTGCCATGAATATCAACATAATTATTTGCTTCTCTATCAATTTCCCAACAGTAATTTTTCTACCCACCGCTTTCTATTTTTCTCGAGGGAAGCCACTAGTGAAACCTACCGCCCCCGGATCTACTTCACATCATCTATTTGCAAACTCTACTTTGCTATTTGCTTTTCTACTTCATTTGCTCTTTTGTTTTCGGATCTAGATTATCAAAAAAATACCTTTATGCGTTCTATTTGCTATCACTCATACTTGCATCTATCAATCTATCCTTACTTTACCCATGAGGGATTGACAACCCCTCTACGTGTTGGGTTGCAAGGATTTTCTATTTATGTACACGGGTTGCTTACATAGTCTTGTGGATCTTCCTGCTTGATTGATACCTTGGTTTCTTAACTAAGGGAAATAATTGCTGTCGCTATGCCACATAACCCTTTAAGCTTGGAGGGAAACCAACGCACCTACGAGGACTAGCAAGATTTATGGCGCCGTTGGTGGGGAAGATCAAGTCAGGATCTATCACGTTCCTACATACAAATCTCATCTCCTTGCAGTTACATTATTTGCCATTTGCCTCCCGTTTTCCTCTCCCCCACTTCACAAGAAGTTACCTTTTTATTTGCCTTCTTTCCTTCGTCATTTTCTTTCCGGATCTTTTATCTACTTATTTCTATGGAAAATTCCTCCCTCACTACGAATACCCATGAGATTGAAGTTCTCAATTTCAAACAAAGGGGAGGAGAAAGCTATAAAGATGCTTGGTATAGGATTTTCAATGCTCATGATAGACCTATCCACAAGCAATCTACTGCCATTCTTCTTCAAAAAATTTATGTGGGAATTGCAACTTGTTATAGATTTGTTCTTGATACTATCACTGGGGGAAATTTCTTAAGTTGTCCACCCTTCGATGCTCTCAATGCTATGGGAAGTTTATTGATGTCTCCACCTATCTTTATAAATGAAACGTTTTTTATGCTTGATCATGTTATGCAAAGGATAGATGATATTGAACATAAAATTCTTACCAAAGACCATGTGGAAAATTTGGATAAAAAGGTGCAAGATCTTGTTAATCGTATTTTCTCAAGGATGGGAGACATTATTAAGGTGCTAAAAAAAACAACCCATAACCAATGAAAGGGTAGTAGAGAGTCCTGCTCGTACTGATAAATTAGAAGAAATATTTAGTAACTTGAGCATAGGTTTTGCTTCTATTGAAAAAACTCCTCTTGCCAAGAAAACTACCCAGACTCCCAAGAATAAGGGTGCCTCTTCTAGCAACAACATAGATCTTAAGATGATTAGGGCCCGCTTCAACTTGCTTTTCTAGTTCATTTGCTCTTTTGTTTTCAGATCTACATTATCAAAAAAATACCTTTATGCGTTATATTTGCTATCACTCATATTTGCATCTATCAATCTATCCTTAATTTACCCACGATGGATTGACAACCCCTCTACGTGTTGGGTTGCAATGATTTTCTATTTGTGTACACGGGTTGCTTACATAATCTTGTGGATCTTCCTGCTTGATTGATACCTTGGTTTCTTAACTAAGGGGAATAGTTGCTGTCGCTATGCCACATAACCCTTTAAGCTTGGAGGGAAACCAACGCACCTACGAGGACTAGAAAGATTTCTGGCGCCGTTGGTGGGGAAGATCAAGTCAAGATCTATCAGGTTCCTACATACAAATCTCATCTCCTTGCAATTACATTATTTTCCATTTGCCTCTCGTTTTCCTCTCCCCCACTTCAAAAGAATTTGCCTTTTTATTTTCCTTCTTTCCTTTGTCATTTTCTTTCCGGATCTTTTACCTACTTATTGCTATGGAAAATTCCTCCCTCACTACGAATACCCATGAGATTGAAGTTCTCAATTTCAAACAATGGGGAGGAGAAATCTTGAAAGATGCTTGGTATAGGATTTTCAATGCTCATGATAGATCTATACACAAGAAATCTAATGCCATTCTTCTTCGAAAATTTTATGTGGGAATTACAACTTGTTATAGATTTGTTCTTGATACTATCATTGGGGGAACTTTCTTAAGTTGTGCACCCTTTGATGCTCTCAATGCTATGGGAAGTATATTGGTGTCTCGACCTATCTTTATAAGTGAAATATTTTTTATGCTTGATCATCTTATGCAAACGATAGATGTTATTGAAAATAAAATTCTTACCAAAGAGCATGTTCAAAATTTGGATAAAAAGGTGCAAGATCTTGTTAATCGTATTTGCTCAAGGATGGGAGACATTATTAAGGTGCGAAAAGAAAAAAAAACCATAACAATAAAAGGGTAGTAGAGAGTCCTGCTCGTATTGATAAATTAGAAGAAATATTTAGTAACTTGAGCACAGATTTTGCTTCTATTGAAAAAACTCCTCTTGCCAAGAAAACTACCGAGACTCCCAAGAACAAGGGCGCCTCTTCTAGCAACAACATAGATCTTAAGATGATTAGGGCCCGCTTCAACTTGAATGAACCTCCTCATATGAATTAATTCTTTAATTTTGTCCCTAGGAGTGTGATTCTTGAGAATACGCATGCCAAATCACAAAGGAATCAGGCATGTGTGATTGAGTAGTTGGAGACTAAAGATTACATCACTTAAAATCTATCACTTAAAATCAGGGATGTGTAAAACGATAGCGCTTGTTGGGAGGCAATCCAATAACTAAAATTTATTTTCGTTTTTGCTTTCTGTTCTTGAGTGTCTGCACAATTGTTCTACTATTATAATTGTGTTTTTATGTTTTATTTAGTGTTTGTACCAAGCAAAGCCATTATGATCATGCAGGGTATTAGTTGCTATAATCCTTCTATAAAACAGAAACTTTTGCGTCCATTAGAAACATTCCTAAAAATCACAGAAATGTCAAAAGTGTTTGAATGTTCTAAACAAGATTCATATATTAAGTCCCTAAGTTTTATTAATTTTTCAGAATTTTTGGAGTTACATAAGTATAAGTAAAATTCGAATCTTAACAAACTATTCTGTTTTTAACAGATTCTGTTTTCTTTGTGTTATGTGCTTCTTTTAATGAATCTATGGTTTATATCGGGGGGCATAAGCCATGGTAAAGCTAGAATAAGGTAGATATAATGTGAAAACAAAATTGGAATAGGTTTTCAATAGTACCTATAGTAAAGTTTGGTTTTCTAATACTAATGGATCTCACGAAATTTTGTTGAGTTTTGTGTGATTGAAGTTTTCAAATTTTGAGTGAGATCACGATGGATGATGGAATAAGGAGTGATAAAAGCCTAATATTGCGGATTGCCATGGAACCCCAAGGCAATATCTAAGGTGTACCAAGAAGCTAAGCACGGGTATGCCCCGGAAGGCATCCCCTCTTTCTTCTAGAACCCATCGGTAATTTTACTTGGAGCTATATTTTATTCGTCACATATCAGTAGTTTTGCTTGGATCCTCTTGTATCATTTGTGTATTTGCTTTTGTTGTTGGTTAGTTTTTCATAATAAACCTTGTTGTACACACCTATTTGAGACAGATTAATTATGCTATGATTTGATAGAATCCCTCTTTATGCTTCACTTCATTTTTTTGAACAATGGAATTGCTCAAGTACTTCACTTATATCTTTTTGAACACAATGGTGCTGCTATTTTGAAACAAATTGCTCTCATGCTTCACTTAGATTATTATGAGAGTTTCTTAAATTTTAAATAAATCATCTCTTGCTTCACTTATATAATTTTTAGAGTTGAATATTTTAAAGAAACTTGTGCTCTAGTGCTTCACTTATATTTGTTCGAGAGCTTGTTATTTGCATTAGCAATTTGCTTTAAATGAAAATTGTTTCCAAAGTGATGAATGTCCAGGAAAGATATAATAAAAACTTTCATGATGATCATTGGATGTTAAACTTTATTCTTTGCAATAGTTCTGCGATATGAAGATAGTAATATGTGAGTTATGTCGATGAGTAATTTTGCTCTAGTAAGAATATTGGTGTTAAGGTTTGTGATTCCCTATGCATGCATATGAAGTCAACAATTTTGCTATGAAATCACATCCTACAGGTGTTGCATTATTTGGTGTTAGTTATGTTTAATGTTCACTTATGATGATTTTTGTTCCTTGGTTGGGCGCTTCTCAATCTATTTGCTAGCCTTCACTTGTACTAAGCGGGAATGCTACTTGTGCATCCAAATCCTAAACCCAAACTTGTGCTAATGAGTCCACCATACCTACCTATATGTGGTATTTCAACGTCGTTCGAATTAATTTTCCATGTGCCAACTCTAATTTTCAAAATAAAATTCTGTTTTGTGTGCCTCTACCGCTCATGAAGCGACGAGGGGTTCCCGGTATCGTCCATGTTAAATAGGTTATTCTCAGGATGAGTGTTTATTCACTTGTCATTGCATGAGAATATGGAGATAATAGGGATGAGCAGTCCCAAAAAGGAAAAGAAATTATTTTATGTTGTCAAATAATAAATTCCTTGGAAATTCTTGGTATAGATGGCACCCGTGGATACGGCTAGTCGTGGAATGTGAAAAAATGGTGGAAAAGGAATAAACTTTATTTTCAGTTTGGGAACCGCCTATAATTTGTTTATCATGGAGGATATTGGGAACTCTTAGTCATTCTTGTTGATCGGAAAAGCATGCCACCCTAAAAAAATTATCTCTAAGTTTTTCACTTTGAGCAATGGCACCTCTACAAATCCCTGCTTCCCTCTGTGAATGGCCTATCTATTTACTTTATGCAATTTTTATTTTTGAATTTGAGTCTCCATCTTCTCTTATAAATCCCCAACTAAGGAATACCATTATCACACTTGAGCATTGGATGTAGTTAATATTTTAGTGTGTTGCATGAATGGATCAATGATAGAGCATGGTGGGATAGGTATAACGTTCTTTAGCGTTGATATTTTTGACATGCTTGAGTATTGAAATCTTCATGTCAAATTATAGACTACTACTTTGTATCATATACAAGTCCATATGTCCATGCTGAAAGAAAAATAATATGATGAACATGATAGACAACGTTTCACAATCAAAAAATTTGTTTTTATCATTGGCCTACTCGAGGACGAGGTGGAATTAAGCTTGGAGATGCTGGTATGTCTCCGACATATCTGTAATTTTTATTTTTCTGTGCTATTATGTTATTATTCTTGGATGTTTTATAATCATTTTATAGCAATTTTATATCATTTGTGGGACTAACCTACTGACACAGTGCGTAGTGCTAGTTGCTGGTTTTTGTTGTTTTTTCCTTCGCAGAAATCCATATCAAATGAGGTCCAATTGCCACAAAACTTTATGGAGATTTTTTTAGACCAGAAGGAAACTTGGGGGCCAAGAATGAGCAGCAGCCAAGGACCAGGGGGCCACTAGACACGACAGTGCGTCAGAGGCCCCTGGTGCGGCCTGTTGTCTAGTGAGGCCCTCCTGAAGCTTCTGCACCGTTTTCTAGCTCTATAAATACCCCAATATTCCAGAAACCCTAGGGGACTCGACGAAAAATCATTTCAGCCGCCACAAGTTCTAGAGCCAGAAAACCAATCTAGAGCCTTTTTCTAGAAAAGAACACATTCATGGAGGGGTTCACCATCTCCATTCATGTTCCTCCCATGATGCGTGAGTAGTTCATATCGGACCTACGGGTTCGTAGGCAGTAGCTAGATGGCTTTCTCTCTCGTTTTGTTTCTCAATACAATGGTCTCTTTTAGATCCATATGATGTAACTCTTTCTTTTGCGGTGTGTTTGTTGTGATCCGATGAGTTGTGAGTTTATGATCAGATCTATGAAAACATATTCATGCTTGATTATTATAGCCTCGTATTTCTTCTCTGATATTTGGTTTTTATTTGGCCAACTTGATGTTTTATCTTGCAATGGGAAGAGGGGCTTTGTAATGGGTTCGATCTTGCGGTGCTCATTCTCAGTGATAGAAACAGACATGACACACATGTATCATTGCCATTAAGATAAAATAATGGCGCCTATTCCTACATGAATAGATCTTGTCTACATCATGTCATCGTTCGTAAGTCATTACTCCATTTCTCCATGAAGTCAATACACTAGATGCATGCTGGATAGCAGTCGATGTGTGGAGTAATAGAAGGAGATGCAGGTAGAAGCCGGTCTACTTATTTTGGACGTGATTTGTGTATGCATGATCATTGTCATGAATATCGTCATAATTATTTGCTTTTCCATGAATTGACCAACAGTAATTTTTCTACCCACCGCTTTCTATTTTTCTTGAGAGAAGTCACTACTAAAACCTACGGCCCCGGGGTCTGCTTCACATCATCTATTTGCAATCTCTACTTTGCTATATTGTTTTCTACTTTATTTGCTCTTTTGTTTTCAGATCTATATTATCAACAAAGCCAAAAATACCTTGCTATGTTCTATTTGCTATCACTCTTATTTGCATCTATCAACGTATCCTTACTTTACCCATGAGGGATTGACAACCCTCTATGCGTTGGGTTGCGAGGTTTGCTATTTGTGTGCATGGGCTTCTTACATAGTCTTGTGGATCTTCCTACTGGATTGGTACCTTCGTTTCTTAATTGAGGGAAATAGTTGTCATCGTTGTGCTACACCATCATTTAAGCTTGGAGGGAAACCAACACACCTGCAAGGACTAGCATGAACCACCTCAAAGTTATTCTTTATGATCAATCTTTTGATCTAGTCATATAAGTGTCACAAACAACCCTAGAGTTTGTACTAGAATAACACCCATGATACATATCAATCAACCCTAATGTCACCTAGATACTCCAATGTCACCTCAAGTATCTATGGGCTAATTATACGACATGCATCAAATAATTTCAGATTCATTATATCCAATCCAACACAAAGAATTTCAAAGAGTACCCAAAGATTTCTATCGGAGAACATAGTATGAAAACATGCAATCAATCCCTATGCATGAATCCCCAAGGTCACCGGAATTTGCAAGTTGATGCCATAACATATATCAAGTGAATCAATAGAAGACCTCAATTTCACTACAGGTATCCACATGCAAGACATACATCAAGTGTTCTCACCAATATTCAATCCAACGTAACAAGCTTTCAAGGAGAAAGATTAGATTCATTACAACAAGATAGCATGGGAAGAAAACCATATAATCCGACTATATTAACAATGCTCGTGATACATGATCATGCCATCTCGAGAACACGAGAAAGAGAGAGAAGGATTAAACACATAGCTATTGGTACATACCCTCAGCCACAAGGGTGAACTATTCCCTCCTCGGCGTGGCCTCCGCCGGGATGATGAAGATGGCCACCCGAGATGATTTCCCCACTCCGGTAGGGTACTAGAAAGGCTCCAAATGCGTTTTTTGTCGATACTGTGAGTTGTGGCGGTGGAGCAGAAGTTCTTTGTTCATTTCCGAGGTTTTTTATAAGGATTATTTTGCATTGGAATCATGCTAAACGGAGCCATGTGGGCCTCCAAGGCATCAAGGCGTGGCGAGGGGAGTGGTCGTGCCCTCTTTCCTTGGGGCCCACAAGTGACTCCCCCTAGTTGTTGTTTGCTCCAATATTGCTCATATGTTCCAAAAAAATCGTCAAAAAGTTTCACGTGATTCCGAGAACCTTCATTTTCTGCACAAAAAGCAACACCATGGTAATTCTGCTAAAACAACGCCAGTCTGGGTTAGTTGTGAATAAATCACAAAAAGTGCATCAAAGCAATATAAAAGTATATTAAACATAGGTGATTATGGCATGAATGTTTCATAAATTATCAATACATTGGAGACATAGCATCATCCCAAGCTTAATTCCTACTCGACCTCGAGTAGGTAAATGATAAAGGAAATAATTGATGAAGTGTGAATGCTAGCATAGGATATAAGTTTGATCAATGATAATTCCAATCACTTTTTCTAGAATCATAACCAACAAGTTTTTCTCATAAAACTTATCATGATAGAGTAGCAATCAATTCACATGTCATGGTTCAAGCAATGCATTCTCTTGAAACTTAAGAACCCATGTTCTTATTCACCAAACAACTTCAATGCATCATCAAGTCTTAGTAAGAGCTCCACATACTCAATTATCATATAGTCTTCTATTATTGCTAATACTCAAGGCATATTTTGGAACAAACAACATCCATCTAACAAACACAAAGATAAGGCCTTAAAGTTTTGCCTCCCAACATACTTATCATAAAGATAATAGTGAACAATAATGAATCATGATCAAATATATTTGACTGGATATATATGTCTGGATCTTTCCCCACCACATTGTGCTTGCCAACGAAGGCCCTGTTTGGAACCACAATAGATTATGATAATCTGGATTATGAAGATAGATTATATAATCTGGTTTATAAAAATAATGTAGGTGGACATGTTTGGAGGCCAGATTATATAAACTGTAATCAAGGTTCTACATTGCATAATGACTTGTCTGCCCTCTATTTTTTTTAAAAAGAGGAGGGTGGCGGTGGTCGGAATGTAATTAATTCCAACTTTACGTGGGTAATGGGTCATTAGCAATCCATAATATGATTTTAGGTGGGGTAGAGTAGATTATGAGTTTTTAATAATCTGTCCATCTAGGTTTTATAATCTACACCATAATTTGTCCTGTTTGGAGACGGAATAGATTATAAAAATTGGATTATATAATCTGAGTGGTTCCAAACAGGGCCTAATATATTTAGGTTTTAATAGGAAGTTGACTCAACATGAAAAGTAACTAACATGAAAATAAATAGATTGTCCCTTCGCAGAGAGAAGCGGGGATTTGCACAGGTGCGAGATCTCATTGTCAAAAATAGAGATGAATATGTAATTTTGGGTGGTGTGCCTTTCATGTCAATGTCACAATAGTGCTTTCAATATATTCCATGTTAATCACATTATTAGCGGTTCCCAGACAAAATTGAAATTTTACCCCCCCTTAACCATTCAATCACATTCCATGGCTAGCCGTGTCCATGGGTGCCCTCCAAACAATCAACTTTCTAGGGGGAGTTCTTATTTATTTATTGTGAATTTACCGGTCTCTCTTGTGAATTTACAAGTGAATAATCACTCATCATGAGAATAACCAGCTTAGCATGGAAGATAATGACCGCCCCGTCGCTCCTTAAGCGGTACGAGCACACAAAACGGATGTTTATTTGAATGTTTAGAGGTGGCACATGCAAATTTACTTGGAATGGCAGTGAAATACCATATATAGGTAGGTATGGTGGATTCTCATGGAAGAACACTTGGCTCAAGGGTTTGTATGCACAAGTAGTATTTCTACTCAGTACAAAGTTTTGGCTCGCAAAAGGTTCTAAACAAGCACAACATGTTGGAGAATCCATAACAATATGACTTTTATGCAAATATACCTAAACATAACCATTAAGTTTTCTTCCTTGTCCAACTTTAGCAACTTGATCAAGGTTGAAAACAATTAATGGGTATTCACAACCATAAAAGATGTCCAATACAATACATTTGTATGTGAAAATTCTCTTTCTTATACTAATCATTCATGAATTGCTTGTATGACCAATATTGTAGTTGTCAAACTTCAATAGTTTTTACTTTCTAAACCAAATGTGAAACTACTACTAATCATGAAGCACATTGATGATTTCATATTTATGATATTTCATTCATTCACATCTTACTCTTGGGATATAAGTGAAGAACAAGAGTAAACATCAAACAATTATCAAAAGATATAGGTGAAGATCAATGAGTAGTCAAACTATTAAGTAGCTATGTGAGGACTCTCTCTGAATACAGATTTTTAAATAAGAGATTTATTCGAACAACAAAGGAAACAAAAATACACTCCAAGAATAGCCCATATCATGTGGATAAATAAAAACTTAGGATCAATATAGGATACCTGATAGTTTTTGACGAAGAGATGTGGGATGCATAGCATCCACAATATTATATGCTTCATACTTCTTATAATATTTCCTTGGGGTGACTTGGTCATCCCCAATATTGATATTTTGTGTATTTTTAATTCCTCTCATATCCCGGTTTCACCTAGGTCTCAAAAACTTAATCGACGCAAAACTTGAAAAGAACTCGTGAGATAGGTTAGTGCACATAAGAACAAATAAACTCTTTATGTAATGTCAAGACAAGTTGCATGATAATTTTCAAACATTATCTACTGTTTACTATCATTTCTAGAATTTATATCTACCAATACAGGCTATGGAAACTATAGGATAAGTAGATAACCAAACTATGACAACAATCTGTCTAAATAGGACAGTCCGTAGCAATTAATTCGAAACATGTATATTTTTAAATATAAAATTATGAACCATTAGTACATGATAAAAAATTTGTATTAAAGTATTGTGTAAAAAACTCATAAACTTTCCATGTTCCAATAAAATCTGATAATTCAAATACTACACCAAAAGTTTTTGTTTCTGTACAACACATATCACTCATGCAATTCAAGCCTTCTAAAGACAATTCTTGGAAATTTGTGTTAAAAAAGAATTATAATAACATATAGAAAATAAAAAAAATGATGCTCCAAGAAAAACACATATCATGTTATGAATAAAAATATAGCTCCAAGTAAGATATAGTGATGATGTTGAAAACGAAAGAGGGGATGCCTTCCGGGGCATCCCCAAGCTTAAACGCTTGAGTATTCCTTGTATATTACCTTGGGGTGACTTGGGCATCCCCAAATTTCTTGATCCTCCTAATTGTCCTTATATAGGTATCTCATCCAAAACTTGAAAACTTCAATCACATAAAACTTAACGAAACTTCATGAGATGGGTTAGTGTAAGAGAGATAGACCATTCACTTAGGTACTGGCAAGACAAGATTAATAATTGTTCTGGCATAATACCTACTATATTCTATTAGTTCCATAATTTATATAACTAAATATAATCTACGAAAACACTAAAACAAAGCAAACTATACATGCAAAAACAGAATTCGTCAAAAACAGAAGAGTGTGTGTTGTTGTTTGTGGATAGATTGGTTGCTAAATTCTTTTGTGCTTTGTGTGAGTTGTGCTCCTTTATCTTGCATGATCATTAGGTCTATTACACCTGTAATTTAGTTCCAATTCCAGTTGCATACTTGGAGTGCCAAGAAATTACCCATAGCTTCTCTCAAATGGTGTTTAGTCATTATTGCCTTATGTATCTTGTTTTGTAAATTATGTGAGATTCATAGCTCGGTTTGCGACGTTCCTTATATGCTTTTGCACCGTTTCTCATGATGCATACATTTTTACCATGTTCATGCATGCCCAAATAAATAAACTTGAGGTTCTATCCATAATCGTAACAACTTAATAAATGCATGAGAAAGATGACTAGTTAGCATTGCCAAGCTCCTTTCATACCCATATTCATGGATCATGTTGTTTGAAGAATTTTACCTTGTTGTGTGTTCATTGGGTGTGTATTTTATTTTGGGTATCATTAGGTGCTGATAATGAGTGCGAGGATCCAGTTGACTATGTTCCTGAAGAGAAAGAGTTGTACCCATCAGAAGAAGCATCATGCAAGATGATCGTGACCTTGGTATCACTTCTAATTTTGTTCTGATTAGATGACTCGTTTCCTTTGCTATTTATCGCTGCCATCCAAACATTGCCATGAAAAACCTTTAACCCATTCACAACCTAGCAAACATTGATTGGCTAATTTAGCGCTTGCTCAACCATCTTATAACATTCCTAGTTGAGGTGCAGATTGGTCCATGTGATAACATGGACATTTTGAATATCATCTTATTTATAATGTTTAATTTAATGAACCTATATACTTTGTAAAAGGAGGAAGGATTGGCCTTTTTCTCGGTGATTTGATCCGCTTTTGCCGCCCTAGTTTCTTTTACCGGTGTTATGTTCCATATTGAGCGCTCCTACGACGCTTGGATTGTTATGGGGACCCCCTTGATAATTGTATTGGTTTAAGCAACCCCCCAGGTCAGTGCTCCTCATGAGTGTTGGTCCTAATTATCAACCGTTGGTGGCCGCCAGGGGCAACTCTGTGATTGGCCTGGCGGAAGTTTGGACAATCCGGTTGTGCCCTGAGAACGAGATACACGACTCTTATCGGCTTCGTTGACATGCCATGCACTCTTGCTGAACTTGTTTTTTACCTTCTCGATATATCTTGTGCATTGAGATTCCTAGGATACTTTGGGCTATCTCAAGGTTGAGGTTTTCTACTCAGGAATCCGAGGAGATAACGGGTTTCTGTGGTAGAGGCTTCCTATGCAGCTTGTGGTAGTTTGTGATGACTAGTTGTAGCACCCCTGGAGGATTAATATCATTCGGAAAGTCGTGCCCGCGGTCATGTGGCAACTTGGAAACTTTGTTTAACATAAGGTTCTAGAGAACTTGATGTAGCTGAACTAAAACATGTCAACGGTGTGCGTAACCGTCAATATCTCTTTCGTGAGCTCCTTCTCTGGATGAGGACATGGTGGGGTTATGACTGGCGTAAGTAAGTGTTCAGGACCAGTTAGTGATCATTATGTAGCTCATGGCCGTTATGCGTAGACCACTCACTTTACACTATGTTCTCGTAAGTTAGCCACCATCTATGCTTAGTGCTGCGGCAACCTCAACACTTAACCTTACCACACCCAATAACTTGATTAGTTCTGGTATCATGGTTGCAAGATTGTTGAGTCCCTATGGCTCACAGATTATGACAAAAACAACATGTCCAGGTACCGCAGATCCAGAGGCATTTAACGTTGTGCAGCTTTAGTGGGAGATTGACGAAGGAAGTAGGCACATGTACGTGACGTACCCTAACGATTAGAGGAACTTGGTCGTCTCGTGGGCTAGCGAGGCAGAGTCATTGCATTTTATCATTTATCTTGTCCATAGTTGGACCTTGTCATATGGATGATTGAAATAAATGTTATGTGGCTTGTAACTTAACTTGTGGCGAGTGTAAACCAATCCATATACTCATCTCTTCATAAGTGTATTGCGATGATTTCTATACTTGCGAAATGTTAAGATGCGCCTCTATCCATATTAAGGCCTCAACCCCAAATATGGATAGTGTCACATCTTGGACGTTACAAGTTTGTAATTAGAGCCATACGACCATAGGAGCCTTTGATTGATCGAACTTGGCCAAGTCGAGTCTAGTGGAAAACTATTTTGAATCTTAATTATATCAGGGAGTAGGATTCTTTTTACTCCTCTTCCCTGCTCTCTTAAGGTTTACGACTTTGAAATTTTAATTCTACACCTCTTCTAGCTCAATTTTTTAGGATCAAATGGATATTTTGGAATCTATATGATACCAATGTGATGGAGTTTTAACTTGGTGCCTCATGTCTGTCTTGATTTCTTTCGGGGAGTTGAGCTCCAGGGGATTCTTAAGCACATCTTTATCATTCATATTTCTCAGTATATAAGGACGTGGACATCAAAATGCATATATACTTTGCTTGGTGTCAAATAGTGTCGTGACTTTTCCCTAGTATTGGCGGCGATAGAATGGATGATCTATCGGGTTTGGTATCATTGTGTTTTCAAAGGTCTGAGGTAGACGAATTTGCGGAACTTCTCGGATGTGTGTTGAATGTTGCGGGAAAGGTGTAGCTGATTACACTGAGTAGGTTCCAGAACCCACAACCTGATAGCATAACCAAGAGAGATTTTGGAAGTTCTAAGGTGGCAATTCAAGTAGTCACCTAGAGAAAAAAATATTTCATCGGATGTATGTTGGGATATACATTTGTTTCGAGCAATTTTAGCTCAAACTTGACAATTGCAAGTGGATTTCGAATCTTATGATGTTCTCACAAATTTTGTGGAAGCGTTCTTACTAATTCTAGTTCGAATGCAAATTTCTAAAACTTTATGTTGCAATATTTCAAGACTTTCATTCAGCTTATCACCTTCATCTTTCATCAGTGCTCCAATGTTGTTGTTCGTCCCCAGGGTGGCTCCAACAAGTCGCCATAATCTGAACTGTGATGGAGAGCAAGCAAACCCTCCACCACCCCCTCCTCCTCCTCCTCCTCAAGAGGCGTGGCCAGCTTTGATGGCTACGACCAACGCAAAAAATCAGATGTTGCTTCAAATTATGCAAGAAAGGAAGCAAGACCAGCAAGGGAATTTCAACAACCAGCGACAGTTTGCGTCTTCCAATCAATTCCTCGCAAATCAGCCCAAGTCCTTCACCTGTTGTGAACATCCGTTTGATGCGGATGATTGGCTACATGACATGAGTAGGCATTTTGAGTGTAGCAATGTCGGGACTGAGGACTTTGTCAGATTTTCTACTTTCCAGCTGAAGGGTCAGACAGCCGAGTGGTGGCAGCAGCTCAAGGATTCGAGAGGTGACCATCTGATCAGTTGGGATGACTTTTGTCGTGATTTCAGAGACCATCATATTCTGACAAGATTTGTTGAGGGCATGCGTGAGAAGTTCAGGAGTATGATGTCACATCCCAAGTTTGCCTTGCTTGCCATTGCATTTCATGCATGCATTCAAATTGCATTGAATCTGGAAATGGAAGTGATCAAGCCAAATGAGTTGAAATTGACAAAAAGGCAATAAAAATATTACCTTAAAAGGAACCAGAAAAATGTTCCAAATAATTGGGAAAATAGTGACAGGGAATAAATTTGTCAAACCAAATTTCTAACTCACAGGAACATTTTGAAAAGGATTTTTGATTTGATTAAATAACTGTTTGGAATGGAGTTATTTTGTTTTCTTTTAAATTAAAAGTTTCAAAAATGTTGAAACTATTTTGTGGCATTGATTATTTTTATTACTTTCACATAATACTATTCTAGGATTTTATAAAATGATTAAATGTTTTATTAAAATCCTAAATCTAAATGCCAGAAAGAAAATAAAACAAAAATAAGGAAAAGAGAGAGAGAGCTATCCTGTGCTCACCTGCTGGCCCAGCCCACCAGGGGTACCCCTGTCTTCTACCTCTTGCGAAAAGGCAGAGGAGAAGCAGGGGACGGCGAGCTCGTGAGAGCGCCACGCCTCCTGCCTGCCTGGCCTCCCCGCCGACCTGGTGGCTAGGATAGGCTCGGGAGAGCCGTCCCGTTTTCCTCCCCCTCCTTTGCATTTCTCTCCCTCTCCTCTGCCCTGCTCTCTCTTTCTTCTGCCGCCGTTGGTGAGCTCGAGCTCGAGCTCACCATCGTGCGCTCCGGCCCCTGCTAGTCCTATCCGAGCAACTCATTCCCTCCGCCATGACGTGTTGCACCTCCCCGTCGAGCAAATCGAGCTGGAGCCCCCCTCGCGCTGCCATCGTCATCGTCTTCATCTCCGGTCACTGAGATCCGCCGTCGTCGATCTGCTGCCACCGGGCTTCTCCGACCTGCCCGATGCAAAAAATGGAACCCCCGTGAGCCACTGCTTCTTTCCCCTCTCTTTCCCCTAGTTCTCCCGCACCGTAGCCCCGTTCCCCACCAAGGCTGAGAGCTCCTCACTGCCGACCATGGCTTCGCCGTCGCTGTGGTGCCTCTTCCACGCGCTCGAGCTGGGGATCGAGCTCCTCGAGCCGCCAGGAACGTGATGAGCCCATCAGCTGCCCTCCCCGTGTCGTGCGTCCCTCACCCGCAGAAGGCCGAGCTTCGGCCGCCGCTTCGGCTCGTCACCGGCACTCTCTCTGGCGACCCTAGCTTCTCCTGATGCCCCTGCCAGATCGGCTGCTTCACCAGCTCTCTATAGCCATAAACCGCGTGCAAAATGGGCCTCTGTAGCGCCGTTTAGCTTATCTCCGGCGAGCCTCCGGTGCGCCCGTGGTCGCCGCCGGCCAGGTTCCGGTAGCCCCCGACGTGATCAGCCTAACTAACCACTAACCACCACCCCTAGCCGCTGACAGAGGGCCCCATTGGTGAGTCAAACCTCACTTAGTGCAGGTCAGCGTGGGATTAGCGCCTGGGTCACTAACCAGTGGACCCCACTGGTCAGGTTTGACCTGGCCCACGCGTAGTTGACTGCTGACGCAGTGCTGACGCAGTAAATGATTTTCTACTATAAGATAAATCTAGGAAATTGCTAAAACATGTAAAAATCATAGAAATTAAAATATAACTCGGATCGAAATAATTTATATATGAAAAAGGATAATAAAAATCCAAAGAATCTGATTATGGCATTTTCATAAATGTTTGAAAAGGTTAACATCACCAAATAGGAAAAATGGTGAATATGATAAATTTCATAATTAGTTTGGAGATGGAATTTGATACTTATTTGAATTCCACTTCAATTGTTATGACCAAACATTGGTCAATGCAAATTAGTACCTCAAAATACTAACCCCATGCATGTTCGAACAATTTGTTATGAGCTTCAGGTCGAATCAATTATGAGGGTACTTGGAAAGATACCCGGCTTGACGTGATGTTTGAATCCTAATTCAAACCAACTTCAACTTAAGAAATGATAGCCACATTAGCCCTGCCACCTTTCATTTCATGTCTTGAGCATGCATCATAGTGTTGCATTTCCGTGAAGTAATTGTTGTTCTTTCTTGTTTGTCGGTGTTGTTCCCCCTCGCTAAACGATGTTTCCGACGATGTGATCGTTGACATTGATGAAGACTCATTGCTATCTTCAGACGTTTCAGGCAAGCAAACCCCCCTTGAGCATATTGAAAAAAACCCACTCCCTCGCTCATGCTCTCTTTTACTGCATTAGGACAAACATGATTCAACTGTACATGTTATCGGTAGTTGAACCCATTCCTCTGCATGACCTGATTTTGTCACAGTAAATAGTTGAAACCACTTAGCATGAGTAGACACTGCTTGAGCCTTGTTGTGCTTACTCATCCATGCTTGTTTACAATGCCTGCTATGCTTAGCGTCGTGTCGGGTCTGATCCATCTGAATGATGAATCAGAATGGTTGGGTTCATGTCCTACAGTATGAGAGTAAAAGCGTGAATCCGATTTGGTAAAGGTAGCGATGAGAGGCCATGTAGGAGTACACATGGTGGGTTGTCTCATTGGGACCGTCCTTAAGAACTGAGTTATGTGTGTGTTATCCAAGACAAGATACTACCACACATTGGGATACTTAATTGACCCTCTTGGCTTATTAATCACCTAGATCTCTGTCCAGGAGTTGCAACTAGTTTCTGGTGTTTATAGGAAAAGTGTTGGCGGCCGTGTTTAGCTCTACCCGACGGGGTAGGCTTCTCTGCGGTAGATACATAGTGGCACGGTGTACCAAGTGGCACCCGGATGGTGGGCTTGGGAACCCTGCGCGCATCGTTTGGGGCCGTAGAGGAAACCTCGGCCAGACTTCCTTGCGGGTTCAGTCTCAAATAGGCGATAGACCTGGACTAGGGTCTTGTGTGGTTAACGGTCATGGCCGACACCCACGCAAGTGCTTCCGCTTGAAGGTTGCCGAGATGCATGACGTGCATATGGTGATAAGTGGTGAGAGCATGTGTGAAGAAGTATACCCCTGCAGGGTGATTCAATCTGTTCGAATAGCAGCGTTCTCGGTTATGGACTACTTGGAAACATTACGTGGTACATAGACAATTTAAATGGATACTCTAAAACATGCAAGATAAGTGTGAGTGCTATGGAAGGCCTTCTCGTAGGGAGTCGAGAGTGGATCCATAGTGGTGTATTGAATTGGTGAATATGTGGACTCGTGTGTGTTATTCCACCTCAAAGAAAGAACTTGTAGTCGTAGTATAGGTTAGCCAAGAGTCAAAGCTGGCTTGCTACAATCAAACCCCACAATCCTTTCATTGAAACATGATGCATGTGTAGATAGTTCTGATGTAAGACTTGCTGAGTACCTTTGTACTCACGGTTGCTTTATTTATGTTTTGCAGAGAAGACTTAGACTCATTAAAAGGTTCTACGCGATGTGTTCGATGTTGACCGGAATAGCTTGGGAATCCCAGACAGAGGTCTGGCTCCTTTGGTAGGGTCATAATAGCTTTTCAGGCTCTTCCAGCCATTTTTAGTAGATGTCTGTACCCAGACATGATTTGCTTCTGCTTGTTGTTTGTATGACTTGAGTGTCGGGCCACGAGACCCCTGTTTGTAATATCATACTATGTTGACTCTTATGAGTATTTGATAAATGCTTGAGTCATAGAGTTATGTTGTGATGCCATGTTGTATCTACACATATCGTGCATAATGTGTGTATGTTTGAAATGCATTATATGTGTGGGATTCGACACCTAGTTGTTTGCCTTTAGTAGTACTCTTTACAGGGAAATGCCTCTTTGTGATTCCATCGAGCCTTGGTAGTTTGCTACTGCTCGGAACACATTGATTGACTCGCATGTATCCTTCTTTGATGCTGTGTCTGTCCCCTCGGGGAAATGTCACGCGGTGTAATGGAGTCCTTGTAGCTTGGTACGACTCGTCTACACATGCTGATGACCGACACCTGCTTTGCTGGGTTATGTATGCCTGTCCCTGTACGGTTGTACCACTGGGGTTTATAACTAGTCATGTCGACCCGGGTTCTTTGTCGTTTGAACACTAGAAACATATTCATATACGTGAGCCAAAAGACGCAAACGGTCCCGGCCAAGGTAAGGTGGCAGCCGTGGGGTTTACCGTGCGTGAGGCCGCAAAGTGATGTGATGTGTTACAGGCTAGGTTCTTATGACTCAGGATCGGGGTCCCGACAGCTTTGGTATCAGAGCTTGACTGCCTGTAGGATAACCAAGCCAAACTGGTCGATGTTGAGTCTAGAAACTCTTTGGTTATATAAGGGAATTGTTTGTGGAAGGGAACGTAAGGCTCTTTTTACTCCTTTCCTTGTGTCATTCTTATTCTGAGTCACCCTCTTCTTTATTCTACGGGGTTTAAGAATTAGGCTTTCCCATCTATTCAATAGGATGACGAGTTACTATGTTGGAGACTTAGAGGAAAGTTGATATCTTCAAGGATCTATGTCTCCATAAGAATTCAATTGATATGTTGTTAGTTTTCTTGCAGGTTGCCTCATAATTCATGCCCGTACAACCGTTATGATGTCCGAGTTTTCCAAAGTTCCCAAATAGTCTGATGCAATTGCAAATTCCCTCCTCCTGAGCTAATGTCTTTTGGCCAGACAAAGCACAATAATCATCGTGATGAGGTATTCTATTACCTCGACGTTTTGTGAAGTATTAGGAAACCATGTTACTCCGATAACTACCCAATAGTCTAGATGTGTTTTGGTTTCCAGTGTGATAGTTCTGGCCATCATCTTCGAAAAAAACATCTCGTGATGTTAAATAGCTTGTAGGTACTCCATTTCTGGGTTCCTGAATCCTATGACCATTCTTCTCATCTCTGTTGATAGTGTTGCTAGTTCCTCTAGGATGATTAGTAATCTTGTTGTAGTCCTCAAGGTGCGTGGTATATCATTCTTCCAATACCATGGACCATCTCTGTCAAAAGTCCTTCGTGAACTAAAGATCATAATAAGAGTGCTCGTGATGAGTTCTCCACTCCATATTGTGATTCTGCCTATTCCGTCCTTCTACATGGGTTATCTGGAAGAATTATGTTGAACTCGTTCGACAATCTACTCCATGCATCCATAACTCAAGAAATCATGTGCTCTTGAGTTGGCCCTATCTAGTTGTATTCTGACCTTCATCCATGAGAGGATAATCAAGAATAGTTGTGCATTCGTGTCATTAATGTATTTTATTTTGTGGTCTGTCAAGTTGTTCTATTCTCGGAAGACCGGGAGAAGCAAACTCCAGTACCACATCCATTCCTTGGATTGGGTCAAAGTGGTTGTATTCCGTAGATCGAAATGCTAAACCATCTTTTGTTCTGTTCTATCTTGGAGTATTACCCTCTTTTTGTCAAGAGTGTTATGAGAATTGCACAATCTCTTATGAGTTCTTGATGTAGGGATACTTCTCGCTATCATTGTTCATCCCTCGGTTTTCGTGTTGGTTGTAACCGGAATATCGACAAGTGAACCATGATGTGTGAAATCAATACTCCTAGCAATGTTATTGCTTGGTAGCTAATGGACAATAATTTCACTCTTATGGTGATGGTGATTGAATCGTCATCCTAAGATTGAGTGTGCTACCTAGTCCATGTTTCATGGCGCACCTTTTCGATCGATGGGTTAGGATTGTGTCAATCCCTCGCTCTATTGATCACATCATCTTGCCCTGAGAAGCGAGATTGTTCCCGAGCTTAATAATATATCGGTGGTTCGTGATTTTCCGAATATCTTCTTGGAAGTATTACCAGGTTGTTTCCTGACTGTTATGATAGAGCTCGTGATCAAGTTGGCTTTTCTATAAACCAACCCCTTCTCCAAGAATTCGTGTTGGATACCCCGAGCTAGTTGGTTAAGCTAAACAACAACTTGGAGAGTTGGAAGATAAAAGCTTTGACTAAACTTAGCTCATTTAAAAAGGATATTTTTCCTCTTGTGTGAGTCTGAAGAAAGATGATATTTTCATCGGTTGATTCGTCTGATCAATTGTAGCATATATTATCTTGTTCAATTTTGATTTGAGCATGGGCTATTGTCAAATCAAACTCAAAACCAAAAAATTTCGTAGCGGTGTCTTACTCAGGGTTTTCCTTGAGCCTACACCATTATATTCATTGATCTGACCAATGCTATTATCTTGCTCACATAGTTGTGGAAATCCATTTATATGGGTATCTTGATGAATTGTTGTTGAGCCCATCGGCAACATTCTAATTTGTTCCATGATCTATGTTGAACATTAAGTTAGTGTTGGAAACTTTGAAGACATTGTCTTCATGTCAATTCGTAAAGTATATGTTAGGTGTAAGAAGTGACTTCCTCTAATTCATGTGCATTGGTGCAAGTTGCTGCCACGAATTTGGGAAGGTCGTTTCGTTATCTCCAGAATCATCCCAAATCAGTCATGCATGTGGGAAGTATGCTGTGGTTTGATAGCTTTGCAACCTCTCTCTCCATATGTATTTCCTAGCACACCAAGCCACTTATTGATTTGTTCAAGGAAAAGAAGGTAAGTGCCATTCCTGAAGGTAACAGACGGACTTGCACATGGCTTCATTATCCGCAATGATGGTTCCCATCCCGAACTCGGCAGTGTTTTGTTGTAAGACTTTTCATGTGTTCACAGTTGTCTTGGGCAGTGTGTTCACGTGGGTCTTGCGATCCAGCTCATGTTTTGGAGTTGTCTTCCACAGTTCATTTCCTGAGAATCTGGCAACGTTATCTCGTCGATTTGTGTTGCAAACTTTCTTTTTTGACATGCTGAGTCTGAAGCATCGTGGCACCAACCGGAGCTGAATCTCAGGCAGTTATAATGGTTGGAACTTCCCCACGAATTATAATATTGGTCTCTATGTAACCCGGTAACGTGATGTAATGGTTAACACATCTAGCCGGAAGACTTGATATTATAATATCTTGTATCAGCAATCTTAGTCATCTCCCCGTGAGGTTTTGTATGACTTATTTTGGAAGTTGTTCCTCATGGACTTCCTTTGATGTCCCGAAGTCCGAGCTATACTTGATGCGCTAGATATCAAGCACGATCTATAATTGGGTTGTGCTAGTACATCAAGGAGAACATTAGAAGCGGAGTGCTAAATGTCTCTCGATCGATCAACCAGATTTCGTTCCCTTGGCACAGTTAAGGTGAAATCTGAGGAGGTGTTGTCTTCCTTTGCATCTGCATCCTCCATCACTGTTCATCATGGTAGTATGTTGTGTCACTAGGATCCTTGGCACGGATGTTGGTAAACCTTGATGAATACGGAAATCCTCAAGTTCTTGAGAGCACGCTCAGACACTAGGTTATATCCTCGGTAATATTTGGAATGTGCCATCCGTTCGCCGAGTTTTTCTATAACCCTAGTTTCTTTCCAACCTGAGTATGTCATTCTTTCAAATTCCTTCAAACAATCATTCGTGAATTGTATTTCCTGATAGGAAGAGTTTCAATGATCTTAGGATCAAAAGTAATTCTTTTTTCCACTTAAGGGGAATAACTCTAAGAGTCACCTTCCTAAGGTGCCCCGTTGTGGTATGAAGAGCAACCTAATCCTCGCTACTTTGAAACCTCGCCAGCATTTGTTTTAAGCCTGGATTTGTTGCCTACCCATTGAACCTCTGTCATATGTCTCATTTCCTCGTCCGTGTTATGAGTGTTGTGTCTCAGCTCAAGGGACGTTCCTATGTCTCATTCTATGAGTTGATCCTGAGTTGCTCGATCTTTGAGGAGATCGAATTTTATGTCGTCTCCCTGTTCTTTTGACGTCAAGCTAGATAAAGACCTCAAGGACAAAGATGTCAAGATAACCATGATGCGATGACTCAATATCCTCGAGAGGAACAAATGGATCATGAAGATTGTGATAGTTTAGTGTTCCCTCTTCCTCTTCCCGACTACGTTTGAATCTCGGGACGAGATTCTTGTTTAGTGGGGGTGAGTTGTCATAGCCCAAGTTTGCCTTGCTTGCCATTGCATTTCATGCATGCATTCAAATTGCATTGAATTTGGAAATGCAAGTGATCAAGCCAAATGAGTTGAAATTGACAAAAAGGCAATAAAAATATTACCTTAAAAGGAACCAGAAAAATGTTCCAAATAATTGGGAAAATAGTGACAGGGAATAAATTTGTCAAACCAAATTTCTAAGTCACGGGAACATTTTGAAAAGGATTTTTGATTTGATTAAATAACTGTTTGGAATGGAGTTATTTTGTTTTCTTTTAAATTAAAAGTTTCAAAAATGTTGAAACTATTTTGTGGCATTGATTATTTTTATTACTGTCACATAATACTATTCTAGGATTTTATAAAATGATTAAATGTTTTATTAAAATCCTAAATCTAAATGCCAGAAAGAAAATAAAACAAAAATAAGGAAAAGAGAGAGAGAGAGCTATCCTGTGCTCACCTGCTGGCCCAGCCCACCAGGGGCACCCGTGTCTTCTACCTCTTGCCAGAAGGCAGAGGGGAAGCAGGGGCCGGTGAGCTCGTGAGAGCGCCATGCCTCCTGCCTGCCAGGCCTCCCCGCCGACCTGGTGGCTAGGATAGGCTCGGGAGAACCGTCCCGTTTTCCTCCCCCTCCTCTCCATTTCTCTCCCTCTCCTCTGCCCATCTCTCTCTTTCTTCTGCCGCCGTTGGTGAGCTCGAGCTCGAGCTCACCACCGTGCCCTCCGGCCCCTGCTAGTCCTATCCGAGCAGCTCATTCCCTCCGCCATGACGTGATCTACCTCCCCGTCGAGCAAATCGAGCCGGAGCGCCCGTGGCACTGCCATCGTCGTCGTCTTCATCTCCGGTCACCGAGATCCGCCGCCGTCGATCTGCTGCCACCGGGCTTCTCCAACCTCCCCGATGCCAAAAATGGAACCCCCGTGAGCCACTGCTTCTTTCCCCTCTTTCCCCTGGTTCTCCCGCACCGTAGCCCCGTTCCCCACCAAGGCCGAGAGCTCCTCGCCGCAGGCCATGTCGTCGCCGTCGCTGTGGTGCCTCTTCCACGCGCTCGAGCTGGGGATCGAGCTCCTGGAGCCGCCAGGAACGTGATGAGCCCATCAGCTGCCCTCCCCGTGCCCTGCAGCCCTCACCCGCGGAAGGCCGAGCTTCGGCCGCCGCTTCGGCTCGTCGCCGACACTCTCTCCGGCGACCCTAGCTTCTCCTAATGCCCCTGCCAGATGGGCTGCTTCGCCAGCTCTCTATAGCCGTAAACCGCGTGCAAAATGGGCCTCTCTAGCGCCGTTTAGCTTATCTCCGGCGAGCCTCCGCCGCGCCCGTGGTCGCCGCCGGCCAGGTTCCGGTAGCCCCCGACGTGATCAGCCTAACTAACCACTGACCACCACCCCTAGCCGCTGACAGAGGGCCCCACTAGTGAGTCAAACCTCACTTAGTGCGGGTCAGCGCGGGATTAGCACCTGGGTCACTGACCAGTGGACCCCACTGGTCAGGTTTGACCTGGCCCAGGCGTAGTTGACTGCTGACGCAGTACTGACGCAGTAAATGATTTTCTATTATAAGATAAATCCAGCAAATTTCTAAAACTTGTAAAAATCATAGAAATTAAAATATAGCTCGGATGGAATTAATTTATATATGAAAAAGGATGAGAAAAATCCAAAGAATCTGATTATGGCATTTTCATAAATGTTTGAAAAAGTTAACATCACCAAATAGGAAAAATGGTGAATAGGATAAATTTCATAATTAGTTTGGAGATGGAATTTGATACTTATTTGAATTCCACTTCAATTGTTATGACCAAACATTGGTCAATGCAAATCAGTACCTTAAAATACTAACCCCATGCATGTTCGAACAATTTGTTATGAGCATCAGGTCGAATCAATTATAAGGGTACTTGGAAAGATACCCAGCTTGGCGTGATGTTTGAATCCTAATTCAAACCAACTTCAACTTAAGAAATGATAGCCACATTAGCCCTGCCACCTTTCATTTAATGTCTTGAGCATGGATCATAGTGTTGCATTTCCGTGAAGTAATTGTTGTTCTTTCTTGTTTGTCGGTGTTGTTCCCCCTCGCTAAACGATGTTTCCGACGATGTGATCGTTGACATTGATGAAGACTCATTGCTATCTTCAGACGTGTCAGGCAAGCAAACCCCCCTTGAGCATATTGAATTAAACCCACTCCCTCGCTCCTGCTCTCTTTTACTGCATTAGGACAAACACGATTCAACTGTACATGTTATCGGTAGTTGAACCCATTCCTCACCTAGATCTCTGTCCAGGAGTTGCAACTAGTTTCTGGTGTTTATAGGAAAAGTGTTGGCGGCCGTGTTTAGCTCTGCCCGATGGGGTAGGCTTCTCTGCGGTAGATACACAGTGGCACGGTGTACCAAGTGGCACCCGGACGGTGGGCTTGGGAACCCTGCGCGCATCGTTTGGGGCCGTAGAGGAAACCTCGGCCGGACTTCCTTGCGGGTTCAGTCTCAAATAGGCGATAGACCTGGACTAGGGTCTTGTGTGGTTAACGGTCGTGGCCGACACCCACGCCAGTGCTTCCGCTTGAAGGTTGCCGAGATGCATGACGTGCATATGATGATAAGTGGTGAGAGCATGTGTGAAGAAGTATACCCCTGCAGGGTGATTCAATCTGTTCGAATAGCCGCGTCCTTGGTTATGGACTACTTGGAAACATTACGTGGTACATAGACAATTTAAATGGATACTCTAAAACATGCAAGATAAGTGTGAGTGCTATGGAAGGCCTTCTCGTAGGGAGTCGAGAGTGGATCCATAGTCGTGTATTGAATTGGTGAATATGTGGACTCGTGTGTGTTATTCCACCTCAAAGAAAGAACTTGTAGTCGTAGTACAGGTTAGCCAAGAGTCAAAGCTGGCTTGCTGCAATCAAACCCCACAATCCTTTCATTGAAACATGATGCATGTGTAGATAGTTCTGATGTAAGACTTGTTGAGTACCTTTGTACTCACGGTTGCTTTATTTATGTTTTGCAGAGAAGACTTAGACTCATTAAAAGGTTCTACGCGATGTGTTCGATGTTGACCGGAATAGCTTGGGAGTCCCAGACAGAGGTCTGGCTCCTTTGGTAGGGTCGTAGTAGCTTCTCAGGCTCTTCCAGCCACTTTTAGTAGATGTCTGTACCCAGACATGATTTGCTTCCGCTTGTTATTTGTATGACTTGAGTGTCGGGCCACGAGACCCCTGTTTGTAATATCATACTATGTTGACTCTTATGAGTCTTTAATAAATGCTTGAGTCATAGAGTTATGTTGTGATGCCATGTTGTATCTACACATGTCGTGCATAATGTGTGTATGTTTGAAATGCATTATATGTGTGGGATTCGACACCTAGTTGTTTGCCTTTAGTAGTACTCTTTACAGGGAAATGCCTCTTTGTGATTCCATCGAGCCTTGGTAGTTTGCTACTCCTCGGAACACATTGATTGACCAACATGTATCCTTTTTTGCTGCTGTGTCTGTCCCCTCGGGGAAATGTCACGCGGTGTAATGGAGTCCTTGTAGCTTGCTACGACTCGTCTACACACGCTGATGACCGACACCTGCTTTGCTGGGTTATGTATGCCTGTCCCTGTACGGTTGTACCGCTGGGTTTATAACTAGTCATGTCGACCCGGGTTCTTTGTCGTTTGAACGCTAGCAACATATTCATATACATGAGCCAAAAGACGCAAACAATCCCGGCCAAGGTAAGGTGGCAGCCGTGGGGTTTACCGTGCGTGAGGCTGCAAAGTGATGTGATGTGTTACAGGCTAGGTTCTTATGACTCAGGATCGGGGTCCCGACATATGAAGCAAGGAAGGTCATCTGTTTATCAATACAACATTGACTTCTAGAACCTTGCCTGCTATGCCAAGCAGGATGTTCCAGACAAGAAGATCAAGATCTATCAGTTTTGAGGTGGCCTCAAGGAAGATTTGCAGCTTTTTCTTGCTCTGCACGACCCTTGTGAGTTTGATCAGTTCTATACTTAGCTCTCAGGGTTGTGTCAGCTTTTCTCATGGTCGAGAATTCAAGGAAGCACTTCACGGAATCTCATTCTTCTCTGTCCTCAGCTCAGATTGTCCCAAAGCAGCAGAAGTTCTAGGTTCCTCCTTCGCCTTGTCAGCCTTAGCAGTTCAAGCAATCTAGTAGTCGTGGATCTTCCCACCCACCCAACCCAGGTTTCCAGCAGAAGTCTCAGCCGCCTAAGTCAGGAGCTCCTCTATTTCACTTCTATTCGCTGTTAGAGGTGACTTGTCAAAAGTGTGGTCAGAAGGGCCACTACTCCAACAAGTTTACCAAGTAGTGGCATCTTCCGCCTCCTCCTCCAATGAGGCCCCCATGCAATGCAATGGTGAAGCATAATCCCAAGTATGTGAGGGTGAACAATGTGAATGCAACTCAAGCAGAGGATTCCATAGAAGTGATCATGGGTAACCTCTCAGTTAACTCAATTCCTGCAAAAGTCTTGTTTGATACACGTGCATCGCATTCATTCATTTCTAGGCCATTGTTTCAAAGCATGAATTGTGTTGTCAAGAATTGCCTAGATACTTAACTGTGGTTTCACCAGGCTTGCAAATGAACTCTCGCTTCATGGTTTCGGATGTCTCTCTCAAGATGGGCAGTTATTCCTTTGTAATCTCTCCAAGTGTTCTTGGCAATTACAATATTGATCTTATTCTTGCCATGAATTTTCTGGCGACGAACAAGGCATTTGTTGATTGTGAAGCCAAAGAAGTCAAATTGACTCATCCTTCAGAGGACGTGTCTATTTTTGCTGCTTGCGATGACACAATTCGTCTATTCTCTCTGAATGAGAGGGGTGAAATCTCAGCCCTTTATCAAGTGCCCCTTGTTTGTGAGTATGAAGATGTCTTTCCAGAAGAATTGCTAGGAATGCCCCCTCACCGGCTAGTAGAGTTTGTGATTGAACTCAAGCCTGGAACTGATCTAATTTACAAGCATCCTTATAATCTTGGTCCCGAAGATCTCAAAGAGTTGAAGAAACAGCTAGATGAACAATAACGTCTCGGTCTGATCACACCTAGTTCTTCTCCTTGGGTTTGTTGTGTTCTTTTTGCCAAGAAGAAAGATGGCAAGGACTGGCTTTGTGTTAATTACTGTCCGTTGAATAAGAAGACAATCAGAAACAAGTATCCACTTCCCAACATCAATGAGCTGTTTGAGCAATTTAAAGGGGCAAGATTTTCTCTAAGCTTGATCTTCGGATGGGCTATCATCAAATCCGCATTCGTGAAGAATATATTCCCAAGACTGCTTCCAGGATAAGCTTTGGCTCTTATGAGTACACGATGATGTCTTTTGGTCTCGCCAAAGCTCCTCTGACTTTTTCTCAAGTGATGAATTATATCTTCTGTCCCTTCATATATGAATTTGTGTTGGTGTATCTTGATGACATTCTAGTCTTCTTAGAGATCGAGGAAGAACAGGCAGAAGATCTCAGTCTTGTGCTTGATAAACTAAGAGAGCATAAATTGTATGCTAAGTTTTAAAAGTGTGAGTTTTATCTCAATGAGGTGGTGTACCATCGGCACGCCATCTGTGCCGAGGGCATCAAGGTGGATCTTGAAAAGGTTCAAGCCATTGTTCAGTGGGAGCCTCCTCGGAATGTTAAGCATCTTCGAAGCTTTCTCGGGCTTGCAAGCCATTTGTTGAGAACTTCTCCAAGATTGCTAAGCCTCTATCCACCCTTCTCGAGAAGAGCGTAAGATATGTGTGGACTCCAGAGTGTGATTTAGCCTTCAATACACTCAAGGAGAAGCTCACCTCAGCTCCGGTTCTAACTCCTCCTGATGATTCCAAGCCATTCCAAGTTTTGTGTGATGTCTCTCTGCAAGGTCTTGGTTGTGTTCTAATGCAAGAGAATAAATTGGTAGCTTATACCTCTAGGTAGTTGAATCCAAGTGAGAAAAACTATCCCACTCACGATCTTGAGTTAGCGGCAGTTGTCCATGCTTTGGTGACTTGGAGACACCTCTTGTTGGGAAGACAAGTTGAAGTCTACACCGATCACAAGAGTTTAAAATGCATCTTCACTCACCTGAAACTAAATCTTCATTAAACTCATTGGGTGGAGATGATCCAAGATTACAATCCAAACATTGATTATACTGCACGCAAAGCAAATGTGATTGTAGATGCTTTGAGCAGAAAGGCTTACTGCAATAGTCTCATTCTCAAGCCATTCTTGTCCGCTCTTTGTGAATCTTTCAGGAAGCTCAACCTTCAAGTAGTTCCTCATGGATTTCTTGCCAACCTTAAGATTTCTCCTATACCTTGGAAGACCATGTCCACCAAGCCAACTTCTTGATACTATGGTGAAGAAAGTGAATACAGGCTTGGCAAAGAGCATTCCAAAGTATAAGTTCTTCCGTCTTGACGACAAAGATACTTTGTTCTTCGACGATCGCCTTGTGGTTCCAAAAGGAGAGCTCAGGAAAGTTATCATGGGTGAAGCCCACAATTCTCTTCTCTCGATACATCCAGGAAGCTCTAAGATGTATCAGGATCTAAAGCAAACCTTCTGGTGGACTCGCATGAAATGTGAGATTGCTCAGTTTGTGAATGAGTGTCATGTGTGTCGCAGAGTGAATTCGAAACATAAATGTCCAACACGTCTTCTTCATCCTTTGCCTATACCCGAGAGGAAATTCGATCATGTGGAGATGGATTTTCTCACTCGGTTTCCTAAGTCCAAGAGGGGAAACAATGCCATCTTTGTGGTCATTGACAAGTTTACTAAATTTTCACATTTCCTTCTGGTCAAAGAATCTATCTCTGCAGCTCAGCTGGCACAACTGTACACTTCAAGGATAGTTTTTTGCATGGTGTTCATATGCTCATTTCTTCAGATCCTAGAAGCATCTTTACTTCCAAGTTCTGGGATTCCTTTCAAACTGCAATGGGCACCAAGGTCCATTTCAATACAACCTACCATCCTCGGACTAGTGGTCAAGTGGAGAGAGTCAATCTAATTTTTGAAGATATGCTCACATCTTGTGTGAGTTCTTTTGGCATGAAGTGGGAAGACTGCCTCCCGTTTGCCGAGTTCTCATACAACAACATTTATTAAGAAATTTTAGGCAAGGACCCATTCGAGATATTTAAAGGAAAGAAGTGTCGTACCCTGCTCAATTGGTGTGAAACTAGTGAGCGTCAAATTCTGGGGAATGACATGATCACTGAAGCAGAAGAAATGTGCCATGTCGTTCGGGATAATCTCAAAGCTTCTCAATCTTGTGAGAAGAGCTATTATGATGGCAAGCATCATGACATGACTTTTCAGATTGATGATTTTGCTATCTGAGAGTGTCTCCCATGAAGGGCACTCAGCGCTTTGGCATCAAAGGAAAGCTTGCTCCATGCTTTGTGGGTCCTTTCAATATTGTTGGCAAAAGAGGTGACCTTTCTTATCAGCTAGAGCTTCCATCCAATTTCTCCAATGTGCATGATGTGTTTCACGTCTCTCAGCTCCAAAGGTGTTTCAAGACTCCTAAGTGCACACTTGATTTCCAAGACATTGATCTTGAGCCAGGCCTTTCCTAACATGAGCATCCAGTTGCTATTCTTGAAGAGATCGAGCGCAAGACTCGCAACAAGTCCATCAAATTCCTCAAAGTTAAATGGTCAGATCATTCCGATAAAGAAGCCACTTGAGAACGCGAGGACCATCCCCGTTCCGAATATCCTGAGTTCTTTCAATCTTAGATCTTGGGTTGAGATTCTCTTGTAGTGTGGGAGAGTTGTAACAGTCCAAGTGAATTCCCTTTCCACCTTTCTAATATATTACATGTATGACCTCCATGCTATACCTCATGGTGTTGGGTTTAATAAAATTGCTTCATGATATTCATCATTCATCATGGCATCATGGCATCATTAGATAAATTATTTGTTGCATCATAAGCTTGTGTGCTTGTTGTGGTGTGAGTGTATGTGTGAAGAGGTGTGCTTGCAAGTGAGTTTGTGTGTGTGGATCCTCTCCCAAACTCTTTTACAAAACCATGCCTAAATACCTTTTAATAGCATTCCTGGTATGTGATTTATTTGGTTTCTCTTATCCTCTCTAGTAAATGTCGCTCTCCTTCAGAATAAACTCAGAAGTGTTTTAACATAGCTCTCATCATGTTTGAGTTATTTGCCTTTCGAAACTTTGCAAAAAATATATTATATTAAATATATGTGAATTGTTTTTTAAATTAGAGCTTATTTTTGTGAGTGCAAAACTTTTTTTTATTTCTCTCTAATTCTTCTCCAAACCTGCATTGCATTTTAATTTGATTGTTGTTTTATTAAAAAAGGAGAAAACCTCTGTGTTTTTGGGACAGAGAGAGCAGTGAAGTGGGCCTCTTTTGCATCCCCTTGGAACAACAGCAGCCCAACAGCAATGCAGCGTAGCCAGACCAGCAAGGTCGTCACTGACCTCTATACGACATGCATCAGTAGTGTCCACGTTGGCCATGCCTTCGATTTGGCGGCAGACGAGAGCCTTGGAGCCCTTTAAAAGATGTCCAAACCCTGCCCTAGTATCGCCTCTCCCCATTCCTCCCTTATCCTACCCCGCCGCCGCAGGTAAGCCTTCCCCTGATCCCACGCTGTCGCCATGCTCCCGATGCTCCGGACGAGCTCGCGCTCGACCACGGTGTGACTCCTCCGTCGCGCAACCGATGCACTGGTGCCGTGGAGACTGCATCCCCGGCGCCCCTCTTCATCCTCGAAGACGCGAGGGGATAGTTCGGCGCCTCCCTCGCCCCAATCGGCTTCATCGCAATGCCTCCGTTGCGCCATTGGCTTCGTGATCTTGTCGTAGGTGAGTTAGGCAACGTCCTCCTCCTCTATGTGTTTTCTCGAAGCATGTAGCACCATGTACGAGTGGATCCTTTAGTGCCATCGTCGTGTTCATGTAGCTCCGGCAAAAGCCGTAGCTTTTCCTGCCTACGGGTTGTTGATGAAGCAACGCCCTGCCTCACACGCCCTTGCTTGTAGCAGAGGCCTCCCACAACGCGTTAGGAGCCCCGCTAGGTCGACAGGCTGTTGTAGCCGCCCCAGCCGCTAGTGCCCCACCATGCTCGAGACGAGCATGAACTCTCTCTCGAGATCCTCGCCCCATGCACGTAGAGTCTGGCCAACCCTAGGAATGGGCTGATGGGAATATGTACCTAGGGTAGGGTCATAGGCCTAACCTAAGTGTCCTACCTAAGGGTACCTCATTATTAGCTGGAGGGTCACGAAGAAGATTCCGACTAGATGACCATGGCATCTAAACGGTCACTCGGTAATAAGTCACTCGGATGATATTCCCCTTCACTCGACAACCAACTCCCACTCGGAAGTCACCAGTCGACCAGAAGACCAGAAGCCACGTCCAGAGAGGCCAACGGGAGAGCGCTCAGCTGAAGGTCATGAATAACATTAATTACATACTTACGTTATCAGAAACGTACACCCTTAAACCTTACTGATCGAACCCTTACATGTTGGGGCCTTGATGAGGGGTAGCGCACTCTATATAAGCCACCCCTCCCCTCTGGCACAAGGGTTCGCACCCCTTGTAACACACATTCCACACCGCAAGAGCTCCCCAGCACTGAGATGTAGGGTTGTTACCTCTACGAGAGGGTCCTAAACTCATACATCTTGCGTACAAGCTTGCCGCAGCTAGGACTCTGCCCTCTCCATTCGTACCCTACACCTCTACTGTCAGGTTCATTCCCACGACAGTTGACGCCCACCAAGTGACTTCTGGCAAGTTTGAAATCATCACTCTCCGTCATGTCTTCCGGCTGCGATTCGTTCATGGCAGCGAGATCCGTTTTGGCGCGCTCATCTTCATCGCCGATGACTCGGCATGGCTTCAGGAAGCGCCTCACGACATCGAGGCGCTCCCAACCCATGGAGTGACGCACTTTCATGCAAGCTCTTGCGGCGTACTCCTTCGGCAGCCCTTGACTCCGTTGTCGATTGTTCACTCTGCTGTTCGTCGTCACAAGCGATCCGATCGCTCACGACTCCAGTGATGGGTGAAGCACGCAATGGCTCACCACGCGTCATCTCCGTCGACTCCACAGGTTGTTTCCATCGAACCTGCTAAACCTCTTCGGAACCCGATCCACTCAGCGTCAGATCACTCTGATATTCCTTCCAAGTGCGAGAGCTGCAATCCAGCAGCGGAGCTCTTCATGGCGGGTTGTGCGGAGAGCCCACCCGGGTTCGATCGCAGTGAACACGAGGTCGGCGAACCGTCAACTGGACACGGTCGTCGTCGTCCTCCAACTTCCAGTCGGCATCAGCGAAAACTCTTCTCGAGTAGTCGAGAGGACAACATTGAGGTATATCATACTCCGGTACTTAACGTTGCAGCCGCAGCTAAGATAGCAGATTCTAGTCAGCCATCAGATTCAGAGGCTGTAGAGGCTTAGAGAAGATTCACACTTTGCTTCAAGCAGCGCATCAACAAAATTCAGCTGTATCACAGTCGCTCAATAGGTTGCACAACAATTCTCCCACATCACATACAGTCCGTTCAGTTTACAGGCCAGGGTCACCTCAACATTGCAGGGACGGGGGTTACCAAGAGAATCAACACAGAGACCAGGGATGGAACCAGTTCCCTCCTCGTTATCACCGTGATGACCGCCGTCAGGTGCATTCTCCTCCGAGAAGCGGTACGTATGTGTCCTAACACTACGATGACTTGCGCCTGTTCAGTGATGAGCGGAATCCAGGATTTGATGCGAGAAATGTACTCGCGGAGAAAAGGATTGATAGGGGCGGAGCTCAAAGAGATGGCGTCGTGGGTATAAGCCTGACAGTAGATGTGTGGTGTACGAATGAGATGGGCAGAGTCCTAGCTACGGCGAGGTTGTATGAGTTTAGGCCCCTCTGCGGTGGAGGTAACAGCCCTACGTCTCAGTGTTCTCGGAGCTTGTTACCGAGTGTAATATGGGGTACAGTGATTCGCTAACCCTTTTACCAGTGGGGGAGAGCGGCTTATATAGAGTGCGCTGCCCTCCACAACGGTTCTGATTCAGGGGTGGAGTAGTGGCGATTGAATGCGTACGTTACAGGTAACGTATGCTCTAAATGCTAATAAATGCACCCGGAAACGTACGACAGTTTCCCTCCGGAGAGGTTACGATGTACCGAGTGTATCCAGTCAGTTAGCCTGGTGTCCTCCGAATGCTAGTCTCCGACTGGATGATTCAGGGCCTGTTATCGACTGGATGATGGGGATTCCTTAATTCAGTCGGGGCAGAGTTAGGGTCCTGTTCTTTGTGTGGGTTAGTCCTTGGGTAGGACACGTACGGCAGGCCTATGACCCTACCCTAGGACTATGACCCCATCATTAGTCCCCGAATGGATTGGGGTTGAAGCGCCGAAGCGGTGCTTGAGGTTCGGATCCGACTGGATTAGATTCGGCTTGGGCGTTGCTTTCCCCTATCCATTTTACCTTTTCTGACCAACGATCCGAGTGGAAGTGCTTGCGAAACCGACTGTCGGGAGCAGAGTGTTTCCGCAGCATCTTTTGACGCGACCGGTCAACTGACAGCGGCGGAGTTTCCAGGATCTCAAATTTCGGGTTCCGCGCGCTCAGCGGGGACGACGTCAGCGCGCTCGAGTAGCGCCTGACTCCTCGATTCTCGCGCCTTCAACTCCTCCAGTGATATCGCCGCGGCCGGTCGGGCGGATAAGATTTCGGGCCCGCTCGCCAGCGACCCAGTCGGCGCTCTATTTAACTCTGGGCGACGAGAGTCCTCGGTTACGCTCGCCGAAACTTTTGCTCTCGCCCGCTCTGTCTTCCTCGCCACCCCCTGCGCTCATACACTCCTTCCTTCTCCTCCTTCTCGAGGGCTCGCCGTCGCCTCCATGACCAAAGGTCAGACCAGCAAGATGGAGGCGAGGAAGAAGAAGAACAAGGCGGCGGCTGCTCAACGGCGGCAGCGTCCTTTGCCGGCGGGGTGGATCCAAGGAGACTTCCTCCCCTCCACGGTGACGGAGGGAGATCTGCTGGAGCTGGTAGAGCACGGAATGCTCGTGCATAAGTCCTGGAGGCTGCCGGCGGACGACGAGGTCGAGCCGGCGCCACGGGAGGGGAGCGCGTCTTGCTCCTCAGCCATGTTCACAGAGGTTTTTCTTTGCCCCCGCATCCCTTCTTCAAAGGCATCATGAATCACTTCGGTGCTCAACTCCATCACTTTCCTCCGAATGCCATCGCCCATCTTTCTGCCTTTATCGTTTTGTGCGAGTGCTTTATCGGTTGCCCCCCCATTGGGGTTTGTTCAAACACATCTTCTCCGCCCGCTCTCAAACCATCAAACGTCTTAGTCAGTCGGATGCTAAGACGCACCTCCTCCAGCTCTGCGGGGGTTTAGAGTTCTAGAAGAAGAGTCGGAGCAGCTATCCTGTTCTCCAGTTGAGCGTGTCGGTTAGGAACTGGCAGTCGACGTGGTTCTACTGCCAGGACATCACCTGTCCGAATGCATCGACTGGGCTGCCTCCGTTTAGTCTAGACCGGCCCGCTCCACCTAAGCAGCTCGCGCTCTCGAAGGCCGAGAAGAACGACATCCAGCCTTTGGTCGAGGCACTCGTGGATGTCATCAGGAGGGGGGTCACCGGCATAGACCTGCTGGAAATCTTCCTTGGTCGGCGGATCCAGCCACTGCAGGCTCGCGACCACGCTATGTGGCACTACACAGGGCCCGAGGATTCCACTCGGACCAACGTGGTGGGCGTACCCGAGGAGAGAGTGACCTCGTGGGTGCTCCAAATCACGGGCCCTTGTGAGAACCCCAAAGGAGCTCGCCGAGTGAAGCCTTACAGCGCGGACCACCCTCCACCAAATCAGGTGAGTGACATGAGCCGAGTGCATTGAACTGTCTTAATTCGAGTCGCTTACTTAGATCTCCGTGTGGTGTCTAATGTTTCCGACTGAACTTCATGCAGGCGTGGACCAACTGGTTCTCCCCCGTCTCGAATGGGAATCCGGAGGAGGAAGAGGAGGAAGGCAGCCAGGAGGGGAGCGTGGAGAGCGCCGAATACGTCTCTGACAGCGGGGAGTCGGAGGAGGACGACAGTGAGGAAGAGGAAGAGGATGAAGAGCAAGACTCGCCACCTTCACGGCCGGAGCATCGGAGTAAGCGTCGACACGAGCCCGCTGTCCCTTCAGCTCCTCCTGCGTCGTCGAGTGCTCCGCCTGCTGCTCCGGTGGTCCCGAGTGTTCGAGGCACCAAGAGGGCGAGGGACGCAGCCGCTGAACCGGCAGGCCAGTCTTCCAGGGCGCCCAAGCCGAGTGGTCCCAAACCTCGGAAGGCTCTGCCGCGAATGAGGGTTGCCATCCCCGTCACCTCCACGTAAGTGAACCTAACTTTCGGCTCTTTCTGTTATCCGAGTGAACTCCTGCTTTATAAGTCGAATGGACTTCACTCGACAGGGTCACCACTTCTGCAACCTCTCCGGCCCACCAAGGGGACGACCCCATGGACACGGACAACGTCGTTTCGTCCCAGCCAGGTGTATTGTAGGAGAGTCGGGTGTTTTATTCCTGCGAACTGCGCCATTCTTTCTTTTTCTGAGACGTCGTGTCATTTGGCTTGTCAGGGGCGATTTGCGTGGACGAGGACGACCAGGGGAGAGCCGACCCTGCCGTGGAGCCTGTCCTGGAGCCTGTCCCCGAGGCTGCTCCTCCTGCCGCCACTCCTGCCGCCGACGCTCCACCGACTGAAGCGCCTCCACCGACTGAACCGGTGCCGGTGGGGGAGGAACCGACTGGGGTGGACCTTGGGATGCCCCAAGAACCTCCGACGATTCCCGGATCGTCGGGTGCTGAATTCAGCATCCGGCGCCTTCCGGAGGAGCAGGTGGGAGCGGCCAAGGGGGTCATGGTGCAGGCGGAGCTCATGGCTGGAGAAGCCAAGAGGGCTTATGACTCCGTTGCGGCCTTGTACCAGCGGAGCTTGGAGCTGCGCGATGATATCCGAGTAAGTAGTCTAGTATGTACTTACTTTTCTCCTGTAACCCACTGGGTGGTGTTGTTTTTTCTGCAATGGATTCACTCGGAGTGAACCCAGTGGGTGTAGTCCCCGAGACTTCTGTCGAGTGCTTGCACCGACAGTTGTCTTTACACATGTTGCCTTTAGTTTGGTTGTGTCTGTAGATAGGATTGCCGAGTGCGAGTACTTGTTGTAGTTGGAGCGCTCTTGCGATAAGAGTCTCCGAGAGTAAGTTGCACGAAGGTCGGGTAGTATTGGCCTCTGAGACGTAGGTGAAAATATGCATCTCAATAGGGCAGGCCTGCTTGAGGTGCATGCCAGTGGGGTCACTCTTAGTGAACCCACTGGGTGTAGTCCCCGAGACCGCTGTCGACTGCTTGCGTCGACAGGGTCTGAAGAACTTAGACTGTGAACTGATAAACTTGCTGATTACCCTTTGTTTCTTGGTGGCAGAAAACTTGTGAAATGGAAACGGCCTATGAGGCCCTGAGGGCGGAGAGGAACCAGGTCGCTGGTGAACTTGATGCTGCTATGCTCGCCATGGCCGGCATGAAGGATGCTCTGGAGGGACGAGAGAGGTCCCTAGAGGAGGCTCGGGAGGCGAACAAGGTGTTGATAGAGGAGGTGGAGAGACTGAAGAAACAGAGGACTGAGCTGCACAATCACATGGCCGTTCAGAACAGACGATGGACAGCTCAGGAGAAGTATGTCAACGACTGGGCTGTGTAGATGATGACTCGTCTGGCTGGTAAGTCTTATGTTTTGCCGAGTGCTTGTACCGTGTGCTCTACACTCGATTTTTATTGTCTACTTGCCCGTTTGTTCCAGACTTTTGCGCTGACGCTGAAGCTGAAACGGCGGCTGTGGAGCGGTCAATTAAGGACAATGTGCCACTCGGCGAGGACGCCAACCGGGATCTGCTCTGGGCGCATATCCGCGTAGGCAAAGTGAGTCCTTTCATCGGCCGATTGAGAGAAGCCATCGGCCGAATTGACAAGGAACTTTGGCCAGAAGACGAGTCGCGGCAAGAGATGGAGACTCTGTTGGCGCGACTGGAGGAGATTCCGAGCCGAGTGCAATCGTGGAAGAAATCGGCAGCGCGTTGCGGTGCTGATGTTGCGTTGTCCTTGGTCCGCGTCCATTGCAAGGAGGTGCGGGAAGATAAGCTGAAGACATTGAAGGTCCCCAACACGAAGAAGCTTCGATTGGAAGACTTCATGGAGACGTTCCTTGAGACTGCTACCCGCATCGCTGATGGAATCGACTTGGACACTTTTGTGGAGCCCTCCAGTCTTGGCGCCGGCCCAGCTGACGCGTAATAAAACTTTATCCTCGGTATGCCGAGTGTTTACCTGTAAGATACTCTGGCCACTTCTGTTGGCTGTCATACTTTTAAATCGGTGCGGGTAAGCTTGAGCCGCACCGAGTCAGCTCTCGTTTGTAGACTTTTGGAATCGGACTGAAAACATTTAGTCATTTGTTTGAATGCTGTTTCGATTGCAATGCTTAGTGCGTACTCGGAGAAGATTAATACATAGGTGATTCTTGATCACAGCAAAGTCCCCGAGTGTGACGCATAGTGCACACTCGGAGGATGTTAGTACTTAGGCGATTCAGGATCGCATACAAGTCTCCGAGTGCGACATGTAGTGCACACTCGGAGGAAGTTAGTACTTAGGCGATTCAGGATCGCAACTAAGTCTCCGAGTGCGACGTGTAATGCACACTCGGAGGAAGTTAGTACTTAGGCGATCCAGGATCGGAGCTAAGTCCCCGAGTGCGACGTGTAGTGCACACTCGGAGGAATTTAGTTCTTAGGCGATTCAGGATCGCAGCTAAGTCCCCGAGTGCGGCATGTAGTGAACACTCGGAGGAAGTTATTACTTAGGTGATTCTTGATCACAGCTAAGTCCCCGAGTGCGACGTGTAGTGCACACTCGTAGGAGGTTATTACTTAGGTGATTCTTGGTCACAGCTAAGACCCCGAGTGCGATGTGTAGTGCACACTCGTAGGAAGTTATTACTTAGGTGATTCTTGATCACAGCTAAGTCCCTGAGTGCGACATGTAATGCACACTCGGAGGAAGTTAGTACTTAGGCGATTCAGGATCGCAGCTAAGTCCCCGAGTGCGACATGTAGTGCACACTCGGAGGATGTTAGTACTTAGGCGATTCAGGATCGCAGCTAAGTCCCCGAGTACGGCGTGTAGTGCACACTCGGAGGAAGTTAGTACTTAGGCGATTCAGGATCGCAACTAAGTCTCCGAGTGCGACGTGTAATGCACACTCGGAGGAAGTTAGTACTTAGGCGATCCAGGATCGCAGCTAAGTCCCCGAGTGCGACGTGTAGTGCACACTCGGAGGAATTTAGTTCTTAGGCGATTCAGGATCGCAGCTAAGTCCCCGAGTGCGGCGTGTAGTGAACACTCGGAGGAAGTTATTACTTAGGTGATTCTTGATCACAGCTAAGTCCCCGAGTGCGACGTGTAGTGCACACTCGTAGGAGGTTATTACTTAGGTGATTCTTGATCACAGCTAAAACCCCGAGTGCGATGTGTAGTGCACACTCGTAGGAAGTTATTACTTAGGTGATTCTTGATCACAGCTAAGTCCCTGAGTGCGACATGTAATGCACACTCGGAGGAAGTTAGTACTTAGGCGATTCAGGATCGCAGCTAAGTCCCCGAGTGCGACGTGTAGTGCACACTCGGAGGAATTTAGTTCTTAGGCGATTCAGGATCGCAGCTAAGTCCCCGAGTACGGCGTGTAGTGCACACTCGGAGGAAGTTATTACTTAGGTGATTCTTGATCACAGCTAAGTCCCCGAGTGCGACGTGTTGTGCACACTCGTAGGAAGTTATTACTTAGGTGATTCTTGATCACAGCTAAGTCCCCGAGTGCGACATGTAGTGCACACTCGTAGGAAGTTATTACTTAGGTGATTCTTGATCACAGCTAAGTCCCCGAGTGCGACGTGTAGTGCACACTCGGAGGAAGTTAGTACTTAGGCGATTCAGGATCGCAGCTAAGTCCCCGAGTGCGACGTGTAGTGCACACTCGGAGGAAGTTAGTACTTAGGCGATTCAGGATCGCAACTAAGTCTCCGAGTGCGACGTGTAGTACACACTCGTAGGAAGTTATTACTTAGGTGATTCTTGATCACAGCTAAGTCCTCGAGTGTGACGGTTAGTGCACACTCGGAGGAGAGTTATTACTTAGGTGATTCTTGATCACAGCTAAGTCCCCGAGTGCGACGTGTAGTGCACACTCGGAGGAAGTTAGTACTTAGGCGATTCAGGATCGCAGCTAAGTCCCCGAGTGCGACGTGTAGTGCACACTCGTAGGAAGTTATTACTTAGGTGATTCTTGATCACAGCTAAGTCCTCGAGTGCGACGGTTAGTGCACACTCGGAGGAAGTTAAAACTTAGGCGATTCAGGATCGCAACTAAGCCCTCGAGTGTGACGTGTAATGCACACTCGGAGGAAGTTAGTACTTAGGCGATTCAGGATCGCAGCTAAGTTTTTTTTTGTGACCGGAGTCTGCGACTGTGGGAGAACTCTGAAACTGCACAAAACTGAATCTGCTATATATATTATTTCGTCAAAACTTGTTCGTTACACTGCTTCAGTCGACGATCACGTATAAAAACGCTTGAGGAGATCCCCGTTCGATGCGCGCGGCTCGTCTGTCTCCCTCTGAATGTTGTAGAGTCTGTATGCTCCGTTGTTCAGCACCTTGGAGACGATGAAAGGCCCTTCCCAAGCCGGAGCCAACTTGTGGGGTCTTTGCTGATCCACTCGGAGCACTAAATCGCCTGCTTGGAATGTGCGACTACTGACATGACGCGCATGAAAGCATTGCAGATCTTGTTGGTAAATTGTTGAACGAGTGAGTGCCATCTCGCGTTCCTCCTCCAGAAGATCGACTCCATATTGCCTTGCTTGTTCTGCTTCAGCTTCGGAGAAGAGTTCGACTCGTGGGGCATTGTGAAGCAGGTCACTCGGAAGGACCGGTTCTGCTCCATACACGAGGAAGAACGGTGATCACCCCGTTGATCTGTTCGGAGTGGTGCGGAGGCCCCAGAGGACTGAAGGTAACTTGGTGACCCATGCACCAGCAGCGTGTCCTACCTCTCGCAAGAGTCGGGGCTTCAAACCTTGAAGGATAACTCCATTCGCACGCTCAGCTTGTCCGTTGGATTGTGGAGGTGCTACGGAAGCAAAATCCACTCGGATACCCTAACTCGCACAGAAGCCTTTGAACCTGTCCGAGTCGAAGTTTGTCCCATTGTCCGTGATTATGCTGTGAGGTACCCCGAATCTGGAGATGATGTCCCTGACAAACTTGACAGCTGTTGAGGCGTCGAGTTTCTTGATGGGCTTGGCTTCTATCCATTTTGTAAACTTGTCGACTACCACCAACAGATGTGTGTAGCCTCCTTGGCCTGTCTTGAATGGTCCGACTGTGTCTAATCCCCAAACTGCAAATGGCCACACAAGTGGGATCGTCTTTAGTGCAGATGTTGGCTTATGGGACTTGTTGGAGTAGAACTGACAGCCTTCACATTGGTCAACCATAGCTTTAGCCATCACGTTAGCCTGTAGCCAGAAGAATCCAGCTCTGAACGCCTTGGCGACGATTGCTCTCGAAGAAGCGTGATGGCCGCAGGATCCCGAGTGAATATCCTCTAGGATCAACTGCCCTTCTTTTGGGGAAATGCAGCGTTCAAGAACGCCTGAAACACTCTCCTTGTACAATTGACCGTCAATGACAGTGAATGCCTTCGACCTGCGAACTATTTGTCGGGCTTGAACTTCATCTTCTGGAAGTTCTTGTCTTAGGATATATGCAATGATCGGCTCAGTCCAATCGGGAATGACAACCAGAATCTCTGTGACCAGATCAACCACAACAGGTACATCGACTTCAGTCGGATCTGTTGCGCTCTTGGGTTGTACCGGTTCTTCTGTGAAGGGATCTTCTTTGACTGAGGGAAGATGGAGGTGCGCGAGGCAGACATCACTCGGGACTGGTCTCCGAGTGGATCCGAGTTTCGCCAACTCATCAGTTGTTTGGTTCTTCAGTCTCGGAACATGATGGAGCTCTATACCTTCAAACTTCTTCTCCAGCTTCCTCACTACATTGCAGTATGTTGTCATGGTGGGGTTCCTTACGTCCCACTCCTTCATCACTTGGTTGACCACCAAATCTGAATCGCCGTAGACCATCAGGCGACGGACGCCGAGTGAGATGGCCATGCGCAATCCGTAGAGGAGAACTTCATACTCTGCCTCGTTGTTGGAGGAATCAAAGTGTATCTGAAGCACGTACTTGAGCTTGTCGCCCTTTGGCGATATGATCACAACACCAGCTCCGGATCCATTCAACATCTTAGACCCATCGAAGAACATTGTCCAATGAGCCGAGTAGATGTTAGTCGGTTGCTGTTGTTCTACCCATTCTGCTATAAAGTCAGCCAGGGCTTGAGACTTAATGGCTTTCTTGGCCTCGAACTTGATGTCATAGTACAACATCTCCATTGCCCACTTCGCCACTCGGCCTGATGCGTCCCGATTGTGGAGAATTTCTGACAACGGAGCATCAGAAACGACAGATACCGAGTGGTCTTGGAAATAATGGGCCACCTTCTTCGCAGTCACATAGATCCCATAGATAAGTTTTTGATAATGGGGATACCTCTGCTTGGAAGGGGTCAGGACTTCGGAGACATAGTACACTGGCCGCTGAACTTTGTACGCTTTGCCTTCTTCTTCTCGCTCGACTGTAAGAACAGTACTGACGACTTGATTTGTAGTCGCGATATATAGAAGAAGGGGCTCTTTACTGAGCAGAGCAGTAAGAACCGGCTAGGTGGAAAGTAGGACTTTGAGGTCGTCGAATGCAACTTGGGCTTCGTCTGTCCACTCGAAGGTATCTGACTTCTTCATGAGTCGGTACAGAGGAAGTGCTTTTTCGCCGAGTCGACTGATAAACCTGCTCAAAGCCGCTAGGCAACCTGCGAGACGTTGAACATCGTGTATTCTGACCGGCCTCTCCATTCGGACGATGGTCCCGATCTTTTCGGGGTTGACGTCGATCCCTCGTTCGAAAACGAAGAAACCGAGTAACTTTCCGCTGGGAACACCGAATGAACATTTGGCTGGGTTGAGCTTGATATCGTACCTACGAAGGTTGCCGAATGTTTCTGCCAAGTCAGTCAGCAGGTCGGAACCTTTGCGTGACTTGACTACGATATCATGCATGTATGCCTCCACATTGCGACCGATCTGGTCGAGGAGACATTTTTGGATCATGCGCATAAAGGTAGCTCCTGCATTCTTCAAACCGAAAGGCATAGTGATGTAGCAGAAGCACCAAAACGGGGTGATGAAGGTTGTTTTCAACTCATCGGCACCATACAGACGGATCTGATGATAGCCCCCGAATAGGCATCAAGAAATGACAAACGCTCGCATCCCGCAGTCGAATCGACAATTTGATCTATGCGGGGGAGCGGAAAATGGTCTTTCGGGCAGACCTTATTGAGGTGCTTGAAGTCAATGCACATTCGGAGTGACTTGTCCTTCTTGGGCACCATGACGCCATTGGCGAGCCACTCGGAGTGGTGAACCTCGCGAATGAAGTTGGCTGCCAACAGCTTGGCCACCTCTTCCCTGATTGCCTTCCTCTTGTGCGCGGCGGACCGGCGCAGGTGCTCTCGGACGGGCCGAGCAGCGGGATCCACATGCAGTCGGTGCTCAGCCAACTCCCTGGGTACACCTGGCATGTCAGATGGTTTCCATGCGAAGATGTCCCAGTTCTCACGGAGGAATTGGGTGAGCTCGGCTTCCTATTAGGATCGAGGGTGGTGGAGATGTTCGTCGGGGCGGCAGAATCGTCCGTCGGGTGGATGCTGACTTTCTTCGTCTCTCCCGCCGACTGGAACGCGGACTCAGAAGCTGGTTTCTTTGAGCGCATCAGGTCGGCAGGGTCGACTGTCTTCTTTTATTCGTCGAGCTCGAGTACCGCCATCTGATGGACGGCGATTCTTGATCCCTCTTGCAGACACTCCTCGGCTCGCTGGCGGTTGCCGGTGATGGTGATAACGCCTTTTGGGCCCGGCATCTTCAACTTCAAGTACACATAGCATGGACGTGCCATGAGAATCACGTATGCCGGGCAGCCCAGAATTGCATGGTAAGCTCTCTGGAAATCCACCACCTTAAATGTGAACTTCTCCTTGCGAAAGTTTTTGTCGGAGCTGAAGGTGACGTCCAACGCGATCTGGCCGAGTGACCTGGCCTTCCGTCCAGGGACGACTCCGTGGAACTGCATACTGCTCTCGCTGAGTCTGGACATCGGAATGCCCATTCCCTTGAGAGTGTCCGCGTACATGATGTTTAGTCCGCTACCACCGTCCATGAGGACTTTGCGCAGTCGGACTCCTTCCACCACCGGGTCGACGACCAGAGCCTGTCTTCCTAGGGTGGGGACATGCGTTGGATAATCCGACTGATCAAAGGTGATCGCAGTCTGAGACCATTTAAGGAACTTGGGAGCAGTCGGAATAGCCATGTTGACCTCTCTGTTCACCAACTTCAGTCCACTCTTGCTTTCGACGTCAGCAAAAATCATGAGGGTTGCATGGACTTGGGGGAACGGATCCTCTTTATCCTCCTCATCTTGTTCAGGATTCTTCTCACTCAGTTGCCCTTCGCTGAACCCCTGGATCAGGAGACGACATTGCCGAGTGGTGTGCTTCGCGTATATGGGGTTGCCTTCTTCGTCCATCTTCGTGTGAACCGGACAAGGCTGGTCCAGCATGGGATTGTTGAACGGCTTCTTCTTGGGGGCAGACTGCGCTTTCCCTTTACCCTTGAACTTAGCGCTGGTCACAGCTGCAGCTTCTCCCTGCGGTGTGGGCGGAACTTTCTGTTTTTGCTTCCGAGTGTTACCTCCGTCAGCATCGCCGACTGTCTTGTGTTTGCCACTCCGGATGCGGTCCTCTTCCTCGCCATTTGCATAGCGAGCTGCTATCTCCATCATCTTGCTCATGGAGATGTCGCCCGTCCGGCCGAACTTTAGGTACAGCTCCCTGTACTGTACACCTGCCTTGAATGTGCAGACCGCTTGATGTTCGGTGACGTTCTCCACCGTGTGGTAGAGAGTTGTCCATCGCTGGATTAAGTCGCGCAAGGGCTCGTTCGGCTTCTGGACACAGTGTTGAAGCTCCACAAGGGCTGCAGGGCGTTTGCACGTCCCTTCGAAGGTCCTGATGAACACTCGGGCCAGATCTGCCCAACTGTAAATGCTTGAGGGGGCCAACTGGTTCATCCAAACTCGCGCCGAGCCGTCGAGCAACAGAGGGAGGTGCTTCATAGCGACATGGTCGTCCCCTCCTCCGATCTGGTCTACCACTCGGTAGTCGTCTAGCCATATTTCAGGCTTGGATTCCCCCGTAAATTTACAGATTCCCGCTGCCAATCGGAAGTTGGGCGGGATGTCAACCGAGCGGATGGCTCGACTAAAACACTCGGGGCCGGACACGATGGTCCTGCTGCCACTCGGACGATCCAGATCGTCCGCATCGCGGTGGGCTCGACCTCTGTCGACTCTTCGCTGGGCGATTCGCCATTTTGCGTCTGGTCTTGGGTCGTAAGTGTCGCCGACTTAACGCCGATCATCATGATGTCGGGACCCATAGGTTCCACCCCGCGGAGGGGTGCGCGAGCGGCGGCGATCTTCACGGATCATGGAATGGCTACCTCCCCTGTGGTGCTGATGGGAACCAGGGCTGTGAACCGACCGATGCGTGTTTGCATGGACGGAACTATTGTGGATCCGATTGTGCGACTGGGAGACTGCCGAATTCTACTGCTGTGTCGTGTGCAACAGAGCACGGATCTGCTCGATTCCCCTTCCTGCCTCTGAATCAGTCGGTTGGAGGGAATCGGCGATCTTGGCAGCTGCAGCCAAGTTGAGGAGAGGTGTGCGGAACAACTCCACGTTGCTCCGCCGGGTGTGCCGACTGGCGGAACGACGAGGCGGACGGCGTGCACCGGATGCTTCACCGACTTTGCGCTCGCTCCGGCCGGCCTGATGGGGATCTTCATGGGTGATGGCCATGTGTACTTCTGCTGCAGGCCCGCGGCCCGTGTACTCGGAGGGGAGCTCAGTCGGAACCGAGCCCGAGCACTGGGAACGCGGGGCAACCACAATAGACTCCAGAACTGCCACTTGAGAGGACGCGATCTGACGCGCTCGGGCATGGTGCACCCAACGTTGGAGACGCGGACTGCGGGAACACTTGTTGTGGCGCATGACGGAGGTGCAAGACGACAATGGAGCCGATTGTTGGAGAAGAAGAACGCCGCGAGCGCCAGCACGGAAGTGCGTGGCCCCGCGACGGGGAAGCGCCTCGACGTCGAGAGGCGCCTCCCGAAGCCATGCCGAATCGTCGACCGTGAAGGAGAGAGTGCCGAAGAGGATCTGGTGACCCATGCTCGAATCTCCACCAGACGACATGATGAAAGGAAGTAGTCGCAAACTCGCCGGAAGTCGCTTAGACGCCTGCCCCACGGTGGGCACCAACTGTCGTGGGTATAAGCCTAACAGTAGATGTGTGGGGTACGAATGAGATGGGCAGAGTCCCAGCTACGGCGAGGTTGTATGAGTTCAGGCCCCTCTGCGGTGGAGGTAACAGCCCTACATCTTAGTGCTCTCGGAGCTTGTTACCGAGTGTAATATGGGGTACGGTGATTCGCTAACCCTTTTACCAGTGGGGGAGGGCGGCTTATATAGAGTGCGCTGCCCTCCACAACGGTTCTGATTCAGGGGTGGAGTAGTGGCGATTGAATGCGTACGTTACAGGTAACGTATGCTCTAAATGCTAATAAATGCACCCGGAAACGCACGGCAGTTTCCCTCTCGAGAGGTTACGATGTAACGAGTGTATCCAGTCGGTTAGCCTGTTGTCCTCCGAATGCTAGTCACCGACTGGATGATTCAGGGCCTGTTACCGACTGGATGATGGGGATTCCTTAATTCAGTCGGGGCAGACTTAGGGTCCTGTTCTTTGTGTGGGGTAGTCCTTGGGTAGGACACGTATGGCAGGCCTATGACCCTACCCTAGGACTATGACCCCATCAGATGGTTTCGACAGAGATCGTCTGAGTGGAAGTTGTACTACAGTTTCTGGTCCTGAGTGTTTAAGTAGAGCAATCCGCTCTGCTGATATTCCCCCCAACTTCAGGTTGCCGGTTGGAATTAGCAAGTTCACAGGAGAATCCAAGCCTGAAACATGGCTTGACGACAACGAGTGGTTGTGCAGATTGGCGGAGGCAATGGAAGCGTTGCCATGAAGCATTTGCCTCTGTTGTTGGATGGTTCGGCCAGGGCGTGGCTGAATCAGTTGGCTCCTTCTAGCATCTACTGATGAGAGGATCTCGCCCAAGTGTTCATCAAGACATTCTAAGGCACTTGCAAGCGTCTAGCCGGTCTGTTCGAGTTGCAGCTTTGTGTGCAGAAGTCAAATGACTCTTTGAGAAAGTACATTCAGTGGTGGCCACCCTTCATCACACGATGGAGAATGTTTCTCAGCACCAGGTGATAACCCACAAGTATAGGGGATCGCAACAGTTTTCGAGGGTAGAGTATTGAACCCAAATTTGTTGATTCGACACAAGGGGAAGCGAAAGAATATTCTCAAGTATTAGCAGTTGAGTTGTCAATTCAACCACACCTGAAAGACATAGTATCTTTAGCAAAGTATCAGTAGCAAGGTAGTGTGCTAGCAACAGTAGCAACGGTAACAGTACCAACAGCAACAGCAAGAGCGAGATAGTAACAGTAGTAGCAGTGACAGCAGTTGCAGCAAAGTAACGTAGCAAGGACCAATAGGAAAAGACTCATAGGCATTGGATCGGTGATGGATGATTATGCCAGATGGTATTCATCATGCAACAGTTATAACACGGAGAGATATGTAACTAGCTCCAGTTCGTCAATGTAATGTAGGCATGTATTCCGTATGTAGTCATACGTGCTTAGGGAAAAGAACTTGCATGACATCTATTGTCCATCCCTCCCGTGGCAGTGGGGTCCTAATGGAAACTACGGGATATTAAGGTTCTCCTTTTAATAGGTAACCGGAACAACGCAGTAGCACTTAGTGAATACATGAACTCCTCATACTATGGTCATCTCCGGGAGTAGTTCCGGCTATTGTCACTTCGGGGTTGCCGGGTCATAACACATAGTAGGTGACTATAACTTGCAAGATAGAATCAATAACACACATATATTGGCAACAACATAATAGGTTTAGATCTGAAATCATTGCACTCGGGCCCTAGTGACAAGCATTAAGCATGGCAAAGTAGTAGCAACATCAATCTCAGAACATAGTGGATACTAGGGATCAATCCCCGTCAAAACTAACTCGATTACATAATAGATCTCATCCAACCCATCACCGTCCAGCAAGGCTACGATGAGATTACTGACGAATGGTGAAGAGCATCTTGGAATTGGCGATGAAGGAAGGTTGATGATGACGATGGTGACGATCTCCCCTCTCCGGAGCCCAGAACGGATTCCAGATCTGCCCTCCAGAGGAAGAACAGGAGGTGGCGATGCCTCAGTATCGTAAAATGCAATGAACTCTTCTCCCTGATTTTTTCCGGACGAAAGGGACTAAATAGAGCTGGAATTTGAGGCGGTGGAGTTCCGTGGGCCCCACAAGCTTGCTAGGCGCGGCCAGGGGGAAGGATTGATTTGCAGAGGTGCCAGAGCTCAAGTTTTGAAAACAGAGATAATAATTTTGGGTGGCATGCTTTCATTGTCAACGCAATGACCAAGAGTTTTCACCATCTTCCATGCTACACATGCTATAGGCGGTTCCCAAATAGAAAAGTAAAGTTTTGACTCCCCCACCACCGATCAATCACATTCCACGACTAGCCGAATAGTCGGGTGCCGTCCATACCAACAACAATCCAGGGGGAGTTTTGTTTGCAATTATCTTTTTGATTTGAGCATGGAACTGGGCATTCCAATTACCGACCCCTTTCTCGTGAATGATAGAGCATAAACACGTATCGAGGATAACACGCCTAGCATGGAAGATACTGATCGCCCCTTGTCACCACATGAGCGGTTCGGGCATGCAAAACAGATTATTTCTTGAAGGTTTAGAGAGTGGCACATGCAAATTTATTTGGAACGGCAGGTAGATACCGCATATAGGTAGGTATGGTGGACTCATATGGAACAACTTTGTGTTTATGGAAGTGGATGCAAAATCAGTATTCCCGCTTAGTACAAGTGAAGGCTAGCAACAGACTGGGAAGCAACCAACTAGAGAGCAACAACAGTTATCAAAATGCTTTGAGATTAACCATCATTGAGTGCAAGCATGAGTAGGACATAAATCACCATGAACATGAATATCATAGAGGCTATGTTGATTTTGTTTCAACTACATGCGTGAACATGTGCCAAGTCAAGCCACTTGAATCATTCAAAGGAGGATACCACTATTACGTCCCTTTTACATCATGCTTTCATGTTGATAATTATCGCTTTTTGGGCTGTTATTTCACTTCACGGTACAATACTTATGCCTTTTCTCTCTTATTTTGCAAGGTTTACATGAAGAGGGAGAATGCCGGCAGCTGGAATTCTGGCCTGAAAAGGGAGCAAGTTTGAGATGCCTATTCTGCGCAACTCCAAAAGCCGGGAAAATCAACAATGATTTTTTTTGGATTTTCTAAAAAAACTAGGCCGAAGAAGTGCTGGTGGGGCTCCAGCAGGGGGCCACAAGCCTGCTAGGCACGGCCACCCCCCTGGCCACTCCTAGGGGGCTTTAGGGATCTCAGATGGCCCTCTGGCTCCCCCCTTTTGCTACAAGAAGTGTTTCGGTCTGGAAAAAATTGAGAGGAGGCTTTTCGGCGGATTCGCCGCCGCCACGAGGCGGAACTTGAGCAAAACCAATCTAGAGCTCCGGGAGGACGATCCCGCCGGGGAAACTTCCCTCCCAGAGGGGGAAATCGTCGCCATCGTCATCACCAACACTCCTCTAATCGAAGGGCACTCGTTGCCATCAACATCTTCATCAGCACCATCTCATCTCCAAACCCTAGTTCATCTCTTGTAACCAATCTCCGTCTCGCGACTTTGATTGGTACTTGTAAGGTTGCTAGTAGTGTTAATTACTCTTTGTAGTTGATGCTAGTTGGATTACTTGGTGTAAGAGTTTATGTTCAGATCTTTGATTCTACTCGTTACCTCTTTGGTCATGAATATGATTATGCTTTGTGAGTAGTTACTTTTGTTCCTGAGGACATGGGATATGTCATGCTATAAGTAGTCATGTGAATTTGGTATTCGTTCCATATTTTGATGTGTTGTATGTTGTTTTTCCTCTAGTGGTGTTACGTGAACGTCGACTACATAACACTTCACCATTATTTGGGCCTAGAGGAAGGCATTGGGAAGTAGTAAGTAGATGATGGGTTGCTAGAGTGACAAAAGCTTAAACCCTAGTTTATGCGTTGCTTCGTAAGGGGCTGATTTGGATCCACTAGTTTAATGCTATGGTTAGACTTTGTCTTAATTCTTCTTTTGTAGTTGCGGATGCTTGCGAGAGGGGTTAGTCATAAGTGGGATGCTTGTCCAAGTAAGGGCAGTACCCAAGCACCGCTCCACCCACATATCAAACTATCAAAGTAACGAACGCGAATCATATGAACATGATGAAAACTAGCATGACAGAAATTCCCGTGTGTCCTCGGGAGCATTTTTCCTCCTATAAGACTTTGTCTAGGCTTGTACCTTGCTACAAAAGGGATTGGGCCACTTTGTTGCATCGTAGTTACTTTTGTTACTTGCTACTTGCTACGAATCATCTCACCACACAACTACTTTTTACCGATAATTTCAGTGTTTGCAGATTTTACCTTGCTGAAAACCACTTGTCGGATCCTTCTGCTCCTCGTTGGGTTCCACACTCTTACTTATCGAAAGGAATATGATAGTGTCACACCCAAGATGCAACCCTATCCTCAATTTGGCACGAGGGCCTCGTTAAGGATAGAAGCGCATCTCGTCGTGTCACAAGAATGGATGTCATTACAAGTACATGTACTGAAAAGAAGAGATATATATATAGAATTGGCTTACACTCGCCACAAGCTACATCAGAGTCACATCAGTACAATACATAATCATCATGAATAAGAGCAGGGTCCAACTACGGACGAAAACAAACGAGAAAAGAAGAACGACGTCCATCCTTGCTATCCCAGGCTGCCGGCCTGGAACCCATCCTTGATCGATGATGAAGAAGAAGAAGCAACTCCAATTGAACAATCAACGCGCTCGCGTCAAGTAACCTTTACATGTACCTGCAACTGGTGTTGTAGTAATCTGTGAGCCACAGGGGACTCAGCAATCTCATTTACAAAGGTATCAAGACTAGCAAAGCTTATTAGGTGAGGTGTGGTTAAGTGGCGAGGTTGCAACATCGGCTAAGCATATATTTGGTGGCTAAACCTACGAGTTCAAGAACTATGAGGGGGGAAGATCTACGCATAATGGACGTGACTACTGATGATCAAATGAATGATCTTGAACACCTACCTATGTGAGACATAACCCCATCGTGTCCTCGATCGGAGAAAGAACTCACAAAAGAGACAGTCACGGTTACGCACACAGTTGGCAAGTTTTAATTAAGTTAACTTCAAGTTATCTAGAACCAGCGTTAACCAAACTTTCCACATTGCCACATAACCACGGGCACGACTTTCCGAAAGACTTAACCCTGCAGGGTTGCTCCAACTAGTCCATTACAATTTACCACAAGCCGCATAGAAATCCTCAATCACGAAGCTCACGATCTCGTCGGATTCCCTAGTGGAAAACCTCAACTCTGAGATTACCCAAAGCATCACCGGAATCCCGATGCACAAGATATCTCGTCAATGGTAAAACTAATCCAGCAAGGCCACCCGACGTGTCGACGATCCCGATAGGAGCCGCGTATCTCGTTCTCAGGACACGACGGATGGAACTAGCTACGAGTGCCAAACCTCGAGTTTCCTCGCGGTGGCCCCGCAGGCAGACCGTTTGGGACCAACACCATCAGCACTGGCCCCTCCTGTATTATGTAGAATTACTCCTCGGGTAGCGCTAACTCCCTATGCATTTCAGGGTTATCAAATCATTATGTTGGGCAAATGTAGTACCAATGTTGGGCCTTGCCAGACCAGCTTTAATCTAAAACGAATTATCAAGGGGGGCCCCATAACAACCCCGATCGTGTTAGGAGCGCTCAATTATGGAACATAACACCGGTAGCCGAAACTAAGGGGGCAAAGGTGGAACAAAAGACAAGGCTAGAAAGGCCGAGCCTTCCACCTTTTACCAAGTATATAGGTGCATTAAATTAAATAGCATTAAATAGGGTGATATAACAAGGAACCCATGTTATCACATGGAAGCAACTACACCTGCAACTAGCAACGCTAACACATGGTTAAGCAAGTAGTAACATAGCCAATCAGTGGTTTGCTAGGTGGTGAACAGGTTGAGGGTTATCATGGCATAGTTGGGAGGCGAATATTTAACATGTTGTAGGCAACGAGACAGAATCGATAGAAGCGATAAAACTAGCATGGCAATGATAGTAATGGTATCGGGTGAAATGGTCATCTTGCCTGAGATCCCGCTTGGAAGAAGAATGCCTCCGTGAAGCAGACGAACCGATGTAGTCGAACGGGTCCTCACAATCCGACACGCTTGCGGAACTCTATCGAGACGGGGAAAATCGGAAACAAGCATCAACACACGATATACACCACACGATGCACAACACAAATGATAAATGAACAGCTGAATACATGCAAGACACGGCATGACAATTCACAACAATCAACACTACACATTAAGTGAAGTTCAATATGCAATGAGTTGCATGTTGACGAAACTCCACGTTTATTTATTTAGTTCTATCCCGATTAGGTACACAGCAATATTAAATTTGGCTACACATGGCAAGAGGTGAAGCGTAATTAAACTACCTATCTAGGCATTTTAAATGAGGTCGGAAATGACATATAGCACCTCCGAAACGACCTCACAAGTTAAATTACAATTCTGACCAGATCTGAACTAACACATTTAATCAGTTGTTAAACAGAAAAAAAAAGGTTCACGTGATTCTACGCGTCGAGACAAGCAATTTACACATAGAGAACATCTCCAACGGAGCTACGGTTCAAAAGATACAAGCACCGCAAGATATGCTGGCATGAATGCAATATGTGTGCAAAGGCGGTCACGAGCTCTTCAAAACATACAACCAGCAAGAGAATATGAAACGACACGAGATTCTAAGAAAGTTTCATATAGGACACGATCAAATCGGAGCTACGGATCAAAAACTACGAGCAAAACAAGATATCAGTACAATCTGCCAAAATCAGCCACATAGCCTTTTCTACGCCCCACAACTACGAGCTACTCAACTCCAATATAATCAACCAAGGAATGAAACGATAGAGGGCAAGAATAACTACAACAAACAACTAACAACAAGTAGCATGGCATCATGGATCACTAGGGGAACAAGTCACAAAATGGCTTCTCACACACAATTTCACACTTAGTGAAAATAGCAGTTTATGAAGCTGCAGTTTTCGATCTGAAGGCATATTGACAGCAAAAAACCATAAGCTATAGGGCTCCAAATGGCATGAAAACTCACAGCATGCTAGAGAAACACAAAGTCTACAACTAACTCCATTGCACCAACCTCAAAAGAGCTACTTATCACAAGATAGAAGCAAGACAAGACAGCAACAAAATACAACAGATCTCAGACTTAGAAATATTTCAGCATCCCTAAAACAACACTATTTCCTAGCAAGTAAAGAACAAGCAAACCCCACCTAAAAATGCATTTCTATTGCAACCAAAATTACCAGGGGCTAGACTAAACATCAATGGGAAACTCTCTAGTTGACAACTCCTACAAACGAAGCACGGAATAAATCCTACGAAAAAGACAAGAGGGCAACATGGCAAAATATCGCGCGAACTAACTTGCCTAAAAGCTGAAACTAATTGCGCAGAAAAATCCTATACCCCGAAAACATATAAAATATGTGGGGTTGCACAACAAAATATCACGACACGTAAATGCGAGATAATAACCTATACACGGAAAAATAAACTAGTGGCAATCCCTACACGCAAAAATACCAACGTCTACTCTAAAATACATGGAAAAGTGGTTCCTAAAACATGAACATTTCTACTACGGCATACGAGCAATCCGGTCTTGCGTGAAAAATAAATACGGGCGTCTATCCTATTGGAGCAACATGTTAATCTATGCATAGGACACGCTAAACGACGTCAAACAATTATGCAAGTTGCAAATTCGAATTCTATGCGGAAAACTACACCAAAACCATATACAATACGCCTCGATCCGACTTACGGTTAAATAGCTATGGTCGTTTAATTATCTAGCTAATTCCTGAAAATTAATATATTCTCAGAAAATCCTAAGCTAAATGGGTCGGATCTACTACTAGGCCTGACACAACTAGCACCACAAAAATAAAAAAACAAAGCACAGCCGCAGGGGGGGGTGCTCAACCTGGCCACTTGGCCCAGCCTGGTGGAGAGCTCGGCCTCGTCGGTGGACCTTGGACTGGGCCGAAGGGCGGCGCGGGGCGATTGGCCCACGAGCGGGCGAGGCACTCCCCGCCGAGCGTCGTCTTCCTCCATCCCAAGAAGAGGGAGGCGGCGGCGGCACCAGCAAACTCTGATGAGCCGAGGGCGCTGGGAGGCGGAGCTTCCAGTAGGGATGGATCCACACAAGCCCGATCTGGCGGCTGGGCGGCGGATCGGCCGACGGCGACAGCCTCAGAACCTGCGGGCAGGGAGAGAGAGATCCGGGTGAGAGAAGAAGAAGATAGGAGAAGATGGAGCTCCGGCCTGGGAGGGCGGCAGTTGCGGGACTGGCCAGCTCCGGCGAGCTGCAGCGAGGCCCAGGGCGGAGCGGCACGGGGAACGGGGCGGCGCGTAGGCATCCGCAACGGTGGCCGGCAGGCATGGGCACGCAGAGCAGACGAGCTCGGGGAGATCGGGGGCAGGCCCAGATGGGCTTCGGCGGGCATGGTTCGTGCTCGGGCGGGCCCGACGGTTGGTGGGTGGTGGGAGGAGAGAGATGGCTCGGCTAGGGTTAGGGGCTGCACGGTTTTCAAGGCAAAGGAGTAGGGATGCTACAAATGGCATGGGAGGTCCTATTTATAGGCAAGGGGGGGGGGCTAGGTTAACCAGAATTCCGTTCCGGATCCAACCGTGGGGTCGGATTCGAACGATTCCGCACGCGGGAACGGGTAAGTGGCCGTGTAGTGTAGATATCCGGAGACGAGAAGGGAAACGGGCCACGCGGCAACGAATTTTAAAACATCGACAAACGTCCGACGAATAACTGAAGACGGTGCCGCTACGGTCGACCGTTCGGGTACCAGACGGACTCCGATTGCGACGAAACTTGACAGGCGGCCTACCTATATCTAATAGAGACCGCACGTCAAATTCCAACCCATCACAGAAAGTTTTCAACACACTTCTAAAACAGGGTTTTGACGATGCCGCGGTCGCGTGCGTGTGCGGTCGGGCTCAAAACGGACAACGATGAGAACTGGCAACTAACAACGGATGCAAGTTTAGAAAACTGGCGGCAACGGGATGCCGATGCAATGCTTACGATGCGCATGATGCGACGATGATGTGACAAATAAAAATAACCACACGCCAAAAACGGAATAAAGGGGGAATCTTCTGGAGCGTCAGCATCAGGCTGTCACAGATAGTTCCGCTATACTTGTGGGTCATCAACCATCCTATCATACTACATCATAATCATCTCGAGATTCATGTTGGCAGCCAAGACAAACCATTATAAGCTCCTAGCTAATTAAGCATGGCATCAGAAACTATGATCTCTAAGTTGTCATTGCAAACATGTTTCTCTCACAACAAAGCTGAATCTCGAACGATGAGCTAGTCATATTTACAAAAACAAAATAGATAGAGTTCATACCACCTTTTCCAGGCTCAGTCACTTCATCATATATCGTCATTATTGCCTTTCACTTGCACGACCGAATGATGTGAACAATAATAAGAGAGCTCGTGCATTGGACTAAGCTGGAATCTGCAAGCAAACACAAAGGAGAAGACAAAGTAATATGGCTCTTTGATAGATAAACAGATATGCATGCGAGAGCCACTAAACATTGTAATCATGGTCTTGTACCTTAACCCAAAGAAAAACAAAACTATTTACACGGGAAAGCTCCCAACAAGGAAAAGAAGAACGAGAAATTATTTTAGGTTTTCTCAAACTAGACAAACACACGAGAAGAAAGCGAGAAAAAGAAATAAACTAGCATGGATGATACAATGGCAAAGTGTGAACACCGATTATCAAAGTGAAAGCGTGAGCAAGAATATAAAGTCGGTGAGAAACACGTACTCCCCCAAGCTTAGGCTTTTGGCCTAAGTTGGTCTACTCCCAAGGTGGGAAGTAACCATCTCCGGGGTACTCCAGAGTGGACTGAGGATGCCACTGACGTGTGAGCTCTTGTGGCTCCCACTGATAAACTGGCGTCTGGTACTCGACTGGTAGCTCGGGCACGGGCGCCTGTGGTTGGGCTATGCCCCAATATGCGTAGATGTCCGAGGGCATAATAATGTACCTGCCTAAATGAAGATTGAACAAAGAAGGAGCAGGCAACGTAATAGTCTCACGAGTACCCTGACTAAATACCAGGTTATAAATCACCCTCTTATTTATATCTTTATCCAGAAAGTCATGGCGAACCATGCTATCATAATCTAGATATCTCTAAGGAAGAAGAATCTCATCTTCCTCGTGCAGTCTAATAGGTATCTCGAAATGTCTAGCAAGACGGGTAGCATACATACCTCCATAAACAACGCCTTTAGAACGGTTCGTGTTCAACCGTTGAGCTACTATAGTGCCCAAGCTATAAGTTTTGTCATTATAAAGGGCTTCGCACAAAACCGCAAGATCTGGGGAGCTAAGGGCCCCAGCTTTCCCACGACCAATCAAACATTTTCCCACGAATAATGAGAAGTACCGAAGCACGGGAAAATGTATGCTAGCAGCTCTAGCGCAAGACACTCCTCTCTCCTCTCCTACAACAATAGTATCAATGAAAGCCTCCAAGTCCCATGGATGGGGTTCATGAATATCCCCAACATAAGGTAATTTGCAAACATCGCAAAAATCTTGAAGTGACATGCGCTAGGGGATATCATATATTTTGAACTCAACCATAGGAGGACTCTTCCTTGGATAGAAATTAAAGCTTTGCCCGGAAATATTAGTGATGAGGAGGTATTGCGGACACTTATCTTCAACGAAGGCAGTAAGGCATGCGTTCTCTACCAAGTAGTAAAAGTCCTCATAAAGTCCAGCAGCGCGTAGGAACACATCGCTTGGCCACTCGCACGCTCAAACTTCTGCAACTCGGGGGACCGGATACTTGGGTTTCTTCTTCTCATTTTCATCATCCTTGGGGTCACGGCTTGAAGAGCCTCTTAAGAACCTCCTCACCTTTTCCTTTTTCTATCTCTGAAAACTTCTGAAATTTTTAGTGACTCTAAGGAAAAGTGAACAAGGCTCAACGAAACTCATAGCAACTACTCCGACAAGTGCCTAGAGGCCATACCATGCATCAAAACTACTTGGGACCAGCTAAAATTAGCATGCAAAGCTCAAGAACAGGGTCACCAAGGCAGCAAAAATACGCAAAGAATAAGGCACTAGAGAAAAAACTAATTGGACCAATGGAGGAGGCACATGCCAAGGAGCAATTTCCCCAAAACATTTTGGTTAATGGGGCTATGCACAAGGAGATCGAAAATCGCAGCAAGAAGAGCAAGAACACGGGTTTGAGCTGCGAAACAGTTTTTTTTGGAGGTAGGAGAAGGAGATGGGAGCTGGAATAAGTGGAGGGGGGATACGTGGGCCCCACAATCCTGGTAGGCGCGGCCACGGGGATGCCTGCGCATCCACGGCTTGTGGCCCACTGGTGCATTCCCCTGACTAGCTCTCCGTCTCTCAAAAATTCCCATAAAAATCATACTTGATTTTTTGTAACCCACAAGTATAGGGGATCAATTGTAGCCTTTATCGATAAGTAAGCGTGTCAAACCCAACGAGGAGATAAAGGCAGGACAAATATTCCCTCAAGTTCTATCGACCACCGATACAACTCTATGCACACTTTACGTTCCCTTTACCAATAACAAATATGAAACTAGAAGTACTTTGTAGGAGTGAAAGGATAGGCTTGCAAGAAAGTAAAGAACACGTAAATAAAACTAGGGGCTGGTTAGATAAAGAAACAACTACGAGTGTCTAACGAGTGTGGAAAAGTGGTGGTAGGAGTTGCGGAATTGTCCCTAAGCAATTGAATACGTTACTAGATCGATAGCAAGTATTATGTGGGAGAGTCCTCTGCTAGCATGTCATCCCTTACTTGGAATTCTATGCACTTACGATTGGAACTATTAGCAAGCTTCCACAACTACTAACGTTCATTAAGGTAAAACTCAACCATAGCAATAAGATATATTGGTCCCCCTTCAATCCCATATGCATCTTCTTTGCTAGGTCTGAAGCTTCTGTCACTCTAGCCTGCCAATACATAGTCCTATCAACATACAACTAACCCTATGGTGTGATTCACGCGCGCGATCATATGATGGGCACCAAACGACACCAACATAACCACAAGCAAATTAAACCAACCATACCAATTCATCAATCACCGATAGGACAACGATAATCTACTCACACATCATAGGATAGCAACACATCATTGGATAATAATATGTAGCATAAAGCACCATGTTCAAGTAGAGGGTACAACGGGTTGCGGGAGAGTGGACCGCTGAATATAGATGGGGGAAGGTGATGGAGATGTTGGTGAAGATGACGGAGGTGTTGGTGTAGATCGCCGTCACGCGATGATGTCCCAGGCGGCGTTCCGGCACCGCCTCGAGAGAGGGGGAGAGAGCCCCCCTCGTTCTTCTTCTTCCTTGGCCTCCTCCCTAGATGGGAGAAGGGTTTCCCCTCTGGTCCATGGTCTCCATGGCGGCGGAGGGGCGAGAGCCCTTCCTAGATTGGATCTCTCTCTTTGAGTCCTTCTGTTTCTGCGCTCCCAGATTCTGCGTTTCACCGTTTCTTAAATTCCCGGAGATCCGTAACTCCGATTGGGCTGAAATTTTAACACAATTTTCTTCCGGATATTATCTTTCTGGCGGTGAAAGAAGCGCACCAACCACCTTAAGGAGTGGCCACAAGCCTACCTGCCACGGGCCCACCCCCTGGCCGCGGCGGCAAGGCTTGTGGGCACTCCGTGCATCACCTCGCGTTGATTCTTCTTCCCAAAAATCATAAATATTCCAAAAAAATCCCCATAAGTTTTTATTACGTTTGGACTTCATTTCGTATGGATATTCTGCGAAACAAAAAAAAGTAACAAACAGGAACTGGCACTGGGTTGCCAAAAATATGTTAGTCCCAAAAATAGTATAAAAAGTTGCCAAAAGTATATGAAAGTTGTAGAATATTGGCATGAAACAATCAAAAATTGTAGATACGATGGAGACGTATAAACATCCCCAAGCTTAATTCCTGCTCGTCCTTGAGTAGGTAAATGATAAAAAAGATAATTTTTGATGCGGAATGCTACCTAGCATAATCTTGATCATATAATCTAATCATGGCATGAATACTAAAACACGAATGATTCGAAGCAATAGTCTATCATTTGACATAAAGACAATAATATTTAAAGCATACTAACAAAGCAATCATGTCATCTCAAAATATCATGGCCAAAGAAAGTTATCCCTACAAAATCATATAGTCTGGCTATGCTCCATCTTCCCCACACAAAGTATTTAAATCATGCACAACCCTGGTTTTAGCCAATAATTGTTTCATACTTTAGTGTTCTCAAACTTTTTCAACTTTCACGCAATACATGAGTATGAGCCATGGACATAGCACTATAGGTGGAATAGAATATGGTGGTTGTGGAGAATACAAAAAGGAGGAGATAGTCTCACATCAACTAGGTGTATCAACGGGCTATATATGGAGATGCCCATCAATAGATATCAATGTGACTGAGTAGGGATTGCCATGCAACGGATGCACTAGAGCTTATAAGTGTATGAAAGCTCACAAAAGAAACTAGTGGGTGTGTTCCCACTAGTATATGGAAGTGACAACATAGGAGACTCTCTGTCATGAAGATCATAGTGCTATTTGAAGCACAAGTGTGGAAAGAGGATAGTAGCAATTGTCCCTTCTCTATTTTCTCTCTTTTTTTTTGTGGGCTCTTTGGCCTCTTTTTTTTTTGTGGGCATCTTTGGCCTCTTTTTTATAAATGGGCTTCGTTGGCCTCTTTTATTTCCTCACATGGGACAATGCTCTATTAATGATGATCATCACACTTACAACTCAATACTTAGAGCAATGATGACTCTATATGAAATGCCTTCGGTAGTGTACCGTGACAATGATCTAGCATAGCAATGACATCAACAAATGGACAAGCCATGGAAACATCATGCTAGCTATCTTACGATCATGCAATGGCAATATGGAAGTGGTGGCACATGTCATGAGAAGGAACGGTGGTAGTTGCATGGAAATATATCTCGGAATGGCTATGAAAATGCCATAATAGGTAGGTATGGTGGCTGATTTGAGGAAGGCTATATGGTGGGTGTAATGCACCGGCGAAAGTTGCGTGGTACTAGAGAGGCTAGCAATGGTGGAAGCCTGAGAGTGCGTATAATCCATGGACTCAAAATTAGTCATATAGAACTCACATACTTATTGCAAAAGTCTATTAGTCATCGAAATAAGGTACTACACGCATGCTCCTAGGGGAAAGGGTGGTAGGAGTTAACCATCGCGCGATCCCGACCTCCACACAAAGGATGACAATCAATAAATAAATCATGCTCCGACTTCATCACATAACGGTTCACCATACGTGCATGCTAAGGGAATCACAAAACTTAACACAAGTATTTCTATGAATACACAATTACTCACTAGCATGACTCTAATATCACATATTCATGTCGCAAAAATATTGCAAGGAATCAAACATATCATATTCAGTCATCTACAAGTTTTATGTAGGATTTTCTGACTAACCATGTGAATGGCCAACTCCTGTTAACTCTCTAAATAGGTATAAGTGAAGCATGAGAGTTTAATTCTTTCTACAAAAGATATGCCCCGCTCTAACAAATATAAGTGAAGCAAAAGAGCATTCTACAAATGGCGGTTTTCTATGTGTAGGGAAACAGGCAATCCAAACTTCAAATGATATAAGTGAAGCACATGAAGCATTCTATAAAGCCAACCAAGGACTATCTCATACCAGCATGGTGCATAAAAGAAAAAGGAAAAATAGACACTAAAGACTTTCCAAGCAAAACACATATCATGTGACGAATTAAAATATAGCTCCGAGTAAAATTACCTATAGATTGTAGACGAAAGAGGGGATGCCTTCTGGGGCATCCCCAAGCTTAGACGCTTGAGTCTTCCTTGAATATTACCTTGGGGTGCCTTGGGCATCCCCAAGCTTAGGCTCTTGGCCCTCCTTATTTCTTCATCCATCGTGCTCTCACCCAAAACTTGAAAACTTCAATCACACAAAACTCAACAAAACTTCGTGAGATCCGTTAGTATAATAAAATGAATCACCACTTCAAGTACTGTTGTGAACTCATTATAAATTCGTATAAGCATTATATCTACTGTAATCCAACTTCACCATGCTTCATATCTCCTGATACTACCCATAGATTCATCAAAATAAGAGAACAATGCAAAGAAAACAAAATCTATCAAAACAGAACAGTCTGTATATTCCGTATACCTCTGATATCTCAAAAAATCTTAAAAATTACGAACGTCTGGAAAATTTGCATATCAATCAGCAAAAAAAAGAATGAACTAAAATTCTCTTTCAGAATAAAAATGAAAATTAATTTCGTGAACAGAAAGTTTATGTATTTTCTCAGCGTGATCAAACAACTATCACCCAAACTAATCGTAAAGGCTTTGCTTGGCACATTATTTTTAAAATACAAAGGAATTGTACAAGGGGATAATTATTTATGTGAGAAACTTCCATGAAAAATTCTACATTGTTTCCATGAGCATGAACACAAGTTTTCAAGGTCGACCCTCACTTCCACAATGCATCACCTTTCAATCACTTCTCTTTTTGAAAAAGTTTTAAGTTCCCCTCTTTATTTTTTTGTTTTTAAACTAAATAAAAGCACTCAGCAGAAATAAATGAATCTCTAAAAATTCCAGGTTGTCTCCCTGGCAGCGCTTTCTTTAAAGCCATTAAGCTAGGCATAAAGTGCTCAAGTAATGGATCCACCCGGATCCCAAGGTATATCAAAGCCAATTTTAATTAGCAATGATTTGAAATTTAGTAGTGAGCACAAGGTAACATATATGATGCAATGACGAAGTCTAACTCTCTTCCTATGCATTGGCATGTCATAAAAGAACAATTCAAGCACGTCAAGTAAAGGCCAATACATAGCATAAGCACTTTCTTGCAATTTTATCGTATTGGAAACATAGAGAGGTGGAGATGTAGTTCCTCTCTCATAATAATTGCAAGTAGGAGCAGCAAGCACATGCATATTATATTCATCAAAATCATCATGTGTAACATAAGGAACTATAGCTAGCTCATCTTCATAAGCATCATTCATATTGGCATCATGGCAACAAGCATAGCAAGCATCAAGTTCATCAAAAAGAGATATTTCAAAAGAATCCAAGGGATCATAGCATTCATCTTTCGGTAAGAATGAAGCGAAATTAAATAATGTATGAGTAGAAGAGTTACTCTCATTAGAAGGTGGACATGGGTAGCTAGACCGTTCTTCCTCCTTTTGTTCTTCGCTCTCCTCGTCATCTTTTTCATCTAATGAGCTCACAATTAGAGCATTTTCTTCTTCCATAGTTACCTGCAAAATAAAAGTCTCTTCTTGGGCAGCATAGAATTTCTCCTTAAATCATTCAATATGGGCATTATATTCATAATTAGTATAACAATAACGAAGCATAGCCAAATTTTCAGATCGGTAAGGAGCATCATCATTATCATCACACCTTTTAAACAGAGCCTCAATTTCATAAGCACCCATAAAAGCAACAAACTCTTCTATTTGATCCACATCATAGTAATCATATATACCATTAGCATAAGAAGCCAAGGTTCAATGATCATTAAACTCACAAGAAAAGGGAAGGTGTGGAGCCTTCATCCTAGAGCAACAAGTAACACCATGTCTCTTGCATAGTTCCCAAGCATACCATTTCAACAAATGGATTTGATCCCATAAAAGTTTCCCTTTTTAAGTCAAGCGATAATCCCTAAAGTATTCACGTTGATCTAACGTGTATCCCATTATATAATTGAATGGGGCTTTCTCAGGATTATTAAAGAAGTATATAATATTTTCCACGTAACGAGCATCGAGGGTTTTAGGAGGTTCCCCATCTCCATGAGTAGCAAGTACACCTAATTTTTTTGGTATTTCGTGTTCCATATCTATAACTAAAGATAGAGAACAACTTAGAACAGCAAATAAATCTACTTAGTGATAAAGCAAACAAGCACACACGAGAATATTCACCCCACGCTATCTCTCCCTGGCAACGGCGCTAGAAAAAGGTCTTGATAACCCACAAGTATAGGGCATCAATTGTAGCCTTTCTCGGTACGTAAGAGTGTCGAACCCAACGAGGAGCTAAAGGCAGGACAAATATTCCCTCAAGTTTTATCGACCACCGATACAACTCTACGCACACTTTACGTTCGCTTTACCTAGAACAAGTATGAAACAAGAAGTACTTTGTAGGAGTGAAAGGATAGGCTTGCAAGAAAGTAAAGAACACATAAATAAAACTAGGGGCTGGTTAGATAAAGAAACAAATATGAGTGTCTAACGAGTGTGGAAAAGTGGTGGTAGGAGTTGCGGAATTGTCCCTAAGCAATTGACTACGTTACCAGATCGATAGCAAGTATTATGTGGGAGAGGCCTCTGCTAGCATGTCATCCCTTACTTGGAATTCTACGCACTTATGATTGGAACTATTAGCAAGCGTCCGCAACTACAAACGTTCATTAAGGTAAAACCCAACCATAGCAATAAGATATATTGGTCCCCCTTCAATCCCATATGCATCAATTTCTATGATGGGTGTGAAGCTTCTGTCACTCTAGCCTGCCAATACATAGTCCTATCAACATACAACTAACCCTATGGTGTGAAACACGTGTGCGATCATATGATGGGCACCAAAGGACAACAACATAACCACAAGCAAATTAAACCAACCATAGCAATTCATCAATCACCGATAGGACAACGATAATCTACTCAGGCATCATAGGATATCAACACATCATTGGTTAATAATATGTAGCATAAAGCACCATGTTCAAGTAGAGGGTACATCGGGTTGCGGGAGAGTGGACCGCTGAATATAGATGGGGGATGGTGATGGAGATGTTGGTGAAGATGGCGGAGGTGTTGGTGTAGATCGCCTTCACACGATGATGTCCCGGGCGACGTTCCGGCGCCTCCGGGAGAGAGGGGGAGAGAGCCCCCCTACTTCTTCTTCTTCCTTGACCTCCTCCCTAGATGGGAGAAGGTTTCCCCTCTGGTCCATGGTCTTCATGGCGGCGGAGTGGCGAGAGCCCCTCCTAGATTGGATCTCTCTCTCTGTGTCCTTCTGTTTCTGCGCTCCTAGATTATGCGTTTCACCGTTTCTTAAATTCCCAGAGATCCGTAACTCCTATTGGGCTGAAATTTTAACACGATTTTCTTTCGGATATTATCTTTCTGGCGGCGAAAGAAGGGCGACAACCGCCTTAAGGAGTGGCCACAAGCCTGCCTGCCGCGGGCCCACCCCCTCGCCGGGGCGGCAGGGCTTGTGGGCACTCCGTGCATCGCCTCGCATTGATTCTTCTTCCCAAAATTTATAAATATTCCAAAAAAATCCCCGTAAGTTTTTATTACATTTGGACTTCGTTTGGTATGGATATTCTGCGAAACAAAAAACATGCAACAAACAGGAAGTGACATTGGGCACTAGATCAATATGTTAGTCCCAAAAATAGTATAAAAAGTTGACAAAAGTATATGGAAGTTGTAGAATATTGGCATGAAACAAACAAAAATTATAGATACGATGGAGACGTATCAATTTTCACAACATTCGGAGAACTTTTGTTTTCGAGACACTTTTCTACGGGACGCAAAAATAGAAAACAGGGAAAACTAAAGCTAAATCTATCATTTTTCTTCTAAGCAGCCGAAGGTGAATGCTTGGAACAGAGGTTTGTGACTCCTCGATTCATCCATCTCATGGTCATCAAAAGAAATCCGTCAATGAGGTTGATCAAGTCTCCTTGACAAACTTTTTCGGATCGCAAAAGAAAACGGAGAATTTTCGAATAGTCACTAAGTTACCTCAATGGGGATGTGCATATCCCCAACAAGAAAATCATACTTCATCTTAACAGTAGGTATAGGGCATTCAAATCTCCCAATAAGAATCGATGAAGTTTTTTCGATAGCATTGATGCAATGCACCCGATATTGTTTCTTCGTAAAGTGCACCATATGCTCATTACCATTGACATGGAAAGTGACATTGCCTTTATTGCAATCAATAACAGCCCCTATAGTGTTTAAAAAGGGTCTTCTAAGGATGACCGCCATGGCATCGTCCTCGGGAATATCCAGAAGAACAAAGTAAGTTAAGATAGTAACGTTCGCAATCACAACAGGTACATCTTCGCAAATGCCGATAGGGAAAGCAGATGATTTGTCGGCCATTTGCAGAGAGACTTCAGTGGGTGTCAAGTTATCCAATTCAAGTCTACAATTAAGAGAAAGAGCCATAACACTAACACCGGCTCCAAGGTCGCATAAAGCAGTTCCAACATAGTTTCCTTTAATGGAGCATGGTATAGTGGGCAATCCCGGATCACCTAGTTTCTTAGGAGTTCCACCCTTGAAAGTATAATTAGCGAGCATGGTTGAAATCTCAACCTCAGGTATCCTCCTCTTATTAGTCACAATATATTTCATGTACTTGGCATAGGGAGACATTTTGAGCATATCTGACAAACATATTTGCAGAAAGACAGGTCTAATCATTTCAACAAATCGCTCAAAATCCTCATCATCCTTTTTCTTGGATGGTTTGGGAGGAAAGGGCATGGGTTTCTGAACCCATGGTTCCCTTTCTTTACCATGCTTCCTAGCAATGAAATCATTCTTATCGTATCTCATATTCTTAGGTTGTGGGTTATCAAGATCAATAGGTTCAATCTCCACATCCTTATCATTGCTAGGTTGAGCATCAACATGAACATCACTACCGATATTATCATTAGGCTCATGTTAATCACCAGATTGTGTTTCAGCATCAGAAACAGAGACGTCGTTTGGATTCTCGGGTGTAACATCAACAGGGTTGCTAGCGTGCAGGTTCCTATCATCTTTATTTTTCTTTCTAGGATGACTAGGTGCCTCAGTGCTAACTCCTTGAGAATCTTGTTCAATTCTCTTAGGATGACCCTCGGGATACAAAGGTTCCTGGGTCATTCTACCGCCTATAGTGACGACTCTAACAGAATTGTCATTTAACTCATTGAGAAAGTCATTCCGAGCCTTAAGTACTTGTTCTACTTGAGTGGTAACCATAGAGGCATGTTTACTCAAGAGCATAAGATCATTGATGTTTCTGTCCACACAAGCACTTAAATGACTAAGCATACGAGCATTTTGTTCCAATTGTCTGCTAACATAATCATTGAAACTTTGTTGTTTGGCAACAAAGTTATCAAATTCATCTAGACATAAGCTAGCAGGTTTATCAAAAGGAATATCGCTCTCACTGAATCTACGAAGAGAATTTACCTCTACTACCTGTATCGGGTTATCAAGACCATGGATCTCTTCGATAGGTGGTAGATTTTTTACATCTTCAAATTTTATGCCTTTCTCTTTCATAGATTTGTTAGCTTCTTGCATATCTTCAGGACTGAGGAATAGAATACCTCTTTTCTTAGGAGTTGGCTTTGGAGGTGGTTCGGGAATAGTCCAAGCATTCTCATTGCACAACATATTATTCAATAGAATATCAGCTAGTTCCATAGTTTGTTCCCTAAAAACACAACTGGCACAACTATCTAGGTGGTCCTTAGAAGCATCGGTTAGTCCATTATAGAAGATATCAAGTATTTCATTCTTTTCAAGAGGGTGATCAGGCAAAGCATTCAATAGCTGGACAAGCCTCCCCCAAGCTTGTGGGGGACTCTCTTCTTCAACTTGCGCAAAGTTGTATATTTCCTGCAAGGCAGCTTGCTTCTTATGGGCACGGAAATATTTTTCAGACAAGTAGTAGATCATATCCTGGGGGCTACGCACACAACCAGGAGCAAGAGAAGTGAACCAAGTCTTAGCATCATCCTTTAGCGAGAAAGGAAACAACTTAAGGATATAGTAGTGGCGGATCTTTTCCTCACTCGTGAATAGGGTGGCTATATCGTGCAGTTTGGTAAGATGGGCTACAACCGTTGCAGACTCATAACCGTGAAAAGGATCAGATTTGACCAGAGTGATTAACACAGGGTCGACAGAGAATTCATAATCCTTATCGGTCACAAAGATAGGCGAAGTAGCAAACTTTGGGTCGTATATCATCCTAGCGTTCAAAGATTTTCTTTCCACTTGCGCAGTAATTTCTCAACATCACAGCTATCCTTACAAGCAAGAAAGTCCTCAGCTATGTCTCCCTCCATAACATAACCCTCAGGCATATTAGGCAATTCATATCTAGGAGAGCTAGTTCTAATAGGTGAAATAGCAGGTTCTACTTCAATAATCTCAGCAGTTTTAGAAGTATCATCACATCTAGCAGCAACTCTAGCAATTTGTGCATCAAGGAATGCACCTAGTGGCAAAGTTGTATCAAGCATAGAAACATCACAAGCATCATGGACAGCAGAAGTAGCATCATCAAGACAGGCGACACATCAAAATTTCTTGCAGGAGGTGGTATCGCAAACTTACTCATAACTGAAGGTGAATCAAGTGCAGAGCTAGATGGAAGTTCCTTACCTGTCCCCGTAGTTGAGGGAAAGACTTTAGTTTTCGGATCTCTCGGATTCCTGATAGTGATCATCAGACGTAAATCCCAAGTGACACAGAGAATAGAGCTATGCCTCCCCGGCAACGGCGCCAGAAAAATGTCTTGATAACCCACAAGTATAGGGGATCGCAACAGTTTTTGAGGGTAGAGTATTCAACCCAAATTTGTTGATTCGGCACAAGGGGAAGCCAAAGAATATTCTCAAGTATTAGCAGTTGAGTTGTCAATTCAACCACACCTGAAAGACTTAGTATCTGCAGCAAAGTATCAGTAGCAACGTAGTGTGATAGAAAGAGTAGCAACGGTAACAGTAGCAGCAGCGACAGCAATAGCGATAGAGTAACAGTAGCAAGAGTGACAGCAGTAGCAGCAAAGTAACATAGCAAGGACCAGTAGGAGAAGACTCATAGGCATTAGATCGGTGATGGATGATTATCCCGGATGGTATTAATCGTGCAACAGTTATAACACGGAGAGATATGTAACTAGCTCCAGATCGTCAATGTAATGTAGACATGTATTCCGTATGTAGTCATTCGTGCTTAGGGAAAAGAACTTGCATGACATCTATTGTCCATCCCTCCCGTGGCAACGGGGTCCTAATGGAAACTACGGGATATTAAGGTTCTCCTTTGAATAGAGAATCGGAACAACGCATTAGCACTTAGTGAATACATGAACTCCTCATACTATGGTCATCTCCGGGAGTGGTTCCGGCTATTGTCACTCCGGGGTTGTCGGGTCATAACACATAGTAGGTGACTACAACTTGCAAGATAGGATGAAGAACACACATATATTGGCGACAACATAGTAGGTTCAGATCTGAAATTATGGCACTCGGACCCTAGTGACAAGCATTAAGCAGGGCAAAGTAGTAGCAACATCAATCTCAGAACATAGTGGATACTAGGGATCTAACCCCGTCAAAACTAACTCGATTACATGATAGATCTCATCCAACCCATCACCGTCCAGCAAGCCTACGATGAGATTACTCACGATTGGTGAAGAGCATCATGGAATTGGCGATGAAGGAAGGTTGATGATGACGATGGTGACGATCTCCCCTCTCCGGAGCCAAGAACGGACTCCAGATCTGCCCTCTAGAGGAAGAACAGGAGGTGGCGGCGCCTCCGTATCGTAAAACGCGATGAACTCTTGTCCCTGATTTTTTTCCGGACGAAAGGGACTAAATTGAGCTGGAATTGGAGGCGGTTGGAGCTCCGTGGGCCCCACAAGCCTGCTAGGCGCGGCCAGGGGGGCACGCCTGGTGGGCTTGTGGGCTTTACGCTCCACTTCTCTCGTTGATTCTTGCGCTAGTATTTCTTATATATTCCACAAAAAATCCTTGTAAATTTCCAGGTCATTCCGAGAACTTTTATTTCTGAGCAAAAACAACACCATGGCAATTCTCCTGAATACAGCGTTAGTCCGGGTTAGTTCCATTAAAATCATGAAAATTAGAGTCCAAAACAAGGGCAAAACAGTTTGGAAAAGTAGATACGACGGAGACTTATCACCATGCAGTCTGTGCCTTCAAAGCTGGCGTCAGATACCGAGAGTTGTACTTGAAGTTTGGTCGTACATGCAACATGTCCATGATTAAGATGATGGACATTGCTACCCGATATGCCAACGGCGAAGAAGAATACCGCATCCGCAGCTGTAAAGGGAAAGTAGTCGACAATGATGCCGGTAGTAATTCCAATCGGAAGGAGAAGCGCAAGGCTGATGGTTCCGCTCCAGTAGAAGCAGCCGCCCTGGTGGCACAAGGGAAAGTCCAAAGGAAAGTTTCTCCCTAATAATTCCAAGGGTCAGTCGGATGTTCTGGATCAGCCATGTGTACTTCAAAGAAGAAAGATGAAGATGGCAACCTGATATTGCCTAAGCACACCACTCATCAGTGCATATTGTTGATCCAACAGTTTAAAGAGGATCGGTCAAGTGAAAAATATCCTGAAAATGATAACAACAAAGAGAAAGATTATTTCCCAAAGGTTCAAGCAACCCTGATGATTTTTGCTGACGTTGAGAGAAGGAGTTCATTGAAGGTCATCAACAGAGAAGTCAATATGGCTATGCCCTCCACCCCCACATACCTCAAGTGGTCGCAAACACCCATAACATTTGATCAGTCGGATCATCTAGCTCTTTTTGCTACCCCTGGTCAACAGGATCTGGTGGTCGACCCAGTTGTGGAGGGTGTTCGGCTTCGCAAGGTCCTGATCGATGGAGGGACCGGACTGAACATTTTGTACGCAGAAACTCTTAAGGGGATGGGCATTCTGATGTCCCGACTTAGCGAGAGCACTATGCAGTTTCATGGAGTCATTCCAGGTAAGAAGGCCAAGTCACTCGGCCACATTGCTTTGGACGTCGTTTGTGGCTCCGACAAGAACTTCCGCACATAGAAGTTGACATTTGAGGTGGTAAATTTCTAGAGTGCATACCATGCCATCCTTGGTCGTCCGGCTTATGCTCGTTTCATGGCCCGTCCATGTTATGTATATCTGAAGATGAAAATGCCAGGACCCAAGGGAGTCATTACAGTCAAGGGCAATCGGCAGAGAGCTGAAGAGTGCTTGCAACAAGGCTCTAAAATTGCCAATTAGCAGATGGTTGTGATTGAACTCGAGGAATATCGGAAGAATGCTGATTCTGCTGACGTGATGCGCTCCAAGAAGCCCGCTTCTGAGTCTGCTTTCCAGACGGCAGGTGAAGTCAAGCCAGTGAGTATCCACCTGACAGATCCCAATGCTGCTCTGACCAACATATCCACAACACTCGACATCAAATAGGAAGCCGAGCTCATCCAGTTCCTCTGTGAGCACTAGGACATGTTCGCATGGAAGCCTGCTGACATGCCGGGTGTACCCATGGAGCTGGTTGAGCACCGATTGAGAGTGGATCTGAAGGAAAGGCCTGTCAAGGAGGATTTGCGACGGTCCGCAGCGGAAAAGAGAAAAGCAATCGGCGAAGAGGTGGCGCTACTCCTAGAGGAAAAATTAATTCGCGAGGTCTACTACTCCGAGTGGCTCGCAAATGTCGTCATGGTCCCCAAGAAGGACAAATCCCTTCGTATGTGTATCAAATTCAAGAACATTAATAAGGTCTGCCCAAAAGATCACTTCCCGCTCCACCGCATTGATCAAATAGTCGGTTCGACTGCGGGGTGTGAGCATTTATCTTTTCTTGATGCTTATTCTGGCTACCATCAGATCCGTCCGTTTGGTCCAGACGGAATAAAAACGGCCTTCATCACCCCTTTTGGGTGTGTGTGTTATATCACCATGCCTTTTGGTCTGAAGAATGCCGGGACAACTTTCATGCGTATGATCCAGAAGTGCCTACTTGATTAGATCTGTCGGAATGTTGAATCATACATGGATGATATTGTGGTCAAGTAACGCAAAGGTTCCGACCTATTGAGTGACCTAACAGAGACATTCGCCAACCTGAGGAAGTACGACATTAAGCTAAACCCAGATAAGTGCACTTTCGGAGTCCCTGGCGGCAAGTTACTCGGTTTCCTCATTTCCGAACGTGGGATCGATCTTAACCCCGAGAAGATTGGTGCCATCGTCCGGATGCAAAGCGCAAGCGGGTGGACGACGTACAGAGGCTCACAGGCTGTCTGGCAGCATTGAGTCGGTTCATCTCTTGCCTCGGTGAGAAGGCGTTGCCTTTATACCGACTGATGAAAAAATAAGATGTATTCGAGTGGAATGACGAAGCAGAAGCAGCGTTTGTCGAGCTCAAAGGCCTACTTTCCAGCCAGCCTGTGCTTGCTGCTCCGCACAGCAAAGAACCACTACTCTTATACATCGCAGCTACCAATCAGGTCGTCAGCATGGTTCTGACCATCGAGAGGGAAGAAGAAGGTAAAGCCTACAAGGTCTAGCACCCAGTCTATTACATTTCTGAAGTTTTGACCCTTTTGAAGCAAAGGTATCCCCATTACCAGAAGCTTCTTTATGGAAGATACTTGTCATCGACGAAGGTGGCGCATTACTTTCAAGATCATTATATATGAGTCGTTAGCGATGCTCCACTATCAGAGATTCTTCACAATTGAGACGCATTGGGTAGAGTGGCTAAATGGACCATTGAGCTGCTACATTTTGACATCAAATTTGAGGCAAAGAAAGCTATCAAGTCTGAGGCCCTTCCTGATTTCATGGCCGAATGGGTGGAACAACAACAGCCAGCTCATATTCACTTGGCACACTGTACTATGTTCTTCGATGGCTCCAAAATGTTAAATGGGTTTGGTGCTGGTGTGGTGTTGGTGTCTCCAAAAGGTGACAAGCTTAATTATGTCCTCCAGATCCATGTCGATTCCTCCAACAATGAGGCTGAGTATGAAGCCCTCCTCTACGGGTTGCGTATGGCCATCTCACTTGGAGTCCGACGTCCGATTGTATACGGTGACTCAGATTTGGTGGTCAATCAGGTGATGAAGGAATGGGATGTCAGGAACACCGCTAGGACTGGATACTGCAATGTAGTAAGGAAACTTGAAAAGAAGTTTGAAGGTCTGGAGCTCCACCATGTTCCCCGACTGAAAGACTAAGCATCTGATGAATTGATCAAGATTGGATCCAGTCGGAAACCTATCCCCAGCAATGTGTTCCTCGAGCACTTGCATACTCCTTCGGTGCAAGAGGATCCTTTCACTGAAGAGCCCCCACAACCAGTGAGCACCTCCAATCCGACTGACGCTAACGTCCCAACAGTGGTTGATCTAGTTATGGAAATCTTGGTGATCACACCCAAGTGGACAGTACCATACATCGCATACATCCTGAGAAGAGAACTCCCTGAAGATGAAGCCGAAGCCAAGCAGATTGTTCGTAGGTCGAAAGCTTTTACTGTGATGGGCGATCAGCTGTACAGAGAAAGTGCTACCAGCGTAGCTCAACGGTGCATCTCCCATGAGGAGGGCCGACTGATCCTGGAAGAAATCCACTCGGGGACCGGTGGTCATCATGCGTCCTCTCGGACCATTGTTCCCAAAGCATACCGAGATGGGTTCTTCTCGCCACATGCTAATGAGATGGCCAAAGATATCGTGGATCACTGCGAAGGTTTCCAATTCTATTACAATCTGTCCGACAAGCCTGCGTCTGCCTTGAAGACTATCCCACTCGTCTGGCCATTTGTTGTTTGGGGTCTGGATATGGTCGGCCCCTTCCAAATGGGTCAGAGTGGATTTACAAACTTACTAGTTGTAGTCGACAAGTTTACTAAATGGATTGAAGCCAAGCCAATAAAGAAGTTGGACTCGCGCACCACCATCAAGTTCATGAGAGATATAACATTCTGATATGGAGTTCCTCATAGCATCATAATAGACAATGGCTCCAACTTCGATTCAAGAGAGTTCACGCGCTTTTGCTTTGCTCAAGGCACTCGGGTAGATTATGCGTCCGTCGCACACCTCAAACCAATGGACAAGCTGAGCGGGCAAACGGTCCTATCCTTCAAGGGTTGAAACCACGACTCATGTGGGACTTGGAAAATGCAGCTGGAGCCTGGGTAACTGAGCTGCCATCTGTCTTATAGGGCTTGAGAAGAACCCCTAACCAATCGACTGGACGCATACCCTTCTTCTTGGTATATGGAGCTGAAGCTGTCCTCCCGAGTAATATCCTTAATAATTCTCCTTGCGTGGATTTGTACTCGGAAGCTGAAGCTGAACAGGTGCGCCAAGACGGAGTGGATCTATTGGAGGAAGAGCGTGAGATGGCTTTGATTTGGTCGACTCCATATCAATAGGATCTTCGTCGCTTCCATGCAAGACATGTCAGGAGTCGGGCGTTCCACGAAGGCGATCTGGTGCTCCGAGTGGATTAACAAAGACCTCACAAGTTAGCCCCTACATGGGAAGGACCATTCATCGTCACCAAGGTGTTGAACAACGGAGCTTATCATCTGTACAACCTCAAGAAGAGAAACGACGAACCTCGAGCTTGGAATGCAGACCTGCTTCGACGTTTTTATGCTTGACAACCAGCTGGATTGATGTAATAAGAGAGTTTAGTGAACAATGTTGCTTGTGGAAGTCATATTTTCTTCAATTTTTGCCAATTCCGATCGAGCAGTTTCTCACCCAAAGCATACTCCGAGTGAAGAGCAAGCCTCTCACTCGGGAACTTAGCTGCGAACATGTTTCGTCTAAGTTAAAAAAAGCTTCCCAGTGAATAACAAACTATTCACTCGGATGCTTAGCTGCGAACCAGTCTCTGCCTAAGTATAGAAATTACTCCGAGTGAAAAGCAATCCTCTCACTCGGGGGCTTAGCTGCGAGCATGTTTCGCCTGAGTTAAAAAAAACTTTCGAGTGAATAACAAACTATTCACTCAAATGCTTAGCTACGAACCAGTCTTCGCCTATGTATAGAAATTATTCCGAGTGAAGAGAAATCCTCTCACTCCGGGGCTTAGCTGTGAACATGTTTCGCCTAAGTTAAAAAAACCTTCCGAGTGAATAACAAACTATTCACTCCGATGCTTAGCTACGAACTAGTCTTCGCCTAATTATAGAAATTACCCTGAGTGAAGAGCAATCCTCTCACTCGGGGGCTTAGCTGCGAACATGTTTCGCCAAAGTTAAAAAACCCTTCCGAGTGAATAGCAAACTATTCACTCGGATGCTTAGTTGTGAACTAGTCTTCGCCTAAGTATTGAAATTACTCTGAGTGAAGAGCAATCCTCTCACTCGGGGGCTTAGCTGCGAACATGTTTCGCCTAAGTTAAAAAACCTTTCCGAGTGAATAACAAACTATTCACTTGGATGCTTAGCTGCAAACCAGTCTTCGCCTAAGTATACAAATAACAAGGGCTTAGTTGCGAATATGTTTCACCTAAGTTAAAAAAAACCCTTCTGAGTGAATAACAAACTATTCACTCGGATTCTTAGCTGTGAACCAGTCTTCGCCTAAAATATAGAAATTACTCCGAGTGAAGAGCAATCCTCTCAGTCGGGGGCTTAGCTGCGAACATGTTTTCGCCTAAGTTAAAACCCCTTCTAAGTGAATAACAACATACTCACTCGGATGCCCAGCTGCGAACAAGTATTCGTCTAAGTAAAACATAAACTTCTAGTGAAGGGCAATCCTTTCACTCGGGAGCTTAGCCGCGACTAAATCGCCTAAGTTAAAAAAAATTCTGAATGAATAGCAACCTATTGACTCGAGAACATTTCAAAAATCAAGCAAATCTCAAATGCGGATAAATTCAAAGGAATCTGGCACGGATTAAAGTCATCCATGCAGACGGAAAGTACTTGGGTTCCACACCCGAAGAAAGTTTTAACGATACGGTAACACTCGGCATACCGAGGCGAATTAAAGTTTTGGCAGTGAACATAGTTTCATCTCAAGGCTCCCCAGGACTTGCGGGCTTGATGAAGGTATCAAGGTCGATCCCGTGAGAAATACGAGTCGCTATGCGCATGAAAGTCTCCATAAAATGTTCGAACTACAGCTTCTTCGTATTCGCCACCTGGAGTGCATTCAACTTGTCTTCTCTTGCTTCCTTACAATGGACTCTCACGAGTGAAAGGGTGACATGAGCTCCACATCGCGCAAGAGACTTCTTCCACACTTGCAACCTGTCGGGAATCTGACCCAGGCGGCTCATCACAGCTTCCAGATCAGTCTGGAAAGTATCTTCAGGCCACAACGCCTTGTTAATCTTCCCCACGACAGCTCGCAGTCGGGCAATGTACTCGTGAACCTTCAAGAGGCGAGCATTGAGGCGGAACATCTCTACGGCCATAGCGTCTGGAACAGGCGACTTGGTGGGATGCAGATACGACTCCACCTCGTTAGTCTCGTTCTCGAAGTCAGGGCAGAATTCTATGCGAGGGGAAAATGAAAAATCAGTCACAATTCATTCGGTGAAGTTCGTAAATGTTCACTCGATGAAGGAAGCATACCAATAAGCGTCGCGAGCATCTTAGTCAGGAAGTCCTTCACAAACTTCTCCATGGAGTTTCCCCTCTTCGCCATGTGATCTAGCTTTTTTCCCATTCCAGTTGTTCTTTCTTCAACTTCGTGTTTTCGTCTTCCAACTTACCAACGTCCGAAATCTTCTTCTCAGCAGCCATGGACCTTGCTTTAAGCTCTGCAAGGACCTTGTCCTTGTCTTCAAGTGTCTTCTTCAAGGCATCAAAGTCATTGGTCTTCACCTCCAAATCCATTCAGTGGACCTTTCTTTAAGCTCTGCAAGGAGATGGTTCTTTTATGATTCAACCTTGGTGTACTTAGATCCAATCTCATAGGCTTTCTGAAAAACATCAAGGGAATAATTTAGTAGACACTAGTATGTTTTCTACTTCTGAGTGGAGAAATACAATTCATTCGACCAAATAGCGGATATGAAACCACTCGACCAAGTTCGTCCTCGCCGAGTCATGAAAAAGAAAGAGAGCGTGTTTTCCAATTAGAGCCCTGTCGAGGCAAGCACTCGGCAGTGGTCTCAGGGACTACACCTAGTGGGTGCACCCACCGTGCCCCCACTCAATACAAAGCCACCCGACCAGGTCCGTCCTGGCCGAGTCAAAAAAGGAGAATAACTCTTCAAATCAGACCCCTGCCGATGCAAGTATTCGATAGCGGTCTCGGGGACAACACCCAGTGGGTTCACTCAGCGTGCCCCCACTTGAATAAAGACAAACTACCATACGGTGTACCTCAAGTGGGTGTAAAGGCAAGATTGACAAGACTCAATCCGAAAGCAAGATTGAAAAGATTCAATCGGAAATTAACTTACAATGGCACTTACTCGGATGTTCGCTTGAAGCACCGAGCCAGCATCATATGCCAACTTACTAGCCTCGTACGCCTCTCTGGTCCGCTGCATCATCAGTCCGGCTTGAATCACGGCCTCTTTCGCAGCTCCAGTCTGATCCTCCGGGACATGTTGCATAGAATATGCAAGTGACGAAGGGGTCGGTATCGCAGCAGTGGTAATGCGAGTTACCAGAGGAGGCGTAGTCGGCACAGTTGTCACAACAATTGATCCATTCGGATGAGCTGTAATCAGAGCAGTCGAACTAGCTGGAAGAACACTCGACATAGGAGCTCCACGCATGGCTTGAGTTTGTTCCACAGTCGTACGCTGCGGGTCTTGTTCATCATCCAAGAGAATGACGTTTGAGGTTGTTGCTACGGCAACAAAAGTCCTTCCCCGGCAGTGGTGCCAGAGATCCTTCTGTCGTCTCTTGAGCTTGCGTTCGTTTTTCCCTTGAAGAGGAAAGGGTGATGCAGCATAGGAGCAGTAATTATTTCACTCAGTTTGAGAACCAAGGTATCAATCCAGTAGGAGAATCTCGTCATGTCCAGAGTACCTGCGCAAACACAAAAGAGCTTGCACCCAACACTTTAAAGGGGTTGTCAAGACCATCAACATTGATTGCAAAGTGAGATCTGAAGGCGGAAAGTGCAACAAAGAAAAAGTGTAAGGCTGAAAATATGGTGTGGAGTAGACCCGGGGGCCATAGTGTTCACGAGAGGCTTCTCTCAAAATAGCAAGTATTACGGTAGGTGAACAAATTACTGTCGAGGAATTGATAGAACCACGCAAAGCCATGACGATATCTAAGGTAATGAGCATACATATAAGCATCACGTCCGAGACAAGTAGACCGATACTTTGTGCATCTACTACTATTACTCCACACATCGACCGTTATCCAGCATGCATCTAGTGTATTGAGTTCATGACGAACAGAGTAACGCCTTAAGCAAGATGACATGATGTAGAGGGATAATATCAAACCAATGATGAAAACCCCATCTTTTTACCCTTGATGGCAACAACATGATGCGTGCCTCGCTACCCCTTCTATCACTGGGTGAGGTCACCGCACGGTATGAACCCAAAACCAAGCACTTCTCCCATTGCAAGAATCATAGATCTAGTTGGCCAAACAAAACCCACAACTCGAAGAGAATTACAAGGATATGAAATCCTGCATAAGGGAGATCAGAAGAAACTCAAATAGGATGCATAGATAATATGATCATCTATCCACAATTCATCGGATCTCGACAAACACACCGCAAAAGATCATGGAGAACTTTGTATTGAAGATCCAAGAGAGAGAAGAAGCCATCTAGTTACTATATATGGACCCGTAGGTCTATGGTGAACTATTCCCACATCATCGGAGAGGTCATGGTGTTGATGAAGAAGCCCTTCGTATCCAAATCCCCCCTCCGGCAGGGCACCAGAACGTGCCCCATATGGGATCTTGCAGAGACAGAAGCTTGCGGCTGCGGAAAAGTACTTTCGATGATCTCCTGATTTTTTATGGAATTTTAGAGAATATATAGGCGTAAAACCTAGGGCAATGCAGGCTCAGGGAGCCCACAAGCCAGGGGGCGCGGCCGCCCTAGCCGCGCCATGAGGGCTTGTGGGGTCCCTGGTGCCCCCCTCCCCTGATTCTCCGGCTTCCCGAACTTTTTCTGTTCTAGAAAAAATCTTTTTGGCAGTTTCATTCCGTCTGGACTCCGTTCAAAATCCTCCTCTCAAAGGGGTCAAAATCATGGAAAAAACAGGAACTGGCACTTGGCACTGGGTTAATAAGTTAGTCCCAAAAAATATATAAAAGGCATGCAAAACATCCAAAGTTTGACTAGATAATAGCATGAAACCATCAAAAATTATAGATACGTTGGAGACGTATCAAGCATCCCCAAGCTTAACTCCCACTCGTCCTCGAGTAGGGAAGTGATAAAGACTGAATTTTTGATGTGGAACGCTACCTAGCATAGTTGTCCTTTGCAACTTCTTTCACGTGACATGAATGTTCAGATCCGTAAGATTCAAAACAATAGTTTGCTACTGACATAAAAACAATAATACTTCAAGCAAACTAGCAAGGTAATCATGAACTTTCAAAATAACAAGGCCAAGGAAAGTTATCCCTACAAGATCATATAGTTTGGCTATTCTCCATCATCCTCACACAACTAATGTAAATTGTGCACAACCCCGGTATTGGCCAAGTAATTGTTTTCGCACTCTTACTTTCTCAAACCTTTTATAACTATCACGCAATACACGAGCGTGAGCCATGGATATAGCACTATAGGTGGAATAGAGTGTGATGGTGGTTGTGAGACAAAAAGGAGGAGATGGTCACATTGACTCGGCGTATCAAAGGTCTATGGAGATGCCCATTAATAGATATCAATATAAATGAGTAGGTATTGCCATACAAGGGATGTACTAGAGCTATAAGTACGTGAAAGCTCAAAAGGAAAACTTGTGGGTGTGCATCCAACTTGCTTGCTGACGAAGACCTAGGGCAATTTGAGGAAGCCCATCATTGGAATATACAAGCCAAGTTATATAATGAAGATTCGCACTAGCATATGGTAGTGACAAAGCAAGAAGCTCTCAATCATGAAGAACATTGTGCTATTATGAAGCAGAAGTGTGGAAAAAGATAGTAGCATTGTCCCTTCTCTCTTTTCTCTCTTTTTTCATTTATTTATTTGGGCTCTTAGGCCTCTCTTTTTTTCTCTTTTTTTGTATGGGCTCTTTGGCCTCTTTTTTTTTATTTCCTCACATGGGACAATGCTATAATAGTGATGATCATCACGCTTTTATTTACTCACAGCTCAAAGCTTAGAACGATGATGACTCTATAGGAAATGCCTCCGGTAGTGTACCGGGATGTGCAACGATATAGCTTGGCGTATGACGTTGAAACATCTCGCTAGTTATCTTACGATCATGAAATGGTTGTATGAGAGTGACGGCACAAGTCATGAGACGGAACGATGGGAGCTGCATGGCAATATATCTCGGAACGGCTATGAAAATGCCATAGTAGGTAGGTATGGTGGCTGTTTTGAGGAAGGCATATGGTGGGTTTGTGCACCGGCGAGAATTGCGCGGCACTAGAGAGGATAGCAATGGTGAAAGGTGAAAGTGCATCTATACCATGGACTCACATTAGTCATGAAGAACTCACATACTTGTGGCAAGAGTTTTTATAAGTAATCAAAACAAAGTGCTAAACGCATACTCCTAGGGGAATGGTTGGTAGGTGTTAACCATCGCGCGATCCCGACCTCAACACAAAGGATGACAATCAATAGATCAATTATGCTCCGATTTCCTAACATAGCGGTTCACCATCTTTGCATGTTACGGGAATCACTAACTTCAACACAAGTATTTCTAGATTCACCACACCCTACTAACATAACTCTTAATATTACCAAATCCACGTCTCAAAACTAATTGAGAGGAATCAAGACTTCTCTTTCTACTCAATGCACATGAAGATGGAGGTTTTTGTATCCTCTTTGGGTTCCTATCACCTTCGGGACTACTTTCATAGCATAAGCAAACTACCAAGTCACGCACCACCGTTCTCTAAAAGGTATAAGTGAAGCACATAGAGCAAAATTATCTAGCTCAAAAGATATAAGTGAAGCACTATGAGCATTCTAGAAAAATCACGATGAGTGCATCTCTCTCTCTCTCTCAAAAAGGTGTGCAGCAAGGATGATTGTGACACAACAAAAAGAAAAGGCTCCTATGATACAAGACGCTCCAAGCAAAACACATATCATGTGGTGAATAAAAATATAGCTCCAGGTAATGTTACCGATGGATTGAAGACGAAAGAGGGGATGGCTTCCCGGGGCATCCCCAAGCTTAGGCTTTTTGGTGTCCTTGAATTTGTCTTGGGATGCCTTGGGCATCCCAAGCTTGATCTCTTTCCACTCCTTATCTCTTTGTCCATGAGAACATCACCCAAAACTTGAAAACTTCACAACACAAAACTTAAAGGGAAACTTGTGATAACATTAGCACAAGAAAACAAACTACCACTTCTTTTGGTACTGTAGCAAACTTTAGTTATAACTATATTGGTGTTAGGCTACTGTATTCTAACTTTTCCATGGCTAGTACCCCCCGATACTAACCATAATTTCGTCAAAACAAGCAACCAACTCAACAAAAACAGAATCTGTCAAAAACAGACCAGTCTGTAGAAATCTGTATACTTCGTATACTTATGATACCTCAACAATTCTGAATAATTACGACTGTCTGGGAAAAAGGCATATCAACCAGCAGCAAAAAGAATCAACTCAAAAGCTCTTACTGAATAAAAATGAAAAATCATTTCGTGAGCGAAAAGTTTCTGTCTTTTTCCAGCAGGATAAAACAACCATTACCAAGACTAGTCAGAAAGGTTTTGCTTAGCTCAAACACAACAAACACAATCATAACAGAATTATGATGGTGTGGAAGCAACAAAACAGAATGAAAAAGACAAATTCATTGGGTTACCTCCCAACAAGCGCTATTGTTTAACGCCCTTAGCTAGGCATAAAAGCGATAGAATCACGTATCGTCTTCTTTGGTGCTCAAACCATAAGTAGCGTGATCACTTATCATCTTAAGGTTTTCATCTTTCTTGCTAGATAATTCACCACTATTTTTGGGAAAAAAACAGACTTGGTGACCTTAATGTGGGCAAAGTTTGGAGTATTCTGCACAGCGGCAAAAGCGGAACCCAAGTTGGTTATAACGTCCTCTAGTTTGCCAATCCTAGTGGAATCATGACCTAGCTTTTCGTTAACTGTGGGTTCCTTCTCCTTTAAAATTTTCAAAACCATTCCCACCTTGGATCCGTACTGAGTGATTTGATTGTGGATCTTTTTATCCAAATTCTCAATGAGTTCTACCGTAGCAACTTTATTTTCAATGACGTCTAGCCTACGCATCACATGTTCCGGAGTTAAGGTAGTTCCATTAACCATGAGTGGGGGTGAGGCTACCAAATTTATTACAGCGCCGTAATAATCAACGGTATGGCTACCCAAGAAATTTCCACCTACGATGGTGTCAGGAATATACCTATTCCAAGGATAAACACCCACATAAAAACTGCGAAGCAGGACGGTAGAGGATTGCTTATGAATAGATCTACTCTAAGCATTGCAAATCCTATACCAAGCATCCTTTAAGTTTTCTTCCTCAATTTGTTTGAAATTGAGAACTTCTCTCTCGAGAGTATCATTCCAAGTGGTGGATCTAGCGATGAGGACAGGTAGACTATCCCACACAGACGAACATAAAACAAGCGAGAGAAAAGGGCAAACGAAAAAGGCAAATTATGAAGTGGGGGAGAGGAAAACGAGAGGCAACTCACAAACAAAGTAAATGCAAGAGATGAGTTTGCGACACCTACTTGGATGAGTTATTGAATTGATCCTCCCCGGCAACGGCGCCAGAAATTCTTCTGCTACGACAACAAAAGTCCTTCCCCGACAGTGGTGCCAGATACCTTCTGTCGTCTCTTGAGCTTGCGTTGGTTTTCCCTTGAAGAGGAAAGGGTGATGCAGCACAGGAGCAGTAAGTAGTTCCCTCAGTTTGAGAACCAAGGTATCAATCCAGTTGGAGAATCTATTCAAGTCCAGAGTACCTGCGCAAACACAAAAGAGCTTGCACCCAACGCTTTAAAGGGGTTGTCAATCCCTTCAAGATTGATTACAAAGTGAGATCTAAAGGCGGAAAGTGCAACGAAGAAAAAGTGTAAGGCTGAAAATATGGTGTGGAGTAGACCCGGGGGCTATAGTGTTCACTAGAGGCTTCTCTCAGAATAGCAAGTATTACGGTGGGTGAACAAATTACTGTCGAGCAATTGATAGAACCGCGCAAAGTCATGACGATATCGAAGGCAATGATCATACCTATAGGCATCACGTCCGAGACAAGTAGTCCGATACTTTTTGCATCTACTACTATTACTCCACACATCGACCGCTATCCAGCATGCATCTAGTGTATTGAGTTCTTGACGAACAGAGTAACGCGTTAAGCAAGATGACATGATGTAGAGGGATAATCTCAAACCAATAATGAAAACCCCATCTTTTTACCCTTGACGGCAACAACACGATACGTGCCTCGCTACCCCTTCTGTCACTGGGTGAGGTCACAGCACGGTATGAACCCAAAACCAAGCACTTCTCCCATTGCAAGAATCATAGATCTAGTTGGCCAAAGAAAACCCACAACTCGAAGAGAATTACAAGGATATGAAATCATGCATAACAGAGATCAGAACAAACTCAAGTAAGATTCATAGATAATCATATCATAAATCCACAATTCATCGGATCTCGACAAACACACCGCAAAATAAGATTACATCGGATAGATCTCCATGAAGATCATGGAGAACTTTGTATTGACAATCCAAGAGAGAGAAGAAGCCATCTAGTTACTATCTATGGACCCATAGGTCTATGGTGAACTACTCACGCATCATCGGAGAGGTCATCGTGTTGATGAAGAAGCCCTCCATATCCAAATCCCCCTCCGGCAGGGCACCAGAATGTGCCCCAGATGGGATCTTGCGGAGACAGAAGCTTGCGGCGGCGGAAAAGTACTTTCGATGATCTCCTAATTTTTGTGGAGACAGAAGCTTGCGGTGGCGCAAAATCTAGGGCAAGGGAGGCTCAAGGAGCCCACAAGCCAGGGGGTGCGGGCACCCCCTGGCCGCGCCATGAGGGCTTGTGGGGTCCCTCGTGGCCCCCTGCCATGATTCTCCGGCTACCCGATCTTTTTGTGTTCCGGAAAAAATATTTTTGGCAGTTTCATTCCGTTTGGACCCTGTTCAAAATCCTCCTCTGAAAGGGGTCAAAATCATGGAAAAACAGGAACTGGCACTTGGCACTGGGTTAATAAGTTAGTCCCAAAAAGTATATATAAGGCATGCAAAACATCCAAAGTTTGACAAGATAATAACATGAAACCATCAAAAATTATAGATACGTTGGAGAGGTACCAGCTGTCAATCGAAAGTGGCAGTTAGTTCAGTTGACCGATTCGATCCAGAAAATAGAGTGAGACAAATACTTAGCATACCTTATTGAGGAGCAGGCATGTCCACAACGTCCAAATCCATGAGATCTTCTTCGGCCTCAATAGGTGTCGTCGCCGAGGTAGCAGCACTGGAAAGTAAATTTGACTCGGTCGTCAGAGACACAAAAAGTCACAATGACAAAACAAAGAAAGAGAAGAATACTCACGTTGAAGCAACTGGCACGACAATCCTCATACGAGGCAGAGCCTTCCGAGGTTTGGGCACATCAGGCTTGGGCTGTTTGGCAGCCTTTTCTGTAGAGTCAGTCGCAACAGCCCAGTCGCGCTTCATGTTTGTGCTGCTTGATGCAAAGGTCTTGCTCGGAGCAGACGCTGGATCATGGCGATGCTTGGACCGTGATTCGGGGCGTAGAGGAGACTGATTTTCTTCCTCATTGTCGTCCGAGTCATCTTCACTCTCCTTGCTATCATCAGCGTAATCGCTGTCGACACTGCCACCTTCACTTTGTCCACCGATGTCAAACTGTTCTCGGTTAGGTACATGAGAATGCAAGTTTGTCCACTCGTACAAGGAACAAAGGTAGCAAAACCAGTCGGTCAAATTTCCAGTCACTCGAAAGAGACATGAAAACACTCGGAAAGGATACAACATACCAGTTTCTATGGTTTATTTTCAGCAGAATAAGGTGCAACCCGCTTGGTTCCCATGGGATTGTCACAAGGTCTGGTGATACTCATGATCCACTTGGCTACGGTTTCTTACGAAACCTCCTCAGGATGCGACCGAATGGAGTCCCCAAGGCCCGAGTAGTGCCACATGGCGTGATCTCTTGCCTGGAGAGGCTGGATGCGCCGAACAAGGAATGTCTCGAGCAGATCCATTCCCATCACTCCACCTCGGACCAAGTTTATCACTTCGGCCACCAACATCTCCACCTCAGCCTTCTCATCTTTGAACGCATTTATCGACCTAGGAACAGTTTGACGATCTAAGGTGAAAGGAGGAAGGCTAGTCGACATGTTCGAAGACGCAACGTCATTGCAATAGAACCATGTCGACTGCCAATTTCGGACCGATTCAGGAAGGGTCATTTGGGGATATGTACTCCTACCCCTCTTTTGGATCCCTAAACCGCCGCATAACTAGATGACGTGAGTCCTACTATCACTCGGGTTCGCTTTCTTCACTGTTTGGGATCGCACAAAGAAGATGTGCTTGAACATCCCCCAGTGAGGAGGACAGCCTAGGAAATACTCGCATAGTGTGAGAAATGCAGAGAGATACGCAATGGTGTTTGGAGGAAGGTGATGAAGTTGTGCTCCGAAATAATAGAGAAAGCCGCGGATAAAAGGATGCGGGGGCAGATAGAAACCTCGCTCAATGTGGGTCAGGAGAAGGACTCGTTCCCCTTCGTGGGGCTTCGGCTCGACCTCTCCTTCTGACAGCCTCCAAGATTTTTTCTCCACCATCCCATGCTCCACGAGCTCCAGGACGTCTTCTTTCTTGAGGTGGACTAGAGAAAGACCCCCTGAATCCACCCCGGCGGCAGCATAGTTTGGCCAACTGTTTTCTTCGTCTTCCCGCCATTCTTGGCGTGCTCGAGCTTCGTGGTCTCTGTTGGGGATATTACCTGAGGTATGACCCTCCCTATTGGGCCGGGTCAGTAAAGCGGCGACTCATACATACATGACCAATATAAGCCTTGGTTTGGGCCTGGGCGTGTTGAGAGATCTTGTAAGAAGACCGCTGGGCTATCACATCCATAGCTACCATTTGATGATTAGCAAGAATGTGCTCATGTTTTATTCTTGCATTAAAAATGAAAATAGAATCAAAGAAAAACCCTAGCACTTTCATATTCAACCCAACTCAAAACTTGTGATAAATCAATGAACCCAAAATGGACTTCATAAAAGTCCATCATTTTTATAAATATTGGAAACAATAATTCAGGAGTGGAACTTATTTTTAAAATACATTTCGCATTTTATTTAAAACATAAAAGCTACTGAAATCAGCCAAATATGTGATTTTAAATATTTCATAATATCCTAAAATGTTGAATCTTTTATATGGGCTTGGAAATATTCCAAATAACACCCGAGAGTTTATTCACTATCTATAGGATTAGTTTGGAGCAAAAATAAAATCACACAAATGTCACAAATGATTTAACAGGAATCGGAAAAGAAAGAAAATGGAAAAAGCTTACATGACGCTCACCTTGGCACATCCCATCTTTTCCCCTGTCGTCTTCGTCCTTGCCAGTCGGCAGCAGGAGGTGGCCGCCAATTCCTCCGGCGCGGCCACGCACCTGGGTGTCTGCCTGGCCTCCTCGTCTTCTTCCTCGGATCACCGAAGTTCGCCGCCGTCGTTCTTCCTGTCCAGGCCATCTCCCAGCCCACTCTAGACGCCTGTGCAACCCTCGTGAGCTCAGGGTGCTTTTCCCCTCGATCCCGAGCTCTAGGCCCCGACTCTACCGGAGCCCGACAAGATCCGCCGCGAGAGGTCGTCACCGGTGATGCTCCGGTCATCGGTTGGTCATTTTGAGGCCACCATCGGCTCCAGCTCGTCGTGTAGGTGCCGTAGGAGCCCAGCCCCACGCGTGTTGAGCCCCGTAGCTGTGTTCCCGACGAGGCCCGAGCTTCGGCCGCTGCCAAGCTCATCGCCGGCATCGATTCCGGCCAACTCAGCCCCTGGGGTTTGCTCCATCGTGCGCGCCATCGAGTGGCCATTCTCCCAGTGCCCTCTGCCGCTCGTTTGGTCATCAGAGACGCGTTTCCGACGCTCTCTGCCGTCTCTGGTGCTGCCGGAGGCTCACCGCTGGCGAGATCGACCTCGTCGCCAGTGGGTACAACCCCCTGAGCCTATGACAGGTGGGGCTAGCCCCTGACTAATTAAGTTTAAGCTAATAAAAATAATTAATTAATTAAATCCCTAACTAGACACTGACATGTGGGCCAGCACTGTTAATTAGCTATTTAAATTAAAGTATATATAAAATCTAACCAGAGTCACTTACCAATGGGTCCCACTGGTCAGGTTTGACTTTCAACGGCCAGATTGACCTGCTGATGTAGTAATACTAATTCTGTTTCGAAACAATTCAGAATAAGTGCAAAACTTTGGAAATTCATGGAAAATTAAATATAACTCCAAATTTGACAAATAAGATATGTAAATTGATCAGAAAAATTCAATGAACACAATGGTTCTATTTTCATGCATGACGAACAAAGTTATGAAACAGCATCAGGTCAAATCAATTAAATGAATTTGATAAATATCTTACTTCAATTAATATTTGAATTATGAAATCAAATCATATTCATACTAAGGTTTTGATAGCTACACTAGCTCATGCTACTTTTCATTTCATGTCATGATCATGCATCATATTGTTGCATATGAATGATATTGATTGTCGCTATTATTTCGGTAGGCTCTGCCCTTCGGGATACGTCCGAATATCCAACTGGCGGATCTAATACTTGTGTTGAGCAACAAGGCAAGCACCCTTTTTAATATCCCAATATAATCCCATGTTCTTGCTCCAGCTCCCACTTATTGCATTAGGACAAAATATTTCAAATGCTTTACTTCGGTAGCTGAACCTATTCCTTTGCATGACGTGTCATTGTCATAGTAAATAGCCAAACCTTGCAACCTAGTATACGTGGTAGTTGCTTGAGCCATGATGTGTCTTATCCTGCTATGCTTGCTATGCCTAGAGTTGTGTCAGGTCTGTTTCATCTGGGTGATGAACAGGAATGGATGAATGTGTTCTAGTAACAAATAATAAGTGTGGAACCTGATTTGGTAAAGGTATCGATGAAAAGCTATGTAGGAGTTCATGGCGGGTTGTTTCATTGGAACCGTCCTTTGGAACTGAGTTATGTGTATGTAATCGAAGACTAGTTACTACCACATGCTCGACCCTGAAATATGACCCCGCTCGACTTATTAATCGCCCAGTACTCGGTCCAGGAGTTGCAAGTAGTTTCTGGTGTTTATAGTCATGCCGGAGGCCGTGCATAGTGGTGACCTTAGAGGTGGGCTATGATGCGATAGGCAGTGGCATGGTGTACCAAGTGGCACCTGGATGGTGGGCTTGGGAACCCTGCGCACATTGTTTAGAGCCGTGGCGGAAACCTCGGACGGACTTCCGCGCGGGTTCACTCTCAAATACGCGATAAACCGGGACTAGGTATTAGCGTGGTTAACGGTCGTGGCCGACTCCCTCGCTGGGCTTCCCCTTGAAGGTTGCCGAGGTGCATGACGTGCACATGGAGTTAAGTGGTGAGAGCATGTGTGAATAATTACACCCCTGCAGGGTTATGATCTATTCAAATAGTCGCGTCCGCGGATATGCACTACTTGGAGACATATGTTGTTCATAGACAACTTTAATGGCTACTCATAAAAGTATCAAGATAAGTGTGAGTATCTTGTATTGCATTTCCGTAGGGAGACGGAAAGGAATCCATGATAGCGTATTGTTGGGGTGGTAGTGGACTCATGTACGACTTATCAAAGTTGTTTAAAACCATTTAAAATTGTAGTATAGTCTAGCCAAGAGTCAAAGTTGGCTTGCTGCATGAAACCCCACAACCCCCTTTATTGATACATGTGCATGAGTAGATAGATCTGTTCTAAAGTCTTGTTGAGTACTTTTGTACTCATGTTTGCTTAATAAATGTTGCAGAGGATACCCACGAGCCAACAGGTGAGTTCTATCTAGACCTCGATGATGACGAGTAGCTGGTGTCCCAGCTACGACTTGGCCCGTTTTCAAAAGGGATCTATAGATAGTCAGGCTTTATTCCTTTTCCTTTCAACTGTCTGTACTCAGACAACTTCAATGCTTCTACTTGGTTTGTAGGACTCTACTTGTATGACTTGAGTGTCAGGTCATGTGACCCCTACCTGTATGAACATATTATGCAATACTCTTTCGAGTCTTCTAAATAAATGTTGTGATGTTGTATGGTTATGTTGTGATGCCATTGTTGTATCTATGCATATGGAGTATGTCACGCGTACGTGTGATGCACTATGATATGTATGGGATTCGACACCTAGTCGTATGCCCTTAGTAGCTCTCTATAGAGAGAAATGCCCCTTTGTGTTTCCACCGAACCTTGGTAGTTCGCTACTGCTCCGGACACATTGGTTGACTGACATGTATCCTTCTTAGTTGTTGTGTGTGTCCCTACGGGGAAATATCACGCAGTGTAATGGAGTCCTTGTAGATTGCTACGACTCGTCTACACTCGCTGATGACCGAGACCTGCTTTGTTGGGTTATGTATGCCTGTCTCTGTACACTTGAGCCACTTGAGTTTATACCTAGTTATGTCGACCCGGGTTCTTTGACATTGGAATGCTAGCGACACAAATGCATACGTGAGTCAAAAGGCGCAAACGGTCCCGGCTAAGGTAAGGTGGCAGCCGTGGGGTTAACCGTGCATGAGACCGCAAAGGGATGTGTTGTGTTACAAGCGGGATTCCTATGGCTTAGGATTGGGGTCCCGATAGCTTTGCTATCAGAGCCTGACCGACTGTAGGATTACCAAGCCGAACTGGTCGAAGTTGAATCTAGAAATGCTTTAGTTATATATAAGGGAATTGTTTGTGGAAGGGAACGTAAGTTTCTTGCTTCTCTTCTCAAGTCATTCTATTCTGGTCATCCTCGTCTTCTCTACGGGGATTAAGAACTAGGTTACTTATCTATCTCTCAGGATCGCGTATTACTATTCGGTAGATGGTAGGAAAAATGGTGAGAGAGTTAATCCGAGCTTTCAATTGTTCCAAAGAAAAGAAAATAAGTATTTCATGACCATGGAATTGAACTTGATAGTTGAGTGGTTATGCTATCCTATCTTTTGTGGGTTGTCTCAAAATTGTTTTTGGGTATTTACAACCGTTATGCTGCCCAATTTTGTCTCCAGAGCTCTAATGTTTTTTGCATTACTCTCTATTTCAAATGCCTGGTCGTCCTTCTTGTCAGGTGGTCCGTCTGACTAGGTGCATTGATGCGCCGGGTCACACGGACATGCTGGTCAGGATGATGTCACTAGCCGATTACCGCTGGTACCCAGAGTATACACTGGAGGAGCAGTACCGGGACTTCAACCAGAGTCAGTACATGTGCACTGTTAGGGTATTCCCAGGTTATCCTGGAGCCGAGGAGCCGATCCATTGGTCTTATGGATTGGGGGTTACTGTTGACATGGCGGTACAAGATGTCGCATATTCAATGTTGACCATCATGAGAGCCCGACATGCACTGCTGCAGAATTCAGAGTTCTCTTATGTTCCCGCTTCTCAGCCAGGAGAAGAAGGATATCTCAGTGGGGTCTACTTTGATTCCTCTTTGGAGGATTCGCTGCTGCAGTCTACCACTGAGATGTTAAAGAATAGAGATAGAGATGCTCGTGCCCTTCGTATGGAGCTCTATGTTACTCATGCCTGTTTGTGGACAGCATTGACACAGCTGGCACTTGTAGTTCAGACAGGGTATGGAGATATGGAGATGTTGAACCCCGGTAGGACTCATCTTCTAGCTCATCTTGACTGGCCTGCTATAGGAGGTGTCACTCTTCTTTGGGGGCCTCTACTACCACCAGTCAGGGGACCAAGGCCACACCCGTGTCCTTACGGTTCCCAGGGGTCTCAAGCGCGAGTATTTCCTGATCCACAGGTTCAGCTCCCAGGCCATGGAGGCAACCTTTATGAGATGTTTTATGCGGATGCTTGAAACCATTAGTGGAAGAGTAGTATGGTAGTAGTTGTACTTCCACAGTCTTGTGTGTCTTGTGGAGTTCTGAAGGCTTAGATAAATAATGTATAGGAAGACTAGAAAGCCTGTGATGATTAGTATCATCTTCTCAGTAGTTTGCTCTTCAGTTTGAGGTTGTACTGAACTACATAATGGTGTGTATGAACCATGGTGTATATATAGCAGTTGCTTGTTACCATGTTGTTCGGATGTTCATTTCCGCATTCCATGTGTTCAGTGCATTCTTAATCCATAGTTAGTGTTAATGTTTGATCCAGTCTAAGTTGTGAGTTTGTTTGCCAAGATGGTGTTTATAAGGAAGAACCGTGGCCCTAGCCATGAGCACGGAGAAGGTAGTCAGGCGGCACAGGAGGAACTACCTCACCCACCTTCTCTGGCGGAGGTTATGCTTGAGGCGAAAATAAATAAGCGAGAGACCAACCGTCTGCTAGAACGTGTTGAGCAAAATACGGCTCGTCAGCCGCGAAATGATGCAGTGTCCCTCAATGACTTTGTGAAGTTGAATCCCCCAAAGTTCCATCACTCCGTCGATCCTCTCGACGCTGATGATTGGTGTGCAGTATATCGCGCAAGATACGCTCTGCCAATGTTTCTCAGGCTGACAAGGTGACCTTTGCTGCATATTTTTTGGAAGGCCCCGCCAATCTATGGTGGGAGAATTTTGAATCTATGCGTCCTGCCGGACCAGCAGCCACATGGGCAGATTTCAGTGCAGCCTTTCGTATGCACCACATTCGAGAGGGTCTGATGGACCGTAAGAGAGAGGAATTTTGTGCCTTCACTCAGGGAAAGTTGGCAGTGGATGCTTATAGCCGCGAGTTCGGTAATCTCGCTCGCTACACAAATGAAGAGGTGTGATCAACTCATGCCAAGAAGCAAGAAAGATTACGCAAGGGTCTGAGCCCTGAACTTCGTCGTGACTTGCGCCTTCATGAATGTACAAGCTTTCAAGCTCTTGTCAACAAGGCGAACAGTGCCGAGACTGGTCACAGCGACTATGAAGCCACGAAGAAGCACTCTCGCGATTCTGGCTCCTCATCCGGTTCAGTGTTTCCGAAGCGTCGGTTGTGGGTCCCGAATAGTGCTCTACCGCCAAGATATACCCTGTGGCCATCCTATGTGGTGCCTCCGGCAAACCAGACCAACCCCCCAGCAAAGACCTGTGGTGGTCCAGCTAGCAATGCTGCACCACGTGCCAATCAGGTGATCTGTTACAAGTGTGGAGAACCAGGGCACTATTCACGAGAGTGTCCTCAGAATATAGCTGCCAAGCAACCTGGGAAGTCTGTTGGGCAAGGCAAGTCGGGCAAGGCATTTTATGTGAAGCTAACTCCTGCGCATGGCCGCGTGAATTATGTTTCAGCAGAAGAAGCTGCAGAGGATCCCGACGTCATTTTGGGTACGCTCATTGTCAATCATCACCCAGCGTTTCTTCTTTTTGACACTGGGTCATCTCATTCTTTCATTTCCGAAAGTTATGCGCGGTTGCATAACATGTCCTTTTGTGATATGCCAATCCCATTAGTTGTCCAAACCCCTGGTAGTAAATGGCAAACTTCTAGGATAAGTTATGATAATGAAATCCTAGTAGACAGGCTAGTTTTTCTAGCATCTTTGATAGCTCTTAAATCCTCAGATATCAATATCATCTTGGGTATGGACTGGATGTTAGCTCATTACGCCAAGATTGATACCCATACTAGGAATGTTCAACTTACCCATCCCTCGGGTGAGATAGTTAATGTCTCTACTCGAGTTTCCAAATGCCAATTCTATTCCCTCAATGCTAGCCCTCTCACAAAACATGAATACATTCCGGTAGTCCGTGACTTTCCGGATGTTTTTTCAGAAGAACTGCTAGGAATTCCACCTGACAGGGATGTAGAGTTTGTGATAGATCTTGTTCCAGGGACTGACCCAATAGCCAGAAGACCCTATAAGATGGCACCCTTGGAGCTAGCAGAACTTAAGAACCAACTAGATGAGGCCTTGAATAAAGGTTTCATTCGTCCTATCTCTTCCCCTTGGGCTTGTACCGTCCTCTTCATCAAGAAGAAGGATGCAACGGACCGGATGGTTGTAGATTATCGACCAGTTAACCTCGTCGCCATAAAGAACAAGTATCCGCTCCACAGGATCAACGATCTGTATGACCATCTTGCTGGATCCTCAGTCTTCTCCAAAATGGATTTGAGTTTGGGTTACCATCAAATCAAGATCAAGAACGGGGACATTCCAAAAACGGCCTTTATCACTCGTTATGGCCAATACGAGTACACCGTCATGTCCTTCGGTTTAACCAATGCCCCAGCCACCTTCTCTCGCTTGATGAATTCAATCTTCATGGAGTATTTGGATATATTCGTCGTGGTATACCTCGATGATATTCTCATCTACTCGAAGAACGAACAAGAACATGCTGAGCATCTAAGGCTGGTATTGATGAAACTTCGAGAGCATCGCCTTTATGCCAAGTTTCCAAAATGTGAATTTTGTTTACCAGAAGTGACCTATCTAGGCCACCTAATCTCTGGTAAGGGTATTGGGATCAATCCCGAGAGAGTTCAAGCCGTCCTTGATTGGACTCAACCTGAATCGGTTAAGCAAGTTAGGAGTTTTCTTAGTCTAGCGAGCTATTGTCGCTGCTTTGTCGAGAACTTCTCCAAGGTTGCAAAGCCTCTAACTGAACTCCTCAAGAGAGATAAAAAGTTTGAGTGGACACCACAGTGTGAGAATAGCTTTCAGGAACTGAACAGACGCCTGACTTCCGCACCTGTGTTGCTACCACCAGATTTTTCGAAGGACTTCGTTATCTATTGCGGCGCCTCGTGACAAGGATTAGGTTGCATTCTCATGCAGTATCGTCATGTGATTGCCTACGCATCTCGACAGTTGGGCCCACATGAGGATAATTATCCCACACATGATCTTGAGCTTGGAGCTGTAGTCCATGCACTAAAAACCTGGCGACATTACCTTCTTGGTAATCGTTGTGAAATATTCACTGATCACCAAAGTCTGAAATATATTTTCACTCAGCCGGATTTGAATCTCAGGCAAAGACGGTGGGTTGAGTTGATCACATATTACGACTTAGGGATAACTTACACCCCGGGGAAGGCCAATGTCATGGCTGATGCACTAAGTCATAAGTCTTACTGTAACAATCTAATGTTACAACGAGGTCAACCACGTCTCTATGAGTAATTTTGGAAGTTAAACCTTCACATTGTTCCTCAAGGATTCCTTTCTAACCTGGTGGCGAAACCTACTCTTAGGGATCAAATCATAGCTCGCCAAAAGCGTGATAAAGGTATATCATGGATCAAGGAGAATATTATTAGAGGAAATGCTAAGGAATTCACCATGAATGATCAAGATGTTATGTTCTTCTAGAACCGTCTAGTGGTTCCTAAGAATCCACATCTCAGGCAGTTGATCCTTAAGGAGGCTCATGATTCTCCTCTCACCATTCATCCTGGTAGTAATAAGATGTATTAGGACCTACGCCAGAGGCTCTGGTGGACTACGATGGAGAGAGAAATTGGTGAGTTCGTTGCTAACTGCGATGTTTGTCATCGAGTTAAAGTAGAACATCAAAGGCCTGCTGGCACCCTTCAACCTTTAGCTATTCCTGAATGGAAATTGGATAAAGTTAGTATGGATTTCGTCACTGGATTTCCCAGGACCAAGAAAGGAAATACTTCTATCTTTGTCGTCATTGACCGTCTTTCCAAAGTAGCTCATTTTCTTCCAGTTCGTGAGAATATAATAGCTAGCCAGCTAGCAGAGTTATATATCTCTCGAATAGTGTCTCTTGATGGTGTCTCTCTGGAAATTAATTCAGATCGTGGAAGTATTTTTACTTCTCGTTTCTGGGAAAGTTTTCAGAATGCCATGGGGACTCACCTATCTTTTAGCACTGCTTTCCATCCTCAATCAAGTGGGCAAGTAGAAAGAGTGAATCAAATCCTAGAGGATATGCTACGAGCTTGTGTTATATCATTCGGTATGAATTAGGAGAAGTGCCTTCCATTCGCTGAATTTGGTTATAACAATAGTTATCAGTCAAGCTTGGGCAAAGACCCTTTTGAAATTCTCTATGGACGAAGATGTCGAACACCTCTTAATTGGTCAAAAACCGGAGAGAGGCAACTCTTTGGTCCAGATATGATCCAGGAAGCAGAAGAGCAAGTTCGCATTATTCGTGAAAAGTTGAAAACAGCCCAATCTCGTCAAAAGAGCCAATATGATCGTCATCATAAGGGTGTGTCCTTTGAAGTTGACAAGAAGGCTTACCTTCGGGTTACACCTTTGAAGGGTACCCATCGCTTCGGTATCAAAGGCAAATTGGCTCCTCGTTACATTCGTCCTTTTTGCATTTTTGCCAAACAAGGAGAAGTTGCCTACCAATTGGAACTTCCTCCACATCTTTCCAAGGTTCATGATGTTTTCCACGTCTCGCAACTCAGGCGTTGCTTCTCGGACCCTGTCCGTGGAGTGGACCACGAAACGCTTGATCTCCAAGACAATGGTCAAATCATTCTGAAAAAGAAGCAACATGGGAAAGAGAGGACCGTCTCCGACTTGAGTATCCCATGCTATTCTCGACGACTTCCAAATCTCGGGACGAGATTCTTTTGAGTGGGGGTGAGTTGTGACATCCCTAGCTACCATTTGATGATTAGCAAGAATGTGCTCAAGTTTTATTTTTGCATTAGAAATGAAAATACAATCAAAGAAAAACCCTAGCACTTTCATATTCAACCCAACTCAAAACTTGTGATAAATCAATGAACCCAAAATGGCCTTCATAAAAGTCCATCTTTTTTTATAAATATTGGAAACAATAATTCAGGGGTGGAACTTATTTTGAAAATACATTTGGCATTTTATTTAAAACATAAAAGCTACTAAAATCACCCAAATATGTGATTTTAAATATTTCATAATAGCCTAAAATGTTGAATCTTTTATATGGGCTTGGAAATATTCCAAATAACACCCTAGAGTTTATTCACTATTTATAGGATTAGTTTGGAGCAAAAATAAAATCAAAAATATGTCAGAAATGATTTAACAGAAATCAGAAAAGAAAGAAAATGGAAAAGCTTACGTGACGCTCACCTTGGCCCAGCCCATCTTCTCCCCTCTCGTCTTCCTCCTTGATAGTCGGCAGTAGGAGGTGGCCGCCGCTTCCTCCGGCGCGGCCACGCACCTGGGTGCCTGCCTGGCCTCCCCGTCGTGTTGTCCGCGAAGGGATAAGCCCCCGCAACCCATTCCAGGCGCTTCCCCCTCCCCATTCGTTCTCGTGCCTCCCCTCCTCTCGGCCGCCATTAGAGCTGAGCTCGAGCTCGAGCTAGCCGTCGCTTCCGGCCACCTCAAGCTTCCCCGAGCACGCCTTCCTCTCCGCCTCGTCGAGCACATCGTCTCCGCCAAAGGAAACAATCCCCCAAGCCCTGCATCGCCTCAACGCCGTCGTCTTCTTCCTCGGATCACCAAAGTTCGCCGCCGTCGTTCTCCCTCTGCAGGCCATCTCCAGCCCACTCTCGACGCCTCGACAACCCCCGTGAGCTCAGGGTCCTTTGCCCCCTCTTTTCCCACTCGGTCCCGAGCTCTAGGCCTCGATTCCAGCAGAGCCCGACGAGATCCGCTGCGGGAGCTCATTGCTGGTGACGCTCCGGTGATCGGTTGGTCGTTCTGTGGCCTCCATCGGCTCCAGCTCGTCGTGCAGGTGCCATAGGAGCCTAGCCCCGCGCGTGTTGAGCCTTGTAGCTATGTTCCCGATGAGGTCCGTTCTTCGGCCGCCGCTAAGCTCGTCGCCGGCGTCGATTCCGGCCACCCCGGCCCCTGGGGTTTGCTCCATCGTGCGTGCCATTCAGTGGTCATTCTCCCAGTGCCCTCTGCCGCTCGTTTGGTCATCGGGGACGCGTTTTCGACGCTCTCCGCTGTCTCTGGTGCTGCCAGAGGCTCACCACCGGCGAGATCGACCTTGTCGCCGGTGGGTTCAACCCCCGTGAGCCAATGATAGGTGGGGCGAGCCCCTCACTAATTATGTTTAAGCTAATAAAAATAAGTAATTAATTAAATCCCTAACTAGACACTCACATGTGGGCCAGCCACTATAATTAGCTATTTAACTTAAAGTATTATTAAAATCTAACCAGAGTCACTAACAAGTGGGTCCCACAGGTCCGGTTAGACTTTCAACGGCCAGATTGACCTACTGATGTCATGTTGATGCAGTAATACTATTTCTGTTTTAAAACAATTCATAATAAGTGCAAAACTTTGGAAATTCATGGAAAATTAAATATAACTCCAAATTTGACAAATAAGATATGTAAATTGATCAGAAAAATTCAATGAATACAATGGTGCTATTTTCATGCATGACAAACAAAGTTATGAAACAACATCAGGTCAAATCAATTAAATGAATTTGATAAATATCTTACTTCAATTAATATTTGAATTTTGAAATCAAATCAGATTCATACTAAGGTTTTGATAGCTACACTAGCTCATGCTAATTTTCATTTCATGCCATGATCATGCATCATATTGTTGCATATGAATGATATTGATTGTCGCTATTATTTTGGTAGGCTTTGCCCTTCCGGATACGTCCGAATATCCGACTGACAGATTTAATACTTGTGTTGAGCAACAAGGCAAGCACCCTTTTGATCATCCCGATATAATCCCATGTTCTTGCTCCTGCTCCCACTTATTGCATTAGGACAAAATATTTCAAATGCTTTACTTCGGTAGCTGAACCTATTCCTTTGCATGACCTGTCATTGTCATAGTAAATAACCAAACCTTGCAACCTAGCATACCTGGTAGTTGCTTGAGCCATGATGTGTCTTATCCTACTATGCTTTCTATGCCTAGAGTTGTGTCATGTATGTTTCATCTGGGTGATGAACATGAATGGTTGAATGTGTTCTAGTGACAAAGAATAAGTGTGAAACCTGATTTGGTAAAGGTACTGATGAAAGGCTATGTAGGAGTACATGGCGGGTTGTTTCATTGGAATCGTCCTTAGGAACTGAGTTCTATGTATGTAATCCAAGACTAGTTACTACCACATGCTGGGCCCTAAAATATGACCCCGCTCGACTTATTAATCGCCTAGTACTCGGTCCAGGAGTTGCAAGTAGTTTCTGGTGTTTATAGTCATGCTGGAGGCCGTGCATAGTGCTGACCTTAGAGGTGGGCTATGATGCGGTAGGCAGTGGCACGGTGTACCAAGTGGCACCCGGATGGTGGGCTTGGGAACCCTGCGCACATTGATACGTCTCCGTCATATCTATAATTTTTGATTGTTTCATGCCAATATTCTACAACTTTCATATACTTTTGGCAACTTTTTATACTATTTTTGGGACTAACATATTGATCCAGTGCCTAGTGCCAGTTCTTGTTTGTTGCATGTTTTTTGTTTCACATACTATCCTTACCAAACGAAGTCCAAACGTAATATAAACTTACGGGGATTTTTTCGGAATATTTATGATTTTTGGGAAGAAGAATCAACGCGAGGCGATGCACGGAGTGCCCACAAGCCCCGTCGCCGTGGCCAGGGGGTGGGCCCGTGGTAGGCAGGCTTGTGGCCACTCCTTAAGGCGGTTGGAGCCCTTCTTTCGCCGAAGCAAAATAATATCCGGAAGAAAATCGTGTTAAAATTTCAGCCCAATCGGAGTTACGGATCTCCGGGAGTTTAAGAAACGGTGAAACACAGAATCTGGGAGCGCAGAAATAGAAGGACACACAGAGAGAGATCCAATCTAGGAGACCATGGACTATAGGGGAAACCCTTCTCCCATCTAGGGAGGAGGTCAAGGAAGAATAAGGAGGGGGCTCTCTCCCCCTCTCTCCCGGTGGTGTCGGAACACCGCCTGGGACATCATCGTGTGACGGCGATCTACACCAACACCTCCGTCATCTTCACCAACATCTCCATCACCTTCCCCCATCTATATTCAGCGGTGCACTCTCCCGCAACCAGTTGTACCCTCTACTTGAACATGGTGCTTTATGCTACATATTATTATCCAATGATTTGTTGCTATCCTATGATGTCTGAGTAAATTATCGTTGTCCTATCGGTGATTGATGAATTGCTATGGTTGGTTTAATTTGCTTGTGGTTATGTTGCTGTCCTTTGGTGCCCATCATATGATCGCGCGCGTGGATCACACCATAGGGTTAGTTGTACGTTTATAGGACTATGTATTGGCAGGCTAGAGTGACAGAAGCTTCAGACCTAGCATAGAAATTGATGCATATGGGATTGAAGGGGGACCAAAATATATCTTATTGCTATGGTTGGGTTTTACCTTAATGAACGTTAGTAGTTGCGGACGCTTGCTAATAGTTCTAATCATAAGTGCATAGAATTCCAAGTAAGGGATGACATGCTAGCACAGGCCTCTCCCACATAATACTTGTTATCGATCTAGTAACATAGTAAATTGCTTAGGGACAATTCCGCAACTCCTACCACCACTTTTCCACACTCGTTAGACACTCGTATTTCTTTGTTTTTCTAACCATCCCCTAGTTTTATTTACGTGTTCTTTACTTTCTTGCAAGCCTATGCTATCACTCCTACAAAGTACTTCTAGTTTCGTACTTGTTCTAGGTAAAGCGAACGTAAAGTGTTCGTAGAGTTGTATCGGTGGTCGATATAAATTGAGGGAATATTTGTCCTACCTTTAGCTCCTCGTTGGGTTCGACAATCTTACTTATCGAGAAAGGCTACAATTGATCCCCTATACTTGTGGGTTATCAATACCTTTTTCTGGCGCCGTTGCCGGGGAGCAATAGAGTGGGCTGAATATTCTCGTGTGTGCTTGTTTGCTTTATCACTAAGTAGATTTATTTTATGTTCTAAGTTGTTCTCTATCTTTAGTTATGGATATGGAACACGAAATACCAAAAAAATTAGGTGTACTTGCTACTCAAGGAGATGGGGAACCTCCTAAAACCCTCGATGCTCGTTACGTGGAAAATATTATATACTTCTTTAATAATCCTGAGAAAGCCCCATTCAATTATATAATGGCTACACATTAGATCAACGTGAATACTTTAGGGATTATCGCTTGACTCAAAAAGGGAAACTTTTATGGGATCAAATGCATTTGTTGAAATGGTATGCTTGGGAACCATGCAAGAGACATGGTGTTACTTGTTGCTCTAGGATGAAGGCTCCACACCTTCCCTTTTCTTGTGAGTTTAATGATAATAGAACCATGGCTTCTTATGCTAATGTTATATATGATTACTACGATGTGTATCAAATAGAAGAGTTTGTTGCTTTTATGGGTGCTTATGAAATTGAGGCTCTGTTTAAAAAGTGTGATGATAATGATATTGCTCCTTACCGATCTGAAAATTTGGCTATGCTTCATTATTGTTATACTAATTATGAATATAATGCCCATATTGAACGATTTAAGAATAAATTCTATGCTGCCCAAGAAGAGACTAATATTTTGCAGGAAACTATGGAAGAAGAAAATGCTGAAATTGTGAGCTCATTAGATGAAAAAGATGACGAGGAGAGCGAATATCAAAAGGAGGAAGAACGGACTTGCTACCCGTGTCCACCTTATAATGAAAGTAACTCTTCAACTCATACATTGTTTAATTTCCCTTCGTTCTTACCGAAGGACGATTGCTATGATCCCTTGGATTCGTTTGAAATATCCCTTTTTGATGAACTTGATGCTTGCTATGCTTGTGGCCATGATGCCAATATGAATGATGCTTATGAAGATGAACTAGCTATAGTTCCTTATGTTACACATGATGATTTTGATGAATATAAAATGCATGTGCTTGCTGCTCCTACTTTCAATTATTATGAGAGAGGAACTACATCTCCACCTCTCTATGTTCCCAATACGATAAATTTGCAAGAAACTGCTTATGCTATGTATTGGCCTTTACTTGGTGTGCATGAATTGTTCTTTTATGACATGCCAATGCATAGGAAGAGAGTTAGACTTCGCCATTGCATGATATATGTTACCTTCTGCTCACTACTAAATTTCAGATCATTGCTAATTATAATTGGCTTTGATATACCTTGGGATCCGGGTGGATCCATTACTTGAGCAATTTATGGCTAGCTTAATGTATTTAAAGAAAGCCCTGCCTGGCTGACAACCCGGAAGTTTTAGAGAGTCATTTATTTCTGTTGAGTGCTTTTATTTAGTTTAAAAACAAACAAAAAATATAGAGGGGAACTTAAAAAAAATTCAAAAAGAGGAGTGATTGAAAGGTGATGCATTGTGGAAGTGAGGGTCGACCTTGAACACTTGTGTTCATGCTCATGGAAACAATGTAGAATTTTTCATGGAACTTTCTCAGAAAAATAATTATCCCCTTGTACAATTACTTTATATTTTAAAAATAATGTGCCAAGCAAAGCCTTTACGATTAGTTTGGGTGATAGTTGTTTGATCACGCTGAGAAAAGACAGAAACTTTCTGCTCACGAAATTAATTTTCATTTTTATTCTGGAAGAGATTTTGACTTCATTATTTTTTATGCTGATTGATATGAAAATTTTCCAGACTTTAGTAAGTTTTCAGATTTTTTGAGATATAAGAGGTATATAGAATATACAGATTGCTACAGACTGTGCTGTTTTGACAGATTCTGTTTCGTATGCATTGTTCTCTTATTCTGATGAATCTATGGGTAGTATCGGGAGGTATGAACCATGGTGAAGTTGGATTACAGTAGATATAATGCTTATATGAATTTAGAATGAGTTCACAGCAGTACTTGAAGTGGTGATTCATTTTATTATACTAACGGATCTCACGAAGTTTTGTTGAGTTTTGTGTGATTGAAGTTTTCAAGTTTTGGGTGAGAGCACGATGGATGAAGGAATAAGGAGAGGCAAGAGCCTAAGCTTGGGGATGCCCAAGGCACCCCAAGGTAATATTCAAGGAAGACTCAAGCGTCTAAGCTTGGGGATGCCCCGGAAGGTATCCCCTCTTTCGTCTACAATCTATCGGTAATTTTACTCGGAGCTATATTTTTATTCGTCACATGATATGTGTTTTGCTTGGAGCGTCTTTTGTGTCTATTTTTCATTTTTCTTTTTTGCACCATGCTGGTATGAGATAGTCCTTTGTTGGCTTTATATAATTCTTCATGTGCTTCACTTATATCATTTGAAGTTTGGATTGCCTGTTTCCCTACACATAGAAAACCGCCATTTGTAGAATGCTCTTTTGCTTCACTTATATTTGTTAGAGCGGGGCATATCTTTTGTAGAAAGAATTAAACTCTCATGCTTCACTTATACCTATTTAGAGAGTTAACAGGAGTTGGCCATTCACATGGTTAGTCATAAAATCGTACATAAAACTTGTAGATCACTGAATATGATATGTTTGATTCCTTGCAATAGTTTTGCGACATGAATATCTGATATTAGAGTCATGCTAGTGAGTAATTGTGTATTCGTAGAAATACTTGTGTTAAGGTTTGTGATTCCCGTAGCATGCATGTATGTTGAACCGTTATGTGATGAAGTCGGAGCATGATTTATTTATTGATTGTCATCCTTTGTGTGGAGGTCGGGATCGCGCGATGGTTAGCTCCTACCAACCTTTCCCCTAGGAGCATGCGTGTAGTACCTTGTTTCGATGACTAATAGACTTTTTCAATAAGTATGTGAGTTCTTTATGACTAATGTTGAGTCCATGGATTATACGCACTCTCACCCTTCCACCATTGCTAGCCTCTCTAGTACCGCGCAACTTTCACAGGTGCATTACACCCACCATATAGCCTTCCTCAAAACAACCACCATACCTACCTATTATGGCATTTTCATAGCCATTCCGAGATATATTGCCATGCAACTACCACCGTTCTGTCTCATGACATGTGCCACCACTTCCATATTGCCATTGCATGATCGTAAGATAGCTAGCATGATGTTTCCATGGCTTGTCCATTTTTTGATGTCATTAGTATGCTAGATCATTTTCACGGTACACTACCGAGGGCATTTCATATAGAGTCATCATTGCTCTAAGTATTGAGTTTTAAGTGTGATGATCATCATTAATAGAGCATTGTCCCATGTGAGGAAATAAAAGAGGCCAGCGAAGCCCATTTATAAAAAAGAGGCCAAAGATGCCCACCAAAATAAAAAAAGAGGCCAAAGAGCCCACAAAAAATGAGAGAAAAGGGAGAAGGGACAATTTCTACTATCCTCTTTCCACACTTGTGCTTCAAATAGCACTATGATCTTCATGACAGAGAGTCTCCTATGTTGTCACTTCCATATACTAGTGGGAAATTTTCATTATATAACCTGGCTTGTATATTCCAATGATGGGCTTCCTCAAAATTGCCCTAGGTCTTCGTGAGCAAGCAAGTTGGGTGCACACCCACTAGTTTCTTTTGTGAGCTTTCATACACTTATAAGCTCTAGTGCATCTGTTGCATGGCAATCCCTACTCACTCAGATTGATATCTATTGATGGGCATCTCCATAGCCCGTTGATACGCCTAGTTGATGTGAGACTATCTCCTCCTTTTTTTTGTCTTCTCCACGACCACCATATTCTATTCCACCTATAGTGCTATGTCCATGGCTCACGCTCATGTATTGCGTGAAAGTTGAAAAAGTTTGAGAACACGAAAGTATGAAACAATTGCTTGGCTAAAACCCGGGTTGTACATGATTTAAATACGTTGTTTGGGGAAGATGGAGCATAATCAGACTATATGATTTTGTCGGGATAACTTTCTTTGGCCATGATATTTTGAGAAGACATGATTGCTTTGTTAGTATGCTTGAAATATTATTTTCTTTATTTAAAATGATAGACTATTGCTTCGAATCACTCGTGTTTTAGTATTCATGCCATGATTAGATTATATAATCAAGATTATGCTAGGTAGCATTCCACATAAAAAATTATCTTTTTTATCATTTACCTACTCGAGGACGAGCAGGAATTAAGCTTGGGGATGCCGATTAGTCTCCGTCGTATCTACAATTTTTTATTTTTTAATGCCAATATTCTACAACTTTCATATACTTTTGGCAACTTTTTATACTATTTTTGGGACTAACATATTGATCTTGTGCCAGTTCATGTTTGTTGCATGTTTTTTGTTTCACAGAATATCCTTACCAAACGAAGTCCAAACGTAATAAAAACTTACGCGGATTTTTTTTGGAATATTTATAATTTTTGGGAAGAAGAATCAACGCGAGGCGATGCACGGAGTGCCCACAAGCCCTGTCGCCGCGGCCAGGGGGTGGGCCCGCGGCAGGCAGGCTTGTGGTCACTCCTTAAGGCGGTTGGAGCCCTTCTTTCTCTGCAAGAAAGATCATATTAGGAAGAAAATCGTGTTAAAATTTCAGCCCAATCGGAGTTACTGATCTCCGGGAATTTGAGAAACGGTGAAACGCAGAATCTGGAAGCGCAGAAACAGAAGTACACACAGAGAGAGACCCAATCTAGGAGGGGCTCTCGCCCATCCGCCGCCACAGAGACCATGGACCAGAGGGGGAAACCCTTCTCCCATCTAGGGAGGAGGTCTAGGAAGAAGAAGAAGGAGGGGGGCTCTCTCCCCCTCTTTCCCGGCGGCGTCGGAACGCCGCCCGGGACATTGTGTTGTGACGGCGATCTACACCAACACCTCCGTCATCTTCACCAACACCTCCATCACCTTCCCCCATCTATATTCATCGGTCCACTCTCCCGCAACCCGTTGTACCCTCTACTTGAACATGGTGCTTTATGCTACATATGATTATCCAATGATGTGTTGCTATCCTATGATGTCTGAGTAGATTATCGTTGTCCTATCGCTGATTGATGAATTGCTATGGTTGGTTTAATTTGCTTGTGGTTATGTTGCTGTCCTTTGGTGCCCATCATATGATCGTGCGCGTGGATCACACCATAGGGTTAGTTGTATGTTGATATGACTATGTATTGGCAGGCTAGAGTGACAGAAGCTTCAGACCTAGCATAGAAATTCTTGCATATGGGATTGAAGGGGGACCAAAATATATCTTATTGCTATGGTTGGGTTTTACCTTAATGAACGTTAGTAATTGCGGACGCTTGCTAATAGTTCCAATCATAAGTGCATAGAATTCCAAGTAAGGGATGACATGCTAGCAGAGGCCTCTCCCACATAATACGTGGTATCGATCTAGTAACGTAGTCAATTGCTTAGGCACAATTCCGCAACTCCTACCACCACTTTTCCACACTCGTTAGACACTCGTATTTGTTTATTTTTCTAACCAGCCCCTAGTTTTGTTTACGTGTTCTTTACTTTCTTGCAAGCCTATCCTAGATCATTATCACACATCGTTTGGGGCCGTGGCGGAAACCTCGGCTGGACTTCCATGCGGGTTCACTCTCAAATAGGCGATAAACCTGGACTAGGTATTAGTGTGGTTAACGGTCGTGGCCGACTCCCTCGCTGGGCTTCCGCTTGAAGGTTGCCGAGGTGCATGACGTGCACTTGGCGATAAGTCGCAAGAGAGTGTGTGAAGAAGTACATGCCGGGACCCCAATCCTAAGTTATAAGAACCCAACATGTGACACATCACATCACTTTGCGGCCTCACGCATGGTAAACTCCACGGCTGCCACCTTACCTTGACCGGGACCGTTTGCGTCTTTTGGCTCACGTATATGAATGTGTCACTAGCATTCAAATGACAAAGAACCCGGGTCGACATGACTAGTTATAAACCCAAGTGGTACATCCGTACAGGGACAGGCATACATAACCCAACAAAGCAGGTGTCGGTCATCAGCGTGTGTAGACGAGTCGTGGCAAGCTACAAGGACTCCATTACACCGCATGACATTACCCCGAAGGGACAGACACAGCAGCAAAGAAGGATACATGTCAGTCAATCAATGTGTCCGGAGCAGTAGCAAGCTACCAAAGCTCGATGGAAGCACAAAGAGGCATTTCCCCGTAAAGATTACTACTAAAGGCACACAACTAGGTGTCGAATCCCACGCATATAATGCATTTCATAACATACACACAATATGCACGATATGTGTAGATACAACATGGCATCACAACATAACTCTATGACTCAATCTTTTATTAAAGATTCAAAAGAATCAACATAGTATGATATTACAAACAGGGGTCTCGTGACCCGACACTCAAGTCATACAAACAACAAGCGGAATCAAAACATGTCTGGGTATAGACATCTACTAAAAGTGGCTGGAAGAGCCTAAAAAGCTATAACGGCCCTACAAAAGGAACCAGACCTCTGTCTGGGATTCTCAAGCTATTCCGGTCAACGTCGAACACATCGCGTAGAAACCTTCAATGAGACTAAAATCTTCTCTGCAAAAAAATAAATAAAAGCAACCGTGAGTACAAAGGTACGCACCAAGACTTACATCAGAACTATCTACATATGCATAAGTATCAATAAAGGGGTTGTGGAGTTTAATTGCAGCAAGCCAGCTTTGACTCTTGGCTAATCTGTACTACGAATACAAGTACTTTCTTTGAGGTGGGATAGCACACACGAGTCCACATATTCGTCTCCCTACGAGAAGGCCATCCATAGCACTCACACTTATCTTGCATATTTTAAAGTATCCATTTAAATTTTTATGTACCACGTAATGTTTCCAAGTAGTCCATATCTGAGGACGCGGCTATTCGAACAGATTGCTTCACCCTGCAGGGGTATACTTCTTCACACATGCTCTCACCACTTAGCACCATATGCACGTCATGCATCTCGGCAACCTTCAAGCGGAAGCACTGGCGTGGGTGTCGGCCATGACCGTTAACCACACAAGACCCTAGTCCAGGTTTATCGCCTATTTGAGACTGCACCCGCAAGGAAGTCCGGCTAAGGTTTCCTCTACAGCCCCAAACTATGTGTGCGGGGTTCCCAAGGCCACCATCCGGGTGACACTTGGTACACCGTGCCACTGTGTGTCTACCGCACTGAAGTCTACCCCATCGGGCAGAGCTAAACATGGCCACCAACACTTTTCCTACAAACACCAGAAACTAATTGCAACTCCTGGACAAAGATCTAGGCGATTAAAAAACCGAGCGGGGTCATATTTCAGGGCCCAATGCATGGTAGTATCTTTTCTTGGATAACATACACATAACTCAGTTCTTAAGGACGGTCCCAATGAGACAACCCACCATGTACTCCTACATGGTCTCTCATCGCTACCTTTACCAAATCGGATTCACACCTTGCTCTCACACTGTAGAACATGAACACAACCATTTCGATTCATCGCCCAGATGGATCAGACCCGACACAACTCTAAGCATAACAGGCACAGTAAGCAAGCATGGATGAGTAAGCACAACAAGGCTCAAGCGGTTTCTACTCATGCTAAGTGGTTTCAACTATTTACGACGGCAAAATTAGGTCATGCAGAGGAATGGATTCAACTACCGAGAACATGTAACAGTTGAATCGTGTTTGTCCTAATGCAATATAAGAGAACAGGAGCGGGAGAGTGGGTTTATATCAATATGCTCAAGGGGGTTGCTTGCCTGACACGTCTAAAGATATCAATGAGTCTTCATCAATGTCAACGATCACATCATCGGAACCATCGTCTACCGAGAGGGAACAACACCAGCAAACAAGAAAGAACAATAATTACTTCACGGAAATGCAACACTATGATACATGATCATGATATGAAGATGAGAAGCGGCAGGGCTAATATAGCTACCATTTCTTAAGTTGAAGTTGGTTTGAATTAGAATTCAAATATCACTTCAAACAAGGTATTTTTCAGATACCCTTTTAATTGATTCGACCTCATGCTGAGGCATAACTTTTTTTATCATGCATGAAGATGGCATATGGATGTACTAAGTTTCCTAGCTCAATGTTTGGTCTTATTAATTGAAGTGGAATTCAAATGTATACCAAATTCCAATTCCAAACTATTTATTAAATTTAACCTAGTCGTCATTTTTCCTCTTTGGTGATGTTAACTTTCTCAAACATGCATGAAAATGACATAATTAGATTCCTTGAATTTTTCTAATCATTTTTCATATATAAATTATTTTCATCTGATTTATATTTCACTTTCAATGAATTTTTGAAGTTTTGCTATTATTCTGGAATTATTTCGTCAGCAATGCGTGAGCACGTCAACTGGCCGGTCAGGTCAACCCTGACAGCCAGGGCCCACCAATTAGTGACACAAGGCTAATCCCCGGTCAAACCAGAGGTTAACTAAGCTTTGACCCCATGTGGGGCCCTCTGTCAGTGACTAGGGGGGTTATTAGCGGTTAATGGCTGGCCACGTCGGCCCCCACCGGGGGTGGTCGCCGGCGATCATAGCCGCGGCGGAGGGCTCGCCGGAGTTGGCCTAACCGAGGCTACAGGGCACCATTTCAAGTGCGATTGAGGGCTATGCGAAGCTGGCGGAGTAGCCGATCTGGCAGGGGTAACAGGAGGGTCTAGAGTGACCGGAGAAGGTGCCGGCAACGAGCTCTAGCGGCGGCCAATGTTCGGCATCGACAAGGAGGTGGCCCTAGAGGGTTATTCACGCGGGTGAGAGAGGGGAAAAGATCAGGGGCTCGCTGCGGTTCCGTTTTTAGCATCGGGGAGGTCGGAGTCGTCCTGTAGCTCACGAATCGACGGCGGCATCCGACGACCGGAGATGGGGAAGACGGCGGCGATGGCGGCGCTCCGAGGCCTTCGGGCTCGATTCCTTTTGCAGGGAGGAGCAGGGCGACGAGCCATCCTTCTGAGCTTCTCGGAGAAGCGAGGGGAGGCCGGAGGCTACGGCTGCGATGGACGGCGACAACGGCCTCGCTGTGATCCGGGGGGAGAGAGAAGCAGAGAGATGGGTTGAAGAGACCAGAGAAGGGGATGAGCTCGAGGGGGTCTAGGGGCGTCTGCAGGCTAGGAGATAAGCTCGGGGTGCGGCAGGAAGTGGCCAAGGTGCACGCATGCTCGACAGCGAGTTGCCTGCGTGCTGTGGCAAGAGAGGAAGACAGCTCTGCCCCTGATGGGCTCGGCGAGGCGACAGGTAAGCCACGTGAGCTCCTTTCCTCTTTTTTTTTTCTCTTCTGTTTTTATTTCTTTTCTGACATTTGTTTTGAATTTAATAAAATAACAAACCATTTTTTAAAACCCTAAAAATAAATATGGGGTATATTTGGAATATTTCCAAACTCCACAGGAAATTTCATCATTTTTGAAAGACCTAAAACATTTATAGCTAGTTGTTTTATCCAACTTTGTGACTTTTGAAGATTAATTAAAATGTCAAAAATGTTATAAAAGTGAAAGTCATCACTCAAATGTTGTTGCCAACATTTATAAGAAAATATGAACATTTTGAAAACCATTTTGGGTTCTTTGAAAATAATCTTTATTGAACTTGTTGAATTTTACTTGGTGCTAGGGTTTAATTATCCCCATTTCAAATTAAATTGAAATTAACATGATGCAAGGTGATGATGCAAATGATTGCAACAAATTATTCTAGGGTTGTGACAGTATGACCCTGCAGGGTTATGATCTATTCGAATAGCCGCATCCGCGGATATGGACTACTTGGAGACATATGTTGTTCATAGACAACTTTAATGGCTACTTATAAAAGTATCAAGATAAGTGTGAGTATCATGTATGGAATTTCCATAGGGAGACGGAAAGGAATCCATGATAGTGTATTGTGGTGGTGGTAGTGGACTCGTGTACGACTTATCAAAGTTGTTTAAAACCATTTAAAATTGTAGTTTAGTCTAGCCAAGAGTCAAAGCTGGCTTGCTGCATGAAACCCCACAACGCCCTTTATTGATACATGTGCATGAGTTGATAGATCTGTTCTAAAGTCTTGCTGAGTACTTTTGTACTCATGTCTCTTAATAAATGTTGCAGAGTATACCCACGAGCCAACAGGTGGGTTCTATCTAGACCTCTATGATGACGAGTAGCTGGTGTCCCGGCTATGACCTAGCCCCTTTTCAGAAGGGATCTGTAGGTAGTCAGGCTTTATGCCTTTTCCTTTTAATTGTCTGTACTCAGACAACTTTAATGCTTCCGCTTGGTTTGTATGACTCTGCATATGACTTGAGTGTCGGGTCATGTGACCCCTACGTGTATGAACATATTATGCAAGACTCTTCCGAGTCTTCTAAATAAATGTTGAGATGTTGTATGTTATGTTGTGATGCCATTGTTGTATCTATGCATATCGAGTATGTCATGCGTACGTGTGATGCACTGTGATATGTTTGGGATTCGACACCTAGTCGTATGCCCTTAGTAGCTCTCTATACAGAGAAATGCCCCTTTGTGTTTCCACCGAGCCTTGGTAGTTCGCTACTGCTCCGGACACATTGGTTGACCGGCATGTATCCTTCTTAGTTGTTGTGTGTCCCTACGGGGAAATGTCACGCAGTGTAATGGAGTCCTTGTAGCTTGCTACGACTCGTCTACACTCGCTGATGACCGACACCAGCTTTCCTGGGTTATGTATGCATGTCTCTGTACACTTGAGCCACTTGAGTTTATGACTAGTTATGTCGACCCGGGTTCTTTGACATTGGAATGCTAGCGACACAAATGCATACGTGAGTCAAAAGGCGCAAACGGTCCCGGCTAAGGTAAGGTGGCAGCCGTGGGGTTAACCGTGCGTGAGACCGCAAAGGGATGCGATGTGTTACAAGTTGGATTCCTATGGCTTAGGACGGGGGTCCCGACATGGGGCCCATGAGCCGAATGGCGTTTCAAGAGCGACAAAGAAAATAAGCCGCCGAGGAGTTTTCCTTGGCTTGATGAACACGACGACTTAGAGATAAGGAAGGGCACGATTTGTAACGTGGCCAGGACTTTGTAAAACCTGGGGCCTTGACCTGTATATAAAGGCGAGTCTCTGGGACAGATAGGGCAGGTTAGAAATCATCGAGGCTAGGTTAGGCGAGTTACACCCTCCTTGTAATCGAAACCACCATTAATATACACAAAGCAGGATGTCGGCTTTTACCTCCACACGAGGGGCCGAACCTGGGTAAATCTGAGTCTCGCTTCCGCTCACCCCCTTTGAGTCGCCACTCAAGGTGCGATGGCTCCTTCACTAAGTCCTTTCACGAGGACATCTGCCGTGACAAAACCATGACAGCTGGCGCCCACCGTGGAGCCTACGCACGATGGAGTTGAGTTCTCAAAGGGAGCCCTTCCAGGGTCAGGAAGCTATGCGGACGGCATCATGACGAAAAGCCGCCGTGGAAAATACTACATCTACAACTCACAGTGGGGGCCTGAGGCCAATTCATTCGAATCTGCATACAGGGTCCCCTTCGGCAAGATCCACGTCTTCATCGGCAAGTTTGGGGCGCCCGTACCTGAGCCGGACACCTTCACCGACATCGTCGAGCCGACCCGGTACGCCCATCCCACCAAACATCAGGTCAGGGGATGCCACGTTTTCATTGGTTTTACGCAGGGAACTGACCTACCGGACGGGTCGGTAGTCCAGGAGATCACCCCCGTCAACTCGGACGACGAGTCATCTATGGGTGACCCAGATTCAATCTACCCTCTCTATGAGGGACAGCTTGGAGGGTTACCGTAGGCGGCAAACTCCGAGGACTTTGCGGGGCCGCATCAACAAGTCGCCATCTACATGGCAGGGGCAGCACCGCCTCAGCCAAACCCGCTGGGCAACAATGAAGCTGGCGGGTCGTCGAAAGCTCCGGCTCAGGCCATGGCAGACCTGGCAGTAGAGACAGCCAAACTCATGGCGATCACTGTGACGGCAGAAAACCAGGAAACAATCAATGCCGAACTGGCGAAACTAAGGGAGGAGATGGCCAAGATTCAGTGGGACGTGGAAGCGGAAGCCGCGAGGATGGCAACACAGCAGGACCAAATCACCGCGGAGACAGAGCGTTTGATTACTGAAGGCTGGCGGCTTGAGCGACAACAGCGTGCCTCCGATGTGATCCACTAGAGGAGACATCATGGCCGCCTCCTGGACGATCTAAACCCAACTCGTCTCTTCGACAGCCCGCATACCCCCGGGATGGGACCCGATCGGCCTTGGCAGGCCGCTCCAGGAGACGATCCGGCTCGACCGCCGCCCCAGCCAACGGAGGCTCGTGTGCCCCGTTTCCAGACACCACGGGGTTACTTCTCGAATCCCATGGATAAAGTGCTGGCAGCAACCAGCCACTTGGAGACTCTCCCGATTTACGGAAATTCCACGACTGAAGTGGAGGCGAGAAACGGCATCGAGATGCTGAAATCGGCGGTGGTACAACATGCGCAATATTCACATAGCCGCGACCGGTTACACTCCACGCCCTAGGCGAGTCACACCAGGAGTCGCCATGATGACCTGCCTGCGGTGACCAGGGAGCAATGGCGCCTGCCGTAGACCAATCCGCCCGGGATGCCCGATACACGGGATCAAGGTCTTGTGGATGCGGCGCGAGCCGCCCGCTTGATGGAAACGGCAGCTACGGTGGTTCAAGGCTATCCGGCTTACACCCGGCCTCCTCCCACGTTGGCCGAGAGAGGCGACAGGCACGTCGGGGTGCCCTCTCTAACGCCCGCCCTCCGCAACGAGCGTATGCCAAAAGATTCCAAAGGACCAAGAAAGGTACCCAATTACACACGAGATCTCGAGCCAGGGCCGTGGATCAAAAGTTACGAGCTCGCAATGGATATGCTTGATGTGAATGAGGCGGTCTACGCTAAGTATTTCACCATGATGCTCGAGGGAACGGCGCACACGTGGTTGAAAAACATGCCGCCCAATTCCATCAACACCTGGGCCGAGTTGAAGGAATGTTTCGTCAAAAATTTCCGAGGAACCTGTAAACACCCGATGACCATCGTTGACCTACAACACTGCGTCCAACACCCGGATGAGTCGGCCCATCATTGGACGCGGCGGGTTGCAGAAGTCATCCATTCATCAGATGGCATCTCGGCGGCTCACGCGGTGCTAATTCTGGAGAAAAAATGTCATTACGAGCCTTTGGTGTTGAAGCTTGGGTTACTCAAGCGTAAGGTGCAGGACATGGGCGAGTTGATGGACACACTGACTAGGTACGCCGAGTCAGATGACACTAAAGATCCCGGAGAAGATGACGACAAGGTTAGCACCGCCAGGAGAGGCGAGTCGTCAAAAGGTCACTCCCAATTCCAAGGGCGGAACAACCACAACCACGCAGGAAAAAGTAAAAGGAGATAGTAGGAAGGCATCACAGACTTCGTCGCTAATACTAACGCTGGCAACGGGAACCAACGCTAGAAGAAAAGGGCTTCAGCGGGAAGAAACCACGCAACTATCACGAGATGCTCAAAGGCCCCTGCCCACAGCACGCCACCGCCAAAGGGCCGTCTACCCACTCTTGGGAGGATTGCTATGTGATGCAGGAATTCCGAGCTGGGGCGCTCAAGAAAGGTCAAGGAGGTGACCAAGGTGGACGTCAGGAACAGTTCGGCACGCCCGGGTCACACTGAAGCCCGTTCAATGGGTTCCCTAACCCGGGCCCGCAGGGCGGGTCACAGTCTAATGTCGGGCAGTACCAGGTTCACAATCATCAGCGGTACAACACGCAGGGCGTGTTTCAGCAACCGCCCCCGCAAGGTGATCCCCAGCGACAGGATGACAATGGCGGCTTTCAGAATAATCCTAAGCAGTTGAACAGCGGGCAATATCACGTGTTCACCACCAACACTTGCAAACGGGGCCAAAAGGTGAAACACAGAGCTTTCAGCGTGGTTGAGCCGGCGCTCCCTAGGTACCTCAATTGGTCTGGACAACACATTATCTGGAGTAGGGAAGATCACACGCCCCGGGTTGATAACCCCGGTGACTTGGCTTTGGTCGTGGCTCCCCAGGTCGGAGGTTACACTCTTTACAAAGTCCTTATGGATGGCTGCAGCAGCATTAACATCTTATATTTTGATACCATTCAAGGAATGAATTTCTCAGAAAAAGACTTGATGCCATCTTCCACGGTCTTCCACGGTATTGTTCCGGGTAAGTCGGCATACCCTGTTGGGCGAATCAAACTTAACGTAGCTTTTGGCACGGCGTCTAATTATAGGAGCGAGTCCCTTATGTTTGAGGTGGTCAACATCAAGAGCCCTTACCACGCGTTGTTCAGAAGACCGTCTTACGCTCGGTTCATGGCCCGCCCATGTTACGTTTACCTCAAGCTCAAAATACCTGGCCCTAAGGGGACTATTAAAATCAATGGGGATAGGAAGATAGACCAAGAATGCGAGGAAGGAGACGCGGCTTATGCCGAGTCGGCTTGCGCGGCCGAGGAGCTCAAGTTTCACCAAGCCAATGTTGACCCGGCAGATATGACACCACTCAAGAGACCCACAATCGACTCAGAGCCGCACCTCATGTTTAAACTGACGGATGACACGAAGGTGATAGACTTCACGCCTGGCAACTCAACAAAGCAGTTCACCATTGGGACGGGTCTGGATCCCAAATAGGAAAGCGCGCTCATCGAATTCATCCGTGAGAATCGGGACATCTTCGCATGGAAACCTTCAGACATGGCAGGTGTGCCGAGAGAATTCGCTGAGCACCATCCTAATATTGACCCTAAAATAAAGCCGGTTCGGCAGTATCTTTGTCGGTTTAATGAAGAACGGCGTAAGGCAATTGGGGAGGAAGTCGTCCGACTTTTGGCTGTTGGGTTCATCATTGAGGTTTTCCATCATGAATGGTTGGCTAACCCGGTCTTGGTGCTCAAGAAGAATGGCACCTTCCGCATGTGCATCGACTACACCGACCTCAACAGGGCCTGACCGAAGGACCCTTTCGCCCTTCCCCGCATTTATCAAATCATTGACTCTACGGTGGGTTGCGAGTGGTTGTGTTTTCTGGATGCTTACTCAGGATACCACCAGATCAAGATGGTTGTGGCAGACCAGGAGAAAATGTCCTTCATAACCCTCTTTGGAGCCTTTTGTTACGTGTCCATGTCATTCCGGCTCAAGAGCGCGGGGGCGACAACTTTTGCTATGTCCTCCGACTCATGTTCCCATGTACCAACAATGCGGCGGAGTATGAAGCTCTGCTCCATGGGTTGCGACTCGCCAAAGAGATGAATCTCAGCCGAGTCAGATGTTTGGGCGACTTGTATCTAGTACCACAACAAGTTTCTAGCACGTAGGATTCTAGAGATCCCTTGATGGCGGCTTATAGGCGAGCCGTATCGGATGTGGCGGGTCATTTTCATGGTTCAGGTGGATGACATTGATCTCGACTTAATGAGGCGGCGGATGCTCCTTCACGACTCGGTTCACAGCATAAGCCGGTTCCCCCTAATGTCTTTTTGGATGTACTGCATAACCCATTAGTAAGGCTGCCTTCAGAGGAAGACTTGGCAGTTCCTGATCCTGAGTCTCAACTTGTCGCGGCTCTTCGTGCTACCCCGGATTAGGAAATCCCCTACATGGCGTCTGGCATGAGGCGAGTTACCTACTGATGAGTTGTTGGCCTGCCAAATTGTCCATCGATGCAAGTCCATGGTCATACATAAAGGCGAGTTACACAAGCGAAGCACTTCCGGAGTATTTCAAAGGTGTGTCTCTTCTGAGGAAGGGTGTGCGATTCTTAACGAGATTCATGCAGGCGACTGTGGTCATCACGCCGGGTCACGCTCCTTGGTATCCAAAGCCTTTAGGCATGGGTTTTACTGGTTGACAGCTCATGCGGATGCTGAGGATATAGTTCGCCGATGTGATGGTTGCCAAAAATTTGGGAGTCAGATGCATGTGCCGGCTCAGGAATTACGGATGATCCCAATAACATGGCCGTTTGCGGTCAGGGGGCTGGACATGGTTGGTACTTTCAAAATGTCGTCCAATAAAAAGACTCACCTGTTGGTGGCGGTTCACAAGTTTACCAAGTGGGTGGAAGTAGAGCCGGTTAGTAACTATGATGCAGACACGACCGTCAAGTTCCTGAAGGAGTTGATTTTCCTCTTCGGCTATCCTCATAGTATCATTACTGATAATGGTACTAACTTATCAAAGGGCGTCATGCAAGAGTTTTGCGTAAGGGAGCACATCCGGCTTGACGTTTCTACAGTTGCACACCTTTAGTTCAGTGGATAGGCAGAGAGGGCGAATCAATAAATACTGCGAGGAATCAAGCCCCGGCTTATGGTACCTCTGGAACGTACCCCGGGATGTTGGGTTGAAGAACTGCCTTTAGTTTTATGGAGCATCAGAACCACCCCAAATCAATCTATGGATTTTACTCCCTTTTTCCTGGTCTACGGGGCAGAGGCAGTATTACCAAGTAACATCAGACACGATTCACCACGAGTCGCCGCTTATGTGGAACAAGACAACAAGTTAGCACGTTAAGATTCGTTGGACGCCTTGGAGGAGGAGCGTGATTTGGTCGAGTCGCGATCGGCGATTTATCAACAAGACTTGCGACGCTATCACAGCCGCCGAGTCAAGAGCCGAGCTATTCAAGAGGGCGACTTAGTGCTCCGATTGATTCAAGATCATACTAGTATGCATAAGTTATCCCCTCATGGGAAGGATCATTTGTCATCAGCAAGAATCTCCGTGACGGTTCATATTACTTGGTGGATCTTCGCCCGGATAGGCCAACGACAGAGGTTGAGACAACTCGCCCATCGAACATCGCCCACTTGCGGCCATACTATACTTAGAGCCACTGGCTACTTACCTATGTTTACAATTTCGAATTTGTAATCCTTTATTTTATTTTGTAAAGAAATAAAACCGGTGCCCACGAACTCCGGGGTCCTTTGCCGTTTCATCTTCTTGAAAGCATGAGTATTTATTGTTCTACAAGTCGTCCAAGCATGGACGCTATCAGCATCAAAGAGCATAAGTCGCCACGTCGCGCTTATTTCAAAACTGGATGTTGATACGCCAAAGGGGACCAAAGTTGCCATGCTGCACGGTTCAAACATGGGCACCTTATATGGTTTTGAGAATTAAGCCGGCTTACTTGGGGGCTACTAGCTCCCAAGTCGTTTTGCAGTAAGAGCGTATACGCTTCTGTAATCCTATGTTTGGTATTTCCCTAATCATAGGTCACATGGGGGTTTCCACTCACTGTGTTCATCCTGAATACCCTCTTGGCTAGCGCAAAATTAACACATTACAACGGTTATACTGGACTATGTGTTTGACGACTCGCCCTATGGTCCCATGTACTCTTGGCGAGTCAATCCACTTATGGACCCTGAACTTACCTTGGTTAAAACATGAAAGGTATTGGCGAGAGTCAACACATGGAAAACAGACAAACCGTGGGTTCACTGAACCTGCTTCACTGAAGCTTGACTTGCGTCTGATCAGCCGGTCTAAACAACTAAAGGCTGTTGCAAAAGCCTACTTGGGGTAGCACTAGAGTTTTTCAAACTCATCCTATCCCGTCGTAACTCATCGAGCCGACGAACTTTATGACTATCTTTGTGGCATCGCCCAAAGGTTTCATAAAATTTCTATAACCCGCCGCGACTCACTGAGCCGGCTTATTGTCTATAACCCTCCACGACTCACTAAGCCGGCTTATTGTTTTCTCTGATAAAACAGGGCAAATGACATTTTTTCTTAAGACATGACAAAACATTGGGAAAGGCGATTCATATTAATGAAGGCTGAAATTTCCAAGCACAAATCGCAAGGTACGGTTATCATACTATTTTCCTGAATCCTAAGACTATTACATGGTTCACCAAGCCATACCGGCCATCATATACCGGTCAGAAAGGGATCAAAATATTCTTGGAGAATCGATTTCATGACAAGTCGGTTCAAGCCGCCTCCGGGTCATCCTGCTTCAAGCTTTCGTCGTCTTTGTTCTGTAAGTCGCCCAGTTTCCAATTGCAATTGGTCAAGGCGACGAACTCGTCTTCATCACTCAAGATGGCAGACGGATCAACCTCAAAGTCAAAGGGATTCTTACGGCGTCGTGGAGTCAGGCTGGTGAATTCATACGAAGGAGGAGTCACCTTTTTGTTGCTTTCATCATAAGCCGCCCGGTATTTGCCTAAGTCCAGACTGGCTGCTAGTTGAGTCGCCGCGGAGCGAGAATCTTTCACACAATAATGGTAGTCCTCCTCGGTGAACTCCGACGCATCATCTTTTAACTCTGGAAAGCCAGCAACTACTTCCTCCGGCTTAAGTTCACGAGCATAGGCCAGACACGGACTTAGGGTGGTCAGTGCTCCTTTACGGGCGGCTGACCTTTTTAATTCTTCTACATGAGGCGGCAATGTTGACAGGCAACCCAACATGTGCTTGATGGATTTTATGGGCTCCATGTTGCCCATCGCAGCCTTCAAAGTCATCATGCCTCCCGCATATAACTACTCTCTGAAAGTATAAATCGCCTTCAGCTTCAGAATGCAGTAATTCTGCAGGGTGGCGGCTCGCGGACCTACGAAGGACAAAACGAGATAATTAGCATTTGCAATATGCTTTGCAGCAGTTTTCAGAAGAAGGGAATTGACCCTTACAAAAGATAGCTTGGGTCATATTGGAGATATGATGCTTTAAGCCGGAGAGTTCTTGAAGAGCGGCTTTTAGCTTTTCTTCGGCTAGTTCCGTCCGCTTCAAGATGGCGGCTTGTTCAGCATGGGCCTTCTCTTCAAACTTTTGGTGTTCAGCTTTCATCTTCTCCATGTCAGCAAGGGCCAGCCGAAATTATTCTTCAGACTTAACCCGAGCATCCTGTTGTTTGGCTAAGTTTTCCTTTAAACTAGTCAAGGTTGAGTCGGCCCGAGTCAAGGATTCCTGCAAACAAAAATTCGGGAAGCAAGTTTCAGGACCACTGCAAGCAACATCCCTGACAGTTGGGGGCTAATGTATGACTTAATTCCTTTAAGTCATACCTTCAATCAAGACCCGACCCTTGGGGGCTACGGGTTGCAGAAATTTTATATTCAAAGACCCGGCTCATCTTTCAAAAGATGACCCGCCCTTGGGGCTACAAGTTGAGGAAATTTTATATTTAAAGATCCGGCTCATCTTTGGAAGATGACCCGGCCCTTGGGGGCTACAGGTTGCAGAAATTGTATATTCAAAGACCCGGCTCATCTTTCAAAAGATGACCCGGCCCTTGCGGGCTACAGGTTGAAGAAATTTTATATTCAAAGACCCGACTCATCTTTCAAAGATGACCCGGCCCTTGGGGGCTTCAGGTTGAAGAAATTTTACAAGACCCGGCTCATCTTTCGAAAAGATGAACCGGCCCTTGGGGGCTACACATTGCTGAATAATGCAAAAGTACAATTCATCATGGATGACCCACCCTTTCGAGGGCTAATGGGAGGATATATTCACAAAAATAAAGATGTCATACCTCATGTTTGACTTGCATCAAGTTGGCCAGGCTTTTCTCCATCTCACGGCTTGCTTCCAGGCGGCTCACAAAACCGGAATATAACTCTTCAAACTCCAATTTTTCATAATGAGGAAGGTTCAGCTTGGTGATATCTTTCTCTGCAAATGTTTGGGCATCTTTTGGAATATGTCTAGTTAACACCGCGGTTGCACGTTTAGAGTAACCAGTACTAGTAACAATGAATGCGTCAGGATCTTCAGGCGTCCTAGCAGAACTAGGCGGGTTGATGTTTTCAATCACCTCCTTCCGAGGGCTTGAAGGCTCGTCTCGGATATGAGGAATATCATCAAAAGTATCGCCCTGGATTTCAATTGAATCTTCTAGAGCCTCTGGGATGGAGGCACCTTTACCAGACATTTCAGCTACTTTGGGAGCTGAAGATGAGTCGCCTGTCTTCCTCTTCTTTGCTCATGCTCTGAGAAACAAAGGTACCAATGTTGGAACAAAAAGCATTGATGATTGAAAGAACATGTTAGTAAAGAAATTTACCCTTGAACACGAATCGTCGAGAGGAGAGTCGACATTGCTGATTCGCTGGACGACGGAGGAGAGACCCGAGGGACAAGAATCCAATGAATGAATAAATTGTGAGAATATTTTACACAAGAAGGAAAGGATGCTCGCGGAAACATACCTCGCTTTGCCGTTTTCGACCAGTTGTTCTTTCGGGTAAGCCGGACACTAGGTCTCCAGAATGGCTTCAAGTATGGCGTTTAGGTGTGTAACTCGCCTTCTTCAAAAGGAAATTGGGGTCCAGATGAGCATTCGAGTGAGACATGGGAACTTTCTTACAAATTCGCCTGGCCGGCTTGGGGGAGAAGAAGTTGAGTCGGAAGAAACGGAAATTACCTCGACATCTTCATCCTCGCTATCATAGTCATCATCCTATAAACAAAAGGTGGTAAATCGTAAGCGCAAGTCAAAACAAAGCAATAAAGAAGAGGGATTTTACCTCTGACTGCTCCTCAACAGCACGAGACTCGCCCATGACAGATGACTCTTTGGTTGCAGCTTTGCCTTTGCTCTTCTTCTTCTTCTTCTTCTTCTTGGAGGGAGGTTTGGTTGTCTTCTTGATGATAGTCTTGGTTCTCCGGGTCCAGAACATTGAATTCGTCTGATTAAACATGATGAAAGGCCCAGGACCGCAAATATGGATGAGTATATGAAAGAGTTACATTTTGGAGCCGGGTTGTTTACCTCTGGAGCAGGGTTGGTGATGCAGAAGGGCTTGAGCCCAATTTGGGAGCAATTTTCAATAGGCTCGCCACATAGCGTTTTTATGATATTGACAATGTCTTCTTCTGAGAGCCTCACATTGTAAAAGCATTGGGGATGGTTCAAGTCGCCATCATACTCACACATCAAGCCATTTCAGCGGCTTAAGGGTAGAATCCTCCATTCTACCCAACAGCGGATCAAGTCGATTCCGGTAAGACCGTTGGTGGTAAGAGCCCTCAGCTTTACAAAAATGGGAACGAATGCGGCTTCTTCTTCTTCAGTCAACTTTTCGGGCAACTCGAAGTCCATTGGAAGGCGAACTTCCCTGAAGCCTGGCAGAGGGTTTTCTTTGGGTGGAGAAGTGTCGCGGCAGTAGAACCAAGTCTTTGCCCAGCATTTGGGATGACTAGGCAAAGTGATAGACGGAAACCCACACGACGCCGCTGAATATTGACTCCCCCTAGCTCTAAGCTAGGTCCATGGGCAAATTCTGTTTAGCGGTTCAGATAGAAAAATTTCCAAAACAACAGCACGGTCGGCTTGATTTGCAGATAAGCTTCATAGAAAACTTGAAATTGGTAAAGATTACTCATGGAATTTGGTCCCAAGTCTTGAGGATGAAGGTGGAAGAAATGCAGGGCGTCTCTAAAAAACTTTGAGCCGGGCGGCTTGAAACCTCGTTCCAAGTGATCAGCAAACACGACTACCTCTCCTTCGGCGGGTTGGGGAATTGTTTCCCCAAAGGCAGTCCGCCACCCAATCACTTCCTTGGGATCTAGATTACCCGTTTTTACAAAATTGTCAAGATAGGCATCATTGACCTCTGTTGGCAGCCAGTTGCATTTCGAGATAGTACCCATAACTACAAAAGGAAAGAGCAGGGCGGGTTGTCAGGAACTACGGAATGGCGACTCGCCGGCCAAAATGATCTATGGTGTATCTACTGGGATATTACAACTCGCCAGCTAAATGGTGTATGGTGTATCTACTTGGATATTACAACTCGCCAGCTAAATAATCAAGATGTATCTACCAGAATATTCTAACTCGACATGGCAAAAGGAGTCAGGTTAGGGCTCTAAGAGGGTTTTTCCTTAGGGATATTCTTGATTGGAGGACAAACATGTTTCTAACGTCAAGCGATAATATACGGATCTACGGCACTTTCAATGGAAAAAATAATGCTAGTCGGAGGATTGAATACTGCAGAGCGCAAAACAAAAATGGTGCGTAGGTTTATGAGCAACGGAGGAACAACGGATTAATAGGGAACGTGACAAGAACTACCGCCATTACCATTTCCTATATGGATCTACGATACCACATCCAGATGGGATAAAAAGTAAGGGGGTGTGGCATTCATGGAGTCCGGGTGCTGACCTAAAAAGTACGCGGATTCAGATCTACTCTTAATGGGAGAAGGGGATTTACCTAAAGGAAGGAGATGCCAGGCGAGGATTGAGTAAGTCCAGGGACGGCAGCCGCGCCTTCGACTCGCTCGGGAAGCGGCTGGACGGCGACGAACTGTGGTGATGCTTCGGCGGGGACGAGGTGGTCGAGGTGCCACTGGACAAGATGATGCGCCTGGAATGAGGAAATGGGGGTACGTGGCGTTGCCCTCCCACTCCCCTGTGGCTATTTAAAGGCCCAGGAAAGATAGGGAAAAAACGACAGCCGCGGGAATCGAGGCGACGAATTGAAACCTGGAGATGATGGCGCCTAAATTTTCGGATGATAAGATAAGGACGACAAAGGATCCGTTGGGAAGTGATGTCATCAGAATTCCTGGGATAGTGGAGAAGATGACGTCGTCAACAAATGACTTGGCGACTCAGGGAATTGAGGAAGCTGGCGGCTTGTCATTCATTGAAGGAAAGATGGGAGTGAGATGAGTCACCGAAAATAAGAGAGAAGATTTGTTGGCATGAATAAATTCAAGTCAAACTAGGGCCTAATGTTGGGGATATTACCTGTGGTACGACCCGCCCTATTGGGTCGGGTCGGGAAAGCGGCGACTCATACATACATGACCAATATAAGCCTTGGTTTGGGCCTCGGGCGTGTTGAGAGATCTTGTAAGAAGGCCGCCGGGGCCCATGAGCCGGAGGGCGGTTCAAGAGTGACAAAGAAGATAAACCGCCAAGGAGTTTTCATTGCCTTGATGAACACGATGACTTAGAGATAAGGAAGGCCAGATTTGTAACGTGGCCAGGACTTCGTAAACCCTGGGTCCTCGACCTGTATATAAAGGCGAGTCTCTGGGATAGATAGGGCAGGTTAGAAATCATCGAGAGCTAGGTCACGCGAGTTACGCCCTCCTTGTAATCGAAACCACAATCTATATATACAAAGCAGGACGTATGCTTTTACCTCCAAAAGAGAAGCCGAAGCTGGGTAAATCTGAGTCTCGCTTCCGCTCACCCCCTTCGAATCGTCACCAAGGTGCGATGGATCCTTCACTTAGTCCTTTCACGAGGACATCTGTGGTGACAAAACCACGACAGTCTTACTCTTCGTCATGGCTGCACCGGTGGAGACGAACCCAAGCAGCGCCTGTGAAACGAAGGTGAAGAGGAGGCGAGGAAGAATCAGAGGAAAGCAACAACCTCAACCCTAGAACCAGCCTCGCGCAAGTGGACACCCCAGATCTCTGCCTATCCCGATAACAGAGGAGATGTGACGCGTGGCGATAATGACGACACGATAATCGAGGCGTCATTGCACCACTTGCCCTGGCGGTTGCATCATCACCGTGCAGCACGCGGAACCCAAAATTTTGAATCCCGTGAAATCCGGACCTGACGAAGTGATCCGTCACATCCCAAGATCTCGTCAATCACTCGGAGTAACTTCAAGCACTTAAATTCACTCGGACATGCTTCGCAGCGGAATCAATCAAGGTGAATGACGAAGATTTCAGTCAACACGAAGTTCTATCAGACCCAGAAGTATGTTCAAGATGAGTATGGCTCGACAAAATCAGCATCAACCCCTTCCTCACTTGAACCTCGATCCATTCGGGGGCTAATGATGGGGATATGTACCTAGGGTAGGGTCATAGGCCTGACCTAAGTGTCCTACATAAAGGTACCTCATTATTAGCTAGAGAGTCAAGAAAAAGATTCCGAATCGATGACCATGGCATCTAAAAAGTCACTTGGTAAGAAGTCACTCGGAAGATATTCCCCTTCACTCTACAACCAACTCCCACTCAGAAGACAACGGTCGACGCAGAAGATGAGAAGCCACCTCTAGAGAGGCCAACGGGCGAGCGCTCAGCTAACGGTCATGAATAGCATTAATTACAAAGGTACATTATAGTAACGTACACCCTTAAACCTTATTGCTCGGACCCTTAGATGCTGGGGCCTTGATGAGGGGTAGTGCACTCTATATAAGCCACCCCTCCCCTCTCGCACAAGGGTCCGCACCCCCTGTAACACACATTCCACACCGCAAGAGCTCCCGAGCACTCAGACGTAGGGTTGTTACGTCTACGAGAGGGGCCTGAACTCATACATCTTGCGTACAAGCTTGTCGTAGCTCGGACTCTGCCCTCTCCATTCGTACCCTACACCGCTAATGTCAGGTTCATTCCCACGACAGGACCCCCACAGAATTACGCGTCCCCGCTGGTGATCTGTATGCCCACTAGATGCTGCTATATACGCCGGCGCTGTCATCTTCTTCTCAGGCTCCGGCTAGAAGGAGATCTAGCGCTCGGGCTAACTCAATAGGAGCCCAGCCCCTCCCATGTCAAGTCCCGCATCGATAGCCCAGTGGTTGTGCCCGGGCATTCGTTACAAGGAGACCAGGGTATGATTCCCCCTCGGGCGCATTTAGTTAGCCCCCCTTTTTGTATCTCCCTTTCACTGTGTGTGTGACAGTGGGCCCTCGGCCCACATGTCAGCCCCTCTAGAACCCTGGTGCCTATGACCAGTGGCCCCCATTGGGTTTTATTTTTTATTCTGTTTAATTTCTTTGTTTTGTGTTATTTCCATTGTAGGAAATGTCCAGATCTGGACATGGCCAGAAATGGACCTTGCTAATTTGGGCAAGTTTCCACTTATAACTTGATATGTAGATTTTGTGTTCTATTTTGTGGGGAATTTTTCTACACTAACATATGAGTGTGATATATAAATTTGGGGTAGAAAAATCCTAGGAATCCAGTGGTGCCATTAGTTTTGACTTTTGAGCAACTTTGACAAAATGTAATTTTGTGATAAGATGCCATTTTGTGATTTTCATTTGATTTTATCCTTGCACATATTGGTAAACTTGTCAACATGAATGTGGTAGAGTTTTGAGGGTACTAGGCCCTGGTAATTTTCTTTTCCATGATAAGCTTATGGAGTTGTGTGTTTCTTGCAGACAACATGCTAAGATGATATTGCTATTTTCATATGCTCAAATAATTCTAAGTGTTGAACCTGTTATTTTCTTACCATGTTGTCTTGATGATTCCCATGAATATGTTGTTCCTTTGTGGTTGGTCAAGTGTCATGAATTGTAGAGCATGTTACCCTCTGTCATCATGTGCAATTGAGTTGCAAGAAGGAGCCTTACATCCTAGCTAGTTTTTCTCTACAACATGTCAACGTGTTAAAAACTGCACTCTTGCACCCCTTGTTTTTCTCTAAGTCTGAGAATCTGTTGTTATTATCATGCCATGTTTAGAGGATGCTACCATGAATTCTATGCAATTTTAGCTCATTCTTAGTGGGAGTGATTTGTAGTAGTTTTTGTCCTCTATCTTCCTGTTAAATTTCATGCATGAAAGTTACTGTAGAGTAGATTTTTATTATTGTCAACATGCCACCATGTTAAAAACTGCAAGTGCAAACGGGGATTGTCGATGCACTAGAGACTGGGGTCTCCTGTGCCCCAGACTTGTGCACGAGCGGCAGGAGCACCCTTGGCGGCGGTACACTAAGAAGAGCCGACGTCAAGATAAACCCAAGGCTCGCGAAGGCCACACCCCATCGGAAGTGTGAAGAACCATCCCAGGCTACAAGACCCTAGCATGCCCTCCTTGTCGGGAAGACCCGTAGGCCCCGACAAGCCCTCCTTGCCGGGAAGACTCGTAAGGCCCCGGTGTTGGGGATATTATCCCGTTGTAAGACCCACCCTGTGGGCCGGGTTAGGATAATGGCGGCTCTATTCCTATGGATAAGATGGGCCGTTATTAAAGAAGCGGAAGGCGTGAGATGGGACGGTTGGCCCAAGACTCAACAAAGGCGAATTGCAGTCCATGTAAGGAAAGAGACACCAGGAATTCCCTTGCGTGGGAGACAAGGCGAGTTAGAGATAAACCGGCTCACAAATTGTAATAAGAGTTGGACTCTTGTAAGACCTAGAGCCTCGACCTGTATATAAAGGCGAGTCTCTAGGAAAAATAGGGGTAAGTTAACATCAATCGAGAGCTAGGTCAGGCGAATCCGCAACCTTGTAATCGATTCCCACATCAATATACACAAACAGGACGTAGGCTCTTACCTGAATCTGAGGTGCCGAACCTGGGTTAACTCTCCTCCCGTTTTCCGATCAACCCCTTTGAGTAGCCACATAGCTGCTATGGACTCATCACTAAGTCCTTTCACGAGGACATCTGCCGTGACAAAACCACAATAGTTGACGACCACCATGGGGCCTGCGCACCGTGGAGTTGAGTTCTCAAAGGGAGCCATTCCAGGGTTCAGGAGCTATGCGGTCGGCCTTATGAAGAAGAGTTGTCGCGGCAAGTACTACATCGACAAATCGAGCTAGAGCCCCGAGGCCGGATCAATCAAATCCGGGTACAGGGTCCCCTTCGGCAAGATCCACGTCTTCATCGGCAAGGTTGGAATGCCGGTTCCCGAGCCAGACATCTCCACCGACATCGTCGAGCCGGCTCGGCTCACCCAACCCACCGCGCATTAGATCAGATGGTGTCGCGCCTTCATCGGCTTGACGCAAGGGGTTGCCCTCCCAGAAGAGCCGGAAGTTGGCGGAGACACTCCTATCAACTCTCATGGTGAGTCGTCGATTGGAGACACCGATTCAATCTTCCCTCTCCATGAGGGGAGGCTGAGCGGTTGTCCTGAGGCGGCGATTTCCAAAGAACCACAGGGACACCCCCGTCACATCGCCATCTATATGGCAGGGAGCGAGCGGATCAGGCAAAACCCCAGCTCAGGCTATGCCAGATCTGATGGTAGAGAAGGCAAAACTCATGGAGGTGGTTGTGACGTCTCAGAATCAAGCGGAGGTTAACACCGAATTGGCTAAACTCCGTGAAGAGATGGCCCAGATTCAGCGCCGGGTCGATGCGGAGAACACCTGGATGACGGATTAATGAGCCCATATGGACAAGGAGGAGGAGCATCTAAAGTTGGAGGCATGGCGACTTGAGTGCCGGTGAGTTGCGTCGGAAGCCGTGTATGAGCGGAGGCGCCAGGTTCGCATCCCGGCCAACCTTAATCCAACCCGCAAACGCGTGGGGCAGATCACAACCAGCTAGGACAAGTTGACCCACATGGGGAGATCGTCCAACAGCCAATGCAACCCTCGTTGAACCCGCAGGCGAGTCAGCACTTCCAAACACCTCAGGGCCACTTCTTGTAACGACCAAACCTCGAAGGATTTGAGTCTCTGTGCTTTACTGTGCTAGTCCCTGGATTGACTCGCTAGCACACACAGTATAGATGAAAACCAGAATAGCAAGTGCATCATTTATAATAACGTATGATCCAGAATTTATAAAATATAACAATCTGCATAGCACTTAGCTAGCTTTATTCTAATAAACAGCGGAAAAGTAGTAGAATAATAACGATGAGTCCCATCATAGCCCACTGGCGATGTTGAGTGAAGACTCGCGACCCTAACGGTACCTTACTCCTCGTCTGAATATCCTGCAACATGATACGTTGCAGCCATATAGGTCAATATGTTGAATGTATTGGCAAGTTACACAAGAAAAGATAATATAACAGACCTAAATGTATATGCATAGTATAACAAAAGAAATGCTGATGGTTATTTTGCAGAAAGCTGATTTTATCCTCATAGCTACCTAATAGTCAAGTTTTAATTTGTTTGCTACAATAACTCACATATGGTTGAATTGGCATCTCCAACTCCAACCTATTACCATTATTAAGTTTCCCACCAAGTTTTATTAAGTGTGTCATCTGTCAAGATCATCCAACAACTGTAATGGCCTAGCTGCTCAAAATTGTCCATAACCGGGGACACGGCTCATCATGATTAGTTTATACACTCTGCAGAGGTTAGTATGTTGTACCCACTGGACCCAACCCGAAGATTGAGACGAAGTCTTTCAGAAGTAGTCACCTAGTCCCACAGGAGGCCCATCCCACCTATCATAGCTACATCAGCTGGCACATCCGGGTAAGGTTTCCACGACTGATCAACTAAGCCAGAGCCCATAATAGCCAGTGGTCGCACAAGGAAGCTACTAGTCACTAAGTCTGTTTGATCTTTTCGAACCTGGGCGGCATCCACTTACATTCAGAGGGTAGAAACCATGATGTTCTTGAAACCACCCAGCAATACCATATCCGCCCAGAGGTGTATTATATCCTGAATTACTACTCAATTTATTTTGTAGTAATCCTCACATAATCTCAATGAATACAGGAACCAATCCCCGTCTACATAGCATAGCAAAACTACAAATACCACAATCTTCAATGACGAGGGGATATAGCTCAATAACATAGCAATGATAATATTCCTATACATGCATAATTTTCATAGGGTGATATAATACTACATGCATAGAAAAAAATAATAGGTAAAGGATGATCAACATGTAACTTGCCTTGATTCTGATTCAGAAAGTCACACTCCTGATAATAGTTTGCGTCGCACTCCGCACAATCTACACGTTGCAAACAATCACACCAATCAATCACCACAATCACATAACACCAAATAAAACCATGGGCAATAAAACAACTTGTTTAAAACCAAAGCATAAATAGCATGGCAGCAGGTATAAAATCATCTACATGCTGATACGATTACAACGCAAAAATAATCAACTAAACCGGATGAACGGTTTGCAAAATATGGCCTCCGGTAGGTTAAAATAATCTGTTTTAACAAAAAAATTAATGTTCGTAAAACTGAAAACTACTGGTTCTAACATGTTCTACTCATCAACACGAGATCACAGGAAAAAGAATTTCCTGAATCGGAGTTACGAGTAAAAAGGTAAACGCGTTTCAAAATTATACCGAGAATCTGACAGAGATAAAACAGATTAAAAACAGATTGAATTTCATCCTGAAGTTGTTCATCAGGACTTGATGAATCGCTCGTGCGTGCGTTCTCACCACGAACAGCGGGGAAAAACGGAACCGTCTCGGTGTGGCTCCCCCGATGGTGCTCCGGTGGCGGTCGAACGGACTCTGGTGACGGCGGCTCCGCGAACTCCGACGAACACGGACGAACTCGGACGTGCGCGGCGTTGCTCCGCGGTGCTCGAGGCTGCTGCGTGTGCGAGGCGGTGGCGCTATGCATGCGAGACGGCGGCGCTGTGCGAATCGGTAGCAAGGGCTTCGGTTCGTGGGGCTTTATTCCCTCGCGAGGAAAAGTACCTGGTGATGTGCGCGTGTATTGCTCCGAGTCCAGCTCGCGGTAGGAGTCATGGCAAAGAGTCCGGCTCCTGGCTCGATGGGAAACATGTTTTCCCTGGTCAATGCATGGGCACGTGGGGCACATGGCCTCGTGAGCAGCCCTGGCTCGTGGTGCTGGGCACATGTGGCCTCGGTCCTAGGCACGTGGTGCTGCTACTGGCTCGCTGGTGCATGCGGTCTGGTCGGCTGGCTTAGCCAGCTGGCTTGGACCAGTTTTTTTTTAAATAAAATAAATACAAAATAAAAAGTATAAAAAAAATACTAATATATATATATATATATATATATATATATATATATATTTTAAGAAAACAAACTGAGAAAAAAATAATAACGATAATATATGTATACAAAAATACATATATATATTAAAACCAAACGCATATAGTAATATATAATTATAGATATATATAGATACATATATTAAAATCTAATATAGGTATATATATATAAGTATAAAATAAATATCCTAATAAATACTAAAGGAAACCTAGTTCCACCTAACGCAAATTTTAAAAATAGTTTTAATGCAATAGGCCACACAAATAGAATTTAAAAACTTAACTAAAAATAATTTCGGGCATTATAAAAACTTGCAAAACCAAATCGGATAACCTCAAATAATATTCTAAACATTATGCACTTTTATTTGACAGGGGAGAAGTCACATTATCTCCACTCCAATAAATTGCCCGCAGTTGCATAGTGAATAGAATTCTCGGAAGAACAAAATAGTGCATAAAAAATATGAGATGCATATGAATGATCTATTAACATCCGAATTTAGGAAAATTGGGATGTTACACTTCTCCAATCTGGTGGATAACATGTTGGCTGCGACCCGCAATTTGGAGTCTCTTCCCATCCGTGGGAATACTGCCTTGGAGGTGGAGGCACGACACGCCATAGAGATGTTAAAGACTGCGGTCGTCCAGCAGGCCCAATTCTTGTATAGCCGCGATCGTCTGCATTCCACGCCGCAGGCAAGACATACGAAGAGCCGCCCAGATGACCCTCCAGCGATTTCTAGTGACTCCCATTGACATCAGCCTCAGGCCAATCCACCCGAGCCGCCAACATCCAATGCTCAGGCGCTTGTCAACACTTCACGAGCCGCCCGGGAGGCCGAGGCGGAAGCGATGGCAGCCTTGGCGGGTCAAGGAATCCCGGGTCATGATTAGCCAGCCTCGGGACATGGTGGACAAGGTAGGAACATTGGAGTCCCTTGCCTATCACCCGCCCTATGCAATGAACGCATACCCAAACTTCAAAGGTTCCCGCAAGGTGCCCAATTGCACTCCTGATCTTGAGCCGGGGGCACGGGTAGAAAGTTATGAGCTGGCCATGGACATGCTCGACGCCAGTGATGCGGTCTGTGCCAAATACTTCACCATGATGTTGGAAGGGCCGGCTCGTACGTGGTTGAAGAACCTACCGCCAAACTCCATCAACAGGTGGGCAGAACTAAAGGACCGTTTTGTCAAGAATTTCCGTGGGAATTGCAAGCATCTGATGACCATTCTGGATCTCCAGCATTGCATTCAACGGGTAGATGAATCTGCCCATCATTGGACCGGCGTGTCGCGGAAATCATCCACTCCTCGGACAATATTTCGGCGGCTCGGGCCGTGTTGATTCTGGAGAATAACTGTCATTTCGAACCCCTGGTGTTGAAGCTTGGCCGCCTCAAGCGAAAGGTGCAGGATATAGGCGAATTGATGGACACCCTCACCAAGTATGCTGAGTCGAATGGGACGAAGGAGACATGTACTGATGATGAAAAGTCTGATGGAGCCAGAAGTGGTGAAGGAGGCAAGCACCACCACTAACACTCTCGGCGCAATAATCACCAGGGAGGTCATGAAAAAAGGAGGCAACAGGATGGTGTCTCTGTTTTTTTGCTAACACTAATGTCGGGCCGCGAAATCAATGCCGAAACACGAATCAGGGTGGTTTCCAAGATCGAGGCTTCACTGAGAAGAAGCCGCGTAATTACAAGGAGATGCTCAAGGGACCTTGCCCCAAGTACAGTACCCGAGGTGTCCCTTCTACTCATTCTTGGGAAAAATGTTTTGTGATGCAGGAGTTTCGCCTTCAGGCGTCCCAAGGTCATCAAGGAGGTGGTGAAGGTGCCCCACAAGATCAATTTGGTTCGGGCGGATCACGCGGTTCTTCGTTCGGTGATTTTCCTAACCCAGGGGCTCAAGGGCGTGGTGGCTCGCATAACAATGGTGGGCAGTCGTCTGGCCAAGGCAGTCAGCAATATAACGTTCGGGGAGAATTCTAGCAGCCAAACAACTAGGGCGAATTCCAGAGCAACCCCAAGCAGCTGAATGGTGGACAATACCATGTTTTTACCAAGAGCTCTTGCAAAAGAGACAAGAAGATGAGGCTGAGACTATAAGTATGACTGAGTCGGCGGTTCCCTGATACTTAAATTGGTCTGAGCAGCCTGTGACGTGGAGCAGGGCTGATCATCCGCCCCAGATTGATAACCCCGGTGAGTTGGCGTTAGTGGTGGCGCCTCAGGTTGGAGGGTACACGCTCACTAAAGTCCTTATGGATGGAGGCAGCAGCATCAATATTCTGTATTACAACACCTTCCGGAGGACGAACTTCAAGGAAGAGAATTTGATGCCCTCGACCACGGTTTTTCACGGCATCGTCCGGGTAAGTCAGCATACCCTGTTGGGCGGATTACGTTGAATGCGGCTTTCAGTGATGAGTCCAATTATAGGAGTGAGTCATTGACGTTTGAAGTCGTCAAGATCAAGAGCCTTATCACGCTTTGTTTGGACGGCCGGCTTACGAGCTTTTCATGGCCCAGCCTTTCTATGTATATCTTAAGCTTAAAATGTCGAGTCTCAATGGTACCATCACGGTTAATGGAAGCCGGAAGATAGCCCGGGAATGTGAAGAGGGGGATGTCGCGTACGCAGAGTCGGCGTGTGCTGTCGAAGAGCTGAAGTTCCACCAAGCCAATGTGGATCCAACTGACATGAGCCCATTGAAGAAACCCACTGTCGACTCTGAGCCACCCCTTAAGTTTAATCCGGCGGATGATACCAAGCAGGTGGATTTTATCCCTGGTGACTCTTCCAAGCATTTCACCATTAGGACCGGTTTGGATCCCAAATAGGAAAACACGCTCATCGAATTCATCCATGAGAATCGGGACATCTTCGCATGGAAGCCTTCTAACATGCCAGGAGTACTCATACGTCTCCAACGTATCTACAATTTTTGATGGTTCCATGCTATTATCTTGTCAAACTTTGGATGTTTTGTATGCCTTATATATCTTTTTTGGGACTAACTTATTAACTCAGTGCCAAGTGCCAGTTCCTGTTTTTTCCATGTTTTTGACCCTTTTCACAGGAGGATTTTAAACGGTGTCCAAATGGAATAAAACTTCCGAAAAGATTTTTTCCGAAACAGAAGATACGCACCAGACTTGAGAACCAAGGCAGGGGCCAGCAGGGGACCCAACAAGCCCCCTAGGCCCGGCCAGGGGGGCCCGCGCCTAGCTAGCCTGTGGGCCCCCTGTGGCTTGTCTGCCCTACATCTTCCGCCTATAAGTTCAGAAAAATTCTAAAACTGCGGGAGAGATCAACGAAAGTACTTTTCCGCTGCCGCAAGCTTCTGTCTCCGCAATATCCCATCTGGGGAACGTTCTGGTGCCGTGCCAGAGGGGGGATTCGGATACGGAGGGCTTCTTCATCAACACCATGACCTCTCCGATGATGCGTGAGTAGTTCACCATAGTCCTTCGGGTCCATAGCTAGTAGCTAGATGGCTTCTTCTCTCTCTTGGATCAATACAAAGTTCTCCATGATCTTCATGGAGATCTATCCGATGTAATCTTCTTTGCGGTGTGTTTGTCGAGATCCGATGAATTGTGGATTTATGATCAGATTATCTATGAATCTTATTTGAGTTTCTTCTGGTCTCTTATATGCATGATTTCATATCCTTGTAATTCTCTTCAAGTTGTGGGTTTTGTTTGGCCAACTTGATCTATGGTTCTTGCATTGGGAGAAGTGCTTGGTTTTGGGTTCATACCGTGCGGTGACCTCACCCTGTGACAGAAGGGGTAGCGAGGCACGCATCATGTTGTTGCCATCAAGGGTAAAAAGATGGGGTTTTCATCATTGGTTTGAGTTTATCCCTCTACATCATGTCATCTTGCGTAAGGCGTTACTCTGTTCGTCATGAACTCAATACACTAGATGCATGTTGGATAGCGGTCGATGTGTGGAGTAATAGTAGTAGATGTAGAAAGTATCGGTCTACTTTCTCGGACGTGATGCATGTATCTATGATCATTGCCTTAGATATCGTCATGACTTTGCGCGGTTCTATCAATTGCTCGACAGTAATTTGTTCACCCACCGTATTATTTGCTATTTTGAGAGAAGCCTCTAGTGAACACTATGGCCCCCGGGTCTACTTCACACCATATTTTCAGCCTTACAATTTTACTTCGTTGCACTTTCCGCCTTCAGATCTCACTTTGCAATCAATATTGAACGGATTGAAAACTCCTTTATAGCGTTGGGTGCAAGCTCTTTTGTGTTTGCGCAGGTACTCTGGACTTGACACGTTTCTCCTACTGGATTGATACCTTGGTTCTCAAACTAAGGGAAATACTTACTGCTCCTGTGTTGCATCGCCCTTTCTTCTTCAAGGGAAAAACCAACGCAAGCTCAAGAGGCGACAGAAAGATTTCTGTTGCCGTAGCAAGTATGAGAGAATTCACTGAGCACCATCTGAATGTAGATCCTAAGATGAAGCCTGTTCACCAATACCTTCGTCGTTTTAACGAGGAAATGCGCAAGGCAATTGGAGAGGAAGTCGACCGGCTCTTAGCTGTTGGTTTCATTGTTGAAGTTTTTCATCCTGAATGGTTGGCTAACCCGGTCCTGGTTCTACAGAAGAACGGCACTTTATGATGTGCATCGACTATACGGATCTTAACAAACCTTGTCCCAAGGATCCCTTTGTGCTTCCTCGTATTGACCAAATCATCGACTTTACTGCGGGTTGCGAGCGGCTATGCTTTCTGGATGCATATTCAGGTTACCATCAGATCAAGATGACCAAGTAGGATCAGGAGATGACGACTTTCATCACCCCCTTTGGTGCCTTTTGTTATGTCTCAATGCCCTTTGGGCTCAAGAGTGCAGGGGCGACTTATCAGCATTGCATCCAGAATTTTCTTCAAGGTCAAATTGGGCGCAACGTTCATGCTTATGCTGATGACATTGTGGTAAAGTCGTAGAAGAAGGAGACGCTTTTGGGTGATCTCAAGGAGACGTTTGACAACCTCCGGGTCTATCAGATGAAGCTTAACCCCACGAAGTGCGTGTTTGGGGTCCCTGCTGGCAAGTTACTTGGGTTGTTAGTATCCGAGCGTGGCATAGAGGCTAACCCGGACAAGATTAAGGCGATTACCTCACTTGGGAAGTCGGCCAACATTAACTAGGTCCAACGTATGGCGGGTCGTATCGCGACACTTAGTCGATTTATAAGTCGCCTGGGTGAGAAGGCCATCCCACTCTATCAACTGCTCAAGAAGACAGAGCACTTTGTTTGGACTGATGCTTCCAATGAAGCGTTTGAGGCCCTCAAAAAACAACTTGTTGAGCCGCCCGTGCTGGCAGCCCCTGCTGACAAGGAGCCGATGCTCTTGTACATTGTTGGTAATCCTAAAGCGGTGAGCGTGGCAGTGGTTGTTGAGCACAAGGAAGAAGGCAAGGAGTACCTAGTCCAGCGGCTAGTGTATTCTGTTATCGAGGTGTTAACCTTGTCCAAACAGCGGTATCCACATTGGCAAAAGTTGGTCTTTGGGATCTTTATGGCAAGCCGGAAGTTGAAGCACTACTTTTTGGAGTACCCCATCATCATAGTCAGTTCTGCACCTATTGGGGACATTGTACATAATCGAGAGGCTACGGGGCCGATTGCTAAATGGGCGATAGAGCTTGGTCCCCATCATGTGAAGTATGCACCACGTACAACTATTAAGTCTCAGGCGTTGATCGATTTTATCAATGATTGGACCGAGCTGCAAGTGTCGGAAGACAGGCCAGACAACACCTACAGGACGATTCATTTCAACGGCTCTAGGCAATTGGAAGGTTCAGGCACCAGAGTAGTGTGGACATCTCCAAGAGGGGACAAGTTTTGCTATGTTCTGCAGCTTATGTTCCCTTGCACGAACAATGCAGCTGAGTATGAAGCTTTATTGCACGGGCTCATAATAGCTAAGGAGATGAATTTGAGCCGAGTCATATGCTTGGGCGACTCACATTTGGTGGCTCAGCAAGTGTCAGGTACCTAGGATTCCAAGGATCCGTTGATGGCGGCTTACAGGCGACCGGTCACCGAGGTGGGGGTTATTTCCATGGCTATCAGGTTGATCATATTGACCGTCGACAGAATGAGGTGGCTGATGTTCTTTCCCGTGTTGGGTCACAACATAAGCATATCCCTCCTAATGTCTTCTTGGAAGTTTTGCATAATCCTTCCGTGAAATTGCCTTCACAAGAAGACATAGCAATTCCTGACCCGGAGTCACAGTTGGTGGCGGCCTTCAGAGCGACTCCTGATTGGACGATACCTTACATGGCTTATTTGGCTCGAGGCGAGTGGCCATCCGATGAAGTTTTCACAACACAGATCGTGCGACGATGCAAATCCATGGTTATACACAAAGGCGAGTGGCACAAACAAAGCACTTGTGGGATCTTCCAGCGTTGTGTCTCACCCGAAGAGGGGAGAGAGATTCTCAATGAGATACATGCGGGCGACTGTGGACATCATGTCGGGTCACATCTCTGGTGTCAAAGGCTTTTTGTCACGGTTTTTACTGGTTGACGGCACATGCCAATGCTGATGACATAGTACGTCGATGGGACGGATGTCAGAAGTTCGGACGTCAGGCACACGTGCCAGCTCAGGAGTTGCGCATGATTCCCATTATGTGGCCTTTTGCAGTTTGGGGGCTTGATATGGTTGGCCCTTTTAAAAGATCTTCAGACAAGAAGACACATCTGATGGTTGCAGTTGACAAATTTACCATGTGGGTTGAAGCGGAACCAGTTAGTAACTGTGAAGCAGAAACGGCAATCAAGTTCCTCAAGAACCTGATCTTTCGTTTTGGCTGCCCTCATAGCATCATCACCGACAATGGTACTAATTTATCTAAGGGGGCAATGAAAGATTTTTGTGAGCGAGAGCACATCCGGCTTGATGTGTGTGCAGTAGCTCATCCACAATCTAATGGCTAGGCTGAGCGGGCTAATGAGGAGATATTGCGTGGGATCAAGCCCCGGCTAATGGCCCCTTTGCAGCGCACTCCAAGTTGTTGGGTTGAAGAGCTCCCCTCTGTGTTATGGAGTATTAGGACGACGCCTAACAGGTCAACTGGTACACTCCATTTTTCCTTGCCTATGGGGCAGAGGAGGTTCTTCCAAGCGATATGAAGCACGATTCTCCCAGAGTTGTTGCATATGTTGAAGCTGATAATGAGCAGGCGCGTCAGGACTCTTTGGATGCCGTGGAAGAGAACATGGTTTGGCCGTTGCACTATCGGAAATTTACCAGCAAGACTTGTGTCGTTACCATAGTCGACGTGTTAAAAGTCGGGTCTTCCAGGAGGGCGACTTGGTGCTTCGGTTGATTCAAGATCATACGGGTATGCACAAGATTTCTCCCCCTTGGGAGGGGCCTTTCATCGTCAGCATGAACCTCCGCAACGGCTCGTATTACCTGATTGATCTACGCCTCGACAAACCAACCACGTAGGAAGAGACAACTCGCCCCTAGAACATCGCTCATCTGTGGCCTTACTATACTTAGAGCCATTGGCTCCTTATCTATGTACATATTTTCAATCCTTGTGTACTCCTTACATTATATCAATAAAGCCGGCGCCCATTAAATTCGGGGTCTATGTCGTTTCAGCCCATATATGAGCATGAGTCTTTATTGATCAACATTAAGTCGCCAAAAAGGATAAGCCGCCGTTGGGGAGTCTATTCAAACATGGACGCTGCTGGTATCAAAGAGAGTAAGACGCCTTGATGCAACCACTCAAACATAGGTACCAGTAAAGCCAAAGAGGATCAAGTGCCATGATGCACGGTTCAAACATAGGCGACTATGTATGATCATGAACGATAAAAACTGGCTTACTTGGGGGCTATTGGTTCCCAAGTCGTTTAGCAGTAATAGAATTGTCTTGTGCTATCCTATGCCCGTTTTTCCTTGATCATAGGTCATTTGGGGGCTTGTGACTCATTGAGCCCACCTTAATATCCTCTTGGCTAGCGAAACGTTAATGCATTACTGGATGGTTATACCGGACTGTATGTTTGAAGCGACTCGCCCATAAGACCTGTGTACTCTTGGCGATTCAATTAAAGTATTGGGCCCTGAACTCCCAAGGTAAAAACATTTACGTACTTGCGAGAGCCAGCATATGGAAAATAGACAAACCATGGGTTCACTAAACCTGCTTCACTGAAGCTTGACTTGAGCCTGATCAGTCAGTCTAAACACATAAAGTTTTTTTGCAAAAACCTCTTTGGGTATGATTAGAGCCTTGCAAGCCCATCAACCCGACGCGACTCATAGAGCCGGCTCATTTTACACCTTATATGGTGACTATGCTGCCAAGCACACGATTCAAAATATCAAAGACTAAATTCATCCATAGAGGTGATGGTCAAAGCGGGAGTACTACTCTTCTTCAACCCGCCCAATCAAGGAAACTTCTATTGCAAAGGTAATGCCATGAAAATTCAAACATATTGTGCGTAGACAAAATCAGTTGTTGGGCATGTTCTGAAATAAAGATTACATGGCTCTTTGAGGCCAGAGATTTTCTATGTTACAACCCGGCGGCAAGATTCCGCCGGGTTCAGCCTCTTCTACAGTCTGAAGCTTCGCAGAGTCGCCACTTCTAGGCCGCCGCTGGCTCATCCTATGCTGAGGTTTCGGGGTCTTGGATCTGGAAGTTGTCCACATCCCACGTACAATTAATTGAGGCTTGGAATTCAGCTTCATCCGTTAAGATGGTTGACGGGTCAACATCAGGGGCGAAAAGAGGCTTCAACGTTGAGGTGCTAAGTCCAAAGGCGCGAAGTTGGGAATCACCGTGAGTCTCCCTTCATCGTCATAAGCTGCTTGATTTTTCAGAAGATCCAGGCTTTCAGCAAGGCGGCTTGCTGCAGGGCGAATGTCCTTTACGCATTTCGGGTAGTCTTCTTCTGTGAATTCTGAACCATCATCCTTATATTCCGGGAAGCCGCCAGCTATTTCATACGGCTTAAGTTCTGGAGCATAAGCTAGCGCCCGGATCATGGCCGCCATCACTTCCTTGCGCGCGGATGATTTTCTTATTTCAGCTATATGCTGAGAGATCGTTGAGAGTCGCCTCAGCATGTCTTTGATGTATTTTACTATGTCTTTATCTCCCCAAACAGCCTTGACAGTCGACAAGCCGCCAGCATACAATTGCTTCGTCAGAGTGTATATGGCCTTCAGCTTCAATACTGAATCGTGTTGGAGGTTGACGGATCGAGGTCCTATAAAGAAACAAGGGATATATAAGTCGCCGAGCACCTCGTGTCCTTTGTCACAATGATAATAGGTTTTATGGAGGACTTGCCAAAAATAGTGTTGATCATCTTGGAGATATGTTAACACATGCCACACAATTCTGTTGTAGGTTCTGCAAGTTGACCCTCGGCTTTCTTTGCTCGTTTTTCAAGAGTGGCTTGTTCCGCTGCGGTGGACTCCTTATACTTTAGATATTCAGTTCTGACCTATCCAAGCTCTATCATTGTGGCCTAGAGTTTTTCTTCCAGTATGGCCCTGGCATCATGTTGGCATCCCACACTTTTTTTTGCATTTCACTTAGGGATGCGTTAGTTTGCCTAATCGTCTCCTACAAAATCAGACAGGAAAGATAAGTGACCTTAATATTATACAGGTTGCGTTGAAAGGTGGACGGACAAGTCTCAAGCATATTGCAAGCAATCCACTTGACACTTGGGGGCTAATGTACTTGTTTTACTCACAGAGAAGATAAAATTTTCATTTCTATTAAGCAAGACCCCGCTCATCTTGAAAAAGATGACCCAGCCCTTGGGGGCTACAGGTTGAAGATTTTCAAAGACTACTAAGCAAGACCCGGCTCATCTTCAAGAAGATGAGTGATACGGCAACAAAAGTCCTTCCTCGGCAGTGGTGCCAGAGATCCTTCTGTCATCTCTTGAGCCTGCGTTGGTTTTTCCCTTGAAGAGGAAAGGGTGATGCAGCACAAGAGTAGTAAGTATTTCCCTCAGTTTGAGAACCAAGGTATCAATCCAGTAGGAGAATCTCGTCAAGTCCAGAGTACCTGCGCAAACACAAAAGAGCTTGCACCCAACGCTTTAAAGGGGTTGTCAATCCCTTCAAGATTGATTGCAAAGTGAGATCTGAAGGCGGAAAGTGCAACGAAGAAAAAGTGTAAGGCTGAAAATATGGTGCGGAGTAGACCCGGGGGCCATAGTGTTCACTAGAGGCTTCTCCCAAAATAGCAAGTATTACGGTGGGTGAACAAATTACTGTCGAGCAATTGATAGAACCGCGCAAAGTCATGACGATATCTAAGGCAATGATCATACATATAGGCATCACGTCCGAGACAAGTAGACCGATACTTTCTGCATCTAATACTATTACTCCACACATCGACCGCTATCAAGCATGCATCTAGTGTATTAAGTTCATGACAAACAGAGTGACGCCTTAAGCAAGATGACATGATGTAGAGGGATAATCTCAAACCAATGATGAAAACCCCATCTTTTTACCCTTGATGGCAACAACATGATGCGTGCCTCGCTACCCCTTCATTCACTGGGTGAGGTGACCGTACGGTATGAACCCAAAACCAAGCACTTCTCCCATTGCAAGAATCATAGATCTAGTTGGCCAAACTAAACCCACAACTCGAAGAGAACTACAAGTATATGAAATCATGAATAAGAGAGATCAGAAGAAACTCAAATAAGATTCATAGATAATCTGATCATAAATCCACAATTCATCGGATCTCGACAAACACACCGCAAAAGAAGATTACATCGGATAGATCTCCATGAAGATCATGGAGAACTTTGTATTGAAGAACCAAGAGAGAGAAGAAGCCATCTAGTTACTAGCTATGCACCCGTAGGTCTATGGTGAACTACTCACGCATCATCGGAGAGGTCATGGGGTTGATGAAGAAGCCCTCCGTATCCGAATCCCCCCTCCGGCAGGGCACCAGAACGTGCCCCACATGGGATCTTGCGGAGACAGAAGTTTGCGGCAGCGGAAAAGTACTTTCGATGATCTCTTGATTTTTCATGGAATTTTAGAGAATATATAGGCACAAAACCTAGGGCAAAGGAGGCTCACGGAGCCCACACGCCAAGGGCGCCCCCTGGCTGCGCCATGAGGGCTTGTGGGGTCCCTGTTGGCCCCTGCCCTGATTCTCCGGCTTCCCGATCTTTTTCTGTTCTGGAAAAAAATCTTTTTGGCAGTTTCATTCCGTTTGGACTCCGTTCAAAATCCTCCTCTGAAAGGGGTCAAAATCATGGAAAAACAGGAACTGGCACTTGGCACTGAGTTAATAAGTTAGTCCCAAAAATATATATAAAAGGCATGCAAAACATCCAAAGTTTGACAAGATAATAGCATGAAACCATCAAAAATTATAGATACGTTGGAGACGTATCAATGAGCTGGCCCTTGGGGGCTACAGGTTCAAGATTTTCAAAGACTACTAAGCAAGACCGGCTCATCTTCAAGAAGATGAGCCGGCCCTTGGGGGCTACAGGTTGAAGCTTTTCAAAGACTACTAAGCAAGACCCGGCTCATCTTCAAAAAGATGAGCCGACCCTTGGGGGCTACAGGTTGAAGCTTTTCAAAGACTACTAAGAAAGACCCGACTCATCTTCAAGAAGATGAGCCGGCCCTTGGGGCTAGTGGTTGAAGCTTTCTACAGGTTAATAAACAAGACCCGACTCATCTTCAAGAAGATGACCCGGCCCTTGGGGGCTACACGTTGAAGCTTTTAAAGATTATTGCACAAGATCCAGCTCATCTTCAAGAAGGTGACCCAGCCCTTGGGGGCTAAAGGAGGATACTAAAAGAGGATATATAAGACAGTTTGTTCCATGAATACCTCGTATCTTCTCTTCATCATATTTACTAAACCGCCTTCGAAATCTCAGCATGAAGATCTTTGAAGTTTAACTTATCGAGGTTGGGAAGGTCAAGTATAGATTTTCCCGCCGACATCTTGATTGAGACGTCCTTGACAGTGTGCTTTGGCAACACATTGCGGACAGGGGGTGTATGACCCGTCCCAATGATAGTGACAGCATATTCTTCGGGTAAAGAGCCTTCGGTTGACTTCATGGGGATTGGCGGCTTGAGTTTCTCCTTGTGACTCGGCTTCACCACCTTATTATTAGTTCTGGATGGATTAACTTTGACATCAGGGATGTTATCCGTGGTGCCTCCTTCAGGAGGATCAGCATAAGCCCCAATATCTTCTTCTGGAATATCAGGAACAGGTACATCTGCTTCATCCATTCCAGGCCTATCAACGTTTAGAGTTGACCCACCCATTTTCCGTTTCTTAGGTTAAGACACACTTAAATTGAACATCATGAGGAAAAATGCATACATCAATTGATGTCATACCCTAGGAGGTGGATAAGAGGTGATAGTTTGGAAGATTTTGAGTCGCCACATGAAGGAGGAGACACCTGTTATAGTTACAAGGTTTAATGGGTGTAGGCAAAGGTAGTCAATAAAAATTGACCCAAAATGAGAAAGTACCTCAGTTCGACATTTGCGGCCGGCGGCTTTTTCAGGTAAACCCACCATAACATCACCCGAAGATCTATGGGTGTGGCGTTTTGGAGTATATAAGGCCTTTTTCAAAAGGAAGTTAGGATCCAGATGAGCATCTGGGTGACTCATAGGAACTTTCCTACAAACCCGCCTTTGAGGTCTCTCCAAGGAAATACTTGAATGAGAACAAATGGAAATTACCTCAGCCTCTTCAGCATCACTTTCCCCGTCTTCTCCCTGGAAAATAAAGTACAAGGTTAGAAAAAATCGATGATGCCTTAACGAGATGATCTAGGAATTTACCTCAGACACGTCTCTAGCATGTGGCGACTCGCCCACAACGGATGACTCGCCCGCACCGGGTTTGCTTTTCTTTTTCTTGGCAAGGGTCTTCACTCTTTTTATAGGCGGCTTGATGACCTTATGTTTCCAGTAGGGTGCAGTTTTATATAGAGAAGGCAAGTTAGTTCTACCAAGGAACACAAGAAGGTATCAAATCAAACGGATGAGAGGTAAAATTATCTACCTCAAGAGTAGGGTTGGTACGACAGAACGGCTTTAAACCAATTTTTGAACAAGCCTCTTTGGTTTCATCACATAGCTTTTTTATGAGACGGTTGATTTCTTCGGTGTCAAGCATGATATTCATGAAACGCTGAGCATTGTTCAAATTACCATCATACTGACACATCAGACCCTCGCGGCGGCTCAGGGGCATGATCCACCATTCAATCCAACAACGGATCAAGTCGACGCCGGCCAGACCATTGGCGTTTAGAGCCCTCAACCGGGGCCAAATAGATTTGTGGGCGGCTTGTTCTTCTGAAATCAGAGGTTCAAGGAGTTGAAAATCCATTGGAAGGTGATATTCTCTGTAACCTGGTAGGGGGTTCTCGTGATCTGGAACGGTGTTCTTGCAGTAGAACCAGGATTTTCCCCAACCTTTAGGATGGCTGGGTAAGGCGGCAGCATGGAAGCCAGTTTGGCGACGCCTCTAGATGGTAACTCCGCCTTGCTGCAAGCTAGGACCATCGGCACATTCTGTTTGGCGATTTAAATAGAAAAATTCTCTAAACAGAGAAATGGTGGGTTCTATTTCCAAATATGCTTCACAATAAACCTGGAATTGGCACAGGTTACTAATTGAATTGGGACCCAGATCTTGGGGTGGAGCTTGAAAAGGTTGAGGGCGTCTCGAAAGAACTTTGAGACGGGGGCGAGAAGCCTCGTTCTAGGTGGTCTCCAAAGACTACTACTTCCCCTTCGGTGGGTTGAGGCTGAGCTTCTTTTGCAGGACCCTCCATTCAATCACCTCTTTGGGGAGCAAGATCTTCATTGACACAAAATGTTGTAAGGCGGCTTCGTCAATATTAGAAGGTAACCAATCGCACTTCGATGGTTTTGACATAATGTCTTAAGCCAGAAAGGGTCAGCTGTATAAATATAAACAGCGGGTTACTCGAAAATGACTAGCAAGAGGGGACATTGCAATGTCCTAAGTTACCTAAGAACAGGAAGGTGCATGATAATGGCGGGTCATGAAAAAGATTAAGCTGACGTCATAGTAAGTCGCCGCAAGGTCGAGAAGGACCATGGACGATTGAATTTTGCTAAGTGTTGGAAGAACATTTTTTATCAAAACTACTGAACAATTTGGATCTACAAGCAGTGCAGAAAAGAAAAGAAAAAGGCTGAAATAAAAACAGCGAAGAACATCGGCGACAGCAACTAAAGGGTGACGAATTTACATGGAGAGATATCAATAAAGTTTTTGCTAGATTCATCCCGCGTCCGTTTCCATTACTTGTCAAGGGGGGTTCACATCTGTTTAAAGGAGTACATCAACTAGCACTACTAATGGAGGTACGACGAACCCTAGAGGAGCTCCGGCGAACCACGGCATGCGATTTGAGTAAATCTATACAGGGAGATGAAGGCGTACTTGACGGCGTCGATTGACAGAGGAAAGGACCGAAGCTGGGCGCAGAGATGAGTGCACAAGGAATCCGTGCCTCAGAGGGGATCATTGGAGAAGATGCAGCGGCGGCGCGCCAAGGGTCGAGCAGCTCGAGGAGGAAGAAGATGAGCTTGGGTAAAAAGTGAAAATATTACCCGTCGGTATATAAGGACCGAAGGGGGGAAATGAAACAGCACGCGCAGGAAACAAGGAGGCGCTGTAAATTCAGAGTTGATGGTGCCTCAATTTTTGGGTTGGACGATAAGATCGAAAGGAGCCGTTGGGTGATGTCATGAAGATTCATGGAATTTTGGAGTGAGTGACATCATCATTCCACGTGGCGGAAGCTTAAAGAAAGTTCATAAGCCGGCAATGTTTCCGTTGGAAGTAAGATGGCGATTTAAGTGAGCCACCGAGAGTTAAGAAGAGATTTATTGATGTGAATAAATTCAAGTCAATCTGAGGCCTAATGTTGGGGATATGATAGCATTGTAAGACCCGCCCTGTGGGCCGGGTCAGGATAATTGCGGCTCTATTCCTATGGATAAGATGGGCCATTATTAAAGAAGCAGAAGGCGCCAGATGGGACGGTTGGCCCAAGACTTAACAAAGGAGACTTGCAGTCCATGTAAGGAAAAAGACACCAGGAGTTTTCTTGCATAGGAGACAAGGCGAGTTAGAGATAAACTGGCTCACAAATTGTAATAAGAGTTGGACTCTTGTAAGACCTAGAGCCTCGACCTATATATAAAAGTGAGTCACTAGGGCAGATAAGGGTAAGTTAACATCCATCGAGAGCTAGGTCAGGCGAATCCGCAACCTTCTAATCGATTCCCACATCAATATACACAAAGCAGGATGTAGGATCTTACCTCAAGCTGAGGGGCCGAACCTGGGTAAACTCGCCTCCCGTTTCCCGATCAACCCCTTTGAGTCACCACATAGCTGTGATGGACTCATCACTAAGTTATTTCGCGAGGACATCTGCCGTGACAAAAACACGACACCCGGCAAGCCCTCCTTGCTGGGAAGATGTCCAAGGCTCCGGCAAGGCATCCTTGCCGGGAAGATGGGTTAGGTCGCTGGCAAGGACGCCAGGTTAGCAGGCTCCCTTCGCCCGCCAGGTGTCCCTCCTGTCACAGTGCCACCGACCGCCACCTCTCCAGCGCATCCCTCATGCACCAGCAGAAAGCCCAGGTGTAAATACACTTGGGTACGTGTCGAAGCCACCATGATGCTGGTCAGGGGGCTGCCAAGGCATTTACTGCCCCTTACACCACAGTAGATAGATAAGCGGTGAACACTCTTCACTATGCAACCCGTGAGCACACTGTTGGTGACCCCTTTGCCTATAAAAGGAGGGCCAAAGCTCATTTCTAGGTGTTGGACCTTTTGGGGTTTAGACTCTTTGATCACCAGCTAATTACTGTAGCAAACAACCCTACAGTAAGCACTCAATACAAACAAAGTAGGAGTAGGGTTTTACACGCCAAGCGGCCCGAACCTGGGTAAACAACCTTGTCGGTGTTGATCGCTAGTTACGCTATTGTGGACACCTCTCACCCTCCGCCGAATGATAAAGGGACCCTTAGAGCTTCCCATAGGTGTCATTTTCCCGACATATTTGGCACGCCAGGTAGGGGGGAGCTGCTGAGAGCATTTTCGCGGATTCGAGCAAGCTCCGCACTAGATCCTGGGAAGTTGAGAGCACCGCCGCGGTTCCCCAAAGTGAGACGCAACAGTGGTCGCTCCACTTCGCTATGGCCTCCTAAAGCCTGCGCGAGCGCGCCGCTGTGCAAGCGCAGGCCAAGGAGGCGGAGACCCCGAGCTCGATGGCATCAGGTGATGTGCCGCTCCAGGACAGTGCGTTCTTGTCAAGGGTGTGCCTGGGGGCTTCGACGAGGCCTCCGGCACATACTCCGGCTGACGCACCTCCGCGGAGTGATGCATAGCCGTCGAGGATGCGCCAACGTGTCCCGAACCCCAGGCACACACTCCAGTGGAAATATTTCCCCCCCTTGGAAGCATCACGTTGCCACAAAATATGCACTCGGGGGCTCCGGCAGCACGGCCTCGCAAAAGAGAAAAATGAGTTATACTCGGGCAACCCCTTTCCTATACGATAGTCAAAGACTATCGGCAAGAACCTTGCCAGTGGGGAGTTGTCGGGGGAGTGTAACATCCTGCTTTCTGGTGATCTGAGGCCCCGGCAAAAGATCCAGACGTCGCGGGAAGGAGTGCCGCAGCACAACAGATAAGTGATAGAGATTCTAGATGAAGTTTTCGAGTAGATATATTGTTTCCTTTCTAGAAATCCCAATCTTTGTTTGAGAAACCTGCGCGCAGATGGAACCTTGTCAGGATCAGTGCACCATGGCCCTGTTTCGAACTCGTTCAACAACGTGAATGGCCATAGAGCGTCTTCACACTGTTTCGAACCTGGTCAATAGATCAAGCGGCTACGCAACGCCTTATTTCACCTCGAGGCGCGCTCGATGATCTAACGCTTGCATTAAGTGTGGTAAGGAGTCTTGCCAGTAATGGCCCCTCCGACGAACTTATAAGGATCCGTTCCTCAAAGCACTAGCGGCAGGACCAGTGATGCCGGCAAGCTTCCAGAAAACACAAGGGGAGTATCATACAAAGAGGGGGATCAGAAAAGAGGGAAAACAACATTTCATTCATCTGTTTGAGGCAAACTCAGACATATTACATGGATGGTTTTTATTACTCTAACCTATGATGTTGTCTTTTGACGAGGGACATGCTTGCCGGACAAAAGTTCAAGAAGACAAAAAGCGGCAAGGCCTCCGGCACAATCCAGGTTGTCTCCTCCTCGACCAGCACTGCACGGAGGGGGACGGGGCCAGAAGGGACGAGGAGCTGGGAGCCAAGCGTTGCCCGCAACATGCGGCAGCGTCGGTTCTTCCGGCTCATCGGTCCCAACTCAGGAGGAGGAGAGACGCGGACTGACGGTGATGGTGCGACCGGGGGTCAGTCCGAGGTTAGATCCTCGTACCCAGGCTTAGCCTGTCGAGGGTCTGACCCGTACCCGCTGTCGCTACCGTCTGTCCCGTGCTCGTCGCCCTCGCGCGAAGAAGGACTTTCTGTCCCGCTCGAGCTCTCTTTGTAGCAGCTGAGGAGCACACCTGAGCTCCCGTATATCTTCACAGAGAGCACGTTGTCCGCCATCATCTTGAAGCGAAGAACGTGCCCATCCCAGAGATTATGGTCACGGGCAAAGCTCTTCCAGCCACGGCCGAGGAACAGGAGCCGAGGCCCCGGGTGCTCCACGACCACCGACATGGCACCGTTGCCGCAACCAAGCACCCCAAGCCACCGCATCGGGGGTTTCTCTTCGCACATCACCTTGGCGAAGGCAATGGGGAGTTCAAGACGGGTCCTGATGCGGCCTTGCAGTTTGACGAGAAACTCCAACGGAGTCCTTTCAACATGAGTTCCCGCAGGAACAAACCTGGGAGAAGATGGGGTGCTGGAGTAGCAACCCGCCCTCCCCGGCCACGGCCTCCGCGACGACCGCGGCCCCTCGCCCCTCCGCCACCTCGGGCGCTCGGGCCGCCCTCCGTAGCTACGACCCTTGAAGCTGTGGCATGATCCAAACGGGATCCTCTTGCCGACCTGGCAGCCGATGGTGGCCGCCCTCATCCCCTAGCCATGGTTAGGGGCGAGCACCACCTGAAGCCAAGGAAGATACTGCAGAAGCAAGCTAGGAATGCTGAGTGTTTCAGGAGTTGGATGGATGAGAAAAAACCCCTCGCAAACCTCCTAATTTATAGGGCGAGGCACTGGGGGTAGCTCTCCTCACTCCAGAAACCGCCGCCCCTCCCGCCCAATCACCCCTGATCACGGGAGAACAGGGAGCCGCCCTGTTAATACGTCCCAAACGTATCTATAATTTCTTCTTGTGCCATGATCTTTTGGGTGACATTGTTATATGTTTTGCTACACTTTAATATCATTTTACACATATTTGGACTAACCTACTAACTCAGTGCACCCAGTGCTAGTTTTTGTCTGCTGATGTCTATTTTAAAGGGGCTTTTACCCAATTTTCCGAAGCCCAAAAAATTCCAGGAAAAATATATAAAAAATCAGCGTAACGGAAGCTTCGAGATCACCAAAGATGGGCTAGAGGGGGGCCAGGGGCCGCCCAGGCGACCTGCTGGCGCGGCCTACCCCCTAGTCGCGCTAGGAGGCCGCCTGGGTGGGCCCCACCTCCTCCGGTGCCCTCCTTTGGCCTATATTTAGACTCCCAAGAGGAAACCCTTCCACAACTTCCAGACTCATGAATTTCTACATCGTTCCGCCGCTGCAACGCTTCCGAGATCAGGAGCGTCAGGAGACCTCTTCCCGGCACCCTGCCGGAGGGAGGATTGACCTCCGGGAGCTTCTCCACCGCCATGGACGCTTACCGGATGTGCCGTGAGTAGTCCTCCTTGGATCATGGGTCCATGACCAGTATCTATGTGATGTCTTCTCTACTATCTTGTGCTTCAATGGTTAGTCCTTGTGAGCTGCCCTACATGATCAAGGCATCTATCTAATTCTCTTGCTATTGTTATGCTCGGTTTGTTGGGATCCGATGGATTATGAGATTATGTTCAGATTGTTATGAGTTATATATTTGATTATCCTTTTATATTATGTACCTTAGTGATTCATGCATGTTCTCCGTTGCTATTTATTGCTTTGGCCGAGTATTAGATTGTAACCCCAAGAGGGAGCGTTATGCATGATTGTGGGTACATGCCCCTCGATGTCTAGCTTGAGTGACAGAAACATGAGACTAGGGGATGTGTTGTTGCCACCAGGGAGAAAACAACGGTGCTTGTGACCACGGTTGCAAGGATTGTTTACCTTACGCATAGTTCGTTAATGCAGTTGTCCGTTGCTTTGAGTGTACAATTTTGGTGGGGCTCGCAACTTAATACCGGCGAGATGTTCTGGATAGATATCTCAAGCTGGATGATTAGTAAGTAGATGCTGATGAATAAACGGTTTACTTGTTTTGGCGTACTGCCCATTACTATTGAACCTCTAACTATCAAGTAGCATAATTAGCATTGCGATGCGTTCATAATTCTGTCAATTGCCCAAATGTGATTTGTTTACCCAAGCATAGTTGTTTATTGTCTTTTGGGAGAGAGACATCACTAGTGAACATCATGTGACTCCGGTCCATATAACTGATACGTCTCCAACGTATCTATAATTTTTTACGGTTTCATGCTATTATCTTGTCAAACTTAGGATGTTTTGCATGCCTTTTATATATTTTTGGGACTAACTTATTAACTCAGTGCCAAGTGCCAGTTCCTATTTTTTCCATTTTTGACCCCTTTCAGAGGAGGATTTTGAACGGAGTCCAAACGGAATGAAATTGCCAAAAAGATTTTTTCCGGAACAGAAAAAGATCGGAAGCCAGAGAATCAGGGCAGGGGGCCACCAGGGACCCCACAAGCCCTCATGGTGTGGCCAGGGGGGCCGCCTCCCCCTGGCTTGTGGGCTCCCTGAGCCTCCGTTCCCCTCGGTTGTGCACCTATATATTCTCTAAAATCCCATACAAATCAGGAGATCATCGAAAGTACTTTTCCGCCGCCGCAAGATTCTGTCTCCGCAAGATCCCATCTGGGGCACGTTCTGGTGCCCTGCTGGAGGGGGGATTTGGATATGGAGGGCTTCTTCATCAACACCATCACCTCTACAATGATGCGTGAGTAGTTCACCATAGACCTACGGGTCCATAGCTAGTAACTAGATGGCTTCTTCTCTCTCTTGGATCTTAAATACAAAGTTCTCCATGATCTTCATGGAGATCTATCCGATTAATCTTCTTTTGCGGTGTGTTTGTCGAGATCCGATGAATTGTGGATTTATGATCAAATTATCTATGAATCTTATTGGAGTGTCTTCTGATCTCTCTTATGCATGATTTCATATACTTGTAATTCTCTTCGAGTTGTGGGTTTTGTTTGGCCAACTAGATCTATGATTCTTGCAATGGGGGAAGTGCTTGGTTTTGGGTTCATACCATACGGTGACCTCACCCAGTGCCAGAAGGGGTAGCGAGGCACGCATCGTGTTGTTGCCATCAAGGGTAAAAAGATGGGGTTTTCATCATTGATTTGACTTTATCCCTCTACATCATGTCATCTTGCTTAAGGCGTTACTGTGTTCGTCATGAACTCAATACACTAGATGCATGCTGGATAGCGGTTGATGTGTGGAGTAATAGTAGTAGATGCAGAAAGTATCGGTCTACTTGTCTCAGACGTGATGCCTATATGTATGATCATTGCCTTAGATATCGTCATGGCTTTGCGCGGTTCTATCAATTGCTCGACAGTAATTTGTTCACCCACCGTGATATTTGCTATTTTGAGATAAGCCTCTAGTGAACACTATGGCCCCCGGGTCTACTCCACACCATATTTTCAGCCTTACACTTTTTCTTTGTTGCACTTTCCGCCTTCGGATCTCACTTTGCAATCAATCTTGAAGGGATTGACATCCCCTTTATAGCGTTGGGTGAAAGCTCTTTTGTGTTTGCGTGGGTACTCTGGACTTGACGAGATTCTCCTACTAGATTGATACCTTGGTTCTCAAACTGAGGGAAATACTTACTGCTCCTGTGTTGCATCACCCTTTCCTCTTCAAGGGAAAAACCGACGCAACCAAGAGAAGTAGCAAGAAGAATTCCTGGCATTGCCATGGAAGGACTTTTGTTGCCGTAGCAGAAGAATTTCTAGCACCGTTGCTGGGGAGGATCAAGTCAAGAACTCATCCAAGTAGGTGTCGCAAACTCATCTCTTGCATTTACTTTTTTTGCCAGTTACCTCTCATTTTCCTCTCCCCCACTTCACAATTTGCCTTTTTCGCTTGCCTTTTCATTCGCCCTTTTTCTCGCTTGCTCTTTGCCCACTTTTCTACCTGCTAAAACCCGAATGGCCCAACCAAGGGATTTTGATGCTCACTATGGGAAGTTAGAAGAGATTGAAACTAGTGTTAAAGGCTTCATGTCTACACAGTTTGAATACAACAGTTACTTTCATAGAGAACTGAAGGAGCAAAATTCTTTTCTGGCTTTTATGAGTAGAGAAGTTGATGATACGGCCAAAGAATTCCTTGCGCTAAATTCCTAGTTTGCTCGTCTTGAAAAGTTGGTAGGATAGATTTCTGATAAGCAGGCTACCTTAGTCAAGAAAATGGCTGCTAAACCTGAAACTAGTGATGAGAATCACGAAGATCTTAAAGTGCTTGGTGTGACTCCCATTGAATCTTTGTTTTCTTGTGTCAAACCTAATGATTATGGGGCTGGATATGAATCCACTTTGGTTGAAAAGTGCCCCAATGATTCAGAGTCCATCTATCTTGATGCTAAAAGCATTGAAAGTGGAGTAGAAGATATTAAAGCTGTGAGTAGTAATGAAATTACTACCATGGATTTCAAGGAATTCATTATGATAGTTGCTCCTTGATTGAATGCATTTCCTTGATGCAATCTAGGTTAAACTCTCCACATGCTTATAGCCAAAACAAGGCCTTTACCGATCATATCGTCGAAGCTATGATAAAATCTCTTGAAGAGAAACTTGAATTGGAAGTCTCTATCCCTAGAAAGCTTAATGATGAGTGGGAACCTACCATCAAAATCAAAATCAAAAACTATGAATGCAATGCTTTGTGTGATTTGGGTACTAGTGTTTCCGCGATTCCAAAGTCTTTATGTGATGTTCTGGGTTTTAATAAGATTGAAGAGTGTTCTCTTAATTTGCATCTTGCGGATTCTACTGTCAAGAAACCCATGGGAAGGATCAATGATGTTCTTATTATTGCAAATAGGAACTATGTACCCGTGGATTTCATTGTGCTTGACATTGATTGCAATCCTACATGCCCTATTATTCTTGGTAGACCTTTCCTAAGGACTATCGGTGCTATCATCGATATGAAGGAAGGGAATATTAGATTTCAATTTCCTTTAAAGAAGGGCATGGAACACTTTCCTAGAAAGAAAATAAGATTGCCTTATGAATCCATGATGAGGGCCACTTATGGTTTGAGCACCAAAGACGACGATACATGATTCTATCGCTTTTATGCCTAGCTAAGGGCGTTAAACAATAGCGCTTGTTGGGAGGCAACCCAAGGAATTTATATTTTTCTTTCTGTTTGTTGCGTCCACACCATCATAATTCTGTTGTGATTGTGTTTTTTGTGTTTCTTTTTGTGTTTGAGCCAAGCAAAACCTTTATGACTAGTCTTGGTAATGGTTGTTTGATCCTGCTGGAAAAAGACAGAAACTTTTCGCTCACGAGATGATTTTTCATTTTTATTCAGAAAAAGATTTTGAGTTGATTCTTTTTGCTATTGGTTTATATGCCTTTTGCCCATGCATTAGCAAGTTTTCAGAATTTTTTACGTACCAGAAGTATACGAAGTATACAGATTGCTAGAGACTGGTCTGTTTTTGACAGATTCAGTTTTTGTTGAGTTGGTTGCTTGTTTTGATGAAACTATGGATAGTATCGGGGGGGTGCTAGCCATGGAAAAGTGAGAATACAGTATCCCAGCACCAATATAGATAGAATTCAAGTTTGATACAGTACTAAAAGAGGTGGTAGTTTGTTTTCTTGTGCTAATGTTATCACAAGTTTCTGTTTAAGTTTTGTGTTGTGAAGTTTTCAAGTTTTGGGTGATGTTCTCATGGACAAAGAGATAAGGAGTGGAGAGAGCTCAAGCTTGGAGATGCCCAAAGAATCCCAAGCCATATTCAAGGACACCAAAAAGCCTAAGCTTGGGGATGCCCCGGGAAGGCATCCCCTCTTTCGTCTTCAATCCATCGGTAACATTACTTGCAGCTATATTTTTAGTCCCCACATGATATGTGTTTTGCTTGGAGTGTCTTGTATCATAGGAGTCTTTTCTTTTTGTTGTGTCACAATCATACTTTCTGCACAAATTTTTGAGAGAGAGAGAGACATGCACTCATCGTGATTTTGCTAGAATGCTCATAGTGCTTCACTTATATCTTTTGAGCTAGATAATTTTGCTCTATGTGCTTCACTTATATCTTTTAGAGCACGGCGGTGCGTGACTTGGTAGTTGGCTTATGCTATGAAAGTAGTCCCAAAGGTGATAGGAACCCAAAGAGGATTAAAAAACCTCCATCTTCATGTGCATTGAGTAGAAAGAGAAGTCTTGATTCCTCTCAATTAGTTTTGAGACGTGGATTTGGTAATATTAAGAGCTATGTTAGTAGGGTGTTGGGAATCTAGAAACACTTGTGTTGAAGTTAGTGATTCCCGTAGCATGCACGTATGGTGAACCGCTATGTTAGGAAGTCGGAGCATAATTGATCTATTGATTGTCATCCTTTGTGTGGAGGTCGGGATCGCGCGATGGTTAACACCTAACCAACCCTTCCCCTAGGAGTATGCGTTTAGCACTTTGTTTCGATTACTAATAAAAAAATTCGCAACAAGTATGTGAGTTCTTCATGACTAATGTGAGTCCATGGTATAGATGCACTTTCACCTTCCACCATTGCTAGCCTCTCTAGTGTCGCCAATTCTCGCCGCTGCACAAACCCACCATATGCCTTCCTCAAAACAGCCACCATACCTACCTACTATGGCATTTTCATAGCCATTCCGAGATATATTGCCATGCAACTCCCACCGTTCTGTCTCATGACTTGTGCCGTCACTCTCATATTGCCATTGCATGACCGTAAGATAGCTAGCGAGATGTTTCAACGTCATATGCCAAGCTAGATCATTGCACATCCCGGTACACTCCCGGAGGAATTTCCTATAGAGTCATCATCGTTCTAAGCTTTGAGCTGTGAGTAAATAAAAGTGTGATGATCATCATTATTAGAGCATTGTACCATGTGAGGAAATAGATAAAAAATAGGCCAAAGACCCATACAAAAAAAGAGAAAAAAAGAGAGGCCTAAAAGCCCAAATAAAAAAAAGAGAAAAAGAGAGAAGGGACAACGCTACTATCTTTTTCCACACTTGTGCTTCATAATAGCACCATGTTCATCATGATTGAGAGCTTCTTGCTTTGTCACTACCATATGCTAGTGGGAATCTTCATTATATAACTTGGCTTGTATATTCCAATGATGGGCTTCCTCAAATTGCCCTAGGTCTTCGTGAGCAAGCAAGTTGGATGCACACCCACTAGTTTTCCTTTTGATCTTTCACATACTTATAGCTCTAGTGCATCCCCTGTATGGCAATCCCTACTCATTCACATTGATATCTATTAATGGGCATCTCCATAGCCCTTTTGATACATCGAGTCAATGTGACCATCTCCTCCTTTTTTGTCTCACAACCACCACCACACTCTATTCCACCTATAGTGCTATATCCATGGCTCACGCTCATGTACTGCGTGATAGTTATAAAAGATTTGAGAAAGTAAGAGTGCAAAAACAATTACTTGGCCAATACCGGGGTTGTGCATGATTTACATTAGTTGTGTGAGGATGATGGAGCATAGCCAGACTATATGATTTTGTAGGGATAACTTTCCTTGGCCTTGTTATTTTGAAAGTTCATGATTACCTTGCTAGTTTGCTTGAAGTTTTACTGTTTTCATGTCAATAGCAAACTATTGTTTTGAATCTTAGGGATCTGAACATTCATGTCACGTGAAAGAAGTTGCAAAGGACAACTCTGCTAGTTAGCATTCCATATCAAAAATTCATTCTTTATCACTTCCCTACTTGAGGACGAGTAGGAGTTAAGCTTGGGGATGCTTCATACGTCTCCAATGTATCTATAATTTTTTATGGTTTCATGCTGTTATCTTGTCAAACTTTGGATGTTTTGCATGCCTTTTATATATTTTTTGGGACTAACTTATTAACTCAGTGCCAAGTGCGAGTTCCTGTTTTTTCCAAGTTTTTGACCCCTTTCAGAGGAGGATTTTGAACGGAGTCCAAACGGAATGAAACTGCCAAAAAGATTTTTCTGGAACAGAAAAAGATCAGGAAGCCGGAGAATCAGGGCAGGGGCCACCAGGGAACCCACAAGCCCTCATGGCGCGGCCAAGGGGGGCCCACGCCCCCGTGGCTTGTGGGCTCCCTGAGCCTCCGTTGCCCTCTGTTTTGCGCCTATATATTCTCTAAAATTCCATAAAAAATCAGGAGATCATAGAAACTACTTTTCCGCCGCCACCAGCTTCTGTCTCCACAAGATCCCATCTGGGGCACGTTCTGGTGCCCTGCCGGAGGGGGATTCGGATACGGAGGGCTTCTTCATCAACACCATGACCTCTCCGATGATGCGTGAGTAGTTCACCATAGACCTACGGGTCCATAGCTAGTAACTATATCGCTTCTTCTCTCTCTTGGATCTTCAATACAAAGTTCTCCATGATCTTCATGGAGATCTATACGATGTAATCTTCTTTTGCGGTGTGTTTGTCGAGATCCGATGAATTGTGGATTTATGATCAGATTATCTATGAATCTTATTTGAGTTTCTTCTGATCTCTCTGATGCATGATTTCATATCCTTGTAATTCTCTTCGAGTTGTAGGTTTTGTTTGGCCAACTAGATCTATGATTCTTGCAATGGGCAGAGTGCTTGGTTTTGGGTTCATACCGTATGATGACATCACCCAGTGACAGAAGGGGTAGCGTGGCACGCATTGTGTTGTTGCCATCAAGGGTAAAAAGATGGGGTTTTCATCATTGGTTTGAGTTTATCCCTCTACATCATGTCATCTTGCTTAAGGCGTTACTCTATTCGTCATGAACTCAATACACTAGATGCATGCTGGATAGCGGTCGATGTGTGGAGTAATAGTAGTAGATGTAGAAAGTATCGGTCTACTTGTCTGGGACCTTGATGCCTATATGTACGATCATTTCCTTAGATATCGTCATGAATTTGCGTGGTTCTATCAATTGCTCGACAGTAATTTGTTCACCCACCCTGATATTTGCTATTTTGAGAGAAGCCTCTAGTGAACACTATGGCCCCCGGGTCTACTCCACACCATATTTTCAGCCTTACACTTTTTCTTTGTTGCACTTTCCGCCTTCAGATCTCACTTTGCAATCAATCTTGAACGGATTGACAACCCCTTTATAGTGTTGGGTGCAACTCTTTTGTGTTTGCGCAGGTACTCTGGACTTGACGAGATTCTCCTACTGGATTTATACCTTGGTTCTCAAACTGAGGGAAAAACTTACTGCTCTTGTGTTGCATCACCCCTTCCTCTTCAAGGGAAAAAACGACGCAAGCAAGAGAAGTAGCAAGAAGAATTCCTGGCGTTGTCGTGGAAGGACTTTTGTTGCCGTAGCAATCACCATCATTGTTTACATCTCCATCATTTACCATTTTCATTTAGTTTTCCGTTGCAATCACTATTGCCTTCCCGCTTGTGCTTTGATCCTTTGCAAACTACAAGGTCGGAGAGATTGACAACCTATGTGTACTCGTTGGGAGCAAAGTTATTTGTTGTGTGTGCAGGTCCACGTCTTCTGCTGACTAGGACAGGAGACGCCTACTTGTTGATCCTAGGTGTCCTACTGGTTCGATAAACCTTATAGCCTGTGTGAGGGAAAACTTGATGCTGACTACATCTCAACCTTCCACTTGGGGTAACCAACGAGGTGACATAAGTATATACATCATCTCGTCATCAAGCAAAGTTTTCTGGTGCCGTTGTCGGGGACTCCAGTCTTCAAGATAGGGGAGTTGCACGCTATCCTTTACCTTTGCTTTTTAGTCTTATTAGTTTGATTTTTAGTTTTTGCTTTAGAGTCTTATACCAAAAACCACAAAAAAATTAGTTGCTTTGTTCTTGCTTGTTGCTAGTAATATGGGTTCCATTGAAAACACCATGTTGGGTGACTTCACTAGTCACAACAACAATGATTATACCTTCTCTTCTATTGCTCCACTTACCACTAAGGGTCTTTTTACAACTATACCTTGTGACTATACTAGTCATTATGGGGAACTATGCCCTTCGTATGGTTGCATCAGGAAGCCACATGATCTTTGGTTTGAAGTTGCTCCTAAACGTCCCCAAACATGGGAAGACGTCCAAACTCTTATAACAGAGAGCAAATCAAACATATAGGATGACACTACAATTTTACTTAATAGCAATGATATTGATTTTGACAATTGTAGTCTTTCCAAAGTCATCACCTATTTCCAAAGAATGGATAAAGACCCCCACACAAGTACACTCAACATTGCCTTCACTGAGCATATTACCAATGCTCTTATCAAATCTATGGAGGAGAAGGTCAAGCTAGAGACTTCTATTCCTAGGAAACTATAAGATGGTTGGGATCCCATGGTCAAAATTAAATTGAATAATATCTCTTGCTTTGCATTGTGTGATGTTGGAGCTAGTGCCTCCATTATGCCCAAAAGAATGTATGATATGCTTGATTGGAAACCTTATGATCCATGTTCTTTTGGTGTTCATCTTGTTGATTCTTCCATAAATGAACCTTTAGGGAGAACTGATGATGTTCTTATTATTGTCAATGATAATTATGTGCCCGTTGATTTTCTTATTATGAACATTGAATGTGATCCTTCATGTCAAATTATTTTGGGATGTCCTTTTCTCCGCACCGTTGGTGCTATCATTGACATGAAAGAGGGAATCATTAAATTCCAATTTCCCCTTAAAAAGGGAATGTAACACTTCCCTATAAAGAAGATTAAGTTACCTTATGAGTCCGTTACTCGGGCAAGTTATTCTTTTGGAGTTGATAACACTTGATCTTCTTGCATTATGCCTAGCTCAAAGGCATAAAAGAAAGCGCTTGTTGGGAGGGAACCCAATTTTTTTTTACTTTAAGTTTTAGTGCTCTTGATTCTTGTTACTATTGTAGAAACATCGTTGTATCTTTATTTTTAAGCTTTGTGCCAAGTTATAGCCTATGATTGCAAGAAAGTTCAAAAATAGTGACATGTTGTCCAGAAACAGATTCAGTCTGCCTGACGAAAAGATTCGCCACAAATCACCAGATCATCTTTTTTATCTGAATTGTTTTGACAGCATGCTCTATATAATTTCCTTTCTGGCATTTGTCCTGAGTTTTTTCATTTGAGTTGCAGAAGTGTCCCGAATAAATTATTTACTACGTGTTGTTTTGTTTTTCATAGATTCTGCCATGTTTTGCGTTTCCATTGTTTCGCAAATCCTAAGCTTACTTTTTATTTGCAAAAACCTTTTGGAAATCATGAGAAGAAGTAGCTTTTCATGGAAATCTTTATTTCCAGCATGTAATGAATTATTTTATTAAGGGTAATAACCACTCTAATGAGCTTATGATGAGTTTCGTATGAAGGGAGTTTTCAAGTATGCGATGGGAGATGATGAAAGAAGATACAGGAGTGTCAAGCGCTCAAGCTTGGGGATGCCCCCATGCACCCCAAGAAATATTCAAGGAGACTCAAGCGTCTAAGCTTGGGGATGCCCTCGTGCGTCCCCTTCTCTATCAACAATCATCAGTTCGTCCATCTCCATGCTATATTTTTATCACTTCATATGTTATGTGCTATGCTTGGAGTGTCCCGCTCTTTATTTTTTAGTTTGTTTTAGTTTTGCTTGCTGTTCATAACAAGTTGGAACCTATCCTACCTTGTTTGGGAGAGAAACACGCTCCATTCCACTCTAGAACACAACATAGGTTTTCATGCTTATCCTTTTTTGTGTGTTCTTCATCTTTCCATAGCTACTGTCATGTTTAGCTCTTAGTTTTCATGCTTATCTTTTAAGAGCTTTTATTTAGGTTGATTTTGGAACTCTCTTAAGTTATCATGCTTATCTTGTTTAGAGAGCTGGCTCGTTGCACTGAGTTGTGTGTCCTACATGAGTAGGTAATTAAGATTGCTATTTAAATATAGTAGTAACCTATAATAGTTTTGAGGTATTGATTTGAGTAATGTTTGGACTACTGGTGCCAAGAGCATCAGCATATTAGTGATAGGTGTCGTATTTTGGGAAATCTGTGTCTTTTTCGAAAACAAAAATTAGTTGAGAACACTAGCTACTAAATTGATCGCTAAGCTCTGGAGGGGTTGGAATATATAGAGTACCCTCATGTTACCATGAGTCGAGGATGTGCAAGGATAACCAAACCCCCAAACATTCCTCCTCAGGGTACTTGTCTCTTTGTGAACCTCCTAACTAGATAGAGAGTTACTGATAATAAGTGTATGAGTCCTTCAGACTAATGTGAGTATTCGATTGTTGGCACTTCCACCATCCATATTTTGCTAGCCTCTTCGGTACCGTGCATTGACATTTCTCACATTGAGAGTTGGTGCAAACTCCACCGGTGCATCCAAACCCATGACATGATACGCTCTGTCATACATAAGCCTCATTATATCTTTCCTCAAAACAGACACCATACATACCTATTAAGGCATTTTCCATAGCCTTTCTGAGATACATTGACATGCAACATCCACCATCTCATGACTTGATCTTCATGTCATACATGATTTTGCTTGATCGTAGAGCCGCATGATAGTTCGGCCTTGCCCCATTTATTGCTACATGACACACTAGTATCATTGCATATCCTGCTACATTGGCAGAGGCATACATTTGCATACATCATGATAGTTTTCACTTGTCTTTATGTTGAGTACTTCTTATAAAGTGTGATGATCTTCTTCTTATTCATGTAAAACATAGATTGTTGCCCTTATGTGATGAAAAGACCCCAAAGAGGACAAACAAAAGATCCCAAAGAGGACAAATGAGAGATAAAAATAAAGAGCCAAAGAGGCCACAAAAAATTAAAAATAATAATAATAAATAAATAAAAAGAGAGAAGGGGCAACATTACTATTCCTTTGAAAGATCCACACTCGTACTCCATTGCTATATTTGTACTACATAGAGATTATCATTCATGCATGACTATGTGTGGACCCTTACACTATAGAACTTGGTTTGCATATTCCAATGATGAGCCTCCTAAAATGAGCTCTAGGTCTTCATGAGCAAACAAGTAGGATGCACCCCCACTAGTTCCAATGGAGAGCTTACCTTAGCTCATATGTGCATCCGTTACATGGCAATCACTACTCCTCACATCATATCTATCATTTGGCTTTCTCTCGCCTATGGTTGTCCTCATTGATGTGAGCCTATCACACCTTCTTGTCTTCCTTCCCCATCATTATTCTATTTTCCATCATAATTGCCAACATATTTTGCTTACGCTCGTCCATTCCATGAGTGCTCAAAGTCGAAAGGGAGAGGATCATTTTGACTTGTGCTTGACTAGTTGTCTGGGGATGAGTCAAAATAAGATTTCGAAGGAGACCAAGTGTGAAAGTTTATTAGATTGAGTTCTCAATTAAAAATATATTCTGTGATCTCAACCCATCTCCCACTTCTTGCACGCAAAAACCATTTGGAGACATTTGAGTCACGGACTGCAAGAGCTCTTGCACCTTTATGTTATTACTTTGCTAAACTCAATACTAAATATAGACTCTTGCTTGTTATTGTCTTGAGTTGAATTGCATATCTTACTTGCTTTACTTTGAAGTTCTTATATGTGTGTTAGCATGTCACCACATAAATTATTGTGTTATCATTTATCTACTCGGGGACGAGCAGAAATTAAGCTTGGGGATGTTGATACGTCCCAAACGTATCTATAATTTCTTCTTGTTCCATGATCTTTTCGGTGACATTGTTATATGCTTTGCTACGTTTTTATATCATTTTACACATATTTAGACTAACCTACTAACTCAATGCACCCAGTGCCAGTTTCTGTCTACTGATGTCTATTTTGCACGGGATTTTACCCAATTTTCCGAAGCCCGAAAAATTACAAGAAAAATATATAAAAAATCAGCGTAACGGAAGCTTCGAGATCACCAAAGATGGGCCAGAGGAGGGCCAGGGGCCACCCAGGCGACCTGCTGGCGAGGCCTACCCCCTGGTCGCGCCAGGAGGCTACCTGGGTGGGCCCCACCTCCTTCGGTGTCCTCCTTTGGCCTATATTTAGACTCCCGAGAGGAAACCCTTCCACAACTTCCAAATCGCGAATTTCTCCATGGTTCCGCCGCAGCAGCGCTTCCGAGATCGGGAGCGTCAGAAGACCTCTTCCCTGCACCCACCTGGAGGGAGGATTGACCTGTGGGAGCTTCTCCACCTCCATGGACGCTTCCCGGACGTGCCGTGAGTAGTCCTCCTTGGACCATGGGTCCATGACCAGTAGCTATGTGAAGTCTTCTCTCCAATCTTGTGCTTCAATGGTTAGTCCTTGTTAGCTGCCCTACATGATCAAGGCATCTATGTAATTCCCTTGCTATTGCTATGCTCGGTTTGTTGGGATCCGATTGATTATGAGATTATGTTCCAATTGTTATGAGTTATATATTTGATTATCCTTTTATATTATGTACCTTAGTGATTCATGCATGTTCTCCGTTGCTATTTATTGCTTTGGTCGAGTAGTAGATTGTAACTCCAAGAGGGAGCGTTATGCATGATTGTTGGTTCATGCCCCTCGATGTCTAGCTTGAGTGACAGAAACATGAGACTAGGGGATGTGTTGTTGCCACCAGGGTGAAAACAACGGTGCTTGTGACCACGGTTGCAAGGATTGTTTACCTTACGCATAGTTCATTAATGCAGTTGTCCGTTGCTTTGAGTTTACAATTTGGGTGGGGCTCGCAACTTAATACCGGTGAGATGTTCTGGATAGATATATCAAGGTGGATGATTAGTAAGTAGATGCTGATGAATAAACGGTCTACGTGTCTTGGCGTACTGCCCATTACTATTGAACATCTCACTATCAAGTAGCATAATTAGCATTGCGGTGCGTTAATAATTTTGTCAATTTCCCAACTGTGATTTGTTTACCCAAGCATAGTTGTTTATCGTCTTTTGGGAGAGAGACATCACTAGTGAACATCATGTGACTCCGGTCCATATCACCATCATTGTTTACGTCTCCATCATTTACCATTTTCATTTAGTTTTCCGTTGTAATCACTATTAGCTTGTTGCTTGTGTTTTGATCCTTTGCAAACTACAAGTAGTGAGAGATTGACAACCTCTCTGTACTCGGCGGGAGCAAAGTTATTTGTTGTGTGTGCAGGTCCACGTCTTCTGTTGACCAGGACAGGAGACACCTACTTGTTGATCCTAGGAGTCCTACTGGTTCGATAAACCTTACAGTCCCGTGTGAGGGAAAACTTCATGTTGACTACATCTCAACCTTCCACTTAGGGTAACCAACGAGGTGCGATAAGTATATACATCATCTCGTCATCAAGCACCTGGTGCACCAATGCATGCGAGGGCGGACCCTGCCACGACTGCGACCTTTATGGCCATGATCGCCACTTGCCTGACCGTTACTGTGCATGCCTCACGCGTGGCAGTAATGCTTTGGGAGGTGGGGCAGCCACTGTGCGCACGCTTCTCCACCTTGCGCGCTCAATGTGCGACGTGCAGAAGGGCCACTTGCAACGGCTCCAAACTGCCAAGTACCCTGTCACAGAAGCCCGTGCACCACTTTGGGCCTGGCCCAACGACGACTCGCATACGTGTGTGGCCCAGGCCCGGGGGCTCCTGTCGATGCACTAGAGACTGGGGTCTCTTGTGCCCCAGACTTGTGCACGTGCACCAGCAACACCCTTGGCGGTGGTACACTAAGAAGAGCTGACGGGAAGATAAACCCGAGACTCGCCAAGGCCACACCCCACCGGAAGTGTGAAGAACCAGCCCAAGCTACAAGACCCCTGCAAGCCCTCCTTGCTGGGAAGACCCACAAGGCCCCGGCAAGCCCTCCTTGATGGCAAGACTCGCAAGGCCCCGGTAATCCCTCCTTGCCGGGAATATGTCCAAGGCCCCGGCAAGGCATCCTTGCCGGGAAGATGGCTTAGGCCGCAGGCAAGGACGCCAGGCCGGCAGGCTCCCTTCGCCCGCCAGGTGTCCCTCCTGTCATAGTGCCACCGACCGCCACCGCTCCAGCGCATCCCTCATGCGCCAGCACAAAGCCCATGTGTCAATACACTTGGGTACGTGTCGAAGCCACCATGATGCTGGTCAGGGGGCCTGCCAAGGCATTTACTGCCCCTGACACCACAGTAAATAGATAAGCGGTGAACCCTATTCACAATGCAACCCTTGAGCACACTGTTGGTGACCCCTTTGCCTATAAAAGGAGGCCCAAAGCTCATTTCTAGGGGTTGGACCTTTTGGGGCTAATTACTGTAGCAAACAACCCTACAGTAAGCACCCAATACAAACAAAGCAGGAGTGGGGTTTTACGCGCCAAGCGGCCCGAACCTGGGTAAACGACCTTGTCCGTGCTGATCGCTAGTTCCACTCTTGGCGCCACCTCTATCCCTCCGCCGAACGATCAAGGGACCCTTAGAGCTTCCCATAGGTGTCGTTTTCCCGACAGTGATTTTCACTAAGTCCTAATCTATAAAATTTCTTGCCATATTGAGAGCTTCATTGCCATTTTTTCATGAACCTATCCATGTCTCTATTAGTTGGGGATTGTTGTGCCATTGAATAACTTAATATTCATGTCTTGGTTGAACTTGTTGGGTGGTTGTAGCTACTAGTTTTCACATGAACAACGCGGTATGTTGCCGTTTGTGGAAAGATTGGTTTCTAAATTGTTTTGTGCCTTGTGTGAGTTGTGCTCCTTTGTCTTGCATGATCATTAGGTCTACTCCACCTAGAATTTAGTGCCCAATATAGTGGCATACTTGGAGTGCTAAGAAATTGCACATAGCTTTTCTCAAATGTTGTTTAGTCGTTATTGTGTTTTATATCTTGTTTTGTGAATTCCGGGAGATCTGTAGATGGGTTTGCGACGTTCCTTATATGATTTTGCACCGATTTATCATGATGCGTCCATTTTTTCCATTTACATGCATGCCCAAATAAATAAACTTGTAACACCCTGTGTTTAGCTTTCCTGACTAATTAACTCATTTCAAAAATTAGGACCAATTAATGTTTTTTGTGAATTCTTGTGATTCTTGAAGTGACTATTGTTTGCATCCTTGCTTGTATGCATGTGGTTGCTCCCCAGTAATTCTTGAAATTTCCCAACTAACCTCCTTAGTCCATGTTCTCCTTCCTAATGATCATGCCATGTGTTTAGGACCAGTGTCTATTTTTGCCAAATAGTATTTTCACCAAAAAGCATTTCTTGAGTTAAACTTCCAAACCCCTCAGATGATTTTGTATTACAAGTCCTCCAATTAGGGAATTTATTTTGCACCAATTATTTTATTTAAAACCTATTATCAAAATGTCTTCCAAAAACCACAATATTATTATTTTAAAAGTTATTTTATTTAAATGCCTTTCTGTGAGGCCGGAAATGGTCTCTTATGAAGGAAAGTTATTTTTATTGCTTCCAAAATATTTTAGAAAATTTAGAGAAACTCGGTGAATATATTTATTCCACATATATGAGTTTCAACACATGGTAATGTTCAAAATATTGGGCAAAACCCTCCAAAACCCTTCCTGCCTATTTCAATATTTTGGAATATCTCTATAAGAAATATTCTCAATAAATTGCAGTAAAATTCCAGCATGTCACCTATGATATGTTTTATGATCTGGCCAAGTTTCATCTCAATCCAAGTTGATTTGACTTTCCTAATTATTCTAGAACCATATGTGTCCAGATTCAATTTGAGCAACTCTACATTGTAAAGTGTCTCCAATTGTGCTCAAATTTGGTGGGGATGTTCTAATACTCCAATAATGCATCCACACTAAGTGGTGCATCAAGGAGAATATAAGAACTTGTCCCAAGACCCTCAAAACCCTCTCTGTTGATTTTTGACTTTGGAAAACTTTACATTATAAAGTTTCTCCAATTGACCCCAAACTTTTTGTGCATGCCTTAATGCTCAAATAATGCTCCCACACCAAATATTGGATTTGTGGGAATTGATTTGGATAGGTTTGTAAAAAACAAATCCATCTCTGCCCATTTCATGGGTTTTCCAAGTCTACATTGGGAACCTTGTCCACCAAATCCCAAATTTTGTGTCCAAGCTTATTTTTATCTATTATTTGATCATGTTAAGTTTCATATCCATTGAAGTCCATCTGATTGTTGTGCAACTTATCAAACACCTTGTGTGCATTCACTTTATTGGCTACTTTGGCCCCTTCCACTTTAACCCGTGAGCTCAACTTTCTACCACGGCTTCATATAGTTACATTTTACCTCCACTAGCATTCCCATGACCATTGGTCAATTATTGGAGAGAGGCTCCATGTAAATACTCCTCATTTTACCCTTGAAACCACCCTTTTTACCCTCTTGCCCCACTTTTGCTTAAGCCAAAGCCCCCATCTCTTTCCAGAGGGTACCTAACATCCCAAAGCATTGTTTCAAGCCAAGAGATGGCATGCTCATGTGGAGAAAATGAGCAGCACAACCTCAAATTGATTTATGGCTGAAAGGTAGCTTTGTACAACAAGTGCTGGCTACAATTCTTTGCTTGAGTTGCAGTGGTGTAGTCCTTCCATACCAGATGCTCCAGGACATAGTTTCACCTCCCATCCCTGCGTGTAAAAACCACTTTTATCAGCCCCTAGTTTCCTGCTGGAATATTTACCTCAGTCAAAACCAATTCAAACCAGCTTCACTTGGGGCCAAACTTCACCAGTGCAGTGTGGCATGCATGCCTTGCATGTTTGACACCTTGGCCTGGCCAAGGAGAGGCCCAGGACATCAAGTGGGGTGGTGACCACCTCCCTGGAGTGCAGAAATGGTGCTCTGCATCTTGTTTCTTTCCTCTTGTCCATTTCTTGTTGAACCATGATGTCTCAATATGTCTCAAAGCCTCCCCTTGACTGGTCCAAGCCATCCCCATCGTCAGCTAGCTTCCAAGCCCTTCTAGGGGTGCATGGCATCCATGCACCAGGAAGCTCCAGGAGCTCCCGAGTTCTCTCTTCTCTTCCCCTCTTATTTTCTCTTCCCTGAGCCCTCTATGGCTTTCCCCAGAGCCTCCTCTCTCCCTGGAGCATCCCCCTAGCCCATCCATCTCTCCTCCTATGCCCTGCATCCGTGGTGACGGCCGAAGCAGCCGCCGGCCACCGCGCAGATGCGGGCAACCAGCGCTTCCCCCTCGCCCCGTGGGCTCTCCGGCGTGTCCTCCCTGTCGCGTCAGCCCCTCAGCGCTCCATTCCCTCCCGAGGCGTCGAGCGCCCGAGTCCCGTAAGGGTCGGCAGCATATCTGGCAGCCATCCCCTCTGGCTTCACCTCATCCCTCCCCCGCGGGCGCTAGGCGCAGGAACGGGGGCGGCACAGCCTCCCCACCTCGCCGCCGTGTCAAACCTCGTCGAAGGTGGCCAGGGGGAGCGAGCTCCGGCGTGCCCTCGATCCCCTGCCTCTCCTCTATGCGAGCTGGAGGAGGGAGATGAATCTGACGGAAAGGGCCCCCTATAAGTGGCACGGCCCCGGGCCCGCGTAAGTAAGTGGAAGTGGCTTTGGTGGTGGACGCCTTCGAGTGCGGACGGCGCACTCAGGGAAGGGCGCCTTCGGCATGGCCTCCTCCCTGGCCGGACAGAGCTGCTGGGCCGGCCCGGAGGCCTATCTAGCACCCTGGGTTCTAGTTAGCCCCGAAGGATGAGCTCCTTTTCTCTTTTCCTGTTTTTGCATAACTTCGAAAATCCATTATAAATTCATTTTAGCTCCGATTCTAATGATTCAAATTTCTACAGGTTCCTAAATTCAAAACCTATCCAAATATGTGCATGGCACATTTTTCTAGATAAACTTCCTGTGGAGTATATATTTAAATCCAAATCTGGATATATTTGACGCGACTTTGTGAAAATCCTAGAGGACTCAAATCAACTCTAGTTGGAGTGATTCCAAGTTCCAGAGCCTTCTTATATCATGCCCTATTTTTAGAGCCTTGGTTAACATTTTTATCAGGCTTTATTCTGTTGTATTAAATAAATAGCTTCATATTGATATTTATTCCATGTTAGGAAATTCCTAGAATATTCATTTCAACTCCAAATTCAGGGAAACAACTTCCTAAATATTTCTAAAGTTGTTCTCTATTAAATGAGTGCCTCCACACATTTTTATCATAATATTTCTGTGGGCTTCATAAAGAATCCCCTACTCCTCCTTTCCTCCTTTTAGAAATCCCTGATGATCCAAACCTCCTATGGCAAGCTTCGGGTATTTTTCTTATGACCAGAGAGGTCCAAGAAAAATATAACTTCTATTTTTGTAGCACCTTTATTTCTGCCTGTTGTGTGGCTTACCGTGGTTGTTTCCGACGATAGTTGACAGATAGACGGAGTACTCGGAGTTGGAGCGGAAGACCTCGAAGACCCCGAGGGCTTATGTGAGCAAAGGCAAGCAGCCCTTTGACCATGACTGAGCATATGTTATATTGCATGTTAAAATAGCAAGTATTTCCGTTGCATATGACCATAAGTGTCGGTAAATCATTTGATGTGATGTTACCGATAGCTCCTCCGGAGCACATGCATCGAGCTTGATCCTACCCCTTTTGAGGATCATGTTATCATCATGTTGACAGGTAATGCTAGAATAATAGCATGAGCATGTTGTTGGTATAAAACAAAGATTTATGAAAACCCCGTCGGGTGCCACTAATGCCCGAGGGTGATGATGAGTTAGGTGGCCACTTTTAGTCAAGTGGTGCACCAGGTATTTTGAGTGAGTATGGTTTTGGAAATGGGATTAGATTTATGATGTGACGACCGTCCCAACCTTACAAGTATGACCATGTTACCCCTTATGGGACGGGGCTATGTTAATTACCCTGGTCGGTGCTAGCAAAGAGCCACATTACTAGTGGCGGGAGTGATGTGTGGTCACTCCCGTGATGGGGTCGTGCCAGGTTGGACGACTATGCCATTTTTATGAGTTCCAGGCACACCGTTGGTCCCTGCATGGTTGGTACTGTCCAGAGTCGGTACTCGTAAGACGTACAACATGTGGGCTGGGTACCAATCGAGTGGACCTCTTTGTCTAGTATCGTCAGGGGAAAGGCATTGATCGGGTACTTACCTCGGGTATGTTATAAACCGTGAGTCATGGATGACACGGAAGTTTCCCGGATCTCGTGGGTCCAGCATACTACCTCTGCAGAGTGTAAAACTATTCAAATAGCCATGTCCATGGTCAAGGACAGTTGGGTAATCCTACTTAAACTACGTCCAGTCATTTCCGCATAAACCAAGTGTGTGTGGGTGGTGAAAAAGGTGTTGTTATGGAAGAAATGATATGACCAAGTTTGGTGACTTGGCATATAGGGTGAACCCGGATGGTTCAGCCCTCGACAGATATATTGATATTTGTAACGTGTTCTTCAAAAGTAATTCTTTAACTTGATGATTATTCATGATCATTCCACCAAGATGTACTCCACCAAAGATGCATGTTATTGTTACCCTTCACTTTCATTGTTCATATCATGGGCTGTTTGCGAGTATAATCAAAAGTACTCATTAGCTTGCCACTAGTTATTTCATTGACCAAGTATGAGAGAACATGAATTGGTGGAGAGTAACTCGGTGACGTTCTTGCGAGATAGGACGCTTCCCAGTCAGAATGCCTATAGGTTAAGGCTGATGGCATGGGTTCACGCTTTCAACCGATATTTCCGCTATTGGTCAAATGTGGTGTGTTGGCCCTCGAGGCCTATATATTTGTAAGACTTGACCGCAAAGGTCATTTGTTGTATCAAACGATATGTATGGATGTAAGACTCCTAATATTCAGTATCTGTGTGTTCGGTGAGCATTGATCTCTAGGATCACTGAGCACGTTCATTCGGCGGTCTCGACTCGTAAGTCGGGGTCCCCACAAAACTTGAGGTTCTATCCAAAATCATAACAACTTAATAAATGCATGAGAAAGATGACTAGTTAGTATTGCCATGCTCCTTTCATACCCATACTCATGCATCATGTTGTTTGAAACGTTGTACCCTGATGTGTGTTCATTGGGTGTGTATTTTCTTTTGAGTAGCATTGGGTGCTGAGAATGAGTGTGAGGATCCCATTGAGTATGTTCCACAAGAGCAACAGTTGTACCCGTTAGAAGAAGCATCACGCAAGATGATCGTAACCTTGATATTGTTTCTAATTTTTTTGTGCTTAGATGACTTGTTTCCTTTGCTATTTATCGCTTGTTAACACCTTAATATGAAGCCTCCAAACATTGCCATGAAAAACCTCTAACCCCTCCACAACCTAGCAAACGTTGATTGGCTAAGTTAGCGCTTGCTCAAGTATCTTATAGCATTGCTAGTTGCACGTGGAGGCTCGTCCATGTGATAACATGGATATTTCGAATAACATCTTATTTATGCTATTTAATTTAATGCACCTATATACTTGGTAAAAGGCGGAAGGCTTGGCCTTTTTCTTGGTGATTTGTTCCGATTTTGCCGCCCAAGTCTCGGTTACCGGTGGTATGTTCAATATTGAGCGCTCCTACCATGCTTGGGGTTGTTATGGGGACCCCCTTGATAAATCTAGTGGTTTAAAACTCGTCTGGCAAGACCCAACATTGGTTTTAATTTGCTAAACAACTTAATAGAAATGCATAGGGAATAGCTACCACGTAGATAATTAATCAACCTCCGGGCTAGTGCTCCTCATTAGTGTTGGTCCAAATTATCAACCGCTGGTCGTCACGAGGGGCAACTGTGCGATTGGCCTACCGGAAGTTTGGACAATCAGTCTGTGTCCTGAAAACGAGATATGCGGCTCTTATCGGGTTCGTTGACACACCAGGCAACTCTGCGATTGGCCTACCGGAAGTTTGGGCTTGTTTTTTACCTTCTCGATATATCTTGTGCATCGGGATTCCGAGGATACTTCGGGCTATCTCAAGGTTGAGGTTTTCCACTAAGGAATCCGAGGAGATCACGGGTTTCTGTGGTCGAGGCTTCCTATGCAAATTGTGGTAGTTTGTGATGGACTAGTTGGAGTACCCCTGCAGGGTTAATATATTTCGGAAAGTCTTGCCTGCGGTTATGTGGCAATTTGGAAACTATGTTTAACATCCGGTTCTAGACAACTTGAATTAACTTAACTAAAACATGGCAACGGTGTGCGTAACCGTGACTGTCTCTTTCGCGAGCTCCTTCTCTGACTAAGTACATCGTGGGGTTATGACTAATGTAAGTAGGTGTTCAAGATCACTTAGTGATCATTATGTAGCTCACGACTGTTATGCGTAGACCACTCACTTTACATTATGTTCTCGTAAGTTACCCACCATATATACTTAGTTTTGCTGCAACATCAACACTTAACCTTACCACACCCAATAACTTGATTAGTTCCGGTATCATGGTCGCAAGATTGTTGAGTCCCTCTGGCTCACAGATTATTACAATACCACACGTCCAGGTACCATAGATCTAGAGGTGTTTGACGCTACGCAGCTTCAGTGAGAGTTCGACAAAGGCAGTGGGCGCATGTAATTGACGTACCCTGATGATTAAAGGACCTTGGTCGTCACCTAGGCTAGCAAGGTAGACTCATTGCATTTTATCATTTATCTTATCCGTGGCTGGACCCTGTCTTATGGATGATTGAAATAAATGGTGTGTGGCTTGTAACTTAACTTGTGGCGAGTGTAAGCCAATCCATATGCTCATCTCTTCATAAATGTATTGCGATGATTTTTGTACTTGTGAAATGCTAAGATGCGCCTCTATCCATATTAAGGCCTCCTCCCCAAATATGGATAGTGCCGCATCTTGGACGTTACAATTCTATTCCACCTTTATGCTATATCCATGGTTCTCTCTCATACATTGCGCAAGTAATAGAAAGTTGAAGCACGTTAAAAAGTATTATCCAATTTCCTGACTTGACACCATGATGCTTAACATTTGTATTTATATGGTGACGACAAAGCCATGATATATTTATATGATAAAATGAATAATGGACGAACATTCCTTAAGGATTGTATGCTTTGAAACTTGATGATTGTGTTGCTTATGTTTATAAACATTGCTATGTTGATGTTTATTAATTCAACATTTCTCAGTGATCAAACCTACAATAGATTACATTTTGGGTAGCATGTCACATCAAAAATCAGTTTTTATCATTTACCTACTCGAGGATGAGCAGGAATTAAGCTTGGGGATGTTGATACGTCTCCAACATATCTAGAATTTTTGATTGTTCCATGCTATTATATTATCATTCTAGGATACTTTTGGGGAATTTATTTCTCAATTAATATTACTTTTGAGCACTAGCCTATTGACCTAGTGCCTAGTGCGAGGTGTTTTTTTCTGCATGTTTTTGGCTCTTTAGGTTTACAGTACCAAAAAAAGTCCAATTGCCACAAAACTTTTTGGTGTTTTTTTCTGGACCAAAAGAAGACCTTGAAGCTTTGAGAGGAGGCCAAAAGCCTCACGAGCGAGGCACGGGCCAACATGGTGGGACCAGGGCTTAGGGCATGCCATGTTGCCTCATGCTCCCCTTAGTTGCCTCCTCGCATACCTCTTCGTCCTATAAATTCACATATATCCCAAAAACCCTAGAGGGTCACCCGAAACATTTTTCTTCTGTCACCGCAAGTCTTTGTTCCGCCGTGCGACCATCTCGAGCCCTGTTCCGATGCCCTATTGGAGGGGGGCTGATCACAGAGGGCCTCTACAAAATCCTTGTTGCTCCAATGGTCATGTGTGAGTAGTTCACCACAAACCTATGGGTTCGTAGTTAGTACCTAGATGGATATCTCTCTCTTGATCTTAAATACAATGATCATCGCATCTTCGCTTTGATCCATCTGATGTCATTCTTTTGTGCGCTGTGTTTGTTGGGATCCAATAAATTGTGGGTTAATGGTCTGATTATTCATGATAAATATTTGAGTCTTCTCTGAATTCTGAATATGGTTCTTATGTGCATGATCATTATAGTTTCATAAATCTCTATGATCCATTGATTTTATTTGGCCAAGTAGATTGATCTTTCTTCAGTGAGGGGGTGCTGTAGTGGGTTCAATCTGACAGATTTCTATACCCAGTGATAGAAAGGGGACAAGATACGTCTTCGTATTACTTCCACTAAGGATAAAATGATGGGGTTAGTTCATATTAGTTAAATTCTCTTTGTCTACATCATGTCAATGTTCTCCAATCATTACTATGTTTTACTTAATACTCTAGATACATGCTAGATAGCAATCGATGGGTGGAGTAATAGTAATAGGTATGGGCAGGAGTCAACCTATTTGCTTATGGACGTGATTCCTATATACACATTATCATTGTCGTGAATATCACATAACTATACGCTTTTCTATCAATTGCCCAACACTAATTTGTTTACCCATTGTATGCTTGCTTTCATGAGAGATGCCACTAGTAAAAACTATGGACCTCGGGTCTATTCACTTCTAAGTTTAAAAATGCTACAATTTCCTCACTGCCCTTATTTACTTTTTATTTACTTTTCACTTTGCAACTTCCAACCACACTACTTATTTACTTGCAAATGACGAGACAAGGGGATTGACAACCCTCTTGCCCGCGTTGGGTGAAAGTGTTTTCTTCTCTTGTGTACGGTCGCTAAAAACGGTGGTTGTTTCTTACTCCTATTGGTTCGATAAACCTTGGTTCTCTACTAAGGGAAATACTTACCTATATTGTGCTGCATCACTCGTTCCTCTCACAGAAACCCAATGTACATCACAAGCATCGGCCCTCATTAAATATTCAATGCATGATCAACTAGTTGATGTTGGACAAGGAAGACAACGTAGTGATTTATGTTTTGAAAGCACAATTGCTCCCTAGGGTGGTTTTGATAATTGATCACAACATATGCATCATTGGACTAATATGTTTTTCCATGTATATTTCAGAAAAGTTCAAAAGATGCTTTCGCTAATGGCTTATGTGGAGATGCCCCTTGATGCAAGGAAGGAATAAGATTGGCTCAAGATTCAAGCTAGAAGACTCCTCAATTTATATTTGTGAGAAATCAATTTTGAGTCCATAGGAAAGCCAATACTATTAAATGGGGTGAGGTATTAAAATGAATTGATTGCTCAAGTGCTCAAAGTTAGCCACAAAAATACTTAGTCATTTTTCCCACATAACCATTCTGTCTGATTCCACATACTCAAATTTGGTGTCACCAACTTTCATATTTCCGACCCACTGAGTTTGACCTCAGACAGAAACCCTAGCCATTTATACCAAATCGGTGCAACAGAATCCATATCGGTACTACCGAGTTCAGGGTGACCATTCTGTTGCGTCAGTACACAAAATCGGAATATTCGAGTTTGAGTATCGGTGCCATAGAGTTTGGTCATCTTACCGTTAGCCACCTTTTCGGTGCCACCGAGTTGTGTATATCGGACCCACCGAGATTCAAAAGTTGTTGCCTTTTGTGCTAATCGGTACCACTGAGTTTATGACTTTGGTGTCATCGAGTTTTCCACTTTAGGTGTAACGGTTGGATTTTGTGTGTTGCCTATATATACCCCTTCACCCACCTCTCATTCGTGGGAGAAGCATTCAGAGCACACAGTTTACTGCGAGATCCATTTTCTGAGAGAGAACCACCTACTCATGTGTTGAGACCAAGATATTCCAATCAAACCATTTGAAACTTGATCTCTAGCCTCCCCAAACTGCTTTCCACCAAATCAATCTCTCCTACCCATGCCTATTCTATGAGAGAGTGATTTTGTGTTCAAGAGACTATCTTTAGAAGCACAAGAGCAAGCAGTTCATTGATCTACCACATCTATTACCTTTCCGAGGGTGGTGCCTCCTAGATTGGATAGGTGCTGCTTGAGAACCTCCTAGTTCGTGTTGTGGAGTTGAACCAAGATGTTTGTAAGGGCAAGGAGATCGCCTACTTCATGAAGATCTACCATGAGTAAGGCTAGACCTTCGTGGGCGGAAGCCGTGGTGGAATAGACAAGGTCGCTTCTTCGTGGACCCCTTGTGGGTGGAGCCCTGCCTGGACTCTCGCAGCCGTTACCCTCCATGGGTTGAAGTCTCCACTAAAATGGACGTACGACAGCACCACCTATCAGAACCATTCCAAAAATCGATGTGTCAACCTTATGTGTTTGATCTCCCTACCTTACTCCTTAATTTACACTTGCATGTTTCACATTCCGCTGCTACACTCTTAGATCTGCATGTGTAGGGTGTACATGACTTGCCATAACTACCAAAGCCGCCTCTCAACTAAAATTGGTAAAAGGCAAAAAAATATCTTGTCAAGTAGTCTAATCACCCCTCTAAACATACTTTTGATCCTACGGGTGGTATCAGAGCTTTGGTCTCCATTGCATTGGTTTCACAGCCTAGGAGAGTATGGCGTCTAGTGAGGGAAATTATCACCGTAGAGGTACGTACTTCGATGGCACTAATTTTGGTAGTTGGAAGCATAAGATGAAAATGCATATTCTTGGCTTTAATCCTCATGTTTGGGTTGTTATTCATGTTGGTATGCAAGGTAACTTCTTTGGAGAAGGGCATGAACCGGATTGTTATGCGACATCTAATGAACTGAAGATGTTGCAACTCAATGCTCAAGCCTACAACATCATCTTCAACTGTCTATGCCCTCAGAATTAAACAAAATCAGCCGCCTTAATAATGCAAAAGAAATTTGGGATACTTTGATCAATATGCACGAAGGTACTGATTCTGTGAGAGAATCTGAGTTGGATGTGCTTCAAAGTCAGCTTGAGAAATTCAAGATGAAGGATGGTGAAGGTGTCGCTGAAATGTACTCTAGGCTAGCTCTCATCATCAATGAGATTGCTAGCTGATACGTCTCCAGCTTATCTACTTTTCCGAACTCTTTTGCCCTTGCTTTGGACTCTAATTTGCATGATTTGAATGGATCTAACCCGGACTAGCGCTGTTTTCAGCAGAATTGCCATGCTCTTGTTTTTGTGCAGAAATGAAAGTTCTCGGAACGTTCTGAAAATTTACGGAGATTTTTTCTGGACTAAAAGAAAAATACCTGTGCAAAGATCCATGTGAGGGGGCGTGCAAGTGGGCCACAAGCCCCTGGGCCGTGGCCACCCCCTATGGCCGCGCCATGAGGGCTTGTGGGGCCCACGTGGCACCACCGCCCCCAATCTTAGTCCTATATCTTCCCTTTCTCCTGGAAAAAATCAGAGAGAAGGTTTCATCGCGTTTTGCGATACGGAGGCATCGCCACATCCTGTTCTTCATCTGGTGGGCAGATCTGGAGTCCGTTTCGGGCTCCGGAGACGGGAAATCGTCGCCATCGTCATCATCAACCTTTCTCCATCGACAATTCCATGATGCTCTTCATCGTTCGTGAGCAATCTCATCGTAGGCTTGCTGGACGGTGATGAGTTGGATGAGATCTATCATGTCATCGAGTTAGTTCTTGACGGGGATTGATCCCTAGTATCCACTATGTTCTAGATTGATGTTGCTACTACTTGGCGATGCTTAATGCTTGTCACTAGGGCCCGAGTGCCATGATTTCAGATCCTATGTGTTATGACCCGGCAACCCCGGAGTGACAATAGCCGGAACCACTCCCAGAGATGACCATAGTATGAGGAGTTCATGTATTCACCGCGTGTTAATGCGTTGGTCCGGTTCTTTATAAAAAGGAGAACCTTAATATCATGTAGTTTCCATTAGGACCCCGCTGCCATGGGAGGGATGGACAATAGATGTCATGCAAGTTCATTTCCCTAAGCACGTATGACTACATACGGAATACATGCCTACATTAGATTGATGAACGGGAGCTAGCCACATATCTCTATGTGTTATAGCTGTTACATGATGAATCACATCCGTCACACTCATCCATCACCGATCCACTGCCTACGAGTCTTTTACTACTGGTTCTCGCTAACTTTTCCTAGGCTTGTCCCTTGCTACAAGAGGGATTGGGCCACTTTGCCACTACTGTTGCTACTGCTGTCACTTTGCTGCTATTGTTGCTACTGCTGTTACTTGTTACTTTGCTGCTGCTGCTACTGTTGTTCCTTGCTGCTCCGTTGTTACTTGTTGCAAGACTTTGTTGGCACTAACATCCCGTCAGCAAGGCCTTTTCTGGCGCCGTTGCAGGGGATTGCCAAAGCTTTTTCTGGCGCCGTTGATACAACTATTAGGAATAGTCTGCCTTGTCACCAGATCATTTCTGGCACCGTTGCTAGCATACTACTTTGCTACTGATACTTTGCTTGCGGACACTAATCTTTCAGGTGTGGTTGAATCTAACACATTCAGCTGCTAATACTTAAGAATATTCTTTCGCTTCCCGTCGTGCGAACCAACAAATTTGGGTTGAATACTCTACCCCCGAAAGCTGTTGCGATCCCATACGCTTGTGGGACATCAAGGCTTTTTTCTGGCGCTGTTGCCGGGGAAGCACAGCTATATTCTCTGAGTCACTTGGGATTGACGTCTGCTGATCACTATGAGGAATCCGAAAGATCCAAGAACTAAAATCCTACCTTCCACTACGAGGAGAGGTAAGGAATTGCCATCTAGCTCTGCACTTGATTCACCTTCAGTTTTGAGTAAGTTTGCGACTTCGCCTCCTGCTAGAAATCTTGATATGTCGCATGTGCTTGATGATGCTACTTCTGCTGCCCATGATGCTATGCTTGATACTATGCCTGATGATGCTATGCTTGATACTATGTATGATGATGCTATGCTTGATACTATGCCTCATACTGCTTTGCCACTTGGTGCATTCCTTGATGCACATATTGCTAGAGCTGCTGCTAGATGTGATGATACTTCTGAAACTGCTGATACTATTGAAGTAGAACCTGCTACTATGGCTAAATTGCATGTTATCCCTGATATGCGCTATGTTATAGAGGGAGAGATAGCTAAGGATTTTCTTGCGTTTAAGGATAGCTATGATGTTGAGAAACTTCTGCGCAAGTGGAAAGAAAAATCTCTGAATGCTAGGATGAAATACGACCCGAAGTTTGCCACTTCGCCTATCTTTGTGACCGATCAGGATTATGAATTCTCTGTCGACCCTGAGCTAATCACTCTGGTCGAATCTGATCCTTTTCACGGTTATGAATCTGAAACGGTTGTAGCCCATCTTACCAAACTGCACGATATAGCCACCCTATTCACTAGTGAGGAAAAGATCCGCCACTACTATATGCTCAAGCTGTTTCCTTTCTCGCTAAAGGATGATGCTAAGACTTGGTTCACTTCTCTTGCTCCTGGATGTGTGCGTAGTCCCCAGGATATGGTCTACTACTTCTCTGAAAAATATTTCCCTACCCATAAGAAGCAAGCTGCCCCTGAGGAAATATACAACTTTGCTCAAGCTGAAGAAGAGAGTCTCGCACAAGCTTGGGGCAGGCTCATCCAGCTACTGAATGCTTTGCCTGATCATCCTCTTGAGAAGAATGAAATACTTGATATCTTCTATAATGGACTTGCCGATGCTTCCAAAGACCACCTAGATAGTTGCGCTGGTTGTGTTTTTAGGGAACGAACTGTAGAACAAGCTGAGATTCTACTGAATAACATCTTGTGCAATGAGAATGCTTGGACTATTCCCGAACCACCTCCTAAGCCAACTCCTAAGAAAACAGCTATTATATTCCTCAGTCCTGAAGATATGCAAGAAGACAAGAAATCTATGCGAGAGAAAGGCATTAAATCTGAAGATATCAAAAATCTACCACCTATCGAAGAGATCCATGGTCTCGATAACCCGATCCAGGTAGTAGAAGTAAATTCTCTGCGTAGGTTTGATGAGAGTGATATTCCTTTTGATAAACCTGGTAGCTTATGCCTGGATGAATTTGATAACTTCATTGCCAAACAACAAAGTTTCAATGATTATGTTAGCAGACAATTGGAACAGAATGCTCGTATGCTTAGTCATTTAAGTGCTTGTGTGGACAGAAATGTCAATGATCTTAAGCTTCTGAGTATACAAGCCTCTATGGTTACTACTCAAGTAGAACAAGTACTTAAGGCTCAGGATGATTTCTCAATGAGTTGAATGACAATTCTGTCAGATTCATCACTAGAGGCGGTAGAATGACCCAAGAACCTCCATATCTTGAGGGTCATCCGAAGAGAGTTGAACAAGATTCTCAAGGAGTTAGCACTGATGCACCTAGTCATCCTAGAAAGAAGAAGAAAGATGATAGGAACCTGCACACTAGCAACCCTGTTGCTGCTACACCTGAGAGTCCAAACGGTGCCTCTTTCTCTGATGCTGAAACACAATATGGTGATGAGCATGAGCCTAATGATGATATCAATGGTGATGTTCATGTTGATGCTCAACCTAGCAATGAAAAGGATGTGGAGATTTAACCCAGTGTTGATCTTGATAACCCACAACCTAATAATTAAAGATACGATAAGAATGACTTCACTGCTAGAAAGCACGGTAAAGAAAGGGATCCATGGGTTCAGAAACCCATGCCCTTTCCTCCCAAACCATCTAAGAAAAAGGATGATGAGGATTTTGAGTGCTTCGTTGAGATGATCAGACATGTCTTTCTGCAGATGCGTTTGACTGATATGCTCAAAATGTCTCCGTATGCTAAGTACATGAAAGATATTGTGACTAATAAGAGGAGGATACCTGATCTTGAGATCTCCGCCAGGCTTGTAATTACACTTTCAAGGGTGGAAGTACTAAGAAACTAGGTGATCCCGGTGTGCCCACTATACCTTGCTCCATTAAAGGCAACTACATTAGAACTGCGTTATGCGACCTTGGAGCCGGTGTTAGTGTTATGCCTCTCTCTCTCTCTCTTTATCGTAGACTTGAACTGGATAAGTTGACACCCACTGAAATCTCTCTACAAATGGCCGACAAATCAACTGCTTTCCCTATCGGCATTTGCGAGGATGTGCCTGTTGTGGTTGCTAACACCACTATCTTAACATACTTTGTGACCTTGGATATTCCCGAGGACGATGCCATGGCTGTCATCCTCGGAAGACCCTTTTTAAACACTGCAGGGGCTGTTATAAATTACAACAAAGGAAATGTCACTTTCCATGTCAATGGTAATGAGCATACGGTGCACTTTCCGAAGAAACAATATCGAGTACATTGCATCAATGTTATCGAAAACACTTCATCGATTCTTATTGGGAGCTTTGAATGCCCTATTCCTAGTGTCAAGATGAAGTATGATTTGCTTGTTGGGGAGATACACATCCCCATTGAGGTGACCTAGTGACTATTCAAAAATTATCCGTTCTCTTCTGCGATTCGAAAAAGTTTGTCAAAGAGACTTGATCAACCCCATTGACGGATTTCTTTTGATCACCATGAGATGGATGAATTGAGGAGTCACGAGCCTCTGTTCCAAGCTTTCACTTTAGGTTGCTTAGAAAAAAATGATAGGATTAGATTAGTTTTCCCTGTTTTCTGTTTTAGCGTCCCGTGGAAAAGTACCCATCCGCGAGGGAGATCCCCCGCTCCATACAGCTTTCCTTGACCGCATCGCTATGACACGCTACCAGTTCCTTGAGAGGGATGATGAATCCCTCCTATACCGATTGATATTTAACCAGCAGCATGTTTTCCATATTACCCTTCCTAGTCCTACTTTCTTTGACTTTCGGGTAAAACAGAGATATTACATAACCAAAGGAGAGGCAGAGGAGTATGAGAGGGAGGCGACAGCTGCTCGTCTCCATGAGGCAGCTATTCAGGCAGTGGTGCAGCGCTCCCTTATAACCCCGATTATGATTTTGGGTTTCGCCAGGACCATCCTTGGGAGAGGACCAAGTTAGGACAAAAGCCTAAGCTTGGGGGAGTACGTGTTCTCACCGACTTTACATTCTTGCTTATGCTTTCACTTTGTTAGCCGGTGTTCACACTTTGCCATTGTATCATCCATGCTAGTTTATTTTCTTTTTCTTGTTTTCTTTTCGTGTGTTTGTCTATTTTGAGAAAAACCCAAAAAGATTTTCTTTTTTTCTTCTTTTGCTTGAAGGGAGCTTTCCCGTGTAATTTGTTTTCTTTTTCTTTGGGTCAACGTAGAAGATATTGGTTACAATGTTTAGTGGCTCTTGCATGCATACCTGTTTAGCTTTCAAAGAGTCATATTACTTTGTCTTCTCCTTTGTGTTTGCCTGCAGATTCCAGCTTTAGTCCAATGCACGAGCACACTTATTATTGTTCACATCGTTCGATCGTGCAAGTGAAAGGCAATAATGACGATATATGATGAAGTGACTGAGCCTGGAAAAGCTGGTACGAACTCGATCTATTTTGTTTTTGTAAATATGACTAGCTCATCATGCCTGATTCAGCTTTGTTGTGAGAGAAACATGTTTGCAATGAAAACTTAGAGATCATAGTTGCATATGCCATGCTTACTTAGCTAGGAGCTTATAATGGTTTGTCTTGGTTGCCCACATGAATGTTGAGATGACTATGATGTAGTATGATAGGATGGTATGCTCCTTTGAATGTTTCAAGTGGCTTGACTTGGCGCACCTTCACGCATGTAGTTGAAACAAAATCAACATAGCCTCTATGATGTTCATGTTCATGGTGATTTATGTCCTACTCATGCTTGCACTCAATGTAGTTACTGTCAATGCATTTTGATGACTGTTGTCGCTCTCTAGTTGGTCGCTTCCCAGTCCTTTGCTAGCCTTCACTTGTACTAAGCGGGAATACTGCTTGTGCATCCACCTCCCATAAACCCAAAGTTGTGCCATATGAGTCCACCATACCTACCTATGTGCGGTATCTACCTGCCGTTCCAAGTAAATTTGCATGTGCCACTCTCTAAATCTTCAAGAAATAATCTATTTTGCATGCCCGAACCGCTCATGTGGTGACAGGGGGCTATTGGTATCTTCCATGCTAGGCGTGTTATCCTCGATATGTGTTTATTCACTATCATTCACGAGAAAGGGGCCGGTAATTGGAATTCCCAGTTCCATGCTCAAATCGAAAAGATATTTGCAAACAAAACTCCCCGAGGATTGATGTTGGTTTCGACGGTACCCGAGGATTTGGCTGGCCATGGAGTGTGATTGATTGGTGGTGGGGGAGTCAAAACTTCACTTTTTTGTTTGGGAACCGCCTATAGCATGTGTAGTGTGGAAGATATTGAGAACTCTTAGTCATTGCATTGACAATGAAAGCATGCCACCCAAAAATTATTATCTTTGTTTTCAAAGCTTGAGCTCTGGCACCTCTGCAAATCAATGCTTCCCTCTGCGAAGGGCCTGTCAATTTATGTTCCTATTGAGTCATCCTCCTCTTACAAAAGCACCAATTAGAGAGCACCTTTGTCATTTTTATGCTTTGCTTTTAACTGTGTTGAGTGTGACTATGACTGGATCTTCATTGCCTTGAATTACAATGTTTAGTCAGCCCTTGGTCTTTTAAGGTACTCTGCATTTATGTTTTGCGTTCTCAGAAAGAGCTAGCGAGATACCATCTATTCATACTGCTTCATGTTGTTTTGATTGAAGTGTTGACATTTGAGGCTTATTATTATTTGCTTGCTAGTTGATTATGCCATTGATATGAGTTTACCGTGAGACCTAGATGTCATTTGCTTTTGTGGTTTGCTTGTCATGTCGCTAAAATTCTGGTTGTGAGTTAGACATGGTTGCAACAACAAGATCAAACAGAGTTCGTCAAAGTTTTTATTTTGTCTCTCTCAGTTTGTCAACTGAGTTGCTTGAGGACAAGCAAGGCTTTAAGCTTGGGGGAGTTGATACGTCTCCAACGTATCTACTTTTCCGAACTCTTTTGCCCTTGTTTTGCACTCTAATTTGCATGATTTGAATGGAACTAACCCAGACTAACGATGTTTTCAACAGAATTGCCATGGTCTTGTTTTTGTGCAGAAATGGAAGTTCTCGGAATTTCCAGAAAATTTACGGAGATTTTTTCTAGAATAAAAGAAAAATACTTGTGCAAAGATCCACGTGAGGGGGCGTGCCAGTGGGCCACAAGCCCCTGGGCCGAGGCCACCCCCTATGGTCGCGCCATGAGGGCTTGTGGGGCCCACGTGACACCACCGCCCCCAATCTCAGTCCTATATCTTCCGTTTCGCCTCGAAAAAATCAGAGAGAAGGTTTAATCGCGTTTTGCGATACGGAGGCGCCGCCACATCCTGTTCTTCATCTGGTGGGCAGATCTGGAGTCCGTTTCGGGCTCCGGAGAGGGGAAATTGTCGCCATCGTCATCATCAACCTTTCTCCATCGACAATTCCATGATGCTCTTCATCGTTCGTGAGTAATCTCATCGTAGGCTTGCTGGACGGTGATGAGTTGGATGAGATCTATCATGTAATCGAGTTAGTTCTTGACGGGGATTGATCCCTAGTATCAACTAAGTTCTAGATTGATGTTGCTACTACTTGGCTATGCTTAATGCTTGTCACTAGGGCCCGAGTGCCGTGATTTCAGATCTGAACCTATTATGTTGTCGCCAATATATGTGTGTTTTAGATCCTGTCTTGCAAGTTGTAGTCACCTACTATGTGTTATGACCCGGCAACCCCGGAGTGACAATAGCCGGAACCACTCCCCGAGATGACCATGGTATGAGGAGTTCATGTATTCACCGCGTGTTAATGCGTTGGTCCGGTTCTTTATTGAAAGGAGAACCTTAATATCTTGTAGTTTCCATTAGGACCCCGCTGCCACGGGAGGGATGGACAATAGATGTCATGCAAGTTATTTTCCCTAAGCACGTATGACTACATACGGAATACACGCCTACATTAGATTGATGAACAGGAGCTAGCCACATATCTCTCCGTGTTATAGTTGTTACATGATGAATCACATCTGTCACACTCATCCATCACCGATCCACTGCCTACGAGTCTTTTACTACTGGTTCTCGCTACGTTACTTTGCCTAGGCTTGTCCCTTGCTACAAGAGGGATTGGGCCACTTTGTTGCTACTGTTGCTACTGCTGTCACTTTGCTGCTACTGTTGCTACTGCTGTTACTTGTTACTTTGCTGCTACTGCTACTGTTGTTCCTTGCTACTCTGTTGTTACTTGTTGCAAGACTTTGTTGGCACTAACATCCCGTCAACAAGGCCTTTTCTGGCGCCATTGCAGGGGATTGCCAAAGCTTTTTCTGGGCTGTTGATACAACTGTTAGGAATAGTATGCCTTGTCACCAAATCATTTCTGGCACCGTTGCTATCATACTACTTTGCTACTGATACTTTGCTTGCAGACACTACTCTTTCAGGTGTGGTTGAATCTGACACATTCAGCTGCTAATACTTGAGAATATTCTTTCGCTTCCCATCGTGCAAACCAACAAATTTGGGTTGAATACTCTACCCTCGAAAGCTAATGCGATCCCATACGCTTGTAGGACATCCCCAGCTTAGGAAGCGAAGAGATGATCGACAAATCCATCATCAAGAAGATACTTAGATCTCTTGATGGAAAGTATGACACCGTGTGCACATTGATCCAAATGATGCCAAACTACAAAGATCTCAAGCCAATTGAAGTCATTGGTAGGATTGTTGCTCATGAGATGTCACTCAAGGACAAAGATGAGCTGCAGAACAAGTCAAGTGGTGCTTACAAAGATTCATGTGATGCTCCCGCTACTTCAAAGGAAAATATCGTCACTTATGAAGAGATAAGGCTCATGGTTAGAAATTTCAGCAAGTTCTACAAGAGTAGGGGCAAAGAGAGAATCTCAAGCTCAAGACATGATGAGAAGCATTCGTCCAGTCATGACCAAAACTGCTACAACTGTGGGAATCCCAGACACTACTCCAATGAGTGCTCGGCTCCCTACAAACGAAGAGAAGAGTCACCTCGAAGACAAAGCTCGAGAGATGAGTCACCTCGCGGAGAGAGAAGGAGTAGAGAAGATCGTTATGAACGAAGACACTCACGGAGAGGCAAGGAATCGGAGAAGAAGGACAAATAGACCAAGAGCGGTGATAACCCACAAGTATAGGGGATCGCAACAGTTTTCGAGGGTAGAGTATTCAACCCAAATTTATTGATTCGACACAAGGGGAAGCCAAAGAATATTCTCAAGTATTAGCAGTGGAGTTGTCAATTCAACCACACCTGAAAGACTTAGTATCTGCAGCAAAGTATCAGTAGCAGAGTAGTGTGATAGCAACAGTATCAATAGTAACCAGTAACAATAGTGACAGCAGTAGCAGCAAAGTAACATAGCAAGGACCAGTAGGAAAGGCTCGTAGGCATTGGATCGGTGATGGATGATTATGCCGGATGCTATTCATCATGCAATAGTTATAACACGGAGAGATACGTAACTAGCTCCAGTTCGTCAATGTAATGTAGGCATGTATTCCGTATGTAGTCATACGTGCTTAGGGAAAAGAACTTGCATGACATTTATTGTCCATCCCTCCTGTGGCAGCGGGGTCCTAATGGAAACTACGGGATATTAAGGTTCTCCTTTTAATAAAGAACCAGACAACGCATTAACACTTAGTGAATACATGAACTCCTCATACTATGGTCATCTGTGGGAGTGGTTCCGGCTATTTTTACTCCGGGGTTGCACGGTCATAACACATAGTAGGTGACTAAACTTGCAAGATAGGATCAAGAACACACATATATTGGTGACAACATAATAGGTTCAGATCTGAAATCATGGCACTCGGGCCCTAGTGACAAGCATTAAGCATGGCAAAGTAGTAGCAACATCAATCTCAGAACATAGTGGATACTAGGGATCAATCCCCGTCAAAACTAACTCGATTACATGATAGATCTCATCCAACCCATCACCGTCCGGCAAGCCTACGATGAGACTACTCACGAACGATGAAGAGCATCATGGAATTGGCGATGAAGGAAGGTTGGTGATGACGATGGCGACGATCTCCCCTCTCCGGAGCCCAGAACGGACTCTAGATCTGCCCTCCAGAGGAAGAACAAGAGGTGGCGGCGCCTCCGTATCGTAAAACGCGATGAACTCTTCTCCTTATTTTTTTTCCGGACGAAAGGGACTAAATAGAGCTGACATTGGAGGCGGTGGAGCAACATGGGCCCCACAAGCCTACCAGGCGCGGCCAGGGGGGCCCGCGCGTGGTGGGCTTGTGGGCTCTCAGCTCCACCCCTCCGGTTGATTCTTGCGCCAATATTTTTTATATATTCCACAAAAAATCCCCGTAAATTTCCTGGTCATTCCGAGAACCTTTATTTCTGCGCAAAAAAAACACCATGGCAATTCTGCTGAAAACAACGTTAGTCCGGGTTAGTTCCAGTCAAATCATGCAAATTAGAGTCCAAAACAAGGGCAAAAGAGTTTGGAAAAGTAGATACGATGGAGACGTATCAACTCCCCCAAGATTAAAACCTTGCTTGTCCTCAAGCAATTCAGTTGACAAACTGAAAGAGACAAAAGAAAAACTTTTACGAACTCTGTTTGATCTTGTTGTTGCAACTATGTCTAACTCATAACCAGAATTTCAGCAAGACACAAGCTAACCACATAATCATATGACATCTAGGTCTCACGGTAAACTCATATCAATGGCTTAATCAACTAGCGAGCAATAATAATAAATTTCACACGTCAACACTTCAATCAAAACAATCATGAAGCAGTGTGAACAGATGTTATCTTGCTAGCTCTTTCTGAGACCGCAAAACATAATTGCAGAGCACCTTCAAAGACCAAGGGCTGACTAAACATTGTAATTCATGGCAAAGAAGATCCAGTCACAGTCATACTCAATAACAATTAAAAGCAAAGCAGAGAAATGAAAGAGGTGCTCTCTAATTGGTGCTTTTATAAGAAGAGGATGACTCAACAGAAACATAAATAGACAGGCCCTTCGCGGAGGGAAGCATTGATTTGCAGAGGTGTGATACGTCTCCGTCGTATCTATAATTTTTGATTGTTTCATGCCAATATTCTACAACTTTCATATACTTTTGGCAACTTTTTATACTATTTTTGGGACTAACATATTGATCCAGTGTCAGTTCTTGTTTGTTGCATGTTTTTTGTTTCGCAGAATATCCATACCAAACGAAGTCCAAACGTAATAAAAACTTACGGGGATTTTTTTTGTAATATTTATGATTTTTGGGAAGAAGATCAACGCGAGGCGATGCACAGAGTGCCCACAAGCCCTGTTGCCGCGGCCAGGGGGTGGGCCCGCGAAGGGCAGGCTTGTGGACACTCCTTAAAGCAGTTTGAGCCCTTCTTTCGTTGCAAGAAAGATAATATCCTGAAGAAAAGCGTGTCAAAATTTCAGCCCAATCGGAGTTACGTATCTCCGGGAATTTAAGAAACGGTGAAATGCAGAATCTGGGAGTGCAGAAACAGAAGGACACACAGAGAGAGAGATTCAATCTAGGAGGGGCTCTCGCCCCTCCGCCGCCATGGAGACCATGGACCAGAGGGGAAACCCTTCTCCCATCTAGGGAGGAGGTCAAGGAAGAAGAAGGAGGGGGCTCTCTCCCCCTCTCTCCCGGCGGCGCCGGAACGCCGCCCGGGACATCATCGTGTGACGGCGAGCTACACCAACACCTCCCTCATCTTCACCCACATCTCCATCACCTTCCCCCATCTATATTCAGCGGTCCACTCTCCCACAACCCGTTGTACCCTCTACTTGAACATGGTGCTTTATTCTACATATTGTTATGCAATGATGTGTTTCTATCCTATGATGTCTGAGTAGATTATCGTTGTCCTATCGGTGATTGATGAATTGCTATGATTGCTTTAATTTGCTTGTGGTTATGTTGATGTCCTTTGGTGCCCATCATATGATCACGCGCATGGATCACACCATAGGGTTAGTTGTATGTTGATAGGACTATGTATTGGCAGGCTAGAGTGACAGAAGCTTCAGACCTAGCATAGAAATTGATGCATATGGGATTGAAGGGGGACCAATATATCTTATTGCTATGGTAGGGTTTTACCTTAATGAATGTTAGTAGTTGCGGACGCTTGCTAATAGTTCCAATCATAAGTGCATAGAATTCCAACTAAGGGATGACATGCTAGAAGAGGCCTCTCCCACATAATACTTGCTATTGATCTGGTAACGTAGTCAATTGCTTAGGGACAATTCCGCAACTCCTACCACCACTTTTCCACACTCGTTAGACACTCGTATTTGTTTCTTTTTTCTAACCAGCCCCTAGTTTTATTTACGTGTTCTTTACTTTCTTGCAAGCCTATCCAATCACTCCTACAAAGTACTTCTAGTTTCATACTTGAAATGGTATGCTTGGGAACTATGCAAGAGACATGGTGTTACTTGTTGCTCTAGGATGAAGGCTCTACACCTTCCCTTTTCTTGTGAGTTTAATGATCATAGTACCTTGGCTTCTTATGTTAATGGTATATATGATTACTATGATGTGGATCAAATAGAAGAGTTTTTTGCTTTTATGGGTGCTTTTGAAATTGAGGCTCTGTTTAAAAGGTGTGATGATAATGATGATGCTCCTTACCGATTTGAAAATTTGACTATGCTTCGTTATTGTTATACTAATTATGAATATAATGCCCACATTGAACGATTTAAGGAGAAATTCTATGCTGCCCAAGAAGAGACTTTTATTTTGCAGGTAACTATGGAAGAAGAAAATGCTGAAATTGTGAGCTCATTAGATGAAAGAGATGACGAGGAGAGCGAAGAACAAAAGGAGGAGGAACGGACTAGCTACCCGTGTCCACCTTCTAATGAGAGTAACTCTTCTACTCATACATTATTTAATTTCCCTTCATTCTTACCGAAGGATGAATGCTATGATCCCTTGGATTCGTTTGAAATATCCCTTTTTGATGAACTTGATGCTTGCTATGCTTGTGGCCATGGTGCCAATATGAATGATGCTTATGAAGATGAGCTAGCTATAGTTTCTTATGTTACACATGATGATTTTGATGAATATAATATGCATGTGCTTTCTGCTCCTACTTGCAATTATTATGAGAGAGGAACTACATCTCCACCTCTCTATCTTTCCAATACGATAAAATTGCAACAAATTGCTTATGCTATGTATTGGCCTTTACTTGATGTGCATGAATTGTTCTTTTATGACATTCCAATCCATAGGAAGAGAGTTAGACTTCGTCATTGCATGATATATGTTACCTTGTGCTCACTACTAAATTTAAAATCTTTGCTAATTAAAATTGGCTTTGATATACCTTGGGATCCGGGTGGATCCATTACTTGAGCACTTTATACCTAGCTTAATGGCTTTAAAGAAAGCGCTGCCTGGGAGACAACCCGGAAGTTTTAGAGAGTCATTTATTTCTGTTGAGTTCTTTTATTTAGTTTAAAAACAAAAAAAATATAGAGGGCAACTTAAAACTTTTTCAAAAAGAGAAGTGATTGAAAGGTGGTGCATTGTGGAAGTGAGGGTCGACCTTGAACACTTGTGTTCATGCTCATGGAAACAATGTAGAATTTTTCATGGAAGTTTATCACAAAAATAATTATGCCCTTTTACAATTCCTTTGTGTTTTTAAAAAATAATGTGCCAAGTAAAGCCTTTATGATTAGTTTGGGTGATAGTTGTTTGACCACGCTGAGAAAAGACAGAAACTTTCTGCTCACGAAATTAATTTTCATTTTTATTATGGAAGAGCTTTTGAGTTGATTATTTTTGCTGCTTATTGATATGCAAATTTTCCAGACGTTCGCAATTTTTCATATTTTCGGAGATATCAGAAGTATACAGAATATACAGATTGCTACAGACTCTTCTGTTTTGATAGATTCTGTTTTCTATGCATTGTTCTCTTATTTTGATGAATCTATGGGTAGTATCGGTGGGTATGAACCATGGTGAAGTTGGATTACAGTATATATAATGCTAATATGAATTTAGAATGAGTTCACAACAGTACTTGAAGTGGTGATTTATTTTATTATACTAACGGATCTCACGAAGTTTTGTTGAGTTTTGTGTGATTGAAGTTTTCAAGTTTTGGGTGAGAGCACGATGGATGAAGGAATAAGGAGAGGCAAGAGCCTAATCTTGGGGATGCCCGAGGCACCCCAAGGTAATATTCAAGGAACACACAAGCGTCTAAGCTTGGGGATGCCCCAGAAGGCATCCCCTCTTTCGTCTACCATCTATCGGTAATTTTACTCGGAGCTATATTTTAATTCGTCACATGATATGTGCAAATGCTTGGAGCGTCTTTTGTGTTTATTTTTCCTTTTTATTTTTTTTGCACCATGGTGGTATGAGATAGTCCTTGGTTGGCTTTATAGAATGCTTCTTGTTCTTCACTTATATCTTTTGAAGTTTGGATTGCCTGTTTCCCTACACATAGAAAACCGCCATTTGTAGAATGCTGTTTTGATTCACTTATATTTGTTAGAGCGGGGCATATCTTTTGTAGAAAGAATTAAACTCTCTGCTTCACTTATACCTATTTAGAGAGTTAAAGGAGTTGGTCATTCACATGATTAGTCATAAAATCCTACATAAAACTTGTAGATCACTGAATATGATATGTTTGATTCCTTGCAATAGTTTTGCGACATGAATATGTGATATTAGAGTCATGCTAGTGAGTAATTGTGTTTTTTTAGAAATACTTGTGTTAAGGTTTGTGATTCCCGTAGCATGCACGTATGGTGAACCGTTATGTGATGAAGTTGGAGCATGATTTATTTATTTATTGTCATTCTTTATGTGGAGGTCAGGATCGCGCGATGGTTAACTCCTACCAACCTTTCCCCTAGGAGCATGCGTGTAGTACCTTGTTTCGATGACTAATAGACTTTTGCAATAAGTATGTGAGTTCTTTATGACTAATGTTGAGTCCATGTATTATATGCACTCTCACCCTTCCACCATTGCTAGCCTCTCTAGTACCGCGCAACTTTCGCCGGTGCATTACACCCACCATATAGCATTCCTCAAAACAGCCACCATAACTACCTATTATGGCATTTGCATAGCCATTCTGAGATATATTGCCATGCAACTACCACCGTTTCGTCTCATTACATGTGTCACCACTTCCATATTGCCATTGCATGATCGTAAGATAGCTAGCATGATGTTTCCATGGCTTGTCCATTTTTTTGATGTCATTGCTATGCTAGATCATTGTCACGGTACACTACCGAAGGCATTTCATATAGAGTCCTCATTGCTCTAAGTATTGAGTTGTAAGTGTGATGATCATCATTAATAGAGCATTGTCCCATGTGAGGAAATAAAAGAGGCCAGCGAAGCCCATTTATAAAAAATAGGCCAAAGATGCCCACCAAAAAAAGAGAGGCCAAAGAGCCCAAAAAAATGAGAGAAAAGAGAGAAGGGACAATTGCTACTATCCTGTTTCCACACTTGTGCTTCAAATAGCACTATGATCTTCATGACAGAGAGTCTCCTATGTTGTCACTTCCATATGCTAGTGGGAAATTTTCATTATATAACTTGGCTTGTATATTCCAATGATGGGCTTCCTCAAAATTGCCCTAGGTCTTCGTGAGCAAGCAAGTTGGGTGCACACCCACTAGTTTCTTTTGTGAGCTTTCATACACTTATAAGCTCTAGTGCATCCGTTGCATGGCAATCCCTACTCACTCACATTGATATCTATTGATGGGCATCTCCATAGCCCTTTGATACACCTAGTTGATGTGAGACTATCTCCTCCTTTTTGTCTTCTCCACAACCACCATATTCTATTCCACCTATAGTGCTATGTCCATGGCTCACGCTCATGTATTGCATGAAAGTTGAAAAAGTTTGAGAACACTAAAGTATGAAACAATTGCTTGGCTAAAACCGGGGTTGCGCATGATTTAAATACATTGTGTGGGGAAGATGGAGCATAGCCAGACTATATGATTTTGTAGGGATAACTTTCTTTGGCCTTGATATTTTGAGAAGACATGATTGCTTTGTTAGTATGCTTGAAATATTATTGTCTTTATGTGAAATGATAGACTATTGCTTCGAATCACTCGTGTTTTAGTATTCATGCCATGATTAGATTATATGATCAAGATTATGCTAGGTAGCATTCCACATCAAAAATTATCTTTTTTATCATTTGCCTACTGGAGGACGAGCAGGAATTAAGCTTGGGGATGCTGATACGTCTCCGTCGTATCTATAATTTTTTATTGTTTCACGCCAATATTCTACAACTTTCATATACTTTTGGCAACTTTTTATACTATTTTTGGGACTAACATATTGATCTAGTGCCCAGTGCCAGTTCCTGTTTGTTGCATGCTTTTTGTTTCGCAGAATATCCATACCAATCGAATTCCAAACGTAATAAAAACTTACGGGGATTTTTTTGGAATAGATTTTTGGGAAGAAGAATCAACGCGAGGCGATGCACGGAGTGCCCACAAGCCCTGTCGCCGTGGCCAGGGGGTGGGCCCGCGGTAGGCAGGCTTGTGGCCACTCCTTAAGCGGTTGGAGCCCTTCTTTCACCGCAACAAAGATAATATCCGGATGAAAATCATGTTAACATTTCAGCCCAATCAGAGTTACGGATCTCCGGGAATTTAAGAAACGGTGAAACACAGAATCTGGGAGCGCAGAAATAGAAGGACACAGAGAGAGAGATCCAATCTAGGAGGGGCTCTCGCCCCTCCGCCGCCATGGAGACCATGGACCAGAGGGGAAACCCTTCTCCCATCTAGGGAGGAGGTCAAGGAAGAAGAATAAGGAGGGGGGCTCTCTCCCCCTCTCTCCCGGCGGCGCTGGAACGCCGCCCAGGACATCATCGTGTGACGGCGATCTACACCAACACCTCCCTCATCTTCACCAACATCTCCATCACCTTCCCCCATCTATATTCAGCGGTCCACTCTCCCGCAACCCGATGTACCCTCTACTTGAACATGGTGCTTTATGCTACATATTATTATCCAATGATGTGTTGCTATCCTATGATGTCTGAGTAGATTATCGTTGTCCTATCGGTGATTGATGAATTGCTATGATTGGTTTAATTTGCTTGTGGTTATGTTGCTGTCCTTTGGTGCCCATCATATGATCGCGCGCGTGGATCACACCATAGGGTTAGTTGTATGTTGATAGGACTATGTATTGGCAGGCTAGAGTGACAGAAGCTTCAGACCTAGCATAGAAATTGATGCATATGGGATTGAAGGGGGACCAATATATCTTATTGCTATGGTTGGGTTTTACCTTAATGAACGTTAGTAGTTGCGGACGCTTGCCAATAGTTCCAATCATAAGTGCATAGAATTCCAAGTAAGGGATGACATGCTAGCAGAGGCCTCTCCCACATAATACTTGCTATCGATCTGGTAACGTAGTCAATTGCTTAGGGACAATTCCGCAACTCCTACCACCACTTTTCCACACTCGTTAGACACTCGTATTTGTTTCTTTTTCTAACCAGCCCCTAGTTTTGTTTACGGGTTCTTTAGTTTCTTGCAAGCCTATCCTATCACTCCTACAAAGTACTTCTAGTTTCATACTTGTTCTAGGTAAAGCGAACGTAAAGTGTGTGTAGAGTTGTATCGGTGGTCGATAGAACTTCAGGGAATATTTGTCCTGCCTTTAGCTCCTCGTTGGGTTCGACACTCTTACTTATCGAGAAAGGCTACAATTGATCCCCTATACTTGTGGGTTATCAAGGTGTCAGAGCTCAAGCGTTGATGACAGAGATAAATAATTTTGGGTGGCATGCTTTCATTGTCAACGCAATGACTAAGAGTTTTCACCATCTTCCACGCTACACATGCTATAGGCGGTTCCCAAACAGAAAAGTAAAGTTTTGACTCCCCCACTACCGATCAATCACACTCCACGACTAGCCGAGTACTCGGGTGCCGTCCATACCAACATCAGTCCAGGGGACTTTTGTTTGCAATTATCTTTTCGATTTGAGCATGGAACTGGGCATTCCAATTACCGGCCCCTTTCTCGTGAATGATAGTGAATAAACACATATCGAGGATAACACGCCTAGCATGGAAGATACTGATCGCCCCCTGTCACCACATGAGCGGTTCGGGCATGCAAAACAGATTATTTACCGAAGGTTTAGAGAGTGGCACATGCAAATTTACTTGGAACGGCAGGTAGATATCGCATATAGGTAGGTATGGTGGATTCATATGGAACAACTTTGGGTTTATGGAAGTGGATGCACAAGCAGTATTCCCGCTTAGTACAAGTGAAGGCTAGCAAAAGACTGGGAAGCAACCAACTAGAGAGCGACAACAGTCATCAAAATGCATTGAGATTATCCAACATTGAGTGCAAGCATGAGTAGGACATAAATCACCATGAATATGAATATCATAGAGGCTATGTTGATTTTTTTTCAACTACATGCGTGAACATGTGCCAAGTCAAGCCACTTGAAACATTCAAAGGAGGATACCATCCTATCATACTACATCATAGTCATCTCAAAATTCATGTCGGCATCCAAGACAAACCATTATAAGCACCTAACTAATTAAGCATGACATCAGAAACTATGATCTCTAAGTTGTCATTGCAAACCTGTTTCTCTCACAACAAAGCTGAATCAGGAATGATGAGCTAATCATATTTACAAAAATAAAATAGATCGAGTTCATACCAGCTTTTCCAGGCTCAGTCACTTCATCATATATCGTCATTATTGCCTTTCACTTGCACGACCGAATGATGTGAACAATAATAAGAGTGCTCGTGCATTGGACTAAGCTGGAATCTGCAAGCAAACACAAAGGAGAAGACAAATTAATATGGCTCTTTGAAAGATAAACAGATATGCAAGCGAGAGCCACTAAACATTGTAACCATGGTCTTCTACCTTGACCCAAAGAAAAAGAAAACTATTTACACGGGAAAGCTCCCAACAAGCAAAAGAAGAACGGAAAATCTTTTTGGGATTTCTCAAACTAGACAAACAATAAAAAGAAATAAACTAGCATGGATGATACAGTGGCAAAGTGTGAACGCCGACTAACAAAGTGAAAGCGTAAGCAATAATATAAAGTCGGTGAGAAACACGGACTCCCCCAAGCTTAGGCTTTTGGCCTAAGTTGGTCTACTCCCAAGGAGGGAAATAACCAGCTCCGGGGTACTCCGAAGTGTACTGAGGGTGCCACTGCTGTGTGAGCTCCTCTCGCTCCCACTGATAAACTGGCGTCTGGTACTCGACTGGTAGCTCGGGCACGGGCACCTGTGGTTGGGATATGCCCCAATATGCGTAGATGTCCAAGGGCCTAATAATGTACCTGCCTATATGAAGATTGAACAAAGAAGGAGCAGGCAAAGTAATAGTCTCACGAGTACCCTAACTAAATACCAGGTTATAAATCATCCTTCTATTTATATCTCTATCAAGAAAGTCATGGCGAACCATGCTATCATAATCTAGATATCTCTTGGGAAGAAGAATCTCTTCTTCCTCGTCTAGTCTAATAGGTATCTCAAAATGTCTAGCAAGACGAGTAGCATAGATACCTCCATAGACAACGCCTTTAGAATGGTCCGTGTTCAACCGTTGAGCTACTATAGCGCCCAAGCTATAAGTTTTATCATTATAAAGGGCTTCACGCAAAACCGCAAGATCTGGAGAGCTAAGGGCTCCAGCTTTCCCACGGCCAATCAAGCATTTTCCCATGAATAATGAGAAGTACCGAACCAGGGGAAAATGTATGCTAGCAGCTCTAGCGCAAGACACTCCTCTCTCCTCTCCTACAGCAATAGTATCGATGAAAGCCTCCAAGTCCCGTGGACGAGGTTCATGAATATCCCCAACATAAGGTAATTTGCAAACATTGCAAAAATCCTGAAGTGACATGCGCTGGGGATATCATATAATTTGAACTCAACCATAGGAGGATTCTTCCTTGGATAGAAGTTAAAGCTTTGAATGAAAATATTAGTGAGGATGAGGTATTGAGGACACTTATCTTCAACAAAGGCGGTAAGGCCTGCGTTCTCCACCAAGTAGTAAAAGTCCTCATAAAGTCCGGAGGCGCGTAAGAACACATCACTTGGCCACTCGCACGCTCGAACTTCTGCAACTCGGGGAACCGGATACTTGGGTTTCTTCTTCCCACTTCCATCATCCTTGGGGTCGCGGCTTGAAGAGCCTCTTATGAACCTCCTCATCTTTTCCCTTTTCTATCTCTGAAAATTTATGTCCTCGTAGTTGAGAGCAAGACTTTAGCTCTTGGATCTTTCAGAATCCTCATAGTGATCAACATACGTAAATCCCAAGTGAATCAGGGAATATAGATGTGCCTCCCCGGCAACGGCGCGAGAAAATAGTCTTGATAACCCACAAGTATAGGGGATCGCAACAGTTTTCGAGGGTAGAGTATTCAACCCAAATTTATTGATTCGGCACAAGGGGAAGCCAAAGAATATTCTCAAGTATTATCAGTTGAGTTGTCAATTCAAGCACACCTGAAAGACTTAGTATCTGCAGCAAAGTATCAGTAGCAGAGTAGTGTGATAGCAACAGTAGCAACAGTAACGAGTAACAATAGTGACAGCAGTAGCAGCAAAGTAACGTAGCAAGGACTAGTAGGAAAAGCTCGTAGGCATTGGATCGGTGATGGATGATTATGCCAGATGCTATTCATCATGCAACAGTTATAACACAGAGATATATGTAACTAGCTCCAGTTCGTCAATGTAATGTAGGCATGTGTTTTGTATGTAGTCATACGTGCTTAGGCAAAAGAACTTGCATGACATCTATTGTCCATCCCTCCCGTGGCAGCGGGGTCCTAATGGAAACTACGGGATATTAAGGTTCTCCTTTTAATAAGGAACCGGACCAACACATTAACACTTAGTGAATACATGAACTCCTCATACTATAGTCATCTCCGGGAGTGGTTCCGGCTATTGTCACTCCGGGGTTGCTGGGTCATAACACATAGTAGGTGACTACAACTTGCAAGATAGGATCAAGAACACACATATATTAGCGACAACATAATAGGTTCAGATCTGAAATCATGGCACTCGGGCCCTAGTGACAAGCATTAAGCATGGCAAAGTAGTAGCAACATCAATCCCGGAACATACGGGATACTAGGGATCAATCCACGTCAAAACTAACTCCATTACATGATAGATCTCATCCAACCCATCACCGTCCGGCAAGCCTACGATGAGATTACTCACGGACGATGAAGAGCATCATGGAACTGGCGATGAAGGAAGGTTGGTGATGACGATGGCGACGACCTCCCCTCTCCGGAGCCCAGAACGGACTCCAGATCTGCCCTCCAGAGGAAGAACAGGAGGTGGCGGCGCCTCCGTATCGTAAAACGCTATGAACTCTTCTCCTTGATTTTTTTCAGACGAAAGGGACTAAATAGAGCTGAGATTGGAGGCGTTGGAGCAACGTGGTCCCACAAGCCTGCCACGCATGGCCAGGGGGGCGCGCCTGGTGGGCTTGTGGGCTCTCAGCTCCACCCCTCCGGTCGATTCTTGCGCCAGTATTTTTTATATATTCCACAAAAAATACCCGTAAATTTCCAGGTCATTCCGAGAACTTTTATTTCTGCACAAAAACAACACCATGCCAATTTGGCTGAAAACAGCATTAGTCCGGGTTAGTTCCATTCAAATCATGCAAATTAGAGTCCAAAACAAGGGCAAAAGAGTTTGGAAAAGTAGATACGATGGAGAAGTATCAAGCGTCTCAAGAAGAAGACATGAAGTTCATGTTGGTGAATGGGTTTCTCGCTCCGAGTCTCACAACCATTCTGAGAGAAGCTATTACTCCAACTTCGACTATAGTCAAGATGAAGGTGTTGCCGGCATTACACTTGTTTCTTCCACCTCCTATGATCAATTTGATTCACCAAATGAGCGGTTCGGAAATTGCTTCATGGCTAAAGGCCCCAAGGTATCACACCCCGAGTATCTTGATTTTAATAGTGATGAGGATGACTTGTTAGGAGAAGATAACTTGCTCTTTGATAAAACTAGTGATTGCAATGAAAATGAATTTGCTAAGTCAAGATAAATCGAGTGATGATGATGATAAGAAAGAGATTGAACGACTAACTCAAGAATTAAAAACTCTTAAGTTAGCTCATGAAACTACTCTAGAATATCATAGAGAGCTGGCAAGAACTCATGAGAAGCTACGCTTCGAGAAGCTCAATTTGGAGCATGAGTTCCTAAAAGCGATCAATGATGATCTTCAAGAGAAGAGTTCTTCTTATCTAGCCAAACGATTGCTCTTGTCAAACTTTGTTCCACAAGTTAAACCTAGGAACACTAGAAACAAAGGCAAGAAAGTCTCTTCATCTAGTAACAACAATGCTAAAGCTAAATCCAATGATGTTGTTGCTAGTAGCTCTCTTGATTCCACTAATGATTCTCGTAGACAAGTGCTACTTCTCAAACAGCAGCGCCAGAAATTGGCATGTTGACGGAGACTTGGCTTGCGTTTGTTTTTTCCTTGAAGAGGAAAGGGTGATGCAGCACATGAGCAATAAGTATTTCCCTCAGTTTGAGAACCAAGGTATCAATCCAGTAGGAGAATCTCGTCAAGTCCAGAGTACCTACGCAAACACAAAAGAGCTTGCACTCAACGCTATAAAGGGGTTGTCAATCCCTTCAAGATTGATTGCAAAGTGAGATCCGAAGGCGGAAAGTGCAACGAAGTAAAAGAGTAAGGCTGAAAATATGGTGTGAAGTAGACCCAGCGGGCCATAGTGTTCACTAGAGGCTTCTCTCAAAATAGCAAATATTACGGTGGGTGAACAAATTACTGTCGAGCAATTGATAGAACCGCGCAAAGTCATGACGATATCTAACGCAATGATCATACATATAGGCATCACGTCCGAGACAAGTAGACCGATACTTTCTGCATCTACTACTATTACTCCACACATCGACCGCTATCCAGCATGCATCTTGTGTATTGAGTTCATGACGAACAGAGTAACGCCTTAAGCAGGATGACATGATGTAGAGGGATAAACTCAAACCAATGATGAAAACACCATCTTTTTACCCTTGATGGCAACAACACGATGCATGCCTCGCTACCCCTTCTGTCACTGAGTGAGGTCACCGCACGGTATGAACCCAAAACCAAGCACTTCTCCCATTGCAAGAATCATATATCAAATTGGCCAAATAAAACCCACAACTCGAAGAGAATTACAAGGATATGAAATCATGCATATAAGAGATCAGAAGAAACTCAAATAAGATACATAGATAATCTGATCATAAATCCACAATTCATCGGATCTCGACAAACACACCGCAAAACAAGATTACATCGGATAGATCTCCATGAAGATCATGGAGAACTTTGTATTGAAGATCCAAGAGAGAGAAGAAGCCATCTAGCTACTAGCTATGGACCCTGTAGGTCTATGGTGAACTACTCACGCATCATCGGAGAGGTCATGGTGTTGATGAAGAAGCCCTCCGTATCCGAATCCCCCCTCCGGCAGGGCACCAGAACGTGCCCCAGATGGGATCTTGCGGAGACAGAAGCTTGTGGCGGAGGAAAAGTATTTTCGTGGATGTCCTGATTTTTCTGGGATTTTAGGGAATTTATAGGCGAAGGAGCTAGGGCAGGGGAGGCCCAGGGAGCCCACAAGCATGGGAGGCGCGGGCCCCCTGGCCGCACCATGAGGGCTTGTGGCCTCCCCCGGGACTCCCTGCCTTGGTTCCCAAGCTTTCTGCGTCTCTTCTGTTCCGGAAAAAATCTTTTCGGAAGTTTTATTCTGTTTGGACTCTGTTTAAAATCCACCTCTGAAAAGGGTCAAAAACACGGAAAAAACAAGAACTGGCACTTGGCACTGAGTTAATAAGTTAGTCCCAAAAAAGATATAAAAGGCATACAAAACATCCAAAGTTTGACAAGATAATAGCATGAAACCATCAAAAATTATAGATAGGTTGGAGACGTATCAAGCATCCCCAAGCTTAACTCCTGCTCGTCCTCGAGTAGGGAAGTGATAAAGACTGAATTTTTGATGTGGAATGCTACCTATCATATTTGTACTTTGTAACTTCTTTCATGTGACATGAATGTTCAGATCCGTAAGATTCAAAACAATAGTTTTCTATTGACATGAAAACAATAATACTTCAAGCAAACTAGCAAGGTAATCATGTACTTTCGAAATAACAAGGCCAAAGAAAGTTATCCCTACAAAATCATATAGTCTGGCTATGCTCCATCATCCTCACACAACTAATTTTAATCATGCACAACCCTGTTATTGGCCAAGTAATTGTTTTTGCACTCTTACTTTCTCAAACCTTTTATAACTATCACGCAATACATGAGCGTGAGCCATGGATATAGCACTATAGGTGGAATAGAGTGTGGTGGTGGTTGTGAGACATAAAAGGAGGAGATGGTCACATTGACTAGGCGCATCAAAGAGCTATGGAGATGCCCATTAATAGATATCAATGTGAATGAGTAGGGATTGCTATACAAAGGATGCACTAGAGCTATAAGTATGTGAAAGCTCAAAAGGAGAACTAGCGGGTGTGCATCCAACTTGCTTGCTCACGAAGACCTAGGGCAATTTTTAGGAAGCCCATAATTGGAATATACAAGCCAAGTTATATAATAAAGATTCCCACTAGCATAGGGTGGTGACGAAGCAAGAAGCTCTCAATCATGAAGAACATGGTGCTATTATGAAGCACAAGTGTGGAAAAATATAGTACCATTGTCCCTTCTCTCTTTTTCTCTTTTTTTTATTTGGGCTCTTGGCCTCTCTCTTTTTATTTGGGCTATTTGGCCTCTCTTTTTCCCTCACATGGGACAATGCTCTAATAATGATGATCATCACACTTTTATTTACTCACAGCTCAAAGCTTAAAATGATGATGACTCTATAGGAAATGCCTCCGGCAGTGTACCGGGATGTGCAACGATCTAGCTTGGCGTATGACATTGAAACATCTCGCTAGCTATCTTACGACCATGCAATGGCAATATGAGAGTGACGACACAAGTCATGAGTGTCACATCCCTGGAACCCTAACCAAGGTTTAGCATTGTGCTCATATCTTCTTTGCATTGCATCCAAGAGAATTGCAACAAGAACAAGCAAGTGGTGAAGGAACACTCAAAAACCCTAGCCACTTCTCAAATTCAAAGGAATTATAAACTTGTTCAAATCAATGAACTCAAAATGGCCTCAAGAAAAGTTCAACATTTCTGATAAATCATGGAAGCAAATAAGCAATGAAGAAAACCATTTTCATAACACTTTTGGCAATTTAAATAAATGCAAAAAGCTACTGGTTCCATGTTAAAATTTTGAATTCAAAAACTTTAAGTTTTCAAAAATGCTGAAAACTCCTGGAATGGTTGGATATATTCCAACAAATATTCGGGTGTGTTCAAAATAGTTTTTACAAACTATTTTGGAGCTGAAATAAATGGCAAATCAAATAGTTAACAAAACAGAAAAAAAAGGAGGAAAGAATTACTTTTCGCTCACCTCAGCCCAGGCCCAGTCGCGCTGTCGTCTTCCTCCTCGCCAGTAGGAGCAGGAGGTGGCCGCCGCGACGCCGCGCGCCTCCACGCAGCTCTGTGCCTGCGTGGCCGCCGCTTCGCGCTGGCAAGCACGGGGATAACCTCCCCGAGCACGTAGCTATCCATTCTCGTGCTCCTTCTCCCCCCTCTCCTCTCGGTTCTTCCAATCCCCACTGCCGCCATTGACAGGAGCTCGAGCTCGAGCAGCCCGTGCCCCTAGCCATAGGATCTTCCTCCCGAGTGTGCCATTAGCTCCGCCTCGACGAGCTGGTCCTCCCAGCAGAAGCCGAAGCCTCCCTGAGCCCTGCAATGCCCACAGCACCGTCATCTTCAACCTTCGGCCGCCGGCGAGCTCTGCTCGATTCGTCGCCCTTAGTGCTTCCCCGAGCCCTCTAAGCCCTCCTCTGCACTCCTCATGAGCTTGCGTAGCTTTCCCCTAAGTTTTCCCCGTCGATCCCCTCCTCTAGGCCTAGTTCCGCCGGAGCCCGACGAGGACCGCCGCTGCAGCCCGTCGCCGGTAGACCTCCGGTGAAGGGTTGGTCCGTCTGAGGCCACCAGCAGCCTCAGGACGTTACGTAGATGCTTTAGGAGCCCAGCCCCGCGCGATTTGACCCTGTGTTCGATGGCTTCGACGATGGCCGAACTTGGTCGCCGCCAAGCTCGTCGCCGGCGTCGATTCCGGCCACCCCAGCCCCTGGGGTTTGCCCCATCGTGCGTGTCGTCGAGTGGCCGTTCTCCCCGTGGTCTTTGCCGTGCGTTTGGTCGTCGGAGGCGAGTTTCCGATGCCCTCCACCGTAGTGGTGGTCGCCGGTGGATCTCAGCTGGCCTGAGCCACTGACGTGTGGGGCCAGCCTTTCGATAATCTGGAATAATAAAAATAAAATCAAATAATCTAATAAGTCACTAACATGTGGGTCCAGTGAGATTAATTAGCTAATTAAGATTAAAACTAATCTAAAACTGACTAGAGTCACTGACCAGTGGGTCCCACTGGTCAGGTTTGACTTTCAACGACCAGTCGGACCTGCTGATGTCATGCTGATTCAGTAAAGAGTTTTTTTATTTAAAAGAATTCCAGAAAAATGCCAAAACTTCTAAAAATCATAGAAATTAATCTGTAACTCCAATGAAAATAATTTATATATTAAAAAGTATCAGAAAAATCCAAGGAATCTGAATATGTCATTTTCAAACATGTTTGAAAATGTTACTGAACCCAAACATATAGATTAATGAATAAGTTAACTTTCATAAATATTTTGGAGATGGAATTTGGAAAATATTTAAATTTCACTACAAATGATATGATCAAACAGTGTCCAAATTACAAACCAGCAACCTAACATGTCATTCCATGCATGTTAAAAGCAAGTTGATCTGAGCATTAGGTCGAATCAATTAAAATGGTATTCGAGAATACCTCGTTTGAAGTGATATTTGAATTTGATTCAAATCAACTTCAAACCTACTAAATGTTAACTATAATAATATACCACCTTGCATCCTCATGCCATGCTCATGCATCATCTTGTTGCATATGTTTTTATTGATTGTTGTCATTCCTTCCGGTAGGCTCCGCTCCCCCGGATTCCTCCGAATATCCGACTGACGGATATTGTCCCTCCTCTGAGCAACAAGGCAAACAACCATTTTGATCATCCCGATAAATCCCATGTTCTTGCTCCTGCACTTACTTATTGCATTAGGATCAAATGCTTCAAATGCTTTTGCCACGTTAGTTGAACCCACTTCCTTTGCATGACCTATCCTTGTCACAGTAAATAGCTGAACCTTGCAACCTAGCATACCTGGTAGTTGCTTGAGCCATGTTGTGCCTTATCCTCCTATGCATGCTATGCTTAGAGTTGTGTATGGTCTGTCATCTAGGAGATGAACAGAATTGTGAGAATGTGTTCGGTAAGCAAAGGTTGTGTGTTGAACCTGATTTGGTAAAGGTACCGGTGAAAGGCTGTGTAGGAGTACATGGCGGGTTGTTTCATTGGAACCGTCCTTAGGAACTGAGTTCCGTGTATGTAATCCAAGACTAGATACTACCACATGTTGGGATACTTAATTGACCCTCTCGACTTATTAATCTCTTAGCACTCGGTCCAGGAGTTGCAAGTAGTTTCTGGTGTTTATAGTCATGCTGGAGGCCGTGCATAGCGCTGACCTGAGAGGTGGGTTGTGATGCGGTAGGCAGTGGCACGGTGTACCAAGTGGCACCCGGATGGTGGGCTTGGGAACCCTGCGCACATCGTTTGAGGCCATGGCGGAAACCTCGGCCGGACTTCCGTACGGGTTACTCTCAGATAGGCGATAAACCTGGACCAGGTACTAGTGTGGTTAATGGTCGTGGCCGACTCCCTCGCTGGGCTTCCGCTTGAAGGTTACCGAGGTGCATGATGTGCACATGGCGATAAGTGGCGAGAGCGTGTGTGACGAAGTACACCCTTGCTGGATTATGATCTATTCGAATAGCAGCGTCGGCGGATATGGACTACTTGCAGACATATGTTGTTCATAGACAACTTCAATGGCTACTCATAAAATTGTCAAGGTAAGCGTGAGTGTCGTGGACGGCATTTCCATATGGAGACGGAATGATTCCACGATGGAGTATTGTTGTCGTGTTAGTGGACTCGTGTGCGAGAAATCAAGTTTTCAAAATTATTTAAAAATGCAAGTTGTCTAGCCACGAGTCAAATGCTGGCTTTCCGCATGTAACCCCACAATTTTTTATTGATACTTTGCATTAGTAGATAGTTGTCCTAAAGTCTTGCTGAGTACCTCCGTACTCATGTTTGCTTAATAAATGTTGCAGAGGTTGCTAATGACCCTAATGGAGGGTTCTTCATAGACATCGACGACGACGAGTAGCTAGTCTCCCAGCTACGATCTGGCCCTAGGTTGGGTCTGTAGTATAGTCAGGCCATGTGCCTTCTAGTTTCACCTGTTTGTACTCAGACAGTTTTAAACACTTCTGCTGGCTTGTAACTGAATGACTGCTATTATGGGTCGTGAGACCCTGACTGTGTAATATTATGTGTGTGGCTCTTCCAAGCCCATTAAATAAAGCTTGTATGTTTATGGTTATGTTGTGATGCCATCGATGTATCTATATATATCGGTATGCCATGCGTACGTGTGTCGTACTTGATATGTGTGGGGTTCGATTACCTAGACGTAGACTTTAGTAGCACTCCTTACAGGGAAATGCCCCTTTGTGATCCAACGAGCCATGGTAGCTCGCTACTGCTCCGGACACATTGGTTGACCGGCGTATGTCCTTCTTAGCTGTTGTGTCTGTCCCCTTTGGGGAAATGTCACGCGATGTAATGGAGTCCTTGTAGCTTGCTACGACTCGTCTACATTCGCTGGTGACCGACACCTGCTTTGCTGGGTCATGTATGCTTGTCCTTGTGCGGTACTGCCACTTTGGTTTATGACTAGACATGTCGATCCGGGTTCTTTGTCATTGGAATGCTAGCGACACAATTGCATACGTGAGTCAAAAGGCGCAAACGGTCCCGGCTAAGGTAAGGCTGCAGCCGTGGGGTTAACCGTGCGTGAGACCGCAAGGGGGTGCGATGTGTTACAGGCTGATTTCCTATGGCTTAGGATCGGGGTCCCGACAGCGTTGGTATCAGAGCCTGACTGGCTGTAGGATTAATAAGCCAAACTGGTCGAAGTTGAGTCTAGAATTGCTTTAGTTATACATAAGGGAATTGTTTGTGGAAGGGAACGTAAGACTCTTGTTCTCTTCTCAAGTTATTCTATTCTGGTCATCCTCGTCTTTTCTGCGGGAATTAAGGACTAGGTTACTCATCTTCTTCTAGGCACGTGTTTCTGATCGGTAGATTATAAGACTACGGGTCGAGAGTTATATTGGGTTTCTTTTATCCCTAGGGAAAAGGAAGTAAGTTTGATGATCAGAGAATTAACTTGATAGTTGAGTGGTTACGCTATTCCATTTTGGGTTGTCTCAAAATTTGTTTTTGAGCATTTCAGCCGTTATGCTGCCCAATTTTGCATTCAGAGCTCTAATGCTTTTGCATTACTCTCTATTTTCAGATGCCTGGCCATCCTTCTCGTCAGGTGGTACGTCTGACCAGGTGCATTGATGTGCCGGGTCATACGGCCATGCTGGTCAGGGTGATGTCGGTGTGCGGTTACCGCTGGTACCCCGAGTACACAGTGGAGGAACAATACCGAGACTTCAACCAGAGCCAGTATATCTGCACTGTTAGGGGATTTCCAGACTACCGTGGAGCTGAGGACCCAATCCATTGGTCCTATGGGTTGGGAGTCACTGTTGACATGGCAGTACAAGATGATGCCTATTCAATGCTGACCATTATGAGAGCGAGACATGCACTGTTGCAGAATTCAGAGTTCTGCTATGTTCCTGCCTCTCAGCCTGGTGAAGAGGGATACCTCAGCGGAGTCTATTTTGATTCTTCTATGGAGGATCCACTACTGCAGTCCACTGCTGAGATGCTAGAGAATAGAGACAGGGATGCTCATGCTCTTCGCATGGAGCTTTATGCTACCCGTGCCCGTCTGTGGACGGCTTTGATGCAGCTGGCACCGGTAGTCCAGACAGGGTACGGAGATATGGATATGCTGAACCCTGTTAGGACCCATCTTCCGGCCCACGTTGACTGGCCAGCTATAGGAGGAGTCACCCCTCTTCGGGGACCCCTACAACCACCAGTCAGGGGACCTTGGCCACATCTGTGTCCTTATGGATCCCAGGGATCTCAGGCCAGAGTGTTTCCTGATCCGCAAGTTGAGCTTCCAGGCCATGGAGGTAATCTCTATGAGATGTTCTATGCGGATGCCTGAGCTGTGAGCGGAAGGATAGTATGGTAGTAGCCGTACGTTCACAGTCCTGCGTGACTTGTGAAGTATGCCTGTGATGTGAAATGAATTCCGGAGGCCTAGATAAATAATGTTTAGGAAGCTTGTAAGCCTCTGATGAGTAGTTTCATAATTTCAATAGTTGCTCTTCAGTTAAGGTTGTACTGAACTATGTAAGGGTGTGTGTGAACCATGGTGTATATATAGCAGTTTCTTGTTACCATGTTGTTCGGATATTCACTTCCGCATTCCGTGTGTTCAGTACATTCTTAATCCATAGCTAGTATTGATATGATATTGGTCTAAGCTGTGAGTTTGTTTGCCAGGATGGTGTTCACCAGGTTGAACCGTGCCCCTGCTCATGAGCAAGGCGAGGGTAGTCAAGCGTAGCAGGAAGACCTGCCTCACCCGCCCTCTCTGGCGGAAGTTATGCTTGAGGCAGAGAGGAACAAAAGGGAGACCAACCGACTATTGGAGCGTATTGAGCAGAATACCGCTCGTCAGCCTAGGAATGCTGCAATGACCCTCAACGAATTTGTGAAGCTGAATCCTCCAAAGTTTCATCACTCCGTTGATCCCCTCGACGCTGATGACTGGTTGTGCAGCATCTCATGCAAGATTCGCTCTGCGAATGTTTCTGAGGCCGACAAGGTGACCTTTGCGGCGTATTTCCTGGAAGGACCCGCCAATCTGTGGTGGGAGAACTTTGAAGCGATGCGTCCTGCTGAACTAGCAGCCACATGGGCAGACTTCAGTGCAGCCTTCCGTTGGCACCATATTCCAGAGGGCTTGATGGACAGAAAAAGAGAGGAGTTTTGTAATTCCACCCAGGGCAAGTTGTCTGTGGATGCCTATAGCCGCGAGTTCGGTAACCTCGCCCGCTATGCAACACAGGAGGTGTCTAGTGATGCCAAGAAGCAAGCAAGATTCCGTAAGGGTCTGAGCCCTGAGCTTCGTCGTGATCTGCGCCTCCACGAGTGTGCAAGCTTTCAAGCCCTGGTCAACAAGGCGATCAGTGCCGAGACTGGTCATACCGACTTTGAAGCCACAAGGAAGCACTCCCGTGACTTTGGCTCGTCATCTGGTTCCGCGTTTCCAAAATGCAGGCTCTGGGTTCCGAACAGTTCTCTGCCGCCAAGATACACTACGAGGCCATCCTACGTGGCGCCTCAAACGAATCAGACCAACCCTCCAGCAAAAACTTATGGTGGTCCAGCTAGCAATGCTGCACCACGTGCCAACCAAGTGATATGCTACAAGTGTGGAGAACCAGGGCACTATTCTCGTGAGTGTCCTCAAAATGTGGGTGCCAAGCAACCCGGAAAGTCCATCGGGCAAGGCAAGTCGGGCAAAGCTTACTATGTGAAGCCAACTCCTGCACGTGGCCGTGTGAACTATGTCTCAGCAGAAGAAGCTGCAGAGGATCTCGACGTCATACTGGGTACGCTTCTTGTTAATCATCACCCAGCGTCTGTTCTCTTTGACACTGGGTCTTCTCATTCCTTCATTTCAGAAAGTTATGCGCAGTTGCATAACATGTCTTTTTGTGATATGCCAATTCCAATGGTTGTCCAAACTCCTCGTAGTAAATGGCAAACCTCTAGGATAACCTATGATAATGAAATTCTAGTAGACAGGCTAGTTTTTCTAGCCTCATTGATAGCCTTGAAATCTTCGGATATCAATATCATCTTGGGTATGGACTGGATGTCAGCTCACTATGCCAAGATTGATACTCATTCTAGAAATGTTCAGCTTACCCATCCCTCGGGTGAGATAGTCAATGTCTCTACTCGAGTTGCCAAATGCCAACTCTATTCCCTAAATGCCGACCCTCTTCCGGAACTTGAAGACATTCCGGTAGTCTGTGACTTCCCGGATGTTTTTCCAGAGGAACTGCCAGGAATTCCACCTGACAGAGATGTAGAGTTCGTGATAGATCTTGTTCCGGGAACTGTCCCAATAGCCAGAAGACCATATAAGATGGCACCCCTGGAGCTAGCCGAACTTAAGAAGCAACTAGATGAGGCCTTGAATAAAGGTTTCATTCCTCCTAGCTCTTCTCCTTGGTCTTGCCCCGTCCTATTCGTCAAGAAGAAAGACGGAACGGCTCGGATGGTTGTAGATTACCGATCAGTTAATCTAGTCACCATAAAGAACAAGTATCCGCTCCCCAGGATCAACAATCTGTACGATCAGCTCGCTAGATCCTCAGTCTTCTCCAAAATGGATATGAGGTTGGGATACCATCAAATCAAGATCAAGAACGGGGACATTCCAAAAATGGCCTTTGTTACTCGTTATGGCCAATACGAGTACACCATCATGTCCTTCGGTTTAACCAATGCCCCAGCCACCTTCTCTCGTTTGATGAATTCAATCTTCATGGAGTATTTGGATAAATTCGTCGTCGTATACCTCGATGATATTCTCATTACCTCGAAGAACGAACAAGAACATGCAGAGCATCTAAGGCTGGTATTGATGAAACTTCGAGAGCATCGCCTTTATGCCAAATTTTCAAAATGTGAATTTCGGTTACCAGAAGTGACCTATCTAGGTCACGTAATCTCTGGTAAGGGTATTGTTGTCAATCCCGAGAGAGTTCAAGCTGTCCTTGATTGGACTCAACCTAAATCGGTTAAGCAAGTTAGGAGTTTTCTTGGTCTAGCGAGCTATTGTCGCCGCTTTGTCGAGAATTTCTCCAAGGTTGCAAAGCCTCTAACTGAACTCCTCAAGAAGGATAAAAAGTTCGAGTGGACACCATAGTGTGAGCATAGTTTTCAGGAACTGAAAAGACGCCTGACTTCCGCACCTGTGTTGCTACCACCAGATTTTTCTAAGGACTTTGTTATTTATTGCGACGCCTCGCGACAAGGATTAGGTTGCATTCTCATGCAAGATCGTCATGTGATCGCATACGCATCTCGACAGTTGCGTCCACATGAGGATAATTATCCCACACATGACCTTGAGCTTGCAGCTGTGGTCCATGCACTAAAAACCTGGCGACATTACCTTCTGGGTAATCGTTGCGAAATATTCACTGATCACAAAAGTCTGAAATATATCGTCACCCAGCCGGATTTGAATCTCAGGCAAAGACGGTGGGTTGAGTTGATCTCAGAATACGACTTAGGGATAACTTACACCCCGGGGAAGGCCAATGTTATGGCCGATGCACTAAGTCGTAAATCTTATTGTAACAATATGATGATACAACAAGGTCAACCACATCTCTATGAGGACTTTCAGAAGTTGAATCTTCATATTGTTCCTCAAGGATTCCTTTCTACCCTAGTGGCGAAGCCTACTCTTAGGGATCAAATCATAGCCGTGCAGGCTTATGATAAGGGTATATCCCGGATCAAGGAGAATATTGCTAGCGGTAACGCTAGGGATTTCTCCATCAATGAGAAAGGTGTTGTGTTCTTTCAGAACCGTTTAGTGGTTCCTAAGAGCAAACGTCTGCGGCAATTGATCCTTAAGGAGGCCCATGATTCTCCTCTCACCATTCATCCTGGTAGTACTAAGATGTATCAGGACCTATGCCAGAGGTTCTGGTGGACTAGGATGAAGAGAGAAATTGCTGAGTTCGTTGCTAACTGCGACGTTTGTCGACGAGTTAAGGCAAAATATCAAAGGCCTACTGGCACCCTTCAACCTTTAGCTATTCCTGAATGGAAATGGGATAAAGTTAGTATGGATTTCATTACCGGTTTTCCCAAGACCAAGAAAGGAAATAATGCTACCTTTGTGGTCATTGACCGCCTTTCCAAAGTAGCTCATTTTCTTCCCGTTCGTGAGAGTATAATGGCTAGCCAGCTAACGGAGTTATATATCTCTCGAATAGTGTCTCTTCATGGTGTTCCCCTAGAGATTAACTCGGACCGTGGGAGTATCTTTACTTCTCGCTTCTGGGAAAGTTTTCAGAATGCCATGGGGACTCACTTATCTTTTAGCACTGCTTTCCATCCCCAATCAAGTGGTAAAGTAGAAAGAGTGAATCAAATCCTAGAAGATATGCTCCGAGCCTGTGTTATATCATTCGGTATGAATTGGGAGAAGTGCCTTCCATTCGCCGAATTCGCTTATAACAATAGTTATCAATCAAGCTTGGGCAAAGCTCCTTTTGAAGTTCTCTATGGACGAAGATGTCGAACACCTCTTAATTGGTCAGAAACCGGAGAGAGGCAACTCTTTGGCCCGGATATGATCCAGGATGCAGAAGAGCAGGTTCGCATTATTCGTGAAAAGTTGAAAACAGCCCAGTCTCGTCAAAAGAGCCAATAAGATCGTCATCATAAGGCTGTGACCTTTGAAGTTGACGAGAAGGCTTACCTTCGGTTACACCTTTGAAGGGTACCCATCGATTCGGTATCAAGGGCAAGTTGGCTCCTCGTTACATTGGTCCTTTTCGCATTCTTGCCAAATGAGGAGAAGTTGCCTACCAGTTGGAACTTCCTTCGCATCTTTCCAAGGTTCATGATATATTCCACGTCTCGCAACTCAGGGGTTGCTTTTCGGATCCTATCCGTGAAGTGGACCACGAAACGCTTGATCTCCAAGATAACCATTCTTATCGAGAATACCCTGTTCGTATTCTCGACCAAGCTGAGCGTACTACTCGACGTTGAAACCTCAAATTTCTTAAAGTTCAATGGTCAAATCATTCTGAAAAGGAGGCAACTTGGTAAAGAGAGGATCGTCTCCGACTTGAGTATCCTGCATTATTCCCGACGACTTCTAAATCTCGGGACGAGATTCTTTTGAGTGGGGGTGAGTTGTCACATCCCTAGAACCCTAACCAAGGTTTAGCATTGTGCTCATATCTTCTTTGCATTGCATCCAAGAGAATTGCAACAAGAACAAGCAAGTGGTGAAGGAACACTCAAAAACCCTAGCCACTTCTCAAATTCAAAGGAATTATAAACTTGTTCAAATCAATGAACTCAAAATGGCCTCAAGAAAAGTTCAACTTTTCTGATAAATCATGGAAGCAACTAAGCAATGAAGAAAACCATTTTCATAAAACTGTTGGCAATTTAAATAAATGCAAAAAGCTACTAGTTCCATGTTTAAAATTTGAATTCAAAAACTTTAAGTTTTCAAAAATGCTGAAAACTCCAGGAATGGTTGGATATATTCCAACAAATATTATGGTGTGTTCAAAATAGTTTTGACAAACTATTTTGGAGCTGAAATAAATGGCAAATCAAATAGTTAGCAAAACAGAAACAAAACAGAAAAAAAGGAGGAAAGAATTACCTGTCGCTCACCTCAGCCCAGGCTCAGTCGCGCTGTCGTCTTCCACCTCACTAGCAGGAGCAGGAGGTGGCCGCCGCGATGCGGCGCGCCTCCACTCAGCTCTCTGCCTGCCTGGTCGCCGCTTCGCGCTGGCAAGCACGGGGATAACCTCCCCGAGCACGTAGCTATCCATTCCCGTGCTCCTTCTCCCCCCTCTCCTCTCGGTTCTTCCGATCCCCACTGTCGCCATAGACAGGAGCTCGAGCTCGAGCTGCCCGTGCCCCTAGCCACAGGATCTTCCTCCCGAAGTGCCATTAGCTCCGCCTCGACGAGCTGGTCCTCCCAGCAGAAGCCGAAGCCTCCCCGAGCCCTGCAACACCCACGGCACCGTCGTCTTCAACCTTCGGCCGCCGGCGAGCTCTGCTCGATTCGTCGCCCTCGGTGCTTCCCCGAGCCGTCTAAGCCCTCCTCTGCACTCCTCGTGAGCTTGCGCGGCTTTCCCCTAAGTTCTCCCCGTCGATCCCCTCCTCTAGGCCTAGTTCCACCGGAGCCCGACGAGGACCGCCGCTGCAGCCCGTCGCCGGTAGCCCTCCGGTGAAGGGTTGGTCCGTCTAAGGCCACCAGCAGCCTCATGACGTCACGTAGATGCTTTAGGATCCCAGCCCCGCGCGATTTGACCCTGTGTTTGATGGCTTCGACGATGGCCAAACTTGGTCGCCGCCAAGCTCGTCGCCGACGTCGATTCCGGCCACCCCAGCCCCTGGGGTTTGCCCCATCGTGCGCGCCGTCGAGTGGCCGTTCTCCCCGTGGTCTCTGTCATGCGTTTGGTCGTCGGAGGCGAGTTTCCGATGCCCTCCACCGTACTGGTGGTCGCCGGAGGCTCCCCGCCGGCGAGGAAGACCTCGCCACCGGTGGATCTCAGCTGGCCTGAGCCACTGACGTGTGGGGCCAGCCTCTCGATAATCTGGAATAATAAAAATAAATTCAAATAATCTAATAAGTCACTAACATGTGGGTCCAGTGAGATTAATTAGCTAATTAAGATTAAAACTAATCTAAAACTCACCAGAGTCACTGACCAGTGGGTCCTACTGGTCAGGTTTGACTTTCAACGACCAGTTGGACCTGCTGATGTCATGCTGATGCATTAAAGAGTTTTCTGATTTAAAAGAATTCCAGAAAAATGCCAAAACTTCTAAAAATCATAGAAATTAATCTGTAACTCCAATGAAAATAATTTATATATGAAAAAGTATCAGAAAAATCCAAGGAATCTGAATATGTCATTTTCAAACATGTTTGAAAATGTTACTAAACCCAAACATATAGATTAATGAATAAGTTAACTTTCATAAATATTTTGGAGATGGAATTTGGAAAATATTTAAATTTCACTACAAATGATATGATCAAACACTGTCCAAATTACAAACCAGCAACCTAACATGCCATTCCATGCATATTAAAAGCAAGTTGATCTGGGCATCAGGTCGAATCAATTAAAATGGTATTCGAGAATACCTCGTTTGAAGTGATATTTGAATTTGATTCAATTCAACTTCAAACCTACTAAATGTTAACTATAATAATATACCACCTTGCATCCTCATGCCATGCTCATGCATCATCTTGTTGCATATGTTGTTATTGATTGTTGTCATTCCTTTCGGTAGGCTCCGCTCCCCCGGATTCCTCCGAATATCTGATTGACGGATATTGTCCCTCCTCTGAGCAACAAGACAAGCAAGCATTTTGATCATCCCGATAAATCCCATGTTCTCGCTCCTACACTTACTTATTGCATTAGGATCAAATGCTTAAAATGCTTTTGCCACGTTAGTTGAACCCACTTCCTTTGCATGACCTATCCTTGTCACAGTAAATAGCTGAACCTTGCAACCTAGCATACCTGGTAGTTGCTTGAGCCATGTTGTGCCTTATCCTGCTATGCATGCTATGCTTAGAGTTGTGTATGGTCTGTCATCTAGGAGATGAACAGAATTGTGAGAATGTGTTCGGTAAGCAAAGGTTGTGTGTTGAACCTGATTTGGTAAAGGTACCGGTGAAAGGTTGTGTAGGAGTACATGGCGGGCTGTTTCATTGGAACCGTCCTTAGGAACTGAGTTCCGTGTATGTAATCCAAGACTAGATACTACCACACGTTGGGATACTTAATTGACCCTCTCGACTTATTAATCGCTTACCACTCGGTCCAGGAGTTGCAAGTAGTTTCTGGTGTTTATAGTCATGCTGGAGGCCGTGCATAGCGCTGACTTGAGAGGTGGGCTGTGATGCGGTAGGCAGTGGCACGGTGTACCAAGTGGCACCCGAATGGTGGGCTTGGGAACCCTGCGCACATTGTTTGAGGCCGTGGCGGAAACCTCGGCCGGACTTCCGTACGGGTTACTCTCAGATAGGCGATAAACCTGGACCAGGTACTAGTGTTGTTACCGGTCGTGGCCGACTCCCTCGCTGGGCTTCCGCTTGAAGGTTGCCGAGGTGCATGACGTGCACATGGCGATCAGTGGCGAGAGCGTGTGTGACGAAGTACACCCCTGCAGGGTTATGATCTATTCGAATAGCCGCGTCCGCGGATATGGACTACTTGGAGGCATATGTTGTTCATAGACAACTTCAATGGGTACTCATAAAATTGTCAAGATAAGCGTGAGTGTCGTGGACGGCATTTCCGTATGGGGACGGAATGATTCCATGATGGAGTATTGTTGTGGTGTTAGTGGACTCGTGTGCGAGAAATCAAGTTGTCAAAATTATTTAAAAATGCAAGTTGTCTAGCCACGAGTCAAATGCTAGCTTTCCGCATGAAACCCCACAATTTCTTATTGATACTTTGCATGAGTAGATAGTTGTCCTAAAGTCTTGTTGAGTACCTCCGTACTCATGTTTGCTTAATAAATGTTGCACAGGTTCCTAATGACCCTAATGGAGGGTTCTTCATAGACATCGACTACGATGAGTAGCTGGTGTCCCAGCTACGATCTGGCCCTAGGTTGGGTCTGTAGTATAGTCAGGCCATGTGCCTTCTAGTTTCACATGTCTGTACTCAGACAGTTTTAAATACTTCCGCTGGCTTGTAACTGAATGACTGCTATTATGGGTCGTGAGACCCTTACTGTGTAATATTATGTCTGTAGCTCTTCCGAGCCTCTTAAATAAAGCTTGTATGTTTATGGTTATGTTGTGATGCCATCGATGTATCTATACATATCGGTATGCCATGCGTACGTGTGTCGTACTTGATATGTGTGGGGTTCGATTACCTAGCCGTAGACTTTAGTAGCACTCCTTACAGGGAAATGCCCCTTTGTGATCCAACGAGCCATGGTAGCTCGCTACTACTCCGGACACATTGGTTCACCGGCGTGTGTCCTTCTTAGCTATTCTGTCTGTCTTTGGGGAAATATCACACGATGTAATGGAGTCCTTGTAGCTTGCTACGACTCGTGCTTGTGCCTGTCCTTGTGCGGTACTGCCACTCTGGTTTGTGACTAGACATATCGATCCGGGTTCTTTGTCATTGGAATGCTAGCGACACAATTGCATACGTGAGTCAAAAGGCGCAAACGGTCCCGGCTAAGGTAAGGCTGCAACCGTGGGGTTAACCGTGCATGAGACCGCAAAAGGATGTGATGTGTTACACGCTGGATTCCTATGTCTTAGGATCGGGGTCCCGACAATGAGATGGAACGGTGGGAGTTGCATGGCAATATATCTCGGAATGGCTATGAAAATGCCATAGTAGGTCGGTATGGTGGCTGTTTTGAGGCAGGCATATGGTGGGTTTGTGCACCGGCGAAAATTGCGCGGTACTAGAGAGGCTAGAAAAGGTGGAAGGTGAAAGTGCATCTATACCATGGACTCACATTAGTCATGAAGAACTCACATACTTGTTGCGAAAGTATTTATTAGTAATCGAAAACAAAGTGCTAAACGCATACTCCTAGGGGAAGGGTTGGTAGGTGTTAACAATCGCGCGATCCCGACCGCAACACAAAAGATGACAATCAATAGATCAATTATCCTCCGACTTCCTAGCATAGCGGTTCACCATACGTGAATGTTACGGGAATCACTAACTTCAACACAAGTATTTCTAGATTCACAACACCCTACTAACATAACTCTTAATATTACCAAATCCACGTCTCAAAACTAATTGAGAGGAATCAAACTTCCCTTTCTACTCAATGCACATGAAGATGGAATTTTTTGTATCCTCTTTGGGTACCTATCACCTTTGGGACTACTTTCATAGCACAAACCAACTACCAAGTTGTTGGGGAATGTCGCATGGGAAACAAAAAAGTTCCTACGCACACGCAATACCTATCATGGTGATGTTCATCTACGAGAGGAGATTCAGATCTACATACCCTTGTAGATCGCACAATGGTAAGCATTAGGAAACGCGGACGATGTAGTGGAACAGCTTGCATGATTCAAATCACCGTAGTCGTGCACTTCATCCCACGATCCCATCATGATCTGTCCCGCGAACTTCATCACGATCCGTCCCGCAATCTCATCATGATCCTTCCCGATCTAGCGCCGAACAAACGGCACCTCCGCGTTCAGCACACGTACAGCGCAACGATGATCTCGGCCTTCTTGATCCAGCAAGAGAGACGGAGAGGTAGATGACTTCTCCGGCAGCGTGACGGTGCTCTGGAGGTTGGTGATGATCTATTCCAGCAGGGCTCCGCCCGAGCTCCGCAGAAATACGATCTAGAGGAAAAACCATGGAGTCATGTGGTCGGACTGCCGTGGAAAAGTTGTCTCAAATCAGCCCTCAAACTCCACTATATATAGGAGGGAGGGAGGGGAGGAGGCAGCCTCAAAACCTCAAGGTTTGGCCGAAATTGGAGGTGGAGGAGTCCTACTCCAATCCTACTTGGAGTAGGATTCCACCTTCCCACTTGGAAACTCTTTCCACCTTGTGTTTTTCCTTCTCAAGCCTTATGGGACTTAGTGGGAACTTATTCCAGCCCACTAGGGGTTGGTTTATCTCTTCCCATAGCCCATGAGACCCCTTGGGGTGTGACACCCCTCCCGATAGTCCCCGGCACCCCTCCCGGCACTCCCGGTACACTACCGATGAGCCCGAAACTTTTCCGGTAATGCTCGAAAACCTTCCGGTAACCAAATGAAGTCATCCTATATATCAATCTTCGTCTCCGGACCATTCTGGAAACCCTCGTGACATCCGTGATCTCAACCGGGACTCCGAACAACATTCAGTAACCAACCATATAACTCAAATACGCATAAAACATCGCCGAACCTTAAGTGTGCAGACCCTGCGGGTTCGAGAACTATGTAGACATGACCTGAGGGACTCCTCGGTCAATATCCAATAGCGGGACCTGGATGCCCATATTGGATCCTACATATTCCGAAGATCTTTATCGGTTGAACCTCAGTGCCAAGGATTCATATAATCCTGTATGTCATTCCCTTTGTCCTTCGGTATGTTACTTGCCCGAGATTCGATCATCAGTATCCGCATACCTATTTCAATCTCGTTTACCAGAAAGTCTCTTTACTCGTTCCGTAATACAAGATCCCGTGACATACACTAAGTCACATTGCTTGCAAGGCTTGTGTGTGATGTTGTATTAGCGAGTGGGCTTCGAGATACCTCTTCGTCACACGGAGTGACAAATCCCAGTCTTGATCCATACTAACTCAACGGACACCTTCGGAGATACCTGTAGAGCACCTTTATAGTCACCCAGTTAAGTTGTGACGTTTTATACGCACAAGGTATTCCTCCGGTGCCAGTGAATTATATGATCTCATGGTCATAGGAACAAATACTTGACACGTAGAAAACAGTAGCAATAAAATGACACGATCAACATGCTACGTTCATTAGTTTGGTTCTAGTCCTTCACATGATTCTCCTAATGATGTGATCCCTTTATCAAGTGACAACACTTGCCTATGCTCAGGAAACCTTGACCATCTTTGATCAACGAGCTAGTCAACTAGAGGCTTACTTGGGACAATGTTTTGTCTATGTATCCACACAAGTATTGTGTTTCCAATCAATACAATTAATAAATGATTATCATGAACAAAGAAATATAATAATAACTAATTTATTATTGCCTCTAGGGCATATTTCCAATAGTCTCCCACTTGCACTAGAGTCAATAATCTAGTTCACATCACCATGTGATTCTAACGAAACCAACACCCATAAGTTTTGGGGTTTGATCACGTCTTGCTTCGTGAGAGAGGTTTTAGTCGACGGTTCTGAACCTTTCAGATCCGAGTGAGCTTTACAAATCTTTATGTCATCTTTATAGACGCTTCTACTATGTGCTATTCGGAAATATTCCAAATATCTACTCTACCATACGAATCCGTTTTACTACTCATAGTTATTCGGATTAGTGCCAAATCTTGCATCGACGTAACCCTTTACGACGAACTCTTTAACCACCTCCATAATCGAGAAAAATTCCTTAGTCCATTAGTTACTAAGGATAACTTTGACCGCTGATCAGTGATTCAATCCTGGGTCACTTTCGGTACCTCTTAACAGACTTGCGGCAAGGCACACATCAAGTGCGGTACTCAGCATGGCATACTTTAGAGTCTACGACTAAGGCATAGAATACGACCTTCGTCTATTCTCTTTATTCTGTCGTGGTCAGGTTTTGAGTCTTACTCAAATTCACACCTTACAACTCAGCCAAGAATTCCTTATTTGCTAATCTATTTTGAACTCCTTCAAAAACTTGTCAAGGCATGCATCTTGTTGAAACCTCTATTAAGCGTGTCGATCTATCTCCATAGATCTTGATGCTCGGCATTCAAGTAGCTCACTCCAGGCATTCCTTTGAAAAACTCCTTTCAAACAACCTTTTATGCTTCACAGAAATTCTACATTACTTCTTATCAACAATATGTCAACCACATATACTTTATCAGAAATTCTATAGTGCTCCCACTCACTTCTTTGGAAACACTAGTTTCTCATAAACCCTGTATAAACCCACAAGCTTTGATCAACTCATCAAAGCATATATTCCAACTCCGAGATGCTTGCACCAGTCCTTAGAAGGATCGTTGGAGCTTGCATGTTTGTTAGCATCCTTAAGATCGACAAAACTTTCCGGTTGCATCGCATACACCCTTCCGTCGAGGAAAACAATGTTTTAACATCCTATGTGCAATATTTCATAAATAAGGCAGCAACTACTAACATAATTCCAATAGATCTTTAGCATCGCTATGAGTGAGAAAGTCTCATCATAGTCAACTCTTTGAACTTGTCGGAAAACATCCTTGCAACAAGTCGAGCTTTTCTTAATGGTGACGATTCACCATCATCATCTGTCTTCCTTATAAAGGTCTATCTTTACTTAATAGTCCTACGACCATCAAGTAGTTCTTCCAAAGTCTATACTTTGTTCTCACACATGGATTCTCTTTCGGATTTCATGGCTTCCAGCCATTTGTCGGAATCCAGGCCCACCATTGCTTCTCCATAACTCATAGGTTCATTGTTGTTTCAACAACATGACCTCCAAGACAGGGTTACCATACTACTCTGTAGTAGTATGCGACCTTGTCGACCTACAAGGTTTGTAGTAACTTGATCCAACGCTTAATGATCACCATCATCAGTTTTCACCTCAATTGATGTAGGTGCCACGGGAACAACTTCCTGCGCCCTGCTACACACTGGTTGAAGTGATGATTCAATAACCTCATCAAGTTCTACAACCCTCCCACTCAATTCTTTCGAGAGAAACCTTTCCTCGAGAAAGGACTCGTTTCTAGAAACAAACATTTTGTTTCCGGATATGAGATAGGAGATGCACCCAACTATTTTGGATATCCTATGAAGATGCATTTATCCACTTTGGGTTCGAGCTTATCAGACTGAAACTTTTTCACATAAGTGTCGCAGCCCCAAACTTTCAAGAAACGATAGCTTAGATTTCTCTAAACCTCAGCCTATACTGTGTCATCTCAACGGAATTACGCGGTGCCCTATTTAAAGTGAATGTGGTTGTCTCTAATGCATAACCCATAAATGATAGTGGTAACTCCATAAGAGACATCATAGTATGCACCATATCAAATAGGTCGCGGCTATGACGTTCGGACACACCATCACACTATGGTGTTCTCGGTGGCATGAATTGCGAAACAACTTCCACATTGTCTTAACTGTGTACCAAAACTCGCAACTCAGATATTCATCTCTATGATCACATCGTAGACAGTTTATCCTCTTGTTACGACGAACTTCACTCTGAAACAGAATTGAACTTTTCAATATTTCAAACTTGTGATTCATTAAGTGAATACTTCTTTATCTACTCAAATCGTCATTGAAGTAAGAATATAATGATATCCACTACGTGCCTGAGCACTTACTGGAGTGAACAAATCATAGATGTATTACTTCCAACAAGTTACTTTCTTGTTTCATCTCAATGAAAACTAGGTCTTGTCCATGTAGTGTGATTTGCATGTCTCAAGTGATTCAAAATCAAGTGAGTATAAGATCCATCAGCATGGAGCTTCTTCATGCATTCTACACCAACATGACTCAAGTGGCAGTGCCACAAGTAAGTGGTACTATCATTATTACTTTTTGGCACCAATATTATGAACATGTGTAACACTAGAATCGAGATTCAATAAACCATTGAAGGTGACTATTCAAGAAAATAGAATAGCCATTATTCTCTTTAAATGAATAATTGTATTGCAATAAACACGATCCAATCATGTTCATGCTCAACGCAAGCACCCAATAACAATTATTCAGGTTTAACACCAATCCCGATGGTAGAGGGAGCGTGCGACATTTGATCATATCAACCTTGGAAACACCTCCAACACGTATCGTCACCTCGTCTTTAGCTAGTCTCCGTTTATTCCGTAGCTTTCATTTCGAGTTACTAATCACTTAGCAACCGAACCGGTATCCAATACCCTCGCGCTACTAGGAGTACTAGTAAAGTACACATCAATATCATGTATATCATATATACTTTTGTCGACTTAGCCAGCCTTCTTATCTACCAAGCATCTAGGGTAGCTCCGCCTCAGTGACTGTTTCCCCTCATAACAAAAGCACTTAGTCCCCGGTTTGGGTTCAATCTTGGGTTTCATTAGAGCAGCAACTGGTTTGCCGTTTCATGAAGTATCCCTTTTAGCCCTTGCCTTTCTTGAAACTTAGTGGTTTTACTAACCATCAACTATTGATGCTCCTTCTTGATTTCTACTTTCGTAGTGTCAAACATCGCGAATCGCTCAAGGATCATTCTATCCTTGATATGTTATAGTTCATCACGAAGCTCTCACAGCTTGGTGGCAGTGACTTTGGAGAACCATCACTATCTCATCTGGAAGATTAACTCCCACTTGATTCAAGTGATTGTCGTACTTAGACAATCTGAGCACACGCTCAACGGTTGAGCTTTTCTCCTTTACTTCGTGAACAAAGAATCTTGTCGGAGGTCTCATACCTCTTAACAAGGGCATGAGCATGAAATCACAATTTCATCTCTTTAGAACATCTTCTTATGTTCCGTGACGTTTCAAAACGTCTTCGGTGCCTTGCTTCTAAGCCATTAAGTATTTTGCACTCAACTATCGCGTAGTCATCAGAAACGTGTATGTCGGATGTTCACAACATCCACAGATGACGCTCAAGGTGCAGCACACCGAGTGGTGCATTAAGGACATAAGCCTTCTGCGCAGCAACGAGGACAATCATCTGCTATACAGACTCAGTCCGCAATATTGCTACTATCAACTCTCAACTAAATTTTCTCTAGGAACATATAAAAACAATAGAGCTATAGCGCAAGCTACATCATAATTCGTAAAGACGCTTTTGACTATGTTCATGATAATTTAGAGTTTAACTTAATCAAATTAACTTTTAAAATCCCACTCAAAAAGTACATCTCTCTAGTCATTTGAGTGGTACATGATCCAATTCCACTATCTCAAGTCCGATCATCACGTGAGTTGACAGTAGCTTCAGTCGTAAGCATCTTTATGCTAATCATATCAACTATATGATTCATGCTCGACCTTTCGTTCTCATGTGTTCCGAGGCCATGTCTGTACATGCTAGGCTCGTCAAGTTTAACCCGAGTGTCCTGTGCGTGCAACTGTTTTGCACCCGTTGTATGTGAACGTTGAGCCTATCACACCCGATCATCACGTGGTGTCTCGAAATGACGAACTGTCGCAACGATGCACAATCGGGGAGAACACAATTTGAGCTTGAAATTTTAGTGAGAGATCATCTCATAATGCTACCGTCGTTCTAAGCAAGATAAGGTGCATAAACCATTAACATCACATGCAATTCATAAGTGACATGATATGGCCATCATCAAGTGCTCCTTGATCTCCATCACCAAAGCACCGGCATGATCTTCTTGTCACCGGCGCCACACCATGATCCCCATCATCATGATCTCCATCATCGTGCCGCCATCGAGGTTGTCGTGTATGCTATGCTATTACTACTAAAGCTACGTCCTAGCAATATAGTAAACACATTTGTAAACACAAACGTTAGTTTAAAGACAACCCTATGGCTCCTGCCAGTTGCCGTAGCATCCACGTGCAAGTCGATATTAACTATTACAACATGATCATCTCATACATCCAATATATCACATCACGTCGTTGACCATATCACATCACAAGCATACCCTGCAAAAACAAGTTAGACGTCCTCTAATTGTTGTTGCATGTTTTACATGGTTGCCATGGGTATTGTAGCGACCCGACTCAAGACGAGTCAAGCCTCTGGTGTTTCCGTACCATCCCAAGATCATGCTGGTACACACCCAGTACATAATGTATATATTCAAGAGTGCAATCACACAGATTTATTAATCGAAATCTCATAAACAATACTTTATTACAATAAAGGAGTACAATAAAGTGGCTGAAGGCCAACTCATGAGATTATCTAACGAAGACTAAGCGGAAGCATCAGGTAGACGAGTCCATCCGACTCCAAGGGCATGTCGCTGAGCGTAGAACGTAGCCTCACTCCTGGTCGGAAAAGTACTCTGCAACATGATACGTTGCAGCCGTGTAGGTCAGCATATTGAATATGCCGGCAAATCATCAAAGAGAGGGAGTAAAATAATAATCATCTATCTCTACATGCATATTTGGCCGGTGGGGCTAAGTTTTGCATAAAGCCAGTTTTATCCTACAACAAAAGGGGTTGAAAGCAAAATATTACTACGATGTTTGTTGTTAACGAGATGGTTCCGCCAACCAATTCTTGTACCCGAATAGTTATTAACACCCACATCATTATTAAGTTGTGTCGAGAGTTCAGGGGAAATTCAATGCCTTCGGCTCAAGTTGTCCATGACCGTGGACACGGCTAATCGATTAGGTTGGGTACTCTGCAGAGTTTTGCACACGTTCCCCACAAGATTTGATCGCCTCCGGGTTTGTCCTCGCACTTCAGGGTGTTTGAAGACCGGATGATCAAAACATGGTCTTTCAACGGGTCCCTCTGAATCCCTGTCAGTGCCCATCCATTCCTACCGTTCGTCTACATCTGCTAGCACCGCCTGTCCAGAGTCGCCACGTTGTCCAACCAAGCCAGAGCCCATAATGACTTGTGGCTGTGCAGGTAAGCCTTGAGTCTTGAAGTCTCCGTCCGTCTCTTCGAGCCTGGGTGAAGCTTTCCGCAGGATGACATGGCCTCTCCAGCATCCCGGGCATCCACTGAGTTTTCCTGGGAGCCGATCAACCGTCCTCCACCCAGAGTTGCATTGCGTCCGAGGTCTTGAAAATCTTGTCTTAGTCCGGTCTTGATTATTATATCAACCTCGCACCACTCGTGGTATACACTCAACCGATAACCCGTCTACTCAAGCATAGCATTAAGAAATTGTCGTCCCGGGGCCAGGTATCGGGGTGTTGTGTTCCTACCACATGATACTACAACTTACACTAAAGTTTCCAAGTACCTAGGCAGCATGCAAATTGGGCAAAGAAGGTGATCTACCATGTATCGAAACATAGGTAAAATAACATGATCAAAGATGACTTGCCTTGACGATAGTTGTCCTGCTCGAGCGTCTCTAAGTAACACGCTTCGCACTCCGGATGATCTACCGATACAAACACAAAGCACACCATAAGAAATCCAATCATGCCACAAGTAAAAATAACATCACATGCAATGATTTGCAAAAGACTACGCAAAAGAATTTATCGCGCGTCGGTATGGCAGAAACTTGTTTCTGTTGAAAACACCATTAAAAATACTTTAAAAATTCTGAAACTTCTACCACAGTAAGATTTTATCACTAGAAAACAGTAGCAAAAAGAATCAACTCAATATCATTTTTCAAACTCCTGGAATAGGCAAAACAGTGTTAAAACTAAATCTGCTCTAACTTATGTCTAAAACTTTCAAACATAGACAAAATATATGTTTTTAAAAACTACAGGAAATTTGCGAGCTACTGGAAAAAGAATCAATGTCATTGGACTTCGGGATAAAACGTTGTGGCCAAAACAAAATTGAAAGTTTCTGTTTTTTGTAATATAGACAGAAAAAGTTAAAACTGCTAGTGCTAAAAGAGAGGCACACGTGGCAGGCTATTATTGGCTGCGGGGCTGTTTGTTGAATGGCTTCGGGCAAACAGCCTACGGCTAAGCAAAATCGCCGGCTAAAACTTAAGTGACAAATAAACCTACTGGTTTTCTGGAATAGACCGAACAGGTACTTGGGGATCTAATCTTGCCGTTGCATGGGATCTAAGGGCTAGGATGGAATGCATGAAATATAGAGAGAGAAGAGAGACGCTACCTGCTGTAGAAGCTTGCACCGGCGAGGGACGTCGCTGCCGACGAGGGAGGAGCTCCGGGGCGGGGTTGGAGGCTTCGGGGAGGCGGCGGCGGGGTGCTCCTCCGAGGGGGAGGCGGCGGTGGAGTGAAGGGGGGTCGGGGGAGGCTCTCCCAGGCGAGGCCGAGAGGTGGCGCAGCCTCGGGCTGCTGCTGCACCGGCGAGGGCTCGTGGCGGCGGCGGCTTCGGGCGGCGGCGGCTCGTGGAGGCGGCGGGGGCTAGGGTTGGGAAGGGGTGGCCGAGGGGGGGTATATATATGCCTTGGGGAGGGGTGGGCTATGGAAGGAGAGGGAGCTTCGGGGAAAGAGATCGCGGGAGAGGTGGCTCGGTTTTGGGAGAAACAGAGAAGGAAGGGGAGGAAGGAAGGTTCGGCCAGGGGAGAAGGCTCGGTCGCGGTGGGAGAAGAAGTAAGGGAAAGAGAGGAGAGAGGTAGGGGAAGGAAATCTCGGTTCCCTGGGAGTTTGGTTTCGGTACTGGAGAAGAAGGGAGGAGAGAGGAGAGAAGAAAGGAAAGAGACGTGGGTAGCTAGGCTCGGCCTGGTGGGGCTGCTCTTGGGTACGTGGGCAAGTGGCCACGGTGGAGCATGCTAGTGCACGTGCGGTGCTGGCTGGGCTGAGCCTTTGGCTCGGCCTGGCCAGCTAATCCAGTTTTTTTTTAAATAACAGAAAAATATATATATATACAATATATATATATATAAAGATAAAGATATATACGCATATAGTAATCTATATATATATATTAGAATGTTAATATAGACATAAATAAATAGAAAATAAATCCACCTAATAAATAATAAAGGAACCCTAGTTCCTCCTAGTGAAATTTAAAAAAAAATAGTTTTAATGCAATAGGCTACGCAAAAGCATTTGAAAACTTAACTAAAGATAATTTCGGACATTATAAAAAAAATCGCAAAACCAAGTCGGTAAATCCAAAATAATATTTGAAACGTTATGCACTTTAATTCTACAGGGGAGAAGTCATATTATCTCCACTCCAATAAGTTGCCCGCAGTCACATAACGAATAGAATTTTCAGAAGAACACAATAATGCATAGAAATATGAGATGCATATGAATGATCTATTAACATCCGAATTTAAGAAAATTGGGATGTTACACGTATCTAGTAGGATCGCATCTTACTTACGCAAACACCACAACGGGGATATATGAATTGCTATTTAACCTCTCTCCAAGGACCTCCTCGGTCAAATCCGATTCGACTAAAGTTGGAGAAACCGACACTCGCCAGTCATCTTTGAGCAACGGGGTTGCTCCTAGCAATGAAACCAGTCTCTTGTAAGCGTACGAGTAATGTCCGTCCGAGCCGCTTCGATCCAACAATACCGCGGAATCAAGAAAAGACTAAGGAGGGCAGCAAATCGCACATCACCGTCCACAAAAACTTTTGTGTTCTACTCGAGATAACATCTACGCATGAACCTAGCTCATGATGCCACTGTTGGGGAACGTCGCATGGGAAACAAAAAATTTCCTACGCACACGCAATACCTATCATGGTGATGTTCATCTACGAGAGGAGATTCAGATCTACATACCCTTGTAGATCAAACAGCGGTAAGTGTTAAGAAACACGGACGATGTAGTGCAATAGCTTGCGTGATTCATATCAAAGTAGTCGTACTCTTCATCCCACGATCCCATCATGATCCATCACGCGAACTTCATCACGATCCGTCCCGCGATCTCATCATGATCCTTCCCGATCTAGTGTCGAATGGACGGCACCTCCGCGTTCAGCACACGTACAGCGCGACGATGATCTCGGCCTTGTTGATCCAGCAAAAGAGATGGAGAGGTAGATGAGTTCTCTGGCAGCGTGACGGCGCTCCGGAGGTTGGTGATGATCTATTCCAGTAGGGCTCCGCCCGAGCTCCGCAGAAATACGATCTAGAGGAAAAACCGTGGAGTTATGTGGTCGGGCTGCCGTGGCAAAGTTGTCTCAAATCAGCCCTAAAACTCCACTATATATAGGAGGGACGGAGGGGAGGAGGCAGCCTCAAAACCTCAAGGTTTGGCCGAAATTGGAGGTGGAGTCCTACTCCAATCCTACTTGGAGTAGGATTCCACCTTCCCACTTGGAAACTCTTTCCACCTTGTGTTTTTTCCTTCTCAAACCTTATGGGCCTTAGTGAGAACTTATTCCAGCCCACTAGGGGATGGTTTATCTCTTCCCATAGCCCATGAGATCCCTTGGGGCGTGACACCCCTCCAGATAGCCCCGGCACCCCTCCCGGCACTCCCGGTACACTACGGTGAGCTCGAAACTTTTCCGGTAATGCACGAAAACCTTCCAGTAACCAAATGAAGTCATCCTATATATCAATCTTCGTCTCCGGACCATTCCCGAAACCCTCGTGACGTCTGTGATCTCATCTGGGACTCCAAACAGCATTCGGTAACCAACCATATAACTCAAATACGCATAAAACATCGTCGAACCTTAAGTGTGCAGACCCTGCGGGTTCGAGAACTATGTAGACATGACCCGAGGGACTCCTCGGTCAATATCCAATAGCGGGACTTGGATGCCCATATTGGATCCTACATATTCCGAAGATCTTTATCGGTTGAACCTCAGTGCCAAGGATTCATATAATCCCGTATGTCATTCCCTTTGTCCTTCGGTATGTTACTTGCCCGAGATTCGATCATCAGTATCCGCATACCTATTTCAATCTCGTTTACCGGCAAGTCTCTTTACTCGTTCCATAATACAATATCCCGTGACATACACTAAGTCACATTGCTTGCAAGGCTTGTGTGTGATGTTGTATTACCGAGTGGGCCCCGAGATACCTCTTCGTCACACGGAGTGACAAATCCCAGTCTTGATCCATACTAACTCAACGGACACCTTCGGAGATACCTGTAGAGCACCTTTATAGTCACCCAGTTACGTTGTGACATTTTATACACACAAGGTATTCCTCCGGTGCCAGTGAGTTATATGATCTCATGGTCATAGGAACAAATACTTGATACGCAGAAAACAGTAGCAATAAAATGACACAATCAACATGCTACGTTCATTAGCTTGGTTCTAGTCCTTCACATGATTCTCCTAATGATGTGATCCCGTTATCAAGTGACAACACTTGCCTATGGTCAGGAAAGCTTGACCATCTTTGATCAATGAGCTAGTCAACTAGAGGCTTACTAGGGATAGTGTTTTGTCTATGTATCCACACAAGTATTGTGTTTCCAATCAATACAATTATAGCATGGATAATAAACGATTATCATGAACAAAGAAATATAATAATAACTAATTTATTATTGCCTCTAGGGCATATTTCCAACACAAGTTACGCACCGCCGTGCTCTAAAAGATCTAAGTGAAGCACATAGAGCAAAATTATCTAGCTCAAAAGATATAAGTGAAGCACGATGAGCATTCTAGCAAAATCACGATGAGTGCATGTCTCTCTCAAAAGGTGTGCATCAAGGATGATTGTGACACAACAAAAATAAAAGACTCCTATGATACAAGACGCTCCAAGCAAAACACATATCATGTGGTGAATAAAAATATAGCTCCAAGTAATGTTATCGATGGATTGAAGACGAAAGAGGGGATGCCTTCCCGGGGCATCCCCAAGCTTAGGCTTTTTGGTGTCCTTGAATTTGGCTTGGGATGCCTTGGGAATCCCCAAGCTTGAGCTCTTTCCACTCCTTATCCCTTTGTCCATGAGAACATCACCCAAAACTTGAAAACTTCACAACACAAAACTTAAACAGAAACTCGTGATATCATTAGCACAAGAAAACAAACTACCACCTCTTTAGATACTGTAGCAATCTTGATTTCTATTTATATTGGTGTTAGATTACTGTATTCACACTTTTCCATGGCTAGTACCCCCCCCCCCCCCCCGATACTATCCATAGTTTCATCAAAACAAGCAACCAACTCAACAAAAACAGAATCTGTCAAAAACAGACCAGTCTGTAGCAATACGTATACTTCGTATACTTCTGGTACCTCAAAAATTCTGAACAATTACGACTGCCTAGGAAAAAGGCATATCAATCAGCAGAAAAAAGAATCAACTCAAAATCTCTTTCTGAATAAAAATTAAAAAATTATCTCGTGAGCGAAAAGTTTCTGTCTTTTTCCAGCAGGATCAAACAACCATTACCAAGACTAGTCATAAAGGTTTTGCTTGGCTCAAACACAAAAAGAAACACAAAAAACACAATCACAACAGAATTATGAAAGTGTGGACGCAACAAAACAGAAAGAAAAAAATAAATTCATTGGGTTGCCTCCCAACAAGCGCTATTGTTTCACGCCCTTAGCTAGGCATAAAAGCGATAGAATCACGTATCGTCGTCTTTGGTGCTCAAACCATAAGTAGCCCTCATCATGGATTCATAAGGCAATCTTATTTTCTTTCTAGGAAATTGTTCCATGCCCTTCCTTAAAGCAAATTGATATCTAATATTCCCTTCCTTCATATCGATAATAGCACCGATAGTCCTTAGGAAAGGTCTACCAAGAATAATAGGGCATGTAGGATTGCAATCAATGTCAAGCATAATGAAATCCACGGGCACATAGTTCCTATTTGCAATAATAAGAACATCATTGATCCTTCCCATCGGTTTCTTGACAGTAGAATCTGCAAGATGCAAATTAAGAGAACACTCCTCAATCTCATTAAAACCCAGAACATCACATAAAGACTTTGGAATAGCGGAAACACTAGTACCCAAATCACACAAAGCATTGCATTCATAGTTTTTGATTTTGATTTTGATAGTAGGTTCCCACTTATCATGAAGCTTTCTAGGAATAGAAACTTCCAATTCAAGTTTCTCTTCAAGAGATTTTATCATAGCTTCGACGATATGACCGGTAAAGGCCTTGTTTTGGCTATAAGCGTGTGGAGAGTTTAGCATGGATTGCATCAAGGAAATGCATTCAATCAAGGAGCAACTATCATAATTGAATTCCTTGAAATCCAAAGTAGTAGTTTCATTACTACTCAAGGTTTTGATATCTTCTACTCCACTTTTAATGCTTTTAGCATCAAGATAGATAGATCCGAATCATTGGGGCGTTTTTCAACCAAAGTGGATTCATATCCAGCCCCATCATCATTAGGTTTGACACAAGAAAACAAAGATTCAATGGGAGTCACACCAAGCACTTTAAGATCTTCTTGATTCTTATGATGAGAACACGCCTTTTTAAGCCATTCATGGCTAGCACGAATTTGGGCGGTTCTTTCTTTGCTCTCACTAATGGAAACACGCATAGCTTTCAAAGTTTCATCCATATTGATCTTGGGAGGAGCACATCTAACTTTCGAAGCATCAATACCACTAGACATTCTATCAACGCTCCTAGCCAAATCGTCAATTTTGAGTAGTTTTTCCTCTATGGACGCATTGAAAATATTTTGTGAGTTGATAAACTCTTTCATATTACTCTCTAGATCATAGGGTAATCTATTGTAATTCCCATGAGTATTGTTGTAGGAGTTGCCAAAGTTATTAGAGGGGTTACTAGGAAAAGGCCCTCTAAAAGCATTGTTGTTGCCAAAATTATTCCTACCAACAGAATTAACGTCCAAGCTAGCGTTATTACTCTCAATCAAGGAAGACAAGGGAAAATCATTAGGATCCAAAGGAGCACTTCTACTGGCAACTAAATTCATTAACTCATCCATCTTAGCACTTAACGAGTTAATCTCTTCTATAACGTGTACCTTTTTACTAGTAGGTGACCTTTCAGTGTGCCACTGAGAGTAGTTCTTCATGATATTGTCTAGGAGTTTTGTGGCTTCTCCTAACGTGATTTCCATGAACGTTCCACCTGAGGCGGAGTCTAAGATGTTTCTAGAAGCGAAATTCAAGCCAACGTAAAAGATTTGTATAATCATCCAAAGACTCAAGCCATGAGCGGGACAATTTCTAACCATCAATATCATTCTCTCCCAAGATTATGCAACATGTTCATGATCAAGTTGCTTAAAATTCATGATATCATTACGGAGAGAGATAATCTTAGCCGGTGGAAAATACTTGGATATATAAGCATCTTTGCACTTGTTCCAAGAATCAATACTATTTTTGGGCAAAGACGAAAACCAAGTTTTTGCTCGATCTCGCAACGAGAACGGAAAAAGCTTCAATTTAATCACATCATTATCCACATATTTATTATTTTGCATATCGCAAAGCTCAATGAAGGTATTAATATGGGATGCGGCATCTTCACTAGGAAGGCCGGAGAATTGCTAATTCATAACAAGATTCACCAAAGCAGCATTGATTTCGTATGATTCCGCACTAGTGGCGGGAGCAATCGGAGTACTAATAAAATCATTATTATTAGTATTCGACAAGTCACAAAGTTTGGTGTTTTTATTCATCGTGACTTCAGCAAGCAAGAAAGCACACAAGCGAACAGAAAGCAAACGAGAGAAAAGGGTGAACGAAAAGGCAAACGAAAAAGGCAAATATTTTCGTAAATTTTTGTTTTTCACTAGTGGGGGAGAGGAAAACGAGAGGCAAAAAAGTAAATGCAAGAGATGAGTTTGCGACACTTACTTGGATGGGTTCTTGACTTGATCCTCCCTGGCAACGGTGCCATAAATCCTTCTCCTACTTCTCAAACAACAGCGCCAGAAATTGGCAAGTTGACGGAGACTTGGCTTGCGCTGGTTTTTCCCTTGAAGAGGAAAGGGTGATGCAGCACAGGAGCACTAAGTATTTCCCTCAGTTTGAGAACCAAGGTATCAATCCAGTAGGAGAACCTCGTCAAGTCCAAAGTACGTGCGCAAACACAAAAGAGCTTGCACCCAACGCTATAAAGGGGTTGTCAATCCCTTCAAGATTGATTGCAAAGTGAGATCTGAATGCGGAAAGTGCAACGAAGTAAAAGAGTAAGGCTGAAAATATGGTGTGAAATAGACCCGGGGGCCATAGTGTTCACTAGAGGCTTCTCTCAAAATAGCAAATATTACGGTGGGTGAACAAATTACTGTCGAGCAATTGATAGAACCGCGCAAAGTCATGACGATATCTAAGGCAATGATCATACATATAGGCATCAGGTCTGAGACAAGTAGACTGATACTTTCTGCATCTACTACTATTACTCCACACATCAACCGCTATCCAGCATGCATCTAGTGTATTGAGTTCATGACGAACAGAGTAACGCCTTAAGCAAGATGACATGATGTAGAGGGTCAAACCAATGATGAAAACCCCATCTTTTTACCCTTGATGGGAACAACATGATGCGTGCCTCGCTACCCCTTCTGTCACTGGGTGAGGTCAATGCATGGTATGAACCCAAAACCAAGCACTTCTCCCATTGCAAGAATCATAGATCTTGTTGGCCAAACAAAACCCACAACTCGAAGAGAATTACAAGGATATGAAATCATGCATAAGAGAAATCAGAAGAAACTCAAATAAGATTCATAGATAATCTGATCATAAATCCAAAATTCATCGGATCTCGACAAAAACACCGCAAAAGAAGATTACATCGGATAGATCTCCATGAAGATCATGGAGAACTTTGTATTGAAGATCCAAGAGAGAGAAGAAACCATATAGCTACTAGCTATGGACCCGTAGGTCTATGGTGAACTACTCACGCATCATCGGAGAGGATATGGTGTTGATGAATAAGCCCTCCGTATCCGAATCCCCCCTCCGGCAGGCCACCAGAACGTGCCCCAGATGGGATCTTGCGGAGACAGAAGCTTGCGGTGGCGGAAAAGTATTTTTGTGGATCTCCTGATTTTTTCTGGGATTTTAGGGAATTTATAGGCAAAGGAGCTAGGGCAGGGGAGGCCCAGGGAGCCCACAGTCTGGGAGGCGCGGGCCCCCCTGGTCGCGCCATGAGGGCTTGTGGCCTCCCCCGGGACTCCCTGCCTTGGTTCCCAAGCTTTATGCGTATCTTCTGTTCCGGAAAAAATCTTTTCGGAAGTTTTATTCCGTTTGGACTCCGTTTAAAATCCTCCTATGAAAAGGGTCAAGAACACGGAAAAAACAGGAACTGGCACTTGGCACTGAGTTAATAAGTTAGTCCCAAAAAAGATATAAAAGGCATACAAAACATCCGAAGTTTGACAAGATAATAGCATGAAACCATCAAAAATTATAGATACGTTGGAGATGTATCAACAAGTTACACTTAAGCAAGAAAACAATTTATTGAAAGGGATTATAGAGAGAGGTGTCTTCAAGAGTCTTGCCAAAAGTAAGCAACTTTAGGAAATTGTGCGCAAGCAAGGAGGACATCGAAAGAAACAAGGTGTTGGCTACTTCAACGTCAACAGAGATGATTGGGAAGAAGGTCCATATCCCATTCCTAAGTTTGTTCCCCAAGAGTATAAGTATGATCCTACTCCTCCCGAAGGAACAAGCTCACAAGATGGCCTTCTACCACAAGACCACAAGGGCAAGGGAAAGCTTCAAGATGACATTGACATATTTGAAGAAGAACCCCAAGTCAAGGTCAAGTGGATTCCCAAGGACACTACTAGCTCTACCTCATCTAGTGCTACCACAACTCCAAGGATTCCCATCAAGTTGATGTGGACCCCCAAGAGGAAGAACTAGAAAGTTCTTGAGTGGTGACTCCGCCAATGAAATTCACTCTTATTTATTTTGGCAAGAACTATATAAAATAAACCTCAACCATATGCATTAGCTCAAGGAGTCACGCATTCCCTCAAAGGTAAGCAAGGAACAAGGTAATTAATGCATCTTTGGACATCATCCCATGTGTGTTTCACTCCATGTCCATAGATATTCTTGCATATGTTCCTTTTGCTTTGGAACTAACCCATGTAGGTGAGAAGAGTAAGAAACAATAAGGATTCCTCCCAGCTCCAGATGATCTTCATCAACACTGAGCATCCACCACGACTTCACCTACTTGAAGTCTTCTACGACAAAATCCAAGGTTAGTTTATCCCTCTTAGGGGGGGTGTCATATCAAAGGGGAGCTTTACTCTAAATCTTGAGTATAAGCATCTCCTAAAGATATGAAAACATTAATGCTTATGTAAAAGTGGTAACCCCACTTGTGCTTGACGATGAGTATGACCTATGATCAAGTATTCTTACTTGGCTCCTAAGTCAATATACTCATATATAGATGACTTTGTCATCGCCCAAGTACTTAATAGCTGCTAGGATGTTTGTGCATGCTGACCATATATTATCTATCATCTTATTGTGTGGGCATGTTGGTCTGCATGTGTTTGCTCATTCGAGGACACCCAATTGTTGTTATTTGGCTCTTGATTTATCTTTTGCCAATTGGATGGACAAGAATGCCTAGGACCCTTCTCTGCATATCTATGCTATCTCATCTCAAGTTCTAGTCATGATTCATCACAAAACTTCAACAAGCACTTGTCGATCCCTCTGTGTGAAGGTGCACTCGGAGTTCTGTATCGTCAAAGGCTGTCTTCCAAAACCTCTTTGAAAATCTCGGTCAGACAAACTTCACAAACTCGGCTCCACTGAATTTTCAAAGCTGATTTGGTTTTCAATCTTGGTACCACCGAAATCACAAACTCAGTTACACCGAGTTTCCCTGTCAGCTGATAGTAGAGGAACTCGGTGACATCGATTTCGTAATCTCGGTGACACTGACAGCGGACGGGTGAAAATTCCAGTGGACGAGTCTTTGAATTCAGATCATTAAAAACCTCTCGTCTCAAAACCCTAAGCTGCCTTGAGGACCCCTGGTCGTCGCCTTTGCCTCCTCGAGCGCCTATGTCGTTGGGAATTGCCACCTTAGATGGAATCTTCGCCGCCATAGCCGAATCGCCACCAAGTTAGGGTACGGATCTGATCTCCTTATGCATTCTTCTATCCAACTCTAATGCATTTGGAAAGTTTATCTACAAGCCACCATGTGCAAACCCTTCCCTTCCACCATAGTATCTTGTAGCATAGAGAAAGATGAAATTTTGGATCTGAACGGTCGCAGCACGCAAATCGGTGAGACCGACTTTGTATAATCGATTCCACCGATTTTCATTTTAGGGATCCTGAGAAGAAAATCAGTGAGACCGAGCAGATCTTTTCGGTCCCACTGAAACGGACTACCAAGTTTTTATTAAGTGAGTAAGCCTTCTCGGTGACTCCGAAATTTCCAACACGATGCCACCGATTTAATCCTACAAAAGATTGTTGCGGCAACTAAAGTCCTTCCCTGGCGCGTAGGAATTCTTCTTGTTACTTCTGTGGTTTGCATCGGTTTTTCCCTTGAAGAGGAAAGGGTGATGCATCATACGTCCATTTTGCATCATGCTTTCATGTTGATATTTATTGCTTTATGGGCTGTTATATTACTTTGTGGTACCGTATTTGTGCCTTTTCTCTCTTATTTTGCAAGGTTTACTTCAAGAGGGAGAATTCAGGCAGCTGGAATTCTGGACTGGAAAAGGAGCAAATCTTAGTCCACTATTCTGCACATCTCCAAATGCCCTGAAAATTTACGTGGATTTTTTTGGGATTATACAAAAAATATTGGGCGAAAGAAGTACCAGAGGGGGGCTGCCAAGGCGCCACAAGCACTAACGCCGCCACCACCCCCCTGGTGGCACAGAGCAAGCTTGTGGGCTCCCTGGCGGCCCACTAGCCCCCATCTTTTGCTATATGAAGGGTTTTGTTCCAGAAAAAATCATTCGGGAGCTTTTTCGTGGTTTCGCCGCCGTCACGAGGCGGAACTTGAGCAGATCCAATCTAGAGCTCCGGCACGATGATCCTACCGGGGAAACTTCCCTCCCGGAGGGGGAAATCGTCGCCATCGTCATCACCAACACTCCTATCATCGGAGGGGATGCATCTTCATCAGCACCATCTCTTCTTCAATCCCTAGTTCATCACTTGTAACCAATCTTCGTCTCGCAACTCCGATTGGTACTTGTAAGGTTGCTAGTAGTGTTGATTACTCTTTGTAGTTGATGCTAGTTGGATTACTTGGGGGAAGAGTTTATGCTTAGATCCTTGATGATATTCATTACACCTCTGATCATGATTATGATTATTCTTTGTGAGTAGTTACTTTTGTTCCTGGGGACATGGGATAAGTCATGCTGATAATAGTCATGTGAATTTGATATTCGTTCAGTATTTTGATATGATGTATGTTGTCTTTTCCTCTAGTGATGTTATGTGAATGTCGACTACATAACACTTCACCATATTTGGGCCTAGAGGAAGGCATTGTGGAGTAGTAAGTAGATCATGGGTTGCTGGAGTGACAGAAGCTTAAACCCAGTCTATGTGTTGCTTTGTAAGGGGCTGATTTGGATCCACTAGTTTAATGCTATGGTTAGACGTTGTCTTAATTCTTCTTTTGTAGTTGCGGATGCTTGCGAGAGAGGTTAATCATAAGTGGGATGCTTGTCCAAGTAAGGGCAGTACCCAAGTGCCGGTCCACCCACATATGAAACTATCAAAGTAACGAACGCGAATCATATGAACATGATGAAACTAGCATGACAGAAATTCCCGTGTGTCCTGGGGAGCGTTTTTCCTCCTATAAGACTTTGTTCAGGCTTGTCCCTTACTACAAAATGGATTGGGCCACTTGCTGCACCGTTGCTACTACTTGTTACTTGTTACTTTTTGCTTGCTACGTTTCACCTCGCTACACAATCACTTGTTACCGCTACTTTCAGTGCTTGCAGTTATTACCTTGCTGAAATCCGTTTATCAGAGCCTTCTGCTCCTCGTTGGGTTCGACACTCTTACTTATCGAAAGGACTACGATTGATCCCCTATACTTGTGGGTCATCAAGACTCTTTTCTGGCGCCGTTGCCGGGGAGTGAAGCGCCTTTGGTAAGTGGAAATTGGTAAGGAAACATTTTTATACTGTGCTGAAATTTATTGTCACTTGTCACTATGGAAACTGTTTCTTTGAGGAGTTTGTTCGGGGTATCTTCACCATGAATGGAAGCACGAGGAGTTGTTCCTCAACCTGAGGTACCTACTGAAAATATATTTTATGAAATTCCTTCGGGTATGCTTGAGAAACTGCTGGCTAATCCTTTCACAGGAGATGGATCTTCACATCCAGACTTGCATCTAATCTATGTAGATGAAGTTTGTGGTTTATTTAAGCTTGCAGGTTTACCCGAGGATTAGGTAAAGAAGAAAGTATTTCATTTATCTTTGAAGGATAAGGCGTTGACATGGTATAGGTTATGTGATGATACTGGATCATGGGGCTACAATCGGTTAAAATTGGAATTTCATCAAAAGTTCTATCCTATGCATTTAGTACATCGTGATTGCAACTTTATTTATAACTTTTGGCCTTGTGACAGGGAAAGCATAGCTCAAGCTTGGGGGAGGCTTAAATCAATGCTATATTCATGCCCCAATCATGAGCTCTCGAGATAAATCATCACTCAAAACTTTTATGCTCGGCTTTCTCATGAAGATCGTACCATGCTTGACACTTCTTGTACCGGTTCTTTTATGAAGAAGGATATTGATCACAAGTGGAATTTATTGCAGAGAATCAAACGCAACTCTGAAGATTGGGAGCTCGAGGAAGGTAAGGAGTCAGGTATGAATTTCCAGTTTGATTGCGTTAAATCTTTTGTTGAGACAAACACTTCTAGAGATTTTAGCGCTAAGTATGGACTTGACTCTGAGATAGTGGCTTCTCTATGTGAATCTTTTGCTGCTCATGTTGATCTTCCCAAATAGAAGTGGTTTAAATATCATCCTCCTGTAGAAAGCAACATAGCCAAAACCAATCTAGTTGAGGAGAAAGTCATTGCTTTTAGTGATCCTGTTGTTCCTTGTGCTTACACTGAGAAACCACCATACCCTGCTAGGATAAAGGATTATTCTAAAGCTCCAACTATGATACGTAGGGGTTACATTATACCACTTGCACCCCCTGAGGAGATTAGAGTTGAACCTAGTGTTGCTATTATCAAAGATCTCTTAGCCAAAGACATAGATGGGCATGTTATCAAATTCTGTGAGGACTCCGCTAGAATTGCTAAACCTCACGCGAAAGACAAACACGGACCTGTAGTTGGCCTGCCCGTTGTTTCTGTCAAGATAGGAGATCACTGTTACCATGGTTTATGTGATATGGGAGCTAGTGCTAGTGCAATACCCCATTCTCTATATGATGAAATCAAAGATGAGATTGCACCTGCTAAGTTAGAACCCATTGATGTCACTATTACGCTAGCTAATAGAGACACTATCTGCCCTTTGGGAATTGTGAGAGACGTAGAAGTCTTGTGTGGTAAGACGAAGTATCCTACTGATTTCCTCGTCCTTGGTACTACAAAAGATAGCTTTTGTCCCATCATATTCGATAGACCCTTTCTCAACACTGTCAATGCTCACATTGATTGCATTAAGCAGACTGTCACAGTTAGTTTCGAGGGTGTGTCTCATGAATTTAACTTCTCCAAGTTTGGAAGACAACCCCATGAAAGAGAGTCGTCTGGTAGAGATGAAATTATTGCTCTTGCCTCTATTGCCGTACCTCCTACGGATCCTTTAGAGAAATATCTTCTTGAGCATGAAAATGATATGCATATGGAGGAGAGAGGTGAGATAGATAAAATTGTCTTAGAACAATATTCTATTCTCAAGAATAATATGCCTATGTGAACTGCTTGGGGATCCTCCCCCACCAAAGGGTGATCCTGTGTTCGAGCTTAAACAGTTGCCTAATACTCTTAAGTATGCCTATCTTGATGAGAAGGAGATATATCCTGTCATAATTAGTGCTCTCCTCTCAGAGCATGAACAGAAGAAGTTACTAAGGACTCTGAGGAAGCACCGCGCTGCTATTGGATATACTCTTGATGATCTTAAGGGTATTAGTCCTAATCTATGTCAGCACAAGATTAAAACCGATCCTGACTTTAAACCAGTTGCTGATCATCAAAGGAGATTAAATCCTAAGATGAAAGAGGTCGTTAGAAAATAAATATTAAAGCTTATGGAAGCAGGAATCATTTATCCTGTTGCTCATAGTGATTGGGTAAGTCCAGTACATTGCGTACCTAAGAAGGGAGGTATCACTGTCATTCATAATGATAAGGATGAATTAATCCCACAAAGGATTATTACCGGCTATAGGATGGTGATAGAATTTCGGAAACTAAATAAGGCAACCAGGAAAGATCATTATCCTTTGCCGTTTATCGACCAAATGCTAGAAAGGCTATCAAAACACACACGCTTCTGCTTTCTAGACGGTTATTCAGGTTTCTCACAAATACATGTTGCACAATCTGATCAAGAGAAAACCACTTTCACCTGCCCTTTCGGTACCTTTGGCTATAGATGTATGCCTTTTGGCTTATGCAATGCACCTGCCACCTTCCAAAGATGTATGATGGCTATATTCTCTGACTTTTGTGAAAAGATTGTCGAGGTTTTCATGGATGACTTCTCCATTTACGGGTCTTCCTTTGATGATTATCTCAGCAACCTTGATCAAGTCTTACAGAGATGCGAAGAAACCAACCTTGTATTGAATTGGGAGAAGAGCCACTTTATGGTTAATGAAGGTATGGTCTTAGGACACCAAATTTCTGAGAGAGGCATTGAAGTTGATAAGGATAAGGTTGATGCAATTGAGAAAATGCCTTGCCCCACAGATATCAGAGGTATACGAAGTTTCCTAGGTCATGCTGGTTTCTATAGAAGGTTCATTAAAGACTTCTCTAAGATTTCTAGGCCTCTTACCAACCTCTTGCAGAAGGATTTCCTTTTGTTTTCGATGAGGATTGTGAGGAAGCCTTCGAAATACTTAAGAAGGCTTTGATAACCGCACCTATTGTTCAACCACCTGACTGGAGCTTGCCTTTTGAAATCATGTGCGACGCTAGTGATTATGCTGTTGGTGCTGTTCTAGGACAAATAGTTGACAAGAAGTTGAATATCATTCACTACGCTAGTAAAACTCTAGACAGTGCCCAAAGAAACTATGCCACTATGGAGAAGAATTTTTAGCAGTCGTGTTTGCATGTGAAAAGTTCAGATCTTACATAGTTGACTCCAAAGTCACTATTCACTCTGATCATGCTGCTATTAAGTACCTCATGGAGAAGAAGGACGCTAAGCCTAGGCTGATCAGATGGGTTCTCCTACTACAGGAATTTGATTTGCACGTCATTGACCAAAAGGGTGCGGATAACCCTATAATAGATAACTTGTCTAGGCTAGAGAATGTCCTTGATGACCCACTACCTATTGATGACAGCTTTCCTGATGAGCAACTAAGTGTCATCCGCACTTCACATAGTGCACCGTGGTATGCAGATTATGCAAATTATATCGTAGCCAAATACATACCACCCAGTTTCACCTATCAGCAAAAGAAGAAATTCTTCTTTGATTTGAGACACTACTTTTGGGATGATCCTCACCTTTATAAGGAAGGAGTAGATGGTGTTATTAGACGTTGTGTGCCTGAACATGAACAGGGACAGATCTTGTAGAAGTGTCATTCCGAAGCCTACGGAGGACACCACGCTGGAGATAGAACTGCCCATAAGGTATTGCAATCAGGTTTCTATTGGCCCACTCTCTTCAAGGATGCCCGTAAGTTTGCCTTGTCTTGCGACGAATGCCAAATAATAGGGAACATCAGTAAGCGTCAGGAGATGCCTATGAACTATTCACTTGTCATTGAACCATTTGATGTGTGGGGCTTTGATTATATGGGACCCTTCCCGAGTTCCAATGGGTACACTCACATCTTAGTTACTGTGGCTTGCGTTACTAAGTGGGTAGAGGCTATCCCCACTAAAAATGCTGATCACCACACCTCTATTAAGATGCTTAAAGAAGTCATATTCCCAAGATTTGGAGTCCCTAGATACTTGATGACTGATGGCGGTTCACAATTCATTCATGTTGTTTTCCGCAAGATGCTAGCTAAGTATGATGTTAACCATAGAATTGCATCTCCTTATCATCCTCAGTCTAGTGTTCAAGTGGAGTTGAGTAATAGGGAGATCAAGTTGATCCTACAAAAGACCGTCAATAGATCTCGAAAGAACTGGTCTAGTAAACTTGACGATGCACTATGGGCTTATAGGACTGCTTATAAGAATCCCATGGGCATGTCACCGTATAAAATGGTTTACGGTAAAGCCTGTCATTTACCTCTTGAGCTGGAACACAAAGCTTATTGGGCAATCAAAGAGCTCAACTTTGATTTCAAACTTGCCGGTGAGAAGCGGTTGTTTGATATCAGCTTGTTGGATGAATGGAGAACCCAGGCATACGAGAATGCCAAGTTGTTCAAGGAAAAAGTTAAGAGATGGCACGACAAACGAATACATAAACGAGAGTTCAATGTAGGTGATTATGTCTTGCTATACAATTCTCGTTTGAGATTCTTTGCAGGCAAGCTTCTCTCTAAACGGGAAGGTCCCTATGTTATCGAGGAAGTATATCGTTCCGGTGCCATCAAAATCAATAACACGGAAGGAAATTTTCCTAGAGTGGTAAATGGGCAAAGAATCAAGCATTACATCTCTGGAACTCCCATAAATGTTGAGACCAATATCATCAATGTCATAACTCCAGAGGAGTACAAAAGGGATGTTTACCAGCCTGTTTTAGACCCTGAAAACGAAGAAGTATCCGTTTCGGTAAGAAATTGGACTCCGATGCTTTTCCAATAGGAAATTTCTTCCGTTTTGGAATTTTTGGAAAATTAGAAAAATAAAAAGCAGTCCGGAGAGCGAACGAGGCGGCCACAAGCCCTGCCACCGCCCCCTACCCCCCTGGTGGCGGAGGGCAAGCTTGTGGGCACCTCATGTGCCTCCCGGACTCCGTTTTCTTGCGGAGGACTCCTTCTGGCCCAGAAAAAAATCAATATATAGTCGCCCGAAGGTTTTGATCTCCGTATCGCGTAGTTTTCCTCTGCTTTCGTTTCGAGCTTGTTGTCTGCCGCAGATTTAGGTCAAGATGTCTTCTCAAGATTCAGAAGAAGAGATCTATGTGGCCTATGATCGTGCTAACTCTAGGATTAATGGGGACTTGGAACCATATGGCTGGACCACTGATGAGGAAGAGGACTATGAGCCCAAGGGGAAGGAACAAATGAGTTCCGATGAAGAGGAGGCTCCTCTACCACAACCTGCAAACACCCATGTGGAGTTCAAGAAGTCAAGCCTCCCCAACTCCAGGAAGAAGCCTAAGACCATATTTATCCCCTCTCGTTTCTTGCAGGAGTGTAAGCAGGAACTTTGCCATAGAGTGTCGAAACTTGAGGAGGAAAATGACGATCTAAGGGAGCAGAACTTTTTTCTCAAGTGGAAATTAGACAAGCTCAAGACTGCTTCAACAACTTCACCACCATCACCGCCAAAGGAAGACAACTAAGCATTGGTATGGGTGATCCCCTTAGCTTCTGCCAAGCTTGGGGGAGTTGCCCTGGTATCGTATCACCTTTATATCTTTTGCTTTTACCTTTGTTTTAGTTCTTTCCTTTTCAGTTTTTATTTCTTCTCTTAGAGGAATAAGTCTTTAGTGTTTAGTTTGAGTCTTTTGCTTTTGTCTCTCCCCCGATGTATTCGAGCTCATGAGCTATATAATAAAAAGTATCTTAGTCAAGGGCTTTGCTTTGTGCCATGATCAAAAGTATGAAAAGAACGGTAGCATGAAAGATCATGAGACGATCTTATGGAAAGTGATAACTTCACATATGACACGTATGATGATTGAAACTTGTTGAGAATAAATCAACATAGACCTCAGTCATTGTTGCAATTAATAAGAAGTAATAAGGAAAGAGAGGTTCACATATAAATATATCATCTTAGACACTTTTTACAATTGTGAGCACTCACCAAACTATTACATGCCTAGGAGTAGATGTTGGACAAGGAAGACAACATAATGAATTGTGTTTGCTTGGTTCCAAACAATGTTATATGATTAGAGATCCCTTAGCATGTGACGATTGCTTCCACCTCATATTAGCCAAAACTCCTACACCAAGTAGAGATACTACTTGTGCATCCATAAACCTCCAACCAGTTTTGCCATGAGAGTCCATCATACCTACCTATGGATTGAGTAAGATCCTTCAAGTAAGTTGTCATCGGTGCAAGCAATAAAAATTGCTCTCTGATATGTATGATCTATTGGTGTGTGGAAAATAAGCTTTGTACGAACCTATGATGAGGAATACATAAAAGCGACAGGCTGCATAATAAAGTTCTTTATCACAGGAGGCAATATAAAGTGACGTTCCTCCGCACTAAGAGGACACGCATTCAAACCTCAAAAGCACATGACAACCTCTGCTTCCCTCTGCGAAGGGCCTATCTTGTACCTTTACTTTTTTCCCTTGTAAGAGTCATGGTGATCTTCACCAATTCCCTATTTTGCCTTTGCCTTGGCTACCGTCACATGCTTGGGAAAGATCTATATTCATATATCAACTTGGAGTTGAGTACCCATGCTTTATTGTTGTTGACTTTACCCTTGAGGTAAACCGTTGGGAGGCAAAACTATAAGCCCCTATCTTCCTCTGTGTCCTGCTGAAACTTTGACACCATGAGTACCACGTGAGTTGTAACAATTGTGGAAAACAAAAGAGATGATTGAGTATGTGGATTTGCCTTACAAGCTCTTATTTGACTCTTTCTGATGTTGTGATAAATTGCAATTGCTTCAATGACTATGGATTATTGTTGGTTACTTCTCGGTAAGGTTTTTGCTTCATGCTTTGCTTTGTGAAGGAATTGTTACTTTCCCATAAGAATCTTTATGATGTATTGTTGTTTTATGTGTGATCATTATGCCCTCATGTCGGTATTATGTTTTATCGACACCTTCGTCCCTCAACATGTGGACATGTTTATGAAACTTGGTTTTCGCTTGAGGACAAGCGAGGTCTAACCTTGGGGGAGTTGATACGTCCATTTTGCATCATGCTTTCATGTTGATATTTATTGCTTTATGGGCTGTTATATTACTTTGTGGTACCATATTTATGCCTTTTCTCTCTTATTTTGCAAGGTTTATTTGAAGAGGGAGAATTCAGGCAGCTAAATTCTGGACTGGAAAAGGAGCAAATCTTAGTCCACTATTCTGCACATCTCCAAATGCCCTGAAAATTTACGTGGATTTTTTTGGGATTATATAAAAAATATTGGCCGAAAGAAGTACCAGAGGGGGGCTGCTAGGGCGCCACAAGCCCTGACGCCGCCACCACCCCCCTGGTGGCGCAGAGCAAGCTTGTGGGCTCCCTGGCGGCCCACTAGCCTCCCATCTTTTGCTATATGAAGGGTTTCGTTCCAGAAAAAAAATCATTCGGGAGATTTTTCGTGGTTTCGCCGCCGTGACGAGGCGGAACTTGAGCAGATCTAATCTAGAGCTCCAGCAGGACGATCCTGCCGGGGAAACTTCCCTCCCGGAGGGGGAAATCATCGCCATCGTCATCACCAACACTCCTCTCGTCGGAGGGGAGGCATCTTCATCAACATCTTCATCAGCACCATCTCTTCTTCAATCCCTAGTTCATCTCTTGTAACCAATCTTCGTCTCGCAACTCTGATTGGTACTTGTAAGGTTGCTAGTAGTGTTGATTAATCTTTGTAGTTGATGCTAGCTGGATTACTTGGTGGAAGAGTTTATGTTCAGATCCTTGATGCTATTCATTACACCTCTGATCATGATTATGATTATGCTTTGTGAGTAGTTACTTTCGTTCCTGAGGACATGGGATAAGTCATGCTGATAATAGTCATTGAATTTGATATTCGTTCGGTATTTTGATATGTTGTATGTTGTCTTTTCCTCTAGTGGTGTTATGTGAACGTCGAATACATAACACTTCACCATATTTGGGCCTAGAGGAAGGCATTGGGGAGTAGTAAGTAGATGATGGGTTGCTGGAGTGACAGAAGCTTAAACCCCAGTCTATGCGTTGCTTCGTAAGGGGCTGATTTGGATCCACTAGTTTAATGCTATGGTTAGACGTTGTCTTAATTCTTCTTTTGTAGTTGCGGATGCTTGCGAGAGAGTTTAATCATAAGTGGGATGCTTGTCAAAGTAAGGGCAGTACCCAAGCGTCGGTCCACCCACATATCAAACTATGAAAGTAACGAACGCGAATCATATGAACATGATGAAACTAGCATGACAGAAATTCCCGTGTGTCCTCGGGAGCGTTTTTCCTCCTATAAGACTTTGTTCAGGCTTGTCCCTTGCTACAAAAGGGATTGGGCCACTTGCTGCACCGTTGCTACTACTTGTTACTTGTTACTTCTTTCTTGCTACGTTTCACCTCGCTACACAATCACTTGTTACCGCTACTTTCAGTGCTTGCAGTTATTACCTTGCTGAAATCCATTTATCACAGCCTTCTGCTCCTCGTTGGGTTCGACACTCTTACTTATCGAAAGGACTACGATTGATCCCCTATACTTGTGGGTCATCAATGCAGCACAGGAGCAGTAAGTATTTCCCTCAGTTTGAGAACCAAGGTATCGAACCAAAGGGAGGGCCTCGTCAAGTCCAAAGTACCTGCACAAACACAAACAAGCTTGCACCCAACTCTTCAAAGGGGTTGTCAATCCCTTCAAGATTGTTTGCAAAAGTGAGATCTGAAGGCGGAAGCTGCAACGAAGTGAAAAGTGTAAGGCTGAAAATATGGTGTGGAGTAGACCCTGGGGGCCATATTGTTCACTAGAGGCTTCTCTCAAAATAGCAAATATCATGGTGGGTGAATAAATTACTGTCGAGCAATTGATAGAACCGCGCAAAGTCATGACGATATCTAAGGAAATGATCATACATATAGGCATCACGTCCGAGACAAGTAGACCCATACTTTCTGCATCTACTACTATTACTCCACACATCGACCGCTATGCAGCATGCATCTAGTGTATTGAAATCATGATGAACAAAGTAACGCCTTAAGCAAGATGACATGATGTAGAGGGATAAACTCGAACCAATGATGAAAACCACATCTTTTTGCCCTTGATGGCAACAGCATGATGCGTGCCTCGCTACCCCTTCTGTCACTGGGTGAGGTCACCGCACGGTATGAACCCTAAACTAAGCACTTCTCCCATTGCAAGAATCATAGATCAAGTTGGCCAAACAAAACCCACAACTCGAAGAGAATTACAAGGATATGAAATCATGCATATAAGAGATCAGAAGAAACTCAAATAAGATTCATAGATAATCTGATCATAAATCCACAATTCATCGGATCTCGACAAACACACCGCAAAAGAAGATTACATCGGATAGATCTCCATGAAGATCATGGAGAACTTTGTATTGAACATCCAAGAGAGAGAAGAAGCCATCTAGCTACTAGTTATGGACCCGTAGGTCTATGGTGAACTACTCACGCATCATCGGAGAGGTCATGGTGTTGATGAAGAAGCCCTTCGTATTCAAATCCCCTCTCCTACAGGGCACCAAAACGTGCCCCAGATGGGATCTTGCGGAGAAAGAAGCTTGTGGCGGCGAAAAAGTATTTTGGTGGATCTCCTGATTTTTTCTGGGATTTTAGGTAATTTATAGGCTAAGGAGCTAGGGCAGGGGAGTCCAGGGAGCCCACAAGCCTGGGAGGCGCGGGCCCCCCTGGCCGCGCCATGAGGGCTTGTGGCCTTCCCCGGGACTCCGTGCCTTGGTTCCCAACCTTTCTGCGTATCTTCTGTTCCGGAAAAAATCTTTTCGGAAGTTTTATTCCGTTTGGACTCCGTTTAAAATCCTCCTCTGAAAAGGGTCAAAAACACGGAAAAAATAGGAACTTGCACTTGGCACTGAGTTAATAAGTTAGTCCCAAAAAAGATATAAAAGGCATGCAAAACATCCCAAGTTTTACAAGATAATAGCATGAAACCATGAAAAATTATAGATACATTGGAGACGTATCAAGCATTCCCAAGCTTAAATCCTGCTCGTCCTCGAGTAGGGAAGTGATAAAGAACGAATTTTTGATGTGGAATGCTACCTAGCATAGTTGTCCTTTGCAACTTCTTCACGTGGCATGAATATTCAGATCCGTACGATTCGAAAAATAGTTTTCTATTGACATGAAAACAGTAATACTTCAAGCAAACTAGCAAAGGAATCATGAACTTTCAAAATAGCAAGGCCAAAGAAAGTTATCCCTACAAAATCATATAGTCTGGCTATGCTCCATCATCCTCACACAACTAATGTAAATCATGCACAACCCCAGAATTGGCCAAGTAATTGTTTTCACACTCTTACTTTCTCAAACTTTTTATAACTATCACGCAATACATGAGCGCGAGCCATGGATATAGCACTATAGGTGGAATAGAGTTTGGTGGTGGTTGTGAGACAAAAAGGAGGAGATGGTCACATTGACTCGGCGTATCAATAGGCTATGGAGATTCCCATTAATAGATATCAACGTGAAAGAGTATAGATTGACATACAAGAGATGCACCAGGGCTATAAGTATGTGAAAGCTCAAGGGAAAACTAGTGGGTCTGCATCCAACTTGCTTGCTCACGAAGACCTAGGGCAATTTTGAGGAAGCCCATCATTGGAATATACAAGCCAAGTTATAAAATGAAGATTCCCACTAGCATATGGTAGTGACAAAGCAAGAAGCTCTCAATCATGAAGAACATGGTGCTATTATGAAGCACAAGTGTGGAAAAAGATAGTAGCATTGTCCCTTCTCTCTTTTTCTCTCATTTTTTTATTTGGGCTGTTAGGCCTCTTTTTTTCTTTTCTCTCTTCTCTTTTTTTTGTTTTTGGGATCTTTGGCCTCTTTTTTATTTATTTCCTCACATGGGACAATGCTCTAATAATGATGATCGTCACACTTTTAGTTACTCAAAGCTCAATCACAATGATGATGACTCCATAGGAAATGCTTCCGGCAGTGTACCGGGATGTGCAACGATCTAGTATGATCATGCAATGGCAATATGAAAGTGATGGCACAAGTCATTAGACGGAACGGTGGTAGTTGCATGGCAATATATCTCGGAATGGCTATGAAAGTGCCATAGTAGGTAGGTACGGTGGCTGTTTTGAGGAAGGAATTTGGTGGGTTTGTGCACCGGCGAGAATTGTGCGGCGCTAGAGAGGCTAGCAATGGTGGAAGGTGAAAGTGCATCTATACCATGGACTCAACATTAGTCATAAAGAACTCACATACTTGTTGCAAAAGTTTTTATTAGTAATCGAAACAAAGTGCTAAACGCATACTCCGAGGGGAAGGGTTGGTGGTGTAAACCATCGCGCAATCCCGACCTCAACATAAAGGATGACAATCAATAGATCAATTATGCTCTGACTTCCTAACATAGCGGTTCACCATACGTGCATGCTACGGGAATCACTAACTTCAACACAAGTATTTCTAGATTCACAACACCATACTAACATAACTCTCAATATTACTGAATCCGTGTCTCAAAACTAATTGAGAGGAATCGAAACTTCTCTTTCTACTCAATAAACATGAAGATGGAGGTTTTTGCATCCTCTTTGGGTACCTAGCACATGGGACTTTTTTCATAGCATAAGCCAACTACCGAATCACGCACCGTCATGCTCTAAAGATATAAGTGAAGCACAAGAGCAAAAGTATCTAGCTCAAAAGATATAAGTGAAGCACTAGAGCAAAAGTATCTAGCTCAAAAGATATGAGTGAAGTACTAGAGCAAAAGTATCTAGCTCAAAAGATATAAGTGAAGCACAATGAGCATTCTAGCAAAATCACGATGAGTGCATGTGTCTCTCTCTCAAAAAGGTGTGCAGCAAGGATGATTGTTACACAACAAAAAGAAAAGACTCCTATGATACAAGACGCTCCAAGCAAAACACATATCATGTGGTGAATAAAAATATAGCTCCAAGTAAAGTTACCGATGGATTGAAGACCAAAGAGGGGATGCCTTCCCGGGGCATCCCCAAGCTTAGGCTTTTTGGTGTCCTTGAATTTGGCTTGGGGGGCCTTGGGCATCCCCAAGCTTCATCTCTTTCCACTCCTTATCTCTTTGTCCATGAGAACGTCAAAACTTAAAAACTTCACAACACAAAACTTAAACAGAAACTTGTGATATCATTAGTACAACAAAACAAACTACCACTTCCTTTGGTACTGTAGCAAACTTGAATTCCATCCATATTGATGATGGGCTACTGTATTCTCACTTTTCTATGGCTAGTACCCCCCGATACTAACCATAGTTTCATCAAAACAAGCAACCAACTCAACAAAAACAGAATCTGTCAAAAACAGACCAGTCTATAGCAATCTGTATACTTTGTATACTTCTGTACCTCAAAAAATCTGAAAAATTACGACGGTCTGGGGAAAAAGCATATAAATCAGCAGCAAAATGAATCAACTCAAAATCTCTTTCTGAATAAAAATGAAAAATCATCTCGTGAGCGAAAAGTTTCTGTCTTTTTCCAGCAGGATCAAACAACCATTACCAAGACTAGTCATAAAGGTTTTGCTTGGCTCAAACACAAAAAGAAACACAAAAAACACAATCACAACAGAATTATGAAAGTGTGGACGCAACAAAATAGAAAGAAAAAAAATAAATTCATTGGGTTGCCTCCCAACAAGCGCTATTGTTTAACGCCCTTAGCTAGGCATAAAAGCGATAGAATCACGTATCGTCGTCTTTGGTGCTCAAACCATAAGTAGCCCTCATCATGGATTCATAAGGCAATCTTATTTTCTTTCTAGGAAATTGTTCCATGCCCTTCCTTAAAGCAAATTGAAATCTAATATTCCCTTCCTTCATATCGATGATAGCACCGATAGTCCTTAGGAAAGGTCTACCAAGAATAATAGGGCATGTAGGATTGCAATCAATGTCAAGCACAATGAAATCCACGGGTACATAGTTCCTATTTGCAATAATAAGAACATCATTGATCCTTCCCATGGGTTTCTTGATAGTAGAATCAGCAAGATGCAAATTAAGAGAACACTCTTCAATCTCATTAAAACCCAGAATATCACATAAAGACTTTGGAATCGCAGAAACACTAGCACCCAAATCACACAAAGCATTGCACTCATAGTTTTTGATTTTGATTTTGATGGTAGGTTCCCACTCATCATGAAGATTTTTAGGGATAGAGACTTCCAATTCAAGTTTCTCTTCAAGAGCTTTTATCATAGCTTCGACGATATGATCGGTAAAGGCTTTGTTTTGGCTATAAGCGTGCGGAGAGTTTAACATGGATTGCATCAAAGAAATACATTCAATCAAGGAGCAACTATCATAATTGAATTCCTTGAAATCCATGGTAGTAATTTCATTACTACTCAAAATTTTAACGTCTTCTACTCCACTTTTAACGCTTTTAGCATCAAGATAGATGGACTCTGAATCATTGGGGCACCTTTCAACCAAAGTGGATTCATATCCAGCCCCATAATTATTAGGTTTGACACAAGAAAACAAAGATTCAATGGGAGTCACACCAAGCACTTTAAGATCTTCATGATTCTCATCACGAGAACACGCCTTTTTAAGCCATTCATGTCTAGCACGAATTTGGGCGGTTCTTTCTTGGCTCTCAATCATGGAAACACGCATAGCTTTCGAAGTTTCATCCATGTTGATTTTGGGAGGAGCACATATAACTTTCAAAGCATCAACATCACAAGAAATCCTATCAACACTCTTAGCCAAATCGTCAATTTTGAGTAGTTTTTCCTCTATGGACGCATTGAAAATCTTTTGAGAGTTGATGAAATCTTTGATATTACTCTCTAGATCATAGGGTAATCTATTGTAATTCCCATGGGTATTGTTGTAGGAGTTGCCAAAGTTATTAGATTAGTTACTAGGAAAAGGCCTAGGAATATAGTTTCCCCTAAAAGCATTGTTGTTGCCAAAATTATTCCTACCAACAAAATTTACGTCCAAGCTAGCGTTTCTACTCTCAACCAAAGAAGACAAAGGCAAATCATTAGGGTCCAAAGGAGCACTTCTACTGGGAACCAAATTCATTAACTCGTCCATCTTAGCACTCAACGAGTTAATTTCTTCTATAGCGTGTACCTTCTTACTAGTAGGTGACCTTTCAGTGTGCCACTGAGAGTAGTTCGTCATGATGTTGTCTAGGAGCTTTGTGGCTTCTCCTAACGTGATTTCGATGAACGTTCCACCTGAGGCAGAGTCCAAGATAATTCTAGAAGCGAAATTCAAGCGAGCGTAAAAGATTTGAATAATCATCCAAAGGCTCAAGCCATGAGCGGGACAATTTCTAATCATTAATTTCATTCTCTCCCAAGCTTGTGCAACATGCTCATGCTCCTAATTTTTTTGGGACTCTTTGGGAATTTATAGGCGCAAGATCTAGGTCAGGGGACCTCCAGGGGGCCCACAAGCCTGCATGGCACCCCCCCTTGCTGCGGGATGGGGGCTTGTGGGGCCCCTGGGGCTCTTCTGGCTTGGCCCCCAAGCTCTCCGATCTTCTTCCGTTCCAGAAAAAATCTTTTCGGGGATTTTCTTCCGTTTGGACTCCGTTTCAAAATCTCCTCTGAAAGGGGTCAAAAACATGGAAAAAACAGGAACTGGCACTTGGCACTGAGTTAATAAGTTAGTCCCAGAAAATAAATAAAAGGCATGCAAAACATCCCAAGTTTGAAAAGATAATAGCATGAAACCATCAAAATTACAGATACGTTGGAGACGTATCAAAGATCATACCCTAAGTTTCAGACTTCAAATTTTGAAAAATCATTCTGTGTTTTGTGATGCTCAACCCTTCTTCCTTTCCTATATCCGATTCATAGGTTTGCTGGTTTGCTGCTGAGTTTTTGCTTGTGTGCCAAGATGTCTGGATGTGAACATAGCCAGAATGATTCCACAAAGAAAAGTGTTGAGATGGACTCAAGCACTAGTCCTGAGAAACTGACTCTGACCCTCGATCTTACAGCTCTCATGGCTTGCCCAAGGCAGCCACCACGTAGAGTTAGAAACTGGACTTAGATGAAGAAGACTCAGACTTTGTGCCAGAGGAAACTTGAGCTCCTCCAAAGGCTCCTAAGAAGACTGTGAGGAAAGAGTATGCTAGACCTGTTGATGTTAGAGCTCCTGAGTTTGCAAGGCAGAGCACAACACTCTCGACAGATAAACCTGCCAAGAATGCTGGAGTGAAGAGAGCCAAGAAGAGGGTAGTTCATGTTATTGGGGGACAGACTTCTATGCATGAGGACCGTGAAGATGATGCTGGAGAAGATGATATCCCAGCTCCTCCTACGAAGAATAAGCTCATGGCTTATGCCATGCCCAGGAAATATGCACCTAAGCCTCCATCCAAGGCTAAGAAGGATCTAGCTCATAGAAAGACTACAAAGGATATTCCTGTAGCTACCAAGGAGAAAGGCCCTGCTTCTAGTGCCTTTGTTGCAGAGGAAGAATATGAGAATGCACCTATTCTCATAAAGCTCCGACCAAATCTGCCATTACACAATGCTGCTCACCCAGTAGCCGAAGATATGAGGAAGAGGAAAGATGCAGGTTTGAGGAAATGGAGAGTTGCAGATCCATATGCTATAAGGAGAAGAACCACTGTTGATCCAAGGTTTCACACCAAGGAACAACAAGATTTCTATGAGACTGTCGTGTATGACAAGAGTCCAGCTGTCAGTGATATGAGATATGTTGACTGGGCTTACATCAAAGCCAGTGAAAATTTCTTTCCCCACGTGCAAGAAAATTTCAGGTTAGTGGACATTGAAGATTTTGTTGGAAAAGAGATGACCCCATGGAATGATGAGTTGATCATGCAATTTTACTCGATTGTTCATTTCTATGGAGATGGTTCTATTGTGTGGATGACTCATGGTCACAAGTATGAGTCTACGATTGATGAGTGGGCCACTATCATTGGTACCCCCAAGCAGAAAGAGAATGATGTTGATGTGTATTCTGAAGCAAAGATGAGCCACAACAACATGGACAATATGTACAAGTCAACTCCACACAAGTATTTGGCAATTGACAAGATGGGCTCAGTATACTTCTTGCAAGCAGGGATACTGACAACTAACACCATTTTGAGACACACCTTGATGCCTAAATCAGGTGATGATAGGATGATTCGAGGTCACTCCATCAATCCGCTGCACCATTTGGACTCTCACACTAGATTCAGAGTGATGGACTTGATAGTAGAGACTATCCGGAGGACTGCTGCTGATCAAAAAAGATCTTGTGGATATGCCCCTTACATTCAGATGCTTAGCAATGTCAAGCTAGGCAAGCATGTATATCTCCTTGATCGTCCCCATCTACCCCTTCAGCCAGAATTTGAATACAATGTTGTGGTGATGGATGAAAATGATCCTAGCTCAGTTGGAGCAAGAATGGTAGTAGAGGCAGCAGAAGCTGAGGCTGCTAGAAATGAGCCACCACCAGTTCCACAGCTCAGAACTCAACCTGAGCAAATGGCATTTCTAGTTAGCTCTATCCAAGGTATGGAGAAGAACATCGAGGAGATGCTGCAAAATCAGAAAAGCCTTGAGAGAGTCGTGGAAACAAAGTTTCATGACATGGGTATGAAGGTAACAGAGTTGCCCACTATAGTCAAACAGCTTCAACATGAAGTTGACTCGGTGGAGATACCACACTCACATGATGATGATGAAGATGAAGATGATGAAGAGTCACCTCCTCGCACTACCACATGGTTTAGCACCCAGCCTAGATCAGCTCTTGTACCTGCTCAAGAGACAAGACAAACTTCATGAGCTCAAGCATCTGCACCTTCAGCACCAGCTCCAGCTCAAGCACCTCCAATATCCACTCCTCCAGCTCCAGGACACTCAACAGATTCCTTCGTGGACGCTCTTCTGTCAGCTCCATCATCAGCTGCCTAGAGAGACGAGTAGCTCTATACTTTTTGAACTTTTTGGTAACTTGTTGCCAAAGGGGGTAAACGTATAGATCATAGACTGAGAGAGAGAGAGAGAGATAGGGATCTTTTGACTTTATTTGCTCTCATTTGGTTTTAAAACTTTGGTCTTTTGGATGACTTTATCTCGTTATCATGTTTTGATCATACGCTTTGCTTGGTTGATGCTACACTATTATCTTTTTAGCTATCTATGTGATGATCATTCACCTATATTATTGGTGTCATGTGCATTACTATTCATTCTTATCTTGTATGCGCACCACCAAGATGTATGTGACATGGAAGAGTGACCCATGATCCTAATCGATTGTGCATTTGCATTCAAACGCAAATTTTAAAATAATGCACAAATTTAGGGGGAGCTCTTGCTTTTCACATACTTCTCAAAGCGTCGATGCTAATCATTGATTATATCTTTTGTCGAAGCTTTGATCTATATGTTGTCATCAATTACCAAAATGGTGAGATTGAAAGCACAATTGCTCCCTAGGGTGGTTTTGATAATTGATCACAACATATGCATCATTGGACTAATATGTTTTTACAAGTATATTCAAGAAAAGTTCAAAATATTCTTTGGCTAAAGGCTTATGTGGAGATGCCCCTTGATGCAAGAAAGGAATAAGATTGGCTCAAGCTTCAAGCTAGAAGACTCTTCATTTTATATTTGTGAGAAATCACTTTTGAGTACATAGGAAAGCCAATACTATTAAAAGGGGGTGAGGTATTAAAATGAACTGATTGCTCAAGTGCTCGAAGTTAGCCACCAAAATACTCAGTCATTTTCCCACATAACCATTTTGTCCAATTCCACATACTCAAATTCGGTGTCACCAACTTTCATATTTCGAACCCACCGAGTTTGACCTCATATAGAAAACAAAGCCATTCCCACCAAATCGATGCAACCGAATCCATATCGGTGCTACCGAGTTTAGGGTGACCAACTTTCTGTTGCCTCGGTACACAAAATCGGAATTTCTGAGTTTGAGTATCGGTGCCACCGAGTTTGGTCATCTGACCATTAGCCACCTTTTCGGTGCCACCGGGTTGTGTATATCGGTCCCACCGAGATTCAAAATTTGTTGCCTTTCATGCTAATCGGTACCACCGAGTTTATGACTATGGTGTGATCAAGTTTGCCACTTTAGGTGTAACGATTGGATTTTGTGTGCTGCCTATATATACCCCTTAACCCACCTCTCATTCATGGGAGAAGCACTCAGAACACACACTTCATTGCCAGATCCATTTTCTGAGAGAGAACCACCTACTCATGTGTTGAGACCAAGATATTCCAATCCAACCATTTGAAACTTGATCTCTAGACTCCCCAAACTGCTTTCCACCAAATCAATCTATCCTACCCATGCCTATTCTGTGAGAGAGTGATTTTGTATTGAGGAGACTATCTTTAGAAGCACAAGAGCAAGGAGTTCATTGATCTACCACATCTATTACCTTTTGGAGGGTGGTGCCTCCTAGATCGGTTAGGTGTCGCTTGGGAGCCTCCTACTTCGTGTTGTGGAGTTGAACCAAAATGTTTGTAAGGGCAAGGAGATCGCCTACTTCGCAAAGATCTACCGTGAGTAAGGCTAGTCCCTCGTGGGCGGAAGCCGTGGTGGAATAGACAAGGCCGCTTCTTCATGGAACCCTTGTGGGGGGGGCCCTGCGTGGACTCTCACACCCATTACCCTCTGTGGGTTGAATTCTCCACTAACATGGGCGTACGATAGCGCCACCTATCGAACCATGCCAAAAATCACCGTGTCAACCTCATGCATTTGATCTCCCTACCTTACTCCTTTACTTTACACTTGCATATATTACATTCTACTTCTAGACTCTTAGAACTGCATGTGTAGAGTGTACTTGACTTGCCATAACTGCCAAAGGTGTCTCTCAACTAAAATTGGGAAAAGGCAAAAAAATATCTTGTCAAGTAGTCTAATCCCTCCTCTAGACATACTTTCGATCCTACATGTTTGCTTATATTCACATAGAAGTTATATTGTCATGGATCCTCTAACATGTGATGCTTGCTCAAAACCTTTGCTAGCCAAAACGTCGCATCAAGTAGAGATACTACTTGTGCATCCAAAAACCCTTGAACCCAGTTTCTTGTCATGAGAGTCCACCATATCTACATATGGATTGAATAAGATCCTCCAAGTAATTTTTCATCGGTGCACAAGTAATAAATTTTTGTTCCTAGATATGTATGATCTTTTATTGCAAGGGAAAATAATCTTTGTACGAACTTGTGATGGCAATGAAATAAAGACAACATATTGTATAATAAAGGTTGCCATCATAAGGGGCAATATAAAGTTACGTTCCTTTCCATTAAGAACTTGCACATCCAAACAAAAAGTGCATGAAAACATCTTCTTCCCTTTATGAAGGTGTAACAGCCCAAGTGTGGTCCTCCCTATTTTGTAACCTATCCAACCTCTTCATGTATGATCTTTCCATGTGGGTATTAATATGAGTGGCATCATCATCATCATTGTTTTGCATATATTATTTCGCTAAGTTAATGTCATGTTCATCTCACTTGTTGTGCTACATGTTTGCATTGTGCCTCTTGTCATTTTGTTGCATTGAATCATGCATCATAACATATGGTTTATTTTGGTGTCTATGTTGTGAGTGCCTCCCCTCTTTCAAGTGATTGCATTCACCAAGTTTCATAAAATCAAGCCAAGTTCAACTTTATGTCATCCTCACCTATTATTTCAAGTTATTACATCAAATGACTACCGCTGTTCATTACCAAAGAAAAAAAATCATAGGATTGTTTCGGGATGAAGCGCCACCATCTCGAGGCGGAACTTGGGCACGAGCAATTATGCTCTCCGACGGAGCGATTCCGCTAGGAAACTTCCCTTTGGGAGGGAGAAATCAAAGTCGTCGTCATCACCAACGCTTCCACCATCGTGGGATGACCAATCTTCATCAACATCTTCACCAGCACAATCTCATCCTAGACCCTAGTTCATCTCTTGTATTCAATCTTAGTCTCGAAATCTCAGATTGGTACCTGTGGGTTGCTAGTAGTGTTTATTACACCTTATAGTTGATGTTAGTTGGTTTACTTGGTGATAGATCATATGTTTAGATCCTTAATCATATTCATTAGACCTGTGACCTTGAACATGGTGATGATTTGTGAGTAGTTACTTTTGTTCTTGAGGACATGGGATAAGTCTTGTTATAAGTAATCATGTGATGTTGGTATTCATTCCATATCTTGATGATGTGTATGTCGCTCTTCCTTTAATGGTGTCATGTGAACGTATACTACATGACACTTCACCATATTTGGGCCTAAGGGAAAGCATTGGAGAGTAATAAGTAGATATGGGCTGCGAGAGTGACAGATGCTTAAACCCTAGTTTATGCATTATTTCATAAGGGGCTGGTTTGGATCCATATGTTCCATGCTATGGTTAGACTTATCTTAATTCTTCTTTTGTAGTTGCGGATGCTTGCGAGAGCGGGTAATCATAAGACGGTCATTTGTTCAAGTAAGAATTGCATGCTAGCATCGGTTCACACACATATCAAATTATCAAAGTACCGAACACGAATCAACTAAACATGATGAACGTGACTAGACAACAATTCCCACGTGTCTTCGAGAGTGTTTTACTTTATATAAGAGAACTTTAAGGCTTGTCCTTTTCTACAAAAATGATTGGGCCACCTTTCTGAACTCTAGTTACAATTGCTACTTGTTCCTTGTTACGAATTACACTACTATACAACTATCTGTTGCCGCTGCTCTCAATGCTTGCAGGAATTACTTTGCTGAAACTACTTGTCATTTCCTTCTGTTTCTCATTTGGTTCGACACTCCTACTTATCGAAAGGACTACGATTGATCCCCTATACTTGTGGGTCATCAATGACCCACAAGTACAATGGATCACAAACATTCTTTGAGAGTAGTACTTCATCCAAATTTATTGATTCGACATAACTGGAGTCAAAGAATATTTATACGCCTTAGGAGTAGAGTTGTCAATTCAACCACACCTCAGAGATAACTTTTCTAGCAGCAATTTATTAGTAGAACAGTAATATGATAGTAGTGATAGTACTATTGATAAAGTAACAGTAGCAACAACAAGAGTAACAAGTTTGTAGCAAGTAGAGCAGTAGTAACTTTAGAAAAGGCAACAACAGTAAACTGAAGGCATGGAGTAGCGATGGATCTTTATATGAAATTCGACATGTAACTATCACAATCTAGAGTGATACACAATAGCTCCAATTCATCAATCATATGTAGGCATGTATTCCGTATATAGTCATACGTGCTTGCGATAAGAAAATGCATAACATCTTTTGTCCTACCCTCCCATGGTAGCGTGGTCCTAATGGATACTAAGAGTAATACCCAGAAAAATATATTAACACATAGTGAATACATAAACTCCTTAGTTAAGTTCATCCCTGTCGATATCCCAATGTGTCACCTTGGGGTTTAGGGTTCAGAACTACAACATGTGCATACAACTTGCAGATAAGATCAAGAACACAAATGTATTCATGAAAACATAACATATTCAGAAATCATGACACTCGGGGCATAATGCCAAGCATTAAGCATAGCAAAGTCATAGGAACATCAATCTCATAACGTAGTGGATACTAGGGATCAAACCCTAACAAATTACCACAATTACATATGAAATTTCATCCAACGCCCATCTACCTCGAGTATGCCTACAAAAGAATTACTCACACATGTTTTTGAACATCATAGAATTGTTGATGGAGAAAGGTTGGTGATGACGACGAAGACGAATCCCTCTCTCTAGAGCCACGAAGAGACTCCAAATTAGGGCTCCCAATGAAGAACGAGAGGTGGCAACGGCTCTGTGTCGTAAAGCGCGATAAAACTTTATGTTTATTTTCTCTCAGAGGATGTGAATATATAGTGATGGAATTAGGTCCGACGAAGGTCTAATGGGCCACAAGCTCAGGTGGCATGACCAGGGGGTGGTCGTGCGACCAACCCTTGTGGCTTCCAAGTGGGGGCCCCTCTAGTAACTCTTTGCTCTAGTATTTTTTTATTTATTCCAAAATAATTCTTCATAAAATTTCGTCCAATTCCAAGAACTTTTTATTTCTGCACAAAAAATGATACCAAGGTTCTGTTGAAAACAATGTTAGTTCGAGTTAGTTTCACTCAAATCATGCAAATTAGGGGGGCAAAACAAGAGCAAAAGTGTTTGGAAAAGTAGATACGATGGAGATGTATCATGGCATCTTGTACTTGCCCTCCAATCGTTAACCTCTGCCTCCTTGGCCAGGAACATCACACCACGTCATCGCCTTGAGTTCTTGGTTGTTGGACTTCTTCATCGACCACAGATCAAGCCATGAGCCGCAAGCTCCGCTCGTCCATGCCCATCTTGGAGATCTACTCTTCCATGCCCGGTTCGAGCCTCTCCTTCCTTTTTGTTTTCCTCGGATATGAAAGTCATCTAGCGGCATGATAACAAGAATCAATAGCGGCAAGTAGCGTTGTTGCTGGTTGGCTGTGCGGTAATTAGCGGCAACCGGTGAAAAGTGGAAGATGTTGTATGTATGCATTGTAATTCTTGTTCTTTTGGCAAAGAGGATTTCTTTGTGATTTACACAAACTCGATTATATATCGCAGTTTTCTTTGTTTGTGTTTTAGACTAGATGGTACTCCCTGTGTCCCATAATGTAAGACAGTTTTGACATACTACAATGTCAAAAACTGTCTTACATTATAGGACGAAGGGAGTATTTCTTTTCAATTTAGCACTCCAATCTAACTTGTTTGTTGTGGATGAGCTATCTAGCCCATCTGAGTTTGAGTCACGGAACGACCCATGGTGTTTAGAAAGGGCTAGTCCTATAAAAAAAATGAGGGGAAAAGGGCTAATCCCACTTTTTTTAGGTAAAAGGGCTAATCCCACATGATCTCGTGTTTTTTGTTGTTGAACCAAACACACCAACCATTGCTTTGTACATTCTCGAGGCCCAAGCCAACCACTTCCTTCATTTTTATATACAAGGCCACTATCAAAATTACAATTTACATATATACAAGGCCACTAACATTAATCGATGCAATATTAATGGTGTTTGCCTCGTAGTACTAGCAAAGAAGGACATTAATTATCCCTTGCATGCATGCAGGAATGAGATCATTGGCTTGATATACATGAAAGAGAAAAATACACATTAATTTACACGGTAAACAAGGAGACAAGTTGTCTTGCAACATTGACTTAGAAGGCATGTAATATGTGTTTACGACCTTGTATATAAAAATGGAGGGAGTAGCATTTTTTAGACAGGCCCAACCCAACTACTCGCATTTTTTAGACAGGCCCAACCCAATTAGCAAATTGCTCAAACCCCAACATTCCTCTCCCCTGGGCGCTGGCGCTAGTGCATTCTCGAAGTACCGAAGTCAATCGGCGGCGGTGCGGCGCCTGCACGTCGACGGCTGCCTTCTCAAGCGCGGAGCCTGCACATCGGCGGCTGACCTGCCCTCTTACGCCCCACCTTCCTAGCTTCTTTTGCCCCGCGACGCCGGAGAACGCCGGCGGCTGCCTCTCTTGCTCCCGCACGCCGCACGCCGCACGCCGCACCAGCCTAAGCTCTGCCGGCTGACTGAGGTGAGCTGGACAGGGATTAATTGCTTCTTCGGGCTTTTGCGGACACCCATCCGGAGGCCTGCAATTGAAAGAGAAGCCTTTGCTTCCCCTTCCCTCCTCGGCATCACTCGCAAACCTAGCTACTTGCCGCCGCCGAGGACGAGATGGCGCCACTCGCACCCAAGCGCCGCAAGGCGGTACCTTCCCCTCCCCTTTCGCAGGCTTCTTCCGACTCCGGCAGCGACTCCGATCTCAACCTCCACGACAACTCCGACCCAGAGGACGGCTTCTTCTCCTCAAGGAGCGCTGCCAATGACGACGACCAAGATTTCTCCGCCGTAACTCTCCACCTCCTCTCATTTTCCTTTCGCTCACATGCTTAGATTGCTTAGTTATTTTGTGTCTGTCTCTCTTTGGTTAGAGCGACGAGGGGGGCGACCACGAGGAGGAGAGCGACCATGAGGATGATGATGATGGTGAGATGGGGGAGCTCGAGCAGGAGTATCGCGCCCTCCAGGCCAATCAACAGTAATGTTTCCCTTCCACCCGTCCTCTACATGCCTCACTTTCACACGGTTTACTTTACAATCTACTTCATGATCTCACTTATATTTATTCTCTTCTAGTTCTACATAAGCATATGTTTTTCTTTCACGCGCAGAAGCATTATTCAGACCTTGAAACAGCACAGGGATGGCGATGTCTCAAGAGGCCAGGCAGTCAAAAACCAAAAGGTATTATTTGATCTGCTTGGCTAACATGACATCTAGTCATGATCATGTGCGATTGCGCAGCAATCCTTCACATTCATTGTATTTAAGCTTTCAAGCTATTAACCTTTACATCCAATTTCTGTTTACTGAAGGCGCTATGGGATAAGACCCTGGAAATGAGATTCTTGCTGCAAAAGGCATTTACAACTTCAAACAAGCTTCCCAAGGCCTGTTTCTCTACTATGGCTGCAACATTCATCTTTGTTTATTCGTCGTAAAATGCACGATTGTAGGCCGCATTCTAATGTATATACTGTATTCTGTTCTTGCAGGATCCCACCAAGTCAAGGTTCTGTGGTCATGAACAGGAGATAGAGCAAGCATATGTTGATCTGTTGGACTCATCGAAACAGACACTTGGCTCCATGCTTGAGCTGCAGGAGGTTCGGTCACCTGCTCATGTTTTTTTTTTTTTTTTGCTTCGATGCTATAGTATAGTCTATACATTTGTTAGTCCAGGTTTTCTTACTGCCCACAATATGCTCCCCAAAACTAACTGTAGGCTTTACTAGAGCGGAACCAGGTCGCAAAGGGTGTGAAAGGTACTACTGTTATCCAGTCTCTCTCATTCTGAAAGATGCCTCGAAACGTTCGATAATCCTGACTTATTAACAGATACTGTGCCTAACTCAACTGGAGAGAATGACGATTGGTTGCAAATGCAGAAAATGCAGACAAGGTAACCTTTTGCATTAACAGAGACTGTGATGAAGTACTGTGGGATATGCTCTTCAATGTGTTACAGTGTCTTGCATAGCAGCAGATCCTTTGTTAATCAGCACATGTCCAGTTCTGCACTTGTATACCAGTAGAATGTGTTTTGTGCTTTTATACTGTATCATACCAGTAGAATGTGTTTTGTGCTTAATAGTTAATACTGATCATCTAAATTCTTCCCTACTTCTGTATCATTTATAGTTTCTTAAATGCATTTCAGTTAGCGAATTGTTTATTTGGCGCCGTTAATTATTTATTGGGACAATTACATTTGAGCCCCTAGCTGTGTCGCTCCCGTTTGATTTGCCCCTAGATTCAAAAAACCCTTGTTTTGTTTAGGCTCGTTTGCTCCACTTGTGCTTTTTGCCCTTTGACCTTTTGACCGTCACTTTGAAAACTTCATAAATAATTCATACTAACTCACAAAAATTCAAATAAGATATCATTTTTTTTGGAAAAACATCACCTACATCTGGATGTCATTTACATTCATGACAAACATGTTGGAAAGTCCACATCTCAATTTGAGCTCATATGATGTCAGCACGAATAGTAAAATCCAAAAAAATTGAAAACAAATTAAAAAACTTATGAATATTTTTAGTGGCAAACATTGACAAATGTTTGGAGTGATTGCAAAGTTTCATCGGGGAATGAAATTTGTGGAAGTCGTGGCAAAAAAACAAAATCAGCACTCCAAAATGCTTTTGTTTAGGAGCATCAATTTTGTTTTTTCGCCATGACTTCCATCAATGTCATTCCAAGATAAAACTTTGCAATCACTCAACATATTTTTCAATGTTTTCCACTAAAAAATTTCAGAATTTTTTGAATTTGTTTTCAAATTTTTTGGATTTTACTATTCTTAGTGACATCATATGAGCTTAAATTGAGATGGGAACTTTCCAGCACATTTTTCTTGAATTTAAATGACATGCAGATATCGGTGATGTTTTTCCAAACATTTCGATATCTTATTTGAATTTTTCTGAGTTTGTAGGAATTCGTTATGAAGTTCTCAAAGTGACGCCAAACGGTCAAAGGGCAAAAACATAAGAGGAGCAAACGAGCTTGGACGAAAACGAGGGTTTTTTGAATTTAGGGGCAAATCAAACGGGTGTGACACAACTAGGGGCTCAAATGTAATTGTCCCTTATTTATTTTTGTGTGTGTGTTGGGGGGGGGGGGTGTTCATCTTTACAGACTTATGTTTTCTGGATTGCTAATTTGCTACTTATTCCTGATTAATGTTGGTGAATTTGCCAACTTGTATTGAGACATATCCACCAAGAAAAGAAATTAGTTCCACCATATTGACGAATCCTTAAGATAGTGTGCACGAGATAAATGATTATAAGGATATTTTCTCTTAAAGAAAAGGCGGTAACCGGAAGACCAAACTTTAGAACTTGACAAATTACACTTGTATATATATTTTGCTTGGGCTGTTTTTCTCTTCTTGCTTTCTGCACATATACAAGATAAAACAGTGTTTGATGTCATGGTTTTTGTACAGAATAACCCTGTTCAGAAATACCGAGATAGATAAATGGCAGAGGAAAACACAGGTCACAACTGGCGCTGCTGCACTGAAAGGAAAGTTGCACGCATTTAACCAGGTTAGCTGAATGCCTATTTAACTACTTCTAGTACTTTGTTATTGTGGAACATGCCTAGATATCTAAAGCTCTGCTTTCCCCTGTCGTACTTGTATGAGAACAGAACATAAGTGACCAAGTTGCTGGTTATATGAGGGATCCAAGCAGGATGATTAACAGGATGTACCTGCGGAAATCTGATGTTGGTGTATTTGGGGAGGTATTTTAGATTCATCTGTTATAAAGGAGCACCAGTCTAGTTTCTACTTCTAATTATAATGATTGATTTGTGTCTTCTCATTCATTTTACAGAGTGCAGTACAGCCTGCTACTGCTGTGGAGGTTTGAGCAACTCTTCATTCTTTACTTGAAATTATTGCAAGCTTGCCTGTGCTGCATTTGTTCTGTTCAGATTTTGTGTTATGTGTTCTAGTGTAGTTCAATTCTTCCATCTCGGCGAAATTCATGCAGCCTCAGTTATCTATCTGGTTGACTAAATTAGGATGTGTGTGTAGTACACTTTCTGATCTCATATGTTCAACCCTTGTTGCAACTCAGGGGAAGGATGTGGAAGGTGATCCTGAACTCATCGATGATTCTGAATTTTATCATCAACTTCTCAAGGAGTTCCTCGAGTCATGTGATACGGGGGCATCCGGTTAGTTCATATCCAACTTTTGTTCACCTGCACATCTTTTTGTTGTTGTTGCCCTGAATGCACTGATGAACCATGATGCTGCAATGTTCGCAGAATCCGCATTTTACGCTCTGAGGAAGAAGCAGCACAAGAAGAGAAAACTTGTTGACCGCCGTGCTTCAAAGAGTAGAAAGATTAGGTAGGCTTACTTTGGGTTTAGTTGACTTTCTTCCATGAAATTGCTATAAACTTGTTCATGTTATTTTCAGGTACAGTGTCCATGAAAAGATTGCTAATTTCATGGCCCCGGTACCTATGACAATTCCTCCGATGGCTTCAAAATTGTTTGAGAATTTATTTGGAATGGGCAACCAAAAGACCACTGCAGTCTGATTTAAGAGATGATTCTTTTTTTTTTTTTTTTGCGACGGATTTAAGAGACGATTCAAAATTTTGACATGAGAAGAAGGTTTAGCTGTTCCTTCTTACATGCTACTCCCTCTGTCCCATAATAAAAAACGCTCTTATATTATGGGACGGAGGGAGTAGTTTTGAACTGTAATATGCAATGGCCCTTCTGGTAGAAGAGCAGTGAAGCAAAATTGTTGAATCGTTGGGCTTGGGAAGCGCATTTCTGTTTTACAAGACATGCTCCATCGTGTACTCCCGCTGCCAGTTTGCTAGCACACTGAACTTCTTTGGGTCAACCTGCATCAATCACACGGCAACCAATGAATATATGCAACAGAAAAATGGCCTACGCGTCGATAGAACTTACTCTATAAGAGATGAAGTACCGCTCCAGTCTCGTGATTAACACAAGCCACGCCGATTCTTGAATGGAATCTAACAGATGGTGCCTTCTCGGGGTAATCCTTGTCACAGAACAGCTTCAGCTCGTAGATACGACCTACGAAGCACCGATACGGGATACGGCAAATTCTAAAAACAGCAATTCGGTAATACGATACGGGATACGGCAATTTCTAAAAACAGCAATTCGGCAATACGATACGGGATACGGCAATTTCTAAAAACAGCAATTCGGCAATACGGCAAGCATATATAAATAATGATAAAATAATATGCAATAAAAACTAACATAATAAATATGTGAGATGATAACAAAATACCGACACACTGGTTGTCTAATTGCTTCCATACCTTATTGTTTCTCATTTTAAAATCTCACTATCATCAATGAATAACACGGTCAATCGGTCATAGACTGTCAGAGTACAATTTAGACTGTAATACCTATTAACATGACAACATAAAATTAACAAACCTTTTAAAATTAGAAACTTGAGATTGTCAAATAACAAACATATATAAAGAGCAACCTTGAATTGCACGAGTGGGCCAAATAATAGATTGCACAAGCAACATCCTTAACAAGCATTTTTATCCAACTACTACATTAGTACAGTCCACGTCGACTATCTATATGAACAGATCAATGGTACATCAAGGCATGAACAATACACAACGACGATACTTCGAGGATACGGGTATCGTCATTTCTTTTAAACTAAAAATGACGATACTTTGGGGATACCCGTATCGAAGGCGTATCTGAAGTATCGGAGTACCAACGAAGTACGGAACGGCGATACACAAATTTCTGAAGTATCGGTGCTTCGTAGGATACGACCCTCATGGACAGTCTGCAAAGGTTGAGTAAGATAAAAGATTTTAAATAATCTTAAATGCTTAATAGTGCAGCTGCACTATTTCTCTAGAATGGATGCACCCTCGCGCTGCATGGCACTCGAGAAGAGTTACACTTTATTTCATCTCAACTCTTACAAAAATTACAACTTTCTAAAGAAGCGTCAGAACGAAGATCCGTTTTTACTGTTTGGTTTCTCACGACGAACTCTTCAAAACTAGATCCTATATGCATATGTTTCGTTTTTTTTTCAAAAGCAACTTTCATTTCAAATGAAACAACTTTAGTACTAAACACAAGCAACTTCCTTGCATTATGTGTACTAGTAAATTTAATTAGCAAATATATTGTACACGATATAGAAACCATGCGAGATGAATTTTCACCATACATAGGCAACGGAGCATCATTTGTAGGAAACTTTAAAATTACATGGAGACAACTTTCAATACTAAATGATACAAGTCTCGTTATTAAGGTGCATAAATTATGCATACATAATCCTATTATCACCTATCAATGTTTTATAGAAAAATATTTCTCCTGATTGTCTACCATGATTATAAAGCTGCCTATAGCATCACTGGTAGGCAACTTCAAATGTTTCGTAGGCAACTTGCAAAAACAATGTTAAACAACCTCACAGTGTGTTAGGCAACTAATTTATAAAGTTAAGCAACTGAGCATCAATGATAGGCAACTGTACATCAAAGGTAGGTAATTTCATAGTATTTGTAGACAACTAAGCATCAACCTTAGACAACTGACCAACAATGATAGGCAACTAATCAACCACGATAAGCAAGTTGGGATAATGTTAGCAAAATTGATAATGCAGTGAAATTGCTTGTATGTAGCACTAAATGCACCTCAAGTTTGGTATTTCCTTTTGTTTTTATACAAACAAACCTAATAGACAATCCTACTAGGCCAAAAGAAGAAGTTGCTTCACTATAGCCTAAGTTGCCTCCATTACATCAAAAGTTGCTCAAGAAAAAAAGTTCGACAAAACATATCCATATGGGATCTAGTTTTAAAGACCTTATCGTGAGAAACCCAACGGTGAAAGCAGTTTTGAAATTTGATGCTTGAATCAAAAGTTACGACTTTTTAAAATTTTAAAACCCATATTAATACACATGGGACAAGATTTTGGTTGGTTTACTTTCTAGAATCGGGTGGGCAAAATGGAAGTGACGGGGGACACAGTGCTGCATTGTTTGAAATTGAAAGGGCACGTGGGAGACCGATTTGCACTTGCTAGAACGTTATTTCCTAATACGATGATCAGCTGGATGGGAACGAATAAACGCGGGGGTGCTCCCTAGACGTGTCCAATAATATACTAGAATGATGATGTTTTTTTTAAGTATCTACAATGGCGATAGCTAAGGAGAATAGTGTCATTATACATTTCCATCAGGTGCACACTAACCGCTTCAGGTTCTGTTGGCATCTTATGGCACCGTGTGACGCCCACGTGCATAAAAAAAGGGAGCTCCGCACATGCGCGTCTGCTGGGCCGGCCCACTCCGCCCGCGACCGATTTTTTTTAATTTTTTGTCTCTCTCTTCATTTTTATTCAGTTTACTGTAGCATACGGTTTACTATATTGGACCTTTTTATTGAACGTCTGAAAAAACCACATCGAACACGTTGTTTTAATAATACTCCCTCCGTTCCTAAATATAAGACCTTCTAGAGATCACATTATAGACTACATATGAAGCAAAATGAGTGAATCTATATTCTAAAATATGTCTATATACATCTGTATATAGTCCATAGTGTAATCTCTAAAAGGTCTTATATTTAGAAACAGAGGGAGTAGAAGTTAACTTTTTTGTATTATACGATGACATATAAGAAAAATAAGAATATAAACGTTGAACAACTTTCAAATACGCATTGAACATTTTATATTATATGTTGAACAACTTTTGGATACACATTGAATATTTGTGTAATATACGCTGAACAAATATCAAAACACATAGTTAACATTTGTATATTCGTTGAACAATTTCTAGTATACGATGAACACTTTTGCAATGCATGATAAAAAAAGATATACTATTCCGTGAACATTTTTAATATACAACGAAGATTTTTTAAGACACAACAAACTTTGTATAATACACGAAAAAATAAAAAAAAATAAAAAGGAAATAAATATATGAGAAAGAGAGAGAAAAAAGAAAGAAACGGCGAAGCAACCGTGCACATGTCCAAGCTGGGTCATCGGGAGGCCGTGCTTCAGCGAAGCCACGCCAATTTGAGGCTCACGAGCTTCGAATGGGAATCGCCAGTGGGAAGCCTCGCCTCAAGGAGGCGCAAGATGGACTTCCATAACCCTATATTTTTTCATGTTTTTAGTTTTTGATTTTTTTTATAATTTTAGACTTCCAAATATTCTAATAAATATACTAGAAAACAATTACGTAAATATATTTGTAAAAAAATGTCAACCAAGCATTTGAAAAATGTCAAATTCATATAAAGAAAATGTTCCTCATGTATATAGAGAAAAATACAAATGTGCATGCAAAACTTTGATTATGTATTTAGAACATGTTAACCAAGCATTTTAAATAATGTTTATTGAAAAAATTAATTCAAAAATTTGAAAAATATTAAATACGTATTTCGAAATGTTGACCACGTATTAAAAACGTTAATTCAATATTTAAAAATTTCATACTCATGAGAACATTTGTTTATACGTATTTAACAAATTTCAAATGTCTGTCTAGCATTATTTTAAATGTTTTATGTAAAACATTTTCTAATATATTCAATTAGAATACTTGGAAGTACAAATGAAAATAAAAAAGAAAGTAAAAAAAATGATTTGTTTATCAACAAAGAAGTCGTGGCCTCCCGCAGCTAGGGAGGTGCCTTACGCGAGAGCATGCCAGGTGGCAAATCCTATTTTTTTTTTCAAATTCATTGAGCATTTTTTTTCCAAAATCAATGAACTTTTTTCCAAAAATCGATTAATTTTTGTAGAATCGATGAAATTATTTCAGAATCAATGCACTTTTCTCGATGCACCATTTTCAAATTTTATGAACTTTTTTAAAAGCAGATGAACTTTTTTAAAAATCTGATGAACTTTTTTTTAAATAGATGAAATTTCTTTCAAATGGATGAACTAGTTTTAAATCTGTAAACCTATTTTGATTTCACAATTTTATTTTTTAAGAATTAGAAAAGGTGGACAGTTTTTTCCTACCGGATGAACAAAAAAAAAAAAGCGAAAAAAACCCTGCTTAGCAAGCGGCCGAGCTGGATGAGCTGCGGCCTGCTAGGAGCGTGCGTGAGCGCCGGCTCAAGTGTTGGGACGTGAAAGCACCTAGTAAGTGCCCCAACAACAACAACAATTAGTTGGCGAGCGCTTATTCGAAAGCTTTTCAATGATCAGTCTCAAGTTGCTATTCGGTGTGTTTTAAAATATTGCTAAATGTCGCGCTGTGAGCGTTTATTTGAATTTTATTTTTTATCTTTTCACACGTATTTTCAGCTTTTTAGGTATTTTTTAATTGTTTCTGCGTTCTGTTTTCCACCGGTCATTCTTAGCCGCCTCGAATTTATTTTTTACACAAAAAACACATTTTTTTTCCTTTATCAAAAATCATAATTTTTTTCACGAGAGGTACGGTCGTGCCTCTCGGAAATAAAAAAGTACGTGTATTTTTTTCTTTGGAAGACACTGTTTTGCTTTCGCGAGAGACACGATCATGCCTCTAAGAAATGTCAAAAGGCTCCTTTTCAGTTTTTTCTATCGGAGTGGCACGGATTTACTTACGCGAGAGGCACGACCGTGCCTCTTGAAATAAAAAAAATATGTTTTTTATTTCATGAGAGGCACGGTTTCCCTTCCACGAGAGACATCGGTGTGTTTTCACGAGAGGCACGAACGTGCCTTTTGGGAAAAAAATCACATTTATTTGTTCCCGAGAGGCACGAGCTTTTCATCTCGGTTTTCTAATGAGAAAAAGTTCGTAAAAACTTATTTTTGAAGATCTCGACGTGAGGAATCCAACAGCGAAAACGTTCGAGATTTATACCCATTGTTTAAGAGATCAAATATTTTGAAAATAACGAATCTACGAAAAAGGAAAAAACTCCCAAGCTGCGACAAATAACACACATGTGTTACTTGTCGCAACTAGAAGAGGTGAGAGTGATCTTAAAAAAGAGTGCTTTGAGTTGCATAGATAGTATGTAGATCCTCGCCATCAGTTCAGAAAATACAAGAATGACTTTTTCAAAGGTAAAGTTTTCAAAAACTCGGCACCATGTGCGTTGATAGGACAATAGATCCCGGATGATTTAAACACTCTCGAGCCTGATCCAGAGTGTCCACGGTATTTCAAGGGGTATAATTCATAACACGCTTGGACTCGCAAGACATTCTTGTGGGATCTGCCACAACATCAACATGATGCACACTAAAAATAATATCAGAGAGGTCATTTTTGGTACATTGTTCAGCATACAAGGGAAGTCAAAGGATAATACTAAGGTTAGAGTCGATAAACAGACTCTATGTGGTAGGCCGTTACAAAACATGCGACAATCGAAAGGAAAGCAGAACTGGTCTAAGGCAAAGGCATGGTTCAATCTAAAAAGGGGAGCTATGAGGGAAATTATCTTGTGGGTCAAAATGCAGTTGATGTTCCCCGATGGGCATGCTACGAATCTAAAGAGGAAAGCGAGTTTTGAAAAATTACAAATATTTGGTCTCAAGAGTCATGATTGACACATATGGCTTGAGCGGGTAATGCCGGTGATGTTGCGTGGCTTTATTCCCGAGGATTAATGACTAGTACTGACAAAGCTAAGCTATTTCTTCCGTGTTCTTTGAGCGAAAGAAATATCGCCTCGCATGGTAGATAACATGGAGGAGTTGGCGCCGGAGTTGCTTTGCAAGTTAGAGAAGATATTTCCACCGGGCTTCTTTAATCCAATGCAGCATTTGATTTTACATCTCCCGACCGAGGCAAGATTGGGTGGGACCATGAAAAATCGTTGGTGCTTTGCAACTCAAATGATGCAAATGACGCTTCGAGCAAAATGTAAAAATAAACATAGAATTGAAGCATCGATAGCCAAGGCATTCATTACTGAGGAGGTGGCACACTTTGTGACAACACACTATGAAGCCAGAAATCGTCATTTGCATAATCCGAAGCCTTGGTACAATGATGGCAACCCTATAAAAGGTAGATCCAACATGAGCCTATTCAAAGGGAAGCCCGCAGCTGGTGGTGTGCGGGGCATGGCGGGTGCAGCCGGCGCACAGCTAGTGGTTGGGGGGCGCACGACGCTGTCGGGACCCCGATTCTAAGCCATAGGAATCCAGCCTGTAACACATCGCATCCCTTTGCGGTCTCACGCACGGTTAACTCCACGGCTGCAGCCTTACCTTAGCCGGGACCGTTTGCGTCTTTTGACTCACATATGCAATAGTGTCGCTAGCATTCCAATGTCAAAGAACCCGGATCGACAAGTCTAGTCATAAACCAAAGTGGCAGTACCGCACAAGGACGGGCATACATGACCCAACAAATCAGGTGTCGGTCACCAGCGAGTGTAGACGAGTCGTAGCAAGCTACAAGGACTCCATTACATCGCGTGACATTTCCCCAAAGGGGACAGACACAACAGCTAAGAAGGACACATGCAGGTCAACCAATGTGTCCGGAGCAGTAGCGAACTACCATGGCTCGTTGGATCACAACGGGGCATTTCCCTGTAAGGAGTGCTACTAAAATTCACAACTAGGTAATCGAACCCCATACATATCAAGTACGACACACGTACACATGGCATACCGATATGTATAGATACATCGATGGCATCACAACATAACCATAACATACAAGCTTTATTTAAGAGGCTTGGAAGAGCCACACACATAATATTACACAGTAAGGGTCTCACGACCCATAATAGCAGTCATTCAGTTACAAGCTAGCGGAAGAGTTTAAAACTGTCTAAGTACAGACACGTGCAACTAGAAGGCACATGGTCTGACTATACTATAAACCCAACCTAGGGCCAGATCGTAGCTGGGACACCAGCTACTTGTCGTCGTCGATGTCTATGAAGAACCCTCCGTTAGGGTCATTAGCAGTCTCTGCAACATTTATTAAGCAAACATGAGTACGGAGGTACTCAGCAAGACTTTAGGATAACTATCTACTCATGCAATGTATCAATAGGTATTGTGGGGTTTCATGCGGGAAGCCAGCATTTGACTCGTGGCTAGACAACTTGCATTTTTAAAGAATTTTTACAACTTGATTTCTTGCACACGAGTCCACTAACACCACAACAATACACCATCGTGGAATCATTCCGTCTCCATACGGAATTGCCGTCCACGACACTCACGCTTATCTTGACAATTTTATGAGTAGCCATTGAAGTTATCTATGAACAACATATGTCTCCAAGTAGTCCATATCCGCGGACGCGGCTATTCGAATAGATCATAACCCTGCAGGGGTGTACTTCGTCACACACGCTCTCGCCACTTATCGCCATGTGCACGTCATGCACCTCGGCAACCTTCAAGCGGAAGCCTAGCGAGGGAGTCGGCCACGACGTTAACCACACTAGTACCTAGTCTAGGTTTATCGCCTATCTGAGGGTAACCCGCACGGAAGTCCGACCGAGGTTTCCGCCACGGCCCCAAACGATGTGCGCAGGGTTCCCAAGCCCACCATCCGGGTGCCACTTGGTACACCGTGCCACTGCCTACCGCATCACAGCCCACCTCTCAAGTCAGCACCATGCACGGCCTCCAGCATGACTATAAACACTAGAAACTACTTGCAACTCCTGGACCGAGTACTAAGCGATTAATAAGTCGAGCGGGGTCATATTTCAGGGCCCAACATGTGGTAGTATCTAGTCTTGGATTACATACACGGAACTCAGTTCCTAAGGACGGTTCCAATGAAACAACCCGCCATGTACTCCTACACAGCCTTTCACCGGTACCTTTACCAAATCAGGTTCAACACACAGCCTTTGCTTACCGAACACATTCTCACAATTCTGTTCATCTCCCAGATGACAGACCATACACAACTCTAAGCATAGCAGGATAAGACACATCATGGCTGAAGCAACTACCAGATATGCTAGGTTGCAAGGTTCGGCTATTTACTGTGACAAGGATAGGTCATGCAAAGGAAGTGGGTTCAACGAACGTGGCAAAAGCAGTTGAAGCATTTGATCCTAATGCAATAAGTAAGTGCAGGAGCAAGAACATGGGATTTATCAGAATGATCAAAATGGTTGCTTGCCTTGTTGCTCAGAGGAGTGACAATATCCGTCAGACGGATATTCGGTGGAATCCGGGGGAGCGGAGCCTACCGAAAGGAATGGCATCAATCAATATCAAGCATATGCAATCAAGATGATGCATGAGCATGGCATGAGAACGCAAGGTGATATACTATTATAACTAACATGTATTAGGTTTGAAGTTGATTTGAATCAAATTCAAATATCACTTCAAACGAGGTATTCTCGGATACCATTTTAATTGATTCGTCCTGATGCTCACATCAACTTGATGTTAACATGCATGGAATGACATGTTAGGTTGCTGGTTTGTAATTAGGACAGTATTTGATCATGTCAATCATAGTGAAATTTAAATATTTTCCATACTCCATTTATAAAGTATTTATAAGAATTGACTTACTCATTAATCTACATGTTTGGGTTTTGTAACATCTTGAAACATGTTTGAAAATGGCATATTGAGATTCCTTGGATTTTTCTGATACTTTTTCATATATAAATTATTTTCTTTGGGGTTACAGATTAATTTCTATGAATTTTTGAAGTTTTAAACATTTCTGGAATTATTCTTATACTGGAAAATCCCTTTACTGCATCAACATGCCATCAGCAGGTCCAACTGGCCATTGAAAGTCAAACCTGACCAGTGGGACCCACTGGTCAGTGTCTCTGGTCAGTTTTAGATTAAAATTAAACTTAATTAGCTAATTAATCTCACTGGACCCACATGTGAGTGACTTATCAAATTAATTAAATTTATTTTCTTTAATCCTAAACTCCCAGAGGCTGGCCCCACACGTCAGTGGCTCAGGCCAGCTGAGATCCACCGGCGGCGAGGTCGTCCTCGCCGGCGGGGAGCCACCGGCGAGCACCAGTACGTCGGAGGGGCTCGGAAACGGCGCACAGGGGGCCAAACTCGGCGCGGAGAGCACCAGAGGAACGTCACTTCTCCCGCGGGTTCATTTTTGCACTTGGCTGGGGCTGATCTGGCCGGAGATGACGCCGATGACGAGCTTGGAGGCGGCCAAGGTTCGGGTGTCATCGGGGTCTTTGATACAGAGGGAGTTACGCACGGGACTTAGCTCCTACGACATCTATGCGACGGCCTGAAGCTGCTGGTGGCCTCAGAAGGACGAGCTGATCACCGGAGGGCTACCGGCGACGAGCTCCCGCGGCAGTTCTCGTCGGGCTCCGATGGAACTAGGCCTAGAGGAGGGGATCGACGGGGAGATCTTAGGGGAAAGATGCGCAAGGTCACGAGGAGTGCAGTGGTGGCGCTAGCTTGCTCGGGGACGACCCGGAGAGGAAGAACGCCGGCGATGAGCTTCGGTGACCCGAGGAAGAAGACGACTGCGTCTCGTCGTTTCACTGCGTCTTGGCGTCGGGCTCGTGGCTAGAAAGCTTCAGGGAGTTGCGGCGGACCTATTGTGCTGCTCAGGAGGGAGAAGGGTAGGCTAGAACGACGGCGAGCTCGAGCTCTGCTCGGGATCCAATGGCGGCAGAAAGAAACGAGGCAGAGGGGGAGGATGAGCTGGGGAACGGATAGCTACGAGCTCGGGGAGGTTATCCCCGTGCTTGCCAGCGCGAAGCGGCGGCCAGGCAGCCAGGGAGCTGCGTGGAGGCGCGCGGCGACGCGGCGGCCACCTCCTGCTCCTACTGGCGAGGAGGAAGACGACTGGAGCAGATGGGCCGGGCCAGGTGAGCGTCAGGTAAAGTTTTTCTCATTTTCTTTCTGATTTGTTTCTGTTTTGCTATTTCATTAACTTGCTATTTATTTCAGCTCCCAAATAGTTTGTAAAAGCTATTTTAAATACACCAGAATATTTGTTGGAATATTTCCAACCATTCCCAAAGTTTTCAACATTTTTGAAAGTTTAAAGTTTCTGATTTCAAATTTAAAACTTGAAACCAGTAGCTTTTTGCATTTATTTAAAATGCTTAAAGTGTCAAGAAAAAGGTTTTCTTCATTGCTTATTTACTTTCATGATTTATCATAAAGATTGAACTTTTCTTGAGGCCATTTTGGGTTCATTGATTTTAACTAGTTTGAATTTCCTTTAATTTGAGAAGTGGCTAGGGTTTGTTGAATTTTCCTTCACCACTTACTTTGTTCTTGTTGAGAATTTCCTAGATGCAATGCAAAGAAAACATGAGCACAAAGCTAACTTGCTTAAGGGGTCAGGGATGTGACAACTCACCCCCACTCAAAAGAATCTCATCCCGAGATTTAGAAGTCATCGGGAATAACGCAGGATACTCAAGTCGGAGACGATCCTCTCTTTCCCAAGTTGCCTCCTTTTCAGAATGATTTGACCATTGAACTTTAAGAAACTTGAGGTTTCGACGTCGAGTGGTACGCTCAGTTTGATCAAGAATACGCACGGGGTATTCTCGGTAGGAAAGGTTATCTTGGAGATCAAGCGTTTCGTGATCCACTTCACGGATAGGATCCGAAAAGCAACGCCTGAGTTGTGAGACGTGGAAGACATCATGAACCTTGGAAAGATGCGGAGGAAGTTCCAACTGGTAGGCAACTTCTCCTCGTTTGGCAAGAATGCAAAAAGGACCAATGTAACGAGGAGCCAACTTGCCCTTGATACCGAATCGATGGGTACCCTTCAAAGGTGTAACCCGAAGGTAAGCCTTCTCGTCAACTTCAAAGGTCACAACCTTATGATGACGATCATATTGGCTCTTTTGACGAGACTGGGCTGTTTTCAACTTTTCACGAATAATCCGAACCTGCTCTTCTGCATCCTGGATCGTATCCGGGCCAAAGAGCTGCCTCTCTCCGGTTTCTGGCCAATTAAGAGGTGTTCGACATCTTCGTCCATAGAGAACTTCAAAAGGAGCTTTTCCCAAGCTTGATTGATAACTATTGTTATAAGCGAATTCGGCAAATGGAAGGCACTTCTCCCAATTCATACCGAACGATATAACACAAGCTCGGAGCATATCTTCTAGGATTTGATTCACTCTTTCTACTTGACCACTTGATTGGGGATGGAAAGCAGTGCTAAAAGATAAGTGAGTCCCCATGGCATTCTGAAAACTTTCCCAGAAGCGAGAAGTAAAGATACTCCCACGGTCCGAGTTAATCTCCAAGGGAACACCATGAAGAGACACTATTCGAGAGACATATAACTCTGCTAGCTGGCTAGCTGTTATACTCTCACGAACGGGAAGAAAATGAGCCACTTTGGAAAGACGGTCAATGACCACAAAGATAGCATTATTTCCTTTCTTGGTCTTGGGAAATCCGGTAATGAAATCCATACTAACTTTATCCCATTTCCATTCGGGAATAGCTAGAGGTTGAAGGGTGCCAGCAGGCCTTTGATGTTCTGCCTTAACTCGACGACAAACGTCGCAGTTAGCAACGAACTCAACAATTTCTCTCTTCATCCTAGTCCACCAGAACCTCTGGCGTAGGTCCTGATACATCTTAGTACTACCAGGATGAATGGTGAGAGGAGAGTCATGAGCCTCCTTAAGGATTAACTGCCTTAGATGTGGGTTCTTAGGAACCACTAGACGATTTTGGAAGAACACAACACCTTGATCGTTCATGGAAAATTCTTTAGCGTTTCCGCTAAAAATATTCTCCTTGATCCGTGATATACCCTTGTCACGCTTTTGGCCAGCTATAATTTGATCCTTAAGGGTAGGCTTCGCCACCAGGGTAGAAAGGAATCCTTGAGGAACAATATGAAGATTCAACTTCCGAAAGTCCTCATAGAGATGTGGTTGACCTTGTTGTAGCATCAAATTGTTACAATAAGATTTACGACTTAGTGCATCGGCCATAACATTGGCCTTCCCCGGGGTGTAAGTTATCCCTAAGTCGTAATCCGAGATCAACTCAACCCACTGTATTTGCCTGAGATTCAAATCCGGCTGGGTGAAGATATATTTTAGACTTTGGTGACCAGTGAATATTTCTCAACGATTACCCAAAAGGTAATGTCGCCAGGTTTTCAGTGCATGGACCACAGCTGCAAGCTCAAGGTCATGTGTGGGATAATTATCCTCATGTGGATGCAACTGTCGAGATGCGTATGCGATCACATGACGATCTTGCATGAGAATGCAACCTAATCCTTGTCACGAGGCGTCGCAATAGATAACAAAGTCCTTAGAAAAATCTGGTGGTAGCAACACAGGTGCGGAAGTCAGGCGTCTTTTCAGTTCCTGAAAACTATGCTCACACTGTGGTGTCCACTCAAACTTTTTATCCTTCTTGAGGAGTTCAGTTAGAGGCTTTGCAACCTTGGAGAAATTCTCGATAAAGCGGCAACAATAGCTCGCTAGACCAAGAAAACTCCTAACTTGCTTAACCGATTCAGGTTGAGTCCAATCAAGGACAGCTTGAACTCTCTCGGGATTGACAGCAATACCCTTACCAGAGATTATGTGGCCTAGATAGGTCACTTCTGGTAACCAAAATTCACATTTTGAAAACTTGGCATAAAGGCGATGCTCTCGAAGTTTCATCAATACCAGCCTTAGATGCTCGGCATGTTCTTGTTCGTTCTTCGAGTAGATGAGAATATCATCGAGGTATACCACGACGAATTTATCCAAATACTCCATGAAGATTGAATTCATCAAACGATAGAAGGTGGCTGGGGCATTGGTTAAGCCGAAGGACATGACGGTGTACTCGTAATGGCCATAACGAGTAACAAAAGCCGTTTTTGGAATGTCCCCGTTCTTGATCTTGATTTGATGGTATCCCAACCTCAAATCCATTTTGGAAAAGACTGAGGATCCAGCAAGCTGATCTTACAAATCGTTGATCCTGGGGAGCGGATACTTGTTCTTTATGGTGACCAGATTAACTGGTCGGTAATCTACAACCATCCGATCCATTCCATCTTTCTTCTTGACGAAGAGGACGGGGCAAGCCCAAGGAGAAGAGCTAGGATGAATGAAACCTTTATTCAAGGCCTCATCTAGTTGCTTCTTAAGTTCGGCTAGCTCCAGGGGTGCCATCTTATATGGTCTTCTGGCTATTGGGACAGTTCCCGGAACAAGATCTATCACAAACTCTACATCTCTGTCAGGTGGAATTCCTGGCAGTTCCTCCGGAAAAACATCCGGGAAGTCACGGACTACCGGAATGTCTTCAAGTTCCGGAAGAGGGTTGACATTTAAGGAATAGAGTTGGCATTTGGCAACCCGAGTAGATACATTTACTATCTCACCCGAGGGATGGGTAAGCTGGACATCTCTAGAATGAGTATCAATCTTGGCATAGTGAGCTGACATCCAGTCCATGCCCAAGATGATATTAATATCCGAAGATTTCAATGCTATCAGTGAGGCTAGAAAAACTAGCATGTCTACTAGAATTTCATTGTCATAGGTTATCCTAGAGGTTTGCCATTTACTACCAGGAGTTTGGACAACCAATGGAATTGGCATATCACAAAAAGACATGTTATGCAACTATGCATAACTTTCTGAAATGAAGGAATGAGAAGACCCAGTGTCAAAGAGAACAGACGCTGGGTGATGATTAACAAGAAGCGTACCCAACATGACGTCGAGATCCTCTGCAGCTTCTTCTGCTGACACATAGTTCACACGGCCACGTGCAGGAGTTGGCTTCACATAGTAAGCTTTGCCTGACTTGCCTTGCCCGACGGTCTTTCCGGGTTGCTTAGCACCCACATTTTGAGGACACTCACGGGAGTAGTGCCCTGGTTCTCCACACTTGTAGCATATCACTTGGTTGGCACATGGTGCAACATTGCTAGCTGGACCACCATAGGTTTTTGCTGGAGGGTTGGTCTGATTCGTCTGAGGCGCCACGTAGGATGGCCTCGGAGTGTATCTTGGTGGCAGAGAACTGTTCGGAACCCACAGCCTGCGTTTTGGGAACGCGGAACCAGAAGACGAGCCAAAGTCACGGGAGTGCTTCCTTGTCGCTTCAAAGTCAGTATGACCAGTCTCGGCACTGATCGCCTTGTTGACCAGGGCTTGAAAGCTTGCACACTCATGGAGGCACAAATCACGACGAAGCTCAGGGCTCAGACCCTTACGGAATCTTGCTTGCTTCTTGGCATCAGTAGACACCTCCTCTGTTGCATAGCGGGCGAGGTTACCGAACTTGCGGCTATAGGCATCCACAGTCAACTTGCCCTGAGTGAAGGCACATAACTCCTCTCTATTTCTGTCCATCAGGCCCTCTGGAATACGGTGCAGACGAAAGGCTGCACTGAAGTCTGCCCATGTGGCTGCTGGTTCAGCGGGATGCATAGCTTCAAAGTTCTCCCACCACTGATTGGCGGGTCCTTCCAGGAAATACGTCGCAAGGGTCACCTTGTCGGCCTCAGAAACATTCACAGAGCGAATCTTGCATGCGATGCTGCACAGCCAATCATCAGCGTCGAGGGGATCGACAGAATGATGAAACTTTGGAGGATTCAGCTTCACAAAGTCGTTCAGGGACACTGCAGCATTCCTAGGCTGACGAGCCGTATTCTGCTCAATACGCTCTAACAGTTGGTTGGTCTCCCTTTTGTTTCTCTCTGCCTCAAGCATAACTTCCGCCAGAGAGGGCGGGTGAGGCAGGTCTTCCTGCGACGCTTGACTACCCTCGCCTTGCTCATGACCAGGGGCACGGTTCAACCTGGTGAACACCATCCTGACAAACAAACTCACAGCTTAGACCAATATCATATCAATACTAGCTATGGATTAAGAATGTACTGAACACGCGGAATGCAGAAATGAATATCCGAACAACATGGTAACAAGCAACTCCTATATATACACCATGGTTCATACACACCCTTACATAGTTCAGTACAACCTTAACCGAAGAGCAAACTACTGAAATTATGAAACTACTCATCAGAGGCTTACAAGCTTCCTATACATTATTTATCTAGGCCTCCGGAATTCATTTCATATCACATGCATACTTCACAAGTCACGCAGGATTGTGAACGTACGGCTACTACCATCCTATCCTTCCGCTCACAGCTCAGGCATCCGCATAGAACATCTCATAGAGATTACCTCCATGACCTGGAAGCTCAACCTGCGGATCAGGAAACACTCTAGCCTGAAATCCTTGGGATCCATAAGGACACGGATGTGGCCTTGGTCCCCTGACTGGTGGTAAGAGGGGTCCCCAAAGAGGGGTGACTCCTCCTATAGCTGGCCAGTCAACGTGGGCCGAAAGATGGGTCCTAACAGGGTTCAGCATCTCCAAATCTCCGTACCCTGTCTGGACTACCGGTGCCAGCTGCGTCAGAGCCGTCCACAGACGGGCACGGGTAGCATAAAGCTCCATGCGGAGAGCACGAGCATCCCTGTCTCTGTTCTCTAGCATCTCAACAGTGTACTGCAGTAGTGGATCCTCCATAGAAGAATCAAAATAGACTCCGCTGAGGTATCCCTCTTCACGAGGCTGAGAGGCCGGAACATAGCAGAACTCTGAATTCTGCAGCAGTGCATGTCTCGCTCTCATAATGGTCAGCATTGAATAGGCAGCATCTTGTACTGCCATGTCAACAGTGACTCCCAACCCATAGGACCAATGGATTGGCTCCTCAGCTCCAGGGTAGTCTGGAAATACCCTAACAGTGCAGATATACTGGCTCTGGTTGAAGTCTCGGTACTGTTCCTCCACTGTGTACTCGGGGTACCAGCGGTAACCGCAGATCGACATCAATGCACCTGGTCAGACGTACCACCTGACGAGAAGGACGGCCATGCATATGTAAATAGAGAGTAATGCAAAAGCATTAGAGCTTCGAATGCAAAAATTGGGCAGCATAACAGTTGTAAATGCTCAAAAACAAATTTTGAGACAACCCAAAATGGAATAGCGTAACCACTCAACTATCAAGTTCTATTCTCTGGTCATCAAACTTACTTCCCTTTTCCTAGGAATGAAGAAACCCAAATATCTCTTGACCCGTAGTCCTATAATCTACCGATCAGAAACACGAGCCTAGAAGAAGATGAGTAACTTAGTCCTTAATTCCCGCAGAAAAGACGAGGATGACCAGAATAGAATAACTTGAGAAGAGAACAAGAGTCTTACGTTCCCTTCCACAAACAATTCCCTTATATATAACTAAAGCAATTCTAGACTCAACTTCGACCAGTTTGGCTTAGTAATCCTACAGTCAATCAAGCTCTGATACCAACGCTGTCGGGACCCCGATTCTAAGCCATAGGAATCCAGCGTGTCACACATCGCATCCCTTTGAGGTCTCACGCACGGTTAACTCCACGGCTGCAGCCTTACCTTAGCCGGGATCGTTTGCGTCTTTTGACTCACGTATGCAATAGTGTCGCTAGCATTCCAATGTCAAAGAACCCGGATCGACAAGTCTAGTCATAAACCAAAGTGGCAGTACCGCACAAGGACATGCATACATGACCCAACAAAGCAGGTGTCGGTCACCAGCGAGTGTAGACGAGTCATAGCAAGCTACAAGGACTCCATTACATTGCATGACATTTCCCCAAAGGGGACAGACACAACAGCTAAGAAGGACACATGCCGGTCAACCAATGTGTCCGGAGCAGTAGCGAACTACCATGGCTCGTTGGATCACAAAGGGGCATTTCCCTGTAAGGAGTGCTACTAAAATTCACAACTAGGTAATCGAACCCCATACATATCAAGTACGACACACGTACGCATGGCATACCGATATGTATAGATACATCGATGGCATCACAACGTAACCATAACATACAAGCTTTATTTAAGAGGCTCGGAAGAGCCACACACATAATATAACACAGTAAGGGTCTCACGACCCATAATAGCAGTCATTCAGTTACAAGCGAGCGGAAGAGTTTAAAACTGTCTGAGTACGGACAGGTGCAACTAGAAGGCACATGGCCTGACTATACTACAGACCCAACCTAGGGCCAGATCGTAGCTGGGACACCAGCTACTCGTCATCGTCGATGTCTATGAAGAACCCTCCGTTAGGGTCATTAGCAGCCTCTACAACATTTATTAAGAAAACATGAGTACGGAGGTACTCAGCAAGACTTTAGGATAACTATCTACTCATGCAATGTATCAATAGGTATTGTGGGGTTTCATGCGGGAAGCCATCGCTTGACTCGTGGCTAGACAACTTGCATTTTTAAACAATTTTTACAACTTGATTTCTCGCACACGAGTCCACTAACACCACAACAATACACCATCGTGGAATCATTCCGTCTCCATACAGAATTGCCGTCCACGACACTCACTCTTATATTGACAATTTTATGAGTAGCCATTGAAGTTATCTATGAACAACATATGTCTCCAAGTAGTCCATATCCGCGGACGCGGCTATTCGAATAGATCATAACCATGCAGGGGTGTACTTCGTCACACACGCTCTCGCCACTTATCGCCATGTGCACGTCATGCACCTCCGCAACCTTCAAGCGGAAGCCTAGCGAGGGAGTCGGCCACAACCGTTAACCACACTAGTACCTAGTCCACGTTTATCGCCTATCTGAGAGTAACCCACACGAAAGTCCGGCCGAGGTTTCCGCCACGGCCCCAAACGATGTGCGCAGGGTTCCCAAGCCCACCATCTGGGTGCCACTTGGTACACCATGCCACTGCCTACCGCATCACAGCCCACCTCTCAGGTCAGCACCATGCACGGCCTCCAGCATGACTATAAACACCAGAAACTACTTGCAACTCCTAGACCGAGTACTAAGCGATTAATAAGTCGAGCAGGGTCATATTTCAGGACCCAGCATGTGGTAGTATCTAGTCTTGGATTACATACACGGAACTCAGTTCCTAAGGACGGTTCCAATGAAACAACCCGCCATGTACTCCTACACAACCTTGCACCGGTACCTTTACCAAATCAGGTTCAACACACAGCCTTTGCTTACCGAACACATTCTCACAATTCTATTCATCTCCGAGATGACAGACCATACACAACTCTAAGCATAGCATGCATAGCAGGATAAGACACATCATGGCTGAAGCAACTACCAGGTATGCTAGGTTGCAAGGTTCGGCTATTTACTGTGACAAGGATAGGTCATGCAAAGGAAGTGGGTTCAACTAACGTGGCAAAAGCAGTTGAAGCATTTGATCCTAATGCAATAAGTAAGTGCAGGAGCAAGAACATGGGATTTATCGGAATGATCAAAATGGTTGCTTGCCTTGTTGCTCAGAGGAGTGACAATATTCATCAGATGGATATTCGGTGGAATCCGGGGGAGCGGAGCCTACCGAAAGGAATGACATCAATCAGTATCAAGCATATGCAATCAAGATGGTGCATGAGCATGGCATGAGAATGCAAGGTGATATACTATTATAACTAACATGTATTAGGTTTGAAGTTGATTTGAATCAAATTCAAATATCACTTCAAACGAGGTATTCTCGGATACCATTTTAATTGATTCATCCTGATGCTCAGATCAACTTGATGTTAACATGTATGGAATGAAATGTTAGGTTGCTAGTTTGTAATTAGGACAGTATTTGATCATGTCAATCATAGCAAAATTTAAATATTTTCCATATTCCATTTATAAAGTATTTATAAGAATTGACTTATTCATTAATCTACATGTTTGGGTTGTGTAACATTTTGAAACATGTTTGAAAATGGCATATTGAGATTCCTTGGATTTTTCTGATACTTTTTCATATATAAATTATTTTCATTGGAGTTACAGATTAATTTCTATGAATTTTTGAAGTTTTAAACATTTCTGGAATTATTCTTATACTGGAAAATCCCTTTACTGCATCAACATGCCATCAGCAGGTCCAACTGGCCATTGAAAGTCAAACCTGACCAGTGGGACCCACTGGTCAGTGTCTCTGGTCAGTTTTAGATTAAAATTAAACTTAATTAGCTAATTAATCTCACTGGACCCACATGTGAGTGACTTATCAAATTAATTAAATTTATTTTCTTTAATCCTAAACTCCCAGAGGCTGGCCCCACACGTCAGTGGCTCAGGCCAGCTGAGATCCACCGGCGGCGAGGTCGTCCTCGCCGGCGGGGAGCCACCGGCGAGCACCAGTACGTCGGAGGGGCTCGGAAACGGCGCACAGGGGGCCAAACTCGGCGCGGAGAGCACTAGAGGAACGTCACTTCTCCCGCGGGTTCATTTTTGCACTTGGCTGGGGCTGATCTGGCTGGAGATGACGCCGGCGACGAGCTTGGCGGCGGCCAAGGTTCGGGTGTCATCGGGGTCTTTGATACAGAGGGAGTTACGCACGGGACTTAGCTCCTACGACATCTATGCGACGGCCTGAAGCTGCTGGTGGCCTCAGAAGGACGAGCTGATCACCGGAGGGCTACCGGCGACGAGCTCCCGCGGCAGATCTCGTCGGGCTCCGATGGAACTAGGCCTAGAGGAGGGGATCGACGGGGAGATCTTAGGGGAAAGATGCGCAAGCTCATGAGGAGTGCAGTGGTGGCGCTAGCTTGCTCGGGGACGGCCTGGAGAGGAAGAACACCGGCGACGAGCTTCGGTGACCCGAGGAAGATGGCGACTGCGTCTCGTTGTTTCACTGCATCTCGGCGTCGGGCTCGTGGCTAGAAAGCTTCAGGGAGTTGCGGCGGACCTATTGTGCTGCTCAGGAGGGAGAAGGGTAGGCTAGAACGACGGCGAGCTCGAGCTCTGCTCGGGCTCCAATGGCGGCAGAAAGAAACGAGGCAGAGGGGGAGGATGAGCTGGGGAATGGATAGCTACGAGCTCGGGGAGGTTATCCCCGTGCTTGCCAGCGCGAAGCGGCAGCCAGGCAGCCAGGGAGCTGCGTGGAGGCGCGCGGCGACACGGCGGCCACCTCCTGCTCCTACTGGCGAGGAGGAAAATGACAGGAGGAGATGGGCCGGGCCAGGTGAGCGTTAGGTAAGGTTTTTCTCATTTTCTTCCTGATTTGTTTCTGTTTTGCTATTTCGTTAACTTGCTATTTATTTCAGCTCCCAAATAGTTTGTAAAAGCTATTTTAAACACACCAGAATATTTGTTGGAATATTTCCAACCATTCCCAAAGTTTTCAACATTTTTGAAAGTTTAAAGTTTCTGATTTCAAATTTAAAACTTGAAACTAGTAGCTTTTTGCATTTTTTTAAAATGCTTAAAGTGTCAAGAAAAAGGTTTTCTTCATTGCTTATTTACTTTCATGATTTATCAGAAAGATTGAACTTTACTTGAGGCCATTTTGGGTTCATTGATTTTAACTAGTTTGAATTTCCTTTAATTTGAGAAGTGGCTAGGGTTTGTTGAATTTTGCTTCACCACTTACTTTGTTCTTGTTGAGAATTTCCTAGATGCAATTCAAAGAAAACATGAGCACAAAGCTAACTTGCTTAAGGGGTCAGGGATGTGACAGACGCCGACAAGGGGAGAGGGGGCGCTGGAGCTAGGGGAAGAGAGGGAGGAGGGGAGGACCCCCAGTGGCTCACCACCTTTGCAGGGGCGGCAGCAGCCTGGGGAAGAGGCGAGGAGGCCGGCGGGGCAGTCCGTCAGGGAGGAGTTGGGGTGGATCCGGTGAGGGGGAAGGCCGCTGGTGGTGGCCCGATGGCGGGGCACTGGCGGCGCGGCGCGGGCCTCAGCCCCAATCCTATCTGGATCAGGAGGGGAGGGGGAGGGAGAGTAGGGAGCCACGAGGGAGGGGCTCGGTGGGGTGAGGGGGAGAGTGGGAGGAGCCTCGGGCATTTAGGGTTGGGGGTGTTATACCCCCAGGGTTTAGTGGGTCGGTGGATTGGGAGGGGGAATGGGCCGGCCCAGTGGGGGGGGGGGCAGTCGGTTTTCCCCCTTCTTTTCTTAATATATTTTTAGCCCTTTTTCTTTAAAATTGTTTTCTATTTCCTATTTCCTTTTTTTGTTTTGTAGTTATTTAATTAATAAATAGGCTTAGTAAAAATGTGGAGCTTGGCCCATTATTACTAATGCAATATTATGCACTCCCTTAAAAAGTTCAAGGTTTAGTTAAAGTAGTTTGCAAATTTTATAATTTAAAAAGCCATTAAATCATCACTTTGGCCTCTATCTTAAATGTTTTAGGGAATATAACCATTTCAGAAAATGTTGGTTTCGCCATGGCAACTATCCAAGAAATATTTGCAACACTATGAACATCTTAGTTTTTCATACTTGAAGAAATAATAATTTGCCTTTATTTTAAATTAGAAATTAGACTGGGTTTGGATCAAAGTAGAGTCTAGCAAATTTATATTTGGTGACATGACATCGTTAGCGTGGGATTACTGTAGCTTGATTACAGGGGTTAATGTAGCTTAATCGATGGATGTCACATGAAGTCTCCACTAACGTGGACGTACGATAGCACCACCTATCGAAACCACACCAAAAATCTCCGTGTCAACTTTTCGTTTGATCTTCCTATCCCTTGCCTCTACATAAATTTGCATGTATTTACTTTCCGCCGCAATACTCTTAGATATCCATGTGTGAGGTGTTCTTGACTTACTACAACTGCTATAACTGGCCCACAACTAAAATTGAGAATATGCTAAGTTTTTATTTGGTCAAGTAGTCTAATCACCCCCTCTAGACATACTTCGGATCCTAGAGTGGTTAATAACCGGTGAAGCGGCTTTGGTAGATCCTACTACTAGTTGTTGCATGATGAAAAATAGCATCACACACTCATAATAGTCGATGACTTTAGTAGGTTCATCGCGGACATTACAAAAATGTCATAAAAATTGTCATCCACGTGGCACTCAACAACCTAGTTGATTCAGTGACGTTAATCATCAATGATTTGCAATAATCAGTGACACGACATAAAATAATCACACATTGGATATTTCGACGAAGTTATCAACCATCATCATGAGGATTTTCGTCAAAATATATCAATTTTCTTGTAGTGTGCGAGCCATTGTTGGTGATGATGCGGTTGGGGACGCCGAAGCGGCACACCAAGCCCTTGATGAACTTGACACCTGACACAGTTGGGATGGAGCATACGAGTTTCACTTCAGCCTACTTGGTGAACTTGGCGATGGCGATGTACAGGAGGCGGTAGCCCCCTGCTGCGCAAGGGAAAGGACCCAGAATGTCCATCCGCCGGACCACAAAGGGCCACGAGAGAGGGATGGTCTGGAGTCCTTGCGATGGCTGGTGGATTTTCTTGGCATGGAATTGGCAGGCCTCACAGGATTGGATCAGCTCGATGGTGTCCTAAAGCATAGTGATCCAGTAGAAACCACTCTGAAATACCTTGTTGGCGAGGGTGCGCGACGAAGAGTGGTGGCCGCAGTCGCCGCCATGTATGTTAGCGAGTAGCTTGCACCCTTGATCCTCAGATATGCACTGCAGTGACACCCCATTAGGGCGCCTTAGATGGAGGTATTTGACCAGAGGCAATAGGATGCGGCCTAGCGGGCCACACATTATTCCTCAACATCGTGTTTCGAGAGGGTGCCATTCTTCAAGTAGACATTTAATTCCGTGGTCCAACTATCAACTTGTGGCTCTAGTGCTAGCAGAAAACGGTGCCTCACGACAGGCCTCATTGGGCACGCGTGTGTAAGGCGCGGAGGGAAGCTATTCCTGTGGTGCCATGGCGCTGGTAGCTGATGGCGTGGTAGTCGGCTTCAGGAGTCGTTCCATGAAGATGTTGGGGACCTGAGGCTCAAAGTGAGATTCCCCCTTGGCGATTTCGTTGGCTTCTTGATTGTTGTTGCATGGAATGTGTTGGAGCTTCATGCCCAGGAAACACTTCTCGAGCTTACACACCTCCTCCAGGTAGGCCTCCGTGTGCTCGTCCTTGGGTTTGTATCTCTTGTTGGATAAGTTGACAAGGAGATGAGAGTCGCCCTTGATGTGTATGCACTTGATGCCAAGCGCGACGGTGACTTTGAGGCCTGTGATGAGGCTCTCGTATTCCATGATGTTGTTGGAGACCTTGTAGTCGTGCCTGAAGTAGAGTTGCACCGTGCAGTAGAGCTTGTCTTGGGTTGGCGAGGTGAGCATCCACGACAGCCCCCGTGCCCTGCTCGGAGAAGGCCCCATCAAAGTGCATGGTGCCTTTGGGGGCATCCTTCCCAGGTAGGATGGACTCTGCTTTGTGAGGCTCATCTTGATGTGGATCTGTCCACTCTGCCATGAAGTCAGCCAACGTTGCGCCCATGATTATCCTTGTGGTGAGGAACTCCAGCTCAAAAGATTGCAGCTCGATGTTCCATTCCTCCATACGCCATGCGACATTGGGGCAGCATAGTACCAATTCTAGTGGGTAGGATGTAATCACCTTGACGAGTTTACCCTATAAATAGAGTCACAACTTCCTTGAGGAGATGAGGAGTGCGAGGAGTAGCTTCTGCTGCATGGAGCATTGCTCATGCGCGTCTCGTAGCACCATGCTCACAAAGTAGACTGGATACTCAACGAGGTGTGAAGTCTCTAGAGTCACAACTTGATCTTTAGTGGTGGCTTCCCGTGGGCCTCTTGAGGTGGTACCTCAAAAGGCATCATTACTGCCTCATGAGACTCCACGAGGTCCTCCACAGACACCGAGGGAGTGATGCTTGTGATCTGCGTTCGGTTTTCCATGAAGAGGAACGGGTTGTCGCAACACAATGAGGGTAAGTATTTCCCTAGATTGAGAAACCAAGGTTTATTGAACCAATAAGAATATCAATCCTCATCTGTCTTCAACAACTGCACATAAAAGAGCAAACAACTTGCACCCAACATGGGCAAGAGGGTTGTCAATCCCCTTGATCTCGTTATTTGCAAGCGAACGAGGTGTGTAGATAGTTGTGGCTTGCAAAATAAAGTAAAAGACAAACAATAACAGCAAGGAAATTATAAGTTTTCTGAATATATAAGTGAATATACTCAAGGGCCATAGTGTTCTCTATTGGGATCTCTCATGAATGCAACATACGGTGGGTAAACAAATTACCGTTGGGCAATTGATAGAACAACGGATAGTTATGCGATTTCTACGGCAATGATCATGTGTATATAGGCATCACGTCCATAAACAAATAGGCCGACTCTGCCTGCACCTACTACTATTACTCCACCCATAGACTGCTATCCAGTATGCATCTAGAGTATTAAGTAAAATAGAGTAATGCTTGGGGAACGATGACATGATGTAAACAAAGTAAACTCAATCAACATGAATAAACCCCATCATTTTATCATTAGTGGCAGCAACACAAATATGCATCTTGTCCCCTTTCTATCACTGGGATATAGAAACTCGCCAGGTTGAACCCACTACAACGCACATCTACCACTGAATAAAGATCAAACTACTTGGCCAAAGCAATTCAATAGATCGGAAAGATTTACGATGCTACGATGATCATGCAAATAAGAATCAAAAAACTCAGAGAAGATTAGAATACTTTTAATGAATAATCTGAACATAAACCCACAATTCATCGGATCCCAACAAACACCATTCAAAAGAATTACATCGGATAGATCAAAGCGAAGATGCGATGATCATTGTATCGAAGATCAAGAGAGAGACATAGCCATCTAGATACTAACTATAGACCCGTAGGTGTGTGGTGAACTACTCACACATCATCAAGAGGGTACCAATGTTGATGGATGCCCTCTTTGATTAATCCCCCCTCCGACTGAGTGCCAAAATGGAGCTCTAGATGGGAACGCCGTGGAACAAAGTCTTGTGGCGGCATAAAAAGTGTTCCATCAATAAATTGGGGGTTTCTAGAATATTCGGGAATTTATAGGCTAGAGAACAAGCAAAGAGGGGCCAGAGGGAGGCGGCAAGGCATTAGAGCACGACCACCCCCTAATCTTGCCCCATTGCTTTGTGGGATCCTCGTGTGGCTTCAAGTCTCCTCCCAAAGCTTCATTGCCTTCTTTTGGTCCAGAAAAATCATCAAAAAGTTTCACGGAAATTTGACGTCATTTGGTACTAAAAACCGTAAAAACAAAAAGCACGCAAAAAACAAGAACTTGCACTGGGCACTGGGTTTATAGGTTAGTGCTCAAAAATAATATAAGTTGCTGCATTATGACCCAAAAATCATATTAAGATGATAATATAACATCATGGAACAACTATCAGCATTCTAGGAATGGGGGTACCCAGACCTACCTGCCTGCGGCCCACTCCATCAAGCAAGCACAATCAGGCGCGACACCACTCAAGGCAAGGTCCTCGCGAGGGGCCAAGCCTCGCGAGGAGGAACAACATCAAGACCCGCAGGGGGCCTCATCAGGATCCCTCTGGGGCGGCGGATATTCCGAGGCGAGACCCGGCCTTAAGAGTCAAGGATGACGCGGAGGAAGGACATGCAAGCAGTAGACAGCAGGACGGAGCAGGTTCCCCTTTAGTGCAATGGGGGAAGGACGAATCGGGGTTCCCAAGGAATCTTCCAAAGGTTTCCTTTACGGTGCAAGAAGGCCATCGCCGCCCCCAGCAGGGCAGACGTCATCCCTGGACCCGTCCCTGTAGCATTGGCATCCACTTTGCAGGTGAAGACTACTTTTGGACAGGGGAAGCATGTTCCCGTGTCCCCCTTGAAAATTGCCCGTTGTGGGATCCCTTCCCGCCGAAACGATAGGGGAAGAGGACCGGGGCCACCACTACATATATAGAGAGTAGGTTACTTAATAGGGGGGGGGTCCATTCATTTCGCCCACCTGCACCACACAAAGGCCACCCAGCCTCCGGAGGCCCTCGAACACTGTACAAGTTCATCCACCAACCTCCACGAGAGGCAATCCACCAAAGCAGGAGTAGGGTATTATGCTTCTCAGTGGCCGAACCTGGGTAAACTAATGTGTTCTGTGTATTCCTCACCGTCGAGTGAGTTCTCTGCCATCCCCAACGAGTAGCGAGTTAGGTGAGGCGAGCCCGCGAGAGATCTTCGTACACGCCCATGAGTTCAAATCTTTAGGGTTTTGCGGAGCCCTAAATCCGACATTTGGCGCACCATGTAGGGTGTGTGTCAAGGTCTCTCCTAGGGCTCGGCCAGCTGAAGCTGGTCACACTCATGGTAGGGAGACAACGAATCTGCGGAGAGAGGCGGGCTGCTCGCGTGGTGCTGTCGGCGCAGGCGGGCCGGGACGCCATGCGACGCTCCACCACCCCGTCGGCCGACGTTCACACCGGACGGGTTTCCAACGAGCGCCGGGGGCTGCCGCCTTCACCAAGCACATGGCATTCTCCCGTCGCCTCGACCCTTCCACACGTCTAGGCTGTTCCTCCCCCTTCCGAGTGTGTCAGCACCCGACGAACAGACATGTCGCGCTCTTGGTGGCGCATGAGCTCAGGCACCGACACGCCGCCCGCCGCCGCCGCGTCGGCGGGCACATGCACACTCTTGGGCGCGATGTCATCGATGTGACCCAAGCGCGCCCATGTGGGAACCACGCTCGTCACCCTGCATTGCTAGGGGCTACAACGGGGGAACCACGCGGGCACGTCCGAAACACCCACTCAAGCCTGCCACCACTGGGGATTCGGTGGGAGCTGCTGGAGGCATGGGATTTGGCCGCGCTGGGGAGGCGTCGTCCAGCGTTCCCCGGCGTGCTTCACGGAACAAGGAGGGAGTACCGGAGGACTGACTACATCAACCCCTGGAGGCGCGTGCAGTTCGACAACGACCGCGTCGGCACACGTCCGCGCTACAGAGGAAGCAGCGCAGACCATCACTGCGGCAGGAGGCACGCGAGCGACCCTGCGGGCAGCTCCCGTGCAAATAGGTATGAACAGCACCGCGGGGGTGGCCCGTGGGGGTGGCTTCGCGAGTGTCCTCGCGGGGCACACCTGCTGGCCGGGAGCTGCTTCAGGCAGACGTGTGTGTCTGGGGACCAGGGACCTCTCGCCTGGGACACAATGGACGCACCCTTGTATCCAGGCCGAGAGGCCCCAACCTGGGAACGGAGGGTGGAGCACCCGCCCATGTTCTCAGGCCAGACGATCCTAACGTGGAGGCCGGGATGGTATACAACCCCTGCCTCCAGGGCGCGCGACGCCCGCCTGGGGACGGAGGGTGGAACATACGCCCGTGTCGCTAGTGCGGGCTTCGTTCGATCGCGAGGAGGTGTTCGGGTACCAGCCATTGCCCTCAGGTTGGGCTAACCCGGCCTGGGGCATGGCCCAGGGTACCAACGTGGGAACCTGGGGGCCCCAGCGAGGCGCATTGGGGCAACGCCCCGGGGACTCAGGACCTACCGTCTGGGCGAGCTCTCTGGCCAGCGAGCGCTGGGGGCTCCTCCCACGCTCGAGGGCTCGCTCAAGGCGGACCACGCCACACCGCTATGAGCCCAGGGACCACGAGGGGGGCACGCGCATGGGGCTCACGAAGCGTCCACATGACCTACATCCAGCTATGGCACCTCTGCATCGTCCTTCAATCCTTTCGGAACCTACTTCATCCCGTGACACTCTCACGTAATAATGAGTTGCGGCTGTATATACGCCCCCGAGGACGCGGAGGGGTCCCTCCCACGCCGAGTGGATGACCTATGCTCCGCGCTGGGTGAAGACCCAAAAGGAATTAGGCGCCTATGCCTTGGGGGTATGGACACTTGCGAGGCCAAAGCGTCCTCGCAACCTCCCACATACACCCCTCCCCCCATGACACACTCACGTAATAACGAGCTGTGACCGTATACGCCCGGGACCCCCCGAGGACGCGGAGGGGTCCCTCCCATGCCTAGTGGAAGCCCTATGCTTCGCGCTGGGGGGAGATGGCGGCGGAGATTAGCCTAGGTGTCGGACGCGGCGTTTGCTTGCTTCTTCCTGGAGCTTGAATTATCTTCTACTGGACTTAAATTTGCCGATTTCAAAATTTGATGTTTGAAAAACAAAAAATGGGGGGGGGGGGTTCTCTTGTGGTTTCTCGTTTCGCCGGCTTTGAAGCCTCCTTTTCTGGATGACATTTTCTGAGGAGCTGAACGCTCCGCACCGCCCCTAGGCGCCAAGGAGCGTGAAAGCAAGGACTTACTGTCCCAGGGGCAAACATTTTCAGTGGTCGACCCCCGCTCAGGCGCCCGGATCGAAGTACGATACCACCACAAAGAGTCTCAGGAGGCCTCAGGGAGCCCTGGGGCGATGACCAAAGGGACAGAATTGGGAATCGCTCGAGTACCAAAGGGGGCTCTCGGGCACCATTTTAGGATCCTTACTGGTCATAAGGCCACTCGCCACTCCTGTTGCCGTCCTGGAGCTTCGGTCGGTGTCGGGGGTGGCGAGGCCCTGCCTCGTGAAGTGCGTCGAACCTAACGGTGGTGGGGAAATGTGCGGGACCAGGGCCTGTCGACGTAGAGCGACTTGAGTGTCAAGGGGGGCTCCTGAGCAACATGCCTTAGGGGCCTTACTGGTCGCAAAGCCACTCGGCCACCCAGGTGTTGCCCATGGAAGCACCCAGGGCGCCGGGGCTTTGCCCCGTGAGGAAGAACCTTGGTAATGGGTTGCGCCTCACGGCGGCAGGGAAATGTGCGGGACCAGGGCCCGGAGACATAGAGTGCCGAAAGGATCTACACCATGTCCCACCAACAAAGCACGAGCTACTCAGGAGGAACTGCGAAAGGGACCCACGCAAACCCACGAGCTAAGTACCCCGCAGGCCGAGACGGTGACCATCTGGTTTCGTGTCCAACCAAGAATGAATTAAAAATACACGTACTAACGAAAGGATGCCGGGCCTAATGACTAAGCTACGACAAGGAACGAGGCCATCGACCAAGCATGCAACGGCACAAACGATGCCTCGGGAGGATGGGACCTCCTGAGGGCCCCTGGCCGCCGTTGCCCCCGAGCAACGACTGGGTCAGTGACGGGCCCTATGCAAGGAAGCCAAGCCGCAATGACTACCAGCAAGCAAGCCATAGATTCAAGAGAGAAAGGAAAAAGGGAGAACGACGAAGGTGACATACAAAAGCCTAACGCCCGATAGGGCAGAGTTCATGGTCCAACATTACAAGGCCAGGAAAACAGAAGCTAGGGGACGCCTAAGGGGAGATGCCACCGGCAGGCTCGGCGTCGGAGCCCTCTTCCTCACTAGAGTCAGGCACCCGGACGTACCGCTCCACCAGGGCGTGCAAGCGTGGGTGCACTTCATCTTGGAGAAGACGCCGGAACTCAGCGGGCACCGGCTCGACGACGCGCTTGAGATCAAGCTGCGGGACGAGGCGACGCAGGTTGGAGAAGACGAGTGTCAAGGCAAGGCCCAGAAGCTCTCACGCGTCGGACGCGTTGTCCTCCTCCACGCGGGGACGCCGTCCTCGAGCGTCTCCACCACCTTCTAGAAGAAGGAGAGGTAGCCCCTGTCGCTGCTCACCCTTGGCAGCGCCAGGGCATCCCCCACGAATCGGCGCATCGCGCCTGCCGCCCGGCCGGCGATGCTCCCGAACTGCTTGGCATGCTGGGATTACATCATTCGGGCGTACGCCGCCTTGTCCTGGGCGTCCTGAACAGTGTTAGTCGCCTCCTGGACCTGTCTCTGCAGCGACGCCAACTCCACCTTGGCCTCCATTTCGCACTGGCGGGTGGGCTGGAGTGCGGCCTCGACACTCTCGAGCTGAGCCCGTAGCCCCTCCGCCTCCTCCTGAAGCTCGCTGAGCTTGAGCTTCTTGGCTGCGTGAGCTCTGGAGAAAAGGGAATATCAACCACCAAGCAGCGGACAGGACAATAAGGAAAGGAGGTGCAGACGAGGTACTTACTCATCAATCAGAGCCCAGCGGCGGCGGACGCGCGACGACCCTGAGGGCCCTCCCCCGCTGCTCCCAGGAGCGGATGAGGGTGTGGATGGAGCCGCGCGTTTCCCCTGCCAGGATCGCCTCCTGGAGACGCCATGGAAGACGAAGAAACGAAGGGGAGAAGAGGTTTTTCTCGGCGGAGCAAAGGAAGCAAAGAGGAAGCTCAAGATCGCAGTGCCTGCCCCTTGCCAGGGGCGGGGCAGATTTATAGGCGAATCACGACCACCAAGCATCGTGCGAGCGTGAGCGGTGCATGCCCCTTGGGTGCCGCAAGGTGGGCCGACAGGCGCATTGCCGCCCACGCCGCCTCACCTGACAACCGAGCAATCACGTCCATGAGGGCCGTTGGGCGTGGGCCGGCCGTGCCGATGCCATTCAATGAGTAACAATGATGAGCGACGCGGTTCTTGGAGATCGTGCCATCGTGGTCTGGTGTGCCCCGGACACCTCGGGGAGCAAGAGCGTCGCCACATGGTGGATGGACATGTGTGCCGCCTGGCCCGCAGACATTTGGGGCCCGTGACACTTCAGGCCACCCTCAAGGCTTCGCCGAGAAGCTAGCCCAGGCGTGCCTTGGGCCCGAGGGTTATTGTCGGCGTTCTGGGAATGGGGGTACCTCGACCTGCCTGCCTGCGGCCCAGGGCTGCCCACTTCATCTAGCAAGCACAATCGGGAACGACACCACTCAAGGCAAGGTCCTCGCGAGGGGCAAAGCCTCGCGAGGAGGAACAACATCAAGACCCCCAGGGGGCCTCATCAGGATCCCTCCGGAGTGGCAGATATTCCGAGGCGAGACTTGGCTTGAGGAGTCAAGGATGACATGGAGGAAGGACAGGTGAGCAGCAGACAGCAGGACGGAGCAGTTTTCCCTTTAGTGCAACGGGGCAAGGATGAACTAGGGTTCCCAAGGCATCTTCCAAAGGTTTCCTTTCTGGTGCAACAAGGCCATCGCCGCTCGACAACAGGACAAATGTCATCCCTGGACCCGTCCCTGCAGTGCTGGCAGCCACTTTACACGCGAAGACTAGTTTTGGACAGGGGAAGCATGTTCCCGTGTCCCCCTTGCAAATTGGCCGTTGAGGGATCCCTTCCCGCTGAAACTATAAGGGAAGAGGAGTGGGGCCACCACTATATATATAGAGAGAGTAGGTTACTTCATAGGGGGAGTCCTTCCATTTTGCCCACCTGCACCACACAAAGGCCACCCAACCTCCGCAGGCCCTCGAACACTGTACCAGTTCAGCCACCAACCTCCACGAGAGGCAATCCACCAAAGTAGGAGTAGGGTATTACGCTTCTCAGCGGCCCGAATCTGGGTAAACTGCCATGTTTTGTGTCTTCCTCGCCATCGAGTGAGTTCTCTGCCATCCCCAGCGAGTAGCGAGTTAGGTGAGGAGAGCCCGCGAGAGATCTTCGTACACGCCCCTGAGTTCGAATCTTTAGGGTTTTGCGGAGCCCGAAATCAGACAACAACCAAAAATTATAGATACGTTGGAGACATATCAAGCATCCCCAAGCTTAATTACTTCTCATCCTCGATTAGGTAAATGATAAAAACAGAATTTTTAATGTGACATGCTACCCAATATGTAATATTTTGTATGTATGCTCATTAAGAAACGATAAATTAACAAACATCAACATACTAATAATTATAAGCACACGCAACAAAATCAAGAATCTTTGAAAGTATACCATCTTAAAAGAATGTCTACCCTCATTAATCTTTCATATTGGCAAAGCATGGCTCCATCTTCACCACACTAATACAAATGTTAAGCACCGCGGTGTCCAAGTCAGGCAATTGTATCATACTTTTTAAAAGTGAATCAATTTTTTATTCTTTACACAATAGATGAGCGTGAGACATGGACATAGCATATGGTGGAATAGAATATGGTGGTAGGTATTAAAGGGGTAAAAGTGCAGAAGATACTCTCACATTAACTGGGCGTACCAATGGGCTATGGAGCTGCCCATCGGTAGATGTCAATGCGAGGAGTAGGGATTGTCATGCAAATGATGCATTAGATCTATAAGTGTATGAAATCTCAAATGAAGCTAAGTGGGGGTGTGCATCCAACTTGCTTGCTCATGAAGACCTCGGGCATTTGAGGAAGACCGTCGTCATAATATGCAAGCCAAGTTTATAGTAATGACAATACGACTCCCACTAGCATATGCAAATGACATATCATGAGACTTTCTACATGAGGAACATGGTGCCACTTTCAGGGACAAGTGTGGTAAAAGATAGTAGCAAAGTCCCTTCTCTCTTTTAATCTAACTTACTTTTTTCATTAGTTTTTATGGTGGGCTCATTTGGCCTCCCCCATTTTTTTATTTTTTGTCTCGAGTATCTTCCCGACTTGTGGGGGAATCATAGTCTCCATCATCCTTTTTACTAGGACAACGCTCTAATAATGATGATCAACAAACTTTTATTTACTTACAACTCATGAAAGCTCAATATGACTCAATATGAATGCCTCAGGCAATGTACCAGGATGTGCAATTATCTAGCATGACATGTATTCTGCAATGTAATGAATGGTGGCTTTGCCACAAATGCTATGTCAGCTCTATATGATCATGCAAAGCAATATGATGATGAATGAAGTAGTCATATGATGTAACGGTGAAATTTGCATGGCCATATATCTCGGAATGGCTATGGGAATGCCATGATAGGTAGGTATGGTGGCTGTTTTGAGGAAGACAGAGAAAGGTTTATGTGTGACTGAGCATATCACGCCAAAGGGTTTGGATGCACCAGCAAAGTTTGCACCGATCCTGTAGGGGAGAATGGGCAATTCATGGTACCGAAGAGGCTAGAAAAAGATGAGGAGGTGAAATTGCATATGATGATGGTTTCACATTAGTCATGAAAAACTCATATACTTATTGCAAAGTTTTATTAGTTTCATCACAAATCAAAGCACTACCCGCATGCCCCGAGGGAGAGGGTCGAGAGGAGTTAACCATCACGGGACTCCAACTCGAAAAAACACTAGTATTTTAATGACGAATATAAATGCTCACAAATACCTGCCATGCCTTTTTAATATTCACAGAAATAAGGAGTTAACACCTCTTAATATCGCTACTTCTAGGAATCAACAATGATGCACTCACACCTTTTTCATATTACCACATCAATATCATTAACCCGCAATTTATCTTTATGGGCTACACGATGGTTCTGATTATCATCCATTGGATACTTATTATTTTTGGACTAGATTTATGACCCATGCAAATTAATGCTATTTTTTATTAACTCACAAACAAATATAAGTGAAGAACGAGAGTTCAAATATTTCTATAAAATCTACACACTACCATGCTCAAAAAGATATTAGTGAAGTACTAGAGCAATCGTTTAGCTCAAAAGATATAAGTGAAGCACAAACAGTATTCTAACAAATAATGATATATGTGTATGTCTATCAGATTGGTGTGTCCAGCAAAAGATGATTGTGGCAAACTAAAAAAAGCAAACTAAAGCAAATGACGCTCCAAGCAAAAATCATATCATGTGATGAATAAAAATATTGCTTCAAGTGGCATACTGACAGATTGAGATGAAAGAGGGGATGCACTTAGACGCTTGAGTATTACTATAATATTACCTTGGCGTGCCTTGAGCATCCCCAATCTTAGGCCCTTGTTGCTCCTTATTCCATTGTCCCTCGTGAAACTTGAAAACTTCAATCACACAAAACTCAACAAAACTTTGTGAGATCCGTTAGTATAAGCAACAAAATGAATGCGTAGGTACTATTGTAAATTGATTCTTATTTCATTATACCCCCTGATACAATCCATAGCATCATGTAAACAAGCAAACTATGCAAGCAAAAATAGAATCTGTCTAAAAAATAGTTTCTAGTAATCTTTAATGAACCTATACTTCTGTAACTCCAAAAAATCTCAAACATTAGGACGACCTAAGGAAATTGTACAACAGTACTTTCTAAAACATTCATCTTAGAAAGACGTTCCAGTAAAATCAGATTTTTTTTGCACTAGACATCAAAGTTTGTGTTTTTGCACGGTATCAATTATACTTCTCATACAAGTCATCCCAAAGGTTTAACTTGGAAAAAACACTAATTTAAACACAAAAACACAATCATCATAGAGGCAATAATCATGCCATCACACCTAAGCATAAAGTAAAAAGTAAAAAGCAAAAATTAAGATGACTATTGGGTTTCCTCCCAACAAGTGCTATTATTTTATGCCCCTAGCTAGGCATAATTTGTATGATCAAATGTTTTCATCTTTGACACTCAATGAATAAGTAGCCCTCATTATAGATTCATAAGGTGGTTTTGATTCTCTTTCTAGGGAAGTGTTCCATACCTTTATTTAGTGGAAATTTAAACCTTATGCTGCACTCTTTCGTATAAATAAATGCACCTATAGTTCGTATGAAAGGTCATCCAAGTATTATTGGAAAAGTAGGATTGCAATAAATATCAATAGCAATGCAATCTATAGGAACACAACTTTTATTTTCAATAATGAGAACATCATTAATTTTACATAAAGGTTTCTTAATCGTAGAATCCGCATGATGTAAATTCAGGGAACACTCTTGAATATTAGTGAGACCAAGCATATCTCATAGAGATTTAGGTACTGTTGAAACACTAGCCCCAAGGTCACACGAAGCATTGCATTCATATTTATTTATGTTTATTTTGATAGTAGGTTCCCACTCATCATGCAATTTTATAGGAATGGAAAATTAAAGTTCAAGTTTCTCATCATATGCTTTTATCATCGCTTCCACTATATGATTAGTGAAATTCTTATTTTGTTCATAATGAATGGGTGAGATAATAATTGATTGAAACAAGGAAATACATTCTATCAAAGTGCATCTTTCAGAATTAAATATTTAATAGGACAAGTTCCAATCATTTTAAGATCTCCATCACGGCTTTGGTAAAAACCGAGCGGGATAGCTTTTTCTAGGAATTCCTGCTTATCTTTAAACTTAGCGGTCCTCTCCCTACTTTCATTCATATATATTTGGATAGATTTAAAAGTGTCATTACAATCATGCTTGGTTGGCAAAGCTTTACTCTTAAGAGTTTCCACATCAAGAGCAATTCCATCCATGTTCTTAGCCCAAGTATCGAGCGTATGCATCTTTTCCTCTACCATAGTATTGAATTTTTTCAAGAACTAATAAATTCTTTGATATTGTTTTCAATATGAGAGGAGAATTTATAATTTTTGGTAGAAGTATTTCCATAATAATTACCATAATAATTGCCATAACCACTAGAAACATTACACGAATATGGCCTAGCATTGAAATTACCCCTATAGGCATTTTTATTGACATTATTTCGCGAGATAAAAATCACATCAATGGAATTATCATTTTTATAAAAGTGGACATGGGTATGTCATTAATATCAACATGAGAATTTTTATTAGCAATCAAAATCAAAAGAGCATCAACTTTTTCACTCAAGGTAGCGATTTCCTCAAGAGAATTTACCTTTTTACCTGTTGGAGATCTTTTGGTATGCCCTTGAGAATTGTTTTCCATGATGTTGTACAGAATTTGAGTGGCATCTCCAAAGGTAAGCTCCATGAAGGAACCACCTCTGGTAGAATCTTGAAGATTTCTGGATACAAAGTTTAGTCTCGCATAGAAATTTTGGATAATCATCCACAAGTTTAAACCATGCATAGGGCAATTTCTAATCATTAATTTCATCCTCAGCCAAGATTGTGCAACATGTTCATGATATTGATGTTTAAAATTAATTATTTGATTTCTAAGGGATATGATCTTAGCAGCAGGAAAATACTTGGCAATAAAAGAATCTTTACACTTATCCCATGTTCCAATACTATTACGTGAGAAAGATGACAACAAAGGCTTAGCTTTATATCTTAGGAAAAAAGGAAATAATGTTAATTTAACAATATCATTATTCACATCCTTTTTATTTTTCATATCAAAAAGTTCAACAAAGGTATTAAAATGAGAAGCGGGATCCTCGTTAGGACTTCCCAAAAATTGTTCTTTCATGACTAAGATTCAGCAATGCAGCATTTATATCAAAGGCATCCACACTAGTGGTGGGAGGTATTGGAGTAATAATAAAATAATTATTATTAGTATTTGAGAAGTCACACAACTTAGTAGTATCCTGATACATCGATACCGAGGAAGCAAAGTAACAAGAAGGATAATCAAACTAGAGAGCGAAGATGCCAACTAGTGTGTCAAGCTGAGCAAGCAAAGGTAAGTATTTTTTTGTATTTTTGATTTTTTGAAGAAAGCAAGATATAAGAGAAAATAAAAAGGATAACAAGTGAATGATAATTTGTGTGAATTTACTTGATCGTTGGTGATGATATTCCCTCGCAACGACACCAGAAATCCTTCCGGATGCTTGTGATCTGCGTTGGGTTTTCCGTGAAGAGGAACAGGTTATCGCGACACAATGTAGGTAAGTATTTCCATCGATTAAGAAACCAAGGTTTATCGAAAAATAGGTATATCAATCCCCAACTTTCTTGAGCGGCTGCCCATAAAAAAGCAAACAACTTGCACCCAACGTGGTCAAGAGGGTTGTCAATCCCCTTGATCTCGTTATTTGCAAGCGACTGAGGTGTCTAGATAATTGTGACTTGCAAAATAAAATAAAATACAAATAATAACAGCGATGAAATTATAAGTTTTCTGAATATGTAATGAATAGACCCTGGGGCCATAGTGTTCTCTAGTGGCATCTCTCATGAAAGCAACATACGATGGGTAAACAAATTACCGTTGGGCAATTGATACAACAATGGATAGTTATGAAACTTTCACGGCAATGATCATGTGTATATAGGCATCACATCCATAAACAAATAGGTAGACTCCTTCCTGCACCTACTACTGCTACTCCACCCATCGACCACTATCCAACATGCGTCTAGAGTATTAAGTAAAACATGGTAATGCTTGGGGGAATGATGACATGTTGTAGGCAAAGTAAACTCACTCAATACGAATAAACCCCGTCGTTTTATCCTTAGTGGTAGAAACACAAAGGCACATCTTGTCCCCTTTCTGTCACTGGGATATAGAAACTCGCCAGGTTGAACCCACTACAACGCAGATCTACCACTGAAGAAAGATCAAACTACTTGGCCAAAGCAATTCAATAGATCGGATAGATTTACGAAGATATGGTGATCATGCAAATAAGAATCATAAAACTCAGAGAAAATTCAAATACTTCTAATGGATAATCTGAACATAAAACCACAATTCATTGGATCCCAACAAACACATACCATACAAAAGAATTACATCGGATAGATTAAAGCGAACATGCGATGATCATTGTATTGAAGATCAATAAAGAGAGAGGGAGATAGGGAAAGGGAGAGAGATCTAGATACTTACTACGGACCCAAAGGTCTATGGTGAACTACTCACACATCATCAGGAGGGCACCAAGGTTGCTGAAGAGGCCCTCCGTGATGGACCCCCCTTCCGGTAGATTGCTGAAACAAAGCTCCAGATGGGATCACCGTGGAACACAAACTTGTGGCAGCATAAAAAGTGTTTCGTTGATATATTTAGGTTTTCTGGAATATTTGGGAATTTATAGGCCAGAGACCGAGGAAAGAGGGGCTACAGGGAGGCAACAAGGCATCAGGGCGAGGCTACCCCCCTGGTCGTGCCCTGTTGCCGTGTGGGCTCCTCATGTGGCTTCAGGTTTCCTCCAGAAGATTCCAGGTCTTCTTTTGGTCTTGAAAAAGTCATCAAAAGTTTTGTGGAAATTGGACTTCGTTTGGTACTGAAAACCTGAAAAACAAAAGACACGCGGAAAAGAACAACTAGCAGTAGGCAGTGGGTTAATAGGTTAGTGCTCAAAATAATATAAATTAGTGAATTATGATCCAAAAAGTATCTTAAGATGATAACGACATGGAACAATAAAAAATTATGGAATCATTGGAGATGTATCAGGGAGCTACCTCGGCACGCGTCGATTTGGCCTCAGAGGTGACTTCTTCTTGGCAGGGACTTTCTCCTCCCCTTCCACCACGAGGGCCACACTAGCCGTCTAGGGAGGGGCCGCCATGTAAAAGCATAGAAGTTTGGAGGCCGAGAGGCGACCATGACAGGAGGACTCGTCAGGTACTTCTTGTGGTCCTCGAAGGCCGCGTCAGCTTCACGAGCCCACTTGAAGGGGCATGTTCTCTTTAGAAGCTTGAAGAGAGGCGGAGCCCTCTCCCTGAACGTGGAGGTGAAGCGCCCGAGCGAGGCCACGCATCCCATGAGCTTCTGCATTTCCTTGAGGTTGCGGGTAGGCCGCATCTGCTCAATGGCCTTGATCTTCTCAGGGTTGTCTTCAATGTTGCGGTGGGAGACCATGAAGCCAAGCAACTTGCCTGATGGGACTCCGAGGATGCATTTGGTGGGGTTGAGCTTGAAGCGGATCTTGTACAAGTTGGTAAAAGTCTCCTCAAGATCCTTGATGAGGGTGTTTGCTTTGCATGTCTTGATGACGATATCGTCCACGTTAGCCTCGACATTTCTGCCCATATGGGGCCCAAGGCCAATATGCATCATCCTTTGGAAGGTGGCTCCTCCACTCCTCAGGTCAAACCATAGGCACATGTATCAATACACACCATAGGGGGTGAGTAAAGTCGTCTTCTCCTCGTCCTGCTCGCCATCTTGATCTCGTGGTAGCTTGAGAAGGCATCCATGAAGCATAGTAGATCACACCTGGTGGTGCAGTATACAATCTTGTCAATGCGTGGTAGTGGGAAGTGGTCCTTGGGGCAGGCCTTGTTTAGTTCGATGAAGTCGATGCACGTTTGCCCTTCCTTGTTGTGCTTTTGGACATCAACGGGGTTAGAAACCCCCTCGGGGTGGATCACCTCGCGGTTGAAACCCGCTTCCTGTTGCTTCTTGGTATGTTGAACAATGAACGTTTGTTTTTCTGGTGCCTACCGTCGTGCCTTCTGCTTCATGAGCCGTGCCTTGGGGCACATGGCTAGTGCTCGATCACCCCCCTGGGTACACCGGGCATGTCTGATGGTGTCCAGGCGATCATATGAGCATTGTAGGAACGAAAGTATGTCTAGAGGGGGGGGTGTTTATACTAGTTGACAAGATAAAAACCTAGCCTTTTCTCAATTTTATTTGTGGGCCAGTTTTAGCAATTATGACTAGCCAAGTTCACCGTACACATGCCCATCTAAGAGTATAGCAGCGCAAAGTAAGACGTGCAAATGTAAAGTAGAGGGTAAGGTAGGGAGGCATGGTTCCGATAGGTGGCGCTATTGTACATCCATGTTAGTGGATACCTCAAACCATGGAGGTTAACGGCTTCGAGAGTCCACAGAGGGCTCCACCCACAAGGGGTCCATGAAGAAGCGGCCTTGTCTATTCCACCATGGCGTCTGCCCACACGGGACTAGCCTCACTCACGGTAGATCTTCACGAAGTAGGCGATCTCCTTGCCCTTACAAACATCTTGGTTCAACTCCACAACACAAAGTAGGAGGCTCCCAAGCGACACCTAACCAATCTAGGAGGCACCACCCTCCAAAAGGTAATAGATGCGGTAATAGATGAGTATGTGGCTCTCTCTTAGAAAAATGGATCTGACAAGCGTAAGTGTGTTCTCAGTGATTCCTGTGCGAAGGAGAGGTAGGTGGAGGGGTATATATCGACATCCCCCAAAATCCAACTGCTACAACATTATTTCCCAACTCGGTGACACCAAAATGAATCTCGATGATACCGAGTTGCAATAAATGTGGCAAATTTTGAATTCTTGGTTAGACCCATATCGGAATCATGGTGGTACCTATATGATGACCTAGACCAGTTTCCAAATCTTGGTGAGTGCGATTTCAAACTTGGAAATTTCGATTCTTGAAATCTTCTCAACAGAAAGTTGGTCACTGAATTTCGGTGGCACCGATGTGAAAGTTGGTTGTACAGAAAGTTGGTCACTGAATTTTGCAGGTTTGGGTTTGGAAAGAGACATTTTGTGAGAGAATGGCTGAGTATTTTTGGTGGCTACCTCCATGCACTTGAGAAACCAATTCATCATAATACCTCACCCCCTTTTAATAGTACTGGTTTTCCTATGGACTCAAAGTGATTTCTCACAAATGTAAAAAGTAGAGTCTTCTTGCTTGAAGCTTGAGCCAATCCTATTCCTTTCCTTGTGTCAAGGGGCATCTCCTCACAATCCTATAGCCAAGGAATCTTTGAACTTTTCTAAAATATATTGGATAAGATGATTAGTCCAATGATGCATATGTTGTGATTAATTACCAACACCACCTTAGGGAGAAATTGTGCTTTCAATCTCCCCCTTTTTGGTAATTGATGACAACATATAGATCAAAGCTTTGATAAAAGATATAATCAATGATTAGCATCGACACTTTGAGAAGTATGTGAAAATCAAGAGCTCCCCTTAAATTTGTGAATTATTTTAAATTTGAGTTTGAATGCAAAAGCTCAAGCGATTAGGATCATGGGTTACTCTTCCATGTCACATACAACTTGGTGGTGCGCATGAATGATATGAACGAATAGTAATGCACATAACACGAAACAAGTAAGTGAATGATCGTCATGTAGATAGCTCAAAGGTAATAACGTGGTAGCATCAAACAATCAATGCATATGATCAAACACACCTCTAAATGGATAAAGTCATCCAAAAGACCAAAAGTTTTGAAAGAACAAATGAGAACAAATAAAGTGCAAAGCTCTCCCTCTCAAAGCCCTATTTGATCTATACGCTTCTCCCCCCTTTGGAAACAAGTTACCAAAAAGTTCAAATGTCTAAAACAAGCGTCTCTATGGGCATGATCTCCTTTGGTAGATGATGATGGAGTGGACAATAGAGCATCAATGAAGGCTTCTATAGAAGTCACTGTAGTTGCAGGTGTAGACACTGGAGGTGGAGGAGCAGGAGCTAAAGCTTGAGCTTATGAAGATGGTCTTGCTTCCGGAACTGGCACAACAGCTGACCAAGTCTGGGTCATGAACTGAGTAGTAGTAGGAAGAAGCGCTCTTCATCATCAATGTTGGAGCGTGGAATCTTCACAAAATCAACTTCATGTTGAAGCTGCTCAATAGTGGTGGCCAACTCCGTCACCTTAACATCCAGGTCATGGAATTTTGTCTCCATGATCCTCTCGAGTCTCTTCTGGTTCAGCAAGATCTCGGAATCTTTCTTCTCCATCCCTTGGATGGTGCTGACCAAGAATGACACCTGCTCAATTCTGGTTTTGAGCTGTGGGGTTGGAGCTGGAGCACTCCTAGCATCCTCTGCCTCTGCTGCTTCTCGAGCAGTACCTGAGCTGGGATGGTTGTCGTCCATCACAACTTCATTGTCTTCAAACTCATGCTGAAGTGGCAGGTGGGGACGATCAAGTAGATATGCATGCTTCCCAATCTTGGCATTGATGAGCATCTGAATATATGGAGTGTACCCACATGATCTCTTCTGATCAGCAGCAGTCCTCTTGGTAGTCTCAACTATCGACTCCGTCACTCAGAACCGGGTGTGGGTGTCTAGATGATGAAGCATGTTGATGGAATAACCTCTAATCATCTTATCATCACCTGATTTGGGCATCAAGGTATATCTCATGATGGTGTTCATAGTGGGTATTCCTGCTTGCAAGAAATAGAGAGAGCCAAACTTGTGCGAAGGCACAAACTCATGGGGCACTAGCTTGTACATGTTGGCCATGGCGTTGTGGTTCATCTTGAGTTGTGAATACACATCCAAGTCTCCTTCTTGAGCTTTTGGAGCACCAATGATAGTGGCCGATTCATCAACTATAGACTCATAGTGGTGACCCTTAGTCATCCATACAATTCTTCCATCAGAATAGAAATGTGCGGTGGAATAGAATTGCATGATCATCTCATCATTCCAAGTACTCATCTCTTTGCCAACAAAGTATTCATTATCAATCATCCTGAAATTTTCTCTCACATGGGGAAAATAATCTTCAATGGCCTTGATGTATTCCCAATCGACATATCTCATGTCGGTGAGTGCTGGAATCTTATCAAGCAAAATTGTCTCATAGAAGTCTTGGTGTTTCCTTGTGTGCAAGCAGGGATCAACAAGAGTTCTCCTTCTCACAACATATGGATCAACATATCTCCATTTCCTCAGACATGAATCTTTCCTATTCTTCATGTCCTCAGCAGTAGGGTCAGAAGCATCATGGGTTGGCAGATGAGGTCTTAGCTTCATAAGCACACGAGCATCCTCATCTTCCTCTGCAGCAAAATCTCTGGATGCACAACCTTTATTCTTTTCAGCTACAGGAATATACTTTATAGTCCTCTTGTGAGCTACATACTTCTTAGCCTTAGATGCCGAGGGCTTGGGGACAGTCTTCTTAGGCATAGCATCAGGCATCACCTTTTTTTTCTTGGGAGTAGGAACCTCAACAGGAATTTCTTCCTCGTCATCATCAGCATCTTCTGCTGGATCTTCATACATTGTGGTTCGCCTACCAACAGCATGGACAATCCTCTTCCGGGTTCTTTCCTGACCTAGCTTCTTTGCAAGCCTAGCTTCTATAGCTCTAGTGTCAGCAGGTCTAGGATACTCCTTCCTCATGGCCTTTGTGATTGTGATCTTTTCCTTCTGCTTCTGGGGGAAGATTTCCCGGGGATGAAGTCAACATCTTATTCATTAGAATTGATCTTCCCCCTGGACCTGGTTGCTGCCTTGAGGAAGCCGTGGGAGTTAGGAGTACCTCGGTCAGAAGGTGTCCTCTCAGGACTAGTGCTTGAGTCCATTTCACAACTGGGCTCACTGAAGTAGTTTTGACTATCCTCTGAACCTGACATACTGACAAGACCAAGCAGACAAGCAAACAAGCAGACACTATGGAAATATATAGAAGAGCATGAATGGATGAGCATCACAAAATTGCAGAAGTTTTGTCAAATTTGAACTCTAAAAAAATTAGTTTTAACATTCTGCAAAAGAGGATTTCGATTGCACAGAGACAAAGATTTCGTAGCCACCAAGACACATGTTCTTGTTAACAGGAACTTGGCACCCTTTTGGATTTCACCGAAAAGGAGAACTCGGTTCCACCGAGAACATTCTCAGTAACCCTAAAACCAAAATCGGGAAGACCGACTTTGTCGGATTTCGGGTTCCGCAAAACCCTAAGGATTCGAACACAGGGGCGCACGAAGAGGACACTCAACAGATTCAAGTTACCAGGCTCGTTACTTAGTGAGCAAGGCTAAGAACCCACACGATGGTGGGTAAGACAAGGAACACGGCAGTTTACCCAGCTTCGGGCTATTGGGAAGCGTAAAACCCTACTCCTGCTTTGGTGGATTGCCTCTCGTGGAGGTTGGTGAGTGAACTAGTACAATGTTCTTCGGCCTCCTCAGGTTTGGTGGCCTCAGCGGTGTGATGGTAGGTGAGTTAATGGCTAGGGTTCCGATCCCCCTACAAAGCAACCTATCCTCTATATATAGCGGTGGGCACGATCCTCTTCTCATATCGATATGGAGGGAAGGGATCCCACAATGGCCAAATTTAAAGGGGGGCAGGGGTACATGCTCCCCTGTCCAAAGGTGGTCTTCGCCGGCAAAGTGGCTGCCCGTGCTGCAGGGATGACGTCCGCCCTGCTGGTGGTCGGTGGTGGCTTGGTTACTCTGAAGTGGAAACCTTCGGAAGATGCCTTCGGGTCCCGCGTACGTCTTGGCCCCCTTTTCACCAAAGGGGGAGCTGCACTCCTGTCCATTTGTGGTTCTCCTGTCCTCCTGCTGCGTCACCCTTGACTCCTGAGGCTGGGCTTTGCCTCGGAATGTCCGCCGCTCCTGAGGGGTCCTAAGGAGCCCCCCTACGGGGCTTAATGTCGATCCTCCTCGTGAGGCGTCGCCCCTCACGAGGGCCTTGTTGTGCCTGCTGATGCTTGGTCGATGGGTGGGCCAGCCCTGGGCCGCAGACACGCGAGTCTGGGTATCCCCGTTCCCAGAATGCCGACAGTAGCCCCCGGGCGCAAGGCGCGCCCGGGCTGGCTTCTCGGCGAAGCCTTGGAGGCTGCCTGAAGCATCACCGGCCCTAAATGTCTGCGGGTAAGGATCCACACGCACCGCGCAACCCAGTGGCGACACTCTAGTTCCCGAGGCATCTGGAGGCGCGCCTGGTCAGATTGATCCGACGGGCGCTAGCCATCATTGCTCCTTGGGGGTGATGGTCGTACTCACGCCACGCGAGCGCGTCCCCTCACGAACTATGCGAACACGAAGGGACGCCAACCTGCTCGCGGTTGCCTATTTAACTCGGCGAGGGTGATAAGGCTTGCGTCGCCTCAGTCTTCCTCGCCTCCCACCTTGAGCTCTGCACTCTCTCAACATGGCGCCGATGAGGAGATTCTCTGCTGTCGATAAGGGGAAGGCCCCTAGCGAAGTTCCTACCGCCCACCTACCAAGAGGGGGTGAGGCCGCCCTCGAAACTATGCGGCGGCGACGGCAGCGACCTCCAACGAACGCGGTCATGGTTCCGCCCGCCCGGGGATCTCCATTGGCGGTAATGGCGGAACGTCGATTGGTGGAGGTGCCCGTAGCGGTCGGAGTGGGAGGTCGGTGATGGCCACCCGGCCGCCTCACCCGCGACTCCACTCGCCCGATACGGTGATGGAGTTCATGACGTGGTGGAGAGGTTGGAAATTGCTTGGCTCGAGTTTCCGAACTTCTTCATAAAGGCACTGCCGACCGGCGGGCCTCAGGGCCTCTCGTTGCAGGCCGACGACTGCTACGGCGGGGCATCCTTGGTTGAGGTCACTGCTATGGCAACAAAAGTCCTTCCCTAGCGCTTAGGAATTCTTCTTGTTACTTCTCTGGTTTGCGTCGGTTTTTCCCTTGAAGAGGAAAGGGTGATGTAGCACAGGAGCAGTAAGTATTTCCCTCAGTTTGAGAACCAAGATATCGATCCAGAAGGAGGGCCTCGTCAAGTCCAAAGTACCTGCGCAAACACAAACAAGCTTGCACCCAACGCTTCAAAGGGGTTGTCAATCCCTTCAAGATTGTTTGCAAAGTGAGATATGAAGGCGGAAAGAGCAACGAAGTAAAAAGTGTAAGGCTGAAAATATGGTGTGGAGTAGACCCTGGGGGTCACAGTGTTCACTAGAGGCTTCTCTCAAAATAGAAAGTATTACGATGGGTGAACAAATTACTGTCGAGCAATTGATCGAACCGCGCAAAGTCATGACGATATCTAAGGCAATGATCATGCATATAGGCATCACGTCCGAGACAAGTAGACCGATACTTTCTGCATCTACTACTATTACTCCACACATCGACCGCTTTCCAGCAATGATCTAGTGTATTGAGTTCATGACGAACAGAGTAACGCTTTAAGCAAGATGACATGATGTAGAGGGATAATCTCAAACCAATGATGAAAACCCCATCTATTTACCCTTGATGGCAACAACACTATGCGTGCCTCGCTACCCCTTCTGTCACTAGGTGAGGTCACCCCACGGTATGAACCCAAAACCAAGCACTTCTCCCATTGCAAGAATCATAGATCTAGTTGGCCAACTCGAAGAGAATTACAAGGATATGAAATAATGCATAAGAGAGATCAGAAGAAACTCAAATAAGATTCATAGATAATCTGATCATAAATCCACAATTCATCGGATCTCGACAAACACACCGCAAAAGAAGATTACATCGGATAGATCTCCCTGAAGATCATGGAGAACTTTGTATTGAAGATCCAAGAGAGAGAAGAAGCCATCTAGCTACTAGCTATGGACCCGTAGGTCTATGGTGAACTACTCACGCATCATCGGAGAGTTCATGGTGTTGATGAAGAAGCCCTCCGTGTCCGAACCCCCCCTCCGGCAGGGCACCAGGGCGTGCCCCAGATGGGATCTTGCGGAGATAGAAGATTGCGGCGGCGGAAAAGCGATTGCGATGATCTCCTGATTTTTTCTGGAATTTATGGGATTATATAGGCGAAAGACCTAGGTCAGGGGACCTTCAAGGGGCCCACAAGCCTGGATGGCGCGCCCCCTGGCCGCGGGGTGGGGGCTTGTGGGGCCCATGGAGCTCCTCTGGCTTGGCTCCCAAGTTCCCCGATCTTCTTCCGTTCCAAAAAAAAATTCTGGGATTTTCTTCCGTTTGGACTCCATTTCAAAATCTCCTGTGAAAGGGGTCAAAAACATGAAAAAACAGGAACTGGCACTGAGTTAATAAGTTAGTCCCAAACAATATATAAAAGGCATGCAAAACATCCAAAGTTTGACAAGATAATAGCATGAAACCATAAAAAATTATAGATACGTTGGAGACGTATCAAGCATCCCCAAGCTTAACTCCTGCTCGTCCTCGAGTAGGGAAGTGATAAAGAATGAATTTTTGATGTGGAATGCTACCTAGCATAGTTGTCCTTTGCAACTTCTTTCATGTGACATGAATATTCAGATCCGTAAGATTCAAAACAATAGTTTGCTATTGACATGAAAAGAGTAATACTTCAAGCAAACTAGTAAAGTAATCGTGAACTTTCAAAATAACAAGGCCAAAGAAAGTTATCCCTCCAAAATCATATAGTTTGGCTATGCTCCATCATCCTCACACAACTAATGTAAATCATGCACAACCCTGGAATTGGCCAAGTAATTGTTTTCGCACTCTTACTTTCTCAAACCTTTTATAACTATCACGCAATACATGAGCGCGAGCCATGGATATAACACTATAGGTGGAATAGAGTGTGGTGGTGGTTGTGAGACAAAAAGAGGAGATGGTCACATTGACTCGGCATATCAATAGGCTATGGAGATGCCCATTAATAGATATCAATGTGAATGGATAGGGATTGCCATACAAGAGATGCACTGCTATAAGTATGTGAAAGCTCAAAAGGAAAACTAGTGGGTGTGCATCCAACTTGCTTGCTCACGAAGACCTAGGGCAATTTTGAGGAAGCCCATCATTGGAATATACAAGCCAAGTTATAAAATGAAGATTCCCACTAGCATATGGTAGTGACAAAGCAAGAAGCTTTCAATCATGAAGAACATGGTGCTATCATGAAGTACAAGTGTGGAAAAAGATAGTAGTATTGTCCCGTCTCTCTTTTTCTCTCTTTTCTTTTTTTCATTTGGGCTCTTAGGCCTATTTTTTTGGGCTCTTTGGCGTCTTTTTTTGAATTTCCTCACATGGGACAATGCTCTAATAATGATGATCATCACACTTTTATTTACTCCCAGCTCAAAGATCACAATGATGATGACTCCATAGGAAATGCCTCTGGTAGTGTACCGGGATGTGCAACGATCTAGCATGGCGTATGACGTTGAAACATCTCGCTAGCTATCTTACGATCATGCAATGGCAATATGAGAGTGACGACACAAGTCATGAGATGGAATGGTGGGAGTTGCATGGCAATATATCTCGGAATGGCAATGAAAATGCCATAGTAGGTAGGTATGGTGGCTGTTTTGAGGAAGGAATTTGGTGGGTTTGTGAACCGGCAAGAATTGCGCGGCACTAGAGAGGCTAGCAATGGTGGAAGGTGAAAGTGCATCTATACCATGGGCTCACATTAGTCATGAAGAACTCACATACTTGTTGCAAAAGTTTTTTATTAGTAATCGAAACAAAGTGCTAAACGCATACTCCGAGGGGAAGGGTTGGTAGGTGTAAACCATCGCACGATACCAACCTCAACACAAAGGATGACAATCAATAGATCAATTATGCTCCGACTTCCTAACATAGCGGTTCACCATACGTGCATGCTATGGGAATCACTAACTTCAACACAAGTATTTCTAGATTCACAACACCCTACTAACATAACTCTCAATATTACCGAATCCACGTCTCAAAACTAATTGAGAGGAATCGAAACTTCTCTTTCTACTCAATGCACATGAAGATGGAGGTTTTTGCGTCCTCTTTGGGTACCTAGCACATTTGGGACTTCTTTCATAGCATAAGCCAACTACCAAGTCATGCACCGCCATGCTCTAAAGATATAAGTGAAGCACAAGAGCAAAAGTATCTAGCTCAAAAGATATAAGTGAAGCACTAGAGCAAAAGTATGTAGCTCAAAAGATATAAGTGAAGCACTAGAGCAAAAGTATCTAGCTCAAAAGATATAAGTGAAGCACTATGAGCATTCTAGCAAAATCACGATGAGTGCATGTCTCTCTCTCTCAAAAAGGTGTGCATCAAGAATGATTGTGACACAACAAAAACAAAAGGCTCCTATGATACAAGACACTCCAAGCAAAACACATATCATGTGGTGAATAAAAATATAGCTCCAAGTAATGTTACTGATGGATTGAAGATGAAAGAGGGGATGCCTTCCCGGGGCATCCCCAAGCTTAGGATTTTTGGTGTCCTTGAATTGGTCTTGGGATGCCTTGGGCTTCCCCAAGCTTGAGCTCTTTCCACTCCTTATCTTATTGTCCATGAGAACATCACCCAAAACTTGAAAACTTCACAACACAAAACTTAAACAGAAACTTGTGATAACATTAGTACAAGAAAACAAACTACCACTTCTTTTGGTACTGTAGAAAACTTGAATTACATCTATATTGATGATGGGCTACTGTATTCTCACTTTTCCATGGCTAGTACCCTCTGATACTAACCATAGTTTCATCAAAACAAGCAACCAACTCAACAAAAACAGAATCTGTCAAAAACATACCAGTCTGTAGCAATCTGTATACTTCGTATACTTCTAGTACCTCAAAAAATCTAAAAAATTATGATGGCCTGGGGAACAAGCATATCAATCATAAGCAAAAATAATCAACTCAAAAGATCTTTCCGAATAAAAACGAAAAATCATCTCGTGAGCAAAAAGTTTCTGTCTTTTTCCAGCAGGATCAAACAACCATTACCAAGACTAGTCATAAAGGTTTTGCTTGGTTCAAACACAAAAAAAAACACAAAAAACACAATCACAACAGAATTGTGAAAGTGTGGACGCAGAAAAACAGAAAGAAAAAGATAAATTCATTGGGTTGCTTCCCAACAAGCGCTATTGTTTAACGCCCTTAGCTAGGCATAGAAGCGATAGAATCACGTATCGTCGTCCTTGGTGCTCAAACCATAAGTGGCCCTCATCATGGGTTCATAAGGAAATATTATTTTATTTCTAAGAAAGTTTTCCATGCCCTTCCTTAAAGGAAATTGAAATCTAATATTCTCTTCCTTCATATCGATGATAGCACCGATAGTCCTTAGGAAAGGTCTACCAAGAATGATAGGGCATGTAGGATTGCAATCAATGTCAAGCACAATGAAATCCACGGGTACATAGTTCCTATTTGCAACAATAAGAACATCATTGATCCTTCGCATGGGTTTCTTGACAGTAGAATCAGCAAGATGCAAATTAAGAGAACACTCTTCAATCTCATTAAAACCCAGAACATCACATAAAGACTTTGGAATCGCAGAAACACTAGCACCCAAATCACACAAAGCATTGCACTCATAGTTTTTGATTTTGATTTTGATGGTAGGTTCCCACTCATCATGAAGCTTTCTAGGGATAGAGACTTCCAATTCAAGTTTCTCTTCAAGAGCTTTTATCATAGGTTCGACGATATGCTCTGTAAAGGCTTTATTTTGGCTATAAGCGTGTGGAGAGTTTAACATGGATTGCATCAAAGAAATGCATTCAATGAAGGAGAAACTATCATAATTGAATTCCTTGAAATCCACGGTAGTAATTTCATTACTACTCAAAGTTTTAACGTCTTCTACTCCACTTTTAATGCTTTTAGCATCAAGATAGATGGACTCCGAATCATTGGGGCACTTTTCAACCAAAGTGGATTCATATCCAGCCCCATAATCATTAGGTTTGACACAAGAAAACAAAGATTCAATGGGATTCACACCAAGCACTTTAAGATCTTCGTGATTCTCATCCCGAGTTTCAGGTTTAGCAGCCATTTTATTGACTAAAGTAGCTTGCTTATCAGAAATCTGGCCCACTAGCTTTTCAATACGAGCAAACTGAGAATTCAGCGCAAGGAATTCTTTAGCCATATAATCAACTTCTCTACTCATAAAAGCCAGAAAAGAATTTTGCTCCTTCAACTCTCTACGGAAGTAACTATTATATTCAAACTGTCTAGACATGAAGCCTTTAACACTAGTTTCAATCTCTTCTAACTTCACAAAGCGAGCATCAAAATCCCTTAGTGAGGCCATTCGGGCTTTAGCACGCAAGCAAGCACACAAGCAAACAAAAAGCAGGCGAGAAAAAGGGTGAACGAAAAGGGCGAACGAAAAGGCGAGCGAAAAAGGAAAATTGGTGAAGTGGGGGGCGCGAAAATGAGAGGCAACTGCCAAACAAAGTAAATGCAAGAGATGAGTTTGTGACACCTACTTGGATGAGTTCTTGACTTGATCTTCCTCCCCGGCAACGGCGCCAGAAATTCTTCTGCTACGGCAACAAAAGTCATTCCCTGGCGCTTAGGAATTCTTCTTGTTACTTCTCTGGTTTGCGTCGGGTTTTCCCTTGAAAAGGAAAGGGTGATGCAGCACAGGAGCAGTAAGTATTTCCCTCAGTTTGAGAACCAAGGTATCGATCCAGAAGGAGGGCCTCGTCAAGTCCAAAGTACCTGCGCAAACACAAACAAGCTTGCACCCAACGCTTCAAAGGGGTTGTCAATCCCTTCAAGATTGTTTGCAAAGTGAGATATGAAGGCGGAAAGAGCAACGAAGTAAAAAGTGTAAGGCTGAAAATATGGTGTGGAGTAGACCCTGGGGGCCATAGTGTTCACTAGAGGCTTCTCTCAAAATAGCAAGTATTACGGTGGGTGAACAAATTTCTGTCGAGCAATTGATAGAACCGCGCAAAGTCATGACGATATCTAAGGCAATGAGCATGCATATAGGCATCACGTCCGAGACAAGTCGACCGATACTTTCTGCATCTACTACTATTACTCCACACATCGATCGCTATCCAGCATGCATCTAGTGTATTGAGTTCATGACGAACAGAGTAACGCTTTAAGCAAGATGACATGATGTAGAGGGATAATCTCAAACCAATGATGAAAACCCCATCTTTTTACCCTTGATGGAAACAACACTATGCGTGCCTCGCTACCCCTTCTATCACTGGGTGAGGTCACCGCATGGTATGAACCCAAAACCAAGCACTTCTCCCATTGCAAGAATCATAGATCTAGTTGGCCAAACAAAACCCACAACTCGAAGAGAATTACAAGGATATGAAATCATGCATAAGAGAGATCAGAAGAAACTCAAATAAGATTCATAGATAATCTGATCATAAATCCACAATTCATCGGATCTCAACAAACACACCGCAAAAGAAGAATACATCGGATAGATCTCCATGAAGATCATGGAGACCTTTGTATTGAAGATCCAAGAGAGAGAAGAAGCCATCTAGCTACTAGCTATGGACCCGTAGGTCTATGGTGAACTACTCATGCATCATCGGAGAGGTCATGGTGTTGATGAAGAATCCCTCCGTGTCCGAATCCCCCCTCCGACAGGGCACCAGGACGTGCTCCAGATGGGATCTTGCGGAGACAGAAGCTTGCGGCGGCGGAAAAGCGATTGCGATGATCTCCTGATTTTTTCTGGAATTTATGGGATTATATAGGCAAAATACCTAGGTCAGGGGACCTCCAGGGGGCCCACAAGCCTGGATGGCGCTCCCCCTGTCCGCGGGGTGGGGGCTTGTGGGGCCCCTGGAGCTCCTCTCGCTTGGCTCCCAAGTTCCCCGATCTTCTTCCGTTCCAAAAAAAATCTTTTCGGGGATTTTCTTCCGTTTGGACTCCGTTTCAAAATCTCCTGTGAAAGGGGTCAAAAACATGGAAAAAACAGGAACTGGCACTTGGCACTGTGTTAATAAGGTAGTCCCAAAAAATATATAAAAGGCATGCAAAACATCCAAAGTTTGACAAGATAATAGCATGAAACCATAAAAATTATAGATACGGTGATGTATCAGTCACCCCCGACGGTTGCATGTCTCTGAATCGCGGGTGGCAGACCTTCGCCCGCGCCCGAGGCCTGAAGGGGAGGCGCTACCTCCACTTCAAGTATGACGGGGAGGGGACGCTCTTCGTCAAGATCTTAGGGTCGAGCGCGATTGCCTAGGTTGCTGCCCGGAGGACGCCGGCCATGGCGGCCTCGTAGACGAGCCCGCCTTCGATGACGGGCGCCGATCCTCCGGCAGCGGCGGTGCCCCTCCGGAAGGAGCCCGGGCGACATCAGCGACATCAGCTACGACGAGCCACCTCACTGCCGTGGCCGAGCCTCGGGAAGGAGCCCCCAAGCGTTGCGCCACCCATCTGCTCCTGCGACGCATGTGAAGGAGGAGGAGGACACGGACTGAGTGTTGGTGCGCGGGTGCCGGGCGTCAGCGGTGGTAGCCCTCCTCCAGGATCTCCATCGTTAGCTCTCTCCTCGCTTTTGACCCTACATCCACAGAAACAAGGATAGGCCCTTCGGTTGTGTAATGGATTTGGGCGGCCGCCCCCTTTTGTTAGCGATGTTGCTTCTCTGCTGGTTTAGGTCTATGTCAGCTAGCCCCGGTCCCGCACATCTCCCTACCGCCGTGGGGCGCGACCCGTTACCAAGGTTGTTCCTCACGGGGCAAAGCCCTGGCACCAGGGTGCCAGGTGGCTTTGTGACCCGTAAGGCTCCTGAGGCGTTGTGCTCAGGAGCCCCCTTAGACATCCAAGCGGCTCTACGTCGATAGGTCCCAGTCCCGCACATTTCCCTGCCGTGAGGCACGACTTGTCAATGTTGCCCCTCGCGGAACAAGGCCCTGGCACCCGGGTACCAGGTGGCTTTCCGACTGGTAAGGTTCTTGAGGCATGATGCTCAGGGGCCCCTTTAGACGTTCATGAGGCCCTCGCGAGTTCTGTTTTTGGAGGTCCCTAATCTGCATTCAGGAAGCTCTACGTCAGCAGGTTCGAGTCCCGCACATTTCCCCACCGTCGTGAGGCGCGACCCGTTACCAAAGTGGTTCCTCACAGGGCCAGGCCCTGGCACCGGGGTGCCAGGTGGCTTTATGACCGGTAAGGCTCCTGAGGCGTTATGCTCAAGAGCCCCCTTAGGCGCTCAAACTGTCCCAAGATAAATAGCTGTTGTGAGAAAATACCAAATGTTGTCCCCTCTCCAGGATGGTGCGCTGAGCCGCGAATAGGACTCTTGAGCGAGTACTAGTTGGCATGAGTCTGCCAACTCGTCAGTGAGTACCACACGTGGATTCGGGCGCCAAGGCCTTGGCGAGGTGTCGACACCATGCCCCCAACCCCCGCTCACGGGGTACGAGCGGGTGAGGACATGCGGATTGTGGACTCAGAGGAAAAGAGCGTGCTGTGAAGACTTGCAGGGAAAACAAGTTTTTGCAAAAGCTTCATTTGGAAAGGCCCTAAGGTTTGATTTCATAAATAAATACCAGAAAATCCAAGCCAAAAAAAGAAAATGCAAGCCGCGTCCGACACCTAATTTATTCTTTGCCTCCGTCGCCCCTAGCGCTAAGCATATGGCTTCAACTAGGCATGGGGTGGACCCCTTCCGCGTCCTCGGGGGGCCCTGGGCGTATAAAGCCTAGGCTCGTTATTTCGTGAGAGTTTCACGGTGGGGGTGTATATGGGAGGTCGTGAGGACGCTTTCGCCTCGCGAGAGTCCCTACCCCCGAGGCATTGGGGCCTGAGCTTCTAGAGTCATTGGTGGACTATGTTGATTTCCTCCGTCTTCCCCACTAGGCGTGGGATAGACACCTTCTGTGTCCTCGGGCGGCCCTGGGCGTATACATCCTCGGCTCGTTATTACGTGAGAGCGTCACATGATGAAGTAAGTTCCGGAAGGATTGAAGGACGATGCAGGGTCGATGCAGAGGCGACGTAGAGGCAGTGCAGGGGCGGTGCATAGTCATCACGGGTAGAACTTGTGGAGGTGCTGGATGTTCCAAGCGTTCTGGATGGGAACTTCATCTTGAGTGTCCAAACGCACGGAACCAGGCCTGGAGATGTGGACGACCTTGAATGGACCCTCCCACATGGGTGAAAGCTCATGCAAGCCTTCCCTAGATTGGACCCGCCTTAGGAGAAGATCGCCGACTTCGAGGGTCCTCGAGCGGATGTTGCAGCACTCTTGCTGGTACCTTGCGGCTCGAAGAAAGGCCCGACGGCGCGCCTCCTCTCCAAGCAGGAGGTTTGTCCCCCGCGCAGCTTCCTTACGCTCCTCATCTAACGCCAAGACCCGCGGGGACCGGTGCTTGATTTCGTGGGGAAGGACCGCCTCGGCTTCGTAGACGAGGAATAACGGGGTTTCGCCGGTGCGTTTAGTTGTAGTGGTGCAGATGGAACACAGTACCGATGGGAGCTCATCGACCCAACCCCGTCCGCAAGCTTCAAGCTTTTTCTTGAAGCTCCTCACTTTGCAACCCCGCTGGACCTCAGCGTTGGCGCGCTCCGCTTGGCCATTGCTCCGTGGATGGGCCACTGATGCATATCATATCTGCGTACCGAGGTTAGCACAGTAAATCTTGAAGAGCTGACCGGTGAATTGTGAACCGTTATCGGTGCTGATGCGGTTGGGGCGCCAAAGCGGCTCACGAGGCCCTTGATGAACTTGACGGCGGACTCGGCTGGGATGGTGCACACGGGCTCCACCTCCGCCCACTTGGTGAATTTGTCGATGGCGACGTAGAGGTAGCGGAAGCCCCCCGCGACCCGCGGGAAGGGCCCCAATATGTCCAGCCCCCAGACCGCAAAAGGCCAGGAAAGCGGGATGGTGTGGAGGCCGTGCGCGGGCTGGTGGATCTTCTTGGCGTGGAACTGGCAGGCCTCGCAAGACCTGACCAGCTCAGTGGCGTCGTCCAAAGCTGTAGGCCAGTAGAAACCTGACCTGAACACCTTACCTACGAACGTGCGTGAAGAGGAGTGATGTCCGTAGTCCCCTCCGTGGATATCGGCCAGTAGCTCACGCCCCTCCTCCCTGGAAACGCACCGCAGCGCGACATCTTTCGGGCGCCTGCGGTACAAGGCGTCGTGTCGCACGCAGTAGGTTGAGCTTGTCCTACTACGCGTTCCGCATCCTCTTCCTTCTCCGGCAATGTGCCGTGAAGCAGGTATGCCCCGAGTTCCTGCATCCAATCATCATCTTGAGCCTCCAGAGCCAGGAGCAGTCGAGCCCCCGAGGCCCGGCCGCAGTCCAGAGCCCCCGAGCACGATGCTGGGGGGAGCTCCTTTCCACACGGTGCCGGGTCCTCAGGTGACGGCGCTGCCGAAGGCTTGAAGAGTCGCTCCTCGAAGACGCTTGGTTCTCGAGCCTCGCAATACGAAGCCCTTTTGGCGATGTCGTCTGCCTCCTTGTTTTTGCCTCGCCGAACGTGCTGCAGCTCCAGGCCCTGAAAACGTTTCTCAATCTTACGTACCTCCTGCAGATATGCCTCCACTTGTTCGTCCTTGGGTGTATACTCTTTGTTGGAGAAGTTGACGAGGAGCTGAGAGTCGCCCATCATGGTGAGACGCCGGACCCCCAAGGCCGCCGCTGCCTTGAGGCCCTCGTACTCTGCTATGTTGTTGGAGACCTTCTCCTCCAGGTGGAAGCAGAGCTGGACGGTGTAGCGAAGCCTATCTCCCATCAGGGAAGTGAGCAGGACACCAGCCCCTGCTCCTTTTCGCGTGAAGGCTCCGTCGAAGTGCATTGTCCATCCCTCGGGCGCCTCTACTCCAGGGGAAAGGGATTGGCTCCCTTCCAGCCCCTGGTCCGGTGTGTCCGTCCATTCCGCCACGAAGTCGGCCAGGGCCGCCCCTTTATGACCCCGGTCGTGCTGAATTCAATGTTGAAGGCCTGAAGTTCGATGTTCCATTTGACAACTCTTCCTGCTGCGTTTGGGTTGTGCAGGATCTTCTCCATGGGATAAGCGGAGATGACCTTGGTCGGGTGTCCTTGGAAGTAGTGATGCAGCTTGCGCGAGGCGATGGTGAGCGCTAGAAGGAGTTTCTGCTCCATGGGGTAGTGTAAGCGCGCTTCCCGAAGTACCGTGCTGACGAAGTACATTGGGTGCTCGACGAGAGTGCGTCCACCCGGGGCGTCATGTTCCTCGGTGGCTTCTGGAGGTCGGGGCGTTTCGTCGTCCGGAGGAAAAGTCGGGGCCTCAGGAGGGCAAGACTCCTCATGACACGATTTGTTAGCTTGGGCCTCAGGTCCCTCTGCTTGCGGGGGAGTTGGAGCTTGTGGGTCGTGCGAGCCCCCATGCACAACGAGCGGGGGCCCATTGGGGCTTCCCAAATTAGCGCCCTTGCAGGTCTTCTCTTCCCTTACTGCCACCAATGCGGTGCTGGCAGAGTGGGGGTGGCAGCAAGGTACAATAGCAGAGGCTCTCCAGGGCGAGGCGCCACCAGGACTGGCGGGCTTGTGAGGTAACGCTTGAGCTCGTCGAAGGCAGCGTCGGCCTCTAGGGTCCACTCGAAGGACCCCTTTCTTTTCATGATCTTGAAGAAGGGCAGGGCCCGCTCGCCAAGCTTGGAGATGAAATGAACCAGGGAGGTGATACACCCCGCCAGCTTCTGCATTTCCTTGAGGGTTGTGGGCGCGCTCAACTTGTTTATGGCATTGACCTTTACTGGGTTTGCCTCGATCCCCCGGTGCGACACCAGGAAACCGAGCAGCTTGCCTGATGGGACCTTAAAGACGCACTTCTCGGGGTTGAGCTTCAGGTTCACCTCCCATGGGCTGGCGAAGGTCTCCTCCAGGTCCTCCACCAGGGTTTTTGCTTGCATTGACTTGACCACGATGTCGTCCATGTAGGCCTCTACGTTCCTCCCGAGCTGCGGCCCCAAGGCGATATGCATCAACCCCTGGAAGGTTGCCCCGACATTCCGCAACCCGAAAGGCATGCACTCGTAGCCGTATACCCCGTACGGAGAGAGGAAAGCTGTCTTCTCGACGTCCTCCATCGCCGTCTTGATCTGGTGGTAGCCCGAGAATGCATCCAAGAAGCACATGAGATCGCACTCCGCGGGGGAGTCCACGATCTGGTCGATGCGTGGCAGCGGGAACGGGTCCTCAGGGCAAGCCTTGTTGAGGTTCGTGAAGTCGACGCACATGCGCTCCTTCCCACACTTCTTCGGGACAACCACCGGGTTAGCCACCCATTCTGGGTAGCGCACCTCCCTTATGACCTCTGCTTCCTTCAATTTGTGCACCTCCTGAGCAATGAACGCCTGCTTCTCTGGGGCTTGCCTCCTTGCCTTCTGCTTCACCATACGCATGTTCGGGCACACCATGAGGTGGTGCTCGATGACGTCCCTTGGGACCCCCACAAGATCGGAGGCGCTCCAGGCGAACGCGTCCTTGTTCGCCTTGAGAAAACCCACCAATGCCTTCTCTTGGTCTTGGGGGAGGTTCACGCCGATGGTGAAGGTGGGAGCCAGGCTTCCTTCGTCCACCGACACTTGCTTCGTCTCCGCCCGGTCCTGGGAAAACAACTGCTTCTTCTTCACAGGCGCGATGTAGTGGACGTCTCTCGGGTCCTCCGTGGTGTGTGCCATGCCGCTGGAGTTGGCATGCACCACGGTCGCGGCCTTGTGGGATAGCCCGAGCACCCATGAGGCGTTCTTGATGTCCCCCACGATGGTAAGCATGCCGCCGCTCCCGGGCATCTTGACGACGTTGTAGCCCAGGTGCGTCGTCGCCATGAACTACGCGAGGGCGGGGTAGCCGAGTATTGTGTTGTACGGAAGGTGGATGTGAGCGATGTCGAAGTCAATCTGCTCGGTGCGGAAGTTGGAGCAGGTACCGAACATGACAGGGAGACGAATCCGTCCCACGGGAACGATGGATCCCGCCACTACCCCAGAAAAGGGCTTCGAGGGCGCAAGCTGCTCTCGGGGTAACCGCGACGCGTCGAAGGCCTCCATTGAAATGACATTGAGTCCCGTGCCGCCATCGATGAGGGTTTTGGAGACAGCCACGTCGTATATGGTCGGTGTGCACATCATCGGAAGCACCCCGGTAGCCGTCGTGGCCTTGGGGTGGTCGTCGGGGCCGAAGGTGATGATGACCTATGGCCACACGCGGCGTTCTGGGGGCTCGGGCCTTCGGCGCGCCATCCCCCCGCGCTGCAGGAAACGCTCGACGTGGCGACCGGAAGGTGGCGCCTGTGATCCGCTGAGAATACATGCGACCACACGGATGGCCCTGCTTGCACGGACGCCGTCTACCGTCACGGACCGGTGGCCGTCGGTGGTTGTAATGGCCATGGAGCTGCAGAGTTGAGACCTGGTTCCCGCTGTTGGCGTGGGGGCTCCGACACACGCTCCTACCTGTCGCGCCAAATGTCAGATTTCGGGTTCCGCAAAACCCTAAGGATTCGAACACAGGGGCGCGTGCGGAGGCCACTCAAGAGATTCGAGTTACCAGACTCGTTACTCGGTGAGCAAGGCTAAGAACCCACGCGATGGTGAGTAAGACTAGGAACATGACAGTTTACCCAGGTTCGGGCCACTTGGAAGCGTAAACCCCTACTCCTACTTTGGTGGATTTCCTCTCGTGGAGGTTGGTGAATGAACTAATACAGTGTTCTTCGGCCTCCTATGGTTTGGTGGCCTCAGCGGTGTGATGGTAGGTGAGTTAATGGCTAGGGTTCCGATCCCCCCTACGAAGCAACCTATCCTCTATATATAGCGGAAACAACGGTCCTCTTCCCTTATCGCTCTAGCGGGAAGGGATCCCACAATGGCCAATTTTAAAGGGGGACAAGGGAATGTGCTCCCCTGTCCAAAGGTGGTCTTCGCCTTCAAAGTGGCTGCCCGTGCTGTAGGGATGACGTCCGCCCTGCTGGCGGGCGGTGGTGGCTTGGTTACTACAAAGTGGAAACCTTTGGAAGATGCCTTCTGGTCCTGCGTACGTCTTGGCCCCCTTTGCACCAAAGGGGGAGGTGCACTGCTCTACCATCTATGGTTCGCCTGTCCTCCTTCTGCGTCACCCTTGACTCCTAAGGTTGTGCTTTGCCTTGGAATGTCCGCCGCTCCGGAGGGGTCCCGAGGAGCCCCCCTGCGGGGCTTAATGTCATTCCTCCTTGTGAGGCCTCGCCCCTCACGAGGGCCTTGTTGTGCCTACTGATGCTTGGTCGATGGGGTGGGCCAGCCCTGGGCCGCAGACAAGCGAGTATGGGTACCCCCGTTCCGAGAACGTCGGCAGATTTTTGCAACTCGGTGACATCGAGATTCAATTTTGCGTACTGTTAACCCTAAATTTTTCTTTGCTCCTTAATCAAAGGGAATTTTCTACTGGATAGAATAGTAACAATAGTGGATAGATAATGGTAGTGCCTATTTGTGCAAAGAATCAGATTTGGAGCGCAAAAGGAATCAAATTTGTACCCTAACTTGGCCTGGATTTGCTACGGCGGCACCGCGGGTGAAGATTCCATTGGCAGCGAGGACTCCTATGGGGAGGGAGAACGGGAGGATCAAGAAGTCGTCCACGGGACTAGGGCGCGACAACGAGGTGGTGCGGCTATTCGACGTTTGAAGGGATTTTCAGTCATCGGGTTCCGTGGATATATATATATATCTCATTGCTGTTGGTGACGCCGAGATGAGATTTTTGGTGCCACCGACTTCCATAACTGTCAGCTGACAGTGAAAATAGATGTGGCCAAAAAGCAAAACTTGGTTGCATCGACATGATAAAGCCTGATCAACCCTAGTCTTTGATGGGACCGAGATTTTGAGGTTGGTTCCGAGATGCACTATGGGAGGTATTGGAATTCAGCCCTTGTCGAGACGAATCTCCGAGTGCTCCTCACACAAACTGTCCCTAAATTGCTTGCTCAAATTTTGTGATGAAGCATGAATAGAATTTGATACAAGAAAGCATAGATAGCTAGAGAAAGGTACTTAGGCATTCTTGTATATCCAATTGGCCAAAAAATAGAAAGCCAAATAAAAACAATTGGATATCGTCGAATGAGCAAAATATGCATACCAACATCCTCACACAATAAGATGTCGAGTAAAACATGGTGAACATGCACAAACATTCTAGCATCTATCAAGCACTTTGGCGATGACGAAGTCATCTATATATGAGTATATTGACTTAGGAGCCAAATAGGAATACTTGATCATAGGTCATACTCATAGATTAAGCACAAGTGGGGTTACCACTTTTACATAATGCATTAATGTGTTCACATCCTTTAGGAGATGCTTATACTCAAGTCTTAGAGTAAAGCCCCCCCTATATGTCACATCCCCCTAAGAGGGTTAAACTAACCTTGCATTTTGTCATAGAAGACTTCAAGTAGGTGTAGTAGTGGTGGATGCTCATTGTTGATGAATATTATCTTGAGTTGGGAGCAATCCTTGTTGTTTCTTACTCTTCTCACCTACATGGGTTAGTCCAAAAGCAAAAGGAACAAATGCATGAGTATCTATGGACATGGAGTGAAATACATGGGAGGTGATGTCCAAAGATGCATTAATTACCTTGTCCCTTGCTCATCTTTGAGGGAATGTGTGACTCCTTGAACTAATGCATATGGTTGGGGTTGATTGCATATAGTTCTTGCCAAAATGAATAAGAGTGAATTTCATTGGCAGAGTCGCCCTGAAGAACTTTTTAGTTCTTCCTCTTGGGGACCCACATCACTTTGATGGGGATCCTTGGAGTTGTGGTAGCACTAGATGAGGTAGTACTAGAAGTATCCATGGGAATCCACTCGACCTTGGCTTGGGGTTATTCCTCAAATGAGTAAATCTACTCTTGAAGCTTTACCTTGCCCTTCTGGTCTTGTGGTAGAAGGTCATCTTGAAAGCTTGTTCCCTTGGGAGGAGTAGGATGATACTTCTCTTGTGGAACAAACTTTGGAATGGGATATGGACCTTCTTCCCAAACAACTCCGTTGACATTGAAGTAGCCAACACCTTGATTGCTTTTATAAACTCATGCTCTTGCTCTAAATTTATCTTCTCCAAGCTTATCTTCTCATGCATACTTGCAAGCTCTCTGTGATCATCTAGAGTAGTTTCATGAGCTAACTTAAGAGTGTTTAATTATTTAGTTAGTCGTTCAATCTCTTTCTTATCGCCATGATTCGATTTCTCTTGACTAGCATGAATATTTTCAATTTCATTTTCAATGTTATCACTAGTCTTATCAAAGATCAAGTCATGGTGGGGACCCCGACTTGTAGGTCGAGATCGCTGAATGCACGTGTATAGATACTGAATAACAAGAGTCTTACATCCATGAATAACGTCTGATATAGATATGTCCATTATGGCCAAGTCATTACATAAATACGACTTACAAGCCGACACACCAACATAATACTAGCTACGGATAACTTGGTAGATAATTTGAACCCATGCCATCTTCCTTAACCTACAAGCATTCTAACTGGGAAGCGTACTAGATCGGATGTCCGTCTCTGACGACGAACTCTTCTCCGTACTCTGCTTCTTCCATGCGTGGCCAATTAAATAACCTGTGGCAAGCCAATGAGTACATTGAATGTACTCGCAAGCAACCCATGATGCGGACAATGCAGATTGAAGCATGAAATAATAATTGACTACAACCTTTGCGGAAAGCAAGTATTCCCTTAGTGTAGTAACATGATCAAGTACTTGTATGGTTATGCATAAATTGTAACCACATGAATAGGTTACATATATCAACATTTATTCTGAGGGCTGAACACCTTAGATTCACCCTTCTTGCCAAGTCACCGGACTTGACTCCATCATCTTCTTTCTCATATAACACCTTTAATACACCCACATACTTGGTTTATGCGGAAACGAGTGGAAGTAATTTAAGCAGGATTACCCAACTGTCCTATACCGTGGACACGACTATTCGAATAGTTTTACACTCTCCGGAGGTTGCGCGTTGTACCCACAAGATTCGGAAACTTCTGTGTCATCCACGACTCGTGGTATTTGTCATATCCGAGATAAGTACCCGATCAATGCCTTTCCCGTGGCGACACTAGACAAAGAGTCCACTCGATTGGTACCCAGCCCACATGATGTACATCATATGAGCACCAACTCTAGAATGTATCATCCATGCAGGGACCAGCCGCATGCCTGGAACCTGCAAAAACGGCATAGTCGACCTTCCTCGAACGACCCCATCCTCAGAGTGACCAGATCACTCTCGTCACTATTAATGCGGGCTCCTTCCTAGCACCGACTAAAGTAATCAACAAATCCTCATCCCATAAGGGGTATCATGGTCGCACATGTAAGGTTGGGATGGTCTACACATCTTAAATCTCTCCTTTTTTTGAAACCACACACACACGCCAAAACCTTCTCCTAGTACATCACTTCTTCCTCAAGTGGCCACCTTCTCAACACCATTACCGCCGGGCATTAGTGGCACCCGACAGGGTTTACAAAAAGTATTTGAAATCACCTCTCTGTTACCATCACCATGCATATGCTCATCCTATGCATATCAGTACTATCTACTAATCAACTTTTTATGAGCGTGACCCTCATAGATGGTAGGGTCATGCTTCTCATGCAAGTATTACCGAAAGCCATCGGAAACACCCTACCGAGGGGTTTACCGAATCCATCATGACTACATGCATCAGAATGGAATATTAAACATGGCATGCATAAAATGTTTTCTCGGACATGGTCAAAGGGCAACTTGCCTTGCTCGACAAAGACTCATGGGTCTTAGAGGTCTTCGGGTCCAAGTCCTTCATCAAACGCGTGATCTATCATTGCGATAATATTATAAATTAATAAAAATCACAACAAAAACAAGACACACAATCTATTTTAAAAATGTTACCCTATTCTGTAGAATACTAATATTATTTTAGAAATCTTATTAACAAAGGCTGAAATAGCTTTATTATAGGTTTTAAAATAAACCTCAACGCAAAAGTTTCTATAAAAAATACAGAAATAGTTTTATTAAATTCTACACATTTAAGCAAGAACTTAGGTGGAAAAATTATTTGAATAGGATAATTTTATAAACCTGGGGAATTTTATCTAAACACATCCTTTAAAAAAAGAAAGGGCCAAATGGCCAGGCTTGAGTCAACCAGCCACTCGGCCAGCCCAACTAGCCGGCCAGCCAACCAGCCCACACGTGCGTGCGTCGTCAGGTATAAACCTGATGCGCGGGGCCGTGCGACCAATGACTACGAAGGGGGAGGAGAGAGAGAGGGAGATGCTGACGAGTGGGGGCCCCTCGTAAGGTCGTCTTCTTCCTCGGGACAAAGAGAGGGAGAGGCTCACTTGCGGTGGCTCGGGCGACGAGATGAAGGGAGAGTGTGGGAGTGGATCCCTTGTACTCCCGCCTCTCGAATGGTGGTGGAAGGACAAGCTGAGGTGGATGGAGCTGCTGACAATGAGGTGGTCGCGACAGAGGTTCTCTCGAGGTGGTCGGCGATAGCGTTCACAGAGGGGTAATGGTCGGGGAAGCGATGGAGATGAAGCACCAGACGACTGCAATTAGTATGGGAGGCCAAGGAACGCCGGAGCAGGCCCGTGTCCCAAGATCGACTGAGCTCCGACGCGGCGGTGCCTCAGTCGATCTCGAGCACTGGTGCTTGAAGGGCTCGATTGGGGGTGCGGGGAGGCTGATTGGAGGTGTGGTAAGGTTGAAAAGGGTTAGAGGAGAGTCGGGGGAGGCTTGTTTATATGAGGACCACAGCCCACCAATTTGGGGTGCACCGATGATGCTGCAGTAGTGGCAAGAGGGGGAGAGAGGCCTCGAGAACGAGCCCGTGGTATTGCAGATGCGGTTTTGGACCGAGTGGGAATCTTAGGAGGAGCGGGGGATAGTCTCTTGGCGCGCCGCGATGACTAGGTCCTTCTGACCAGCTTTGGTGAGCGCGAGCATGCATCGCCAGGGGCAGAGGAGAGAGCGGAGAGAGAGCGTGACGCGGCTCTGGCCTCGGTCGGCGACGCTGTCAAAGAGGGGCAACATGAGGGAGCAGTATCTGGCCGGGGCTGGCCTCCCTGGGCTCCGGTGCACACTGTGGCGCATCCAGAGCACAACTTTGGCATGCCACGGCATGCTGGCGCACTCTGGCGCGTCCCGGCCATGTCTGGGGGAGTCTGTGGCTGGATTAGATGCTCTCTGGATGCTTGGGGCCGAGGGGAATAGTGCTGGTCAAAAGGGGGAGTGGTGAACAAGTGATGTTAGTATGGTTTCAGGTGGTAGATGAAAGATTTTGGCTCTCTCTCATTGAACTGGGGCTAGATCTCTCGGCTGCAGTTGTGGGAGACACGGGCAACATGTGACCACAGTTTGGAGTGAAGGAGTGGAGTGAAAGGGGTGTTTGTGGCCGATTTACCTTTTCAGCTGAAGGTGTTTGATGCTAGTTTGGAGAAGTTAATCTTCCCCAAATGCAACCCAACTTAATAGGATTGGTTATAGGCCAAAAATAACAAGGTTTACCAAGTTTGAGCTCAATTGAGCTAGTTTGACCACACACAAATGGACAGATCTGCAATCATGTAGGCAAATGTGGTTAAATCAATTCCCACAAATGCAAAACTTGGCATGCCCTCCTCATTTTAGGTTTTGAACACTCCTGCAAAGTCTGGGACCAAATGGGAAAACTTGGCAATGTAGAGTTGTTCCAACTTGGTTCGGGACATAAAAGTTTTCTGGTTTACTTGGTGAACCAAACCATCATGGATGGGGATGAAACTTGGCATGATCATCATATATAGGATGTGGGACATGCTGAATTTTCTTGGAATTTATTGAGAATATTTCCTTTGCAAATATTTGAAAAGATCACAATAAACAGAAATGGTCTTTAAGGGTTTAGTCCAATATTTTGAACATGACCAGAGGTTGAAACTCTTATATATGGAAAATATATGTCCTATGATTTTTCCTAAATTTTCTCAAAGTTTTCTAAGGTAGCAAAATAATTTTTCATCATGAAATACTATTTCTGGCCTTAGAAAAGGACATATAAGTAGAAAGGAAATAACTCATAAAATAAATATTTTATGGTTTTGAGGAGTTATTTTAATAATGGAACAAGAATAAAGTCTTTGGGTAAAAGCACTCCCCTTAAATTAGGGACTTGTAGTGGAAACCCAAACAACAGGGGTTTGAGGCTACAAAAGTAAATAAAAAGGATTTTGCTGAAATAATATTTTATACAAAATTTGGTTCCTCATGCTATACCCAAGGAATGACCTATGGGTAGGGGTTTGGAGTCAAGGTGCAAGTTTGGTTGAGAAAGAAATGTTTTAGTAAGCTACTCACAAGCACTCTCGCAAGCAATGACAATCAAGACAACCATAACATTCACATAGGAAGTTTTAATTGACTCCAATTTGAAAAGGAACAATAGTGACAAAGTGGTGCAAATATAGGGTGTGACAGACCTATCCGCTTACAAGAATCTCGTCCCCGGGATTCCTAAGCTAGGTGCTAAAAAGGTACGGAAATTTAGATCTAAGATAGTCTTCACACTCCTAGGTTCTTCTGCCTCGGTGTGGTTGCTCCATTGGACCTTGAAGTACTTGATGGTGCGGCTTCGGGTATGACATTCGGCTTCATCCAGGATGCGAACCGGTCTCTCGCGATAAGTGAGGTCAGGCTAAAGATCGACGAGTTGATGATCGATGTCCTTGTAGAGATCCGGATGGTTGGGCGCTTGGAGGCACTTTCGGGGTTGGGATACGTGGAGGACGTTGTACACACCCGAAAGTTGTGGAGGTAGCTCCAACTGGTAGGCAACCTCCCCTCGCTTTGCGGTGATTTTGAAAGGGCCGATATATTGGCGCGAGCTTCCCCTTGACATGAAAACACTTCATTCCCTTGAGAGGCATGACTCGGAGGTAGACGAAGTCTCCCACACAGAAAGTTACTTCTTGACGGTGGGCGTCAGTGTAACTCTTCTGTCTTGACTTGGCAGTTTTCAGGTGCTCCCTGATGAATTGCACTTGGTCCTCGGCTTCACGGAGAATGTCTGGCCCAAAAATGAGTCCTTCTCTGGTCTCACACCTTTTAAGAGGTGTGCGGCACATGCGTCCGTACAACACCTCAAATGGTGCCATCTGGAGAGAAGACTGGTAGCTTTTGTTGTAAGATAACTCATCAAAGGGCAAACAGTCCTCCCATTTGACTGTATAAGCCAAGACACTGGCGTGGAGCATGTCCTCAAGTATCTGATTTACCGACTCAGTCTGCCCACCCGTTTGAGGGTGGTAGGCAGTTGATATGTCCATTTTGCATCATGCTTTCATGTTGATATTTATCGCTTTTTGGGCTGTTATTTCACTTCATGGTACAATACTTATGCCTTTCTCTCTTATTTTGCAAGGTTTACATGAAGAGGGAGAACGCCGGCAGCTGGAATTCTGGCCTGAAAAAGGAGCAAGTTTGAGATACCTATTCTGCGCAACTCCAAAACCCATAAAAATCAACGGGGAATTATTTTGGATTTTATGAAAAATACTGGGCGGAAGAAGTGCCAGAGGGGCGCCACCAGGAGGCCACAAGCCTGCCAGGCCCGGCCTACCCCCCTGGTCGGGCCTAGGGGGCTTGTGGGCCCCCTGTTGCCCCTCCGGTGCTCATCTTTTGCTATATGAAGGGTTTCGTTCCAGAAAAAAATCAGGAGGGAGCTTTCGAGAGGAGCCGTCGCCGCCACGAGGCGGAACTTGAGCAGAACCAATCTAGAGCTCCGGCAGGACGATCCTGCCAGGGAAACTTCCCTCCCGGAGGGGGAAATCGTCACCATCGTCAACACCAACACTCCTCTCATCGGAGGGGACTCATCACCATCAACATCTTCATCAGCACCATCTCATCTCCAAACCCTAGTTCATCACATGTAACCAATCTCCGTCTCACGACTCCGATTGGTACTTGTAAGGTTGCTAGTAGTGTTAATTACTCCTTGTAGTTGATGCTAGTTGGATTATTTGGTGGAAGAGTTTATGTTCAGATCCTTGATGCTACTCATTACCTCTCTGGTCATGAATATGATTATTCTTTGTGAGTAGTTACTTTTATTCCCGAGGACATGGGATAAGTCATGCTAATAGTAGTCATGTGAATTTGGTATTCGTTCGATATTTTGATGTGTTGTATGTTGTTTTTCCTCTAGTGGTTTTATGTGAACGTCGACTACATAACACTTCACCATTATTTGGGCCTAGAGGAAGGCATTGGGAAGTAGTAAGTAGATGATGGGTTGCCAGAGTGATAGAAGCTTAAACCTAGTTTATGCGTTGCTTCGTAAGGGGCTAATTTGGATCCACTAGTTTAATGCTATGGTTAGACTTTGTCTTAATTCTTCTTTCATAGTTGCGGATGCTTGCGAGAGGGGTTAATCATAAGTGGAATGCTTGTCCAAGTAAGGGCAGTACCCAAGCGCCAGTCCACCCACATATCAAACTATCAAAGTAACGAACGCGAATCATATGAACATGATGAAAACTAGCATGACAGAAATTCCAGTGTGTCCTCGGGAGCGTTTTTCCTCCTATAAGACTTTGTCCATGCTTGTCCCTTGCTACAAAAAGGATCGGGCCACTTTGCTGCACCGTTGCTACTTTTGTTACTTGTTGCTTGCTACGAATCATCTCACCGCACAACTACTTGTTACCAATAATTTCAGTGCTTGCAGATATTATCTTGCTGAAAACCACTTGTTAGATCCTTCTGCTCCTCGTTGGGTTCGACACTCTTACTTATCGAAAGGACTACGATAGATCCCATATACTTGTGGGTCATCAAGACTCTTTTGTGGTGCCCTTGCCGGGGAGTGAAGCGCCTTTGGTAAGTGGAACTTGGTAAGGAAACATTCATATAGTGTGCTGAAATTTATTGTCACTTGTCACTATGGAAACTAATCATTTGAGGGGCTTGTTCGGGGTATGTTCACCTCGATCGGAAGCACAAATAGTTGCCCCTCAACCTGCTGCACCTACTGAAAATATTTGCTTTTAATTTCCTTCGGGTATGCTTGAGAAACTGCTGGCTAATCCTTTTACAGGAGATGGAACATCACATCCAGACTTGCATCTAATCTATGTAGATGAAGTTTGTGGTTTATTTAAGCTTGCAGGTTTTCCCGAGGATGAGGTCAAGAAGAAGGTCTTTCCTTTATCTATGAAGGATAAGCCGTTGACATGGTATAGGCTATGTGATGACACTGGATCATGGAACTACAATCGGTTGAAATTGGAATTTCATCAAAAGTTTTATCCTATGCATTTAGTACATCATGATCAGAATTATATTTATAATTTTTGGCCTCATGACACAGAAAGCATCACTCAAGCTTGGGGGAGGCTTAAATCAATGTTATATTCATGCCCCAACCATGAGCTCTCGAGAGAAATTATCATTCAGAACTTATATGCTCGGCTTTCTCATGATGATTGCACCATGCTTGACACTTCTTGTACTGGTTCTTTTCTGAAGAGAGATATTGACTTAAAATGGAATTTATTGGAGAGAATTAAACGCAACTCTGAAGATTGGGAGCTTGAAGAAGGTAAGGAGTCAGGTATGAATTTCCAGTTTGATTGCGTTAAATCCTTTGTTGAAACAAATACTTTGCTGCTCATATTGATCTCCCCAAAGAGAAGTGGTTTAAATATCATCCTCCTTTAGAATTCCATGTAGTTAAACCCAATCCAATTGAAGAAAGAGTCATTGCCTATAATGATCCTGTTGTTCCCAGCGCTTACATTGAGAAACCACCTTTCCCTGTTAGGATAAAGGATCATTCTAAAGCTTCAACTGTGATACGTAGAGGCTACATTAGAACACCTACACCCCCTGAGAAAATTAGAGTTGAACCTAGCATTGCTAATATCAAAGATCTTCTGTCCGATGATGTTGAGGGACATAATATTCACTTATGTGAAGATGCTGCTAAAATTGCTAAACCTCATGCTAGAGACAAACATAGGCATGTTGTTGGCATGCGTGTTGTTTCTGTTAAGATAGGAGATCATTGCTATCATGGTTTATGTGACATGGGTGCTAGTGTTAGTGCAATACCTCAATCCTTATATGATGAAATCAAAGATGAGATTGCACCTATTGAGATAGAGCCTATTGATGTCACTATTCAGCTTGCCAATAGAGATACTATCTGCCCTGTGGGAATTGTTAGGGATGTTGAAGTCTTGTGTGGTAAAACGAAGTATCCTGCTGATTTGGCTGACCCTTCCTCAATACCGTCAATGCTCATATCGATTGTGAGAAGCAGACTGTCACTGTTGGTTTTGAAGGTGTGTCACATGAGTTCAGTTTCTCCAAGTTTGGTAGATAACCTCATGAAAAGGAGTTGCCTAGTAAGGATGAAACTATTGACTTAGCTTCTATTGCCGTGCCTCCTACTGATCCCTTAGAGCAATACTTGCTTGAGCATGAAAATGATATGCATATGGATGAAAGGGATGAGATAGATAGAGTTGTCTCAGAACAATATCCTATCCTTAAGAATAATCTGCCTGTTGAACTGCTTGGGGATCCACCCCCGCCAAAGGGTGATCCTGTGTTCGAGCTTAAACAATTGTCTGATACTCTTAAGTATGCTTATCTTGATGAAAAAGACATATATCATGTCATAATTAGTGCCAGCCTCTCAGAGCATGAAGAAAAGAAATTACTAAAAACTTTGAGGAAGCACCGTGCTGCTATTGGATATACTCTTGATGATCTTAAGGGCATCAGTCCCACTCCATGCCAGCACAAGATTAAAACTGATCCTGATTCCAAACCAGTTGCTGATCATCAAAGGAGATTAAATCCTAAGATGAAAGAGGTAGTAAGAAAAGAAATACTAAAGCTCCTGGAAGCAGGTATTATCTATCATGTTGCTCATAGTGATTGGGTGAGTCCGGTGCATTGCGTCCCTAAGAAGGGAGGCATTACCGTTGTCCCTAATGATAAGGATGAATTGATTCCACACAGGATTATTACTGGCTATAGGATGGTGATCGATTTTATAAAATTGAATAAAGCCACTAGGAAAGATCATTAGCCTTTGCCTTTTATCGACCAAATGCTAGAAAGACTGTCTAAACACACACACTTCTGCTTTCTAGATGGTTATTCTGGTTTCTCCCAAATACGAGTTGCACAATCTGATCAGGAGAAAACCACTTTCACCTGCCCTTTCGGTACCTTTGCTTATAGACGTATGCCTTTTGGCTTATGTAATGCACCTTCCACCTTTCAAAGATGTATGATTGATATATTGTCTGACTTTTGTGAAAAGATTGTTGAGGTTTTCATGGATGACTTCCCTCTTTACGGGTCTTCTTTTGATGATTGCCTCAGCAACCTTGATCAAGTCTTGCAGAGATGTAAAGACACCAATCTTGTATTGAATTGGGAGAAGTGCCACTTTATGGTTAATGAAGGCATCGTCTTAGGACATAAAATTTTTGAAATAGGTATTGAAGTTGATAAGGCTAAGATTGATGCAATCGAGAAAATGCCATACCCCACAGATATCAAAGGTATAAGAAGTTTCCTTGGTCATGCTAGTTTCTATAGAAGGTTTATTAAAGATTTCTCTAAGATTTCTAGGCCTCTTACCAATCTCTTGCAAAAGGATACCCCTTTGTTTTTTCCTATGATTGTGAGGAATAAGCCTTCGAAATACTTAAGAGGGCTTTGATAACTACACCTATTGTTCAACCACCTGATTGGAACTTACCTTTTGAAATCATGTGTGATGCTAGTGATTATGCTGTTGGTGCTGTTCTAGGGCAAAGAGTTGATAAGAAGTTGAATGTTATTCACTATGCTAGTAAAACTCTAGACAGTGCCCAAAGAAACTATGCTACTACAGAAAAGGAGTTTTTAGCAGTCGTGTTTGTATGTGAAAAGTTCAGGTCTTACATAGTTGATTCCAAAGTCACTATTCACACTGATCACGCTGCTATTAAGTACCTCATGGAGAAGAAGGGCGCTAAACCTAGAATTATTAGATGGGTTCTCTTGCTACAAGAGTTTGATTTGCACGTTATCGACAGGAAGGGTGCTGATAACCCCGTAGCAGATAACTTGTCTAGGTTGGAGAACGTTCTTGATGACCCACAACCTATTGATGATAGCTTTCCCGATGAGCAATTGAGTGTCATCAATGCTTCACGTAGTGCACCGTGGTATGCTGATTATGCAAACTATATCATTGCCAAATATATACCACCTAGTTTCACGTACCAGCAAAAGAAGAAATTCTTCTTTGACTTGAGATATTACTTTTGGGATGATCCTCACCTTTATAAGGAAGGAGTAGATGGTGTTATTAGACGTTGTGTACCTGAACATGAACAGGGGCAGATCCTACATAAGTGTCACTCCGAGGCCTACGGAGGACACCATGCGGGGGATAGAACTGCACACAAGGTATTGCAATCAGGTTTCTATTGGCCCACTCTCTTCAAGGATGCCCGTAAGTTTGTCTTGTCTTGTGACGAATGTCAAAGAATAGGTAATATTGGTAAACGTCAGGAAATGCCTAGGAACTATTCACTTGTCATTGAACCAGTTGATGTTTGGGGCTTTGACTATATGGGACCTTTTCCAAAATCCAACGGGTATACTCATATCCTAGTTGCTGTTGATTATGTCACTAAGTGGGTAGAAGCTATCCCCACTAGTAGTGCTGATCACAACACCTCTATCAGGATGCTTAAGGAAGTTATCTTCCCTAGATTTGGAGTCCCTAGATATCTAATGACCGACGGTGGTTCACATTTCATTCATGGTGCTTTCCGTAAAACGCTTGCTAAGTACAATGTCAACCATAGAATTGTGTCTCCCTAACACCCTCAGTCCAGTGGTCAAGTTGAGCTAAGCAATGGAGAGATTAAACTGATTCTGCAAAAGACTGTCAACAGGTCTAGAAAGAATTGGTCTAAGAAGCTCGATGATGCACCGTGGGCTTATAGAACTGCCTATAAGAATCCCATGGGCATGTCTCCGTACAAAATGGTGTACGGTAAAGCATGTCATCTACCTCTTGAGCTAGAGCATAAAGCTTATTGGGCAATCAAAGAGCTCAACTTTGATTTCAAACTTGCTGGTGAGAAGAGGTTATTTGACATTAGCTCGCTTGATGAATGGAGAACTCAGGCATATGAAAATGCCAAGTTGTTCAAAGAAAAGGTAAAGAGGTGGCATGATAAGAGGATACAAAAGCGTGAGTTCAATGTAGGTGATTATGTCTTGCTATATAATTCTCGTTTAAGATTCTTTGCAGGAAAGCTTCTCTCAAAATGGGAAGTATATCATTCCGGTGCTATCAAGATCAACAACACGGAAGGTAATTGTCCGAGAGTTCTAAATGGGCAGAGAATCAAGCATTACATCTCAGGTACTCCCGTAAATGTTGAAAGCAATATTATCAATACGATAACCCCGGAGGAGTACATAAGGGATATTTATCAGCCTGTTTCAGACTCCGAAAACGAAGAGGTATATTATTCGGTAAGTAGACCGACTCCAAAACTTTTCCCGTAGCAATTTTCCTCCGTTTTGGAATATTTGAAAAAATAGAAAAATTTAAAGTAGTCCGGAAAGTGCACGAGGAGGCGACAAGCCTGCTAGGCCTGGCCTACCCCCTGGCCGGGCCTGGGTGACTTGTGGACACCTCGTGCGCCTCCTAGACTCCGTTTTCGTGCGGAGTACTCCTTCTGGTCTGGAAAAAATAATTATATATTCTCCCGAAAGGTCTGACCTCCGTATCACGCAGATTCCCTCTGTTTTCGTTACGAGCTTGTTTTCTGCCGCAGATTTAGGGCAAGATGTCTTCTCAAGATTCAGAGAGGGAGAGCTATGTGGGCGATTACCTTGCTAACCCCGAGGTCTATGGGGACTTGGATTGTTATGGCTGGAACACTAATGAGGAAGAAGATTATGAACCCAAGGGGAAGGAAGGAACAAGTTCCGATGAGGAGGAGGTTCCTCTACCTCCACCTGGAAACACCCATGTGGAGTTCAAGAAGCCGAGTGTAGCGACCCGACTCAAGACGAGTCAAGCCTCTAGTGTTTCCGTACCATCCCAAGATCATGCTGGTACACACTCAGTACATAATGTATATATTCAAGAGTTCAATCACATAGCTTTATTAATCGAAATCTCATAAAGAGTACTTTATTACAATAAAGGATTACAATAAAGTGGCTAAAGGCCATCTCATGAGATATCTAGCGAAGACTAGCGGAAGCATCAGGTAGACGAGTCCATCCGACTCCAAGGGCATGTCGCTGAGCGTAGAACTTAGCCTCACTCCTGGTCGGAAAAGTACTCTGCAACATGATACGTTGCAGTCGTGTAGGTCAGCATATTGAATATGCCGGCAAGTCATCAAAGAGAGGAGTAAAATAATAATCAACTATCTCTACATGCATATTTGGCCGGTGGGGCTAAGTTATGCATAAAGCCAGTTTTATCCTACAACAAGAGGGGTTGGAAGCAAAATTTTACTACATTGTTTTTTGTTAATGAGATGGTTCCGCCAATCAATTCTCGTACCCGAATAGTTGTTAACACCCACATCATTATTAAGTTGTGCCGAGAGTTCAGGGGAATTTCAATGCCTTCGGCTCAAGTTGTCCATGATCGTGGACACGGCTAATCGATTAGGTTGGGCACGCTACAGAGTTTTGCACACGTTCCCCAAAAGATTTGATCGCCTCCGTGTTTGTCCTCGCACTTCAGGGTGTTTGAAGACCGGATGATCAAAACATGGTCTTTCAACGGGTCCCTCTGAATCCCTGTCGGTGCCCATCCATTCCTACCGTTCTTCTACATCTGCTAGCACCGCCTGTCCAGAGTCGCCGCATTGTCCAACCAAGCCAGAGCCCATAATGACTTGTGGCTGTGCAGGTAAGCCTTGAGTCTTGAAGTCTCCGTCCGTCTCTTCGAGCCTGGGTGAAGCTTTCCGCAGGATGTCATGGCCTCTCCAGCATCCCGGGCATCCACTGGGTTCTCCAGGGAGCCGATCAACCGTCCTTCACCCAGAGTTGCATTGCGTCCGAGGTCTTGAAAATCTTGTCTTAACCGGTCTTGATTATTTAATCAACCTTGCATCACTCGTGTTATGCACTCAACCAAAAACCCGACTACTCAAGCATAGCAAAATATAAAATTGTCGTCCCGGGGCCAAGTATCGTGGTTGTTGTGTGCCTACCACATGATACTACAACTTATACTAAAGTTTTAAAGTACCTAGGCAGCATGCAATTGGGCAAAGAAAGGTGAACTACCATGCATCGAAAACGTAGGAAAAATAACATGATCAAACTGACTTGCCTTGATGATAGTTGTCTTGATCAAGCGCTTCTAAGTAACACGCTTCGCACTCTGGATGATCTACCGATACAAACACAAAACACACCATAAGCACTACGATCAAGCAACAAGTAAAAATAACATCACAAGTAAGGATTTGCTAAGGCCTAAGTAAAAGAATTTAACACGCATTACTAAGGCAGAAACTTGTTTCTGTTAAAAACACCAGTAAAAATACTCAAAAATTTCTGAAACTTCTACCACAGTAAGATATAATCACTAGGAAGCAGTAGCAAAAATAATCAACTCAAAATCATTTTTAAAACTCCTGGAATAGGCAAAACAAGGTTTAAACTAAATCTGATCTAACTTATATTTGAAAATTTCAAACATAGACAAATTATATGTTTTTAAAAACTACAGAAAAATTGGAATCTACTGGAACAAGAATCAATATCATTGGATTCGGGATCAAAAGTTATGGCCAAAACAAAACAGAAACTTTGCTGTTTTTGCAACTAGACAGAAAAAAAGAAGCTAACTTGCTAACAGACAGGGGGGGATACGTGGCGCGCTGTGATAGGCTAATGGGTGTTTGCTGCGAGGTTTATAAACAAACGGCCGAAACCGAACTAAAAGCTCCGGCTAACTGTTTAAGTGAAATAAAAACCAGCGCGGTTTTCTGATCTAAACCGAAGGGGTATCCTACTCTAATCTACACCGTAGAATATAAATCTAAGGGCAACAAAGAAAAGAAAAAAAATAGAACAGAAAGAGGAGCCTCACCGTGGCAGTGGCTGGGCAAACTCCGGCGGGGTGAGTGCCGCCGGCGAGGGGAGGGTCTTCGGGGTGGCGACGGGACAGGGGGGGGGGGGCGGCGGCAACCTCCGGCGAGTGGAGGCGTCGGGCGGAGTCGGGGGTGCTCGGGGTGGCTGCTGCCAGGGGGGGCCGAAGGCGGTGCTCGAGCTGCTGCCGGCGGTGGCTGCGGCAGGGGTTCGGGCGGCGGCTCGGCGTGGTGGCGGTGGGAACGGGGTGCGGCCGGGGGCTTGGGCTTTTATAGCCGGGGAGAGGTGCGGGGAAGGAAAGGGCGGAGGGGGTCCGAAGGGATCCCGGGTTCCAGGGGAGCTCGGGCTGGGGTCGGTTTCTCTGTTAGGAAAGAGAGGAGGGAGGCGAGGTGGGGGGTGACCGCGGGGAGAGAGGGGGTCGGCCAGGGGGGCCCGCGTGGCAGTGGGTGGGAGGGGGCTGGGGAAGGAAAGGGCGGCCGAAACTAAAGGGATTCGGTCCCGGGCTGTGGGGGTGGCGGCCCACTGCCTATTAAGCGCTCGGGGCGGTTGCCTAAAAAAACAAGACTTTCCTATTTTTATATCTTTTCTGAAACAGAAAAACAAAAGTGAATAAAAAGGAAATAAATCAAAATTTTAATATAGAGTATTATATACCAAAAAAATCAGAAAAATATCCTCTACCCGAATAACATTTTTCCAAAGCAAAAATAAAAACTTAAAAAAAATGTTTTTTCAGAAATTCCCCAAAATGCTTTATTTTCTTTTTGCAAATAAACTTTGTATTTTCTTGGCTCCAATATTTCAGAAATTGCCCGCACTTTGGAGGGTCATTTTCCTCCGCTCTCTCTCTTGCGTGCAAGAGAGTATTTCCCCGGGCATTTCTCGTGCGAGGAAAAAGATGGAAATGCAAAATCAAAAGACGAAAGAATTCAAGTGCCAACTTATTTCAATCAATATGCATAGATGCTTAGGTACAATGTAAAACATTCCCAATTAGGAAAATTGGGATGTTACAAACCTACCCACCTTAAGATGAATCTCGCCCTCGAGATTCGGATAGGCTAGAAGATAGGTGCGGGTGGTCTCGACGAAGATCCTCTTCTCGTTCCTAGGTGGCTTCTTCCTCGGTGTGGTGGCTCCACAACACCTTGCAGAACTTGATGATCTTGCTGCGGGTAAATCTATTGGCAGTCTCCAGAATCCTGACGGGTTTCTCCTCATACGTCAGATCACTGTCAAGCTGTATGGCCTCTAGGGGCACTGTATCTCTCAACGGAACATCGGCCATCTCAGCGTGGCATTTCTTCAACTGGGAAACATGGAAGACATCATGAACTCCGGACAATCCTTCCGGCAGTTCCAGTTTGTATGCAACTTCGCCTCTACGTTCAAGAATTTTGTAGGGGCCAATGAAACGAGGTGCTAACTTTCCTTCCACACAGAATCTCTTGATTCCTCGAAGTGGAGACACCCGAAGATATGCTCGGTCTCCCACTTCGTACGTTACCTCCTTGCGTTTGCTGTCAGCATAACTCTTCTGCCTGGACTGAGCTATCTTGAGTCGGTCATGAATTAGCTTGACCTTCTCTTCAGAATCTCGGATAAGGTCGGGACCAAAAAGTTGTCGGTCTCCAACTCCATCCCACATCAACGGTGTTCTGCACCTCCTTCCGTATAGAGCTTCGAAAGGGGCCATCTTCAGACTGGTCTGGTAGCTGTTGTTGTATGAGAACTCGGCATAAGGCAAATTGTCATCACAACTAGACCCATAGTCTAGTGCGCAAGCTCTCAACATGTCCTCTAGAATCTGATTAACTCTCTCGGTCTGTCCATCTGTTTGTGGGTGGAAAGCTGTACTGAACTCCAATCTCGTTCCCAAGGTTTCATGCAGTTGGTGCCAAAATTTGGATGTGAACTGAGTCCCTCTATCTTACACAATGCTCTTCGGTACTCCGTGCAGACATACGATCCTCGTCATATATATATTGGCCAACTTGGCACTCGTGTAAGTAGTCTTCACCGGAATGAAGTGAGCTACCTTGGTCAGACGATCGACCACAACCCAAATAAAATCATAGCCAGAACGGGTCCTAGGTAATCCTGTGATGAAGTCCATACCAAGCTTTTCCCATTTCCACTCGGGTATCGGCAGAGGTTGGAGCAAACCTGCTGGCTTCTGATGCTCGGCTTTTACTCGCTGACAAACATCGCATATTGCTACGAACTTGGCAATGTCTTTCTTCATTCCTGTCCACCAGAAAATTTCTTTCCGATCCAGATACATCTTGGTGTTGCCGGGGTGTATCGAGTACGGGGAATCATGGGCCTCCTGAAGTATCAACTTCCTGAGTTCGGGATCATTGGGCACATAGATGAGATCCTCAAAGTTCCGTGTTCATCCTCACGAAAACCTTTAGCCTTCCCATCTTCCATGTTCTGCTTAATCTCAGCTATCTCCTTGTCTAATTTCTGTGCTTCGCGGATCTTTTCGGTCAAGGTGGACTGAATTTCCAGTGTGGCAACAAATCCTCTTGGAACTATTTCAAATTTGAGCTCTCGGAGGTCATCGACTAACTCCTGGGGTAATCCTCCAGCTGTGAGTGTGTTCACATAACTCTTACGGCTCAACGCATCGGCTACAACATTTGCCTTGCCTGGGTGATAATGCAATCTCATGTCATAGTCCTTGATCAACTCTAGCCATCGCCTCTGTCTGAGGTTCAACTCCTTCTGCGTGAAGATATATTTCAGGCTCTTGTGAATAGTGTAAACATCACAACTATTTCCGATCAGGAAATGTCTCCAGGTCTTAAGAGCGTGCACTACGGCTGCTAGTTCCAAGTCATGCGTGGCATAATTCAACTCATGAGGTCTGAGCTGTCTGGATGCATAGGCTACAACTTTACCTTCTTGCATGAGCACTCCTCCGAGTCCTTGATGAGAAGCGTCACAGTAAACCTGGAAATCCTTCCGAATGTTCGGCAATATCAGCATTGGGGCTGTAACAAGACGTTTCTTCAGCTCTTGAAAACTGGTTTCACATTCCTCAGTCCAAACATACTTGGATTTCTTCTTCAATAACTCTGTCATGGGCTTGGTGATCTTTGAGAAATTCTCAATGAACCTCTGGTAATATCCGGCAAGTCCGAGGAAACTGCGGATCTCCTTGACTGTAGTGGGTGCTACCCATTCGGTGACTGCTGCGACCTTGGCAGGGTCCACTGCTATTCCTTCTCCTGAGATGACGTGTTCGAGGAATCCGACTTCCTTCAACCAAAACTCACATTTGCTAAATTTTGCATATAGCTTATGCTCTCGAAGCTTCTCCAGAACTAGACGCAGATGTTCCTTGTGTTCCTCTTCGTTCTTGGAGAATATCAGTATGTCATCGATGAACACCACGACAAACTTGTCCAACTATTCCATAAATACTTTGTTCATCAGATTCATAAAATATGCCGGAGCATTAGTCAGTCCAAATGACATGACCGTGTACTCATACAAGCCGTACCGAGTGGTGAAGGCTGTCTTGGGTATATCCTGTTCACGAATCTTCAACTGATGATACCCGGATCGAAGATCGATCTTTGAGAATACGCGAGCTCCAACTAACTGATCAAACAGATCATTGATCATCGGCAAGGGGTACTTGTTCTTGATGGTCACATCGTTCAATGCACGATAATCGACAACCATTCTCAAGGACTTGTCCTTCTTTTCAACCAAGAGCACTGGGGCTCCCCAAGGTGAAGAACTTGGGCGAATATACCCTTTGTCCAACAACTCCTTAATTTGCTTCTAGATTTCTACCAAGTCATTTGTGGGCATCCGATAGGGTCTCTTGGATATCGGGGCTGTTCCGGGCAATAGCTCAATCAAGAGCTCAATCTCTCTATCAGGTGGCATGCCCGGCAATTCCTCCGGAAATACATCTGGGTACTCCTGTACAATCGGTACTTCCTCCTGGACTACTCCCGTGAGAGAGTTTACTCGCTTACTCCGTGTCGGGCGCTGAGACACGTACTTAATCCGCTTCTGCTCGGGGGTGGTGAGCACAATAGACTTAAGGGCACAATCAATATTCCCTTCATACTTGGCCATCCAATCCATGCCTAGGATTACATCCAATCCCTGGGACTCTAATACGATGAGGTCGGTGGGGAAATTATGGTTCCCCATGTTGAGACTCAAAGCATGGCATCCTATCCCGGCTGTCATCATGCCTCCTGGGGAACTGACCTTAATAGGCTGGCTGAGGGTTCTAGTTGGCAAACTATACTTTTCCACAACTACCCTTGATACGAATGAATGTGTTGCACCAGAATCAAAAAGTACCAATACTGGACGTGAATTTAGCAAAAACTTACCAACCACAGTATCGGGGTGATCATAGACCTCTTCAACATCAATGTGGTTCACCTGAGCTCGAGGAAAAGGATTGGGCTTCTTTGCTGCAGAGTTGCCGTTGCCGTTTCCATTTCCCTGCTTGTTCTGAGGACATTCAGTGGCATAGTGTCCCGTCTTCTGACACTTGAAGCAGGTGATGTGATTCAGATCCTTCTGAGCTGGAGCTGAATGCTGCTGAGTGCCAGTACTGCCATTCTTAAAGTTGTTGTTGTTGCGGTGGTTCCCATTTCCTCCATGGTTGTGGCCTCCATGGTTGTGCACCGGGTGGTTATGCTGAACGTGTCCTCCAAACTTACCGGATCCAGTCCCGGTATTCCCTGAATAGGGGGTGTAGCGAGGCTTCTGCTGAGTTCCGGAGTTGAACTTTCCAATCTCATACTTTCGCTTGCGGTTCTCCATCTGCTGGTGTTTCCCCTCCAAGATGAGGGCCTTATCAACCAGCTCCTGGTAGTTGTTGAAGGTGGCTACAGTCAACTGAATGCTCAGCTCATCATTGAGTCCCTCCAAGAACTTTTCCTGCTTGGCCGCATCATCGGCCACATCTCCAGGTGCATAACGGGGGAGCATGCTGAATTCATCGACGTACTGGGCCACAGAGCGATTCCCCTGGCGTAAGTTGCGAAACTCACGCTTCTTCAGACTCATTGCACCAGCTGAGACATGTGCGGTGCGGAAGGCTTGCTTGAATTGCTCCCAAGTGACTCCAGCAATGGGGTAAGTGGTGGTGTAGTTCTCCCACCAAGCAGCTGCAGGGCCTTCAAGTTGATGCGCGGCAAAGCGCACCTTCTCAGCTTCAGTACAACCAGCAGTGATAAGTTCACGCTCCATCTTGCGGAGCCAATCATCTGCCACAATGGGCTCAATGCTGCTGGAGAAAGTTGGAGGGTTCAACCTCAGGAAACGGGTGAGATTGTCGGTCTGGGGTGGATGACGGTTGTTGTTATTGTTCTGGTTCTGGATGATTAGCTGCATCAGGGTGTTCTGTTGCTGGATCAACTGGGTGAGTTCCGGCGGAAAGTTGGAAGTAGGGGCACGTCTCGGAGGCATCTGATGTTTGTAGAGGGGTGAGATTAGCATAGAACAATGGTCTAAGAGTAATTACACTACCCATATGAATGCAACAAACAAGTATCACACCACACATTTTATTCAATACCATCACAAAGGTTCACACGAGGATACAAAATTCGATAATCCTAAACATCGGCCTAAGCATATAACGATAAAGTAAATTTGGTGGTCTAGTCTAAGTGTCCTCCTCAAAAAAGCATGGTGATGGGTCCTTCGGTGGAGCTTTCTTCATAGTCCTCGTCGTTGCTGATCAAGGGGGCTATGTCACCTTCGGGATGAAGGTTCTCGCCCATGTCCAGTTCCTCCTCCAGGTATGCAACTCGAGTCTTCAGCTTCTGATCCGCTCCAGAAAGTCCTTCACTTCCAGTTCGTGCTCATAGTGGGCTTCCCGGGCTGCTTCTTCAAGTTCAAGCTCGCGGAGTGACAGTTGCTTGATCTTCCTGGCATCCTTGATCACACGATGCTCCAGAGTCCCGCTGTGCTTCTCCAAGGTCTGGGCATAAGACAGCAGAGCGTCCTTGGTCTTGCTTGAGATGATTTCTCCGTCTTCGCTTCTCCGGGATACGGTGAATAGGTCTGGAGAAATAGGGCAGCCTTTGTACTGTTCCTTGATACGTCCGAGTGCACAATGGATAGCCATGTCCCTTCCGAGAATCCACTTGGGTGCGATGAACTTGAAATCCACCGGCTCAGTGCGCGGCTCGAATGTCCTTCTGGGAACGTGCACCTCGATCCTGTAGCGTGAATCCTCCGGGTAAGACGAAGTTGGCTTCCCTGTGATAGTCGGCAGAGCAATCCTCAAGTCCTTGGTGATCTGCACCAGCTCCTTTCCGAAAGGCATAGTGGCGTCGGGCTGGCAAAACTCCGTGAACTTAACAGGGATGAAGGTGGCCATCTAAAACATTGGAAAATCGGAGAGAAGTCATAAATGATCAGAAGAGGAAATAGAAGATTTATAGACATAAGAAAATAGTTTTCTTCCTAAGGCTTTTCCATTCCTAGAGGTTACGTCCTATGGTCAGCGTGTGCTCTGAATACCATTTCTGTAGCGACCCGACTCAAGACGAGTCAAGCCTCTGGTGTTTCCGTACCATCCCAAGATCATGCTGGTACACACTCAGTACATAATGTATATATTCAAGAGTTCAATCAAATAGCTTTATTAATCGAAATCTCATAAAGAGTACTTTATTACAATAAAGGATTACAATAAAGTGACTGAAGGCCATCTCATGAGATATCTAGCGAAGACTAGCGGAAGCATCAGGTAGACGAGTCCATCCGACTCCAAGGGCATGTCGCTGAGCGTAGAACGTAGCCTCTCTCCTGGTCGGAAAAGTACTCTGCAACATGATACGTTGCAGCCGTGTAGGTCAGCATATTGAATATGCCGGCAAGTCATCAAAGAGAGGAGTAAAATAATAATCAACTATCTCTACATGCATATTTGGCCGGTGGGGCTAAGTTTTGCATAAAGCCAGTTTTATCCTACAACAAGAGGGGTTGGAAGCAAAATTTTACTACATTGTTTGTTGTTAACGAGATGGTTCCGCCAATCAATTCTCGTACCCGAATAGTTGTTAACACCCACATCATTATTAAGTTGTGCCGAGAGTTCAGGGGAATTTCAATGCCTTCGGCTCAAGTTGTCCATGATCGTGGACACGGCTAATCGATTAGGTTGGGCACTCTGCAGAGTTTTGCACACGTTCCCCACAAGATTTGATCGCCTCCGTGTTTGTCCTCGCACTTCAGGGTGTTTGAAGACCGGATGATCAAAACATGGTCTTTCAATGGGTCCCTCTGAATCCCTGTCGGTGCCCATCCATTCCTACCGTTCTTCTACATCTGCTAGCACCGCCTGTCCAGAGTCGCCGCGTTGTCCAACCAAGCCAGAGCCCATAATGACTTGTGGCTGTGTAGGTAAGCCTTGAGTCTTGAAGTCTCCGTCCGTCTCTTCGAGCCTAGGTGAAGCTTTCCGCAGGATGTCATGGCCTCTCCAGCATCCCGGGCATCCACTGGGTTCTCTAGGGAGCCGATCAACCGTCCTTCACCCAGAGTTGCATTGCGTCCGAGGTCTTGAAAATCTTGTCTTTACCGGTCTTGATTATTTAATCAACCTCGCATCACTCTTGTTATGCACTCAACCGAAAACCCGTCTACTCAAGCATAGCAAAATATAAAATTGTCGTCCCGGGGCCAAGTATCGTGGTTGTTGTGTGCCTACCACATGATACTACAACTTATACTAAAGTTTTCAAGTACCTAGGCAGCATGCAATTGGGCAAAGAAAGGTGAACTACCATGCATCGAAAACGTAGGAAAAATAACATGATCAAACTTACTTGCCTTGATGATAGTTGTCTTGATCGAGCGCTTCTAGGTAACACGCTTCGCACTCCGGATGATCTAGCGATACAAACACAAAACAAACCATAAGCACTACAATCAAGCAACAAGTAAAAATAACATCACAAGTAAGGATTTGCTAAGGCCTAACTAAAAGAATTTAACACGCGTTACTAAGGCAGAAACTTGTTTCTGTTAAAAACACCAGTAAAAATACTCAAATATTTCTGAAACTTCTACCACAGTAAGATATAATCACTAGGAAGCAGTAGCAAAAATAATCAACTCAAAATCATTTTTAAACTCCTGGAATAGGCAAAACAAGGTTTAAACTAAATCTGATCTAACTTATATTTGAAAATTTCAAACATAGACAAATTATATGTTTTTAAAAACTACAGAAAAATTGGAATCTACTGGAACAAGAATCAATATCATTGGACTTCGGGATCAAAAGTTATGGCCAAAACAAAACATAAACTTTGCTGTTTTTGCAACTAGACAGAAAAAAAGAAGCTAACTTGCTAACAGACAGGGGGGATACGTGGCGCGCTGTGATAGGCTAAGGGGTGTTTGCTGCGAGGTTTATAAACAAACGGCCGTAACCTAACTAAAAGCTCCGGCTAACTGTTTAAGTGAAATAAAAACCAGCGCGGTTTTCTGATCTAAACCGAAGGGGTATCCTACTCTAATCTACACCGTAGAATATAGATCTAAGGGCAACAAAGAAAAGAAAAAAAATAGAACAGAAAGAGGAGCCTCACCGTGGCAGTGGCTGGGAAAACTCCAGCGGGGTGAGTGTCGCCGGCGAGGGGAGGGTCTCCGGGGTGGCGACGGGACGGGGGGCGGCGGCGGCTTCCTCCGGCGAGTGGAGGCGTCGGGCGGAGTCGGGGGTGCTCGGGGTGGCTGCTCCCAGGGGGGCCGAAGGCGGTGCTCGGGCTGCTGCCGGCGGTGGCTGCGGCAGGGGCTTGGGCTGCGGCTCGACGTGGTGGCGGTGGGAACGGGGTGCGGCCGGGGGCTTGGGCTTTTATAGCTGGGGAGAGGTGCGGGGAAGGAAAGGGAGGAGGGGGTCCGAAGGGATCCCGGGTTCCAGGGAGCTCGGGCTGGGGTCGGTTTCTCTGTTTGGAAAGAGAGGAGGGAGGCGAGGTGGGGGGTGACCGCGGGGAGAGAGGGGGTCGGCCAGGGGGGCCTGCGTGGCAGTGGGTGGGAGGGGGCTGGGGAAGGAAAGGGCGGCCGAAATTAAAGGGATTCGGTCCCGGGCTGTGGGGGTGGCGGCCCACTGCCTATTAAGAGCTCGGGGCGGTTGCCTAAAAAAAACAAGACTTTCCTATTTTTATATCTTTTCCGAAACAGAAAAACAAAAGTGAATAAAAAGGAAATAAATCAAAATTTTAATATAGAGTATTATATACCAAAAAAATCAGAAAAATATCCTCTACCCGAATAACATTTTTCCAAAGCAAAAATAAAAACTAAAAAAAATGTTTTTTCAAAAATTCCCCAAAATGCTTTATTTTCTTTTTGCAAATAAACTTTGTATTTTCTTGGCTCCAATATTTCAGAAATTGCCCGCACTTTGGAGGGTCATTTTCCTCCGCTCTCTCTCTTGCGTGCAAGAGAGTATTTCCCCGGGCATTTCTCGTGCGAGGAAAAAGATGGAAATGCAAAATCAAAAGACGAAAGAATTCAAGTGCCAACTTATTTCAATCAATATGCATAGATGCTTAGCTACAATGTAAAACATTCCCAATTAGGAAAATTGGGATGTTACACCGAGCCTCCCTGACTCAAGGAAGAAGCCTAAGACTCTGTTTATCCCTTCTCGTTTCTTGGAGGAGAGTAAGCAGGAATTATGCCAAAGGGTGTTAAGGCTTGAAGAGGAAAATGATGATCTGTGGGAGCAAATTTTTATGCTCAAGTGGAAATTAAACAAGGTCAAGACCTCTGCAAAAACTCCACCACCATCACCTCCAAAGGAAGACAACTGAGCATGGGTATGGGCAATCCCCTTGGCTTGTGCCAAGCTTGGGGGAGTTGCCCTAGTATCGTATCACCATCACATCTTTTGCCTTTACCTTTGTTTTAGTTTGTTCCTTTTTAGTTTTCTCTTTCTCTAGTAGAATAAAATTCTTAGTGTTTTAGGCTTGAGTTTTGCTTTGTGTCACCCCCGATGTATTCGAGCTCGTGAGCCATATAATAAAGAGTGTCTTAGTTGAAGGGCTTTGCCTCTTGCCATGATCAAAAGATTGAGAAAGAACAGAAGCGTGAAATCTCATGTAGTGATCTTATGGGAAGTGATGGCTTCACATCTAAAAAGAATGATGATTGAAACTTGCTGAGGGTAGACAAACGTAGACCTTGGTCATTGTTGCAATTAATAGGAAGTGATAAAGAAGGTGAGGTTCACATATAAATATATCATCCTTGACACCATTTATGATTGTGAACACTCACTAAACTATTACATGCCTAGAAGTAGATGTTGGACAAGGAAGACAACATAATGAATTGTGTTTGCTTGGTTCCGAACAATGTTATATGATTAGAGATCCCTTAGCATGTGATGATTGCTTCCACCTCATATTAGCCAAAACTCCCGCACCGAGTAGAGATACTACTTGTGCATCCACACACCTTCAACCCAGTTTTTCCATGAGAGTCCACCATACCTACCTATGGCTTGAATAAGATCCCTCAAGTAAGTTGTCATCGATGCAAGCAATAAAAATTGCTCCCTAATATGTATGATCTATTAGTGTGTGGAAAATAAGCTTTGTACGAACCTGTGATGAGGAAGACATAAAAGCGACAACCTGCATAATAAAGTTCTTTATCACAGGAGGCAATATAAAGTGACGTTCCTCCGCACTAAGAGGACACGCATCCAAACCTCAAAAGCGCATGACAACCTGTGCTTCCCTCTGCGAAGGGCCTATCTTGTACCTTTACTTTTTGCCATTGAAAGAGTCATGGTGATCTTCACCAATTCCTTGTTTCACGTTTATCTTGGATAACGTCATATGCTAGGGAAAGATCTATATTCATATGTTAACTTGGAGGTAAGTATTCATGAATTATTATTGTTGACATTACCCTTGAGGTAAGAAGTTGGGAGGCAAAACTATGAGCCCCTACATTTCTCCGTGTCCAGCTAAAACTTTGATCTCATGAGTACCACGTGAGTCGTAGCAATTGAAGAGAACGAAAAGATGATTGAGTATGTGGATTTGCTTTACAAGCTCTTATTTGACTCTTTCTGATGTTGTGATAAATTGCAATTGCTTTAATGACTAAAGGCTTTCGGTTGTTACTTCTCGGTAAGGTTCTTGATCCATACTTTACTTTGTGAAGGTATTGTCACTTTTGCATGAGAGATTATATGTTGGTATTGCTGTTCTAATCATGATCATGATGCCTGCATGTTCGTATCTTATTTTGTCGACACCTCTCTCCCTAAACATGTGGTCATGTTTATTGATCTAGGTTTTCGCTTGAGGACAAGCGAGGTCTAAGCTTGGGGGAGTTGATACGTCTATTTTGCATGATGCTTTCATGTTGATATTTATCGCTTTTTGGGCTGTTATTTCACTTCACGGTACAATACTTATGCCTTTTCTCTCTTATTTTGCAAGGTTTACATGAAGAGGGACAACGCCGGCAGCTGGAATTCTGGCCTGAAAAAGGAGCAAGTTTGAGATACCTATTCTGCGCAACTCCAAAAGCCGTGAAAATCAACGGGGAATTATTTTGGATTTTATGAAAAATACTGGGCGGAAGAAGTGCCACAGGGGCGCCACCAGGAGGCCACAAGCCTGCCAGGCCCGGCCTACCCCCCTGGCCAGGCCTGGGGGGCTTGTGGGCCCCCTGTTGCCCCTCCGACACTCATCTTTTGCTATATGAAGGGTTTCGTTCCAAAAAAAAATCAGGAGGGAGCTTTCGGGAGGAGCCGCCGCCGCCACGAGGCGGAACTTGAACAGAACCAATCTAGAGCTCCGGTAGGACGATCCTGCCGGGGAAACTTCCCTCCCGGAGGGGGAAATCGTTGCCATCGTCATCACAAACACTCCTCTCATCGGAGGGGACTCATCACCATCAACATCTTCATTAGAACCATCTCATCGCCAAACCTAGTTCATCACTTGTAACCAATCTCCATCTCACGACTCCGATTGGTACTTGTAAGGTTGCTAGTAGTATTAATTACTCCTTGTAGTTGATGCTAGTTGGATCATTTGGTGGAAGAGTTTATGTTCAGATCCTTGATGCTACTCATTACCTCTCTGGTCATGAATATGATTATGCTTTGTGAGTAGTTACTTTTGTTCCTGAGGACATTGGATAAGTCATGCTAATAGTAGTCATGTGAATTTGGTATTCGTTCGATATTTTGATGTGTTGTATGTTGTTTTTCCTCTAGTGGTGTTATATGAACGTCGACTACATAACACTTCACCATTATTTGGGCCTAGAGGAAGGCATTGGGAAGTAGTAAGTAGATGATGGGTTGCTAGAGTGATAGAATCTTAAACCCTAGTTTATGCGTTGCTTCGTAAGGGGCTGATTTGGATCCACTAGTTTAATGCTATGGTTAGACTTTGTCTTAATTCTTCTTTCGTAGGTGCGGATGCTTGCAAGAGGGGTTAATCATAAGTGGGATGCTTGTCCAAGTAAGGGCAGTACCCAAGCGCCGGTCCACCCACATATCAAACTATCAAAGTAACGAACACGAATCATATGAATATGATGAAAACTAGCATGACAGAAATTCCCGTGTGTCCTCAGGAGCGTTTTTCCTCCTATAAGACTTTGTCCAGGCTTGTCCCTTGCTACAAAAGGGATTGGGCCACTTTGCTGCACCGTTGCTACTTTTGTTACTTGTTGCTTGCTACGAATCATCTCACCGCACAACTACTTGTTACCGATAATTTCAGTGCTTGCAGATATTACCTTGCTGAAAACCACTTGTCAGATCCTTCTGCTCCTCATTGGGTTCGACACTCTTACTTATCAAAAGGACTACGATAGATCCCCTATACTTGTGGGTCATCAGCAGTGCTGAAGGAGAGCTTGGTTCCCATGGCTTCCTCAAACTTCTTCTAGAATCTCGAGGTGAACTGCGTGCCTCGGTCAGACACGATCTCCTTTGGAACATCGTGGAGGCTAACAATACGCTCGATGTACAGACTGGCTAGCTTGTTGCCATCATACGTGGTACTGACATGAATTAAGTGTGCTACCTTGATCAGGGCAGGCCTGTGATGAAGTCCATACCAAATTTATCCCACTTCCATTCAGGCACTCGGAGGGGTTATAGCAGCCCAGCATATCGATGATGCTCAGCCTTGACCTTCTGGCATATGTCGCACTTGGTGACATACGAAGCTATTTCCCTCTTCATATCAGGCCACCAGAATCTTTCTCTGAGGTCTTGGTACATCTTGGTCCCACCAGGGTGAATGGATTATGGAGTGTCATGAGCTTCTTGCAAAATCAGATTCTTGAGCTTTGCCTTGTTGGGTACGCATATGCGTTTCCCAAACCACACAACTCCTTGCTCATCCACTGAGATTCCTGGGGCTTTGTCCTCCCTGATCTTCCTCTTGATGCTCTTGTGTCCCTTCTGGGCCTCTTTAACATCATCCATTAGCGTGGGCTTGGCTTCGGGTTTGCCAGAAATCCTTGTTCAACTAGCTCCAATCCGAAGTGTTCCAGCTCCTTATATAGGATAGGTAGCCTTCCTTTGATTACCGCATTCAAGGTGCAATACTTCCGGCTCAAGGCATCTACTATCACATTGGCCTTTCCGGGGTGGTATTGAATGCTGAGGTCATAGTCCTTAATTAGCTCCAACCACCTTTGCTGCCTCATATTCAATTCCTTCTGGGAAAAAATATACTTCAGACCCTTGTGGTCGGTGTATAACTTGCATCGCTTCCCCAGAAGGTAGTGCTGCCATGTTTTCAAGGAATGAAGTACTTCCGCCAACGCAAGGTCATGAGTGGCGTAGTTCTCCTCATGAGGGCATAGTTGCCGTGACAGACAAGCCACGACTCTGCCGTCTTGCATCAGGACACCGCCGAGCCCGGTCCTTGATGCATCGCAGTATATCATAGACTCCTTGTTAATATCAGGACTGGCCAATACTGGGGCAGTTGTCAACCTCTTCTTCAGTTCTTGGAAGCTTTCTTCGCACTCCCACGTCCATTCGAACTTCTTGCCCTTCTTCAAGAGTTGAGTCATTGGTCGAGCGATGTGCGAGGATCCTTCTATGAACTTGCAATAATATCCTGTGAGTCCGAGGAAGCTTCTGACTTCCATCACATCGATTGGCGACCCCCACTTCGTTACCGTGGTAATCTTGGTGGGATCGACTGCCAATCCATCTGCCGTCATGGTATGACCCAAGAATCTAACCTCGTGCAGCCAAAATTCGCATTTGCTGAACTTGTCATATAGTTGCTCTCAAAGTTTTTCTAACACCATCCTCAAGTGCTACTCATGCTATTCTTCAGATTTGGGGAAGATGAGTACGTCATTAATGAAGACAACGACAAACTTGTCCATATATTCCATGAGGACCTTGTTCATGAGGTACATGAAGTAGGCTGGGGCATTGGTCAACCCAAACGACATGACTATGCAATCGTACAGGTCGTACCTGGTCACGAATGCTGTCCTTCTTATGTCCCCGGGTCGAATTTTTAGTTGATAATATCCGGACCTGAGGTCGATCTTGGAGAATACCTTGGAACCATTCAAATGATCGAATAGGTCTTCAATCATGGGAAGTGGATACTCGTTCTGTATCGTGACTTCATTGAGGGAACGGTAATCAACACAAAGCATGATGGTCCCATCCTTCTTGGACATGAATAGAACAGGTGATCCCCAAAGGGAGGCACTAGGACAAATAAATCCTTTCCTGAGCTGCTCGGCGAGCTGTTTCTTCAACTCGGCCAATTCCTCAGATCCCATTCTATAGGGCTTTTTATTGATAGGTCTTGATCCGGGCAAGAGCTCAATGATGAACTCGATGTCTAGGTCAGGAGGCATCCCGGGCAGTTCATCAGGAAATACGTCTGGGTACTCACATACCACGGTACTTGGTCCATCTCTATTCCCGAAAGGCAGATAACATGAGGGGCTTGAGTGGAGGTAGGTTCGGGAACATATTTGACCTCGACTCCTTGATCACAGGTGATGGTAATAGCCCTCTTGGCACAATCCAATATGTTTTGGTGCTTGTCTAACCAGTCCATCCAAGTATCACGTCCAAGCCTTGCGACTTAAGAACGACGAGGTCCGCTACGAAGTCTACCCTGTTGATGCTGACCCCAACTCCCCTACATCCTATATTGGTCGTTAATACTGCACCCGGGGTCTGTGCCACCATTTGACCATTCAGGAATGTAGGTTTCAAACCACTCTTCATCGCAAACTTTTGGGTGACAAAAGAATGCAAGGCACCACAATCAAACAATACCATCGCTGGAGTGGAGTTGACGAGGAACGTACCCAGTATGCAGTCCGGGTCTTCCCGGGCTTCCTTTGTGGGGACGTGATTCACACATCCCTTGTTGTTGTAGTGCTGGTTGTAGGGAGCTTGATTCCTGTTTGGTGTTCCTTGACCTTGTCCTTGATTTGGCGCATTGGGCACGGTGCATCGGGCTTCTTATTGGGGCATTGCATGGAGTAGTGCCCAGGCTGACCACACCCAAAGCAGGTGACCTGCCCAAGGTTGTTGGGCTTTCCCCCATTGTTGTTATTGGGAGGGTTGTATGCCGGCACGGGGTTGGCATACGGCTGAGGATGGTAGCTTGGTCGGGGTGCATGAGCCTTGTGTTGCTGGTGCTGATAGTTTGGCCTTGCCGGGGCTGACTGCCACGGACAGGCCTTCTGGTTACTGGAACCACCGGTGCCCATCAGCTTGCGCTTGCGAGTGTCATCCATAGCACGTCACTTGTCTTAAAGCATGAGGGTCTTATTCACCAGATAACAGAAGGTCCAGCAGTCACAGACAACAAGTTCGTATTGCAGCGACTATGGAAGTCCTTCCATGAAGTGTTCCACTTTTGCGGCCTCAGTGCTGACATCATGAGACTCATATCTTGATAAGAGGTTAAACTTTTGCACGTATTCCTTGACTGAGCCACTGCCTTGCTTCAGCGCATAGAACTCTGGCTTCTTGATAGCCACCATCCTTGGGGGAATGTGGGCAGCATGGAATCCTTCCTTGAAAGCAGTCCAGATATAACACACTCGCCTTGCATGATCTTGAATCCGTCCACCAAGCCTTGGCGATGCCCCCGAGACAGTGAGTGGCATACATGACCTTCTCACGGTCTTCGATGAAGTTAACCAGTGCGAGGAGGTCCTCGATGGCGTGGATCCAGGTCATCTACATCCAGAGGCTGAGTTGTCTCGCTGAAAATCGGAGGCATAATCCTCATAAACTCCGACAGAGTGGAGCGACCATTGCGATTTCCGCCCTGCTGCGGTTGTTCACCGGAACATGAGCTATCTGCTGGATAGCAGCATTGTTGGCTTGACGCTCCTCTCGGAGAGCTTGAAGGAACCGAGCCATAGTCAAGTTCTCCGGAGGAGGTGGCGGCGGGGGAATGTCGCCATTTAGCTTCGAGGGAGTAACTAAGCCTGATGTTAATGAATTAAAAGAATGTTTGCAGACTAAGAAAATGTATATGAATATTGCTATGGCAAAGTATACGAGTTAAGAAAATGTATGTGAGTTCAAAAAATATTCATGACAAAAAAGTTCATGAACTCAAAAAGTGTTCACGAATTCGGAAAAAATTATGAGCTCAAATAATGGTCGTGAATTCAAAATATCTCATGTATTTAAAGAAAAATTAAAAATTAGAAAAATTGAGAATTTGAAAAGGTCGTGAATTAAATATATAGTTATCGTTTTTGTATTTTTTTTATATATAAATATAATTCATTGATGCTGTCGACTTAAGGGTTTTGCACGCATGAAATGTTATTCTTTTTCTTTTTGCAGGGTGAATGCTATTCAGTTTGCGAAGTTAATGGAAGTTTTGTTTTGTCAACCAGGGCCCAGGGGCGTGGAGGGAAAAAGCTTTTGGTGGCTGTAGCTACAGTTTGTAGGTACAATAGGCACTGTGGCTACGAAGATGGCTCGTGGCGTATGGATTTTCTCGCTACGACACTGTTGAAAACAACCAAGATATGTCTAAATATGCTATATTTTCGTTGAGGGAATATTACTGCAAAAGTCCATAGACCCAAGTAAAACGGGCTTTTCGGAGGAGGGATCACCATCTGAATATATTGATCAAAAAGTTGTCAAACATAAAAGTCATTACTTAAGCTTTGGTTGATTCATTTTATAAGTCCAGCTCTATTCTCGAAAGGTAGTTAACCCGAGGGGCTTGAGTGGAGGCAGGCTCGGGTACATACTTGACCTCGATTCCTTGATCACAGGTCATGGTAATAGCCCTCTTGGCACAAAACAATATGCTCTGGTATTTGGCTAACCAGTCCATACCAAGTATCACGTCCAAGCCTTGCGACTTAAGAACGATGAGGTCCGCTACAAAGTCTACCCTGTTAATGCTGATCCCAACTCCCCTACATCCTATATTGGTCGTTAATACTGCACCCAGGGTTTGTAACACAATTTGACCATTCAGGAATGTAGGTTTCAAACCAGTCTTCATAAAAAACTTTTGTGTGACAAAAGAATGCGAGGCACCACAATCAAACAATACTGTCGCTGAAGTGGAGTTGACGAGGAACATACCCAGTATGCAATACGGGTCTTCCTAGGCTTCCTCTGCGAAGACGTGATTCATGCATCCCCTGTTGTTGTAGTGCTGGTTGCGGGGAGCTTGATTTCTCTTTGGTGCTCCTTGACCTTGTCCTTGATTTGGCGCATTGGGGGGCGGTGCATCGGGCTTCTTATTGGGGCATTGCTTGGAGTAGTGCCCAGGCTGACCACACCCAAAGCAGGTGACCTGCCCGGGGTTGTTGGGCTTGTCCCCATTGTTGTTGTTGGAAGGTTTGTATGCCGGCCTAGGGTTGCCATACGGCTGAGGCTGGTATCTTGGTTTGGGTGCGGGAGCCTTGTGCTGCTGGTGCTGATAGTTAGGCCTTGTCGGGGTGACTGCCACGAACGAGTCTTCTGGTTACTGGAACCACCGTTTCCCGTCAGCTTGCGCTTGCGAGTGTCATCCATAGCACGTCACTTGTCTTCAAGCATGAGGGCCTTATTCACCAGATCACAGAAGGTTCGACAGTCACACACAACAAGTTGGTATTGCAGCGACTGCTAAAGTCCTTGCATGAAGCGTTCACTCAAGCCCATGAATGTTATCCAAGTCCAAATTAATGAGAACATAAGAATGCTAGCCAAACTTAAGGATAGATGGGCTAGAGAAAAAGAAGAGGAAGAGATAATTAAGAGCCTTCCTACACACACTACCATTGCTACTATACAAGTTGTTGAGGATCTCAAAACTTTTAGCACCCATCGCACTTCTAGTCCCAATGGATCTATTAATGATGATGCTAATACCTCAACTATAGGACAAGAAGGTCCTATGAATTTAGATACTACCAAAATAATGAGCTACGATGAAATTACTACCACTTTAATTAACGATAGTAACCTTAATTTTGACAATTGTAGTCTCTCCGAAGTTATCACCTTTTTGCAAAGAATGGCTAAAGACCCCACACTAGTACACTCAATATTGCCTTCACCGAGCATATTACCAATGCTCTTATCAAAGCTAGGGAGGAGAAACTCAAGCTAGAGACTTCTATTCCTTGGAAACTATAAGATGGTTGGGATCGTATGGTCAAAATAAAATTGAATAATATCTCTTGCTTTGCATTGTGTGATGTTGGAGCTAGTGCTTCCGTTATGCCCAAAAGAATGTATGATATGCTTGATTGGAGACCTTATGATCCATGTTCTTTTGGTGTTCGTCTTGTTGATTCTTACATAAAGTAACCTTTAGGAAGAATTGATGATGTGCTTATTATTGTCAATGATAATTATGTGCCTGTTGATTTTCTTATTATAGACATTGAATGTGATCCTTCATGTCCAATTATTTTGGGACGTCCTTTTCTCCACACTGTTGGTTCTATCGTTGACATATGAGAGGGAATCATTAAATTCCAATTTCCTCTTAAAAATGGAATGGATACCTTCCCTAGAAAGAATATTAAGTTACCTTATGAGTCCGTTACTCGGGCAAGTTATTCTTTTGGAGTTGATAACACTTGATCTTCTTGCATTATGCCTAGCTCAAAGGCATAAAAGAAAGCGCTTGTTGGGAGGCAACCCAATTTGTTTTTACTTTCTGTTTTAGTGGTATTGATGCTTGTTACAACTATATCAACATCATTGTATCTTTATTTTTAAGCTTTGCCCCAAGTTATAGCCTCCGATTGCAAGAAAGTTCAAAAGTTGTGACATGTTGTCCAGAAACAGATTATGTATGATTGACGGAAAAATTCTCCAAACATCACCAGGTCATCTTTCTGATCTGATTATTCTTGACGGCAAGCTCTATATAATTTCCTTTCTGGCAACTGTTCTGAGTTTTTTGATTTGAGTTGCAGAAGTGCCCCGAATAAATTATTGACTACGTGTTGTTCTGTTTTTCACAGACTCTGCCATGTTTTGTGTTTCCATTGTTTTGCAAATCCTAAGCTTACTTTTTTTTGCAAAAACCTTTTGGCAATCATGAGAAGCAGTAGCTTTTCATGAAAATCTTTATTTCCAGCAGGTAATGAATTATTTTATTAAGGGTACTAACCACTCTAATCAGCTTATGATGAGTTTCGTATGATGGGAGTTTTCAAGTATGCTATGGGAGATGATGAAAGAAGATACATGAGTGTCAAGCACTCAAGCTTGGGGATGCCCCCATGCACCCCAAGAAATATTCAAGGAGACTCAAGCGTCTAAGCTTGGGGATGCCCCCGTGCATCCCCTTCTCTATCAACAATCATCCCTTCGTCCATCTCCATGCTATATTTTTATCACTTCATATGTTATGTGATTTGCTTGGAGCATCCCGCTATTTGCTTTTTAGTTTGTTTTAGTTTTGCTTGATATTCATAACAATTCAGAACCTATCCTACCTTGTTTGGGAAAGACACACGCTCCATTCCACTCTAGAACACAACAGAGGTTTTCATGCTTATATTTTTTTTGTGTTCTCTATCTTTTCGTAGCTACTGTCATGCTTAGCTCTTAGTTTTCATGCTTATCTTTTTAAGAGCTTTTATTTAGGTTGCTTTTGGAACTCTCTTAAGTTATCATGCTTATCTTCTTTAGAGAGTTGGCTCGTTGCACTGAGTTGTGTGTCTTGCATGAGTAGGTAACTAAGGTTGCTATTTAAGTATAGTAGTAACTTGCAATAGTTTTGATGTATTGATTTGAGTAATGTTTAAACTATTCGTGCCAAGAGCTTGAGCCTATTAGTGATAGGTGTCATATTTTGGGAAATCCATGTGTTTTAAAAAAACTAAAAATTAGTTGAGAACTCTAGCTACTAAATTTATCGCTAACCTTTGGAGGGGTTGGAATATATAGAGTACCCTCACGTTACCATGAGTCGAGGATGCGCAAGGATAACCAAACCCCCAAACACTCCTCCTCGGGGTACTTGTTTCTTTGTGAATTTCCTAACTAGATAGAGAGTTACCGACAATAAGTGTATAAGTTCTTCGGACAAATGTGAGTATTCGATTTTTGGCACTTCCACCATCCATATTTTGCTAGCCTCTTCGGTACCGTGCATTGCCCTTTCTCACATTGAGAGTTGGTGCAAAATACGCCGGTGCATCCAAACCCATGACATGATACGCTTTGTCATACGTAAGCCTCATTATACCTTTCCTCAAAACAGCCACCATACCTACCTATTAAGGCATTTCCATAGCCTTTCCGAGATACATTGCCATGCAACATCCACCATCTCATGACTTGATCTTCATGTCATACATGCTTTTGCTTGATCGTAGAGCCGCATGATAGTTGGACCTTGCTTCAATTATTGCTATATGACGCACTAGTATCATTGCATATCCTGCTACACTGGCATCGACATACATTTGCATACATCATGATAGTTATCACTTGTCTTTATGTTGAGTACTTCCTATAAAGTGTGATAATCTTCTTTTTATTCATGTAAAACATAGTGTTTCCCTTAAGTGAGGAAAATATCCCAAACAGGACAAACAAAAGATCCCAAAGAGGACAAATGAGAGATAAAAGAAAGAGCCAAAGAGGCCAAAAAATAAAAAAAAAAAGAGAAAAAGAAAAAGGAAATAAGGAAATAAAAAGAGATAAGGGGGCAACACTACTATTCCTTTTCAAGATCCACAATCTTACTCCATTGCTATATTGGTACTACATAGAGATTATCATTCATGCATAACTATGTGGGGACCCTTACCTTATAGAACTATGTTTGCATATTGCAATGATGAGCCTCCTCAAATGAGCTATAGGTCTTCATGAGCAAACAAGTTGGATGCACCCTCACTAGTTCCATTGGAGAGCTTACCTTAGCTCATATGTGCATCTGTTACATGGCAATCCCTACTCCTCACATCATATCTATCATTTGGCTTTCTCTCGCCTATGGTTGTCCTCATTGATGTGAGCCTATCACACCTTTTTGTCTTCCTTCCCCATCATTATTCTATTTGCCATCCTAAGTGCCAACATATCTTGCTTACGCTCATCCATTACATGAGTGCTCAAAATTGAAAGGGAGAGGATCATTTTGACTTGTGCCTGACTACTGGTCTGGGGATGAGTCAAAAAAAGATTCCGAAGGAGACCAAGTGTGAAATTTTAGTAGATTGAGTTCTAAATTAAAAAAATATTTTATGATCTCAACCCATCTCCCACTTCTTGCACGCAAACACCATTTGGAGACATTCGAGTCACAAGCAGCGAGAGCTCTTGCACCTTTATGTTCTTACTTTGCTAAATTCAATACTAGATATAGACTCTTGCTTGTTATTGTCTTGACTTGAATTGCACATCTCACTTGCTTTACTTTGAAGTTCTTATATGTGTGTTAGCATGTCACCACAGAAATTATTGTGTTATCATTTATCTACTCGAGGACGAGCAGAAATTAAGCTTGGGATGTTGATACGTCCCAAACATATCTATAATTTCTGCTTGTTCCATGATCTTTTGGGTGACATTGTTATATGTTTTGCTACACTATTATATCATTTTATGGACTAACCTACTAACTCAGTGCACCCAGTGCCAGTTTCTGTCTGCTCATGTCTATTTTGCAGGGGCTTTTTGTGACATCCCCAGCTTTTGCTACAGTGTTGAATGTAATTAAGCTACACTGATCCCATGCTAATGATGCCACGTCACCGTGATTTCTATCATTGGTCTCGTGTTAGTCGAAATCGAGTCAAATTCAAAATTTGAATATAAGTCGAACGAGAAAAGTTTTTGAAAGTTAGAATAAAAATGTCGGATGAATTACAAAAATTCCCTAATTATTTATAGAATTGAATCAGATTATTTATGACCCCTATATAATTAAAACAGAAACTATTTACACAAAAACAAGCCCAAATGGCCCAGCTAGCCAACTCGGCCAAATGGCCCAACACCCACAGCCCATCCGCCTGGGGGTATAAGACCCCCATGGGAAACGGTACTGAGGCAGCTCTCCTCCCACTCCCACTTGCCCCGCCGCTAGGATACGAGGGAAACCCCTCGCTCCCCACCAACCGCTAGCCCCACTCCACCCCACGTCACTCTCTGCCCCAGATCCCGTCGTCCCCATCTCCCCCCAGCGCCTCCCTCCTCTCCCGTCGCTCCCTCCCCTACACTCGTCAGCATGACCCAAAACCCCCACACCCCGCTCCTTGCCCAGCCCCTCATGGGCCCCCATCTCCCTGGCCCCGTCATTCCTTACCATCGTCAGGAACGCCGGCGCCTCCCCTCACCACCTCGGGCGCAGCCTCCCTCCTCTCCTTAGATCGCCCCAGCACCCAACCCCTCGTCCCCGAGTGCCAGCCACACATCGAGGCCTCCTCATCCCTTCCCCCCTTGCCGGATCTGCACCGGGGCCGCGCCAGCGACACCGTGGTGCCTCGCCCCGGGGAATCTCCCCATCGGCATCACTGTGAGCTCCTCCTCGCCGGACTGCACCGGCCTCCTCGTCATCCTCCATGACGGCTCTATCGAGCATCGCCGCCCCTCTTCCCGGCATCGTGCGGTGAGCCCATTCGGGCTCCTCCCACCTTCTCCTTCCTCTCCCTACTCCGGCAAGCCGCCGATTGTGCACTCCGGTTCCTCCCTGTTGACAGAGGGGATTAGCCCCTATGTGTAGTGTAAATGTGTGTATGGAAAAGAAGAAAAGAAAATAAGATAAGATGATGCATGTATGTATGTATGTATGTATGTATTATGTACGTATGCATGTATGTATGTATTATGTATGTATGCATGTATGTAGAAAAATATACATAAGGTATATGTATGAATGTGTATGTGTGTGCGTTAGGCCATTGGGTCACTTCCATGTGGGGCCAACCCCCCACTCCCACTAACAAGGGGGCTCAGGAACCCCCCTATAAAAATGAAATAATAATAGTAATAATAAGTATAGACAAATAATAATTATATATATATGTTTTAATAATAGATAATAAAATTAATAATAAATAAGTAATTAACTAGTTAATTAATTAATTAATTAATTAATTTGTGAATTAATTAAATAGATAAATTAGTAATCTGTTAATATAGATAAATAATTATCCTATTAGAATATGACATCTGGGTCCCCCACTAAATTAATCTGATTAATTACTATTTAACCTTAATTAATAAATTCTGTCAAGACCAGTTAACTCCTGATGTCACCATGGCATCATGCTGATGTCATAATAGCATTTCATAATTAATTAAATCTGTTTTCAATTCTTAAATATTAATAAAACTTTAAAAAATAATATAAGATAAACCGTAGCTCATATGAAAATATTTTCAACATGAAAGTTGATCAACAGAACGAGATGAACCCGGATACGCGGTCCATTCGTGTGTCACGAGTCCCTAGCATAGCGAACATGGAACTTTTCCATCGTTTTTCATTTGTCCGGTAGTAGCCAAAGACCCGGAAAATATCGTCAGATATTCTTCCGACCCGTCTATATCGGATGTTACTGCGTTAGTCATGCGTAGCCTGCATATTGCCATGTCATTCTTAGTGTTGCACATCTTACTGTTATTTATTGTTTCTTCCCCCCTCTTGTTATCGCTAGACCCCGAGATTGACGCTGCTGCCGGGTACATCTACGACCCCGCCGACCAACCTTTTGCCGCAGAGCAACAAGGCAAGCCAACCCCCTTGATCATTCCTATATCGCCTATTCTTTCTTCCTCCTACTTGCATTAGAATTTTTCTACTCTTGTAGTTAGCTCCTATATCTGATGCATAGCCTAATTTTGATGAACGGCTAATTTCAGTACCGAACTTTAAACTGTTTAGTATAGGTGGAACAGTAATCCATCCGACCCCTTAGCCCAGTTGCCCCGCTTTGTCTTCAAGTCTCGATCCCTGGTCGACGAGGCAGACCCGACACAACACTTACACCCCCTTAGTTGTACGATGCTACAGAGATACTATCGGGTACCGAGGGTGACACCTCGCGAAGTACTCATGATGATATCTCTGTAGTATAGCTTGTCGGTCGTGGTTATCGAGGGTGATTCCTCCTTCACCACTCCCGACGATGTCTCTGTCGTGCAACCCCTCAAGTATGGGACCCTCGAGGGTGATTCCTCTAAGTCCACCTTGATGGTTACATTGTTCGGGATCCAATGAGGGTGATGCCTCGGATCCCCGTGATGTTACAACCACAAAATTACTTGACCATGATACTGGGATCTTTGATGAATAGATGTTAGGTGGGTGGATTCCCGCATGGATGTGTCGATGGATTAATTAAAATGATAATGGATTTGGGTATTTGATCTGGGTTGGTCGGAAGGCCTTATTACGCACTAACCGTCCGCGTGGGAAGAATTATGGGTACTTGACGTCGCGGTATCAGCTGAACCTCTTCAGACGTCAGCAATGGAGCGGCGCACGCCCAAGTGGTCCCGAAATGCAACGCGCTTGTGATTAAGGGGTGCTAGGACTGACATCGGCCGCCCTTGCATCGTGTAGGAGCGCACAGGGTAAGTGGGACCACGACCCCTTTGTGCATAGGAGTTAGACCGGCGGGCTGGCCTCTCTGTTGAGCTTAGGTGGGGCTACGACGTGTCGATATTCCGAGGCCGGACATGACCCAGAAAAGTGTGTCCGACCAGAGTGTTATCGAGCGTGATGGGGAATATGTTGTGCACCCCTGCAGAGAAGAACTTATCTATTCGAATAGCCGTGTCCACGGTTACAGGACGACTTGGAGTTGTGCCCTGATCTTATACAACTACAATTGTTACTTAACTGGAATTGTTGCCCTGGGATTGCTTCCTCGCAGGAATTTGAGGAAGGATCTCTGGGCGTGACCTCATATTAATATTGGTGCAATAATATGACTATTAATTGTGTTACCTTGCTCTACTCTCGTCTATTGCTGCAAGACCCTTGAAGATGCTAGTATTCGATAGGACTAGGCCTTCTCTCCCTTTTCTCGCGTTGCTGCAGCCAGTCCACATATAAATCCCTTCTTTGATACTGATGCATACTTAGCTTAGTTGTGATGTAAGACTTGCGAGTACTTTGGATGAGTACTCACCGTTGCTTTGCTCCCCCTTTGTCCCCTTGATCCGTTGTTGTGACCAGATGATGGAGCCCAGGAGATGGAGTACCCCGCCAATGACGACTGCTACCCCGATGGTGCCTACTACTACGTGGAGGCCGCTGAAGACCAGGAGTAGTTAGGAGGCTCCCAGGCAGGAGGCCTCGCCTCATTCGATCGTTGTATCTTTTGTGCTAGCCTTCTCTAAGGCACCTCATGTTTAATGTTTGTACTCAGATATTGTTGCTTCCGCTGACTCGTGTGTTTATCGAGCTTCCGTATTCTAGCCCTCGAGGCCCCTGGCTTGTAATATTAAGCTTGTATGTTTTATTTGTGTCTTTAGTTGTGTTGTGATATCTTCCCGTGAGTCCTTGAGATTGATCGTACGCATTTGCGTGTATGATTAGTGTACGATTAAATCGAGGGTGTCACAAGTTGGTATCATAGCCAACTGCCTGTAGGTAGCCCCCTTTCCAACTCCATGGTCGAAGTTGAGTCTAGTGTTTGAAAAACTTTACTAACACTGATGTTATGGCTTACGGGCCCACATCTCAATTGGGTGGTATTATTATCTTTTACTCCTTTCCTATAGTGTGGGTTTTAATCTCTCTTCTCTTTCGGGTTAAAGATTTTTCTAACTCTAACATTAGGTTCTCGTAAATACTTCCTCCCAGAGAGCCCCGCAATTCCAGACGATGGCTTGATTCCTCAGAAGACTCCGAAGATACTCTCCGATGTTCTCTCAGAAGCTGGTGCTCATCGCTTCTGCAATTTCCCTTCCTCCGTCAACCCTTTTGGACGACTGCATACAAATGTCGTCCATACTTTCTCTTCCAATTGCTCTTGTTTTACGAGAGGCAACGAATTATCTTATCGGGGATTCGTCCGCCGTCAGTTGTCATGGGTTTCGAAAGTTCTTTGAATTACTATTCGATCTTTCGGAATCCCCAGTAGCCTATTGCTTTTGACCTTTCTCACCTGCTTGTGTTATGCTTAAAACCATATGTCTAGCAACATTCATTAAAGTCCTTTGTTATTTTCATGTGATCTTATTGATTCTACCTTTGTGTGAATGCACACAATCATCTGTTGATACTCATAAATTATTTTCCGGCTTACACGACCTTTCAAACAGAGCTAGTTCTCGACAAATTAAACTTTGGTTGGTTGTCCTTCTAAGTCCATTTAACTTACTTGTATTTGATCAGAGCATCTGATTATGATACACCAACCTGGAAATCCTAATTCCTTTGGTAATTAAGTATCGATTTGTTTCAGATGTTCTATAATCCGGTGCCTTACCTTTTACCCCCCTCTGATTGAGTACCGATACTCACATCAGATCTTTTATGGACTGGCAGACTCATTCTGGGTTATTATCCGACGGCATCCTTTGCTTTCGAAAATTCGTGTGATTGCTTCCCCTCACACATGATTCCATTGGTAAATTGTGTCTTCTCCCTCTGATAAGTTGTACCCTACGGTTTTATCAGCCATGCCCTTCAAGCATGTGTTAATTACTCTTGGAGTGTATGGTATATGTTCCTAAGATGCCCCGACGGGTTGAACCTATGCCTTCCTAAATCAATATGACTCGAAAAGTTTTCATGAGTCTTACTCTTCTCGTGCTTTGCCGAATATCCTTTCAAATCTACAACCTGATCAAAGGCGAGGAGTAAATGGAAGGTGATGCATTGATGAAGTGGGAGTCGACCTTGAACTTTGTGTTCATGCCCATGGAAACGACGTTGATCCTATCATCAAAGCTTCTCGTATCAATAATCATTCATTATGTGGTTGATATCTGGTATCTGTGATCTTGTCCTTTGCAATTATGGTTACGACCATGTTGTCCTACCTTGATTTCATTCTCAGACGAGTTAAAGTACTTGTCTTCTTCAGATCAATACATCGATCCCAGCCTTAATGTTGATCCACCTCCGAGTATTATCCCTTGTAGCTCGAGGATATCACGAAGCTATATAACTTCTTGTAAGCTCCTCATCAACTATGATATTTTCATCGATTCCAGCTCTCCCCGTGTTTTGAGCTATTGGACACTCAAGGATATCGATAACTAAACCGAGTACGCGTTGTGATTCAACAACTCTTAGTAATATTATTTGCTTAGGAGTTTGTACTCGGTCATGTCATTCCAAGCTGTTAAGCTACATCATCATTGTCATGTTGGAGCTTGACCATGCTATATATGTCCTCCATCTCTGGAACCCATTTCCAACTATGCGTTAAGCTCACATCAAGCTTTCCACATCATATTGGTTGTTTTGAAAGGCAATTTTGATTCTGAGCTAGCAGTCTTAACTGTGTTTCCGACAACCTTTAGCTTCACCATTCCTTTGCTTGATGTCGTCGCTGATTGATTACATCTTCGTGAAGCTTCTTGACAAATGTGTCATGATCATCATCACCATTTTGAGCTCTTGCAGGGTATCAATCGAATGCATGTTGACAAATACCATCCCTCCCCCTCGATGAATTGTATTATCATCGACATCCTTGTTTGACTTCGCTCCAACACAAACGTGTTCATATTTTGTGTTGTGCCTTAAGTTTTCAGCTTATGTTATCTTCTACCTTGGAGTATTACTATCTTTTATGTCAATAATGTTGTGAGCATCATTGCACCTCTTAAGAATTCTTGATATAGTAATACTTCTCGCCATCACTATTCATTTCTTTGTCCCGTGTTGTTTCAAACCGGAATACCAACAAGTGAACTCTGATGTGTGATTCCAATACTTCTGGCAACCCTATTGCCTTCAGGTTAACAACTGATTGTTTCATTCTTAGTGTGTTGGGTGTTGACTCATCATTTTTGACATTGGTTGTGCTACTCCGTCCGTATTTCCGTGTGCACCCTTCGGCCAATGTTTAATTGTTCTTGTTCCCTCGAGCATACGACATTATACCATTTGATTTTAAAAATGCTATCTCCTTGACATTATAATTTTGGAAGTTCATCCCTATCAAAATCTTGAGGGATTATTGCTGAGCCCATCGACCACACCCTCAACTTATTTATGGTTCGGCGATGAAGCTCTTGAAAGCATTATCCTTGTGCCTAGCTCATGAAGAATGTGCTTGATAGCAGAAATGTTTCCCCAAAGTTTATGTGCATTCTTTCCACCGTGAATATGTGGAAGTTTTGTTTTTCTTCCTTTAGGATCTTCCCTAGTCATTCACGCATGTGCGAAGTCTTATATGTTTTGAAGATTTGCTATCTTCACTTCATATAATTCCTCTTAACACCCCAAGCCACTAATTGATTTGATCAAGGAAAAGAAGTTCCTTCATAGGAGCTAATCGAGGCTTACTCAAGGGCCTTGATATCCTCGATGAGGGTTCTCAAATCAGAACTCGGTTGCATTTTGTTGTAAGAATTCAACGTGGGCACGAATGTCTTGACATTGTTGTTCATGTGTGTTACAATCCAACTCATCATTCAAGAATTGTTTGTGTAACTCATATCGTGAGAATCTTCCATCTTCACCTTTTCTTCTCATGAATCTTGAGACTGAGGTATCCCGACACCAATCAGATATAAATCTCGGGCAGATATGATGGTTGCAAAATTTCCAATAATTATAACTTTGGTCTTATGTAACCTGGTACAGTGATGTCTTGTCTGGCACACCGGGTCGAAGGACCTATTGTTATAAATTCTTCCATATGTAAGATTCACCATATTCCATGCGGAAACTATAAGATTTATTTTATAAGTTAATTCCGATGAATCATTTGTGTACCCAAGTCCAACCTTTATCTGATGACCATGTCGATGCTACCTCAAAGCACGCATGTGGTACTTGAATTGTCAACAAGAACATTGGAAGCGCAATGCTAAATTTTTCTTGATCGATTATCCAACCCGTATGGTATGGGTAAACATCATGATTCTTCTTGCCTCTTATAAAAATGGTTATGTACTTGATGACCTATCACGTATATCATACCCTATTTTTCCTCGGTAATGGTATACTTTAATACTTGTGTGTGTGAACACATTTTCCTTCCCATTGGTCTGATTGACCTTTCTTGAATCTGAACTCATCTAAGCAGTGTTAATTCCCTGCTTACGTAAAAATCTTGGTATACAACTCTGTCAGTAAAACCCTGTTACTATTGTGGTGGATAACATTCCGGTAACCGCCGGTGGACGAGAACTTTGCCTATTGGTCCGCCTCGTTTCAGTGAGCAGGAGAATGGTTCTATTCGTCCCCTGCCCTTGGTACCGACGCTGTTGCCAACATAACCGACAGATTATCCTCTGGCATGTCTTGTTACCAAGACCGTATAAGATGTCGTCGCTCTACCTATTCTTGGCCCACATGGTGGACCCATAACCCAAAGTTCCACGAGATTGAAACGTGACTCTACTGGACACACTTGAGTCCAAGGTATCCTTTACACATGGCTTCGTACCATCGTTCAATAGACCGATCACTCTTCAATTCGGATATTATCCAACATACTAAAGATCAAGTCCGCTTTATTCATGACAATCTGAAGGCTGCTCATTCTCGTCAGAAAAGTCAATATGACCGTCATCATCAAGATATGGTTTATCAACCTAGCGGAGAGGCTTATCTTCATGTCAAAGCAATGAGAGGTGCACACCGTTTTGGGATCAAGGGCAAGTTAGCTCCTCGCTATATTGGTCCTTTCACTGTTCTCGAAAGGCGTGGAAAAGTGGCTTATCAATTGGAACTGCCGGCGAACCTTTCTCAGGTTCACGATGTCTTCCATGTGTCTCAGCTCCGTCGCTGCTTCAAGGATCCTATTCGAGCAGTGGATCATGATATGCTTGAACTGTAACAAGACCTCTCTTATAAAGAGCATCCGGTCCGCATTCTCGACCAGGATGAACGTGAGACTCGTTGCAAAGTCACCAAGTTCCTTAAAGTGGAGTGGTCAAATCATTCTGAAGATGAAGCCACTTGGGAACGTGAGGATCATCTTCGTGATGAATACCCCGAGCTCTTTCCTTCTACCTCTTAATTCTCGGGACGAGAATTCTTGTTAGTAGGGGAGAGTTGTGACATCCTTAGTTTTTGCTACAGTGTTGAATGTAATTAAGCTACAAAGATCCCACGCTAATGATGCCACGTCACCGCGATTTCTATCGTTGATCTCGTGTTAGTCGAAACAGAGTCAAATTCAAAATTTGAATATAAGTCGAATGAGAAAAGTTTTCGAATGTTAGAATAAAAATGTCGGATGAGTTACAAAAATTCCCTAATTATTTATAGAATTGAATTAGGCATTTTTGAGATTATTTATAACCCCTATATAATTAAAACAGAAACTATTTACAAAAAAACAAGCCCAAATGGCCCAGCCGGCCAAATGGGCCAAATGGCCCAACACCCACATCCCATCCGCGTGGGGGTATAAGACCCCAGGGGAAACCCTACTAAGGCGCCTCTCCTCCCACTCCCACCTGCCCTGCCGCCAGGAGCCGAGGGTAACCCCCTCGCTCCCCACCAACCTCCAGCGCCACTCCACCCCACGTCGCTCTCTGCCCCAAATCTCGTCGTCCCCATCTCCCCCAAGGCCTCCCTCCTCTCCCGTCGCTCCCTCCCCTGCCCTCGTCAGCATCACCCGAAACACCCACGACCCGCTCCTCGCCCAACCCCTCGTGGGCCCCCATCTCCCTGGCCACGTCACTCCTTCCCAATGCCAGGAACGTCGGCGCCTCCCGTCACCACCTCGAGCGCAGCCTCCCTCCTCTCCCTAGATTTCCACAGCACCCAACCCCTCATCTCCGAGCGCCAGCCACACCTCGGGGCCTCCTCATCCCTTCCCCCTCGTCGGATCCGCACCGGGGCCGCACCGGCGGCGCCGCGGTGCCTCGCCCCGGGGCATCTCCCCATCGGCATCACCGGGAGCTCCTCCTCGCAGGACTGCACCGGCCTCCTCGTCATCCTCCATGCCGGCTCCATCCGGCCTCACCGCCCCTCTTCCCGGCAACGCGCGGTGAGCCCATTCGGGCTCCTGCCACCTTCTTCTTCCTCTCCCTACTCCGGCGAGCCGCCGGTTGTGCACTCCGGTTCCTCCCTGTTGACAGAGGGGATTAGCCCCTACATTTAGCGTAAATGCATGTATGGAAAAGAAGAAAAGAAAATAAGATAAGATGATGCATTTATGTATGTATTATGTATGTATTATGTACGTACGTATGTATGTATGTATTATGTATGTATGCATGTATGTAGAAAAATATACATAAGGTATATGTATGAATGTGTATGTGTGTGCGTTAGGCCGTTGGGTCACTTCCATGTGGGGCCAACCCCCCACTCCGAGTGACAAGGGGGCCGAGGACCCCCCTATAAAAATGAAATAATAATAATAATAAGTATAAACAAATAATACTTATATATATGTTTTAATAATAGATAATAAATAAATAAATAAATAAATAAATTAATTTGTGAATTAATTAAATAGATAAATTAGTAATGTGTTAATATAGATAAATAATTATCCTATTAGAATATGACACGTGGGTCCCCCACTAAATTAATCTGATTAATTAATATTTAACCTTAGTTAATAAATTGTGTCAACACAAGTCAACTATTGATGTCAGCATGGCATCATGCTGATGTCATAAAAGCATTTAATAATTAATTAAATCTGTTTTTAATTCCTAAATATTAATAAAACTTTAAAAATTAATATAAAATAAACGTAGCTCGGATGAAAATATTTTTAACATAAAAGTTGATCAGCCGAACGAGACGAACCCGAATACGTGGTCCATTCGTGTGTCACGAGTCCTTGGCATAGCAAACATGGAACTTTTCCATCATTTTTCATCTGTCCGGTAGTAGCCAAAGACCCGGAAAATATCGTCACATATTCTTCCGACCCGTCTATGACGGATGTTACTGTGTTAGCTCATACCTAGCCTGCATATTGCCATGTCATGCTTAGTGTTGCAGATGTTACTGTTATTTATTGTTTCTTCCCCCCCCCTTCTTATCGGTAGATGATGACCCACAAGTATAATGGATCTATCGTAGTCCTTTCGATAAGTAAGAGTGTCGAACCCAACGAGGAGCAGAAGGATCTGACAAGTGGTTTTCAACAAGGTAATATCTGTAAGCACTGAAATTATCGGTAACGAGTAGTTGTGTGGTGAGATGATTCGTAGCAAGCACCAAGTAAAAAAAAGTAGCAACGGTGCAGCAGAGTGGCCCAATCCCTTTTGTAGCAAGGGACAAGTCTGGACAAAGTCTTATAGGAGGAAAAATGCTCCCGAGGACACTTTCTGTCATGCTAGTTTTCATCATGTTCATATGATTCGCGTTCGTTACTTTGATAGTTTGATATGTGGGTGGACCGGCGCTTGGGTACTGCCCTTACTTGGACAAGCATCCCACTTATGATTAACCCCTGTCGCAAGCATCGGCAACTACGAAAGCAGAATTAAGACAAAGTCTAACCATAGCATTAAACTAGTGGATCCAAATCAGCCCCTTACGAAGCAACACATAAACTAGGGTTTAAGCTTCTGTCAGTCTAGCAACCTGTCATCTACTTACTACTTCCCAATGCCTTCCTCTAGGCCCAAATAATGGTGAAGTGTTATGTAGTCGATGTTCACATAACACCACTAGAGGAAAAACAACATACAACACATCAAAATATCGAACGAATACCAAATTCACATGACTACTATTAGCATGACTTATCCCATGTCCTCAGGAACAAAAGTAACTACTCACAAAGCATAATCATATTCATGACCAGAGAGGTAATGAGTAGCATCAAGGATCTGAACATAAACTCTTCCACCAAATAATCCAACTAGCATCAACTACAAGGAGTAATTAAAACTACTAGCAACCTTACAAGTACCAATTGGAGACGTGAGACGGAGATTGGTTACAAGTAATGAACTAGGGTTTGGAGATGAGATGTTGATGGTGATGACTCCCCTCCAATGAGAAGAGTGTTGGTGATGACGATGGTGACGATTTCCCCCTCTGGGAGGGAAGTTTCCCCGGTAGGATCGTCCTGCCGGAGCTCTAGATTGGCTCTGCTCAAGTTCCGCCTCGTGGCGGTGGCGGCTCCTCCCGAAAGCTCCCCTCTAATTTTTTTCTGGAACGAAACCCCTCATATAGCAAAAGATGAGCGTCGTAGAGCCAACAGGGGGCCCACAAGCCCCCAGGCCCGACCACGGGGGTAGGCCGGGCCTGGCAAGCTTGTGGCCTCCTAGTGGCGCCCCTCTGGCACTTCTTCCACCCAGTATTTTTCATAAAATCCAAAATAATTCCCCATTAATTTTCACGGCTTTTGGAGTTGCGCAGAATAGGTATCTCAAACTTGCTCCTTTTTCAGGCCAGAATTCCAGCTGTCGGCGTTCTCCCTCTTCATGTAAACCTTGCAAAATAAGAGAGAAAAGACATAAGTATTGTACCGTGAAGTGAAATAACAACCCAAAAAGCGATAAATATCAACATGAAAGTATGATGCAAAATGGACGTATCAACTCCCCTAAGCCTAGACCTCGCTTGTCCTCAAGCGAAAACCTAGATCAATAAACATGACCACATGTTTAGGGAGAGAGGTGTCAACAAAACAAGATACGAACATGCAGGCATCATGATCATGATCAGAACAACAATACCAACATATAATCTGTCATGCAAAAGTGACAATACCTTCACAAAGTAAAGTATGGATCAAGAACCTTACCAAGAAGTAAGAACCGAAAGCCTTTAGTCATTAAAGCAATTGCAATTTATCACAACATCAGAAAGAGTCAAATAAGAGCTTGTAAAGCAAATCCACATACTCAATCATCTTTTCGTTCTCTACAATTGGTACAACTCACGTGGTACTCATGAGATCAAAGTTTCAGCTGGACACAGAGAAAGATAGGGGCTCATAGTTTTGCCTCCCAACTGCTTACCTCAAGGGTAATGTCAACAATAATAATTCATGAATACTTACCTCCAAGTTGACATATGAATATAGATCTTTCCCTAGCATATGACGTTAGCCAAGATAAAGGCGAAACAAGGAATTGGTGAAGATCACCATGACTCTTTCAAGGGCATAAAGTAAAGGTACAAGATAGGCCCTTCGCAGAGGGAAGCAGAGGTTGTCATGCGCTTTTGAGGTTTGGATGCGTGTCCTCTTAGTGCGGAGGAACGTCACTTTATATTGCCTCCTGTGATAAAGAACTTTATTATGCAGTCTGTCGCTTTTATGTCTTCCTCATCACAGGTTCGTACAAAGCTTATTTTCCACACACTAATAGATCATACATATTAGGAAGCACTTTTTATTGCTTGCACCGATGACAACTTACTTGAGGGATCTTATTCAATCCATAGGTAGGTATGGTGGACTCTCATGGAAAAACTGGGTTGAAGGTGTGTGGATGCACAAGTAGTATCTCTACTCGGTGCGGGAGTTTTGGCTAATATGATGTGGAAGAAATCGTCACATGCTAAGGGATCTCTAATCATATAACATTGTTCGGAACCAAGCAAACACAATTCATTATGTTGTCTTCCTTGTCCAACATCTACTTCTAGGTACGTAATAGTTTAGTGAGTGTTCACAATCATAGATGGTGTCAAGGATGATATATTTATTTGTGAACCTCTCCTTCTTTATCACATCCTATTAATTGCAATAATGACCAATGTCTACATTTTTCTACGCTCAGCAAGTTTCAATCATCATTCTTTTTATATGTGAAGCCATCACTTCCCATAAAATCACTACATGAGCTTTAGTGCTTCTGTTCTTTCTCAATCTTTTGATCATGGCAAGAGGAAAAGCCCTTCAACTAAGACACTCTTTATTATATGTCTCACAATCTCGAATACATCGGGGGTGACACAAAGCAAAACTCAAGCCTAAAACACTAAGACTTTTATTCTACAAGAGAAAGAGAAAACTGAAAAAGAACAAACTAAAACAAAGGTAAAGACAAAAGATGTGATGGTGATACGATACCAGGGCAACTCCCCCAAGCTTTGCACAAGCCAAGGGGATTGCCCATACCCATGCTCAGTTGTCTTCCTTTGGAGATGATGGTGGTGGAGTTGTTGCAATCTTTGATTCCAAGAGGGCCATTAATCTTTGATTTTTACCTTGGAGATCTGTGATATGTTTCTCCAGCAAAACAACTTCACGAGAGAGATAAGTATTGCGAGCACGAGTTGTTTCACAAAACCTCAAGAGTTCAATCAAGGATGGAGACAGTAGGTGGAGGTAGGGTTGGAGAAAATCCACTTCTTCAACTTCTTCCTTGTTGAGCACAGATTGCACTTCGTCCCATGCCTGACACTTCTCCTTAGTTTTGCCCTTGGTTTCTTTAGGTAGCCTTTCCCTGGCCTCCATGGCTTCCATCCTTTTCAGATCAGCATATACTTCTCCATAGACTTGAGGGAGATTGTTCTCCCCCACAAATTCCTGAGACGACATCTTGCTCTAAATCTGCGGCAGAAAACAAGCTCGAAACAAAAACAAAGGAAATCTGCGTGATACGAGGGTCAGACCTTTCGGGAGAATATATAATGATTTTTTACAGACTAGAAGGAGTACTCCGCATGAAAACGGAGTCCGGGAGGTGCACACGGTGGCCACAAGCCACCCAGGCCCGGCCAGGGGGGTAGGCCGGGCCTAGCAGGCTTGTCGCCTCCTCGTGCACTTTCCGTACTACTTCAAATTTTCTATTTTTTCAAATATTCCAAAACGGAGGAAAATTGCTACGGGAAAAGTTTTGGAGTCGGTTTACTTACCGAATCACATACCTCTTTGTTTTTGGAGTATGAAACAGGCTGATAAATATCCCTAATGTACTCCTCCGGAGTTATGGTATTGATAATATTGCTTTCAACATTTATGGGAGTACGTGAGATGTAATGCTTGATTCTCTGCCCATTTACAACACTCAGACAATTACCTTTCGTGTTGTTGATCTTGATAGCACCGGAACAATATACTTCCTCAACAATATAGGGAACTTCCCATTTAGAGAGAAGCTTTCCTGCAAAGAATCTTAAACGAGAATTATATAGCAAGACATAATCACCTACATTGAACTCACACTTTTGTATCCTCTTATCATGCCACCTCTTAACCTTTTCTTTGAACAACTTGGCATTTTCATATGCCTGAGTTCTCCATTCATCAAGTGAGCTAATGTCAAATAACCTCTTCTCACCAGCAAGTTTGAAATCAAAGTTGAGCTCTTTGATTGCCCAATAAGCTTTATGCTCTAGCTCAAGACGTAGATGACATGCTTTACGGTACCCCATTTTGTACGGAGACATGCCCATGGGATTCTTATATGCAGTTCTATGAGCCCACAGTGCATCATCGAGCTTCTTAGACCAATTCTTTCTAGACATGTTGACAGTCTTTTGCAGAATCACTTTAATCTCTCTATTGCTTAGCTCTACTTGACCACTGGACTAAGGGTGATAGGGAGACGCAATTCTATGGTTGACATCGTACTTAGCAAGCGTTTTATGAAAAGCACCATGAATGAAATGTGAACCACCGTCGGTCATTAGATATCTAGGGACACCAAATCTAGGGAAGATAACTTCCTTAAGCATCCTGATCAAGGTGTTGTCATCAACACTACTAGTGGGGATAGCTTCTACCCACTTAGTGACATACTCAACAGCAACTAGGATATGAGTATACCCGTTGGATTTTGGAAAATGTCCCATATAATCAAAGCCCCAAACATCAAATGGTTCAATGACAAGTGAATAGTTCATAGGCATTTCCTGACATTTACCGATATTACCTATTCTTTGACATTCGTCACAAGACAAGACAAACTTACAGGCATCCTTGAAGAGAGTGGGCCAATAGAAACCTGATTGCAATACCTTGTGTGCAGTTCTATCTCCCACATGGTGTCCTCCGTAGGCCTCAGAGTGACACTTATGTAGGATCTTCCCCTGTTCATGTTCAGGTACACAACGTCTAATAACACCATCTACTCCTTCCTTATAAAGGTGAGGATCATCCCAAAAGTAATGTCTCAAGTCAAAGAAGAATTTCTTCTTTTGCTGGTACGTGAAACTAGGTGGTATATATTTGGCAATGATATAGTTTACATAATCAGCATACCACGGTGCACTACGTGAAGCATTGATGACATTCAATTGCTCATCAGGAAATCTATCATCAATAGGTTGTGTGTCATCAAGAACGTTCTCCAACCTAGACAAGTTATCTGCTACGGGGTTATCAACACCCTTCCCGTCGACAACGTGCAAATCAAACTCTTGTAGCAAGAGAACCCATTTGATAAGTCTAGGTTTAGCGTCCTTCTTCTCCATGAGGTACTTAATAGCAGCGTGATCAGTGTGAATAATGACTTTGGAATCAACTATGTAAGACCTAAACTTTTCACATGCAAACACGACTCCTAAAAACTCCTTTTCCGTAGTTGCATAGTTTCTTTGGGCACTATCTAGAGTTTTACTAGCATAGTGAATAACATTCAGCTTCTTATCAACTCTTTGCCCTAGAACAGCACCAACAGCATAATCGCTAGCATCACACATGATTTCAAAAGGTAAGTTCCAATCAGGTGGTTGAACAATAGGTGCAATTATCAAAGCCTTCTTAAGTATTCCAAAGGCTTCCTCACAATCGTCGTCAAAAACAACAGGAATATCCTTTAGATTGGTAAGGGGCCTAGAAATCTTAGAGAAGTCTTTAATAAACCTTCTATAGAAACCAACATGACCAAGGAAACTTCTTATACCTTTGATATTTGTGGGGCATGGCATTTTCTCGATTGCATCAACCTTATCCTTATCGACTTCAATACCTCTTTTAGAAATTTTATGTCCTAAGACGATGCCTTCATTAACCATAAAGTGGCACTTCTCCCAATTCCAGACAAGATTGGTGTCTTTACATCTCTGCAAGACTCGATCAAGGTTGTTGAGGCAATCATCAAAAGAAGACCCGTAAACGGAGAAGTCATCCATGAAAACCTCAACAATCTTTTCACAAAAGTCAGAGAATATAGCCATCATACATCTTTGAAAGGTGGCAGGTGCATTACATAAGCCAAAAGGCATACGTCTATAAGCAAAGGTACCGAAAGGGCAGGTGAAAGTGGTTTTCTCCTGATCAGATTGTGCGACTGGTATTTGGGAGAAACCAGAATAACCGTCTAGAAAGCAGAAGTGTGTGTGTTTAGACAGTCTTTCTAGCATTTGGTCGATAAAAGGCAAAGTGTAATGATCTTTCCTAGTGGCTTTATTCAATTTTCTAAAATCGATTACCATCCTATAGCAAGTAATAATCCTCTGTGGGATCAATTCATCCTTATCATTAGGGACAACGGTAATGCCTCCCTTCTTAGAGACGCAATGCACCGGACTCACCGAATCACTATGAGTAACATGATAGATAATACCTGCTTCCAGGAGCTTTAGTATTTCTTTTCTTACTACCTCTTTCATCTTAGGATTTAATCTCCTTTGATGATCAACAACTAGTTTGGAATCAGGATCAGTTTTAATCTTGTGCTGGCATAGAGTGGGACTAATGCCCTTAAGATCATCAAGAGTATATCCAATAGAAGCACGGTGCTTCCTCAGAGTTTTTAGTAATTTCTTTTCTTCATTCTCTTAGAGGCTAGCACTAATTATGATAGGATATATCTCTTTTTCATCAAGATAAGCATACTTAAGAGTATCAGGCCACTGTTTAAGCTCGAACACAAGATCACCCTTTGGCGGGGGTGGATCCCCAAGCAGTTCAACGTGCAGATTATTCTTAAGGATAGGATATTGTTCTAAGACAACCCTATCTATCTCATCGCTTTCATCCATATGCATATCATTTTCATGCTCAAGCAAGTATTGCTCTAAGGGATCAGTAGGAGGCACAACAATAGAAGCTAAGGCAATAGTTTCATCCTTACTAGGCAACTCCTTTTCATGAGGTTGTCTACCAAACTTGGAGAAATTGAACTCATGTGACACACCTCCAAAACCAATAGTGACAGTCTGCTTCTCACAGTCAATATGAGCATTGATGGTATTGAGGAAGGGTTTGCCAAATATGATGGGACAAAAGCTATCTTGGGTGGTAGCGAGAACGAGGAAATCAGCAGGATACTTCGTTTTACCACACAAGACTTCAACATCCCTGACAATTCCCACATGGCAGATAGTATCTCTATTGGCAAGCTGAATAGTGACATCGATAGGCTCTATCTCAATAGGTGCAATCTCATCTTTGATTTCATCATATAAGGATTGAGGTATTGCACTAACACTAGCACCCACGTCACATAAACCATGATAGCAATGATCTCCTATCTTAACAGAAACAACAGGCGTGCCAATAGCAGGCCTATGTTTGTCTCTAGCTTGAGGCTTAGAAATTCTAGAAGCATCTTCACAGAAGTGAATATTATGTCCCTCAACATCGTCGGACAGAAGATCTTTGATAATAGCAATGCTAGGTTCAACTCTAATTTGCTCAGAGGGTGTAGGTGTTCTAATGTAGCCTCTACGTATCATAGTTGAAGCTTTAGAATGATCCTTTATCCTAATAGGGAAAGGTGGTTTCTCAATGTAAGCGCTGGAACAACAGGATCAATATAGGCAATGACTCTTTCTCCAACAGGATTGGGTTTGACTACATGGACTTCTAAAGGAGGATGATATTTAAACCACTTCTCTTTGGGGAGATCAATATGAGCAGCAAATGATTCACACAATGAAGCTACTATCTCAGAGTTGCGTTTAATTCTCTCCAATAAATTCCATTTGAAGTCAATATCTCTCTTCATAAAAGAACCAGTACAAGAAGTGTCAAGCATGGTGCGATCATCATGAGAAAGTCGAGCATAGAAGTTCTGAATGATAATTTCTCTCAAGAGCTCATGGTTGGGGCATGAATATAACATTCATTTAAGCCTCCCCCAAGCTTGAGCGATGCTTTCTCTGTCACAAGGCCAAAAATTATAAATATAATACCAATCACGATGTAATAAATGAATAGGATAAAACTTTTGATGAAATTCCAATTTCAACCGATTGTAGTTCCTTGATCCAGTATCATCACATAGCCTATACCATGTCAACGCCTTATCCTTCAAAGATAAAGGAAAGACCTTCTTCTTGACCTCATCCTCGGGCAAACCTGCAAGCTTAAATAAACCACAAACTTCATCTACATAGATTTGATGCAAGTCTGGATGTGATGTTCCATCACATGTAAAAGGATTAGCCAGCAGTTTCTCAAGCATACCCGAAGGAAATTCAAAGAAAATATTTTCAGTAGGTGCAGCAGGTTGAGGAGCAACTCTTTGTGCTTCCATTCGAGGTGAAGACACCCCGAACAAGCCCCTCAAAGGATTAGTTTCCATAGTGACAGGTGACAATAAATTTCAGCACACTATATGAATGTTTCCTTACCAAGTTCCACTTACCAAAGGCGCTTCACTCCCTGGCAACAGTGCCAGAAAAGAGTCTTGATGACCCACAAGTATAGAGGATCTATCGTAGTCCTTTCGATAAGTAAGAGTGTCGAACCCAACGAGGAGCAGAAGGATCTGACAAGTAGTTTTCAGCAAGGTAATATCTGCAAGCATTGAAATTATTGGTAACAAGTAGTTGTGTGGTGAGATGATTCGTAGTAAGCAACAAGTAACAAAAGTAGCAATGGTGTAGAAAAGTGGCCCAATCCCTTTTGTAGCAAGGGATAAGCCTGGACAAAGACTTATAGGAGGAAAAACGCTCCCGAGGACACACGGGAATTTCTGTCATGCTAGTTTTCATCATGTTCATATGATTCACGTTCGTTACTTTGATAGTTTGATATGTGGGTGGACCGGCGCTTGGGTACTGCCCTCACTTGGACAAGCATCCCACTTATGATTAACCCCTCTCGCAAGCATCCACAACTACAAAAGAAGAATTAAGACAAAGTCTAACCATAGCATTAAACTAGTGGATCCAAATCAGCCCCTTACGAAGCAACGCATAAACTAGGGTTTAAGCTTGTCACTCTAGCAACCCATCATCTACTTACTACTTCCCAATGGCTTCCTCTAGGCCCAAATAATGGTGAAGTGTTATGTAGTCGACGTTCACATAACACCACTAGAGGAAAAACAACATACAACACATCAAAATATCGAACGAATACCAAATTCACATGACTACTATTAGCATGACTTATCCCATGTCCTCAGGAACAAAAGTAACTACTCACAAAGCATAATCATATTCATGACCAGAGAGGTAATGAGTAGCATCAAGGATCTGAACATAAACTCTTCCACCAAATAATCCAACTAGCATCAACTACAAGGAGTAATTAACACTCCCCTGTGATTTTTTTCTGGAAGGAAACCCTTCATATAGCAAAAGATGAGCGCCGGAGGGGCAACAGGGGGCCCACAAGCCCCCAGGCCTGGCCGGGGGGGGGGGGGGGGTAGGCCGGGCCTGGCAGGCTTGTGGCCTCCTCGTGGCGCCCCTGTGGCACTTCTTCTGCCCAGTATTTTTCATAAAATCCAAAATAATTCCCCGTTGATTTTCACGGCTTTTGGAGTTGCGCATAATAGGTATCTCAAACTTGCTCCTTTTTCAGGCCAGAATTCCAGCTGCCGGCGTTCTCCCTCTTCATGTAAACCTTGCAAAATAAGAGAGAAAAGGCATAAGTATTGTACCGTGAAGTGAAATAACAGCCCAAAAAGCGATAAATGTCAACATGAAAGCATGATGCGAAATGGACGTATGAGTAGACCCCGAGATTGATGCTGATGCCGGGTACATCTATGACCCTGTCGACTAGCCTTTTGTCGCAGAGCAACAACGCAAGCAAACCCCCTTGATCATTCCTATATCGCCTATTCTTTCTTCCTCCTGCTTGCATTAGAATTTTGCTACTGTTGTATAGCCTAATTTTGATGAACTGCTACTTTTAGCACCACACTTTAAACTATTTAGTATAGGTGGAGCAGTCATCCCATCTGACCCCTTAGCCCAGTTGCCCTGCTTTGTCTTCAAGTCTTGATCCCTGATCAACAAGCCAGACCCGACACAAAACTTGCACCCCCCTTAATTGTACGACGCTAGACAATACTATTGGGTACCGAGGGTGACACCATGCGAAGTACTCATGATGATATCTCTGTAGTATAGCTAGTCGGTCGTGGTTATTGAGGGTGATTCCTCCATCACCACTCCCGACGATGTCTCTGTCGTGCAACCCCTCAAGTGTGGGACTCTCGAGGGTGATTCCTCTAAGTCAACCTTGACGGTTACATCGTTCGGCATCCAACGAGGGTGATGCCTCGGATCCCCCTGATGTTACAAACACACAATTACTTGAACATGATACTGGAATCTTTGATGAATAGATGTTAGGCGGGTGGATTCCGGCGTGGATGTGTTGATGCTTAATTAAAATGATAATGGATTTGGGTATTTCATCTGGGTTGGTCGGAAGGCCTTATTACGCACTAACCATCTGCGTGGGAAGAATTATGGATACTCGACGTGGCGGTATCAGCCGAAGCTCTTCAGACGTCAGCAATGGAGCGGCGCGCGCCCGAGTTGTCCCGAGATGCATCGCACTTGTGATTAAGGGGTGCTAGGACTGACATCGGCTGCCCTTGCATCGTGTAGGAGCACAGAGGGTAAGTGGGCCCATGACCCCTTAATGCTTTAGTAGTTAGACTGGCGGGCTAGCCTCTCTGTTGAGCTTAGGTGGGGCTGCAGCGTGTTGATATTCCGAGGCCGAGCATGACCCAGAAAAGTGTGTCCGGCCAGAGTGTTATTGAGCGTGACGGGGAATATGTTGTGCACCCCTGCAGGGAAGAACTTATCTATTCGAATTGCCGTGTCCACGGTTACAAGACGACTTCGAGTTGTGCCCTGATCTTATACAACTACAATTGTTACTTAACTGGATTTTTGCGCTGGAATTGCTTCCTCGCATGGAGTCGAGGAAGGATCTCTGGGCGTGACCTTATATAAATATTGCTGCAACGGTATGACTATTAATTGTGTTACCTTGCTCTACTCTCGTCTATTGCTGCAAGACCCTTGAAGATGCATTATCTCCCTTTTCTAGCATTGCTGCAGTCAGTCCACCTATAAAACCCTTCTTTGATACTGATGTATACTTAGCTTTGTCCTGATGTAATACTTGCGAGTACTTTGGATGAGTACTCACCGATGCTTTGCTCCCCCTTTGTCCCCTTGATCCGTTGCTGCGACCAGATGATGGAGCCCAGGAGATGGAGTATCCCGCCGATGACCACTGCTACCCCGATGGTGCTGATACGTCTCCGTCGTATCTACTTTTCTGAACTCTTTTGCCCTTGTTTTGGACTCTAATTTGCATGATTTGAATGGAACTAACCTGGACTGTCACTGTTTTCAGTAGAATTGACAAGGTGTTGTTTTTGTGCAGAAATAGAAGTTCTCAGAATGTCCTGAAAATTTACGTAGATTTTTTCTGGAATAAAAGAAAAATACCTGCGCAAAGATCCACCGGAGGGGGTGTGCCAGTGGGCCACAAGCCCACAAGCCGCGACCACCCCCTAGGCCGCGCCGTGAGGGCTTGTGGGGCCCACGTGGAACCACCGCCCCCAAACTTAGCTCTATATCTTCTGTCTCGCCCAGAAAGAAATAAGAGAGAAGGTTTCATCGCGTTTTGCGATACGGAGGCGCCGCCACATCCCGTTCTTCATCTGGAGGGCAGATCCAGTGTCCGTTTGGGGCTCCGGAGAAGGGAAATCGTCGCCATCGTCATCATCAACCTTTCTCCATCGACAATTCCATGATGCTCTTCATCGTTCGTGAGTAATCTCATCGTAGGCTTGCTGGATGGTGATGAGTTGGATGAGATCAATCATGTAATCGAGTTAGTTTTGACGGGGATTGATCCCTAGTATCCACTATGTTCTAGATTGATGTTGATACTACTTGGCTATGCTTAATGCTTGTCACTAGGGCCCAAGTGCCATGATTTCATATCTGCACCTATTATGTTGTCGCCAATATATGTGTGTTTTAGATCCTATCTTGCAAGTTGTAGTCACCTACTATGTGTTATGACCCGGCAACCCCGGAGTGACAATAGCCGGAACCACTCCCGGAGATGACCATTGATGGGGTTATAGTCCCAGAGTAGGGTCATAGGCCTGCCCTATAGGTCCTACCCAAAGACTACCCTTCATAGAGGACAAGACCCTTAGACAGTTCCGACTGAACTAAGGACTCCCCCATCATCCAGTCAGTGACGAGCATTCGAAGCGTATTTAACGCACCGACTGAATTCCACTCTGTACATTGTAACCTCCTAGGAGGGCAACGGTCATACGTTTTCATACACCATTATTAGCATTTAAGGCGTATGTTACCTGTAACGTAGGCATTTATTCGCCACTATTCCACCCCTGTGCATCGGGCCATTATGAAGGGCAGCGCACTCTATATAAGCCGCCCTTCCCCATTGGTGCGGGGGTTGCCATTTACTGTAATCCTATATTCCACTCGACACTAAGCTCCCAAGAGCACTGAGACGTAGGGCTTTTACCTCCACCATAGAGGGGCCTGAACTCATACAACCTCGTCGTAGCTAAGGCTCTGCCCATCCTTTCGTACCCTACACATCTACTGTCAGACTTATACCCACGACAGTTGGCGCCCACCTTGGGGCAGGCGTCTAAGCGACTTCCAGCGAGTTTGCAACTTCATCTTTTCATCATGTCGTCTGGCGGAGATTTGTGCATGGGTCATGAGATCCTCTTCGGTGCACTCTCCTTCATCGTCGATGATTCGGCATGGCTTCGGGATGCGCCTCTAGACATCGAGGCGCTCCCCAGTCGCGGGGCTACGCACTTCCGTGCCGGTGCCCGCGACGTCCTTCTTCTCCAGCAATCGGCCCCGGTGTCGATCTTCGCCCCCGACACGCGCCGCAACAAGCGGTCCCGCCGTCCGCGGCTCTAGCGTTGGGTGCGACAGGCCCAGGCGCGACAGAACGCGTCCTCTCAAGTGGAGGTCCTCGAGTTGGTTGTGGTCGCGCCGCCGTCCCAGTGCTTGGACTCAGTTCCGACTGAGTTACCTTCCGAGTACTTGGGTCGCGGGCCTGCAGCCGAAGTTCTCATGGCCGATTCCCATGAAAGTCCCCTCCAAACTGGTCGGAACGAGCACGAGGTCGGCGAATCATCCGGCGCTCGTCGTCAACACCACCGTTCTGCCAGTCGACGCACTCGCCAGATTAACGTCGAGGTGTTCCGCACACCCGTCCTCAACCTGGCTGTCGCTGCCAAGATAGCCGATTCCCTCCAACTGACTGATTCAGAGGCTGGTAGAGGGATCGAGCAGATCCGTGCCCTGTTGCATACGACACAGCAGCAGAATTCGGCGGTCTCCCAGTCGCACAACAGGATCCACAACAGTTCTGTTCATGCGAACACGCATCGGTCGGTTTTCAGCCCCGACTCTCATCAGCGACGCGGAGGGGGCAGCCGTTCCAAGAATCCCGAAGATCGTCGCCGTTCATGCACCCCTCTGCGGGGTGGGCCTTACGGGCCCCGGCATCACGATGATCGGCGTTCAGTCGGTGACGCGTATGATCCAAGGCCCGACGCAAGAGGGTACATCGCCTAGAGGAAGGTCGACAGGGGTCGAGCCCACCGTGATGGTCACGATAGAGACCGTCCGAGTGGAAGCAGGACCATCGTCTCTGGTCCCGAGTGCTTCAGTCGGGCCATTCGTTCAGCTGACATCCCTCCCAACTTCCGCTTGGCGACGAGAATCAGCAAGTTCACAGGAGAGTCTAAGCCAGAAACATGGCTGGACGACTACAGAGTGGCGGTCCAGATCGGTGGTGGAGATGACCAGGTCGCCATGAAACATCTCCCCCTGATGCTCGATGGCTCCGAACGAGCGTGGCTGAACCAGTTGGCTCCGTCAAGCATCTACAGCTGGGCAGATCTGTCCCGAGTCTTCATCAGGACCTTCGAGGGCACGTGCAAACGCCCTGCTGGTCTCGTGGAGCTCTAGTACTGTGTCCAGAAGCAGAATGAGCCCCTGCGCGATTTCATTCAGTGCTGGACGACCCTCTACCACACGGTGGAGAACGTCACAGAGCACCAAGCGGCCTGCGCCTTCAAGGCAGGCGTGCGGTACAGAGATCTGTACCTGAAGTTCGGTCGGACATGCGACATCTCCATGAGCAAGATGATGGAGATAGCCGCACGCTATGCAAATGGCGAGGAGGAGGACCGCATACGTAGCGGCAAGCATAAGGCAGTCGCCGATGGAGATGGGAACAACAATCGGAAGCAGAAGCAGAAAGCTCCATCCACTCCGCAGGCAGAGGCAACAACCGTTACAAATGCCAAGTACAAGGGCAAGGGGAAAGCTCAGGACACCCCCAAGAAGAAACAATTCGGAAATTCCATCCTAGATCAGCCATGTGCAATCCACACGAAGATGGATGAAGAAGGCAACGCCATATTCCCGAAGCACACCACTCGCCAATGTCGCCTCCTGATCCAAGGGTTCGGCGAAGGGCAGCCGAGTGAAAAGGACAACGAGCAGGATGATGAGGACAAGGATGATCCATTCCCCCAAGTCCATGCAACATTGATGATTTTTGCTGACGTGGAAAGCAAGAGTCGACTGAAGCTGGTGAACAGGGAGGTGAACATGGCAACCCCAACCAACCCCGCGTTCCTCAAATGGTCTCAGACTGCGATCACCTTTGATCAGTCGGACCATCCAACACACGTGCCCACCCCAGGGAGGCAAGCTCTGGTCGTCGACCCGGTGGTGGAAGGAGTCCAACTGCGCAAAGTCCTCATGTACGGCGGCATCGGCTTGAACATCATGTACGCCGACACTCTCAAGGGGATGGGCATTCTGATGTCCAAACTTAGCGAGAGCAGCATGCAGTTCCACGGAGTCGTCCCAGGACGAAAGGCCAAGTCACTCGGCTATATCGCGTTGGACGTCGTTTTCGGCTCGGACAAGAACTTCCGCAAGGAAAAGATGACATTCGAGGTGGTGAACTTCCAGAGTGCATACCACGCGATTCTGGGTCGTCCGGCGTATGTGCGTATCATCGCCCGTCCATGTTACGTGTATTTGAAGCTGAAGATGTCGGGTCCCAAAGGTGTGATCACAGTCACAGGCAATCGGCAGCGGGCCGAGGAGTGTCTGTAGCAGGGGTCGAGGATTGCCGATCAGCAGATGGCTATCCTCCAGCTGGATGAGTACAAGAAGACAGCCGACCCCGCTGACTTGATGCGTTTGAAGAAGCTAGCTTCGGAGTCCGCATTCTAGTCGGCGGGAGACACGAAGAAAGTCAGCATCCACCCGACGGACGACGCCGCTGTCCCGACGAACATCTCCACCACCCTTGATCCAAAATAGGAAGCCGAGCTCATCCAATTCCTCCGTGAGAACTCGGACATTTTCGCATAGAAGCCCGCTGACATGCCAGGTGTACTCAAGGAGTTGGCTGAGCACCGACTGCATGTGGATCCTGCTTCTCGGCCCATCCGAGAACGCCTGCATCGGTCCGCCGCGCACAAAAGGAAGGCAATCGGAGAGGAGATGGCTAAACTTTTGGCGGCCAACTTTATTCGCGAGGTACACCACTCTGAGTGGCTCGCCAATGTTGTCATGGTGCCCAAGAAGGACAAGTCTCTCCGTATGTGCATCGATTTCAAGCATCTCAATAAGGTCTCCCCGAAAGATCATTTCCCGCTCCCCCGCATTGATCAAATTGTTGATTCGACTGCGGGCTGCGAGCGTTTATCATTCCTTGATGCCTATTCGGGCTATCATCAGATCTGTCTGTATGGTCTGGATGAATTAAAAACAGCCTTCATCACCCCATTCGGGTGTTTCTGCTACATCACTATGCCATTCGGTTTGAAGAATGCAGGATCAACTTTTATGCGCATGATCCAAAAATGCCTCCTTGACCAGATCGGTCGAAATGTGGAGGCATATATGGACGATATCGTAGTCAAGTCACGCAAAGGTTCCAACCTGCTGACTGACTTGGCAGAAACATTCGCCACCCTACGTAGGTACGATATCAAACTCAACCCAGCCAAGTGTTCATTTGGCGTTCCCAGCGGGAAGTTACTCGGTTTCTTTGTTTCCGAACGAGGGATCGATGTCAACCCCGAAAAGTTCGGGACCATCGTCCGAATGGAGCGGTCGGTCAGAATACATGACGTTCAAAGGCTCACAGGTTGCCTAGCGACTTTGAGTAGGTTTATCGCTCGGCTCGGCGAGAAGGCGTTACCTCTGTACCGACTCATGAAGAAATCAGATACTTTGGAGTGGACAGACGAAGCCCAAATTGCATTCGACGACCTCAAAGCCCTGCTTTCCACCCAGCCGGTTCTTACTTCCCTTCTTAGTAAAGAACCCCTTCTTCTGTACATCGCGGCTACAAATAAGGTCGTCAGCACTGTTCTCACAGTCGAACGCGAAGAAGAAGGCAAAGCGTACAAGGTTCAGCGGCCAGTATATTATGTCTCCGAAGTCCTCACTCCTTCCAAGCAGAGGTATCCCCATTATCAAAAGCTTATTTATGGGATCTACATGACTGCAAAGAAGGTGGCTCATTATTTCCAAGACCACTCGGTGTCTGTCATATCTGATGCTCCGTTGTCGGAAATCCTCCACAATCGGGACGCATCAGGCCGAGTGGCGAAGTGGGCAATGGAGATGTTATACTGCGACATCAAGTTCGAAGCCAAGAAGGCTATAAAGTCTAAAGCTCTGGCTGACTTCCTAGCAGAATGGGTAGAACAACAGCAACCGACTCACATCTACTCGGCTCATTGGACCATGTTCTTCGATGGGTCCAAGATGTTGAATGGCTCCGGCGCTGGCGTAGTGATCATATCGGCAAAAGGTGATAAAATCAAATATGTGTTGCAGATACATTTTGATTCTTCCAACAACGAGGCAGAGTACGAAGCTCTCCTTTACGGATTGCGCATGGCCATCACACTCGGCGTCCGTCGCCTGATGGTCTATGGAGACTCGGATTTGGTGGTTAATCAAGTGATGAAGGAGTGGGATGCAAGGAACCCCACCATGACTGCATACTGCAACACAGCAAGGAAGCTCGAGAAGAAGTTTGAAGGTCTGGAACTTCACCATGTTCCCCGACTGAAAAACCAAGCGGCAGATGAATTGGCGAAACTTGGATCCACTCGGAGACCGGTCCCGAGTGATGTGTGCCTCGAGCACCTACACCTCCCCTCAGTAAAAGAAGATCCTTTTACAGAGGAACTAGTACAACCGAAGGGCTCAACATATCCGACTGAAGTCAAGGTCCCTGCTGTGGTTGATTTGATCATGGAGATTCTTGCTCTCATCCCCGAATGGACTGTGTCGTTCATTGTGTACATCCTGAGGCAAGAGTTACCAGAAGACGAAGTCCAAGCTAGGCAAATCGTCCGCAGATCGAAGTCCTTCACCATCATTGATGGCCAGTTGTACAGGGAAAGTGTTTCAGGCGTCCTTCAGCGGTGCATCTCCCTTGAGGAGGGACAGCTAATCTTGGAAGAAATTCACTCGGGAACCTGCGGCCATCATGCCTCCAGAAGAGCAATCGTCGCCAAAGCATTCAGAGCTGGTTTCTTCTGGTTGCAGGCGAATGAAATGGCAATAGATATGGTCGACCGATGCGAAGGTTGTCAGTTCTATTCGAACAAGTCCCACAAGCCAACATTTGCGCTGAAGACAATCCCTCTTGTTTGGCCGTTCGCCGTGTGGGGATTAGATACAGTCGGACCATTCAAAACAGGCCGAGGGGGATTCACTCATCTGCTGGTAGCAGTCGACAAGTTCACCAAGTGGATTGAAGCCAAGCCCATCAAGAAGCTTGACGCCCTTACGGCCATCAAATTCATCAGAGACATCATCTCCAGATACGGGGTTCCGCACAGCATAATCACCGACAACGGCACAAACTTCGACTCGGACAGGATCAAAGGCTTTTGCATAGGCCAAGGAATCCGAGTGGATTTTGCATCTGTGGTACACCCCCAAACAAACGGGCAAGCAGAGCGGGCGAATGGTCTTATTCTTCAAGGGTTGAAGCCTCGACTCATGCGAGAAGTTGGACATGCCGCCCGCGCATGGGTCAACGAACTGCCTTCGGTGTTGTGGGGCCTCCGCACAACACCGAATATATCTACAGGGCGATCCCCGTTCTTCCTCGTTTATGGAGCAGAGGTGGTCCTTCCAAGTGACTTGCTTCACAACTCTCCACGAGTCGGACTCTTCTCCGAAGCCGAGGCAGAGCAAGCTAGGCAAGACGGAGTGGATCTTCTGGAAGAAGAGCGCGATATGGCACTGACTCGCTCAACAATTTATCAACAAGATCTGCGGCGATTTCACGCGCGACACGTCAAGAGTCAGACATTCCAAGAAGGCGACCTGGTGCTCCGAGTGGATCAGCAGAGACCACACAAGTTGGCTCCCGCCTAGGAAGGACCCTTCATCACCTCTAAGGTGCTGAACAATGGAGCGTATCGACTTTACAACCTCGACAGGGAAACAGACAAGCCGCAAGCATGGAATGGAGATCTCCTGAAGCGCTTCTACACGTGACCGCCGATGGAGACAATGTAAAGAACAAGTATCATTGAAGTAATACAAAGCAGATTGATTTCACGCAGGTTCAAAATTCTTTCGCGTTTGCAGACTCAGGTCTAAAAAATTCGCTCCGAGTGCGCACTAAAAGTCGCACTCGGGGACTTAGCTGCGACCCAGAGTTGCCTAAGTAAAAAACTCTCTTCGAGTGTGCACTAAAAGTCGCACTCGGGGACTTAGCTGCGACCCAGAGTCGCCTAAGTAAAAAACTCTCTCTCCGAGTGTGCACTAAAAGTCGCACTCGGGGACTTAGCTATGACCCAGAGTCGCCTAAGTACAAACTCTCTCCGAGTGTGCACTAAAAGTCGCACTCGGGGACTTAGCTGTGACCCAGAGTCGCCTAAGTACAAACTCTCTCCGAGTGTGCACTAAAAGTCGCACTCGGGGACTTAGCTGCGACCCAGAGTCGCCTAAGTACAAACTCTCTCTCCGAGTGTGCACTAAAAGTCGCACTCGGGGACTTAGCTGTGACCCAGAGTCGCCTAAGTACAAAATCTCTCTCCGAGTGTGCACTGAAAGTCGCACTCGGGGACTTAGCTGCGACTCAGAGTCGCCTAAGTAAAAAGCTTCCTCCGAGTGTATACTCGAGATCCATCAGAGGCTTAGCAGACCCTCATTGAGGCTCATGTGGATGTGAAGACAACTGACAACTACATGCTCCGCATGTTTGCCATTGGCTTCACCAAGAAACGCCAAACAAAAAACCACGAGCCAAAATCGTGTCAAAAAAAACTTAGCAAAAGAAGAGCGAAATATTCGATTCGAATTCAAAGTTGGAACCACGAATGTGACGGCCAATAGCAGTGGCCAAAGTTTGATACAGATACCACTCGGCATACCGAGGTAAATGTGCGTTCACCATAAAGTTTTTCAAGCGTCACTAGGACTGGCAAGCTCCACAAAGGTGTCAAGGTCGATCCCGTCTGCGATGCGAGTGGCTGTGTCGAGGAAGGTCTCCATGAAATCTTCGAATCGAAGCTTCTTGGTGTTGGCGACCTGCAACGTCTTCAGCTTTTCTTCGCGAGCTTCCTTGCAGTGCACTCGGACCAGACATAGCGCCACGTCCGCATCACAACGAGCGGCAGACTTCTTCCATGCCTGCACTCTGCTCGGGACGTCCTCCAGCCGAGTCATCAACCCATCTATTTCTTGCCGGGAATCGTCTTCAGGCCATAGCTCCTTGTCGATCCAGCCAATGACTTCTCTCAAGCGGCCAACAAAAGGTCCCACTCTGCTAAGGCGAATATGCGCTCGGAGCAAGTCCCGGTTGGCTTCGTCGCCGAGTGGAACGTTCGGAACAACCGACCGTTCAATGTCGGCTGCTTCAGCCTCAGCGTCCCGACAGAAGTATGCAAAGAAAAGACAAGCAGAAAGTAAGCGCAGAATGAACTCCAAAGTCAAGAAGCACTCGACAAAAACTTACCACCAAGCAGTGCAACCATCTTCCTTGCCCAGTCGTTGACGTACTTCTCCTGCGCCATGCACCGAGTGTTCATCAACTTCAGCTGGCCCATCCATTCGGTTCTTTGACTCTTCAATTTTTCAATTTCGGCTAGCAATGCCTTGTTGGTCTCCCGGGACTCCTACAAAGACTTCTGTCGGTCAGCAAGATCCCCCTTCACACCAGCCAGGTCATTCACAGCCGCCTCCAAGTCCGCAGGAAGCTGAATCTTCTCAGCCTTCAGAGCATTGTACGCGGATCCCATTTCACAAGTCTTCTACTAAATAAGAGCAAAGGGAAGATCAGACACATTCAACAAGGAAAAAGTAGCGACTCATATGACAAAACAATCAAAGTTCTTCAGACCCCTGCCGATGCAAGCAATCGACAGCGGTCTCGGGGACTACACCCAGTGGGTTCACTAAGAGTGACCCCACTGGCATGAAGCTCGAACAGGTCGGCCCTATTGAGCTCCATGACAAACAGACAAATCTACGAGAATGCTATTACCCGACTTGAGTAACACTACTCTCGGGAACTACATCCAGTGGGTGCACTCCGAGTGCCCCCACTGGTAATATTCGGGCAGATCAGCTCTGATCTGCTCAGATCACGGGAAATACATATAAAGACAACTGCCGGTGCAAGCACTCGACAGAAGTCTCAGGGACTACACCCACTGGGTTCACTCGGAGTGAACCCACTGCAAAATCATCCTACTGTATCCGAGTATATCACTTAAGCCCCCAGTGGGTAACAAGAGGAAAGTAAACACTTACTAGCGCACTTACTCGGATATCGTCCGTAGTTCCAAGCTTTTCTTGTACAAAGACGCGATGGAGTCATACGCTCCCTTGGCGTCACCCACCATCAGCTCCACCTGCACCATGCCGACCTTGGCGGCCCCCACCTGGTCTTCTGGGAGGTGTCGGGCGTCATATTGAATGGTTGACGCACCCGACACGACAGAAGACTCCTTGGGCATCCCAAGCTCCGCTCCAGTCGGTTCCGCCGCGAGGGGCACTGTCTCAGTCGGCGGCATCGTCTCGGTCGGTGGCACGTTCAAGGTGGGAGCAGCAGCAGATGGGACAACCTCAAGGACAGGCGCCAAAGCTGGCCCTGACCCCCTTTGGTCGTCGTCTTCCAGATGAATCACCTCCGAAGGAAGCCCGACTGAACAACATGAAATTACAGAAAAAGGGTAAGATTAAAGACATCACTCGCGAAACAATAATACAAACTCTCGGAGTCGTGACAACGTACCTTGCTGGGATGTGGCAGCGTTATCCGTATCCATGGGATCATCGTCGTGGCGCGGCAGAGAGGTGGCAGAGGTAGTAGCTCTGTCGAGTAAAATCCACTCGACGGATAAGCATGAGTTCAATCAGATACTGAAAGAGGATGGGACAACAAGACGCTTACGCTGAGGCGACTGGAACAGTGATCCTCATCCGAGGCAAAGCTTTCCAAGGCTTAGGCCCACTAGGTTTGGCCACCTTGGACGGCTGGTCCGTGGGCTCGGCAGCAGCGTCCCTGGTCCACTTCACACTCCGAGCACTCGGAGCCACGGGAGGAGCTGGCGGAGCACTCGGGGCCGCTGGAGGAGCCGGCGGAGTCGGGGGATCGTGACGGCGCTTAGTTCGATGCTCTGATAGTGGAGGTGGCGAGCTCTGCTCCCCAACCTCCTCCTCCTCCTCTTCGGTCTCTTCCTCCGTCTCCCCACTGTCGGAGATGTACTCGGCGCTATCCACGCTGCCCTCCTGGCTGCCCTCCTCTTCCTCAGCTGGATTCCCGTTCGAGACGGCAGAATACCAGTTGGTCCACTCCTTTACAAAACATAGTCGGCAACGTCAGACGTCAGGCGGCGGTACAAGAAAAGCGATAAATCCAAGAAGATTGAAAGCACTCGACAAGATGTGCCCACCTCATTCGGAGGAGGATTATCGGCACGGAAGGGCTTCACCCGCCGGGCTCCTCGGGGGTTGTCGCATGTGCCTGTGATGCCGCGGACCCACGCTATCACAGTCTCCCCGGTCACGCATTCTGGATGAGTCCGAGTGGAATCCTCAGGCCCCGCGTAGTGCCACATGGCGTGGTGTCGGGCTTGCAGCGGCTGGATGCGCCGACCTAGAAAAGTCTCCAGCAAGTCCGTGTCGGTGACTCCCTTGCGGACGACGGCTATCAGCGCGTCGACCAGAGGTTGGATCTGGATCTTTTCCCCCTTTGAGAGCGCAAGTTGCCTGGGAGGGGCCGGACGGTCTAGGCTAAAAGGTGGCAACCCAGTCGAAGCATTCGGACAAGCAATGTCCTGGCAATAGAACCAGGTCGATTGCCAGTTCCTAACTGACTCGGACAACTCGAGAGGGGGGTAACTACTCTTTCTTTTCTTCTAGAAACCTAAGCCCCCACAGAGATGGAGGAGATGGGTCTTATCGTCCGACTGGCTAAGCTTTTTGACGGTTTGGGACCTAGCAGAGAAGACGTACTTGAAGAGCCCCCAGTGGGGGGGGACATCCAATAAAGCACTCGCAAAGGGTGACGAATGCAGCAAGGTGGGCTATCGCGTTCGGAGGAAAATGATGGAGCTGCGCCCCGAAGTAATTCATGATACCTCGGAAGAAGGGGTGGGGAGGCAAGGAGAAGCCCCTAAACACATGGCTGAGCAGTAGAACGCGCTCCCCCTCCTTCGGCGCCGGCTCCGTCTCGCCCTCCGGCAGCCTCCACGACTTGTTGACGATCATGTCGTGCTCTACCAGCTCCAGCAAGTTGTCCGCCGTCACCGTGGAGGGGAGGAAATCCCCCTGGATCCAACCCGCGGGCAGTGTCCGCTGTCGCCGCTGAGCAGGGGCCGCCCCCTTCTTCTTCTTCTTCTGCGACTTGAGTTTGCTGGTCTGCCCCTTCGTCATGGCAAAGGCAACAGGTCCTCAGAGGAGGAGAGGAAGAAGGAGACTTGGGGCGTGCGGAGAGCTGCAGGAGGAGCGGGGTTAATGCGAGGAAGATGAGCAGCGCAACAAGAAATCCCCGCCGGAGGGGCTTATATAAGCTTCCGACTGAGTCGCTAACAGGTGGCCCCGAAATCTTATCCCCCCGACCGGCTGCTGCGATGTTAGTGGAGAAGATAAAGGCGCGGTAATCGAGGCGGCAGAACCTACTCGATGGTGATGTCGTCATCCCCGCTGAGCGTGCTGCAACCGAAATTTGAGGATCCCGGAAAATCCGCTGCTGTCAATTTGACTGGTCACATCGAAAGATTCCGCAGAAGCACTCGGTCCCTGACGGTTCGTTTCATGGGTATATTCACTCGGATCACTGGTTGAAAGGATAAAATGGATCAAGGCAAACAACGCCAAAGTCACATCCATACCAGTCGGATCCGTACTATAGGCATCACTTCATCGTTCCAACCCCAATCCATTCGGGGACTAATGATGGGGTTATAGTCCTAGGGTAGGGTCATAGGCCTGCCCTATAGGTCCTACCCAAAGACTACCCTTCGTAGAGGACAAGACCCTTAGACAGTTCTGACTGAACTAAGGACTCCCCCATCATCCAGTCGGTGACGATCATTCGGAGCGTATTTAACGTACCGACTGAATTCCACTTTGTACATCGTAACCTCCGAGGAGGGCAACGGTCATACATTTTTATACACCATTATTAGCATTTAAGGCATACGTTACCTGTAACGTAGGCATTTATTCGCCACTATTCCACCCCTGTCCACCGGGCCATTATGAAGGGCAGCGCACTCTATATAAGCCACCCTTCCCCACTGGTGCGGGGGTTGGCATTTACTGTAATCCTATATTCCACTCGATACTAAGCTCCCAAGAGCACTGAGAAGTAGGGCTTTTACCTCCACCGTAGAGGGGCCTGAACTCATACAACTTCGCCGTAGCTAAGGCTCTGCCCATCCTTTTGTACCCTACACATCTACTGTCAGACTTATACCCACGACAACCATAGTATGAGGAGTTCATGTATTCACCGCGTGTTAATGTGTTGGTCCGGTTCTCTATTAAAAGGAGAACCTTAATATCCCATAGTTTCCATTAGGACCCCGCTGCCACAGGAGGGATGGACAATAGATGTCATGCAAGTTCTTTTCCCTAAGCACGTATGACTACATATGGAATACATGCCTACATTAGATTGACGAAAAGGAGCTAGTTACATATTTCTTCGTGTTATAGCTGTTACATGATGAATCACATCCGTCATACTCATCCATCAGCGATCCACTGCCTACGAGTCTTTTACTACTGGTCCTCGCTATGTTAATTTGCCTAGGCTTGTCCCTTGCTACAAAAGGGATTGGGCCACTCTGCTGTCACTTTGCTACTACTGTTGCTACTGCTGTTACTCTGCTGCTGCTGCTACTGTTGTTCCTTGCTACTTCGCTGCTACTTGTTGCAAGACCTTTTCCGACATCGTTCCCGGGGAAGAATATTTTCCGTCCACGTGCAACCTACTTGCGCCATTGATACAATAGTTAGGAATAGTCTGCCTTGTCAACAGATCGTTTCTGGCACCGTTGCTATCATACTACTTTGCTACTGATACTTTGCTTGCATACACTAATCTTTCAGGTCTGGTTGAATCTGATAACTAGTTGCTAATACTTGAGAATATTCTTTCTCTTCCCCTTGGCGAACCAACAAATTTGGGTTGAATACTCTATCCTCGAAAACCGCTGCGATCCCATACGCTTGTGGGTTATCAAGGCTTTTTCTGGCGCCGTTGCCGGGGAAGCACAACTATATTCTCCGAGTCACTTGGGATTTTCTTCTGCTGGTCACTATGAGGAATCCGAAAGAAACAAGAACTAAAATCTTGCCTTCCACTAAGAGGAGAGGTTAGGAACTACCATCTAGCTCTGCACTTGATTCACCTTCAGTTTTGAGTAAGTTTGCGACTTCGCCTCCTGCTAGAAATCTTGATATGTCGCCTGTGCTTGATGATGCTACTTCTGCTACTTATGATGATGCTATGCTTGATACTATGCCTGATGATGCTATGCTCGATATTATGCCTGATGATGCTATGCTTGATACTATGCCTGGTGATGCTATGCTTGATACTAGGCCTGCTATGCCTGATACTGCTTTGCCACTTGGTGCATTCCTTGATGCACAAATTGCTACACTACTGAAATTCAGAAATTTGCCGTCTGCCAAGGTGGACGGCAAAGGGGGCTACCACGGACGGCAAAGGATTTGCCGTCGGTCAGCAGACGGCAAAGTAGACGGTAAAAAAAATCCGGTGAAGAGGCTCTTTGCCGTCTGCTTTCACAAAGCGGACGGCAAAGAATCTTTGCCATGAGGGGGCGGACGGCAAAATAAGTGGGACGGCATATATTGCAACGTCCCCGTTAAGTGTTAACGGAGGCCTCCCCCCTTTGCCGTCTGCCTTCCCCCCTTTGCCATGTGGTGGCAGACGGCAAAGAGGGGAGAGAGGGGGGGCAGATTCCCCCCTTTGCCGTCTGCCTCCCCCCCTTTGCCATGTGGTGGCAGACGGCAAAGAGGGGAGAGAGGGGGGGCAGATTCCCCCCTTTGCCGTCTGCCTCCCCCACTTTGCCATGTGGTGGCAGACGGCAAAGAGGGGAGAGAGGGGGGGCAGATTCCCCCCTTTGCCGTCTGCCTCCCGCCCTTTGCCATGCGGGGGCAGACGGCAAAGAGGGGAACCAGCCCCTTTTTTATTTGTTTTTTGTTATATCCAGCATTTTTAACAATAATCAGGATATATATATATTTGACATAAATAAATATCTTTCCGTACTCATAACCATATTAAAATAACTCTCATCCATAGTGCATACATATTATGGAAGTTACATCCGTACCAAACCATATATTACACTAGTTTCATCCACGTGCATACAAAGTTTCATATATTCATATACTACAATAGTTTCAATACAACACATGGTACAAGAAATCGTCTTCAAGCATTCCATCAACCAAGCTTCCCATGAAGTGAAGGTAATCTGCAAAATGACAAATAAGAAAGTTAGAAAAATAATACTAGATGAAGTAGTGTATATATAGGTTATTTCGGAGAGAAATTAGCTAAGTATAGACCATTTAGGAGCTAACTAAGCTAATTATGTCATTTAGGTGGAACCCTAGCTAACTATAGGAGAAGAGAAAGAGAAGAAGAAGTAAAAGAAGGAGGAGGAGGAGGAAGAGGAGAAGAAGAAGAAAAAGGAGGAGGAGGAGGAGGAGGAGAAGGAGAAGGAAGAGGAGAAGGAGAAGAAGGAGAAGGAGAAGGAGAAGGAGCGGGAGCTCCTTCTCCTTCTCCTTCTCCTTCTTCTCCTTCTTCTTCTTATCCTTTTGTCCCCTTCTTCTTCTCCTCCTCCCTCTCCTCCTTCTTCTTCTCCTTTTTCCTCTTCCTTGCTTTCATTTTCCTCTTTTTCTATTCTTGTCCCCTTCTTCGGGCTAAATTGGCTAAGAATGCCTTTTTGGAGCTAATTATGTCATTTCGAGGATAATTAGCTAAGTATAGGTCATTTTTTATTAAATAGGCCATTTAGGAGCTAACTAAGCTAATTATGTCATTTAGGTGGAACCCTAGCTAACTATAGGAGAAGAGAAAGAGAAGAAGAAGTAAAAGAAGGAGGAGGAGGAGGAAGAGGAGAAGAAGAAGAAAAAGGAGGAGGAGGAGGAGGAGGAGAAGGAGAAGGAAGAGGAGAAGGAGAAGAAGGAGAAGAAGGAGAAGGAGAAGGAGAAGGAGAAGGAGAAGGAGCGTCCCGCTCCTTCTCCTTCTCCTTCTCCTTCTTCTCCTTCTTCTTCTTATCCTTTTGTCCCCTTCTTCTTCTCCTCCTCCCTCTCCTCCTTCTTCTTCTCCTTTTTCCTCTTCCTTGCTTTCATTTTCCTCTTTTTCTATTCTTGTCCCCTTCTTCGGGCTAAATTGGCTAAGAATGCCTTTTTGGAGCTAATTATGTCATTTCGAGGATAATTAGCTAAGTATAGGTCATTTTTTATTAAATAGGCCATTTAGGAGCTAACTAAGCTAATTATGTCATTTAGGTGGAACCCTAGCTAACTATAGGAGAAGAGAAAGAGAAGAAGAAGTAAAAGAAGGAGGAGGAGGAGGAAGAGGAGAAGAAGAAGAAAAAGGAGGAGGAGGAGGAGGAGGAGAAGGAGAAGGATGAGGAGAAGGAGAAGAAGGAGAAGAAGGAGAAGAAGAAGGAGAAGAAGAAGGAGAAGGAGCGGGAGCTCCTTCTCCTTCTCCTTCTCCTTCTTCTCCTTCTTCTTCTTATCCTTTTGTCCCCTTCTTCTTCTCCTCCTCCCTCTCCTCCTTCTTCTTCTCCTTTTTCCTCTTCCTTGCTTTCATTTTCCTCTTTTTCTATTCTTGTCCCCTTCTTCGGGCTAAATTGGCTAAGAATGCCTTTTTGGAGCTAATTATGTCATTTCGAGGATAATTAGCTAAGTATAGGTCATTTTTTATTAAATAGGCCATTTAGGAGCTAACTAAGCTAATTATGTCATTTAGGTGGAACCCTAGCTAACTATAGGAGAAGAGAAAGAGAAGAAGAAGTAAAAGAAGGAGGAGGAGGAGGAAGAGGAGAAGAAGAAGAAAAAGGAGGAGGAGGAGGAGGAGGAGAAGGAGAAGGAAGAGGAGAAGGAGAAGAAGGAGAAGAAGGAGAAGAAGAAGGAGAAGGAGAAGGAGAAGGAGCGGGAGCTCCTTCTCCTTCTCCTTCTCCTTCTTCTCCTTCTTCTTCTTATCCTTTTGTCCCCTTCTTCTTCTCCTCCTCCCTCTCCTCCTTCTTCTTCTCCTTTTTCCTCTTCCTTGCTTTCATTTTCCTCTTTTTCTATTCTTGTCCCCTTCTTCGGGCTAAATTGGCTAAGAATGCCTTTTTGGAGCTAATTATGTCATTTCGAGGATAATTAGCTAAGTATAGGTCATTTTTTATTAAATAGGCCATTTAGGAGCTAACTAAGCTAATTATGTCATTTAGGTGGAACCCTAGCTAACTATAGGAGAAGAGAAAGAGAAGAAGAAGTAAAAGAAGGAAGAGGAGAAGAAGAAGAAAAAGGAGGAGGAGGAGGAGGAGGAGAAGGAGAAGGAAGAGGAGAAAAAGAGGAAGTCCCCTTCTTCTCCTTCTTCTTCTTATCCTTTTGTCCCCTTCTTCTTCTCCTCCTCCCTCTCCTCCTTCTTGGAGCTAACTAAGCTAATTATGTCATTAGATGGAAGTCTAGCTATTTTGCAGCTAACTAAGCTAATTATGTCATTAGATGGAAGTCTAGCTATTTTTTATTAAAACACTAGAAATAACATACCTAAGTTAGGGTGAAGCACGGTGGCTCTGGCTTGTTTCACCTGGAGAAGGCCGCCCTGGAGAAGGCTCGACTGTAGAAGGGTCGTGCGATGCGTTTCGGGACATATTCTGCACCAAACATCGTTTGCAATGTGTAGTTAGGATGAGGACACTCTTAAGATCACTCCACTGAAATGAAACTCACCGTCCCCGCCACGTTAATGACTGGCATCGGCGGAGGGACTTGGCCGTTCTTCTCGCACATAGACTGTACATTTGGTTTCGACAAGTCAAACTTTTTATTTATTAATGAAACGGACATTCAAATGCAAGATTTGAAATAACATGAAGAAGAAACTTACCACGAAGAGCTCGTATATGGCCCTGGTAGACGCTTCATTCCGTGCCCTCTCCGCCTCCACCAATGCAGTCGTCCTCTCCTCCAGCTCCCTAATTTCCTTATCCTTCTCCGCCATAGCCGCCTGCATTGCCGCTCTCTCTTTCTGAATAGCAGCCTGCAACACAACTCATTGTTAGCAATGTAATCATATTGGTTCCAACGCACAACATAATGCGGAAAGATAGTTGAGTCCATTAAACTAACCTCGATGGCGAGCTCGACTGGCCGTGGACGACGTGTTATCTCCGGACAAGAGCTCGTTTGGCGTGCCTTTATCTGTCGGAGAGTGCTAGGACAACGTATAAGGCCGTCTCCAATGGCGAGCGAGCCATGGGGCCTCCCGTTGCCAGCTATCATCACCAGCTCTGGATCAATAGGCCCCTCGCTCGGGTTAAAGTCCTCCCCTTTCCTCGCCTTCCCGTGATCTCTGCACTTCACGAGCTTGTCGTGGGAGGAGATGTTGGTGAAGTTTTCTGGATGCTCGAGGTCAGACTGAGAGAATGCCTTGACCTTCTTGTACGAGGCAGTATGGGCCATCGCATAAAGGTCGTACATCTGTGGCGCCTCCGTCTTATTGTGACGCGCCTAAAAGAGAGAGAGCAGAAAATTGTATTGGTAAAGGGCTCAAGATAGCATTAAGAATGAATTGCATGAGGCATGAAGCAAACCACATACCCAGTTCTCGCCAAATTGGATTAAGTTGACGCTCCCTTGATGGTGTGGCACGCCAACCATTTTGCCACGCCTCTCCTTGGCGTTGTTGTGGCTGGTCTCCCACGTTTCGGAGCACCACTGGTCCACCAAGGCCTCCCAACAATCCATCTTATCCACACACCATCTCGGGGGCACCTAAGTTAATAAAGAGAAAATTGAGTGCGTAAGAACCAAATCAAGGAAACTAACTACAAAGCCTTAATAATATGTAATTACCTTCATGTAATGCTCCTTCTCCATCTTAGCATCACGACACTTCGCCTTATCAATCCTAATACGCCGCGTGGCATAGTAGTCTCGAACAGCCTGCACCCGAGCCTCGTGCCGAAAGTTTTGAAGTAGGCGGCGACATTCGGTTTCGATAACCTTTGCCGCGTCGTCCTCGTATCCCTCCTCACACCTGTAGAAGGTCTGCAAACGAGACAACACCGATTAGTACAATAAATAGCTATGGTTAATTTATAATTGTGTGAAAGAGAAATTACCCAAAACTTTCGGATCACCATGTCCGCCCTCGTGTCACACAAAACACCGTCGATCTCCACCTCCGGCGGGGCCGGGGCACCCAAGTAGTGCTCCCAGGTCATCCCTACCTCTCGCTCCCGACCGGGCAACGTAACAAACCCTGGGAAGTTTTGACGGCAAAGAACACCGAGGACGCTGTTGGGCTTGCGGACACCCTTGGCAACAATCCAACCCCTACAGTATGACAAATTGAAGCCAAAACGTTAGATATTTGAGAAAACGCGAAGGCAAAAGGTTAAATAAGAGTAAATTAACTTACTTGTCCCCATTTGGCCTAATCGACCACCTCTGGTCTGGGGTCGCTGGCACGAGCGGGAGCCCCGAACTACCACGCTGGTAGACGGTATCCCACTGGGTATCCCCCTCACCCAGCTCCTCGTCGCTACCAGCATGGCCAGTTGGCTCAGGCCAGGTATCCCACTGGGTCTCTTGGGACGTACCCTCATCCCTGCTGTGCTCCGCAGTCGTGTGGAAGGAAGCCTCTGGGACACGAGTCTCGTGGGCCAAAGGCTCGTCGACCTGAGGCTCGTCGACCCGAGGCTCGTGAACCGGAGACCGTGTAGCCTCCACCTCAGACGAATCCACCCTAGAAGTCCTCCTGTGCTCAGGTGAATCAGCTTGGGGTGGTGGCGGAGACCGTGTAGCCCTACCTCTCCCGCGGCCACGTGTACCTTTAGTACAACATAAATACCAACATGAGTAATAAAATACCAATATGCATACAACATGAGTACAACATAAATACCAACATGAATACAACGTGTACCTTTAGTGCCTCTCGGCTTCGCGGGTGGTCGACCTCCTCTCACGGGGGCCGCTCCTTGCATAGTAGAGAGCAACACTCTCCAAAGAGGCGAGGCAGGAATGGAAGTACCCATCCCATCACCCGCCGACGAAGAAGCAGCCGCGGCATGCTTTTGACCCTTTCCCACCATCTTTCAACACCTGTCATGACAAAGAGTAAATGAAATTAGTACAACATAAATACCAACATGACTAATAAAAATTGAATACCTAACATGAACTCAAAATTTATATATAGTATAATAGTTGAATACCTGACATGAACTAATAACAATCGTCCTCGTCTATATATGCTTCGGGGTCAATAAATGCATCATGATCATCACTATCATCAATAAATGCATCATCATCATCACTATCTAGAAGAACATGTGGAAGGCCACCATTATGTAATCGGTCAAGAAGTGACAGGTCATCCGCAGCAGTAACCTCTTCTTCTTCCAGCTCTTCCTGTTCGGGCTCAGGGGTTAAGACGGATTCACTGTCGCTGTCTACTTCAATGTTCTGGGGTGAAGTAGAGCGGTTCTTGAAACGTTTCTTGGACATACGTGTTTCTTGGAAGAATTCTCCTTCATATGTGTCTGGGTTAATGTGAGGTTCGTAATCCTCTTCATTGAGGGTAGGTGGTCTAAAATGTGGTGGCACTTCATAAACGACATCCCAACCTTTGAGATTTGGATCAGTTTGGCAGGCCCACGGTAGATAGAAAACTTGTGTCGCCTGTTGAGCCGTAATATAGACATCGGGAACATCTAAGTGGGTGTTTTGGTTGATTTCGACTAGTCCTATATGCATATTTATAGATGTCGCCCTTTCGAACGGGAGACGCATACTGGTCACGCATACTCATGATTGAAGAAACCTATAGATAGCAAGTTTCATCGGCACGAAGACCGGGACAGAGCAAATTAAGGGGGTAGGAGGAGAAGTCATTTGTGCTCACCAACAAACGTCCAACGCACGTGGAGGTCGTCGAACAACTGCACATTGAAATTCACCCGATCAACACAAATACGATGTTTTTATAATTAACATGATCGGAAAATATGTGACCTAACTCATAATTTTCAAAACTATGACCCCGTGGGCCTCTGGAAGGCCGAAAAGCACCTTCTCGTTCAAAAGAAGGCAGAAGAGGTGTCGGGGGTCGGGGCTTAGTGGCGTCGGGAGTCAGTGCCGTCGAGGGTCAGTGGCATCGGTGGTCGGGGGGTTAGTGGCGTCGGTTGTGGGGGGTCAGTGGCGTCGGGGGTCCAGGGTTAGTGGCGTCGGGGGTCCAGGGTCAGTGACGTCAGGTGTCAGTGGCCTCGGGGGTCGGGGGTTGGTGGCGTCGAGCGTCGGGGGTCGGGAGTCGTGGGCCGAGGGGCTGGGTCGGGGGCAGTGGCGTCGGGGGTCGAGGGTTAGTGGCGTCGGGGGTCAGTGGCGTCGGGGGTCGGGGGTCGGGGGTCAGTGGCGTCGGAGGTCGATGGTCGGGGGTCAGTGGCGTCGGGCGTCAGGGGTCGGGGGTCGAGGGTCAGTTTCGGGGTGCCGGGGTTCCCTTTTCCTCTTCTTTCTTCTTCTCCTCTCTCCTCTTTTTCTTCTTCTTCTTCTTCTTCTTCTTCTTCTTCTTCTTCTTCTTCTTCTTCTTCTTCTTTTTTCTCCTCCTACTCCCCCTCCTCTTTTTCTCCTTCTATTCTTTTTCTTCTTCTTCTTCTTCTTCTTTTTCTTCTTCTTCTTCTTTCTCCTCCTCTTTCTCCTCCTCCTCCTCTCCTCTTCTTCTTATTCTTCTTCTTCTTCTTCTTCTTCTTCTTCTTCTTTTTTCTCCTCCTCCTCCTCCTCCTCTTCTTCTTCTTCTTCTTCTTCTTCTTCTCCTGCTTTTTTTCCTTCTGCTTTTTTTCTTCTAACCTAACTAACTAACCTAATTAGCCTAATAATCTAACCAAATAAACTAACTAAATTACCCTATATATAATAAAAAACTAACCTAATAAACTAACTAAAGTAATTAACTTTTTTAAAAAGAAAAACAAAAAAAACTCACCGGCAGGGGGCGGCGGCAGGGGGCGCCGGCGGCACGGGGGCGCGCGGCTGGGGGCTCGCCGCAGGGGGCGTCGGCGGCAGGGGGCGGCAGCGGCAGGGGGCGGCGGCAGGGGGCGGCGCGCGGCAGGGGGCGGCGGCAGGGGGCGGCGGCGGCAGGGGGCGGCGCGCGGCAGGGGGCGGCGGCAGGGGGCGGCGCGCGGCAGGGGGCGGCGCGCGGCAGGGGGTGGCGGCGGCAGGGGGCGGGGGTGGGTCGCCGCGGGAAGGGGGTCGCCGGGGGGGTGGGCTCGCCGGGGGGGTAGGCTCGCCGCGGGGAGGGGATCTCGCCGGCAGGGGTGAGAGTGGTCGGGGTGAGAGAGAGAGAGAGAGACAGTGAGCGAGGTGGGGGGTAACGGCCGTTATAGGGAGGCCCCTTTGCCGTCCGCCCCCCGACGGCAAAGGGACGTAAGGCAGACGGCAAAGGGCCTTAAGGCTGACGGCAAAGGCCCGCGGACGGCAAAGGGCCTGGATTTCGGACGCGGCAGGCATGGGGCCCACGCGTCCCCTTTGCCGTCTGCCCTGGGGCTCTTTGCCGTCCGCTGGCAGACGGCAAAGGACCCACACATGGCAAATAGTATTTTTGCCATGTGTCAGTTCTTTGCCGTCTGTATTGTGTCAACTGATGGCAAAGAGGTTCTTTGCCGTCAGCCAGCAGACGGTAAAGAACTGGCTGACGGCAAATTTCTGGATTCCAGTAGTGCTAGAGGTGCCGCTAGATGTGATGATACTTCTGAAACTGCTGATACTATTGAAGTAGAACCTGCTACTATGAATGTTATGCCTGATACGCGCTATGTTATGGAGGGAGAGATAGCTGAGGACTTTCTTGCGTGTAAGGGTAGTTATGATGTTGAGAAACTACTGCGCAAGTGGAAAGAAAAATCTCTGAACGCTAGGATGAAATACGACCCGAAGTTTGCCACTTCGCCTATCTTTGTGACCGATAAGGATTATGAATTCTTTGTTGACCCTGAGTTAATCACTCTGGTCGAATCTGATTCTTTTCACGGTTATGAGTCTGAAATGGTTGTATCCCATCTTACCAAACTGCACGATATAGCCACCCTATTCAGTAGTGAGGAAAAGATCCGCCACTACTATATGCTCAATTTGTTTCCTTTCTCGCTAAAGGACGATGCTAAGACTCGGTTCACTTCTCTTGCCCATGGTTGTGTGCGTAGCCCGAAGGATAAGGTCTACTACTTCTCTGAAAAATATTTCCCTGCCCATAAGAAGCAAGCTGCCTTGTAGGAAATATACAACTTTGCTCAAGCTGAAGAAGAAAGTCTCCCACAAGCTTGGGGGAGGCTCATCCAGCTACAGAATGCTTTGCATGATCACCCTCTTGAGAAGAATGTAATACTTGATATCTTCTATAATGGACTTACCGATGCTTCTAAAGACCACCTAGATAGTTGTGTCGGTAGTGTTTTTAGGAAACGAACTATAGAACATGCTGAGATTCTACTGAATAACATCTTGTGCAATCATAATGCTTGGACTATTCCCGAACCATCTCCTAAGCCAACTCCGAAGAAAAGAGGTATTCTATTCCTCAGTCCTGAAGATATGCAAGAAGCCAAGAAATCTATGCGAGAGAAAGGCATTAAATCTATGTCAAAAATCTACCACCTATCGAAGATATCCATGGTCTCGATAACCCGATACAGGTAGTAAAAGTAAATTCTCTGCGTAGGTTTGATGAGAGTGATATTCCTTTTGATAAACCTGCTAGCTTATGCATGGATGAATTTGATAACTTCGTTGCCAAACAACAGAGTTTCAATGATTATGTTAGCAGACAATTGGAAAACAATGCTCGTATGCTTAGTCATTTAAGTGCTTGTGTGGACAGAAATGTCAATGATCTTAAGCTTCTGAGTAAACATGCCTCTATGGTTACTACTCAGGTAGAACAAGTAATTAAAGCTCAGAATGACTTGCTCAATGAGTTGAATGACAATTCCGTCAGAGTCGTTACTAGAGGCGGTAGAATGACACAGGAACCTTTGTATCCTGAGGGTCATCCGAAGAGAATTGAACAAGATTCTCAAGGAGTTAGCACTGATGCACCTAGTCATCCTAGAAAGAAGAAGAAAGATGATAGGAATTTGCATGCTAGCAACCCTGTTGCTGCTACACCTGAGAGTCCAAACGATGCCTCTGTTTCTGATGCTGAAACACAATCTGGTGATGAACATGAGCCTAATGATAATATCAATAGTGATGTTCATGATGATGCTCAACCTAGCAATGAAAAGGATGTCGAGATTGAACCTGATCATGATAACCCACAGCCTAAGAATAGAAGATACGATAAGAATGACTTCACTGCTAGGAAGCATGGTAAAGAAAGGGAGCCATGGGTTCAGAAACCTATGTCCTTTCCTCCCCCATCCAAAAAAAAGGATGATGAGGATTTTGAGCGCTTCATTGAAATGATCAAACATGTCTTTCTGCAAATGCGTTTGACGGATATGCTCAAAATGTCTCTGTATGCTAAGTACATGAAAGATATTGTGACTAATAAGAGGAGGATACCTGAGGTTGAGATTTCCACCATGCTTGCTAATTATACCTTCAAGGGTGGAACTCCTAAGAAACTAGGTGATCCCGGTGTGCCCACTATACCTTGCTCCATTAAAGGTAACTACGTGAGAACTGCGTTATGCGGCCTTGGAGCCGGTGTTAGTGTTATGCCTCTCTCTCTTTATCGTAGACTTGAACTAGATAAGTTGACACCCACTGAAATCTCTCTGCAAATGGCCGACAAATCAACTGCTTTCCCTATCGGCATTTGTGAGGATGTGCCTGTCGTGGTTGCTAACACCATTATCTTAACAGACTTTGTTATCTTGGATATTCCCGAGGGCAATGCCATGGCGGTCATCCTCGGAAGACCCTTTTTAAACACCGCAGGGGCTGTTATAGGTTACAACAAAGGCAATGTCACTTTCCATGTCAACGGTAATGAGCATACGGTGCACTTTCCGAAGAAACAATATCGAGTACATTGCATCTATGCTATCGAAAAAACTTCATCGATTCTTATTGGGAGCTTTGAATGCCCTATTCCTCGTGTCAAGATGAAGTATGATTTGCTTGTTGGGGAGATACACATCCCCATTGAGGTAACCTAGTGACTGTTCATAAATTCTCCGTTCTCTTTTGCGATTCAAAGAGGTTTGTCAAAGAGGCTTGATCAACCCCATTGACGGATTTCTTTCGATGACCATGAGATGGATGAATCGAGGAGTCACAAACCTCTGTTCCAAGCTTTCGCTTTAGGTTGCTTAAAAGAAAAATGATAGATTTAGTTTAGTTTTCCCTGTTTTCTGTTTTAGCATCCGGTAGAAAAGTACCTCGAAAACAAAAGTTCTCCGAACGCTGTGAAAATCAAGTATGATTTTTTCTGTATTTTTGGAAAAATACTGGGACAAAGAGTCTGTCTGGGGCCCACACCAGTGGGCCACAAGCCCTAGGGGCGCGGGCACCCCCCTGGCCGCGCCACCCAGGCTTGTGGGGCCCACAGGCACCCCCTCCACTCATTCTTGCTCTTATCTCGCTCTCCTACCTCCAAAAAAATCGTTTCGCAGCTCAAACCCTTTTTCTTGCTCCTCTTGTTGGGATTTTTGATCTTTTTGCTCAAATCACCATTCTCCGAACTGTTTTGGGGAAATTACTCCTTGGTAAGTGACTCCTCCATTGCTCCAATTAGTTTTTGCTCTAGTGTCTTATACTCCGCGTATTTTTGCTGCCTTGCTGACCATGTTCTTGAGCTTTGCATGCTGATTTTAGCTGGTCCCAAGTAGTGTTGATGTGTAATATGGCCTCTAGGCACTTGCGGGAGTAGTTGCTACTAGTTTAGTTGAGACTTGTTCACTTTTCCTTTGGGTCACTCAAAATTTCAGAAAAGGAAGAGGTTCAGGAGAAACTTTCACGGTGGTTCCTCAAGCAAGAGAGGTCCCCGTCTTGCGATTCGGGAGCCCGATCCTTACCAACCAAGGGACGCGCAGGTACAACCATGTGAATGGACTTCAGATGAATTAATGGTTGAGGCATGTTTCAAAGACGAGTTTGATGCACTTGTTCGCATTGTCGGACTCGAAGAATTCATATCCGATAAATGTGAATAGTATGTTGCTCTCATTGCCTCTTTTGTTCGTAGGTTCAAATTTTCAGTTGGTCGTGACACATCGGTATTGTTTGATCTCTATCATAAATTGTATACCATGGATTTAGAGGATTTCAATAGAATTTGCAAAATACCTATTTGGGGTAGCCTCAATGATCCTCCTAAATCTTTGGTTAGAGATTTTTGCTCTGGTATTACTGTTGGAGAAACTAGAGACATTACGCAAGCTACCATGGGGAGTATTCATTTTCCTGCCTTGCATTACTTTGCCCTCTTCAGAGGCAGATGCATTAATGGCAAGATTGAGCATTGTCACCTCTGCGCACCCGACCTTAGTATCCTTAAGAGCGCAGTGACGGGTGACAAGAGTTTCAACATGGGAGCTATAATAGCAAGGAGGCTGAATAAGAATGCTAATGAAGGGGATTTAATTGGTGGGATCTATGCCACTCGCATAGCAAATTTTCTTGGAGTACCCATCCGCGAAGGAGATCCCCCGCTCCATACAGCTTTCCTTGACCGTGTCGCTTTGACACGCTACCAGTTCCTTGAGAGGGATGACGAATCCATCCTATACCGTTTGATATTTAACCGACAGCGTGTTTTCCATATTACCCTTCCTGCTCCTGCCTTCTTTGACTTTCAGGTAAAACGGAGATATTACATAACGAGAGGAGAGGGAGAGGAGTATGAGAGGGAGGCAAAGGTTTCTCGTCTCCGTGAGTCAGCTATTCAGGCAGTGGCTGCAGCGCTCCCGTATAACCCCCATTATGGTTTTGGGTTTCGCCACGACCATCCTTGGGAGTAGACCAACTTAGGCCAAAAGCCTAAGCTTGGGGGAGTACGTGTTCTCACTGACTTTACATTCTTGCTTATGCATTCACTTTGTTAGCCGGTGTTAACACTTTGCCACTGTGTCATCCATCGTGTGTCTGTCTAGTTTGAGAAAAACCAAAAAGATTTTCCTTTTCTTCTTTTGCTTGTTGGGAGCTTTCCAGTGTAGATAGTTTTCTTTTTCTTTGGGTCAAGGTAGAAGATATTGGTTACAATGTTTAGTGGCTCTTGCATGCATACTTGTTTAGCTTTCATAGAGCCATATTACTTTGTCTTCTCCTTTGTGTTTGCCTGCAGATTCCAGCTTTAGTCCAATGCACGAGCATGCTTATTATTGTTCACATCATTCGGTCGTGCAAGTGAAAGGCAATAATGACGATATATGATGAAGTGACTCAGCCTGGAAAAGCTGGTATGAACTCGATCTATTTTTTTTTGTAAATATGACTAGCTCATCATGCCTGATTCATCCTTGTTGTGAGAGAAACATGGTTGCAATGACAACTTAGAGATCATAGTTGCTTATGCCATGCTTACTTAGCTAGGAGCTTATAATGGTTTGTCTTGGATGCTCACATGAATGTTGAGATGACTATGATGTAGTATGATAGGATGGTATCCTCCTTTGAATGTTTCAAGTGGCTTGACTTGGCGCATGTTTATGCATGTAGTTGAAACAAAATCAACATAGCCTCTATGATGTTCATGTTCATGGTGATTTATGTCCTACTCATGCTTGCACTCAATGTTAGTTAATCTCAATACATTTTGATTACTGTTGTCGCTCTCTAGTTGGTCGCTTCCCAGTCTTTTGCTAGATTTCACTTGTACTAAGCGGGAATACTTCTTGTGCATCCACCTCCATAAACCCAAAGTTGTGCCATATGAGTCCACCATACCTACCTATGTGCGGTATCTACCTGCCGTTCCAAGTAAATTTGCATGTGCCACTCTCTAAACCTTCAAGAAATAATCTGTTTTGCATGTCCGAACCACTCATGTGGTGACAGGGGGCTATTGGTATATTCCATGTTAGGCGTGTTATCCTCGATATGTGTTTATTCACTATCATTCAAGAGAAAGGGGCCGGTAATTGGAATTCCCAGTTCCATACTCAAATCGAAAAGATAATTGCAAACAAAACTCCCCCAAGATTGATGTTGGTATGGACGGTACCCGAGGATTCGGCTAGCCGTGGAGTGTGATTGATTGGTGGTGGGGGAGCCAAAACCTTAATTTTCTATTTGGGAACCGCCTATAGCATGTGTAGCCTCGAAGATGTTGAGAACTCTTAGTCATTGCGTTGACAATGAAAGCATGCCACCCAAAATTATTATCTCTGCTTTCAAAGCTTGAGCTCTGGCACCTCTGCAAATCAATGCTTCCCTCTGCAAAAGGCCTGTCTATTTATGTTCCTGTTGAGTCATCCTCCTCTTACAAAAGCACCAATTAGAGAGCACCTCTGTCATTTTTATGCTTTGCTTTTAACTTTGTTGAGTGTGACTATTACTGGATCTTCATTGCCTTGAATTACAATGTTTAGTCAGCCCTTGGTCTTCGAAGGTGCCCTGCATTTATGTTTTGCGGTCTTAGAAAGAGCTAGCGAGATACCATCTATTCGTACTGCTTCATGTTGTTTTGATGGAAGTGTTGACATTTGAGACTTATTATTATTTGCTCGCTAGTTGATTATTCCATTGATATGAGTTTACCGTGAGACCTAGATGTCATTTGCTTATGTGGTTTGCTTGTGATCTTGCTGAAATTCTGGTTATGAGTTAGACATAGTTGCAACAACAAGATCAAACAGAGTTCGTCAAAGTTTTCTTTTATCTCTCTCAGTCTGTCAACTGAGTTGCTTGAGGACAAGCAAGGCTTTAAGCTTGGGGGAGTTGATACGTCTCCGTCGTATCTACTTTTCTGAACTATTTTGCCTTTGTTTTGGACTCTAATTTGCATGATTTGAATGGAACTAACCCGGACTGACGCTGTTTTCAGCAGAATTGCCATGGTGTTGTTTTTGTGCAGAAATAAAAGTTCTCGGAATGTCCGGAAAATTTACGGAGATTTTTTCCGGAATAAAAGAAAAATACCTGCGCAAAGATCCACCGGAGGAGGCGTGCTAGTGGGCCACAAGCCCACAGGCCGCGGCCACACCCTAGGCCGCGCCGTGATGGCTTGTGGGGCCCATGTGGCACCACCGCCCCCAAACTCATCTCTATATCTTCCGTATCGCCCGGAAAAAATAAGAGAAAAGGTTTCATCGCGTTTTGCAATACACAGGCGCCGCCACATCCTGTTCTTCATCTCGAGGGCACATCTGGAGTCCGTTTCTTGCTCCGGAGAGGGGAAATCGTCACCATCGTCATCATCAACCTTTCTCCATCGACAATTACATGATTCTCTTCATCGTTCATGAGTAATCTCATCATAAGCTTGTTGGACGGTGATGAGTTGGATGATATCTATCTTGTAATCGAGTTAGTTTTGACGGGGATTGATCCCTAGTATCCACTATGTTCTAGATTGATGTTGCTACTACTTGGCTATGCTTAATGCTTGTCACTAGGGCCCGAGTGCCATGATTTCAGATCTGAACCTATTATGTTGTCGCCAATATATGTGTGTTTTAGATCCTATCTTGCAAGTTGTAGTCACCTACTATGTGTTATGACCCGACAACCCCGGAGTGACAATAGCCGGAACCACTCCCGGAGATGACCATAGTATGAGGAGTTCATGTATTCACCGCGTGTTAATGCGTTGGTCCGGTTCTTTATTAAAAGGAGAACCTTAATATCTCGTAGTTTCCATTAGGACCCCGCTGCCACGGGAGGGATGGACAATAGATGTCATGCAAGTTCTTTTCCCTAAGCACGTATGACTACATACGGAGTACATGCCTACATTAGATTTACGAATGGGAGCTAGTTACATATCTCTCTGTGTTATAGCTGTTACATGATGAATCACATCCGCCATACTCATCCATCACCGATCCACTACCTACGAGTCTTTTACTACTGGTCCTTGCTACGTTACTTTGCCTAGTCTTGTCCCTTTCTACAAAAGGGATTGGGCCACTCTGCTGTCACTTTGCTACTACTGTTGTTACTCTGCTGCTGCTGCTACTGTTGTTCCTTGCTACTTCGCTGTTACTTGTTGCAAGACCTTTTCCGACACTGTTGCTGGGGAAGAATATTTCCCATCCACGTGCAACCTACTGGCGCCATTGATACAACAGTTAGGAATAGTCTGCCTTGTCAACAGATCATTTCTGGCACCGTTGCTATCATACTACTTTGCTACTGATACTTTGCTTGCAAACACTAATCTTTCAGGTGTGGTTGAATCTGACAACTTAGCTGCTAATACTTGACAATATTCTTTTGCTTCCCCTTGGCGAACCAACAAATTTGGGTTGAATACTCTACCCTCGAAAACTGTTGCGATCCCATACGCTTGTGGTTTATCACGTGCCAACTACTACGTGGAGGCCGCTGAACACCAAGAGTAGTTAGAAGGCTCCCAGGCAGGAGGCCTCGCTTCGTTCGATCGTTGTACATTTGTGCTAGCCTTCTCTAAGGCACCTCATGTTTAATGTTTGTACTCAGATATTGTTGCTTCCGCTGACTCATGTGTTTATCGAGCTTCCGTATTCTAGCCCTTGAGGCCCCTGGCTTGTAATATGAAGCTTGTATGTTTTATTTGTGTCTTTATTTGTGTTGTGATATCTTCTCGTGGGTCCTTGAGTTTGATCGTACGCATTTGCATGTATGATTAGCATACGATTAAATCGAGGTCGTCACACTTTTACCCAATTTTCTGAAGCCCTAAAAATTCCAGATAAATATATAAAAAATCAGCGAAATAGAAGCTTCCATATCACCGAAGATGGGCTAGAGGGGGCCAGGGGCTGCCCAGGCGACCTGCTCGCGCGGCCAGGCCCTAGGCCGCGCCCGGATGCCGCCTAGGTGGGCCCCACCTCCTCCAGTGCCCTCCTTTGTCCTATATTTGGAATCGTGAGAAGAAACCCTTCCGCAACTTCCAGAATCGCGAATTTGTCCATCGTTCCGCCGCCACAGCGCTTCCGAGATCGGGAGCGTCAGGTGACCTCTTCCCGGCACCCTGCCGGAGGGAGGATTGACCTCCGGGAGCTTCTCCACTGCCATGGAAGCTTCCCGGACATGCGGTGAGTAGTCCTTGGACCATGAGTCCATTACCAATAGCTATGTGTTGTCTTCTCTCTAATCTTGTGGTTCAATGTTTAGTCCTTGTGAGCTGGCCTACATGATCAAGGCATATATGTAATTCTCTTTCTATTGCTATCCTCAGTTTGTTGGGATACGATGGATTATAAGATTATGTTCAGATTGTTATGAGTTATATATTTGATTATCCTTTTATATTATGTTCCTTATTGATTCATGCATGTTCTTCGTTGCTATTTATTGCTTTGACCGAGTAGTAGATTGTAACTCCAAGAGGGAGTGTTATGCATGATTGTGGGTTCATGCCCCTCGGTGTCTAGCTTGAGTAACGGAAACATGAGACTAGGGGATGTGATGTTGCCACCAGGGAGAAAACAATGGTTCTTGTGACCACGGTTGCAAGGATTGTTTACCTTACGCATAGTTCGATAATGCAGTTGTCCGTTGCTTTGAGTTTACACTTTGGATGGGGCTCGCAACTTAATACCGGCGAGATGTTCTGGATAGATATCTCAAGGTGGATGATTAATAAGTAGATGTTGATGAATAAACGATCTACTTGTCTTGGCGTACTGCCCATTACTATTGAACCTCTAACTATCAAGTAGCATAATTAGCATTGTGCTGCATTCATAATTCTGTCAATTGCCCAACTGTGATTTGTTTACCCAAGCATAGTTGTTTATCGTCTTTTGGGAGAGAGACATCACTAGTGAACATCATGTGACTCTAGTCCATATCAGCATCATTGTTTACACCTCCATCATTTACCACTTTCATTTACTTTTCCGTTGCAATCACTATTACCTTCCCGCTTGTGTTTTGATCCTTTGCAAACTACAACGCCGGAGAGATTGACAACCTCTTTGTACTCGTTGGGAGCAAAGTTATTTATTTTGTGTGCATGTCCACGTATTCTGCTAGCGCCAGGGTGGAAGACACCTGCTTGTTGGTCATAGGAATCCTCTTGGTTCGATAAACCTTACAGTTTTCGTGTGAGGGAAAACTTGCTGCTGACTACATCTTAACCTTCCACTTGGGGTAACCAATGAGGTGCGAGAAGTATATACATCATCTCATGGTTTTGGGAGAGGTGTTAGTAAAAAGGGCTTGAATGGTATAGGAAGGTGGTAAGGGTGTATAAAACTCCAAGTGTAAAGGCTAGGTGTGTTATTCATCCCGTCTGACGTCCATGCTACCTAAGGCTTCCTACAATCAGGATGGCTCTGATACCATCTCTATGGGGACCCCGACTTGTAGGTCGAGATCGCCGAATGCACGTGTACAGTGATCCTAGATATCAATGCTCATTGAACACACAAATACTGAATAACAAGAGTCTTACATCCATGAATAACGTTTGATACAGACAGGGCCATTATGGCCAAGTCATTACATAAATGCAGCTTACAAGAGGACACACCAACAAAATACTAGTTGTGGATAACTTGGTAGATAACATGAACCCATGCCATCTGCCTTAACCTACATGCCTTCTGACTAGGAAGCGTCCTAGATCGTGTGTCTGTCTTCGACGACAAACTCTTCTCCGTACTCCGGTTCTTCCATGCTTGGCCAATTAAATAACAAGTGGAAAGCCAATGAGTACATTGAATGTACTCGCAAGCAACTCATGATGCGGACAATGCATATTGAAGGATGATATAATTATTGACTACAACCTTTGCGAAAAGCAAGTTTTCCCTTAGTGCAGTAACTTGATCAAGTACTTGTAAGGTTATGCATAAATGGTAACCACATGAACAGGTTATAGATATCAACATTTATTGCACGTGTTAAACACCTCAGATTCACCCTCCTTGACAAGTCACCGGACTTGACTTCATCATCCTATTTCTCACATAAAACCTTTAATACACCCGCACACTTGGTTTATGCAAAAACGACTGGACGTAGTTTAAGCAGGATTACCCAACTATCCTTGATCGTGGACACGGTTATTCGAATAGTTTTACACTCTGCAAACGTTGCGTGTTGTACCCACGAGATTCGAGTAACTTCCATGTCATCCACGACTCGCAGTATTTGTCGTACCCGAGGTAAGTACCCAATCAATGCTTTTCCCATGGCGACACTAGACAAAGAGTCCACTCGATTGGTACCCAGCCCACATGATGTACATCATACAAGCACCAATTATAGATCGTATCATCCATGGAGGGACCAACGATGTGCCCAGAACCTGTAAAAACAGCATAGTCGCCCTTCCTGGCATGATCCCGTCCCGAGAGTGACTAGATCACTCTCGTCACTGTTAATGCGGGCTCCTTTCTAGCACCGACCAAATTAATCAACAAAGCCCCATCCCATAAGGGGTATCATGGTCGGAGATGTAAGGTTGGGACGGTCGACACATCTTAAATCTCTCCTTGTTTTCAAAACCACACACACACGCCAAAACCTTCTCCCGGTACACCACTTCTTCCTTAACTGGCCACCTTCTCAACACCATCACCGTCGGGCATTAGTGGCACCCAACGGGGTTTTCGAAAAGTCTTTGAAATCACGTCTGTGTTACCATCACCATGCATATGCTCATCCTATGCGTAGCATTACTATGTACTAATCAACTTTTTATCAGCGTGACCCTCATAGATGGTAGGGTCATGCTTCTCATGCAAGTATTACCGAAAGCCATTGGGAAACACCCTACCGAGGGGTCTATCGAATCCATCATGACTACATGCACAGGAATGGAATATTAGACCTGGCATGCATAAAATATTTTCTCGGACATGGTCAAAGGACAGCTTGCCCTACTCGACAAAGTATCCTGGGTCTTCGACTATCGTTGCGATAATATTATAAATTAATAAAAATCACAACAAAAACAAGACACACAATTTATTTTTAAAATGTCACCCTGTTGTGTAAAATACTAATATTATTTCTAAAAATATTTATTTTAGTTTTTGGGGTGGAAAAGATTTTAGAAATCTTTTTAACACAAGCTGAAATAGCTTTATTATAGATTTTAAAATAAACATATACACAAAAGTTTCTGTAAAAATTACAGAAATAGTTTTATTAAATTCTACACATTTAAGCAAGAATTTAGGTGGAAAATTATTTGAATAGTATGATTTTATAAACCTGGGTAATTTTATCTAAAGAGATCCTTTAAAAAAAGGAAGGGCCAAATGGCCCGGTCTCAGTCAACCAGCCACTAGGCTGGCCCAACTGGCCGGCCAGCCAACCAGCCGAGGCGCGCATGCACTGTCAGGTTTAAACCTGACGCGCAGGGCCGTGTGGCGAGTGACTTTGAAGGGGGAGGAGAGAGAGGGAGACGCTGACGAGTGAGGGACCTCGTCGGGTAGTCTTCTTCCTCGGGACAAAGAGAGGGAGAGGCTCACTGGCGCGGCTCGGGGACAGCGATGAAGGGAGAGTGTGGGAATGGATCCCCTGCACTCCCGCCTCTCAGATGGTGGTGGAAGGACAGGCTGAGGTGGACGGAGCTGCCAGCAACGAGGTGGCCACGGCGGAGATTTTTTGGAGGTGGTCGGCGACGGCGTTCGGGGAGGGGAAATGGTCGGGTAAGCGACAGAGATGAAGCAGTACACGACTATGATTAGGATGGGGGTCCAAGGAGCACCAGAGCAAGCCCGTATCCCGAGATCGACTGAGCTCCCACGCAGTGGCACCTCAGTCGATCTCGAGCACTGGTTCTTGAAGGGCTCGGTTGGGGTGCTGGAAGGCTGATTGGAGGTGTGGTGAAGTCGAAGAGGGTTAGAGGAGAGTCGGGGGAGGCTTATTTATAGGAGGGCCATAGCCCACCAATTTGGGGTGCACCGACGATGCTGCAATAGTGATAAGAGGGGGAGAGAGGGGTCGGGAACGAGCCCGTGGTATTGCGAACGCGGTTTCGGCCCGAGGGGGAATCTTAGGAGGAGCGGGGGACGGTCTATTGGCGCGCCGCGGTGGCGAGGTCCTTCTGATCGGCTCGGGTGAGCGCGTGCATGTGTCACCAGGGCAGTGGAGAGGGGGGAGATATCCTGATGCAGCTCTAGCCTCTGTCGGCGACGCGGTCAAAGAGGGGCAACGAGAGGGAGAAGGATCTGGTCGGGGCTGGCCTCCCTAGGCTCAGGTGTGCACTATGGCGCGTCTAGAGCGTAGCTTTGGGATACCACGGTATGCTGGCATGCTCTGGCGCGTCCCGACCATGTTTGGGGAGTCTAGGGGTGGAGTAGATGCTTAGGGATGAGGGGAATAGTGCAGGTCAAATGGGGAGCGGTGAACAACTGGTGTGAGTATGGCTTCAGGTGGTAGATTGAAGATTTTGGCTCCCTGTCATTGAACTGGGGTTGGATCTCTCGGCGACAGCTGTGGGGAGACACATGCAACCCATGACCACAGTTTGGAGTGAAGGAGTGGAGTGAAGGGGGTGTTTGTGGCTGATTTACAGTTTCTGCTGAAGGTGTTTGATGCTGGTTTGGAGAAGTTAATCTTCTCCAAATGCAATCAAACTTAACATGATTGGTAATATGCCAAAAATAACAAGGTTTACCAAGTTTGAGCTCAATTGAGCTAGTTTGACAATGTGGACTTGGAAAACCCAGAAATGGACAACTTTGTAATCCTGTAGGCAAATGTGATTAAATCAATTCCCACAAATGCAAAACTTGGCATGCACTCCCCCTTTGAGGTATTGAGCACTCTTGCAAAGTTTGAGCCAACTGGGAAAACTTGGCAATGTAGAGTTGTTCCAATTTGGTTCTGGACAGAAAGGTTTTCTGGTTTACTTGCTGAACCAAACTATTATGGATGGGGATGAAACTCAGCATGATCATCACATATAGTATCTGGGACATGCTGAAATTTTCTTGGAATTTATTGAGAATATTTCCTTTGGAAATATTTCAAAAGGTCATAACAAACAAAAATGGCCTTTAAGGGTTTAGTCCAATATTTTGAACATGACCAAAGGTTGAAACTCTTATATATGGAAAATATATGTCCTCTGAGTTTTCCAAAATTTTCTCAGATTTTTCTAAGGTAGAAAAATAATTTTTCATCATGAGATACTATTTCTGGCCCTAGAAAAGGACATATAAGTAAAATAGGAAAATAATTCATTAAATAATTATTTATTGTTTTGACGAGTTATTTTAATAATGGAATCAGAATAAAGTCTTTGGGTAAAAGCACTCCCCTTAAATCAGGGACTTGTAGTGCAAACCCCAACAACAGGGGTTTGAGGCTACAAAAATAAATAAAAAGGATTTTGCTGAAATAATATTTTATAAAAAATTGGTTCCTGGTGCTATACCCAAGGCATGACCTATGGGTAGGGGTTTGGAGTTAAGGTGCAAGTTTGGTTGAGAAAAAGTTGTTTTAGTGAGCTACTCACAAGCACTCTCACAAGCAATGATAATCAAGACACCCATAACATTCACATAGGAAGTTTTAAATTACTCCAATTTGAAAAGGAACAGTAGTGACAAAGCGATGCAAATACAGGGTGTGACATTCATCTTCCCCTAACAAGTCATCCTCGTCACTATCGAAGTCAAAGTACTCGGGGTGTGATACCTTGGGGACTTTTGCCATCAATAAGTTTCCAATCCCTTCATTTGGTGAATTAAACAAGTAATGGGAGTTGGAGGGAACTAGTGCAAGACCGGCAACACCTTCATCTTGACTATAGTTGGAGTTGGAGTGGTAGCTTCCCTTAGATTGGTTGTTAGACTCGGAGACGGAAACCCATTGACCAACGTGATCTTGATGTCTTGTTCTTGAGCTGCTCTTGGTGTACTTGTCTTTCTTGTGCAACTCTTTGCCTCTCCGGGAGTGTCTTCATTCATAATGATCTTCTCTACTCCTTCTCTCTCTACGAGGAGACTCATCTATTGAGCTTCGTCTTCTAGGTGAATATTCTCTTTGTTTGTGGGGAGTCAAGCACTGATTGGAATAGTGCCTAAGCTTTCTACAGTTGTAGCAGTTTTGGTCACGACTAGATGAACGCTTCTCATCATATCTTGAGCTTGAGCTTCTCTCGGATTGGTTGTCAGACTCGGACCTGGGAACCCATTCACCAACATGAGCTTGATGTCTTCTTCTTGAGATGCTCTTGATGTACTTCTCCTTCTTCTCCGATTCTTTGCCTCTCCAGGAGTGTCTTTGTTCATAATGATCTTCTCTACTCCTTCTCTCTCTGTGAGGTTACTCATCTCTTGAGCTTCATCTTCTAGGTGACACTTCTCTTCGTTTGTAGGGAGCAGGGCACCCATTGGAATAGTGTCTGGGCTTTCCACAATTGTAGCAGTTTCAGTCACGACTAGACGAACGCTTCTCATCGTATCTTGAGCTTGATCTTATCTCCTTGCCTCTACTCTTGTAGAACTTGTTGAATTTTCTGACCATGAGGCTTATCGCTTTATTGGTAACGAGGCTGTCACTTGAAGTAGAGGGAGTATCACTTGAAGCTTTGTAAGCATCGCTTGACGTGTTGTGCAACTCTTCTTTGTCCTTGAGAGACATTTCATGAGCAACAATCCTTCCAATGACTTCAGTTGGCTTGAGATCCTTCTAGTTTGGCATCATTTGGATTAATATGCACATGGTGTCGTAACTTCCATCCAAGACTCTAAGTATCTTCTTGATGATAAATTCGTCGGTCATCTCTTCACTTCGAAAGCCGGTAATCTCATTTGTGATGAGATCTAGCCTAGAATAGATATCAGTGACTCCTTCACCATTGTTCATCTTGAACTTGTCAAGCTGACTTTGAAGCACATCCAACTTAGCTTACCTGACAGAATCAGTTCCTTCATGCATATCAATCAAAGTATCCCAAATTTCGTTTGCATTCTCAAGGCGACTGATTTTGTTGAATTCTTAGGGACACAAGCAGTTGAACGGAATATCACAAGCTTGAGCATTGAATTGCGACATCTTCAGTTCCTCCGCTGTCGCATCACGATCCGGTTATTTTCCTTCTCTGAAGAAATCACCTTGCATACCAACACGAACAACAATAAAAACGGCAAGATTATGACCAAGAATATGCATTTTCATCTTATGCTTCCAAATAGCGAAATTAGTGCCATCAAAATATGGACCTCTATGATGATTATTTACCTCACTAGACGCCATACTGTCCTAGGTTGTGAAACCAGTGCAATGGAGACCAAAGTGTTGGGGAACGTTGCATGGGAAACAAAAAATTTCCTACGCACACGCAATAACTATTCATGGTGATGATCATCTACGAGAGGGGAGAGTGAATCTATATACCCTTGTAGATTGCTAAGCGGAAGCATATATAACGTGGTTGATGTAGTGGAACATCTTCGCGATCCAAACGCAGCCCGTCTCGCAATCTCATCATGATCCGTCCCGCGATCCCATGACGATCCATCCCGATCTAGTGCTAATGGACGGCACCTCTCCGTTCAGCACACGTACAGCTCGATGATGATCCCCGCATTCTTGATCTAGCAAGAGGGGCGGAGAGTATATGCGTTCTCCAACACCACGGCGTGGTGGTGGTGGTGGTGGAGCTGATCTGGCAGAGCTTTGCTAAGCTATACCGAACATATCTAGAGGAGAACAGATCTAGAGGAAGCAGAGGGCAGCACGTGGCAATTAGGGTTAGGGGCTGCCCTCAAAATTCCTCAATATATATAGGAGGAAGGGGAGAGGAGGCAGCCTTGGCCCCTACTCCAAGCAGGTTCGGCCGAACCAAACAAGGGAGGAATCCACCTCCCACAAGGGAGGTGGAATCCTATTAGGACTCCTTCCTAATTTGGAAACTCTTTCCACCTTTTAGCTTTTTGCCTTATCCCTCCACTCCAGCTGCATGGGCCCTTAGGGGAGGCTTCGGCCAGCCCACCAGGGGGTTGGTTTGCCTCCTCTCACAGCCCATGAAGCCCTTGGGTTGTCACACCCATCCCGGTGGCCCTCCGGTATCCTCCTAGCATTCCCGGTACACTACCGATGAGCCCTAAACTTTTCGGATACCAAAACAGGACTTCCTATATATCAATCTTTACCTCCGGACCATTTGGAAATTCCTCGTGACGTCCAGGATCTCATCCGGGACTCCGAACAACCTTCAGTCACCAACACCTATAACTCAACTATACCGAAACATCGCCGAATCTTAATTGTGCAGACCCTGCGGGACCAATAACCAACAGTGACACCTGGATGCCCATATTGGCTCCTACATATTCTACGAAGATCTTTATCGGTTGAACCTCTATGTCAAGGATTCAGTTAATCCCGTACGCTATTCCCTTTGTCCATGGTATGTTAATTGCCCGAGATTTGATCGTCGCTATCTCCATAGCTAGTTCAATCTCGTTACCGGCAAGTCTCTTTACTCGTTCCGTAATACAAGATCCCGTGACTGACTCCTTAGTCACATTGCTTCCAAGGCTTGTTGTGATGTTGTATTACCGAGTGGGCCCCGAGATACCTCTCCGTCACACGGAGTGACAAATCCCAGTCTTGATCCATGACAACCCAACAGACACCTTCGTAGATACCTGTCGAGCACCTTTATAGTCACCCAGTTACGTTGCGACATTTGATACACACAAGGTATTCCTCCGGTGTCCGGGAGTTGCATGATCTCATGGTCATAGGAACAGATACATTGCCATGTAGAAAACAGTAGCAATAAACTGATACGATCATATGCTACGTTCATAGTTTGGGTCTTGTCCATCACATCAGTCTCCTAATGATGTGATCCCGTTATCAAGTGACAACACTTGTCTATGGCCACGAAACCTTGACCATCTTTGATCAACGAGCTAGTCAACTAGAGGCTCACTAGAGACAGTGTGTTGTCTATGTATCCACACATGTATTTGAGTTTCCAATCAATAGAATTCTAGCATGGATAATAAAGGATTATCATGAACAAGGAAATATAATAATAACTAATTTATTATTGCCTCTATGGCATATTTCCAACACAAAGCTCTTATGCCACTTGTAGGATCGAAAGTATGTCTAGAGGGGGGTGATTAGACTACTTGACAAGATAAAAACTTAGCATTTTCTAAATTTTAGTTGTGGGCCAGCTTTAGCAATTATGACTAGTCAAGTTCACCCTACACATGCACACCTAAGAGTATAGCGGCAGAAAGTAAGACATGCAAATGTAAACTAAAGGGTAAGGTAGGGAGATCAAATGTAAAGGTTGACACGACAATTTTTGGCATGGTTCCTATAGGTGGTGCTATCGTATGTCCATGTTAGTGCAGACTTCAACCCACAAGAGTTAACGGATATTAGAGTCCATGGAGGGCTCCACCCACAAGGGGTCCACAAAGGAGAAACCTTGTCTATTCCACCACGGCTTTAGTCCACATAGTACTAGCCTCGCTAATGGTAGATCTTCACGAAGTAGGCGATCCCCTTGCCCTTACAAACATCTTCGCTCAACTCCACAACATGAAGTAGGAGGCTCCCAAGCGACACCTAAAAAATCTTGGAGGCACCACCGTCCACAAGGTAACAGATGTGGTAGAACGATGAACTCCTTGCGCTTGTACTTCTAAAGATAGTCTCCTCAATACTCAATCACTCTCTCTCAGATTTGGCATGGGTAGGAGAGATAGATTTTGTGGAAAGCAACTTGGGGAGGGTAGAAATCAAGGTTCAAATGGTTGGAATGGAATCTATTGATCTCAACACATGAGTAGGTGGCTCTCTCTCACAAAAATTGATCTGGCAAGTGTAAGTGTGTTTTGAGTGCTTCATGTGCGAATGAGAGGTAGGTGGAGGGGTATATATAGATATCCCTCAAAATTCAACCATTACAACATTATTTCCCAACTCAATGACACCAAATGAATCACCGTGGTACCGATTTGCACTAAATGTGGCAACTTTTGAATTCTCGGTGAGACCGATATAGGAATCTCGCTGGTACCCATATGATGACCTAGGCCAGTTTCCAAATCTCGGTGAGATCGATTTTAAACTCGGAAATTCTGATTCTTGAAACCTTCTCAACACAGAGTTGGCCACTGAATCTCGGTGGCACCGATGTGAAAGTTGGCGGTACTAAGATGGTAGGATTTGGAATGGGATGTGTCAAGTGTAAAATCGGTAGGGCCGAATGAAATTAGTTGGTGGCACCAATTTTGCAGGTTTGGGTTTGGAGAGAGATATTTTGTGAGAGAATGTCTGGTTATTTTTCGTAGCTACCTCTAAGCACTTGAGCAAACAATTCATCATAATACATCACCCCCTTTTAATAGTATTGGCTTTCCTATGGACTCAAAGCGATTTCTCACAAATGTAAAAAGTAAAGTTTTCTTGCTTGAAGCTTGACCCAATCCTATTCCTTTCCTTGCATCAAGGGGCGTCTCCTCACAATCCTATAGCCAAGGCATCTTTGAACTTTTCTGAAATATACTTGGTTAAGATCATTAGTCCAATGATGTAGATGTTGTGATTAATTACCAAAACCACCTTAGGGAACAATTGTGCTTTCAAGCGTTTTTCCTAGAGGAAGGCGACGAGCTCACCTTCCTATTTGGACGAGAGGCCATTATTGATGGTAACGGTTGGCCTGGAGCCACTACCGTCCAGCGACACTTTCTTTATCTCATCCCGTTGTTGACAGAACAACGAGTTCTTCTTGGTGGGTGCAACATTAGGAGGCCCGAGGCCGTCCTCGTCAGCGGGGTAGGCAGTGGCAGCAACCTTGTAGGCATGCTCGATAGAGCACACAACCTCCTTCTCATCAAAGTGAACAGTGATGACACAACCAAATCCCGACATCTTGACTGCGTTGTAGGCATGGTGGGTGACGGCCATGAATTTGGCGAGAGCTGGGTAGCCCAAGATGGCGTTGTAGGACATGCCTATGTGAGGCACGTCGAAGTCGATGAACTCCATGTGGTAGTTTGTGGGGGTGCTGAAGGTGACAGGAAGCTGCACTTGCCCCATAGGCAGAGTAGATCTGTCGGTTACACCAGAGAATGGCCGCATGGGCATCAAGCGCTTGTAAGGCACTTGAAGCTAGTCGAAAGTGTTAATGAAGATCATGTCTAGGTCAGCGCCCCCGTCGATAAGTGTCTTGGTGACGCATACAGTATTGATGGTGGGAGTGCACATCATAGGGATGGTGCCCAAAGCCCTTGTGGACTTGGGGTGGCACTTGAAGTCAAAGGTGACCGCATACTATGACCACTTGAGGGGCCTTGTTGGCCTCGGGGCCTGGGAGGGGGGCGTTCACCTTGCGGGAGAATTTCATGAGATGGCAGTTCAAGGATGGAGCCTCAAATCTACCAAGGATGCATGCCATCCCGTGAGGCTCCTTGTAGCACCCAACATCCTCATCGGCAGGTTACCGTTGTTGGCGTTGGGGCGTGGAGGAATGTCGTTGGCCTGAGGGTCGGTGTGGCATGGCTGGTCCTGCCTACCTTGATGATTGTTGTTACGGTCATTGTTGTCTCCGCTGTTGCTATGGTCTCCCCAATGGTCACCACTGCGGCCTCTACCACGACCTATGCCACGGATGTTGTGGTTGGGGCGGAGACTGTGCCCCTATTCATAGAGCAACCTGAGCTTGTGGAAGTCATCGGTGTTGTGGGTGTTCATGTTCTGTTCGGCACACAAAGGCTACTTGGAAGCTTCACCGCCATCACACCCATGCTTTTGCTCAGGCTCTACTGCAACCATGACACGGACTTTGTGCTTGATGTCCTTGCTCTTGTCCTTGGCAGCGTCGATGACGATGTTGGGGATATACCCCACAGGATGAACCTACAGAAAGATTACCCGGTCATTAAGACGGGTCAAGTGGAGTCGTCGCACGCATTAGCCATAAAGGCCCAAAATCCCAAGTCCTAGGAGGATGCTCGTTCGAGAAGGCCGGATCATAGTGCAATTTTGGTAGATCGACTCATAGAAGTAAGGCGCAAGGTATTTTTCATACGTGAGATGAGTAGGAGTTAGAGTAGGAGGCTGGTTGTAATATGATCCAGACTCTGTTGTAATCTCAACGCCTCGACCTATATAAAAAGGGCAGCCCCTCAGATATTAAGAATGAGGAAGAAATCCTCAAAAGCTACATTGGCGATTCCACACTCATGTAATAAAGAGCATCATCAATAGCACAAAAAGCAGACGTAGGCTTTTACCTCCATTGGAGGGGCCAAACCTAGGTAAACCCTTCTCTCTCTTTCCCGATCAACCCCATCCAAGCTACCACCTAGTTGTGATGGCTCCGAAACGCTCCTAAACTAAGTACTATAGCTAGGACATATGCCGTGACAAAACCAGGATAGTTGGTGCCTACCACGGGACTAGCGCATGGTGGTGTTAAGTTTCTGGAGGGAGCTCTCCCATGGATCAAGGGATACACGATCGGTCGGATGACCAAGAGCTGTCGCGACAAGCTCTACATTGACGATTCAGGCTGGGGTCCCGAGGCTGGCTCAATCGAGTATGGGTACCGAGTCCCCTTCGGCAAGATCCATGTTTTCATCAGCATGGTCAGGGAGTCAAAACCCAAGCCGGGCATGTGCACCAACATCGTCGAGCCGACTTGATGCACACAACCCTGCAGGATACAAGCGGCGGGAAACACATCTTTGTTGGCTTCAGTCACGGGGTCGACCATGCGGATAACAGTGTGACCAGCAAGGACATCCCCGTCTACTCTGAGGGGAGTCATCGGTTGGAGACACCGATTCAATGTGCATGCTTTTTGATGGTAGGCTTGGGGCCTATCTAATATGTCTCCGTCGTATCTACTTTTCCGAACTCTTTTGCCCTTGTTTTGGACTCTGATTTGCATGATTTGAATGGAACTAACCCGGACTAACGCTGTTTTCAGCAGAATTGCCATGGTGTTGTTTTTGCACAGAAATGAAAGTTCTCGGAATGACCTGAAAATTTAAGGAGAATTTTTGTAAAATATATAAAAAATACTGGCGCAAGAATCAACCGGAGGGGTGGAGTTGTGAGCCCACAAGCCCACGAGGCACGGGCCCCCCTGGACGCGCATGGCAGGCTTGTGGGGCCCACAAAACTCCATCGCCTCCAAATCCAGCTCTATTTAGTCCGTCTCGCCCGGAAAAAAATGAGAGAGAAGAGTTCATCGCGTTTTACGATATGGAGGCGCCGCCACCTCCCGTTCTTCATCTGGAGGGCAGATGTGGAGTCCGTTCTGGGCTCTGGAGAGGGGAAATCGTCGCCATCATCATCATCAACCTTCCTTCATCGCCAATTCCACGATGCTCTTCACCGTTCGTGAGTAATCTCATCGTAGGCTTGTTGGACGGTGATGGGTTGGATGAGATATATCATGTAATCGAGTTTGTTTTGACGAGGATTGATCCCTAGTATCCACTATGTTCTGAGATTGATGTTGCTACTACTTTGCCATGCTTAATGCTTGTCACTAGGGCCCGAGTGCCATGATCTCAAATCTGAACCTATTATGTTGTCGCCAATATATGTGTGTTCTTGATCCTATCTTGCAAGTTGTAGTCATCTACTATGTGTTATGACCCGGCAACCCCGGAGTGGCAATAGCCGGAACCATTCTCGGAGATGACTATAGTATGAGGAGTTCATGTATTCACCAAGTGTTAATGCATTGGTCCGGTTCTTTATTAAAAGGAGAACCTTAATATCCCATAGTTTCCATTAGGACCCCGCTGCCACGGGAGGGATGGACAATAGATGTCATGCAAGTTCTTTTTCCTAAGCGCGTATGACTACATACGGAATACATGCCTACATTATATTGACCAACTGGAGCTAGTTACTTATCTCTCCGTGTTATAACTGTTGCATGATGAATTGCATCCGGCATAATCATCCATCACCGATCCAATGCCTACGAGTCTTTTACTACTGGTCCTTGCTATGAAACTTTGCTGCTACTGCTGTCACTACTACTGCTGTTATTCTGTTGCTACTGCTGTTACTTTGCTGCTACTCGTTACTGTTGCTACTGTTGCTATCACACTACTTTGGTACTGATACTTTGCTGCAAATACTAAATCTTTCAGGTGTGGTTGAATTGACAACTCAACTGCTAATACTTGTGAATATTCTTTGGCTTCCCCTTGAGACGAATCAATAAATTTGGGTTGAATACTCTACCCTCGAAAACTGTTGCGATCCCACTTACTTGTGGGTTATCAAGACCTTTTTCTGGCGCCGTTGCCGGGGAGGCACATCTATATCCTCTGAGTCACTTGGGATTTACGTCTGCTGGTCACTATGAAGAATCTGAGAGATCCAAGAACTAAAGTCTTGCCCTCAACTACGAGGACAGGTAAGGAATTGCCATCTAGCTCTGCACTTGATTCACCTTAAGTTATCAGTAAGTTTGCGACACCACCTCCTGCTAGAAATCTTGATATGTCGCCTGTGATTGATGATGCTACTTCTGCTGCCCATGATGCTTATGATGATGCTATGCTTGATACTGCTTTGACTGATGATGCTATGCTTGATACTGCTTTGCATGATGATGCTATGCTTGATACTGCTTTGCCTGATGATGTTATGCTTGATACTGCTTTGCCACTTGGTGCATTCCTTGATGCACAAATTGCTAGAGTTGCTGCTAGATGTGATGATACTTCTGAAACTATTGATACTAGTGAAGTAGAACCTCCTATTTTGCCTGCTAGAGCTACCTCTCCTAGCCATGAATTGCCTGATATGCCTGAGCGTTATGTTATGGAGGGAGATATAGCTAAGGATTTTCTTGCTTGTAAGGGTAGCTATAATGTTGAGAATTTACTGCACAAGTGGAAAGAAAAATCTCTGAACGCTAGGATGAAATAAGACACGAAGTTTGCTACTTCGCCTATCTTTGTGACCGGTAAGGATTATGAATTCTCTGTCGACCCTAAGTTAATCACTCTGGTCGAATCTGATCCTTTTCACGGTTATGAGTCTGAAACGGTTGCAGCCCATCTTACCAAACTGCACGATATAGCCACCCTATTCACGAGTGAGGAAAAGATCCGCCACTACTATATCCTCAAGCTGTTTAGTTTCTCGCTAAAGGATGATGCTAAGGCCTGGTTCACTTCTCTTGCTCCTGGTTGTGTGCGTATCCCCCAGGATATGGTTTACTACTTCTGTGAGAAATATCTCCCTGCCCATAAGAAGCAAGCTGCCTTGCAGGAAATATACAACTTTACGCAAGTTGAAGAAGAGAGTCTCCCACAAGCTTGGGGGAGGCTCGTCCAGCTACTGAATGCTTTGCCTGATCACCCTCTCAAGAAGAATGAAATACTTGATATCTTCTATAATGGACTTACCGATGCTTCTAGACACCACCTAGATAGTTGTGTCGGTTGTGTTCTTAGGGAATGAACTGTAGAACAAGCTGAGATCCTATTGAATAATATCTTGTGCAATGAGAATGCTTGGACTATTCCCGAACCACCTCCTAAGCCAACTCCGAAGAAAAGAGGTATTCTATTCCTCAGTCCTGAAGATATGCAAGAAGCTAAGAAATCTATGAAAGAGAAAGGCATTAAATCTGAAGATGTCAAAAATCTACCACCTATCGAAGAGATCCATGGTCTTGATAACCCGATACACGTAGTAGAAGTAAATTCTCTGCGTAGGTTCAATGAGAGTGTTATTCCTTTTGATAAACCTGCTAGCTTATGCCTCGATGAATTTGATAACTTCGTTTCCAAACAACAAAGTTTCAATGATTATGTTAGCAGACAATTGGAACATAATGCTCATATGCTTAGTCATTTAAGTGCTTGTGTGGACAGAAATGTCAATGATCATAAGCTTCTGAGAAAACATGTCTCTATGGTTACTACTCAGGTAGAACAAGTACTTAAGGCTCAGAATGACTTGCTCAATAAGTTGAATTACAATTCCGTTAGAGTCGTCACTAGAGGCGGTAGAATGACCCACGAACCTTTGTATCCCGAGGGTCATCCGAAGAGAATTGAACAAGATTCTCAAGGAGTTAGCACTGATGCACCTAGTCATCCTAGAAAGAAGAAGAAAGATGATAGGAACTTGCACGCTAGCAACCATGTTGCTGCTACACCTGAGAGTCCAAACGATGTCTGTGTCTCTGATGCTGAAACACAATCTGGTGATGAACATGAGCCTAATGATAATATCAATAGTGATGTTCATGTTGATGCTCAACCTAGCAATGATAAGGATGTGGAGATTGAACCTGTTGATCTTGATAACCCACAGCCTAAGGCTAGGAGATACGATAAGAATGACTTCACTGCGAGGAAGCATGGTAAAGAAAGGGAACCTTGGGTTCAGAAACCCATGCCCTTTCCTCCCAAACCATCCAAGAAAAAGGATGATGAGGATTTTGAGCGCTTTGTTGAAATGATCAGACCTGTCTTTCTGCAAATGTGTTTGACAGATATGCTCAAAATGTCTCTGTATGCTAAGTACATGAAAGATATTGTGACTAATAAGAGGAGGATACCTGAGGTTGAGATTTCCAGCATGCTTGCTAACTATACCTTCAAGGGTGGAACTCCTAAGAAACTAGGTGATCCCGGAGTGACCACTATACCTTGGTTCATTAAAGGCAACTACGTTAGAACTGCTTTATGCGACCTTGGAGCCAGTGTTAGTGTTATGCCTCTCTCTCTTTATCGTAGACTTAAAATGGATAAGTTGACACCCACTAAAATCTCTCTGCAAATGGACGACAAATCAACTGCTTTCCCTATCGGCATTTGCGAGGATGTGCCTGTTGTGGTTGCTAATGTTACTACCTTAACGGACTTTGTTATTCTGGATATTCCTGAGGATGATGCCATGGCGGTCATCCTTGGAAGACCCTTTTAAAACTCCGCAGGGGCTGTTATAGATTGCAACAAAGGCAATGTCACTTTCCATGTCAATGGTAATGCGCATACGATGCACTTTCCAAAGAAACAATATCGAGTACATTGCATCAATGCTATCGAAAAAACGTCATCGATTCTTATTGGGACTTTGAATACCCTATTCCTCCTATTAAGATGAAGTATGATTTGCTTGTTGGGGGAGATTCACATCCCCATTGACGTAACCTAGTGACTATTCGAAAATTCGCCATCTTCTTTTGCGATTAGAAAAAGTTAGTCAAGGAGACTTGATCAACCTCATTGATGGATTTCTTTCGATGACCATGAGATGGATGAATTCAGGAGTCACAAACCACTGTTCCCAAGCTTTCACCTTCAGTTGCTTAGAAGAAAAATGATAGGTTTAGTTTAGTTTTCCCTGTTTTCTGCTTTTAGCGTCCCGTGGAAAAGTACCCCGAAAATAAAAGCTCCCCGAACATCATGAAAATCAAGTATGATTTTTTCTGGAATTTTTGAAAAATACTGAGACAAAGAGCTAGTGTGGGGGCTGCACCAGTGGGCCACAAGCCCACCAGGCGCGGGCACCCCCTAGCTGCGCCTACCTGGCTTGTGGGGCCCACGTGCACTGATACGTCTCAAACGTATCTATAATTTTTTATGGTTTCATGTTGTTATCTTGTCTTCTTTGGATGTTTTACGTACCTTTTTATATCTTTTTGGGTCTAACTTATTAATTCAGTGCCAAGTGCCAGTTCCTGTTTTTTCTGTGTTTTTTACTCTTTTCAGATCTGATTTTGAAAAGAAGTCCAAACAGAACGAAAACCCTGAAATGATTTTTTTCCCAAACGGAAGAAGATCAGGGGGGGTTCTGGGCCAAGCCAGGTGGGCTCCACGGACCCCACAAGCTCCCACTCCGCCACCAGGGGGAGGCGGCGGGGTCAGGGCTTGTGGCCTCCCTGGCCGCCCCTGACCTAGATCCTTGGCCTATATATTCCCAAATATTCCGCAAAAAATCAGGGGAGCCTCGAAAATACTTTTTCCGCCGCCGTAAGCTTCCGTTTCCGCGAGACCTCATCTGGAGACCCTTCCCAGCGCCCTGCCGGACGGGACTTTGGAGTTGGAGGGCTTCTTCATCATCATCATCGCCCCTCCAATGACTCATGAGTAGTTCACTTCAGACCTACGGGTCCGTAGTTAGTAGCTAGATGGCTTCTTCTCTCTCTTGGATCTTCAATAGAAAGTTCTCCATGATCTTCATGGAGATCTATCCGATGTAATCTTCTTTGGCGGTGTGTTTGTCGAGATCTGATGAATTATGGATTTGTGATCAGATTATCTATGATATATATTTGAGTCTTTGGTGATTTCTTATATGCATTATTTGATAACCTTGTAAGTCTCTCCGAGTCCTGGGTTTTGTTTGGCCAACTAGATCTATGATTCTTGCAATGGGAGAAGTGCTTGGTTTTGGGTTCTACCATGTGGTGACCTTTCCCAGTGATAGTAGGGGCAGCAAGGCACACATCAAGTAGTTGCCATCAAGGGTAAAAAGATGGGGGTTTTATCATTGGTTTGAGATTATCCCTCTACATCATGTCATCTTGCTTAAGGCGTTACTATGTTCTTATGGACTTAATACACTACATGCATGATGGATAGCGGTCGACGTGTGGAGTAATAGTAGTAGATGCAGAAAATATCGGTCTACTTGTTTTGGACGTGATGCCTATAGATATAATCATTGCATAGATATTGTCACGACTTTGCGCGGTTCTATCAATTGCTCGACAGTAATTTGTTCACCCACTGTCTACTCGCTTTCATGAGAGAAGCCACTAGTAAACACTACGGCCCCCAGGTCTATTCACATCCATCGTTTACACCTACGCTTTTACTTTGCTTTGTTACTTTGTTGCTTTCAGTTCTCACTTGACAAACAATCTATAAGGGATTGACAACCCCTTCATAGCGTTGGGAGCAAGCTTTTGTGTTTGTGCAGGATCTTGAGATACTCCTCCACTGGATTGATACCTTGGTTCTCAAACTGAGGGAAATACTTACCACTGCTACGCTACATCACCCTTTCCGCTTCGAGGGAACACCAGCGCAAGGCTCCAAGGCCACGGGGGAAATCCTTTGCATACTTGCCCAGGAAGTCCCTTAAGGCGTAGCCACAGCAGAAGGATCAAGCCAAGTATTCTCCCATCGACGTGCCTATTTCTGGCGCCATTGGAAGGTCTTTTGTTGCAGTAGCAGAATTATTTCTAGCGCCGTTGCCGGGGAGGAGAAATCAAGATCTATCCAAGTAGGTCTCACAAACTCTTCTCTTGCATTTACTTTTGTTGCCAGTTGCCTCTCGTTTTCCTCTCCCCCACTTCACATTTGCCGTTTTGATTTGCCTTTCTCCTTCGCCGTTTTCTTTTGCCTTTGTCGTTTCCCTTTGCCGGTTTTCTCGCTTGCTTGTGTGCTTGTTTGTTTGTTGAAGTCATCATGGCTGAAAACACCAAACTTTGCGACTTCTCGAGCACTAATAATAATGATTTTATTTGTACTCCGATTGCTCCAGCCACTAGTGCGGAATCGTATGAAATCAACGCAGGTTTGCTGAATCTTGTTATGAAAGAGCAATTATTTGGCCTTCCTAGTGAAGATGTCGCATCCCATCTCAATACCTTCATTGAGCTTTGTGCTATGCAAAAGAAAATAGATGTGGATAATGACGTGATTAAGTTGAAACTTTTTCCTTTCTCGTTGCGAGATCGCGCAAAAACTTAGTTTTCTTGTTTGCCTAAAAATAGTATCAATTCTTGGGATAAGTGCAAAGATGCTTACATATCCAAGTATTTTCCGCCGGCTAAGATCATCTCCTTATGTAACGATATCATGAATTTCAAGCAACTTGATCATGAACACGTTGCACAATCTTGGGAGAGGATGAAGCTTATGATTAGAAATTGTCCCGCTCATGGCTTGAGTTTGTGGATGATTATAGAAATCTTTTACGTTGGCTTGAATTTTTCTTGTCGCAATATCTTGGACTCCGCCTCAGGTGGAACGTTCATGGAAATCACGTTAGGAGACGCTACAAAACTCCTAGACAATATCATGACCAACTACTCTCAGTGGCACACTGAAAGGTCGCCTGCTAGCAAAAAGGTGCACGCTATAGAAGAAATTAACTTGCTTAGCGCTAAGATGGACGAGTTGATGAATTTGGTTGCTAGTAGAAACGCTCCCGTAGATCCTAATGACATGCCACTATCTTCTTTGATTGAGAGTAGCAGCGCTAGTTTGGACGTGAATTTTGTTGGTAGGAACAATTTTGGCAACAACAATGCTTTTAGAGGAAACTATGTTCCTAGGCCTTTTCCTAGTAACTCCTCTAACAATTATGGCAATTCCTACAACAACGCTTATGGAAATCACAACAAATTACCCTCTGATCTAGAGAGTAATATCAAAGAGTTCATTAACTCTCAAAAGATTTTCAATGCGTCCATCGAGGAAAAACTACTCAAAATAGACGATTTGGCTAAGAGCGTTGATAGGATGTCTTGTGATATTGATGCTTTGAAAGTTAGATGCGCTCCTCCCAAGGTCAACTTGGATGAAACTTTGAAAGCTATGCGTATCTCCATGAATGAGAGCAAAGAAAGAACCGCCCAAATTCGCACTAGACATGAATGGTTTAAAAGGGTGCGTTCTAGTGATGCAAATCACGAAGATCTTAAAGTGCTTGGTGTGTCTCCTCTTGAATATTTGTTTTCGCATTTCAAACCTACTTATGGAGGGGCTGGATGTGAATCCACTTTGGTTGAAAAACTCCCCAATGATTCGGAGTCCACCTATCTTAATGATAAAGGTGTGGAGAGTGGAGCAGAAGAAGTCAAAATTTTGGGTAGTAATGAAACTCCCACTTTGGATTTCAAGGAATTCAACTATGATAATTGCTCCTTGTTTGAATGCATTTCTTTGATGCAATCCATTGCAAACTCTCCACATGCTTATAGCCAAAGTAAAGCCTTTACCGCGCATATCATAGATGCTATGATGAAATCTCTTAAATAGAAGCTCGAACTAGAAGTCTCTATACCTAGAAAACTTCATGATGAGTGGGAACCTACTATCAAAATCAAGATCAAAAACTATGAGTGCAATGCTTTGTATGATTTGGGTGCTAGTGTTTCCGCGATTCCAAAGTCTTTATGTGATATTCTTGGTTTTCATGAGATTGAAGAGTGTTCTCTTAATTTGCATCTTGCGGATTCTACTATCAAGAAACCCATGGGAAGGATCAATGATGTTCTTATTGTTGCAAATAAGAACTATGTACCCGTGGATTTCATTGTACTTGACATAGATTGCAATCCTTCATGTCCCATTATTCTTGGTAGACCTTTCCTAACGACTATTGGTGCTATCATCGATATGAAGGAAGGGAATATTAGATTTCAATTCCCTTTAAAGAAGGGCATGGAGCACTTTCCTAGAAAGAAAATAAGATTGCCTTATGAATCTATGATGAGGGCTACCTATGGTTTGAGCACCAAAGATGACTATACGTGATTCCATCACTTTTTGCCTAGCTAAGGGCGTTAATCAAAAGCGCTTGTTGGGAGGCAACCCAACGAATTTATCCTTTTTCTTTCTGTTTTGTGTTTTACACACTTTCATAATTCTGTTATGATTGTGTTTTTTTGTGTTTATTTTTGCGTTTGTGCCAAGCAAAACCGTTATGATTAGTCTTGGGGATGATCGTTTGGTCATGCTGGAAAAGACAGAAACTTTCTGCTCACAAAAAAATTGTAATTGTTTTTCTGTAAGAGATTTTGAGTTGATTCTTTTTTATGCTAATTGCTATGCAAATTCTCCAGACTCTTGTAATTTTTCAGAATTGTTGAAGTACCAAAGATATACGAAATATACAGATTGCTACATACAGGTCTGCTGTTAACAGATTTTGTTTTTGTTGTGTTGGTTGCGTATTTTGATGAAACTATGGATAGTATCGGGGGGTATTACCCATGGAATATTGAAAGTACAGTAACCCAACATCAGCACAAGTAGAATTCAAGTTTTCTACACTACCTAAGGAAGTGGTGGTTTGCTTTCCTGTACTAATGTTATCACGAGTTTCTGTTTAAGTTTCGTGTTGTGAAGTTTTCAAGTTTTGGGTGAAGTTCTTATGGACAAAGAGATAAAGAGTGGCAAGAGATCAAGCTTGGGGATGCCCAAGGCACCCCAAGAGATTCGAGTATGCCGTAAAATCCTAAGCTTGGGGATGCCCCAGGAAGGCATCCCCTCTCTCGTCTTCAATCCATCGGTAACGTTACTTGGGGCTATATTTTTATTCACCACATGGTATGTGTTTTTGCTTGGAGCGTATTGTATCGTAGGAGTCTTTTATTTTTGTTGTGACACAATCATCCTTGCTGCACACCTAGAGAGAGAGAGACATGCACTCACCGTGATTTTGTCGAGCTTCACTTATATCTTTTGGTAGACAATTCAGCTCACATGTGCTTCACTTATATCTTTTGAGTTAGATACTTTTGCTCTATGTGTTTCACTTATATCTTTTAGAGAACAGCGGTGCGTGGCTTGGTAGTTGATCTATGATTTGAAAGTAGTCTCAAAAGGGGTAGTTATCCAAAGGGATACGAAAACTTCCACCTTCATGTGCATTGAATAGTTAGAGAAGTTTGATTCATCTCAATTAGTTTTTGAGTTGTGGTTGTGGTAATATTGAAGTCATGCTAGTAAGGTGTTGTGGATCTAGAAATACTTGTTTTGAATTTAGTGATTCAGTAGCATGCACGTATGGTGAACCGCTATGTGATGAAATCTGAGCATGATTAGTATGTTGATTGTCATCCTTTGCGTGGTGGTCGGGATCGCGCGATGGTTTATACCTACCAACCCTTCCCCTAGGAGTATGCGTTGAATGCTTTGTTTCGATTACTAATAAAACTTTTGCAACAAGTATATGAGTTATTCATGACTAATGTTGATCCATGGTTTATATGCACTTTCACCTTCCACCATTACTATCTTCTTAGTGCCGCGCAACTTTCGCCGGTGCACAAAACCCACCATTAGCCTCCCTCAAAAGAGCCACCATACCTACCTACTATGGCTTTTTCAAAGTCATTCCGAGATATATTGCCATGCAACTACCACCATGACATGTGCCACCACGTCTACATTGCCATTGCATGATCGTAAGATAGCTAGCATGATGTTTCCATTGATGTCTATGCCATGCTAGATCATTGCCATGGTACACTACCGAAGGCATTCCATATAGAGTCATAGTTGCTCTAAGTTTTGAGTTGAAAGTGTGATGATCATCATTAACGGAGCATTGTCCCATGTGAGGACATAAAAGAGGCCAAAGAAGCCCACCAAAATAAAAAAAGAGGCCAAAGAGCCCACCAAAAAAATAATAATAAAATGAGAGAAAAAGAGAGAAGGGACAATGCTACCACTTTTTCCACACTTGTGCATATTAAGCACCATGATCTCCATGATTGAGAGTCTCTCGTTTTGTCACCATCATATAGCTAGTGGGAAATTTTCATTATGTAACTTGGCTTGTATATTCCAATGATAGGCTTCCTCAAAATTTCCTTAGGTCTTCGTGAGCAAGCAAGTTGGATGCACACCCACTAGTTTTCTTTAAGAGCTTTCACATACTCATAGATCTAGTGCATCATTTGTATGGCAATCCCTACTCATTCACATTGATATCTATTGATGAGCATCTCCACAGCTCATTGATATGCCTAGTTAATGTGACTATCTTCTCCCTTTTAGTCTTGCAACCTCCACCACACTCCACACCATCTATAGTGCTATAACCATGGCTCACGCTCATGTATTGCGTGAGAGTTGAAAATGTTTGAGAAAGTAAAGGTGTGAAACAATTACTTGGCCAATACCGGGGTTGTGCATGATTTAAATTCGTTATGCAATGATGATAGAGCATAGCCAGACTATATGCTTTTGTAGGGATAGCTTTCTTTTGGCCTTGTTATTTTGAAAGTTCATGATTAGCTTGCTAGTTTGCTTGAATTATTATTGTTTCCACGTCAATAGCAAACTATTGTTTTGAATCTAATGGATCCGAACATTCATGTCACATAAGAGGAATTACAAAGGACATCTATGCTAGGTAGCACGAAATCATCAAAAATTCATTCTTTATCACTTCCCTACTCGAGGACGAGCAGGAGTTAAGCTTGGGGATGCTTGATACGTATCAAACGTATCTATAATTTTTTATGGTTTCATGTTGTTATCTTGTCTTCTTTGGATATTTTATGTACCTTTTTATATCTCTTTGGGACTAACTTATTAATTCAGTGCCAAGTGCTAGTTCCTGTTTTTTCTGTGTTTTTGACTCTTTTTAGATCTGATTTTGGAACGGAGTCCAAACGGAATAAAAACCCCAAAATGATTTTTTCCCGAACGGAAGAAGATCAGGGGGATTCTGGGCCAAGCCAGGTGGGCTCCAGGGAGCCCACAAGCTACCACTCCGCCACTAGGGGGAGGCGGCGGGGTCAGGGCTTGTGGCCTCCCTGGCCGCCCCCTGACCTAGATCCTTGGCCTATATATTCCCAAATATTCCGCAAAAAATCAGGGGAGCCTCGAAAATACTTTTCCGCCGCCGCAAGCTTCTGTTTCCGCGAGATCTCATCTAGAGACCCTTCTTGGCGCCCCGCCGGAGGGGACTTTGGAGTTGGAGGGCTTCTTCATCATCATCATCGCCCCTCCAATGACTCGTGAGTAGTTCACTTCAGACCTACGGGTCCGTAGTTAGTAGCTAGATGGCTTCTTCTCTCTCTTGGATCTTCAATACAAAGTTCTCCATGATCTTCATGGAGATCTATCCGATGTAATCTTCTTTGGCGGTGTGTTTGTCGAGATCCGATGAATTGTGGATTTGTGATCAGATTATCTATGATATATATTCGAGTCTTTACTGATTTCTTATATGCATGATTTGATATCCTTGTAAGTCTCTCTGAGTCTTTGGTTTTGTTTCGCCAACTAGATCTATGATTCTTGCAATGGGAGAAGTGCTTGGTTTTGGGTTCTACCATGTGGTGACCTTTCCCAGTGACAGTAGGGGCAGCAAGGCACACATCAAGTAGTTGCCATCAAGGGTAAAAAGATGGGGTTTTTATCATTGGTTTGAGATTATCCCTCTACATCATGTCATCTTGCTTAAGGCGTTACTATGTTCTTATGGACTTAATACACTACATGCATGCTGGATAGCGGTCGACATGTGGAGTAATCGTAGTAGATGCATAAAGTATCGGTCTACTTGTTTTGGACGTGATGCCTATAGATATAATCATTGCATAGATATCGTCACGACTTTGCGCGGTTCTATCAATTTCTCGACAATAATTTGTTCACCCACCGTCTACTCGCTTTCATGAGAGAAGCCACTAGTAAACACTACGGCCCCCGGGTCTATTCACATCCATCATTTACACCTCCGCTTTTACTTTGATTTGTAACTTTGTTGCTTTCAGTTCTCACTTGGCAAACAATCTATAAGGGATTGACAACCCCTTCATAGCGTTGGGAGCAAGCTTTTGGGTTTGTGCAGGATCTTGAGATACTCCTCCACTGGATTGATACCTTGGTTCTCAAACTGAGGGAAATACTTACCACCGCTACGCTACATCACCCTTTCCGCTTCGAGGGAACACCAACGCAAGGCTCCAAGGCCACGGGGGAAAATCCTTTGCATACTTGCGCAGGAAGTCCCTTAAGGCGTAGCCGCAGCAGAAGGATCAAGCCAAATATTCTCCCGTCGACGTGCCTATTTATGGCGCCATTGGAAGGTATTTTGTTGCAGTAGCATGCACCCCCTCCACTCATTCTAGCTCCGAGCTGCTTCTCCTACCTCCAGAAAAAATCGTTTCGCAGCTCAAACCCGTGTTCTTGCTCTTCTTGCTGGGATTTTTTGATCTCCTTGTGCAAAGCACCATTCACCAAACTATTTGGGGAAATTTCTCCTTGGTAAGTGACTCCTCCATTGGTCCAATTAGTTTTTGCTCTAGTGCCTTATACTTCGCGCATTTTTGCTGCCTTGGTGACCCTGTTCTTGAGCTTTGCATGCTAATTTTAGCTGGTCCCAAGTAGTTTTGATTCGTAATACGACCTCTAGGCACTTGTGGGAGTAGTTGTTATGAGTTTTGTTGAGCCTTGTTCACTTTTCCTTAGAGTCACTACAAATTTCAGAAATTTTCACAGATAGAAAAGGGAAAAGATGAGGAGGTTCTTAAGAGGCTCTTCAAGTCGTGACCCCAAGGATGATGGAAGTGAGAAGAAGCCCAAGTATCCGGTCCCTCGAGTTGTAGAAGTTCGAGCGTGCGAATGGCCAAGCGATGTGTTCTTACGCGCCGCCGGACTTTATGAGGACTTTTATCACTTGGTGGAAAACGCAGGCCTTACCGCCTTCGTTGAAGATAAGTGTCCACAATACCTCCTCCTCACTAATATCTTCGTACAAAGCTTATTGTTGTAGGAGAGGAGAGAGGAGTGTCTTGCGCTAGAGCTGCTAGCATACATTTTCCCGTGCTTCGGTACTTCTCATTATTCATGGGAAAATGTTTGATTCGCCGTGGGAAAGCTGGGTCCCTTAGCTCCCCAGATCTTGCGGTCTTGCATGAAGCCCTTTATAATGACAAAACTTATAGCTTGGGCGCTATACTAGCTCAACGGTTGAACATGAACCGTTCTAAAGGCGTTGTCTATGGAGGTATCTATGCTACCCGTCTTGCTAGACATTTTGAGATACCTATTAGACTGGACGAGGAAGAAGAGATTCTTCTTCCCGAGAGATATCTAGATTATGATAGCATGGTTCGCCATGACTTTCTTGATAGAGATATAAATAGAAGGATGATTTATAACCTGGTATTTAGTGAGGGTACTCGTGAGACTATTACTTTGCCTGCTCCTTCTTTGTTCAATATTCATGCAGGCAGGTACATTATTATGCCCTCGGACATCTACGCATATTGGGGCTTAGACCAACCACAGGTGCCCGCGCCCGAGCCACCTGTCGAGTACCAGACGCCAGTTTATCAATGGGATCCAGAGGAGCTCACATAGCACTCGCACCCTCGGTCCACTTTGGAGTACCCCAGAGCTGGTTATTTCTCTCCTTGGGAGTAGACCAACTTAGGCCAAAAGCCTAAGCTCGGGGGAGTACGTGTTTCTCACCGACTTTACATTCTTGCTTATGCTTTGACTTTGTTCGTCGGTGTTCACACTTTGCCAGTGTATCATCCATGCTAGTTTATTTTATTTTTCTCGTTTTCTTTTCGTGTGTCTGTCTAGTTTGAGAAAACCCAAAAAGATTTTTTTTCTTCTTTTTCTAGTTGGGAGCTTTCCCGTGTAAATAGTTTTCTTTTTCTTTGGGTAAAGGTAGAAGACCATGGTTACAATGTTTAGTGGCTCTCGCATGCATATCTATTTATCTGTTAAAGAGCCATATTACTTTGTCTTCTCCTTTGTGTTTGCCTGCAGATTCCAGCTTTAGTCCAGTGGACGAGCACTCTTATTATTGTTCACATCATTCAGTCGTGCAAGTGAAAGGCAATAATGATGATATATGATGAAGTGACTGAGCCTGAAAAAGCTGGTATGAACTCGATCTATTTTGTTTTTGTAAATATGACTAGCTCATCGTTCCTGATTCGGCTTTGTTGTGAGAGAAACATGTTTGTAATGACAACTTAGAGATCATAGTTTCTGATGCCATGCTTAATTAGCTAGGAGCTTATAATGGTTTTCCTTGGATGCCAACATGAATTTTGAGATGACTATGATGTAGTATGATAGGATGGTATCCTCCTTTGAATGTTTCAAGTGGCTTGGCTTGGCGTATGTTCACGCATGTAGTTGAAACAAAATCAACATAACCTTAATGATATTCATGTTCATGGTGATTTATGTCCTACTCATGCTTGCACTCAATGTTGGTTAATCTCAATGCATTTTGATGACTGTTGTAGCTCTCTAGTTGGTCGCTTCCCAGTCTTTTGCTAGCCTTCACTTGTACTAAGCGGGAATACTGCTTGTGCATCCACTTCTATAAACCAAAAGTTGTTCCATATGAGTCCACCATACCTACCTATATGCGGTATCTACCTGCCGTTCCAAGTAAATTTGCATGTGCCACTCTCTAAACCTTCAAGAAATAATCTGTTTTGCATGCCCAAACCGCTCATGTGGTGACAGGGGGCTATCAGTATCTTCCATGCTAGGCGTGTTATCCTCGATATGTGTTTATTCACAATCATTCACGAGAAAGGGGACGGTAATTGGAATTCCCAGTTCCATGCTCAAATCGAAAAGATAATTGCAAACAAAACTCCCCCTGGATTGATGTTGGTATGGACGGCACCCGAGGATTCGGATAGTCATGGAGTGTGATTGATTGGTGGTGGGGGAGTCAAAACTTTACTTTTCTGTTTGGGAACCGCCTATAGCATTATAGCGTGGAAGATGGTGAAAACTCTTAGTCATTGCGTTGACAATTAAAGCATGCCACCCAAAATTATTATTTCTGTTTTGAAAGCTTGAGCTCTGGCACCTCTGCAAATCAATGATTCCATTTGTGAAGGGCTTGTCTATTTATGTTCCTGTTGAGTCATCCTCTTCTTATAAAAGCACCAATTAGAGAGCACCTCTGTCATTTTTATGCTTTGCTTTTAACTATGATGAGTATGACTGTGACTGGATCTTCTTTGCCATGAATTACAATGTTTAGTCAGCCCTTGGTCTTTGAAGGTGCTGTGCATTTATGTTTTGCGGGCTCAGAAAGAGCTAGCGAGATACCATCTGTTTGTACTGCTTCATGATTGTTTTGATTGAAGTGTTGACGTTTGAGACTTATTATTATTTGCTCGCTAGTTGATTATGCCATTGATATGATTTTACCATGAGACCTAGATGTCATTTGCTTTTGTGGTTAGCTTGTGATCTTGCTGAAATTCTGGTTATGAGTTAGACATAGTTGCAACAACAAGATCAAACAGACTTCGTAAAAGTTTTTCTTTTGTCTCTTTCAGTTTGTCAACTGAATTGCTTGGGGACAAGCAAGGCTTTAGGCTTGGGGGAGTTGATACGTCTCCGTCGTATCTATTTTCCGAACTCTTTTGCCCTTGTTTTGGACTCTAATTTGCATGATTTGAATGGAACTAACCCGGACTAACGTTGTTTTCAGCATAATTGTCATGGTGTTGTTTTTGCGCAGAAATAAAAGTTCTCGGAATGACCTGAAAATTTACGTAGAATTTTTGTGGAATATATAAAAAATACTAGCGCAAGAATCAACCAGAGGGGTGGAGCTGTGAGCCCACAAGCTCAGCAGGCATGGGCCCCCCTGGCCGCGCCTGGCAGGCTTGTGGGGCCCACAAAACTCCACCGCCTCCAAATCCAGCTCTATTTAGTCCGTATCGCATGGAAAAAAAATCAGAGAGAAGAGTTCATCGCGTTTTACAATACGGAGGCGCCGCCACCTCCTGTTCTTCGTCTGGAGGGCAGATCTGGAGTCCGTTCTGGGCTCCGGAGAGGGGAAATCATCGCCATCGTCATCATCAACCTTCCTTCATCGCCAATTCCATGATGCTCTTCACCGTTCATGAGTAATCTCACCATAGGCTTGCTGGACGGTGATGGGCTGGATGAGATCTATCATGTAATCGAGTTAGTTTTGACGGGGATTGATCCCTAGTATCCACTATGTTCTGAGATTGATGTTGCTACTACTTTTCCATGCTTAATGCTTGTCACTAGGGCCCGAGTGCCATGATTTCAGATCTGAACCTATTATGTTGTCGCCAATATATGTGTGTTCTTGATCCTATCTTGCAAGTTGTAGTCACATACTATGTGTTATGACCCGGCAACCTCGGAGTGACAATAGCCGGAACCACTCCCTTAGATGACCATAGTATGAGGAGTTCATGTATTCACCAAGTGTTAATGCCTTGGTCCGGTTCTTTATTAAAAGGATACCCTTAATATCCCGTAGTTTCCATTAGGACCCCGCTGCCACGGGAGGGATGGACAATAGATGCCATGCAAGTTCTTTTCCCTAAGCATGTATGACTACATACGGATTACATGCCTACATTACATTGACGAACTGGAGCTAGTTACTTATCTCTCCGTGTTATGACTGTTGCATGATGAATAGCATCCAACATAATCATCCATCACCGATCCAATGCCTACGAGTCTTTTACTACTGGTCCTTGCTACGTTACTTTGCTGCTACTGCTGTCACTGCTACTGCTGTTACTCTGTTTCTACTGCTGTTACTTTGCTGCTACTTGTTACTCTTGCTAATGTTGCTATCACACTACTTTGCTACTGATACTTTGCTGCAGATACTAAATCTTTCAGGTGTGGTTGAATTGACAACTCAACTGCTAATACTTGAGAATATTCTTTGGCTTCCCCTTGAGTCGAATCAATAAATTTGGGTTGAATACTCTACCCTCGAAAATTGTTGCGATCCCCTATACTTGTGGATTATCACTATCCTAATAGCGAGGCTGACCCGGAGTCCCTCAAGCCACGTCGGGAGGGTGTCGTTTACATGGCAGGGACGACGATAGCTCATTATTCCATGGTGGATGGAGCGGCTAATGGCTCTAGTGGCTCGGCACCAGCTCTAAACGTTGCAGGGTCGATCAAGGCGCACGCTAAAGCCACGGACGACTTGATGCAGAGATGACGAAACTCTTCGAAACGCGAGTACTCATGGAAAATGAGGAGGAACATAACACAGAGATAACCAAACTGGGCAAGAAGATGACTAAAGTTCAAGAGGAGGTTGACACCGACAATACTCGTATGGTGGATTTATAGGCTCACATCCACAACAAGGTTGGACGCTTGAAGACAGAAGCTTGATAGTTAGGTCTTCATCGAGACACCTCGGAGGAAGTTCATCGGAGGAGGCATGAGAGTTGTGTGCCCCTTAATCTCGAGAGGGCACGCTTATTCAACACTCGATAGCGTACACCACGGACTGGACAACTACAGGATGATCAACCTCGTCAACCGGTTTAGCAGCGCCAAATAGTCCAACTACCACCGGCTCAATCATCACCTCGTCGTTTCCAAACACCGGCGAGTCACTTCTCCAATCCTGTGGACTTCATGTTGGCGGCAACTTGCAACCTTGAGGCACTCCCGATCATAGGAACCACTCTAATTGAAGTTGAAGCCAGTAACACCATTGAGTTGTTGAAGACAACAATCACTCAACAAGCGCATTATTAATGTAGTCGAAACCGGCTTCATTTTACTCATGCAAGTCGCAGCAAGAGGCGGAGCGCAGAGTCTCCTACTATTTCTAGCAGTGGCCGCAGACAACACGTTCAAAGCTCCCCAAACTGACATGTGGTTTTAGATGCACAAGCAATTGTCGATGCAGCTTGGGCTTTGCACGAAGTAGATGCGGCAGCCGCAGCGGCAGGTCAACTGCCTCCCTCCACACCCCAGCCGGTCTCATTGGGGGTTGGTCAAAGTAGTAGGACGATCATCATACTCTGCCTTGCGCCAGCCCTGTGCAATGAGCGTATGTCCAAAGATTTTAAGGGTCCTCGCAAGGTCCCGAATTACACAACTGATCTTGAGCCAGCTACATGGATAATGAGTTACAAGATAGCTATTGATATGATGGATGTAAGTGATGCGGTTTGCACCAAGTACCTAACCATGATGTTGGAAGGAACGACTTGCACATGGTTGAAAAACCTCCCCCCAATTCAACTAATACTTGGGAAGAGTTGAAGGAACGCTTCATAAAAAAATTCTAGGAACCTGGAAACCCCCAACGACGACTGTTAACTTACAACATTGTATTCAACAGACGGATGAATCTGCCCACCACTGGACTCATCGGGTTGCAGAGATCATTCATTCTTCGAACAGTATAACAGCTGCATAGGTTGTTTTAATTTTGGAGAAGAATTGCCTCTTCCAGCCTCTTGTCCAAAAGCTTGGGCTCCTCAAGCGAAAGGTTCAAGATATGGGAGACCTCATGGATGCCCTTACTAGATATGCTGATTCAGACAACATGAAAGATCCTGGTAATAGTAAGGGTCACCAGAAACATAGCTTCGAGCACAATGGGAATCATAAGAATCAAAGCAATGGTGGAAAGTGCAAGCATGCTTATGGCGGGTCAAATTTTCTTGCTAACACCAATACTGGTTTTAAGAATCATCACAGAACAATAACTCTAGAAAGGCTTACAATGGAAACAAGCCTCATAACTACGAAGAAGCACTTAAATCCCCTTTCCCAAAACATAGTTTCCCAGATAAGCCGGCCACTCACTCATGGGAGAATTGTTACGTCATGCAGGAATTCCGCAACCAGGCATATCAGAGTCACCAAGGAAGTGGAAGTGGCGGAAATTCCAGTTGTCCCAGCTCAGGCGGGTCTGAGGCCGACTCATATGGTGGTTTTGCATGCCAAGATTTCAAAGGATCACGCGGCTCAGGAGCTAATTTTTAGAGGCACCAAAACAACGGCGGTGGTGACCATCGCTCTGGGCAGGAAAATTACTAGCAAAATGACCAAGCCGGTTTTTAGAGCACTCCAAAGCAGTTGAACGGCAGACAATATCATGTGTTCACCACCAGCACTTGTACACATGATCGCAAGCTTCGGCATAGAGGCATCGATATGGTCGAGCTGGTTGTTCCGACATATTTAAACTAGTCTAAGCTCCCAATAACTTGGAGTAGAGAGGATCATCCTCCCCGGTTTGACAACCTAGGTGGTCTTTCTTTAGTGGTGGCACCTCAAGTTGGTGGTTATACACTCACGAAAGTACTCATGGACGGGGAAGCAGCATCAACATCTTGTACAATGACACATTCCGATGGATGAATCTCTTTGAGAAAAAATAGTAGCCTTCTACCATAGTTTTCCATAGAATTGTGCCTCAGAAGTCAGCATGTCCAATTGGGTGGATCACGCTTGAAGTCACTTTCAGTACAAAATTTAATTACCGACTCGAGTCTATGTCCTTTGAGGTGGTCAAAATCAAGAGCCTTTATCATGCACTCTTTGGACAACCGACTTATGCATGCTTCATGGCACGGCCTGGTTATGTCTACCTCAAACTCAAGATGCCTGGGCCAAATGGAACCATTTCTATTGGTGATAGTCAAAAAATTTATCACAAATGTGAGGTAGGAAATGCAGCCTACACTGAGTCAACTTGTGCAGTAGAAGAGTTGAAGTTTTACACAACTAATGTTGACTCGACACACATGACCTACCTCAAGAAGCCTACCACAGAGTCTAGCCCTTAACTCAAATTTAAGCCGGCATAGGATACCAAGAAGGTTGATTTTACTTGGGGAGATTCGTCCCAATAGTTCACCATTGGGACACGCATGGATCCAAATAGGAAAGCGTGCTCATCGAGTTCATCCGTGAGAACCAGGACACTTTTGCATGGAAAACTTTTGACATGCCTGGTGTGTTGAGTGAACTCGTTAAGAACCACCTCCATGTGGATTCAGAGATGAAACATATCCGACTATCTCCATCATTTTAACGAGGACAAAAAAAATCTAGTGGTGAAGAAATGGCCCGGATCCTAGCTGTCGGGTTCATCATTGAAGTTTTCCACCCAGAGTTTTTGGCAAATCCAGCGCTTGTTCTCAAGAACAACGACATTGTGCATGTGTGTTGATTATACGGATCTCAACAAAGCTTATCCCAAGGAGCCGTTTTCTCTTCCCCACATTGACCACATTATCGACTCTACAACTAGATGTGAGTGTTTGTGTTTCTTGGATGCTTACTCTGGTTATCAGCAGATTAAGATGGCTCTTGAGGATCAAGAGAAGACGGATTTCATCACCCCATTTGGAGCCTTCTGCTACGTTTCTATTCCTTTTGGGTTTAATAGCGCGGAAGCACATATCAATGATGTGTTCAGAACTGCCTACACGAACATATTGGATGCAATGTTCACGCTTATGTTGACGATATTGTGGTTAAATCCCAGAAGAAGTAGACTATGTTGGATGACCTTAAGGGAACTTTCGACAACCTTCTCACGTACAGAATGAAGCTTAGCCCGGCCAAATGTGTTTTTGGTGTTCCTGTGGGCAAATTAATGGGATTCCTGATTTCAAAGCATGGTATCGAGGCTAACCCGGACAAGATGAAAGCAGTAAACTCACTTGATAAGCCGGCTAATACCAATGACGTCGAGCGTATGGCGGGTCCTATCGCTCCTTCGAGACTGTTTATAATCCACCTTGGTGAAAAGGCGATTCCTCTCTACCAATTGTTGAAAAACACTTACAATTTGTCTTGACTGATGCTGCCTCGCACGTCTCTTGCGTATCTACATTTTTGGATTGTTCCATGGTATTATGTTATCATTTTAGAACACTTTTTATGAACTTACCTACCAATTTATATTATTTTTGAGCACTAACCTATTGACCTAGTGCCTAGTGACAATTGCTATTTTCTTCATATTTTTCCAATTATAGGTTCCAGTACCAAACGAAACCCAATTGGCTTGAAACTTTTAGTGATTTTTTTGTGGACCAAAAGAAGACCGTGGAGCATTGGAAGAAGTCCGAGAGGCGCACGAGGCCCCCACAAGCCATCAGGGCGCGACCTCGGTGGTCGTGGCCTCATGGCTTGTGGCCGCCTCGTCGCTCTCCCGACCCTGTTCACTGGCTTATAAATTCCTATTTACCGTAAAACCTTTAGAGGAGGTCCTGAAACACTTTTTACGTTGCCGCAAGTCTCCGTTCCGACGGGAGGCCATCTAGAGCTCCGTTCCGACACTCTGCTGGAGGAGGGATTCATCATGGAGGGCTGCTTCATCAACCTTGCTTCCCTCATGATGATATGTGATTAGTTCACCATAGACCTACGGGTCCATAGCAGTACCTAGATGGCATATCTATCTTTGTTTGATCTTCACTACTATGATCATCGCATCTTTGCTTTGATCCATATGATGTAACTCTTTTGTACGGTGCGTTTGTTGGGATCTGATGAATTGTGGGTTTATGTTCAGATTATTCATGATAAATATTTGAGTCTCCTCTGATATATACTACGATCTTATGTGCATGATTATGATAGGTTTGTAATTCTCTCTAGTCTATTGAAATAGTTTGGCCAACTAGATTGATATTTCTTCGGTGAGAGAGGTGTGTTGTAGTAGGTTCAACCTGGCGAGTTTCTATATCTCAGTGACATTAGGGGGAAAGTTGCATCTTTGTGTTGTTGTGACTAAGGTTAAAACGGTGGGGTTTATTCATATTTGTTGAGTTTAGTTGTCTACATCATGTCATCTTACTCCAAGCATTACTTAGTTTGTCATGAACTTAATACGTAGAGAGGCAAGCATAGAAGCGCTATTGAAGTGAAGTAATAGTAATAGGTGCAGACATGAGTTAGCCTATTTGTTTATGGAGGTGATGGCTATATTTACATGATCATTGCTGTGAAAATTGCATAACTATCGGCTTTTCTATCAATTTCCCAATAGTAATTTGTTTACCCACCATGTGCTATTTTCATGAGAGATGCCACTAGGGAAAGCTATGGCCCCCGGGTCTATTCGCAACATATTGCTAAAACCTCCAATACCTTGCTGCCATTTATTTACTTTTATTTTATGTTCAATTTATCATTATCGACAATTATCTACACACCTCATTCGCTTGCAAATGACCACACCAAGGGGATTGACAACCCTCTTGCCCGCGTTGGGTGCAAGCTATTTGTTCCTTTGTGTGCACCCGCTGAAGACGGTTGTGGTTGATATTCCTATTGGTTCTAAAAACCTTGGTTTCATAACTGAGGGAAATACTTACCAACTTTATGTTGCGATAACCCGTTCCTCTTCACAGAAAACCCAACGCAGATTATGAGTGTTAGGAAGGATTTCTGGCGCCATTGCTGGGAAATATCATCACCAACTATCAAGTAACTCCGCACAAAATTTCATTTACTTGTTCCATTTTTTATTTCTGGTATAGTTACTTTGTCTCCTATAAAAATAAAAATACAAAATATTTATCTTTGCTTGCTTAGCTTGTTACTAGATTGCATCTTCTCTCTCTAGTTTGCTTGTTACACTTGTTATTTTGCTCTCGTAGTCACCATGTCTCAAGATACTACTAAGTAGTGTGACTTTCCAAATACTAATAATAATAATTTTATTAGTACTCCCATACCACCCTCCACTAGTGCAGATGCTTTTGATATTAATGCTTCACTGCTAAATCTTGTCATGAAAGATAAATTTTTGGGAAGTCCTAGTGAGGACCCCGCTTGACATCTCAATACTTATGTGGAACTTTGTGATACGAAAAAGAAAAAGGACCTCAACAATGATATTGTGAAATTAAAATTATTTCCTTTTTCACTTAGAGATAAAGCAAAAGCTTGGTTTTCATCTTTGCCACGTAATAGTATTTGAACTTGGGATAAATGTAAAGATGCTTTCATTGCCAAGTATTTTCCCCCTGCTAAGATCATCTCCATAAGGAAGCAAATAATTAATTTTAAACAGCAAGAATATGAGCATGTTGCTCAATCTTGGGAGAGAATGAAGTTGATGATAAGAAATTGTCCAACTCATGGTTTAAACTTATGGATGATTATTCAAAAATTTATATGCGAGACTAAACTTTTCATCGAGAAATCTTCTAGATTCTGCTGCATGTGGTACCTTCATGGAGGTGACCATAGGAGAGGCCACCAAACTTCTGGATAACATCATGGTCAACTATTCTCAATGGCATACCGAAAGAGCTCCAACAGGTAAGAAGGTAAATTATGTTGAGGAAATCGCTAATTTGAGTGAAAAAATGGATGCTCTTATGAACTTGGTTGCCAATAAAAATGCTCATGTTGATCCCAATGATATGCCTTTGTCTACCTTTATTGAACGAAATAATGATGCTATTGATGTTAACTTTGTCTCTCGAAATAATTTTAACAATAATGCTTATAGAGGTAATTTCAATCCTAGGCCGTATCCTGGTAATTCTTCCAACAACTATGGAAATTATTATGGTAATTCCTATGGAAATTATTCTACAAATTCTAATAGGGTAACCTCTAATCTTGATAATATAATTAATGAATTCATTAATTCTCAAAAGGTTTTCAAGACTATGGTAGAGGAAGAATTGCATATTGTCGATACTTTGGCTAAAAATGTGGATAGAATTGCTCTTGATGTAGAAACTCTTAAAGTAAAACTTTTCCTCCTAGGCATGATTTTAATGATACTATTAAATATAACCAAGTTTCAATCAATGAGAGTAAGGAGAGGACCGCTAAATTGAAAGCTAAGCGAGAATTCCTAGAAAAGGCTCTTACACCCGGTTTTTACCATAATCATGATGAAGACCTTAGAATGATTGGCACTTCTCATATTGAATCTTTGTTTACTTCTGTGAACACTAATGATAAAGGGACTCTAGATGAGTCAACTTTAGTTAAGGAGCGTCCCATTTTCTTGGAGGGTGTTGATCCTAATGATAAAATTGAAAACAAGTGGGTTTGGAGAGGTCAAAATTTAACTAGTGATGTACCCACTATCTTGGATTACAAGAACTTTATTTATAATAACTGATCTTCAGCACAATGTATTTCCTTTTTTCAATCCATTATTAGCTCATACAATGCTTATGAACAAAATAAAGCTTTTAATCAACATATAGTGGAAGCTATGGTAAAAGCTTATGATGAGAAACTTGAGCTTGAAGTTTCTATTCCTATAAAGTTGCATGATGAGTGGGAACATATTATCAAGATGAATTCAATGATTTATGTGACCTTGGTGCTAGTGTTTCAACTATACCTAAAGCTTTATGTGATGTACTCGGTCTCACTAATATTGAAGATTGTTCCCTTAACTTGCATCTTGCGGATTCTACCATTAAGAAACCCTTAGGTAGAATTAACAATGTTATTATCATTGCAAATAAAAATTATGTGCCTATAGATTTTATTTTTCTTGATATTGATTGCAATCCTACTTGTCCCATTATACTAGGAAAACCTTTCTTACAAACTATAGGTGCAATCATTGATATGAAAGAGGGCAACATAAGGTTCCAATTCCCATTAAAGAAAGGGATGGAACAATTCCCTAGAAAGATAATCAAACCACCTTATGAATATATGATAATGGCCACTTATGTATTAAATTTCAAAAATGGCAACACTTGAAACTATGCAATATGCCTAGCTAGAGGTGTAAAACATTAGCGCTTGTTAGGAGGCAACCCAATAGTTATCTTAAAAAAATTCACTTTATATTAGTGTGTGATAACATGATTATTGTTGCTGTAATTATTATGTTTTTATGTTTTAATTAGTGTTTGTTTCAAGTAAAGGCTTTGGGATGATTTGCAAGATGAGTAGAAATTAAATGTAGCAAAAATAGAAACTTTGACGCTGAGTGTAGAATTTCTTTGTTTTACTGGAGTGTCTTTTTAAGCTGCATTTTTACACAATACTGATATACACATTCTCTAGGGAATCCTAATGTTTCATAAATTTTGCATTTACAGAAGTATGTCAATTAAATATATTACTACAGATTGTTCTGGTTTAAACAGATTATGTTTTTGCATGCATAGTTTGCTTGTTTTGATTATGCTACGGATTATATCGGGGGTTATAAGCCATGGAGAAGTTAGAATACAATAGCTTATGCTAAAATAAAAGAAGAATCAATTTATAACTGTACCTAAAGTTGTTTATTATGTTGCCTATACTAACGGATCTCATGAAGTTTTGTTGAGTTTTGTATGATTAAAGTTTTCAAGTTTTGGGTGTTATCTCGATGGACAAAGGAATGAGAAGTGGCAAGATCCTAAGCTTGGGGATGCCCAAGGCACCCCAAGGTAATATTCTAGGAAGACTCAAGCCTCTAAGCTTGGGGATGCCTCGGGAAGGCATCCCCTCTTTCGTCTCAATTCATCGGTATGTTACTTGGAGCTACATTTTCATTCATCACATGACATGAGTTTTGCTTGAAGCGTTATTTGCATTTGTTTACTTTTACTTTCTTTTCGCCACAGTCATTATTTTTTGGACACACCTATTAGAGGGAGATATCATCAAAATGATATGTTAGAATACTCTATGTGCTTCACTTATATCGTTTGAGCTTAGCAGTTGCTCTAGTACTTCACTTACATATTTTTTAGCACAGTGGCATGTAGATTTTATAGAAATAATATGCTCTCGTTCTTCACTTATTTTTTTTAGAGCTAGTAAATATTGATGGTAATTTTTCATGGGTCATAAGATTAGATCAAAAATAATGAGTGTTCAGTAAGTGATAATTAAAACCATCATGTAACACTTATAGAGAAATTGTGGTTAATGATATTGATGTGGTGATATGACAAGGTGTGAGTGCATAATGATTAATTCAGAGAGGTGTTGATATTAAGAGATGTTAAAACTTCTTGAACATCTGACAAATTAAAAGGGCATGGTGATGATGTGTGAGCATTTCTATTCCTTGTCGAAAACCTAGTGTTGTTTCTAGTCGAAGTCGCGTGATGGTTAATTCCTACCAACCCTCTCCCTCAGGGCATGCGAGTAGTACTTTGATTTGTGATAAGACTAATAAAATATTGCAATAAGTATATGAGTTATTTATGACTAATGTGATAACATGGACATATGCAATCTCACCTCATAATATTTGCTAGCCTCTCTAGTACCGCGCATAGCCCATTCTCACCTCGAGGATTGGTGCAACTTTCACCGGTGCATCCAAACCCCGTGACATGATACGCTTTATTTGCATAAGCCTTATTATATCCTCCTAAAAATAGCCACCATACCTACCTATTATGGCATTTCCCTAGCCATTCCGGGATATATTGCCATGCAAATTCCATCGCCATTTCACATGACTAGTTCATTCATCATCATATTGCTTTGCATGATCATATAGAGCTGACATAATATTTGTCGAAAAGCCACCATTCATAATAGCATTTGTGGGAAATCCAAAAAAATATCATATGCTGAATACATGTCATGCTAGATCGTTGCATATCCTGGTACGCTCCCAGAGGCATTCGTATTGGAGTCATGTTGCTTCATTCATCATATCGAGTTATCCATGAGTTGTAAGTAAACAAAAGCATGATGATAATCATTATTAGAGCATTGTCCCAGTGAGGAAATAAAGATGGGGGAGGCCAAATGATCCCACCATAATAAATAAAAATGATAGAAAAATACTGAAGGGACTTTGCTACTATCCTTGACCACACTTGTGCCTCAAAGCGAGTTGATTGCATTAGTTCTTGGCAAGAAATGAAAATGAGTGAGTTTGTTGGCAGAGTCACCCCTCAAGAAGTATCACTTGCTGGGGATCCTTGGAGTTGAAGTATCACTTGATGAAGCATAGCTAGTAGTGGCCTTGGGAACCCACTTGACCATGGCTTGAGATTCTTCTTCAAATGAGTCAATTTCCTCTTGGAGATTGTATTTTCCCTTGAGATTGTGTTCTTGTGGTGGAAGATCATATTGAGCTTGTGTTCCCTTAGAGAGAGTAGGATCATACTTCTTATTTTGGGGAATAAAATTTGTCTTTGGGGTATTAATCTTCTTCCCATTCAACTCCATTGGCATTGACTTTTATTCAAAACCAATACCTTGGTTCTTTGGATGACACCCTTGATTGCGTACAATCTCCTCAAATTGCTTACTGTCGACAATACTCTTGTAGACACCTTTTGTGACATCCCGGGATTAGGCTACAGTAATCTCCGTAATTGAACTACAGTAACCCTATGCAAAGGATGCCATGTCACCATGTTTCCTATCGTTGATCTCGCGATTCTTTGAGACAGTTCGAATTTAAATTTACAACTAAAATCAAACGAGAAAAAGTTATAAGGTTGAAATAAAAATGTCGGGGGAGTTATAAAAAAAATCCCTAATGAATTATAAAGTGAACCGGGATTTTTAAAATTTATTTAAATCCCTATATAATTAAAATAGAAAGCTATATATATATATAAATAGAATAAAATAAAGTAAAAGAAAGAAAAAAATAAATACAAAAAAGCAACAAAGCCCGTGGCCGACTCGGCCAAAGTGGCCCAGCTGGCCACACCCACGAGCGCCCCAGCACCCAACGCTAGCGCCGGCCCCTCCCACCCCCGCACTCCACCTGCCACCGCCAAGGGGCGAGGGCAACCCCCTTGTCACCCCCACCTATCCCACCTACCCCGTCGCTCGCCCCAGATCCCACTCGGCACCCCCCCCTCGTGAGCGCCACCTACTCCCTCCCCTGCTCGCCCCATCGCGCCCCCTCCCCACCTAAACCCCTCGCTCCCGTTTCCCCTACCTCATGAACGAGGCAGGCTTTCCCCAGATCCCCGTCGCCCCTACGGCTTCTCCTCCTCCCACGCCTCCCTCCTCTCCCTTGCGCGCCGCCGCCCCACCCCATCTCCAACGCTACAGCACCCCACAGCCTCCCCCACCTGTGCCACCACGTCCCCTCGCGCCTCACCTGGCCATCACCACCGCCGAACCCCGTCGCGCTGCACTCGTGCCTGAACCCCGATGGCGGCGCCCTAGCGCCCTTCCCCCTCAAATCGACACTCCCCGGCGAGCACCTCCCCGACGGCCTTCCTCCCCGGCGAGCACCTCCCCGACGGCCTCCCTCCTCACCACCTCCGGCGGCCGAACCCCCTCTCCCGGGCAAGACCCACCACGGCCCTCCACCGGCGGCCCCTCCCTCTGGCCGCCCTCCGGCGGCCACCTCGCCTCCTCCGGGCCGGATCCGACCGGCCCAGGCCCCCTACGTCACCGGAGCCTCCTCAACGTCGTCACCACCACCGGAAGGCTCCTCCTTGCCGGAACCGCGCCGACTCCCCATGCACTTCGTCTTCACCGGTCCTTCCCGTCAATGCCGGTGAGCTCCTGGCCCCGGCCATCCTCTCCATCTCCCTGTCCCGGTTCTGTTCCAGCGATCTCCGCCGCGTTCCAGCGCCGTTGGGTTCGTGGAGGTGGAAGTTGCCTCATACCTCTCTCTGTTGAGATGAGAAGGTTCCTGTGAGAGGATGTCTGTTAGCAGAGAGGTTAGAGATGAGTTAGAAAAGAAAATATGTATAATGATGTATATCTGTATGTATGTATTAGATGCATGTATGTATGTATGTACTATTATGTATGTATGCATGTGATGGGGTTATAGTCCCAGGGTAGGGTCATAGGTTTGCCCTATAGGTCCTACCCAAGGACTACCCTTCATAGAGGATAAGGCCCTTAGACAGTTCCGACTGAACTAAGGACGCCCCCATCATCCAGTCGGCGACGATCCACTCGAAGCATACCTAACGTACCGACTGGAATCCACTCTGTACGTCGTAACCTCCCAGGAGGGCAACGGTCATACGTTTTTCATACACCATAACTAGCATTTAAGGCTTACGTTACTAGTAATGCCGGTGTTTACTCGGCACTACTCCACCCCTGTCCACCGGACCATTATGAAGGGCAGCGCACTCTATATAAGCCGCCCTTCACCACTGGTACAGGGGTTGGCACTTGTTGTAATCCCTTTATTCACTCAACACAAAGCTCCCAAGAGCACTGAGACATAGGGCTTTTACCTCCACCGTAGAGGGGCCTGAACTCATACATCCTCGTCGTAGCTAAGGCTCTGCCCATATACTTTCGTACCCCGTACTTCTACTGTCAGACTTATACCCACGACAGTTGGCGCCCATCGTGGGGCAGGCGTCTAAGAGACTTCCGGCGAGTTTGCGATTTCATCTTTTCGTCATGTCATCCGACGGAGATCTGTGCATGGGTCGTGAGATCCTCTTCGGTGCACTATCCTTCATCGCCGATGATTCGGCATGGCTTCAGGATGCGCCCCTCGACACCGAGACGCTTCCGAGTCGCGGGGCTACGCAGTTCCCTGCCAGTTCCTGCAGCGTTCGTCTTCTCCAGCCATTGACCCCGGTATCGATTTTCGCCCCCGTCACGCGCCGCAACAAGCGGTACAGTCGTTCGTGGCTCCAGCGTTGGGTGCGACACGCCGTAGCGCGACAAAACGTGTCCTCTCAAGTGGCGGTGCTCGAATCGGTTGTGGTCCCACGGTCATCCTAGTGCTTGGAGTCAGTTCCGACTGATCTACCTTCCGAGTATCAGGGTCACGGGCCTGCAGCCGAAGTACTCATGTCCGATTCCCACGAAAGTCCCTCCAGGACTGGTCGGAACAAGGGTGAGATCGGAGAATCATCCGGCGCTCATCGTCAGCACCCTCGTCCTTCCGGTCGACGCGCTCGCTAGAGCAACGTCGAGGTGTTCCGCACACCCATCCTCAACTTGGCTGCTACCCCCAGGATTGTTGATTCTCTCCAGCCGACTGATTCGAAGGCTGGTAGAGGAATCGAGAAGATCCGTGCCTTGTTACATACGGCGCAGCAGCAAAACTCGACGGTCTCCCAGTCGCACAACAAGATCAACAAAAGTTCCGTTCAAGCGAACACACATCGGTCGGTTTTCAGTCCCGACTCTCACCAGCGACGCAGAGGGGGCAGCCGTTCCAGGGACCCGAGTCGGAATCCGCTTTCCATTCGGTCTCATTCCGAAGATCGTCGCCGTTCGCGTACTCCTCCGTGGAGTGGTCCTTACGGACCCCGGCATTACGATGATCATCGTTCAGTCGGTGGCGCGCATGATCAAAGGCCTGATGCAAGAGGGTATATCACTCAGAAGAAGGTTGATAGAAGCCGAGCCCACCGTGATGGTCACGATAGAGATCATCCGAGTGGAAGCAGGACCGTTGTTTCTGGTCCCGAGTGCTTCAGTCGGGCCATTCACTCGGCCGACATCCCTCCCAACTTCCAATTGGCGACAGGAATCAGCAAATTCACAGGAGAGTCCAAACCAGAAACTTGGTTAGACGACTACAGAGTGGCGGTCCAGATTGGTGGCGGAGATGACCATGTCGCCATGAAACATCTCCCGTTGATGCTCGACGGTTCGGCTCGAGCTTGGCTAAACCAGTTAGCTCCATCAAGCATTTATAGTTGGGCAGATCTGTCCCAGTCTTCATCAGGACCTTCGAGGGTACGTGCAAATGCCCTGTTGGTCTCATAGAGCTTCAGCACTGTGACCAGAAGCAAAACGAGCCCTTGCGCGATTTCATCCAGGGCTGGACAACCCTCTACCACACGGTGGAGAATGTTACAGAGCACCAAGCAGTCTGCGCCTTCAAGGCAGGCCTTCAGTACAAAGATCTATACCTGAAGTTTGGTCGGACAGGCGACATCTCCATGAGCAAGATGATGGAGATAGCCGCGCGCTATGCAAATGGCGAAGAGGAGGGCCGCATACGTAGCGGCAAGCATAAGTCAGTCGCTGACGGAGATGGGAGCAGCAGTCGGAAGCAGAAACAGAAAGCCCAATCCACTCCTCAAGCAGAGGCGGCAGTCGTTACAAATGCTAAGTTCAAAGGCAAGGGGAAAGCACAGTACATCCCCAAGAAGAAATTGTCAGGAAATTCCATCCTAGATCAACCGTGTCCAATCCACACGACGACGGATGAAGAAGGCAATGTCATATTGCTGAAACATACCACTCTGCAGTGTCGCCTCCTGATCCAAGGATTCGGTGAAGGAAAGCCGAGTGAGAAAGACACCGAGCAAGGTGATGAGGACAAGGAGGATCCATTCCCTCAAGTCCATGCAACATTAATGATTTTTGCTGATGTAGAAAGCAAAAGTCGACTGAAGCTGGTCAAGAGGGAGGTAAACATGGCAACCCCATCCACTCCCATGTTCCTCAAGTGGTCACAGACTACAATCACTTTTGATCAGTCAGACCACCCAGCACACGTACCCACCCCAGGGAGACAAGGTCTGGTCGTCGACCCGATGGTGGAAGGAGTTAGGCTGCGCAAGGTCCTCATGGACGGCGGCAGCGGCTTGAATATCATGTACGCCGATACTCTCAAGGGAATGAGCATTCCGATGTCCAGACTTAGCGAGAGCAGTATGCAATTCCATGGAGTCGTCCTAGGAAGAAAGGCTAAATCACTCGGCCAGATTGCGTTGGATGTCGTTTTCGGCTCTGACAAGAATTTTCGCAAAGAGAAGTTAACATTCGAGGTGGTAGACTTCCAGAGTGCATACCATGCCATTCTGGGCCGTCCGGCATACGTACGTTTCATGGCCCGTCCATGTTACGTATATTTGAAGCTGAAGATGCCTGGTCCCAAAGGCGTGATTACTGTCACATGCAATCGGCAGCGGGCGAGGAGTGTCTGCAGCAGGGTCGAGAATTGCTGACCATCAGATGGTTGTGCTCGAGTTGGATGAGTACAAGAATATTGCCTACCCCGCTGACCTGATGCGTTCAAAGAATCCAGCTTCCGAGTCCGCATTCCAGTCGGCGGGAGACATGAAGAAAGTAAGCATCCACCCGACGGATGCCACCGCCGCCCCAACAAACATCTCCACCACCCTTGATCCAAAATAGGAAGCCGAGCTCATCCAATTCCTCCGTGAGAACTGGGACATTTTTGCATGGAAGCCTGCTGACATGCCAGGTGTATCCAGGGAGTTGTCTAAGCACCGACTGCATGTGGACCCTGCCGCTCGGCTCGTCCGAGAACGCCTACGTCGGTCCGCCGCGCACAAGAGAAAAGCAATCGGGGAGGAGGTAGCTAAACTTCTGGCTGCCAACTTCATTCGCGAGGTACACCACTCCGAGTGGCTCGCTAATGTTGTCATGGTGCCCAAGAAGGACAAGTCTCTCCGTATGTGCATCAATTTCAAGCACCTTAATAAGGTTTGTCCGAAAGACCACTTCCCGCTCCCCCGCATTGATCAAATCGTTGATTCGACTGCGGGTTGCGAGCGCTTATCCTTCCTTGATGCCTATTCGGGCTATCATCAGATCCGTCTGTATGGTCCAGATGAATTAAAAACATCTTTCATCACCCCATTCGGGTGCTTCTGTTACATCACTATGCCATTCAGTTTGAAGAATGCAGGAGCAACTTTTATGCGAATGATCCAAAAATGCCTTCTAGACCAGATTGGTCGAAATGTGGAGGCATATATGGACGATATCGTAGTCAAGTCACGCAAAGGTTCCGACCTGTTGACTGACTTGGCAGAAACATTCACCAACCTACGTAGGTACGATATCAAGCTCAACCCAGCCAAGTGTTCATTCGGTGTTCCCAGCGGGAAGTTACTCGGTTTCTTCGTTTCCGAACAAGGGATCGATGTCAACCCCGAAAAGATCGGGACCATTGTTCGAATGGAGCGGCCGGTAAGAGTACATGACATACAAAAGCTCGCAGGTTGCCTAGCGGCTTTGAGCAGGTTTATCGCTCGACTCGGCGAGAAGGCGTTACCTCTGTACTGACTCATGAAGAAGTCAGATACCTTCGAGTGGACAGACAAAGCCCAAATCGCATTCGACGACCTCAAAGCCCTGCTTTCCACCCAGCCGGTTCTTAGTGCCCCGCTCAGTAAAGAACCCATTCTTCTGTACATCGCAGCTACAAATCAAGTCTTCAGCACCGTTCTGACAGTCGATCGCGAAGAAGAAGGCAAAGCGTACAAGGTTCAGCGGCCAGTATATTATGTTTCCGAAGTCCTGACTCCTTCCAAGAAGAGGTATCGCCATTATCAGAAGCTTATTTATGGGATCTACATGACTACAAAGAAGGTGGCTCATTATTTCCAAGACCACTCGGTATCTGTCATATCTGATGCTCCGTTGTCGGAAATTCTCCACAATCGGGACGCATCAGGCCGAGTGGAGAAGTGGGCAATGGAGATGCTATACTGCGACATCAAGTTCGAAGCCAAGAAAGCTATAAAGTCTCAAGCTCTTGCTGACTTCATAGCAGAATGGGTAGAACACAACAGCAATAGATTCACATCTACTCGGCTCATTGGACCATGTTCTTCGATGGGTCCAAGATGTTGAATGGCTCCGGCGCCGGCGTAGTGCTCATATCCCCAAAAGGTGATAAACTCAAGTATGTGTTGCAGATCCATTTTGATTCTTCCAACAACGAAGCTGAGTATGAAGCTCTCCTTTACGGGTTGCGCATGGCCATCACACTCGGCGTCCGTCACCTGATGGTCTATGGCGACTCAGATCTAGTGGTTAATCAAGTAATGAAGGAGTGGGATGTAAGGAACCCCACCATGACTGCATACTGCAACGCAAGAAGAAAGCTTGAAAAGAAGTTCGAAGGTCTGGAACTTCACCATGTTCCCCGACTGAAAAACCAAGGTCATGGAGAGGAACCCGTGCAACCAAAGAGCTCAACAGATCAGACTGAAGTCGAGGTTCCCGCTGTGGTTGACCTGGTCATGGAGATTCTAGCTGTCATTCCCGAATGGACTGTGCCATTCATTGCGTACATCCTGATGCAAGAGTTACCGGAAGACGAAGTCCAAGCTAGGCAGATCGTTCGCAGGTCGAAGTCATTCACCGTCGTTGATGACCAGTTATACAGAGAAAGTGTTTCAGGCGTCCTTCAGCGGTGTATCTCTCCTGAGGAGGGTCGGTTAATTTTGGAAGAAATTCACTCGAGAACCTGCGGCCATCATGCCTCCTCAAGGGCAATCGCCGCCAAAGCATTCAAAGCTGGTTTCTTCTAGTTGCGGGCAAATGAAATGGCAAAATATATAGTCGACCATTGCGAAGGTTGTCAGTTCTATTCAAACAAGTCCCACAAGCCAACGTCCGCGCTGAAGACAATTCCCCTTTCTTGGCCATTCGTCGTGTGGGGGTTAGATACAGTTGGACCATTCAGAACAGGCCAAGGAGGATTCACCCATCTGCTGGTAGCAGTCGACAAATTTACCAAGTGGATTGAAGCCAAGCCAATCAAGAAGCTTGATGCCCTTACGGCCATCAAATTTATCAGAGACATCATCGCCAGATACGGGGTTCCACACAGCATAATCACCGACAATGGCACAAACTTTGACTCGGACAGGTTCAAAGGTTTTTGCGAAGGCCAAGGTATCCGAGTGGATTTTGCATCCGTTGCGCACCCCCAAACAAATGGGCAAGAGGAGCGGGCGAATGGACTCATTCTTCAAGGGTTGAAGCCTCGACTCTTGCGGGAAGTTGGACATGCCACCGGCGCATGGGTCACTGAGCTGCCTTCGGTGTTGTGGGGCCTCCGAACGACTCCGAATACATCGACAGGACCATCCCCGTTTTTCCTCGTTTATGGAGCAGAGGCAGTCCTTCCGAGTGACATGCTTCACAACTCTCCACGAGTCGAACACTTTTCCGAAGCCGAAGCAGAGCAAGCCAGGCAAGACGGAGTAGACCTTTTAGAAGAGGAGCGCGAGATGGCATTGATCCGTTCAACAATTTATCAGCAAGATCTGTGGCGATTTCATGCGCAGCACGTCAGGAGCCGCACATTCCAAGCAGGCGACCTGGTGCTCCGAGTGGATCAACAGAGACCACACAAGTAAGCTCCCGCCTGGGAAGGACCGCTCATCATTTCTAAGGTGCTGAACAACGGAGCGTATCGACTCTACAACCTCGACAGGGAGACGGACGAGCCGCGAGCATGGAATGGAGATCTACTGAAGTGCTTCAACACATAACCGCCGACACAAACAATGTAAAGAACATATGTCATCGAAGTTTCTTGCTGATTCAAAATTCTTCCGCGTTTGCAGACTCCGTTCTAAAAAACTTGCTCCGAGTGTGCACCAAAAGACACACTTGGGGACTTAGCTGCGACCCAGAGTCGCCTAAGTAAACAACTCGCTCCGAGTGTGCACCAAAAGTCACACTCGGGGACTTAGCTGCGACCCAGAGTCGCCTAAGTAAACAACCTGCTCCGAGTGTGCACCAAAAGCCACACTCGGGGACTTAGCTGCGACCCAGAGTCGCCTAAGTAAACAACTCGCTCCGAGTGTGCACCAAAAGTCACACTCGGGGACTTAGCCGCGACCCAGAGTCGCCTAAGTAAACAACTTGCTCCGAGTGTGCACCAAAAGTCACACTCGGGGACTTAGCTGTGACACAGAGTCGCCTAAGTAAACAACTTGCTCCGGGTGTGCACCAAAAGTCACACTCGGGGACTTAGCTGCGACCCAGAGTCGCCAAAGTAAACAACTTACTCCGAGTGTGCACCAAAAGTCACACTCGGGGACTTAGCTGCGACCCAGAGTCGCCTAAGTAAACAACTTGCTCCGAGTGTGCACCAAAAGTCACACTCGGGGACTTAGCTGTGACCCAGAGTCGCCTAAGTAAACAACTTGCTCCGAGTGTGCACCAAAAGTCACACTCGGGGACTTAGCTGCGACCCAGAGTCACCTAAGTAAACAACTTCCTCCGAGTGTGCACCAAAAGTCAGACTCAGGGACTTAGCTGCGACCCAAAGTCGCCTAAGTAAACAACTTACTCCGAGTGTGCACCAAAAGTCACACTCGGGGACTTAGCTGCGACCCAGAGTCGCCTAAGTGAACAACTTGCTCCGAGTCTGCACCAAAAGTCACACTCGGGGACTTAGCTGTGACCCAGGGTCGCCTAAGTAAACAACTTACTCCGAGTGTGCACCAAAAGTCACACTCGGGGACTTAGCTGCGACCCAGAGTCGCCTAAGTAAACAACTTGCTCTGAGTGTGCACCAAAAGTCACACTCGGCACTTAGCTGTGACCCAGAGTCGCCTAAGTAAACAACTTGCTCCGAGTGTGCGCCAAAAGTCACACTCGGAGACTTAGCTGCGAGCCAGAGTCACCTAAGTAAACAACTTGCTCTGAGTGTGCGCCAAAAGTCACACTCGGGGACTTAGCTGCGACCCAGAGTCGCCTAAGTAAACAACTCGCTCCGAGTGTGCCGAAAAGTCACACTCAGGGACTTAGCTGCGACCCTGAGTCGCCTAAGTAAACAACTTGCTCCGAGTGTGCACCGAAAGTCACACTCAGGGACTTAGCTGCGACCCAGAGTCGCCTAAGTAAACAACTTGCTCCGAGTGTGCACCAAAATTCACACTCGGGGACTTAGCTGCGAACCAAAGTTGCCTAAGTAAAGAGCTTCCTCCGAGTGGGCACACAAGTTATACTCGGAGGCTTAGCTGAGTCACCTAAACAAAAACCACGAGCCAAAATCGTGTCAAAAATACTCAGCGAAAGAAGAGCAAAAGATCCGGTTCGAATTCAAGTTGAGTTCTACGATCACTCGGCTCGGTGTGAATCAAGTTTATCCACACTGAGCCACGAATGTACCGGCGAACAACAGTGGCCAAAGTTTAATACAAACTCCACTCGGCATACCGAGGTAAATGCGCGTTCAGCATAAAGTTCATCAAGCAGCGTCGGGGCTGGCACGCTCCACGAAGGTGTCGAGGTCGATTCCATAAGCAGTCCGAGTGGCCGTGTTGAGGAAGGTCTCCATGAAGTCTTCAAATCGAAGCTTCTTGGTGTTGGCGACCTGCAACGTCTTCAGCTTGTCTTCACGGGCTTCCTTACAATGCACTCGGACCAGAGACAGCGCCACGTCCGTGCCACACCGAGCGGCAGACTTCTTACATGCCTGCGCTCTGCTTGGAACATCCTCCAGTCGAGTCATCAACCCCTCTATCTCATTCCGGGAGTCATCTTCAGGCCACAGCTCTTTGTCAATTCGGCCGAGAACTTCTCTCAGGGGACCAATGAAACGACCCACCTTGTTAAGGTGGGTATTCAGTTGGAACATGTCCCGGTTAGCTTCATCACCGAGTGGAACATTCGGTTGCCTAAGCACCGGTTCAATGTCGGCGGTCTTGGGTTCAATGTCCCGACAGAAATCTGCAAAGAAAAGACAGGGAGAAAATAAGCGCGGAGTGAACTCCAAAGTCAAAGAGCACTCGGCAAGCAACTTACCACCAAGCATTGCGACCATCTTCTTCGCCCAGCTGCCGACGTAATTCTCCTGCGCTTTGCACCAAGCGTTCATCGACTTCAGCTGGCCCACTCAATCAGATCTCTCCTTCTTCATATTTTCTAACTCGGCTAACAGTGCCTTCTTAGTATCCCGAGATTCCGCCAAAGATTTTTCTCGTTCAGAGAGAGCCTTCTTCATGCCAGCCATATCATTCGCAGCTACCTCCAAGTCGGTAGAAAGTTGAGTCTTCTCAGCCATCAGAGCATAATAGGCCGATCCCACTTCACAAGTCTTTTGTCAAAGAGACACAAAGGGAGGATCAGCCAAATTCAACAAGGAAAAAGTCTCGACAGATATGACAAAACAATCAAAACTCAAGATTCTTCAGACCCCTGCCGATGCAAGCAATCGACAGCGGTCTCGGGGACTACACCCAGTGGGTTCACTGAGGGTGACCCCACTGGTATGAAGCTCGAACAGGTCGGTCCCATTGAGCTCCATAGCAAACCAACAACACTATGAGACTACTATTACTCGACCCGAGTAACACTACTCTCAGAGACTACACCCACTGGGTGCACTCGGCGTGCCCCCACTGGTACCATTCGGGCAGATCAGCTCTGATCTATAGAGATTATGGAAAATACATATAAAGACAACTGCCGGTGCAAACACTCGGCGGAAGTCTTGGGGACTACACCCACTGGGTTCACTCGGAGTGAACCCACTGGAAAATTAACCTACTGTATCCGAATATCTCGCCAAAACCCCCAGTGGGCACCAAGAGGAATGTAAACACTTACTAGTGCTCTTCTTGTACAGGGACGCAACGGAGTCATATGCTCCCTTGGCTTCACCCACCATCAGCTCCACTTCTACCATGGCATCCTTGGCGTCTCCTACTTGATCTTCTGGGATGCGTCGGGCAGCATAGTGAACAGTCGACGGACCCGGCGTGACAGAAGGCGCCCTAGGTATCCCGAGCTCCCTGAGCATCCCGAGCTCTGCTCCAGTCGGTTCCGCCATGAAGGCCACCATCTCAGTCGGCGGCACGCTCATGGCGGGGTTGGCAGCAGGTTGGATAACCCCAGGGACAGACGCCAAAGCTGGTTCCGACCTCCTTTGGTCATCGTCGTCCAGATGGATCACCTCCGAAGGAAGCCCGACTGAACAAAATAAAAATACAGAAAAAGATCAAGATCAAAGACAATACTCGCGAAACGGTAATACAGCTCTCAGAGTCGTGACAACGTACCTTGCTGGGACGTGGCAGCGTTATCAGTGTCCATGGGATCGTCACCTTGACGCGGTAGAGAGGTGGCGGAGGTAGCAGCTCTGTTGAGTGAAATCCATTCGACGGGTAAACATGAATTCCCAAAAAGAAGAGTCCAATCGGATACTGAAGGAAGATGGAAGAGCGAAGATACTTACGCTGAGGCGACCGGAACAGCGATCCTCATCCGGGGCAAAGCTTTCCGAGGTTTGGACCCGCTGGGTTTAGCCACCTTGGATGGTTGATCCACGGGCTCGGCAGAAGAACCCCTGGTTCTCTTCACACTCCGAGCACTCGGGGCCACGGGAGGAGCCGGCGGAACAGCGGGGTCATGACGGTGCTTGGTTCGGTGTTCTGGTGGTGAGGGTGACGAGCTCTGCTCTTCACTCTCCTCCTCCTCTTGCTTTTCCTCCTCCGTCTCCCTACTGTCACAGACGTACTCGGCACTACCCGCGCTACCCTCCATGCTGCCTTCTTCTTCCTCAACCGAATCCCCACCTGAGACTGCAGAATGCCAGTTCGTCCACTCCTGCACAAAACACAGTCGGCAGCGTCAGTCGGCGAGACAAGAAAAGCAATAAAACTGAGAAGGTTAAAGGCACTCGACAACATGTACTCACCTCATTCGGAGGAGGATTTTGGGCACGGAAGGCCTTCACCCGCCGAGCTCCCACGGGGTTATCACATGTGCCCGTGATGCTGCGGACCCACGCACCCACGGTCTCCTCGCTCACGTCTTCAGGATGGGGGGCCCGTGTAATGCCACATTGCGTGGTCTCGGGCCTGGAGCGGCTGGATGCGTCGACCCAGAAAAGTCTCCAACAGGTCCATGCCGGTGAGTCCCTTCCGGACGACTGCTATCAGCGCGTCGATCAAAGGCTGGATCTGGGTTTTTTCTCCCTTAGAGAGCGCTAGCTTCCTGGGAGGGCCCGGACGGTCTAAACTGAAGGGTGGTAACCCACTCGAGGCATTCGCGCAGGCAATGTCCTAGCAATAGAACCAGGACGATTGCCAGTTCCTAACCGACTCGGATAGCTGAAGGGAGGGATAACTACTTTTCGTTTTCTTCTAAAATCCTAAACCCCTGCAGAGCTGGAGGATGTGTGTCTTATCATCAGACTGGCTAAGCTTCTTAACCGTTTGAGATCTAGCGGAGAAAACATATTTGAAGAACCCCCAGTGAGGAGGACATCCTATGAAGCACTCACAGAGGGTGATGAATGCGGAAAGATGAGCTATCACATTCGGCGGAAAGTGATGGAGCTGCACCCCGAAGTAATTCATGATACCTCGGAAGAAAGGATGGGCAGGCAGGGAGAAACCTCTGGCCACATGGCTGAGCAGCAGAACGCGCTCCCCCTCCTTCGGCGTCGGCTCCATCTCGCCTTCCGGCAGCCTCCAAGACTTGTTGACGACCATGTCGTACTCCACCAGCTCTAGCACGTCGTTCCACCTCACCGTGGAGGGGAGGAAGTCCCCCTGGATCCAGCCCGCCGGCAACGCCCGCTGCCGCCGCTGAGTGGAGGCCGCCCCCTTCTTCTTCTTCTTCGCCTCGAGCTTGCTGGTCTGCCCCTTCGTCATGACGAGGGCGACGGATCCGCAGAGGAGGAGGGGAAGGAGGTGGCTAGAGGTGTGCAGGGAGTTGCGGGGAGGCCAGATCGATGGGAGGATGACGAGCAGTGCAACACGAAGGACCGTCGGGAAGGCTTTAATAGGCCTCCGACTGATTCACCTACAGGTGGGCCCAAGATCTTATCCTCCCAACTGGTTGCTGCAAGATTAATGGAGAAGATCGCGGTGCGGTAATCGAGGAGGCGAAATTTACTCGATGGCGATGTCGTCATCCCCGCTGAGCGCGCGGCAACTGAAATTTGAGAATCCCGGAAAATCCGGTGCTCTCAGTATGACCGGTCACGTCGAAAGATACCACGGAAGCAATCGGTCCCTCACGGTTCGTTTCGCTTGCATATTCACTCGGATCACTAGCCGCAAAGATAAAATGGATCGAGGCAGACAACGCTAAGATCACCTCAATACCAGTCGGCTCCAAACTCCGGACATCACTACATCGTTCCAACCCCGATCCATTCGGGGACTAATGATGGGGTTATAGTCCCACGGTAGGGTCATAGGTCTGCCCTATAGGTCCTACCCAAGGACTACCCTTCATAGAGGATAATTCCCTTAGACAGTTCCGACTGAACTAAGGATGCCCCCATCATCCAGTCGGCGACGATCCACTCGGAGCATATCTAACGTACCGACTGGAATCCACTCTGTACGTCGTAACCTCCCAGGAGGGCAACGGTCATACGTTTTTCATACACCATAACTAGCATTTAAGGCTTACGTTACCAGTAACGCCGGCGTTTACTCGCCACTACTCCACCCCTGTCCACCGGACCATTATGAAGGGCAGCGCACTCTATATAAGCCGCCCTTCACCACTGGTACAGGGGTTGGCACTTGCTGTAATCCCTTTATTCACTCGACACAAAGCTCCCAAGAGCACTGAGACGTAGGGCTTTTACCTCCACCGTAGAGGGGCCTGAACTCATACATCCTCGTCGTAGCTAAGGCTCTACCCATATACTTTCGTACCCCGTACTTCTACTGTCAGACTTATACCCACGACACCATGTATAGGGAAAAATACATTATGTTTAATGTATGTAGGTAAATATGGATATGTGTGTGTATTAGACCGTTGTCACTTACTGGTGGGGCCAAACCCCCACTCCCACTTAGAGGGAGGCCCCACACGTTGTTAATAAAAATAAAAATAAAAATAAAATATATAAATATGTTTTTATTAAATAAACAATTAATTAATTAGATATATTATTTAATTATTTAGTTAATTAATTAAATGGATAATTAAGTAATTAGGATAATTAGAGTATGACACGTGGGTCCCCCACTAAAATTAATCTGATTAATTAATATTAAACCTAATTAAGAACTGAGCCTATGACGCACGGGACCCACTCGTCAGTTGACCAGTCAATTGTTCATGTCACCATGACATCATGTTGATGTCATAATTGCATTTAATCAAATTAATTTTATCTGTTTTTAATTCTTAAATATTGAATAAAAATTTAAAATTAATATAGAATAATCCGTAAGTGAGATCAAAATATTTTCAACATGAAAGTTGATCAGCAGAATGAGATGAACCCACGTACATGGTCCATTCGTTTGTCACGCGTCCCTACCATAGCAAACATGGAACTTTTCCATCGTTTTCGGACTGACCGGTAGTAGCCCGAGATCTAGAAAATATCATCAGATATTCTTCCGACCTGTCTATGACGGATGTTGTTGCGTTAGATCATGCCTAGTCTGCATATTGCCATGTCATGCTTAGTGTTGCACCTGTTGCTATTATTTATGGTCTCTCCCGCCTCTTCTTACCGGTAGACCCCGAGACCGATGATGATCCGGTGATCGACTACTTCCCGGTCTAGGATCCGTTTTGTGTGCAGAGCAACTAGGCAAGCAAACCCCCTTGATCATCCCTATATCGCCTATGTCTTTCTCCCTCATGCTTGCATTAGTATTTGGCTACTGTTGTAGTTAGCTCCTATATCTGATGCATAGGCTATTTTTGATGAACTGCTACTTTCAGTACTGCACCTTTAATCTGCTTAGTATAGGTGGAGCAGTCATCCCCTCTGACCCCATAGTCCAGTTGCACCGCTTGTTATCAAGTCTCGGACCCTGATCGATGAGCCAGACCCGACACAGCACTTACACCCCCTCCTTAGTTGTGCGACGCTACAGAGATACTATCGGGTACCGAGGGTGACACCTCGCGAAGTACTCCTGATGATATCTCTGTAGTATAGCTAGTCAGTCGTGGTTATCGAGGGTGATTCCTCTTTCATCATTTCCGACGATGCCTCTCTCGTGCAACCCCTCAAGTGTGGGACCCCCGAGGGTGATTCCTCTAAGTACACATTGACGGATACATCGTTCGGAATCCAACGAGGGTGATACCTCGGATCCCCCCCCCCCCGATGTTACAACCACACAGTTACTTGACTATGTTACTCGGATCATTGGTGAATAGATGTTAGGCGGGTGGATTCCCGCGTGTTTGTGTTGATGTCTTATTTAAAATGATAATAGATTTGGGTATTTGATCTGGGTTGGTCGAAAGGCCTTATTACGCACTAATCGTCTGCGTGGGAAGACTTATGGGTACTCGACGTCGCGTTATCAGCCGAAGCTCTTGAGACGTCAGCGATGTAGCGGCGCGCGCCCGAGTGGTCCCGAGATGCATCGCTCTTGTATTAAGGAGTGCTAGGACTAACATCGGCCGCCCTCGCATCATGCAGGAGCGTAGAGGGGAAGAGGGCCCACAAACCCTCTGTGCTTAGGAGTTAGACCGGCGGGTTGGCCTCTGTGCTGAGCTTAGGTGGGGCTGCGACGTGTCGATATTCCGAGGTCGGGCACGACCCAGAAAAGTGTGTCCGGCCAGAGTGTTATCGAGCGCGTCGGGGAATATGTTGTGCACACCTGTAGGGAAGAACTTATCTATTCGAATAGCCGTGTCCACGGTTACAGGACGACTTGGAGTTTTGAAATGATCTTATACTACTACAATTGTTACTTAACTGGATTTAGTTGCCCCGGGATTTCTTCCTCGCAGGGAGTCGAGGGAGGATCTCTGGGCGTGACCTCATATTAATATTGCTTCAACAATATGACTATTATTTGTGTTACCTGTTCTACTCTCGTCTATTGCTGCAAGACCCTGAAAATGCTAGTCTTCGATAGGACTAGGCCTTCTCTCTATTCTTGCATTGCTGCAGTCAGTCCACATATAAACCCCCTTCCTTTGATACTATTGCATACTTAGCATAGTTTTGATGTAAGTCTTGCGAGTACTTTGGATGAGTACTCACCGTTGCTTTCCTCCCCCTTTGTTCCCTTGATCCTTTGTTGCGACCAGATGATCGAGCCCAGGAGATGGAGTTTCCTGCCGACGCCTGCCACCCCGTTGGTGACTTCTTCGTGGAGGCCGCTGAATACCAAGAGTTGTTAGGAGGTTCCCAGGCACGAGGCCTCGCCTCGTTCGATCATGTTTATTTTGTGCTAGCCTTCTCTAAGGCACCCCATGTTTAATGTCTGTACTCAGATATTGTTGCTTCCACTGACTCGTGTGTTTATCGAGCTTCTGTATTCTAGCCCTCGAGGCCCCTGGCTTGTAATATGAAGCTTGTATTGTTTTATTTGTGTCTAGAGTTGTGTTGTGATATCTTCCCGTGAGTCCTTGAGTTTGATCATACACATTTGCGTGTATGATTAGCGTACGATTAAATCGAGGGTGTCACAAGTTGGTATCAGAGCCGACTGCCTGTAGGTAGCCCCTTTCCAACTCCTTGGCCGAAGTTGAGACTAGTGTTTGAAAAAAAAACTTTACTAACACTAATGTTGTGGCTTACGGGCCCACATCTCAATTGGGTGGTTTTAGTATCTTTTACTCCTTTCCTATAATCTGGGTCTACCCTCTCTTCTCTTTTGGGATAAAGATTTTGCTAACTCTAGCATTAGGTTCTCGTAAATACTTCCTCCCGGAGAGCCCCTCATCCCAGATGATGGCTTGATTCATCAGAAGACTCCGAGGATACTCTCCATTGTTTCTCTCGAGAACTTGTGCTCATCGCTTCTGCGATTTCCCTTCCTCCGTCAACCCCTCTAGATGACGACATACAAATGTCGTCCATACTTTCTTTTCCAATTCCTCTTGTTTTTACGAGATGCAATAAATTAACTTATCGGGGATTCGTCCATCATCAGTTGTCATGGATTTCGAGAGTTCTTCGAATTGCTATTCGATCTTTCGGAATTCCCTGTAACCCATTGCTCTTGACCTTTCTCACCTGCTTGCATTATGGTTAAATTCATATGTCTAGCGGCATTCATTAAAATCCTTTGTGATTTTCCTCTGATCTTATTGATACAACCTCTGTGTGAATGAACACAATCATCTCTTAATACGCATAAATTGTCTTTTCATCTCAGACGTCCTTCCAGACGAAGCTGGTTCTCGGCAAATCAACTTTGATTGATTGTCCATCTAAGTCCATTCAACTTACTTGTATTTCATCGGAGCATCTAATTATGATACACCAACCTCGAAATCGTAATTCCTTTGGTAATTGAGTATCGATATTTTTAGATGTTCTATAACCTGATTCCTTGTATCCTGTCTCCCTCTAATTGAGTATCGATACTCACATCAGGTCCTTTGTGGATTGCCAGACCCATTGCTGGGTTATTAACCGACGACATCCCTTTACATTCAAAAATTCTTGTGATATTGTTCCCCTGATACATAATGCCATTGGTAAATTGTGTCTTCTCCATCTGATAAATTGCATCCTATGCCCTTCTCAACCATGCCCTTCAAGCATGTGTTAATTACTCTTGGAGTGTATGGCATATGTTCCTAAGATGCCCCAACGGGTTGAACCTATGCCTTCCTAAATCAATATGACTCGCAAAGTTTTCATGAGTCTTACTCTTCTGGTGTTTTGCCGAATATCCTTTCAAAGCTACAACCTGGTCAAAGTCGAGGAGTAAATGGCAGGTGATGCATTGATGAAGTGGGACTTGACCTTGAACTTTGTGTACATGCCCATGGAAACGACGTTGATCCTACCATAGAAACTTCTCGTATCAATAATCACTCATTCTGTGGTTTAAATCTGGTATCTGTGATCTTGTACTTTGCAATCGTGGTTCCGACGAAGTTGTCCTACCTTGATTTCATTCTCAGACGAGTTAAAGCACTTGTCTTCTTCAGATCAATACATTGGTTCAAGACTTACTGTTGATCTACCTCCGAGTGTTGTCCCTCGTATCCCGAGAAATATCATGGAGCTACATAACTTCTTGTGAGCTCCTCATCAACTTTGATATTTTCAGTAATTCCAGTTTCCTCGTGTTTGAGTTGTTGGACACGCGAGTACATAGATAACTGAATCGAGTACCCATTGCAATTCAACAACTTTTAGTAATCTTCATTGTTTACGAGTTTGTACTCGATCATGTCATTGCAAGCTGTTAAGCTACATCATCATCGTCATGTTGGAGCTCGACCATGCTATCTATACCCTTCACCCCTGGAACACAATTCCAACTGTGCGTTAAGCTTCCATCGAGCTTTCCACATCATGTTGGTTGTCCTGAAAGGCAATCTCAATTCTAAGCTAGCAGTCTTATCTGTGATTCCGACGGCCTCTTGCTTCATCATTCCCTTGCTTGGTGTCGTCGTTGATCGATTACATCTTCGTGAAGCTTCTCGACAAATGTGTCGTGATCATCATCAGCATTCCGAGCTCTTGCAGGGTATCGATCGAATGCATGTTGAAAAATACCATCATTTCCCTTCGATGATTTGTGTTATCATTGACAAACCTTATTGCCTTCCCTCCAACACAAACTTGTTCATGATTTATGTTGTCCTTTGAGTTCCTTGCTAATTCAGCTTATGACACCTTCTACTTTGGAGTATTACCATCTTTTATGTCAAGAATTTCGTGAGGGTTGATGCACCTCTTAATAATTCTTGATATGGTGATACTTCTCACCATCACCATTCATTTCTTGGTCCCCGTTTTGTTCCAACCCGGAATACTGACAAGTGAACTCTGAGGTGTGGTCCCAATATTTTTGGCAACCCTATTTCCTTGAGGATAACAACTGATTGTTTCATTCTTGGTATGTTGGTTGTTGACTCATTATTTTAGCATTGGTCGTCCTACTCAATCTGTATTCCCGAGCGCACCATTCAACCAGTGTCTAGTTGTTGTTGTTCCCTCGAGCATACGACATTATACCATTTTACTTGACAAATGCTATCTCCTTGATATTGTAAATTTTGGAAATTCATCCCTATCAAAATCTTGAGGGATTGTTGTTGAGTCCATCAGCCACACCCTCAACTTCCCCATGTTCCACGATGCAACTCTTGAAAGCATTATCCTTGTGCCTAGCTCATGAAGCATATGTTTGATAACATAAATGTTTCCGAAAGTTCACGTGCAATCCTATCGCCGTGAATATATGAAAGTTTTGTTTTGCTTCCTCTAGGATCATCCCAAGTCATTCACGCATGTGCGGAGTGTTATATGTTTTGAAGATTTTCTATCTTCACTTCATATAACTTTCTCTTAGCACCCCCAAACCACTGACTGGTTTGATCAAGGAAAAAAAGTTCCTTCATAAGAGCTAATCGAGACTTACACATGAAGCCTTGTTATCCTCGATGATGGTTTCCAAATGAGAACTCAGTTGCATTTTGACGTAAGAATTCTTTGTGGGCACGAATGTCTTGACATTGTGTTCATATGTCTTACAATTGAACTCATGATTCAAGAATTGCTTGTGTAGCTCATATCATGAGAATCTTGCATCTTCATCTTTATTCTCACACATCTTCAGTCTGAGGTATCCTGACATCAATCAGATCTGGATCTCGGGCAGATATGATGGTTGGAACATATTCCAATAAATATAACTATGGTCTTAGGTAATCCGGTACGATGATGTCTTGTCTGGCACACCGGGCCGAAGGACCTATTGTTATAAATTATTCCATATGTAAGATTCGCCATCTTCCATGCAGAAACTATATGACTTATTTCCTAAGTTGTTCCTTATGGATCCTCTTTGTGTACCCATTGGTCCGACCTTTATCGGATGACCATGTCAGTACTACCTCGAAGCACGGATGTGGTACTTCAATTTCAACAGTGACATTGGAAGCGCAATGCCAAATTATTGCTGGTCAATTATCCAAACCATATGTTATGAGTAAACATCAAGATTCTTCTTGCCTCTTCGTCTAAATGGTTATGTACTTGATGACCTATCATGTATACCATACTCTATGTTTTCCTCGGGAATGGTATACTTTAAATTCTTGTGTGTGTGAACACATTCTCATTCCCATTGGTTTGTTTGACCTTTCTTGTGGCATAACTTATCTAAGAAGTGTTAATTCCATGCTTAGGTAAAAATCTTGGTATACAACTCTGTTAGTAAGACCCTGTTACTATTGTGGATAACATTCCGGTAGCCGCCGATGGACGAGAGCCTTGCCTATTGGCCCGCCTCGTTTCAACGAGCAGGAAAATGGTTCTAGTCGTCCCCCGCCCTTGGTACCGATGTTTTTACCGACATAACTAGCAGGTTATCCTCTGACATATCTTGCTACCAAGACCGTGTAATATGTCACCCCTCTGCCTACTCTCGGCCCACATGGTGGACCCATAACCCAAAGTTCCACATGATTGAAACCTGACTCTCCTGTACATCTTTGACTCCAAAGTGTCCTTTACACTTGGCTTCGTATGGAATTCCACAGCCACCGTTCGATGGACCGATCACTCTTCGGTCCGATATTATTCAACATGCCGAAGATCAAGTCCGCATTATTCATGAGAATCTGAAGCCTGCGCAGTCTCGTCAGAAGAGTCAGTATGACCGTCGTCATCAAGATATGGCCTATCAACCTGGCAAAAAGGCTTATCTTCGTGTCACACCAATGAGAGGTGCACACCGTTTCGGGATCAAGGGCAAATTAGCTCCTCGCTATATTGGTCCTTTCACTGTTCTCGAAAGGTGTGGAAGAGTGGCTTACCAATTGGAACTGTCGGCGAACCTTTCCCAGGTTCACGATGTCTTCCATGTTTCTCAGCTCCGCCGCTGCTTCAAGGATCCTATTCGAGCAGTGGATCATGATATGCTTGAGCTACAACAAGACATCTGTTATAAAGAGCATCCGGTCCGCATTATCGACCAAGATGAACGTCAGACTCGTCGCAAAGTCACCAAGTTCCTTAAAGTGCAGTGGTAAAATCATTCTGAAGATGAAGCCACTTGGGAACACAAGTATCATCTTCATGATGAATACCCCGAGCTCTTTCCTTCTACCTCTTAATTTTCGGGACGAGAATTCTTGTTAGTAGGGGAGAGTTGTGACATCCCCGGATTAGGGTACAGTAATCTCGATAATTAAACTACACTAACCCTATGCAAAGGATGTCACGTCACTGTGTTTCCTATCGTTGATCTCGCGATTGTTTGAGACAGTTCGAATTTAGATTTAAAATTGAAATCAAACGAGAAAAAGTTATAAGGTTGAAATAAAAATGTCAGGGAAGTTATTAAAAAATCCCCTAATGAATTATAAAGTGAACCGGGCTTTTTGAAATTTATTTCAATCCCTATATAATTAAAACAGAAAGCTATATGTATAAAAATAGAATAAAAGAAAGAAAAAGAAATAAAAAATTACAAAAAAAAGCAACAAAGCCCCTAGCCGACTCGGCCAAAGTAGCCCAGCTGGCCACACCCACGAGCGCCCCCAGCACCCAACCCTAGCGCCGGCCCCTCCCACCCCCACACTCCACCTGCCGCCGCTAGGGGACGAGGGAAACCCCCTCGTCACCCCCCACCTATCCCACCTACCCCGTCGCTCGGCCCAGATCCCGCTCGGCCACCCCCCTCGCGAGCGCCACCTGCTCCTTCCCCTGCTCGCCCCATCGCGCCCCTCCCCACCTAACCCCCTCGCTCCTAATTTCCCCTGCATCACGAACGAGGCAGGCTTTCCCCAGATCCCCGTCGCCCCTACGGCCTGTCCTCCCCGCGCGCCTTCCTCCTGTCCCTCGCGCGTCGCCGCCCCACCACATCTACAGCGCCACCGCGCCCCTACAGCCTCCCCACCTGCGCCACCACGTCCCCTCGCGCCTCACCTGGCCATCACCACCGCCGAACCCCGTCGCGCTGCAACCCTGCCTGAACCCCGATGGTGGCGCCCCAGCACCCTTCCCCCTCAACTTGACGCTCCCCGGTGAGCACCTCCCCGGCGGCCCTCCTCCCCGGCGAGCACCTCCCCGGTGGCCTCCCTCCTCACCACCTTCGGCGGCCGAACCCCCCCCCTCTCACTGGCGAGCCCCACCACGGCCCTCTACCGGCGGCCCTTCGGCGGCCGCCTCGCCTCCTCCGGGCCGGATCCGACCGGCCCCGGCCCCCCTGCGTCACCGGAGCATCCTCAATGTCATGACCACCACCGGAAGGCTCCTCCTCGGTGGAATCGCACCGACTCCCCATGCACTCCGGCTTCACCGGGCCTTCCCGTCAACGCCGGTGAGCTCCGGGCCCCGGCCATCCTCTCCTCCTCCCTCTCCCGGTTCCGTTCCAGTGATCATCGCCGTGTTCCGGCGTCGTTGGGTTCGTGGAGGTGGAGGTTGCCTCCTCCCTCTCTCTATTGAGATCAGAAGGTTCCTGTGAGAGGATGTCTGTTAGCAGAGAGGTTAGAGATGAGTTAGAAAAGCAAAATATGTATAATGATGTATATGCGTATGTATGTATTAGATGCATGTATGTACGTATGTATTATTATGTATGTATGCATGTATAGGGAAAAATACATTATGTTTAATGTATGTAGGTAAATATGGATATGTGTGTCTATTAGACCGGTGTCACTTACGAGTGGGGCCAAACCCCCACTCCCACTTACAGGGAGGCCCCACACGCTATTAAATAAAAATAAAATATAAAAATAAAAATATGTTTTTATTAAATAAATCAATAATTAATTAGATATATTATTTAATTAATTAGTTAAATGGATAATTAAGTAATTAGGATATTTAGAGTATGACACATGTGTCCCCCACTAAATTAATCTCACTAATTAATATTAAACCTAATTAAGAACTGAGCCTATGACGCACGGGACCCACTGGTCATTTGACCAGTCAACTGTTGATGTGAGCATGACATCATGCTGATGCCATAATTGCATTAAAAAAAATTAATTAAATTTGTTTTTAGTTTCTAAATATTGAATAAAATTTTAAAAATTAATATAAATTAATGCGTAAGTCAGATCAAAATATTTTCAACATGAAAGGTTATCAGCAGAACGAGACGAACCCGGATACACGGTCCATTCGTCTATCTCGCGTCCCTAGCATGGCAAACGTGGAACTTTTCCATCATTTTCGGTCTGACCGGTAGTAGCCCGAGACCCGGAAAATATCGTCAGATATTCTTTCGACCCGTCTATGACGGATGTTGCTGCGTTAGCTCATGCCTAGTCTGCATATTGCCATGTCATGCTTAGTGTTGCACATGTTGCTATTATTTATTGTTTCTCCCCCCTCTTCTTACCGGTAGACCCCGGGACAGATGATGATCCGGTGATTGACTACTTCCCGGTCGAGGATCCGTTTTGTCTGTAGAGCAACCAGGCAAGCAAACCCCCTTGATCATCCCTATATCGCCTATGTCTTTCTTCCTCATGCTTGCATTAGTATTTTGCTACTGTTGTAGTTAGCTCCTATATCTGATGCATAGCCTATTTTTGATGAACTGCTACTTTCAGTAATGCACCTTTAATCTCCTTAGTAAAGGTGGACCAGTCATCCCCTCTAACCCCGTAGTCCAGTTGCCCCGCTTGTTTTCAAGTCTCGATCCCTAATCGACGAGCCAGACCCGACACAGCACTTACACCCCCTAGTTGTGCGATGCTACAGAGATACTATCGGGTACCGAGGGTGACACCTCGTGAAGTACTCCTCATGATATCTGTGTAGTATAGCTAGTCGATCGTGGTTATCAAGGGTGATTCCTCTTTCATCATTTCCGACGATGCCTCTCTCGTGCAACCCCTCAAGTGTGGGACCCCCGAGGGTGATTCCTCTAAGTCCACCTTGACGGATACATCGTTCGGAATCCAATGAGGGTGATACCTCGGATTCCCCCCAATGTTACAACCACACAGTTACTTGACCATGTTACTGGGATCATTGGTGAATAGATGTTAGGCGGGTGGATTCCCGCGTGTTTGTGTCGATGGCTTATTTAAAATGATAATGGATTTGGGTATTTGATCTGGGTTGGTCTGAAGGCCTTATTACGCACTAACCGTCTACGTGGGAAGAATTATGGGTACTCGACATCGCGGTATCACCCGAAGCTCTTCACACGTCAGCGATGTAGTGGTGCGCGCCCGAGTGGTCCCAAGATGCATCGCTCTTTTATTAAGGGGTTCTAGGACTGACATCGGCGGCCCTCGCATCGTGCAGGAGCACGGAGGGCAAGTGAGCCCACGAACCCTCTGTGCTTAGGAGTTAGACCGGCGAGCTAGCCTCTCTGTTGAGCTTAGCTGGGGTTGCGACGTGTCGATATTCCGAGGCCGGGAAGGACCCAGAAAAGTGTGTCCGGCCAGAGTGTTATCGAGCGCGTCGGGGAATATGTTGTGCACCCCTGCAGGGAAGAACTTATCTATTCAAATAGTCGTGTCCACGGTTACAGGATGACTTGGAGTTGTGTCGTGATATTATACTACTACAATTGTTACTTAACCGGATTTAGTTGCCCCGGGATTGCTTCCTCGCAGGGAGTCGAGGGAGGACCTCTGGGCGTGACCTCATATTAATATTGCTACCACAATATGACTATTATTTGTGTTACCTGTTCTACTCTCGTCTATTGCTGCAAGACCCTAAATATGCTAGTCTTCGATAGGACTAGGCCTTCTCTCTATTCTTGCATTGCTGCACTAAGTCCACATATAAACCCCCTTCCTTTGATACCGTTGCATACTTAGCATAGTTCTGATGTAAGTCTTGCGAGTACTTTGGATGAGTACTCACCGTTTATTTGCTCCCCCTTTGTTCCCTTGATCCGTTGATGCGACCAGATGATGGAGCCCAGGAGATGGAGTTTCCTGTCGAAGCCTTCCACCCCATTGGTGACTTCTTCGTGGAGGCCGCTGAAGACCAGGAGTAGTTAGGAGGTTCCCACACAAGAGACCTCGCCTCGTTCGATCGTGTTTCTTTTGTGCTAGCCTTCTCTATGGCACCCCATGTTTAATGTATGTACTCAGATATTGTTGCTTCCGCTGACTCGTGTGTTTATCGAGCTTCTGTATTCTAGCCCTCGACGCCCCTAGCTTGTAATATGAAGCTTGTATTGTTTTATTTGTGTCTAGAGTTGTGTTGTGATATCTTCCCGTGAGTCCTTGAGTTTGATCATACGTATTTGCGTGTATGATTAGCATACGATTAAATCGAGGGCGTCACACCTTTCTCTATAATTTCTTTCACTAAGTCGTTTTCTTGCTCAAGTTTAACTTGGATAAGAGAATCATTAGTGGAATCAATAGAACTGTTAGAAGCAACATCTTTAGATTTAGCATTTTTATTGTTGCTACTAGATAAAGAACCTTTGTTTCCCGTGTTTCTAGTTTTCTTGGATTTAACTTGTGGCACAAAAGTAGACAATATTAATCATTTGGCGAGATAAGAAGAATTGTTCTTTTGAAGATCTTCATTGATAGCTTTAAGGAACTCATGGTCTTGCTCTAAATTTAGCTTCTCGAAGCGTAGCTTCTCATGAGTTCTTAAAAGCTCTCTAGGATCTTCTTGAGTAGATTCATGAGCTAACTTAAGAGTGTTTAGTTCTTTAGTTAAGCACTCAATCTCCATCTTAGCATCATTACACGATTTATTTTGACTGGCATGAATATTATAAAGTTCATTTTGGCTAACATCACTAGTTTTATCAAAGAGCAAGTCATCATCTCCTAGTAAGTCATCCTCGTCACTATTAAATTTAATGTATTCCGAGTGTGATACCTTTGGGCCTTTAGCCATGAAGCAACTTCCAATTCCTTTATTTGGTGAATCAAATAAATCATAGGAATTGGAGGAAATTAGTGCTAGTCCAATAACAACTTCATCTTGGCTATAGTCGGAGTTGGAGTGGTAACTTCTCTTGAACTGGTTGTTGGATTCAGAGCGAGAAATCCATTCACCAACATGTGCTTGATGTCTTCTTCTTGTGTAGCTCTTGGCGTACTTGTCCTTCTTCTCTGTGTCCTTGCTTCTGTGGGAGGGTCTTCGTTCATAGTGATCTTCTCTACCCCTCTCTCTTCGAGGTGACTCATCTCTTGAGATTCTTCTTCTAGGCGACTCTTCTCTTCTCTTGGAGGGGGTCATGCACTCATTGGAAAAGTGTCTGGGTCTTCTACAATTAAAACAATTTCGGTCATGACTAGAATAATGGTTTTTCTTCATATCTTGAGTTGGAGCTTATCTCTTTGCCTCTATTCTTCTAGAACTTGTTGAATTTCTTGACCACGAGGTTTATCTCTTCATTGGTAACAAGGTTTTCACTAGAAGTTGCGGGTATATCACTTGTGGCTTTGTAAGCATCGCTTGACTTGTTGTGGAGATCTTCTTTGTCCTTGAGTGACATTTCATGATCAATAATCCTTCCAATGCCTTCCGTAGGCTTGAGATCTTTGTAGTTTGGCATCATTTGGATCAATGTGCACACTGTGTTGTATTATTCCATGCAAGGCTCTAAGGATCTTCTTGATAATGAATTTGTTGGTCATCTCTTCACTCCCTAAGCCGGCAATATCATTTGTGATGAGAGAAAGCCTAGAGTACATTTCCGTGACTCCTTCCCCATCCTTCATCTTGAACTTGTCAAGTTTACTTTGACGCACATCCAACTTAGATTCCCTGATGGATTTTTTTCCTTCGTGCATATCAACAAAAGTATCCCAAATTTCCTTTGCATTCTTAGGACAACTTATCTTGTTGAAATCTTCGGGGCATAGGTAGTTGAATATAATGTCACGTGCTTAAGCATTGTATTGCAGCATCTTGAATTCTTCCGCTGTCACTTCCCGATCTGGTTCCTTTCCATCACCAAAGAATTCACCTTGCAATCCAACACGAACAACAACCCAAAAGGCATGGTTATGACCAAAATATGTGTTTTCATTTTATGATTCCAACTAGCAAAATTTGTACCATCAAAATATGTACCTCTATGGTGGTAATTTCCCTCACTAGACGCCATACTCTCCTAGGTTGTGAAACCAATGCAATAGAGTCCAAAGCTCTGATACCAGTTGTAGGATACAAAGTATGTCTAGAGGGGGGTGATTAGACTACTTGACCAGATAAATACTTAACCATTTCCCAATATTATTGGTTGGCAAGTTTTAGCAATTTTACTAAGTCTAGCACACCCTACACATGCAAGTCTACGAGTACACCAGCGGAAAGTAAAAACATGCAAGTGTAAGTAAATTGTAGGTATAGGAAGATCAAATGCCATGAATCATGGAGATTTTTGGCATGGTTTCAATATGTGGTGATATCGTACGTCAACGTTCATGGAGACTTCAACCCATGGACGGTAATGGATGCGCGAGTCCATGGAGGGCTCCACTCGCAAGGGGTCCACAAAGAAGCAACCTTGTCTATTCCACCATAGCTTACGCCCACGAAGTACTAACCTCACTCAGGGTCGATCTTCAGGAAGTAAGCGACCTCCTTGCCCTTAGAAACTTCTTGGTTCAATTCCACACGATTTAGAGGCTCCCAAGCGACACCTAACCAATCTAGGGGACACCACACTCCAAAAGGTAATAAATGTGGTATGGATGATGAAATCCTTGCTCTGGTCCTTCAAAACATAGTCTCCTCAATACTCAATCACTCTCATAGAATTTGGCTTGGTAGAAGAGACTGATCGCGTGGAATGCAACTTGGGGAGGCCAAAAATCAAGATTCATATGGTTGGAGTGGAAGATCTTGATCTCAACACATGACTATGTGATTCTCTCACACAAAATGAATGGTGGAAGTGTTTTCTTGTTCTGAGTGCTCTCTCTTTGCATGATAGGGAGATGGAGGGGTATATGTAGCCTTCTCCAAAAGTCCAACCATTACAATATTATTGCCAAACTTGGTGGAACCAAAGTAAAAACTCGGATGCACCGACTAGTGCAAAATGCTCTAACTTTTGGGTTCTCGTTGAGACCAATACAAAGCATCTCGGTGAGACCGATTCAGTTGGCTTAGGAAGTTCTAGTGACTCGGTGGCATGGTATGAAAAACTCAGAATTTTTCAGTTTTTTGCAAATGGTAAACAACAAGGTGGTCACTACTTTTTGGTTGTATCGAAGCGAATATCAGTTGTACCGAGTTCCTAGGGTTTAGCTTGGTTCTATCTAAGGAAAACTTGGTGTTGCCAATATGTGAAATGTTGGTGGTGCCGAATTTGATCTTTAGGGTTTTGGAGAGAATGATTTGTGGAAGAAATGTTGAGGGTTTTGATGGCTAATCTCTAAGCACTTTGAGCAACCAAACCATCATAGATACCTCGTCCCCTTTTAATAGTATTCGCTTTCATGTGGACTCAAATGTGATTCTCAGATAAAGTAAAAAATTAGAGTCTTGAAGATTTTGATAATTGATGTTCCTTGCATCTAGGGGATCCCCTCACAATCCTAGCCAATCCATTCATTGAACTTTTCTTGAAATATACTTGATAGACTCATTAGTTCAATGAACAATATGTTATTATTAATTACCAAAACCACATAGGGAGAAGTTGTGCTTTCACCTACACACTACAGGAAGCATTGATGCCGCCCATCTAGAGAGGTATGACTTAAACCGTCGAAATCCAAAGATAATTCCATACACAAGCAACAAGTTTTGAACTTGATAAAATCTTAAGAAGGTGTGTTAGGCACAAAAATGTAGATGGACATTCAAATATTCATGGATAGTGTTCCTGAAAAAAGTTTTACAAAAGAGTTTCGTAGGAATGGAAGAGTTGATCTTGTCGAATGTTCTTGTTAGAAGCAATACTAAGAGTACAAATGCATTACAATGATGAGTGTTGTATACTACTGATATATAACTGGTAGGTAAGAAACTATTCTGAAAAGGATTTCAAATAGGATGTATATAAGATACAACCATAATATTTTGTATGAATACCATAGTGATAAACTATTTCAAACCATGTGTAGGATTTGAAATAAAGTATCAAGTAGATGGAATTTGATGAAGTAATTGAAGAATTTAAACTTTATCAAGAAGCTTGTGGATACAAGAAGTTTAGTGGGAGCTCTATGGCATTTCTGATCTTATGTATGTATGAAATATCACTTGGTCAAAACTAATATAAACTATATTAGCACAAAATATTAAAATCACGTTTCTAAAAGGGGACTTAGAATTATGGGATGAAAATCTATATAGATGGATTGAAACATCTAATTATTCTAAGGCATGTACTCGCAAAGTTTTAAAAGGAAAAAATAAATTTTTCAGAATGTCACATAACATAACACTATGCAAGAATCAATATTGAAAAAGAGTTGATGAGCATGTGTGGATGAATAATGTTCGATTTGCTTCAGAGATTGAATTCATCATGTGTGCTTTCAAATGTACAAAGCCATATGTTTCATATAAACTAATTATGAGTGGTAAGTACCATGGTGATCCTAGATACGTTCACTAAGGTGATTGCTTAAAATTTTATGTATGTTAGTTGGACGAAGCTTTTATTTCTTTTCCTTGGAGGAGATGAAGAGATTGCTGTGAATAGTCACACAAAGTGTTTCTTGTAACGGTTACACAAAACAACTTCATGACTGATATAAATAAACTATCGGGCTAGAAATTTTTGAAATAGTTTCACAGAACGTACATAGTTGTCGATTCTATAAATGATATAGATTGAGGCTTAAAAAATTTAACGGAATATAAGTTGGATCAATAAATTTTATTGATGGACTATAGTGTAGCTCCAAATTTACAATATGAAGATATAGTAAATGGACTATGGAGATATAGTGTTACTATAAAATGGACTATATAGAGATATAGTGTTCCATCATTGTAACCTAAGAATTACGCACAAAAATCCAAATATTACAGACAAAATTAAATTAGGATTTGAAGAGTATCAGATCTGATGACAAAGGCTCTACCACTAGCAACGCATGAGCAACACGAGATAGCCATGGGTGTTAGAAGAACATGCAACTAGATTATTGCCCCTAATGCAAGTGGGAGACCATCGAAAATATGCCCTTGAGGCAATAATATTGTAATATTATATTTCCATATTCATAATTAAGATCTTATATTCTATGCTAGAAGTACTATGATTCTGGAATATGCATTTTAGTGGAAAACTCATATGCACGTGTGAAATGATAAATGGTTAAATAGAGATTCCTGGTCTTGCCTATAAGACTTGATCAAGTGTTGTTGGTGATCATATTTCATAGATCTTAGGACATCATTAAGCATATTGATATTTCTTAAACAACATTGAGATTATGACGTTAGAAGAACGATTGTATTGAATCGACCCAAAAACTTGTTTGTTATACATTGAGATAATATCTTCTGAAATCAATTGTTATAATATGAAGTGTTAACATGTGTTTTATATTTCTTTGACCATGAGAGTATCATAGTAACGTCTTACTGTATGATGAGCTTTGGGGTTGCTCAAACGTCATTTGTAACTAGGTGATTATAACAACAACTTACAGGTTCATCGAAAAGTTTGATAAGCGACTACATAGCTCGAGACTAGAATTTGCTCCTCTCATGATCGAGAGATATTATTAGGGACCTCTTGGTTTGACGACATCCATCATCCTATGGCAGACACAAGTGACATAGTCACGGGATGCCGAAACACAAAAACGAGAAAGAAGAACAAAATCGATAACAAGGATAGCCGTATAGTAAGCATGTGATGACTCACGAGGATACCGATGCATCCCGGGTTTTGTAAATTATCTTAAAGCAAAGGGAATGTCATATGGTAACCAAAGGTTCACCAGAATACCATTTGTTTGCTCGATATGGGTGCCCACGATTCCAACATCTCTCATTGAACGAAGGGATTTCATTCATGTCTATGAGTTACCGAACCTACGAGGACACAAGCTTAAGATAATCATGATTTGCTGAGAGTTAGTAGGACGGAAGTAATGAGAACATATTTGTGAAATTGTTTCAATAATATTTGCAATTGTTTTGAGAGGACCCGGAAGCATTTCACGGTCACCATAAGTGTTTCAGAGAGTATCTAGTAATACGAGGTATTACCTATAAATAATATATAGGTGCATGATACGTATCCAACGTATTTACTTTTCCAAACTCTTTTTCCCTTGTTTTGGACTCTAGTTTGCCAGATTTAAATGGAACTAACTCGGACTGACGTTGTTTTCAGCAGAAGCCTTGGTGTTATTTTTGTGCAGAAATAGAAGTTCTCGGATTGACCAGAAAATTTACGGAGAATATTTTTGGAATTAATAAAAACTATTGTAGAAAGAATCAACCGGAGAGGGGCCACCACCTGGCCACAAGCCTGCAGGGCGTGCCCCCCTAGGGCGCGCCCCTGGCTTGTGGGGCCCCTGTGGCTCCTCCAGCCTTGTTTCCACCTCTATATATTCCTATTCGGGGAGAAAAAATCAGACAGAAGAGTTCATCGCGTTTTACAACACGGAGCCGTCGACACCTCCTGTTCTTCCTCGGGAGGGAAGATCTGGAGTCTGATTTGGGCTTCAGAGAGGCGAAATCAACGTCATCGTCATCATCAACCATCCTTCATCACCAATTTCATGATGCTCTCCGCCGTTCGTGAGTAATTGCATCGTAGGCTTGCTGGACGGTGATGGGTAGGATGAGATCTATCATGTAATCAAGTTAGTTTTGTTAGGGTTTGATCCCTAGCATCCACTATGTTCTGAGATTGATGTCGCTATGACTTTGCTATGCTTAATGCTTGTCACTAGGTCCTGAGTGCCATTATTTCAGATCTGAACCTATTATATTTTCATGAATATATATGTGTTCTTGATCCTATTTTGTAAGTTGTAGACACCTATTACGAGTTATGATCTGCATCCCCTAGGGTGACAATAACTAGGATTCTTTCCGGTGATTATCATAGTTTGAGGAGTTCATGCACTCACTAAGTGCTAATGCTTTGGTCCGGTTCTCTATAGGAGGCCTTAATATCCCTTAGTTTCCATTAGGACCACGCTGCCACGGGAGGGTAGGACAAAAGATGTCATCAGTTTCTTTTCCATAAGCATGTATGACTATATATGGAATACATGCCTACATTACATTGATGAATTGGAGCTAGTTTTGTGTCCCTATGTTATGTCTGTTGCATGATGAAGCCATCCGACATAATTATCCATCACTTCTCCGTTGCCTATGAGCTTTCCACATATGGATCTTTGCTAAGTTAATTTTCCGTTGCTATTGTTACGATCACTATAAAACTGCTACTGTCACGTTTGCCACTGTTATCGTTACTTCCATACTACTTTGGTACTAAATACTTTGCTCCAGATATTAAGTCTTTCAGGTGTGGTTGAATTGACAACTCAGCTGCTAATACTCGAGAATATTCTTTGGCTCCCCTTGAGTCCAATCAATAAATTTGGGTTTAATACTCTACCCTTGAAAATTGTTGTGATCCCCTATACTTGTGGGTTATCAAGACCTTTTTCTCACGTGGTTGCCGGGGAGCATAGCTCTATTCTCTGGGTCACTTGGAACTTATATCTGTTGATCACTATGAAGAATATAAAACACGCTAAAATCAAGATATACCCCTCAACTACGAGGACAGATAAGGAACTGCCATCTAGCTCTGCACTTGATTCACCTTCTGTTATGAGCAAATTTGCGACACCGCCACCTGCTAGTGAATCTAATATGTCGCAAGTAATTGATGATGCTACTTCTGTTATGCATGATGCTTATGATGATACTTTGCTTGATACTATTGTGCCACTTGGTGAATTTCTTGATGAACAAATTGCTAGAGTGAATGCTGAAACTAATGATATTGCTGAATCTGATGAAATTATTGAAATTGAACACTATGATGAACTTGCTAGACCTAGCTCTCCTAGATATGAATTGCCTAATATACCTAAGGGTTATGTGATGAAAGGAGAAGTAGCTAGGGACTTTATTGCTTGTAAGGATAGAGATTATCTTAAGAAATTGCTATGCAAGTGGAAGGAAAAATCTTTGAATGCTAGAATGCAATATGATCACAAGTTTGCTACTTCACCTATCTTTGTTACTGATAAGGATTATGAATTCTCTGTCGATCCTGAGTTAATTACTTTCATAGAATCTGATCGTTTCCATGGTTATGAATCTGAAACTGTTGTGGCACACCTTACTAAATTGAATGATATAGACACCCTATTTACTCATGAGGAAAAAAAATTGGTTATTACTATATTCTTAAGTTGTTTCCGTTCTCATTAAAGGGTGGTGCCAAGATCTGGTTTAATTCTCTTGCTCTTGATTGTGTGCGTAGTCCCGAGGATATGATAGTTTACTTCTCTGAAAAGTATTTTCCTGCCCATAAGAAACAAGTTGTCTTGCCAGAAATATTTAATTTTGTGCAGATTGAAGAAGAGAGTCTCCCACAAGCTTAGTGGAGGCTTCTCCAGTTACTTAATGATTTTCCTGATCACCCTCTCAAGAAAAATGAAATACTCGATATCTTTTATAATGGACTAACCGATGCTTCTAGGGACCACCTAGATAGTTGTGATGGTTGTGTTTTCACGGAACGAACTGTTGAACAAACTGAACTACTATTGAATAATATATTGAGTAATGATGATGATTGGACTATTCCCGAACCACCTCCAAAACCAACTCTGAAGAAAATAGGTATTCTATTCCTAAGTCCTGAAGATATGCAAGAGGAAAAGAAATCTATGAAAGAAAAAGGTATTGAAGTTGAAGATGTTAAGAATCTACCACCTATTGAAGAAATGCATGGTCTTGATAACCCAACACAGGTAGTAGTGGTAAACTCTCTCCGTAGATTTGATGAAGGTGATATTCCAATAATAATTCTGCTAGCCAATGCTTGGATGAATTTGATAACTTTGTAGTTAAGAAAGAAAATTTCAATGCTTATGTTAGTAGACAATTGAAACATAATGCTTACATGCTTCATCGCTTGGGTGATTATATGAGTAGAACTGTTAATGATCTTAGGCTTATTAGTAAACATGCTTCCATGGTAACTACCCAAGTAGAACAAGTACTTAAGGCACATAATGATTTGCTCAATGAGATAATTAGTAAGAACAATGATCATTATGTTAGAGTTGTCACTAGAGGTGGTCGAATGACCCAGGAACCTTTGTATCCTGAAGGCCATCCTAAGATAATTGAGAAAGATTCTCAGAGAGTTAATAATGAGGCACCTGGTCCTTCTGATAAAAGGAAAAAAGAATGATGATAGGACTTTGCATGTCGCTAGTGAACCTGTTGTAGAGTCATGTGAAAACCCAAAAGATATCTCTATTTCTCATGCTGAGACACAATCTGGTAATGAACATGAACCTAGTTATAATATTAATGATGATGTTCATGCCGATGCTCAACCTAGTAATGATAATGATGTGGAGATTGAACCTATGTCGATCTTGATAACCCACAACTTAGGAATAAGAGATATGATAAAAGAGATCTTATTTCTAGGAAGTATGGTAGAGAAAGAGAACCATGGGTTCAGAAGCCTATGCCCTTTCCACCTAAACCATCCAAGAAGAAGGATGATGAGGATTTTGAGCGCTTTGTTGAAATGCTGAGACCTGTCTTTTTACGTATGCGCTTGACTGATATTATGAAAATGTATCCTTATGCTAAGTATATGAAAGATATTGTTACTAATAAAAGAAAGATATTGGAAGCTGAGATTTCCACCATGCTTGCTAATTATAATTTTAAGGGTGGAATACCAAAGAAACTAGGAGATCCAGGAGTACCCACTATACCTTGCTCTATTAAAGGAAATTATGTTAAAACTGCTTTATGTGACCTCAGAGATGGTGTCAGTGTTATGTCGTTCTCTTTATATCGTAGATTTGATTTGAATAAGTTGACACATACTAAAATCTCTTTGCAAATGGCTGATAAATCAAGTGCTTTACCCATCGGTATTTGTGACGATGTGCGTGTTGTGTTTGCAAACGTTACTATCCTAACGGACTTTGTTATTCTTAATATTCCCGAGGACGACAGTTTGTCGATCATCCTCGGTTGACCCTTTTAAATACTGCAGGGGCTGTTATTGACTGCAACAAAGGCAATGTCACTTCTCATGTTAATGGTAATGAGCATATTGTACACTTTCCAAAGAAACAACCTCAAGTTCATAGCATCAACTCCATTGAAAAAATTCCAACGTTTACTATTGGAGACTTTGAATTCCCTCTCCCTATTGTCAAAAATAAATATGATATACTTATTGTTGGGCACATGCATATCCCCATTGAGGTAACCTAGTGTTATTCGAAGGTTCTCTCGTTCCATGTCATTCGAAAAAAGTATGTCAATAAGACTTGATCAACCTTATTGATGGATTCTTTTTCACGGGCATGACATGGATAAATTTAGAAAGCACAACCTTTTGTACCCAACTTTTATTTTTTGTTCCTTTGTTTCAATTTAGTAAAAATGCTATTATTTATTTGTCTTCCGTTTTATTGTGCAATAGAAAAATGACCTGAAAATAAAAGTTCTCGGGGCTGCTAATGGAGTTCTGGAATATGTAAGAATTTTTGGCCCTCGGAACACATCTCGGGGCTGCACCAGTCGGCCAAAAGCCTGCATGGCGCAGCCACCCCCTGGGTGTGCCCCTTGGCTTGTGGGTCCCACGTGGGCCCCGTTCACTTATTCCAGTACCCATCCACTTCGTCTTCCTCCAGAAAAAATCCCACCATTTCTCAAACACATGTTCTAGCTCATCTTGCTGCCATTTTTGATCTGCTTGCTCAAAACTCCATTAGCAAAACTATTTTAGGAGATTGTTCATCGGTATGTGACTCCTCCTATGGTTCAATTAGTTTTTGTTCTAGTGCTTTATATATTGCAAATTTTTGCTGCTGTGGTGACCTTGTTCTTTAGCTTGCATGTCAAATTTGAAGGGACCCAAGTAGTTTTGATGCATGATATAGCTTCTAGGCACTTGTGGGAGTAGTTGCTACAAGCTTTGTTTAAGCTTTATTCACCCTTATTTGGAGTCACTAAAAAATTTAGAATTATTTTTCAGAGAAAGAAAAAATGTTAAGGAGAATATACCAAGGTGGTTCCTCGAGCAAGAAGACCCCGAGACTCGCGATACGCGAGCCCGACTTTGAACCACCAAGGGAGGCTAAAGTGCGGCCTTCTGAATGGTCGTCGGATCCATTCATGGTCCATGCCAGATTCAAGGAAGAATTTTATGCATACATACGAAATGGCGACCTTGAAGATTTTGTTTCACACCAATGCAAGCAATATTATCAACTCACTGATTCCTTCATGCGGAGGTTTGAATTTTCATCTAGGTGTAATACGCATTTTGTTCTGTTTAACCTTTATGATGAATCTTATACTATGGACCTAGAGGATTTTAACCATGCATGCAAAATTCCACAAGGGGTAGCCATAGTGATCCTCACAAAACCGAATATAATGATTTTCTTGCTAGCATCACTATGGGAGAACCTAGAAATATTACACATGCTACCTTGGGGAGCATTCACTTTCCTGCCATACATTATCTTGCTCTCTTCATAGGTAGATGTATTAACGGTAAACATGAGCATAGCTACCTTTGCGTACCTGACCTTAGTATTCTTAAGAGTGCGGTCATGGGTGATAGACGATATAACTTGGGAGCTATTATTGCTAGGAGGCTACATAAAAATGCTAAGGATGGAGATTTCTTTGGTGGAATTTATGCCACCCGTGTAGCTAATTATCTTGGGATACCTATAAGGGAGAATGATATTGAGTTACCACTTGCTTTTCTTGATTATGAGGCTATGGTGCGCTACGAGTTTATTAAGAGAAATGAACAACCCCTCCTATACCGACTAATTTTTGATAGACAACATGATGCCCATATTACCCTTCCTGCTCCTGCCTTCTTTAACTTTCAGGAAAAACAGAGATACTTTATAACCAGAGAGGAGGCAAACGAGTACGAGAGATAGGCGAAAGCCGCTCGCCTCCATGCGGAAGCCGTTCAGGCGGCAGTCGCCGCAACCCAGTACAACCCCAACTATGACTTTGCATATTATTCGGGCCAGCCTTGGCCCTAGACCAACTTAGGCGAAAAGCCTAAGCTTGGGGAGTACGTATTTCTCATCGACATTACATTCCATTCCAGTTGTCGGTGTTCATACTTTTTCATTGTACCATCCAGGGTAGTTCATTTCTTATTTTTGTTTTATTCTTGTGTGTTTAATTAACCTTGAGAAAATAAAAAAATAGTTCTAGCTTTACCTTCTAGTTTGTTTAGTTGTAGTGTTAAAAGAAAACCCAAAAAGATATCTCATTCTTCTTTTTGCTTGTTGGGGGATTTCCCGTGTAAAAAGTTTTTCTTTCTTCTTTGGGTCGTAACGAGAAGACCATGATGACATGATGAGTGGCTCTCATATGCATTATCGTTTATCTATCAGAAAACCCATATTACCTTGTCTTCTCCTTTGAGTTATTGCTTGCTGATTCTAGCTTAGTCCAATGCATGTGCACTCTTATTATTATTATTCACACCGTTCGGTCGTGCTAGTGAAATGCAATAATGACAATATATGATGAAGTGACGGAGATGGAGAAAAGCTGGTATGAACTCAACCTATTTTGTTTTTCTAAATATGGTTAGCTCGTCATTTTGGATTCAGCTCATTGTAGATTGAACATGTTTGCAATGAAAATTAGAGATTATAGTTACGAATGCCATGCTTAATTAGCTAGGAGTGAATAATGGTTTGTCTTGAGCGCCAACATGCATATTAAAATGGTTGTGATGTAGTATGATAGAATGGTATCCTCCTCCGAATGATTCGAGTGGCTTGACTTGGCACATATACATGCATGTAGTTGAAACAAAACCAACATAGCCTCCACGATGTTTATGTTCATGGTGATTAATATCCTACTCATGCTTGCATTCAATGTTGGTTAATCTCAAAGCATGTTTATGACTGTTGTCGCTCTCTAGTTGGTCGCTTCCCAGTCTCTTCCTAGCCTTCACTTGTACTAAGCGGGAATACTACTTGTGCATCCATTTCCATAAACCCAAAGTTGTTCATATGAGTCCGCCATACCTACCTATATGCGGTATTTACCTGCCGTCCCAAGTAAAAATGCATGTGCCATACTCTAAACCTTCAAATAAATATATTTTTTTGTATGTCCGAATCGCTCGTGTAGTGACTAGGGGATGTCAGTATCTTCCATGCTAGGCGGGTTATTCTCAGATATGTGTTGATTCACTATCATTCACGAGAAAGTGGCCGGCATTTGGGATGGCCAGTTCCATGCTCAAAAGTCAAATCAAAGTATAATGAAACAAAACTCCCCCAGGATTGTTGTTTGTATGGACGATACCCGTGGATTCGGCCCGCCGTGGAGTGTGATCGATTGGTGGAGGGGGTGTAAAAACTTTACTCTTCTGTTTGGGAACCGCCTATAATGTATCTAGCATGGAAGATATTGAGATCTCTTAGTTGTTATGTTGACAATGAAAGCATACCGCCAAAATCTTGATTCATCCCTATTTTAAAATCTCGAGCTCTAGCACCTCTGTAAATTAATGCTTCCCTTTGCGAAGGGCCTATCTACTTTACTTTACTGTTGAGTCATCCTCTTCTTATAAAAAGGCACCAGTTAGAGAGCACCTCCGTCATTTGTATGCTTTGTTATTAATTGATATTGAGTATGAGTATGACTATATCTCTTTTACCATGAATTACAATGTCTAGTCAGTCATTGTTCTTCAGAGGTGCTCTGCATTTATGTTTTAAGGTCTCACAAAGGGCTAGCGAGATACCAGTTTACCATATTGTATTATGATTGTTTTGATAAAACTGTTGTCATCCGAGACTTATTATTATTGCTTGCTAGTTGATAGTGCCATTGATATAAGTAAATAGGGTACCTAATTATTATTGTGAATGTGGTTAGTCTATAGTCTTAGCTGAAGATCTGAACACCAGTTAGACATATTTACAACAACAAGATCAAACAGAGTTTGTAAAAGTTTTTCTTTATCACTTTCAGTCTATCAACTGAATTGCTTGAGGACAAGTAAAGGTTTAAACTTGGGGGAGTTGATACGTCTCCAACGTATCTACTTTTCCAAACTATTTTGCCCTTGTTTTGGACTCTAATTTGCATGATTTGATTGGAACTAACCTGGACTGATGTTGTTTTCAGCAGAATTGCCTTGGTGTTATTTTTGTGCAGAAATAGAAGTTCTCGGATTAACCTGAAAATTTATGGAGAATATTTTTGGAATTAATAAAAAATATTGGAGAAAGAATCAACCGAAAAGGGGCCAGCACCTGGCCACAAGCATGCAGGGCGCGCCCCTCTAGGGCGCCCCCTCGCTTGTGGGGCCCCTGAGGCTCCTCCGACCTTGTTTCCATTTCTATATATTCCTATTCGGGGAGAAAAAATCAGACACAAGAGTTCATTGCATTTTATGATATGGAACCGCTGCCACCTCCTATTCTTCCTCGGGAGGGAAGATCTGGAGTCTGATTTGGGCTCTCGAGAGGGGAAATCGACATCGTCGTCATCATCAACCATCCTTCATCACCAATTTCATGATGCCCTCCGCCATTCGTGAGTAATTCCGTCGTAGGCTTGCTTGACGGTGATGGATTGGATGAGATCTATCATGTAATCGAGTTAGTTTTGTTAGGGTTTGATCCCTAGTTGCCACTATGTTGTGAGATTGATGTTGCTATGACTTTGCTATGCTTAGTGCTTGTCACTAGGACCTGAGTGCCATGATTTTAGATCTGAACCAATTATGTTTTCATGAATATATATGTATTCTTGATCCTATCTTGCAAGTTGTAGACACCTATTACGAGTTATGATCTGCATCCCCCAGGGTGACAATAACTCGGATTCTTTCCGGTGATTATCGTAGTTTTAGGAGTTCATGTATTCACTAAGTGCTAATGATTTGGTCTAGTTCTCTATTGAATGGAGGCCTTAATATCCCTTAGTTTCCATTAGGACCCCAACTGCCACGGGAGGGTAGGACAAAAGATGTCATACAAGTGCATTTCCATAAGCACTTATGACTATATATGGAATACATGCCTACATTACATTGATGAATTTGAACAGTTCTGTATCACTCTATGTTATGACTGTTGCATGATGAATGCCGTCTAACGTAATTATCCATCACTAATCCATTACCTACGAGCTTTCCACATATTGATCTTTGCTAAGTTACTTTTCCGTTGTTATTGTTACAATCACTACAAAACTGCTACTGTCACATTTGCCACCGTTATCGTTACTTCCATACTACTTTGCTACTAAATACTTTGCTGCATATATTAAGTCTTTCAGGTGTGGTTGAATTGAGAACTCAGCTGCTAATACTCAAGAATATTCTTTGGCTCCCCTTGATTCGAATCAATAAATTCGGGTTGAATACTCTACCCTCGAAAACTGTTGTGATCCCCTATACTTGTTGGTTATCAAGAATGCAAAATGTTTCCGGTAATGTTAAACTGCACATAAAAGGTTCATAAAGTAATTAGAAGGCTTTTATAAATAAATAAATACAATCGGGCTTTATAATACCAAGAGGTGGAAGGCAACTTGGCCCGCAAGGGCCCAAGTGGAGGTGGCACCCTCCTTTCCAAAGGGGCAACGATGAATTGGAGTGGGGGAGAACTCCTCCCCCTAGGCAGGCACACCATGTAGGGGACTTCCATCCTTGTGATTTTCCCTTCCTCTCCCCTCCAACCTATATATACTAGAGGATTTCCACCTTTTTTGATACCCAAGTTTTGGAGCCTCCTCTAGTTCTTCTAGTTCTATTTCTAATTGGTCCCACTTGACTAATAAGAGGTACACCTAGTTCCTCTAATCCTCGTAATTAGAAGTCTAGTATGGTTCAAATCTCCTCCCTCTAATTCTCTGGTGACAATTAGCTCTGGACAATGATGCGTTGTTGGCTTGTGAAGCCAGTATGCTTGCAACCAAGTAGAGATGTCGTGCTTTTGTCCTTCGGTTCAAGGGATTGTTCATACGAGGTTGGGATCGTTCATCTATGGTGCGTGGGAATCCAAGTACGATCTACATTGTCATGTTCTACTTGCGATGCAACTCGGTGACGGTAACGATCGTGATCCCAACCATTATCATATATTCATTGTGTTCTTGGTTGATCATAGGGTAGGTTTTATTTTGTTTTCTACTACGTTTCTCAACAGTTTGGGGTGATCTAGCTTAATAAAGAAAATGTGGCTTCCTTTGTGCAATTCAGAGCTAGGGTTTCAAGTGTTAGTTATGTGAGAGTTGAGGTGGTTTGGTCTGTGGTGTGCAGTGATCCAAGTATAATCTAGGGTGAGGTCGGTTTCATCACGAAGTTAGAATAAAAGTTTTTCAAGAGAGCTCAAGTTGATAACATCAAAAAATCAAAGAGGTCTGCTTTTTGGGTGTTACATACATCGTCCAGTACTCGATGTCAACATTCTTGGGGACCTCCTGGGCCTCTTTCCATTCCACCACGAAGACAATAATGGCTTCTGATTTGACTGGTGTGTGCGGCTTGGAGGAGAGCTCAAAGAAGAAGCTCGGTTGCCCACTTTGCCATGCGGCCTCTGGCATCTTTGTTGTTGATGATGTCTTAGAGTGATGCATGGGTGAAAATAATGTTGTAGTTTCCTTGTAGCCATCAACACCCCATAGGTCGTCTTTTGGTAGTGTGGGTAACCTGTCTTGGAGGGTGTGAGGACCTCACTAACATAGTACCTAGGGTGTTGTACCCGATGCGCATGCCCGTCCTCCCCCCATTCCATGACGATGACCATGTTAACCACCTGAGTGGTTGCTGATTTATAGAGGACCATTGGTTCTGACTCGGTCGGGCACATCGGGAGTGGGTAAGACAATAGGAGCATTTTGAGGTCTATAAATGCTTCTTTGTCCTCATCACTCAAGTAGGACTTACCTCCCTTTTTGAGGTGGTACAAGGGTAATGCTTTCTCGCCTAGCCAGGAGATGAATCTGCTAAGGACTGCCGTGTAGCCTGTCGACTTTTGAATGTCATACACTATCTCTCGAGCCTGGAAGTTTAGTATTGCTTGATTTTTTTCTAGGTTTAGTATTGCTATGATACGATGAACCCCAGGAGTTGTCCAGTGGGGACCCCAAAAATGCATTTTTCGGGGTTCAACTTCATGCTGGATTTGTGGAGGTTGCCGAAGGTCGCTCGGCAGGCTCGAGCTCTATTTGGATTTGACCACGCTATCATCGACGTAGACCTCCACGTTGGATACAGTCTGTTTATTGAAGCACTTCTGCATTGTCCAATGGTATGTCGCTCATGTATTCTTGACACTGAAAGGAATCATAACCTAACATAATGTTTTGTACGATGTGATGAAACATGACATCTCTTGATCAGATTACTTCATGCGCACCTCATGATATCTAGAGTATGCATCCATGAAGCATAGACGCTCGCATCCTATCGTCTAGTCAATGATCTGACCTTTCCTGGGTAGTGGGAACGAGTCTTTGGGGCTTGCCTTATTGAGGTCGGTGTAATCCATGCATATGCATAATCTCTTGTTATTTTTATTCATCGTCACTGGGTTTGCCGGCCACTCCGGGTGTGTGGCCTCCCTTATGAATTTGACTATGAGCAGACATGCTATATCTTCCACAATCACCATTCGATTCTCCGTAGCAAAATGACGCATGGCTTGTTTCACCGATCTTACGTCTTTGCACACGTTTAGGCAGTGCTCGGCCTTGTCGGCCGATGCACCTGCCATGTTGGCAGGTTTCCATGCAAGTATATTCCGGTTAGCTTAGGAAAAAGTGATGAGCTCTGCTTCTTGGCTTTCTGTGAGGTCTCCTCCGGGTGTACTTGAAACTTTTTTGTATGTGTTCAATGGTTGGAACACTAGCCCTGGCCTTGGTTTATCTAGGATCTCGGCCTCCGATGGCCCTATCCGCTTTTTTATCCCATGGACTTTGTTGAGGCCAGAGCGGCCTTGGAGAGCTCCATGTTTGTCACCTCCACCTCGTAGGACTTTCCAAAGCTCCCGTGTATGGTGATCATGTCATTTGGGCCTAGCATCTTTAGTTGTAGGTAGGCGTAGGATGGTACCACCATGAACTTTACATATGCAGGCCTACCCAGTATCACACGGTAGCCACTCTAGAAGGGCCAACCTTGAAATGAATTGTCTCCCTTTGGTAGTTCTGTTCATCTGTGAAGACGACCTCAAGCTCGATCCGCCCCAGGGGACGGACTGGCTACCTGGTACTACCCCGTGGAAACCCACATCCACCTTTGTAGGCTGGATGGTGAGATCTTCATTTTGTATAGGGTATTGGTGAAGATAATGTTGAGGTTGTTGCCTCCGTCCATGAAGACGCGTGAGATGCGGCAACCCCCACGATTGGATCTAGTATCGGAGCATGTTTGCCTGGATGGACGACGTCCTTTGGGTGGTACCCGAGTTGAAGATCACCGCTTCCTAGGACCATGTGAGTCACTTAATGGTCGCTCTTTATGCGGAAAAGTTAGCATGTTGCACAAGCTTTTGGATCTGCCATTATGAATATCATATTTACGGAGATTCGCGAGTGGGCTGGCGGTCTTGCAAGACCCTAGCGTGTGCAGTGTTCCGCTCACGTTCCCACACAAGATTATTAGGGTCGGCATAGATTCCCACAACCTTTACTTGTTCATCACGAACAAACTCGATCATTCCAAAACACATGTAGTCGATGAAGGGTGGGTGCGAGACGTCGAAGAGTCGCCTTGGTCCGTCAATGGCCAGCTCGGAACAGCTAAAGGTGAAGGTCTGGCCTGGCAAGAAGTTGCCGGCTTCCTTTGATTCTCCATACCAAGTTAGGTCTCCGACCAACATCGCATGTGCCCGGCATGCCAACTGACGAAATAAAATACTCTCAGGTCCCTCGGTAGGGTTCATGATGAGGTAAGAACTACTGGAACGGGGTTTGCACACACAAATTACGTGGGTTCGAGCCTCCAAAGAGTAATACCCCACGCCCTGCTTCTTCTCGATATTCATGGTGAGGAGATACCTCGTGCAAAGGATTACAATGGTGTATAGGCTTGCTACCGAGAGTTATTAGATTCATGATTGGATCCCTATGAGTATCCTAGACCTCCCTTTATATAGACATTAGATCTCTAGTGTTTACATGTCGGTAGAAGCGATCTAGGGCGTCTCCGCCCTCTATCCTTGGAGAGCACGAAGGTCGACTCCCCTCCTTAGGGGATCCTTCTTATCTTGGGCCTCGTGGGCCTTATGTAGCTCACGAAGTTGGGCTCCCTTACGTAAGCCACCCATGGTACAAAGCCCCGTCAGCGGACACAACATGTCATGGCAGCATTGTACCTCATGTAAGGGTGCCACCTTTGCGCACGTCAAAACGTGGAGGGGGTGGGGGGTGGAAAGGGGCACCATGTACTTTGTATTGGCCTCTGCAGAGGTCCTAGGGATACCAAGGATGAGCCGCGATAGCCCTATTATGGTGCACCAGTCCACTCGGGCGACCTTTCTCTTATTGCTGGAAAATTTGGCACGCGCCCCCATCAGGGATATGAAGTATGCGCAATATAGTAGCTAATTGTCCATGGTTGCAACTTGCGCATACATATTCTAGTGGTTTAACACTAATTATATATGACAGATGCCTTACATTCACCATATTCTAGAATTTATAAGATTTTGTCCGACTTGAATATGGATATGGTAATGAAAGATAAATTTTGATTTAGTTGATGTTTTGGTAAGAGTAGACCTCGTATGAGTATGCATAGGGGAAGTAAATGAAAGTTCTGATTTAATTGAGATTTGAAAAGATTTAGTTTGGTTTGATTTCATTGAGTTAATATATAATATAATTTTCATAAAGTACCGATTTGCTTTAGATTGTTTCAAATTACTCGTTGGTTTTTATTTGGTGAGGCATCAGTTGAAAATACTACGAGAACAACAAACTGAAACCAAGGAGGAATATGGTGCGTGGGAAGGAAAAAACTAATAAAGGAGCCGATGTGACCAACTCGTCTCTAATAGTAGGGACTAGGACAATGATAGTCCATTGCAACAAGATACAAATATTTTAGTATGTTAGTTTGTGATTTACCTAGGACACGGCTTTTCTGCACCCCGGCTCATCTGCATCCCCTGATGGAAATATGCCCTAGAGGCAATAATATATTAGTTATTATTATATTTCCTTGTTCATAATAATCATTTATTATCCATGCTAGAATTGTATTGATTGGAAACTCAAATACATGTGTGGATACATAGACAACACACTGTCCCTACTGAGCCTCTAGTTGACTAGTTCGTTGATCAAAGATGGTCAAGGTTTCCTGGCCATAGGCAAGTGTTGTCACTTGATAACGGGATCACATCATTAGGAGAATCATGTGATGGAAAAGACCCAAACTATGAACGTAGCATATTGATCGTGTCGTTTTATTGCTACTCTTTTCTACGTGTCAAGTATTTGTTCCTATGACCATGAGCTGATATAACTCACTGGCACCGAAGGAATACCTTGTGTGCATCAAACGTTGCAATGTAACTGGGTGACTATAAAGGTGCTATACACGTATCTCCGAAGGTGTCCGTTGAGTTAGTATGGATCAAGACTGGGATTTGTCACTCCGTGTGACGGAGAGGTATCTCGGGGCCCACTCGGTAATACAACATCACACACAAGCCTTGCAAGCAATGTTAATAAGTGTAAGTCACATGATCTTGTATTACGGAACGAGTAAAGAGACTTGCCGGTAACGAGATTGAAATAGGTATGCGAATACCGACGATCAAATCTCGGGCAAGTAACATACCGAAGGACAAAGGGAATGTCATACGGGATTGTATGAATCCTTGACACTGAGGTTCAACCGATAAGATCTCCGTAGAATATGTAGGATCCAATATGGGCATCCAGGTCCCGCTATTGGATATTGATCGGAGAGTGTCTGGATATTGATCGGGGAGTGTCTCAGGTCATGTCTGCATAGTTCTCGAACCCGCAGGGTCTGCACACTTAAGGTTCGGTGATGTTTCGGTATAGTTGAGTTATTGGTGTTGGTAACTGAAAGTTGTTCAGAGTCCCGAATGAGATCCATGACGTCACGAGGAGCTCCGGAATGGTCCGGAGGTAAAGATTAATATAGAAAGTCCTGTTTTGGTCACCAGAAAAGTTTCGGGCTCATCGGTAGTGTACTGGGAGTGTCGGGAGGGGTGTCGGGGACCATCGGGAGGGGTGTCACGCCCCAAGGGGTCTCATGGACCATGGGAAGAGATAAACCAGCCCTTAGTGTGTTGGAATAAGTTCCCACTAAGGCCCATAAGGTTTTAGAAGGAAAAAACACAAGGTGGGAAGAGTTTCCAAGTGGGAAGGTGGAATCCTACTCCAAGTAGGATTGGAGTAGGACTCCTCCACCTCCAATTTCGGCCAAACCTTGAGGTTTTGAGGCTGCCTCCTCCCCTCCCTCCCTCCTATATATAGTGGTGATTTAGGGCTGATTTGAAACAACTTTTGCCACGTGCAACTCAGATCTATACACCATAGTTTTACCTGTAGATCGTATTTCTGCGGAGCTCGGGCGGAGCCATGGAGGAGTAGATCCTTCACCACCACCGGAGCACCGTCACGCTGCCAGAGAACTCATCTACTTCTCCGTCTTGCTTGCTGGATCAAGAAGGCCGATATCATCGTCGACTTTTACGTGTGCTGAACGCGGAGATGCCGTCCGTTCGGCACTAGATCGGAGCGGATCATGGGACGGATCGCGGGACGGTTCGTGGGACGGTTCGCGGGGTGGATCGAGGGACGTGAGGACGTTCCACTACATCAACCGCGTTTCTTAACGCTTCCTGTTTTGCGATCTACAAGGGTACGTATATCCGAATCTCCTCTCGTAGATGGACATCACCATGATAGGTTTTCATGCGCGTAGGAAACTTTTTGTTTCCCATGCAACGTTCCCCAACAGTGACATCATGTGATAGCCTGGCTTATTAGGGATCATAGACTACTCATATCAATAAGGAATTCCTTCTTTTCCGGGAGCCCATTCGAACATAACTCCCAAGTTAAGCGTGCTTGGCTTGGAGTAGTTTTAGGATGAGTGACCGACCGGGAAGTTGATCTCGGGTGCGCATGAGTGAGAACAAAGTGCGTAGAAAAGACTAGTATTGATATGTGAGGCCATTCTAGATCCTCCCAGGAGTAACGACCGCTGCAGGTGTGTCCAGGGCGTTCCAAGTTTGGTATCAGAGCCGACCCTCGTAGTTACACGGATGTTTGCAGACAGGTGTGCGATCATGTTGTTCATGACGTTTGTGACCCGTCGTGGCACACGGCATGGTACATGTACTCGACTGGATGCACAAACGTAGTATTGATATGTGAGGCCAGTCTAGATCCTGCCAGGAGTAACGACCGTCGGCAGGTGTGTCCGGGGCGTTACAAGTTTGGTATCAGAGCCAACCCTCGCAGTTGCACGGATGTTTGCAGATAGGTGTGCGGTCATGTTGTTCATGACGTTTGTGACCCGTCGTGGCACACGGCATGGTACATGTACTCGACTGGATGCACATACTTTTGTGCCAAGAGGGAGCGCTCCTGTGGCCCAACGAGGACGTCGGTTCCTCTGAGTGGTGGTGTATGTGATAGCTTGGCTTATTAGGGATGATAGACTACTCATATCAATAAGGATTTCCTTCTTTTTCGAGAGCCCATTCGAACAGAACTCCCAAGTTAAGTGTGATTGGCTTGGAGTAGTTCTAGGATGGGTAACCGACCGGGAAGTTGATCCCGGGTGCGTATGACTGAGGACAAAGTGCGCAGAAAAGACTAGTATTGATATGTGAGGCCGGTCTAGATCGTGCCAGGAGTAACGACCGCCGGCGGGTGTGTCCGGGGCGTTACACATCATGAGCTAGGTTCATGCGTAGATGTTATCTCGAGTAGAACACAAAGGGTTTTGTGGACGGTGATGTTCGATTTGGTGCCCTCCTTAATTTTTTCTCGATACGGCGGTATTGTTGGATTGAAGCGCCCCGAACCGACATTATTCGTACGCTTACGAAAGACCGGTTTCATCGATTGACATGCAACCACGTTGCATAAAGATGACTAGTGGGAGTCGGTTTCTTCAACTTTAGTTGAATTGGTTTTGACCGAGGCAGTCCTAGGAAAGGTTAAATAGCAATTTGCACATCTCCTTGTGATTTTTGCGTAAGTAAGATGCGATCATACTAGATACCCATAGCAGCCACGTAAAACATGCAACAACAAATTAGAGGACGTCTAACTTGTTTTTGCAGGGTATGCTTGTGATATGATATGGCCAATGACGTGATGTGATATATTGGATGTATGAGATGATCATGTTGTAATAGTTAATATTGACTTGCACGTCGATGGTACGGCAACCAGCAGGAGCCATAGGGTTGTCTTTAAACTAACGTTTGTGTTTGCAGATGTGTTTACTATATTGCTAGGACGTAGCTTTAGTAGTAATAGCATAAGTAGCACGATAACCCCGATGGCGACACGTTGATGGAGATCATGGTGTGGCGCCGGTGACAAGAAGATCGTGTCGGTGCTTTGGTGATGGAGATCCAGAATCACATGATGATGGCCATATCATGTCATTTATGAATTGCATGTGATGTTAATCCTTTTATGCACCTTATTTTTCTTAGAACGAGGTAGCATTATGAGGTGATCTCTCACTAAAATATCAAGACGAAATTGTGTTCTCCCCGACTATGCACCGTTGCGACAGTTTGTCGTTTCGAGACACCACATGATAATCGGGTGTGATAGACTCAACGTTCACATGCAACGGGTGCAAAACACTTGCACACACAAAACACTCGGTGTCGTGGGTATAAGTCTGACAGTAGATGTGTAGGGTACGAAAGGATGGGCAGAGCCTTAGCTACGGCGAGGTTGTATGAGTTCATGCCCTCTACGGTGGAGGTAATAGCCCTACGTCTCAGTGCTCTGGGAGCTTGTTGTCGAGTGGAATATGGATTACAGTGAATTGCTAACCCCTGCACCAGTGGGGGAGGGCGGCTTATATAGAGTGCGCTGCCCTCCACAACGGTTCGGTGCACAGGGGTGGAGTAGTGGCGAATAAATGCCTACGTTACAGGTAATGTATGTCTTAAATGCTAATAAAGGCACATGGAAACGTACGACCGTTTCCCTCCAGGGGGGGTATGATGCACAGAGTGGAATCCAGTCGGTTAGTTTGATATACTCCGAATGCTCACCTCCGACTGGATGATGGAGGATCCGTTACCGACTGGATGATGGGAAGTCCTTAGTTATGTCGGAACTGACTAAGGGCCTTGTCCCTTATGAGGGGTAGTCCTTGGGTAGGACCTACAGGGCAGGCCTATGACCCTAGCCTAGGACTATAACCCCATCATTAGTCCCCGAATGGATTGGGGTTGGAACGACGAAGCGATGCTTGAAGTATGGATCCGGCTGGTACGGATGCGACTTTGGCGTTGCTTGCCTCGATCCATTTTATCTTCTTTGACCAACGATCCGAGTGGAAGTATTTGTGAAACAAACTGTCGGGAACCGAGTGCTTCCGTGGTATCTTCTGACGTGACCAGTCAACTGATAGCGGCGGAATTTTCGGGATCCTCAAATTTCGGATACCGCGCGCTCAGCGGGGATGACGACATCGCGCTCGAGTAGTACCTAACGCCTCGATTCCCGTGCCTTCATCTTCTCCACTGATATCGCCGCGACCAGTCGGGGGATAAGATTTCGGGGCCACTTGCCACTGACCTAGTCGGAACCTTACTTAAACCTCAGCGACGAGGGTTTTTTCGTTACACTCGCCGGATATCTTGCACCTGCCTGCTCCGCTCCTCTTGCCACCTCCTGCGCACCCCAAGCTCCTTCCTTCTTCTTCTCCCCCGCGGATCCACACCCTCTGCCATGACCAAGGGGCAGACTAGCCAGCTAGAGGCGAAGAAGAAGGGGCAGGCGGCGGCTCCTGCTCAGCGGCGGCAGCGAACGCTCCCGGCGGGGTGGATCCAGGGGGATTTCCTCCCCTCCACGGTGACGGAGGAGAACCTGCTGGAGTTGGTGGAGCACGGGATGATTGCGCACAAGTCGTGGAGGTTGCCGGCGGAAGGCGAGACCAAGCCGGCGCCCCAGGAAGAGGAGCGTGTCTTGCTCCTCAGCCATCTGTACCGAGGTTTTTCTCTGCCTCCACACCCCTTCTTCAAAGGTATCATGAACCACTTCGGGGCGCAGCTCCACCATTTTCCTCCCAATGCCATAGCTCATCTCTCTGCCTTCGTCGTATTGTGCGAGTGTTTCATTGGCTGTCCTCCCCATTGGGGGCTTTTCAAACATATCTTCTCTGCTAGATCCCAGACCATCAAACGGCTTAGCCAGTCGGATGACAAAACCCACCTTCTCCAGCTCTGTAGAGGCTTAGGCTTCCAAAAGAAGAGTAAAAGTAGCTATCCTGCTCTGCAGTTGAGTGAATCTGTTAGGAACTGGCAGTCGACATGGTTCTACTCCCAGGACGTTGCTTGCCCGAATGCTACCACTAGACTCCCTCCTTTTAGCTTAGACCGACCGGCTCCTCCTAGGCAGCTCGCGCTCACGAAGGCGGAGAAAACCGAGATCCGGCCTCTGGTCGACGCGCTTGTAGAGGTCGTCCGAAGGGGAGTCACTGGCATAGATTTGTTGGAGGTTTTCATGGGTCGGCATATCCAGCCTCTGCAAGCTCGACAGCACGCCATGTGGCATTACACAGGGCCTGAGGACTCCACTCGGACCAACGTCGAGTGCGTGACCGGGGAGATGGTGGCGTCGTGGGTCCTCAACATCACCGGCGCCTGCGAAAACCCTAGAGGAGCTCGGCGAGTGAAGGCCTTCCGGGCGTACAATCCTCCTCCAAACGCAGTGAGTACAACTTGTTGAGTGCACACAACTATCTTAGATTTATTGCGTTCTTGAATCACTGTCTGACGTCTTATGTCGTCGACTGTATCTTGTGCAGGAGTGGACTAACTGGTTTTCTCCCGTCTCGAACGGGAATTTGGCCGAGGAGGAGGAAGGCAGCCAAGAGGGCAGCGTGGAGAGCGGCGAGTACGTCTCCGATAGCGGGGAGACAGAAGAGGAGTCCGCAGAAGAAGAAGAGGCAGATGAGGAGCAGAACTCGCCACCTCCACCGCCAGAGCCTCGGACTAAGCGCCGTCATGAACCTGTGGCTCCTTCAGCTCCTCCAGCATCCTCGAGTGCGTCACCAGCTCCGCCAGCTTCTCCTGTGGTACCGAGTGCTTCGCCAGCCATTCCCGTGGCTCCGAGTGTTCGGAGCACAAAGAGGACCAGGGACTCTGCTTCTGAGCCCGCGGGCCAACCCTCCAAAGTGGCCAAACCGAGTGGATCTAAGCCTCGGAAGGCCTTGCCGCAGATGAGGGTCACGGTTCCCGTCACCTCAACGTAAGTGCATTGTCTTTCTATCTTCCTTCAGTATTTGATTGAACTCCTGCTTATTGGTCGAATGAATTTTACTCGACAGAGTTGCCACCTCTGCCACCTCTACGACACGCCAGGGGGACGATCCCATGGACATGGACAACGTCGCCACATCCTAGCCAGGTGCGTCGTAGTGACTCCGAGAGCCTACGTTATTACGTCACCAATTCTGTCTTTGGTCTTGCCTTTTTCCTGTGGTCTCACGCCGTTCGGTCGGGTTTCTCTCAGGGGTGATTTTTGTGGAGGAGGGCGACCAGGGGAGGTCTGAGCAAGCTGCGGTGCCTGTCCTTGAGGCTGTTCCGCCGGTTACTACTCTCGCCATGGACGCGCCGCCAACTGAGGTGATGCCGTCGACTGAAACGGCGCTGATTGTTACTGAACCGACTGGAGCAGGCCTTGGGATGCCCAAGGAGCCTCCTATGATGCCAGGCCCGTCGACTGTCGAGTACAACGTCCAGCGCCTACCAGAAGATCACGTGGGAGCTGCCAAGGGGGCCATGGTGCAGGCGGAGCTGATGGCGGGAGAGGCCAAGAAGGCGTACGATTCCATCGCGTCCTTGTACAAGCGAAGCTTGGAACTGCGGGATGATATCCGAGTAAGTGGGCTAGTAAGTATTTACTTTCCTCTTGTAACCCACTGGGTGTGCTCGGATATCATATGATTTTGTGCAATGGGTTCACTCGTAGTGAACCCAGTGGGTGTAGTCCCCGAGACTTCTATCGAGTGCTTGCACCGGCAGTTGTCTTTATACACATTTTCTTTAAATTGATCAGATCAAAAATTAATCTATTCGAATGTTAACAGTTGGGGCACTCGGAGTGCACCTACTGGATGAGTCCCCGAGAGTAATTTTACTCAGGTCGGGTAGTAGTGGCCTCATAGGCTTAGGTGTTGTCATGTAGCTCAATAGGGCGGACCTGTTTGAGTTTCATGCCAGTGGGGTCACTCTTAGTGAACCCACTGGGTTTAGTCCCCGAGACCGCTGTCGACTACTTGCGTCGGCATGGGTCTGAAGAACTTAGATTTTTTATTGTTGAATTTTTCTGACCGTCTCTTGGCGCTGACTTGCAGAAAACTTGCGAGATGGGGACAGCGTACGAGACTCTGAGGGCTGAAAAGGTTCAGTTTGCTGGTGAGCTGGCTGCAGCAATGGTTGCAATGGCTGGTATGAAGGATGTTCTGGCGGAACAAGAAAAGTCCTTAGAGCAGGCCCGTGAGGCAAACAAGGCTTTGACTGCTGAGGTGGAGAAAATGGGGAAACAAAGGACGGAGCTGATGGGGCAGATGAAAGTGCTGAACAGGCAGTGCATAGCACAGGAAAATTACGTCAGTGATTGGGCCCGGAAGATGATAGCGCTTCTCGGTGGTAAGTCTTGTTTTTTCGAGTGTTTGTGGACTGTGCATTTCATTCTGCGCTGACTGTTTGCTCGTCCTGTCTTTGCAGATTTTTGCATGGACGCTGAGGTTGAAGCAGCTGACGTTGAGCGGTCGATGCTTGAGAACATTCCACTTGGCGAGGACGCCAATCGAGATCTGCTCCGAGCGCACATTCGCCTGGGCAAAGTTGGACCTTTCATCGATCGACTGAGAGAAGTCGTCGGCCGAATCGACAAGGAGCTTTGGCCTAAAGACGAGTCTCGACACGAGATGGAAGGCTTGATGACTCGGGTGGAGGAGGTCCCGAACCGAGTGCAGTCATGGAAGAAATCTGCGGCTCGCTGTGGTGCGGACGTCGCTCTGTCTCTAGTCCGAGTGCATTGCAAGGAGGTGTGCGAAGAGAAGCTGAAGGCGTTGCAGGTCGCCAACACGAAAAAACTTGGATTCGAAGACTTCATGGAGACCTTCCTTGAGAGCGCCACCCGCATCGCCGACGGGATCGACCTCGACACATTCATAGAGCCTGCCAGTCCCAGCGCCAGTCCTGACGATGCTTGAGAAAACTTTTACCTCGGTATGTCGAGTGTTGGTTGTAATAAACTTTGGCCACTGTTGTTGGCCGTCACATTCTTGGTTCGGTGTGGATAAGCTTGATCTACACTGAGCCAACTATCCTTAGGTGAACTTTGAATTTGAATCGAACCTTTTGCTCTTCTTTTGCCAAAGAGTTGTTGATACGATTTTGGCTCATGTTTTTGTTTGGCGTTTCTTGGTGAAGCCAATGGAAAACATGCGGAGCATGTAATTGTCAGTTGTCTTGACATCTGCATGAGCCTCACTGAGGGTCTGCTGAGTATCCAAGTGGATCTGTAGGATACACTCGAAGGCAATAGATTACTTAGGCGATTCATGATCCCAGCTAAGCCTTCGAGTGCGATTGTCAGGTCGTACTCGGAGCGAGTTGTTACTCATGTAATTGTCAGTGGTCTTGACATCCACATGAGCCTCAATGAGGTTATGCTACTCATGTAATTGTCAGTGGTCTTGGCATCTACATGAACCTCACTGAGGGTCTGTTGAGTCCCCGAGTGTATCTGTAGGATACAGTCGAAGACATTTGAGTACTTAGGCGATTCGTGATCGCGGCTAAGTCTTCGAGTGTGACTGTCAAGTCGTACTTGGAGCGAGTTGTTACTCATGTAATTGTCAGTGGTCTTGACATCTACATGAGCCTCAATGAGGTTCTGCTACTCATGTAATTGTCAGTGGTCTTGACATCCACATGAGCCTCAATGAGGATCTGCTGAGCCTCCGAGTGTATCTGTAGGATACAGTCGAAGGAAGCTTTCTATTTAAGCGATTATTGATCGCAGTTAAGTCCTCGAGTGCGACGGTTAGTGCACGCTCGGAGAAAATTTGTACTTAGGCGATTCTTGATCGCATCTAAGTCCCCGAGTGCGACGTGAAGTGCACACTCGGAGAAAGTTTGTACTTAGGCGATTCTTGATCGCAGCTAAGTCTCTGAGTGCGTCGTTTAGTGCACACTCGGAGAAAGTTAGTACTTAGGCGATTCTTGATCGCAGCTAAGTCTCCGAGTGCGACGTTTAGTGCACACTCGGAGAAAGTTAGTACTTAGGCGATTCTTGATCGCAGCTAAGTCCCCGAGTGCGACGTTTAGTGCACACTCGGAGAAAGTTAGTACTTAGGCGATTCTTGATTGCAGCTAAGTCCCCGAGTGCGACGTTTAGTGCACAGTCGGAGAAAGTTAGTACTTAGGCGATTCTTGATCGCAGCTAAGTCTCCGAGTGCGACGTTTAGCGCACACTCGGAGAAAGTTAGTACTTAGGCGATTCTTGATCGCAGCTAAGTCCCCGAGTGCGACATTTAGTGCACACTCGGAGAAAGTTAGTACTTAGGAGATTCTTGATCGCAACTAAGTCTCCGAGTGCGACGTTTAGTGCACACTCGGAGAAAGTTAGTACTTAGGGGATTCTTGATCGCAACTAAGTCCCCGAGTGCGACGTTTAGTGCACACTCAGAGAAAGTTAGTACTTAGGCGATTCTTGATCGCAACTAAGTTTTTTTTTTGAGACCGGAGTCTGCGACCGCGGAAGAATTTTGAATCTGCAAAAACTCAATCTGCTTTGTATTATTTCACCAATACTTGTTCTTTACATTGCTTCAGTCGACAGTCACGTGTAGAAGCGCTTCAGGAGATCTCTGTTCCATGCTCGCGGCTCGTCTGTTTCCCTGTCGATGTTGTAGAGTATGTATGCTCCGTTGTTCAGCACCTTGGAGATGATGAAGGGTCCTTCCCAGGCGGGAGCCAACTTGTGAGGTCTTTGCTGATCCACTCGGAGCACCAGGTCGCCTGCTTGGAATGTACGACTCCTGACGTGTCGCGCGTGAAAGCGCCGCAGATCTTGCTGATAAATGGTTGAGCGAGTCAGTGCCATCTCGCGCTCCTCCTCTAGAAGGTCCACTCCGTCTTGCCTTGCTTGTTCTGCTTCAGCTTCGGAGAAGAGTTCGACTCGTGGAGCATTGTGGAGGAAGTCACTCGGAAGGACCGCTTCTGCTCCGTAAACGAGGAAGAACGGTGATCGCCCTGTAGATCTATTCGGGGTTGTGCGTAGACCCCAAAGCACCGAAGGTAGCTCGATGACCCATGCGCCAGCGGCATGTCCCACCTCTCGCAGGAGTCGAGGCTTCAAGCCTTGCAGAATAAGTCTATTCGCCCGCTTTGCTTGTCCGTTTGTTTGAGGATGCGCCACAGATGCAAAATCCACTCGGATACCTTGGCTTGCACAGAAACATTTGAATCTGTCCGAGTCAAAGTTTGTCCCGTTGTCCGTGATTATGCTGTGAGGTACCCCGAATCTGGAGATGATGTCCCTAACAAACTTGATGGCTGTTAGGGCGTCGAGCTTCTTGATGGGCTTGGCTTCAATCCATTTTGTGAACTTGTCGACTGCCACCAACAAATGTGTGTATCCCCCTTGGCCTGTCCTGAATGGACCGACTGTATCTAATCCCCATACTGCAAACGGCCAAACAAGAGGGATTGTCTTCAACACAGATGTTGGCTTGTGGGACTTGTTGGAGTAGAACTGACAGCCTTCACATCGGTCGACCATATCTTTAGCCATTTCATTCGCCTGCAGCCAGAACAAGCCAGCTCTGAATGCTTTGGCGACGATTGCTCTTGAAGAGGCGTGATGACCGCAGGTTCCCGACTAGATTTCTTCCAGGATTAACTGCCCCTCCTCAGGGGAGATGCATCATTGAAGAACGCCTGAAACGCTTTCCTTGTACAACTGGCCATCAATGACAGTGAACGACTTTGATCTGCGGACGATCTGCCTGGCTTGGACTTCGTCTTCTGGTAATTCCTGCCTCAGGATGTATGCGATGATCGGCACAGTCCAATCGGGGATGACAGCAAGAATCTCCATGATCAAATCAACCACACCAGGTACGTCGACTTCAGTCGGATCTATCGAACTCTTTGGTTGTACTGGTTCCTCTGTGAAAGGATCTTCTTTAACTGAGGGAAGGTGGAGGTGCTCGAGGCAGACATCACTCGGGACCGGTCTCCGAGTGGATCCGAGTTTTGCCAACTCATCAGCTGCTTGGTTCTTCATCGCGGAACATGGTGGAGTTCTAGACCTTCAAACTTCTTCTCGAGCTTCCTCACTGCATTGCAGTATGTGGTCATGGTGGGGTTCCTGACGTCCCACTCTTTCATCACTTGATTAACCACCAAATCCGAATCGCCATAGACCATCAGGCGGCGGACGCTGAGTGCGATGGCCATGCGCGGTCCATAAAGGAGAGCTTCATACTCTGCCTCATTGTTGGAGGAATCAAAGTGTATCTGCAGCACATACTTGAGTTTGTCGCCCTTTGGTGATACGATCACAACGCCAGCGCCGGAGCCATTCAACATCTTGGACCCATCGAAGAACATTGTCCAATGAGCCGAGTAGATGTGGGTCGGTTGCTGTTGTTCTACCCATTCTGCTATGAAGTCAGCCAGAGCTTGAGACTTTATAGCTTTCTTGGCCTCGAACTTGATGTCGCAGTACACCATCTCCATTGCCTACTTCGCCACTCGGCCCGATGCGTCCCGATTGTGGAGGATTTCCGACAACGGAGCATCAGAAATGACAGACACCGAGTGGTCTTGGAAATAATGAGCCACCTTCTTCACAGTCATGTAAATCCCGTAGATGAGTTTTTGATAGTGGGGATACCTCTGCTTGGAAGGAGTCAGGACTTCGGAGACGTAATACACTGGCCGCTGAACTTTGTATGCTTTGCCTTCTTCTTCTCGTTCGACTGTAAGAACAGTGCTGATGACTTGATTTGTAGCCGCGATGTACAGAAGAAGGGGCTCTTTACTGAGCGGAGCAGTAAGAACTGGTTGGGTGGAAAGTAGGACTTTGAGGTCGTCGAATGCAACTTGGGCTTCATCTGTCCACTCGAAAGTATCTGATTTCTTCATGAGTCGGTACAGAGGAAGAGCTTTCTCGCCGAGTCGACCGATAAACCTGCTGAAAGCCGCTAGGCAACCTGTGAGCCGTTGAACATCGTGTATTCTGACCGGCCGCTCCATTCGGACGATGGTCCCGATCTTTTCGGGGTTGACATCGATCCCTCGTTCGGAAACGAAGAAACCGAGTAACTTTCCGCTAGGAACGCTGAATGAACACTTGGCAGGGTTGAGCTTGATATCGTACCTACGAAGGTTGGCAAATGTTTCTGCCAAGTCAGTCAGCAGGTCGGAACCTTTACGTGACTTGACTACGATATCATCCATATACGCCTCCACGTTCTGACCGATTTGGTCAAGGAGGCATTTTTGGATCATGCGCATAAAGGTTGCTCCTGCATTCTTCAAACCAAATGGCATAGTGATGTAGCAGAAGCACCCGAATGGGGTGATGAAGGCGGTTTTTAATTCATCGGGGCCATACAGACGGATCCGATGATAGCCCGAGTAGGCATCAAGAAATGACAAACGCTCGCAACCCGCAGTCGAATCGACAATTTGATCGATGCGGGGGAGCGGAAAATGGTCCTTCAGGAAGACCTTATTGAGATGCTTGAAGTCGATGCACATTCGGAGCGACTTGTCTTTCTTGGGCACCATGACAACATTCGCGAGCCACTCGGAGTGGTGCACCTCGCGAATGAAATTGGCTGCCAAGAGCTTGGCCACTTCTTCTCCGACTGCCTTCCTCTTGTGCGCGACGGACCGACGCAGGCGTTCTCGGACAGGCCGAGCGATGGGATCCATATGCAGTCGGTGCTCAGCCAACTCCCTGGGTACACCTGGCATGTCAGAGGGCTTCCATGCGAAGATGTCCCAGTTCTCATGGAGGAATTGGGTGAGCTCGGCTTCCTATTTAGGATCGAGGGTGGTGGCGATGTTCGTCGGGGCCGCGGTGTCGTCCGTCGGGTGGATGCTGACCTTCTTCGTCTCTCCCGCCGACTGGAATGCAGACTCCGAAGCTGGCTTCTTTGCACGCATCAAGTCAGCAGGGTCGACTATTTTCTTGTACTCGTCAAGTTCGAGGAAAGCCATCTGCTGATCGGCGATCCTTGATCCCTGCTGCAGACACTCTTCGGCCCGCTGTCGATTGCCTGTGATAGTGATCACACCTTTCGGGCCTGGCATCTTTGGGTTCAGGTATACATAAAATGGACGATCCATGAAACGTGCATACGCCGGGCGGCCCAGAATTGTGTGGTACGTGCTCTGGAAGTCCACCACCTCGAACATCAGCTTTTCCTTGCGGAAGTTCTTGTCGGAGCCGAAAATGACGTCTAACGCGATCTGGCCGAGTGACTTGGCCTTTCGTCCAGGGACGACTCCATGGAACTGCATGCTGCTCTCGCTGAGTTTGGACATCGGAATGCCCATCCCCTTGAGAGTGTCGGCGTACATGATGTTCAAGCCACTGCCGCCGTCCATGAGGACTTTGCGCATTCGGACTCCTTCCACCACTGGGTCGACGACCAGGGCCTGTCTTCCTGGGGTGGGTACATGTGTTGGATGATCCGACTGGTCAAAGGTGATCGCAGTCTGAGACCATTTGAGGAACTTGGGGTTGGTAGGCGTGGCCATGTTCACCTCCCTGTTCACCAGCTTGAGTCGACTCTTGCTCTCAACGTCAGCAAAAATCATCAGTGTTGCATGGACTTGGGGGAACGGGTCCTCCTTGTCCTCCTCATCCTGTTCACTGTCCTTTTCACTCGATTGCCCTTCGCCGAACCCCTAGATCAGAGGCAACATTGCCGAGTGGTATGCTTCGGATATATGGCGTTGCCCTCTTCATCCATCTTCGTGTGAATCGGACATGGCTGGTCCAGGATGGGGTTGTTGAACTACTTCTTCTTGGGGGTGAACTGAGCATTCCCCTTGCCCTTGAACTTGGCACTGGTAACAGCTGCGGCTTCTGCCTGCGGAGTGGACGGAGCTTTCTGCTTCTGCTTCCGAGTGTTATTCCCATCTCCATCGGCGACTGTTTTGTGCTTGCCGCTACGGATGCGGTCCTCTTCTTCGCCATTTGCATAGCGTGCCGCTATCTCCATCATCTTGCCCATGGAGATGTCGCCTGTTCGACTGAACTTCAGGTACAGATCCCTGTACCGCACGCCTGCCTTGAAGGCGCAGACTGCTTGGTGCTCTATGACGTTCTCCACCGTGTGGTAGAGGGTCGTCCAACGCTGAATGAAATCGCGCAGGGGCTCATTCTGCTTCTGGACACAGTGCTGGAGCTCCACGAGGCCAGCAGGGCGCTTGCATGTCCCTTCGAAGGTCCTGATGAACACTCGGGCCAGATCTGCCCAGCTGTAGATGCTTGAGGGGGCCAATTGGTTCAGCCATGCTCGCGCCAAGCCGTCGAGCATCAGAGGGAGGTGCTTCATGGCGACGTGGTCGTCCCCTCCTCCGATCTGGACTGCCACTCGGTAATCATCCAGCCATGTTCCTGGCTTGGACTGTCCTGTAAACTTGCTAATCCCAGTCGCCAATCGGAAGTTGGGAGGGATGTCACCTGAACGGATGGCTCGACTGAAACACTCGGGACCAGAAACGATAGTCCTGCTTCCATTCGGATGGTCGATATCGTGACCATCGCGGTGGGCTCGGCCCGTGTCGACCCTCCCCTGCGCGATATGCCCTCTCGCGTCGGGCCTTGGGTCGTAAGTGCCACCGACTGAACGCCGATCATCATGATGTCGGGGCCCGTAGGGCCCACCCCGCGGAGGGGTGCGTGAACGGCGACGATCTTCGGGATTTATGGAACGGCTGCCTCCCCTGTGTCGCTGATGAGAACCAGGGCTGTGGACTGACCGATGCGTGTTCGCATGAACAGAACTATTGTGGATCCTGTTGTGCGACTGGGAGACCGCCGAGTTTTGCTGCTGCGCCGTGTGCAGCAGGGCGCGGATTTTCTCGATCCCCCTGCCAGCCTCTGAATCAGTCGGCTGAAGGGAATCGGCTATCTTGGCAGCGGCAGCCAAGTTGAGGATGGGCGTGCGGAACAACTCCACGTTGCTCCGCCGAGTGTGCCGACTGGCAGAACGGCGAGGTGGATGGCGAGCGCCGAATGTTTCGTCGATCTCGTGCTCGTTCCGGCCAGTTTGGCAGGGACTTTCATGGGAGTTGGCCATGTGTACTTCTACTGCAGGCCCGCGACCCAAGTACTCAGAAGGAAACTCAGTCGGAACCGAGTCCGAGCGCTGGGACGACGGGGCAACCACAACCGACTCTAGGACCACCACTTGTGAAGACGCGTTCTGGCGCGCCTGGGCGTGTTGCACCCAACGCTGAAGCCGCGGACGAAGGGACCGCTTGTTGCGGCGCGTGACGGCGGTGTAAGTCGACAGCGGAGCCGACTGCTGGAGAAGAAGAATGCCGCGGGCGCCGGCACGGAAGTGCGTAGCCCCGCGACGGGGAAGCGCCTCGACGTCGAGAGGGGCGTCCCGAAGCCATGCCGAATCATCGACGATGAAGGAGAGAGCGCCAAAGAGGATCTCGTGACCCATGCTTGAATCTCCACCGGACGACATGACGAAAAGATGTAGTCGCAAACTCGCCGGAAGTCGCTTAGACGCCTGCCCCATGGTGGGCGCCAACTGTCGTGGGTATAAGTCTGACAGTAGATGTGTAGGGTACGAAAGGATGGGCAGAGCCTTAGCTACGGCGAGGTTGTATGAGTTCAGGCCCCTCTACGGTGGAGGTAATAGCCCTACGTCTGAGTGCTCTGGGAGCTTGTTGTCGAGTGGAATATGGATTACAGTGAATTGCTAACCCCTGCACCAGTGGGGGAGGGCGGCTTATATAGAGTGCGCTGCCCTCCACAACGGTTCGGTGCACAGGGGTGGAGTAGTGGCGAATAAATGCCTACGTTACAGGTAAGTATGTCTTAAATGCTAATAAAGGCACATGGAAACGTACGACCGTTTCCCTCCAGGGGGGTTATGATGCACAGAGTGGAATCCAGTCGGTTAGTTTGATATACTCCGAATGCTCACCTCCGAATGGATGGTGGAGGATCCGTTACCGACTGGATGATGGGAAGTCCTTAGTTATGTCGGAACTGACTAAGGGCCTTGTCCCTTATGAGGGGTAGTCCTTGGGTAGGACCTACAGGGCAGGCCTATGACCCTACCCTAGGACTATAACCCCATCACTCGGGTTAAACTTGACGAGCCTAGCATGTGCAGACATGGCCTCGGAACACAAGAGATCGAAAGGTCGAGCATGAATCCTATAGTTGATATGATTAGCATAGAGATGCTTACTAGTGAAACTATTCTCGAGTCACGTGATGATCGGACTTGAGATAGTGGATTTGGATCATGTACCACTCAAATGACTAGAGAGATGTACTTTTTGAATGGGAGTTCTTAAGTAATATGATTAATTGAACTAATTATCATGAACATAGTCTGATAGTCTTTGCGAATTACGATGTAGCTTGCGCTATGGCTCTACTATTTATATATGTTCCTAGAGAAAATTTAGTTGAAAGTTGATAGTAGCAACTTTGCGGACTGAGTCCGTAAAACTGAGGATTGTCCTCATTGCTACGCAGAAGGCTTATGTCCTTAATGCACCACTCGGTGTGCTGCACCTCGAGCCTCGTCTGTGGATGTTGCGAACATCTGACATACACGTTTTTGATGACTACGTGATAGTTCAGTGCGTAATACTTAATGGCTTAGAAGCAAGACGCCAAAGACGTTTTGAAACGTCGCGGAACATAAGAGATGTTCTAAGAGATGAAATTGAGATTTCATGCTCGTGCCCTTGTTGAGAGGTATAAGACCTCCGACAAGATTCTTTGCCTACAAAGTAAAGGAGAAAAGCTCAAATCATTGAGCATGTCCTCAGATTGTGTGAGTACAACAATCGTTTGAATCAAGTGGGAGTTAATCTTCCAGATGAGATAGTGATGGTTCTCCAAAAGTCACTGCCACTAAGCTGCTAGAGCTTCGTGATGAACTATAAACATATCAACGATAGATATGATGATCCTTGAGTGACTCGCAATGTTTGACTCTGCGAAAGTAGAAATCAAGAAGGAGCATCAATTGTTGATGGTTAGTAAAACCACTAGTTTCAAGTAGGGCAAGGGATGGAAGGGATACTTCATGAAATGGCAAACCAGCTATTGCTCCAATGAACAAACCCAAGATTGAACCCAAACCCGAGACTAAGTGCTTATGTTATGAGGGGAACGGTCACTGAGGCGGAGCTACCCTAGATGCTTGGTAGATAAGAAGGCTGGCAAAGTCGACAGAAGTATATTTGATATACATGATATTGATGTGTACTTTACTAGTACTCCTAGTAGCACGAGGGTATTGGATACCGGTTCAGTTGCTGAGTGATTAGTAACTCGAAATGAAAGCTACGGTATAAACGGAGACTAGCTAAAGGCAAGGTGACGATACGTGTTGGAAGTATTTCCAAGGTTGATGTGATCAAATATCGCACGCTCCTTCTATCATCGGGATTGGTGGTAAAACCTAAATAATTGTTATTTGGTGTTTGCGTTGAGCATGAACATGATTGTATCGTGTTTATTGCAATATGATTATTCATTCAAATAGAATAATAGTTATTCTATTTGCTTGAATAATTACCCTCAATGGTTTATTGAATCTCGATCGTAGTGTTACACATGTTCATAATATTTGTGCCAAAAGATACAAAGTAGTAACAATAGTACCACTTAGTTGTGGCACTCCACTTGAGTCATGTTGGTATAAAACGCATGAAGAAACTCCATGTGGATGGATCGTTTGGATTCACTTGAGACATGCAAATCATGCCACCTGAAAGAAAAGAGTAACTTGTTGGGAGTAATACATTTTTTATGTATGTAGTCCGATAAGTGCTGAGGTACGCAGTGGATATCATTATGTTCTTACTTCACTAACGATTTGAGTAGATACATGAGTATTTACTTGATGAATCACAAGTCTGAAATATTGAAAAGTTCAAAGCTATTTCAGAGTGAAGATCGTCGTGGCAAGAGGATAAACTGTCTACAATATGATCATAGAGATGAATATGTGAGTTACGAGTTTTGGGTACGCAGTTAAGACAATGTGAAAATTGTTTTGCAGTTCATGCCACCCGAAACACCATAGTGTGATGATGTGTCTAAACGTCATAGCCACGCCCTATTCGATATGGTGCATACTATGATGTCTCTTATCGAATTACCACTATCGTTTATGGGTTATGCATTAAAGACAACCGCGTTCACTTTAAATAGGGCACCGCGTATTTCCGTTGAGATGACACAGTATAGACTATGGTTTGGAGAAACCTAAGCTGTCGTTTCTTGAAAACTTGGGGTTGCGACGCTTATGTGAAAACATTTCAGTCTGATAAGCTCAAACCCAAAGCGGATAAGTGCATCTTCATAGGATATCCAAAACAGCTGGATACATCTCCTATCTCAGATCCGGAAGCAAAGTGTTTGTTTCTAGAAACAGGTCCTTTTTCGAGGAAAGTTTTCTCACGAAAGAATTGAGTGGGAGGGTGGTGGAACTTGATGAGGTTAGTGAACCGTCACTTCAACCAGTGTGTAGCAGGGCGCAGGAAGATGTTCCTGTGGCGCCTACACCAATTGAAGTGGAAGGTGATAATGGCGATCATTAGAGCTTCGGATCAAGTTGCTACAAACCTCGTAGGTCGACAAGGTCGCATACTACTACAGAGTGGTACGATAACCCTGTCTTGAAGGTCATGTTGTTGAACAACAATAAACCTACGAGCTATGGAGAAGCGATGGTGGGCCCGGATTTCGACAAATGGCTGGAGGCCATGAAATCCGAGAGAGGGTCCATATATGAAAACAAAGTGTAGACTTTGGAAGAACTACTTGATGGTTGTAGGACTATTGAGTAAAAATGGATCTTTAAAAGGAAGACAGACGATGATGGTGATAAGTCACTATTAAGAAAAGCTCGACTTGTCGAAAAGATGTTTCCGACAAAGATCAAAGAGTTGACTATGATGAGACTTTCTCACTCGTAGCGAAGCTAAAAGTTTGTTGGAATTATGTTAGTAGTTGCTGCATTATTTATGAAATATTGCACATAGGATGTCAAAACATTGTTTCCTCGACAGTTTCCTTGAGGAAAGGTTGTATGTGATACATCCATAAGGTTTTGTCGATCCTAAGGATACTAACAAGTATGCAAGCTCCAGCGATCCTTTTATGGACTGGTGCAAGCATCTCGGAGTTGGAATATATGTTTTGATGAGATGATCAAAGCTTTTGGGTTTGTGCAAGGTTTATGAGAAACTTGTATTTCCAAAGAAGTGAGTGGGAGCACTATAGAATTTATGATAAGTATATGTGGTTGACATATTGTTGATCGGAAGTAATGTAGAATTTCTATAAAGCGTAAAGGTTGTTTGAAAGGGGTTCTTCAAAGGAAGACCTGGATAGAGCTACTTAAACATTGAGCATCAAGATCTATGGAGATAGATCAAAAATGCTAAACAGAACTTTCCAATGAAATGCATGCCTTGACAAGTTTTTGAAGGAGTTCAAAATAGATCAGCAAAGAAGGAGTTCTTGGCTGTGTTGTAAGGCGTCAATATGAGTAAGAGTCAAAAGCCCGACCACGACAGAAGAAAGAGAAAGGATGAAGGTTGTCCCCTATACCTTAGCCATAGACTCTACAGTATGACATGCTGTGTACCGCACCTGATGTGTGCCTTGCCACAAGTCTGTTAAGAGGTACAAAGAGTGATCCAGGATTGAATCACTGAATAACGGTCAAAGTTATCCTTAGTAACTAATAGACTAAGGAATTTTTTCTCGATTATGGAGGTGGTTGAAGAGTTCGTCGTAAAGGGTTATGTTGATGCAAGCTTTGACACTAATCTGAATAACTATGAGTAGTAAAACAGATTCGTATAGTAGAGTAGATATTTGGAGTATTTCCGAATAGAACGTAGTAGCAACATCTATAAGATGACATAAAGATTTGTAAAGCACACACGGATCTGAAAGATTCAGAATCGTTGACTAAAATCTCTCTCACGAGCAAGACGTGATCAGACCCCAGAACTATATCGGTGTTGGATTCGTTAAAATCACATGGTGATGTGAACTAGATTATCGACTCTAGTGCAAGTTGGGAGACTGTTGGAAATATGCCCTAGAGGCAATACTAAATTAGTTATTACTATATTTCCTTATTCATAATAATCGTTTATTATCCATGCTAGAATTGTATTGATTGGAAACTCAAATACATGTGTGGATACATAGACAACACACTGTCCCTAGTGACCCTCTAGTTGACTAGCTCGTTGATCAAAGATGGTCAAGGTTTCCTAGACCATAGGCAAGTGTTGTCACTTGATAACGGGATCACATCATTAGGAGAATCATGTGATGGACAAGACCCAAACTATGAACGTAGCATATTGATCGTGTCGTTTTATTGCTATTGTTTTCTGCGTGTCAAGTATTTGTTCCTATGACCATGAGATCATATAACTCACTGGCACCGGAGGAATACCTTGTGTGCATCAAACGTCGCAACGTAACTTGGTGCTATAAAGGTGCTCTACAGGTATCTCCGAAGGTGTCCGTTGAGTTAGTATGGATCAATACTGGGATTTGTCACTCCGTGTGACGGAGAGGTATCTCGGGGCCCACTCGGTAATACAACATCCCACACAAGCCTTGCAAGCAATGTGAATAAGTGTAAGTCACGGGATCTTGTATTACGAAACGAGTAAAGAGACTTGCCGGTAACGAGATTGAAATAGGTATGCGGGTACCGACGATCAAATCTCGGGCAAGTAACATACCGAAGGACAAAGGGAATGACATACGGGATTATATGAATCCTTGACACTGAGGTTCAACCGATAAGATCTTCGTAGAATATGTAGGATCCAATATGGTCACCCAGGTCCCGCTATTGGATATTGATCGGAGAGTGTCTCAAGTCATGTCTGCATAGTTCTCGAACCCGCAGGGTCTGCACACCTAAGATTCGATGCCGTTTCGGTATAGTTGAGTTATAGGTGTTGGTAACCAAAAGTTGTTCACAGTCCCGGATGAGATCCAGGACGTCACGAGGAGCTCCGGAATGGTCCGGAGGTAAAGATTAATATATAGGAAGTCCTCTTTTGGTCACCGGAAAAGTTTCGAGCTCATCGGTAGTGTACGGGGAGTGTCGGGAGGGGTGCCGGGGACCATCGGGAGGGGTGTCACACCCCAAGGAGTCTCATGGGTTATGGGAAGAAATAAACCAGCCCCTAGTGGGCTGGAATAAGTTCCCACTAAGGCCCATAAGGTTTGAGAAGGAAAAAACACAAGGTGGAAAGAGTTTCCAAGTGGGAAGGTGGAATCCTACTCCAAGTAGGATTGGAGTAGGACTCCTCCACCTCCAACTTCGGCCAAACCCTGAGGTTTTGAGGCTGCCTCCTCCCCTCCCTCCCTCATATATATAGTGGTGATTTAGGGCTGATTTGAGACAACTTTTGCCATGTGCAACTCAGATCTAGACACCATAGTTTTACCTCTAGATCGTATTTCTTCAGAGCTCGGACAGAGCCCTGCAGGAGTAGATCCTTCACCACCACCGGAGCGTCGTCACGTTGCCGGAGAACTCATCTACTTCTCCGTCTTGCTTGCTGGATCAAGAAGGTCGAGATCATCGTCGAGCTGTACGTGTGCTGAACATGGAGGTGCCGTCCGTTCGGCACTAGATCGGAGCGAATCGTGGGACGGATCGCAGGACGGTTGGCGGGGCGGATCGAGGGACGCGAGGACGTTTCACTACATCAACCGCGTTTCTTAACGCTTCCTGCTGTGCGATCTACAAGGATACGTAGATCCAAATCTCCTCTTGTAGATGAACATCACCATGTTAGATTTTCGTGCGCGTAGGAAATTTTTTGTTTTCCATGCAACGTTTTCCAACATCCCCGTTCACAGAAACAATAAAAAGAAATATTAAAAAAAATCAAAAAAAAATGCAAATTCTTTTTGTATGATATGCAATTTTATGCATAAGACCCGCTTCCAATTTCATCTTATTTAGACGTCTGAGCAGCTTTCAAAAAAAAAGACAAAATCTGAGATTGTAAAAAAGGTTAACTGTTCACGAATTTTCTGACCCAATTTGTCTTTTTTACTAAGAGGTGCTCAGATGTTCAAAGAAGATGAAACTTTAAGCGAACCTCAAGCAATAAATTATCTACCACACATTTTTTTTTTGAACTTTTTAGTATTTGTTTTGATCTTTTTCGTAAGCGGGAGCAGCCGAGCTCGTGTTCAGAAGAGGATTTTCATTTACCTATCCATATTAATACAATTGTATAAATAAATGCTTATGAAATTATGCTTGTAATTACTTTATATTTTGATGAAAAGTTTGATAAGTGAACTAAAGCGAAATTGATTCGGAAGATAAGCAAGTTAAGGTGATTGATTATTGTACGACAATGGTTGGACGAAGAAGTGATGGTAAAAAAGTGAAACATTAAAGCATGCATTTTTGTATAGAGAATAGAGATGGCGATATAAGTAAATATTTTTTAAGCAGTAGAAATAGAAATAGTGAACGGTGGGAGTAGTTGAGATTCTCAAAGATCTGACCATTGCAGATTTGAGAAAAACTAAATAGAATTGGGGAATTTGTTTCTACTAAAAAAATCATTCTAGCACATCCCTTGTCCCCAGCAACATGGCCACAGTGCACACACATTCCCCTTTTGGACCAGAGCACACAGTCTTTCTATCCATTAATTAACCCTCGACACCTTTTCTCAAGCTCCCATCTCCAAACATTTTATTTAAACCCACCTAGAAAAGCGAAGCCCCCCAAACATCCCTCCCCTCCTCTCCTCTCCTCCCCTCTGGCTGTCGCAGAGTCGCCAATCTCACTCCCCCACCCTAACAAAGCCAAAACGCACACCGCCACGGCCATTAGCACGGCGAGCTATGGACGCCGGCGCGCTCCAGCTCGCTGCCACCGCCGTTGCCATCGTCGCCGTCGCGTTGGTCTGCAGATGGTTCCTTGTGGCGTGCGCGGCCCGGGGCCGGAAGCAGAGGCCGCGGCTTCCGCCGGGCAGCACGGGGCTGCCCCTGATCGGCGAGACGCTGCGGCTGATCTCCGCGTACAAGACGCCCGACCCGGAGCCCTTCATTGACGAGCGCGTGGCGCGGCACGGTGGCGTGTTCACCACCCACATCTTCGGCGAGCGCACCGTCTTCTCCGCTGACCCGGCCTTCAACCGCCTCCTCCTCGCCGCCGAGGGCCGGGCAGTCAGCTGCAGCTACCCTTCCTCCATCACCACGCTCCTCGGCGCGCGCTCCCTGCTCCTCACGCGGGGCACCGCCCACAAGCGCCTCCATTCGCTCACCCTCACCCGCCTTGGACGCCCCGCGTCGCAGCCCCTGCTCGCGCACATCGACCGCCTCGTGCTCGCCACCATGCGCCAGTGGGAGCCCACCGCCACCGTGCGTCTCCTCGACGAGGCGAAGAAGATCACCTTCAACCTCACCGTCAAACAGCTCGTCAGCATCGAGCCCGGGCCCTGGACCGAGAGCCTCCGCTGTGAATACGTCAAGCTCATCGATGGCTTCTTCTCCATCCCCTTCCCTTTCGCCTCGTTCCTCCCCTTCACCACCTACGGCCAGGCCCTCAAGGTACTTATCCTTTCCTTTTCCCTTTATATGGACATTGCGTTTGCACAAATTGGTCTGCGCGTTTCCGTAACTGATTTATATTCCATCATCAAATTTGTTCTAGTCGAGGAAGAAGGTGGCCGGAGCGTTGAGGGAGGTGATAAGGAGGAGGATGGAGGAGAGAGGAGAGGAGAATGGGGTGAAGGAGGAGATGGACGGAAAGAGGGAGAAGAAGGACATGGTGGAGGAGCTTCTTGAGGCGGATGGTGGGAGCTTCTCGGAGGAGGAGATGGTGGACTTCTGCCTGTCCCTGCTTGTTGCTGGGTACGAGACCACCTCCGTCCTCATGACGGTGGCCGTCAAGTTCCTCACCGAGACGCCGGCGGCGCTGGCACAACTCAAGGTATGAAATTAATGAATCATGAGGATTTGCTTGGTAAATTGTCAATTCTTGTGCACGTGTGGTGGTGCGTACTGTCAAATAAGGTCGGATACTAGGGAAGATCTGTCAACCGATTTCATAATATCTTATTATACTTGGGAGTTTGGTTCGGTAAACCTTTTGTGCATCAGCTCTTGTCCAAAAGAAAATTTGCTCTGCCGGCTTGTTGTTTTAGGTCAAGATCAAGTAGAGTTTTGTTAATTCAGATACTAGTAGTAGTTTGTTAACTAAAAGACTATTGTTTACGTTTGTAGCTTACTGTTAGCATCTTGGTTTCGGACAGGGGTGACGGGTGATGTTGACTGATTCTTTATCTGCTTGTAACCTAAGAATGGATCTGCTATTAACACAAATCCTACCGACTTCTTCCAAAAGCATGTTTGCTCATTTTTCTTCCTTTTTTTAATTGTACCAGGCTAAATTTATCAATATAATTGTATAACAGCAAAAGGAGAGAATCCTTGCCACAAAGGCAGGACCAGTAGTTAGACTGAATGTATGAATCACTTAAGCCGATGTGATTTTCAGTAAACGGATACATATGCTTTTATATCATTGCTTCTATTGATATTCTGTGTTTTTCTTTTTGATCAGTTTTTGAGGATTTCCTCGGCACCATGTATCCATGTTCGGCCGATTGGCTTTATATATGTAATATATAAAGCGGGGCGAGAGCCTGTTTCGTGATATTCTATGTCAATATATAATTAATACACATGTCTTGCTGATTTTACAGGAAGAGCATGAAAACATGACAAAGATGAAAGGTGAAAATCAACCCCTAGAGTGGAGCGATTACAAGTCAATGAACTTCACCCAATGTGTAATGATTTGAATGCCCCCATATTTCTTAATGTTGATTCGCATATCATACTGCCGCATTTGTTGAGAATAACATCCAAGCACACTGGGATTTTTCATACCGTATTAAGGGACACCATTTTCGCAGGTGATAAATGAGACACTTCGTGTGGCCAACATAATCAGTGGGGTATTTAGGCGAGCAAATACTGATATTCATTTTAAAGGTACTTCAGTAAATCCACACTCAAGTAATATTCACAACCCTTTGATCAGGAATACTCCCTAATGTGTAATATTTGTTTTTATTTATCATTATATTAGGTTACACTATCCCGAAGGGCTGCAAAATCTTCGCTTCGTTCCGAGCTGTGCACCTCAACAATGAACACTATGAGAACGCCCGGACGTTTGACCCATGGAGATGGCAGGTACCCTTTACGGTGCTATTGGTCCAACATATTCTGTTATGTCTTGGCTCATAGAAGAGTAAAGTAAATGCCTGCATGACTAAACAGTTTTGTGGTACCATGTACACTAACTCTGTTGCTGGTGCAGAGCAACAACAAACTTCAGAATGAGGTAGGGGCCAACTTATTTACTCCCTTTGGCGGTGGACCTCGGTTGTGCCCTGGCTACGAGCTTGCTCGGGTCGTGATATCTGTTTTCCTCCATCATCTTGTGATGCGCTTTAGGTAATCCATCTTCATCTTCATCTTCAAATCGAGATTCTACAGTTTTTTGTGTCTATACTTTCTAGATGTTCTGCAATTGAAATTCCAATCCGCGTGCTCCAAACTAAGATGCCACTTTGAATTCTTTGTGCGTAAATTTGGCAGCTGGGAAGCGGCCGAGGAAGATAGGCTTCTCTTCTTTCCCACCACTCGAACCCTCAAAGGATATCCAATCAATCTCACGCGACGATCGAAGTCTGTCTGAAGACCTCACGTTGGCCTTCGGCTCGTCTTTTCTTGAAAGCGAAATTAAACATAGATGAAGGGAAAAGAAAATCGGTAAACTAGCTAGCCTACTTTTGTTCCTTAGTGTTCTGTATCATTTGTAACCTGGTATTTACACAACAGCGAAGTTGTGCTGCTTGTAAAATGTGTGGCCTAAACAGTTGGTGTGTACCGGTTACAAGTGACATTTTGTCGCGTATTTGGATATATCCAAACTTATGAGATGCGTCCTACTATTACCAACAAGATGGGTTGCTAAGAAACGAACACTTTATTTTTTTTTGTTGAAAAGGAGGATCGCCCCGGCCTCCATAAAATTGAAGGTCCAACGAGACCTCAAAGAAGAGTCCTCGTAAACAAGAAAATGAGCCTATTAGTTTGCCGTCATATCGACTGAAAATAGTGTGTGCAGCTGTCTTCGACTAGTTGCATTAACTAACTATAAGTTTTCTGAATTGCATTAACTAACCAAAAGTTTTCTAAATTTCGTGAGTAATGATCACGTACGGATTTAAACGGTAACTCTGTAAATGACGTGCAAAAAGTTGTTTAAACGGTAACTCTGTAAATGACGTGCAAAAAGTTGGTAAAGTTCTTTCTATTAAATACCATATATTATTTTCGCACTTTCATATAGCCCAAAACATGGTACATATCCCCATTCAAACGTCTCTAGGTGTGTTTACGTTCATTTCATTAGGCCACGTTCCAAATAACGGTTTCATATCAAGTGAAGGGTTTATGTTGAAGGCTATAACGGTTTCATATCAAGTGAAGGGTTTATGTTGAAGGCTATATGTGTAGTACACCATAGAAGCTTAGCCAATGGACACTCAAGAAAAAGGTATATTTCATTGTGAGCACAAAAACAACATCTAGAACTACCCACCCATCTTTGTTTAACCAAGTTATCTTTCGCTAGTATCACACCGAACAAACCACATAAAGAACTTGAACCAGAGGGATACTCTTATCTTCCGAATGTGTGGAGAGATTGATATTGGCCCAACATTAATAAGTCTAAATATATTTATTTTACGAAGAAACTACCTCTTGTAGTTAGCTTCCAATGAATAGTGTCTGGTTGGTCGGAGAGTTGAACTTCCATCAACCTACGAACCAATGAAGCCACGTATCCCATCCTTCTCCTACCAGAGACCTCCTAAACAGAATATTAAAAGGGATCGCCTATAATACTGTAGAAACATGAGCTTCATTGCGTTGCACAATGTTATATAAAGTCGGGTAGTGTGTAGCTAGTGACGTCTCCACTAGTCACGTGCCTTCACAAAACCTGGTTGTGTTACCATTCCCTATGTGAAACCTCATCATGTGAAAAAAGACACCTTTCGTTTTCATTTGTCAGATGGAAGCGTTCATACTCTCCGTAGAGAGACACGTGTGTATATATTGATCGATAGCAGGAAGAGCCCCTTGCCGTGGCGTACAAGACGTACCCGATCGCTAGGATTCAGGTTCGGTGCAATAGGATAGAGATAGAGATAGATACATGAGGAGGAGAAGATAAGTAGTTGAGATTACAATATATCTCTAAGTCTAACACCCTCCCTTAATCTCAACTATCCCACATTAAGATTCTTCTTGAATATCTCGAACGGCTTGACTGGCAAGGCTTTAGTGAATCCATCTGCAACTTGATCTCTCGAAGGAATGAAGCGTATGTCTAACTTCTTTTCTGCAACCCTTTCTCTGACAAAATGAAAGTCAATTTCTATATGCTTTGTTATGTCATGAAATACTGGATTTGCAGAGAGATATGTGGCTCCTAGATTGTCACACCACAAACATGACACACGATGTTGTTTAACTCCCAACTCATTGAGCAATGATTCAAGCCAAATGATTTCAGCAGTTGCATTAGCCAGTGATTTATATTCAGCTTCAGTACTTGACCTGGATACTGTGGCTTGTTTCCTAGCACTCCAAGAGATGAGGTTAGAATCAAAGACTATTGCAAATCCTCCAGTTGACCTTCTATCATCACCGCATCATGTCCAATCAGCATGAGAGAAGGCACTAACAAGAGTGGAATTGGAACGTTTAACTTGGAGACCTAAGCTCACAGTATGCTTTATGTACCGTACAATTCTTTTAACGGCTGTCCAATGTACACTAGTAGGTGCATGAAGATACTGACAAACCTTGTTAACACCAAAGGAAATATCCGGTCTTGTTAGTGTCAAGTACTGTAGGGATCCTACTGCACTCCTGTATTTTGTGATCTCTTCTTCTTTCAGTGGCTCACCTTCAAATGCTAAGAGTTTTTCTGAAGAGGATAATGTTGTGGGTGAAGGCTTACAGTCTTCCATCCCCATACGAGCTAGAAGTTCAGTGGCATATTTTTCTTGATTCAATACTATGCCATCTTGAATCTTCTTTACGTCAATGCCCAAGAAGAAATGTAGATCACCAAGATCCTTTAATGCAAATTCTGAGCTTAAATCATGCAGAAGGGCATTAGTGGCACTTTGTGAAGAACTTGCAACTATGATATCATCAACGTATACTAATACAAATATAGTTGTGTTTGCCTTGTTATAAATGAAGAAAGAAGTGTCAGCTTTGGATGCAACAAAGCCTAGGCGCTTCAACTGAGAGCTTAACCTTGAGTACCATGCCCTTGGTTCTTGTTTCAAGCCTTAGAGCACTTTATCAAGCTTGCACACATAATGAGGTACCTTCTTGTGAACATATCCAGGTGGTTGTCTTATGTAAACCTCCTCTTCCAGAACACCATGCAAAAACGCGTTCTGAACATCTAGCTGTCTCAAACTCCATCCCCTGGACACAGAGATAGCTAACACAAGTCTAATAGTTGCAGCTTTAACAACGGGACTGAAAGTATCCTCATAGTCCAAACCATACAGTTGCTTGAAGCCTTTTGCAACCAAACGAGATTTATACCTGTCAATGGAGCCATCTGCTTTTCTTTTGATTTTGTAAACCCACTTACAATCAATAATATTTTTACCTCTCTTTTCTAGTACAAGATGCCAAGTCTTGTTTCTCATGAGCGCTGAATATTCTTCATCCATTGCATTTTTCCATTTTGGATCTCCTAGTGCATCCTCCAATTTTGCTGGTTCTCCTGCGATACATAACATACCATATGGAATAGTACCATCAGTTCGGACATTTGGATTTTTATACCTTTCTGCGACTGAGTCATGACACGTGAAGTTGTAACTGGCTGAGGTTGACTTCGTCGTGTGCGCGCTGGTCGTGCCACAGGAGATGGTGCAGAAAGCTCACGCACAGGAGATCCTGAGAGGTTCTCACATACGCTTTCCATAGCAGATCCAGAACTTAACTGTGTGGCCTGAGGTGTGTCTGACTCATCAGAGAGGATAGCCGCAGAAGATCCGCCACTGGTCACTGGCGCGCACGCACGGGACGAGGATCCCGACCCTCCCCCCCCTCGAATCTGCTGTCGCTGTCGCCTGATCTGCTGCCGCTGCGGGCCCGCGCGTGGGACGTGGTGTGGGACGTGGACTCCCGTCTGGATGTGGTGATGTGACGGCTGCCGACTGGCGCGGCGTGAGGGCACTGCCGGGCACGCGGTTCGGCGCGTATCTGCGCTGATCCGAGGCGGCCGTCACACGAACATGAGTTCCAGGTTACTCCGGATCCGCCTCGTGCTCCGCGCCAGCTTCGTCCTCTTTTGCTGCATGCAATATAGGCTCGTTTTCTCCAAAGTTTTGATCAGTTTTTCCACCATTTTCTGCACCATTTGCTGCTGTAGGATCCTGCACACATGGAGACACATTCCTGCTAGTAGGATCATCAGTTGGATTAGTACAATTGTCGCCCCCATGATCAGAATTTTGGAGATGTGGTGGAAGGAGAAGGATTGCTTGTCTGAGAAGTGCTCCGGCATTGGGATAAAGGGATTCAAAAGGAAATATTGACTCATCAAAAACTACATCACGAGAGATATAAACCCTGCCAGTGGAAACATCTAGGCATTTGACTCCTTTATGAATAGGACTATATCCAAGGAACACACATTTCTTTGAACGAAAAGCAAGTTTGTGTGTGTTATATGGCCGAAGGTTGGGCCAACAGGCACAACCAAATACACGCAGTGACTTATAGTCAGGAGAAATTCCAAATAGGGGAGTGATGGGAGTTTCAAAGTGATGACTTTGCTAGGTAGCAAATTGATGAGGTAGGTGGCAGTTAAGAAGGCTTCACCCAGAATTTTAGTGGCATGGATGAATTTGCTAGTAGAGCTAGCCGTACTTCAATAACATGGCGATGCTTCCTTTCAGCGGAGCCATTCTGTTGATGTGCATGAGGACATGCAACATGATGTGAAACACCAAGTTCTTGAAAAAAGAGATTGAGTTTTCTGTATTCACCTCCCAAATCTGTTTGCATGGCAATGATTTTGGTGTTTAGTTTGCGCTCAACAAGATTTTGGAAGTTCTTAAAAACTTGGAATACTTCAGATCGTTTCTTGAGGAGGTAGATCCATGTAAATTTACTAAAGTCGTCAATGAAACTAACATAATATGAGTGTCTACCAACAGAGGTGGGGGCTGGCCCCCACACATCTGAAAACACAAGTTGCAAAGGTGCAGTGGAAATACTGGTAGATATGGGGTATAGCAACTGATGACTTTTAGCTTGTTGACATGGATCACAAACAGACTCAATACTAGACTCATGAGAGTATGGAAGCTTATTCTTGCTAAGAACAAATTTAACAATAACTGACGAAGGATGACCTAGTCTATTGTGCCACTTTGATGAGGAAGGCTTGAGAGCAACTAAAGCCTGCTTATTGTATGGTGTCGATGAAGATATGAGCGGGTAGAGACCTCCCACGCATTTGCCCCTAAGAAGTATTCTCCTCGTGTCCAAGTCCTTTACCAAAAAGAAATATGGATAGAATTCAATGAGAACACGATTATCAAGGGTAAATCTATGAACAGAAAGGAGGTTCTTTGATGTTGTGGGCACATATAGAATTTTTTTAAGATGTAGGTTTTTCATGGGGGTTTTAACAATTGAACTACCAACATGAGTAATTTCCATACCAGAACCACTTGTAGTGTGCACTTGGTCATGTCCACGATATTTGTCTCTGACCGTCAGCTTGTCAAGCTCCCGTGTAATATGGTTAGTGGCACCGCAGTCGGCATACCAATTTGTGTCGACGCCGTAGGAGTGAGTGATGACGTTTGCCTCCTTTTCTTCATACTCATCATCCTCATAGCGATCCCAACACTCACGGGCACCCCCGCGGTGATGCTTGAGACATATTTGGCACTCGGGGTAATCCCGGTGCGGTTGGCGTTGCTACTGTTGTTGTTGGGGACGACCACCTCTCCTGTTGCCGCCGCTTGGAGAAGGGGAGGAGGGTGAGCGTCTCCCTCGGCCATGGCCTCTGTTGCCGCGCCCGCGTCCTCTGCCACGAGATTGGCCACGCCCCCTGTACACCATGTTTGCGGACGTGTTGTAGCCAGCTTCTGGTCCGTCGCCTAGCATCTCCACCCGCTAATCAAAGGCGGAGATATGGGCAAAGAGTTCATCGACGGTGATGGAGGTTTTGACGGCACCAATCGCCACCACGACCGGATCATAGTCCCAATCAAGACCAGCAAGGACATAGTCCACCATCTCCGGATCAGAGACGGGCCGGCCTGCTGCAGCAAGTTCATCCCCCAAATTCTTTATCCGGGCGATGTAGGAGGTGCTCGACATGGAGCCCTTCTTGGTGGTGGTCATAGCAATTCTCAAATTCGTGATTCGAGATTGGGACTGCGAAGCAAACATAGTGGTAATAGCAGTCCACAGATCAAAGGTATTTTATTTACTCACAACTTGGGCGAGGATTTCCTTTGACAGAGAGTTGAGGAGATGGCTGAGGACTTTTTGATCTCTGGACAGCCATGGCACATAAAGGGGATTAGGCACCATGACCGTCGTCTTTTCCGCCTGTTGCTGCTCCACCGTCTTCGTGAGCGCTGCATCGGTTCCATCCAGGAGGCCGGTGACCTGCGCTCCTCGCAGGCCCGACATCACTTGAGCCTTCCATAGGAGAAAGTTCCCCTTGGTAAGCTTATCAGCAGGCGGCGCTCCAAGGTTGAGGGCGACGGGAGCCGAGGAAGACATGGCGATCTGGTTTTGGTGATCGATGGAATTTGTTTCTGGCTAGATAGATGGGAAGAGGATGGCTCTGTATACCATGTCAGATGGAAGCGTTCCTACTCTCCGTAGAGAGCCGCGTGTGTATATATTGATCGATAGCAGGAAGAGCCCCTTGCCGTGGCGTACAAGACGTACCCGATCGATAGGATTCAGGTTCGGTACAATAGGATAGAGATAGAGATAGATATGGGAGGAGGAGAAGATAAGTAGTTGAGATTACAATATATCTCTAAGTCTAACATCATTAAGTCTTTCCAGAATAGTTAGTCAATCAGAAGGTTTCAGTGTAACATGGGCCAAACCCTTGGATAGTAGGTACTTATTACGCAAAAAATGTACCCAGGTGTCTTCTATCTCCACCCATAATATGTAAAGCCATTTTCTTAACAAACATCTATTCTTAATTTGTAAGTACTCTATCCCCAACCCACCCTGATCTTTAGGTCTATACATAATATCCCATCTAGCAAGTCTATACTTCGTCTTGTTGTCATCCCATTGCTAGAAAAATCATGATCTATAGAAATCTAGTCTTTTTCGTACAACGACCGGTAGTTAAAATAAAGATAAAATAAACATCGGCAAGCTTGTGAACACTGAGTTTATTAGCACTAGCCGACCTCCATACGACATGAGCTTTCCCTTCCAGCAACTTATTCGCTTTTCAAACCGATCTTCAATGCACTTCCATTCCTTGTTGGAGATTTGCGATGATGAATAGGGATATCCAAGTAACTAAACGGTAGAGAACCCATCTCACACCCGAATAGTTGCTTATACGCATCTTGTTCTTCCTTGGCTCATCCAAACAGATCAATTCTCTCTTCTTGAAGATGATCATAAGTCCCGATAGCTGTTCAAAAAGACAAATTACCAACTTCATGTTTCTAGCTTTAGAGAGGTCATGTTCCATAAAAACAGTCGCATCGTCCGCATATTGTAAGATGGACACCCCTCCATCGATCAGATGCGGAACTAATCCTCCCACTAGGTCATTCTCTTTAGCTCGACCTATGAGAACTGTCAGTGTATCGACCACTATGTTGAATAAGATTAGGGACATCGAATCTCCCTGTCTTACACCTTTTTGAGTTTGAAAATAGTGACCTATGTCATCATTCATCTTAATCCCAACACTACCTTTTTAAATAAAGAAACCCACCTCGTTCCTCCAGGCTTCATTGAATCCTTTCATGCATAAGGCTTGTTGAAGAAACCGTCATTTGACCTTGTCAAAAGCATTTTTGAAATCCACCTTAAAGATGACTCCATCGAGTTTCTTGAAATGAATTTGGTGAAGCGTAAAACATTCGAGAGGTATGGGTCCTTGGCAAACACGTCTCTGTCAGCTTATCACTGACTGTCCATAGTGCTTGTTTCAGAATGAACTATTTTAGTACACAATTTATTCACTTGTTACATGTGTACGCACAAGTACATCTGAACAAAAGTTAATTGCATAGAGGTATTACAATTGGATAAGTATGTGCAGATTGGTACCAAGTGTGATAATTTTTGAGGAATAAAAATTTCTAAAGTATACTCCTCCGTCCCAAAATAACTGTCTCAACTTTGTACTAACTCTAGTACAAAGTTATAATAAGCTTAAGAAACTTATTTTGAAACGGAGGGAGTATATAAACTGTGTGTTTATACATATTGACGCCGAAATTGACCGGTTGGACCCGCCCGTTAGGTGCCATGTTGGCTAATCAACGCGTGCATGTGCGTTGACGAGGATGAGTTTGACTCGAACCGGTTCAGGCACTAGTGGCTCTAATCCATCCAGGTCGGCCTCCCTCCACCCTTACTAGACTCCATTCTTCCTCTTCCCTCTCGCTCCTTGCTCCCTGGCTGCCGCCCGCCGTCCGCAATACCGCACCATCACGGCCCTGGTTTTTGAGGACGAAAGCAACGACGACAACTCGAGCCTTCCATACATGCACTCCTCCTCCTTCATCGATGGGCTTAACCAGGTGAGTTTATTAGAGCTAGGGTTAGGGTTAGGTTTTGAAAATTTATTTATTTCTCTATTTAGATGGTTTTTGATTTGGGAATTTGCTTTGATTTGATTTTTCACTACTAGAAAAAAGGCTGTTAGTGGCGCATCTATTTTGGCTATTAATAACGCAATATAGGTGCGCCACTATTATCACGCCATTATTAATAAATAGTAATGGCGCACGCTTCGTACGTCACTGTTAATCTACATAACAGTGGCGCACCACCTGGTGCATCATTACTATCCCAGACACTAATGACGCAGCTAAAGTGCGCCATTATTAGGCCCAGAAGTGCGCCACTGCTGTTACTCCAAGGGGCCATGTGTACCTTGTGCTCTCGGTTACTAATTGCGCACTTTTAGATAATGCGCCACTGGGGTGTTTATTTATGTGCGCCACTAAAGTGTAATATGGTGCGCCACTACTATGAATATTATGAATTCTTTTTTTGCTTTTCTGATATTTGCACAGGTTACAAAATACATTACAACACAGAATATAAACAACACAACATATAAACAACAAATTTATCGAATACAATAGAAGATTAGTTTCCAAATACAATTCATCATATTAGTCTCCGAATTCAAAATACCGAACAAGGTTAGAACATTACAAGTCTCGAGACCGCGAGTAGCGAGTTTGTCTTCACATTACAAGTCGATATCTAAACTACCATCACATAGAAGAGGGTTACGGTCACGATAAGCATCATCGCGATGAAACTGATCTTCATCCGGTTCCTCCTCCGCTCCCTCCTCTCTCCCACTAGATAGCGCACGTATCTAGCTTCCGCCTCCGCCCTAGTGGTGTACCCTTTGTAACTGTTACCGCTGAAACGGTGAAGCTGTCTCCGACACTCCTCCCAGTCGTCGTAGACTCCGGGAACCTCACCCTTGTACACGACATACGACGGCATCTCTATGCACTAGAAAAACAAAACGTTAGTAGCAATTCACAGATAATATATAAGCAATATATAAGCAATATATAAGTATGCAAAAAAAGGATCGAAAGAGAAAAGCAACACATTAATAGCACGATTCATGGTCCTACTAATAAATAGCATTGATTACATATAAGCTGAACGATCGTCCAAACTAAAGAGACATACAAGTTCATTAAAGTTTAATTACAACATGAGCTAATCGATATTTCAGAACTACATAGCATCAATACTTTTGACTCGACTCAGGGACCAGAGCGTGGATGAAGCCGCCGTCTTTCGTGATGGTCATGAATGTGCGGTCGTTGTCAGCCTGCATTTGTAGCGTTGTTTCTATTTCACTGTTGGACGGTTGATAGTTGAGGTAGAACTGCCCCGAGGTACAAAGGACACCTTGATAGATGATTTCCGCAAACTCCGACGGGATGCGAAAGAATTCTTGTCTCATGTCCTCGTCCTGGATTGCCGACAAGCGTGCGGCCCATTCTTTGAGATTATTTGGTAGCATAAGGTCATGATGGTTCCATACGATCGCCCTCATGTGATGGAGGGCGTAGTAGGCATCCTTCTGACTGCCAGGCGGCTCCTTGACTCAGGGGAATGTCGTTACGTGGGTGAACACGTGCTTGCCGTACCTACAAAATTGGCCTCCTAAAGGTGCCTCCAGATTTGGCGTAGTCGGGTAGAGCATCATCAAGAACTTTCTTGATATTTGTGTAGTCTTTCTTCGACTCATGATCCCAGTCGAAATGCGTGGCCATGGAATATTTCGGGCTTAAGAGGATGAGTGTGCAATGTGTGTCACTGCACAAAACACGGAATGTTAGAAAAAAAAGAACGATCAAAATCTAAGAAATCATATGTTACGGGCGGTGAGGGGATGACTTACTCGGAGAAGTAAGGCACGAGGAAGTTATCCTTATCTGGGTTCGCCAGAATGACGCCTTCGAGGTATGAACTCGCGACTTGCCGGTCCCAGCGCTGCCCAAGATCTTGGCACACATGTAGAAGGGGTCGACTATCACAATGTCCGGGGTCTTGTCTCTAAGTATCCGCATCTCCATACTGAGCGAAAATAGCCGAATGAAGGTGTAGTGCAGCGGATAAAGGTTAAACATAGCGAAGATGTCATCAAACCGTAGGACGATCATACGCCCGATGGTGCTATCGACAAAGCCCTTGCCCTCTGGCACCTTGGCCACGAAAACCAGGTATGCCACATCATTCTCGGAGAGATGCCGCTTCTCCATAGAGAGAACACCGTCATGTAGACTCCGCATAGCACCGGTTGCAACATTGAGCAGATTAGTCGGTATCATCGGCCTACCCGCCACATGCACCCTCCTCGAGATATCCTTAGGTATTGGTGGCCCGTCCTGAGCACGGATCGTACTCGGTGCCGGCTGGCTCGCACCCTTGTTATTTTTTCTTTTCCGTCCCTTCTGCTTCTTCTGCTGTAATGGGATCGAGTTCTGCTCAGAGAAGGTGTGTGTTGGGGCTGATAATATTTCGCACCTCGGCTATTTGAGTCTCGGTGAAGGCGGCAGCTGGAGGCGTTTCCTGAGAACTGAACAGACGACGACTGTTGCAATTGGGTTTCTCCGCGGTACCAGCTAGATCGCGATCGTCTTTTGCAGGGTTGGGTTCTTGAGAAGGAGGCCCCAAGAATTCATCACCATACCCATGTTCGTTCATGTACTTAACGGCGTTGGAAAATGTACCATTGTCGTCGTCCGAATCCTGTGCCATATGCATGTACGGATCAGCTGACGGCGGTAGCGTTGCGGCGATCTTTCCATGGCTTGGTGCGGGCACGACTGGCGATGTTGTCTGTGGGGTGGTGTCCCCCGCCCCCAAACGAATCTGGCTCTTCGGCCAAAGCATGGACCAGTTTAAGCAGGCGTTGAGGGTCATCACATCATCTTCGTCGGCCCAGGGGGTCGATACGGAGGTAACAAGTCGTCGCAGCCCCGCAGCACCTTAACCAGTTGAACCCTATACACGGTGGTGGCATCGGATTACCGTGGAACATGCGGTTTCCCGGTTCAACAATTTTGGGCTTGGAAACATCGATCAACTCGCCGTCCACGAAGTGCAGGAGAGTGCATGGAACGTTGGCGGCGCCCTGCGAAAACATGTAGGGCGTCAGGGATGCCCAGTCAAAGGCAAGGAGATGAAGTCATCGGCCGAGGCTTAGTTACCATGATGGCGTCGAGCTCGGCTAATGTCGAGGCACCGCCAACGGCGGGTGTGCAAGTGACGGAGGGACCGCTTGCTGCCGAGGTGCCGGCCGGCGTATTCTTCCCACACCCCGGTGCATTAAGCTCCAATACCGGCGCCGACGCCGGAGACACCAATGCCGCCTCCATCAGAGACACCAATGCCGATGCGCTGTGCGAGTTACTGCCCGTGAAGCTAGGAATCGGGGGCGGCCCCTGTTGGCCGCCCGCAATCCACCCCCGCAGCCCCTCAATCAAGGAAGGCATAATGGCGGTGATCGTCGCTCCCAGTTGGTCTCGCACTTGCTCTTGGACTATCTCCAGAATCCGCGCCACTTGTGCCTTGAGTTCTTTAACCTCGCGCTCCTGGCTTTCCGAACTGGTCTTTCTCTCCTCTCGCCCAGCCTTATAGTATTCCGACCATTTCGTGGACAATCCTTCGCCGGCCACACGATCAGCTGACGACGGCTTACTGAACTTATCCTTGTGTTTCATTACGTTCAACGCCCTATTTAAGGTGGTTTACCAAGGGGCAGACGGGGAGCTCTGAGACCCCGCGCTACTGCTTTTAGTTTCCTGCGGAAGGAACGTGAACCATTTAGAAATTTGGCTTCATTAATTAGAATGCAACCATATGGAGCTAATTACGCGGGGGTGTATTCCTTACCAGAACACGCTCAAGCTCCTTCACCTTCGGATCCGTGGTAAGCTCCTTTGTTACCGGGTCCACCTTGTACCGGGCCCTGACATAGTTCCTGGTCTGCTTTTCATGGTATTTATCGAAGAGGGGCGGTAGGCCTTGCTCGGCACGCTCCGCGTCCTCCTTGTCCCATTCAGGTTCCGCCACTCTGTAACCGCCGTGACCGAATTTGTGGACCCCTAAGTTCAAGTCCCGCATATCTTGCCCCCACTAACTTGATTTCGCAGATGCGTTGCTGTCGCACTTGATCTTGAACTCCAGGTAGTCAGCTTCGCTAATCGAAGGATTTGTCTCCTTGATCTTCTCACAACTATCACCTCTTAGAATCCTTCTCTTCACCGCGGCTCTCCAAGTAGCCAGGGCCGTGCTCATCTTCGTGAGGGCGGCACTGTTCACTTTATTCCCTGAGAGGTGTGTGTTTGCGAAGTCACCGGGGAACTTGTATCGTTCGTGCAGCTTCGTGAAGAGGAGGTTGCGCAAATTCCCTCGGTCACGATGCCTTAGTTTCTCGATGTTGATCGAGACGGTGCTCCGAAGAATGCACTCGATTTGTCCCACGTACCCACCGACTAATTCTTTGGGCGTCGTTGGATGCCCACTGGAGGACACTTTAGTAAATTCCTCCTTGACGGTGCCGAGCACGTTCGGGTGCCGGTCCTTCCGTTGCCTGTTCGGTTGGCTGCCATCTGTGCGTTTGCTGCCATCATCAGTGGTGGCATCAACGGCGGCACCATCAGTGGTGTCATCCCCGATGCCACTAGGGGTTGTGTAGTTGGGATCGGTGTCTTCCGCGGCGTCCTCATAGTGGTGAGGTTCTTCCTCCATCTCCCGGGACAGCTCCTAGAATGGCTTGCCCGAACCGCCGGCCTCATCGTTGTCGGCCATGTTCGCTCTAAATAGGAAAAAGGCTACTAGAGTTATTGGATGAGATCAGGGTAGTATCTATTCTTCTCAGATTTAGAGGAAAACTGAGAATAAAACATGCAAATTGATGCACACCCATAGGTAAGATCTCATTTTCTTGGTTTATTTTACTTTGCATGTGATTCATACAAGTCCTTAGAAAAACTTGCTATCCCTGCATTCTGATTACCAAGCATACAAACAAAGCATTTTTCATGATAAACAACCAAGGCAACCAATATATATCAAACAAATAAACAAATAAAAATGAGTTATTGCTAGAGCCTGATGGTTGAGCTTTCGTTAGCATGGCATATGTATGGAAGAAAAAATAGTTTGCATTTCAACTTAAGGGAAAACTATAAAATCCAGTTAGAAATATTTGCTTTGGAGAAATAACATTGTCTCTAAATGTTGATTAATTTTTGTTTCAGTTGAGAATCGGGCACCTTCTAGGTCAAGAAAATTGGGCATGACCTTTTCTAATTTTCTTGACCTAGGAGTGCCCATTCTCAACCGAAACGGAAATTAATCAACATTTCAGGAGAAAGGGGTAACTATTTGTCCCTGTACAAAAAAAGGCCTACATATAACCAGTGTGTACTGCCAGGTTAATCAATTTGAGAATACATTAGAGATAGACACAGTTCGTATACCATACTAACTGACCCTCGAAGCTTCATAGAGCAAGATCAATCACGCCAATTTTACTCTGCACAGCCGTTGACGCAGAGAACCAAGATCCAATCTAATGGTAGCTAACAACCAGCGGAACGGGAGGGGAGGGAGGCCATGCACATGTTTACCTCGGGTGATGCAGGATCCCAGGCGTGCCACCGACGCCACCGGAGGAGCAGGGGTGGCGGGACGCGTTGGAAGCGGAGGATGACAGGATCGTCGGTGAGCCTCGTTGCACGATGAAGGCACTGATGGGGACAGTGGAGTCGATCTGGAGGCGGACACGGAGGACGAGGCGGTTGGGCTCGTCGGCGGAGTTTGATCTGGGTGGCAGCGAGGTGGGTGGCGGCGAGGTGGGACGAGCCGGGTGGCAGCGGTGGCTGGCAAAGGAGAGACGAGTGAGGGGAGGGAATGAAAGAAGGGAAAGGAGTAGGATAATGCCGCAGTGGGGGGAGGGTTAGCAATGGCGCACCTTTTAGGGGTGCGCCATAAAAATTGGTATATCAATGGCGCACCTTTTAGGGGTGCGCCATAAACACCGTGATAGCAATGGCGCACCTCCTCGTGGTGCGCCATTACTAACTTTTTTATTTTTATTTTTTTGGATTTTTAGTTGCATGTAATAATTTAAGGTTTGAGATAAAAGAAAAGGAAAATGCAAATGGAGTTATAAAACCATTGTGCAAAGATTTAGAATTAGATGACATGGTTGAAATCAAGTGACATGAAATAACACTCATCAAAGATTGAGCTTGCCACTGACACACACACGCGGCCGACACGTCGTGATTCGATCTTAGCTATCTTTTCACAATCTTCTTACCCTTCTTTCTCGCGGTTGAATAATTTAGCCCCGGAACCCCTTGAATTTTTCTCTTGAACGGACATCCTTTAGGTAGGGTGGTCCTGCTTCTTCTTGTGGTGTATGGTACTTCATCGTCGTCGTCATCTTCCATCTTCGGGTCTCCGTACTTGTTGAAGTCTTGCTCATTGGCGACTCCATCCATTCCGATGATGTTCCTTTTGCCTCTCCTCACGACAACACAGCTGGGCTTTGACGGGTCGATAATGAAGAAGCATTGGTCCACTTGGCAAGCCAGTACCCATGGCTCATTTTTCGCGGTGACGTTTGCACCCACGGTCTTGGATTTGGCTTCGGTTATAACCAGGGTGGTGAAATACCGGTCTTATTTTAGGACGCTCTTGGCCCATCTGACACGGAACATCGGGACCTTCTCTCCAGCGTAGCTCGGCTCCCAGATCTCCTCGATCCTTCCGTAGTATCTGTCCTTGTCGTTACCGGTGTAGGATTCCATCGTTACCCCAGAGTTCTGATAATCGCTCTTCATGTCCTTTTCCTTGGTGTAGAATGTGTAGCCATTGATATCGTACGCCTCATAGGTCATCAGGTTGTGCTCAGCGCCCTGTGACCAGGCGAATATGAGTTTTTCTTCCGCGGAAGAATCCTCATGTAAAGGGTACGACAAAAGCTTGTCCTTGAACCAACGCGTGAAACATGAGTTGTGCTCTTTGATTATATCTCCGTCCGTCCTCTGTTGGCCTCGGTCATTGTACGTCTTCTCAATAAAGGTTTTGTGCTCTACCACCCAAGGATCGACCACGTCTATGTGTTGTAGCGCGACTAGGTTTGCTCTTTCAAAGTCGGCGAGTCGACCCTTGAAGTTGACATGCATTTCGCGGCGACCCTCGCGGTGACCCCATCCAGCGAGCTTGCCGAGGTGCCTGTTGACGGGCAGACCAACGGGGTTCTCGATGCCTAGATAATTCATGCAGAAGGAGATGCACTCTTCGGTCAGAAAGCCCTTGGCTATGCTTCCATCTGGACGTGCCCTATTGCGAACGTATCCTTTGATGCCGCCATTCATCCTTTCGAACAACATCATGCTGTGCAGGAACGTCGGCCCGAGTTGGATGATATCTTCCACGATATGGACCAGCAGATGCACCATAACGTCGAAGAATGCAGGCGGGAAGTACATCTCAAGGTCGCATAGTATCACCACGATCTCTTCTTGTAGCCTTCTGAGTTGCCTCACGCCAACCGACTTCTGAGAGATGACGTCGAAAAAATTGCATAGGCCAAATAGCGTTTCACGGATGTGCGCGTCCATGATCCCACGGATTGCAACTGGAAGTATCTGCGTCATCAGCACGTGGCAGTCGTGACACTTCATCCTGCTGAACTTCTGCTTCGCTGAGTTTAGGTATCTGCTTATCTTCCCCACGTAATCGTAAGGAAGTTTTACTCCTACGAGGCAGGTGAAAAACTGCTCGATCTCCTTCTGACTTAGAGTGAAGCACGCGGGAGGGCATTCATATTCGATCTTCTTGGCCTTTTTGCCTTTGCAACGACTTTCCATGTCCTTCGCCTCATCATCATCATCATCATCATCATCATCATCATTAGGGCGTTTTGCGTGAAGCTCCTCCCTGATGCCCATTGACTGCAAGTCTACCCTTGCTTTCGGCCCATCTTTGGTCCTCTCTGGCATGTTGAGAAGGGTACCAAGCAGACTGTCGCACATGTTCTTCGTGATATGCATGACATCAAGGCTGTGAGGCACATGGAGGATCTTCCAGTACGACAAGTCCCAGAAAACATACCTCGTTTTCCATACCTTCAGCAGCGGCTCTGGCGCCTTTCGCTTCTTTCCCGACGGTGGGCACTCTTTCCAATTTTTCAACAGCTCGTCTATTTCCTCGCCGCTCCTCGTACGTGGGGGTCTTCGGGGTTTGGTTTCACCATCGAACAGATCCTAGCATTTTCTCCATGCATCATCGTCGTGAAGCCACCTTTGATGTCCCATGAACACGGTTTTCGAAGACCCGGGATCTCTACCTAGCTGGCGATACGTCGTGTCATCCATGCACGTGACGCATGCACAAAATCCATGGACCACCTGCCCTGTGACATATCCGTAACCGAGATAGTCGTGCACCGTCATGAGCAGTGCGGCTCTCATAGGGAAATATTGTTTCACTGCGGCGTCCCACGTATTGGCTGGCGTTTTCCACAGCGTGTCTAGCTCCTCTTTCTGCAGCCCCAGATACAGATTGATGTCGTTCCCTGGTTGTTTTGGCCCTTCAATTAGCATAATCATGTGAATGTACTTCCTCTTCATGCACATCCAGGGGGAAGGTTGTACATACACACAAACACAGGCCAGGTGCTATGTGTGCTTCTCTAGCTGCCAAACGGATTGACTCCATCGGTGCTCCCGCCGAGCATGATGTTCCTTGGATCGTCCCCAAATTCTGGGTGTTCGAAGTTCAACACTTGCCACTGGATCGTAACCTTAGGGTGACTCAGCATCTTGTCTTTTTTATTTATCTCCGGATCATTTTCGTCATCTTCTCGCTTCTTCTCCTCCCTATCCGCGTGTCAACGCAGGAGCTCTGCTTGCTTAGGGTTCGTGAAATACCGCTGCAGACGAGGAGTGATCGGAAAGTACCACACCACTTTTCGAGGAGCTTTCTTCCTCTTCTTGTATCGACTGACGCCGTACACCAGACATATGGTAGACTCCACGTGCTCGTCCCGATAAATGATGCAATCGTTCATGCACACATGGTATTTCACGTGCGGTAAATCTAGATGACACATGATTTTCTTCGCCTCCTCAAAACTGGTCGGGCACTTGTTCCCCTTGGGAATACATTCGTGACAGAATGACATGTTCTCGTCGAAGCATGCGTCGGTCATTTTGTGTTTTACCTTCATCTCCAGAGCCATGAGTGTTACTTTCAGGCGGGTATCCTCGGGCCTGCATCCTTCAGACAATGGAGTAACCGCGTCTATCTCCAGTTGATCCAGCTTGGCTTTCTCTCGGGCGGCATCTCTTGCGTTACCCGTCTGCTTGAGAAGCAGCTCTTGAATATGAGGTTCCTGCACACAGCCCATCGATGGTCCATCGTCGTCTACTCCGGCATCTTCATCTTCATGATCATGCCCTTCGTCTTGATCTTCCTCATCATCATGTCCGACATCTTCTACATGATGATTGTGTCCTGCATCTACTTCGTGATCATGTCCTGGAGATTCTTCGTCTTCTCGTCCGCCCTCGCCGCTATTGTCTTGCTGCCCTTCCTTATTTCTTGCCCGGCCCCCATGGACGACTTCATAATCATATTCATCACCTTGCCACCGATAGCCATCCATGAAACCACGCACAAGCAGGTGGTCCCGCACCTGTCTGGAATCTGGGTCCATAAGGCTCTTCAGCTTGCATCTTCGACACAGACATCTTATCTCCGTCTCGTTCTTTTGAAGCATCTCGGCCTTCGCGGAGCTCAAAAACCTATTCACGATGCCTTCGGTCGTCGTGCGGACCATGGTCGCCTGCGGGGTAGAGCAAAACGATATTTTAGAACCAATTTTTTTTGGCATGACTTTGCCTAAAAATAGGACCAAAAAGAATGCATAATGCCAAATTCTCGCTGAAACGGAAATGAATCAACATTCGGGCAAAATATTGGCAACTATCGCATTTTAAATACCGGTACCTGCAAGCACAAACATATGCAACACCACAAACATACGTAGATCTAGGCCATAAAAAGTGTGTACGTTGGAGGGAGAAAAAAGTAGATCTAGAACATAAAGAAAGCTTTCCCCTTACTTACCTATCAAAAAAAGGAAATTTAACCACTTAATTTGGGTGAATCTATGGTGCAAATGAGGTGAGGAGGAGCTGGCAGCCGAGACCAAGCTTGGTAGAGGTGGAGAGAATTAAGTGGGGAAAGTGAGTGTGGTAGGTGGCTGTCAAAAATATCTAGCTGCTCTCAGGTTACCAATGGAACACCTCCTAAGAATGCGCCATTGGTAACCAGGGTTACTAATGGCGCACCTGGTGTGTGGTGCGCCATTACTAGTTTTGAAAAAAATGAAAAAAATTGTTAGTAGTGGCGCACCGTGGATGTGGTGCGCCATTACTAGTTAAAACTAGTAATGGCACACTTCCCCTGGTGCGCCACTGCTAAGTCTGGGAAGGGTGTGGGGCCAGGACAAAACTAGTAATGGAGCACCACACACGAGGTGTGCCATTAGTAATATGGCCATTAATGGCGCACCTATATCTCGTGCGCCACTGCTATATAACAGTGGCACACCACATACATGGTGCGCCATTAATGTCCATATTAGCTATAGCCGTTTTTCTAGTAGTGTCCTCCTCGTCCGCACATGATGTTAACTTTGATTTGCTTGTGCAGGTCCCCTTTTCACCCGAGGACTAGGGTTACAAGGGCCTTGAGCTAACCCAGTGGTGTTATGTGTGAGGCACGACAAGGCATCAGAGAGGCTTGTTGCATTTGAAGGAACATACACATGAAGAAGGTTCTTAGCATGTGCACAACCAATATGTTTCAAGCATAGTTGATTACTAGTAATGACGTAGAGGATTGTGTCCTTGACCGTGGCATAGGCTTGTTTGCTTAGTGTGAATGATTGATGCTTAACAATTGCTAATCTTGGATGTATCCATGAAGCTAAATGTGATCTAGTGATGTTTATGGTTAAATTGTTAGGGCAAATGCACATTAGCTCAATGTTACAGTAGCCCTAGTAGTTCATTGTGAGTTAAGTATAGTGATGCTAAATGTTTAGTTGAATGGAGTGTTATTTTGCTAAATATATGCCCTTGTACTGTGCACATTCTCTTGTACTGATGTTAACTTTCATTATATTGGCGAGCAAGTGCATTAGGTACTTATTTTGTCAACTATTGTGTATTATGTTAGTGATATATCAATGAAACCTAAGTTTGAATGAGTGAGCTTTATAGTCAGTTTGTTAAACATCACCGAGCTTTATCTTGGTGCGCAAATGCAGAGTGGCTTAGTACTCACATTAGCTGCTCCCATTACCTTATGTGTTACCGTAATGCATATGATCTTGTATTTGAATGGTACTATCAATTTGGAGTGCATATGCTAGTGTAGTATATTTAGCTAGGCTTTGAACTCACTGTTGCACCTTTTATTACTAATTATGGTACTAATGTTAAATATTTAGATGAATGGTACTAATTGTGTCTTTAAACTCATTGTTGAAGAGTGGTTTAGTTCCGCATTAAAGTAATTGTTGCCTTTGTTTTTTCACGAAGGTCGTAATTGTGGGTTTGTTGAATGGGTTGATCACCAATGGCCCTCAACAATGCAGAATGCATTGTTGAAGCCATGGGCAATGTATGAATATAGCGAGAGTGCCAGGGTGAATGATAATCCTGAAGGTTCTCTACTTATTCATCATCTAACAAAAGAGAAAAAATGGAGGCCAACTATGACAAGTTAGGGCAGGATGTGCATGAACTTATGAATTTCCACGAGGATAGGGTGCTCGATTTCAGTTATGTGCATGCTAATATGGATAGTGCACATGCCAGGAGAGATGAAGTTGTGTGTGGTATGAGAGCAAAGATGGGAAAGAAAGAGGCAGATAACCACAAGCTTCAGGAGAAGTGTCAACTCCTAGTGAACACGACAAGAGCTCAAGCAACTGTCATCTAGAACTTGAAGTTGAAACATATGAAAGAGAAGGAATTGCTGATTGCAGCTAGGATGAACTTGCAGTTTCAGAATTCAGAGCTCACAAAGTTTGAGGAGAAGCTCAGAAAATAGAAGCTAGACCTGAAGCTTTAGGTGGTTGATATGCTAAAGGATAGAAAAGGCTGAGTGAACAGATGGTCTAGTTAAAGCTTCATATTGATGATCTCATCAAGAGAGAGGAAAATCTCTAGCAGAAGATTAAGGGAATTGCCAACCTCATGAAGGAATGAACAAGATGTTAATGCATATGACCTGTCATTGGTGACCTTTTGGGAAGTATGGTTATGTAATGACCTAGTTAACTATGGTTGTTGTCGGCATCCTGGGAACGGGGGTACCCAGACTTGCCTGTCTACGGCCCAGGGCTGGCCCACTCCATCGATCAAGCACCAGCAGGCACGACAAGGCCCTTGTGAGGGTCCAAGCCTCACAAGGAGGAATGGAATCAAGACCCGCAGGTGCCTCTTCAGGACCCCTCCGGAGCGGCGGACATTCCGAGCCAAAGCCCAGCCTCGGGAGTCAAGGATGACGCAAAAGGTGGAGAGGCGACACGCAGATGGCAGAGCCGTGCAGTTCCCCCTTTGGTGCAAAGAGGGCAGGAGCGTACATGGGACCCAAAGGCATCTCCCAAAGGTTTCCCTTCTGGTGCAACAGAGCCACCGCCACCCGTCAGTAGGGCAGACGTCACTACGGGCCTTTCCCTGCAGCGGAGACAGTTACTTTGCAGGCGAAGACCACTTTTGACAGGGGAAGCATGTTCCCTTGTCTCCCACCAAAACTGGCCATTGTGGGATTCCTTCCCGCCTACGATAAGGGAAGAGGACCCTAGCCTCCACTATAAATATTGAGGGTAGGATACCTGAGAGAAGGATCGGATCATCATAACCCTAGAGCAACACACCGAGCCACTTGGCCTCCGGAGGCTCAAAAGCATTGTATTATCTCGTTCATCAACCTCCGTGAGAGGAAATCCACCAAAGCAGGAGTAGGGTTTTACGCTTCGCAGTGGCCTGAACCTGGGTAAACTATTGTGTCCCGATATCTCCTCACCGTTGCGTGAGTTCTAGCCTTGTCCAACGTGTATCGAGTCCAGGAAACCGGACCTGTTGAGTGGTCTCTGCGCGCTCCCCCGAGTACGAATCCCTAGGGTTTTCCGGAGCCCGAAATACAACATTTGGTGCGCCAGGTAGGGGGCGCGTGTTGGAGCCTCCACGCCAATAGCAGGAACCAGATCTCAGCTCGGCAGCACTATCGGAAGTGCAACCATCGACAACCACCAGCCCGCGGTGGCGGGCGGCGTCCCAGCAGGCATGGCCGCCCCTGCGGTCGCCTGCATCCTCGGCGGATCGCAGGCGCCATCTTTCAGCTGCCATGTCAAGCGTTTCCTGCATCGCGGGGGAATGGCCTGTCTAAGGCCCGAGCCCCCGAAACGCCATGTGTGGCCAGAGGTCAACATCACCTTCGGCCCCGACGACCAACCTAAAGCCATGACTGCCGTCGGGGCGCTTCCCATGCTGTGCACGCCGGCCATCTAAGGCGTGGCTGTCTCCAAGACCCTCATCGATGGCGGCGCAGGCCTCCACGTCATCTCAGTGGAGGCCTTCGACGCGTTGCGGTTGCCCCTAGAGCAGCTCGCGCCCTCGAAGCACTTTTCTGGGGTCGTGGCGGGATCAGTCATCCCCGTCGGATGAATCTGTCTTCCTGTTACGTTTGGCACCCGCTCCAACTTCTGCACCGAGCGGATCGACTTTGACATCGCTCACATCCACCTTCCATACAATGCTATACTTGTGTACCCCGCCGTCGCGCGGTTCATGGCAGCGACGCACCCGACCTACAACGTCTTCAAGATGCCGGGGAGCAGCGGCGTGTTTACCGTCGTGGGGGACGTCAAGGACGCCTCGCGGGTTCTCGGGCTAACCCGTAAGCCCGCGGACGCTGCGCGTGCCGAATCCAAGGGCAAGGCGCGCGCCACGGGGGACCCAGGAGATGCCCTCAACATCGCGCCCGCGAAGAAGAAGTAGTTGTTTTCCCAGGATCTAGCGGAAATGAAGCAAGTGGGGGTGGACGAAGGGAGCCTGACCCCCGCCTTCACCATCGGCGCGAATCTTCCCCAAGACCAAGAGAAGGCATTGGTGGACTTCCTCAGGGCGAACAAGAGCGCATTCGCCTAGAGTGCCTCCGACCTTGTGGGGGTCCCCAGGGACGTCATCGAGCACCACCTCATGGTATGCCCGAACGCGCGTCTAGTGAAGCAGAAGGCAAGGAGGCAGGCTCCGGAGAAGCAGGCCTTCATAGCTCAAGAGGTGCGGAAGCTGAAGGAAGCAAGGGTCATCAGGGAGGTGTGCTACCCGAAGTGGGTGGCAAACCCGGTGGTTGTCCTGAAGAAGTGTGGGAAGGAGCGCATGTTCGTCGACTACACGAACCTTAACAAGGCCTGCCCTCACGATCCGTTCCCTCTACCGCGTATCGACCAGATCGTGGACTCCACCGCGGAATGCGACCTTCTGTGCTTCTTGGATGCTTTCTCGGGCTACCACCAGATCAAGATGGGGGTGGAGGACGTTGAGAAGACGACCTTCCTCTCTCCGTGCAGGGTGTACTGCTACGAGTGTATGCCTTTCGGGATGCGGAACACCGAGGCGACCTTCCAGCGGTTGATGCACATTGCCTTGGGGCCGCAACTCGGGAGGAATGCAGAAGCCTATGTCGACGACATCATGGTCAAGTCAAGGCAAGCCAAAACCCTGGTGGAGGATATGGAAGAGACCTTCGCCAGCTTGCAAAAGGTGAACCTGAAGCTCAATCCCGAGAAGTGCATCTTCGGAGTCCCGTCAGGCAAGCTACTTGGTTTCCTGGTGTCGTACCGAGGGATCGAGGCTAACCGTGTAAAGGTAAATGCCATAAACAAGATGAGAGCGCCCACAACCCTCAGGGAAATGCGGAAGCTGGCGGGGTGTGTCACTTCCTTGGGTCGTTTCATCTCCAAGCTTGGCGAGCGGGCAGTGCCCTTCTTCAAGATCATGAAAAGGAAGGGGCCCTTCGTTTGGACCCCAGAGGCCGACGCTGGCTTCGAAGAGCTCAAGCGTTATCACACGAGCCCGCCGGCCATGGTGGCACCTCGCCCTCGGGAGCCCCTGCTTCTGTACCTTGCTGCTACCCCACACTCCGCCAGCGCTGCTTTGGTGGCAGTAAGGGAGGAGCGAGCCGCAAAGGCGCTACTATGGGAAGCCACAGCGGCCCCTCGCCCGATGCTCCAGAGGGCTCACGCGACCCACAAGCTCCAACTCCCCCACGAGTGGAAGGACCCGAGGTCCAGACTGTCGAAGCAGGCCTTGAAGAGCCTTCTCTTCCCGAGGCCCTGGCTTTCCCTCCGGACGACGAAGCCTTCCAACCTCCTGAAGTCACCAAGGATCACGACGCCCCTGGCGGCCGCGTCCTCTCGAGCACCCCGTGTACTTCGTCAACACGGTACCGCGGGACGCCCTCTCACGCTACCCCATGCAGCAGAAACTCCTTTTGGTGCTCCTCGTCACCTCATGCAAGCTGCATCACTACTTCCAAGGAGACCCTATCAAGGTCATCTCCGCTTACCCCTTGGAGAAGATCATGCACAACCCAAACGCGGCAGGAAGAGTTGCTGAGTGGAACATTGAGCTTAAGGCCTTCAACATCGAATTCAGCACGACCAGGGTCATCAATGGACGGACGCACCTGACCGGGGGCTGGAAGGGAACCAATACCTTGCCCCCAGAGCAGAGGCGCCCGAGGGATGGACAATGCACTTTGACGGAGCCTTCGCACGAATGGGAGCAGGGGCTGGCATCCTCCTCACTTCCCAGATGGGATACAAGCTTTGCTACGCCTTGCAACTCTGCTTCCAAAGGGGGAGAAGGTCTCCAAGAACATAGCGGAGTACGAGGGCCTCATCGCTGGCCTCAAGGCAGCGGCGGCCTTGGGGGTCCAGTGCCTCATCGTGATTGGCGACTCCAAGCTCCTCGTCAACTTCTCCAACAAAGAGTACACGCCCAAAGATGAGCATATGGAGGCGTACCTGCAAGAGGTGCGTAAGATCGAGAAACATTTTCAAGGCCTGGAGTTGCGGCACGTCCCGTGAGGCGAAAAAGGAGGCGGACGACATAGCCAAAAGAGCTTTGCGTCGCGAGGCTCAGGAGCCAGGTGTCTTTGAGGAGCGGCTCTTCAAGCCTTTTGCGACACTTTCACACGAAGACCCGGCACCGCGCGGAAAAGAGTTCCCCCCTGCACCACCCTTGGGGGCTTCGGACTGTGGTCAAACCTCGGGGGCTCGACTGCTCGTAGCCATGGAGGCTCAAGACGATGACTCGATGCAAGAACTCGGGGCATATCTGCTCCGTGGTGCATTGCCGGAGAAGGAGGAAGATGCGGAGCGCGTAGTACGACAAGCCTTGGCTTACTACATGCGAGACGACGCCTTGTACCACAGGCGCCCGAATGATGTCGTGCTGTGGTGCATTTCCAGGGAGAAGGGGCGCGAGTTACTGGCCGACATTCACGAAGGGGATTGCGGACATCACTCTTCCTCGCGCACGCTAGCAGGTAAGGCGTTGAGGTCATGTTTTTGTTGGCCCACAGCTTCGGACGACGCTACCGAGTTGGTCAGGTCTTGCGAGGCCTGCCAGTTCCATGCCAAGCAGATCCACCAGCCTGCGCATGGCCTCTAGACCATCCGGCTCGCTGGCCCTTTGCGGTCCGGGGGCTGGACATTTTGGGGCCTTTCCCCCGGTCCACGGGGGGTTTCTGCTACCTCCACGTCGCCATCGACAAATTCACCAAGTGGGTGGAGGTGGATCCCGTGCGCACCATCCCGTCCGGGTCCGCCATCAAGTTCATCAAGGGCCTCGTGAGCCGCTTCGGTGTCCCGAACCGCATCATCACGGATAACGGTTCACAGTTCACCAGTCAGCTCTTCAATATTTACTGTGCTAACCTCGGTACGCAGATATGCTATGCATCGGTGGCCCATGCATGAAGCAATGGCCAAGTGGAGCGCGCCAACGCGGAGGTCCTACGGGGTCTCAAAGTAAGGTGTTTCAAGAAGAAGCTCGAGGCCTACGGCCGCGGTTGGGTCGATGATCTCCTGTCGGTACTATGGTCCATCCGCACCACTGCAAGCAAGCCCAGCGGCGAGACCCCATTCTTCCTCGTCTACGGAGCGGAGGCGGTTCTTCCCCACGAAATCAAGCACCACTCCCATCGGGTCCTGGCATTCGATGAGGAGCGTGAGGAGGCCACGCGGGGGACGGACCTTGTACTCGGAGAGGAGGTGCGCCCTCGGGACTCTCTCCGAGCCACGAGGTACGAGCAAGCCTTATGGCGCTACCACTGTCGCAACATCCGCTCCAGGACCCTCGAAGTCGGCGACCTCGTCCTGAGGCGGGTCCAATCCAGGGAAGGCTTGCACAAGCTCTCTCCTATGTGGGAAGGCCCTTTCAAGGTCGTTGACATCTCCAGGCCTGGCTCCGTGCGTCAGGAGACTCAAGATGGAGTCCCCATCCAGAATGCCTGGAACATCCAACACCTCCACAAGTTCTACCCATGATGACTCTGCACCGTCCCTGCACTACCTCCGCGCCACCTCTGCATCGACCCTGCATCGTCCTTCAATTCTTTCGGAAGCTACTTCATCCCGTGACACTCTCACGTAATAACGAGCCGAGGCTGTATACACCCAGGCCCCCTAGGACGCGGAAGGGGTCCATCCCACCCTGGTGGGGAAGACAAAGGAAACCAATACAGTCCACCAATGACTTCCGAAATCAGGCGCCTAATGCCTCGGGGGTAGGGACACTCGCGAGGCCAAAGCATCCTCGTGACCTCCTAGATACACCCCCACCGTGACACTCTCACGTAATAACGAGCCGAGGCTGTATACGCCCAGGCCCCCCCCCCCGAGGACGCGGAAGGGGTCCACCCCACACCTAGTGGAAGACCTTAGCTCCGAGCTGGGTGGCGATGGAGGCGGAGAATAGATTAGGTGCCGGACGCGGCTTGCATTTTATTTCTTCTGACTTGGATTTAATTATATTTACGAAGTCAAAACTTAGGGCCTTTCCAAATGAAGCTTTCCGCAAAAACTTATTTTCCCCACATTCTTCGCATCATGCTCTTTTTCCTCTAAGTCGTGCGTCCGATTGCCCTCACCCACTCATACCCTGCGTGCAGGGGCTGGGGGCACGGTGCCGGCACCTCACCAAGGCCTTGGCGCCCGAATACACGTGTGGTACTGACTGACGAGTCGGCAGACTCATGCCAACTAGCACTCGCCCACGAGACCTAATCGCGGCTCGGCGCACCACCATGGAGAGGGAACAACATTTGGTTTTTCCTCACAACAACTGTTTATCTTGGGACAGTTTGAGTGCCTAAGGGGGCTCCTAAACATAACACCTCAGTGCCGGTCACAAAGCCACCTAGCACCACGGTTCCAGGGCCTGGCCCCGTAAGGAACCAACTTGGTAACGGGTTGCGCCTCACGACGGCGGGGAAATGTGCAGGACTCGGACCTACCGACGTAGAGCTTCCTGAATGCAGATTAGGGACCTCCAAAACAGAACTCACGAGGGCCTCTTGAACGTCTAAGGGGGGGGGGGGTCCTGAGCATTACGCCTTAGGAACCTTACCAGTCAGAAATCCACCTGGTACCCGGGTGCCAGGGCCTTGTTCCATGAGGGGCTACCTTCAAGTCGTGCCTCGCGGTAGGGAAATGTGCGGGACTGGGACCTGTAGACGTAGAGCCGCTTGAATGTCTAAGGGGGCTCCTTAGTACAGCGCCTCAAGAGCCTTATCGGTCACAAAGCCACTTGGCACCCCGGTGCCAAAGCTTTGCCTCACGAGGGACAACCTTGGTAATAGGTCGCACTCCATGGCAGCAGGGAAATGTGTGGGACCGGGGCCGGCTAACATAGAACACCGACCCACTTCACCTGCAACAAGGAAAAGACCGACCAACCAACGAGCCCCCCGAACACCATAGTCGTGCATCACATTAAAAGAAGTCCCTCGCAAGCATACCAAGCTAAGTATCTAAACCAGCAGAGAAACAACATCACTAACAAAACGGGACAGCCGCCAAAATCCATTACATGCCCAAAGAGTCTACCCCTGTTCCTGTCGGTGCAGGGTCGAAAGCAAGGAGAAGACAATTGGTGATGGAGATCCCGGAGGAGGACTGCAGCAACCGACGCGCAACACCTGCGCACCGACACTTAATCCGTGTCCTCCTCCTCCTTCACAGGCGCCAAAGGTGCAGACGGCCGGCGCCGCACTAGGGGGCTCCCCCCGAGGCTCGGGCACAACGGCGAGGCGGCTCGTCATAGCTGCTATTGCTACTATCGCTCGGGTTTCTCTCGGAGGGGGTGTCATTGCTGCTGGAGGAGTGGCGCCCATCACCAGAGATGGGCTCATCCACGGGACCGCCACGGCCGGCGTCGTCCGGGCAGCAACCCATACGATCGCCCTTGACACCGAAGATCTTGACGGAGAGCGTCACCTCCTCGTCGAACTTGAAGTGGAGGTAGCACCTCCCCTTCAAGCCTCGGGCGCGAACGCCTGCCACCCACGTTTCAGGTACACGTAGCCGCGGGGGGTGACCTCTTACTCGACCCAGGACTCCCCGCCGCAGCAGCCATCGGCCTGCAGCCAAAGGCCCGAGAGCTTGCCGGCCGGCAGTGCCTTCGTGAAGAAGCTTGGGAGCTTGAGCCAGGCGATCTCCGGCATGTCCACCCACGTCATGAACTCCATCGCCGTATCACCCAAGTGGAGCCACGAGAGAGGCGGCCGGGTGGCCATCACCAACCTCCCATTCCGGCTGCCACGGGCACCCGTGCTGGTCGACGCCCCGTCATGGCTGCCGATGGTGATCCCCGAGCAAGCGGAACCACGGCCGCTCCTGCCGGAGGCGGCTGTCAGCGCCACCGCGTACTTCCGAGGGCAGCCTCGCCCCCTCTTGGTAGTTGGGGCAGCGAGACCTTCGCCAGTGGCCTTCCCCTTGTCAGCAACAGAGAATCTCCTCACTGGCGCCATGCTGCGAGGGTGGAGGGATGAAGGTGGAAGGCGAAGAAGACTAAGGCGATGCAAGCCTTACCACCCTTGCCGGGTTAAATAGGCAACCTAGAGCAGGCAAGCATTCCTTCGCATTCCACGACGCACGCAATTCGTGAGGGGACGCAACCGGGTGGTGAGTGTACAAGCGCCGCCCCCAGAGAGCAATGATGGCTAGGGCAGCATCCAGGCGTCACATCAATTCGACCTGGCGCGCCTCCGGGCGCTTCGGGAACTGAAGTGTTGCCGCAGGGCTGCGGGGCATGTCAAGCCTGGCCCGTAGACATTTAGGGCCTGCGACGCTTTAGGCTGCCTCCAAGGCTCCGCCAGGAAGTCGACCTGGGCGCGCCTTGGGCCCGGGGGCTACTGTCGGCGTCCTGGGAATGGGGGTACCTAGACTTGCCTGTCTGCGACCCAGGGCTGGCCCACTCCATCGATCAAGCACCAGCAGGCACGGTAAGACCCTCTTGAGGGGCCAAGCCTCACGAGGAGGAATGGAATCAAGACCCGCAGGGGCCTCTTAAGGACCCCTCCGGAGCGGCGGACATTCCGAGGCAAAGCCCAGCCTCGTGAGTCAAGGAGGATGCAGAAGGTGGACAGACGACCCGCAGATGGCAGAGCCATGCAGTTCCCCCTTTGGTGCAAAGAGGGTAGGAGCGTACATGGCCCCCAAAGGAATCTCCCAAAGGTTTCTTTTCTCGTGCAATAGAGCCACCGCCACCCGTCAGTAGGGCAGACGTCACCACGGGCCTTTCCCTGCAGCGCAGACACTTACTTTGCAGGCGAAGACCAGTTTTGACAGGAGAAGCATGTTCCCTTGTCTCCCACCGAAACTAGCCGTTGTGGAATTCCTTCCCGCCTACGATAAGGGAATAGGACCCTGGCCTCCACTATAAATAGAGAGGGTAGGATACCTGAGAGAAGGATCGGATCATCATAACCCTAGAGCAACACACCGAGCCACTTGGCCTCTGAAGGTCAAAAGCACTGTATTATCTCATTCATCAATCTCCGTGAGAGGCAATCCACCAAAGCAGGAGTAGGGTTTTACGCTTCGCAGCGGCCCGAACCTGGGTAAACTATTGTGTCCCGATTTCTCCTCACCGCCGCGTGATTTCTAGCCTTGCCCAACATGTAGCGAGTCCAGGAAACCGAACCTGTTGTGTGGTCTCTGCATGTGCCCCCGAGTTCGAATCCCTAGGGTTTTGCGGAGCCCGAAATCCGACAGTCGTGTACTGTATGGTTGTACTAATTGTGAACTCTGGTTGTGAATGTATCTAGTATTTATGCTATCCATCCTTTGTGAGAAAAGGATGTATTTAAGCGAGGGAGTCTGGGATTAGGGGCTCCTTGGGCCGCCTACCTGTCCTTATGAGCCGGACTCCCTGGCCTATTCGATCATTGATAAAAATGTTGGATTCAAGACAAACTCTTCCGAAGACTTGGCATGCAATCCAAGGAGATAAAGTCATCGGCATTTTCCTTCTCTACTGTAACCGACCTTGTGTAAACCACGACGCCACTAGTGTCTATATAAGCCAGGGGTCATAGTTCGTAGGACACATAAAGCTCATTACGATTAGGGTTTAGACAAACAACATCGATCTCACAGTAGATCAACTCTGTACCGTGTACAACCTCATCAATAACAACAAGAGCATGACGTAGGGTTCTACCTCCATCAAGATGGCCTAAACCTGGGTAAAACACCGTTCCCATTGTCCCTTGTTACCCATCGACCCTAGATCCACAGTTCGGCCCCCCTACTCGAGATCGGATGGTTTTGATACCGAAATTGGTGCTTTCATTGAGAGCTCCACTATGATATCGCAAAAAGGCTTGATGGCTCGCTTTCTCAACAACGACAGCTTAAGTCAGAAGATATCTTCGTCTCTGGCCAATCTTGTGCTTCCGGCAGCACCTAGCACTTCCAGGCGACTCATCTTCAAATCGACAGGATCACCCCGGGGTAGGAATTTATGTTCAGCGAGTTGATATTTTCTGAGGTTTTGGTTGTGTCCGAAAACCTCGGAGAATCTGAAGCTTTAACTTCGGATCCTGTTCTAGACTTCTAGTCCGGAATAGATTTTCACCTTGATTCGTCCTTGAGCCAAGATCTGGCTATGGAATTCGAGAGCACTAGGGTCATCCCTCCCGAACACACATCCTATGCCGGACGCTCGAAATACAGTTCCGTCGGGGCTTCAATCGCCAGTCCGGCGGACCTCTCATGGTCGAACGAAACTAAGACCCAAGCATGAACCAATGACTATTTGGATGAGCGGTCTCTCACCCAGGACCTTTTCGGCCCTGGATCTGGATGCAGGGAACTTTATTCCCCGCCCACCACCCACTTCGTCGCCACCATCGAAGGTCTAACCGACCTGTTAGACTTCTCTTCAGAAGAAGCCGAAGATATGGACACGACTATTCAATCACCAGACCCTCCCATCACGGGACGATGGCTCGCCACCTCCACGTATGTTGTCTATATGATGGACACCCCGAGGGACGAAGGTGATACGGGGAAAAGTGATGACGACACCCCGACCAAAAACAAGAGTAACAAACCTGTCAAACACCGCCGCCAGTGCAGAAAGCCTAAAGCTCGTAAGGGCAAGGAAAGCAATGCAGGCACAGGGGAAAACCTAGATCCCGAGGATACGGAAAATCTCGCTGAGTCCCCAAAACCTTCAAACCCCACATATAACCATGACTTACCAGGATGCAGGGATACAGACCAGCCTGCAGATCTCAACGATTCCGAAGACAACAACTACGTCCCTCCGATCAAGGAGGATGAGATCTTAGGAGCCGAAGACATTATTGTCCCCGAAGACCCATTGGATCGCGAAGTGTTCAAGAAACAACTCATCACCATTGCTCGGAGCCTTAAGCTAAAGCAGAGACAACTCAAAGCCGAACAAAACTCCTTTAATGAAAGATGGACCAAAGTCCTGGCTGCTGAAGAAGGGTATGGACAGGAGCGACAGGGTTCAACGAGGAGTTACCCACACCGATGCGTGTTACCAGAATTCAAAGACGAGGGCTTGGATCCTGCACCACCCCAATTTGCACAGGATGACCAACCAGACCGTCCTCCTCGTGGATGGGACAAGCAAAAGGAACTGGTTCAAACCAAAGACTGATATGATCTGTGACAGAGAACTAATTCTGAAGCTGATCAAACCAGATCCATTTATGAATCCGAAAGTTGCACTCTCGCAATGCAGAGCAGATACCAAGCTCGTCCCAACCAAAATGATGGAGTTGAGGACACACAAAGGGGTAGAAGCTCGACCGATCTCTAGTATGACACAACTCGGATAAGGGGAGCCGCTTACCCAACGTGCTTCTCGGATGAGGTAATGGGGCATCAGTTCCCCATAGGGTTTAAACCCGTTAATATAGAACAGGACGACGACATGATAGATCTGGCTGTCTGGATCGAATATTTCCTCCTTCATATTCACATTACCCATGGAGATGATCTCCATGCCATCAAGTTCTTACCACTCAATCTCAAAGGCCCAGCTAGATACTAGCTGAACAGCCTCCCGGAAAACTCTATTGAGAGTTGGGAGAACCTTGAAGACGCCTTTTGAGACAACTTTCAAGGCACTTATGCTCGGCCACCTTGGTTCGATGACTTAAGACACATAATCCTGCATCCTGATGACGCACAAGTATAGAGGATCAATCGTAGTCCTTTCTATAAGTAAGAGTGTCGAACCCAACGAGGAGCAGAAGGATCTGACAAGTGGTTTTAAGCAAGGTAAAATCTGCAAGCACTGAAATTATCGGAAACAAGTAGTTGTGTGGTGAGATGATTCGTAGCGAGCAACAAGTAACAAAAGTAGCAACGGTGCAGAAAAGTGTCCCAATCCCTTTTGTAGCAAGGGACAAGCCTGGACAAAGTCTTATAGGAGGAAAAACGCTCCCGAGGACACATGGGAATTTCTGTCATGCTAGTTTTCATCATGTTCATATGATTCGCGTTCGTTACTTTGATAGTTTGATATGTGGGTGGACCGGCGCTTGGGTACTACCCTTACTTCGACAAGCATCCCACTTATGATTAACCCCTCTCGCAAGCATCCGCAACTACGAAAGAATAATTAAGACAAAGTCTAACCATAGTATTAAACTTCTGCATCCAAATCAGCCCCTTACGAAGCAACGCATAAACTAGGGTTTAAGCTTCTGTCACTCTAGCAACCCATCATCTACTTACTACTTCCCAATGCCTTCCTATAGGCCCAAATAATGGTGAAGTGTTATGTAGGCGACGTTCACATAACACCACTAGAGGAAAAACAACATACAACACATGAAAATATCGAACGAGTACCAAATTCACATGACTACTATTAGCATGACTTATCCCATGTCCTCAGGAACAAAAGTAACTACTCACAAAGCATAATCATATTCATGACCAGAGAGGTAATGAGTAGCATCAAGGATCTGAACATAAACACTTCCACCAAGGAATCCAACTTGCATCAACTACAAAGACTAATTAACACTACTAGCAACCTTACAAGTACCAATCGGAGTCGCGAGACGGAGATTGGTTACAAGTGATGAACTAGGGTTTGGAGATGAGATGGTGCTGATGAAGATGCTGATGGTGATGAGTCCCCTCCGATGAGAGGAGTGGTGGTGATGACGATGGCGATGATTTCCCCCTCTGGGAGGGAAGTTTTCCCAGCAGGATCGTCCTGCCGGAGCTCTAGATTGGTTATGCTCAATTTCCGCCTCATGGCGGTGGCGAATCCACAAAAAAGCCTCCTCTTGATTTTTTCCAGGACGAAATCCTTCTTGTAGCAAAAGGGGGGAGCCAGTGGGCCAGCTGGGTGCCCACAAGCCCCCTAGGCGCGACCAGGGGTGGCCGCACCTAGAAGGCTTCTGGCCACCTGCTGGCGCCCCTCTCGCACTTCTTCGGCCCAGTATTTTTTATAAATCCCGAAAAAAATCCTCATTGATTTTTACGGCGTTTGGATTTGCGCAGAATAGGTATCTCAAACTTGCTCCACTTTCAGGCCAGAATTCCAGCTGCCGGCATTCTCCCTCTTCATGTAAGCCTTGCAAAATAAGAGAGAAAAGGCATAAGTATTGTACCGTGAAGTGAAATAACAGCCCAAAAGCGATAACTATCAACATGAAAACATGATGCAGAATGGACGTATCAACTCCCCCAAGCTTAGACCTCGCTTGTCCTCAAGCGAAAGCCTAGCTCAACAAATATGTCCACATGTTTAGGGAGAGAGGTGTCGACAAAACAAGATACGAACATGCAGACATAATGATCATGATCAGAACAGCAATACCAGCATATAATCCCTCATGCTAAAGTGACAGTTTCTTCACAAAGTAAAGCATGAATCAAGAACCTTACCGAGAATTAACAACCGATAGCCTTTAGTAATTGCAGCAATTGCAATTTATCACAACATCAGAAAGAGTCAAATAAGATCTTGTAAAGCAAATCCACATACTCAATCATCTTTTCGTTCTCTACAATTGCTACAACTCACATGGTACTCATGAGATCAAAGTTTCAGCTGGACACAGAGAAAGATAGGGGCTTATAGTTTCGCCTCCCAACTGCTTACCTCAAGGGTAATGTCAACAATAATAATTCATGAATACTTACTTCCAAGTTGACATATGAATATAGATATTTCCCAAGCATATGACGTTAGCCAAGATAAAGGCGAAACAAGGAATTGGTGAAGATCACCATGACTCTTTCAAGGGCAAAAAGTAAAGGTACAAGATAGGCCCTTCGCAGAGGGAAGTAGAGGTTGTCATGCACTTTTGAGGTTTGGATGCGTGTCCTCTTAGTGCGGAGGAACGTCACTTTATATTGCCTCCTGTGATAAAGAACTTTATTATGCAGTCTGTTGCTTTTATGTCTTCCTCATCACAGGTTCGTACAACGCTTATTTTCCACACACTAATAGATCATACATATTAGGGAGCAGTTTTTATTGCTTGCACCGATGACAACTTACTTGAGGGATCTTATTCAATCCATAGGTGGGTATGGTGGACTCTCATGGCAAAACTGGGTTGAAGGTTTATGGATGCACAAGTAGTATCTCTACTTGGTGCGGGAGTTTTGGCTAATATGAGGTGGAAGCAATCGTCACATGCTAAGGGATCTCTAATCATATAACATTGTTCGAAACCAAGCAAACACAATTCATTATGTTGTCTTCCTTGTCCAACATCTACTTCTAGGCATGCAATAGTTTAGTGAGTGTTCACAATCATGGATGGAGTCAAAGATGATATATTTATATGTGAACCTCTCCTTCTTTATCACTTCCTATTAATTGCAACAATGACCAAGGTCTACGTTTGTCTACCCTCAACAAGTTTCAATCATCATTCTTTTTATATGTGAGGCCATCACTTTCCATAAGATCATTATATGATCTTTGATGCTTTTGTTCTTTTCTCAATCTTTTGATCATGGCATGAGGCAAAGCCCTTCAACTAAGACACTCTTTATTATATGGCTCACAAGCTCGAATACATCGGGGGTGACACAAGGGAAAACTCAAGCCTAAAACACTAAGACTTTTATTCTACTAGAGAAAGAGAAAACTGAAAAGGAACAAACTAAAAAAAAGGTAAAGGCAAAAGATGTGATGGTGATACGATACCGGGGCAACTCCCCCAAGCTTGGCACGAGCCAAGGGGATTGCCCATACCCATGCAAAGTTGTCTTCCTTTGGGGGTGATGGTGGTGGAGTTGTTGCAACATGGGTTTGATTCTCTGTCTTCCAAGGCATAGGTGCTCCATCATGGAAAGATGAACGAGTCTCCGGAATCCTCAAATCTGCAGCCAACCGTATTGATTTAAATCTATACTCATACTCACAGTTTTGGTTCTGCAGGTCATAGATCTGGGCTTGGAGGTGATCAATCCTGTCATAGAGCCTGGAGAGGTGCTTCCCAATGTCATTGGCATCAATCCCGTGCTTGCTGGTGAACTCCGTGTTCATCATGTGGTTGGCGTTGAGTCCATGCTCTACCATCCCTTGGCACTTGAAGACCTGTTGCTCCATTGCTTCGAGCCTCACCTCCATGCTTCCGGTCTTCTTGGGCCCCTCAACATCACAGATGTGCAACATCCCCTCACGCATCTCAATAGATTGAGGGTGTTGCAGCACTCCCACGAGGTAGGGATTGATGACCTTCTCGAAGATCTTGTCCTTCGGAGCTTTCGGGGACGTCATAGCGATCTGGATTTGCAGCAGAAACAAGCTCGAAACGAAAACACAGGAAATCTGCGTGATACAAGGGTCAGACCTTACGGGACAATATATAATGATTTTTTCCAGACCAGAAGGAGTACTCCGCACGAAAACGGAGTCCGGGAGGCGCACGAGGTGGCCACAAGCCCCCACGAACGGCCAGGGGTGGGCCCGCGCCTGCCAGGCTTGTCGCCTCCTCACGCACTTTCCGTACTACTTCCAATTTTTCTATTTTTTCAAATATTCCAAAATGGAGAAAAATTCCTACTAGTAAAGTTTTGGAGTCTGTTTTCTTACCGAATCACATACCTCTTCATTTTCGGAGTCTGAAACAGGCTGATAAATATCCCTTAGGTATTCCTCCGGAGATATGGTATTGATAATATTGCTTTCAACATTTATGGGAGTACGTGAGATATAATGCTTGATTCCGTGCCCATTTACAACTCTTAGACAATTACCTTCCGTGTTGTTGATCTTGATAGCACCGGTATATACTTCCTCAACAATGTAGGGACCTTCCCATTTAGAGAGAAGCTTGCCTGCAAAAAATCTTAAACGAGAATTATATAGCAAGACATAATCACCTACATTGAACTCACACTTTTGTATCCTCTTATCATTCCACCTCTTAACCTTTTCTTTGAACAACTTGGCATTCTCATATGCCCGAGTTCTCCATCCATCAAGCGAGCTTATGTCAAATAACCTCTTCTCACCAGCAAGTTTGAAATCAAAGTTGAGATCTTTGATTGCCCAATAAGCTTTATGCTCTAGCTCAAGAGGTAAATGACAAGCTTTACCGTAGACCATTTTGTATGGAGACATACCCATGGGATTCTTATAGGCAGTTCTATAAGCCCATAGTGCATCATCGAGCTTCTTAGACCAATTCTTTCTAGACCTATTGACAATCTTTTGCAGAATCAGTTTAATATCTCTATTGCTTAGCTCTAATTGACCACTGAATTGAGGGTGATATGGAGACACAATTCTATGGTTGACATCATACTTAGCAAGCGTTTTACGGAAAGCACCATGAATGAAGTGTGAACCTCCGTCGGTCATTAGATATCTAGGGACTCCAAAAATAGGGAAAATAACTTCTTTAAGCATCCTGATAGAGGTGTTGTGATCAACACTACTAGTGGGGATAGCTTCTACCCACTTAGTGACGTAATCAACAGCAACTAGGATATGAGTATACCCGTTGGATTTTGGAAAAGGTCCCATATAATCAAAGCCTAGACATCAGATGGTTCAATGACAGGTGAATAGTTCATAGGGATTTCCTGACGTTTACTAATATTACCTATTCTTTGACATTCGTCACAAGACAAGACAAACTTACGGGCATCCTTGAAGAGAGTGGGCCAATAGAAACCTGATTGCAATATCTTGTGTGCAGTTCTATCCCCCGCATGGTGTCCTCCGTAGGCCTCGGAGTGACACTTATGTAGGATCTGCCCCTGTTCATGTTCAGGTACACAACGTCTAATGACACCATCAACTCCTTCCTTGTAAAGGTAAGGATCATCCCAGAAGTAATGTCTCAAGTCAAAGAAGAATTTCTTCTTTTGCTGGTATGTGAAACTAGGTGGTATATATTTGGCAACAATATAGTTTGCATAATCAGCATACCACGGTGCACTACGTGAAGCATTGATGACATTCAATTTCTCATCGGGAAAGCTATCATCAATAGGTTGTGGGTCATCAAGAACGTTCTCCAACCTAGACAAGTTATTTGCTACGGGGTTATCAGCATCCTTCCCGTCGACAACGTGCAAATCAAATTCTTGTAGCAAGAGAACCCATCTGATAAGTCTAGGTTTAGCCTCCTTCTTCTCCACGAGGTACTTAATAGCAGCATGATCAGTGTGAATAGTGACTTTGGAATCAACTATGTAAGACCTGAACTTTTCACATGTAAACACGACTGCTAAAAAATCCTTTTTCGTAGTAGCATAGTTTCTTTGGGCATTGTCTAGAGTTTTACTAGCATAGTGAATAACATTCAACTTCTTATCAACTCTTTGCCCTAGGACAGCACCAACAACATAATCGCTAGCATCATACATGATTTCAAAAGGTAAGTTCCGATCGGGTGGTTGAACAATAGGTGCGGTTATCAAGGCCTTCTTAAGTATTTCAAAGGCTTCCTCACAATCATCGTCAAAAACAAAAGGAATATCCTTCTGCAAGAGATTGGTAAGAGGCCTAGAAATCTTAGAGAAGTCTTTAATGAACCTTCTATAGAAACCAACATGACCAAGGAAACTTCTTATACCTTTGATATCTATGGGGTATGGCATTTTCTCGATTGCATCAACCTTAGCCTTATCGACTTCAATACCTCTTTTCGGAAATTTTATGTCCTAAGACGATGCCTTCATTAACCATAAAGTGGCACTTCTCCCAATTCAAGACAAGATTGGTATCTTTACATCTCTGCAACACTCGATCAAGGTTGCTGAGGCAATCATCAAAAGAAGACCCGTAAACGGAGAAGTCATCCATGAAAACCTCAATAATCTTTTCACAAAAGTCAGAGAATATAGCCATCATACATCTTTGAAAGGTGGCAGGTGCATTACATAAGCCAAAAGGCATACGTCCATAAGCAAAGGTACCGAAAGGGTAGGTGAAAGTGGTTTTCTCCTGATCAGATTGTGCAACTAGTATTTGGGAGAAACCAGAATAACCGTCTAGAAAGCAGAAGTGTGTGTGTTTAGACAGTCTTTCTAGCATTTGGTCGATAAAAGACAAAGGGTAATGATCTTTCCTAGTGGCTTTATTCAATTTCCTAAAATCGATCACCATCCTATAGCCATTAATAATCCTCTGTGGGATCAATTCATCCTTATCATTAGGGACAACGGTAATGCCTCCCTTCTTAGGGACGCAATGCATCGGACTCACCCAATCACTATGAGCAACAGGATAAATTATACCCGCTTCCTGGAGCTTTACTATTTATTTTCTCACTACCTCTTTCATCTTAAGATTTAATCTCCTTTGATGATCATCAACTGGCATGTAATCAGGATGAGTTTTAATCTTGTGTTGGCATAGAGTGGGACTAATGCCCTTAAGATCATCAAGAGTATATCCAATAGCAGCACGATGCTTCCTCAGAGTTTTTAGTAACTTATTTTCTTCATGCTCCGAGAGGCTAGCACCAATAATAACATGATATGTATCTTTTTCATCAAGATAAGCATACTTAAGAGTATCAGGAAACTATTTAATCTCGAACAGAGGATCACCCTTTGGTGGGGGTGGATCCCCAAGCAGTTCAACAGGCAAATTATTCCTAAGGATAGGATATTGTTCTAAGACAACTCTATCTATTTCATCCCTTTCATCCATATGCATATCATTTTCATGCTCAAGAAAGTATTGCTCTAAAGGATCTGTAGGAGGCATGGCAATAGAAGCTAAGGCAATAGTTTCATCCTTACTAGGCAACTCCTTTTCATGAGGTTGTCTACCAAACTTGGAGAAATTGAACTCATGTGACACACCTTCAAAGCCAACAGTGACAGTTTGCTTCTCACAGTCAATATTAGCATTGACGGTATTGAGGAAGGGTCTGCCAAATATGATGGGAAAAAAGCTATCTTGAGCGGTAGCAAGAACGAGAAAATCAGCAGGATACTTCGTTTTACCACACAAGACTTCAACATCCCTAAAAATTCCCACAGGGCTGATAGTATCTCTATTGGCAAGATGAATAGTGACATCAATAGGTTCTATCTCAATAGGTGCAATCTCGTCTTTGATTTCATCATATAAGGATTGAGGTACTACACTAACACTAGCACCCACGTCACATAAACCATGATAACAATGATCTCCTATCTTAACAGAAACAACAGGCGTGCCAACGATAGGCCTATGTTTGTCTCTAGCATGAGGTTTAGCAATTCTAGCAGCGTCTTCACAGAAGTGAATATTATTTCCCTCAACATCGTCGGACAAAAGATCTTTGATAATAGCAATGCTAGGTTCAACTCTAATTTCCACAGGGGGTGTAGGTGTTCTAATGTAGCCTCTACGTATCACAGTTGAAGCTTTAGAATGATCCTTTATCCTAACAGGGAAAGGTGGTTTCTCAATGTCAGCACTGGGACAATAGGATCATTATAGGCAATGACTTTCTCTTCAACTGGATTGGGTTTAACTACATTTACTTCTAAAGGAGTACAATATTTAAACCACTTCTCTTTGGGGAGATCAATATGAGCAGCAAATGATTCACACAAGGAAGCTACTATCTCAGAGTCAAGTCCATACTTAGCGCTAAAGTCACAAAAAGTATTCGTTTCAACAAAGGATTTAACGCAATCAAACTTGAAATTCATACCTGACTCCTTACCTTCTTCAAGCTCCCAATCTTCAGAGTTGCGTTTAATTCTCTCCAATAAATTCCATCTGAAGTCAATATCTCTCTTCATAAAAGAACCGGTACAAGAAGTGTCAAGCATGGTGCGATCATCATGAGAAAGCCGAGCATAGAAGTTCTGAATGATAATTTCTCTCGAGAGCTCATGATTGGGGCATGAATATAACATTGATTTAAGCCTCCCCAAGCTTGAGCGATGCTTTCTCTGTCACGAGGCCAAAAATTATAAATATAATTCCGATCACGATGTACTAAATGCATAGGATAAAACTTTTGATGAAGTTCCAATTTCAACCGATTGTAGTCCCATGATCCAGTATCATCACATAGCCTGTACCATGTCAACGCCTTTTCCTTCAAAGATAAAGGAAAGACCTTCTTATTGACCTCATCCTCGGGCAAACCTGCAAGCTTAAATAAACCACAAACTTCATCTACATAGAATAGATGCAAGTCTAGATGTGATGTTCCATGTCCTATAAAAGGATTAGCCAGCAGTTTCTCAAGCATACCCGAAGGAAATTCAAAGAAAATATTTTCAGTAGGTGCAGCAGGTTGAGGAGCAACTCTTTGTGCTTCTGTTCAAGGTGAAGATACCCCAAACAAGCCCCTCAAAGGATTAGTTTCCATAGTGACAAGTGACAATAAATTTCAGCACACTATATGAATGTTTCCTTACCAATTTCCACTTACCAAAGGCGCTTCACTCCCCGGCAACGGCGCCATAAAAGAGTCTTGATGACCCACAAGTATAGGGGATCAATCATAGTCCTTTCGATAAGTAAGAGTGTCGAACCCAACGAGGAGCAGAAGGATTTGACAAGTGGTTTTAAGCAAGGTAAAATATGCAAGCACTGAAATTATCGGTAACAAGTAGTTGTGTGGTGAGATGATTCGTAGCGAGCAACAAGTAACAAAAGTAGCAACGGTGCAGCAAAGTGGCCCAATCCCTTTTGTAGCAAGGGACTGATACGTCTCCAACGTATCTATAATTTTTGATGGTTTCATGCTATTATCTTGTCAAACTTTGCATGTTTTGCATGCCTTTTATATATTTTTTGGGACTAACTTATTAACTCACTACCAAGTGCCAGTTCCTATTTTTTTCCATATTTTTGACCCCTTTCATTGGAGATTTTAAAACGGAGTCCAAACGGAAGAGAGCCCCCGAAAAGATTTTTTCTGGAACGGAAGAAGATCGGGGAGCTTGGGAGCCAAGGCAGGGGAGCCCTAGGGGCCCCACAAGCCCCCACCCCGCGGCCAGGGGGGAGGCTGCGCCATCCAGGCTTGTGGGCCCCCTGAGCGTCCCCTGACCTCACCTAGTGACAGAAGGGGTAGCGAGGCACGCATCGTGTTGTTGCCATCAAGGGTAAAAAGATGGGGTTTTCATCATTGGTTTGAGATTATCCCTCTACATCATGTCATCTTGCTTAAGGCGTTACTCTGTTCATCATGAACTCAATACACTAGATGCATGCTGGATAGCGGTCGATGTGTGGAGTAATAGTAGTAGATGCAGAAAGTATCGGTCTACTTGTCTCGGACGTGATGCCTATATGTATGATCATTGCCTTAGATATCGTCATGACTTTGCGCAGTTCTATCAATTGCTCGACAATAATTTGTTCACCCACCATGATATTTGCTATTATGAGAGAAGCCTCTAGTGAACACTATGGCCCCCAGGGTCTACTTCACAGCAAATTTTCAGCCTTACACTTTTTTACTTTGTTGCACTTTCCGCCGTCAGATCTCACTTTGCAAACAATCTTGAAGGGATTGACAACCCCTTTGAACCGTTGGGTGCAAACTTGTTTGTGTTTGCGTAGGTACTTTGGACTTGACGAGGCCCTCCTTCTGGATCGATACCTTGGTTCTCAAACTGAGGGAAATACTTACTGCTCCTGTGCTGCATCACCCTTTCCTCTTCAAGGGAAAAACCGACGCAAACCAAAGAAGTAACAAGAAGAATTCCTGAGCGCCAGGGAAGGACTTTTGTTGCCGCAGCAGAAGAATTTCTGGCGCCGTTGCCGGGGAGGAAGATCAAGTGAAGAACTCATCCAAGTAGGTGTTGCAAACTCATCTCTTGCATTTACTTTGGTTGCCAGTTGCCTCTCGTTTTCCCCTCCCCCACTTCACCAATTTGCCCTTTTAGTTTTCCTTTTTTCGTTCACCTTTTCGTTCGCCCTTTTCTCTCGCTTGCTTTCTTCTCATCTGTGTGGGATAGTCTATCTTGATGACTAGATCCACCACTTCAAACGATAATCCCGAGAGCGAAGTCCTCAAATTTAATCAAATTGAGGAAGAAAACTTAAAGGACGCTTGGTATAGGATTTGCAACGCTCATAGTAGATCTACTCAGAAGCAATCCACTACCGTCTTGCTTCGTAGTTTTTATGTGGGTGTTTCTCCTTGGAATAGGTATATTCTTGACACCATCATAGGTGGAAATTTCTTGGGTAGCCATACCATTGATTCTTACGGAGCTGTGATAAATTTGGTAGGGTCACCCCTAGTCTTGGTTAATGGAACTACCTTAACTCTGGAACATGTGATGCGTAGGCTGAACGTTATTGAAAATAAAGTTGCTATGATTGAACTCATTCAGAATTTGGATAAAAAGATCCACAATAAAATCACTCAGTATGGATCCAAGGTGGGAATGGTTTTGAAAAATTTAAAGGAGAAGGAACCCACAGTTAACGAAAATCTAGGTCATGATTCCGCTAGGATTGGCAAACTAGAGGATGTTATGACCAACTTGGGTTCCGCTTTTGCCGCTGTGCAGAATACTCCAAATTTTGCCCACAATAAAATCACCAAGTATGTCTTTGTTCCTAAAAGTAGTGGTGAATCATCCACCAAGAAATATGAAAACCTTAAGATGATAAGTGATCACGCCACTTATGGTTTGAGCATCAAAGACGACGATACGTGATTCTATCGCTTCTATGCCTAGCTAAGGGCGTTAAACAATAACGCTTGTTGGGAGGCAACCCAATGAATTTATCTTTTTCTTTCTGTTTTGTTGCGTCTACACCATCACAATTCTGTTGTGATTGTGTTTTTTGTGTTTCTTTTTGTGTTTGAGCCAAGCAAAGCCTTTATGAGTAGTCTTGGTAATGGTTGTTTGATCCTGCTGGAAAAATATAGAAACTTTTCGCTCACGAGATGATTTTTCATTTTTATTCAGAAAGAGATTTTGGGTTGATTATTTTTTCTGCTGATTGATATGATTTTTTCCCAGGCCGTTGTAATGTTTCAGATTTTTTGAGGTACCATAAGTATACGAAGTATACAGATTGCTACAGACTGGTCTATTTTTGTTGAGCTGGTTGCTTGTTTTGATGAAACTATGGTTAGTATCGGGGGGTACTAACCATGGAAAAGTGAGAATATAGTAGCCCATCATCAATATAGATGGAATTCAAGTTTGCTACAGTACCAAAAGAAGTGGTAGTTTGTTTTCTTGTGCTAATGTTATCACGAGTTTCTGTTTAAGTTTTGTGTTGTGAAGTTTTCAAGTTTTGGGTGATGTTCTCATGGACGATGAGATAAGGAGTAGAAAGAGCTCAAGCTTGGGGATGCCCAAGGCATCCCAAGCCAAATTCAAGGACACCAAAAAGCCTAAACTTGGGGATGCCCCGGGAAGGCATCCCCTCTTTCGTCTTCAATCCATGAGTAACATTACTTGGAGCTATATTTTTATTCACCACATGATATGTGTTTTGCTTGGAGCGTCTTATATCGTAGGAGTCTTTTCTTTTTGTTGTGTCACAATCATCCTTGTTGCACACCTTTTTGAGATAGAGAGACATGCACTCATCGTGATTTTGCTAGAATGCTCATAGTGCTTCACTTATATCTTTTGAGCTAGATACTTTTGCTCTAGTGCTTCACTTATATACGACGGTGTGTGATTTGGTAGTTGGCTTATGCTATGAAAGTAGTCCCAAATGTGATAGGTACCCAAAGAGGATGCAAAAACCTCCATCTTCATGTGCATTGAGTAGAAAGAGAAGTTTCGATTCCTCTCAATTAGTTTTGAGACGTGGATTCGGTAATATTGAGAGTTAAGTTAGTAGTGTGTTGTGAATCTAGAGATACTTGTGTTGAAATTAGTGATTCCCATAGCATGCACGTATGGTGAACCACTATGTTAGGAAGTCGGAGCATGATTGATCTATTGATTGTCATCCTTTGTGTTGAGGTCGGGATCGCGCGATGGTTTACACCTACCAACCCTTCCCCTCGGAGTATGCGTTTAGCACTTTGTTTCGATTTATAACAAAAAGTTCGCAATAAGTATGTGAGTTCTTCATGAATAATGTGAGCCCATGGTATAGATGCACTTTTACCTTCCACCATTGCTAGCCTCTCTAGTGCCGCGCAATTCACGCCGGTGCACAAACCCACCAAATTCCTGCCTCAAAACAGCCACCATATCTACCTACTATGGCATTTTCATAGCCATTCCGAGATATATTGCCATGCAACTCCCACCGTTCCGTCTCATGACTTGTGTCGTCACTCTCATATTTCCATTGCATGATCGTAAGATAGCTAGTGAGATGTTTCAACGTCATACGCCATGCTAGATCGTTGCACATCCTGGTACATTGCCGGAGGCATTTCCTATGGAGTCATCATCATTGTGATCTTCGAGCTGTGAGTAAATAAAAGTGTGATGATCATCATTATTAGAGCATTTTCCCATGTGAGGAAATAAAAAAGAGAGGACAAAGAGCCCAAAAATAAAAAAAGAAGAGAAAAGGAAAGAAAAAAAGAGGCCTAAGAGCCCAAATGAAAAAAAGAGAGAAAAAAAGAGAAGGAACAATGCTACTATCTTTTTCCACACTTGTGCTTCATGATAGCACCGTGTTCTTCATGATTGATAGCTTCTTGCTTTGTCACTACCATATGTTAGTGGGAATGTTCATTATATAACTTGGCTTGTATATTCCTATGATGGGCTTCCTCAAAATTGCCCTAGGTCTTCGTGAGCAAGCAAGTTGGATCCACACCCACTAGTTCCCCTTTTGAGCTTTCACATACTTATAGCTCTAGTGCATCCTTTTGTATGGCAATCCCTACTCATTCACATTGATATCTATTAATGGACATCTCCATAGCCTATTGATACGCCGAGTCAGTGTGACCATCTCCTCCTTTTTGTCTCACAACCACCACCACACTCTATTCCACCTATAGTGCTATATCCATGGCTCGCGCTCATGTATTGCGTGATAGTTATAAAAAGTTTGAGAAAGTAAGAGTGCAAAAACAATTACTTGGCCAATACCAGGGTTGTGCATGATTTACATTAGTTGTGTGAGGATGATGGAGCATAGCCAGACTATATGATTTTGTAGGGATAACTTTCTTCGACCTTGTTATTTTGAAAGTTCATGATTACTTTGGTAGTTTGCTTGAAGTATTACTGTTTTCATGTCAATAGCAAACTATTGTTTTGATCTTACGGATCTGAACATTCATGTCACGTGAAATAAGTTGCAAAGGACAACTATGCTAGGTAGCATTCCACATCAAAAATTCATTCTTTATCACTTCCCTACTCGAGGACGAGCAGGAGTTAAGCTTGGGGATGCTTGATACGTCTCCAACGTATCTATAATTTTTGATGGTTTCATGCTATTATCTTGTCAAACTTTGGATGTTTTGCATGACTTTTATATATTTTTTGGGACTAACTTATTAACTCAGTGCCAAGTGCCAGTTCCTGTATTTCCATGTTTTTGACCCCTTTCACAGGAGATTTTGAAACGGAGTCCAAACGGAAGAAAACCCCCGAAAAGATTTTTTCTGGAACGAAAGGAGATCGGGGAGCTTGGGAGCTAAGGAAGGGGAGCCCCAGGGCCCCCTCAAGCCCCCACCCCGTGGCCAGGGGTGAGGCCGCGCCATCCAGGCTTGTGGGCCCCCCGAGCGTCCCCTGACCTAGGGGTTACGCCTATAAATTCCCTAAAAATCCCAAAAAAATCAGGAGATCATCGAAATCACTTTTCCGCCGCCGCAAGCTTCTGTCTCCGCAAGATCCCATCTGGGGCACGTTCTGGTGCCCTGCCGGAGGGGGGATTCAGACACGAAGGGCTTCTTCATCAACACCATGACCTCTCCGATGATGCGTCAGTAGTTCACCATAGACCTACGGGTCCATAGCTAGTAACTAGATGGCTTCTTCTATCTCTTGGATCTTCAATACAAAGTTCTCCATGATCTTCATGGAGATCTATCCGATGTAATCTTCTTTTGCGGTGTGTTTGTCGAGATCCGATGAATTGTGGATTTATGATCAGATTATCTATGAATCTGATTTGAGTTTCTTCTGATCTCTCTTATGCATGATTTCATATCCTTGTAATTCTCTTCGAGTTGTTGGTTTTGTTTGGCCAACTAGATCTATGATTCTTGCAATTGGAGAAGTGCTTGGTTTTGGGTTCATACCGTGCGGTGACCTCACCCAGTGACAGAAGGGGTAGCGAGGCACACATCATGTTGTTGCCATCAAGGGTAAAAAGATGGGGTTTTCATCATTGGTTTGAGATTATCCCTCTACATCATGTCATCTTGCTTAAGGTGTTACTCTGTTCGTCATGAACTCAATACACTAGATGCATGCTGGATAGCGGTCGATGTGTGGAGTAATAGTAGTAGATGCAGAAAGTATCGGTCTACTTGTCTCGGACGTGATGCCTATATGTATGATCATTGCCTTAGATATCGTCATGACTTTGCGCGGTTCTATCAATTGCTCGACAGTAATTTGTTCACCCACCGTGATATTTGCTATTATGAGAGAAGCCTCTGGTGAACACTATGGCCCCCAGGGTCTACTCCACACCATATTTTCAGCCTTACACTTTTTACTTCGTTGCACTTTCTGCCGTCAGATCTCACTTTGCAAACAATCTTGAAGGGATTGACAACCCCTTTGAAGTGTTGGGTGCAAGCTTGTTTGTGTTTGTGTAGGTACTTTGGACTTGACGAGGCCCTCCTTCTGGATCGATACCTTGGTTCTCAAACCGAGGGAAATGCTTACTGCTCCTGTGCTGCATCACTCTTTCCTCTTCAAGGGAAAAACCGATTCAAACCAGAGAAGTAACAAGAAGAATTCCTAAGCGCCAGGGAAGGACTTTTGTTGCCACAGCACTCCACCGCTGCACCGAGCTGGCCCAAGAGGCCCAGGGTGAGCACCCTCTCCCCTATCATACGCTTGAGTGATCTTTTGCTATCCAACCCTCATCAGATTTGGCCCGTAGGGATTATTTTTGGTGCGTGCGAATTTGTTAATTTCAGAAAGCCATTGATTTTAAAACGGTGTATCTTTTAAACCGTGCATCAGATCAAAATATGTTAGATATGTAAAACGTGGAGAATTTTGTGTAGATAAATATTATTTCACCTCTCATGCATATTTAAACCTGTTAACCTTGATGTTTGCCTCGTTTAGCATGAGGCCATGCTAAAATGGCTTAATTCGTAGCTAGTTAACCGTAGCTCCGTTGGAGATGAGCTATATGTGTAAACTGGCTAGAATGATGTGTAGTGTCGTGTGCTCCACTTTAATTTGTCGTTTAACAAATATAAAATATGTGTAGGTCAGGTCTGAACAGATTTTGAAGTTCGAAGATGCTATATGTCGTTTCCGACCTCATTTAAAATTCCTAGATAAGTAGTTTATTTGTGCTTCCCTTCTTGCCATGTTTAAAACAATATTTAGTATTGCCATGTACCTAAACGGGAGTGAACTAAGTAATTCCTATGTTTAGTTTCGTCAATGTGTAACTCGCTGCATATTGAGCTTCACTTAACGTGTAGTCCTTGATTGTTGTCAATTGCCATGCCATGCCTTGCGTAATTGAAACCCATCATGCATCATATGTGTTGTGCATCATTTCGTGCATGTGTCGTGGTGCATATCGTGTGTTGATTCTTGTTTCCCGTTGGCATTCGATAGAGTTCCGCTAGCATGTCAAAATGTGAGCATCCGTTCGACTATGTTGGTTCGTCTGCTTCACGGATTCGTTCTTCTTCCAAGCAGGATCACACGCAAGATGACCATTTCGCTAGATACCAATACTATCAGTGACATCCTAGTTGTATCGTTTCTTTCGATATATCTCGCTACCTACCACTTAAATGTCAACCTCTCAACATTGCCATGAAAACCTTTAACCTTTCTAAAACCTAGCAAACCACTATTTTGCTATGTTACTGCTTGCTCAACCTTTTGATAGTGTTGCTAGTTGCAGGTGCAGTTGCTTCCATGTGAAAACATGGGTTCTTTGTCATATCACCATATAATTGCTACTTAATTTAATGCACCTATATACTTGGTAAAAGGTGAAATGCTTGGCCTTCTAGCCTGGTGTTTTGTTCCATCTTTGTCGCCTTAGTTTCAGCTACCGGTGTTATATTCCATAATTGAGCGCTCCTAACACGATCGGGGTTCTTATGGGGACCCCCTTGATAATTCGTCTTAGTTAAAGCTTGTGTGGCAAGGCCCAACTTTGGTACTACATGCTACTTCTTGAACTTGCGTTGGCTTTCCGTTGAAGAAGAAAGGGTGATGCAGCAAAGTAGGTAAGTATTTCCCTCAGTTTGTTGAGAACCGAGGTATCAATCCACTAGGAGGGACAAGAAAGGCCCCAATCTTAGCTCCTACACAAACAATTAAACACCTGCACCCAACTCTAAAAAGGGGTTGAATATCCCTTCACAGTTATTTTCAAGGATGAGATCTGATAGAGATAGATAAAAGATTGCTAGAACTAAAATTAAAACAAAAGTAAATAAATGGCAGAAATATATTTTTGGTATTTTTAGTTTATATATCTGAAAATATAATATGGAAAATAGATCCGGGGGCCATAGGTTTCACTAGAGGCTTCTTTCATGTAGGAAAATAATATGGTGGGTGAACAAATTACTGTCGAGCAATTGATAGAAAAGCGAATAATTATGAAGATATCTAAGGCAATGATTATGCATATAGGCATCACGTCCGTGTCAAGTAGACCGAAACGATTCTGCATCTACTACTATTACTCCACACATCGACCGACTCCTGCCTGCATCTTGACTATTAAGTTCATGAAGAAGAGAGTAACCCATTTGGTAAGATGACATGATGTAGAGGGATAAACTCAAGCAATATTATGAAAACCCCATCTTTTTATCCTCGATGGCAACAATGCAATACGTGCCTTGCTAGCTTTACATTGTCACTGGGTGAGGACACCGCAAGATTGAACCCAAAACAAGGCACTTCTCCTATTGCAAGAATTATCAATCTAGTTGGTCAAACCAAACCAATAACTCGAAGAGACTTGCTACGTATGAAATCATGCATATAATAATTCAGAGAAAATTCAAATAATATTCATAGATAATCTAAACATAAACCCATAATTCATCGGATCTCGACAAACACACTTCAAAAGAGTATTACATAAAATAGTTATCCATGAAGATCATGAAGAACTTGGTATTGAAGAACAAAGAGAGAGAAGAAGCCATCTAGCTACTAGCTATGGACCCGTAGGTATGTGGTGAACTACTCATGCATCATCGGAGGGGCAATGGAGTTGATGTAGATGCCCTCCGTGATCGATTACCCCTCCGGCAGATTACCGAAAAAGTATTTTTTGTGTCTTCTTGGTACTGGGAGAATATTTGGGAATTTATAGGACGAAGATTAGGGTTAGGAGGTCTGCAGGGGACCCACAAGCCTGGGGGAGCCCCCCTAGGGCGCGCCCTGCAGGCTTGTCACCTACTGGCAGGTCTCCTGCCCCCTTCTCCAAGTTTGGCAGGTTTCTTCTCGTCCAAGAAAAATCATTTCGGAGATTTTTTATTTCGTTTGGACTCCATTTAATATTCCTTATCTGCAATACTAAAAAACATGGAAAAACAGAAACTGGCACTAGGCTCTAGATTAATAGGTTGGTCCCAAAAATAATATAAAATCGAATATTAATGCAAATAAAACATCCAAAACAGATAATATAATAGCATGGAACAATAAAAAATTATAGATACGTTGGAGACGTATCAAGCATCCCCAAGCTTAATTCCTGGTCGTCCTCGAGTAGGTAAATGATAAAAACAGAATTTTTTATGTGGAATGCTACCTAACATATTTATCCATGTAATATTCTTTATTGTGGCATGAATATTCAGATCCATAAGATTCAAAACAAAAGTCTAATATTGACACAAAAACAATAATACTTCAAGCATACTACAAGGGAATTGCTTCCTTTCGAAATAACATGGTCTTAGAAAGTTATCCCTACAAAATCATATGGTATGGCTATGCTCCATCTTCCCCACACAAAGTATCTAAATCATGCACAACCCCGATGAAAGTCAAGCAATTGTTTCACACTTTTTGTGTTCAGAAACCTTTTCAACTCTCACGCAATACATGAGCGTGAGCCATGGATATAACACTATAGGTGAAAATACAATACGGTGGAGGTTGCAAAAATAAAGAGGAGAAGATAGTCTCACATCAATTAGGCGTATCAACGGGCTATCGAGATGCCCATCAATAGATATCAATGTGAGTGAGTAGGTATTGCCATGCAACAAATGCACCAGAGCTATAAGTGTATGAAAGCTCGAAAACAAAACTAAGTGGTTGTGCAAAAGATGAAATTCCACTACTTATATGAAAGTGACAAAATAGAAGACTCTCTATGAAGAACATGGTGCTAGTTTGAAGCACAAGTGTGGAAAAAGATAGTAGAATTTTCCCTTCTATCTTTCTCTCATTTTTTGGTGGGTATCTTTGGCCTCTTTTTTTGGGCTTAGCTGGCCTCTTTTATTTTTTGTAAAGTTCGGAGACTCATCCCAACTTGTGAGGGAATCATAGCTTCCATCATCCTTTTCTCACATGGGACAATGCTCCAATAATGCAAATCATCACACTTTTATTTACGTACAACTCAAAGATTACAACTCGATATCTAGAACAAAATATGACTTTATAGGCAATATGGAAGTGATGGTGCGTGTCATAAAAAAATGGGACCGTGGTGTTGCATGGCAATATATCTTGGAATGGCTATGAAAATGACATAATAGGTAGGTATGGTGGCTGTTTTCAGGAAAGTATATGGTCGCTGTTTTGAGTAAGTTGGGTTTAGTGTACTAGCGAAAGTTGTGCGGTACTAGAGAGACTAGCAAAGGTGGAAGGGTGAGAGTGCGTATAATCCATGAACTCAGTATTAGTCATAAAGAACTCACATACTTATTGCAAAATCCTATTAGTTATCGAAGCAAAGTATTAGACGCATGCTCCTAGGGGAAGGGTTGGTAGGAGTTAAGCATCGCACGATCCTGAGCTCCACACAACGGTTGACAATCATTAAACAAATCATGCTCCGACTTCATCACATAACAGTTCACCATACGTGTATGCTACGGGAATCAAAAGCTTTAACACAACCTTATATCTCGAAACTATATGCAAGGAATCAGACTTCTCATCATATTCAATGCACTTAATATGAAAGTTTTTATTATATCCCTCTTGTATGCCCATTATATTAGGACTAAATTCACAACCTAAACCAATTACCATGTTGTTTAAAGACTCTCAAAATAATATAAGTGAGGTACAAGATCTTAATAATTTCTGTAAAATAAAACACCACCGTGCTCTAAAACAAATAAGTGAAGCAATAGAGCAACATTGCCAAGCTCAAAAGATATAAGTGAAGCACATAGAGTATTCTAATAAATTCACGTTTCAGTGTGTCTCTCTCAAAATATGTGTGCAGCAAGTATGATTGTGGAAAACTAAAAAGTAAAGACTCATGTCATACAAGACGCTCAAATCAAAACACATATCATGTGGTGAATAAAAATATAGCCTCAAATAAATTTACCGATGGATTGAAGACGAAAGAAGGGATGCCTTCCGGGGCATCCCCAAGCTAAGTCTCTTTGGTACCCTTGAATATGGATTGGGGTGCCTTGGGCATCCCCAAGCTTAGGCTCTTTCCACTCCTTATTCCACAGTCCATCAAATCTTTACCCTAATCTTGAAAACTTCACACTACGAAACTCAACAGAAAACTCATGAGATCCTTAGTATAACAAAAATAAATCACCACTTTAGGTACTGTTGTGAACTCATTTTTTATTTATATTGGTGTAATATTTACTGTATTCCGACTTTTCCACGGTTCATACCCCCCGATACAACCCATAGATTCATCAAAATAAGCAAACAACACAAAGAAAACAGAATCTGTCAAAAATAGAACACTCTATAGCAATCTAGAAAGTTCGAATACTTGTGTAACTCCAAAAATTCTGAAAAATTAGGAAAATCAGGGAAATTTGTACATAAATCTTGTGTAAAAACTTCATATTAAAATCACGTTCCAGTGAATTTTAGAAAATTCTTGGACTGAGAGCGAAAGTTTTTGTTTTTCAGCAAAATCAACTTGCAAACACCGTAGACCATCCCAAAGGTCTTACTTGGCTCAAACACAAATTATAAAAATAAAACACAATTATTCAATAGGTAATAATGTGTGGAGCACTCAAAAACAGAAGCAAAAAACAAAAGCCTAAAAATAGAATTGGGTTGCCTCCTAACAAGCGCTATTATTTAACGCCCCTAGCTAGGCATAATGCAATAGATCTAGGTATTGTCATCTTCGGTATGCAATCCATAAATATCTCTAATAATAGATTCATAAGGTAATTTTATTTTCTTTCTAGGAAATTCCTCCATGCCTTTCCATAATGTAAATTGGAATCTAATATTTCCTTCTTTCATATCAATAATTGCACCAATCGTTCTAAGAAAAGGTCTGCCAAGAATAATAGGACATGTAGGATTCTAATCTATATCAGGAACAATGAAATCTACGGGCACATAATTCCTATTTGTAAAAATAATAACATCATTAATCATTCTCGTAGATTTCTTAATTGTAGAATCCACTAGATGCAAATTTAAAGAGGAATCATCAAATTAAAGGAATCCTAGCACATCACATAAAGTTTTTGGAATCGTGGAAACGCTAGCACCCAAATCACACCAAGCATGGCACTCATAATCTTGAATTTTAATCTTAATAGTAGGTTGCTACTCATCATAAACCTTTCTAGGTATAGAAACTTCCAACTCAAGTTTTTCTTCAAAACATTTCATCATAGCATCCACAATATGATTAGTAAAAGATTTATTTTGATTATAAGCATGCGGGGAACTCAACATGGATTGCAACAAGGAAACAAAATAAATCAAAGAACAACTATCATAATTAAAGTCGTTGAAATCCAAAAGAGTGGGTTCATTGCTATTTAAAGTTTTGACCTCTTCAATCCCACTTTTATCAATCTTAGCATTAAAATCTATAAACTCTGAATCATTGGGACTTCTATTAACTAAAGTTGACTCATCTCGAGTCCCTTCTTTTTCAAGATTTATACTATAAAACAAAGATTCAACACGAGTCACATCAATCACTTTAAGATCTTCATCATTATTATCACGAGAAAACACCTTTTCAAGCCATTCTCGCTTAGCACGTATTGGAGCGATTCTTTCCTTACACTCATCAATAGAAATTCACATAGATTTTAAAGACTCATTAATATCATGCTTGGGTGGAATAGATCTAATTTTCAAACAATCAATCTCAAGAGAAATTCTATCAACGTTCCTAGCCAAATCATCAATCTTGAGCAATTTTTCTTCAATCATAGCATTGAAACCTTTTTGTGAGCTAATGAATTATTTAATATTATTCTCAAGATGAGAGGGAATCTTATTATAATTTCCATAAGTATTGTTGTAGGAATTACCATAATTGTTAGAGGAATTACTAGGAAACCGCCTAGGATTGAAATTACCTCTATACGCATTATTGCCTAAATAGTTCCTACCAACAAAGTTCACATCCATATATTTATTATTATTTCCAATCAAAGAAGACAAAGGCATAGCATTGAGATCAATAAGAGCACTCTTACTAGCAAAAAATTTCATCAATTCATCCATCTTTTCACTCCAATTATCTATTCCTTCAATAGCGTGCAATCTTTGTTTCTGTTAGTGGCGGGTTGTCATCTCATAATTTCGAGATGTTTTTCATAGGCCCACTATAAGCTTTTTATTTTCGATGTTGGTTCGCCAACAACTTCGTTCAATTCTTCTTGTAGCATGGTCGTCAAATTCAATTGTGCTAGAACTTGTCATTTTCTTCTCTATTCTTCTTCCCAATGATTTAGTTTCTATTCTCTTGTTCTGGAGTTGTGGTGATGTTGCTCTCTTTGAATCTATCGTCTCGTATCATCAAGATCATATTCTTTCCCTGCTTATCAATTTAGTTGGTTTGCTGTGAATCTTGTCGAGATCTTTCCATGTTATCAAATTTTGCCCTCTTTCCTACCGAAGTGCTTCCAAAATTTTGTTTGAATTCTTGCTTGTTCTTCATGTCATTCTTCAAATCCTTTGCAACCTTCAAGGATCGTTGGTTTCACTCGTTTGTCAAGAATCAACTAATCCTACCTTTTGCTATTTCTCTTCCTCTCCCCCTTTTCATTCTTAGATCTCAGGGCGAGATCCCTTGTTAGTGTAGGAGAGTTGCAACAACCCGGAACCGACGCTCCGGAAGATTCCTCTTTTATTCCATTGCTGCCCTGTAATTTATTTGTTTGTCACATTCATCATCGCATCATTCGCATCATCCGTATTGTATTGGCACTCCGTTGCCGTCATATTTTCAAAACTTGCATCCGTATTAGTTACCGGTTCTCTCCGTTATTGTCGTTGACCGTTTCGAGACCAACCACACACGCACACGCCCGCGACATCGTTAAAATATTGTTTTAAAAGTGTGTATAAAACTTTCTTGTATTGGGTTGAAACTTGGTGTGCGGTCTTATTTTAATGTAGTTAGGTGGCCTACCAAATTTTGTCGCAATCGGTGTTCGTTTGATACCCGAACGGTAGACCGTAGCGGCACTGTCATCGGTTTATCGTCACATGTTTTTTGGTGTTTAAAAATCTCGTTGCCGGGCAGCAAAAACTCCCTCTCTTCTTAGCCCACCACCACTCTACACAGCCCACTATCGCACCTAGCCCTAGGGCGCAACCGAGACCGTCTGGTTGCGATCCCGCGGTTGAAATTGGATGGGAAATCCCCAAACTCTAGCCCCATTCCTATTTAGCCACCTCCCCTGCCTAATTTGGACACAACCCCTCTTCCACTCAGGATCCGCGCGCCCAAACCCTAACCGCTAGCACCCACAGCCTCAACCGCCTCCCACCTCCAGCTATGGCCCGCACTGGCCCGCAACCGGCCCGCCCGGGCACTAACCACCCCGCTTGCCCATAGCAGTCACGGAGTCGCCCCGTTGTGCCTCCCGATCTGGGTCGGGGAGGAGCTCGTGCTCCTATGCGCCGCTGCCTGCTGGAGCAGCTCGCCGGAGCCGGCCAGGTCAACCCCCGCCGGACCGCCTCCTCTCTCTCCTTGCCATGGTTCGCATGAAGCTCATCCCCGCCGGAACCGTCCACCGTCGTGTGAGCTCCACCCGGTGCCGATGTAGCCCAAAACTGGTGCAGAAAAACCGGATCCACATGTTTCCGCCTCATCCACGTCACCCTGGCCGCCCATGCTACACCGCCGGTGCCATTTCCTGCGGCACCGCCATGCCTGCTTTGCTCTTTTCGAGGAGGAAGACAGGCGCGTGAGGAACGGTTCGCCCGCAGCCGCGTTTGTGTTGGCCGGCCTCTACCCGCCGCCTGGGCCACGCGCTGCCCAAGGCCCAGCTGGCCTGCTCCACTGCCGCACTGGGCTGGCCTAAGAGGCCCAGGGTGAGCGCCCTCTCCCCTATCCCGCGCCTAAGTGATCTTTTGCTATTTAGCGCTCATGAGATCCGACCCGTAGGGATTATTTTTAGTGCGTGCAAATTTGTTAATTTCACAAAGCCATTGATTTTAAAACGCCCGTATCATTTAAAACGTGCATCGGATCGAAATACGTTAGATATGTAAAACGTGTAGGATTTCATGTAGATTAATACTTTCCAATTCTCATGCATATTTAAACCTGTTAACCTTGTTGTTTGCATCGTGTTGCGTGATGCCATGCTAAAACGGTTTAACTCGTATCTAGTTAACTCTAGCTCCATTGGAGATAACCTATATGTGTAAACCGACTAGAATGATGCATAGTTTCGTGTGCTCCACTTTTTTCCGTTTAACAAACATAAAATATGTTTAGGTCGGGTTTGGACAGATTTCAAAGTTAAGACATGGGGTTAGTTCGGAGATGCTATATGTCGTTCCCGACCTCATTTGAAATGCCTAGATAGGTAGTTTATTTGTGCTTCACCTCTTGCCATGTTTAAAACAACATTTCGTTTTGTCGTGTACCTAAACGGGAGTGAACTAAATAATTCGTATGTGGAGTTTCATCAATATGTAACTCGTTGCATATTGAGCTTCACTTAATGTGTAGTGATTCATTGTTGTGAATTGGCATGCCATGCCTTGTACAATTGAAACCCATCATGCATCATATGTGTTGTGCATCATGTCATGCATGGGCCATGGTGAATATCGTGTTGATTCTTGTCGCCGGTTGGCTTCTTCTCGATAGAGTTCCGCACGCATGTCAGAATGTGAGGATTCGTTCGACTATGTTGGTTCTTCTGCTTCACGGATTTGTTCTTCTTCCAAGAAGGATCATAGGCATGATGACCATTTCCCTAGATACCATTACTATCAATGCCATGCTAGTTGTCTTGTTCCTTTTGATATGTCTCGCTGCCTACCACTTAAATGTCAGCCCCTCAACATTGCCATGAAAACCTTTAACCTTTCTACAACCTAGCAAACCACTGTTTGGCTATCTTAGTGCTTGCTCAGCATTTTGATAGCGTTGCTTGTTACAGGTGCAGTTGCTTCCATGTGAAAACATGGGTTATTTGTTATATCACCGTATAATTGCTACTTATTTTAATGCGCCTATATAATTTGTAAAAGGTGGAAGGCTTGGCTTTCTAGCCTAGTGTTTTGTTCCATCTTTGCCGCCTTAGTTTCGGCTACCGGAGTTATATTCCATTATTGAGTGCTCCTAACACGATCAGGGTTGTTATGGGACCCCCTTGATAATTATACTTAGTTAAAGCTTGTCTGGCAAGGCCCAACTTTGGTACTACATTTGCCTAATAACCTAATAAAACTGCATATGGACTTTCCGGACCTCGTGGATAATTAATAAAGAACCCGGGCCAGTGCTCCTCATGAGTGTTGGTCCAAAATAGAGCCACTTGACGTGGCCACCCAGGGCAACTCGGGGGATGTCTGTCCGGCCACCGTACATACTGCTCATCCGACCGTGTCCTGAGAACGAGATAAGTGGCTCCTATCGGGTTCGTCGACATGTTGGTCGCCCTTGCTAGATTTGTTTTACCTTTTACGAAATATCATGTGCATCGGGATTCTGGTGATGCTTTAGGTTATCTTAGAGTTGAGGCTTTACACTAAGGAATCCGAGGAGATCATGAGTTTAGTGATCGAGGCTTTCTATGCGGCTTATGGTAATTTGTGATGGACTAGTTGGAGCACCCCTACAGGGTTAAACCTTTCGAAAAGTCATGCCCGCGGTTATGTGGCAAACTTGGAAACTTTATTTAACATCCGCTTCTAGATAACTTGAAGTAAACTTGAATAAAACTTGTGAAATGTGTGCTTAACCGTGACTATCTCTTCTCGTGAGTTCTGTATCCAAAAGGGGACATGGTGGGGTTATGCCTGACATAAGTAGGTGTTCAGGATCATTCATTTGATCATCACGAGTTCACGTCCGCTATGCATAGATCATCTGTCACATCCCTGACACCTTAAGCAAGTTAGCTTTGTGCTCATGTTTTTCTTTGCATTGCATCTAGGAAATTCTCAACAAGAACAAAGTAAGTGGTGAAGGAAAATTCAAAAAACCCTAGCCACTTCTCAAATTAAAGGAAATTCAAACTAGTTAAAATCAATGAACCCAAAATGGCCTCAAGAAAAGTTCAAACTTTCTGATAAATCATGAAAGTAGATAAGCAATGAAGAAAACCTTTTCTTGACACTTTAAGCATTTAAAATAAATGCAAAAAGCTACTGGTTTCAAGTTCTAAATTTGAAATCAGAAACTTTAAACTTTCAAAAATGTTGTAAACTTTGGGAATGGTTGGAAATATTCCAACAAATATTCTGGTGTGTTTAAAATAGCTTTTACAAACTATTTGGGAGCTGAAATTAATAGCAAGTTAATGAAATAGTAAAACAGAAACAAATCACAAAAAAATAAAAGAGAAAGAATGAGAAAACTCTTACCTGTCGCCTGAGGAGGCCCAGCCCACGAGGGGCAGGGTTGTCTTCTTCCTCCACCTCCTGCTTCGTCGTGGCGAGCTCTAGAGCCCTCCAGGACAGCGCGACAACGGGGATTTTCCCCCCGAGGCCGTTCCTATGCATTCCCCAGCTACAGTTCCCCCCCTCCTCTCGGATCTCTCCTCTCTCCTTCTGCCGCCATTGCTACGAGCTCGACCTCGAGCCGTCGCGCCTCTAGCCATAGAAACCTCCCTCCGAGTAGTCCAGCAGCTTCGCCTCGTCGAGCTGGTTCTCTCTGCATCGGCCGAAGTCACCCCGAGCTCTGCAACGCCCCCAACGCCATCGTCGTCAACCTTCGGTCGCCAGCAAATCGACGGTGAAACGCCGGCAACAGCCCTTCCCCGAGCCGTCTAAGCCCTGCTCTGCACTCCCCGTGAGCATGCGGTCATTTCCCCTCTCTTTGCCCTCGGATCCGAGCCCCCTAGCCACTGGACCATCGAACCCGTACTCCGGCAGCCGCCCCGGCTCGACGCCGGCTTACTCCGGCAACCTATAGCTCTCCCTGAGGCCAGCAATGGATGTGGTCGAGCCTGGAGATCACTCCAGTGCTCTCAGCCTTCTTTTCCGAGCACCACAACACGTTTTAGCGTGTCGCCGGCGAGGTTCTGCCGCGGATCTGGTCGCCGCCGGCCAGGCTTCGGCGAGGGCCGACGTGGCCAACCTAATCCAGCAGTTTAAATGCTTAATCTCTCGCTAACAGTGGGCCCAAGGCCAAGTCAAACTTAGTTAGGGGCTGGTCAGCGCGGGATTAGCCCCTGAGAGGCTGACCAGTTGGTCCCCCCTGTCAGGTTGGACCTGAACAGGTCGGCTGACCTGCTGATGTCAGGCTGACGCAATAAAGGGATTTTCCAGTATAGAAATAATTCCAGAAATGTTTAAAACTTCAAAAATTCATAGAAATTAATCTGTAACTCCAATGAAAATAATTTATATATGAAAAAGTATCAGAAAAATTCAAGGAATCTGAATATGCTACTTTCAATCATGTTTGAAAAGTTACAGAACCCAAACATGTAGATTAATGAATAAGTCAATTCTTATAAATACTTTATAAATGGAATATGGAAAATATTTAAATTTCTTTATGAATGACATGATCAAACACTGTTCTAATTACAAACCAGCAACTTAACATGTCATCCCATGCATGTTAACATCAAGTTGATCTGAGCATCAGGTCGAATCAATTAAAATGGTATCCGAGAATACCTCGTTTGAAGTGATACTTGAATGTGATTCAAATCAACTTCAAACCTAATACATGTTAGATATAATAGTATATCACCTTGCATTCTCATGCCATGCTCATGCATCATCTTGATTGCATATGTTTGTTATTGATTGTTGTCATTCCTTTCGGTAGGCTCCGCTCCCCCGGATTCCACCAAATATCCGTCTGACGGATATTGTCACTCCTCCGAGCAACAAGGCAAGCAACCATTTTGATCATCCCGATATATCCCATGTTCTTGCTCCTGCACTTACTTATTGCATTAGGATGAAATGCTTCAACTGCTTTTGCCACGTTAGTTGAACCCGCTTCCTTTGCATGTCCTATCCTTGTCATAGTAAATAGCCGAACCTTGCAACCTAGCATACCTGGTAGTTGCTTGAGCCATGATGTGCCTTATCCTGCTATGCATGCTATGCTTAGAGTTGTGTATGGTCTGTCATCTGGGAGATGAACAAAATTGTGAGAATGTGTTCGGTAAGCAAAGGTTGTGTGTTGAACCTGATTTGGTAAAGGTACCGGTGAAAGGCTGTGTAGGAGTACATGGCGGGTTGTTTCATTGGAACCGTCCTTAGGAACTGAGTTCCGTGTATGTAATCCAAGACTAGATACTACCACACGTTGGGATACTTAATTGACCCTCTCGACTTATTAATCGCTTAGTACTCGGTCCAGGAGTTGCAAGTAGTTACTGGTGTTTATAGTCATGCTGGAGGCCGTGCATAGTGCTGACCTGAGAGGTGGGCTATGATGCGGTAGGCATGGCACAATGTACCAAGTGGCACCTGGATGGTGGTCTTGGGAACCCTGCCCACATCATTTGAGGCCGTGGCGGAAACCCCGGCCGGACTTCCGCACGGGTTACTCTCAGATAGGCGATAAACCTGGACTAGGTACGAGTGTGGTTAACGGTCGTGGCCAACGAGCCTTGGTAGTTCGCTACTGCTCCGGACACTTTGGTTGACCGGCATGTGTCCTTCTTAGCTGCTGTGTCTGTCCCCTTTCGGGAAATGTCACGCGATGTAATGGAGTCCTTGTAGCTTGCTACGACTCGTCTACACTCGCTCGTGACCGACACCTGCTTTGTTGGGTCATGTATGCCTGTCCTTGTGCGGTACTGCCACTTTGGTTTGTGACTAGACTTGTCGATCCGGGTTCTTTGACATTGGAATGCTAGCGACACTATTGCATACGTGAGTCAAAAGATGCAAACGGTCCCGACTAAGGTAAGGCTGCAGCCGTGGAGTTAACCGTGCGTGAGACCACAAAGAGATGTGATGTGTTATAGGCTGGATTCCTATGACTTAGGATCGGGGTCCCGACAGCGTTGGTATCAGAGCCTGACTGACTGTAGGATTACTAAGCCAAACTGGTTGAAGTTGAGTCTAGAATTGCTTTAGTTATATATAAGGGAATTGTTTGTGGAAGGGAACGTAAGACTCTTGTTCTATTCTCAAGTTATTCTATTCTGGTCATCCTCATCTTTTCTGCGGGAATTAAGGACTAGGTTACTCATCTTCTTCTAGGCTCGTGTTTCTGATCGGTAGATTATAGGACTACGAGTCAAGAGATATTGGGTTTCTTTCATTCCTAGGAAAAAGGAAGTAAGTTTGATGATCAGAGAGTTGAACTTGATAGTTGAGTGGTTACGCTATTCCATTTTTGGGTTGTCTCAAAATTTGTTTTTGAGCATTTACAGCCGTTATGCTGCCCAATTTTGCATTCAGAGCTCTAATGCTTTTGCATTACTCTCTATTTACAGATGCCTGGTCGTCCTTCTCGTCAGGTGGTACGTCTGACCAGGTGCATTGATGTACCGGATCATACGGCCATTCTGGTCAGGGTGATGTCGATGTGCGGTTACCGCTGGTACCCTGAGTACACAGTGGAGGAACAGTACCGAGACTTCAACTAGAGCCAGTACATCTGCACTGTTAGGGTATTTCCATACTACCCTGGAGCTGAGGAGCCAATCCATTGGTCCTATGGGTTGGGAGTCACTGTTGACATGGCAGTACAAGATGCTGCCTATTCAATGCTGACCATTATGAGAGCGAGACATACACTGCTGCAGAATTCAAAGTTCTGCTATGTTCCGGCCTCTCAGTCTGGTGAAGAGGGATACCTCAGTGGAGTCTATTTTGATTCTTCTATGGAGGATCCACTACTGCAGTCCACTGTTGAGATGCTAGAGAACAGAGACAACGATGTTCATGCTCTCCGCATGGAGCTTTATGCTACCCGTGCCCGTCTGTGGACGGCTTTGACGCAGCTGGCGCCGGTAGTCCAGACAGGGTACGTAGATATGGAGATGCTGAACCCTGTTAGGACCCATCTTCCGGCCCACGTTGACTGGCCAGCTATAGGAGGAGTCACCCCCCTCCGGGGGCCCCTCTTACCACCAGTCAGGGGACCAAGGCCACATCTGTGTCCTTATGGATCCCAGGGATCTCAGGCTAGAGTGTTTCCTGATCCGCAGGTTGAGCTTCCAGGTCATGGAGGTAATCTCTATGAGATGTTCTATGCGGATGCCTGAGCTGTGAGCGGAAGGATAGTATGGTAGTAGCCGTACGTTCACAGTCCTGCGTGACTTGTGAAGTATGCCTGTAATGTGAAATGAATTCCGGAGGCCTAGATAAATAATGTATAGGAAGCTTGTAAGCCTCTGATGAGTAGTTTCATAATTTCAGTAGTTTGCTCTTCGAGTAAGTTTGTACTGAACTATGTAAGGGTGTGTATGAACCATGGTGTATATATAGCAGTTGCTTGTTACCATGCTGTTCGGATATTCATTTCCGCATTCCGTGTGTTCAGTACATTCTTAATCCATAGCTAGTATTGATATGATATTGGTCTAAGCTGTGAGTTTGTTTGTCAGGATGGTGTTCACCAAGTTGAACCGTGCCCCTGGTCATGAGCAAGGCGAGGGTAGTCAAGCGTCGCAAGAAGACCTGCCTCACCCGCCCTCTCTGGCGGAAGTCATGCTTGAGGCGGAGAGAAACAAAAGGGAGACTAACCGACTGTTAGAGCGTATTGAGCAGAATACGGCTCGTCAGCCTAGGAATGCTGCAGTGTCCCTCAACGACTTTGTGAAGCTGAATCCTCCAAAGTTTCATCATTCCGTCGATCCCCTCGACGCTGATGACTGGTTGTGCAGCATCTCACGCAAGATTCGCTCTGTGAATGTGTCTGAGGCCGACAAGGTGACCTTTGCGGCGTATTTCCTGGAAGGACCCGCCAATCTGTGGTGGGAGAATTTTGAAGCTATGCGTCCTGCTGAACCAGCAGCCACCTGGGCAGACTTCAGTGCAGCCTTTCGTCTCCACCATATCCTAGAGGGCCTGATGGACAGAAAGAGAGAGGAGTTCTGTGCCTTCACTCAGGGCAAGTTGACCGTGGATGCCTATAGCCGCGAGTTCGGTAACCTCGCCCGCTATGCAACAGAGGAGGTGTCTACTGACCCCAAGAAGCAAGCAAGATTCCGTAAGGGTCTGAGCCCCGAGCTTCGTCGTGATCTGCGCCTCCACGAGTGTGCAAGCTTTCAAGCCCTGGTCGACAAGGCGATCAGTGCCGAGACTGGTCATACTGACTTTGAAGCCATAAGGAAGCACTCCCGTGACTTTGGCTCATCTTCTGGTTCCGCGTTTCCCAAACGCAGGCTGTGGGTTCCAAACAGTTCTCTGCCGCCAAGATACACTCCAAGGCCATCCTACGTGGCGCCTCAGACGAATCAGACCAACCCCCCATCAAAAACTTATGGTGGTCCAGCTAGCAATGCTGCACCACGTGCCAACCAAGTGATATGCTACAAGTGTGGAGAACCAGGGCACTATTCCCGTGAGTGTCCTCAAAATGTGGGTGCCAAGCAACCCGGAAAGTCCGCCGGGCAAGGCAAGTCGGGCAAAGCTTACTATGTGAAGCCAACTCCTGCACGTGGCCGCGTGAACTATGTGTCAGCAGAAGAAGCTGCAGAGGATCCTGACGTCATGCTGGGTACGCTTCTTGTTAATCATCACCCAACGTCTGTTCTCTTTGACACTGGGTCTTCTCATTCCTTCATTTCAGAAAGTTATGCACAGTTGCATAACATGTCTTTTTGTGATATGCCAATCCCATTGGTTGTCCAAACTCCTGGTAGTAAATGGCAAACCTCTAGGATAACCTATGACAATGAAATTCTAGTAGACAGGCTAGTTTTTCTAGCCTCATTGATAGCATTGAAATCTTCGGATATTAATATCATCTTGGGCATGGACTGGATGTCAGCTCACTATGCCCAGATTGATACTCATTCTAGAAATGTCCAGCTTACCCATCCCTTGGGTGAGATAGTAAATATCTCTACTCGAGTTGCCAAATGCCAGCTCTATTCCTTAAATGCCAACCCTCTTCCGGAACATGAAGACATTCCGGTAGTCCGTGACTTCCCGGATGTTTTTCCAGAGGAACTGCTAGGAATTCCACCTGACAGAGATGGAGAGTTCGTGATAGATCTTGTTCCGGGAACTGTCCCAATAGCCAGAAGACCATATAAGATGGCACCCCTGGATCTAGCCGAACTTAAGAAGCAATTAGATGAGGCCTTGAACAAAGGTTTCATTCGTCCTAGCTCTTCTCCTTGGGCTTGCCCCGTCCTCTTCGTCAAGAAGAAAGACGGAACGAATCGGATGGTTGTAGATTACCGACCAGTTAATCTGGTCACCATAAAGAACAAGTATCTGCTCCCCAGGATCAACTATCTGTATGATCAGCTCGCTGGATCCTCAGTCTTCTCCAAAATGGATTTGAGGTTGGGATACCATCAAATCAAGATCAAGAACGGGGACATTCCAAAAACGGCTTTTGTTACTCGTTATGGCTAATATGAGTACACCGTCATGTCCTTCGGTTTAACCAATGCCCCAGCCACCTTCTCTCGTCTGATGAATTCAATCTTCATGGAGTATTTGGATAAATTCGTCGTGGTATACCTCGATGATATTCTCATCTACTCGAAGAACGAACAAGAACATGCCGAGCATCTAAGGCTGGTATTGATGAAACTTCGAGAGCATCGCCTTTATGCCAAGTTTTCAAAATGTGAATTTTGGTTACCAGAAGTGACCTATCTAGGTCACATAATCTCTCGTAAGGGTATTGCTGTCAATCCCGAGAGAGTTCAAGCTGTCCTTGATTGGACTCAACCTAAATCGGTTAAGCAAGTTAGGAGTTTTCTTGGGCTAGCGAGCTATTGTCGCCGCTTTGTCGAGAATTTCTCCAAGGTTGCAAAGCCTCTAACTGAACTCCTCAAGAAGGATAAAAAGTTCGAGTGGACACCACAGTGTGAGCATAGTTTTCAGGAACTGAAAAGACGCCTCACTTCCGCACCTGTGTTGCTACCACCAGATTTTTCTAAGGACTTTGTTATCTATTGCGACGCCTCGCGACAAGGATTAGGGTGCATTCTCATGCAAGATCGTCATGTGATCGCATACGCATCTCGACAGTTGCGTCCACATGAGGATAATTATCCCACACATGACCTTGAGCTTGCAGCTGTGGTCCATGCACTAAAAACCTGGCGACATTACCTTTTGGGTAATCGTTGCGAAATATTCACGGATCACCAAAGTCTGAAATATATCTTCACCCAGCCGGATTTGAATCTCAGGCAAAGACGGTGGGTTGAGTTGATCTCGGATTACGACTTAGGGATAACTTACACCCCGGGGAAGGCCAATGTTATGGCCGATGCACTAAGTCGTAAATTTTATTGTAACAATTTGATGCTACAACAAGGTCAACCACATCTCTATGAGGAATTTCGGAAGATGAATTTTCATATTGTTCCTCAAGGATTCCTTTCTACCCTGGTGGCGAAGCCTACTCTTAAGGATCAAATCATAACCGTGCATGCTTATGATAAGGGTATATCCCGGATAAAGGAGAATATTGCTAGCGGCAACGCTAGGGAATTCTCCATCAATGAGAAAGGTGTTGTGTTCTTTCAGAACCGTTTAGTGGTTCCTAAGAGCAAACGTCTGCGGCAATTGATCCTTAAGGAGGCTCATGATTCTCCTCTCACCATTCATCCCGGTAGTACTAAGATGTATCAGTACCTACGCCAGAGGTTCTGGTGGACTAGGATGAAGAGAGAAATTGCTGAGTTCGTTGCTAACTGCGACGTTTGTCGTCGAGTTAAGGCAGAACATCAAAGGCCTGCTGGCACCCTTCAACCTCTAGCTATTCCTGAATGAAAATGGGATAAAGTTAGTATGGATTTGATTACCGGATTCCCCAAGACCAAGAAAGGAAATAATGCTATCTTTGTGGTCATAGACCGTCTTTCCAAAGTGGCTCATTTTCTTCCCGTTCGTGAGAGTATAACAGCTAGCCAGCTAGCAGAGTTATATGTCTCTCGAATAGTGTCTCTTCATGGTGTTCCCCTGGAGATTAACTCGGACCGTGGGAGTATCTTTACTTCTCGCTTCTGGGAAAGTTTTCAGAATGCCATGGGGACTCACTTGTCTTTTAGCACTGCTTTCCATCCCCAATCAAGTGGTCAAGTAGAAAGAGTGAATCAAATCCTAGAAGATATGCTCCAAGCTTGTGTTATATCATTCGGTATGAATTGGGAGAAGTGCCTTCCATTCTCCGAATTCGCTTATAACAATAGTTGTCAATCAAGCTTGGGCAAAGCTCCTTTTGAAGTTCTCTATGGACGAAGATGTCGAACACCTCTTAATTGGTCAGAAACCGGGGAGAGGCAACTCTTTGGCCCGGACATGATCCAGGATGCGGAAGAGCAGGTTCGCATTATTCGTGAAAAGTTGAAAACAGCCCAGTCTCGTCAAAAGAGCCAATATGACCGTCATCATAAGGCTGTGACCTTTGAAGTTGACGAGAAGGCTTACCTTCGGGTTACACCTTTGAAGGGTACCCATCGATTCGGTATCACGGGCAAGTTGGCTCCTCGATACATTGGTCCTTTTCACATTCTTGCCAAACGAGGAGAAGTTGCCTACCAGTTGGAACTTCCTCCGCATCATTCCAAGGTTCATGATGTCTTCCACGTCTCGCAACTCAGGCATTGCTTTTCGGATCCTATCCGTGAAGTGGACCACGAAACGCTTGATCTCCAAGATAACCTTTCATACCGAGAATACCCCGTGCATATTATTGATCAAGCTGAGCGTACCACTCGACGTCGAAACCTCAAGTTTCTTAAAGTTCAATGGTCAAATCATTCTGAAAAGGAGGCAACTTGGGAAAGAGAGGATCGTCTTCGACTTGAGTATCCTGCGTTATTCCCGACGACTTCTAAATCTCGGGACGAGATTCTTTTGAGTGGGGGTGAGTTGTCACATCCCTGACACCTTAAGCAAGTTAGCTTTGTGCTCATGTTTTTCTTTGCATTGCATCAAGGAAATTCTCAACAAGAACAAAGTAAGTGGTGAAGGAAAATTCAACAAACCCTAGCCACTTCTCAAATTAAAGGAAATTCAAACTAGTTAAAATCAATGAACCCAAAATGGCCTCAAGAAAAGTTCAAACTTTCTGATAAATCATGAAAGTAAATAAGCAATGAAGAAAACCTTTTCTTGACACTTTAAGCATTTTAAATAAATGCAAAAAGCTACTGGTTTCAAGTTTTAAATTTGAAATCAGAAACTTTAAACTTTCAAAAATGTTGAAAACTTTGGGAATGGTTGGAAATATTCCAACAAATATTTTGGTGTGTTTAAATAGCTTTTACAAACAATTTGGGAGCTGAAATAAATAGAAAGTTAATGAAATAGTAAAACAGAAACAAAGCAGAAAAAAATAAAAGAGAAAGAATGAGAAAACTCTTACCTGTCGCCTGAGGAGGCCCAGCCCACCAGGGGCAGGGTCGTCTTCTTCCTCTGCCTTCTGGCAGAGGGGAGATCGACGACGGCGGCCCCCTCCACCTCCTGCTTCGCCGTGGTGAGCTCCAGAGCCCTCCAGGACAGCGCGACAACGGGGATTTCCCCCCCGAGGCCGTCCCTATCCATTCCCCAGCTCTAGTTCCCCCCTCCTCTCGGATCTCTCCTCCCTCCTTCTGCCGCCATTGCTACGAGCTCGAGCTCGAGCCTTCGCGCCTCTAGCCATAGGAACCTCCCTCTGAGTAGTCCAGCAGCTTCGCCTCGTCGAGCTGGTTCTCTCTGCATTGGCTGAAGTCTCCCCGAGCTCTGCAACGCTCCCAACGCCATCGTCTTCAACCTTCGGTCGCCGGCAAATCGACGGTGAAACGCCGGCAATAGCCCTTCCCCGAACCGTCTAAGCCCTGCTCTGTGCTCCCCGTGAGCATGCGGTCATTTCCCCTCTCTTTGCCCTCGGATCCGAGCCCCCTAGCCACTCGACCATCGAACCCGTACTCCGGCAGCCGCCCCGGCTCGACGCCGGCTTACTCCGGCCACCTATAGCTCTCCCTGAGGCCAGCAATGGATGTGGTCAAGCCTGGAGATCACTCCAGTGCTCTCAGCCTTCTTTTCCGAGCACCACATCACGTTTTAGCGTGTCGCCGGCGAGGTTCTGCCGCGGATCTGGTCGCCGCCGGCCAGGCTCCGGCGAGGGCCGACGTGGCCAACCTAATCCAGCAGTTTAAATGCTTAATCTCTCGCTGACAGTGGGCCCAAGGCCAAGTCAAACTCAGTTAGGGGCTGGTCAGCGCGGGATTAGCCCCTGATAGGCTGACCAGTGGGTCCCCCCTGTCAGGTTTGACCTGAACAGGTCGGTTGACCTGCTGATGTCAGGCTGACGCAATAAAGGGATTTTCCAGTATAGAAATAATTCCAGAAATGTTTAAAACTTCAAAAATTCATAGAAATTAATCTATAACTCCAATGAAAATAATTTATATATGAAAAAGTATTAGAAAAATTCAAGGAATCTGAATATGCTATTTTCAATCATGTTTGAAAAAGTTATAGAACCCAAACATGTAGATTAATGAATAAGTCAATTCTTATAAATACTTTATAAATGGAATATGGAAAATATTTAAATTTCTTTATGAATGACATGATCAAACACTGTTCTAATTACAAACCAGCAACTTAACATGTCATCCCATGCATGTTAACATCAAGTTGATCTAAGCATCAGGTCGAATCAATTAAAACGATATCCGAGAATACCTCGTTTGAAGTGATACTTGAATGTGATTCAAATCAACTTCAAACCTAATACTTGTTAGTTATAATAGTATATCACCTTGCATTCTCATGCCATGCTCATGCATCATATTGATTGCATATGTTTGTTATTGATTGTTGTCATTCCTTTCGGTAGGCTCCGCTCCCCCGGATTCCACCAAATATCCGTCTGACGGATATTGTCACTCCTCTGAGCAACAAGGCAAGCAACCATTTTGATCATCCCGATAAATCCCATGTTCTTGCTCCTGCACTTACTTATTGCATTAGGATCAAATGCTTCAACTGCTTTTTCCACGTTAGTTGAACCCGCTTCCTTTGCATGTCCTATCCTTGTCACAGTAAATAGCCGAACCTTGCAACCTAGCATACCTGGTAGTTGCTTGAGCCATGATGTGCCTTATCCTGCTATGCATGCTATGCTTAGAGTTGTGTATGGTCTGTCATCTGGGAGATGAACAGAATTGTGAGAATGTGTTCAGTAAGCAAAGGTTGTGTGTTGAACCTGATTTGGTAAAGGTACCGGTGAAAGGCTGTGTAGGAGTACATGGCGGGTTGTTTCATTGGAACCGTCCTTAGGAACTGAGTTCCGTGTATGTAATCCAAGACTAGATACTACCACACGTTGGGATACTTAATTGACCCTCTCGACTTATTAATCGCTTAGTACTCGGTCCAGGAGTTGCAAGTAGTTTCTGGTGTTTATAGTCATGCTGGAGGCCGTGCATAGTGCTGACCTGAGAGGTGGGCTATGATGCGGTAGGCAGTGGCACGGTGTACCAAGTGGCACCCTGATGGTGGTTTTGGGAACCCTGCCCATATCGTTTGAGGCCGTGTCGGAAACCCCGGCCGGACTTCCGTACGGGTTACTCTCAGATAGGCGATAAACCTGGACTAGGTACGAGTGTGGTTAACGGTCGTGGCTGACTCCCTCGCTAGGCTTCCGCTTGAAGGTTGCCGAGGTGCATGACGTGCACATGTCGATAAGTGGCGAGAGCGTGTGTGACGAAGTACACCCCTGCAGGGTTATGATCTATTCGAATAGCCGCGTCCGTGGATATGGACTACTGTGAGACATATGTTGTTCATAGATAACTTCAATGGCTACTCATAAAATTGTCAAGATAAGCGTCAGTGTCGTGGATGGCATTTCCGTATGGAGACGGAATGATTCCACGATGGTGTATTGTTGTGGTGTTACTGGACTCGTGTGCGAGAAATCAAGTTGTCAAAATTATTTAAAAATGCAAGTTGTCTAGCCACGAGTCAAATGCTGGCTTTCCGCATGAAACCCCACAATACTTTATTGATACATTGCATGAGTAGTTAGTTATCCTAAAGTCTTGCTGAGTACCTCCGTACTCATGTTTGCTTAATAAATGTTGCAGAGGTTGCTAATGACCCTAATGGAGGGTTCTTCGTAGACATCGACGACGACGAGTAGCTGGTGTCCCAGCTACGATCTGGCCCTACGTTGGGTCTGTAGTATAGTCAGGCCATGTGCCTTCTAGTTGCACCTGTCTGTACTTAGACAGTTTTAAACTCTTCCGCTGGCTTGTAACTGAATGACTGCTATTATGGGTCGTGAGACCCTTAATGTGTAATATTATGTGTGTGGCTCTTCCGAGCCTCTTAAATAAAGTTTGTATGTTTATGGTTATGTTGTGATGCCATCGATGTATCTATACATATCGGTATGCCATGCGTACGTGTGTCGTACTTGATATGTATGGGGTTCGATTACCTAGTCGTGAACTTCAGTAGCACTCCTTACAAGGAAATGCCCCTTTGTGATCCAACGAGCCTTGGTAGTTCGCTACTGCTCCGGACACTTTGGTTGACCGACATGTGTCCTTCTTAGCTGCCGTGTCTGTCCCCTTTGGGGAAATGTCACGTGATGTAATGGAGTCCTTGTAGCTTGCTATGACTCGTCTACACTCGCTCGTGACCGACACCTGCTTTGTTGGGTCATGTATGCCTGTCCTTGTGCGGTACTGCCACTTTGGTTTGTGACTAGACTTGTCGATCCGGGTTCTTTGACATTGGAATGCTAGCGACACTATTGCATACGTGAGTCAAAAGACGCAAACGGTCCCGGCTAAGGTAAGGCTGCAGCCGTGGAGTTAACCGTGCGTGAGACCGCAAAGAGATGCGATGTGTTATAGGCTGGATTCCTATGAACAGGTCGGTTGACCTGCTGATGTGAGGCTGACGCAATAAAGGGATTTTCCAGTATAGAAATAATTCCAGAAATGTTTAAAACTTCAAAAATTCATAGAAATTAATCTATAACTCCAATGAAAATAATTTATATATGAAAAAGTATCAGAAAAATTCAAGGAATCTGAATATGCTATTTTCAATCATGTTTGAAAAAGTTACAGAAGCCAAACATGTAGATTAATGAATAAGTCAATTCTTATAAATACTTTATAAATGGAATATGGAAAATATTTAAATTTCTTTATGAATGACATGATCAAACACTGTTCTAATTACAAACCAGCAACTTAACATGTCATCCCATGCATGTTAACATCAAGTTGATCTGAGCATCAGGTCGAATCAATTAAAACGGTATCCGAGAATAACTCGTTTGAAGTGATACTTGAATGTAATTCAAATCAACTTCAAACCTAATACATGTTAGTTATAATAGTATATCTCCTTGCATTCTCATGCCATGCTCATGCATCATCTTGATTGCATATGTTTGTTATTGATTGTTGTTATTCCTTTCGGTAGGCTCCGCTCCCCCGGATTCCACCAAATATCCGTCTGACGGATATTGTCACTCCTCTGAGCAACAAGGCAAGCAACCATTTTGATCATCCCGATAAATCCCATGTTCTTGCTCCTGCACTTACTCATTGCATTAGGATCAAATGCTTCAACTGCTTTTGCCACGTTAGTTGAACCCACTTCCTTTGCATGTCCTATCCTTGTCACAGTAAATAGCCGAACCTTGCAACCTAGCATACCTGGTAGTTGCTTGAGCCATGATGTGCCTTATCCTGCTATGCATGCTATGCTTAGAGTTGTGTATGGTCTGTCATTTGGGAGATGAACATAATTGTGAGAATGTGCTCGGTAAGCAAAGGTTGTGTGTTGAACCTGATTTGGTAAAGGTACCGGTGAAAGGCTGTGTAGGAGTACATGGCGGGTTGTTTCATTGGAACCTTCCTTAGGAACTGAGTTCCGTGTATGTAATCCAAGACTAGATACTACCATACGCACTACAGGAATCACCTTCTTTGCCGTCTGCCATCACAGACAGCAAAGACAATATCCCGGACGGCAAAGACAATACCACAGACGGCAAAGATTCTCACAGCTGGCAAAATTTTTGCGTCAGCCTACGACGGCATAGGACCTTCTTTGCCGTCTGCCCCCCCCCCCCCCAAAGCGGACGACAAAGAGCTTTGCCGTCAGCTTTCCTTAGGAGCAGTCGGCAAAGCGTTTGAGACGGCAGCCGACAGGCATTGCCTCCGTTAGGGGTTAACGGAGCCTTTGCCGTCTGCCTCCCCGTGAATCTTTGCCGTCTGCCTCCCCGTCAATGTTTGCCGCCCGCCTTCTCCTCCCCTCCCCTCCCCTCCCCTCCATCTTTGTCGTCTGCTTCCAGGACCATCTTTGCCGTCTGCCGGGTCCTCCCCTCCCCCCTCTCTCCACTCTTTGCCGTCTTCCCCCTCCTCTATGCCCTCTTCTTTGCCGTGTGTCCCCCAGGAAGCAGACGGCAAAGAGACTATATGTCCAGCTGCTACTGCCCAGGTTGCACAGCTGGGCGCCATGTGGCACCTTTGTCGTCGGCTGGCTGACGGCAAAGGCCTTTGTCATCAGCAGGCAGATGACAAAGAGCCTATATTGTCACATTTTTATTTATTTTTTCTATTTCACAGCACATACACATATAATTCATAGCACATATATCATAAATAGATCACAACACATATATGATATACATATAAAGCTCATCAATGCCATTTGTTCATCAACGTACATCCCATATATCAAAAGAACCAACACATACAAAGTTTCATCCATATATACATACATATAGTTGCACATATATTGTTCATCAACACATTGTTCATCAACACATAGAAAGAACCAACACATTGTTCATCAACTCAAATAAAAACGGAAACTAAAGCACTCCAACGCCAGCTTCCATGCATGTAGTACATCCAATCTGCAAAATGGGAATAAGAAAGTCAGAAGAAGAAGAACAACAACATATATATGACAAATAAGCTAAATTGAAGAAGAAAGAGAAGAAGCAAGAAGAGAACAAGGAGAAGAAAAACAAGAAGGAGGGGGAGGAGGAGGGGAAGGGGAAGGAGAAGGAGAAGGAGAAAAAAGAAGAGAAGAAGAAGGAGAAGAAGGAGGAGAACAAGGAGTTAAGAAGAAGGAGAAGAAGGAGGGCTCCTTCTCCTTCTTCTTCTCCTCCTTCTCCTTCTTCTTCTCTTCTTCTCCTCCTCCTTCTTCTTCTCCTTCTCCTTCTCTTCTTCTTCTCTTCTTCTTCTTCTTCTTCCTTCTCCTTCTTTTTGAGCTAACCAAGGTTCTTATGCCATTTTGAGCTTATTACGGTATTTTGGAGCTAAATGGGCTAATTATGTCATTGTTGGGTTAATTAAAGCAAGGATACTATGAAAGAGGATAAGAAAGAGGAGGAGGAGGAGGAGGAGAAGAACAAGAAATCAAGAAGAAGAAGGAGGAGGAGGAGAAGGATAGAAGGTCCTTGGCCTTCTCCTCCTCCTCCTCCTCCCCCTCCTCCTTTTTTTCATCTCTTCTTCTTCTATCTTTTCATTTTGCCTATTTCTTCTCCTCTTCTCCTCTTGTTGGAGCTAAATTACCTAATTATGTCTTTTTTGAGCTAAGTATTCCAATTATGTCATTTTAGAGGAAAACAAGCTAAGTATATAATATTCATGAGCTAACCAAGGTTCTTGTGCCATTTTGAGCTTATTATGGTATTTTGGAGCTAAATGGGCTAATTATGTCATTGTTGGGTTAATTAAAGCAAGGATAATATGAAAGAGGAGAAGAAAGAGGAGGAGGAGGAGGAGAAGAAGAAGAAATCAAGAAGAAGGAGGAGGAGGAGGAGAAGGAGGAGGAGGAGAAGGATAGAAGGTCCTTGGCCTTCTCCTCCTCCTCCTCCTGCTCCTCCTCCTTCTGCTTCTTCTCTTCTTCTTCTTCTTCTTCTTCTTTCTTTTCATTTTGCCTATTTCTTCTCCTCTTCTCCTCTTGTTGGAGCTAAATTACCTAATTATGTCTTTTTCGAGCTAAATGGTCTAATTATCCCATTTTAGAGGAAACAAGCTAAGTATATAATATTAATGAGCTAACCAAGGTTCTTATGCCATTTTGAGCTTATTATGGTATTTTGGAGCTAAATAGACTAATTATGTCATTGTTGGGGAAATTAAAGCAATGGCAAGGATAATATGAAAGAGGAGAAGAAAGAGGAGGAGGAGGAGAAGAAGAAGAAATCAAGGAGGAGGAGGAGGAGAAGGAGGAGGAGGAGAAGGACTAGAAGGTCCTTGGCCTTCTCCTCCTCCTCCTCCTCCTCCTTCTCCTTCTTCTCTTCTTCTTCTTCTCTTCTTCTTCTTCTTCTATCTTTTCGTTTTGCCTATTTCTTCTCCTCTTCTCCTCTTGTTGGATCTAAATTACCTAATTATGTCTTTTTTGAGCTAAATGTTTGAATTATGTCATTTTAGAGGAAAACAAGCTAAGTATATAATATTCATGAGCTAACCAAGGTTCTTGTGCCATTTTGAGCTTATTATGGTATTTTGGAGCTAAATGGGCTAATTATGTCATTGTTGGGTTAATTAAAGCAAGGATAATATGAAAGAGGAGAAGAAAGAGGAGGAGGAGGAGAAGAAGAAGAAATCAAGAAGGAGGAGGAGGAGGAGGAGGAGGAGGAGGAGAAGGCCATAGACCTTCTGGCCTTCTCTTCCTCCTCCTCCTTCTTCTTCTTCTTTCTTTTCGTTTTTCCTATTTCTTCTCCTCTTGTTGGAGCTAAATTACCTAATTATGTCTTCTTCGAGCTAAATGGGCTAATTATCTCATTTTAGAGGAAAACAAGCTAAGTTTGGAGGAGAAACTTACCGTAGTGGTCATCAAGGAGGAGAAACACCACGGTTGCTCGCGCCGGCTTCGTTTGGAGACGGTTGCCCTGGAGAAGGGTCGTGCGATGCCGCTCGGGAGTTATTCTACAGAAAAGATATTTTGCAATGTCTCAGTTAGCATGATGACACTCAATTATTAATACTAGTTTATAATAATTCTCACCGTGCCAATCGAAGAGAAGACGGGCATCGGCGGAGGGACTTGACCGCTCTTCTCGCACAGACCCTGAAGAGTGGGTCGTATTAGTTAGTATTGAAACAGACATTACACACATGATTTGGCTAATGTGAAAAAAAACATACCACAAAAAGCTCGTACAGGGCCCGTTGACCCGCCTCATTCCGGGCCCTCTCCTCCTCAAGCAATCGTGCCGTGGTCTGGTCCCTCTCATCAGGAGCAGCCTGAAGAGCAGCCTAGCTTGCCAATCTCTCTTTCTCAAGAGCAGCCTGGTTTGCCGCTCTCTCTTTCTGAAGAGAAGCCTGAAAAACCATTCCTCGTTACCACAGTAATGATCTATGGTGACACACATAATGAAATGGATGAAAGTGTTCTTAGTCCATACAACTAACCTCGATGGCAAGTTCGACTGGCCGTGGACGAGGCGTTATCTCAGGACATCTGCTCGACTGGCGCGCCTTGATCTCCGGAAGAGTGAGTGGACAACGTATTATCCCATCTCCAATGGCTATCGAGCCATGGGGCCTCCCGCCACCAGATATCATCACCAGCTCTGGATCCAAAGGTTCCTGGCTAGGGTTAAAGTCATCCGCTTTCGTAGCCTTCCCTGCGTCCCTGTATGCCACGAGCTTCTGGTGGGATGATATGTTGGTGAAGTTACTGGGATCATCCAGGTCAGACTCAGAGAATGCCTTCACCTTCTTGTACGAGGCAGTATGGGCCATGCCATAAAGGTCGTACAAGTGTGGCATCTCAGTCTTATTGTGATGCGCCTAAAAGAGAGGAACAAAATATTAGCATCAAGAATGAATTGCATGAATCATGAAGCAAATCACATACCCAGTTTCGTCCAAACTGAAGTAAGTTGGCGCTGCCTTGATGGTGTGGCACACCAACCATTTGGCTACGCCGATCCTTCGCATTCTCGTGGACGGCTCGCCAGCTGCCTGTGCACCACTCATCAACCAACGCCTCCCAACAATCCATCTTATCCGCACACCATCTCGGGGGCACCTGTAAGTTATTAGAAAGAATTTTCAGCGCTACGCCTACGAATGAAATCAAGAAAACTACGTAGAAGGACTTAAGAATAGGTAATTACCTTCATGTATTGCTCCTTCTTCAGAAACTTTCCGCGGCAATCCTTCTTCTCCTTCTTAATACCACGCGTGGCGTAGTAATCTCGAATATCCTACGGCCGAGCCTCGTGGCGCAAGTTCTGTAGTAACCGCCTACACTCGACCTCGAGAACCCTGGCCGCCTCCTCCTCATATCCATCCTCACACCTATAGAAGGTCTGCAATCAAACGTGAAAACACCGATTAGTACAATAATTAGGTATAATGTTAATTTTAGATTCTGTAAAAGGATAATTTACCCAAAAGCTCCTGATCACCATCTCGGCCCTCGTGTGGCACAAGAGACCATCTATAATCTCCTCCGGCGGGGCCTGCGCAGCCTGGTAGTGCTCCCAGGTAAATCCTAGTGTAGGAACCTGGCCCTCACCAGGCAACGTGACAAACCCCGGGAAATTTGTCCGGCAAAGCACACCAAGGACGGAGTTCGGCCTGCGTACTCCAAGAGGGTGTACCCATCCCCTGCAGTATGATAAGGTCAGCGCATTAGATATTTGAACAAACTTGAAGGCAAAAGCTAAAAAAAGGGTAAATGTACTTACCTATCTCCTTCAGGTTTAATCACCGGCCTCTGTTCGCGGGTAGCCAGGGCGACCGGGAGACGTGTACTACCACGCTTGTACACGGTGGCCCCGTCCACCTGCACATCGCCCTCACTATCCGTAAGCTCATCCCCGCCATCCCCGCCCCCAGAGCCACCCGGAACCTCGGTCCAATCCGGCAACTCGATACGATCCGGCCAAGGCTCCCATCCGGCCCTCTCCACGTCGGGAGAAGCCTCCGGAACCGTAGTCTCCTCCGGCTGCTCCTGGGCGGAATGCACCTCGACCCGAGGCTGCTCCTGGACCGGAGTTTCATGGGACGAATGCCCATGAGCACCAGGCTCCTGGACCGGAGTCCCCGTAGCCTCCTCCGCAAACGGGTCGACCATACCAGTCCTAGGCTCGGGTGAATGAGCTGGTGGTGGTGGCGAGGACGGCTCAACAGTCCTCCTGGATCTTCCGCGGCCACCACCTCTCCCTATACCCTTCCCCTTCCTCCCTACCCGACCAGCACCTCTCCCAGTGGGCAATGCCGCCGACGAAGAAGAACCCCCGGCTGGTGTCGAAAGACTGTTTGCCAAGGCTCTACGGAGAGATAAGGGTGGAAGGGAAGTACCACCCCTCCTGCGGGGCGCCTGGGAAGAACCCGTCGAGCGCTCTGGACCCACGCCCACCATCTATCAACACCTGCCATGATAAAGATTAAAAGAAATTAGTAAAACATAAAAAAATTGAATGACTGACATGAATAATAATATGTACATGAATAATAAAGATTAAAATATATATAATTTAAGTTGTGAATCTTACAAACTAATAATCATCATCAATAAATGCATCATCATCATCACTATCACGCATGTCTTCATGAATGACGTGCTCATCAGGTTCAACGGCGTGAAGTTGTGAAAGGGCTTCCTTTAATCGTTGAAGCATTGACATGTCATCCGCATCAGTAACCTCTAGGAGTTCCAGGTCTTCTGGTTCCGGCTCAGGGCTGGAGTCGGATTCATTGTCGCTGTCTACTTCCATGTTCTTGGATGAAGCATGGCGGTTCTTGAAACGTTTCTTGGAAAGACGTGCTTCTTGGAAGAATTCTCCATCATATGTGTCTGGGTTAATGTGAGGTTCATAATCCTGTTCATTTGGGAGAGGTGGTCTGACATGTGGCGGCACTTCATAAACAACATACCAACCTTCCAGATTCTTATCCGTTTGGCATGCCCAGGGTAGATAGAAAACTTGGGTCGCCTGTTGAGCCGTAATATAGACATCGTGAACATCTAAATGGGTGTTTGGATTGATTTCGACTAGTCCTATATGTTCATGAGTCCTTCTAGTCTTTTTCCGCTGGAACCAATAACATTTGAAGACTACGACGTTCGGTGGGTTTTCACCATAGAATTGAAGTTCATAAATTGCTTCAACTCTTCCATAATACTCGATAACACCTTCGTCGATAGCAGAGACACCACAATTTGTAGATTTCCGGTCGGGCATAGATAGCTCTTTGCCAAAGGTACGAAAGAGATACCCGTTGATGTTGTATTTCTCAAATGAACGAACCTTATAGTCAAAACCATTAGCGACTTGTCTCAATTCGGCGTCCATAGACTCTGAATTAGCCTACAAGTTTAATACGAAACGGTTGTTGCATTAGCCGCAAGTTAGACCAAGAATGAAATGGTCCATTATTGATAATTACCGTTTGTTTGAACCACGAGATGAAACCGGGATAGCCGCCTCCTGTCTTTGACAGAAGCTCATACTCTTCGACGGAATCATTTTCGATCACCGCTCCATCCGAGAATTTGACGACGTAACGGCTGTTTGAAATATCCGGGAATAAGAGCAGTTCAAATGAATTAGAGGTTATGGGAAAATGTGCCGAGAACTCACCGCACTTCTGTTAGGTTGTTGAAGATATACAACGAAATGTTCCGCCATTCTTCCATATCCAATGTTATTGGTTTCGAAGCACCGGCTGGTGCGAGCTTCCCTTTGAATAGGCTGAGGTTGGACCCACCTTTTTTAGGGTCTCCATCATTGTGCCGAGGCTTCGGATTATGCAAGTGATGATTTTTGGCTTTGTAGTGTGGTGTCACAAAGTTTGCCACCTCCTCAGTAATGAATGCCTCAGCCATCGATGCTTCAATTCTATGCTTATTTTTACATTTAGCTCGAAGGGTCTTCTGCATCCTCTCAGTTGCATAGCACCAACGATCTTGCACGGGCCCACCCAATCTTGCCTCGGTCGGTAGATGTAAAATCAAATGCTGCATTGGATTAAAGAAGCCCGGTGCAAAGATCTTCTCTAACTTGCACAACAACTCTGGTGCAAACTCCTCCATGTCTTCTACCACTCCAGGCGACAATTCTTTCACACAAAGAACACGGAAGAAATAGCTCAGCTCTGCCAGTACTAGCCATTCATCCTCAGGAATAAAGCCACGTAACATCACCGGCATTACCCGCTCTAGCCATATGTGCCAATCATGACTCTTGAGACCAAAGATTTTTAATTTTTCAAGACTCGCTCCCCTCTTTAGATTCGCTGCATACCCATCGAGGAACATCAAGTGCATTTTGACCCACAAGATAATTTCCCTCATAGCTGGCCTTCCAAGATTGAACCAGGCCTTTGGCTTCGATCACTTCTGCTTTCCTTTTCCTTTTCGCATGTTTTGTAACGGTCTATGACATAGTGTCTCTTGATCGACTCTAGCCTTAATATTATCCTTTGTCTTCCCATATATGTCGAACAATGTACCAAAAATAGCCTCTCCGATATTCTTTTCAGTGTGCATCATGTCGATATTGTGTGGAAGAAGGAGGTCTTTGAAGTAAGGCAGATCCCACAAGCATGGCTTGTGAGTCCAGGCATGTTTTGAATTATACCCCTTGAAATACCCTGGACGCTCTGGATCAGGCTCGAGGGCGTTTAATTGATCCAGGATCTGTTGGCCTGTGAACGCAGGTGGTGCCAAGTTTTTGACAACTTTACCTTTGGTAAAGTTCTTCTTGTCTTTTCTGAACTGATGGTCAGGATCCAGGAACTGTCTATGCAAGTCAAAGCAAGAATACTTCCGACCCTCCTGCAACCAATGAAACTGAAGAGCTTCCTTGCATTGGGGGCACGGGAACCTTCCATGCACACACCATCCAGAGAATAGCGCATACGCTGGCAAGTCATGCATAGAGTACATGTACCACACATGCATTTTGAAGTTTTCTTTTCTAGCGGCATCGTATGTCTTGACCCCATTTTCCCAAGCTTTTTCCAATTCATCCTTAAGCGGTTGCAGGTACACATTCATATTCTTCCCCGGATAATTGGGCCCTGGAATTATCAACATCAGAAATATGTTCTTTCTTTGCATAATCTGCCCAGGGGGGGGAGATTGAGTGGAATGACAAATACAGGCCAACAACTGTATTGGGTTGCCGTCATGCCGAAGGGATTAAAACCATCCGTGGCGGCGCAGACTCGAGGATTCCTTGGATCTGCCGCTTTATCCTGATGCAATCCATCGAAATGTTTCCGCGCTTCCCCATCCGATGTGTGTACCATCATCTTATTCCCATCCGCATCTAGTTCGGTTCTTTTGCCCAATTTGTGCCATGTCATCTGTCTGGCTGTCTCTTCGACCACGAAAAGACGTTGAAGTCTTGGTACGATTGGCATATACCGAAGAACACTAACTGCGATTTTGGTCTGCCTCTTCTCACCCATACCGTTGTCTACCAGAAGATACCTGCAAGACTCGCAATTGGGACAATAGTCCAAGTGTGCATACTCCTTCCTATATAAGACACATCCTTTCTCACATGCATCTATCTTCTCATAGGGCATCTTAACTACACGAAGTATTTTGTCCGACTGGTACAGGTTTGCAGGCATGACATGGCCTTTGGGTAGGAAACGTCCAAATAGTGTCATCATCGTGTCGTAGCATTCTCTTCCCAAGTTGAACTGAGCCTTCAGAGCCATTACTTGTGCAATTGCATCCAGCTGACAGAGCTCAGTGTGCTCATGGAGAGGACGTTTTGAAGACTCCAACATTTCATAAAAGGCCTTTGCAGATTCCTCCATCTCATCTTCCGAATCCCGAGCATCATCAAAGTCTTGCACCATGTCTTCGATCCCGGTACCATGCTCGTCCGTGCGACGACGGACCACGTCAGCTCTTGTGCGTTGTATAGACTCACCATGAAATGTCCACACGGTATAATTAGGCTTAAAACCCCTCCTCTACAGGTGTTTAATCATTACAACCTCTGTCGTCTTTTTATAGTTGTCGCATCCAGGACAGGGGCAATAGTTTCTTTCCTGGCCATTTGCGAATGCGGCTTTCACAAATTCCTTTGTTTTTAAAAACCATTCTTTCGTCATCTCTTTGTGACTAGGGTGACCGGTATACATCCACGCACGATCACTCATCTTGCGTAGCTACTAAAGACAGAAGAAATATATTTATATATAATTTAGCATTTATATTCATCGGTTAATCAGGTTCGCCATTTTTATTACGTCCAGGCAACCTACACGCTAATAGGTAAAGATAGGTCCTAATCCCACCCGAGTATGTGTAGATTGGGTTCGTTTTCCCATGCTCTGCTCCGGATCCAACGCAAAATTTCGGCAGCACCTCCCCGCTGTTCTCCTGATACACGTCTCCGCAATAAACAGAGAGGATGTGCATCCGGAGAACAAGAAGGAGGCACTGACGAAATTCCGCATCGGATCCAGAGCACAACATACGGGAAAACGAACCCAATCTACACATACTCGGGCTGTCCATGGATAATGTTGGACAATTTGAAAGGATGGCGGTTATAAATATGCAAAGACATGCATATTTATAGATGTCGCCCTTTCGAACGGGAGACGCATACTGGTCACGCATACTGATAAATTAATTGAATTACCTAAATCTAGAAAGTTTCATCCGGAAACCGAGCCACAGTAAATGAAGGGGGGCGGGGAGGAGATGAAATTTGTACTGACCCACGAATGCGGGGGCGGAGCTCGTACAACGCACGGGCAGGTCTTCGCACAGCTGACCTCACAGCGACGAGACAACTATCACATGTAAATCCTTTGATCAACACAAATATTCCAATTATGTCATTTTAGAGGAAAACAAGCTAAGTATATAATATTCATGAGCTAACCAAGGTTCTTGTGCCATTTTGAGCTTATTATGGTATTTTGGAGCTAAATGGGCTAATTATGTCATTGTTGGGTTAATTAAAGCAAGGATAATATGAAAGAGGAGAAGAAAGAGGAGGAGGAGAAGAAGAAGAAATCAAGAAGAAGGAGGAGGAGGAGGAGAAGGAGGAGGAGGAGAAGGATAGAAGGTCCTTGGCCTTCTCCTCCTCCTCCTCCTCCTCCTCCTCCTCCTTCTGCTTCTTCTCTTCTTCTTCTTCTTCTTCTTCTTCTTCTTCTTCTTTCTTTTCATTTTGCCTATTTCTTCTCCTCTTCTCCTCTTGTTGGAGCTAAATTACCTAATTATGTCTTTTTTGAGCTAAATGGGCTAATTATCCCATTTTAGAGGAACACTAGCTAAGTATATAATATTAATGAGCTAAGCAAGGTTCTTATGCCATTTTGAGCTTATTATGGTATTTTGGAGCTAAATGGACTAATTATGCCATTGTTGGGGAAATTAAAGCAATTGCAAGGATAATATGAAAGAGGAGAAGAAAGAGGAGGAGGTGGAGAAGAAGAAGAAATCAAGGAGGAGGAGGAGAAGGAGGAGGTGGAGAAGGACTAGAAGGTCCTTGGCCTTCTCCTCCTCCTCCTTCTCTTCTTCTTCTTCTTCTCTTCTTCTTCTTCTTCTATCTTTTCATTTTGCCTATTTCTTCTCCTCTTCTCCTCTTGTTGGAGCTAAATTATCTAATTATGTCTTTTTTGAGCTAAATGTTCCAATTATGTCATTTTAGAGGAAAACAAGCTAAGTATATAATATTCATGAGCTAACCAAGGTTCTTGTGCCATTTTGAGCTTATTATGGTATTTTGGAGCTAAATGGGCTAATTATGTCATTGTTGGGTTAATTACCCTGCTGCATGGACATGCACCTACCACACAAAGTGTGCAGGTCCAGAAGTTGCCATTGTTGGGTTAACTAACCAAGCTAACTAAACCTATCGCTAAACCTAGATAGCACTAAACAGCAAAAAAAAAACTACCACTATAAAGAAACAGAATCTACCACTAAGTAACTAAAAAAGAATCTAGCTACCACTAAATACCAAACAATAAAAAATCAACTTCTTCTTCTTTTTTCTGTGCTTCTCCTTCTTATTTTTTTCTTATTCTCTTCTTCTCTTCTTCTTCTCTTCTTCTCTTCTTCTTCTCTTCTTCTCTTCTTCTTCTCCTTCTTATTTTCTCTTATCTTCTTCTTCTTTTTCTTCTTCTTCTCCTTCTTATTTTTTTCTTCTCCTCTTCTTCTTCTTTTTCTTCTCCTCCTCCTCCTCCTACTCCTCTTCTTCTCCTCTTCTTGTCCTCCTCCTCCTCCTCTTCTCCTCTTCTCCTCCTAACTAAATCTACTAACCTAGCTAAAACTACTAACCTAACTAAATCTACTAACCTAACTAAAACTACTAACCTAACTAAATCTACCACTAAAACTACTAACAATAACAAGTACTAAAACTACTAAAAAATAATAAAAAACGTAAAAAATAATGCAGGTGGGGGGATGGGGGTGGGGGTGTGGGGGATCACCGAGAGGGGCGGCTGTGGAGGGGCCGGGGTGGCGGGGCGGCGCCGGGGGCGCCAGGTGCGGCGGCGCGACGGTGGTGGGGCAGCGGCAGCGGCAGCGGGGGCAAGGTGGGGCAGCGGGGGCGGCAGCGGGGGCGAGGTGGGGCAGCGGCAGGGGCGGCGAGGCGACGGGGCCGGCGGCGCGACCGTGGTCCTGGCGGCCGGAGAGAGGGCGCGCGGGGTGGGGAGAGAGAGCGAGGGGCTGTTACAGAGAGAGAGGGGCGGGGTGGGGGGAAGGAGCCGTTAACAGAGTTAGCGCTTTGCCGTCTGCCGGCGGACGGCAAAGAGTCTAGGCTCTTTGCCGTCTGCCTCCGGACTCTTTGCCGTCCGCCAGCAGACGGCAAAGGTCCGACTCCTGTTTGACCTAGCCACCCCGCGGTCAGGTGGGCCTATCTACATCTTTGCCGTCTGCCTCTGGACTATTTGCCGTCCGCTAGCAGACAACAAAGAAGTGACAGATAGAAAAAAGACTATATGCCATCAGCCAGTACTGTGCCGTCCATTTTGCTGAAGCTGACGGCAAAGACTATCTTTGCCATCAGCTAGCAGACGGCAAAGACTAGGCAGATGGCAAAATATTGATCTCCAGTAGTGACGTTGGGATACTTAATTGACCCTCTCAACTTATTAATCGCTTAGTACTCGGTCCAGGAGTTGCAAGTAGTTTCTGGTGTTTATAGTCATGCTGGAGGCCGTGCATAGTGCTGACCTGAGAGGTGGGCTAGGATGCGGTAGGCAGTGGCATGGTGTACCAAGTGGCACCCGGATGGTGGGTTTGGGAACCCTGCCCACATCGTTTGAGACCATGGCGGAAACCCCGGCCGGACTTCCGTACGGGTTACTCTCAGATAGGCGATAAACCTGGACTAGGTACGAGTGTGTTTAACGGCGTGGCCGACTCCCTCGCTAGGCTTCCGCTTGAAGGTTGCCGAGGTGCATGAGGTGCACATGGCGATAAGTGGCGAGAGCGTGTGTGACGAAGTACACCCCTGCAGGGTTATGATCTATTTGAATAGCCGCGTCCGCAGATATGGAGTACTTGGAGACATATGTTGTTCATAGATAACTTCAATGGCTACTCATAAAATTGTCAAGATAAGCGTCAGTGTCGTGGATGGCATTTCCGTATGGAGACGGAATGATTCCACGATGGTGTATTGTTGTGGTGTTACTGGACTCGTGTGCGAGAAATCAAGTTGTCAAAATTATTTAAAAATGCAAGTTGTCTAGCCACGAGTCAAATGCTGGCTTTCCGCATGAAACCCCACAATACCTTATTGATACATCGCATGAGTAGTTAGTTATCCTAAAGTCTTGCTGAGTACCTTCGTACTCATGTTTGCTTAATAAATGTTGCAGAGGTTGCTAATGACCCTAATGGAGGGTTCTTCGTAGAGATCGACGACGACGAGTAGCTGGTGTCCCAGCTACGATCTGGCCCTACGTTGGGTCTGTAGTATAGTCAGGCCATGTGCCTTCTAGTTGCACCTGTCTGTACTCAGACACTTTTAAACTCTTCCGCTGGCTTGTAACTGAATGACTGCTATTATGGGTCGTGAGACCCTTAATGTGTAATATTATGTGTGTGGCTCTTCCGAGCCTCTTAAATAAAGTTTGTATGTTTATGGTTATGTTGTGATGCCATCGATGTATCTATACATATCGGTATGCCATGCGTACGTGTGTCGTACTTGATATGTATGGGTTTCGATTACCTAGTCGTGAACTTGAGTAGCACTCCTTACAAGGAAATGTCCCTTTGTGATCCAACGAGCCTTGGTAGTTCGCTACTGGTCCGGACACTTTGGTTGACCGGCATGTGTCCTTCTTAGCTGTTGTGTCTGTCCCCTTTGGGGAAATGTCACGCGATGTAATGGAGTCCTTGTAGCTTGCTACGACTCGTCTACACTCGCTCGTGACCGACACCTGCTTTGTTGGGTCATGTATGCCTGTCCTTGTGCGGTACTGCCACTTTGGTTTGTGACTAGACTTGTCGATCTGGGTTCTTTGACATTGGAATGCTAGCGACACTATTGCATACGTGAGTCAAAAGATGCAAACGGTCCCGACTAAGGTAAGGCTGCAGCCATGGAGTTAACCGTGCGTGAGACCGCAAAGAGATGCGATGTGTTACAGGCTGGATTCCTATGACTTAGGATCGGGGTCCCGACATTATCCCCCTCTTTTATTCTTGTACTCGTAAGTTAGCCACCTCAAATAAATGCTTAGTCGCTTGCTGGAGCCTCACCACTTAATCATACCTCACCCATCAAGCTTTTCTAGTCTTGATACCTTTGGAAATGAGATTGTTGAGTCTGTGTGGCTCATAGATTACTACAACAAGAGTTGCAGGTACACGTAAAGCAACACTTTGAAGTGAGCGTGATGATTGTTCGATTTGGTGTTTCTTCTTCTTCTTCTTCTTTGATCTAGGATGGGTTCTAGGCCGACAGCCTGGGATAGCAAGGATGGACGTCGTTCTTTTATCGTTTGCTTTCGTCCGTAGTCGGACACTGATCTTCTACATGATGACTGTAGCTTGTTGTATTGATGTGATCTTGATGTAGCTTGTGGCTAGTGTAAGCCAGTTCCGTATACTCATCTCTTATGTATATGTATTTGTGACGATATCATTCTTGCAAAATAACGAGATGCGCTTATAACCCTGTCGAGGCCCTCACGCCAAAATAAGGATATGATCGCATCTTGGGCGTTACATCTACTCTAAATCTTGAGTATAAGCAACTTCTAAGGATTTGCACACATTAATGTTTTATGTAAAAGTGGTAACCCCACTTGTGCTTAATCGATGAGTATGACCTATGATCAAGTATACTTACTTGGATCTTAAGTCAATATACTCATATATAGATGACTTTGTCATCGCCAAAGTACTTGGTAGATGCTAGAATGTATGTGCATGTTCACCATGGTTTATATATCACCTTATTGTGTGAGCATGTTGGTCTGCATATTTCTGCTCATTCGGGGAAATCCAATTGCTGTTATTTGGCTCTTGATTTATCTTTTGCCAATTGGAAGGACAAGAATCCCTAGGGCCCTCCTCTAGCTATCTATGTTATCTCATCTCAAGTTCTATGCATGCTTCATCACAAAACTTGAATAAGCACTTGTCGATCCCTCTTTGTGAAGGAGCACTCGGAGTTCCATATCATCAAAGGATGCCTTCCAAAACCTCTTTTTGAATCTCTGTGCAACCAACCTCACAAAATCGGTTCCACATAATTCCTAAAGTTGATCTGGTTCTTGAATCTCGGTACCACCAAATCACCAACTCGGTTATACCGAGTTTCCCTGTCAGCTGACAGTAGAGGAACTCAGTGACAGTGATTTTGTAATGTCGGTGACACCGACAGCGATGGGTATATAATATCGTGGACCGCAATTTTTGAATTCAACTCCTCAAATGTTTCGTTCCCAAACCCTAAGTTGTTGCCGAAGGACCCCTGGTTGTTGCCTTTGCCTCCCCGAGCACCTCCGCCGTTGGGATTCACCGCCGTAGATGGATTGTTCACCGTCATCACCACTGTAGTCGAACCGTCACCAAGCTAGGGTACGGTTCCGATCTCCTCTGGAGCTCCTTTGATCCGACTCATGCACATTAGGGGCCTTTCCTCTATAAGCCTACGTGTCCAAACCCCTCCTTCCACCAGATGTTCTTGTAGATCAGAGAACAAAAACTTCTTTTAGGGTTAGCCGTCCGCAGAACACATCTCGGTGACACTGAATTGCAAAAATCAGTTCCACCAATTTTGAATCTAGGGTTTCTGAGAATGAACTCGGTGAGACCGAGTTGTTACTTTCGATTCCGCCGAATTGATTGCCAGGTCTGTGTGAAACAGCTCATTTATCTCGGTGACTCCGAAAATTCAGACTCGGTGCTACCGAAATGTGATGTGAAGAAAGCTAAAACTAAGGAATTTTTTGTACAATTTGTGGAAACCTTCTGTATCTTGTGATGCTCAATCCATCTGCTCTTCTATATCTATCTCACAGGTCTGCTTGTCTGCTAGTCTGTTGGTTGCTTGTCTTCTTTGTCTGCCAAGATGTCACCATGTGAGGATAGCCAGAATGATTTCAGAGAAAATAGTGTTGAGATGGACTCAGGCACAAGTCGTGAGAAGACATACTATGACCCTGGTTCTTACAGCTCCCATGGCTTGCTCAAGGCAGCCACCAGGAAGAGAAAGAAGCTTAATTCAGATGAAGATGACTCAAATTTTGTGCCAAAGGAAACTTCAGCTCCTCCATAGGATCCTAAGAAGACTGTGAAGAAAGAGTATGTTAAGCCTACTAATCTTAGAGCTCCTCAGTCTGCAAGGCAGAGTACGACACTCTCCACTAATAGACCTGCAAGAAAGAGCGTGAAGAGAGCCAGGAAGAGGGTTATTCATGTTGTTGGAAGACCTAATTCCATGTATGAGGACCCAAAAGATGATGCTGGAGAAGAAGAGATCCAGCTGATGCCCCTCCTCCTCCTCCTAAGAAGAAAAGCTCATGGCCGATGCCATGCCCAGGAAAATGCTTTAAAGCCTCCTTCTAAGGCTAAGAGGTCTGTAGCTCCCAAGAGTACTACAAAGGACATTCATGCAGCTACCAAGAAGAAAAGCCCTGCTTCTAGTGCCTTTGTTGTAGAGGAAGAAGAAGATAATGCACCTATTCTCAAAAAGCTCCGACAAAATCTGCCACTTCAGAATGCTGCTCATCCAATAGCAGAAGATATGAAAAGAGGAAAGATGCAGGTTTGAGGAAATGGAGACCTACTGAACCATATGCCATAAGGAAAAGAACTGCTATTAATCCAAGGTTTCACACCAAGTAACAACAATAATTTTATGAGACTGTCTTGTATGACAAAAGTCCAGCTGTTAGTGACATGAGATATGTTGACTGGGTTTACATCAAAGCCAATGAAGATTTATTTCCCCATGTGCAAGACAATTTCAAATCTGTAGACATTGAATACTTTGTTGGGAAAGATACGACCTCATGGAATGATGAACTGATCATGCAATTCTACTAAATTGTTCATTTCTATGGAGATGGTTCTTTTGTATGGATGAATCATGGTCACAAGTATGAATCTACTATTTATGAGTGCGCCACTATCATTGGTGCCCCGAAGCAGAAAGAAGGTGATGTTGATGTGTACTCTGAACTGAAGATGAATCACAATTCCATGGCCAACATGTACAATCCAATTCCTCACAAGTTCTTGGCAACTCACAAGCTTGGCTTATTGTACTTCTTGCAAGCAGTGATACCCACAACTAACACCATTTTGAGATACACCTTGATGCCTAAATCAGGTGATGAGAAAATGATTAGAGTTCACTCCATCAATTTGTTGCACCATTTGGACTCTCACACTAGATTCAGAGTGATGGACTTGATAGTAGAGACTATCTGGAGGACTGCTGCTGATCAGAAAAGATCTTATGGATATGCCCCATACATTCATATGCTTATCAATGTCAATCTAGGCAAGCATGCATTTATACTTGATCGTCCCCATTTACCCCTTCGGCCAGAATTTGAAGAAAATGAAGTGGTAATGGATGACAATGATCCCAGCTCAGCTGTAGCTAGAACGACAGCAAAGGTAGTAGAAGCTGAGGCTGCTAGGAATGTGCCACCACCAGTTCCACAACTCATAACTCAAGCTGGGAAAATGGCATTTCTAGTTAGCTTTGTCCAAGGTATGGAGAAGAATATCTCTGAGATTCTGCAAAATCCAAAGAGTTTGGAGAGAATCATGGAAACAAAGTTCCATCACCTGGATGTGAAGGTTACGTAATTGACAACTACAGTCAAATAGCTCCAACATGAAGTTGACTCAGTGCAGATTCCATGCTGAGATGATGACGATGATGATGATGATGATGAATCGCATCCTTGCACTACCACCGAGTTCAGTACCAAGCCCCGGTCAGCAGTTGTGCCAGTGTCGGAAGCAAGACAAACTTCATCAGCTCAAGCATGTGCACCTTCAGCTTCTGCTCCAGCTCCAGCACCTCCAGTATCCCCTCCTCCAGCTCCAAGACAATAAGAAGAAGCCTTTGTGGACGCTGTTCTATCGACTCCTTCATCATCTGCCCAAAGAGACGATTAGATCTATACCTTTGAACTTTTTGGTAACTTGTTGCCAAAGGGGGAGAAATGTATGGATCATAGGGCTTCGAGAGAGAGAGAGAGCTTTTCACTTTATTTGCTCTCATTTGGTTTTCCAAAACATTGGTCATTTGGATGGCCTTATACATGTTTCTGTGTGTGATCATACACTTTTGCTTGGTTGAAGCTACATTATTATCTTTTAGCTATCCATGTGATGATCATTCACTTATCTTGTTGGTGTCATGTGCATTACTATTCATTCTTATGTTGTATGCGCACCACCAAGATGTATGTGACATGGAAGAGTGACCCATAATCCTAATTGATTGTGCTTTTGCATACATATGCAAATTACAAATAATGCACAAATTTAGGGGGAGCTCTTGCTTTTCACATACTTCTCAAAGCGTCGACGCTAATCCTTGATTATATCTTTTCTCGAAGCTTTGATCTATATGTTGTCATCATTACCAAAAAGGGGGAGATTGGAAGCACAATTGCTCCCTAGGGTGGTTTTGCTAATTGATCGCAACATATGCATCATTGGACTAATATGTTTATCCAATTATATATCAGAAAATTTCAAAATATGCTTTGGCTAAAGGCTTATGTGGAGATACCCCTTGATGCAGGAAAGGAATAAGATTGGCTCAAGCTTCAAGCTAGAAGACTCTTTGTTTTATATTTGTTAGAAATCACTTTTTTAGTCCATAGGAAAGCCAATACTATTAAAAGGGGTTGATGTATTGAAATGAACTGGTTGCTTAAGTGCTCAAAGTTAGCCACCAAAAATACTCAATCATTTTTCCCACATAATCATTCTGCCCAAAGCCACATACAAAAAATCGGTGCCACCAAGTTTCCCATTTCGGCACTACCGATTTTCATCTCAGACACAACCCTAGCCATAGCCACCAAATCGGTGCAACTGAAACCATATCGGTGCTACCGAGTTTAGGTGACCAACCTTCTGTTTACTCATTACACAAAATCAGAATTTCCGAGTTTGAGTATCGGGGTCACCCAGTTGTGTCATATGACCGTTAGCCACCTTTTTGGTGCCACCGAGTTGTGTATATCGGTTCCACCGATATTCAAAAGTTGTTGCCTTTAGTGCAAATCAGTACCACCAAGTTTATGACTTCGGTGTCACTGAGTTGGCCACTTTAGGTGGAACGGTTGAATTTGGTTGCTGCCTATATATACCCATCCACCCATCTCTCATTCGTGGGAGAAGCACTCAGAAGACACAGTTCATTGCCAGATCCATTTTTCTGAGGGAGAGCCACCTACTCATGTGTTGAGACCAAGATATTCTAATCCAAGCATTTGAAAGTTGATCTCTAGCCTCCCCAAACTGCTTTCCACCAAATCATTTCTCCTACCCATGCCTATTCTGTGAGAGAGTGATTTTGTGTTGAGGAGACTATCTTTAGAATCACAAGAGCAAGGAGTTCATCGTTCTACCACATCTATTGCCTTTTGGAGAGTGGTGCCTCCTAGATTGGTTAGGTGTCGATTGGCAACCTCCTACTTCGTGTTGTGGAGTTGAACCAAGATGTTTGTAAGGGCAAGGAAATCACCTACTTTGTAAAGATCTACCATTAGTGAGGATAGTCCTGTGTGGACGGAAGCCGTGGTGGAATAGACAAGGCCGTTTCTTCGTGGACCCCTTGTGGGTGGATCTCTTCGTAGACTCTCGCAACTGTTACCCTCCGTGGGTTGAAGTCTCTAGTAACATGGACGTACGGTAGCACCACCTATCGGAACCATGCCAAAAATCGTCGTGTCAACCTCATGCATTTGATCTCCCTACCTTACTCCTTTACTTTACACTTGCGTGTTTTACTTTCCGATGTTACACGCTTAGAACTGCATGTGTAGGGTGTACTTGACTTGTCGTAACTACCAAAACTGACCCTCAACTAAAACTGGGAAAAGGCTAAGAGCATCTCTAGTAGAACCCTCAAACCCTTAAATCTAAAATCAGTTTTAAGGGTTGAGAATTGCCCATTTTTGACACTTTTAAGGGTTGAAAACAGGGGCAAAGACTAGAACCCTCAAACCCAACCTTCAAAATCGGAATACAGCCAGGACCGCGTGCGCCGGCTGCTGGCGCTCGCGCGCTGCTGCTGCTGCGGCGCCGCCGCGGCGAGCTCCTTCTGCGGTAGGGAGAGGGAAGGGGAGGGGCGGCTGGCGCGGCGGCCGAGGCGGGCGCGGTGGGCGCGGCGGTGGCCGGGGCGGGTGGGGCGGCTCGGGCGGCGGTCGGGGCGACTTGGGCGGCGGGCGTGACGGCGGGGCGCGACGACGGCCGGGGCTGGCGGGGCGCGACGACGGCCGGGGCTGGCGCAGCGGGCGCGGGGGCGGGGCGCGATGGCGGGCGGGGCGGGCGGGGCGGGCGGGGCACGACGGCGGCCTGGGCGGGCGCGGGGGCGCGACGGCCGGGGCGCGGAGGGAGCGTGGGGCGGCGGCCGGACCGCGGGGGGAGGCGGGGCGGCGGCCGGAGCGCGGGGGGAGGCGGGGCGGCGGCGGCCGAGGCAACTTCCTCGCGCACGCGGGGAACCAACTGCCTCCCGCGGGGGGTGGAAAGTGGAGTACGGGTTGGGGGCAGTTTTCCCTCCCAACCCTTACTTCTACAGGTTGGGGAGGGGTTTGCGGGTTGGACCTTTAATTTTTTTACGGGTTTAAGGGTTTAAGGGTTCTAGTCTACGTCGTTTTGTCGATGAAAACTGCAAAAAAGCGGTTATTTTTAAGGGTTTGAGGGTTCTACTAGACTTGCTCTAAGCTTTTTTCTTGCCAAGTAGTCTAATCACCCCCCTCTAGACATACTTTGGATCCTACAGCATGATATAAGGACATTTAATCAAATCCCCAAAACAAATATCCAAACGAGTGGTGCAACACAATACACCTTATATTTGGAATTTTGTCTCAAAAATATATACACCTTATATCAAGGAACGGAGTAAAAAACCTTTTCATTTGTTGGTATGTGAAACTAGGTGGTATATATTTCGCAACAATGTAACTAGCATAATTCGAATACCAAGGAGTACTATGGGAAGCATTTATACTAGCAAGTTGCTCATTAGGAAAACAATCATCAATAGGCAGTGGCTCGTCAAGAACATTTCCCATCCTAGACAAATTATCTCCTACTCGGTTTTCAGCTCCCGTCCTCTCAACGATATGCAAGTCGAATTCCTAAAGTAAAAGCACCCACTATGGTATCACTAAAGGGACCTCTAGAGGGGGCAGGTGAATAGACAACTGGACAAAATGAAACCTTAGCCTTTTCGTGTTAATAGTTGGCAAGTTTTATCAATAATACCAAGTCAAGCACATGCTACACCTGCAAGTCCAAGAGAATAGTAGCGGAAAGTAAAGACATGCACATGTAAGAAAGGACCAGAGATAGGAAGTTCAAACACAAAGGGGACACAAAGATTTTCCCCGTGGTTTTGATAGGTGGTGCTATCGTACGTCCACAATGATGGAGACTTCAACCCACAAAGGGTAATGGATGCGCAAGTCCATGGAGGGCTCCACCCACAAGGGGTCCACGAAGAAGCAACCTTGTCAATTCCATCATAACTTACGTCCATGAATTACAAGCTTCACTCGGGGTAGTTCTTCATAAAGTAGGCAATCTCCTTGCTCTTACAAACTTCTTGGTTCAACTCCACATGAAGTCGGAGTCTCCCAAGCGACACCTAACCAATCTAGGAGACACCACTCTCCAAAAGGTAATAGATGCGGTATGTGAAAATGCGTTATATCGACTAGAGGGACAGTGAATATGCGATTTTTTATAAATTCATCATCGAAGAACTACTCGTTGAGGAAATTGCTAAGCGACCAAGTACAAGCAGTGGAATAGGTACTCAAGTGCCTGCGAAACATAGCAACAACATATTCATCATGATGAAATGAAACATACACAAAGCACACATAGCGTGTAAACACAATAAGCACATGAAGAACAAGGTGACTGAAGAAATTGAGATGAGGAAATTGAGAATGTCTTCATTCAAACTCTTCAAACAATAACGATCAATTTCATCGAAAAGTACTTGAGGAAATAAATGATTTGAGGAAATGGAACTAGTACGTCGATGAAGACAGTGGTTTAATGACCCAGTTCCAACCGTTCTCATAGTTGTACATATGGTTTTCGACGGCTAGGTTTTAAACCAAAGGAGGCACAATCCTAGGACACACAGTCCTTGCCATATTCTTCTTAAGCTAAGGTTACACAGAACTCGCCCAACACTCGTGGTAAGTATTCAGGGCAGACTTTCAAACCCTCACAAACTCGGTGACCAGACAGTCCACAATTTACTTCTTGATTCTCGAGACCATTGACGCCTAATAGTCTAGAAGGTACATAGTCTTCAAAGTAACAAGCATCAGTTCCACACAGGAACAATCTCTTCAGTTATGCTCAATCACTTTGGGTTTTGGTTTTGGTGTTTGGGTTTTTCCTCATTGATTATTTTCTCTCAAAGTCCTTAGAGGATGTTATGCTCTCAAATGACAAATGTCAATTTCCTCAGAGACCAGAATAACTTCGTCTCTGTTATTGAAGAAATTGACTGAACTGGAAGAGATTTCCAAAGGCTTCACTCGAAGGATTGGTTACGTGTAGACTTTGAGATAAGCATCACTTGGAAATTTTTCCTTAGTATTACCTCGTCCTCCTTTTAGAGTACACTATTCCTATGAGTCAAAAGAAAGGAAATGAAACTACGAAAACAAAACTCTTTACGCTTCAAAGTCCTCGCACCAATATCTTCAAGGACACTCTAATTTCCTTATATTCAAAATCTTCAGGATAGTATCAAAGTATTCAGTTGAAGACATTCATTTTTGGGGGTCTACTTTCTTCAAATATATCAAACTCCTTAGCGACTTATAGAGCCCCTGTACACTCACAAACATATTAGTCCCTTAACCTAGAAGTCTTCAATACACCAAAATCACCAAGGGGCACTAGATGCATTTACAATCTCCCCCTTTTTGGTGATTGATGACAAATAGGTTAAGTTCTCAATAGGGATAAGTATATGAAGTGTAAGTACCGTGTTCGAGGAATTTGTTTGCAAGATATAGAGCAACTCCCCCTAAACATGTGCATATTTGAGGAATTTTCTCTGGACCACAAATGCACATTCTAGGTTAATACCATGGAGATCTCCGCCTATATCTTGTAATCCATACTCGCATTTAACATATGTCATGAGGAAATTGAAATGCATGATGGAAAGTGGTGTGTGACGAAATTCAGCATGCGTCCATTAATCAACATGAGGAATAAGCATGCAAGAAAAGCAGTTCAAAAGTGTCAGACAACCACCGTACTTAAGTTTACAACTCATACACCCAAACACTTCACAAGAATGGCAGTTGCAACTTAACAAAAACACAACCCATATAGGTAGACCCCCTTGAACACTAACTCAAATTCTCCCCCTTTGTCATCAAGTGACAAAAAGGGATGAAACTGAGGACTAACGCCAGTGATGAATATCATATTTATGGTGTTACAGGAGCGCAAGCGTTGTTGGGGTCGTTTGTCGATGAAGGGCCTGTAGCAGTGTCGTCACAGATCTTCAAGTTCATCCGTGGAGCATGATGAAGAAAATGTGTTGGTGACCAGTAGATGAACTTGAACTTTCTTGAATTTCTTCTTGGGTGGATAAGACAAGTCAAAGTCCTGCTGAAATTCCATCTCTGCAAATTCTTCAAGAGTTTTGAGTGGGACAGAATGGCCCTTGTGCACTCAAAGATTTCATGCAGATAGTAGTGATTATACCTCCCACAGTTATGTGTGACAATCAGGTCATGAAGAATTGGACCAAAATGTCATTGCACCCACTTGTGATTGCGATCGACCTTCTAATGAAGACTTAGAAGAAGCTTTCGAGTAGTCATCACTCGTGGGGCAGTTTCTTGAGGAGTTTGAGCTGGGGAATTTGCTGCAGAATCTTGCGTTGCCATGTCATCATTGGTGGATTATGATGCAGCTTGACGAAATTGTCCATCAAGGGGGCCAGATCCTTCATCGATGACACTTTTTCCCTTACATTTCATGGAGAGAAGGTTTTCTTGATGACTTCGAGCGAGGGCACGAAACTGAAGTGATTTTGAAAATTCTCTTTATAAGGGATTGAGGATCTTGCCCTAATGAATTTCATGATCCACAGAGCATATGGCCTCGATTCAAACGGTGACACAACTATGTTTGCCAAAGTCCTCATGAAGAAATCGTGAAAGTTGATGGGGATCCCTTGAATGATGTTGAACAACAAATTCTTCATGAATCCCACCACATCTTCTTCTTCAGAATTGTGACCATTGATTGGACTGTTGGTTCTAGTCAAGCTGCATGTAAGTGCATCTAGTTCCCCTTATTGATTTGGGTGTATTGAAAACTTATAGGTTAAGAAACTAATATGTTTGTGAGTGTACCCATGCTCTATAAGTCGATGAGGAGTTTGAGTTATTCGAAGAATATCGACCCCTAAAAATGAATGTCTTCAACTAAAGACTTCGATAGTTTCCTCAAGATTTTGAAAGTGAAGAAATTGGTCTGTCCTTGAAGATATTGAAGATAGGAATTTGAAGGGTTAATGCTTTTTTTTCGTTGTCTCATTTCCTTTCTATTGAGTCATAGGAACACCATACTGTTAAAGAGGATCGATGTAAATTTAAGGAAAAGTTTACAAGTGAAGCTCATCTCAAAGCCTACACATACCTAATCGTTTGGGTGAAGCCTTTGGAAATCATTTACAGTTTTGTCAATTTGTTCAGTGACAGATATGAAGATCTTCTGGTCTCCTTTGGAAAATTTCTCTAACTAAGAAGATATGATTTTGCGAGTGTGAATTGCCTGCAAGTGGGGAATATGAGGGACGCGAGGACTTTCACAGCTTGAATGTTCCAACCGTTGCTGTGCCGCACGCGAGCTATCCCCAAACTTTATCCACATAACAATCATATCATTGGGCCATTTATGTCAAATCATGTCGGGATTGCTCCCCGGCGATAAATAGTCCCCCCATAATCACTAGCTAGTCGGCTGCTCTGAAAGAGAACTTGACATTTGTAATTTGAGAGCATCCCATCCTCTAAGGACTTTGGGAGAAAATTATCAATGAGGAAAAACCCAAACACCCAAACCAAATCCCAAAACCAAAGTGATTGAGCATCACTGAAGTGATTGTTCCTGTGTTTAACCAACACTTGTTACCTTTGAAGACTGTGCATTTTCTAGACGGTTAGGCGCCACTGGTCTAGATAATCCACCAGTAAATTGTGGATTGTCGGGTGACCGAATTTGTGAGGGTTTGGAAGTCTGCCATCAAGACATACCACGAGTGTTGGGTGAGGACTCTGGTCCTTAGCTCACGGAGAATACGGTAAGGACTAAGTGTCCCAGGACTGTGTGTCCTTTGATTTCAAAACCAAGCCGCTCCAAACGAGACGTACGACTGTCACAACAGTTGGAAATGGGTCATCAAATCAGTGTATTCATCGAGTACGTAGTTCTATTTCATCAACCTTTCTATTTCTCATTTATGTGTTGATGAAATTGATCATTACTGTTTTAAGAATTTGATGAAGACTTTCTCAATTTCCACATCTCTAATTCTTCACCCCAGTTGTTCTTCACCTTCTTATCCTAGTCACACTACTCGCGCTAAGTGTTTGTTTCATTCCTTCATGATGAAGATGCTTTTTCCAAGTTACACTTACACCTGAGTAGTTAGTCTGCTGTAAGTTGTTCGTTCCTTAGCAATTTCCTCACAGGGAAATTCCTGAGTGACCAATTCATAAAAATTGCCTATTCACCCACCTCTAGGCGACATAACACACTTTCAGTTGGTATCAGAGCAAGGTACTCCCTTGCTCTGTGCGATTTTGGTTTAACCACCTGGAGTTTTAGTTAGTTCGAATGCATGTATGATCAAGGTACGTGCATGGGGTCCTACGTTTGAAGGGAAGAACTAGTCCTACTAGAAGAACAAGATGCACCTGTATCTTGAAGGAATTGAAAACAATCTCTCGTATGTTGTGGAAAATGGTGTTTCTGTGTCACCCCAACTATCAACGCTGCTGATGTGAAGAGATTCAAGCAACTCGACTCTCAAGCGAAGAATATCATTTGTGGCTATCCGAGCAAAGGTCAGAATGGCAGAGTGAGTGTTTTGGGATCTGGAAAGCTCATCATTGACATGCTATGCAAAGTCAAAGAATGAGTCTCTACCCAACGTGACTCGAGGGTTGATGTTCTTTGCAATGTATTCAACCATTTCAAAAGACTCGATAATGAAAATTGTTAGAAAACCTTCGATCACCTCACTCATATATCCAATGAATTACAGGTTCTTGGGGCCAGTGACATCATCGACCATGAGGTGGTGAAGAAATTGCTGAGGTCTCTTTATTACTCATTTGATACACTGGTTGTGATGATTCAAGAGGGTGGAGACGACAAGTTACTAGAACCTGCTGATATTCTTGAGAGACTCAATACTAATGAATTCCAACAATCTGAGAAGAGAGATCTCTATGGTCCAAGATATGGAAGATCTCGTGCGCTGAAAGCAAAGGTTGTTTCCTCATCTGAAGAAGAATCTCATTACGGTCCTGGTGATCCTGAAGAACTTAGTCAGGAACTTTCAATGCTCATGAGGAAAATCCAAAAGTTTTCTAGACGAAGTCAGTTCATAAAATCTTAAAAAATAGATGTGAGGAAACAAAATCTTCATCCGAGGACTACATGAAAAGAAACTGCTACAAGTGCAACAAGTCTGGTCAGTACATTGCTGATTGTGCTTGCTGGGTAAAGGAATCAACGAAGAAGAAGTACAAGGATGACAATTCTGATGAATCGAGGAAAAAGAAGAAATCTTCAAAATCCTCATCATCAAAGTCCTCATCGCACAAGAAGATCATTTTCAGAAAGGCTTGGGCTCTTATTGGCAAGGAAATGGATTCTGAGGAAAATCTAAGGAATATGATGAACAAGAAGGATCTGAGGAGGAGTCGGAGTCTAGTGTGGCAAGCCTAGGCCTTACTACCACATTCATCAGCAAGTCCATCTTCAACCTTGAAGAAAATGACTACATCAACAACATTGATGACCGTGACGATGACTTTGCTCCCACCTATTGCTTCATGGCAAAAGGTGCCAAGGTACCCATACAAACTTCCTCTTGTGACTCAAGTGACAGTGAACCTAATGATTATCAGAAACCTTGTTAATACAAACTTGCTAATATTGCCATTAAGCAACATAATGTTCTTGAAAAGCTTCAGAAACTGCTAGATAGAAGCGATGACCTATTGAAGAAGGAAATGGATAGGACTCAAATTCTGACTGATGATATTCAAAGTCTTCGGTCTAAAGAACGTGATGACACTCTCTTGGCTAATCATGAGAAGCTTTCTTAGGAATTTCTTCAAAGAAATCAAGATCTTGAGAAACTAAGAGAATATCATGATGATCTTCGAAGTGAAACGATTCTTTGCTTGCTGAACATACCAGTTCCACTCTGGAAGAATTCCTTCCACCATGCATGAAATGCATCGAACGTGAATCTACTAAATCTTCACCTGAAAGTTCAAATGCTTCTATTGCTACAAATTCTTCAACTATATATGTGGTCACAAATTCCTCACTTGAGGAACCCAGAAATGTCACTGACAAAAATGTAGGGTTGAAGGAATTGTATGTGACAGGCATCTACAAAAGTCTCAAAGGGCATCAAAACCTTTGCGGTGTGCTCAAAAAACAGATTCTGAACAGAAACATAGGAAAGAGGGTATTGCATTTGAGAGGAAATTAAATGGTGATGGATGATGAAGCTGATGATGAAGAACTTGATCAAATCATCAGAAGAAAACAAGAGTGGGTTGCTCAGGCCAAAGGCAGAAACATTCCTCTGATGCTGGATCCCTAGGTGGTGTTAGACTTAATCGACACATGGTATCAAAATCCTCAAACTCTGATTGATGATTTGCAGCTTCCACCCAGGCCAAGCCATGTTCTAACGACATTTATTGCTCAAGAGAAATGGAAGGTTGAGAAGGCCAAGAGGGCCAGAAAGGAGCAGACTCATAAGGAAAGGTTTCTGTAAAACAACCTTCTCTCTTTGTCTCCGAAAAAGCTCATTTCCACTCCGACTCAGCTCAAAAACCTTAGTGAAGAATAAAATCACTATCATGCAGACTACAAAGGAGCCAAGGTCAAATTCGTCAACGTGGCGACCAAAGCCATCTCAGATCACAACGCCAGGGTTGCAGCTCTAGCGCAACCACAATTTCCTCAGTTTAGCTCCTTCGCTCAGCGTGTTTAACAAATAGCCAGGCTTGCTGAACAAATTCAAGTGCCTAAAGAAATTGCACCTGAAAAACTTGCCAGGCCAGTTGAAGAAACTGTTGTGCGTGAAGACAATGCTCCTGCCAGGATGATTGCATCAGCCATGCCTGAAGAATCTCCACCAACTAAAAAATCTTTAAGAGTGAAGAAGTTGACACTTCCTTCTACATCAGAAGTGAAGAAAACTGAAGTTGCTAACAAAGAGGCCACTAACAAGCGGAAAGCAGCAATAAGCACAGAATCCTCAGAAGCCAAACGCCCGAGGACTTTGAAAAGTTCCTCATGTGCACCAATTGATGCTACTCCTATTAGTACATTACCTTCTTATGAGATGGTGCCATTTGGTGAAGTGTTAGGGAATAGTTTATGCCTAAGTAATTTTGGTGATTGATGACAGTACCGTAAAGGACTAACCGTGTGTGCTAAGATTTCAGATAACACACATCAACGGCACAAGACGACTCGCCCCCTCTTTCATGGAACAGAAGCACGGTGTACTCTACGATTCTCTTTATTTGAGTCATAGGAACGCCATACTATTAAGAGGGGAACCGTAGTGGAAAGGTTTGGGTGGAATCAATTTTGCACGCGCACACTTCATCTCCTTTCCCCCTTGCCGGAACCTTTGGAGTGGCTCCCGCCTTTGTGTTTCTCTCTTCTTTACAAATGGACCCTCAGCGGTAGTACCGTTGTGCCTAGCGGTAGTACCGCTAGCCCTAGCGGTAGTACCGCTAGAGTGCTAGCGGTAGTACCGCTGCAGCCACCGGTAGTACCGCTAGCTGGCGGTAGGACCGCCCCTGGTCAGCGGTAGTACCGCTCCAGGAGCTTAGTACCGCCTTCCTAGCGGTTGTACTTGGACGGACGTTTTTGCGAAGACTTTCTTGGCGGTGGTTGGCCCGGTAGTGCTTATGCACTACCATGGGCCCAGCGGTAGTACTGCTGGAGTGCCAGCGGTAGTACCGCTGGAGTGCTAGCGGCAGTACCGCTGCATCCAGCGATAGTACCGCTAGGCACGGGCTGTGAGTGGGAAAACGGTTGGATCCCCCCACTATATAAGGGGTTCTTCTAGATATGGAACCTCATCTCTTACCCTCCCAAGCTCCATTGTTGCTCCCTAAGCTCAAAAGTGCCCGATCTCTCTGCCTAGCCAATCAAACTTGTTGATTCTTTAGGGATTGATTGAGAAGGCCTAGATCTACACTTCCACCAAGAGAAAAGTTGATTCCCCCACCAATCCCTTGCGGATCTTGTTACTCTTGGGTGTTTCATCATCCTAGACAGTTGAGGTCACCTCGAAGCCACATTCCATTTTGGTCAAGCTTCGTGGTCTTGTTGGGAGCCTCCAAGCTTTGTGTGGAGTTTGCCCCAACCTCGTTTGTAAAGGTTCGGTCGCCGCCTTCAAGGGCACCTATAGTGGAATCACGGTACCTTGCATCGTGCGAGGGCGTGAGGAGAATACGGTGGCCTTAGTGGCTTATTGGGGAGCATTGTGCCTCCACACCGCTCCAACGGAGACGTACTTCCTGTCAAAGGGAAGGAACTTCGATAACACATCCTCGTCTTCATTGGTTCCACTTGTGGTTATCTCTAACCTTTACTTTGTGAATGCTTATGTTGTTGTCTATCTCTTACTTGTCTTAGTAGCTCTCGTTGTTAGCTTCATTATGGTTCACCCCATTGTTGTTATATTTGTGAACCCGTATGTTGTTTACCCTAACTTGCTAAGATTAATTAAAAAGTGGTCGTTGCCTATTCACCCCCCTCTAGTCAACCATATTGATCCTTTCAATTGGTATCAGAGCCACGTCTCTTTATTAAGGGTTTCACCACCCGAAGAGTATGGAAGGCGAAGAGGGAATTACCCATGGGCAACCCGAGGCCATGGACTTGACTTCAGTCACAAGGGACGACTTGAATACGGCTATGGCCGCCCTCAAGACGTCCTTGACGAACGAAGTCAAGACCATGCTTAAAGAGTTAATTGAGGGATTTAAAAGTCCACCCGAACCGGCGTTAGTGGTTAAACCCACCATCACCGATTCGGAGGCCAATTCCTCTAAGGAAGCGGCTAAAGGTATGCGACCTTCCACATCTCACGAAAAGGATGGGCCTGGAACCTATGCCTCAGTTCCACCTCCCATGGTCTATGGAGGATCCGTTCCCACACCGCGTCTTAACCCTGTTGGTCCTCCTCCTAATCTTGTGAAAGGTGACTTTGCTAACTGGGTATTTTCTATTAAGTCTCATTTGAATCACAACTCAACAATTTGTGGAGAATCATCGAGCAAGGATATTATCCCCATGATCCAAGCAACCTCACTCCAAGAGAAGATGCAGACAATCAATACAATCACTCCGCTTTGTTTATTCTCCAGTCCGTAGTGCCACCTGAAGATCTTCCTCACTTGCGTCCCTTCACTTTTGCCAAGGATTGTTGGGAGCATATTATGGTGTTGTACAAGGGAAGCTCAAGCATTCAACGATCCAACTATGAAGTGATACTTGATAAGGCCGATGAGTTTGTGATGAAGGAAGACGAGGACCCTCGTGATCTCTATCGGAGGGTGACTGCTATTGTTGTGGCACTCAAGGATCATGGGATTAAGGATGTGGATGATACATGGGTCAAGCGCAAGTTTCTCAAAGCCATCATGCCTTTCAATAAAGCCATGTCATCTGTCATTCGTGAGCGACCAAACTTCCACTCCTTGTCTTCCAGTGAGGTGTTGGATGAATTTATTGCGATGTCAATCATGAACGAAACAACTGACAATGCACTTGCTCGTGTTCGCTCAAAGACAACTTCACCCAACCTTGCGTCAAAAGCAAAAGCAATGTTTGAAGAAGAAGAGGAGGATGAGGAAGAGGAGAGCTGCCCTGAAGACACAAAGTATGCCTATCATGAGCACATGGCTCTTGCGTCAAGGCAATTCTGGGGCAACAAGAGGAACTCAAGACCCACCTTCACCAAGAACAACTCGAGTGGGTTCAAACCCAAGCAACGAGTGAGGACATGTTATAACTGTGGTAACGTGAGCCACTTTGTGGCAGAATGTCCCTATGAGAAAAGGGAAGACAACGGGGGCAAGCTCATTCGCAAAGACAAAACCAAGTCATTTCCAATCAAGAACAACTTTGTGAAGAAACTCCACCCAAAAGGGATGGTGGCCCTTGAAGAGTACCCTTCCGATGATGATGATGATGATGATACAGTGGCAAAGGCAACTGTTGCTATTGCCACTACCTCTCCCCAGAAGGTGTCTCTCTTCAACGCCCCCAACGAGAACCACATCACCAACTGCCTCATGGCAAAAGGTATCAATCAGGTAACCCCCATCGTTAAGACCAACATCGCTACTGCTCCTTCATTGTTAAATTGTGTTGATGATACTGATGTTGGGGAACTTAATGAGCATGATCTTGAAAAGTTTCTGTGCACTATTAAGGGAGAATCCAAGAAGCACTTTGTTGCTCTCTTGGAACAACTGGGTGAGGCCAATGACCTCATTGAGTCTCATGAGGAGACCATCTACGAGCTTCAGGGACACTGTCGTGACTATGCCGATGAAATTGCTGAATTATCTATTGCTCTAGAAAAGGAGCGCACTCTTCGTTTGGCTCTTGAGGAGCCATACAACAATGACTGCGCTAAAATGCAAAACAAACTAGATCATGATACTGTTCTTACTCGTATGCTTAAGTCTGAGAAGTATGCTCTTGGGGTTGGCCATGACAGACTCAAAGTGGAGTTTGACACACTTGACAAGGCCCACAAGGTCTTGAAAGGTGTTCATTTCTCTCTGAAAGAGTCTCATGATCAACTCCAAGCAAAGCTTACCAAGGAGATCTCTACTTGTCCTCCCTTTGTGTTAATTGATAATGCTTGTGCAACTAATCCCTGTTGTGAGCATGTACATCTTGTGGAGGAAAATTCCAAGTTAAAGGAGAAACTTGAGAAGGGCCTTGTGGCATGCATACAAGGTGAGAAGAGCCTGGACGACCTCTTGAGCACTCAAAAGGGTGTTGTAGGAAAGGAGGGACTTGGACTTACCTCCAAGTCAAAAGGTAAAAGGAGGAACAGGAACAAACGATCTCCTACCCTCATGGACATATTTGTCAAAGAGGGTGAGGGGACTCAGGAGGTGAACATGAACAAGGTGGACGATGGAAACGTCAAGAAGGGCAAAACCATTCCTACTAACACAGCCGACAAACTCAATTCTTCTTATGTCTTATGTCGTGCTAGTGATGGGCATGTTTATGCCAGATTTGTTGGTTCCTACTATGAGTACACTGAATGGGCTATCTGGGTTCCTAAGACCCTTGTCTCTAACATGAAAGGACCCATTAAAAATGGGTACCTAAAACCAAGCCTTGATCTATTGCAGGAGTTTGCTTCCGGTGGGGTGTCATGGTTGCTCGATAGTGGAGCAACAAATCATATGACCGGAAGCAAGGACTTAGTGGTGGATGTGCATCCTTCTCCATCTATGCCCACCCATGTCCAATTTGCCGATGCATCCTCGTCAAAGGTATTGGGATTTGGTAAGGTGGTCGTCTCTCAAGAGTTATCTATTGAGAAGGTCATGCTTGTTGAGTCGCTTGCCTACAATTTACTTTCGGTTCGTCAACTTGCAATTATGGGTTTTTCCACATTCTTTAATCTTGATACTTGATCGTTCTGTGGAGCAAGACTCTTAAAGTAGCCTATGTTGGATATGTCGAAAATGGTCTTTATGTGGTGAACTTCTCCAAGCAACCCACTAAGACCGCGACGTGTTTAATGGCTAAAGTTGATGTGGGCTGGCTTTGGCATCGCCGATTAGCTCATGTCAATATGAGATCGTTGCGAAGTCTTCTAACAGGGGACCATATTCGTGGACTAACAAATGTGAGTTTTGCTAAAGATCGTGCTTACAGTGCCTGCATTGAAGGAAAGATTCATGAAACTGCTCATCGTCCAACGACTCTCATCTACACTAAGAGGCCATTGGAGCTCCTCCATATGGATCTTTTCGGCCCTCCATCATTTGATAGTCTTGGAGGCAGAAAGTACTGCTTGGTGATTGTTGACGACTACTCAAGATACACCTGGGTATATTTCTTCAAAAGGGAGAGTGAAACTCAACAAACTGTCATCAACTTTGCTAATGAAGCTCAACGTCAACATGAAGCAAAGATCTTGATGATTAGAAGTGACAATGGCACCGAGTTCAAGAACTACACCTTGGATGAGTTTCTAGGTGATGAGGGAATAGAACATCAATATTCAGCACCATATACCCCTCAACAAAACGGCATGGCAGAAAGGAAGAACCGGACCTCGATAGACGCTGCAAGAACAATGATGGCGGAATTCAAATCTCCATATAACTTTTGGGCAGAGGCCATCAACACATCATGTCATGCGTCCAATCGGCTCTATATCCGCAAAGGCCTCAAGAAGACTCCATATGAGATTCTAACTGGAAACCCAATCTCAAGTACTTCCGGGTATTCGGTTGTAAGTGTTTCGTTCTCCAGAAAGGTGCACGTTTAGCTAAATTTGATTCTAGAGCACATGAGGGCATCTTTGTTGGTTATGCTACAAACTCTCATGCTTACCGTGTCCTCAACAAGTCCTCCGGACTCATTGAGGAGACGTGTAATGTGGAGTTTGATGAAAGTAATGGCTCCCAAGTGGAGCAAAGTGGTCTTTGGGATGTAGGTGATGAAATTCCTCCCCAAGCCATAAGAAGAATGGGGATTGGTCAAATACTCCCCATTGAGGAACCCCTTGTGGCCGAAGGAGAAGGACAATGCTCTACTCAAATGGAGCCATCACCTCCACAAGCCCCACACGCTTCCGATGAACAAAGAGAAGACTCTCAACAAAATGAACAAGCTCAAGGTCAAGATAAATTGCCCAACAATGATGATGTGTCCCATGATATTCAAGCACTTACCCAAGGTTCCGAACCTGCGCATGATCAAGATCAAGTGCAACCACAAGATCCAGACCAGGTAGAAGCACAAGATCAAGATCAAGAGCAACCACAAGTACAAGGAAAAACAAGTGAACCTGCTCAAGTCGAAAGTCAAGATGATCAGGATACTGTCTCACAATTCCCTTCTGTAGCACCAACAGCCGGTGCCAAGGGAGGCTCAAGACGCGAGGGCAAGCAAAGTTAACAGGTCGATACTCCCCAGTTATCCAATGAAGAACTCTTGGAGCGTCGAGCAGCCAAGATTGCGAACAAGTTGAGAGTCAAGTCACATCTTATGAAGAATGTACTTGGCAGTTTAAAAAGGGGAGTATCCACCCATCAACAGATTTGGAATTATTGTGAGCATCACGCGTTTATTTCGTATTGTGAACCTCAACAGGTACATGAAGCGCTCGATGATGAGGATTGGCTTATGGCCATGCATGAAGAACTTAACAACTTCGAGCGTAACCAAGCCTGGGATTTAGTGCCAAGGCCAACGGAGGAACATAATGTCATCAGGACCAAATGGATATTCAAGGACAAGCAAGATGCCAATGGGATTGTGATTCGAAACAAGGCAATATTGGTGGCTCAAGGCTATTCCAAGTCGAGGGTATCGACTACGGTGAAACCTTTGCCCCTGTTGCTCGTCTGGAATCTATTCGCATGTTGCTTGCATTTGCTTCTCATGATAACTTAAAATTACAACAAATGGATGTGAAAAGTGCCTTTCTTAATGGTCCTTTAAATGAGTTGGTCTATGTCAAACAACCCCCGGGATTCGAACATTCCAAGCTCCCCAATCATGTGTACAAACTTAATAAGGCACTCTATGGCCTTAAACAAGCCCCACGTGCGTGGTATGAGTATCTTACTGAGTTCTTACAAGATCGTGGGTTTGAAATTGGGAAGATAGATCCCACTCTTTTTACTAAGAGGGTTAAAGGGGATTTGTTCATATGCCAACTATATGTTGATGATATTATCTTTGGCTCTCCTAACATTTCTTTCAATGAAGAATTTGCTGCAGTAATGACTGAGAAATTTGAGATGTCCATGATGGGAGAGTTGAAGTTCTTCCTCGGCTTCAAGATTAAACAAGGCCTAGAAGGGACCTGCATCAAACAAGCCAAGTACACTAAAGACATGCTCAAACGGTTCGAGCTTGAAGATGTCAAGCCGGTCAAGTTCCCCATGACAACAAGATGCAAGCTTGACAGTGATCCCAATGGTAAAGCAATGGATCAAAAGGTATATCGCTCCATGATTGGATCCCTCCTTTACCTTTGTGCATCTAGACCAGATATTATGTTGAGTTTAGGGATATGTGCACGGTTTCAATCCGCACCAAAAGAAAGTCATTATATGGCTGTTAAGCGAATCTTTCGATATTTGGCTCATACCCCAAACTTTGGCCTATGGTATCCCAAAGGAGCAAACTTCAAACTAGTAGGCTATTCTGACTCAGATTGGGCAGGAGATTGTGTGGAGAGGAAGTCAACTTCTGGAGGATGCCAATTCCTTGGTCGCTCACTGGTAAGTTGGTCCTCAAAGAAGCAGAATTGTGTCTCTCTATCATCCACCGAAGCTGAGTATGTGGCAGCTGCAAGTTGTTGTGCACAATTTCTATGGATGAGGCAAACTTTAAAGGATTATGGTGTTACTTGTGACAAAGTGCCTCTTCTATGTGACAATCAAAGTGCTATCAAGATTTCCCTCAACCCAGTGCAACATAGCAAGACCAAGCATATTGATATTCGCCATCACTTCATTCGTGAACATATCAAGCTAGGTGATATTGAGGTTCACTTCATCCACACTGAAGAACAACTTGCAGATATTTTCACTAAGCCCCTAGATGAAGCAAGGTTCTGGGAGTTAAGGCATGAGCTAAATATCATTGATTTAAGTAATGTGGATTGAAGCTAGGCACGTTGCACCTTACTATGCATTCTATCTTGTTCTAGATGTAGACATGGACATAGGGTGAGTGTTGTTCTCTCAATGAACTCTTCCTCCCCCCATTATGCATAAATCGATCTAGTCTTTCACTTTAGCCATTGCCAAATGGCACTTGTGCTTCAAAGACGAGCGTTGGTCATAAACCCAAGGATAATTCTTCGCGGTGTCATACCTTTGTCTCAAACATAGGTGGCCTCGGCCACCGCCCCCACCTTTCTCTCATAAGGAAGAGAGGATACAAAATGGCAAGTTAGTATATCTTGCTGGTGCTATCTTCTTATTCTCACTAACTTGTCATTTGCCCACGTTCTTCTCATCTCCTAGGTCCCGTTGTGACATTTGCAGCCGTACTACCGCCAGGACCCCAGCGGTACTACCGCCAGGGGTAGCGGTACTACCGCCAGGACCCCAGGGGTACTACCGCTAGGGATAGCGGTACTACCGCCAGGACCCCAGTCTACCATGACCTAACTAGGACATTTTTAGGGCTGTCTTAAGGGGGAGCGGTACTACCGCCAGGGGTAGCGGTACTACCGCCAGGACCCCAGCGGTACTACCGCTCAGACCCCAGCGGTACTACCACCAGGGGTAGCGTTACTACCGCCAGGAGGATATTCTGTCTCTTCTTTTCATTTGCTTGGCAATGTGTGTTTACTTTTATGCCTCTTCTTGCTCATTGCCTTGAATCCTTCTGTCGCTCTTTTTCAGTGTGGGTTTTGTGTCACAGGTGGTGCTCGCCGCTCGAACCCCCCACGGGACACACAGTCAAAGCATTATCGCAATCCAGAGGCTCCAGAGGGCTCCGCTACTTCAGGTCTGCAACCCAAAAAGAAGTCCTTCAAGAAGGCCGCTCATAGGGACAAGGGGGTCAACATTCGCACTATGCCCCCTAAGGATTTTTTGCAGTTCCGCACCCAAAATCACTATCTCCAAGAGAAGGCTGTGATCAGGAATGTCAAGCATGTTTGGGCAACGGATCACTGCAGGATCTATCGTGACATCATCAAGTATTTCGAGAAGAGTTTCGTTCTAGTTCAGTGGATTGACTTGGCTCACCTTTAGCGGAACCTGGATTACTTTGGTGACACTCTCTCTCTGATTGACGATCCAGATGTTGTTGCCTAGTTCTATGTCATGGTTCACTTCTCGCCTGATGACGAGCGCTCCCTGGTTTGGATGACTGGGACTCAGAAGATGACAGGTTCCTAGCGTGAATTCATGGCATTTCTCAAGATTTATTTTCAGGGAGCTGACACTCCACTTGGGTCGCGTCCTCATGCTGCAGCTTCCACTGATAGGCCCCCCGCCAAGGATAGGTTGCAGCAACTCTATGTTAAGAAAGGTGTGCTCCCCAAACATCTGGATATCATGCATCGGATCTTTCGCAACACCCTCTTCCCTCGCATTGGCAACTTCGACGAGGTACACGGCTCTCTGGCTGAGATGCTTCTGCTTTGTGAGGAGGCTATGACTGAGGAGTCTTTCCCTCTCGATATTTCTGACGTCATGTTCACAGAGCTCTGGAACTGCATCATGATGCGCAAGGTTCCCATCTACGTGCCCTACTTGTTTGCCTATATTCGCCAGAAGTGGCAAGACACTTATCGGCTTGAGGAGTTTCACCTTCAGGCCGATTACTTTGTGCATGATCCTATCAAGCTCCGCATCAAGGACAAATTGGCCAACCCATGAACTTCATCGCAGCACATGGACACTGACATAGAGACTGCTGCTGACAGAGGCACCGCTTCCCAGTCCCGCTCTTCTCCTATGCCATCTTGGGCCGTGAAACTGCAGGATAAAATGAAGACTCTCTTCTGTATGCAGGCTAAGGGACAGTATCAAACTCATGTGGCCCAGAAGGAGAACCGTCAGAGGCACAAGCGTGTCCTAAGGACACTTGATGTTGAGATCTCCAGCGGCTCAGAGGACGACATCACTCCAGAGTCGGCTTGGATGCGGGCTCAAGGTTATCAGTGGTCCGATGCCGAGGAGGAGGAGGACAATGAGGAGGAGCAGGACGATCCGGATGCTACGGACGAGTCTGGGGATGATGAGGATGAGTCTGTATGCAGGCTAAGGGACAGTATCAAACTCATGTGGCCCAGAAGGAGAACCGTCAGAGGCACAAGCGTGTCCTCAGGTCACTTGATGTTGAGATCTCCAGCGGCTCAAAGGACGACATCAATCCTGAGTCGGCTTGGATGCGGGCTCAAGGTTATCAGTGGTCTGATGCCGAGGAGGAGGAGGACAATGAGGAGGAGCAGGACGATCCGGATGCTACAGACGAGTCTGGGGATGATGAGGATGAGGAGTGACCACCTATGTCGTTAGGTGTGCCCCTTTTTGGTGTCTTGTGCCAAAGGGGAGAGAGTCTAGGAGCTGGATTTGAGAGTTGAACTTTGCTTAGCTTTCCTTACCTTTCGTGTTTCCTTTGAACTTGGTTTGCTTCTATTTAGCTATCTTTGCTTTGTGTGACGTGAGACATGAACTAGTGTGAGATTTATTTCCATCATATGCTGTGAGTCATATGCTCCTTATTTTCATATATCTCCATCTTTTTGTTCACATGTTATTCACTGTGCAAATCCGGTATTGTCATCAATCCACCAAAAAGGGGGAGATTGTTAGGGCATAGTTTATGCCTAAGTAATTTTGGTGATTGATGACAGTACCGTAAAGGACTAACCGTGTGTGCTAAGATTTCAGATAACACACGTCAACGGCACAAGACGACTCGGCCCCTCTTTCATGGAACAGAAGCACGGTGTACTCTACGATTCTCTTTATTTGAGTCATAAGAACGCCGTACTATTAAGAGGGGAACCGTAGTGGAAAGGTTTGGGTGGAATCAATTTTGCATGCGCACACTTCATCTCCTTTCCCCCTTGCCGGCAACTTTGGAGTGGCTCCCGCCTTTGTGTTTCTCTCTTCTTTGCAAATGGTCCCTCAACGGTAGTACCGTTGTGCCTAGCGGTAGTACCGCTAGCCCTAGCGGTACTACCGCTGGAGTGCTAGCGGTAGTACCGCTGCAGCCACCGGTAGTACCGCTAGCTGGCTGTAGTACAGCCCCTGGTCAGCGGTAGTACCGCTCTAGGAGCTTAGTACCGCCTTCCTAGCGGTTGTACTTGGACGGACCTTTTTGCAAAGAATTTCTTGGCGGTGGTTGGCCCGGTAGTGCTTATGCACTACCATGGGCCTAGCGGTAGTACTGCTGCAGCCAGCGGTACTACCGCTGGACTGCTAGCGGTAGTACCGCTGCATCCAGCGGTAGTACCGCTAGGCACGGGCTGTAATTGGGAAAAAGGTTGGATTTTCCCGCCCACTATATAAGGGGTTCTTCTAGCTGTGGAACCTCATCTCTTACCCTCCCAAGGTCCATTGTTGCTCCCTAAGCTCAAAAGTGCCAGATCTCTCTCCCTAGCCAATCAAACTTGTTGATTCTGTAGGGATTGATTGAGAAGGCCTAGATCTACACATCCACCAAGAGAAAAGTTGATTCCCCCACCAATCCCTTGTGGATCTTGTTACTCTTGGGTGTTTGAGCATCCTAGACGGTTGAGGTCACCTCGAAGCCACATTCCATTGTGGTGAAGCTTCATGGTCTTGTTGGGAGCCTCCAAGCTTTGTGTGGAGTTTTCCCCAACCTCATTTGTAAAGGTTCGGTCGCTGCCTTCAAGGGAACCTATAGTGGAATCACGGTACCTTGCATCGTGCGAGGGCGTGAGGAGAATACGGTGGCCTTAGTGGCTTATTGGGGAGCATTGTGCCTCCACATCGCTCCAACGGAGACGCACTTCCTGTCAAAAGGAAGGAACTTCGGTAACACATCCTCGTCTTCATTGGTTCCACTTGTGGTTATCTCTAACCTTTACTTTGTGAATGCTTATGTTGTTGTCTATCTCTTACTTGTCTTAGTAGCTCTCGTTGTTAGCTTCATTACGGTTCACCCGATTGTTGTTATATTTGTGAACCCGTATGTTGTTTAGTCTAAATTGCTAAGATTAATTAAAAAGTGGTTGTTGCCTATTCACCCCCCTCTAGTCAACCATATCGATCCTATCATGAATATTATGCCATCCGTGAAGTGGATGAAGAAAATCGATATGCTGCTTCCACAGAGTCGAACGAGGAAGAAATTGAAGTGGACCCGAACACTTCAATCCCTCTAGCATCATCAGCCCCGCCTCAGTTTTTGTTAAACATGCGGGTGTAGAAAAAATGGAAGAAGATGTGGATATTGGCTGGCACATACTAGTAATCAATGATGAATCTTGGTAATAAGCTCATCCCAATTCGCCACTAGCCACACCACTTCCTCAAAATCGTCAGTCCCCTGCTCGCACTGAGGAAATTCCTACTCAGTCAGATGACCGTCACACTCCGATGAAGTCCATTCGGGGGGAAGTACCAACTATATCAGCTGAAGAAAATGTTGATCAAACTACGATTGAAGATACTACTGCATCTGATCCTCAACCCAGTGACACCTAGAATGTCATTGATGAATCTTCAAAGCATATTCCTCAGACTAAAGAACATGTGGCTGAAGAAACCGCTCCTCATGTTGAGGCCACTCCTGATGAGCCCCTTGTTCGAAATCCTTAGTCGGCAGTAGTTGTGGCTCAAGTTCCTCACTTTGAAGAAGGGCTCAGAGGACTTATTGGGGGATACAAGCCAAATCTTTAACCCAAGCTACTTCAGCAATTAAAATGTATAAATAAACTCATTTTCCTCAAGGAGAATTCGTATGATGAACACCATTTCTTCACGGGTGCAAATCCGTATGACTCTCCGATGATAAGACAGAAGAGGTTCTGTACTTCCACACAAATGAACTTCTACGGTGTTGTGCTCTTTGGAAAGAACAAACTCTTCCAGCACCATCAAATTCCTCATGCACACATGGAATTCATTCATTGTTTCACTCTAGTCCCCATTGGTCTTCATGATGTTGTCCTCTTGCCGTTCTGCATGGATATATGTGATTGGAATGAAGAGCTAATTCTTTTATTATATACAACCTTGCATCTTTCTGGTGAAGCATAAGACATAAACACACGGGTTCTTGACTGGATGATCGAAGATACACACTACACTGCTCCTGCAATGGAATTGCTTCGTGTGGTCTTAGTTGGAATCCCATCAGAAGGAGCCAGATGCATCTATGATGAACCTGAATTGCCCAATCACATGATGCAAGTGCTGCTGAAGACTTTGGCTCCTTGGAAACCACCAAGAACCACATTCCTCGTCAAGGACCTGTTGTATGTGCCAACAAAAGTGCACCGCATCTTGACCAAAACCTTCAGTCCCATATAGGGTCACAACTCTAAAGAAGAAGATGTGGTGGGTTTCATGAAGAATTTGCAGTTCAACATCATTCATGGGATTCCCATAAATCTTCATGATTTTGCTCATGAGGACATTGGCCAACATTGCTCTGTCACCAGTTGAACTGAAATCTTATGTGTCGTGGATCATGAAATTCATAATGGCGAGATCCTCAAGTCCTTAGAAAGCTGATTTCCAGAATTACTTCAATTATCTGCCCCCACTCAAAGTCATCGAGAAAAACTTTAAGAAAATTGAACGTAAGGGCAACTATGTCATTGATGAAGGATCTCATCCCCTTGTTGGACAATTTCGTAAAGCAACATCCTACTCCACCAATGATGATATTGCGGCACGAGACTCTGTTGCAAAAGCCTCAGCTCAAATTCCTCGTGAGACTCTCCCGTTGTAACGCCCAAGATTTTTCAACTTTTATATTTTAGATTTCCTTGGAATTTTCAAATTTTGACTTGACAAGGACTTTGAAGTTTTCTTGCTAATCTTCATGAGAGAAATTTTTTGAGCTTCTTCTCCACCAAACAAATTCAGAAATATCCTCTTGGCCCTTTCTCAAAAATGAAATGGTTAAAAGAACATTTCTTTTATTCTTAATTTGGATTTCTTTTACTCTTAATTTGGACTTTTCCATAAGCCTATTTATTAATTCTTCAAAAAGAATTAATCACCACATTCTATTTTTAAATATTTTCTTACTCCTCTCCTTAGGCCTAAGATTGTTTTTGAATGTTTTCCAAAGATTTAGAAAGGATGGATCACCCGAGTTATTTGTTTTATTAAAGGGGGAATTTCTGTAATCAGTTTGAGCTCCAAGAACTTTTCAAAGGAACCTCTTTTTCCTTTGGAATCTTGACCCCAAACCTTGGTAGTTTTTTGTCCTTAGTATCCTCAACCTTTTCCTGCAAAAACTTTAGGTCCTCCAGTTTGAAAACGTCAAATTTGGTTTGACTGAAGTTTGACCCGAGAAACTCATTTTTGATTCAAACCTGCCTTAAATCCACCAAAAATTCTGAAATGTTTTGCAGCATCTTTTCTTCCAATGAGAGTGCTCCCCTCAAAAATTCAGCATCAAATTCTTTTCCTAGCTATGCTTTTATTTCTGTCGTGCACCTCACCTGCACCTGACTGAAGCTGTCTGAATTAAATTCAGACCAAACTTCAGACAGAGCGCAACTTCCCTCCCCCCTTCGTCAATCTCACCAATAGTAGTGCAATGGCTATTGCTCCTGTGCCTTGATCCTATCCGCCATGTCTACGGAAGCTTGGCCTCTTCGCCTCATCGGTAGCTCACCGACAGAGCCGACCAAAGCTCTCGCAGCGGCTCTGCAACCGCAACAACTCCTCGCTTCGATTCCGCGCCGCCCGGCACCGCCCCTTGCTCCTGCTGCCGCCGCGTGCCCCTCCTCGTTTGTGCGCTCCGCGAAGGCCGTCGCCACGCACCGTGTAGCTCATTGCACAGGTTCTGCAACCGTAATGCGCAGCAATGGCCGCGTCGTTGCCGCTTTGCCACGATCGATGACCAACCTTCCTTTGGTCAAAAATGGAGTCCTAGTGGTGATTAGGTTCGATCCTAGCCACCTAACATCCTGTCCAAGCTCTTGCATCGCCGGAATCGCTCGCCAGAGTTAATGTCGTAGCTCGTCTCGCAACGCCTATAAATAGAGCTCCCCTCTAGTGCTTCTGACCTCGCCCAGCTCTTCCCCATTCTCCATCTCCACCTCTAGGAACCAGCCGATCCAGGAAGGGGTCCCCGAGGGGCCTTCTTCCCAGCTCCGGCCGCCCCGATCCGCTTCGGGATCCGGCCACTTCCGTGCAGAGTAAGTAGAGGTAGGACCCCCTGAGGCCTTCGTTTGCATCCAGGAGCTCCTCCCCTGCTTACCCCGTGCTCAATTGCATCGTAGAGGCTCTGTGTCATCGATCTCCTCGCGTCACCGGAGTTGCTGCCGCCGGAGATCTGCTGTCAACGATGTGAGGCCTCCCCATTGTCCAATCCCTCTCCATCGGTCAGGCGAGTCAACGGCGAGTGCACCCGCACCCCCAACTAGCTCTCCTCTATCTCCTAGCGTCGCCGGTGATCGCCGGAAGCCTCTGGCGCTGGTGGTGCTTTCGAACCTGACAGGGGGACCCCTTGTGTCAGTGTCTCTCTCTCCCTCCGAAGCGTTTCGAAGGAAACGTATTCGGCCAGTAGCCATTTTCCTTTCGGGGAAACGTCTTTCCCTTCGGGCGTTTTGACCAAATCTTAGTCTAGCCCCTATTTCTATAAAAACTAATTACAAAATAGTCCCTGATAATGTTTTCGCCATAATTTTTGATCCATAACTTATTTTTCAGTGATTCTTTTTGCAAATTGTTCCTCGTAATGCCTACTTATTTTAAGATTTTTATAAAAATATTTTAAGACCAGTAGATAGGCAGTACCACTTATACCCTTGGTTGATCTATATCGTAGATTCCGACACCGAAATTACCGACATCAACTACACTGAGCTTGATCCCGACTACGTGGAACCAGGCAAGCTTGTTTGCTACTTTTGGTGTGTTGTTTGCTAACTTAGCTCATATTTATTATTCATCACCATGCATATCACGTACCTACTATACATATTTAATCATGATAAAAATATGATGATAATAAGTGATGGTTATGAAAGGTTGTGGAATAGCCTAGTCGCGCGGGACGTGATAGGTTATGGCCTTGTCATGGCTTGAGCACAATGGTGCTGGTATAAATTTGGTAAACTCTAGTGTCGACCTAGATCGAGTCTTGTTTGTGTCATACTTCTTGTCGTGCTACCACAGTTCCCTGGATAATGGGTTCGTTATAGTCAGTTGTAGACCTATTATCAGTCACACACCAAGTAGAGGGTCGGTATGAAGGTATCCATGGCCTTGGAATAAATCCAGTCATCCGGTCAGGGGGCATGGGTGTTTCCGGTCTGGGACCGGAAGGGAGGGCACTCCCCATAAGCGCGTGATATAAGTAATGTTGATCCCATGCTAGTCGAGGTCGGAGCCTCCCCATCTTATGGTTTTACCTTGGCAGCGTAGTTCGGGTGAATCCGGGCTTCGCGGAGGTAAAGTGGGTGTGTGATGATTCTGAGTGTCCACTTCTAAAATGTCGTACGCGGAATTAGTCATATTTACTATTGAAAACCGCGGGCTATGGTTAAAGAGTACACCCTCTGCAGAGTCAATACTATTCGAGTAGCCGTGTCCCCGGTCAAGGAGGTTGTTTGACGAGTCAAGTGTTAGTCCTAGAGTCGGTCTTTGGAGTATAAGTGATATAAATAATATTGGATGTGGTGAACCATATGATGATGCAAGACATTATCATATCATGTATTATTACTCTGGACTAACCCTTATGATTCTCATTGTTGGTTATCCTTGGGACGGTTCTACCTCCTGGATATTCAATATTTTATTCTTATAAGCCCTTTATGAGGTGTCGCTAAGACGCCCGACTGTGGCATTGTTTATTTCTCTTATAAGCCCTTTATGTGGTGTCGCCGAGACGCCTGACTGTGGCATTGTTTATTTCTCTTATAAGCCCTTTATGTGGTGTCGCTGAGATGCCCGACTGTGGCATGCTACTTTATTTATTGCATGCCCTTACTGTGGTGTCGCAGAGATGCCCGTTCGAGGCTTATTATTTATTTCATTTATGTTATGCCCTGTGTGTGGTGTCGCTCAGACGCCCAACGGTGGTTTATTTTACTTTTCCGTTACGGATATCTCGGGAGGACTACCGCCTGATTTATCCACATACTTATTTACTTTCTGCACATATAATGTGGATACAACTTGACTCTAACCATGCATAGTAAAATCAACTACATGCATCTCATCTGTTGTGCAAACTGTTTGCGAGTACTTCTCGGAGTAATCACTAGCTTGTTGTTGTGGCCAGATATGGATGAAGGAGACCTCATGGATGAAGAGTTCGATAGCGAGTCCGATGTCTAGAGGAGTCCTAGTCAGTCTTCCGATCCTCGAGTCCGTCACTGTTTTATTTCCACCGCTTCTGCCATCTCGAATGAATCGTTAAGCTTCACTCTGAGGCTTAGCGCGTAGTAGTACTCGTCATGTCACATTACTCTGATGTGACGTGCCCCCTTTATTTTCACGAGCAGTAGAGTTACCCTAAGACTTGGATATGTTGTAATAAATTGTAGAGAGACCCTCGCCCTACTTGTATTATATTGAGTACTACTGGTTTTCTGTATCAAGTGAAGTCTGTCAGTGGGAAATATTTTCTTCACTATAGACGCACATGGCTGATTTCCAATTAAGTCATTTATTAGGGAAACCGGTCATGACACCCGTGCGTGATGACTAACCGTGAACTTTTACTAAATCTTCATTAGAAGGTCGATCACAATCACAAGTAGGTAAAGTGTCCATTTGGCGCAATTGCGCGTGTTCTAACTGTGATGCATTATGTTGTGCGGAAGAATCACTATTATCTTCATGAAATATTTGATCCCACATGGGCCATTCTGTCTCACCTCAAGACTCCTGAAGAACTCAAGGAGTTGGAATTTTAGTAGGACTTTGATTGGTCGTGGCCTCCCAAGAAGAAATTCAAGAAGGTTCAAGTTCCTCCGCTGGTGACTAGTTCATTTTCTTCTTCACGCTCGATGGATGAAGGTGAGGATGTTGACGACACTGTTGCCGGGTCTTCATCAACAATTGACCCTGACAATGCTGGCGCTCCTCCACCACTAACAAGATGAAATTCTTCACGGGCATTAGTCCTCAATTTTATCCCTTTTCATCACTTGATGACAAAGGGGGAAATTTTGAGTTAGTCTTCAAGCGGGTCTACCTATATCGGCTATATTTCTGTTAAGTTGCTAATCTCGCTCTTCTGAAGTGTTTGGGTCTACGAGTAGTAAACTTATGTCCGGTGGTTGTCTGACACTTTTGAACCATTTTCTTCGCATGCTTATTACTCGCGTTGATTTATGCATGCATGCTGAATTTCGTGGGATAGCACTTTCCATCATGCATTTCGATTTGCTCATGATATATGATAAATGCATGTATGGATTACAAGATATAGGGGAGATCTCCATGGTATAAACCTACAATGTGCATTTGCAGTCCAAAGCAAATTCTTAAAATATGCACATCTTCAGTGGGAGTTTCTCTATACTTACACTTCATATACGTCAAACTATGTACTTACACTTCATATATTTATCCCTGTTGAAAACTTAACCTACTTGTCATCAATCACCAAAAAGCGGGAGATTGTAAGTGCAGCTAGTGCTCCTTAGTGATTTTGGTGTATTGAAGACTTATATGTTAAGAGACTAATATGTTTGTGAGTGTACATAGGCTATATAAGTCGATAGGAGTTTGAGTTATTCGAAGAATATAGACCCCTAAAAAATGAATGTCTCAAACTGAAGACTTTGATACTTTCTTGAAGATTTCGAAGACCCCTAAAAATGAATGTCCTTGAAGATATTGAAGCATGGACTTTGAAGCATGAAGACTTTTGTTTTCGTAGTTTCATTTCCTTTATTTTGAGTCATAGGAACACCATACTATTAAAGGGGGTCAAGGTAAACCTAAGGAAAAGTTTTCAAGTGATGCTCATCTCAAAACCTACACATACCCAATCCTTCGAGTGAAGCCTATGGAAATCATTTAGGGATTAGTGAATTTCTTCAGTGACACGGATGGAGATCTTCTGCTCCCTGAGAAAATTGATCTAACTAAGAGGTTAGGATTTCGCGAGTGTGAATTGCATGCAAGTGAGGAATATGAGAGACATGAGGACTTTCACACCTTGAAAGTTCAGACCGTTGTTGTGCCGCGCGCCAGCTGTCACCAAACCTTATCCACATAATGGTCATATCATTGGGCGCATTTATGTCAAATCATGTCGAGATTGCTCCTCGGCTATAAATAGCCGCCCCATAACCACTAGTTGGTTGTCTGCTCTGAGAGAGAACTTCATACTTGTCATTTGAGAGCATCCCATCCCCTGATGACTTTGAGAGAAAATCATGAGTGAGGAAAAACCCAAAACACCCGAATCAAATCCCGAAACCCAAAGTGATTGATCATCACTCTAGAGATTGTTCCTATGTGGAAGCGACGCTTGTTACCTTTGAAGACTGTGCATTTTCGAGACGGTTCGATCTCACTGGTCTAGGGCATCCAACAGCAAATTGTGGATTGTCGGGTCACCAAGTTTGTGAGGGTTTGGAAGTGTTCCCTGAAGACTTACCACGAGTGTTGGGCAAGGATTGTGTGTCCTTATATCAAGGAGAATATGGTAAGGACTAAGTGTCCTTGGACTTTGTGTCCTTTGGTTTAAATACCAAGACACTCCAAACAAGATGTACGATTGTCACAACAGTTCGAACTGGGTCATCAAATCACTGTCTTCACCGAGTACCTTGTTTTATTTCCTCAACCCATCTATTTCCACATTTATGTGTTGATGAAATTGATCACTACTATTTGAAGAATTTGAATGAAGACTTTCTCAATTTCCTCATCTCAAATTCTTCACCCCACTTGTTCTTCACCTGCTTATCCTGGTCACGCTACTTGTGCTAAGTGTTTGTTTCATTCCTTCATGATGACCATACGTTTGCCATGTTATGCTTACACATGTGTACTTATTTTGCTACAAGTTGTTCTTTACCTGGAAATTGCCTCACGGGGAAATTCCTGACGAACGAATTCATCAAAATCGCTTATTCACCCCCCTCTAGTTGATCTAACGCACTTTCAATCTGATAGACCGTTCTTGGCACACAGAGAAGTCCTTCATGAGGAAAGTGGTTGTGGGAGGTTTGGTTGGTGCCAAAGGCTTCTTCGGCACTTGCATCAGATGATTTGGTAGTTCAGGTTCATCATAGATGCATCTTGCCTCTTTTGAGGGAATAGCAACTTGGACCACACGAAGCAATTTTGTTGCTGGAGCAGTATAGTGTTTGTCTTCGGTCATCCAGTCAAGTATGTAGGTGTTGCTATCCTGTTCTTCCCCTAGAAATGTGTAGAGTTGCATAGTATTAAAGAATTAGTTCTTCATTCTAGTCATAGATATCAAAGCAGAGCGGCAAGAGTCCAACTTCATGAAGAACATTGAGGATTGGTGTGAAGCATGGAATGAACTCCATATCTACATAAGGAATTTGAGGGTGCACGAAGAGTTTGTTCTTCTCACAAACACAACATCGTAAAAGTTTATTAGTCTTGATGTACGAAACCTCTTGCGACTTTTTGTCACAGACTCATAGGGATTTTCACCCATGAAGAAATGATGTTCAACATAAAAATCTCCTTGAGGAATTTGGGTCGCTTTGTACCCTTGTATGGCTGAAGTGGCTCTCGCTGATGATCTGGATTGTATCTCCCAACAAGTCCTCTTGGCATGCTCTCTCTTTGAGGATCTTGTGCCACAACAACCGCTGACTAAGGATTTGGAACAATGGGTTCATCAGCAGTGGTCTTCAGGTTCCTCACCTATTGGCAGAGGAATTTGAGGTACAGTTTCTTCAAGCACTGGTTCTTTAGAGTGAGGAATTTGCGGAGCAGATTCATCAGCTACATTCTCATTTGCAATGGATTGAAGAACATGTGCAACAAGATCTTCAGTCATGTTTCATCTGGAACTTTGGTCAACAGATTCTTCTGCTCATGCAGCTGGTATTTCGTCTGGAATAGATTGCATCGGAGTAGGACGCCCATGAGACCCTGTTTTAATTTCTTCAGTTATAGCAGGGGCGTGAGGAATTTGACGGACTCGAGTGGCCAGTGGTGAATTTGGGTGAGTTGTTTCCCATATTCATCATTTATCACTGGGTGTTGCAACCAATGTCCACATCTTCTTCAATTTATTCAACTCCCGCGTCTTCAGGAGATAACTGAGGCGGGGGTGATGATACTTGAGGGGTTGAAGTGTTCACATCCACTTCAATTTCTTCATCGGTCGGCTCTGAGGAAGTAGTTGATCGGTTTTCTTCATCCATTTCAGAATAACATATTCTTTGCCAAACGGTACCATTTCATAGGAGGGTACTGAAGTGATGGGAGTTGCATCAATGGGCTCACTTGAAGAACTTGGCAAAGTTCCCAAGCGTTTGACCTCTTAGGATTTTGTGATGTTTGATGCCTTCCTCTACCGAGCGGCTTCTTTTTCAGCAGCTTTAGTTTTCTTCGCTTCTGATGTAGAAGGAAGTACCAATCTCTTCATCCTTGAGGATTTTGCTGTTGGAGAAGAGGGAGAGATTGGTGTAAATTCTTCACGCACGAATGATGTAGTCGTCCGGACAGAAGCATTTTCTTCACGGGCAGAAATTTCATTAGCCGGCCTAGCAGTTTCCTCTGGTGCAACAATGGAGGTTGCCCTGGCAGTTTCTTCTGCAGGTTTTGGTAGTATCTTCAGTAGTAGTAGTTCCTTCAGCACACCTACAATTTTTCCAAACACTGGAACTTCTTCAGCAGGTTGAGCAGTTTCTTCAGGCTGAGTGGAGGAGCTAGCCTGAGCAGTTGATGGTTGCGATGGAGTTGCAACCCTTGTGTTGTGTTCAGTGATGCCCTTGGTTGCTAGGTTGGCGAACCTGACCTTGGCACCTTTCCTGTCAACATGGTATCAACTGTATTCCTCACTAAGGTTTTTGATCTCAAACTATGCAAAGATGGGTTGTTCTGGAGTCAATGAGAGCATGTTATTCTTGAGAAATCGACCTTTCTTGGTCTGGTTCTCTCTCACCCTTTTGGACTTCTCAAACTTCCATTTTTCTTCGGCGATGAAACATCGTCATCACATGGCTTGGATCAGGTGGAAGATTTAGATCATCAATTGGTGTTTGAGGATTTTTGATACAAAACATCAATTAAGTCTAGCACAACTCCGGGGTTCAACATAAGAGGAATGTTGGTGCCCTTGGCCTGAGCTACTCTTTCGTGTTTGCTTCTGATGATTTCTGCCAGTTCGTCATCATCAGCTTCATCATCCTTAGATCTCGAGGGAACATTGAAGACCACCTTGTGAGGACTAGGTCTTTTGCCTCGTCTAGCATTCATCTTTTTCTTCATGACTACAACACTCGAAGAGGTGAGTGCGGATCCAGATGTAGATATTCCCGAGGGAATTGGGAATCCTACTATTCGCTGACATTTTGCAAGGTGCACTGGCATTGAGGACTTTGTGGATGTTACAGAGGAAGTTGCAACACAGTTGGAGGTGGTTGAGGTATTTTCTGTGAGGACTTTGAACTTGAAGACTTTGTATTCGCTGCATATTTCTTCACCAGAGATTGCTTTCGAGTTGTTGCAGTGGAAAATGCTTTTTCAGCTGATGAAGTGGCAGCAAGAGCAGAAATTGCAAGGTTGAATTGCCTCGTTGCTTCTACAAACATCTTTTGCAGCTTGTCTCTCTCCTTGGGAAATTCTTCACCACTTATGATGTAGTCGATTCAGCAACTTCGCCTTCACCGAGTGGAGGTCTTGGGCATGGAGGGTTTACTTTGAATTTCTTCATCTATTTAGCAATAACATATATGTACTCCCTCTGTTCCTTCATCCATCTCCTCTCAATCTTATGGATGCGTTTTTTGTGCTTCTCCTTGGTCTCCTTGCCATAGATTTCATCATCCGAAGTGGAGTATTCATCATAGATATCCTCAAGGATATCATAAGCAGTGTTGGTCTCTGCCTTCTTTCCTCCTTTCTGAGGTCTTTTCCCTTCAATCATTTTCTTCACTTTAGGAATTTGTGCTTTTGATGATTCTGAGGAAGTGTGCAAATTTTCTTCAAGGAATACTTCAAATGGTTAATTTTATGAGAACCTGGAGATTCATTAGCAGACATTTTGTATGTGTGAACAGAGTATGGTATTGATGAATTTGAAGAGGTCATATGCATTCTCAGAATTTTTTCAAAAAATATCAAGTTGAGAAATTTGACTATAGGTGTATTGAAGAATTTTGCTAAGTGTTGTTGATGTAGGTTCTAGAGTTGTGAAGATTCGAAAATTTACACAATTGAGGAATCTTTGAAGAAATACATGACTTAGTGAAGTAGTTCAAGGGAAATGAAGTTTCTATAGGTGTTTACTGGATTGATTTGTGGAAATATAAACACCTTTTGAAGAAATTGTGAAATCATAAAGGCCAATAGGGTAGTAAAATTAGCTTTTATTTACCCTTGCCAAAGAACACGATGAACACGGAGTGAGAAAGGAAGAAGTCCATCAGTTCAGATCTCTTGCGCCCTAACTCGGCGGCAGAAGACAACTACGACCGGGGCGGAGCGAAGATTCCTGCGGCCGGCGTGAGTACGACGATGAGGAGGTTGAGGCAGCTAAGCTCTTCCTCACCAACAATGATGGAGAGTAGCGGCGGCGCTGGGCTGAACTCGAGTGGGAGGAGAGGTGGAGTAAATGAGACAGTGAAGAGGTGAAGGGGCTATTTATAGCGGAGGTAAAAACCTTTTGTCCTGAAGATTTTGGACCACATTACCCCTGACCCTTCCTATCCATGTGACATATGGCACCCACGTACAAACAAGTGGGGGTCATTGGGGGTCGTGGGTTATCCAATCATGGGAAGTGGGATCGGTTTGAGGGCCAACAACCGATTTTTTTTATAAAATAATTGAAGGTTCGTTTCAAAAACTCTTCAGCTCACAAGGACCTAGTGAAGGCTTTGAACGGGTTCCAAGTAGAATGCATATGAATAATTTGTGAATAGACTGGGTTCAGCTTAGCATAGAGGGAGAATGGGTTCAATCACATTCACATAGAACAAAATCAATTTGAAGAATTAGCAATAAGTGAATGTTGTTGAGGACTATGAAAGCTCATATATATATATATATATATGTGTGTGTGTGTGTGTGTGTGTGTAAAGTCAATGAACAACACATGTTGAAAAAGTTTGCAGAATTTAAACATATTGACGAATTTGCAAACTTGAGGAATTTGAAAAATTTGAAGAATTTGCAAAAATCACAATTTTGAAGAATTTCAACCTTCGTTGGTGGCATGACCCACCGTATAAGAATGATGATTTCAGACACCGCGTACAATTGTCGTAGGGTTCTGAGTATGATATTCTTCTTTCATTTCTTCACTCTCAGAGTGTTCGTCTTCATTTTTGAAGAAAAACGTTACTTTGTGTGTTGCACATCTAAGCCATCAATTTTGAATGAGTGTTAGGATGTGTGTCCTTTCACACAATATTCGAAGATTCTAAGATATTTAGCTCACACCATGATACTTGTGATCTGCGTTGAGTTTTCCATGAAGAGGAACGGGTTATCGAGGCACAATGTGGGTAAGTATTTCCCTCAATTATGAAACCAAGGTTTGTCAAACCAATAGGAATATCAACCACAACCGTTTTCAGCGGCTGCACACAAAAGAACAAACAACTTGCACCCAACACAGGCTAGAGGGTTGTCAATCCTCTTGCCTTTTTATTTGCAAGCCAATGAGGTGTGTAGATAATTGTAGATAGCAAGATAAAATAAAAACAAGTAAATGATAGCAAGTTATTGAAGGTTTTATCAATATGTTGTGAATATATCTAGGGGGCATAACTTTCCCTAATGGCATCTCTCATGAAAAATAGCATACGGTGGGTAAAAAATTGTTGTTGGGCAATTGACAGAAAAGCAGATAGTTATGCAATATTCATGGAAATTATCATGTGTATATAGGAATCACATCCATAAATAAATTGGCCATCTCCTGCATGCACCTATTACTATTACTCCTCTCATCGATCGCTATCCATCATGCATATAGAGTATTAAGTAAGAAAGAGTAATGCATGGAGGACAATGACTTGATGTAGACAGAGTAAACTCAAGCAATATGAATAAACCCCATCGTTCTATCCATAGTAGCAGCAATACAAAGACGCATCTTGTCCCCTTCCGTCACTGGGATATAGAAATTCGCGAGGCTGAACCTACCACAACACATCTCTCTCACCGAAGAAATATCGATCTAGTTGGCCAAACCATTTCAATAGATCGGAGAGACTTACAAATCTACCATAGTCATGCACATAGAAATCATATAAGTATTCATAGGAGACTCAGATATTTATTATGAATAATCTGAACACATACCCAGAATTCATCGAATCCAAACGAATGCACCACACAAAAGGAATTTTCTTACAAATCTACCACAATTTTGATGACGTGTCCTAGCGGGTTTGCTTCATCCATAGCAGTTGAGCACAACACGAAGTAGCAACAATATACTCATCTTCACAAGTGGAAAGTGATATGCAATTTTATTTCTTCGAGGACCAGCAGACTAAGGATTGCCCAAAGAAATGGCATGTGACTTATGTTGACTTGCAGTCCATGCGATCAACAACATAGCTAGAGTGAGTATATCCAACAAGATGAAGATTTGAGCCCTTGGGGTACCATAATCCAAGCGCTGACGTGTTGGCCAGATATCGAAGAATATGCTTCACCACCTTATTTTCTGATTCCTTCGATGTTGTGTGGAAACGGGCACACATGCAAACAGTAAGCATAATATCTCGCCTAGATGCACATAGGTACAATAAGGAGCCAATCATGGAGCGATATACCTTCCCATCGAAATCTTTGCCATTTTCATTAGTGCAAAGGTGGCATTTTGTAGGCATTGGGATTTTGACGCCTTTGCAATCTTGCATGCCGAATTTCTTCGCGACATCCTTGAGGTATTTCTCTTGAGAGATGAAAATGTCATTGCTTTGTTGACAAATTTGAAGCCCTAGGAAGAATTTCAACTCCCCCATCATGGACATTTGATATTCCTCATTCATCATAAAGCCAAATTTGTCACTGTAATGTTTGTCAGTACAACGAAAGATGATATCGTCTACAAATATTTGACATACGAATAGTTCATTGTCATAAGATTTTGTGAAAAGAGTTGGGTCAAGTGAACAAGGTTTGAAGCCTGTCTTCATGAGGAATTCCTTTAGATTATCAAACCACACCCAATGGACTTGCTTGAGGCCATAGAGACCCTTGTTGACTGTGTAGACTTCCTCAGGATGCTTTGGGTCTTGAAAACCTGATGACTGAGCAATGTATACTTATTCCTCAAGCTTACCATTGAGGAATGCACTTTTCACATCCATTTGATATAAGGTGATATTGTGATGTTTAGCATAAGCAAGCAATATATCAATAGTTTCAAGTCTAGCAACAGGTGCAAAAGTTTCATCGAAGTCAATTCCATCAACCTGCGTGTAGCCCTGTGCTACAAGACAAGTCTTATTCCTCACCACCTAACCATTTTCGTCTTACCTATTGTAGTAGATCCACTTGGTACCGATGATGTTGTGCTTGCGAGGATTTGGCTGCTTCACAAGTTCCCACACGTTGTTGAGCTTGAATTGATCTAGTTCCTCTTGCATTGCTTGAGTCTAGTCAGGCTCCATGAAGGCTTCATCAACCTTTGAGGTTTCTGTTGGGGATGTAACCCCACGATATAACTTGCCCTATTGGGTTGGGTCACCCTAATGGCGGCTCATAAGCAGTATGCCAGGTGGACTGAGACGCGGAGGAACAAGAACGACAAGGCGGCTTAACAAGTAAGCCGCCTGGCGGCCCAATACCCGAAGAAGGCGAATCAAGGCCTAAGAGGTGGAAGGCGCCCATAGTTTCCTTGCTCCGGAGGCAAGGTGAGTTAGAGGCCTACTCAGTCAAGAATCGCAACACTGCTTAAACCATTGTAAGCCTAGGGCCTCGACCTGTATATAAAGGAGAGTCCCAGATGACAAAAGACTTAAGTTACAATCGATCAATAGCTAGGTCAAACGAATCCGCTCGCTTGTAATTGATCTCCAAGCAATACACAGAAAGCAAGACATAGGCTTTATGTCAATCCCAAGGGGGCGAACCTGGGTAAACCATGTCCCTCGGTTCTGATAACCCCAACAAGCGAGTCACCCAGTTGAGATGGCCTCACGTCTAAGTCTTTACATTACAACATTTGTCGTGACAAAACCATGACAGTTGGCGCCCATCGCGGGGCCAGCGCACAGTAGTTTTGAGTTCTTGAAGGGCTCTTTCCCAGGGCTCGAGGGATACGTCATTGGCAGGGTGACAAAAAGTCATCGTGGAAAAATCTACATCGACGATGCCGGCTGGGGTTCCGAGTTAGGACTCAAGCCTTACATCTGCACCGACCTTGTCGAGTCGGCTTGGTGCGTGCAACGCTCCTGTAGTTAACCCGACCAGAAGCATGTATTTACTGGTTTTGTGCAAGGCGCAGAACTAGAGGAAAACTCTGGGTATGGAGGAGAGACTCTCAGTTGTTCAGATGATGAGTCCTCAACCGAAGAGACATATTCAGTTTATCTCCTAAAAACGGCGGGCTTGGGGGCTATTCCGATGGCAACAGTATTTTGGACCCTTATGAGCCGTCATGCCATGCCACAATATTCATGCCCAGGATGGCGTCGGCTCTCAATTCCGTGGTGGCTAAAGCAGCAACAATACTTGACCTTTCTCCTCCGGCTCTTGGGGCGTTTGGTTCGGTTAGGCCACCGCCTCAAGTATTGGGTGAGCTGATGACCACCCTGACAACCTTACTTGGGACCGAGATCACTTTGGAAAATCAAGCGGAGCACAATGCGGAGATTGGAAAGATACAAGCACAGACAACCATGGTCCAGGAAGACATTAACGCTGAGAGAACCCACACAGGTGCACTTCATGCCCAAGTGAACGCGGAAGCAGAGCGTTTAAAGGCGGATGCATGGCAGCTCAGCCTTGATCGAAACACATCCAATGCAGTTATTTGGAGGAGGCACTAGAGTCGTTTACCCCGATCTATGAGCCGACGTGTTTGTTCAACTCTCCAGGAGGATGCCCAAGTAATCGAGGAGTCATGGATATGCTCCAATTAACTCATGAGATGCCTGGGGGCAGGGCGGCAGCTGAACATAACCGGCCAGAGCCGACCCGCAGAGAAGATCCGTCTTAGACCTGCACCCGTCCAAACGACACTGCAATGCTTCTTGACCCCGCCAGGGCACTTCTCCAACATAATGGATAATATGGTGGCAGCGGCGACCCGACTTACTGTGCTCCCTATTGTTGGTTATTCACCAATCATAGTGGAAGCCTAGAAAGCCATTGAACTATTGCAAACAATGATAGCCCAACAAGCTCATTATTCATATAGTCGACAATGCATGCAGTCAACTCCTCTGCCAAGTTGTAGCTATAGCCGACACGTGGAGTCGCCAGCCGTCTCCAGTAGCAAGCGACGTCGGAACCCGCCCTAGAATGATCCACCCAATGATGCTCAAACAGTTGTGGATGGGGCAAGGGCCCATCAAGAAGCGTAGGTAGCAAATTAGGGGGCTTATTAGCTGCCCCCGGTGGTCCCTTCACCTTTGGTGGCCGTCGGGTCAAATACTAGAACAATCTGAGTTCCATGTTGGTGCCGGCTCTACGTAATGGGTGCATTCCTAAGGAATTTAAGGGACCTCGTAAGGTACGTAATTGCACGACAAATCTTGAGACCGTGGCTTGGATTGAAAGCTATGATTTGGCTATGGACATGTTGGATGTTAGCGACGTAGTATGTTCTAAGTACTTCACCATGATGTTGGAGGGTCCGGCTCATACATGGTTGAAGACCCTGCCACCCAATTCCATCAACTCCTCGACAGAGTTGAAGGAGCGCTTCGTCGGGAATTTCCAAGGGACTTGTAAGAAACCTATGACAATTGTGTATTTGGGGCATTCCATGCAGCGTGAAGATGAGTCGGCCCATCGTTGGGCCCGCTGGATCGACACCATTATACACTCTTCACATAGCATTGCAGTGTCTCAAGCTGTACTCATTCTAGAGAAAAACTGTCACTTCTAGCCTCTGAAGAAAAAATTAGGGAGGCTTAAGCCTAAGTGCCTGTATATGGGCAATCTCATGGATGCACTTATGAGGTATGCCGACTCTGATAGCACAAAATACCCTAATTCAGATGATGTCAAGTCTGGAAAAGGAAAGAAAAATGGCGGTGGTAAAGGTCCGCGACAGAATGCCCCGATGCACAATGGTAATAACCAAGGTAACGATGGAAAGAGCAAGTTCCCAGATGGCGGGTCATAATTTGTGGCCAACACCAACGCAGGGTTTAAAAATCAGCGTTGTAACAGCAAGCCGCCATATACTAGTGGAAAGCCGGATTTTTTGAGGTGGCTCTTAATGCGTCTTATCCAAAGCATAGTTATCCGGATAAGCCATCTTCTCATGCTTGGGTGGTTTGAATTTTCATGCAGGAAGCGCTTAACCAGATGTTTCAATAGTGTCATGGCAACGACAATGGGCCTCTAGACGGATCATGTGCCGAAGGATTCCAGGGATCCAGCTTTGGCAAGGGAGCTCAAGTTCCCGCTATCAAGGCCAAGGGAGCCACGGTGGTCACAGTCAGCAATCTGATCAAGGTAATCAGCAGCAGCACAATCAATTGTGCTATAAGAGTAATCCTAAGCAGTTAAGCGGTGGCCAGTACCATGTATTTACTACGAGCACCTGAGCGGGATCAAAAGGTCCGAAAAGGGCGGTTCACATGGTTGAGCCGGTCGTACGACAGTATTTGAAGTGGTCTGAACACACGATTACTTGGAGCCCGACAGATCACCTGCCCCGGGTAGATAATCCGGGTCACCTATCCTTAGTGGTGGCCCCTCAAGTGGGCAATTATAAGATTACTAAGGTACATATGGATGGTGGCAGCAACATTAATATATTTTACTATGAAACTTGTCGACGAATGAATCTAAGAGAGAAGGATCTTAAGCCATCCTCTACTATTTTTCATGGAGTGGTGCCCAACAAGTTGACTTATCCTATAGGAAGGATTGCTCTGGAGGTAGACTTTGGTAGTGATAACAACTACGGGGCAGAGACATTGTAGTTTGATGTAGTTGAGATCAAAAGTCCATATCACGCGCTATTCGGACGGCCGGCTTACGCCAAATTCATGGCTCACCCTTGTTACATATACTTACAGCTCAAAATGCCAAGACCTAAGGGAATGATTACGGTGTACACAGATCGTCAAGTTGCCTTGGAATGTGAAGAAGGAGACACTACTTATGCAGAAACGGCTTGTGCTGCAGAGGAGCTTAAGTTTTACCAAGACAATTTTAACCCGAATCATATGACCCCGCTAAAGAAGACCACCACTGAGAAGTACCCTCTCCTCAAGTTCCAGTCGGCTGAAGATACAAAACAAGTTGATTTTTTCCCCGACAAATCTTCTCAGTAGTTCACCATTGGGACAGTCATGGATCCCAAATAGAAAAGCACGCTCATCAAATTCATCCGTGAGAATTGTAACATCTTTGTATGGAAACCTTCTAACATGCCAGGTGTACCGAGAGAACTCATTGAGCATCACCTTAATGTGGATCCTAAAATAAAGCGAGTCGAGTAATTCATCTGTCTCTTTAATGAGGAGAGGTGCAAGGCGATAGGAGAAGAAGTGGCCCGACTCTTAGTTGTCTGGTTCATAGTGGAAGTTTTTCATCCTAAGTAGTTGGCTAACCCGGTGCTTGTGCTCAAGAAAAATGGCGCATGGCGTATGTGTGTGGATTATATAGATCTCAATAAGGTTTGCCTAGCTGATCCCTTTTCCCTCCCACGTACTAACCAGATAATTGATGCAACGACGGGTTGGTAGAGTCTGTGTTTCCTGGATGCTTATTCTGGTTATCATCATATAAAGATGGCGGTTGAGGACCAGGAGAAAATGACTTATATCACTCCCTTTGGAGCATTCTGTTATGTGTCTATGCCTTTTGGGATCAAAAGTGCTCACGCGACTTACCAGTGTTGTGTGCAGAATTGCCTCCATGGACAAATTGGGCGCAATGTTCATGCTTATGTTGATGACATTGTGGTAAAGTCAAGGAAGAAAGATTCCTTGCTTGAAAATTTGATGGAAAACTTTGACAATCTCTGAGTGTACAAGATGATGCTTAACCCGACCAAGTGCATTTCCGAGGTAATTGCAGAAAAATACTAGGTTTCCTGGTTTCACAGAGGGGCATTGAATTACCGGCCTATATCAATGATGTGTAGCACCTCGCGGGCTGCATCGCGGCCCTCAGTTGTTTCATAAGCTGCCTGGGTGAAAAGGCGATTCCGCTTTACCACATGATGAAAAAGACTGAGAAATTCGTCTGGAGTGCTGCTTCTAATGAGGCCTTTGAAGCACTTAAGAGGCAGTTGGCTGAGTCGCCCGTCTTGGTGGCTCCGATTGACAAAGAGCCTACGCTCGTGTACATGGCGGCTATTAATCGAGCCATCAGCGTGCTAGTTGTTGTGGAATGCAAGTAGGCAGGGAAGGAGTGCCCGGTCCAACGATTGGTTTATTATGTGAGTGAAGTGTTATAAGGGTCCAAGCAAAGGTATCCACATTGGAAGAAATTACTGTCTGGAGTGTTCATGGTTAGTCACAAGTTGAAACATTACTTCCTCGAGCATCCTATCACTATATGATCAACTCGGCTCGTGTGAGGGAAATCATCCAGAACAAAGAAGCTACAAGCCGGATTTCTAAGTGGGTAATTGAGCTTGGGCCTCATCATTTGAAATACGTGTCGAGGACTGCTATCAAATCTCCAGCATTCATTGATTTCATCAATGACTAGACAGAGTTACAAACACCCAAGGAAAGACCTGATAATACATATTGGACGATACACTTTGGAGGATCCAGGCAATTGGAAGGCTCGGGGGTTGGAGTTATTTTGTCTTCCCCACGAGGTGACAAGGTTTGCTATGTCCTACGGCTTATGTTTCCATGTACTGGGCTTGATGATTTGTTACATGAGCTCTGTATGGCTAAGGAAATGAACTTAAGCCGCGTGATATTCTTGGGAGACTCATACCTCATTGCACATCAAGTTTCAAGGATGTGAAATTCTAAAGACCCGCTCATGGCGGCTAATCATCAAGTGGTGACTAATATTGCTAGTCACTTTAAAGGATATCAATTGGATCAAGTTGACCGACGGCTTAATGAGGTGGCTGATGCATTATCCTGGCTAGGTTCTCAGCATAAGCCGGTTCCCCCCCAATATGTTCATGGATGTGTTGCATAATCCTTCTGTCAAGATTCCTTCAGAAGAAGTCTGGCTATCATATACCCAGAAGGGTTGTTGGTGACGATGCTACAAGAAACTCCAGATTAGACAGTACCTTATGAGGCTTATTTAACCCGGGGTGAGCTTCCGGATGAAGAGCTATTGGCCTCGCAGATCATCGGGTGATCTAAGTCCATGACTATTATCAATGGCAAGTTACATGGACGCAGTGTAAGTGACGTGTTTCAATGATGTTTTTGCCCTGACGAGGGTAGTGAGATTTGGCATGAAATTCATGCAGGAGATTGTGGTCATCAGGCATGGTTTCTATTGGCTATCAGCTCACACTAACGTAGAGGACACCGTTCACAAGTGTGGTGTCTGCCAAAAGTTTGCATGACAAGCTCATGTGTCAGCTCAAGAATTACCGATGATTCAAATAACTTGGTTGTTTGCGGTCTGGGGGCTTGATATGGTTGGGCCGTTTAAGATGTCTAAACATAAAGGACTCCCTTTTTGGTAGCAGTTGATAAATTTATCACGTGGGTTGAGGAAGAGCCGGTGAGCAATTGTGAGGCGGCAACTTTAGTTCAATTTGTGAAAATGTTGATCTTTCGCTTTGATTATCATCATAGTATCATCACTAAGAATGGGGAAAATCTTTCTAAACGTGCTATGAAGACCTTCTATTAGGACGAGCATATCTGGCTTCATGTTTCAGCGATGGCCCATCCACAATGTAATGGCCAAGCAGAGCATGCTAACGAGGAAATATTATGAGGGATTCAACCCCGACTCTTGGTTTCTTTGGCGCGTACTCCGGATTGCTGGCTTGAAGATCTTACTGCCATCCTCTGGAGCAAAAGGAATACCCCTAACACATCAACTTGCTACATGCCGTTCTTTATGGTTCACAGTTCTTCCAAGTGACATACGTCATCACTCGCCCCGAGTGTTAGCTTACGTTGAGATGGGTATTGAGGCGGCTCAACAAAATTAAATTGATGCCTTGGAGGAGGAACGTGATCTGCCAACAGCTCGATCTACAATTTATCAGCAAGACCTTCGTCTTTATCATAGTCGAAGAATTCGCAACTGGAGTTTCCAGAAGGGCGACTTAGTGCTCCGTTTGATTCAAGACCAGACATGTATGCATAAGATTTCGCCTCCTTGGGAAGGGCCCTCTGTGGTTAGCAATAATCTCCATAATGGGTCATATTATATGATCAATATAGGAGAACACAATAAATTACGTACCTCTCAGGTGAATATCATCAGGCCTTGGAACATTGCTCATCTTCGGCCTTACTATATTTAAAGCCATTGGCTTTAGTCACTGTGCATACCTACATTATGTACATATGATGATCAAGCATAATAAAGTTGGAATCTCCAAAACTCGGGGCCTCTATCGTTTTATTTCATATATTGTATGGGTTTTTATTTCCTGATCATGGCCATTTGGGGGCTTCCAACTCATCGACTTTAGCTTTCTTACCCTCTTGACCCGGTGCAATGCCACAATACATTGGTCACTTGGGGTTTCCAACTCATCGAGTTTATCCTTTTTACCTCTTGCCTGATGCAAGGCCACAAAACATCGGTCATTTGAGGGCTTCCAACTCCGAGTTTAGCTTTCTTGCCTTCTTGACCCCACGCAATGCCACAATACATTGGTCACTTGGGGGCTTCCAACTCATCGAGTTTAGCTTTCTTACCCTCTTGACTCGATGCAGTGCCACAATAAATTGTCACTTGTGCGTTTCCAACTCATCGATTTTAGCTTTCTTACCCTCTAGACCCGGTGCAAGGCCACAAAACATTGGTCATGTGGGGGACTCTAACTCATCGAGTTTAGCTTTCTTACACTTTTGACCTGGTGCAATGCCACAATTATGGTTAAACCTACCTATTCGCAAGATGCTTCTCCAAACAAGGTAAACCCGTGTACTCTCGATAAGTCAATTCTTAGGGATCATGAACTTATCCAAGTTAAAACACGCTTGTGTCATGTGAGAACCGACAAATCAGAAAGCGATAATACTCCATTACCTCATGAGCCGCCTTCTTTTTAACTTGGTTAAACCTGCTTGTTTGCAAGCTGCTACTTTGACCTAGTGTACTCTCGATAAGTTGTATCCGAATTTATCAGGTTAAAACATCAATTGGTAATGTGAGGGCCGACTTACAAAAAGCGAGGATAAAAAGTGGCTATCATGCTAATTTCATAGAAGCAAGACTTGAGCCTCGAAAGCCAGTCTTTTCGTCGAGCCTCGCAATCCCCAGGTCAAAAGAGTTCCACGTTATTACAGCTCATCACTAAGTCTTCATCGACCATGAGTCGCCAGATTATTGATCTGATTTCTTTTTCTAATGACTATAAGTCTTCCATCGATAATTTGCCAAATATTTCCACTTCAAGGAATTATTTGGTGGAGTTTTGTTTGCAGGTATACTTTTGGCAAAAAGACAGTTTATCAAAATCAAGTGTAAACAACATGCTGCAGAATTCCAAACAAAGGGCAAAAGCAAATTGACAGACTTTTTGGTTTACAAATCGTTCGTCATAAAATTCAGACGGGATCAAAAGTTATAAACATGCACGTGGGCACGCCACCGGCAACCAACTATTTGCTTAAAGTTGTTACATGGCTTTAATTGAGCCCGAAATTTGGGCTCAAAGTTTTTGACTAAAGAATACTCCTATGACCCGACTTTTGTGTCATCTAGATTAGATCCATGTGGGCTAGTACTCGGTTGACCTCTCACGTGTGCTGCTTCTTGGTTATCCTGCGCCATTTCTTTTGTTTCTTGGATCTGAAGGCTGTCCACATCCCAGTTGACATTGCTCAAGGCTTGAAAAATAGATTCTTCATTTAATTTGGAGTATGGGTCAACATCAGGGGCAAAAGTATGCTTACGACATTGCGGAGTCAGGTCAACAGCTTCAAAGGTTGGCGGCTGAACTCGCAAGTTGTTGTCGTCATAAGTCGGCTGATATTTCTTCAGATATTTGCAACGAGTTGACTGGCCGACACTTGAGATTCTTTTACACAACAAACATAATCAACATCAGACAATTCTGACCCGTCGTCCTTATACTAAGGAAATCCTTGTGCTATTCCTAGATGATCTAGAACTGCTGAATAAGCTAAGGCCCGACTGAAAGAGGGCATTGCACCTGCTTGGGCGGCTGATATTTTCAGTTCTTTGATCTGCTATGGAATCATTGAGAGTCGCCTCAGTGTATCCTAGATGAACTTCACCGGGTTTTCATCACCCATGACACCTTTGATGGTGCAGAGACTTTGACCATATAATTGTTCAACCAAAGAGTATACTCCTTTTAGTTGCATCAGGTTGTTGTCCTAGATATTGCACGTTCGCTTGCCCGCAACAAATTCAAATGTATGAGTTGATAGGTGAGTCTTTATTCATATATGGTTATTTGATTAGATTATCACGAGCTCATAAGGATTTTTCCGAAAGATGGCTTGGATCATATGAGAGATATGCCACTTTAACCAGGCAATTCTTCAGCAACATGTTTCAATTGACCTTCGACGTCTTCTGCATTCTTGATCAAGGCGGCTTTTTCAGTCTTGTAAGATTTCTTTTTAATTTCAAAGTCTGCCTTGATTTTCTCCAATTCTTCCAATGAAGATTGCAGGCTCAACTCAGTTTTAGATCGGGCGGCTTGCTCTAGTCCCAACTCTTTCTTTAAACCGGTCACAATGAGATATCACTTTAAAGATATTTCTTTACTCCTAAGCCGGCAGCAAGGTGCCGTTTGACTTTTTTGGATTATGACAAGCTGTAGCGACCCGACTCAAGACGAGTCAAGCCTCTGTGTTTCTGTGCCATCCCTGGATCAGTATGCTGGCACACACAGTACATCAATGTATATATCAAAGTGAAATCACATGTAAATAGCGTAAAACTGATATATACCTTAAATATCTCAGCGGAAGCAGTCAAGGGAGTGGAGTCCCAATAAACACCAACGGCAAGTTGAGTGTAGACCGTAACCCTGAATCGTACTCTTACTCGTCGAAGAAAAATATCTGCAACATAAGACGTTGCAGCCGTGTAGGTCAGCATATTGAATATGCCGGCAAGTCACAAGAGAGGGGTAAAATAATAATCAACTATCTCTACATGCATATTTGGTCGGTGGAGCTAAGTTTTGCATAAAGCCAGTTTTATCCTACAACAAGAGGGGTTGAAAGCAAAATGTTACTACAAGGTTTGTAGTTAACGAGATGGTTCCGCCAACCAGTTCTCGTACCCGAGTTGTCAATAATTCCCACATCAAATATATTTAATGGTGTTGAGAAATCCAGATAACTTCAGTTCCTTTGGCTCAAGTTGTCCATGACCGTGGACACGGCTAATCGATTAGGTTGAGTACTCTGCAGAGTTTTGCACACGTTCCCCACAAGATTTGATCGCCTCCGGGTTTGTCCTCGCACTTCAGGGTGTTTGAAGACCGGATGATCAAAACATGGTCTTTCAACGGGTCCCTCTGAATCCCCGTCGGTGCCCATCCATTCCTACCGTTCGTCTACATCTGCTAGCACCGCCTGTCCAGAGTCGCCGCGTTGTCCAACCAAGCCAGAGCCCATAATGACTTGTGGCTGTGCAGGTAAGCCTTGGGTCTTGAAAATATCCGTCCGTCTCTTTGAGCCTGGGCGAAGCTTTCCGCAGGATGACATGGCCTCTCCAGCATCCCGGGCATCCACTGGGTTTTCCAGGGAGCCGATCAACCGTCCTCCACCCAGTGTTGCATTGCGTCCGAGGTCTTGAAAATCTTGTCTTAGTCCGGTCTTGATTATTATATCAACCTCGCATCACTCGTGGTATACACTCAACCGATAACCCGTCTACTCAAGCATAGCGAATATAACATTGTCGTCCCGGGGCCATGTATCGGGGTGTTGTGTTCCTACCACATGAATACTACAACTTACACTAAAGTTTCCAAGTACCTAGGCAGCATGCAAATTGGGCAAAGAAGGTGATCTACTATGCATTGAAAACATAGGTAAAATAACATGATCAAAGATGACTTGCCTGTGATGTTGACGAAGAAGAGTTTCTCGAGAAAATAACTTGATAGACTACTCGTCACTCTCCGATGAAATCTATATAACAAACATATCGTTCACATAAGCACTCATACTAGCAATCATTCTAGCAATCAAACAAAAGAGAGAGAGCGAACGAGAAACCGAAAGAAACTTCAAATAAGACTAGGGAGTCTTCTACTACATCAAACACTAAAATGATTTTTGTCTAACAGAAAATAATAACAAGGAACTAAGATATAAATCTAACTAAGATAAAATAAAGTATCTTTCACAAAACTTTTTGAAATTATTCCCAAACGGGATTTGAAACAGTGGGGAAACCAATTGCAAGTTACTAAGGAACTAGAATTGATTTCATGATAAAAAATAAAAATAAAATCAACACTTGTTGCAAAACTACTGTTAACTAACATAAACAAAACAATAATCATTATGAAATAATAAAGAAAATATTTTAAAACAATTTACAAAAAAATAATAGCCATAGTCCTAAAAGAGCTAAAACAGAATCTGTTTTGGTAAAAACCCCAATTAAAAATATTTTAAAATTTTTTAAGCTTAAACTACTGAAAGCTATGATTAATAGGAAGCAGCAGAAAAAAGAATCAAATTAAAAGCTATTTTTAAACTCCCGGAATAAGCAAAACAAGCTTTAATTCAAATCTGATCTAACTCAATTTTTATAAATCCAAACATATACAAATTATATATCTACAGAAACTGCATAACATTTGTGATCCAACACAAAAAGAATCACCTAATTTGGAGTTATAGACTAATAGATATGAATTTTCTAAGATTGCAATTTTCTGAAAAAACTGCAATACGGGATTTCGTGAATCTTACCATGGGTGACACACAGGAAGAACTCCGGCGAGGTAGCTGCTCCGGCGAGGTGGGGAGGTCGCCGGCGGGGTGGGGAATCGACGGAGGACTAGCACGGCAGGGGGTGGGGCCCTAGAGAGGCTCGACAGGGGTGATGGGGAAGCGCCACGAGACCTACTGTACTCCGTTCTTGACAGGAAGATGATGATGGTGGCACCGTGGCTACGAGCAGGGAGAAGGCGAGGTGATGGGGAAAATGGAACGAGGAGAGGAGGGGCGTTCTTATAGGGGTGGTGGGAGGCGCCGGGAAGGAAAAGGGCTTCGCGAATCCCGGAGGTGGGGATTCTCTTCTCCATGGAAGGAAACTTCCTGTGACGTGAGGGAGAGAGGAGGAAGAAGATGATCCTCTGTTGGGCCAAATTTGGAAAGCTCTTAATGGGCTAGCTCCTATTTCCTAATAAAAGTGATCTCCTTCCTATTTTCAAAACTAGGAAACTAAAACGTTAAAAAGGAAATCAAATCAATTCGGAATAAAGAGTTTTTATATACTAAAATTATCAGAAAAATAAAATATAGATGATGGGCATTTTTCCACGGCAAAAATAAAACTTCAGAAAAAATGTTTTTCCAAAAATCCCTAAAAGGATTATTTCTTTTTGCAAATAATTTTCAAATGATCTTCTAAGTTTGAGGTTGCAAATAACATTCAAAATGCCCGGGTATTTGAGGGTCATGTTCCTCCGCTCTTTTCTGTTTGACAGAATGCATTTCCCGGCATTTTGTTGCACGAAGAAAAACAAATGGAAATGCAAGGAAATTCGAGTGCAAACATCTCCGTTCAAATTCTTTATAATTGAAGAAGTCATGTCATCTTCTCTCGTTGCTTTTAAAAGCTTTAATTTGAATTCACCGGAGAAGGGAAAGTCATTTTATTCCCTCTCATTCGAAAGTTTCGAAAAGTTTCAAATTTCACACAAGTTTCAATCACTCAGCAAACAAACAAACAATCAATCTAATAATTATATTAACATTCCAAAATTTATAATTTTGGGGTGTTACAAACTACCACACTTAAAATGAATCTCGTCCTCGAGATTCGAAGAGGCTAGAAAGAATGGTTAGGGTTTGGGGGTCTTTTAGCAATACAAACTCCGGCAAGGTGGGATGCTACCACACTTAAAATGAGAGATACTGGTCCCTCAAAATGCTGTAACGATCCTCTGGGGTTTTGGCATCTGACTCCTCACAGTCTTCATACTAACTCCTCAGGTGATGCTCTCCCGTTGATATAAGTTTCTTCCATCACTGGGTCTTCTTAACTGACAGTCTCGTGGTCAATTCTAAATAACATATCGATGGTTCTCATGGTGGTCTACCATTTGTGGTTATCCTGCAGAGAGAAGGGGTCTGGGTTTCATCCTCACCGTAAAATTTCCTACGCGTGACAACAAATACCATGTACATGGGGCTTTCCTAGTACCATTCTAAGGCTTAAACAAAAGCTTCAAAGAACGTCGTCTCTCTATATGGGTAAGTCTCTCAGATTCACCATTCCGAATAGCAAGATAAACGATAAGAGTAAGTCGTCATGGTGATCAATCCATTCCGCACCCAAATCATTTCTCTGTATAAGGTTTAGCGAATCTCGCATTCTAACACTTGGACATCCTCACAAGCGTTGCAGAATTTCTCTTGTCCACGAACGAAGTTCGGATAATCCATTGGTTCTGCAAGTTGAACAAAACATCTATCGTATCTTCACAACTCTCTGGCTTTCGTATGCTCCTAAGAAAACGTGTGCTGGTCCATCATAGCTTCTTTCATAAATCATATGCATTTCATAATCAATCCTTTATTACATCCTTAATTTATCCTCAAAAACTCCAATTCAAAAGTACTCTATTACAATTGCTGCCATCCACATTGTTCGGTATGGTCAAGCATTTCTGCCAACTTTATTCATCTGCCTCTCTTGGAGGTACTTTAGTTCCACTCGAATTTTCCGATGTGCTCCTTGAAATCATCCATCTTTTGCTTCATCATGGTGGCCATTAGCTTCATCTCCATCATCTCCGCACGTACTTCACTCAAGTATTCCTGGGTATGACGGAGTCTTGCTTCAAGTATTTCTCCGATCTGACGTATGGCTTCCATGGCAGCTTCACGAACAGCATCAAAGAAGGTTGCTCGTGGTACACGTGAAATGAAAAAGTATTGCCCCATAGTCTTTGGACAAACTCCTTTCACATGGTGGAGGTGTACTTCCACATACCAAAGTTCCACTCCATTTTCCATGAATGGGTAGCCTTTGTAAACTGCATCTCCTTCAAGGTGGATGTGCTTCATCATGTCCTTCAGGATTTTCGGGTAATCATGATCACTGGTCAGGGTCATGATCGTTTCTGGGCCCTTGAGGTATGACTCGTAGAGAGTTGCCATCTGCAGGTGTCAGTAAATAGGTACTCAGAGGAATGTATATGTCTCCTTGGTAATCAGGGTACACTCCTACTCAATGGATCATGTGGGTTTACCGATTACTACCACACTTAAATGAATTATACTCATGTCTGCATAGACCATATTTTCTCATATCCTCATAATTGTTCAGAGTGCTTTGCTTGTAGAGAAACAACGCATACAGTTTCAACATAGACAATCATGAGACAATAAATTCCATTTATTCAGGATGTTATTACAATCTCAGGGACTTCTGTTACAAAAAAAATTCACTCCATGATCTCATGAAAACAAGAGTTCTTCATATTACACTAATTGCCGCAGTCAAAACTTAACTACTCTTTTTTAGCTTTCTTCCTTTGTGGACAATCGCTAGCAAAATGTCCTGCTTCCTTGCAACGAAAGCAAATGAGTTCTGACAAGTCTCGAGGCGTCTTAGTGTTTGCTTTTGCTCCTTGGGTTTCCGGCTTCCTTCCTGAGCACATGTATTTGTGGTGGCCAAATTCCATACACTTGTAACATCTGACATGACTCAGGTCTATATCTGCAGAGATTTGGCTCTTCCGAGGGTATTTTTTCTTCTTTCCGGACTCCTTCATTTTGGCCAGTTCTTCTATCTCAAGTGGATCAAACTCCACTTTTTCCGTCGGGAAGTTTCCCAGATACCCTTGGCTTCCCTTCGTGCAATCCTGTGAATAATGTCCTTCTTCTCCACATGAGTAGCATGCATTGGAGAAAAATCTGGTCAGACCTTGTCCATCAGGGTCTTCAATATTTTCGTTCATCACCGGCTCTTCTAAAATCTTCTTCTTGAGTGTTTCCTTCATTGCTTCTTTCTGCTGCTGGACAACTTGTTCTACCTTGGGGTAAATGTGACACTGAGCTGGGAAGTGGGTGGTTCCTTCACAAAGGAAACAAGTCACCTGACTACTTGGGCACTCCTCAGCTGGGTGATTTTCTTCACAATGAGCGCATCCATCCTTGTGTTCTTCCTGGGTGTGTCCTATTTCTCCACAGATCTTGCATGCACAAGGCTTCTTCATCGGATTATCATAGCACTTCCGAATCAGATGGGATCTTAACGGAGTCTTCTTGAATTCGTCCCAGGTTTCTGCTCCACTAAATCCTTGTATGGCATGATGCATTTTCCACCAGATTGCAGCACTTTGTGTAAAGTACTGAAGAGCGTGTTCCACTTCATACTTCCTTGAAATTAAGTTACTCCCGAAGTGGTTCTCCATGTTCTGAATCCATATCTCAGCTTCCAGCTGGGTCATTGGTCCAGAGACTACAAGTCCAGCTTCATACTCCATCTGGTAGGGTTGAGGTTTTGGGGATGAGACGGGTAATAGAGGGAGGGAGATACACACAATACAAACAATATTTTTGAGAATAGGTTTTAGTTGTGGCCGTCGGAAAACACACACCAAAGACGGTTCACAAATCATCGTAACTATCGTGGGTATATAACAGGGGTTTGGACTTCTAATGGTCATATAATTATTCGAACACTTCAGGGTCTTTGAGCTCTTCGGGTCTTGAGAGTCTTCTGTTGGTGTAGCTTCAATTCTTCAAACGCGTGGTGAAATCCTCTTTATTTTGAAGTAGAACTCCGTTGATTCTTCATGAGGTCAAAGGGGAAAGGGAATTGTCTAACTATTTGAGGTGAGAGAGAACATATGATGAAATCAGAAGAGATGAGAAGTAAAAGGTGTTGTTTGAAAATAATATTTTTGAGAGGTCCTATCATAGGAAGTTTCCAGTTTCTAGGGTCACGTCCTACAGTCAACATGTGCTCTGATACTATCTCTGTAGCGACCCGACTCAAGACGAGTCAAGCATCTGTGTTTCTGTGCCATCCCTGGATCAGTATGCTGGCACACATAGTACATCAATGTATATATCAAAGTGAAATCACATGTAAATAGCGTAAAACTGATATATACCTTAAATATCTCAGCGGAAGCAGTCAAGGGAGTGGAGTCCCAATAAACACCAACGGCAAGTTGAGTGTAGACCGTAACCCTGAATCGTACTCTTACTCGTCGAAGAAAAATATCTGCAACATAAGACGTTGCAGCCGTGTAGGTCGGCATATTGAATATGCCGGCAAGTCACAAGAGAGGGGTAAAATAATAATCAACTATCTCTACATGCATATTTGGTCGGTGGAGCTAAGTTTTGCATAAAGCCAGTTTTATCCTACAACAAGAGGGGTTGAAAGCAAAATGTTACTACAAGGTTTGTAGTTAACGAGATGGTTCCGCCAACCAGTTCTCGTACCCGAGTTGTCAATAATTCCCACATCAAATATATTTAATGGTGTTGAGAAATCCAGATAACTTCAGTTCCTTTGGCTCAAGTTGTCCATGACCGTGGACACGGCTAATCGATTAGGTTGAGTACTCTGCAGAGTTTTGCACACGTTCCCCACAAGATTTGATCGCCTCCGGGTTTGTCCTCGCACTTCAGGGTGTTTGAAGACCGGATGATCAAAACATGGTCTTTCAACGGGTCCCTCTGAATCCCCGTCGGTGCCCATCCATTCCTACCGTTCGTCTACATCTGCTAGCACCGCCTGTCCAGAGTCGCCGCGTTTTCCAACCAAGCCAGAGCCCATAATGACTTGTGGCTGTGCAGGTAAGCCTTGGGTCTTGAAAATATCCGTCCGTCTCTTTGAGCCTGGGTGAAGCTTTCCGCAGGATGACATGGCCTCTCCAGCATCCCGGGCATCCACTGGGTTTTCCAGGGAGCCGATCAACCGTCCTCCACCCAGTGTTGCATTGCGTCCGAGGTCTTGAAAATCTTGTCTTAGTCCGGTCTTGATTATTATATCAACCTTGCATGACTCGTGGTATACACTCAATCGATAACCCGTCTACTCAAGCATAGCGAATATAACATTGTCGTCCCGGGGCCAAATTTGGAAAGCTCTTAATGGGCTAGCTCCTATTTCCTAATAAAAGTGATCTCCTTCCTATTTTCAAAACTAGGAAACTAAAACGTTAAAAAGGAAATCAAATCAATTCGGAATAAAGAGTTTTTATATACTAAAATTATCAGAAAAATAAAATATAGATGATGGGCATTTTCCACGGCAAAAATAAAACTTCAGAAAAAATGTTTTTCCAAAAATCCCTAAAAGCATTATTTCTTTTTGCAAATAATTTTCAAATGATCCTCTAAGTTTGAGGTTGCAAATAACATTCAAAATGCCCGGGTATTTGAGGGTCATGTTCCTCCGCTCTTTTCTGTTTGACAGAATGCATTTCCCGGCATTTTGTTGCACGAAGAAAAACAAATGGAAATGCAAGGAAATTCGAGTGCAAACATCTCCGTTCAAATTCTTTATAATTGAAGAAGTCATGTCATCTTCTCTCGTTGCTTTTAAAAGCTTTAATTTGAATTCACCGGAGAAGGGAAAGTCATTTTATTCCCTCTCATTCGAAAGTTTCGAAAAGTTTCAAATTTCACACAAGTTTCAATCACTTAGCAAACAAACAAACAATCAATCTAATAATTATATTAACATTCCAAAATTTATAATTTTGGGGTGTTACACAAGCAACAATTTTAGGAAGTCCCAAGCAGATTGTAAGCAATATACTTGACACCTGGGGATAATGCATAGTAGTTCTTTCTTTCGACATATGATACGAGAAGACCCGACTCATCCAATGAAGTTGAGACGGCCCTTCGTGTCTACAGGTTGCTTCTTCATAAGTTTCTATGTTTTTAAAGACCCGACTCATCTCATGAAAATGAGCCGGCCCTTGGGGGCTACAGGTTAATTCTTTAAGGCGTTTCTATATTTTCAAGACCTGAGTGATCGCATCAAGATGAGCCTTCCGTTGGGGGCTACACAAAGATATATATATAAAGATAACAGAATCGAGTGTACCTCGTATTTTCTCTTCATCATTCTAACCAAGTTGGCTTCCATTTCCCGGCTTGTAGAGAGGCGACTTAAATAACCGGCGTGTAATTCGTCAGCACTGAAATCTTCATAATTGGGAAGCTCAATTTTGTCTTTCTCCTTCTCAAGCAATGGCGTCTCATTCTTGCCGGCAAGTTTGGTCAGCGTAGAGGAGATTTATGCAGTGATATAGCCCGTCCCAGTGATGGTAATATCATCATCGTTCTTCCCATGAGAAGGAGCATATTCAGTTGTTGTATGAAGACTAGGCGGGTTAGGATTATCCATCGGGTTAGCTTCAGCGTCAATAGCCTTAGTGCTTGCCGGCTCAGTATGAAGGGACAGTTCATCTAGGCTGTCATGATGATCTTTGGGGTGTTCATAATGAACTTCATGAGTCACCAAAGGCGGGTCTTCCAACTCATGGATCTCAGGATTCGTGGATGAATCGCCAATCTTCCTTTTCTTAGTTTTAGCCTTGGACATGCAAGCAAAATAGCAGAATGAAGCACGTGTTGGGGAACGTAGTAATAATTCAAAATTTTCCTATGTGTCACCAAGATCAATCGAGGAGATACCAGCAAGAAGAGAGGGAGCGCATCTTCATACCGTTGAAGATCGCTAAGCGAAAGCGTTACTATGAACGCGATCGATGGAGTCGTACTTGCAGCGATCCGATCCAAGCATCGAACGAATGGTGCATCCGCATTCAACACACCGACAGCCCGGGGACGTATCCTCCTTCTTGATCCAGCAAGGGTGAAGGAGAAGTTGAGGGAGAGCTCCGGCAACACGACGACATGGTGGTGGTGGAGCTTGTGGTTCTCCGGCCGGGCTTCGCCATGCACCGCGTGGAGAGGTAGGGTTGCACCAAGGGGAGAGGTTCAAGGGTGTGTGCAGCCCTCCCAAACCCCCACTATTTATATGAGGGAGGGGATAGGGTCCGTCCACCCTAGGAAACCCTAGGAGGGGCGGCGGCAGCCCTAGGAGGGGGTGGCGGCCCTAGGGGTGGCTTGCCTCCCAAGTTGGAGGGAGGCAGCCCCACGCCCTAGGGTTTTTCCCTAGGCGCCTTGGGCCCCCTATGGTGGCAAGCACCAGCCAACCTGGGGCTGGTTCCCTCCCACTTTCGGCCCATGTGGCCCTCCAGGATAGGTGGACCCTCCCGGTGGACACCCGGTACCCTTTCGGTGATCCCGGTACAATACTAATAAACCTCGAAACCTTTCCGGTGACCGAAACTGGACTTCCCATATATAAATCTTCACCTCCGGACTATTTCGGAACTCCTCGTGACATCCAGGTTCTCATCCGGGATTCCGAACAGACTTTGGTAACCACATATACAATTCCCATTAGAGCTCTAGCGTCACCGAACCTTAAGTGTGTAGGCCCTACGGGTTTGGGAACCTTGCAGACATGACCGAGACACCTTTCCAGCCAATAACCAACAGCGGGATCTAGATACCCATGTTGGCTCCCACATGTTCCATGATGATCTCATCGGATGAACCACGATGTCACGAATTCACTCTATCCCGTATACATTCCCTTTGTCTACCGGTATGATAATTGCCCGAGATTCGATCGTCGCTATCCCTATACCTTGTTCAATCTCGTTACCGACAAGTCTCTTTACTCATTCCTTAACACATGATCCCGTGGCTAACTGCTTAGTCACATTGAGCTCATTATGATGATGTATTACCGAGTGGGCCCAGAGATACCTCTCCGTCACACATAATGGCAAATCCCAGTCTTGATTCGTACCAACCCACAACACACTTTCGGAGATACATGAAGTGCACATTTATAATCACCCAGTTACGTTGTGACATTTGATACACCCAAAGAATTCCTATGGTATCCAGGAGTTGCACAATCTCATGGTCTAAGGAAATGATACTAGACATTCTAAAAGCTCTAGCAGACGAACTACACGATCTTGTGGTATGCTTAGGATTGAGTCTTGTCCATCACATCATTCTCCTAATGATGTGCCCCATTATCAACGATGTCCAATATACGTGGCCAGGAAACCATGACCATCTATTGATCAATGAGCTAGCCAACTAGAGGCTCGCTAGGGACATGTTGTGGTCTATGTATTCACACATGTATTACGGTTTCCGGTTAATACAATTATAGCATGAACAATAGACAATTATCATGAACAAGGAAATATAATAATAACCATTTTATTATTGCCTCTAGGGCATATTTCCAACAACATGTACAAAGCTAAGTATGAATAAACAGTACTTGGTAAAATGCAGAAATTTACCCGTGGTTAATAACGAGGGGTGGCAGCTTTGTTGTAGTTGAGTCGCCCGACAAAGGTGGTGACTCGTGATAATTTGAATCAGAAGGATTAAGAGGTTGTCGGATAAGGCCAACTTTTTGAAATGAAGAGGTTGGACTATGGGGCACCTCATTCTTTTGCTTGCGGGTGGTTGACTTGGTATGTAAGTTGGTCACAAGATCACGAGAGCTGCTCTGAGTATGGCGCCTTGATGTATGCTGAGTTTTCTTTAGATTGAAATTGGGATCCAAATTTGGATCCAAGTGAGAAAAAAGGTAAATTTCTGAATGACCCGCCTTGTTTTCCTTGGTGAGAAGGATTCTGAGCCGGAAGAGATAGAAATTACCTCGACATCTTCGGGCCGGCTTGTTGCACCATCACCCTGAGAGTAAGAGGCTTCAATAAGTGTACTAAAAGGATGAGTAAGGGAGTCAAATTTTACCTCTGACGGTGCATCACTTGTTGGTGAATCGCCGCTAGTCAACGGTTCTTCCACAACCGCTTTTATTTCCTCTTACTGAGGAAGGTTTAGATTTATTTTCCTGAGTTTTCTTCCTCCTCTAGAAGGGAGATCCTACCTACAAAGTTATCAATGATAACAGTAAATAATCTTTGAAGTTTAAAAGAAATTCTCTAAGTCTGATAAGCAGTTATCAAAGATGCTTACTTGAGGAATCGGGCTAAGAGCGTAGAAGGGTCTTAGTCCAACTTGGTTGCAAGCTTCTTTTTCTTCTCCCATTGGCTTATTTACGATCTGGTTTATCTCTTCAATTTGTAAGGATTCATTGCTATGTTTTTGGGCGTTATTTAAATCGCCAGAATAGTTGCACATTAAATCGCCCATCGACTTAATGGCAAGATGGTCCAAGACACCTAGCACCGAGTTAGATCAACCCTAGTCAATCCATTGCTACCAAGGCCCTCAATTTTGGGTATATGGGAGCGACTTGAGAACGTTCTTCTTGTGGATCCCAGCCAGGGAATTCAAAGGTCATGGGGAGACGGTGGGGTCTATAACCCAACAAAGGATTTTCATCAGCAGGGGCCATGTTCTGGCAATAGAACCAGATTTTAACCCATCCTTTAGGGTGGCTTGGCAAAGTAGCTGCAAGAAAGGGACCATCTCTTCGCCTCTGAATTGACACCCCACCAAGTTCCAGACTTGGGCCATCAACACATTTTGTTTGGCGGTCGAGCTAAAAGAATTCCCTAAACAGAAGGATAGTGGGTTCCATTTGCACATACACCTCACAAAGCACTTGGAACTGACACAAGTTGGATATGGAATTGGGAGCCAGATCTTGAGGAAAAATATTGAAAAAGTTCAAAACATCCCAGAAAAACCATGACCCGAGGGGAGAAAAGCCCCAAAAAAGGTGATCTATGAACACTACCACTTCTCCTTCATCGGTTTGTGAAGTTTCCTCCCCAAGGGCAACCCGACATCCGATTTCTTTCTTAGACGGTAAAAACCTTGGTCCTCATAATCTTGGAGTATAATCTCAAAAACTTGGGAAGGCACCCAGTTGCATATGGTGTATTTTGACATGATGAGTCACCTGGAATAAACTAAAAAAGTTGCAGAAGCATACATAGCTGGTTATTTCAAAAATAGCAGTTTGTATGAATATGTAGTGTGACCAGACAGCAATATTATGGTAGCTATGGTTGAAAGTAAGACGGACTAGTTATTTACAAGCAAGTGAGTCACCTCATGATAAGCCGATACCTAAGTGAATTAATTTCTAGACATGGAAAGTTTCAAACACAAAGATGAGTCGGTGATCATAAGGGCGTCCTTTGATAATGAGAGATCTTTTGTTTTTGCTATGTATGCAACTAACAAGTTTCTACTGAAGCAGCTACAATTATGGATCTACATATGGTTCAAAAATGAAAGATACTTGCTAAACCTAACGGCGAGGCATTTAAGCAGCCATGACCTAAGCTTGCAGGTTACGAAGGAAGATCTAAATGTGTTATGTATCTAAAGGTGCGGGTGGTCACACCACTTTATTTCCACGGGAAGGATCATCAAAGTTGTGGACGAATGAGAAATAAAGATAAAGAGGGCGACGAACTCCGACGAACTCGAACGAACTAGAATGAAAAATGTAGATCTAGGAAAAGGGAGGTGATTTACCCGATGGTTGGAGGGAGCGGTGGAGATGTTTGGTCACGCCCTAGAAAGGAGGGGTGATGCCACGGTCTTGGAGGGGATCGGCCGGCGATGAACGATCTTAAGCAACGGTGCAATCGAGACTCAAGCTCGAGGAGGAAGAAGAAGTGGGGGTGAATTAAAAAGTAAATGAGAGGCCCCCATGGTTATATATAATGTAAGGGCCGAAGGGTAACCAGCTGATGGGGGAATAATGCAAGGGTCGAAGGTAACCAGCAGATGGGGGAATTGAGCATACACAGTAAATTCTGGAGCTCGCGATGCCTTGATTTTTGGGTCAAATGAATATCTACAAAGATCCATTGTGATGTCATCATTAATTTCCTGGATGATCGGGGAGTGATGTCACGGATAAAATAAATAAAAGAAGAAGTCTAGAAGTATGAAGAGCCGACATTTCATAAGCCAGAGAAGAGGCAGATGTGATAGGAGATAAGCCGCCTAATTAAGATGGTGGAGGTTGACATGAAGAAATTCAAATCAATTTGGGGGCTAATGTTGGGGATATAAACCCACGATATAACCTGCCCTACTGGGCTGGGTCACCCTCATGGCGGCTCATTAGCAGTACGCCAGGTGGGTTGAGACACGGAGGAACCAGACCTGCAAGGAAGCTTACCAAGTAAGCCACCTGGTCACCTGATACGTCCATTCTGCATCATGCTTTCATGTTGATATTTATTGCTTTTTGGGCTGTTATATTACTTGTGGTACCATATTTATGCCTTTTCTCTCTTATTTTGCAAGGTTTATTTGAAGAGGGAGAATTCAGGCAGCTGGAATTCTGGGCTGGAAGAGGAGCAAATCCTAGTCCACTATTCTGCACATCTGCAAATGCCCTGAAAAGTTACGTGGATTATTTCTGGATTATATAAAAAATACTGGGCGAAAGAACTACCAGAGGGGGGCCACCACGGCTCCACAAGCCCCCACTCCGCCACCACCCCCCTGGTGACGCAGGGCAAGCTTGTGGGCTGCCTCACGGCCCACTAGCCCCCTCTTTTGCTATATGAAGGGTTTTGGTCTGGAAAAAATCAATAGGGAGCTTTATCGTGGTTTCGCCGCCGCCACGAGGCGGAACTTGAGCAGATCCAATCTAGAGCTTCGGCAGGACGATCCTATCGGGGAAACTTCCCTCCCGGAGGGGGAAATCGTCGCCATCGTCATCACCAACACTCCTCTCGTCGGAGGGGAGTCATCTTCATCAACATCTTCATCTGCACCATCTCCTCTCCAATCCCTAGCTCATCTCTTGTAACCAATCTTCCTCTCTTAACTCCGATTGGTACTTGTAAGGTTGCTAGTAGTGTTGATTACTCTTTGTAGTTGATGCTAGTTGGATTACTTGGTGGAAGAGTTTATGTTCAGATCCTGGATGCTATTCATTACACCTCTGATCATGATTATGATTATGTCTTGTGAGTAGTTACTTTTGTTCCTAAGGACATGGGATAAGTCATGTGAATTTGATATTCGTTCGGTATTTTTATATGTTGTATGTTGTCTTTTACTCTAGTGGTGTTATGTGAAAGTCGACTACATAACACTTCACCATATTTGAGCCTAGAGGAAGGCATTGGGAAGTAGTAAGTAGATGATGGGTTGCTGGAGTGACAGAAGCTTAAACCCTAGTCTATGTGTTGCTTCGTGAGGGGCTGATTTGGATCCACTAGTTTAATGCTATGGTTAGACTTTGTCTTAATTCTTCTTTTGTAGTTGTGGATGCTTGCGAGAGAGGTTAATCATAAGTGGGATGCTTGTCCAAGTAAGGGCAGTACCCAAGCGCCGGTCCACCAACATATGAAACTATCAAAGTAACGAACGTGAATCATATGAACATGATGAAACTAGCATGATAGAAATTCTTGTGTGTCCTCGGGAGCGTTTTTCCTCCTATAAGACTTTGTTCAGGCTTGTCCCCTACTGCAAAAGGGATTGGGCCACTTGCTGCACCGTTTCTACTACTTGTTACTTGTTACTCTTTGCTTGCTACGTTTCACCTCGCTACACAATCACTTGTTACCGCTACTTTCAGTGCTTGCAGTTATTACCTTGCTGAAATCCGTTTATCAGAGCCTTCTGCTCCTTGTTGGGTTCGACACTCTTACTTATCAAAAGGACTATGATTGATCCCCTATACTTTCGGGTCATCAAGACTCTTTTCTAGCGCCGTTGCTTGGGAGTGAAGCGCCTTTGGTAAGTGGAAATTGGTAAGGAAACATTTTTATACTCTGCTGAAATTTATTGTCACTTGTCACTATGGAAACTTTTCCTTTGAGGAGTTTGTTCGGGGTATCTTCACCACGAACGTAAGAACGAGGAGTTTCTCCTCAACCTGAGGTACCTACTGAAAATATCTTTTATGAAATTCCTTCGGGTATGCTTGAGAAACTGCTGGCTAATCCTTTCACACGAGATGGATCTTCACATCCAGACTTGCATCTAATCTATGTAGATGAAGTTTGTGGTTTATTTAAGCTTGCAGGTTTGCCCGAGGATGAGGTAAATAAGAAAGCCTTTCCTTTATCTTTGAAGGATAAGGCGTTGACATGGTATCGGCTATGTGATGATACTGGATCATGGGGCTACAATCGGTTGAAATTGGAATTTCATCAAAAGTTCTATCCTATGCATTTAGTACATCGTGATCGGAATTTTATTTATAACTTTTGGCCTCATGACAGGGAAAGCATAGCTCAATCTTGGGGGAGGCTTAAATCAATGCTATATTTATGCCCCAATCATGAGCTCTCGAGAGAAATCATCATGCAAAACTTTTATGCTCGGCTTTCTCATGAAGATCGTACCATGCTTGACACTTCTTGTGTCGGTTCTTTTATGAAGAAGGATATTGATCACAAGTGGAATTTATTGGACATAATCAAACACAACTCTGAAGATTGGGAGCTGGAGGAAGGTAAGGAGTCAGGTATGAATTTCCAGTTTGATTGTGTTAAATCTTTTGTTGAGACAAACACTTTTAGAGATTTTAGCGCTAAGTATGGACTTGACTCTGAGATAGTAGCTTCTCTATGTGAATCTTTTGCTCCTCATGTTGATCTTCCCAAAAGAAGTGGTTTAAATATCATCCTCCTGTAGAAAGCAACATAGCCAAAACTAATCTAGTTGAGGAGAAAATCATAGCTTTTAGTGGTCCTGTTGTTCCTTGTGCTTACACTGAGAAACCACCATACCCTGCTAGGATAAAGGATTATAATAAAGCTCCAAGTCTGATACGTAGGGGTTACATTAGACCACTTGCACCTCCTGAGGAGATTAGAATTGAACCTAGTGTTGCTATTATCAAAGAACTCTTAGTCGAAGACATAGACGGGCATGTTATCAAATTCTGTGAGGACTCTGCTAGAATTGCTAAACCTCACGTGAAAGACAAACACGGATCTATAGTTGGCCTGCCCGTTGTTTCTGTTAAGATAGGAGATCACTGTTACCATGGTTTATGTGATATGGGAGCTAGTGTTAGTGCAATACCCCGTTCTCTATATGATGAAATCAAAGATGAGATTGCACCTGCTGAGTTAGAACCCATTGATGTCACTATTGCGCTAGCTAATAGAGACACTATTTGCCCTCTGGGAATTGTGAGAGACGTAGAAGTCGTGTGTGGTAAGACGAAGTATCCTACTGATTTCCTCGTCCTTGGTACTGCACAAGATAGATTTTGTCCCATCATATTCGGTACACCCTTTCTCAACACTGTCAATGCTCACATTGATTGCATTAAGCACACTGTCACAGTAAGTTTCGTGGGTGTGTCTCATGAATTTAACTTCTCCAAGTTTGGAAGACAAACCCATGAAAGAGAGTCATCCGGTAGAGATGAAATCATTGCTCTTGCCTCTATTGCCGTACCTCCTACGGATCCTTTAGAGCAATATCTGCTTGAGCATGAAAATGATATGCATATAGAGGAGAGAGATGAGATAGATAAAATTGTCTTAGAACAATATCCTATTCTCAAGAATAATCTGCCTGTTGAACTGCTTGGGGATCCTCCCCCACCAAAGGGTGATCTTGTGTTCGAGCTTAAACAGTTGCCTGATACTCTTAAGTATGCCTATCTTGATGAGAAGGAGATATATCATGTCATTATTAGTGCTCTCCTCTCACAGCGTGAAGAGAAGAAGTTACTAAAAACTCTGAGGAAACACCGCGCTGCTGTTGGATATACAACTTGATGATCTTAAGGGTATTAGTCCTACTCTATGTCAGCACAAGCGATCCTGACTTTAAAACAGTTGCTGATCGTCAAAGGAGATTAAATCCTAAGATGAAAGAGGTCATTAGAAAAGAAATATTAAAGATTCTGGAAGCAGGAATCATTTACCCTGTTGCTCATAGTGATTGGGTAAGTCCAGTACATTGCTTACCTAAGAAGGGAGGTAGCACCGTCGTTCCTAATGATAAGGATGAACTAATCCCACAAGGATTATTACCGGCTATAGAATGGTGATAGACTTCCGGAAACTGAACAAGGCAACCAGGAAAGATCATTATCCTTTGTCGTTCATCGACCAAATGCTAGAAAGGCTATCAAAACACACTCACTTCTGCTTTCTAGACGGTTATTCAGGTTTCTCGTAGATACCTGTTCCACAATCTGATCAAGAGAAAACCACTTTCACCTGCCCTTTCGGTACCTTTGCCTATAGATGTATGCCTTTTGGCTTATGTAATGCAACTGCCACCTTCCAAAGATGTATGATGGCTATATTCTCTGACTTCTGTGAAAAGATCGTCGAGGTTTTCATGGATGACTTCTCCGTTTACGGGTCTTCCTTTGATGGTTGCCTCAGCAACCTTGATCGAATCTTACAGAGATGCAAAGAAACCAACCTCGTCTTGAATTGGGAGAAGTGCCACTTTATGGTTAATGAAGGTATCATATTAGGACACAAAATTTCTGAGAGAGGCATTGAAGTTGATAAGGCTAAGGTTGATGCAATTGAGAAAATGCCTTGCCCCACGGATATCAGAGGTATATGAAGTTTCCTAGGTCATGTTGGTTTCTATAGAAGGTTCATTAAAGACTTCTCTAAGATTTCTAGGCCTCTTACCATCCTCTTGCAGAAGGATGTTATTTTTGTTTTTGATGAGGATTGTGAGGAAGCTTTCGAAATACTTAAGAAGGCTTTGATAACCGCACCTATTGTTCAACCACCTGACTGGAACTTGCCCTTTGAAATCATGTGTGACGCTAGTGATTATGCTGTTAGTGTTGTTCTAGGACAAAGAGTTGACAAGAAGTTGAATGTCATTCACTACGCTAGTAAAACTCTAGACAATGCCCAAAGAAACTATGCCACTACTGAGAAGGAATTTTTAGCAGTTGTGTTTGCATGTGAAAATTTCATATCTTACATAGTTGACTCCAAAGTCACTATTCACTCTGATCATGCTGCTATTAAGTACCTCATGGAGAAGAAGGACGCTAAGCCTAGGCTGATCAGGTGGGTTCTCATGCTACAGAAATTTGATTTGCGCGTCGTTGACCGAAAGGGTGCTAATAACCCTGTAGCAGATAACTTGTCTAGGCTAGAGAATGTCCTTGATGACCCACTACCTATTGATGACAGCTTTCCTAATGAGCAATTAAATGTCATCCGCACTTCACTTAGTGCACCATGGTATGCCGATTATGCAAACTATATCGTAGCCAAATACATACCACCCAGTTTCACCTATCAACAAAAGAAGAAATTCTTCTTTGATTTGAGACACTACTTTTGGGATGATCCTCACCTTTATAAGGAAGGAGTAGATGGTGTTATTAGACGTTGTGTGCCTGAACATGAACACGGACAGATCCCGCAGAAGTGTCATTCCGAAGCCTACGGAGGACACCATGCTGGAGATAGAAGTGCCCATAAGGTATTGCAATCAGGTTTCTATTGGCCCACTCTCTTCAAGGATGCTAGTAAGTTTGTCTTGTCTTGTGACGAATGCCAAAGGATAGGGAACATCAGTAAGCATCAAGAGATGCCTATGAACTATTCACTTGTCATTGAACCATTTGATGTCTGGGGCTTTGATTATATGGGACCCTTCCTGAGTTCCAATGGGTACACTCACATCTTAGTTGCTGTGGATTACGTTACTAAGTGGGTAGAAGCTATCCCCACTAATAATGCTGATCACCACACCTCTATTAAGATGCTTAAAGAAGTCATATTCCCAAGATTTGGAGTCCCTAGATACTTGATGACTGATGGCGGTTCACACTTCATTCATGGTGTTTTCCGCAAGTTGCTAGCTAAGTATGATGTCAACCACAGAGTTGCATCTCCTTATCATCCTCAGTCTAGTGGTCAAGTGGAGTTGAGTAATAGGGAGATCAAGTTGATCCTACAAAATACCATCAATAGATCTCGAAAGAACTGGTCTAGCAAACTTGACGATGCACTATGGGCTTATAGGACTGCTTATAAGAATCCCATGGGCATGTCACCGTATAAAATGGTTTACGGTGAGGCCTGTCATTTACCTCTTGAGCTGGAACGCAAAGCTTATTGGGAAATCAAAGAGCTCAACTTTGATTTCAAACTTGCCGGTGAGAAGCGGTTGTTTGATATCAGCTCGTTAGATGAATGGAGAGCCCAGGCATATGAGAATGCCAAGTTGTTCAAGGAAAAGGTTAAGAGATGGCACGAGAAGCGAATACAGAAACGAGAGTTCAATGTCGGTGATTATGTCTTGCTATACAATTCTCGTTTGAGATTCTTTGCAGGGAAGCTTCTCTCTAAAAGGGAAGGTCCCTATGTTGTTGAGGAAGTATATCGTTCCGGTGCCATCAAAATCAATAACACGGAAGGAAATTTTCCTAGAGTGGTAAATGGGCAAAGAATCAAGCATTACATCTCTGGTACTCCCACAAATGTTGAGACCAATATCATCAATGTCATAACTCCAGAGGAGTACATAAGGGATGTTTATCAGCCTGTTTCAAACCTTGAAAATGAAGATGTATCCGTTTTGGTAAGAAATTGGACTCCGATACTTTTCCAATAGGAAATTTCTTCCGTTTTGGAAATTTTGGAAAATTAGAAAAATAAAAAGTAGTCCGGAGAGCGAACGAGGCAGCCACAAGCCCTGCCACCGGCCCCTACCCCCTGGTGGCGGAGGGCAAGCTTGTGGGCACCTCGTGTGCCTCCCGGACTCTGTTTTCTTGCGGAGGACTCCTTCTGGCCTAGAAAAAAAATCAATATATAGTTGCCCAAAGGTTTTGATCTCCGTATCGCGCAGTTTTCCTCTGTTTTCGTTTCGAGCTTGTTCTGCCGCAGATCTAGGTCAAGATGTCTTCTCAAGATTCAGAGAGAGAGAGCTATGTGGCTGACTACCTTGCTAACCCCAAGGTCTATTGGGACTTGGAACCATATTGCTGGACCACTTCAAAAACCCATGTGGAGTTCAAGAAGTAAAGCCTCCCTGACCATAGGAAGAAGCCTAAGACCTTGTTTATCCCTTCTCGTTTCTTGCAAGAGAGTAAGCAGGAACTTTTCCATAGAGTGTTGAAACTTGAAAAAGAAAATGACGATCTAAGGGAGCAGAACTTTTTTCTCAAGTGGAAATTAGACAAGCTCAAGACTGCTCCAACAACACCACCATCACCACCAAAAGGAGACAGCTAAGCATTGGTATGGGCAATCCCCTTGGCTTCTGCCAAGCTTGGGGGAGTTTCCCTGGTATCGTATCACCTTTATATCTTTTGCTTTTACCTTTGTTTTAGTTCTTTCCTTTTCAGTTTTTATTTCTTCTCTTAGAGAAATAAGTCTTTAGTTTTTAGTTTGAGTCTTTTGCTTTTGCCTCTCCCCCGATGTATTCGTGCTTACGAGCTTTATAATAAAGAGTTTCTTAGTCAAGGGCTTTGCTTTGTGCCATGATCAAAAGTATGAAAAGAACGATAGCATGAAAGATCATAAGACGATCTTACGGAAACTGATAACTTCACTTATGACACGTATGATGATTGAAACTTGTTGAGAATAAATCAACATAGACCTCAGTCATTGTTGCAATTAATAAGAAGTAATAAGGAAAGAGAGGTTCACATATAAATATATCATCTTAGATACTTTTTGCAATTGTGAGCACTCACCAAACTATTACATGCTTAGGAGTAGATGTTGGACAAGGAAGAAAACATAATGAATTGTGTTTGCTTGGTTCCAAACAATGTTATATGATTAGAGATCCCTTAGCATGTGACGATTGCTTCCACCTCATATTAGCCAAAACTCCCGCACCAAGTAGAGATACTACTTGTGCATCCATAAACCTCCAAACCAGTTTTGCCATGAGAATCCACCATACCTACCTATGGATTGAATAAGATCCTTCAAGTAAGTTGTCATCGATGCAAGCAATAAAAATTGCTCTCTAATATGTATGATCTATTAGTGTGTGGAAAATAAGCTTTGTACGAACCTATGATGAGGAAGACATAAAAGCGACAGACTGCATAATAAAGTTCTTTATCACAGGAGGCAATATAAAGTGACGTTCCTCCGCACTACGAGGACACGCATTCAAACCTCAAAAGCGCATGACAACTGTGCTTCCCTCTGCGAAGGGCCTATCTTGTACCTTTACTTTTTTCCCTTGCAAGAGTCATGGTGATCATCACCAATTCCCTATTTTTTCCTTTGTCTTGGCTACCGTCACATGTTTGGGAAAGATCTATATTCATATATCAACTTGGAGTTGAGTACTTATTCTTTATTGTTGTTGACTTCACCCTTGAGGTAAATGGTTGGGAGGCAAAACTTTAAGCCCCTATCTTCCTCTGTGTCTAGCTGAAACTTTGACACCATGAGTACCACGTGAGTTGTAACAATTGTGGAAAACAAAAGAGATGATTGAGTATGTGGGTTTGCCTTACAAGCTCTTATTTGACTCTTTCTGATGTTGTGATAAATTGCAATTGCTTCAATGACTATGGATTATTGTTGGTTACTTCTCGGTAAGGTTTTTGCTTCACGCTTTGCTTTGTGAAGGAATTGTTACTTTCCCATAAGAATCTGTATGATGTATTACTGTCCTATGTGTGATCATGATGCCCTCATGTCCGTATTATGTTTTATCGACTCCTTCGTCCCCAAACATGTGGACATGTTTATGGAACTTGTTTTTCGCTTGAGGACAAGCGAGGTCTAAGCTTGGGGGAGTTGATACGTCCATTTTGCATCATGCTTTCATGTTGATATTTATTGCTTTTTGGGCTGTTATATTACTTGTGGTGCCATATTTATGCCTTTTCTCTTTTATTTTGCAAGGTTTATTTCAAGAGGGAGAATTCAGGCAGCTGGAATTCTGGGCTGGAAAAGGAGCAAATCCTAGTCCACTATTCTGCACATCTCCAAATGCCCTGAAAAGTTACGTGGATGTTTTCTAGATTATATAAAAAATATTGGGCGAAAGAACTACCGGAGGGGGGCCACCAAGGCTCCACAAGCCCCCACTCCGCCACCCCCCTAGTGGCACAGGGCAAGCTTGTGGGCTGCCTGACGGCCCACTAGCCCCCCTCTTTTTCTATATGAAGCGTTTTGGTATGGAAAATATCAATAGGGAGATTTTTCGTGGTTTCGTCGCCGCCACGAGGCGGAACTTGAGCAGATCCAATCTAGAGCTCCGGCAGGACGATCCTGCCGGGGAAACTTCCCTCCCAGAGGGGGAAATCATCACCATCGTCATCACCAACACTCCTCTCGTCGGAGGGTAGGCATCTTCATCAACATCTTCATCAGCACCATCTCCTCTCCAATCCCTAGTTCATCTCTTATAACCAATCTTCGTCTCGCAACTCCGATTGGTACTTGTAAGGTTGCTAGTAGTGTCGATTACTCTTTGTAGTTGATGCTAGTTGGATTACTTGGTGGAAGAGTTTATGTCCAGATCCTTGATGCTATTCATTACACCTCTGATCATGATTATGATTATTTCTTGTGAGTAGTTACTTTAGTTCCTGAGGACATGGGATAAGTCATGTTAATAATAGTCATGTGAATTTGATATTCGTTCGGTATTTTGATATGTTGTATGTTGTCTTTTCCTCTAGTGGTTTTATGTGAACGTCGACTACATAACACTTCACCATATTTGGGCCTAGAGGAAGGCATTGGGAAGTAGTAAGTAGATGATGGGTTGCTGGAGTGACAGGAGCTTAAACCCCAGTCTATGCGTTGCTTCGTGAGGGGCTGATTTGGATCCACTAGTTTAATGCTATGGTTAGACTTTGTCTTAATTCTTCTTTTGTAGTTGCGGATGCTTGCGAGAGAGGTCAATCATAAGTGGGATGCTTGTCCAAGTAAGGGCAGTACCCAAGCGCCAGTCCACCCACATATCAAACTATCAAAGTAACGAACGCGAATCATATGAACATGATGAAACTAGCATGACAGAAATTCCCTTGTGTCCTCAGGAGCGTTTTCCTCCTATAAGACTTTGTTCAGGCTTGTCCCTTGCTGCAAAAGGGATTGGGCCACTTGCTGCACCATTGCTACTACTTGTTACTTGCTACTCTTTGCTTGCTATGTTTCACCTCACTACACAATCACTTGTTACCGCTACTTTCAGTGCTTGCAGTTATTACCTTGCTGAAATCCATTTATCAAAGCCTTCTTCTCCTCGTTGGGTTCGACACTCTTACTTATCGAAAGGACTACGATTGATCCCCTATACTTGTGGGTCATCACCGCCCAATACCCTAAAATGGCGACTCAAGGCCCAAGAGCTGGAAGGTCACCTAGAGTTCCCTTGCTCAGGAGGCAATGCAACTTAGAGGCATACTCAGTCATGCATCATAACACGAATCGGACCCTTGTAAGCCCAGGGCCTTAACCTGTATATAAATGCAAGTCCTTGATGCCAATAGACTTAAGTTACAATCGATCAATAGCTAGGTCAAGTGAATCCGCTCCCTTATAATTGATCTCCAAGCAATAAACAAAAAGAAGGAAATAGGATTTTACCTTGATCCCGAGGGGCCGAACCTGGGAAACCGTGTCTCTTGAGTTCGGTCAACCCCAACAAGCTAATCACCCAGTTGCGATGGCCTCACGTCCAAGTCCTTACGTTAGGACATCTGCCATGACAAAACCACGATAGTTTTTGTGATAGACACAACAGAAAATGGCCCACAGAATTTAGTTAAATATGAAGCTTTTGAGTGCGTGAGGGGAACTGGTGCATTGATGTTTTCGAGGATTTTGTAAATCTGAACTTCATTTTCCACCCAAGGATGACCAGGTTGACCACTTTGTTGGGGTTGAGGATTTTTTTTATCAGCATCAATTTCCTCAGGTGCACCAGTATGGATTTGTTCATTGTTGGGGATGACTTCCATAGCAGGCAGAGGTTCTTCTATGGGTATGATAGTTTAGTAGCATTTAACCTAATGGATTCCGAGGAGGCATTTCATCTAGAATAGGAGGTAGGTGCTCTCTTTGCGAGCCGTTAGTTTCATCCAACCGCACATCTATAGTTTCAACAACTTTGTTGTGGTAGTTGTTGAAGACTGTGTAGGTGTGCGACTCCTTTGCGTAACCAAGCATAAAACTCTCATGTGCTTTTGGTGCATATTTGGAACTGTGGTGAGGATCTCTATTCCAACATCTTTCACTGAAGACTTTGAAATAACTTACATTGGGTTTCTTGTTAATGAGGAGCTCATATGAAGCATTCTTGAGGAATTCGTGAAGATATACCATGTTGATGATATGACAGGCACTATTGATTTCCTTAGTCCAGTAATGACAAGGGGCCTGCTATTCTTAAAGCATAGTGTGAGCCATCTCAACAAGAGTCCTATTCATGCGCTCCACTACGCCATTCCGATGAGGAGTATATGGGGCAGATAGCTCATGAGTAATATCAAGTTTAACAAGATAATCGTCAAGACCAGTGTTTTTGAACTCAGTCCCACTATCATCCTAATGTGCTTCATCTTGACACCAAAATTCATCGATGCCCTTAAGGAAAATCGTCTGAAGACTTCCTGCACTTCAGTTTTGTAATAGATAATATGCACCCAAGTGTAGCTTGAGTAATCATCAACAATGAAAAAGCCATGTGGAGATGTGGCATTGGTTAGTGTGGCATAATGAGTAGGGCCAAAAAGGTCCATGTGAAGCAATTCAAAGGGACGAGTGGTAGTCATGATAGTATTTCCAGACTCACAAGCCCCACAAAAATGGTCCTAGAGGAATTTTCCACCATCGATGCCAATGACCTGCTTCTTCTTCACGAGAGTCTGCAAGTTCCTCATGCCAGCATGACCAAGTCGTCGATCCCATAGCTAGCCCTCTGAGGCTTTCGCAAGTAGACACATGGACGGCTATGGATCTATAGAGTAATCAACAATATACGGATCTACTCTCCTAAAGCTTTCGAAGACTTTGGATTTGTCAGATTCCATGATGACTATGTGAAGATATTTGCCAAAGATGACAATCATATTCAGATCACAAAGAATTAAGACTAGCATGAGGTTGAATTCGAGGGCTTCGTAAAGCATGATTTTGTCCATGTGTCGGTCCTTAGAGATTGCAACCTTACCCGGACCCAATACCTTGCTGTTTTCCTTTGTCTACGTAGATGATATGCTTCAGATGCGGTGGAGTTAATGGGATTTCCATCAATATATTCTTGTCACAAGTCACGTGCTTGGTAAAGCCACTCTTGAGAACCAACTCAATGTCTTTAGGGGTATCATCTTGCAGATGAATTAGTACAACTTACCAGCTCATATGCTTCAGAGTGAATAATATGATATCAAATTCATCAGACTTGAATTCCATCAAACAATGCACAGTTAAGATAACATGAGGATGTGTGAAATGATTGTATCATTTCATCATTATTAACTTGCGCCCTTTAAAGCATTTCCTTAGGTCTCGCTCAAATTCTTCACACATTTAAGTTTGTTTGGAGACCTGACCTACATAAATGGTTATTTCAATTTTCTCACCACCTACATATGAAGGGGTGGCAAAGAGTTCATCCTTCCGCGAGCACCATATGAAAATTTAGGCATTGAAGCTAATGCACTTCGTTTCACACCAGGAGGTAGTGTACTCGAATGCATATGCAAAGAAATTCTTCGAGAATTTATGAACATAATGATTTGAAGAATAACACACAAATTCATGACCATTCTAGTTTCCCTGCATAACAGAAGCATTAGTACGAGTATGATTAAAATTTTGACCATATGAGGAATTTGATCCATGTGAAGACTTTCGTGCGGAATTTTATCTGGGGTTTCTGTTCTTCATAGCTGGTGTCATGAGGACATTCACGTCAAGATTTTCCAAACAACTTTTGGGAACCCAGATCTTCCTCCAAGGTGGTCCGTTCCTGCAGTTAGTTCCAACATATCTAGCAAATACTTCACCATTCTGATTTTTGAACAGTTTATAGTTGGAATAAAGTGACTCATCAAAGGAATAAGAAGATTCACATGTAAAGCCAGATAATGTTGGTAGATCTACAGGAGGTCCTTTTGCAGCAACCCAACGGGTTTTGGGATACCTCTTAGGTTTCCAGTATGATCCATCATCATTCAATTTCCTCATGAATGCAATACCCTCTTTCCTAGGGTTTCTGTTCAGAATCTTCTTTCTGAGCACATCGCAAAGGGATTGCTACCCTTTGAGACTTTTGTATACGCCTGTAACATACAATTCCTTCAACCCTGTATTTTTGTTAGTGACATTTGTAGGTTTCTCAAGAAAGGAATTTGTGACCACGATATAGTTGAAGAATTTGCAGCAATAGAAATATTTGAACGTTCATGTGAAGAATTCGCAGATTCACAATTGGTCCAATTCAAACATGGTGGAATGAATTCTTCTTGAGCGGAACTGGTCTGTTGAGCGAGCAAAGAATCGTTCACCCTTTGAAGATCATCATGAGACATTCTTAGTTTCTCAAGATCTTGCTTTCTTTAAAGAAATTCATAAGAAAGTTTCTCATGATCAGCTAAGATTGTTTCATGACAACTTTGAAGGCTTTCAAACTTTGATTGAAGACGTTGAAAGTCATCAGTCAGAGTTTGTGTATGATCCATTTCCTCGTTTAACAGGTCATCGCTTTTGACTAGCAGTTTCTGAAGCTTTTCAATAACATTCTGTTCCTTAGTGGCAATATTATCATGTTTGTAGTAGCTAGGTTTCTCATAGTCATCAGCTTCATCACTTGAATCAGAAGAGGATGCATGATTGAGTACCTTGGCACCTTCTGCCATGAAGCTATAGGTGGTGGCAGAGTTGTCATCGCAATCATCAGTGTCGTTGATGAAATCATTTTATTCAAGATTGAAGATGGACTTGATAACGAATGTGGTGCCAATAGCTAGGCTTGCCACACTACAATCCGGCTCCTCCTCAGATCCGTCCCCTTCTTCACATTCTTCTGATTCTTTCTCAGAATCCATTTCCTTGCCAATAAGAGATCGAGCCTTTCTGTAACTGCTCTTCTTGTGTGATAAGGACTTTGAAGATGAGCACTTTGAGGATTTATTCTTTTTCATCGATTCATCAGAACTGTCATCTTTGTACTTCTTCTTATTTAATTCCTTTACCCAGCGAGGACAGTCAGCAATGTAATGGCTGGATTTCTTGCATTAGTGTTAAGTTCTTTTTTTGTAGTCCTCACATGAAAACTCTGATTTCTTCAGATCACTTCTTGAAGATTTTCCAAACTGACCTCGTCTTGAGAACTTCTGGAATTTCCTCATAAGCATTGCAAGTTCCTGAGTTCTTCAAGGTCACCAAGACTGCTATCAGATTTTTCTTCTTCAGATGAGGAAATTGTCATTTCCTTTAGTGCATGAGATCTTCCATTGCTTGGCCCATAGAGATATCTATTCTCAGATTCTTGGAATTCTTGAATATTGAGTCTCTCAAAAATATCAGCATGATCTAGTGACTTGTAGTCTCCACGCTCTTGAATCATCAAAGCAAGTGTATCAGGTGAGGTATCAAGCAATCTAAGCAATTTCTTCACCACCTCATGATCGGTGATGTCAGTGGCACCAAGAGCTTGGAGATCATTGGAGACATCAGTGAGTCAATCCAAAGTTTGCTGAACATTTTTGTTGTCGAGTCTTTTGAAGCGATTGAAGAGATTCAGAAGAACATCAACCCGAGAGTCATGTTGAGTTGAGATTCCTTCGTTGACCTTGGATAGCATGTCCGAGATGAGCTTTGCAGACCCCCAAATCACTCGCTCTGCCATACTGACCTTTGCTCAGATGGACACATATGATATTCTTCACTTGAGAGTCGAGTTGCTTGAATCTCTTCACATCAGCAACATTGATGGTTGGGGTGACGGAGGGAACACCATTTTACACAACATACTAGAGATCGTTGTCAATTGATTCAAGATGCGTGTGCATCTTGTTTTTCCAATAGGGGTAGGCTGTCTCTTCAAAGGTATAACAACCCATAGATACCTTGACCATATGAGCGGTCAACATAACTAAAACTCCACGGGGTTAAACCAAAATCACACAGAACAAGTGAGTACCTTGCTATGATACCAATTGAAACTGTGTTACGTCAACTAGAGGGGGTGAATAGGTGATTTTTACAAATTCATCACTGAGGAATTACTCATTGAGGAAATTGCTATAAGGATGAAATACATGCAGTGGAATAAGTACTCAAGTGCATGTGAAACATATCAACAACATATTGATCGTGATGAAATTAAACATACACAAACCACGGGTAGCGTGTAAATAGGATAAGTAGGTGAAGAACAAGGTGACTAAAGAATTTGAGATGAGGAAATTGCGGAAGCCTTCAGTCAAAGTCTTCAAACAGTAACAATCAATTTCATCAACATGTACTTGAGGAAATCAATGAGTTGAGGAAATAGAACGAGTAGCTCGATGAAGACAATGATTTCATTTCCCAATTCCAACTATTGTGACAGTAGTACGTCTAGTTTGGAGCGGCTAGGTATTTAAACCAAAGGACACACAGTCCCACGACATATAGTTCTAACTATATTGTCCTTGAGCTCAGCTCACATAGACCTCGCCCAACACTTGTGGTGAGTCTTTAGGGCATACTTGCAAATCCTCACAAACCCGTTCACCCGGAAATCCACAATTTACTGATGGATGCTCTAGACCATTGACGCTTAACCATCTGCAATATACACAATCTTCAAAGGTAACAAGCGTCGGTTCCACATAGGAACAATCTCTTTAGTGGTGCTCAATCACTTTGGGTTTTCGTTTCGGTTTGGGTGTTTGGGTTTTTCTTCGCCGATGATTTTCTCTCAAATTCTTCAAAGGATGGGTTGCTCTCAAATGACAAATGTCAAGTTTTGTCTCGGAGCAGCCAACCACCTAGTGGTTGTAGGGGCGGCTATTTATAGTCAGGGACCAATCCTGACGTGATATGACATAAATGCCCCCCTGATGATATGATTGTTATGTGGATAAGGTTTTGGGCACAACTGGCGCAAAGCATAGCAACGTTCATAATTTTTGTACTATAAAAATCCTCATATCTATCATGTTCGTCACTTGTAGGAAAATTACACTAGAAAAATCCTAAATCCTCAGTGAGAACAATATACTCAGAGACCAGAAGAACTTCGTCTTTGTTAGTGAAGAAATTGACTAAACTGCAAGAGATTTCCAAAGGCTTCACTCAAAGGACTGGTTATGTGTAGACATTGAGATGAGCATCACTTGGAAATTTTTCCTTAGTATTCACGCTTTAATAGTATGGTGTTCCTATGACTCAGAAGAAAGGAAATGAAACTACGAAAACAAAAGTTGTCACGCTTTAAGTGATATTTTTCTGTAATCTCCCACTTGTTCAGGTGATCTCTTCTTGGGAATCAGAGTAATATAAGATGAGTTCATGTTCTCAAGTTGAGAATGACCAGCATGGAAAGCAGCAGCAAGTTGATAGAACTCAAGGAAGATAATGGGCCAGCAGTTCTTGAAGAAAAGACCATTAAAACCATCAGGTCCAGGAGCTTTGTCAATGGGCATTTCCTGAACAGTCTTGTCCATTTCAGACTTAGAAAAAGGTTCTGTGAGAATATCCAGACCCTCCACCTTCTGAAGAATAGATTGTAAATCAAATGCCATGTTAATGCCAAGAGAAGTGCCCATTCTATCCTTAAATGATGCCCAAAAACATGCAGCAATTTGATCTTGATCACATATGATGGAACCATCATTTAACTTGAGAGATGCAATGGAATTCCTCCTATATCTCTCAGTTGCCATAGCATGGAAGAATTTAGTGTTTTCCTTACCAACTTTAACAAATCTGATAGTGGCTCTCTTTTTCCAGTATAAGCACTCGAGATGCAAAAGATACTCCAAGTGTAAGTTAACAATATTCCTGAAGTTAGCCTCTGGTCTGAAGAGTGTCCTCAATTCCTCAAGCTCATCCAAGCATAAGACAGCTTGATTGCATCTGGAGATGAAAATTTTCAACTGAGATAGGTTTGTCTGCCACTTTTTCAGAGCCTGCCTAAGATGCTTCATCTTATCCATAATGACAGCAGTGATATGGGTTTTCCTAGAAGGAATGAGCCAGGATTGCTGAACACACTCCATGAAGCCCTCCATTTCAACCCAGTAGTTTTCAAAGCGAAATAAGTTGCACTTAGGGATGGAAGTGTTGACAGTGACTACACAAGGAACATGATCAGAAGTTGTCTTTGCAAGGGGGAGCACTTGTGTAAGAGGATATGAGGAGATCCAGTTGGCTGATGTGAAAAATCAATCAAGCTGCTCCACAAGAGGGGAATCTTGCATATTGGACCAAGTGAAAGATCTGCCTTTAATGGGTAGTTCCAGCAATCCCAGATGCCCAATAATTTCATTGAAGATGAACATATCATTTACATTAGTCCCAGGAAGGTTTCTGTTGTCAGGTGATCTAATGAAATTAAAATCTCCAAGAAGTAACCAATAAGCCCCAGTGGGTATATGAAGATTGTATAGCCAGCTAACAAATAGATCTCTAGCTTCACCTTGACAAGGACCATAGACATTCACCAAAGTCCAGGATTCACCAGTATGATTTGAGGTAAAGGAGATGATCAAACCATAGGGTGTGCATTCAACTAACTGTCCAGTAAGGACAGAAGAGTTCCAAAGGGTGATAAGCCCCCCTGATGCCCCCCTCGAGGGAGAGTAGGCAAACTGATCAAAACGTTTGGGACAGAAACACTTGACTGTACGAAACTCAATTGACTGCATTTTGGTTTCCTGTAAGCACACCACAGCAGCTAGGCTCTCATCAATCTTGTTACGAACTGCACGTTGCCTATGGTCCGAATTTAGACCACGCACATTCCAACATAGCACACGCCAACTTCTCGTAGAACGACTATCCATTGGACAATAAGCATAGAGCAAATGCAGGGATATGTAATAGCCTGTGCGACCAAGGTTCAGTTAACCAAAAGACAGAGCAAGAAGAAGTCTCACAGTACATGGAGCCAGTATAGTAAAAAATTAACATAAGTGAACTAATCATCAGCAGACGGTGGCACGGAATCAGCAGGATCTTCCATAAGTCGATCCACAGTTAGCTTCTCAGGGGCAATGCCAAGTGTCTGCCCGACCACGTGTATCACCGGAATAGGAGTGCAGGAGGTACTTCACATCATCAGAATCCTGCGGTGGAGATGGAATTGGCTTGGCCTTGGGCTTCCTCTTCTTGGGGACGTGCGATGGCAGCTCCTGCAGGATCGGTTTGAAGCCATCTCGCTTGATGGAGCCGTGGGAGCATCGATGAACAGAGGAGTCGACGACAGGAGTGGCCTTCTTGCGGGTCCCTTTCTTCGTTGGAGCAGGAGATTGAAAGCATAAGTCCTCTGCAGACGAAGATGGACTGAAAGGGATTACCTCATCCAAGGAGGGTGTGCTGCTAGCAAGCTCTAGTGGTGGTAGCGCTGGAGCAGCAGGGTCGAAGGCCGCCGCCCATGATCTCTTGGGGATCACAATGGGCGCCACCATTGGCATCTGCAGCTGGCGAGGCACGTGCATAGAGGTAGCAGCTCCCATGAAAGCATCAAAAGTACGGGACCAGGATAGAACTGGCGGCAGAGGAGGCCCATAAAAAACCCTGGCAGCCCCAACAAAGAGGTTGTCAGACTGAATCTGAGGGGGTATGTATGGGACAATCGCCAGAGGATTGTCTTCTTGCGGCTCGTCCAGCCCAAGCACATCCACCTCCGGCTCAGCAGCAGGACCCTGGACAACCGGTGTCATGTCAGCATCAGGGATGACAGGGTTAGCCACTATCACCTCCAGGTTGGGAGCCGGGGGGATTGATCAGCAGGTTCCGCCTCAATGTCACCCTGCGGCTGAGGGTCGAGGTCGACAAGCTGATGAACCGAGTCGGAGGAAGAAGGACTCGGTTGATCAATCACCATGGACTCTTGATCCTGAGCAGGCTCAGCAGCAGGCGCTTCTGGGGCCGCTTCAGGTTCCCATCCTCCTCCATCAGCAGCTGCCGGCGGCTGTCCCCAACCACCGTCATCATCATCAGCAGCAGCAGCAGGTACCACTGGATCTTCAGGTGCTAGTGGCACCGCATTCCATCCCAACGCAGGGTATGGGGGCAGAGGAAATTGCAGGTTGTCATTGACTAGATGTCCAGGAAGCGGGTGAGGGTTGCCATTGAGGGGCATGGGATCCTCATCATTGGGCATTACTTCGGCAGACGCCGCCCCCAGGATGTATACCGGTGCAGACCAGGACACCTTGCCCCCCATGCAGCACATTCAGAGAAGTTGATACTGCGAGGGACAAGTCGGTCGTCTGGGAACGAAGAAAACACAATGGAGCAAACCAAGTAAGGATCATCGCTGACCCAATGATGGAACTCTCCGAAGGTGTTGACAGCAGCCCGCAAGTCTTCAGTATTACGGAAGTCCAGGGGGACCCCGAGAAGCATGAGGCACCCATGGCGAAAACCCTCTTGTCCACGGAAACCAACGCCCTGATCATGTCGCAAGAAGCGCACTACAGAGTTATGGGCAACTTCCTGCGGAACCATGTGAACCGCAGCATAGCTCTCCGCCGCATATCTAAGTTCAAACAATCCAACGCCCTCAATCCATGGCTGGGCAGATCGAACATGAAGACCTTGGTGAAGAAGAAGAGTGGCTACTTCTTGCCGTACCTGGACCAAGTGGTCAGCCAGGGGCGCAGGGTGGACGTCAGCAATCACAAAGCGCTCATGACGCCTGGTGATGGGGACATCAGGCGTGGTGTAGGTCCGAGGCAGCCGGTCACGACCTCCGTCGATGATGTTGTGGCCCGGCGGGAGAAAGAACTCAGGGTCGAGCTAGAAGTTCGCCATTGCGGGAGGCGGTGGCGGAGTGGTAGGCGGCGTCTCGGAGGGAGTTCGAGGATGCGACACCGGTGAGACAGGGCGGAACTATGATGCAGACGTTGCGGTTTCGCCAAGAGTATGAGCAGTTCCCGAGATATCAGCGACAGGGGAGGTGGTGGGCCTCTTACAGTTCCAAGTAAGACAATTATTATGCATAAAAGAGCCTCCTCTAGATCGTGCGTGACCCACAGTTCTGTCAGCGAATCCAGGCGAAGCCGTGTAGTTGGCAGCTAGATGTCCCCGAGCGTTACAAATCGAGCAAGAAAAGATTTCCTCAACCATGCCATTAATAAGTTCATCAAAGGCCAGATGGGCTTCCTGTGAGGAGGGAATATCCATCCTAGGATTAGGTTCGGGCCGAGAGAAGGAGGTAACCTCAGCAGGATCATTAATGAGCGTGGAAATCGGCCCAGAGTCCAAACTTTCCACCGAAAATTGATTCTCATAATTCAAAACACCATGAATCTCGGCGGGATCAGCTGCAGCACCTTGTTGCATGGGAGAAGTTCCGTTAATTTTGGCAATTTGAAAATCAGCTCCGGGAGATCCGGGGGGTGAAAGTTGGCGAGAAACTGCGCCGAACGTGATATGCGGCGTGGCCATCGTCCACCGGAGTTCTGCTGGCGGTGGCGCAGAGATGATGACACGTTCAGGAGAAGGCACCGTATAACCAGCCTCTTCAAGCGTGAGTATCTCATCTTGGGAAACAGGACATCTATAACCCTTGCAAACCTCATATTGTTGGAGGGATGCGAATGTGAGCTTCTTACGAACAGATGATCTAGATTTAAGAGAAGATTTTAGAGGTCTGGAATGCATTGCCATCAGACCTAGTGAGGTTCTCCTCTTAGATGGACTCACAATAATCCATTCAGCATCACATTGCTTCTTCCACAGAGAGAATTCACGACGCCAATTCGGACCACCATGGCCCCATAGATGGAAAAAGCACTTAAAACTTGAACATTTGAACGAGCGTAGGTCCAAAATATGAAAACCAACTTGCATGCAGGACACCTTGAAGGAGAAAACCGAGTCTGTCACTTGAGAGACGCGAAACTCAATAGCAGATCCCCCAATCACAGATTCCAGAGCTGCGGCGACCGTGTCCTTAGAGAGACGGAACACATGACGACCAAAAGAAACCACCATGATGAAGGAGCGGCGGTGCTTCATAGGGTGGACTGTAACCCCAGAATGGCGATAAACCTCCTCGGCGAAAGCCAAACCATGAGAAAAATCCAGATCCAACGTGGAACCGCCCATGCAAGCCATGCACGACCACGTGAGGGGGTCGGGAGGGTTCACCTGAGCAGTAGAGCGACGATAAGGGTGGATGCGCCGGCTAGAGCACCAGATCGCCATGGAGTCGCCGAGGTGGGAGGTGGGTTGGGGGAGTCGCCATCTAGGGAAGTTGTGATATGTTGCTAACTTTTTAGTCATTAGTGTAGCAAATACTTCATTAAAACATTTGTTAGGAAGACCAAATATAATATCATCTACATATAGTTGGCATATGAACAAGTTCCCCTTGACCTTTTTAGTAAAAAGAGTGGGGTCAATTTTCCAAACTTCGAATCCACGGTCATGTAATATCTCGGTAAGGTGCTCATACCACGCACGTGGGGCTTGTTTACGGCCATAGAGTGCCTTATCGAGAACATACACATGATTAGGAAAGTTGGGGTACTCGAACCCCGGGGATTGCTTGACATAAACCAACTCCTTAAGGGGACCATTAAGAAATGCATCTTCACATCTGTTTGGTATAATTTGAAGTTATGATGAGAAGCAAATGCAAGCAGCATGGGAATAGATTCAAGGCGAGCGACATGAGCAAAGGTTTCACCATAGTCGATACCCACGACTTGGGAGTAGCCTTGTGCTACCAATCTTGCCTTGTTCCGAGTGAGGACACCGTTTGCATCTTGCTTGTTTTAAATATCCACTTTTTCCCTATGACATTGTGGTTCTCCTTTGGTCTTGGCACTAGACGCCACACTTTGTTGCGCTCGAAGTTATTGAGTTCTTCATGCATGGCTTAAAACCAATCCATGTCTTCGAGAGCCTCTTGTACCTTTAGTGGTTCAATGCACGAAACAAACGCATGATGGGCACTAAATTTTGGTAATTGACGACGTGTGGTTACCCCTCTCTGTAAGCCGCCATGGACATTCTCCAGCACATGAGAAAGATTTTTGAGTGTTTTGGTAGTCTTGGCAGCGCGTCTTTCTTGAATCTCCTTAGGGGTGAGATAAGAAGCGTGTTTGAGACTTTTACTGCCTTTTTGAGTTTCCCTTTGATTTTGAGCTTGATTTTGTTCTTGCACTTGATCTTGATCTTGAACTTGGTCTTGATCTTGAGCTTTCTCTTGATCTCGAGAATCCTCATAGGGGCGAGCACGATCAAGGACATCATTTGGTGCAGGACCATCTTGAGGTTGATCTTCTCCATGATCGGGATCACGGGGATGAGGGCCTTCAGAGTGTTCTTCGGAAGCGTGTGGGTCTTGCGTCGGTGATGGTTCCACATGAGTGGAACATTGTCCTTCTCCTTCAGCCACAAGGGGTTCCTCAACGGACAGGAAGTATCCCACGCCCATTCTTCTTATGGCTTGGGGAGGAATTTCATCACCTACACTACAAAGACCACTTTGCTCCACTTGGGAGCCATTATTCTCGTCAAACTCCATGTTACACGTCTCCTCAATGAGTCCCAAGGACTTATTGAGGACACGGTAAGCGCGAGAGTTTGTAGCATAACCAACAAATTTGCGCTCTTGAGCTCTAGGTTCAAATTTAGACAAATGAGCACCTTTCTTAAGAATGAAACACTTACAGCCAAACACTCGAAAGTACTTGAGGTTGGGCTTGTTGCTGGTAAGAATTTCATATGGAGTCTTGTTCAAGCCTTTGTGAAGGTAGAGCCGATTGGATGCATGAATGTGGTGTTGACGGCTTCGGACCAAAAGTTATACGAAGATTTAAACTATGCTATCATGGTTCTTGTTGCATCCATCAAAGTCTGGTTCTTCCTTTCTGCCTTGCCATTTTGTTGAGGAGTGTAAGGAGCAGAGTATTGATGCTTGATTCCTTCATAACTTAGAAATTCATTTAGGGTGTAGTTCTTGAACTCGGTGCCATTGTCACTTCTGATCATCCATATCTTTGCATCATGTTTGCGTTGATCTTCGTTAGCAAAGTCGATGACAGATTGTTGAGTCTCACTCTTTCTCTTGAAAAAGTATACCCAGGTATATCTGGAGTAATCATCCATCATCACCAAGCAGTACTTTCTTACCCCAAGACTATCATAAGATGGAGGACCAAAGAGATCCATGTGAATGGGTTCCAAGATCCTTTTTGCGTAGATGATAGTCGTGGGGTGGTGAGTTGTCTCATGAATCTTTCCTTCAAAACATGCACTGCAAGCACAATCTCTGGTGAAACTCACATTGGTTAGTCCGAGAACATGACCCCCTTTGAGGAGACTTTGCAAAGATCTCATATTGACATGGCCTAGCCAACGATGCCAAATCCACCCCACATCAACTTTAGCCATTAAGCAAGTCACGGTCTTAGTGGGTCGCTCTGAAAAGTTAACCACATAGAGACCGTTCTCAACATGCCCAACAAAGGCTTCTTTAATAGTCTTTCTCCACAAAAGGTCCACAGAGTCAATGCCAAAGAAAGTACTAATGACCATAAGTGCAAGTTGATAAACGGAAAGTAAATTGTATGAGAGGGTCTCAACAAGCATAACCTTTTCAATGGTAAGCTCCAAAGGAATTACCACCTTGCCGAGACACAATACCTTTGAAATCTCATCATCACAAAAGGATGCAATGTTGTCGTGGTATTTCTAGGACAGATGTCATGGGGTGGCTTAACTCGTGGATTGGGGCCAATGGGCCCCGACGACGTCTGGGAATGGGTGTAGGCGCAACACACATGATGCCGGTTTACCGAGGTTCAGGGCCCTCCGATGAGGTAAAACCCCTAGTCCTGCCTATGTGACTATATGGAAATCACAATACAAAGGTTGCTCCTTGAGCTGTTCGTGAGGAGGGAGACGGAGCTCTGGTTGCCGGTCTCACTACCTCAGGTGGTGTTCTACGAGTTGTGGTGGGAGTCTAAACTCGGTGAACATGTGAACCTCTGGAACCTACCTCGCTCAGTGGGCAGGGGTGCGGCTTTATAGTGCAGCCAGATCTTAAAGTGGTAACGATAGGATTGTGAGGTGGGGGCAGCTGCAGGGCCCACCTGTGGTTGAGTCTTGTCGAGGGTCCCGTCAGTCATGTGCATCAGCAGTCGGTGCGCCGAGATGTCACGGCGTGGGAGACAAAGGGGAATGTGGCTATAGGACTGCCTCGCCCGGTCAGGGTCGGGGTCACTTTAGCCTTGCTGACCCTCCCATCATCACGCCACAGCATGGCCGTATATGTCAGTGCGTACTACTGTCGTGATAGCCTCTCATCATTCGTCTTGTCTTATCTGCGTACGGTGGTATGGCCGAATGGGGCGGGAGCCGGCCGGCCGAGCCCCCCCCCCCAGGCGGGTGGGTATGTTTTAAAGAGGTGGCCGGCTACCGCCATCCGTCCTGGGTAGGTGCGAGCCGGGAGGGGCCCAGCTGTCGCCAGCCGGCCTAGTATGTGTGGGCCAGAAGGGGGGCGGTTGTCACTAGCCAGCTAAACTATTGAACCAAGGGGGGCGACTATCGCCAGCCAGCGGGGCTTCGTCAGGCCGAATAGGCTAGCCGTCACCAGTCGGCCTGGGGGCCAGGCGGCCCCAAATGTCTTGGATACAGCTAATCTCCGCTCTTGGTATACCCGGGGGTATTATCCCTGTCAAATGTACTCATCATAATAACCAACAAATTTAGCAAAAATATTTTCATCATTGGCACGATACAACACATAGGAGGCGTTAAAGTCGCCGGGTGTGTTGGGTAGAGGGGTAAAGTGCTTCACGGCATTACCACCCTTAGCTTGGTCCTTTTTCTTCCTATGAGTGCCCTCCCCAGCTTTAAAAAAGGTTTCCATGAGCTAGGGAGGTTGCTTGGTCTTCTCCTTGGACTTGGGTGCAAATCCAACTCCTTCCTTGGCAACCACTTCCTTTTGACTGCTCAAAAGGTCATTAAGATTATTTTCACCTTGGATGCGTATCATGAGGCCTTTCTCAAGCTGCTCTTTTAATTTGGACGTCTACTCCACAAGATGTGCATGCTCACAACAGGGGTTAGTAGGATGGACATATCAATTGAAACAAATGGGGAGCAAGTGGCTATTTTCTTAGTGAGTTTTACTTGGAGTTGAGCATGGGACTCTTTTAAAGAGACATGAGCACTGTTCAAGGACTTGTGAGCCTTGTCAAGAGTTGCAAGCTGTTTCTTGAGTCTAACATGATCAAGCCCAAGTGCACTCTTTTTGGATTGAAGCACACAGGTATGAACAAGAGCATGATCAAGATCTTTCTTTAGCTTAGCAAGGTCATCGTTATGTGACTCCTCAAGAATCAAATGAAGTCCTTGCTCCTTTCCAAGAGCAACGGAAAGATTTGCAATCTCATCGGCATAGTCATGAATATGACCTTGTAGCATAGAGATAGTATCTTCATGAGATTCTAAAAGGACGTGGATGTCACCTAGAGGGGGTGAATAGGCGCTTTAAAATAATTACGGTTTAGGCTTGAACAAATGCGGAATAAAACTAACGTTTAATTTGCCAAGCACAAAACCTAAAACAACTAGGCTCACCTATGTGCACCAACAACTTATGCTAAGGAAGATAAACAACTAAGTGATAGCAAGATATATAACAAGAAACAATATGGCTATCACAAAGTAAAGTGCATAAGTAAAGGGTTTGGGTAAGAGATAATTGAGGCATGCGGAGCGGATGATGTATCCCGAATCTCACAACCTTGCGGATGCTAATCTCCGTTTGGAGTGGTGTGGAGGCACAATGCTCCCCAAGATGCCACTAAGGCCACTCTTGGGTGCACCAACAACTTATGCTAAGCAAGATAAACAACTAAGTGATAGCAAGATATATAGCAAGAAACAACATCGCTATCACCAAGTAAAGTGCATAAGTAAAGAGCTCGGGTCAGAGATAACCGAGGCACACAGAGACGACGATGTATCCTTAAGTTCACACCAAGATGCCACTAAGGCCACCGTAATCTCCCCACGCCCTTGCACAATGCAAGATGTCGTGATTCCACTAAGGGACCCTTGAGGGCGGTCACCGAACCCGTACAAACAAGGTGGGGGCTATCTCCACAACTTAATTGGAGGCTCTGTAAGTGCATCTAGTGCCCCTTAGTGATTTTGGTGGTTTGAAGACTTATAGGTTAAGTATCTAATGTGTTTTTAAGTGTACACAGGATCTATCAGTCATTGAGGAGTTTGAGATATTTGAAGAATATCGACCCCTAAAAATATATGTCTTCAGTTGAAGAAATTGGTCTGAAGCTGAAGAAATGAATCGCGAAGAATTTGCGATGAAATTGATATTCCTCATGAAGATATTGATATTGAGAAGATCGGCGGTTCCTTAAGAAAATCGTTCTGAAGAAATTGAAGCGTGAAGATTTACGTTTTCTGTTTTACTTTCTTCGCATTTGATGAATAGGAACACCGTACTGTTAAAGGGGGTCAAAGTAACACTATGGAATGGATTTCCTCATGATGCTCAACCCAAGCCAAATCCTACCAAAAGCCTCAAGTGAGGAATATGAGTGACATGAGGACTCTCACAGTTGAGAGTCCCGACCGTTTCGATAAGCCATGCCAAGTCACTGATCTTATCCACCCCAACGGTCATATTATTTAAGGGCATTAATGTCAAATCATGTCGGGATGCTCCCAGGCTATAAATAGCCGCCCCCCACAACCACTAGCTGGTTGGCTGCTCCGCTAGAAACTGACACTTGTCATAAGAGCAACCCAATTCCTCAGAGCTTTCGAGAGTAAATCATCAGTGAGGAAATACACCACCCACCGAAACCACAAACCAAATCTAGTGATTGAGCATCAGTGAAGAAGTTGTTCCTGTGTGGGACTGAAGCCTTTTACCTTTGAGGACTGTGCATCCTCCAGACGGTTAGGCATCATGGTCTAGAGCAATCCAGCAGTCAATTGTGGATTGCCGGGTGACCGAGTTTGTGAGGGTTTGGAAGTCTGCCCTGAAGACTTACCACGAGTGTTGGGCGAGGACTGTGTGTCCTTAGCTCAAGGAGAATACGGTAGGGACTGTGTGTCCCGGGACTGGGTGTCCTTTGGTTTAAATACCAAGCCGCTCCAAACCAGATGTACAACTGTCACAACAGTTGGAACTGGGTCATCAACAACAGTCTTCACCAAGAATCGGGTTCTAATTCCTCAACTCATTACATTCTCTGTATTATGTGTTGATGACTTTCACTGTGACTGCTTGAAGAATTTGCTGAAGACTTTCTCTGAATTTCCTCAACCCCAAATTCTTCACTTGAGTAAATCATCATCTGTATTCTGCGTGCCTGCTTGCTGTGCAATCTGTTTTCATAATCTTCACTCTGTAATACTGCTATTGTGAACGATTGCACAACTGATCCTTAACTGTTTCCGCTGTAAGTTAGTCATCAGTGAGGAATTTCCTCAAAAGGAATTTCCTCAGTGATGAAATTCTAAAAATGTCCTATTCAGCCCCCCTCTAGTCGATATAACGCACTTTCAATTGGTATCAGAGCAAGGTACTCCCTTGTTCTGTGTGATTTTGGTTTAACCACCTGGAGTTTTAGTTATGTCGACTGCAGGCATGTTTAAGGTGACTGCAGCATGTCATACCTACGAGGGAAAGAACTTTCCCTTCTGGAAGAACAAAATGCAAATGCATCTACAAGCTATAGACAATGATCTCTGGTATATTGTGGAAAATGGTGTCCCCATCATTTGTGCTAGTGTCACTGCAGCTGATGTGAAGAAATTCAAGCAACTCGATTCTCAAGCGAAGAACATCATCTGTGGTCATCTGAGCCCTGGCCAGTTTGGAAGAGTAAGTGCCTTAGGCTCTGCAACACTGATCTGGGAGAGACTGTGCAAGGTAAATGAAGGAGTATCAACCCAACGCGACTCTCGTGTTGATATTCTTCGCAATCTCTTCAATCGCTTCAAGAGACATGACAATGAAAGATGTCAAGACACCTTTGATCGCCTCACTGACATATCAAATGAACTGCAAGCACTGGGAGCTCGAGACATCACTGATCACGAAGTTGTGAAGAAACTGCTGAGATCTTTGGATTCTTCATTTGACACTTTAGTTCTGATGATTCAAGAAAGACCAGACTACAAGATGCTAGATCCTGTTGATATCCTCGAAAGGCTAAATACTCATGAATTCCAGCTAGAAGAAAAGAGAGATCTATATGGACAAAGCTATTCCAGACCACGTGCACTGAAGGCAAAAGCAATTTCCTCATCTGAAGAAGAAGACACAGATGACAGCAGTTGTGACCCTGAAGAATTTGGTCAGGAACTTGCAATGCTTGTGAGGAAATTCCAGAGATTTACACGACGAGGCCAGTTCGGTAAATCATCAAGAAGAGACATGAGGAAATTAGAATCTGCATCTGAGGACTACAAGAGACAGACCTGTCACAAGTGCAAGAAATCAGGTCATTACATTGCTGATTGTCCTCGCTGGGGAAAGGAATCAAAGAAGAAGAAATACAAGGATGACAGTTCTGATGACTCAAAGAAGAAAAACAAATCTTCAAAATCCTCATCTTCAAAGTCCTCCTCACACAAGAAGACTAGCTTCAGAAAGGCTTGGGCACTTATTGGCAAGGAAATGGATTCCGAGGCAGAATCAGAAGAATGTGATGATGAAGAAGGCTCTGGAGAAGATTCAGAATCCGGACAGGCTAGTCTTGCACTAGCAACCAATTTCGTCAGCAAGTCAATCTTCAATCATGAAGAAAATGAGTGCACCATCCATACTGATGACTATGCTGATGACTTCGCTCCAACCTATTGCTTCATGGCAAAAGGTTCGAAGGTATCACATAATGCCTCCTCATCTGATTCAAGTGACTGTTAACATGATGATTACAAAAAACCCAGTTACAGTAAACTTGCCATCATTGCCACTAAACAACAAATTGCTCTGGAAAAGCTTCAAAAACTGCTAGACAAAAGTGATGATCTGTTGAATGATGAAATGAATCTTAATCAAATCCTCGCTGATGACATGAAAAATCTTCAGTCTAGATTTGATATTCTTCAGGATCGTTATGATACACTCCTCACTGATCATGAGAAGCTTTCCTACGAATTTCTTCAAAGGAAGCTTGATCTTGAGAAGCTGAGGATGTCTTATGATGATCTTCGTACTGAAAATGATTCATTACTAGCTCAACAGATCAGTGCTAGTCAAGTTGAATTTATTCCTCCATGTCTTAAATGCATTGATCGTGAAACTGCTAATTCTTCACCAGAATCTTCAAATGCTACCACTGCTACAAATTCTTCAACTGCACCTGTTGTGTCTATTTCCTCACTTGAGGAAAACACAAATGTTACTGATGAAAATGCATGTACAAAAGCCTCAAAGGACATCAAATCCTTTGTGATGTGCTCAAAAAGCAGATCTTGAACAGGAACCCGAGGAAAGAAGGAATTGCCTTTGAGAGGAAACTGAATGCTGATGGATCTTATTGGAAACCTGAGCAGTATCCCAAAACCTCATGGGTTGCTGCTACTGGGCCTCCTTTTGATCCATCTAATCTAACTGGCTTCTCATGTGAATTATCCTATTCCTCTGATGAGTCATTTGATTCCAACTATAAACTGTTCAAAAATCAATCTGGTGAAGTATTTGCTCGATATGTTGGAACTAACTGCAGGAATGGCCCTCCTCTGAAGAAAATCTGGGTTCCCAAAAGTTGTCTTAAAAATCTTCAAGTGAATGTCCTCATGACATCACCTCTGAAGAATCTGAACCCCAGATCAAATTCCTCAGGAGGACCAAAGTCTTCAAGAGGATCAAAATCCTCAACTGGTCAAAACTATGCTCATACCCGTGCTTATGCGTCTAACATGCAGGGAAACTACAAGGAATATGATTATGAGCGCTATTCTTCAAATCATTATGTTCATAAATCCTCAAACCAGTTCTCTGCATACTCATATGAGTACTTTAACCCCCCTACTGTTAAGAGAAGTGCATTAGCTTCAATGCCACCTTTCTCATATGGTGCTCGCAGGATGATGAACGCTTTGCCACCCCTTCATATGTGGGTGGTGAAGAAATCAAACTAATCACTTCTGCAGGTCAGGTCTCCAGATGAAAATCATCATCTGAAGAATTTGCTGGAGACCTGAAGAAATGCTTGATAGGACGCAAGCTAATGATTGATGAAATAGAAATATTTCACACGTCCTTACATTTCTGTTATGATGAAATTAGTATCATATTCTTCAAACTTGAAGCATATGAGATGGTAAGCTGTACTAATTCATCTGCAGGATGACAAACCCAAAAATACTGAGTGGGTTCTCGATAGTGGCTGCACACATCACATGACTGGTGATAAAATCCTACTGATGAATATGCCACTAACTCCATCACCTCTGAAGCAAATCACATATGCTGATAAAGGTAAAAGCAAGGTATTGGGACTTGGCAAAGTAGCTATTTCCAAGGATAGGCATATGGACAAAGTGATGCTTGTTGAATCCCTTGGTTTTAACCTCATGTCAGTCTCGATGCTTTGTGATCTTGATATGATTGTTATCTTTGGTAGATATAGATGTGTAGTCATCATGGAATCTGACAGATCCAAAGTCTTCGAAGGTGTAAGAAGAGGGGATTTGTACATTGTTGACTTCTCTACAGGTCCTCAACCAGCCACTTGCTTACTAGCAAAAACCTCAGAAGGATGGCTGTGGCACAGAAGACTAGGTCATGCAGGCATGAGGAATTTGCACACACTTGCAAGGAAGAAGCATGTCATTGGCATCGAATCTGTAAAATTCCTCAAGGATCATCTCTGCGGTGCTTGTGAATCTGGGAAAATGACCAGATCCAAGCATCCCTCCAAAACCATCATGACCACTACCCGTCCATTTGAATTGCTTCACATGGATTTGTTTGGACCTACTCACTATGCAACACTAACCAATGCAGCATCTCTATATGGCTTTGTCATAGTTGATGATTATTCCAGATACACCTGGGTGCATATCATAGTGTATAAAACCGAAGTGCAGGAAATCTTCAAACGATTTTCTTCAAGGGCCTCGACGAACTTCGGCATCAAGAACAAACATATTAGGAGTGATAATGGAACCGAGTTCAAAAACACTGGTCTTGATGATTATCTTGATGAACTTGGTATTCCTCACGAATTGTCTGCTCCTTATACTCCTCAGCAGAATGGTGTCGTCGAAAGAAAGAACAGGACTGTGGTTGAAATGGCAAGGACTATGCTTGAAGAATATCAGACTCCTCGTCGATTCTGGCCTGAAGCAATCAACACTGCATGTCATATCATCAACAGGGTATATCTTCACAAATTCCTCAAGAAAACCTCATATGAACTCCTCATTGACAAGAAACCCAATGTAAGTTATTTCAAAGTCTTCGGTGCAAAATGTTGGATTAGAGATCCTCATCATAGCTCAAAATTTGCACCTAAGGCACATGAAGGTTTTATGCTCGGTTACGGAAAGGACTCGCACACCTACAGAGTCTTCAACAACTATCACAACAAAGTTGTTGAGACTATAGATGTGCGGTTCGATGAAACTAATGGCTCGCAAAGAGAGCAATTGCCTTCTGATCCAGATAAGCTGTCTCCTGAGGAAGCAATAAAGCTTAAACCCACTGAAGACATTGTTCCCACTGAGGAAATTGGTGAAGAAACAATCCCCATCGCTGATGAAAGACAAGAAGATGTTCCTGAGGAAATTGCAACAGCACCACTTCCTCAGCCCAGACAAAATCCTCAACCAGCTCATCGGAGGATTGCAAATGAAGTAGAACTTGACAAAATCCTCAACGACATCAACGCGCCAGGTCCTCTCACTCGCTCAAAAGCTTCACACTTAGTTAACTTTTGTGGGCATTTCTCTTTTGTATCTATCACAGAACCCTCAAAAGTAGCTGAGGCTTTTCTGGAACCGGAGTGGATCCAAGCCATGCAAGACGAACTTCTTCAATTCAGGCTGAATGACGTATGGGAGCTCGTCAAACGACCCGATCCTCGCAAGCATAACATCATCGGCACCAAGTGGATTTTCCGAAACAAGCAAGATGAGGACGGTCAAGTGGTGAGGAACAAGGCACGACTTGTAGCCCAAGGCTACACCCAGGTTGAAGGAATAGATTTCGATGAAACTTTTGGACCTGTTGCTAGACTTGAAGCTATTCGAATTCTACTTGCTTATGCTAATCATCATAACATCATCTTATATCAAATGGATGTGAAAAGTGCATTCCTCAATGGTAAGCTTGAGGAAGAAGTATATGTTGCTCAGCCCCCAGGTTTTGAGGATCCAAAGAATCCATACAAAGTCTTCAGACTCAAAAAGGCTCTGTATGGCCTCAAGCAAGCCCCTCGGGCATGGTATGATACATTGAAGGAATTCCTCATGAAGAAAGGCTTCAAACCTGGTTCACTCGATCCAACTCTTTTCACAAAATCTTATGATAATGAACTGTTTGTATGTCAAACTTATGTTGATGATATCATATTTGGCTGTACTGACAAAAGATACAGTGATGAATTTGCCTATATGATGAGTGAAGAATATCAGATGTCTATGATGGGGGAGCTGAAATTCTTCTTAGGTCTTCAAATTCGTCAACAAAACAATGAAATCTTCATATCACAAGAGAAATACCTCAAGGATGTTCTGAGGAAATTCGACATGCATGAATGCAAAGGTGCCAAGACTCCAATGCCTACCAACGGTCACCTCGGCACTGATGAAAATGGTAAAGATTTCGATCAGCACGTATACCGTTCTATGATTGGCTCTTTATTGTATCTATGTGCCTCTAGGCCAGACATAATGCTTAGTGTTTGCATGTGTGCACGTTTTCAAGCAAAACCGAAGGAATCACACCATAAGGTTGTGAAAGATATTCTTCGATACTTAGCTCACACACCAACACTAGGATTATGGTATCCCAAGGGCTCCAATCTTCATCTAGTAGGGTATTCTGATTCAGACTATGCTGGTGACCGTGTGGATCGCAAGTCAACATCTGGCACATGCCATTTCCTTGGAAGATCACTTGTTTGCTGGTCCTCAAAGAAGCAGAACTGCGTATCACTCTCCACTGCCGAAGCTGAGTACATTGCTGCTGGTTCTTGCTGTGCTCAATTACGATGGATGAAGCAAACCCTCAAGGACTACGGCATCAACATGAAGAATGTGCCTCTCTACTGTGACAATGAGAGTGCTATCAAGATTGCCTACAACCCAGTACAGCACTCGAAGACCAAGCACATCCAGATTCGTCATCATTTTCTTCGGGACCATGTCCTCAAGGGCAATATCCTCATCGACCATGTGAAGACTGATGATCAACTGGCTGATATCTTCACTAAGCCCTTGGATGAGAAAAGGTTTTGCAAGTTGCGGTGTGAGCTAAATATCTTAGAGTCTTCAAATGTTTTGTAAAAACATGCACACATCCTAACACTTATGCAAAGTTGATGACTTAGATGTGCAACACATGATGAAACGATTTTCTTCAACCGATGAAGAAAGTCACTCTGAATGTGAAGAAATTAACGAAGAAATTGATTCTCAGGGCCCTACGACAATTGTACGCGGCGTCTGTAATCAACTTTCTTATATGGTGGGCAACGCCACCGCCCAATGTGAAATTCCTCAAGTTGATTTTCTTCAAATGATCAAATTCCTCACAATGCATTTCTCTTCAAAATAGTTGTTCTTCATTGTGATGATCTATTGCAAAATCTTCAAAAACACTTGATGACTTTCATTTGCCTAGGTAGACTGAGATTTCTAGTCCTCAACAGCATTCACTTATTGCTATTTCTTCAAGTTGATGTTTCTGCTAAGTGAATGTGGTCGGACCCGATCTTCCCTCTATGCTATACTTATCCAGTCTATTCAATTCTTCATATGCGTTCTACTTGAAACTTTGTTCCAAATCCTCACTGCATCCTTGTCAGCTGATGATTTTGTAACGAAAATCCTCAAATCTTCGAAAAATTGTTTTCTTCAAAGGAACAGTAACTGAACCCCACTTCCCACGATTGGATAGCCACGATCTCCACTATCTCCACCGCATCGTACGGGAGCTACACGTGTCCTGCGGAGACGTAGAGGCAAGGGCTATTCGGTCCGAAACTTTCACGCCAAACAGTAACTTTCGGGCTATAAATATGTCCTTAACCCCCTCGGTATCATCTTCTTCACCTCATCGCTCTCCTGCCACAGCACACCGAACCCTACCGCCACCGCTGGAAGTCTTGACGCCGGCAAGGAAGAGCTTCACCGCCTCAACCTTCTCGCCGCCAGGATCACGCCGAAGACGGAACATCTACGTCCGCCGCCGCCGTAGACGTCCTCTGCTGCCAAGTTAGGGTACATTGGACACTTGACCGAAGAGCCTCTTCAACGCCACCTTTTTGTGTTCTTCGTTCGCACCTTCCAGGGTAAATATATCCCATTTTTACAACAGATTAGATCTAAAATTTTACCTCTCCCTTGTGAAATATGTTTTTCTTCAAGATACGATGCGCACATGATTCCTCACACACTATCCATCACCACAATCATTGATGAACTAGCTAAGCATCTAAGATTTTCACGAGATTCCTCAATTGTGCGAATTTTCGGATCTGTACAACTCTGGAACCCAAGAACAGAATGCTTAAGCAAATTCCTCAACCACTGGTTATATTCCTCAAACTGTCAAACCTTTCCTTTTTCTTCAAATTTGAGAACGCATATGACCTCTCCAAATTCCTCGCAACTATACTCTGTTCACAGGTACACACATGTCAGCTGATGAATCTCTCGGTTCTCATCACATTAACTCATTTGCAGCGTTTCTGGAAGAAACTCTTCAAGGCTCATCAGAATCCTCAAGAGTTCAAAATCCTCAGAAAGTTCCTCGTCTGAAGAAAATGGAGGAAGAAAGGAAACAGAAGGGAGGAAAGAAACTGGAGCAGAACACAGCTGTGGACATTCCTGATGACATATACCTGGACTACTGCACGCCTGATGATGAACCTGAGACTATGCCTAAAAGAAAGATTAGGCTGCAGAAAATTGAACGCAGATGGGCAAAGGACTGGAAGGAGTACAGGTTTGTGACTCCCAAGTATGCGAAGAAATTCGCCTTGAAGCCTCCTGGCAAAAGGGCCCCACTTGAGGATCATCAAGTTGCTCATCCCTCAAGTCTCATGACACTTGATGACTACCCAGAGGAAAAAGAAAGGCATCTGGCCGAGCTCAAGAAGCAAGAAGAAACAGCAGTGAAGAAATTTCATGAATCTTCAGTTGTTGCCTCCGGTGTTGCTCATTCCTCAGCAGCAGAAACCTCAGGCTCCGAGATTCCTCAACCAAAGTCTGTGCCAGCAAAGGCAAAAGCTTCAAAACCCCAAGAAAAGTTTGCACAGGCTTCAGTCACCAAACCCTCAGCTCCAAAACCCTCGGTTCCAAAACCGTCAACACCAAAACCCTCAGCACCAATCGCATCTACACCAAAGTCCTCAGCTCCACCTCCAAAGCCAGTACAGAAGAAAGTTGTGAAGACTACGACTGCCAGCTCCAGCTCCTCACTCCCAGCTGCAACTAGCTCGGAGACAAAGTCTTCAACACCCCATGTGAAGACTTTGGCAACTACTGAACCTGCACCTCTGCCCAGCCCAAGAAAAATCATCACAGTCCCGTCTGCATAAGAGGGAAGTGAAGAATATGATAATGAAACTCTGGAAGCCATCATCAGGAACAAACAAGAAAGGGTAGCACAAGCATCAGGCAGTGCTATTCCTCTCGCGATGGACCCCAAGGTCCTCCTCGATTTCATCAATGTGTGGTATGAAGATCCAAACACACCCATTGATGATTTGAAACTTCCTCCTGGTGTCAGCCACATGGTGGCTATTTTCATAAACGAAGCCAAGTGGAAGGAAAAGAAGGCCAAGCAGGCAAAGATTGCAAAGGCCAGAAAGGAGAAATTCCTCAGGCAGAATGTTCTCAAACTGACGCCTGAAGCATTGGTGTCCACCCAGGCAGAACTGCAAGTCTTGACTGACAAGTGTGAGAAACTATCAGATCGAACAAGCATCAAAAGCAATTTCATCAAGCTAGCCACTAGTGCTGTTGATGACTACAATAGACGTCACCCCCCACCAGCACCAACTCCTCAGCCCCTGGTTGAACAGCCAAAAGATGCATCTCCTGTTGAGGAGGAAATTCCTCAAGCTGAGGAACAATACCAAGAGCGCCGTGCTGATGAGCCGGCCATTGTAGAAATCATCACTGAGACTGCTCCTGATGAAACTGCTACCGATCCAGCTGCTTCACCAAAGCAGGCTGATGACTATGTTCCAGCTGGTTCCTCACTGCCAGCTGAAGAATCTGTTAAGAATACACCTTCCCCAAAAACATCAAAGGTGAAGAAGTTAATCCCGTCTGCATCAGACGCGAAAAAGACAAGGGCTGCTGAGAAGGAAGCGAAGAAGAGAAAACCTTCCTCAGCAGAAGAAACGATTGAGGCAAAACGCCTCAAGGAAATTGAAGAATCTGCCCCACTGGACCCGGTGCCTCTTAATGTTGCACCCTCATTTGAAATGGTCGTCGTTGGTGACCACACTACGAGGGCAGATGAGGAAATGAAGAATGCTGCCTCTGAGGAGCATACTGATGAGGAAATACAGATTGATGACAGTCCTCAACCTCATATTCCTCAGAAAGAGACTACTGAAGCCTCAGCTGCAGCAGCTGATGAATCTGCTTCTGCCACAAAGTCAGCTGATGAAAATCAAGCTGAAGAAAATGTTCAGTCTGAGCAGGCTCCTCCCACTGAACAAGCTGATCAAACTCCTCAAGCTGAGAAGGATGAAGAAATTCCTTAGCCTGATGCTCAGCTAGAACAAGAAATTCCTCATCATGAGGAAACTGCTGAAGAAAATGTTCCCGCCCCTGACAATGAATTCATTGTCCTCAACCCAGAATCTGCCATGGTTGTTTCCCCTCCCATTGCTCAGCACAATCTAAATCCAGTTCAGCGCCTGCCATTCTCGAAGAGGCCCATCTTCATCAACTGCCAAGCAATGAAGTCTTCACGGGCGTTAGTCCTCAGTTTGTCCCTTTTTGTCACTTGATGACAAAGGGGGAGAAACTTGAGAGTTAGTCTTCAAACGGGAATTATTTTTGGGGCTTATGAACTATCTTTAAGTTACAAACTCTTGGCTCTTCTGAAGTTTTTATGTAATGAGTTGTAACTTAAGCCCGATGGTACTCTGACGCTTTTGAACGTTTTTCTTCGCATGCTTATTCCTCAAGTTTTAATGCACGCATGCTGAAATTCGTCAGATACCATTTGTCATCATGCATCCTCATTCTCTTCATATGATATGTTATATGTATGCATGATTTACAAGATTCAGGGGGAGATCTCCATGATATAAATCATCAATGTGCATATGCTATAAAAGCAAAATCCTCAAGGTATGCACATCTTCAGGGGGAGTCTCTGTGAATCTTGTTTTCAAATTCCTCAAATGAGTATTTACACTTCATATTTTTGATCCCTGTTGAAGACTTAACCTAATTGTCATCAACCACCAAAAAGGGGGAGATTGTAAGTGCATCTAGTGCCCCTTAGTGATTTTGGTGGTTTGAAGACTTATAGGTTAAGTATCTAATGTGTTTTTAAGTGTACACAGGATCTATAAGTCATTGAGGAGTTTGAGATATTTGAAGAATATCGACCCCTAAAAATATATGTCTTCAGTTGAAGAAATTGGTCTGAAGCTGAAGAAATGAATCGCGAAGAATTTGCGATGAAATTGATATTCCTCATGAAGATATTTATATTGAGAAGATCGGTGGTTCCTGAAGAAAATCATTCTGAAGAAATTGAAGCGTGAAGATTTATGTTTTCTGTTTTACTTTCTTTGCATTTGATGAATAGGAACACCGTACTATTAAAGGGGGTCAAAGTAACACTATGGAATGGATTTCCTCATGATGCTCAACCCAAGCCAAATCCTACCTAAAGCCTCAAGTGAGGAATATGAGTGACATGAGGACTCTCACAGTTGAGAGTCCCGACCGTTTCGATAAGCCACGCCAAGTCACTGATCTTATCCACTCCAACGGTCATATTATTTAAGGGCATTAATGTCAAATCATGTCGGGATGCTCCCAGGCTATAAATAGCCGCCTCCCACAACCACTAGCTGGTTGGCTGCTTCGCTAGAAACTGACACTTGTCATAAGAGCAACCCAATTCCTTAGAGCTTTCGAGAGTAAATCATCAGTGAGGAAATACACCACCCACCGAAACCACAAACCAAATCTAGTGATTGAGCATCACTGAAGAAGTTGTTCCTGTGTGGGACTGAAGCCTTTTACCTTTGAGGACTGTGCATCCTCCAGACGGTTAGGCGTCATGGTCTAGAGCAATCCAGCAGTCAATTGTGGATCGCCGGGTGACCGAGTTTGTGAGGGTTTGGAAGTCTGCCCTGAAGACTTACCACGAGTGTTGGGCGAGGACTGTGTGTCCTTAGCTCAAGGAGAATACGGTAGGAACTGTGTGTCCCGGGACTGGGTGTCCTTTGGTTTAAATACCAAGCCGCTCCAAACCAGATGTACAACTGTCACAGCAGTTGGAACTGGGTCATCGACAACAGTCTTCACCAAGAATCGGGTTCTAATTCCTCAACTCTTTACATTCTCTGTATTATGTGTTGATGACTTTCACTATGACTGTTTGAAGAATTTGCTGAAGGCTTTCTCTGAATTTCCTCAACCCCAAATTCTTCACTTGAGTAAATCATCATCTGTATTCTGCGTGCCTGCTTGCTGTGCAATCTGTTTTCATAATCTTCACTCTGTAATACTGCTATTGTGAACGATTGCACAACTGATCCTTAACTGTTTCCGCTGTAAGTTAGTCATCAGTGAGTAATTTCCTCAAAAGAAATTTCCTCATTGATGAAATTATAAAAATCTCCTATTCACCCCCCCTCTAGTCGATATAACGCACTTTCAGGCTCCCAACGACACCACGAAGATTCACCACAATGGTGTATGGCTTCGAGGTAACCACCAAGCTTCTAGGACGCCAAAGCACCCAAGAAGAACAAGCTCTAAGGTACCAAGCACCCAAGAGTAATAAGCTTCTCAAACTTCAGTTCCACGTATCACCGTGGAGAACTCAAAACAATGCAACTAATGCAATGGCGAGAACACACAAAGTGGTCAAATCCCTCACACTCAAATTCCTCGACAACAACAAAAGATGTGGAGGAATATGATAGGAAGAACAAGGAGCTCACAAAGAACTCCAAGATCAAGATCCAAGGGGTTCCCCTCACATAGAGGATAAAGTGATTGGTGGAAATGTGGATCTAGATCTCCTCTCTCTTTTCCCTCAAGAACTAGAAAGAATCATTGGAGGGATTGAGATTTAGAAAGCTCTAAGAAGGTCAACAATGCGGGAAGAACATGAGCTCAACACATGGAAAACCATTGGGGAAGAAGACCCCTTTTATAAGGGGAAAGAACTCTGCCCGTTATCCTAGGAGAGGTACTACCGATAATAAGTAGTACTACCACTCAGGGGAGCGGTACTACCGCTCAGGCAGAGGGAGACCGAGCCAGAGCCGCTAGTACCGCTCGGAGCGGTAGTACCGGCGTACGGGCGGTACTACCGCCCAGTACTACTGCAAAGTACGCCCCCAAAAGTGTCCGCACTTCCGAGCAACAGTTCAGGACAGCGGCACCAACAGAGCACTACCGCTCTGAGCGGTACTACCATGTAAGAGGTAGTACCACTCCTAGAGAGATACTACCGCTTGGAAATTTCACGCACACCACAAGCAACACAAGAAAACAGAACTGCCATAACTTTCGAAAATGAGCTCCGAATTGAGCAAACTCAAGCTTGTTGGATTTAGGACGACAAGAGCTATCCAAATAGTGACCAATGATATAGAGATGTGAGACCTCTATGAATGAAGAACCGGAAGAAACTTCCTACATCGGAAACATAGAAGATGACCATAAGCTCTAAAACTGACAAAGAGAAACACCAAACAAGAACCAAGAAATACGATGCAAGGATGCAAATGGTTTGAGCTCTCAACGAACGATACGATCACTCTACTCACTTGAGATTCCCCCTTGGAAGTACTACAATCTATCCTAAAACAGAAAAACCTATCAAGGGCAAACATGTACCTTCCACCTAGTCCTCTTGAGCTAGATGATGATGATCTTGGCTTCCTCAAGATGGACCTCCTTTATTGATTGCGTTGGTTTGATAAAAACTAGTTGATTGCTCCCCCATACTCACTATGGGTGAGCCACTCTTCAGCACATCTTCACAAGTCCATTGCCATCACAATGGATGGAAAGCTTCAAGCATGATATCTTCGTGATGATCCACTTGAACTTGCACAACGCAATCTTGATGACGATCACCGCTTGATGTCATCCTTCATAGGTTGTATGAGATCTTACTCTTGACACAAGCCCATGGAAACACACCTAACCCCACATAGAAATCTCACGAAGACCATGGGTTACTACATAGAAGTGTAATGGACAATGCTTACCATACCATGGGATCACTTGATCCCTCTCGGTACATCTTGTACGCTTTGTCTTAGTCTTGATCAATCTTGTGTCTTTATGACCAATCTTTGTATAATATCTTGAATACCACCTTGGTCGTCATATAAACTCCTTGAAACAAAAGATGGACTTCAAGAAGTGCATATGGACAAATCCTCCGAATATAACTTAAGGCAACCATTAGTCCATAGGGATTGTCATCAATTACCAAAACCACATATGGAGAAAGTATGCTCTAACAGATTCAATAAGGTCATTAGCCTCACCGAGTTGTTCCAAGAGACCAACAACATGCTTCTTGGATTTACCCTTGAGATTTCTCATGAAATTACCAAAGGAGTTTTCCTACTCCTCTCCCTCTTCCTTTTCATCTCCGTTATCCATGTTAGCGAAAATGATAGCTTTGATGTTGGAAGTTTCAGCGTTACATGTTACCTTGTTGGAAGCCTTGGCCATCACACACTTGGTAACGCGGTTCTCGCTGGGGGCCTTGAATACACACACCTTGCTTGGAGAAGAAGATGCAATGGCCACCATGGCCATTTCCATTGCTTCACCACTTGTCTCATCGTCATCATCCTCACGGAGAGGTACTCTTCTTGAGCCACCAACCCCTTAGGGAGCATCTTCTTGGGGAACTTGTTCTTGTTTGGGAAAGATTTGGTCCTTTCTTTGCGAATGAGCTTGCCACCATTGTCTTCCCTCTATTCATGGGGATAATCTACCACAAAGTGACTCACATTGCCATAGTTGTAGAAAGTTCCCACGCATTGCTTTCCCTTAGACCCGCTTGAGTTGTTCTTGGAGAAGTTGGGCCTTGAGTTTTTCTTGTTGCCCCAAAACTGCCTTGATGCAAGACCCATGTGCTCGTGGTAGGCATACTTGGTGTCTTCAGGACAAAATTCTTCTTCGTATTCCTCATCTTCCTCCACAGCAGCCTTGGATTTCAAAGCAAGATTGGGGGAGTCTTTTCTTGATCGTTGAACTCGGGCTAGAGTATTGTTAGCGGTCTTGTTCAATATGTTCATGGCAATAAACTCATCCAACATGTCGCTTCAGGATAAGGACTGAAATTCTGGCCTTTGACGGATGATGGAGGACATGGACTTGTTGAAGGGCATGATGGACTTGAGAAACTTATGCTTAATCCAATTGTCATCCACACCTTTGCTTCCGTGATCTTGGAGAGAAACAACAAGATTTGTAACTCTTCTTTAGAGCTCACGAGGTTCCTCATCCTCGATCATAGCAAATTCATCGGACTCATCAAGAACCACTTCATAGTTAGACCGATGAATGCTTGAGCTTCCCTTGTACATGGAGATGATGTGCTCCCAACAATCTTTGGCTCGAGTGAAGGGATGCAAGTGAGGAAGGTCTTGAACAGGGACTGGTTCTTGAAGGATGAACAAGGCGGAGTGATTGAGTTGATTGTCAACCTCTTCTCTTGGCATGAGATTGCTTGGATCATGCGGGTAGAACCCCTTCTCAATAATTCTACAAAGCTGTGTTGAGCTGTGGATCAAATGAGACTTGATACGAAAAAACCCAATTAGCAAAATCATTCTTAACAAGTTTAGGAGGAGGATCATGATTAACAATATGCGGTGAGTGAACTGGTCCTCCATAGTCAGTGGGAGGTGGGACAGAAGCAAAGGTATTTTCCCCACTCGTTCTCTGAGGAAATGTGTTTCTATCAGTACTACCATTTCCCTTTTCAGAACTCGCCTCCGAACCAGAGGCCATGGGATTAACCACACGCAATGGTTCGGAAGAAGGCTTGTAACCCTCAAGGAAATATTTGAGCATGTTTTTGACCTCGATAGCCATTGAGGACTTAAATGTGGATATGACCTCATTTAACTCCTCATGAGTGACCGAGTTCACAGTAGCTCCCTCGAATACCTTTCCAACCCGGTCCTCGTTGCCAACCATGTCGGCGTCCTGGGAACCAGGGTACCCAATCTTGCCTGTGTGCGACCCAAGGTTGGCCACCTCCATCAATCAACCACCAGCACGCACGACAAAGCCCTCGTGAGGGGCCAAGCCTCATGAGGAGGAATGGAATCAAGACCTGCAGGGGCCTCCTCAGGACCCCTCCAAAGCGGCGGACATTCCAAGGCAAGGCCTGGCTTAAGGAGTCAAGGATGACGCAGAAGGTGGACACGCGACCCGCAGATGGCAGAGCAGTGCAGTTCCCCCTTTGTTGCAAAGAGGGCAGGAGCGTACGTGGGCCCCAAAGGAATCTTCCAAAGGTTTCCCTTCCGTTGCAACCAAGCCGCTGCCGCCCGTCAGTAGGGCAGACGTCACCGCGGGCTCTTCCCAGCAACGCGGACATTTACTTGCAGGAGAACACCACTTTTGACAGGGGAAGCATGTCCCCTTGTCTCCCACCGAAACTGGCCATTGTGGGATTCCTTCCCGCCTACGATAAGGGAAGAGGACCCTGGCCTCCACTATAAATAGAGAGGGTAGGATACTTGAGAGAGGCATCAGATCATCGTAACCCTAGATCAACACACCAAGCCACTTGGCCTCCGGAGGCTCAAAAGCATTGTATCATCTCGTTCATCAACCTCCGTGAGAGGCAATACACCAAAGAAGGAGTAGGGTTTCACGCTTCACAGCGGCCCAAACCTGGGTAAACTACTGTGTCCCGATCTCTCCTCACCGTCGCATGAGTTCTAGCCTTGCCCAACGTGTAGCGAGTCCAGGACGTCAAACCTGTTGAGTGGTCTTTGCAAGCGCCCCCGAGTTTGAATCCTTACGGTTTTGCGGAGCCCGAAATCCCACATTTGGCGCGCCAGGTAGGGGGCGTGTGTCGGAACCTCCACGCCAACAACAGGAACCAGATCTCGGCTCGGCAGCACTATGGCAAGTACAACCATCGACAACCGCCGGCCCGCCGCGGCGGGCGGCGTCCCAGCTGTTGGAAATATACCCTAGAGGCAATAATAAATTGGTTATTATTATATTTCCTTGTTCATAATAATAGTTTATTATCCATGCTAGAATTGTATTGATTGGAAACTCAAATACATGTGTGGATACATAGACAACACACTATCCCTAGTGAGCTTCTAGTGGACTAGCCCGTTGATCAAAGATGGTCAAGGTTTCCTAGCCATAGGCAGGTGTTGTCACTTGATAACGGGATCACATCATTAGGAGAATGATGCGATGGACAGGACCCAAACTATAAACGTAGCATATGATCGTGTCAGTTTATTGCTACTGTTTTTCTATATGTCAATGTATTTGTTCCTATGACCATGAGATCATGCAACTCCCGGACACCGAAGGAATACCTTGTGTGTGTCCAACGTTGCAACGTTACTGGATGACTATAAAGGTGCTCTAGAGGTATCTCCAAAGGTGTCTATTGGGTTGACATGGATCAAGACTGGGATTTGTCACTCCGTGTGACGGAGAGGTATCTCGAGGCCCACTCGGTAATACAACATCACAACAAGCCTTGCAAGCAATGTGACTAAGGAGTTAGTTACGGGATCTTGTATTACAGAACGAGTAAAGAGACTTGCCGGTAACGAGATTGAACTAGGTATGGAGATACCGACGATCGAATCTCGGGAAAGTAACATACCGAAGGACAAAGGGAACATCATACAGGATTAACTGAATCCTTGACATAGAGCTTCAACCGATAGAGATCTTCGTAGAATATGTGGGAGCCAATATGGACATCCAGGTCCCGCTATTGTTTATTGACCATAGAGTGTCTCAGGTCATGTCTGCATAGTTCTCGAACCCGCAGGGTCTGCACACTTAAGGTTCGGTGACGTTTCGGTATAGTTGAGTTATAGGTGTTGGTGACCGAAGGTTGTTCGGAGTCCTGGATGAGATCCGGGACGTCACGAGGAGCTCTGGAATGGTCCAGAGGTAAAGATTGATATATAGGAAGTCCTATTTTGGTCACAGTAAAAAAATCGAGCTCATCGGTAGTGTACCAGGAGTGCTGAGAGGGGTGTCGGGGACCATCGGGAGGGGTGTCACGCCCCAACGGGCCTCATGGGATGTGGGAAGAGATAAACCATCCCCTAGTGGGCTGGAATAAGTTCCCACTAAGGCCCATAAGGTTTGAGAAGGAAAAAACACAAGGTGGAAAGAGTTTCCAAGTCGGAAGGAGGAATCCAACTCCAAATAGGATTGGAGGAGGACTCCTCCTCTCCTCCTTGCGCAAGGGAAGAAAGGGCTGCCCTAGGGCGAAGCCCTCTCCCTCCTCTCCTCCTATATATACTAAGGCTTTTGAGGGTTTTAGATACAACAGAAAACAGCAACGTGCTGCCCTCTCTCTCTCTAGATATGTTTCTCCTCTAGTTTTAGCAGTGCTTAGGCGAAGCCCTGGTGGAATAGCACCACCACCACCATGCCGTCGTTCTGGAGAACTCATCTACCTCTCCGCCCCTCTTGCTGGATCAAGAAGGTGGAGATCTTCATCAAGCTGTACGTGTGCTGAACGCGCAGGTGCCGTCTGTTCGGCACTAGATCGGGATGGATCGTGATGGGATCGCGGGACGGATCGTGATGAGATCGCGGGACGGGCTGCGATTTGGACCGCGAAGATGTTCCACTGCATCAACCGCGTTATATACGCTTCCTCTTAGCAATCTAGAAGGGTATGTAGATTCACTCTCCCCTCTCGTAGATGATCATCACCATGGATAGGTATTGCGTGTACATAGGAAATTTTTTGTTTCCCATGCAACGTTCCCCAATAGTGGCATCATGAGCTAGGTTCATGAATAGATGATATCTCGAGTAGAACACAAAAGAGTTTGTGGGTGTTGCTATTCAATTTGCTGCCCTCCTTAGTATTTTCTTGATTCGGCGGTATTGTTGGATTGAAGCGGCCTGGACCAACTTTACTCGTACGCTTACGAGAGACCGGTTTCATCGACTAACATGCAACTTGTTGCATAAAGATGACTAGCGGGTGTCTGTTTCTTCAACTTTAGTTGGATCAGATTTGACCGAGGCGGTCCTTGGAGAAGGTTAAATAGCAAATTGCATATCACCGTTGTGGCTTTGCGTAAGTAAGATACGATTATACTAGATACCCATAGCACCCACGTAAAACATGCAACAACAAATTAGAGGACGTCTAACTTGTTTTTGCAGGGTATGCATGTGATGTGATATGGCCAAAGACATGATATGATATATTGGATGTATGAGATGATCATGTTGTGATAGTTAAATATCGACTTGCCCGTCGATGCTACGGCAACAGGGAGGAGTCATATGGTTGTCTTTAAACTAACGTTTGTGCTTGCAGATATGTTTACTATATTGCTAGGTAGTAGCTTTAGTAGTAATAGCATAGATAGCACGACAACCTCGATGGCGGCACAACGATGGATATCATGATGATGGAGATCATAGTGTGGCGCCGGTGACGATGAAGATCATGCCGGTGCTTTGGTGATGGAGATCAAGAAGCATAAGATCATGGCCATATCATGTCACTTATGATTTGCATGTGATGTTAATCCTTTTATGCACCTTATTTTACTTAGAACGACGGTAGCATTATAAGGTGATCCCTCACTAAAATTTCAAGATAAAATTGTGTTCTCCCCGACTGTGCACCGTTGCGAGAGTTCGTCATTTCGAGACACCACGTGATGATCGGGTGTGATAGACTCAACGTTCACATACAACGGGTGCAAAACAGTTGCACACGCGGAACACTCGGGTTAAATTTGACGAGCCTAGCATGTACATACATGGCCTCGAAACACAAGATACCGAAAGGTCGAGCATGAACCATATAGTTGATATGATCAACATAGAGATGTTCACCATTGAAGCCAAACTCAACTCACATGATGATTGAACTTGAGTTAGTGGGTTTGGATCATGCGCCACTCGAATGACTAGAGGAATGTCTATTTGAGTGGGAGTTCTTAAGTAATATGATTAATTGAACTCATTATCATGACCATGGTCAAAAGGTCTTTGCGAATTATGTTGTAGCTTCCGTTGTAGCTCTACTGTTTTTGATATGTTCCTAGAGAAAATTTAGTTGAAAGATGATAGTAGCATTTATGCGGACTGTGTCCGTAAACTGAGGATTGTCCTCATTGCTGCACAGAAGGCTTATGTCCTTAATGCACCGCTCGGTGTGCTGAACGTCGAGCGTCGTCTGTGGATGTTGCGAACATCTGACATCACGTTTTTGATGACTACGTGATAGTTCAGTACGTAATACTTAACGTCTTAGAATTGAGGCGTCGAAGACGTTTTGACCGTCACGGAACATATGAGATGTTCTAAGAGATGAAATTGGGATTTCATGCTCGTGCCCTTGTTGAGAGGTATGAGACCTCCGACAAGATTCTTTGTCTACAAAGTAAGGGAGAAAATCTCAATCGTTGAGCATGTGCTTAGATTGTCTGAGTGGTACAATCGCTTGAATCGAGTGGGAGTTAATCTTCGAGATGAGATAGTGATGGTTCTCCAAAGTCACTGCCACCAAGAGCTTCATGATGAACTATAACATATCAAGCATAGATATGATGATCCTTAAGCTATTCATGATGTTTGACATCGCGAAAGTAGAAATCAAATAGGAGCATAAATTGATGATGGTTAGTAAAACCACTAGTTTCAAGAAGGGCAAGTGCAAGAAGGGATACTTCATGAAACGGCAAACTAGTTGATGCTCTAGTGAAGAAACCCAAGGTTGAACCCAAACCCGAGACTAAGTGCTTCTGTTATGAGGGCAACGGTCACTGAGGCGCAACTACCCTAGATACTTGGTAGGTGAGAAGACTGGCAAAGTCAACAAAAGTATATTGGATATACCCGATATTGATGTGTACCTTACTAGTACTCCTAGTAGCACCAGGGTATTAGATACCGTTTCAGTTGCTAAGTGTTAGTAACTCGAAATTATAGCTACGGATTAAATGGATACTAGCAAGGGTGAGGTGACGATATGCGTTGGAAGTAATTCTAAAGGTTGATGTCATCAAACATTGCATGCTCCCTCTACCATCGGGATTGGTGTTAAACCTAAATGATTGTTATTTGGTGTTTGCGTCGAGCATGAACATGATTAGATCGTGTTTATTGCAATAAGATTATTCATTTAAAGAGAATAATGGTTATTCTATTTGCTTGAATAAATACCTTCAATGGTTTATTGAATCTCGATCGTAGTGCTACACATGTTCATAATATTGATGCCAAAAGATACAAAGTAGTAATCATAGTACCACTTACTTGTGGCACTGCCGCTTGAGTCATGTTGGTATAGAATGCATGAAGAAACTCCATGCAGATGGATCATTTGGACTCACTTGATTTTGAATCACTTGAGACATGCAAATCATACCACATGGGCAAGATGACTGAAGGCCTCGTTTTCTAGTGAGATGGAACTAGAAAGTAACTTATTGGAAGTAATACATTTGGATGTATGCAGTCCAATGAGTGCTGAGGCACGCCGTGGATATCGTTATGTTCTTACTTCACAGATGTTTTGAGTAGATGGTAGTGTATTTGCTTGATGTGACACACGTCTGAATTATTGAAAGGATCAAGTAGTTTCAGAGTGAAGTTGAAGATCGACGTGACAAGAGTGTAACATGTCTACGATATGATCATAGAGATGAATATGTGAGTTGCGAGTTTGGTACACAATTAAGACAAATGTGAAAAGTGTTTCACATCTCATGCCACCTAGAACACCATAGTGTGATGGTGTGTCCGAACGTCATAGCCGCACCCTATTTGATATGGTGCATACTATGATCTGTCTTATCGAATTACCACTATCGTTTATTGGTTATGCATTAGAGACAACCGCATTCACTTTAAATAGGGCATCATGTATTCCTGTTGAGGTGACACCGTATGAACTATGGTTTGGAGAAACCTAAGATGTCGTTTCTTAAAAGTTTGCGGCTGCGGTGCTTATGTGGAAAAGTTTCAGCATGATAAGCTCGAACCCAAAGCGGATAAATGCATCTTCATAGGACGCCCAAAATAGTTGGGTGTACCTACTATCTCAGATCTGGAAGCAAAGTGTTTGTTTCTATAAACGGGTCCTTTCTCAAGCAAAAGTTTCTCTCGAAAGAATTGAGTGGGAAGATGGTGGAACTTGATGAGGTTATTGAACCGTCACTTCAACCAGTGTGTAGCAGGGCACATGAAGTTGTTCCTGCGACGCCTACACCAATTGAAGTGGAAGCTAATGATAGTGATCATGAAACTTTAGATCAAGTTACTGCAAACCTCGTAGGTCGACAAGGTCACGCACTGCTACAGAGTGGTATGGTAACCCTCTCTTGGAGGTCATGTTGTTGGACAACAAATGAACCTACGAGCTATGGAGAAGCGATGGTGGGCCCGAATTCCGGCAAATGCCTGGAGGCCATGAAATCCGAGAGAGGATCCGTGTATAAAAATAAAGTGTAGACTTTGGAAGAACTACTTGATGGTTGTAAGACTATTAAGTACATATGGATATTTAAAAGGAAGACAGACGATGATGGTGAAAAGTCACCATTCAGAAAAGCTCGACTTGTCGCAAAGATGTTTCCGACAAGTTCAAAGAGTTGACTATGATGAGACTTTCTCACTCGTAGCGATGCTAAAAAGGCTATTGGAATTATGTTAGCAAATGTTGCATTATTTATGAAATATTGCACATAGGATGTCAAAACATTGTTTCCTCGACGGTTTCATTGAGGAAAGGTTGTATGTGATACAACGAGAAGGTTTTGTCGATCCTAAGGATGTTAACAAGTATGAAAGCCCCAGTGATCCTTCTATGGACTCGTGCAAGCATCTCGGAGTTGGAATATACGCTTTGATGAGATGATCAAAGCTTTTTGGGTTCATACAAGGTTTATGAGAAACTTGTACTTCCAAAGAAGTGAGTGGGAGCACTATAGAATTTCTGATAAGTATATGTGGTTGACATATTGTTGATCGGAAGTAACTTATAATTTCTGGAAAGCATAAAGGGTTGTTTGAAAGGAGTTTTTCAAAGGAAAACCTCGATAGAGCTACTTGAACATTGAGCATCAAGATCTATAGAGATAGATCAAAATGCTAAATAGAACTTTCAATGAAATGCATGCCTTGACAAGTTTTTGAAGGAGTTCAAAATAGATCAGCAAAGAAGGAGTTCTTGGCTATGTTGTAAGGTGTGAATTTGAGTAAGACTCAAAGCCCGACCATGGCAGAAGAAAGAGAAAGGACGAAGGTCGTCCCCTATGCCTTAGTCGTAGGCTCTAAAGTATACCATGTTGTGTACCGCACCTGATGTGTGCCTTGCCATGAGTCCGTCAAGGGGTACAAAGAGTAATCCAGGATTGAATCACTGAACAGCGGTCAAATTTATCCTTAGTAACTAGTGGACTAAGGAATTTCTCGGTTATGGAGTGGGTTAAAGAGTTCGTCGTAAACGGTTACGTCGATGCAAGCTTTGACACTAATCTGAATAACTCTGAGTAGTAAACCGGATTCGTATAGTGGAGCAGTCTTTGGAATAGTTCCAAATGGCACATAGTAGCAGAATCTATAGGATGACATAGAGATTTGTAAAGCACACACGGATCTGAAAGGTTCAGATTCATTGACTAAAAACCTCTCTCACAAGCAAGACATGATCGAACCCCAGAACTGTATGGGTCTTAGATTCATTACAATCACACAATGATGTGAACTAGATTATTGACTCTAGTGCAAGTGGGAGACTATTGGAAATATGCCCTAGAGGAAATAAAAAATTGGTTATTATTATATTTCCTTGTTCCTGATCATCGTTTATTATCCATGCTATAATTGTATTGATTGGAAACTCAAATACATGTGTGGATACATAGACAACACATTGTCCCTAGTGAGCCTCTAGTTGACTAGTTCGTTGATCAAAGATGATCAAGGTTTCCTGGCCATAGGCAAGTGTTGTCACTTGATAATGGGATCACATCATTAGGAGAATGATGTGATGGACAAGACCCAAACTATAAACATAGCATATGATCGTGTCAGTTTATTGCTACTGTTTTTCTGCATGTCAATGTATCTGTTCCTGTGACCATGAGATCATGCAACTCCCAGACAACGGAGGAATACCTTGTGTGTATTAAACGTCGCAACTTTACTGGGTGACTATAAAGGTGCTCTACAAGTATCTCCAAAGGTGTCTGTTGGGTTGGCATGGATCAAGACTGGGATTTGTCCCTCCGTGTGACGGAGAGGTATCTCGGGGCCCACTCGGTAATACCACATCACAACAAGCCTTGCAAGCAATGTGACTAAGGAGTTAGTTACGGGATCTCGTATTACGAAACGAGTAAAGAGACTTGCCGATAATGAGATTGAACTAGGTATGGAGATACCAATGATCGAATCTCGGGCAAGTAACATACCGAAGGACAAAGGGAACATCATACGGTATTAACTGAATCCTTGACATAGAGGTTCAACCGATAGAGATCTTCGCAGAATATTTGGGAGCCAATGTGGACATCCAGGTCCCGCTATTGGTTATTGACCAGGGAGTGTCTCAGGTCATGTCTGCATAGTTCTGGAACCCGCGGGGTCTGCTCACTTAAGGATCGGTGATGTTTCGGTATAGTTGAGTTAGAGGTGTTGGTGACTGGAGGCTGTTCGGAGTCCCCGATGAGATCCCGGATGTCACGAGGAGCTCCAGAATGGTCCAGAGGTAACGATTGATATATAGGAAGTCCTGTTTTGGTCACCAGAAAAGTTTCAGGCTAATCGATAGTGTACCGGGACTGTCGGGAGAGGTGCCGGGGACCATCGGGAGGGGTGTCACGCCCCAAGGGGCCTCATGGGCTGTGGGAAGAGATAAACCAGACCCTAATGCGCTGGAATAAGTTCGCACTTAGGCCCATAAGGTTTGAGAAGGAAAAAACACAAGGTGGAAAGAGTTTCCAAGTGGGAAGGAGGAATCCTACTCCAAATAGGATTGGAGGAGGACTCCTCTCCTCCTTGCACAAGGGAAGAAAGGGCTGCCCTAGGGAGCAGCCCTCTCCCTCCTCTCTTCCTATATATATTAAGGGTTTTGAGGGTTTTAGATACAACAGAAAACAACCATGTGATGACCTCTCTCTCTAGATCTGTTTCTCCTCTAGTTTCAGCGGTGCTTAGACGAAGCCCTGGTGGAATAGCACCACCACCACCACCACCACGTCGCCGTGCTGGAGAACTCATCTACCACTCCTCCCCTCTTGCTGGATCAAGAAGGTGGAGATCGTCATCGAGCTGTACGTGTGCTGAACACGGAGGTGTCGTTCGTTCGGCACTAGATTGGAATGGATCGTGATGGGATCACGGGACGTATCGTGATGAGATCGCGGTACGGGCTGCGATTTGGATCGCGAAGTTGTTCCACTACATCGGCCGTGTTATATACGCTTCGCTTAGCGATCTACAAGGGTATGTAGATTCACTCTCCCTCTCGTAGATGATCATCACCATGGATAGGTATTGCACATACGTAGGAAATTTTTTGTTTCCCATGCAACGTTCCCCAACACCAGCAGGCATGGCCGCTCATGCGGTCATCTGCGTCCTCGATGGATCGCAGGCACCACCTTCTAGCCGCCACGTCAAGCGTTTCCTCCATCGTGGGGGAACGGCTTGCCTAACGCCTAAGCCCCCGGAACGCCGTGTGTGGCCACTGGTCAACATCACCTTCGGCCCCGGGGTGCTTCCCATGCTATGCACGCTGACCATCTACGGCGTGGCTGTCTCCAAGACCCTCATCAACGGCGGCGCGGGCCTCAACATCATCTCGATGGAGGCCTTTAGCGCGCTGTGGTTGCCCCGAAAGCGGCTCGCGCCCTCGAAGCCCTTCTCTGGGATCGTGACGGGGTCCGTTGTCCCCGTCGGACGGATCCGGCCCCCTGTCACGTTCGACACCCGCTCCAACTTCTGCACCGAGAAGATCGACTTCGACGTTGCTCACATCCACCTTCTGTACCATGCTATACTTGGCTACCCCGCCCTCGCGCAGTTCATGGCAGCGACGCACCCGGCCTACAACGTCGTCAAGATGCCACGGAGCAGCGGCGTGCTTACCGTCGTGGGGGACATCAAGGACGCTTCACGGGTGCTTGGGCTAACCCGTAAGGTTGCGGCCGCTGCGCGTGTCGACTCCAAGGGCAAGGCGCGCGCCATGGGGACCTAGGAGACGTCCTCGACATCCTGCCCGCGAAGCAGAAGCAATTGTTTTCCCAGGACCGGGCTGAGATGAAGCAAATACCGGTCGACGAAGGGAACCCGACCCCCGCCTTAACCATCGACGTGAATCTTTCCCAAGACCAAGAGAAGGCATTGGTGGACTTCCACAGGGCGAACAAGAGCGCGTTCGCCTGGAGTGCCTCCGACCTTGTGGGGGTCCCTAGGGACGTCATCGGGCACCACCTCAAGGTATGCCCGAACACGCGTCCGGTGAAGCAGAAGGCAAGAAGGCAGACCCCGGAGAAGCAGGCCTTTATAGCTCAGGAGGTCTGGAAGTTGAAGGAAGCAAGGGTCATCAGGGAGGTGTCCTACACGGAGTGGGTGGCAAACCCGATGGTTGTCCAGAAGAAGTGTGGGAAGGAGCGCATGTGCGTCGACTTCACGAAGCTTAACAAGGCTTGCCCTCAGGACCCGTTCCCGCTACCGCGCATTGACCAGATCATGGACTCCACCGCAGAGTGTGACCTTCTATGCTTCTTGGACGCCTTCTCGAGCTACCACAAAATCAAGATGGTGGTGGAGTACGTTGAGAAGACGGCCTTGCTCTCTCCGTGCGGGGTGTATTGCTACGAGTGTATGCCTTTCGGGTTGCGGAACACCGGGGCGACCTTCCAGCGGTTGATGCACATTGCCTTGGTGCTGCAGCTGAGGAGGAGCACGGAAGCGTGCATCGACGACAACATGGTCAAGTCAAGGCAAGCCAAAACCCTGGTGGAGGATCTAGAAGAGACCTTCGCCAGCTTGCGGGAGGTGAACCTGAAGCTCAATCCCGAGAAGTGCGTCTTCGGAGTCCCGTCAGGCAAGCTACATGGTTTCCTCGTGTCACATCGGGGGATCGAGGCTAACCCAGTAAAGGTAAATGCCATAAACAAGACGAGCGCGCCCACAACCCTCAAGGAAATGCAGAAGCTGGTGGGGTGTGTCACTTCCGTGGGTTGTTTCATCTCCAAGCTTGGAGAGCGGGCACTGCCCTCCTTCAAGATCATGAAAAGGAAGGGGCCCTTCGAGTGGATCCCAGAGGCCGACACTGCCTTCGAAGAGCTCAAGCGTTATCTCACGAGCCCGCCAGTCATGGTGGCACCTCGCCCTCGGGAGCCCCTGCTTCTGTACCTTGCTGCTACCCCACACTCCGCCAGCACTGCTTTGGTGGCAGTAAGGGAGGAGGGAGCCGGCAAAGGCGCTACTTTGGGAAGCCGCAGCAGGCCCTCGCCCGATGCTCCAGAGGGCCCACGCGACCTGCAAGCTCCAACTCCAGACTGGCGAAGCTGGCCTTGAAGAGCCTTGTCCTCCCGAGGCCCTGGCCTTCCCTCCGGACGACAAAACCTTCCAACCTCTTGAGGTCACCAAGGATCATGACGCCCCAGATGGCCGCGTCCTCGTCGAGCACCCCGTGTACTTCGTCAGCACGGTACTGCTGGACGCCCGCTCGCGCTACCCCATGCAGCAAAAACTCCTTCTGGCGCTCCTCGTCTCCTTGCTCAAGCTGCGTCACTACTTCCAAGGACACCCGATCAAGGTCATGTCCGCCTACCCCTTGTAGAAGATCTTGCACAACCCGAACGCGACACGAAGAGTTGTTGAGTGGAACAAAGAGCTCCAGGCCTTCAACATCGAATTCAGCACAACTAGGGTCATCAAGGGAGCCGCCTTGGCCGACTTCGTGGCAGAATGGACAGACGCGCCTGACTGGGGGCTGGAAGGAAACCAATCCCTTGCCCCCGGAGCGGAGACGCCCGAGGGATGGATAATGCACTTAGACGGAGCCTTCGCGCGAATGGGGGCAGGAGCTGGCGTCCTCCTCACTTCCCCGATGCGAGACAAGCTTCGCTGCGCTGTGCAGCTCTGCTTCCAAAAGGGGGAGAAGGTCTCCAACAACACAGCACGGTACGAGGGCCTCATCGTCGGCTTCAAGGTAGCAGCGGCCTTGGGGGTCCAGCGCCTCACCGTGATGGGCGACTCTCAACTCCATGTCAACTTCTCCAACAAGCAGTACACGCCCAAAGATGAGCATATGGAGGCATACCTACAAGAGGCGCGTAAGATCGAGAAACGTTTTCAAGGCCTGGAGTTGCAGCATGTCCCACGAGACGAAAACAAGGAGGCGGACGACATCACCAAAAGAGCTTCGTGTCACGAGGCTCAGGAGCCAGGCGTGTTTGAGGAGCGGCTCTTCAAGTCCTCTGCGACGTTGTCACCCGAAGACCCGACACCGCGCGGAAAGGAGTTCCCCCCTGCACCACCCTCGGGGGCTCCGGACTATGGTCAGGCCTCGGGGCCTCGACTGCTCCTGGCCCTGGAGGCTCAAGACGATGACTGGATGCAGGAACTCGAGGCATATCTGCTCCATGGTGCATTGTCGGAGAAGAAGGAGGATGCAGAGCGCGTAGTACGACAAGCCACGGCTTACTGCATGTGAGACGGCGCCTTCTACCGCATGCGCCCAAAGGACGTCGCGCTACGGTGCATTTCCACGGAGCAGGGGCGCGAGCTACTGGCCGACATTCACGGAGGGGACTGCAGACATCACTCTTCCTCGCACACCCTCGAACGTAAGGTGGTCAGGTCAGGTTTTACTGGCCCACAGCCTTGGACGAAGCTACCGACCTGGTCAGGTCTTGCAAGGCCTGCGAGTTCCATGCCAAGCAGATTCACCACCCCGTGCAGGGCCTCCAGACCATCCCGCTCACCTGGCCCTTTGCATTCTGCGGGTGGACATATTGGGGCCTTTTCCGCGGGTGGCCGGGGGCTTCCGCTACCTCTACGTCGCCGTCGACAAATTCACCAAGTGGGCGGAGGTGGAGCCCATGCGCACCATCTCGGCCGGGTCCGCCATCAAGTTCATCAAGGGACTCGTGAGCCGCTTCAGCGTCCCCAACCGCATCATCATGGATAATGGTTCGCAGTTCAGCAGCCAACTCTTCAAAATTTACTGTGCTAACCTCGGTACACAGATATGGTATGCATCGGTGGCCCATTCGCAGAGCAATGGCCAGGCAGAGCGCGCCAACGTGGAGGTCATGCCGGGTCTCAGAGAAAGGAGTTTCAAGAAGAAGCTCGAGGCCTGCAGCCGAGGTTGGGTCGATGTGCTCCCGTCGGTACTATGGTCCATCTGCACCACTACAACCAAGCCCACCGGCGAGACCCCATTCTTCCTCATCTATAGAGCGGATGCGGTTCTTCCCCACGAAATCAAGCACTGCTCACCGCGAGTCCTGGCGTTCGATGAGGAGCGTCAGGAGACCGTGCGGGGGATCAACCTCGTACTCGGAGAGGAGGTGCGCCGCCGGGCCTCTCTCTGAGCCAAGAGGTACTAGCAAGTCTTACGGCGCTACCACTGCCGCAACATCCACTGCAGGACCCTCGAAGTCGGCGACCTCGTCCTGAGGCGGGTCCAATCTAGGGAAGGCTTGCATAAGATTTCGCCCATGTGGGAAGGCCCTTTCAAATTCGTCCACGCCTCCAAGCCTGTCTTTGTGCGTCTGGAGACTCATGATGGAGTCCCCATCCAGAATGCCTGGAACATCCAGCACCTCCGCAAGTTCTACCCGTGTCGACTCTGCACCGCCCCTGCACTGCATCCACGCCGCCTCTGCAACGACCCTGCATCGTCCTTCCATTCTTCCATAACCTACTTCATCCCGTAACACTCTCACGTAATAACGAGCCGAACCTATATATGCCTAGTACCCCCGAGGACGCGGAAGGGGTCCATCCCACGCTGGTGGGGAAGTCGAAGGAAATCAACACAGTCCACCAATGACTTCTGGAATCACGCGCCTAATGCCTCGGGGGTAGGGACACTCGCGAGGCCAAAGCGTCCTCGCGACCTCCCAGATACACCCCCACCATGACACTCTCACGTAATAATGAGCCGAGGCTGTATATGCCTAGGGCCCCCCGAGGACACGGAAGGTGTCCACCCCACACCTGGTGGAAGACCTTAGCTCCGCACTGGGTGGCGATGGAGGCGGAGAATAGATTAGGTGTCGGACATGGCTTGCATCTGCTTTTTCTAGCTTGGATTTTATGGTATTTATGAAGTCAAAACTCAGGGCCTTTCCAAATGAAAATTTCTGCAAAAACTTATTTCCCTTGCAACTTTTGGCAACGCGCTCTTTTCCTCTAAGTCGTGCATCCGTCTGCCCTCACCCGCTCATACCCTGTGAGCGGGGGCTGGGGGCACGGTGCCGGCACCTCGCCAAGGCCTTGGCGCCCGAATACACGTGTGGTACTGAAAATACCTCGATGATGCCTAGAGGGGGGGTGAATAAGCTATTTAAAAACTTCTTCGGATTTGTGTTAAACCTAATGCGGAAATAAACTAAGAGGATATTTTTCAAGTAGAAAACCTAAATGCAATAGGCACCGCAACGTGTATCAACAACACGATCTACCAAGATGGACACAATACAGTTACTAACAAGCACAAGCCAGTTACACAAACTTACTTGAGCTATATCACCCGACAAGTAGGTGAACGACACAAGATACTTGATCACACTATAGCACACGATATATCAAAAGCTGCAAGTGTGAATGTGTCGATATAGAGGGTATGCTTGAACGATTAATCTTGTACAAAGAAATAGCCAACACAATATAATGAACGCAAACAAAATGCAATGTATGTATGCTCAAGTAACACAAGTAAACCACAAGTAAGGAGTTAGGGTTAAGGATAACCAAGGTCACTGAGACAAAGATGTATCCGGATGTTCACTTCCTTGGAGGGAAGCTAGTCACCGTTAGAGAGGTGGTTGTTACCATGAAGGCACACCAACGCCACGAAGGCTCACCCTATTCTCCCTTTGAGATAACACCACGAAGGCGTTTCTCAACCACTAGTGGTAAGCCTTTGAGGTGGCTTCCAAACCCTCACAAACTTTTCCGGGGGGTAATCACACGGATTGATTCCTCTCCGAAGAACTCCTACCGCCTAGGAGTCTCCAACCTCCAAGAGTAACAAGATCACGGGGAATGCTCAAAACTTGCTCAAATCTCAAATAGCTTGGGTTCAGAGAAGGAGAGGGAGACGATCTATCTTTTGATTGGAACAACTCTCAAAGGGGCTCACAAATGCTCTTGGGATCTAAGATTTGGTGTGAGCAAATGTGTGTGGGGTAGAAATGTGTTCTTATGAGGATATGGTTGTGTTGGGCCCCCTCTCACGAAGTGGGAGGGGGGTATTTATAGTGGAGAAGGGAAAGTGATCGTTGGGGTCACTTAAGTCTGACAGTGGTCGGACGTCCGGCAGTTCTCGGATGTCCGGACTCCCACAAGGGTTCGGACGTCCGACAGGGGTCGGACGTCCGAGGGATGTATATATATCAGGAACCACTGTGCAGTCGAACAGGGCCCGAACGTCCGGAGGAATCCGGACGTCCGGCCCTCGGACGTCGGGAGGAGGCCGGAAGTCCGAGTTATTTGACTCAAATTTCTTCTGGTGCAAGGTTCCGGTTTTCCGAAGGGGGTCGGACGTCCGGTCCTCGGACGTCCGGAGAGCGCCGGACGTCCGGGCCTCCGACGTTCGAAGAGAGCCGGACGTCCGGCCCTCGGACGTCCGGAGAGAGCCGGGTGTCCGAGGCATTAGTTTTGTTTTCAGATAACAGAAGGGCAGTGGAAATGTGGTATGAGCAGAAAAGTAGAGATGTAGTTTGAGCAAGTTCATCACAAAACATGTGATCCCCTCTTAATAGTGCGGAATCCCTAAAGACTCAAGAATCATAAAAGGGGTACTGATGATCAATACTTGAGTGTATACTTTTATTCGCTGATCATCACTCTGCACCACTAACGTCAAAGGAACTGATACCTTTGAGTTAGCCATTTCACTTGAGCTTGATGTTGTTGTTCCTTCTTGGCTCAAGTTGAAAGCAAGAGATGATGAAGTCTTCAAGCAGCTCTCCCATACACAATGTGGAAAGCCTAGCTTATGTATTCATCTTCATTTGTCCACCATGTGAACATCCACAAGAATCAAGCATGTAGTGCTCAGGAATGCTTATCTTGATCTTGTCCTTGTTAGCACATGAGCTTGTCCTTATCGACACATGATCATTAACAATAGTTTCAATGATATATTCATGCTGATCCACTTTAACTTGCACACCACAATCTTGATGAAGATCACCACTTGACGTCATCCTTCATGGGTTGTATGAGATCTTCCTTTTGACACAAGCCCATGGAAGCACACCTAACCCCCACATAGGACTCTAACAAAGACCATGGGTTAGTACACAAACACGTAATGGACAATGCTTACCATACCATGGGATCACTTGATCCCTCTCGGTACATCTTATACGCTTTGTGTGTTGATCATCTTGATTTACTCTTTGTCTGAGATCTTGATCAACCTAGTGTCTCTATGACCATTCTTTGGATAATACCTTGAATACCATCTTGGTCATCATATAAACTCCTTGAACCCAACAGATGGACTTCAAGAAGTGCCTATGGACAAATCCTATAAATATAACTTAAGGCAACCATTAGTCCATAGGAATTGTCATCAATTACCAAAACCACATATGGAGATATATGCTCTAACAATCTCCCCCATTTTGGTAATTGAAAACAACCACTTCAAGAGAGTTTATATAAGGAAATAAGCATAACCAAGCGCACACATACAAGTTAATAATGCATGCGTGCAAGATGTAAATTCTTACGCAATAAAAGCAAAACCCTCTAAACATATCCAAAGTAAACTCTCTAAACTTCTCCCCCATTGGCATCGATTGCCAAAATGGACGAAAAGTTTAGAAAGCAAATATAGTAGGTGATCCTCCAAAAAGTGTGTACTTCTCTGCAAATGAGTGCAGAGAAATACACAAATACAATGATAAGTAGTTGGAGGAAAACAAACTATATTGAGGACCCAAAGATTGCAAATAAAAGGATCGTATGCCACAAAGACATACAAAATAGAGGCAAGCAATCAAAAGATTCCAGATGGAACAAACAATCATATGGTCCTTCGAACCACATGAATAAAAGATATTATGATAAAGGCAACATAGTGTTTTATCAAAAACTAGAGAAGCTCCCCATGATTTGTGCACTAATACGAGATTTTTGTATTTGATACAGGTGCACAAAATAGGATCGTTGCTCCCCCAAAATTAATAAAAACACACAACGAGTGCAAGAAGATAGATGAGACAATAAGCATATAAATTGCACAAAACAAATGGTTGAGCAACATGTAAAAGACGCAACTTAAGAATAGGCTCAACCAAAGTAATGTGTGTGAGTCGTGGCAAAGCACTTGAGAAGACTAAGATAAGGATGAGCATTACTCATCAAGATAGTCTTGATGAAATGAGATACAAAGTGCAAGACATATCATTCCCACACACACATACTAGAAAATGGGTTCACAAGCTTACTAATAAACAAAATAAGAACCAACGCTTGTGACAACCCATTGTGAAGATAGGAAGTAAGAACCTTGTCAAGAGGAGGGATACTAATTTGAAATGGCAAAACCATCATCAAGACAAGCATGAGGAAAAATAATCTTCACGGCCAGAGAGTGCATCAAGATGTAGGAAAATAAGATACACACTCAAAATAAATCCTTTCACGAAGCCACCAAAAACTGAAAAAGGAAATGCAACGATGAACGTGAAAGAAAAGAGGATATCAATTAGAGATGTAACTTCTCTCATGTGTAAAAGATTCTAAGTAGAAGACAATCATGATGATATATATCCACAAAGAAGGATGTACACACGAAATGGTTACAAGAAGGAACAAACTAGATATCCAAAAGGAAGTCATAAATATATCAATGAGATCTTTTGCTTGGAAGCATAGCACATGGCCTAATATTTTCTTATTTTACAATATGAACTTCCAACATACGAACATCAAATACATCCCAACTAGTAGTAAGACTTCATCGTTCGGATGCTTTGAGAAAGCAAACAAGTACTACAAGAACGAATCAAGAGATTCATGCCATGATGCAACCTGGAAAAGAAAAGACAGGTTGGGTCCTTTGCAAGAAAAGAATGCATGAAGTGGATACTTGTTACCGAGACAACATTGGATTGATGTAGAAGATAGTTGTTCTTTGATCATCCTAACTTGGCTCCAATAATCCCATGGTCTCAACACCTTCCTTATAGGTGAGCCGAGCATCCAATGCATCTCCAGTTGTTCCTGGAACAGCAAAACAGACAAAATGGTTCCCAAACTCATTGGGACCAAAGAGTTAGAAAACCATCAATACATAGGACAAACTCCACATACATATGTGCATATAGATATGAATTTGAATTTCATGCACACTTTAGCCAATTTATGACAAGGTGGAGTTTCCCCTATATATTGGGTCAAACAAGGAAAGCAAGCAAAAGAAGTTGTATATAGTAGATATGCATGCTCAAGACTCTCAAGAATCAACTCAACACAAAGTTGATAAGTCACCAAAAGACAAGGTATCAAGTGATAATAAGATCCTAAACAAAAAAGAACTATCACTTGAAGGATATCAATTAAAATATACCTCAAGGAATGAGATATCCATTGACACATGCCAAATAAAAGGAAACAAGAAACCAATTGAAGGAAAACAAACAGGAGGTATCTAATTTCCAAAAGAGAGCTAGGTTCCAACAAACCAAGCCCTCGACAAATTTTCATGATGGCACAAAGCATCATAAAGAGCAAGACTTGCCTCCCATCAACACACACTTGATGGGGATCAAAAGATTTTATGATGGGTGAATAAAGAGAGTGTTCTAAAGAAAATAGGATAGCTCCCCCAAGGGACGTGCATTATATAGAATTTGCATTTAAATACAAAACGCACACGATGGGATCATCACTTTCTCTATATCTATAAAAACACTAGATATGTTAAAATAGATCCATAAGAGGCAAGGAAGACAAACGAAACACAAAATCCAATATAAAGACGATTAGCAATTCCTATCACATGATGGGAATACCAATTGTCAAGGACAAGAAGTATTTTGGAAGTGATACTCATTGGTAGATCGCAAATATATCCAAGATCATCTTTACCCATAAAACGCAAGCAAATGACACTTGTAGAGCTAACATGCCACCTAGGAACAAGATAATTTACAATATGAACACTAAGTGGCAACACCTCAAATGTACACATTTTCTAGTTTTGTAATATGCACATAGCATATTACTCCCCCATAATGTGATAAACCAACAATATTAACAAGTGGCAAATTAAAACCAACAAGAGATACTTAATGGACCATATAGAATTTGAACTTCTCATGAGTAAGACATACCACATAGAAATTAGATAATCTTGAAATATCAAAACTAAGTGGTATTCCCCATGTATACACATTTATAGGATTGTGAGCTGTGCAAAGCACATCACTCCCCCATAATGGGATAATCGATTAATCTCTCACAAGAGCCAACAAAAATACAAACAAGATGCAAAAAGGCTCAATACAAGACTCACATGTACATGATATGCAAACCAACATACACATACTCGATTACTCAAGATAAGCAAGTTGGAAGCACAACATATACAAACGCATGCAAGGTACAAAACCACAACATGCAAAGGGGCAAGCACCTAACAATTTAAACAGTTTAAGTATAAGTTACCATAAGGAGGCACATTGGATATAAGATAGAAACTCGATAATCCAAATGACTTGGCTTGAGATAATATGAATGATGAAGACCCCTTAATTCTTCATTATGGATCCAAGTCTCTAATGTCCTCCATAGTCACCTATTGATCAAGTTTGAGCTTGTTGGTCCCCAACTACGTTGGGTCCTAAGAGGTTAATCACAATAGACTTGGCAACCCAAATGGTTCTTTTCTTGACACCATTTTGAGTACCAACAAACTTGGCAAACACATTGCCAACCTTATCCTTCCCAAGGGAATAGATATCATCAATAGTGATTGGGTTGGATAAGTTACCTCTTGTGCAAGACGAAGCGACGTGACCCTTCTCACGACATAAGTAGCAACATCTATCCTTTGCTTTCTTCCCAGTTGATTTCTCACCTCGGGGAGTGTTGGCTAGGGTCTTATTGGGAAGAGGCCTTCCTTCAACTTGTAGCTGAATATGTGATTGAGTTTGTGGCCGCTTCCCTTGTTGCTTGTAACTTTGACACTTCGTCTTCAGAGGGAAAGATCTAACATGGTGCCCTTTGACTTTGCACTTCAAGCAAATGATTTTGGCCGAATTTTTGACTTGTTCTAGGCCCCTCTTGTTCTTGTTTGAGTTTACTCCAACATCATTTTTGTTATTCGGAGATGTTTGCTCACACAGGACGTTGTTGAGTGTGGACATCCCTTCATGACATTGTTCCAAGTCTTTCTTCAAACAAATGACTTGGGCCTTGAGCTCTTCGATTTCCTCTGCACGGTTAGTATCAATGCAAGTACTAGAGGAAGTGTAAGGTTCAATGTTAGAGCAACAAGGCAAGGAAAGTAATTCATCACACGAGGTAGCAACATTATGAGTAGACGAATTACGAGGACTAGCACATGGAAATATAGTACTTTGACTAGAAGTAGTGCCATTGTCCACATGAGGCTCACTTGATGTTAACTTGGTGATGATAGCCTCATGAGCTAACTTTTGCACATTATAGGATGTTAGAAGATCGGCATGTGAGCTTGTGAGCATTACATGGTTTTCTTCCAACTTCCCATAATTGCTAGTTAGTAAATCAAGTTGAGCACGTAGCTCAATATTCTCTTTCAATGTTGATACTTCAAATGAGGTAGAGTTAGATGTACAAGTATCATCAACAATATGAGAGGAGTAAGTAGCAAACAGAGACTTCTCATGAGTAGATTGAAGCTCCTCATAGATCTTAGAGGTTTTGATGAGCTCTCCCTTGACATTATTGCATTCAAGGAGAAGGACCTCAAAATCCTTTTTAAGTTTATCATGAGCAACTTCAATCTCTCCTTTTGAAGATCTTAAGTCTCTACATGCTTGATGACTCTTCTCAAGTTCATGTTCAAGATGTTCACTTTTAGCTTGTTCATGATTAAGTGAATCATTACAATTTTCAAAGTAAGCAAGAACATCTTGGAATCTTTGAAGAGCGTTATCTTTAGCTTTATGAAGAATTTTGTTGATCACATAGATATTTTCAGTCAAGTCATCATCATCATCCTCATCACAAATATCATCGTTATTGCATAGGGAAGATGATACCTCATTATTACCTCTTGCCATGAGGCACATGTGAACTGGAGGAGTTGATGATGATTCTTTTGGTGAATCGGATTCTTCATTAGTCAAAAGTACTTCATATTTCTTGATTTCCCCTAAATGATTAGTCATAGAGTAACTAGGGAGAAACAAGATATTTTGATCAAGAGGACACGGGAAAGCAGGCATATCACCACAGACATTTGTCGAGGGATCTTTAGGTGAAATGCATGACCTATCAGCACAATAATTTACACTATGTGTGGTGCTAGATATGCTCGTGTCCATAGAGGCTATGACATTTTCATCAACATATATTTCTTCACTCACCATGTCATTACCTTGTGAGATTGAAGATGTTGAGGTGTGCAAGAAATCGGATATGGAAGTAGTGGTGGACTCTTTATGATCGAAAAGAGTGAATAGCTCATGCACCAACTCCTTCATCATAATATCGTCTTCATCAAGATTGGACCCACCATATATATCTTCAAGTTTAGTCCAAACTTCATGAGCTGACTTGCAAGTCGAGATAGACTTAAACACTTTAGGACTGATGGCTCAATGAATGGCAAGAAAAGCCTCACAATCAAGATACATTTCCTTAGTAGATGAAGATGCATCATCCTTTTTGTCGGCAATCCCTACAAGAACAATTCGTAAAGTATTTGGGCCCATGGCCCGAAAGTGATGAAGCATACGAATTTTCCATAGGGTATAATTTGTGCCATCAAAGTCAAAGGTGTCATTGTGCACTAATCAAATAGTCGACATCGATACTCTCTAGGTCGTGAAACCTAATTAAAGAGAGACTTTGCTCTGATACCAATTGAAAAGACCTCGATGATGCCTAGAGGGGGGTGAATAGGCTATTTAAAAACTTCTTTGGATTTGGCTTAAACCTAATGCAGAAATAAACTAAGAGGATACTTTTCAAGCACAAATCCTAAATGCAATAGGAACCGCAACGTGTATCAACAACACGATCTACCAAGATGGACACAATACAGTTACTAACAAGCACAAGCAAGTTACACAAACTTACTTGAGCTATATCACCCGACAAGTAGGTGAACGACACAATATACTAGATCACACTATAGCACACGATATATCAAAAGCTACAAGTGTGAACGTGTGGATATAGACGGTATGCTTGAACGATTAATCTTGTACAAAGAAATAGCCAACACAATATAATGAGCACAAACAATATGCAATGCATGTATGCTCAAGTAACACAAGTAAACCACAAGTAAGGAGTTAGGGTTAAGGATAACCAAGGTCACTGAGACAAAAGATGTATCCCAATGTTCACTTCCTTGGAGGGAAGGTAGTCACCGTTAGAGAGGTGGATGTTACCACGAAGGCACACCAACGCCACGAAGGCTCACCCTATTCTCCCTTTGAGATAACACCACGAAGGCGTTTCTCAACCACTAGTGGTAAGCCTTTGAGGTGGCTTCCAAACCCTCAAAAACTTTTCCGGGGGGTAATCACACGGATTGATTCCTCTCCGAAGAACTCCTACCGCCTAGGAGTCTCCAACCTCCAAGATTAACAAGATCACGGGGAATGCTCAAAACTTGCTCAAATCTCAAATAGCTTGGGTTGAGAGAAGGAGAGGGAGACGATCTATCTTTTGATTGGAACAACTCTCAAAGGGGCTAACAAATGCTCTTGGGATCTAAGATTTGGTGTGAGCAAATGTGTGTGGGGTAGAAATGTGTTCTTATGAGGATATGGCTGTGTTGGGCCCCCTCTCACGAAGTGGGAGGGGGTATTTATAGTGGAGAAGGGAAAGTGACCGTTGGGGTCACTTAAGTCTGATAGTGGTCGGACGTCCGGCAGTTCTCGGATGTCCGAACTCCCACAAGGGGTCGGACGTCCGACAAGGGTCGGACGTCCGAGGGATGTATATATATCAGGAACCACTGTGTAGTCGAACATGGCCCGGACGTCCGGAGGAAGCCGGACGTCCGGCCCTCGGACGTCGGGAGGAGCTCGGAAGTCCGAGTTATTTGACTCAAATTTCTTCTGGTGCAAGGTTCCGGTTTTCCGAAGGGGGTTGGACGTCCGGACCTCGGACTTCCGGAGAGCACCGGACGTCCAGGCCTCGGATGTCCGGAGAGAGCCGGACGTCCGGCCCTCGGACGTCCAAAGAGAGCCGGATGTCCGAGGCATTGGTTTTGTTTTCAGATAACAGCAGGGCAGTGGAGATGTGGTATGAGCAGAAAAGTGGAGATGTAGTTTGAGCAAGTTCATCACAAAACCTGTGATCCCCTCTTAATAGTGTGGGATCCCTAAAGACTCAAGAATCATAAAAGGGGTACTCATGATCCATACTTGAGTGTATACTTTTATTCGCTGATCATCACTCTGCACCACTAGCGTCAAAGGAACTGATACTTTGAGTTAGCCCTTTCACTTGAGCTTGATGTTGTTGTTCCTTCTTGGCTCAAGTTGAAAGCAAGACATGATGAAGTCTTCAAGCAGCTCTCCCATACACAATGTGGAAAGCCTAGCTTATGTATTTATCTTCATTTGTCCACCATGTGAACATCCACAAGAATCAAGCATGTAGTGCTCAGGAATGCTTATCCTGATCTTGTACTTGTTAGCACATGAGCTAGTCCTTATCAACACATGATCATTAACAATAGTTTCAATGATATATTCATGCTGATCCACTTGAACTTGCACACCACAATCTTGATGACGATCACCACTTGACGTCATCCTTCATGGGTTGTATGAGATCTTCCTTTTGACACAAGCCCATGGAAGCACACCTAACCCCCACATAGGACTCTCACAAAGACCATGGGTTAGTACACAAACACGTAATGGACAATGCTTACCATACCATGGGATAACTTAATCCTTCTCGGTACATCTTATACGCTTTGTGTGTTGATCATCTTGATTTACTCTTTTGTCTGAGATCTTGATCAACCTAGTGTCTCTATGAACATTCTTTGTATAATACCTTGAATACCATCTTGGTCATCATATAAACTCCTTGAACCCAACAGATGGACTTCAAGAAGTGCCTATGGACAAATCCTATAAATATAACTTAAGGCAACCATTAGTCCATAGGAATTGTCATCAATTACCAAAACCACATATGGAGATATATGCTCTAACAGGTACTCACTCACGAGTCGGCAGACTCATTCCAACTAGCACTCGCTCACGAGATCTAATCGCGGCTCGGCGCGCCACCATGGAGAGGGAACAACATTTGGTTTTTCCTCACAACAACTGTTTATCTTGGGACAGTTTGAGCGCCTAAGGGGGGTCCAGAACATAACACCTCAGGAGCCTTACCAGTCACAAAGCCACCTCGCACCCCGGTGCCAGGGCCCAGCCCCGTGAGCAACTACCTTGGTAACGGGTTGCGTCTCACGACGGCGGGAAAATGTGCGGGACTGGGACCTACCGACGCAAAGCTTCCGGAATGAAAGTTAGGGACCTCCAAAAACAGAACTCGCGAGGGCCTCTTGAACGTCTAAGGGGGGTCCTGAGCATCGCGCACCAGGAACCTTACCAGTCACAAAGCCACCTGGTACCCGGGTGCCAGGGCCTTGTTCCACGAGGGGCGACCTTCAAGTCGTGCCTCGCGGCGGGGAAATGTGCGGGACTGTCACCTGTCGACATAGAGCCACTTGAATGTCTGAGGGGGCTCCTGAGCACAGCGCCTCAGGAGCCTTACCGGTCACAAAGCCACTTGGCACCCTGGTGCCAGGGCTTTGCCTCGAGAGGAACGACCTTGGTAACGGGTCACACTCCACGGGGGTAGGGAAATGTGCGGGACCGGGACCAGCTGACATAGAGCATCGACCCACTTCACGTGCAGCAAGGGAAAGACCAACCAACCAATGAGCCCCCCCCCCACGAAGACCACAGTCATGCATCACAACAAAGAAGTTCCTCGCAAGCATACCAAGCTAAGTATCCAAACTAGCAGAGAAAACAACATCACTAACAAAAGGGGGGACCGCAAAAGTCCATTAGATGCCCGAAGAGTCTACCCATGTTCCTGTGGATGCAGGGTCGACAACAAGAAGACAGCTAGAAATGGAGATCCCGAGGAGGGTCGCCGCCACCGACGCCCGACACCTGCACACCGACACTCAGTCCATGCCCTCCTCCTCCTTCACAAGCGTCGCAGGAGCACACGGGAGGCGCTGCGCTTGGGGGCTTCCCCCCAGGCTCGGGCATGGTGGCGATGCGGCTCTTCGTAGCTGTTGTCGCTCAGGCTCCTCCCGGAGGGAGTGTCACTACTGCTGGAGGCGTGGAGCCCATCGCCAAAGATGGGCTCATCCACGGGACCGCCACGGCCGGCGTCCTCCGGGCAGCAACCCAGACGATCGCCCTCGACACCGAAGATCTTGACAAAGAGCGTCGCCTCCCCGTCAAACTTGAAGTAGAGGTAGCACCTCCCCTTCAAGCCTCGGGCACGGGCGAACGACTTCCACCCACGGTTTAGGTACACGTAGCCGCGGGGGTGACCTCGACCTTGACCCAGGACGCCCCGCCTTACCAGCCGTCGGCCTGCAGCCAACGACCCGAGAGCCCGCCGGCCGGCAGCGCCTTTGCGGAGAAGATTGGGAGCTGGAGCCAGGCGATCTCCGGCATGTCCACCCACGTCATGAACTCCATCGTCGTATCAAACGAGTGGAGCCGCGGGTGAGGCGGCCGGGTGGCCATCACCGACCTCCCATTCCGGCCGCCACAGGCACCCGTGCCGGTCGATGCCCCGCCATGGCTGCCGATGGCGATCCCCGGGCACGCGGAACCATGGTCGCGCCTGCCGGAGGCCGCTGTCGGCGTTGCCGTGTACTTCCGAGGGCGGCCTCGCCCCCTCTTGGCACTTGGGGCAGCAAGACCTTCACCAGGGGCCTTCCCCTTGTTGGCAGCAGAGAATCTCCTCACCGGTGCCATGCTGCGAGAGTGGAGGGATGAAGGTGGATGGCGAAGAATACTGAGGCGACGCAAGCCTTGTCGCCTTTCCGGGTTAAATAGGCAGCCCAAAGCAGGCGGGCATCCTTTCACGTTCCCGGGCCCATGCCATTCGTGAGGGAACGCGACAGCGTGGCGAGTGTACAGGCGCCGCCCCCAGAGAGGAATGATGGCTGGCGCAACATCCAGGCGTCACATCAATTTGACCAAGCACGCCTCCGGGCGCTTCGGGAACTGGAATGTTGTCGGGCTGCGCGACACGTGTGAAGCCTGATCCGTAGACTTTTAGGGCCCGCGACACTTGAGGCTGCCTCCAAGGCTTCGCCAGGAAGCCAGCCATAGCGCACCTTGGGACCGGGGGCTACTGTCGGCGTCCTGGGAACCGGGGTACCCAGTCTTGCGTGTCTGCGGCCCAAGGCTGGCCCACTCCATCGATCAAGCACTAGCAGACACGGCAAGGCCCTCGTGAGGGGCCAAGCCTCACGAGGAGGAATGGAATCAAGACTCGCAGGGGCCTCCTCAGGACCCCTCCGGAGCGAGGGAAATTCGAAGGCAAGGCCTGGCTTCAGGAGTCAAGGATGCCGCAAAAGGTGGTCGATTTGCCGGATTCTTCAGTTGTTCCTGCTCGACAATGTTTGGTGATCCTGGTGGTGGTGGACCGAGGCAGGGGCATTGATCGGATTGGCTTTGCCAGCATGGTGGCGTTTTGCCTTCATCTCCCACTCTCGGGCAACGACATGGGAGTTGACTGTTGTGCTCTTTATTCGACGACGGGTTGTTCCATTACCGTGAGTGTTTCGAGGGCATGCCCTGGGGTTTTGGGGTCCTCGATGTCCTAGTGCTAGGGTTGTGAGGACTCTTGTTGTTCGGTACCATCTTGTATCTTGTGTCACCTATCTTTTTTCTTTTTTTGTTGTATTGGTGGTTGTGTGCTCGGTTGTTGCTTTATAATATAAAGCGGGGAAACCCCTTTTTGTTATTATTCACTAATCAACATATATTTATGTGAAGAAATTTGATGTGTTTTTATAGCCTTGTTGTTGTCGATTGATTTAAAAATCATTGGCCCGATGAAAAACGTAAACCAAATCTAAAAGTAAATACCTCGGTTGAATAAAAGAGCTTTAAAATTAGGACACATAGTGAATTAAAAAGTTGAATGGAAGAGCTCTTTGAAAAATTGTTGACCCGATTAAAATTACATGACCCAATTCTAGATTAAAGGCCATAATAAATTATGAGACGCTAAAAATTAGAAGTATAGTGTATAACATAAGAAATTAAATGGGAGAGACTTGAAAAATTGTTGAGCCCGTAAAAATCGGTTGGCCCAATTTCAACCGAAGATCTTAATTATGTGGGCTCTTTTTAAACTAGGGAGCATAGTATTATAGAGGATATATATTTTTACACATGTACATAAACAAAGCTATATAATGCTTACGCAGTAATTTGAAGAATTACAGAGTCACTATATCTGACTCGCTATGTGATGGACACACCTCTCCTTGTACATAAACCTTAAACCCACTTAGCGAGAAAACAAAGAAGCCAAGCTGAGATTTGATCTTGAACAGCACGGAGTATATTTGCATCAGTAAACATAAAAACAAATTACTCAAAAAAAAACTAAACATCAAAACAAGCAAGAACTGTCTGTGAATGGACAAGACATTCGCTTTATAGTATTGCAAATCAAAGAGTCACCCCATCCGCAAAAATAAATAAATAATCAAAAAGGCAACCAGCCAAATTGATTTTCTTTTGTCAGTCAGCTACCGATAGCCGGGCTAGTTCAACAAGAAAAAAATCATCACTTTGCAGTTACTTCCTCCGTTCCTAAATATAAGTCTTTGTAGAGATTTCATTAGTGGACTACATACAGATATATATAGACATCATTTAGAGTATAGATTCAATCATTTTGCTCCGTATGTAGACCTTTAATGAAATCGCTTAAAAGATTTATATTTACGAACGGAGGTAGTAGTAGATAGTACTCAATTCGTTTTTAAATACTCCTTTCGTTTTTAAATATAAGTTTTCTAAAAATGTATTAAAAAAATATACATAAAGTAAAATAAATAAATTTATATTTTAAAATATGTTTATATACATCTGTATGCAATTTTTTAGTAAAATAAAAAAAAGTTATATTTAGAAATGAATGGAGTAAGTTTTTTTAGAAATTTCATTAAATGACAACATATAAAATAAAATAAATAAAATTATTTTTTAAAATATATCTATATACATCAATACATAAATTTTCTAATGATTTTTTTTGAAAAAGTTATACTCCCTCCGTTCCTACATATAAAACCTTTTAAAAATTATACTATTAACTACATACGAATGACATATTTTAGAATATAGATTTATTCATTTTGTTTTGTATGTAGTCTTTTAATAAAATCCTTAAAAAGTCTTATATTTTGGAACGGAGGAGTATTTAAGAACGAGGAAGTACATGATTCCTACAAACAGCGGTGACAACCATTATGTGCACAGTGACGTGATCGATCGATGGTCTGAGATAATACTACTCCTATTTTGTGTCGCAGAGGTTTGGCTCGATCAAAGAAAAGAACCAGCTACCAATGTTGAAGCTGTAGAGGAGTATGAGCAAACAGTAAGCTGTAGGTAGCCGACACTGCTCCGTGCGTCCTCCGACGACCCGTCACATCGAGAGGCTTGTCGGTAGCTGTTGTTGTAACCGATGCCGCACGCTCGATCACTTGCCGGGTCCCCCGTCCCATCCCTACATTACGCGGCAGCACCAGCTAGATAAGGAAGAGAAATATAGAGTATATCCCAGATTCCCAATGCATGCAAATCTAAGGCTGCTTATAGATCCAGTGACTTCACTTGGTAAAGTCACCCTGCAATTTTACCCTCGTAATCTCCATCCAATCCACATCCTACGGTCCATATAACACAAGGGAAAAACTCTTAACACTTAGCAGTTTTCAGCCTAGCAACAAACAACAATAGCTGCAAACAATGATACAATGGCATTTGAATTCAATTTTATTTAAACAGATTGAAACCTAAAAAATAAAGAACTGTAAATACTCATAAGCAGACATTGAATTCAGTAGAACTTGATATTAAAAGGCTGCAACACTTGATATTAAAAGGTTGCAGTGCGTAATATCCGAATGCTACAACAATAAGTACCAATGTTGAGTAATCATCTACACAAAAGCAGGCCATTTCACTTATACATTTAGGCCAAAAGTGATTATCCTAACCCCCAAAATACCGTTGTTAGCACTGTCCAAAATACTATCTAACAACTTTGAAGATTCTAGATCATATCATCATAAAGATATCATTGTCAACTCGTGAAGTTGTCAAGAGCTCAGTAAAGCTGTCAATTGCATCATATTCTGGACGCTTCTCACTATTTTCTTTCACCTGCACTTGCACTTGAGGTTGCAGACTAGTGTCATTGTTCTTCACTTGCACTTGAGGTTGCACACTAATTTTTGTCTTTTGTTGTTGTTGCTGCTAATAAAAATGAAAATTTATTTTATTAGTACAGGAATGAGACAACTCATATTACATACATACACACCTTACCTTTGCTCCTTTTTTTGTCGTTGCCGCTGATTTAGGTTGCTTTCGCCCCTTGCGTAACTTCTCAAACCAAGTTAGCTTTCTCCTTAATTTCTAGATGAAACCTCCTTTTTCTTCAGTTTTGCAGAACTAAGCAAGTCATTGGCTTGCTGCACAGTTGGATCAACATTTTCTTGGTCATTGAAACATCCATTCATGGCAGTAGTACTTGATGCATTGAGTTTATCCTCTAGTTGGGGCCAAAGATAACGAAGTGTATTTTCTAGCAACAAACGACATTCAGGAGAGTTGGATATTTTATATGTCATATCATGAAATTGATGAGACATATCTTTATACCAAAGTTGAGCTTCCAGTTTTGGATTTTCTACCACTTTTCTTACTTGCCTATCTTGTATACTCCCATTGCGCACTTCTCTAGTCCATCTCTTTAGGACATAATGTGTTGGCAATATCTTTACATTCATCAAATCAAGAACTTTCAAACCATGTCCACACTATATTCCTGTCCTATTGAACATTCGACAACTACATGAAGCTGTTTGGTTCAAAGGATCACCAATCACTATGCGCTCCCCCTCCTCCTCATAAGTCAAATCACCGTGCAACCTCCCAATAGTAACAACAAATTTGTAATTTTCATCCAACACTCTAGTGCAAGCAGCCATGGATCTTTCATATTCACTTTGGAAAGCTTCAAAAATAGTGGGAGTGTACACTTTGCTTGCTTGCACCAACATCGGAGTGCACATTTTTATTCTTGGCAACTTTTCTCTATAGCATTTCCCATTGCTGCATCTTGATCTGCATAAATAGTTCTAGGTTGTCTTCCATTATGTGCAGCTAGAAAAGTCTCAAATAGCCATATAAATGAGTCCTTTGTTTCATCAAACAGCAAGGCAGCACCAAAAATAGTGGTTTCTCTGAACTGATTCAGCCCAAGAAAAACACCAAATGGCCTATACTCTTTATTTGTGCCAAAAGTAGTGTCAAAAGTGACAACATCACCAAAATGTGCATAGTCAAGGATCATTTTAGCATCAGCCCGGAATATGTTGGTTATATCCTCCTCACAATCCAACTGTAGTGCATATTGGAATGATGGATTCTCAACAATTTTGTCATGAAAATATTTCAACAAACTTCCAGCTTGTCCAAAAGCCAACTCCCTGTGTCGCTTGATTCGCAAATGATTTTTTTGGTCACGGCATGTATATCCAAGGGTAATCCATCCACCAACTTGACGAGAAGAAAATTCATGTGCAGCTTGTGGCATAATGCCAGAATCATCAGCGGTTTCAATTTCAAAAGCATGTCTTTCTGAAATCTTTCTTTGGGATATCATCAGGTGGCGGGTTTGTGGCAATTGAAGCAAGTGGTTGTGTTCAAGCACAACCTCAGTTACTTCATAATTTCCCGCCTGTTGATCCAATTGAAAACATATACGAGCTTGGCAATTGGTTCTTGTTTCAGCTCTAAAACGCTTTGGTGCATGATCAGTTTGCCCTTTTCTTCGATGACCCTCGTTGGAACAAACAAATCTGCATGAACCAACTTGACCATCAAGTCTGCTTTTGTTTGTGTATCTCCTTCTCACATCAAAGCCAGTGTGACCCCCATATGCATTCCAAAATACCCAAGCCTCATCTACACTTCTGAACCTCATACCAACTTGAGGTATTCCCTTGCCAATTTCTGCCATCCCACATCACTAAAAATTGTGAGGCACAAGAGATTTCTCACACCTGAAATTTTTCCAGTTAATGAAAAATTAGTATGCTGGAGATGTTATTTCTATAGCCATGGGACTACCAAATACAACGATTTCAATACCTGAAAAAAGTTCAGTTAATGACAGACCTGCAGTGATTTCGACAACGATGGAGCTTGTACTCCAGCGACCTGCAGCTCCTCTCCTCCGGTGGTCGCCCCTCCTCTTTCCAGTGGCGGCGCGGCGTGTCCGTCCTCTCCTCCCGTGGCGGCCGCCCCTCCTGTCCCCGAGGAACGCCACGACCTGCAGCTCCTCTCCTCCGACGACCGCTCCTCCTCTCCTCCGGTGGCCGCTCCTCCTCTCCTCCGGCGGCCGTCCCTCCTCTCCCCAGTGATGGCGCGGCCTGCCCCTCCTCTCCTCCGGTGGCGGTCGCCCCTCCTCCTCGACTGGTCAGCGGCGCGGGAGAGTCCGCGAATCCCCAATTTCCTGCCCGCCCTGTGCCCAAACTGCTAAGTGTTGATTTTTTTTCCCTTGTGTTATGTGGACCGTAGGATGTGGATTGGATGGAGATTACAAGGGTAAAGTTGCAGCATGACTTCACCAAGTGAAGTCACTGGATCTCAGTCCAACATATAGTAGTATCATGCATATGTTACTATTGTATGATACTACCTTCATAGTGTATAGTATCATAAACTAGTATCATATGTGATCTCACTTATTGACATGCATGACACATACTAGTATAGCATTTAACATGTTACGGTATCTACCTATGTTACTCTAATCCTCTCTCTCTTCTATAATTACTTGCTACATCACCATGTTTGCTAGTCCCAAGACTATGTTACTAGCTATGATACCCCCACTATGACCAGCCTAAGCATGCGCAGACACATAAAAAGAGAGGGAAGACCTCTTGAATGTTATTTTCTTTGAAAAATGGCTTCTGAACAAACATGGACCTGTTTTTTTTAAGTTTTAGGACTTTTTTTAGTCCCAACTAAAAAGTCTCTAGCCCTATCTATTTGGTTCCATAGATTAAACATGGACTAAAGATTATTAAATGACATGGTAAAAGACCATGTTACCCTTACTAATAGACTAAAGATTATTAAATGATATGTTAAAAGCAGGAGCATTATTGTAAAAAGTTCTAAAAAGTCTAAAAGAGTCTCCCATACGGACTTCATTATTTAGTCCCAAATGACCACTTTTAGTCCCTTAAAATCCCTTCTGTTTAGTTTAGATGAGATTAAAAAGGACTTTTTTAATCCCTACATTAAAAAGTCCCTTTAAACAAACAACCCTTTATTTCGCCCATTGATCATCAAAATCCTTATTTTGTGGTTTGACCCGCCTCATCCCCTCACCGACAAGCGCATAACTTGCACGTGGAGCCGCCGTACCAGGAGGCGCTTTTGACCGGCGGTGACAACCGTGCACGAGCGTGGCATTCAGAGGTCTTGCCATCATGTAAGGCGTGATGAATAAGGTCTTGCCATCGTTTAGCGTTGGAACAACATGTATATGCGTCTATTTTTATGTAGTATTAGAGCATCCCTAGTAGACGCAGTATAATACCATTCCGTCAAAGCTGTTTATAGTTCGTGAAAAATGGATTTTGCGTACCGGTGCTGGTGTAGACAGATACAGACTCGCCAAAATGGATCAGTATAAAACCATATTCGCAGAAGATGTTGTTATACGGGTTTTCAATGCGGGGTTTGTTTGGGCGCTACCGCAACGACCCGCAAACCGAAAAACCACGCAATAAAACATAATTAAAATTTGACAGCGATTCCGGCAAATGGGTTCGAATTTAAACAATAAAGCTTAGTTTGCGCGCGAAATGAGAGCATAGTTTGAAACACAAACGCAAAAGTACTTCATGCATCCTCGTCATTCTTCAGTCTGCACCATCGAGTTCATCGCCGCCCCCGAATCCATCAACTCCCCCAAATCAAACGCCTTCACTTGTTCCTACTCCGGCACTTGTCCCTACTCCCGTACTGAAATCATCGGTTCCGATTCTAGAGGGTAAACCATCGCCACCATAACACGGAAGCATCCTCCTCTTCAAGATTTCTATTCGTGTCATATCATGCCATTCTTTGCTGATGCCCTCCATGTCATTGCGGTTCAAAGTCATGATCCTATTCTTATCGGCAAGAAGGTTGGCCATGGTTTTGTTCTCAACGGCTCTCTCCTCAGCTTTCTTCAGCAATTTCCATGTTTCTTGCTTCTCTCGTGCCTTCTTCTCGGCATCTCTATCTTTGCATCCAAAGACTTCGCTAGAAATACCTCATTTGATTGCAGCATGGAATCTATCTTGTCCCGCAAGCTCGATGGTTCATGTTCCCTTTTGATCTTCTCCTTTGTCTTTTTGTCACCATCGGGCTTGTTCAAGTTTCTTGGTCCATCATCATCTTCATCTTCATCCATGTGCGTAAGTGAACCTCTCTTAGGTGGGGATTCTCTGTCAATTCACATAGTCGGATTCGATGGTTCCACTTGGAGGAGCATTGTAAACTTGTTCCAAGAAAGCTGCCCAACGGCTATAAGTCGGCTTGATCACGTCCCGACGACCTTGGAGTGACCGAAAGGTCTGTGCTGTCCTGTTGGGATACTTGGCCATCAAATGGAAGTATTGATCTTCAATTCTTTGCCAATACGTCCTGGCGGTTTCAGACACACCCGTGCAAGGATCCATAGGCACCAAACTCCAAGCCTTGATAAAAATTTGATCTTCCAAGACCGTATAGTTCTTTGAACTCACACTTTTTTCCTTGCGATTGCTGATACGTCCCCTCATCTATCTCCCATACCTCGTCTTCACCACCGTGGTCATCAATGCCACCCTCTAATTCATTGTAATCAAAACCACCGATCGGGGCTTGATCGATGTCGACTTTGTTGTTTGCCAACAAGTGCATGAACTCGACAGCGGGATTGTTTGAACCATGGCTAAATCGAGTGAAAGCACATCACGATGGGCGAATAATCGAAGCAAAAATAAGAGAGAGAAGATGCATACCTTCCGTCACTTTCATCGAACACCTCGCCTGCGGTGGAAGCAGCATCGTAGGAAGGCACCATCGGGGAACGTCTCGCCGGGACATATGGAGTGGCTGGAGGTTTCTTCGTAGGAACCTTCTTCTGCTTCACGCCCAAAACCTTGTTCATCTTCCCCGCTGACGGTTGAGCAAATCACGCAGCGGCGGCGGCGGCCGGCGCGCCTTCCCTTTCGGCTGGGCCAGCCAGAATGTCGTCCTGCACGACAATGTTGCCTTGCCACTTGCGGGCTGGAGCGTTGGCGACAGCGGGAGCGGGGGCGACATGGCCGGTGACGAGATTGCACATGCGCGACCTCCAACGTGACGAGAGCCGCTGGCTGGAAGGCTTCCATGGCGGTGAAGAATGGCGGGGAAGAAGGTCCAGAGCACGCGGTGAAGAATGAGGGGGGAGCGGGGGGAACGGCGCACAAATTTCCCTCCCGCCAAATCTTGTTGCAGATAAGGGGCGAGCTCGGGTAGGACTCCCACCCCATGAATCCGAAGGTTGAGGGCAAACTTCTGCCGCACCCCGCAAAAAAAATTTACGGGCCGGACGCGTTTGCGGGGTCTACTCTGGCAACATTTTTCGCCCCTACCCGTATTTTGATGGTTATTTTGTGGGTCGGGGCATTATACGGGGTCTACTAGAGATGCTCTTAGGTAAGTTGCGACATACTTAGAGCAACTCCAACCCAACCAAAATCGGACAACGTTTTTGTTTGTTTTTGTTCGTTTGTGTGAGTGGCCCGCTCGACGTTCGTCCTGTTAAAGATTTGGATTGGCAGTGCCCCAACGTCCGCGATCCATTTTATGTCCACGCACATATTTTAGAAGTAGATCAAGCCAGCAATCATGCCGTCACCCAAAGTTCATGCTGACATCATTGCCACTGGTCGGCATATAATGCTAGCTTCATAAAACAGTTCATGCACACACACTTGCAGCGACCAACACACATGCCAGCACACAAAAAAGGGACGGGAATACGAATGTGGTTTGCCAGCACACTTGCTAGCATACAAAAATGATGGTGCTCGACATCATAGATCACTCATTGTTGAACTTGAGCACGTCGGTCTGCATCATCTCGAACCACGACGTCTTCCTTGGCGAAACGGTGTTGAGATACACTTTCATGATCTCTACCACGTCATCATGCTAGCTTGATCCACTTCTTTCGCCTTGTCTTGACATTGGAGGCTTTGATATCTAGCATCTTGGATTGCTTCTCCGCCTTCATCTCAAGCATCCTCGCTTGCTTCTTCGTCTCCATCACAAGCCTTCTACTTTGTATCTTCATGAAGGCGTTCATTTGCTCTTCCTTGTATTGTCGACGCTTCTCCTTCCTTGAATCCTTCTTTCTCATCATGCCCTCCACGGTTGCGATCAAGGCGATCGACGCCGCATCCCCTTATCGTCCTTCTTGGAGTTGGTCTTTCCTCGCATCCATGGCTTCTCACCCTCCCCAACCCCCTCCACTACTTCCTTGCCTTCATGCGTTATGAGGGCGGTATATTTGAGCTTGAACTTCTCCTCATCTTTAATGATCCTCCAACAATGAGAAAGGTTGAAGGACTTGCTTTGTGTTGGACATGGAATGCCTCCAAATCTTGGAATGCCTATAAATGAATTAAAAGTAAGCATATTAGCAAATGAACATGAAAACAAAGAAGGATGTATGCATGCATACCATGTCTTGCATGTCGATGCCGCTCAAGGGGTGTGCCTTGATGCTCTCATAAGTGGCACACAACTTATTGCATTTTTGTTGGATCAACTTCCATTGCTTCGAAATGGACACCCTCCTAGTCGTTTTTTGAATTTGGTACGATGAAAAATTCTTGCGTTCGTGAAACTCACGATGGACACGAATCCCAAAGGTTGATGCCTTTTGCTCGGCGCCAACCTTGGGGTTTTACCCGATGTCCCTTCAACACTCACAAAGGAGCTTGTCCTCGACCTTCGTGTATGCCTTCGTCCGTCTTCTCTTTCGCTTGTGTTGCACCCCGACGGCTTGGTTGGCAAGCTCGTCCTTGAACAAAGGCTTCCCGTCGATGTCCACCTCATCCTCTTCCTCGAGGTCGTACTCATCCGAAAATACGTGTACAGGCGGGAAGTCGTCTAGGTCGAGGCCGACCTAATTTTGCATGAAGGCGGGTTGCATGCCAACTTGGTCATAGGTCGACGGCCTGAACGACCCGCCTCGGCCTTCCTAGCTATGGGTCTCTTCGAGATCGTAGACAGCCCCAGCCACGGCGGTACCACCTGCGGCTGCCGCAACACCCTTGAAGATGATGCTCTCATGAAGCGGTTTTTCCTCTCATCATGGACGACCACCTACATTCCGTCGAACAGGTTGCGGGCGTCGAACAACATGTCGGATGACATCTCCATCGCGCGTTTCCTCGCTCCAACAGATGACGAGCCACCGGCAACCGGTGTGGCGTTGAGGTCGACGGGAGCGTGTACGTGCGTGGATGGCGCCACCATGCTCACCTCGGGTGAGCATTCCCCGGAGAGGTGGGAGGATTTCATGTAGACGTGGAAGCCGGGGATCGACTGAGTTGTTGATGCACAGGGCGACTCTGGCAACGCCATCCGAGGGAACGCACACAAGCCTGTGCTGGCCGCGGCCACGGCGGCGTTGACGAGCCTGTGCTAGCTAGGGTTTAACCCTAGGTACGATAGCGCCTCCCTTGTTGCCGCCGCAACGCGTGCAGCAGTTGCAAAGGTATCCTGTCGCTGCGGTGTGGCAGCTATGCCCGCGGTGGCCACTGCTTCGCCCCTTGCGTCCGTCATGTGCCTTCAACCCTTTCTCTTCGCTGACTCCCCAGCCTGCTCCTCGGGCATCAGCTCCTTCTTCTTCTTAGGCGCGGTGGCGGTATTGCGTGGGGCATGAGGCTTACCTTTTCGGGAAGGGGCGGTCCTGATGCCGGACAAGGCGAGGGAGGCAAGGCCGGCGGCGACATCTAGATCGTCGTTCATGGCGAGCGGTTGGGGAGCGCGTGCGGGTGAAAGGGTTTTGGGAAAATGGAGGGAAATGGTGGAGACTTTTCCACTGACTGGCGGGCCACACATAGTAGTTGGCACACAACATGTGCGTCTGCCTCGTGTCCGCGCTGACGCAAATCAGGCTCAAAAAATGGTTCGGGAATGGGTCGGCACGCGGATGAAAAGCGGATGCGCATTTGTTTGTGTTAGTGCGTTGTGACGATTTTTCTGTCCCGTGAACCAAACGGACACGCGCGGACCAAATGGGTTGGCTCGTTGGAGTTACTCTTACGTTGGTTGTAGTGGAATTATTATAAATAGTATTATGCATGTTAATTGGGAAATTATGATGGGATGAAATAAAACTAACACTACGAGGGAAAAACCTAGCAGTAGCATGGTTCTAAGGGCTATCAGTAGCGTGGGGCACCGCGCTACTGATACGACGCTATGATACGTCTCCGTCGTATCTACTTTTCCGAACTCTTTTGACCTTGTTTTGGACTCTAATTTGCATGATTTGAATGGAACTAACCCGGACTAACGTTGTTTTCAGCAGAATTGCCATGGTGTTGTTTTTGTGCAGAAATAAAAGTTCTCGGAATGTCCTAAAAATTTACGGAGAATTTTTCTGGAATAAAAGAAAAATACATGCGCAAAGATCCACCGAAGGGGCGTGCAAGTAGGCCACAAGACCCTGGGCCGCGGCCACCCCCTAGGCCGCGCCGTGAGGGCTTGTGGGGCCCACGTGGCACCACCGCCCCCAAACTCAGCTCTCTATCTTCCGCCTCGCCAGAAAAAAAATCAAAGAGAAGGATTCATCGCGTTTGACGATACGGAGGCGCCACCACCTTGTGTTCTTCATCTGGAGAGCAGATCCGGAGTCCATGTCGGGCTCCGGAGAGGGGAAATCGTCGCCATCGTCATCATCAACCTTCCTCCATCGACAATTCGATGATGCTCTTCATCGTTCGTGAGTAATCTCATCGTAGGCTTGCTGGACGGTGATGAGTTGGATGAGATCTATCATGTAATCGAGTTAGTTTTGACGGGGATTGATCCCTAGTATCCACTATGTTCTAGATTGATGTTCCTACTACTTGGCTATGCTTAATGCTTGTCACTAGGGCCTAAGTGCCATGATTTCAGATCTGAACCTATTATGTTGTCGCCAATATATGTGTGTTTTGATCCTATCTTGCAAGTTGTAGTCACCTACTATGTGTTATGACCCTGCAACCCCGGAGTGACAATAGCCGGAACCACTCTCGGAGATGACCATAGTATGAGGAGTTCATGTATTCACCACGCGTTAATGCGTTGGTCCGGTTCTTTATTAAAAGGAGAACCTTAATATCCCGTAGTTTCCATTAGGACCCCGCTGCCACGGGATGGATGGACAATAGATGTCATGCAAGTTCTTTTCCCTAAGCACGTATGACTACATACGGAATACATGCCTACATTAGATTGCCGAACGGGAGCTAGTTACATATCTCTCTGTGTTATAGCTGTTACATGATGAATCACATCCGTCACACTCATCCATCACCGATCCACTGCCTACGAGTCTTTTACTACTGGTCCTTGCTATGTTACTTTGTCCAGGCTTGTCCCTTGCTACAAAAGGGATTGGGCCACTTTGCTGCTGCTGTTGTTACTCTGTTGCTACTGCTGTTACTCTGCTGCTACTGCCGTTCCTTGCTACTTCGTTGTTACTTGTTGCAAGACTTTTTTGACACCGTTGTCGGGAAAGAATAGTTCCTCATCCACGTGCAACTACTAGCGCCATTGATACAACAGTTAGGAATAGTCTGCCGTCAACAGTTTTGTTTCTGACACCGTTGCTATCATACTACTTTGCTACTGATACTTTGCTTGCAGACACTAATCTTTTAGGTCTGGTTGAATCTGACAAACTCAGCTGCTAATACTTGAGAATATTCTTTCGTTTCCCCTTGAGGTGAATCAACAAATTTGGGTCGAATACTCTACCCTCGAAAACTGTTGCGATCCCCTACACTTGTGGGTTAGCAAGACCTTTTTCTGGCGCCGTTGCCGGGGAAGCACAACTATATTCTCTAAGTCACTTGGGATTTTCGTCTACTGGTCACTATGAGGAATCCGAAAGATCCAAGAACTAAAATCTTGCCTTCCACTACGAGGAGAGGTAAGGAACTCCCATCTAGCTCTGCACTTGATTCACCTTTAGTTTTGAGTAAGTTTGCGACTTCGCCTCCTGCTAGAAATCTTGATATGTCGCCTGTGCCTGATGATGCTATGCTTGATACTATGCTGATGATGCTATGCTTGATACTATGCTTGATGATGCTATGCTTGATACTATGCCTGATGATGCTATGCCTGATACTATGCCTGATGATGCTATGCTTGATACTACTTTTCCACTAGGTGCCCTTGATGCACGAATTGCTAGAGTTGCTGCTAGATGTGATGATACTTCTGAAACTGCTGATACTATTGAAGTAGAACCTGCTACTATGCCTGAATTGCTTGTTATGCCTGAACGTTATGTTATGGAGGGAGAGATAGCTGAGGATTTTCTTGCGTGTAAGGATAGCTATGATGTTGAGAAACTACTGCGCAAGTGGAAAGACAAATCTCTGAAGCTAGGATGAAATACGACCCGAAGTTTGCTACTTCGCCTATCTTTGTGACCGATAAGGATTATGAATTCTCTGTCGACCCTGAGTTAATCACTCTGGTCGAATCTGATCTTTTTCACGGTTATGCGTCTGAAACGTTTGTAGCCCATCTTACCAAACTGCATGATATAGCCACCCTATTCACTAGTGAGGAAAAGATCCGCCACTACTATATCCTCAAGTTGTTTCCTTTCTCGCTAAAGGATGATACTAAAACCTGGTTCACTTCTCTTGCTCCTGGTTGTGTGCGTAGCCCCCATGATATGGTCTACTACTTCTCTGAAAAATATTTCCCTGCCCATAAGAAGCAAGCTGCCTTGCGGGAAATATACAACTTTGCTCAAGCTGAAGAAGAGAGTCTCCCACAAGCTTGGGGGAGGCTCATCCAATTACTGAATGCTTTGCCTGATCACCCTCTTGAGAAGAATGAAATACTTGATATCTTCTATAATTGACTTACCGATGCTTCCAAAGACCACCAAGATAGTTGTGTTGGTTGTGTTTTTAGGGAATGAACTGTAGAACAAGCTGAGATTCTACTGAATAACATCTTGTGCAATGAGAGTGCTTGGACTATTCCCGAACCACCTCCTAAGCCAACTCCGAAGAAAAGAGGTATTCTATTCCTCAGTCCCGAAGATATGCAAGAAGCCAAGAAATCTATGCGAGAGAAAGGCATTAAATCTGAAGATGTCAAAACTCTACCACCTATTGAAGAGGTCCATGGTCTTGATAACCCGATACAGGTAGTAGAAGTACATTCTCTACGTAGGTTTGATGAGAGTGATATTCCTTTTGATAAACCTGCTAGCTTATGCCTGGATGAATTTGATAACTTTGTTGCCAAAAAATAGAGTTTCAATGATTATGTTAGCAGACAATTGGAACAGAATGCTCGTATGCTTAGTCATTTAAGTGCTTGTGTGGATAGAAATGTCAATGATCTTAAGATTCTGAGTAAACATGCCTCTATGGTTACTACTCAAGTAGAACAAGTACTTAAAGCTCAGAATGACTTGCTCAATGAGTTGAATGACAATTCTGTCAGAGTCGTTACTAGAGGCGGTAGAAGGACCCAGGAACCTCTGTATCCTGAGGGTCATCCAAAGAGAATTGAACAAGATTCTCAAGGAGTTAGCACTGCTAGCAACCCTGTTATTGCTACACCTGAGAGTCCAAACGATATCTCTATCTCTGATTCTGAAACACAATCTGGTGATGAACATGAGCCTAATGATAATATCAATAGTGATGTTCATGATGATGCTCAACCTAGCAATGATAAGGATGTCGAGATTGAACCTTTTGATCTTGATAACCCACAGCCTAAGAATAGAAGATACGAAAATAATGACTTTGCTGCTAGGAAGCATGGTAAAGAAAAGGAACCATGGGTTCAGAAACCTATGCCCTTTCCTCCCAAACCATCCAAGAAAAAGGATGATGAGGATTTTGAGCGCTTCGTTGAAATGATTAGACCTGTCTTTCTGCAAATGTGTTTGACAGATATGCTCAAGATGTCTCCGTATGCTAAGTACATAAAGGATATTGTGAATAATAAGAGGAGGATACCTGAGGTTGAGATTTCCACCATCCTTGCTAATTATACCTTCAAGGGTGGAACTCCCAAGAAACTAGGTGATCCCGGTGTGTCCACTATACCTTGCTCTATTAAAGGTAACTACATTAGAACTGCTTTATGCGACCTTGGAGCCGGTGTTAGTGTTATGCCCCTCTCTCTTTATTGTAGACTTGAACTGGATAAGTTGACACCCACTAAAATCTCTGTGCAAATGGCCGACAAATCAACTGCTTTCCCTATCGGCATTTGCGAGGATGTCCCTACCGACAAATTAACACCACTATCTTAACATACTTTGTTATCTTGGATATTCCTGAGGACGATGCCATGGCAGTCATCCTCGGAAGACCCTTTTTAAACACTGCAGGGGCTGTTATAGATTGCAACAAAGGCAATGTCACTTTCCATGTCAACGGTAATGAGCATACGGTGCACTCTCCCAGGAAACAATATCGAGTACATTACATCAATGCTATCGAAAAAACTTCATCGATTCTTATTGGGAGCTTTGAATGCCCTATTCCTCGTGTCAAGATGAAGTACGATTTGCTTGTTGGAGAGATACATATCCCCATTGAGGTGAACTAGTGACTATTCGAAAATTCTCCGTTCTCTTTTGTGATTTGAAAAGGTTTGTCGAGGAGACTTGATCAACCTCATTGGCGGATTTTCTTTCAATGACCATGAGATGGATGAATCGAGGAGTCACAAACCTCTGTTCCAAGCTTTCACTTTAGGTTGCTTAGAAGAAAAATGATAGATTTAGTTTAGTTTTCCCTGTTTTCTGTATAGCATCCGGTAGAAAAGTACCCCGAAAATAAAAGTTCTTCGAACGTCCTAAGAATAAAGTATGATTTTTTTTGGATTTTTTGAAAAATTCTAAGACAAAGAGCTTGTCTGGGGGCTGTACTAGTGCGCCACAAGCCCTGATGGCGCGGGCACCCCCCTGGACGTGCCACCCAGGCTTGTGGGGCCCACAAGCACCCCCTCCACTCATTCTTGCTCTCATATGGTTCTCCTACCTCATTGACGGATTTTCTTTCGATGACCATGAGATGGATGAATCGAGGAGCCACAAACCTCTGTTCCAAGCTTTCACCTTCGGTTGCTTAGAAGGAAAATGATAGATTTAGTTTAGTTTTCCCTGTTTTCTATCTTAGCGTCCGGTAAAAAAGTACCCCGAAAATAAAAGTTCTCCGAACGCTGTGAAAACCTAGTATGATTTTTTCTGGAATATTTGAAAAATACTGGGACAAAGAGTGTGTCTGGGGCCACACCAGTGGGCCACAAGCCCTAGGGGCGTGGGCACCCCCTGGCCGCGCCACCCAGGCTTATGGGGCCCACAGGCACCCCCTCCACTCATTCTTGCTCCCATCCACTTTTCCTACCTCTAGAAAAAATCGTTTCGCAGCTCAAACCCGTGTTCTTGCTCCTCTTGCTGGGATTTTTGATATCTTTGCTCAAATCACCGTTCTCCGAACTGTTTTGGGGAAATTACTCCTTGGTAAGTGACTCCTACATTGGTCCAATTAGTTTTTGCTCTAGTGCCTTATACTTCACGTATTTTTGCTGCCTTGGTGACCATGTTCTTGAGCTTTGCATGCTAATTTTAGTTGGTCCCAAGTAGTTTTGGTGCGTAATATGGTCTCTAGGCACTTGTGGGAGTTGTTGCTACGAGTTTAGTTGAGCCTTGTTCACTTATCCTTTGGGTCACTGAAAATTTCAGAAAAAGAAGATGTTCAGGAGAAACTTTCATGGTGGTTCCTCAAGCAAGAGAGGTCCCCGTCTTGCGATTGAGGAGCCTCATCCTTACCAGCCAAGGGACGCGCAGGTACAACCATGTGAATGGCCTTCTGATGAATTTCTACTTTGAGGCGGGTTTCAAAGATGAGTTTGATGCACTTGTTCACAACGTCGGACTCGAAGAATTCATCTCCAATAAATGTGAACAGTATGTTGCTCTCACTGCCTCTTTTGTTCGTAGATTCAAATTTTCAGCTGGCCATGAGACATCGGTACTGTTTGATCTCTATGATAAATCGTATACCATGAATTTAGAGGATTTCAATAGAATTTGCAAAATACCTATTTGGAGTAGCCTCAATGATCCTCCTAAATCTTCGGTTAGAGATTTTTGATCTGGTATTACTGTTGGAAAACTAGAGACATTACGCAAGCCACCATGGGGAGTATTCATTTTCCTGCCTTGCATTACTTTGCCCTCTTCATAGGCAGATGCATTAATGGCAAGATTGAGCATTGTCACCTCTGCGCACACGACCTTAGTATCCTTAAGAGCGCAGTGACGGGTGACAAAAGCTTCAACATGGGAGCTATTATAGAAAGGAGGCTGAATAAGAATGTTAATGAAGGGGATTTCTTTGGTGGGATCTATGCCACTCACATAGCAAATTTTCTTGGAGTACCCATCCGAAGGAGATTCCCCGCTCCTTACATCTTTCCTTGACCGCGTCGCTTTGACACGCTACTAGTTCCTTGAGAGGGATGAAGAATCCCTCCTATACTGTTTGATATTTAACTGGCAGCGTGTTTTCCATATTACCCTTCCTGCTCTTGCCTTCTTTGACTTTCAGGTAAAACGGAGATATTACATAACCATAGGAGAGGCAGAGGAGTAGGAGAGGGAGGCAAAGGCTGCTCGTCTCCGTGAGGCAGCTATTCAGGCAGTGGCTGCAGCACTCCCGTATAACCCCCATTATTATTTTGGGTTTCGCCAGGACCATCCATGGGAGTAGACCAACTTAGGACAAAAGCCTAAGCTTCGGGGAGTACGTGTTCTCACCGACTTTACATTCTTGCTTATGCTTTCACTTTGTTCGTCGGTGTTCACACTTTGCCACTGTATCATCCATGCTAGTTTATTTTCTTTTTCTAGTTTTCTTTTCGTGTGTCTGTCTAGTTTGAGAAAACCCAAAAGGATTTTCTTTTTCTTATTTTGCTTGTTGGGAGCTTTCCCGTGTAGATAGTTTTCTTTTTCTTTGGGTCAAGGTAGAATATATTGGTAACAATGTTTAGTGGCTCTTGCATGCATACCTGTTTAGCTTTCAAAGAGCGATATTACTTTGTCTTCTCCTTTGTGTTTTCCTGCAGATTCCAGCTATAGTCCTATGCACGAGCATGCTTATTATTGTTCACATTGTTCGGTCGTGCAAGTGAAAGGCAATAATGACGATATATGATGAAGTGACTGAGCCTGGAAAAGCTGGTATGAACTCGATCTATTTTGTTTTTGTAAATATGACTAGCTCATCATGCCTGATTTAGCTTTGTTGTGAGAGAAACATGTTTGCAATGACAACTTAGAGATCATAGTTGCTTATGCCATGCTTACTTACCTAGGAGCTTATAATGGTTTGTCTTGGATGCCCACATGAATGTTGAGATGACTGTGTTGTACTATGATAGGATGGTATCCTCCTTTGAATGATTCGAGTGGCTTGACTTGGCGCATGTTCACGCATGTAGTTGAAACAAAATCAACATAGCCTCTATGATATTCATGTTCATGGTGATTTATGTCCTACTCATGCTTGCACTCAATGTTAGTTAATCTCAATGCATTTTGATGACTGTTGTCGCTCTCTAGTTGGTCGCTTCCCAGTCTTTTGCTAGCCTTCACTTGTACTAAGCGGGAATACTGCTTGTGCATCCACCTCCATAAACCCAAAGTTGTTCCATATGAGTCCACCATACCTACCTATATGTGGTATCTACCTGCCATTCCAAGTAAATTTGCATGTGCCACTCTCTAAACATTCAAGAAATAATCTGTTTTGCATGCCCGAACCGCTCATGTGGTGACAGGGGGCTATCAGTATCTTCCATGCTAGGCGTGTTATCCTTGATATGTGTTTATTCACTATCATTCACGAGAAAGGGGCCGGTAATTGGAATTCCTAGTTCCATGCTCAAATCGAAAAGACAATTGCAAACAAAACTCCCCCAGGATTGATGTTGGTATGGACGGTACCCGCGGATTCGGCTAGCCGTGGAGTGTGATTGATTGGTGGTGGGGGAGTTAAAACTTTACTTTTCTATTTGGGAACCGCCTATAGCATGTGTAGCGTGGAAGATGTTGAGAATTCTTAGTCATTGCGTTGACAATGAAAGCATGCCACCCAAAATTATTATCTCTGTTTTAAAAAGTTTGAGCTCTAGCACCTGTGCAAATCAATGCTTCCCTCTGCGAAGGGCCTGTCTATTTATGTTCCTGTCGAGTCATCCTCCTCTTACAAAAGCACCAATTAGAGAGCACCTCTGTCGTTTTTATGCTTTGCTTTTAACTGTGTTGAGTATGACTGTGACTGGATCTTCATTGCCTTGAATTACAATGTTTAGTCAGCCCTTGGTCTTTGAAGGTGCTCTGCATTTATGTTTTGCGGTCTCAGAAAGAGCTAGCGAGATACCATCTATTCGTACTGCTTCATGTTGTTTTGATTGAAGTGTTGACATTTGAGCATTATAATTATTTGCTCGCTAGCTAATTATGCCATTCATATGAGTTTACCGTGAGACCTAGATGTCATTTGCTTATGTGGTTTGCTTGTGATCTTGCTGGAATTCTGGTTATGAGTTAGACATAGTTACAACAACAAGATCAAATAGAGTTCGTCAAAGTTTTCCTTTTGTCTCTTTCAGTTTCTCAACTGAATTGCTTGAGGACAAGCAAGGCTTTAAGCTTGGGGGAGTTGATACGTCTTCGTCGTATCTACTTTTCCGAACTCTTTTTCCCTTGTTTTGGACTCTTATTTGCATGATTTGAATGGAACTAACCCGGACTAACGCTGTTTTCAACAGAATTGCCATGGTGTTCTTTTTGTGCAGAAATAGAAGTTCTCGGAATGTCCTGAAAATTTACGGAGAATTTTTCTGGAATAAAAGAAAAATACGTGCGCAAAGATCCACCGGAGGGGACGTGCCAGTGGGCCACAAGCCCCTGCGCCGCGGCCACCCCCTAGGCCGCGCCGTGAGGGCTTGTGGGGCCCACGTGGCACCACCGCCCCCAAACTCAGCTCTATATCTTCCGTCTCGCCCGGAAAAAAATCAGAGAGAAGGATTCTTCGCGTTTTACGATACGGAGGCGCCGCCACCTCCTATTCTTCATCTGGAGGGTAGATGTGGAGTCCGTTTCGGGCTTAGGAGAGGGGAAATCATCGCCATCGTCATCATCAACCTTCCTCCATCGACATTTTCATGATGCTCTTCATCGTTCGTGAGTAATCTCATCGTAGGCTTGCTGGACGGTGATGAGTTAGATGAGATCTATCATGTAATCGAGTTAGTTTTGACGGGGATTGATCCCTAGTATCCACTATGTTCTAGATTGATGTTGCTACTACTTGGCTATGCTTAATGCTTGTCACTAGGGCCCGAGTGCCATGATTTCAGATCTGAACCTATTATGTTGTCGCCAATATATGTGTGTTTTAGATCCTATCTTGCAAGGTGTAGTCACCTACTATGTGTTATGAACCGGCAACCCCGGAGTGACAATAGCCGGAACCACTCCCGGAGATGACCATAGTATGAGGAGTTCATGTATTCACCACGTGTTAATGCGTTGGTCCAGTTCTTTATTAAAAGGAGAATCTTAATATCCCGTAGTTTCCATTAGGACCCCGCTACCACGGGAGGGATGGACAATAGATGTCATGCAAGTTCTTTTCCCTAAGCACGTATGACTACATACGAAATACATGCCTACATTAGATTGACGAACGGGAGCTAGTTACATATCTCTCCGTGTTATAGCTGTTAGATGATGAATCACATCCGTCACAGTCATCCATCACCGATCCACTGCCTATGAGTCTTTTACTACTGGTCCTTGCTACGTTACTTTGTCCAGGCTTGTCCCTTGCTACAAAAGGGATTGGGCCACTTTGCTGCTGCTCTTACTCTGTTGCTACTGTTGTTACTCTACTGCTACTGCTACTGTTGTTCCTTGCTACTTCGCTGTTACTTGTTGCAAGACTTTTTCGACACCGTTGTCGCGAAAGAATAGTTCCCCGTCCACGTGCAACTACTGGCGCCATTGATACAACAGTTAGGAATAGTCTGCCATCAACAGTTCTGTTTCTGACACCGTTGCTATCATACTACTTTGCTACTGATACTTTTCTTGCACACACTAATCTTTCAGGTGTGGTTGAATATGACAAACTCAGCTGCTAATACTTGAGAATATTCTTTCGTTTCCCCTTGAGGCGAATCAACAAATTTGGGTCGAATACTCTACCCTCGAAAACTGTTGCGATCCCCTACACTTGTGGGTTATCACGCTACAACTAACGTGTAGCAGTAGCGTGCTTCGACCCGCGCTACTGTTATAGCTACTTAGTAGTAGTGTTGTCCATACCAGTGCTACTGCTAAGTGGCTTAGCAGTAGCGCTTTCGTGTTCAGTGCTAAAGAGCGCTACTACTATATTTTCACATATCTTTTTTTGCTACGTATTTGCGATGTTTTTGTACAGATCTTATACAGTATTCTGTGATGAGCATATTGCGAGTTTATGATGTGATTATCATACACATAATAGTATCATCATATCATCCAACAAAAAACATATCGTCACACATCATATAATGGGGAACGTCGCAAGGGAAACAAAAATTTTCCTACGCGCACGAAGACCTATCATGGTGATGTCCATCTACGAGAGGGGATGAGTGATCTACGTACCCTTGTAGATCGTACAGCAGAAGCGATTAGAGATCGCGGTTGATGTAGTGGAACGTCCTCACGTCCCTCGATCCGCCCCGCAAACAATCCCGCGATCAGTCCCACGATCTAGTACCGAACGGAGGGCACCTCCGCGTTCAGCACACGTACAGCTCGACGATGATCTCGGCCTTCTTGATCTAGCAAGAGAGACGGAGAGGTAGAAGAGTTCTCCGGCAGCGTGACGGCGCTCCGGAGGTTGGTGATGATCTTGTCTCAGCAGGGCTCCGCCCGAGCTCCGCAGAAACACGATCTAGAGGAAAAACTATGGAGGTATGTGGTCGGGCAGCCGTGAGAAAGTCGTCTCAAATCTGCCCTAAAAGCCCCATATATATAGGAGGAGGGAGGGGGACCTTGCCTTGGGGTCCAAGGGAACCCCAAGGGGTCGGCCGAGCCAGGGGGGAGGACTCTCCCCCCCCAAACCGAGTCCTACTTGGTTTGGTGGGAGGGAGTCCTTCCCCCTTCCCACCTTTCCCTTTTTTTTTCTTTCCTTTGATATTTTCTTTCTTGGCGCATAGGGGATTGGTGGGCTGTCCCACCAGCCCACTAAGGGCTGGTGTGACCCCCCCAAATACCTATGGGCTTCCCCGGAGTGGGTTGCCCCCCTCCGGTGAACTCCCGGAACCCATTCGTCATTCCCGGTACATTCCCGGTAACTCCGAAAACCTTCCGGTAATCAAATGAGGTCATCCTATATATCAATCTTCGTTTCCGGACCATTCCGGAAACCCTCGTGACGTCCGTGATCTCATCCGGGACTCCGAACAACATTCGGTAACCAACCATAGAACTCAAATACGCATAAAACAACGTCGAACCTTAAGTGTGCAGACCCTGCGGGTTCGAGAACTATGTAGACATGACCCGAGAGACTCCTCGGTCAATATCCAATAGCGGGACCTGGATGCCCATATTGGATCCTACATATTCTACGAAGATCTTATCGTTTGAACCTCAGTGCCAAGGATTCGTATAATCCCGTATGTCATTCCCTTTGTCCTTCGGTATGTTACTTGCCCGACATTCGATCGTCAGTATCCGCATACCTATTTCAATCTCGTTTACCAGCAAGTCTCTTTACTCGTTCCGTAATACAAGATCCCGCAACTTACACTAAGTTACGTTGCTTGCAAGGCTTGTGTGTGATGTTGTATTACCGAGTGGGCCCCGAGATACCTCTCCGTCACACGGAGTGACAAATCCCAGTCTTGATCCATACTAACTCAACTAACACCTTCGGAGATACCTGTAGAGCATCTTTATAGTCACCCAGTTACGTTGCGACGTTTGATACACACAAAGCATTCCTCCGGTGTCAGTGAGTTATATGATCTCATGGTCATAGGAATAAATACTTGACACGCAGAAAACAGTAGCAACAAAATGACACGATCAACATGCTACGTCTATTAGTTTGGGTCTAGTCCATCACGTGATTCTCCCAATGACGTGATCCAGTTATCAAGCAACAACACCTTGTTCATAATCAGAAGACACTGACTATCATCGATCAACTGGCTAGCCAACTAGAGGCATGCTAGGGACGGTGTTTTGTCTATGTATCCACACATGTAAATGAGTCTTCATTCAATACAATTATAGCATGGATAATAAACTATTATCTTCATACAGGAATTATAATAATAACTATACATTTATTATTGCCTCTAGGGCATAATTCCAACATCATAATCATGATATAGCTATACAAGTTACATGGCATGTCTCATCATACATAATGTAGTATTTCTTGTGGCACCGGTCCATAGGATGCAATCTATTTGATTGTCGTAGCACGCGCGCGCTTACGCACGCAATTTTGGCTCAAAATTGTGAGATTCCACCTCCAAGACCACCAGTCTAGTACTGATGAGCTTGTTTGGGCATCATATCCTCTTCGATTTTGGTTATATACTGGCTTCACGAGTCTCAGCGCCGGTCTCGGTGCCGGTCTGGGTCTCAGCGCCAGTCTCGGCGCCGGTCTCGATCTCGATCTCAGTCTTGGATGTGATAGGTGGGCCATGCTGAAAGGACGTGGATGTCGCCTAGAGGGGGGGGGGGTGAATAGGCGCTTTAAAATAATTACGGATTAGGCTTGAAAAAATGTGGAATAAAACTAATGTTTAATTTGTCAAGCACAAAACCTAAAATAACTAGGTTCACCTATGTGCACCAACAACTTATGCTAAGCAAGATAAACAACTAAGTGATAGCAAGATATATAACAAGAAACAATACGACTATCACAAAGTAAAGTGCATAAGTAAAGGGTTTGGGTAAGAGATAACCGAGGCACGCAGAGACGACGATGTATCCCAAAGTTCACACCCTTGCGGATGCTAATATTCGTTTGGAGCGGTGTGGAGGCACAATGCTCCCCAAGATGCCACTAAGGCCACCGTAATCTCCTCATGCCCTCGCACAATGCAACATGTCGTGATTCCACTAAGGGACCATCGAGGGCGGTCACCGAACCCGTACAGACAAGGCTGGGGCAATCTCCACAACTTAATTGGAGGCTCCCAACAACACCATGAAGCTTCACACAATGGCATATGGCTTCGAGGTGACCACAAATGCTCGGGGCAAACTCCACAACTTAATTGGAGACCCCGATGCTTGCCCGGAGCTTTACACCACAATGATTGAGCTCCGAGGCACCACCAAACCTCTAGGATGCCAATGCATCCACGAAGAACAATCTCTAGGGGTACCAAGTACCCAAGGTTAATAAGCTTCTCAACTTCTCACTTCCACGTATCGCCGTGGAGATCTCAAACCGATGCAACTAATGCAATGCGAGGAACACACGAAGTCGTCAAGTCCCTCACACTCAAATCCCTCCACAACAACAAAAGCTATGGAGAAATATGAGAGGAAGAACAAGGAGCTCACAAAGAACTCCAAGATCAAGATCCAAGGGGTTCCCTTCACATAGAGGAGAAATTGATTGGTGGAGATGTGGATCTAGAACTCCTATCTCTTATCCCTCAAGAACTAGCAAGAATCATTGGAGGGCTTGAGAGTTAGAAAGCTCTAAGAAGGTCAACAATGGGGGAAGAACACGAGCTCAATATATGGATAAGATCCCATGGAGAAGAAGACCCCCTTTATATAGTGAGGGGAAGAATCCAACCGTTACTCCCACTCACAGCCCGAGCAGAGCGGTACTACCGCTGCTAGAAGCGGTACTACCGTACGGTAGGTTCACCAACAACGGTAGTAAACAGTTACTTCCGTGCCCACCGCAGCCTGTGCAAAATTCCAAGAGAGCGGTAGTAAAAAACTACTACCGCCCACAGCGCGGTACTACCGCTACTACTGGAACTGTCATAACTTTCGCATATTAGCTCTGAATCAAGTAAACTCAAGCTTGTTGGATTCAGTACGACAAGAGCTATCCAAATAGCGACCTCTATGAATTAAGTATCGACAAAAACTTCCAACATGAAGTTATGAAAATGCTAATGATATAGAGATGAGAGACCTCTGTGAATGAAGAACTGGCAAAAACTTCCAACATCGAAAACATCATACAAGATGCATATGGACTCTGTTTTCGATGAACTCAAGCTTTTCATGAAGATGAACATAAGATCTGAAACTCACAAAGAGAAACACCAAACAAGAACCAAGAAATATGATGCAAGGATGCAAATGGTTTGAGCTGTCAACGAATGATACGATCAAGCTACTCACTTGAGAGCCACCCTTGACAGTACGACAATCTATCCTAAAATAGAAAAACCTATGAAGGGGAAACCTATACCTTGCACCTAGTCATCTTGAGATAGATGACGATGATCTTGACTTCCTCAAGATGGATCACCTTTCTTGATAGCGTAGGTTTGATGAAAACTAGTTGATCGCTCCCCTATACTCACTATGGGTGAGCCACTCTTCAGCACATCTTCACAAGTCCATTGCCACCACAATGGACGACAAGCTTCAAGCATGATATCTTCATGATGCTCCACTTGAACTTGCGCACCGCAATCTTGATGACGATCACAGCTTGATGTCATCGTTCATAGGTTCAATGAGATCTTCCTCTTGACGCAAACCATGGAAACACACCTAACCCCACATAGAACTCTCACGAAGACCATGTGTTAGTACACAAAAGTGTTATGCACAATGCTTACCATACCATGGGATCACTTGATCCATCTTGGTACATCTTGTACACTTTGTGTGTTGATAATCTTGATTTACTATTTGCTTAGTCTTGATCAAGCTTGTGTCTTTATGACCAACCTTTGGATAATACCTTCAATACCACCTTGGTCATCATATAAACTCCTTGAAACCAACAGATGAACTTCAAGGAGTGCCTATGGACAAATCCTTTGAATATAACTTAAGGCAATCATTAGTCCATAGGGATTGTCATCAATTAGGAAAACCATATATGGAGAAATATGCTCTAACACTTGCAACAACCATTGCTCGTCGAGAACGTTAAAATAAGCGTCTGCCGCCTCGTAGGCGTTGCAATCACGAGAACCCTGTCCTTCATCGTTGCTAGCCATCTTTCCTACGATTAAATCTAGTCAATTAATTCTTGACCTAATAAAATGAATAATGACATAGAAGTCCTATGTTTTGCAGGAACATTGATTCATTCCCGGTGCGACAAATCCCGAGCACTCGATATGTCCTAGTTTGTAGCACAAGTCATGCCGAAATTCAAGGAAAATTTCGGCATGGCCTTTGCTAAAAAGTGAACAAATCGGTCACCTGAAATTTGCCGGAATGGAAATGAATCAACATTCCGGCAAAACATAGGCCACTCGGCTTCATTCCTGGGAAACAACAAAATTCCACTTGGGCACAATCGAACCACTTCAATGTTGCATATAACAGGACCACTTAAGAACATGTACATGAGAAACTACAACAGTAGATAAACATGAGCAAACACTATTGAGGAATTTTCATATAACATGACCACTTCAAGTTTGAATCTCCTAGTGTTTGACACTTCAAGAAAATCTACACAAATCTCATGCTCTCTCAAACTCAATTCAAAAACCAAATATAGATGGATGAACCCTAGAAACCTTACATATTTCTGTCCTAAATTACTGTCCTAATAAAAATTATGTCCTAATATAAATTATTAAGCTTAGTTAACCAAATTAACCTAGCTAGTTCACTTAGTTATTTAACCTGCCTAGTTAACCTACTTAACCTAGCTAATTCCTAGGCTTCATAACTAAATTCACCTAAGTTAATTAACCTAGAGATGAGGGGTGGGGCTTACAGAGAGGAGGGCGTTGAGGGTGGCTCCGGTGGCGTCTACGGTGGCTTCGGTGACAGCGAGAGAGGCAGGGCGACGAGGAGCAGACGATGGTGACTCTGGGGACGTGCGGCTCCGGTGGCGGCGACGACGCGCGGCTCCGATGGAAGCGATGGCGCGTGGCTCTGGTGATGGCTACGGAGGCGGCGACGGCGTGCGGCTTCGGTGGCGGCGATGGCGCACGGCTCCAGTGACGGCAACAGAGGTAGGGGTGAGGAGGGAGCAGGGCGGCGAGGGAGAGGTTGGGGAGACGCGCGCGAGAAGAATGGGGAATTGGGGGAGGGATGCCCGTGCACAGGGCATATCAAATTTACTAGTAGCGCTCTTACCAATCAATCGATATAGCTACTTAGCTATAGCGCTTTTTGAAACAACAAGTTGCTTCTGTCAAACTTAGTAGTAGCGCGGTTTCGACAAGAGCGCTACTACTATACGAACGCGCTACTGCTGTCAAACTTAATAGTAGCGCGATTTCGAGAAGAGTGCTACTACTATACCAAGCTTGGCAGCAACGGTTAGAAAAGTCATAGCAGTAGCACGTTTTACCAGGACACGCTACTACTATTTGGGTAGCAGTAGCGGGCTTATTCGTCGCGCGCTACTGTTACATAGCAAGAGCGCTTGTTTTTAAGAAGCGCTACTGCTAAGATTCTGTGTATAAGATTTTTCCTAGTATTGTAAATGAAAAAAGAAGGTTAAATATAATATCTTGATATCGTATTATATTAAGTGATATATTATTATATGTCATGCATGATAGTACTTAAACAATTTTATGATACCAACATATGCTATTATACATTACACTAATATCATATGTATTATATGAGTATATGATATTCTTCATTACAAATAATATGCTATACTAACAAGGATAGTTGCCTCATCTTAAAGCGGTTAATTTTTTAAATTCGCCGGTTTGTTTGTCGCGATGGGCTGAAGCAGTAACAATACATTGAGTGCTAAGAATGGGACCTTTGTAGCACCTAGTTATTCGGCATGACAAGTAATCGGATACTGTGATGTTCACCAACTTATATTTTAGTAAGAACAATTCTAGCAGACCCATATTATGCGAAATTGTATGGTTTATAGTCTGCATAACAGAAGTTATACATGTTTAATATAGCCACGGAAGAACATAAATCACCAGTTGCACAATCTAATCAGGAGAAAACCACTTTCACCCGCCCTTTCGGTACCTTTGCTTATAGACGTATGCCTTTTGGCTTATGCAATGCACCTGCCACTTTTCAAAGATGTATGATGGCTATATTCTCTGACTTTTGTGAAAAGATTGTCGAGGTTTTCATGGATGACTTCTCCATTTATGGGTCTTCCTTTGATGATTGCCTCAGCATCCTTGATCGAGTCTTACATAGATGTAAAGACACCAATCTTGTCTTGAATTCGGAGAAGTGCCACTTTATGGTTAATGAAGGCATCATCTTAGGACATAAATTTTCTGAAAGAGGTATTGAAGTCGATAAGGCTAAGGTTGATGCAATCCATAAAATGCCATACCTCACAGATATCAAAGGTATAAGAAGTTTCCTTGGTCCAGCTGGTTTCTATAGAAGGTTCATTAAAGACTTCTCTAAGATTTCTAGGCCTCTTACCAATCTCTTGCAAAAGGATATTCCTTTTGTTTTTGACGATGATTGTGAGGAAGCCTTCAAAATACTTAAGAGGGCTTTGATAACTGCACCTATTGTTCAACCACCTGATTGGAACATGCCTTTTGAGATCATGTGTGACGCTAGTGATTATGTTGTTGGTGCTGTTCTAGGGCAAAGAGTTGACAAGAAGCTGAATGTTATTCACCACGCTAGTAAAACTCTAGACAGTGCCGAGAGAAACTATGCTACTATGGAGAAGGAATTTTTAGCAGTCGTGTTTGCATGTGAAAAGTTCAGGTCTTACATAATTGATTCGAAAGTCACTATTCACACTGATCACGCTGCCATTAAGTACCTCATGGAGAAGAAGGACGCTAAACCTAGACTTATTAGATGGCTTCTCTTGCTACAAGAATTTGATTTGCACGTTGTTGATAGGAAGGGTGCTAATAACCGTGTAGCAGATAACTTGTCTAGGTTGGAGAACGTTCTTGATGACCCACAACCTATTGATGATAGCTTTCCCGGTGAGGAACTGAATGTCATCAATGCTTCATGTAGTGCATCGTGGTATGCTGATTATGCAAACTATATCGTTGCCAAATACATACCACCTAGTTTCACGTACCAGCAAAAGAAGAAGTTCTTCTTTGACTTGAGACACTACTTTTGGGATGATCCCCACCTTTATAAGGAAGGAGTAGATGGTGTTATTAGACGCTGTGTACCTGAACATGAACAGGGACATATCCTACAGAAGTGTCACTCTGAGGCCTACGGAGGACACCATGCGGGAGATAGAACTGCACACAAGGTATTGCAATCAGGTTTCTATTGGCCCACTCTCTTCAAGGATGCCCGTAAGTTTGTCTTGTCTTGTGACGGATGTCAAAGAATAGGTAATATTAGCAAATGTCAGGAAATGCCTATGAACTATTTACTTGTCATTGAACCATTTGATGGTTGGTGCTTTGATTATATGGGACCTTTTCCCAAATCCAACGGGTATACTCACATCCTAGTTGCTATTTATTACGTCACTAAGTGGGTACAAGCTATCCCCACTAGTTGTGCTGATCACAACACCTCTATCAAGATGCTGAAAGAAGTTATCTTCCCTACATTTGGAGTCCCTAGATATCTAATGACCGATGGTGGTTCACACTTCATTCATGGTGCTTTCCGTAAAACGCTTGCTAAGTACGATGTCAACCATAGAATTGCGTCTCCCTACCATCCTCAGTCTAGTGGTCAAGTAGAGCTAAGTAACATAGAGATTAAACTGATTCTGCAAAAGACTGTCAACAGGTTTAGAAAGAATTGGTCTAAGAAGCTCGATGATGCACTGTGGGCTTATAGAACTACCTATAAGAATCCCATGGGCATGTCTCCGTACAAAATGGTGTAAGGGAAAGCATGTTACTTACCTCTTGAGTTAGAGCATAAAGCTTATTGGGCAATCAAAGAGCTCAACTTTGATTTCAAACTTGCTGGTGAGAAGAGGTTATTTGATATTAGCTCGCTTGATGAGTGGAGAACTCAGGCATATGAGAATGCCAAGCTGTTCAAAGAGAAGGTTAAGAGGTGGCATGATAAGAGGATACAAAAGCGTGAGTTCAATGTAGGTGATTATGTCTTGATATATAACTCTCGCTTAAGAGTCTTTGCAGGCAAGCTTCTCTCTAAATGTGAAGGTCCCTATGTTGTTGAGGAAGTATATTGTTCCGGTGCTATGAAGATCAACAACACGGAAGGTAATTGTCCGAGAGTGGTAAATGGGCAGAGAATCAAGCATTATATCTTAGGTACTCCCATAAATGTTAAAAGCAATATTATCAATACCATAACTCCGGAATAATACCTAAGGGACATTTATCAGCCTGTTCCAGAGTCCGTAAACGAAGAGGTATGTGATTCGGTAAGAACACAGAGTCCAAAACTTTTCCAATAGGAAATTTTCTCCGTTTTGGAATATTTCAAAAAATACAAAAAATGGAAGTAGTCCGGAAAGTGCGCGAGGAGGCGACAAGCCTGCACGGCGCGGGCCCACCCCCTGGCCGCGCTGTGAGGGCTTGTGGCCACCTCGTGCGCCTCCCGGACTCTGTTTTCGTGCAGGGTACTCCTTCTGGTCTGAAAAAATCATTATACATACTCCTGTTTGGTCTGACCCCTGCATCACGCAGATCTCTCTTGTTTTTCGTTTCGAGCCTGTTTTCTTCCGCAGATCTAGGTCAAGATGTCGTCCCAGGAATCAGTGGGGGAGAACAACCTCCGTCAAATCTATGGAGAAGTTCATGCTGATCTGAAAAGGATGGAGGTCATGGAGTCTAAGGAGAGGCTACCTAAAGAAACCAAGGGCAAAGCTAAGGAGAAGGATCATGCATGGGACGAAGTGCAATCTGTGCTCAACAAGGAAGAAGTTGAAGAAGTGGATTTCCTCCAACCTTACCTCCACCTATTGTCTCCGTCTTTGATTAAACTCTTGAGGTTTTGTGAAACAACTCGTGCTCGTAATACTTTTCTCACTCGTGAAGTTGTTTTGCTGGAGAAACATATCACAGATCTCCAAGGTATAAATCAAAGACTGATGGCCCTCTTCGAGTCAAAGATTGCAAGAACTCCTCCACCTTCAACACCAAAGGAAGACAACTGAGCATTGGTATGGGCAATCCCCTTGGCTTTTTCCAATCTTGGGGGAGTTGCCCCGGTATCGTATCACCATCACATCTTTTGCCTTTACCTTTGTTTTAGATTTCCTTTTTAGTTTTCTCTTTCTTTAGTAGTTTAAAAGTCTTAGTGTTTTAGTCTTGAGTTTTGCTTCACCCCCGATGTATTCTTGCTCGTGAGCCATATAATAAAGAGTGTCTTAGTTGAAGGGCTTTGCCTCTTGTCATGATCAAAAGAGTGAGAATATAACAAAAGCATGAAAGATCATATAATGATCTTATGGGAAGTGATGGCTTCACATATAAAAAGAATGGGGATTGAAACTTGTTGAGGGTAGGCAAACGTAGACCTTGGTCATGGTTGCAATTAATAGGAAGTGATAAAGAAGGAGAGGTTCACATATAAATATATCATCTCTGACACCATCTATGATTGTGAACACTCACTAAACTATTACACGCCTAGAAGTAGATGTTGGACAAGGAAGACAACGTAATGAATTGTGTTTGCTTGGCTCCGAACAATGTTATATGATTAGAGACCCCCTAGCATGTGACAATTGCTTCCACCTCATATTAGCCCAAACTCCCGCACAAAGTAGAGATACTACTTGTGCATCCATAAACCTTCAAACCAGTTTTGCCATGAGTGTCCACCATATCTACCTATGGATTGAATAAGATCCCTTAAGTAAGTTGTCATCGGTGCAAGCAATAAAAATTGATCTCTAATATGTATGATCTATTAGTGTGTGGAAAATAAGCTTTATACGAACCTGTGATGAGGAATACATAAAAGCGACGGACTGCATAATAAAGTTCTTTATCACAGGGGGCAATATAAAGTGACGTTCCTCCGCACTAAGAGGACACACATCCAAACCTCAAAAGCGCATGAAAACCTCTGTTTCCCTCTGCGAAGGGCCTATCTTGTACCTTTACTTTTTTCCCTTCAAAGAGTCATGGTGATCTTCACCAATTCCTTATTTCGCCTTTATCCTGGCTACTGTCACATGCTTGGGAAAGATCTATATTCATATGTCAACTTGGAGGTAAGTATCATGAATTATTATTGTTGACATTACCCTTGAGGTAAGCAGTTGGGAGGCAAAACTATAAGCCCCTATCTTTCTCTGTGTCGAGCTGAAACTTTGATCTCATGAGTACCACGTGAGTTGTAGCAATTGTAGAGAACTAAAGAATGATTGAGTATGTGGATTTTCTTTACAAGCTCTTATTGACTCTTTCTGATGTTGTGATAAATTGCAATTGCTTCAATGACTAAAGGCTATCGGTTGTTACTTCTCGGTAAGGTTCTTGATCCATGCTTTACTTTGTGAAGGAATTATCACTTTAGCATGAGAGATTATATTTTGGTATTGCTGTTCTGATCTTGATCATGATGCATGCATGTTCGTATCTTGTTTTGTCGACGCCTCTCTCCCTAAACATGTGGACATATTTAGTGAGCTAGGCTTTCGCTTGAGGACAAGCGAGGTCTAAGCTTGGGGGAGTTGATACGTCCATTTTGCATCATGTTTTCATGTTGATATTTATCGCTTCTTGGGCTGTTATTTCACTTCACGGTACAATTCTTATGCCTTTTCTCTCTTATTTTGCAAGGTTTACATGAAGAGGGAGAATGCCGGCAACTGGAATTCTGGCCTGAAAGTGGAGCAAAGTTGAGATACCTATTCTGCGCAACTCCAAATGCCGTGAAAATCAACAGGGATTTTTCCCCCGATTTATCAAAACTACTGGGCCGAAGAAGTGCTAGAGGGGCACCAGGGGGTGCCCACGAGCCTGTATGGCGCGGCCACCCCCCCAGGTCGCGCCATGGGGGCTTGTGGGCAGCCCACTGGCTCACTGGCCCCCTCTTTTGCTATATGGAGGGTTTCGTCTAGGAAAATATCATGGAGGAGCTTTTTCATGGATTCGCCGCCGCCACGAGGCGGAATTTGAGCAGAACCAATCTAGAGCTCCGGCAGGACGATCCTGCCGGGGAACTTCCCTCCCGGCGGGGGAAAGCATCTCCATCATCATCACCAACACTCCTCTCATCGGAGGGGACTCGTCACCATCAACATCTTCATCAGCACCATCTCATCTCCAAACCCTAGTTCATCACTTGTAACCAATCTCCGTCCCGCGACTCCGATTGGTACTTGTAAGGTTTTTAGTAGTGTTGATAACTCTTTGTAGTTGATGCTAGTTGGATTGTTTGGTGGAAGAGTTTATGTTCAGATCCTTGATGCTACTCATTACCTCTTTGATCATGATTATTATTATGCTTTGTGAGTAGTTACTTTTGTTCCTGAGGAGATGTGATAAGTCATGCTAATAGTAGTCATGTGAATTTGGTATTCGTTCGGTAATTTGATGTGTTGTATGTTGTTTTTCCTCTAGTGGTGTTATGTGAACGTCGACTACATAACACTTCACCATTATTTGGGCCTAGAGGAAGGCATTGCGAAGTAGTAAGTAGATGATGGGTTGCTAGAGTGACAGAAGCTTAAACCCTAGTTTATGCGTTGCTTCGTAAGGGGCTGATTTGGATCCACTAGTTTAATGCTATGGTTAGACTTTGTCTTAATTCTTCTTTCGTAGTTGCGGATGCTTGCGAGAGGGGTTGATCATAAGTGGGATGCTTGTCCAAGTAAGGGTAGTACCCAAGCGATGGTCCACCCACTTATCAAACTATCAAAGTAACGAACACGAATCATATGAACATGATGAAAACTAGCATGACAGAAATTCCCGTGTGTCCTCAGGAGCATTTTTCCTCCTATAAGACTTTGTCCAGGCTTGTCCCTTGCTACAAAATGGATTGGGCCACTTTGCTGCAACGTTGCTACTTTTTTTACTTGTTGCTTGCTACTTTGTCCAGGCTTGTCCCTTGTTACCGACAATTTCAGTGCCTGCATATGTTACCTTGCTGAAAACCACTTGTCAGATCCTTCTGCTCCATGTTGGGTTCGACACTCTTACTTATCGAAAGGACTACGATTGATCCCCTATACTTGTGGGTCATTAGAGCCCCCATACTGAAAGCAAGGATAAACCATGGGTTATCATGCCCGCTTCATTGAAGCAAGACTTGAGCCTCGAAAGCCGGTCTCTTTTTGTCGTGTCTCACTAAGCCAGATTATTATTACTTTATATTACCATCATTTGATCCTTTCACGTACAAACCATATTTTTCTGGCTCATAAAGAGTGCCCGGGTTAAGAAGTCATAATACTGTCATGAACAGTTCAAAATTTTATGGCTCAACAAACAATATTATGAAGAAAATTGTAGGGCCAAGTTACAGTAACTTGCCTCATGTTGATTCAAGCAACCACTTTTTGAGCAAGGATCAACCAAAATGGAGCATATTAAAACATCTATCTAATTCATATGCATAAGGATTAAAGGAAAGTTAACAATGGCTCGCCCAGACATGGATTCTTTGCCATTATCACAATGTCAAAGAGTTTGAAGGCATGCACAAAAGCGCGATACAAACAAATCATCTATTGTCTTAAATATATTACAAGGCGCTTCAGGCCCAAACAATGGAATCAAAGTTTTTTCTTGTAACCTGGCCTTTACGTTTTGCGGGTTATGCTATGTCTTGATCTTGTGTTTGAGACGCCTTCGGTTGGTTTTCTGCTCGAGCCATCGGTTCTACAATCTAGAGATCGTCCAAATTCCAATTGCAGTGGGTTAAGGCTTCAAATATGGCTTCTTCGTTCAAAACATGTGACAGATCGACGTCAGGAGCAAAGATTTGCTTGCGGCGTTGCAGATTCAGACTAACTTATTTAAATCCGGGCGACTGAATTCAGGCGTTGTTTGAGTCATATGCTAGATGATAGCTCTTCAAAGACATGTCACTTACAAGATAACTAGCCAAAGTACGAGCCGCCAAGATGCACTGACCGTAATCATCCTCGATAAAGGATGATCCCTCCTCCTTCAATGCTGGAAACCCCCCGGCCATCCCTGCCGGGTTAAGCTCAGCTGAGTAAGCGAGAGCCTGGATCAAGGAATATGTGGCTCCAACGCGGGCGACTGATCTCTTGATTTCTCCAAAAAAATTGGGATTGTAGAAAGAAATGACAACACGTATTTTATAAGCTTAACCGACTCTTTGTTCCTTGCTATGACTTTGATAGTGTATAAGCTTCCAGTATAGAGCTGTTCTATCAATACATATACCGCCTTAAGCTTTATCAAGCAGTTATGTTGGAGATTGCGCATACGACGATCTGCAGAAAGTCACGCACATAAGTCTCCACACGATTGTTCTTAAATGAATATTAAGTGGATTAATGAAAGGTTTTCGAAGGTACTCACCAAAGATGGCTCGAGTCATGTTCTCAATATGCCCTTTAAACCCGAATAACTCTTTAGAGACAGTTTTGAGTTGATCTTCGGCATCATTGGAATGCTTGGTCAAGGTGGCTTTCTCGGTTTCAGAGGATTCTCTTTGTTTTCCAAACCCTGCCATGACCTTCTCCATTTCCTCCAAGGATAATAGAAGCCTTTCCTCAAGCTCCGCTTGGGAATTTTGTCCTACCTCACGAGCCTTTGTCAAATCAATGACTTTTGACTCGTTGGCCTTTAGAGTTTCCTACACAAAAATTGGAGTGATAGTAAGCCGGAGGTAGGATAACATGATGGCTATGATAAAGAACATTATAAACAAGTCCGAAACGGATTGCAAGCAATATACTTAGCACTTGGGGGCTAATCCATGTCATTCTTTTCTGAACATATGATAGAACAAGACTCGATTCATTTCAGGAAGATGAGCCGGCCCTTGGGGCCTATAGTTCGAATTCGATCAAAAAACATCAAGACCCTACTCATCTCAAGGAGATGAGCCGACCCTTGGGGGCTACAGGTCGAATTTAACCACAAAAATCGTCAAGACCTGACTCATCTCAAGGAGATGCGCCGACCCTTGGGGGCTACAGGAGGATATATATGTATATGGGATACACGACATACCTCATATTACATTTTCATTGTGTTTACAAGGCCAACTTCCATTTGTCGGCCTGTAGAAAGAAGCTCAAGATAAGAAACATGCAATTCCTCAATACGAGAAGTATCATAGTTCAGAGACTCCTGTTTAGATTTTCCTTTGTTGGACTGGACAATTTTCTCCTTTGTGGCAAGTTTTGCCAAATCATCAGAAGGTCCAAGAGTAGTACAACTCGACCCAAGGATGACTACTTCTGTGTTCTTGTCACAAGAAATATCCTCAGAAGGTTCTTGAGGAATTGGCGGATCAGTACCAGTTGTCGGGTCAGTTTCAAAACCCATAGATGAAGCAATAGTTTTTTCTGCTTTAGGCTGAGGTAAATCGACTTGAATTTCTTGATGAACTTTGACTCGCCCAGTTGCTTCGAAAGCCGCCGTGTCTAGATTTTCTGGCTCGGGAACTTCAGGATTAACAAATGAACCACCAAGGTCCCTCTTCATGGCCCTGGTCCTACAATACAAAAGGGCGGGATAAAATTCAGAGTCTCAGCACACGAACATATGATACAAAAAGAATGAAAAACTTACCCCTAGTTGATTAGAAAAGGTGGCAACTTCGTGGCGGAGGAGTCACAAGATGAGGGGGGTGATTCCTGATAATTTGAATTAGCGGGATTGAAAAGTTGTTTAAAATGACCAGCCTGTGGATGAGATGGAGTTGGACTATGAGGCACCTCGTCTTGAAGATTTTGAACTGCTAACTCGCTGGGTAAGACGGTCGCAGGAATATCATAGCCACTCCGAGTGTGGCGCCTTGAAGCATGTTGGGTCTTCTTCAAAATAAAATCGGGATCCAAATGAGCATGTGAATGAGAAAAACTTACTTTCCGAATGACTCGCCTTATTTTTGAAGGCAAAGATTCTGAGCCAGAGGAAATAGAAATTACCTCGGCATTGTCTTCCCTACTGATAGCAGTATCACCCTAATGGAAAAGTATTAGCAAGTTCAATAAGGAAACATCCGAGGAAGTCAAATTTTACCTCCATAGATACACCACCTGATGGAGAATCGCCTCAAAATGACGAAGTGGTGGCAGCTGCCTTACTCTTTTTCTTAGTAGGGGCGACTTTAGGCTTGCTAGCCAGTACTTTCCTTTTCCTTTTCCAGAACGGAGAAGACGCGTGCAAGATTTGAGTGATTTGAATAATAAGATCAAAATTCTTGAAGTTTGGAAAAGGTTTTGCAATGATAATCAAGAAATATTTGAGTAACTTTCCTACTAGAGGAGTCGGGTTGAGAGCATTGAAGGGTTTCAAGCCAATTTGGTCACACACTTCTTGAGTTTCCCCTAGAAACTTCTTGACAACCTTATTTATGTCATCTTCCATCAAAACCATTGCACTATATCTTTGTGGATCATCCACATAGCTGGAATAGTTGCACATAACATCACTTCGGCGACTCAACGAGAGGATCATGTAGGATACCCCACAACGGGTCAAGTACACTCCGGTGAGATTCGAGACTGTAGAGACGCCAATTTTTGGAATACAAAAGCGAACTTATGACGCTCCTCATGAGAAGCCTGGCCAGGAAGTTCAAAATCCATTGGGAGGCGGTCTGGTCTATAACTCCGCAGGGGGTTCTTGTTTGTCGGGGTAGTGTTTTGGTAGTAAAACCAAGTTTTAGCCACCCCTTTGGGATGGCTTGGCAGAGCAGAAGAAGGAAACCCGTCATTTATACGCCTTTGAAGTGAAATACCACCTAGTTCCTCGCTAGGGCTATTTGTGCACTTAGTCTGGCGGTTCAAATAAAAGAACTCCAGGACAGCGGGTTCCATTTGCAAGTACACCTCACATAAAACTTGAAATTGGCAAATTTTTGATATGGAGTTAGGGGCCAAATCTTGTGGATGAAAGTGAACAAAGTTGATTGCATCTCGAAAGAACTTTTACGTGGGATGAGAGAAGCGTGTGAAAAGATGATCTATAAAGACTACAACTTCCCCTTCGTTAGGATTAGGGCGCGCCTCTCCCCGAGGAACTCTCCAGCCAATTACTTCTTTGGATGGCAACAAACCTTGGTTGGCATAATAATTGAGTAACTCCTCCAAAACTTGTGAAGGCACCGAGTTACAAAGGGAAGTCTTCGACATGATGGCACACGTGGACATGAGAGAACATATTGCAAAAAAGGATAGGACAGTATAAATGTCTACAACAGAAGAGGCGCCCCAAGCCAGTACCCAAAAAACTCGTAATATCTACATGTGGCGTGTCATGGTCGTTTAAGACAAGCCAGCGATGATAGAGGCTCCTTACGCCAAGTAGAAGGTTTTTGACTTTCCGAAGTGCGAGACAAACAGGTTCCTATCAATTTGGGTACAATCATGGATCTGAAAAAGGTTCAGAAAATGATACAGTTGCTAAACCTAAAACATGGAAATAGTAGTGGTCTATGTTGCAAGTTCCTAGAAAAGATTTAAACATCCTATGTCTAAAAATAAGCCGCTACATTCACCACTCTGATTTATAAAAATGGGGATTCGAAACATGGGGAAAAGCAAGAATGACAATAAACAGAGACATAATCTCGTTTTCCCCTATGAACTTCAGAGTAGCTCAGATGAAGGTTTATAGGTGGATAGAGATGACATACCTCACCCATCGACGGAGGCGCAGAAAACACTAGGATGAATCCTGAAGGATATGAGGAGTCACTGCAGCCCGGAGCAGTCATCGAAGCGAGCAGATGAAACAACGGTAATGGCACGATCGGGTTTTCAGACCAGAGGAATAAGAAGAAGAGAAGAGAGGGTAAAAGTGAAAGGAGGGGCCCTCCACCCATATTTATAAATGCTCGAAGTGATAACAGCTAGGCACAGGAATAGAGGAGCCATAGTATTTTGTTTGAAGAAATTACGCCTTGATTTTCAAGACAAAGACGCATGCAGAAATTGGTCGTGATGTCACCATGTCTGCATTAAATTCTGGCGGATGATGTCATAGGCGGATGTCATAAGGAAATATTACTAAGTTGACAGATCTATAAGTTTGCCACTGAAGAAGCTTAGAAGATGCGAGTGCAGAAAAAAAGTTGAGCCACCTGACGGGAATAGGGGATTGTGATGTTAACAAGTTCAAATCAACCATGGGCATAATGTCGGTGATATAAACCCGTGGTGTAACCCGTCGTTTGGGTCGGGTTAGACCATAGGCGACTCTTAATGCACATCCTCAATGGGCTATTGATGACCCACAAGTATAGGGGATCAATCATAGTCCTTTTGATAAGTAAGAGTGTCGAACCCAACGAGGAGCAGAAGGATCTTACAAGTGGTTTTCAGCAAGGTAAAATCTGCAGGCACTGAAATTGTCGGTAACAAGTGATTGTGTGGTGAGATGATTCGTAGCAAGCAACAAGTAACAAAAGTAGCAACGGTGCAGCAAAGTGGCCCAATCCCTTTTTTAGCAAGGGACGAGCCTAGAGAAAGTCTTATAGGAGAAAAAACGCTCCCGAGGACACACGGGAATTTCTGTCATGCTAGTTTTCATGATGTTCATATGATTCGCGTTCGTTACTTTGATAGTTTGATATGTGGGTGGACCGGCGCTTGGGTACTGCCCTTACTTGGACAAGCATCCCACTTATGATTAACCCCTCTCGCAGGCATCCACAACTACGAAAGAAGAATTAAGACAAAGTCTAACCATAGCATTAAACTAGTGGATCCAAATCAGCCCCTTACGAAGCAACGCATAAACTAGGGTTTAAGCTTCTGTCACTCTAGCAACCCATCATCTAATTACTACTTCCCAATGCCTTCCTCTAGGCCCAAATAATGGTGAAGTGTTATGTAGTCGACGTTCACATAACACCACTAGAGGAAAAACAACATACAACATATCAAATTACCGAACGAATACCAAATACACATGACTACTATTAGCATGACTTATCCCATGTCCTCAGGAACAAAAGTAACTACTCACAAAGCATAATCATATTCATGACAAGAGAGGTAATGAGTAGCATCAAGGATCCGAACATAAACTCTTCCACCAAGTAATCCAACTAGCATCAACTACAAAGAGTAATCAACACTACTAGCAACCTTACAAGTACCAATCGGAGTCGCGAGATGGAGATTGGTTACAAGTGATGAACTAGGGTTTGGAGATGAGATGGTGCTGATGAAGATGTTGATGGTGACGAGTCCCCTCCGGTGAGAGGAGTGTTGGTGATGATGATGGCTATGATTTCCCCCTCTGGGAGGGAAGTTTCCCCGGCAGGATCGTCCTGCGGGAGCTCTAGATTGGTTATGCTCAAGTTCCGCCTCGTGGCGGCGGCGAATCCACGAAAAAGCTCCTCCTCGATTTTTTTCTGGACGAAGCCCTTCATATAGCAAAAGAGGGGGGCAAGTGGGCCAGCAGGCTGCCCACAAGCCCTCATGGCGGTGCTTGGGGGGGCCGCGCCATGCAGGCTTGTGGCCACCTGCACGCCCCCCTCTAGCACTTCTTCGGCCCAGTATTTTTTATAAATCAGGAAAAAAAATCCTCGTTCGTTTTTACGGTGTTTGGAGTTGCGCAGAATAGGTATCTCAACTTTGCTCCACTTTCAGGCCAGAATTCCAGCTGTCGGCATTCTCCCTCTTCATGTAAGCCTTAAAAAATAAGAGAGAAAAGGCATAATAATTGTACCGTGAAGTGAAATAACAGCCCATGAAGCGATAAATATCAACATGAAAACATGATGCAAAATGGACGTATCAACTCCCCAAGCTTAGACCTCGCTTGTCCTCAAGCGAAAGCCTAGCTCAATAAATATGTCCACATATTTAGGGAGAGAGGTGTCGACAAAACAAGATACGAACATGCATGCATCATGATCATGATCAGAACAGCAATACCAACATATAATCTCTCATACTAAAGTGATAATTCCTTCACAAAGTAAAGCATGGATCAAGAACCTTACCGAGAAGTAACAACCGATCGCCTTTAGTCATTGAAGCAATTACAATTTATCAAAACATCAGAAAGAGTCAAATAAGAGCTTATAAAGCAAATCCACATACTCACTCATTCTTTCGTTCTCTACAATTGCTACAACTCATGTGGTACTCATGCGATCAAAGTTTCAGCTGGACACAGAGAAATATAGGGGCTTATAGTTTGCCTCCCAACTGCTTACCTCAAGGGTAATGTCAACAATAATAATTCATGAATACTTACTTCCAAGTAGACATATGAATATAGATATTTCCCTAGCATATGACGTTAGCCAAGATAAAGGTGAGATAAGGAATTGGTGAAGATCACCATGACTCTTTCAAGGGCAAAAAGTAAAGGTACAAGATAGGCCCTTCGTAGAGGGAAGCAGAGGTTCTCATGCTCTTTTGAGGTTTGGATGCGTGTCCTCTTAGTGCGGAGGAACGTCACTTTATATTGCCTCCTGTGATAAAGAACTTTATTATGCAGTATGTCGCTTTTATGTCTTCCTCATCACAGGTTCGTACAAAGCTTATTTTCCACACACTAATAGATCATACATATTAGAGAGCATTTTTTACTGCTTGCACCGATCACAACTTACTTGAGGGATCTTATTCAATCCATAAGTAGGTATGGGGGATACTCATGGCAAAATGGTTTGAAGGTTTATGGATGCACAAGTAGTATCTCTACTTGGTGCAGGAGTTTTGGCTAATGTGAGGTGGAAGCAATCGTCACATGCTAAGGGATCTCTAATCATATAACATTGTTCGGAACCAAGCAAACACAATTCATTATGTTGTCTTCCTTGTCCAACATCTACTTCTAGGCATGCAATAGTTTAGTGAGTGTTCACAATCATAGATGGTGTCAGAGATGATATATTTATATGTGAACCTCTCCTTCTTTATCACTTGCTATTAATTGCAACAATGACCAAGGTCTACGTTTGCCTACCCTCAACAAGTTTCAATCCTCATTCTTTTTATATGTGAAGCCATCACTTCCCATAAGATCATTACATGATCTTTCATGCTTTTTGTTCTATTCTCACTCTTTCGATCATGGCAAGAGGAAAAGCCCTTCAACTAAGACACTCTTTATTATATGGCTCACGAGCTCGAATACATCATGGGTGACACAAAGCAAAACTCAAGACTAAAACACTAAGACTTTTATTCTACTAGAGAAAGAGAAAAATGAAAAAAGGAAAACTAAAACAAAGGTAAAGGCAAAAGATGTGATGGTGATACTATACCGGGGCAACTCCCCCAAGCTTGGGACAAGCCAAGGGGATTGCCCATACCAATGCTCAGCTGTCTTCCTTTGGTGGTGAAGGTGGAGGAGTTGTTGAAGCGGTCTTGAGCTTGTTTAATTTCCACTTGAGCATAAAATTATGCTCCCTCAGATCATCATTTTCCTCTTCAAGCTTAACACCCTTTGGCATAATACCTGCTTACTCTCCTGCAAGAAATGAGAAGCGATAAACAAGGTCTTAGGCTTCTTCCTTGAGTCTGGGAGGCTCGACTTCTTGAACTCCACATGTGTGCGTCCAGGTTGAGGTAGAGGAGCTTCCTCTTCATCGGAACTCCTTTGTTCCTTCCCCTTGGGATCATAATCTTCTTCCTCACCAGTGGTCCAGCCATAAGGATCAAAGTCCCCATAGACCTTGGGGTTAGCAAGGTAATCAGCCACATAGCTCTCCCCCTCTGAATCCTGAGAAGACATCTTGACCTAGATCTGCGGCAGAAAACAGGCTCGAAATGAAAAACAGAGGAAATCTGCGTGACGCAGGGGTCAGACCAAACGGGAGTATATATAATGATTTTTCCTAGACCAGAAGGAGTACCCTGCACAAAAAACGGAGTACGAGAGGCGCACGAGGTGGGCACAAGCCCTCACAGCGCAGCCACGGGGTGGGCCCGCGTCGTGCAGGCTTGTCGCCTCCTCGCGCACTTTTCGGACTACTTCTAACTTTTGTATTTTTTCCAATATTCCAAAACGGAGAAAATTTCCTACTAGAAAAGTTTTGGACTCTGTTTTCTTACCGAATCACATACCTCTTTGTTTTCAGAATCTGAAATAGGCTCATAAATATCCCTTAGGTATTCTTCCGGAGTTATGGTACTCGTAATATTGCTTTCAACAGTTATGGGAGTACCTGAGATATAATGTGTGATTCTCTGCCCATTTACAACTCTCAGACAATTACCTTCCGTGTTGTTGATCTTGATAGCACCGGAACGATATACTTCCTCAACAACATAGGGACCTTCCCATTTAGAGAGAAGCTTGCCTGCAAAGAATCTTAAATGAGAGTTATATAGCAAGACATAATCACCTACATTGAACTCACACTTTTGTATTCTCTTATCATGCCACCACCTAACCTTCTCTTTGAACAACTTGGCATTCTCATATGCCTGAGTTCTCCACTCATCAAGCGAGCTAATATCAAATAACCTCTTCTCACCGGCAAGTTTGAAATCAAAGTTGAGCTCTTTGATTGCCCAATAAGCTTTATGCTCTAGCTCAAGAGGTAAATGACATGCTTTACCGTACACCATTTTGTACGGAGACATGCCCATGGGATTCTTATAGGCAGTTCTATAAGCCCACAATGCATCATCGAGCTTCTTAGACCAATTCTTTCTAGACCTGTTGACAGTATTTTGCAGAATTAGTTTAATCTCTCTGTTGCTTAGCTCTACTTGACCACTAGACTGAGGGTGGTAGGGAGACACAATTCTATGGTTGACGTCGTACTTAGTAAGCGTTTTACGGAAAGCACCATGAATGAAGTGTGAACCACCGTCGGTCATTAGATATCTAGGGACTCCAAATCTAGGGAAGATAACTTCTTTCAGCATTCTGATAGAGGTGTTGTGATCAGCACTACTAGTGGGGATAGCTTATACCCACTTAGTGACGTAATCAACAACAACTAATATTTGAGTATACCCATTTGATTTTGGAAAAGGTCCCATATAATCAAAGCCCCAAACATCAAATTGTTCAATGACAAGTGAATAGTTCATAGGCATTTCCTGACGTTTGCTAATATTACCTATTCTTTGACATTCATCACAAGACAAGACAAACTTACAGGCATCCTTGAAGAGAGTGGGCCAATAGAAACCTGATTGTAATACCTTGTGTGCAGTTCTATCTCCCGCATGGTGTCCTCCATTGGCCTCGGAGTGACACTTCTGTAGGATCTGTCCCTGTTCATGTTCAGGTACACAACGTCTAATAACACCATCTACTCCTTCCTTATAAAGGTGAGGATCATCCCAGAAGTAATGTCTCAAGTCAAAGAAGAATTTCTTCTTTTGCTGGTATGTGAAACTAGGTGATATGTATTTGGCAACAATATAGTTTGCATAATCAGCATACCACGGGGCACAACGTGAAGCATTGATGACATTCAGTTGCTCATCGGGAAAGCTATCATCAATAGGTTGTGGGTCATCAAGAATGTTCTCCAACCTAGACAAGGTATCTGCTACTGGGTTATAAACATCCTTTCTATCGAAAACGTGCAAATCAAATTCTTGTAGCAAGAGAACCCATCTGATAAGTGTAGGTTTAGCGTCCTTCTTCTCCATGAGGTACTTAATAGCAGCATGATCAGTGTGAATAGTGACTTTGGAATCAACTATGTAAGACCTATACTTTTTACATGCAAACAGGACTGCTAAAAGTTCCTTCTCCGTAGTAGCATAGTTTATTTGGGCACTGTCTAGAGTTTTACTAGCATAGTGAATAACATTCAACTTCTTGTCAACTCTTTGCCCTAGAACATCACCAACAGCCTAATCACTAGCATCACACATGATCTCAAAAGGTAGGTTCCAATCAGGTGGTTGAACAATAAGTGCAGTTATCAAAGCCCTTTTAAGTATTTTGAAGGCTTCCTCACAATCATCGTAAAAAACAAAAGGAATATCCTTTTGCAAGAGATTGGTAAGAGGCCTAGAAATCTTAGAGAAGTCTTTAATGAACCTTCTATAGAAACCAGCATGACCAAGGAAACTTCTTATACCTTTGATATCTTTGGGGTATGGCATTTTCTCGATTGCATCAACCTTAGCCTTATCGACTTCAATACCTCTTTCAGAAATTTTATGTCCTAAGACGATGCCTTCATTAACCATAAAGTGTCACTTCTCCCAATTCAAGACAAGATTTGTGTCTTTACATCTCCGTAAGACTCGATCAAGGTTGCTGAGGCAATCATCAAAAGAAGACCCGTAAACGGAAAAGTCATCCATGAAAACCTCGACAATCTTTTCACAAAAGTCACATAATATAGCTATCATACATCTCTGAAAGGTGGCAGGCGCATTACATAAGCCAAAAGGCATACGTCTATAAGCAAAGGTACCGAAAGGACACGTGAAAGCGGTTTTCTCTTGATCAGTTTGTGCAACTGGTATTTGGGAGAAACCAGAATAACCATCTAGAAGTGTGTGTGTTTAGACAACCTTTCTAGCATTTGGTCGATAAAAGGCAAAGGGTAATGATCTTTCCTAGTGGCTTTATTCAATTTCCTAAAATCGATCACCATCCTATAGCCAGTAATAATCCTCTGTGGGATCAATTCATCCTTTTCATTAGGGACAACGGTAATCCCTCCCTTCTTAGGGACGCAATGCACGGAACTCACCCAATCGCTATGAGCAACAGGATAGATAATACCCGCTTCTAGGAGCTTTAGTATTTCTTTTCTTACTACTTATTTCATCTTATAATTTTATCTCCTTTGATGATCAGCAACTGGTTTGGAGTCAGGATCAATTTTAATCTTGTGCTGGCATAGAGTGGGACTAATGCCCTTAAGATCATCAAGAGTATATCCAATAGCAGCATGGTGCTTCCTCAGAGTTTTTAGTAACTTCTTTTCTTCATGCTCCGAGAGGCTAGCACTAATAATGACAGGATATATCTCTTTTTCATCAAGATAGGCATACTTAAGAGTATCTAGCAACTGTTTAAGCTCGAACACAGGATCACCCTTTGGTGGAGGTGGATCCCCACGCATTTCAACATGCAGATTATTCTTAAGGATAGGATATTGTTCTAAGACAACTCTATCTATTTCATCCCTTTCATCCATATGCATATCATTTTCATGCTCAAGCAAGTATTGCTCTAAGGGATCAGTAGGAGGCACGACAGTAGAAGCTAAGGCAATAGTTTCATCCTTACTGGGCAACTCCTTTTCATGAGGTTGTCTACCAAACTTGGAGAAATTGAACTCATGTGACACACCTTCAAAGCCAACATTGACAGTTTGCTTCTCACATTCAATATGAGCATTGACGGTATTGAGGAAGGGTCTGCCAAATATGATGGGACAAAAGCTATCTTGTGCAGTAGCAAGAACGAGGAAATCAACAGGATACTTCATTTTACCACACAAGACTTCAGCATCCCTAACAATTCCCACAGGGCAGATAGTATCTCTATTGGCAAGCTGAATAGTGATGTCAATAGGCTCTATCTCAACAGGTGCAATCTCATCTTTGATTTCATCATATAAGGATTGAGGTATTGCACTAACACTAACACCCACGTAACATAGACCATGATAACAATGATCTCCTATCTTAGCAGAAACCACAGGCATGCCAACAACATGCCTATGATTCTCTAGCGTGAGGTTTAGCAATTCTAGCAGCATCTTCACAGAAGTGAATATTATGTCCCTCAAATTCTTCAGACATAAGATCTTTGATAATAGCAATGCTAGGTTCAACTCTAATTTTCTCAGGGGTGTAGGTGTTCTATAATAGCCTCTACGTATCACAGTTGAAGCTTTAGAATGATCCTTTATCCTAACAGGGAAAGGTGGTTTCTCAATGTAAGCACTGGGAACCACATGATCATTATAGGCAATGACTTTGTCTTCAACTGGAGTGGGTTTAACTACATTGACTTCTAAAGGAGGATGATATTTAAACCACTTCTCTTTGGGGAGATCAATATGAGCAGCAAAGGATTCACATAATGAAGCTACTATCTCAGAGTCAAGTCCATACTTAGTGCTAAAATCACAAAAAGTATTTGTCTCAACAACGGATTTAACGCAATCAAATGTGAAATTCATACCTGAATCCATACCTTCTTCAAGCTCCCAATCTTCAGAGTTGCGTTTAATTCTCTCCAATAAATTTCATTTGAAGTCAATATCTCTCTTCATAAAAGAACCAGTACAAGAAGTGTCAAGCATGGTGCGATCATCATGAGAAAGCCGAGCATAGAAGTTCTGAATGATAATTTCTCTCGAGAGCTCATGATTGGGGCATGAATATAAAATTGATTTATTCCTCCCCCAAGCTTGAACGATGCTTTCTCTGTCATGAGACCAAAAATTATAAATATAATTCTGATCACGATGTACTAAATGCATAGGATAAAACTTTTGATGAAATTCCAATTTCAACCGATTGTAGTCCCATTTTCCAGTATCATCTCATAGCATATACCATGTCAACGCCTTATCCTTCAAAGATAAAGGAAAGACCTTCTTCTTGACCTCATCCTCGAGTACACCTACAAGCTTAAATAAACCACAAACCTCATCTACATAGATTAGATGCAAGCCCGGAGTAGTCATCGAAGCGAGGAGATGAAACAACGGTAATGGCACGATCGGGTTTTCAAACCAGAGGAAGAAGAAGAAGAGAAGAGAGGGGCCCTCCACCCATATTTATAAATGCTCGAAGTGATAACTGCTAGGAACGGGAATAGAGGAGCCATAGTATTTTTTTTTGAAGAAATGACGACTCGATTTTCGAGACAAAGACGCATGTAGAAATTGGTCGTGATGTCACCATGTCCGCATTAAATTCTGGCGGATGATGTCATAGGCGGATGTCACAAGGAAAAAAATACTAAGTTGACAGACCTATAAGTTTGCCGCTGAAGAAGCTCAGAAGATGCGACTGCAGAAAAAAAGTTGAGCCGCCTGACGGGAACAGGGGAGTGTGATGTAAGAGTGTCGAACCCAACGAGGAGCAGAAGGATCTGACAAGTGGTTTTCAGCAAGGTAAAATCTGTAGGCACTGACATTGTCGGTAACAAGTGATTGTGTGGTGAGATGATTTGTAGCAAGCAAGAAGTAACAAAAGTAGCAACGGTGCAGCAAAGTGGCCCAATCCCTCTTGTAGCAAGGGAAAAGCCTGGAGAAAGTCTTATAGGAGGAAAAACGCTCCCGAGGACACATGGGAATTTCTGTCATGCTAGCTTTCATCATGTTCATATGATTCACGTTCGTTACTTTGATAGTTTGATATGTGGGTGGACCGGCGCTTGGGTACTGCCCTTACTTGGACAAGCATCCCACTTATGATTAACCCCTCTCGCAAGCATCCGCAACCAGGAATGAAGAATTAAGACAAAGTCTAACCATAGCATTAAACTAGTGGATCCAAATCAGCCCCTTACGAAGCAACGCATAAACTAGGGTTTAAGCTTCTGTCACTCTAGCAACCCATCATCTACTTACTACTTCCCAATGCCTTCCTCTAGGCCCAAATAATGGTGAAGTGTTATGTAGTCGACGTTCACATAACACCACTAGAGGAAAAACAACATACAACATATCAAATTACCGAACGAATACCAAATTCAAATGACTACTATTAGCATGACTTATCCCATGTCCTCAGGAACAAAAGTAACTACTCACAAAGCATAATCATATTCATGGCCAGAGAGGTAATGAGTAGCATCAAGGATGTGAACATAAAATCTTCCACCAAGTAATCTAACTAGCATCAACTACAAAGAGTAATCAACACTACTAGTAACCTTACAAGTATCAATCGGAGTCGCGAGACAGAGATTGGTTACAAGTGATGAACTAGCGTTTGGAGATGAGATGGTGCTGATGAAGATGTTGATGGTGACGAGTCCCCTCTAGTGAGTGGAGTGTTGGTGATGACGATGGCGATGATTTCCCCCTCCGGGAGGGAAGTTTCCCCGGCAGGATCGTCCTGCCGGAGCTCTAGATTGGTTCTGCTCAAGTTCCGCCTCGTGGCGGCGGAGAATCCATGAAAAAGCTCCTCCCTGATTTTGTTCTGGACAAAACCCTTCATTTAGCAGAAGAGGGGGGCAAGTGGGCCAGCAGGCTGCCCACAAGCCCTCATGGCGCGACCTGGGGGGTGGCCGCGCCGTGTAGGCTTGTGGCCATCTGCACGCCCCCCTCTGGCACTTCTTCGGCCCAGTATTTTTTATAACTGAGGAAAAAAATCCTCATTGATTTTTATGGCATTCGGAGTTGCACAGAATAGGTATCTCAACTTTGCTCCACTTTCAGGACAGAATTCCAGCTGCCGGCATTCTCCCTCTTCATGTAAACCTTGCAAAATAAGAGAGAAAAGGCATAAGAATGGTACCGTGAAGTGAAATAACAGCCTAGGAAGCGATAAATATTAGCATGAAAACATGATGCAAAATGGACTTATCAGCTATAGACAGGCACGAGGAGGGCCCGATGCCTTCATAAGTAAGCTGCGAGGCGTCCCAACACCAAAAGACGGTAACTCAAGGCCCACAAGGCAGAAGACGCGAGAAGCTTTCTAATCTTGGGAGGCAATATTGAGTAGCATTATAATAGGTCACGGGCGTTTATTTGACCCGGACTCTATTGTAAACTCGAGGCCTCCGCATATATATAAAGGGGAGCCCTCGAGCCAGAAAGATCAAGCAAGAAACTCTCGAGAGCTAGATTAGCTATTCCACATCCTTGTAATTGAGATCTCCATCAATATAGACACCAAAGAAGGACGAAGGCTTTTACCTCCATCGGAGGGGCCAAACTTGGGTAAAATCGTCTCCCATTCCTGACTAACCTCTTCGATTCTCCACACCGCGACGATGGCCTCACCACTAAGTCCTTTCAGGAGGACATCTGTCGTGACAAAACCACGACAGAATATGTACCCATGCTTCATGAACGACGGGCCTTCAGCGTCATGGACGGAAGGTGGCATCTTTCTGAATGTGGGGTAGTTGTCCCCAAGAAAAGGTGAGTGCTCTTCAAAAGTGTTTGTTGGCTCCGAGATAACACCATAGAGGTATATCACATAGTCGTTCATCTGGTATACCTTGCATAGTAGACCTAAACACATATGGCACATACATGGTGAAGGCGAGGTTGAATACATTATAACTTTTGAGCATGACTATGAGGAATACCTGGGGTGTAAATACCATGTATGACAAGGGGACCATGTGAAGGTGTCCAAGAGTAGGGGCGCTAGCCACATCTGCGTGCCAGTCATGGGTCTGGCCAAGGACCCATAGAGAGCTGAAGAATGGGCCATGTTTACCATGGCCCTAGTCATACTCGAGATGGAATCCTCCAAAGATGCGTCACAAACTTCAAGAAATGTTCAATTCATCAGACATACTCAAGTTCTAATCAACAATCATGTAACCCTAGGTACCCTCGATCCTTATATAATCCGAGGGGTTTGGTGTGTTGGGTTAAGTTAGGTTGATACATACAATTTCGAGATAGATCATCACGTATCTTGTACTCCAACACAATCAATACAACAAAAGCATGTCGTAGGATTTTCCCTCTTCGAGAATGCTCAGACCATGTAAACATTGTGTCACTTTTTGTCCTATTACCATTTAGCCATGATCTCAAGACCGCCTACCCGAGATATGCTAGCTTTACCTCTATCACAGGTGACCCATGCTGGTCTCGTTGTGTGATCAAAACAACTCAATGGCATCATCGTTTGAAGTTCAGATCGCTCCCGACGTAGTTCTCACGCCGTTGTTGGAAATATGCCCTAGAGGCAATAATAAATTAGTTGTTATTATATTTCTTTGTTCATGGTAATTGTTTATTATCCATGCTATAATTGTATTTATAGGAAAAACAAATACATGTGTGGATACATAGACAAAACACAGTCCCTAGTAAGCCTCTAGTTGCCTAGCTCGTTGATCAAAGATGGTTAAGGTTTCCTAACCATGGACAAGTGTTGTCACTTGATAACGAGATTACATCATTAGGAGAATGATGTGATGGACAAGACCCAAACTATAAACGTAGCATATGACCATATTAGTTTCTTGCTACTGTTTTCTTCATGTAAATGTATCTATTCCTATGACCATGAGATCACGCAACTCCCAGACAACGGAGGAATACCTTGTGGGTTATCAAACGTTGCAACGTAACTGTGTGACTATAAAGGTGCTCTACAGGTATCTCCAAAGGTGTCTGTTGGGTGGGCATGGATCAAGACTGGGATTTGCCACTCCGTGTGACGGAGAGGTATCTCGGGGCCCACTCTGTAATACAACATCACAACAAGCCTTGCTAGCAATGTGACTTAGGAGTTAGTTACGGGATCTTGTATTACGGAACGAGTAAAGAGACTTACCGGTAACGAGATTGAACTAGGTATAGAGATACCGACAATCGAATCTCGGGCAAGTAACATACCGTAGGACAAAGGGAACAATATATGGGATTATATGAATCCTTGACATAGCGGTTCAACCGATAGAGATCTTCGTAGAATATGTAGGATCCAATATGGACATCCAGGTCCCGCTATGGGATTTGATCGGGGAGTGCCTCGGGTCATGTCTGCATAGTTCTTGAACCCGCAGGGTCTGCACACTTAATGTTCAGTGACATTTTAGTATAGTTGAGTTATATGTGTTTGTGACCGAAGGTTGTTCAGAGTCCCGGATGAGATCACGGACTTCACGAGGGTTTCCGGGATGGTCTGGAAACAAAGATTGATATATAGGATTGTTTCATTTGGTTACCGGAAAGATTTCAGGCATTACCGGCAGTGTACCGGGAGTGACAAATGGGTTCCGGGTATTCACCGGGAGGGGCCCAACCACCCGGGAGTAAGCCCAGTAGCACTAGGGTGGCGCACCAGCCCTTAGTGGGCTGGTGAGGCCAGCCCAAGAGGGATATGGCGCCACAAGAGAGAAATACCAAAGGAAAAAAGAAAAACAAGGAAAGAGGGAGGTGGGAAGGAAGGAGTGGACTCCTTCCCCCAAACTGAATTGGGGTGGGAGTCCACCTCCTCCTCCTTGGCTGGCGCCCTTGAGGCTCCCTTGAGACTCAAGGCTAGCCCCTTCCCTCCTCCTATATATATTGGTGATTTTAGGGCTTTTGAGACACAAGTTTGCCGTGTGCAACTCAAACTTACACCTTGTAGTTCTTCCTCTAGATTAGATTTCTCCGGAGCTCGGGCGGAGCCATGCTGGAATAGGTCATCACCAACACTGGCGCACCGTCACACTGCCGGAGAATTCATCTACTTCTCTGTCTCTCTTGCTGGATCAAGAAGGCCGAGATCGTCATCGAACTATATGTACGTTGAACGCGGAGGTGCCATCCGTTCGGCGCTAGATCGGAACGGATCGTGGGACGACGGTGATTTGAATCACGAAGCTGTACCACTACATCAACCACATTTCTTAATGCTTCCTGCTTAGCGATCTACAAGGGTATGTGGATCTAATATGTTCTCGTAGATGGACATCACCATGATAGGTCTTCGTGTGTCTAGGAATTTTTTTGTTTCCCATGCAACGTTCCCCAAGAGTGGCATCATGAGCTAGGTTCATGCGTAGATGTTATCTCGAGTAGGACACAAAAGTTTTTGTCGGCATTGATGTTCAATTTGCTGCCCTCCTTAGTCTTTTCTCGATTCGGCGGTATTGTTGGATTGAAGCGGCCCAGACCGACATTACTCGTACGCTTACGAGAGACTGGTTTCATCGACCAACATGCAACTCGTTGCATAAAGATGACTGGCGGGTGTCGGTTTCTTCAACTTTAGTTGAATTGGATTTGACCGAGGCGGTCCTCAGAGAGAGGTTAAATAGCAATTTGCACATGTTCGTTGTGGTTTTTGCGTAGGTAAGATGCGATCATACTAGATACCCATAGTAGCCACGTAAAACATGCAACAACAAATTAGAGGACGTCTAACTTGTTTTTGCAGGGTATGCTTGTGATATGATATGGCCAAAGACATGATGTGATATATTGGATGTGTGAGATGATCATGTTGTAATAGTTAATATCGACTTGCACGTCGATGCTACGGCAACCGGCAGGAGCCATAAGGTTGTCTTGAAACAAACGTTTGTGTTTGCAGATGCATTTACTATTTTGCTAGGTTGTAGCTTTAGTAGTAATAGCATATATAGCACAACAACCTCGATGGCAACACGATGATAGAGATCATGGTGTGGGACCGATGAAAAGAAGATCATGCCGGTGCTTTGGTAATGGAGATCAAGAAGCACAAGATCATGGCCATATCATGTCACTTATGAATTGCATGTGATGTTAATCCTTTTATGCACCTTATCTTACTTAGAATGATGGTAGCATTATAAGGTGATCCCTCACTAAAATTTCAAGATTAAATTGTGTTCTCCCCTACTTTGCACCGTTGCGATAGTTCGTCGTTTCGAGACACCACGTGATGATCGGGTGTGATAGACTCAACATTCACATACAACGGGTGCAAAACAGTTGCACACGAGGAAAACTCGGGTTAGACTTGAAGAGCCTAGCATGTGCATACATGGCCTTGGAACACAAGAGACCGAAAGGTCGAGCATGAATCGTATAGTTGATATGATTAGCATAGAGATGTTTACCACTGAAACTATAGTCAACTCACGTGATGTTCGAACTTGAGTTAGTGGAGTTGGATCATGCGCCACTCAAATGACTAGAGGGATGTATATTTTGAGTGAGAGTTCTTAAGTAATATGATTAACTGAAATAATTATCATGAACATAGTCAAAAGGTTTTTGCGAATTATGTTGTAGCTTGCGCTGTAGCTCTACTGTTTTTTATATGTTCCTAGAGAAATTTAGTTGAAAGATGATAGTAGCAACTTTGCGGAATGAGTCCGTATACTAAGGATTGTCCTCATTGCTGCACAGAAGGCTTATGTCCCTAATGCAGCACTCAGTGTGCTGCACCTCGAGTGTCGTCTATGGATGTTGCGAACATCCGACATACACGTTTTTGATGACTACGTGATAGTTCAGTGTGTATTACTTAATGTCTTAGAAGCTAGGCACTGAAGACGGTTTGAACGTCACTGAACATATGCGATGTTCTAAGAGATGAAATTGGGATTTCATGCTCGTGCCCTTTTAGAGAGGTATGAGACCCCCGACAAGATTCTTTGTCTACAAAGATGAAGGAGAAAAGCTCAATTGTTGAGCATGTGCTTAGATTGTCTAAGTGCAACAGTCACTTGAATTAAGTGGGAGTTAATCTTCCAGATGAGATAGTGATGGTTTTCCAAAGTCACTGCCACTAAGCTGCTAGAGCTTTGTGATGAACTATAACATGTCAAGGATAGATATAATGATCCTTGAGGGATTCACAATGTTTGACACTGTGAAAGTAGAAATCAAGAAGGAGCATCAATTGTTCATGGTTAGTAAAACCACTAGTTTCAAGAAGGGCAAGGGCTAGAGGGATACTTAATGAAACGGCAACTAGTTGCTGCTCTAATGAAGAAACCCAAGGTTGATCCCAAATCCGAGACTAAGTGCTTCTGTTATGAGGGGCACGGTCACTGAGTTGGAGCTGCCCTAGATACTTGGTAGATGAGAAGGCTAGCAAAGTCGACAGAAGTATATTTGATATACATGATATTGATGTGTACTTTACTAGTACTCCTAGTAGCACGAGGGAATTAGATACCGGTTCGGTTGCTAAGTGATTAGTAACTTGAAATAAAAGCTACAGAATAAACGGAGACTAGCTAAAGGCGAGGTGACAATACGTGTTGGAAGTGTTTCCAAGGTCGATGTGATCAAACATCGCACGCTCCCTATACCATCGGGATTGGTGTTAAACCTAAATAATTGTTATTTGGTGTTTGCTTTGAGCATGAACATGATTGGATCATGTTTATTGCAATACGATTATTCATTTAAAAGATTATAATGGTTATTCTATTTGCTTGAATAATTACCTTCAATGGTTTATTATATCTCGATCATAGTGTTACACATGTTCATAAAATTGATGCCAAAAGATACAAAGTAGTAATGATAGTACCACCTACTTGTGGCACTTCAGCTTGAGTAATGACGATATAAAATGCATGAAGAAGCTCCATGCTAATGGATCTTTGTACTCACTCATTTTTGAAAAGTTTGAGCCATGCAAACCATACTTATTGGTATTAACGCATGAAGAAACTCCATACAGATGGATCGTTTGGACTCACTTGATTTTGAATCACTTAAAACATGCAAATCATACCACATGAAACAAGAAAGTAACTTGTTGGAGGTAATACATTTTTGATGTGTGCAGTCCAATGCGTGCTGACGCACGCAGTGGATATCGTTATGTTCTTACTTCACCGACGATGTGAGTAGATACAGGAGTATTTACTTGATGAATCACAAGTCTGAAATATTGAAAACTTCAAATCTATTTCAGAGTGAAGATCGTCGTAACAAGAGGATAAACTGTCTACGATATGATCATAGAGATGAATATCTGAGTTGCGAGTTTTGGTACACAGTTAAGACAATGTGGAAATTGTTTCGCAATTCATGCCACCTAGAACACCATGGTGTGATGGTGTGTCCGAATGTCATAGCCGCGCCCTATTTGATATGGTGCATACTATGACGTCTCTTATCGAATTACCACTATCGTTTATGTGTTATGCATTAGGGACAACTACATTCACTTTAAATAGGGCACCGCGTATTTCCGTTGAGATGACACAATATGAACTATGGTTTGGAGAAACCTAAGTTGTCTTCTATTGAAAGTTTGGGGCTGCGACGCTTATGTGAAAAAATTTCAGTCTGATAAGCTCGAACCCAAAGTGGATAAATGCATCTTCATTGGATATCCAAAACAGTCAGGTACATCTCCTATCTCAGATCCGGAAGCAAAATGTTTGTTTCTAGAAACGGGTCCTTTCTTGAGGAAAGGTTTCTCTCAAAAGAATTGAGTGGGAGGGTGGTGGAAATTGATAAGGTTAATGAACCATCACTTCAACCAGTGTATAGCAGGGCGCAAGAAGTTGTTCATGTGGCGCCTACACCAATTGAAGTGGAAACTGACGATGGTGATCATTAAGCTTCAGATCAAGTTACTATAAACCTCGTAGGTCGACAAGGTCGCGTACTACTAACAGATTGGTACGGTAACCCTGTCTTGGAGGTCATGTTGTTGAACAAACAATAAACCTACGAGCTATGGAGAAGCGATGGTGGGCCCGGATTCCGGCAAATGGCTGGAGGCCATGAAATCCGAGAGAGGATCCATGTATCAAAACAAAGTGTAGACTTTACAAACTACTTGATGGTCGTAAGACTATTAAGTAAAGATTGATCTTCAAAAGGAAGACAAACGATGATGGTGAAAAGTCACCATTAAGAAAAGCCCGACTTATCGCAAAGATGTTTCCGACAAGTTCAAAGATTTGACTATGATGAGACTTTCTCAGTCTTAGTGATGATAAAAGTCTGTTGGAATTGTGTTAGCAGTTGCTGCATTTTTTATGAAATATTGCACATAGGATGTCAAAACATTGTTTCCTCGATGATTTCCTTGAGGAAAGGTTGTATGTGATACAACCAGAAGGTTTTGTCAATCCTAAGGAGGATAACAAGTACAAGCTCCAGCGATCCTTCTATGGATTGGTGCAAGCATCTCGGAGTTGGAATATACGCTTTGATGAGATGATCAAAGTTTTTCGGTTTATACAAGGTTTATGAGAAACTTGTATTTCCAAAGAAGTGAGTGGGAGCACTATTGAATTTCTGATAAGTATATGTGGTTGACATATTGTTTATCGGAAGTAATGTACATTTTCTGTAAAGCATAAAGGGTTGTTTGAAAGGAGTTTTTTAAAAGAAAACCTGGATAGAGCTACTTGAAACATTGAGCATCAAGATCTATATAGATAGATCAAAATGCTAAATACAACTTTCAATGAAATGCATGCCTTGATAGGTTTTTGAAGGAGTTAAAAATAGATCAGCAAAGAAGGAGTTCTTAGCTGTGTTGTAAGGTGTGAATTTGAGTAAGACTCAAATCCCGACCATGGCAGAATAAAGAGAATGGACGAAGGTCGTCTTCTATGCCTTAGCCATAGAATCTAAAGTATGCCATGCTTTGTACTTCACCTGATGTGTGCCTTGCCATGAGTCTATCAAGGGGTAGAAAGAGCGATCCAGGATTGAATCACTAAAATAGAGGTCAAAGTTATCCTTAGTAAGTAGTGGACTAAGGATTTTTTTCTCGATTATGGAGGTGATTAAAGAGTTCGTCGTAAAGAGTTACGTCGATGCAAGCTTTGACACTAATCCGAGTAACTCTAAAGAGTGAAGCGGATTCGTATAGTGGAGCAGTCATTTGGAATAATTTTAAATGTCACGTAGTAGCAGCATCTACAGGATAACATAGAGATTTGTAAAAGCACACACTAATCTGAAAGGTTCAGACTCATTGAATAAAACCTCTATCACAAGAAACACGTGATCAAACCCGAGAACTGTATGGGTGTTGGATTCGTTAAAATCACATAGTGATGTGAACTAGATTATTGACTCTAGTGCAAGTGGGAGACTGTTGGAAAAATGCCCTAGAGGCAATAATAAATTAGTTATCATTATATTTCTTTGTTCATGGTAGTCGTTTATTATCCATGCTATAATTGTATTGATTGGCAACACAAATACATGTGTGGATACATAGACAAAACACCGTCCCTAGAAAGCCTCTAGTTGACTAGTTGGTTGATCAAATATGGTTAAGGTTTCCTAACCATGGACAAGTGTTGTCACTTGATAACGGGATCACATCATTAGGAGAATGATGTGATTGACAAGACCCAAACTATAAACGTAGCATATGATCATGTTAGTTTGTTGCTACTGTTTTCTGCATGTCAATGTATCTGTTCCTATGACCATGAGATCATGCAACTCCCGGACACCGGAGGAATACCTTATGGGTTATCAAACGTCGCAACGTAACTGGGTGACTATAAAGGTGCTCTACTGGTATCTCCAAAGGTGTCTGTTGCTTTGGCATGGATCAAGACTGGGATTTGTCACTCCGGGTGACGGAGAGGTATATCGGGGCCCACTCGGTAATACAACATCACAACAAGCCTTGCAAACAATGTGACTAAGGATCTAGTTATGTGATCTTGTATTACGGAACGAGTAAAAATACTTACCTGTAACGAGATTGAACTAGGTATAGAGATACCAACGATCAAATCTCGGGCAAGTAACATACCGAAGAACAAAGGGAATAGTATACGGGATTATATGAATCCTTTACATAGAGGTTCAATCGATAGAGATCTTTGTAGAATATGTAGGATCCAATATGGACATCCAAGTCCCGCTATTGGATATTGACCTGGGCGTGCCTCGGGTCATGTCTGCATAGTTCTCGAACCCACATGGTCTGCACACTTAAGGTTTAGTGACATTCTAGTATAGTTGAGTTATATGTGTTGGTGACCGAAGGTTGTTCTGAGTTCCGGATGAGATCGCTGACATCACGAGGGTTTCCGGAATGGCCCGGAAACAAAGATTGATATAGGATGGTGTGATTTGGTCACTTGAAAGATTTCGGGCATTACCGAAAGTGTACCGGGAGTGACGAATGGGTTCCGGGTATTCACCGGGAGGGGCCCACCCACCCAGGAGGGAGCCCAGTAGCACTAGGGTGGCCCACCATCCCTTAGTGGGCTGCTGAGGCCAGCCCAAGAGGGCTATGGCTCCACAAGAGAGAAATACCAAAGGAAAAAAGAAAAACAAGGAAAGAGGGAGGTGGGAAGGAAGGAGTGGACTCCTTCCCCGAAACATAATTAGGGTGAGAGTCCACCTCCTCCTCCTTGGCCGGCGCCCTTGAGGCTCCCTTGAGTGTCAAGGCTAGCCCCACCCCTCCTCCTATATATATTGGTGGTTTTAGGGTTTTTGAGACACAACTTTGCCACGTGCAACTTAAACCTACACCTCATATTTCTTCCTCTTGATTAGATTTCTGCGGAGCTCGGGAGGAGCCTTGCAGGAATAGATCATCACCAACACCGGTGCGCCGTCACACTGCCGGAGAACTCATCTACTTCTCCGTCTCTGTTGCTGGATCAAGAAGGCCGAGATCGTCATCGACATGTACGTGTGCTGAACACAGAGGTGTCGTCCGTTCGGTGCTAGATCGGAACGGATCGTGGGACGGATCGTGGGACGACGGTGATTTGAAGCACGAAGCTATACCACTACATCAACCGCGTTTCTTAACGCTTCCCGCTTAGCGATCTACAAGGGTATGTGGATCTAATCTCCTCTCGTAGATGGACATCACCATGATAGGTCTTCGTGTGTGTATGAAAATGTTTGTTTCCCATGCAACGTTCCCCAACAGCCGGAACACGTAAACCTCGGGTCATCCAAGACAATGGAGAAAATTGATGCTCCAACACTCCATTGGGATATTGATCTCGACAACCTAAACCCTGCCTATGCACCATGTGCCATGACACTAGATCAGGCCGAGGAGCCACAAAACATTACCACCCAAGCGTCGGTTTCGCACTAGACATTTTGTAGGAATTAAAGGTCACTCTACCAAGCTTGGAGCTAGGATCCGACGACCTATAGCGATGGCAAGATTAGCCGGGCCGTACATGCAAGTCCGACGTCTACAGTCGATCAACCTTGGAAAAAATCACTAGGGAGGACCACGTCAGATTGATTTGGAATAAAACTTCCTCTCCCACCCACCCCTATGTTGAATACTATCATGTTTAGTTAGGTCCAACTAACGTTTGGGATCTAGCATATGTTGTGAAAAAATCGAAAGAAAAAATACGACAGTTCCGGATGCGATTTTAGTTCGTAAAAAAATAAGCTCCCGATTGCTTAGGTGGGTAGGCCGTAGCGCATACGGATACAATTGTCACAATGATTTAATTATGAAAACCATGGCACAAAAATGCCTTATATCAAGCTACCACATATAGTGACATGATACTATGTATGGAGGATTCCTAGTTGGCCACTCAAAGGCACCAGAATCCAATTCAAAACTAACTCGAGCGAGTGAGGTGGGCAAATGTCTGTCTTGTAACCAACATTCGATGTGCTCTAGTATCAAAAGGCTAGAAGATCAACCAACATGAAAGAGAAGACAACCAGGCGAGGGACCCAAATTGACGCTAAACGCGATACTGAATGGCCCATACTGGATGGCTTGGAGCATGTTGGATCATACAGAGGTAAAAAAGGAAGGAGCATAACTCCTCGATAACCTCGGTGTACCAAGGGTCCACGGTATTACATCACAACAAATCGAGTGCGTGTGAAGATGATGAGGTGCTAGTGATATATGAAACTCACTCCTTCATAAATTATCAGAAAAGTGTTCTTCAAGAAATACTTCATGTAAACCATTTAGTGACCTCGGCAAAAAGATGGTCGGACATGGCGATCACCTTCTATCTGGAGGACCAACCTATGGTAAGTCACGGCTGATCATTTTCGGCCCTCGTCCTCAACCCAGTTGTTGATGGCTACTACTACTTGGGATAGGCGTTGGGATTTCCCCGAAGAGGAAGGGTGATCGAGTATAGTAGAAGGTATTACTTCCCTCAGTTAGAAACCAAGGTTTATTGAACCAATAGGAGACTCACGCAAGTGAACGATAATCAATACATGCACACAAATAAATACTTTCCTTCCATAGAACTTCATTTACTCCAAAAGATATTTCGTGGGAAAACGACAAAAAGTAACGAAGGGTAAAATTCCACAAAGCTACCATGTAGGCACAAAATAACTATCAAAATTATCATACATTTAGGAGTCATCAACTCCTCAAGCTTAGAGGTTTGCTTGTCCCCGAGATAATATCATAGCTTCTAAGAAAGAAGTCAACTTGATTAAGAGGTGCAGATGAAGAAAATGAATGAGTTCATCAAGTTCTCAAGAAATCAATATAGGTAAATGATCATACTAGGTGCTAGCATATCTCCACTTTAATTAAATGACCATGAAGGCTTCCACACCTTACTATTTATCGGTTAGCACACGTGTTCCACCTTTATGCGATAATTCACCGTTTTTAGATGAGAAACTTACGCTGGTTTATTGGTTTTGTTTTTCTTCCCTTACTCTTTCAAATAGCTAGTCCTATACCCATGTAACTTCGGATTTGGTTTAGTGTGACATCAACATAAAGACATGAACCCTGGCATCAATAATGGGGGTTTTATGAGCATTTAATTCAGAAGAATCCTTACCGTAGAAGTAACTTGCTCATTAATATTTTGCTTGGCTCACTAGATAAATGTCTTCACGAAGTATCTTATTTTGAAGTCCGAAAGAAATGTGATTTATCCCATGTAGTTGTTAACTTATTCTATCTAATTGATACTAAATGTTTAGGGCTTATACTTATCTTTCTCAAGTGGGAATACTTTAGCAAACAATTGAATTTGACATATACTTTGATTTAAAGAACATAATAGTAGAGCATTCGTCAAAATATCCCTAACTCATAGGATATAAGAGTCTTTCTTCAATCCAAAGGAAGCATGATTGTACACTAGTATTCAAACGAGCTAAAACTTTGAACTAAATTTAACTAGAGAAAAAGATAAGGGATACAAAGGGCTTCAAAATACCTCCAAGATTAATAGTCTAAGACGGTTGGATTCATTTTTCTCTCCTTCTTATCGATACTAGTGATTTATTTAGCATGGAAAACGTGATGTTGGTTAGTGTGTTGAGGTGGAGCTTGCTGGCTACCTCCAAGTCCGTGATGTAAAGCTTGTATATGCATAGCATCTTTTCCTCTTTTGCTATGCTCCTCAAGCTCGCGGCTAGTGTAGCCCGAGTCTTCTCAGCAAGTGTCATCTCCATCTCCTTGATTTGTCCATGCAAATATTATTTTTGAATTAGTAACTTCTAGCATGTACCTTAGGGCTAGCTAATGTCTTAGGATCAGCAAGAAGTTTATTCCTGTCGGGAATTCACGCTGATGCATGCACTCATAGTGTGCTCCTAGTGTGCCATGGGGTCATTGTCTTGAGGTTCTCCCATCAGATCATGGATGGTGCAACTGGTAAAGCTACAGTTATCATGAAGATTGGAGTGTTGTTGACGAAGTCGAGACTATCTTCGACGGTGATGACATTGACTAAATCGATGCAGATCGCTTGCGACTTCTTTTCCTCCTCCTCTTCTTGGTCTTAGATAGGCTCCGCTTCTAGTTCTTCCTCAGATGAAGTAGAGGGTCCAATTTATCTGATTGTTTTGATAGTTATTTTATGCCTACATGGTAGGCTTTGTGGAATTTTATTGCGTTCACACACCGCTTTTGGTGATATCCTTCAGGTATCGCTCTTTGGACCATTTAGCACTTTTGGAAGAAATCCCAATAAATGGTAGTGGAATCACATATTTAATGTGATAATGACCTACCATAAAACAATCAAGCAAGGAGGCCATAGGAGGAGTCACTTCAGCGCCTCGAGAGAAAAAGATGACGTTCCATACGAGTGTGATCCCTTGTAAGGGTGGTCATATGAGGTGCGAGTGTTGCCTCCCCATCGACTACTTCGAGCCCGCTAAATCGGATCGAGGACAAACGCCCATGGAGACTAGAAACTCGTCTAGAAGGCAAAACCCTAGCCTCCAGAGATCATGCGAATGAGGTATTATTCGTAAGGAGAGGGGGGCCATCTTCATCACCAAGCACAAGGGGGATACAACATCATCAATGTTGTCGTGCCCGTCATCCTCCAAATCTTTATCATTATGACATCACGAACCCTAGTGGATCATCTTGAGCCTTTATTTTACCATTCATTCCTGTTTTTCATCACACTTATCATGATGTTTGTTGTCTCCATCTGTGAGTAGATCCCTAGTTCTTGTGGATATGGATGAACCTTCATATGCATAGTATTTGAATCGTTATTTTGGATATGAGATCCTCTATTGAATAATTTGTTTAATAACTTCATGAATGTTTTGAATGGGCCCAACTCAACATTATTGCCTTATGACCATGAAGTATATCATTGTCATTGTGAAGGGGTAAGATGTGAAGGTAATTCGAGGTGAGAGTAAAAGCATTTACTCCTAACCTTTGCAATTGATAGGGTAATCAAGAGAACCCTTAGAGCGGTCATGTCCATGGGGTAAACCCTTCATTATCATAGTTGTAACCCTATGGGGGAGACTATGGTAGTGGCATGTGTGGCACGAAGTCTACTTCGAATGGAACGTGTTTTGTACCCCGCTCCGCCCAACATAATATTCAAGAATGGCTCAAGTATCCATCTATACTATGTCATTGCATAGGTTGCATTAGAAACATACCAACGGGGATTCCAGACTCCCTGATAATGCCTTACTCCTGTGCTATTCCATCAGTTACTCAAGGTAATGTTTTCTTATTACTTTTATGTTATTTAGTTTAAACCTTGCTTCACAATTCAATAACAATTTCCTTCTTCCTCACTTCAGTCGAACACTACAATTATTTGCATGCACAAATCCATAACTCATCAGAAGAGGCAAAAGTCTAATTCTTTTGCTCATTGTGGGATCAATGCTCTTACTTCGAAAAGGCTACAACTAAACCCTGTCCACTTGCAGGCCATTAGGAAGTCCGATCGTGAATCAGACATGTCCTCTCCCTCTTGATTTCAGGTGAGTTATGGCCTTCAAGTTCTAGATCCTCCTCCTCTTGGGATGAGGTATGCCTCTCACCCATGAACGTGCATTGCTTCCTACAGTTTGAAACTGAAGAAAACTTGTGCTGGAATGTTTTTGTTAACTTTGAAGAAAAAAGAAAACCATTGTTCAATACATAAGAGGTGAGGTTCACTGGTAATCTCGAGTTAAGGAAGTTTAAAAAGATCATGTGGTGGAAGGAAAGGTGATAGGGGAAATATTATGCAATTGGAGGCCGTAAAGGTACAATAATCCCCTTAAAAAGGGGTGAATTGGGAAACCCAGTTCCCTAATAAGGAAGGCAAAGAAGCATACCCAATCGTTTCCCTATGGCATGGGCGTTGTTCCTGAACAATGTTGCATTTCCAACGACGTGACTTGGGCGGAAGAAAGCGACCCTGGGCAACAACTAATATCCTAGGTCAGAGAACTGACCAGGTTGACCTTAGGTGACACTTGAGTTCCTCCGTTTTCCTTTGGCGCCATCAATGGTTGCGAGGATTAGGCGACCCTTGGTTCCATAATCATAGGCCTTTTCTGTTTACGATTTCTTCCCATTAATGAAGAGCAAGGAACAAGGGGAGTAAGGAAGAGGACAAGACTTCGAGGTGATGTAAAACTTTGTTGCCCCGTGGCTGAACCACTTTTATGCTGAAATATTCTTTGAGGTTGCTTCCAATGCAAAGGTGCTAAGATGTGGTGCTAAGAGCATTAAATAGCTTAGCAACTCAACTTTCCAATGCATAGGTGCTTAACTTGTTGTTGCTAAGCTCACTCTATTTAATGATTTAGCACCTAAACTCTCTCATGCATTGGTCATCTTCTTTCATTTAAGTGGTTTGCCTAGGTTCACGTGTATGGCATTGGTTCTTCTTGGGGTCACCAAAGTGTTCTCTTTCCTCCATAATTGCTATGCCATGTCATTTTTTGCTTATGTGGCATGCTTAGCCCATGTCCACCATGGAGCACTGGGAAGGGCCTGAGACGATACAAGGGCACGCTTGGGGCATAGGAAATGATGTCGTTGGTTCCCCGGACTTCAAGAGTTTATCATGCACATGAATGAAGGGGACTATAGATTAATTAACCATATGTATTGAAGAACGATCTCATTTACTGATGAGGCGTGCCAATGGTGGGACCTTGAGGCGCACTTGCATGTCATAATGCCAAGCCGAAATAACAACACATTAGTATTGCATGGGAGGACAAATAGAGTTAGTCAGTATTGTTATTAAAGACTGGAGAATTATCTTGGTCCAAGCACGGGAAATCTTCGAGCATAAAGCACGCAGGGAAGAACATTGACTCGAGGTGTGGCATGAAAATAACAAAGCACTTGTTGAAGGCCAAGGGATCTGTCATGGTTTTTTCATGGTAGATGTCCTTGAAAAAGGACTAAGTATAGGGGCCATCGCTCTAGGGTGGCGAATTGAAGGGGTTAGTCGGGAGACAAGAGATGCGAGTTTACCCAGGTTCGGCCCCTCCGATGGAGGTAGAAGTGTACGTATTACTTTTGAGTCTTGTTAATGATGAAGAACTCGATTACAAGGGTGCGGAATCACTAACCTAGCTCTCGAGTCTTTCTTACTTGTCCTCTCTACCTCAAGGGCTCCCCTTTATATATGCAGGTGGAGGCCTCAAGGTTACAATAGAGTCTGGGTCAAATAGCCAATCGTGTCCTCTTCTACTTCTTATTATCTTGGATAAGGAAAAATCTTTATGTCTCCCTTCATCAAGCTGGCTTCTAGTTGATGGGCCTGAACCAACCTTTTGGTGAGTCGCCCTTTGGGCCTCTGCGTTCTCAGCATCCTGCCCAAAGTGTAGGCCTGGCGGGTTATCCCATGGCGGGTTGAACCGTGGGGTGTATACCCAACATTAGCCCCCAGTTTAACTTGAATTTATTCATGTTAAACTTTGTTCTGAAAACAAGAAACTCTCAAAGGCGAGGATTATCACAACTCGCCTTTTAAGTTGGTAGCCTTCTTCTGTAGGTCATCTTTGCCCGGGTCATCATTTTGCCGGGGTTATCTATTTTGTGTAGGACTTGGTATATTCTCTCAATCGTCATGGTCGTGACATCATCTGAGTCATTGGTGATATCATCTAGTCATCATGACGAATATTCCCAATATTGCTTCAAATCCCTGACACGCGCAAAAATCGAGGCCTCCACTTCGCCTTCAATTAATCCATTTTTACTGCAGCGCATCGCATCTTATTATTATAAATAGACGAGTCACTCCTCCTTTACTTCTTCTCCTCCCTTTCGCGTGCCAAAGCTTCTCTTGCACACCGTCGATGTCGTCTATCCTCTGACAACTTCGTCGCTTTGCCGCTGCCATCAGAGTTCATCTGAGTCATCTTTGGAGATCTTCCAAACACCGCCGACCACAACTTAATATGTTGTGAAACCTGGTACATTCCCCATTATATCCTTTTAGGTCATCGCCGCCCGTTTGTAGTTTCATCCCTCACAAGCATGCTAAATTGCATATGTAGATCTTTCACTTCATTACATGCGCATTGGATGCGGTTTTACCTCCGCCATCATTTGGCAACTTTCATACATCCATTGTAGATCTATCTTGCCTCCTCGTAGATGCTTCCTTTCGGTAGCTCTACTATTTAGAACACATTTTCCCTTCTTTTGATGCATCGCATAGATCCACTTCTTTAGACTTTTGGTTAGAAAATCAGTTTGTAGCTTTGTAATTTTTCGCTATGTCTTGATAGTCTATGAATTGCTCCTAAGCTAGCCTAATCATGAAATGAAAAACTTAATATGCTCCATTTAGCCGGCTTACCAGGAGTGGACCGTTACCGTACTGTGCATTGCATGAGCCACCAATTCCTGGCTTTTAGCTTTGTATATATGAGGCCGGCTGACCATATGAGCCCTTTACCGGCTTATTTTTTATTCCAGCTTTTCTTCCTTTGCATGGTTTGCCTTTTTTCAAATGTAATGGCTCCAAAGAATATTAAAGAGGTTGGATGTGTTAGGTCCAAGGTTACCACCCTTTCTTTAACTATGCTGGTAACCCAAGGATTTCTACCGCCAAAAGATGATATTGAATGGAGGGCGCCCGAGGAAGAGACCACACCTCAACCCGCCCAAGGAGATGTAGTGGTATTTGCCAATCACCTTCTTATAGGTTTTCATCCCCGTGGGTCAAAATTCTTTAGGGAATTTCTTCCTGTTTATGGACTTAGACCTCGGGACCCTGGTCCCAATTCAATGACCAATATATGTCAGTTTTCTCTCTTCTGTGAAGTCTATCTTCAGATGGATCCTGCACTTGCTTTGTTCAGATACCTTTTCTATCTTAACCAACAAACTGAGGTGAAAAATGGCCCAAGCCTGGAACTTGGTAGAGTCATCCCAAATGTTGGTTTGCCACTTGGTTTTATTGCAAGGACACATCTCCACAAGGCCAACATCTCGTGCCAGGTTATAGGGAAAACCGGCTCAATGCCACACCCAAATTTCTAGGATGGCAAGTGAAGAAGAACAAGTATGATTGGCACCTACAATCTCAAGATTGAAATCCTTGACCGCTGATGGTCTTACCGGAATTAATCTGGTCCAGTGCCGGATAATTTAGAGAATTCAACCCCTTAGCTTGAGAGGAGATCTTATGTGTACTTATACTCGTGAAGCAAGGGGCATCCAACGCTTTAATGAGGAGCATTTGACTGAAAAAGAGATCATCAAAGCTACCAAGCAGATGTCCGCCGAATCAAAAGAATTGTGTAGCTTTACTTGCTTGGTTGCCTTTTTTATTGATAAACGAGTTCCATCATTAAGTTATGTGTCATTTTACTTTGTTTATTGTTTTCAGTACTTGCACTTTTTTAAGCCGGCTCACACTTTTCCTTTCGAGGTGACTTCTAACTTCTGGAATACAAGGGCCAATACTCATATTCCCCCTCCTTCTGGTCAAGTGGATGACCCGACCGATGAAGCCGCCTCACATGAGGAACCCGAGGTAGGACTCGACTCCTTAGGCCGCCTCTTTATTGAGCTTGCTGACTCCTCTTTCCCACAGGATAATGGTGGAAACAGTCAGACTAGCGAAGTTGAGGTAATTTCAATCCCCTCAAGTTCTTCAGAATCATATGTTGTGAAAAAGACAAGACAAGCCGTTCTAAAAGTTAAGTTTTCACATCCAGCTGCTTATTTAGACCCAAATTTTCATTTGAAGCGAAATCAACACGTCGCTCAATCAAAACAAAAAACTCAGAGTAGCTCTGGAGAGTTATCTGATGGTTTGAAGCCACCTACTCGTAAGTGACGTCAAGAGGTGCCACATAGTCCGAATACTTCTCATCCTCATGCCGAAACTTTCAAGCGACCCCGTAGTCCATCTAATTCTCTTTATTTCTAGGAGTCATCTCCCTCATCTAGTGATTTTACCGCGTCTCAACTCCCGTCTTTCACCATCAATCGTGGGTAAGTATTTACACCCTCTTTTGTTCGACCACATGTTCACGCCTTTGTTTAAATTGATAACCATATTTTGGTGACCTGCATGGGCAAGGATTTTGTTAGGGCAAGGGCGGGTGAATCTTCTTCCGTTGTTGGGGAAGATAATCGCCAAAATTCTACTTCTGCTGATGTGGCATCTCATCTTGAACCGTCTAATCAAGGTGAACCAACGTTGGATGTTGAGCCGACTGGATACACTGACATGATTCCCATTACTGAACAAACCACCAAGGAAACAATTGGTGACCGCCAAGGTGTCACTCATGAGTCGATCGTGCAAACTTCTAGCTCAGAAGCTCCTCCAAGTCCGCTTTGTATGAATGATATTGCTCCATCATCCGATTTAGAGATGTAGAAGTAGTTATTACCGCCTGATACGTCTCCAACATATCTATAATTTTTGATGGTTCCATGCTATTATCTTGTCAAACTTTGGATGCTTTTTATGCATTTTATATCTTTTTTGGGACTAACTTATTAACTCAGTGCCAAGTGCTAGTTCCTGTTCTTTCTGTGTTTTTGACCTTTTTTAGAGGAGAATATCAAACGGAGTCCAAATGGAATAAAACCTCCTAAAATATTTTTTCGGAACAGAAGATACACAGGAAGCTTGAGAACCAAGGCAAAGGGTCCCGGGGGAGGCCACAAGCCCCTAGCCGCCACCTGGGAGGGCCGCGCCTAGCAGGCTTATGGGCCCCCCGTGGCTCCTTTGCCCTATTTCTTCCGCCTATAAATCCCTGAAAAATCTGATACCACGGGAGAGAGCAACGAAAATACTTTTCTGCCGCCGCAAGCTTCTGTCTCCACAAGATCCCATCTAGGGCACGTTCTTGTGCCCTGCCGGAGGGGGGATCCAGACATGAAGGGCTTCTTCATCAACACCATTACCTCTCCGATGATACGTGAGTAGTTCACCACAGAACTTCGGGTCCATAGCTAGTAGCTAGATGGCTTCTTCTCTCTCTTGTATCTTCAATACAAAGTTCTCGATGATCTTCATGGAGATCTATCTGATGTAATCCTCTTTTGCGGTGTGTTTGTCAAGATCCAATGAATTGTGGATTTATGATTAGATTATCTATGAATCTTATTTGAGTTTCTTCTGATCTCTTATATGCATGATTTCATATCCTTGTAATTCTCTTCGAGTTGTGGGTTTCGTTTGGCGAACTTGATCTATAATTCTTGCAATGGGAGAAGTGCTTGGTTTTGGGTTCATACCGTGCGGTGAGCTCACCAAGTGACAGAAGGGGTAGCAAGGCACGCATCGTGTTGTTGCCATCAAGGGTAAAAAGATGGGGTTTATATCTATTGCATTAATTTATCCCTCTACATCATGTCATCTTGCTTAAGGCGTTACTCTATTTGTTATGAACTCAGTACACTAGATGCATGCTGGATAGAGGTCGATGTGTGGAGTAATAGTAGTAGATGGAGAAAGTACCGGTCTACTTTTTCGGACGTGATGCCTATATGTATGATCATTTCCTTATATATCGTCATGACTTTGCGTGGTTCTATGAATAGCTCGACGGTTAGTCGTTCACCCACCGTAATATTTGCTATCATGAGAGAAGACTCTAGTAAACACTATGGCCCCTGGGTCTACTTCACATCATATTTTCAGCCTTACACTTTTACTTTATTGCACTTTCCGCATTCATATCTCACCTTCCAATCAATCGTGAAGGGATTGACAACCCCTTTGTAGCGTTGGGTGCAAGTTCACTGTTTTTGCACACGTACTTTGGAGACTTGGCTTGATACTCCTACTGGATTGATACCTTGGTTCTCAAACTGAGGGAAATACATACTGCTACTATGCTGCATCACCCTTTCCTCTTCAAGGGAAAAACCAACGCAAGCTCAAGAGGTAGCAAGAATAATTTTTTGGCGCCGTTGCCGGGGAGCATCAAGTCAAGAATAGTCTTCCTCCAACGTGTCAATTTTTGGCACCGGGGATTATTCTAATTGAAGCTTATCCAAGTAACTGTCGCAAACTCATCTCTTGCATTTACATTTTTTGCCTCTCGTTTTCGTCTCCCCACTTCTGAAAAACAAAAAATACAAAAAAAATATTTGCCTTTTTCGTTTGCCCTTTCCTTTCGCTTCCTTTCTGTTCGCTTGTGTGCTTGTGTGCTTGCTGAAGTCACCATGACTGAAAACACCAAACTTTGTGACTTCTCGAATACTAATGATAATGATTTTATTAGTACTCTGATTGCTCCCGCCACTAGTGCGGAACAATATGAAATCAATGCTGCTTTGCTGAATCTTGTTATGAAAGAGCAATTCTCCGGCCTTCCTAGTGAAGATGCCGCATCCCATCTTAATACCTTCATTGAGTTATGCGATATGCAAAAGAAGAAAGATGTGGATAATTATGTGATTAAATTTAAGCTATTTCCATTCTCACTGCGAGATCGAGCAAAAACTTGGTTTTCATCTTTGCCCAAAAATAGTATTGATTCTTGGAACAAGTGCAAAGATGCTTATATATCCAAGTATTTTCCACCGGCTAAGATTATCTCTCTCCGTAGTGATATCGTGAATTTTAGGCAACTACATCATGAACATGTTGCACAATCTTGGGAGAGAATGAAATTGATGATTAGAAATTGTCCCGCTCATGGCTTGAGTCTTTGGATGATTATACAAATCTTCTATGCTGGTTTGAATTTTGCTTCTAGAAATATCTTACCCTCGGCCTCCGGTGGAAATTTCATGGAAATCACATTAGGAGAAGCCACAAAACTCCTAGACAATATCATGACAAACTATTCTCAGTGGCACACAGAAAGGTCACCTACTAGTAAAAAAGTGCATGCAATAGAAGAAATTAACTCGTTGAGTGCTAAGATGGATGAGTTAATGAAATTGTTTGCTAGTAAAGGTGCTCCTTTAGATCCTAATGATATGCCCTTGTCTTGACTGAGAGTAGCAATGAGAGCTTGGATGTTAACTTTGTTGGTAGGAATAATATTGGCCACAACAATGCTTTTAGAGGTAACTATATTCCTAGGTCTTTTCCTAGTCATCCCTCTAATAACTTTGGCAATTCCTACAACAATGCTCATGGAAATTACAATAAATTACCCTCTGATTTAGAGAGTAATATTAAAGAGTTTATCAACTTGCAAAAAAATTTCAATGCATCCATAGAAGAAAAACTGCTCAAAATTGACGATTTGGCTAGGAGCATTGATAGAATGTCTCTTGATATTGATGCTTTGAAATTGAGAGGTGCTCCTCCCAAGATCAATATGGATGAAACTTTGAAAGCTATGCGTGTTTCCTTGAATGAGAGTAAACAAAGAACCTCCCAAATTCGTGCTAGACACGAATGGCTTAAAAAGGCGTGTTCTCGTGATGAGAATCACGAAGATCTTAAAGTGCTTGGTGTGACTCCCATTGAATCCTTGTTTTCGAGCGTCAAACCTAATGATGATGGGCTGGATATGAATCCACTTTGGTTGAGAAATGCCCCAATGATTCGGAGTCTATCTATCTTGATGCTAAAAGAATTGAAAGTGGAGTAGAGGATATCAAAACTTTGAGTAGTAATGAAACCTCTACTTTGGATTTCAAGGCATTCAATTATGATAGTTTCTCTTTGATTGAATGCATTTCCTTTGATGCAATCGATGCTAAAGTCTCCACACGCTTATAGCCAAAACAAGGCCTTTACCAATCATATCGTCGATGCTATGATGAAATATCTTGAAGAGAAACTTGAATTGGAAGTTTCTATTCCTAGAAAACTTCATGATGAGTGGGAACCTACTATCAAAATCAAGATCAAAAACTATGAATGCAATGGTTTGTGTGATTTGTGTGCTAGTGTTTCCGCGATTCCAAAGTCTTTATGTGATGTTCTAGGCTTCAATGAGATTGATGAGTGCTCTCTTAATTTGCATCTTGCGGATTCTACTATTAAGAAACCTATGAGAAGGATCAATGATGTTCTTATTATTGAAAATAGGAACTATGTACCCATAGAATTCATTGTGCTTGATATTGATTGCAATCCAACATGTCCTTTTTTTTGGTAGACCTTTCCTAAGGACTATTGGTGCTGTCATCGATATGAAGGAAGGGAATATTAGATTTCAATTTCCATTAAAGAAGGGCATGGACCATTTGACTAGAAAGAAAATAAGATTGCCTTATGAATCCATGATGAGGGCTACTTATGGTTTGAGCACCAAAGACGACGATACGTGATTCTATCGCCTTATGCCTAGCTAAGGCTGTTAAACAATAGCGCTTGTTGGGAGGCAACCAATGAATTTATCTTTGCTTTTTTGCTTTCTTTTTTGTTGCGTACACACCATCATAATTGTGTTATGATTGTGTTTTTTGTGTTTCTTTTTGTGTTTGTGCCAAGTAAAACCTTTATGACTAGTTTGGTGATGGTTGTTTGATCGTGCTGAAAAACACATAAACTTTTCGCTCACGAAATTATTTTGCATTTTTAACCAGAAAGAGATTTTGAGTTGATTCTTTTTGCTGCTGGTTGATATGCCAATTGCCAAAATGGTCATAATTGTTCATAATATTTGAGATACCATAAGTATATTAAGTATACAGATTGCTATAGACTGGTCTGTTTTTGACAGATTATGTTTTAGTTGTGTTGATTGCTTATTTTGATGAAACTATGGATAGTATCGGGGGGGGGGGGGGGGTACTAGCCATGAAAATGTGAGAATACAGTAATATAACACCAATATAAATATAAATCAAGTTTGCTACAGTACCTAAAGAGGCGGTAGTTTGTTTTCTTGTGCTAATGATATCATGAGTTTCTGTTTAAGTTTTGTGTTGTGAAGTTTTCAAGTTTTGGGTGATGTTCTCATGGAAAATGGGATGAAGAGTGGAAAGAGCTCAAGCTTGGGGATGCCCAAGGCATCCCAGGCCAAATTCAAGGACACGAAAGAGCCTAAGCTTGGGGATGCCCCGGGAAGGCATCCCCTCTTTCGTCTTCAATCCATCGGTAACATTACTTGGAGCTATATTTATATTCACCACATGATATGTGTTTTGCTTGGAGAGTCGTGTATTATAGGAGTCTTCTCTTTTTGTCGTGTCAGAATAATCCTTGCTGCACACCTTTTGAGGGAGACATGCACTCATCCTGAATTTGCTAGAATACTCATTGAGCTTCGCTTATATCTTTTGAGTTAGGCAATTTAGCTCGCATGTGCTTCACTTATATCTTCTGAGCTAGATAACTTTGCTCTAAGTGATTCACTTAGATCTTTCTAGATCACGGCGGTGTCATATTTTGGAGAAATAAGAACTCTCGATCTTCACTTACATCTTTTTGAAAGTGCTCTCTTTGAGTAGCTCGGTAGTTGGCTTTTGCTATGAAAGTAGTCCTAAAGATGATAGGCATACAAAGAGGATACAATAAAACTTCCATATTCATGTGCATTGATTAGAAAGAGAAGTTTGATTCCTCACAATTAGTTTTGAGACATGGATTTGGTAATATTAGAGTCATGTTAGTAGGGTGTTGTGAATCTAGAAATACTTGTGTTGAAGTTAGTTATTCCCGTAACATGCACGTATGGTAAACCGCTATGTTAGGAAGTCGGAGCATAATTGATTTATTGATTGTCATCCTTTGTGTTGCGGTCGGGACCACGCGATGGTTAAGACCTACCAACCCTTCCCCTAGGAGTATGCGTTTAGCACTTTGTTTCGATTACTAATAAAAACTTTCGCAATAATTATGTGAGTTCTTCATGACTAATGTGAGTCCATGGTATAGATGCACTTTCACCTTCCACCATTGCTAGCCTTCCTAATGCCGCGCAACTTTCGCCAGTACACAAAACCACCATATACCTTCCTCAAAACAGCCACCATACCTACCTATCATGGCCTTTTCAAAGCCATTCCGAAATATATTGCCATGCAACTCCCAATGTTCCGTCTCATGACACGTGCCGTCACTTTCATATTGCCATTGCATGATCGTAAGATAGCTAGCGAGATGTTTCAACGTCATACGCCAAGCTAGATCGTTGCACATCCCAGTACACTATCGGAGGCATTTCCTATAAGAGTCATCATTGTTCTAAGCATTGAGCTGTGAGTAAATAAAAGTGTGATGATCATCATTATTATAGCATTGTACCATGTGAGGAAATTAAAAAAAATGAAAAGAGGCCGAAGAGCCCAAACAAAAAAAACAAAAAAAGGAGAGAAAAAGAGAGAAGGGACAATCCTACTATCTTTTTCCACACTTGTGCTTCATAATAGCACCATGTTCTTCAAGATTGAGAGTCTCTTGTTTTGTCACCACCATATACTAGTGGGAATCTTCATTATGTAACTTGGCTTGTATATTCCAATGATGGGCTTCCTCAGAATTGCCCTAGGTCTTCGTGAGCACACAAGTTGGATGCACACCCACTAGTTCTCCTTTTGAGCTTTCACACACTTATAGCTCTAAGTGCATCCGTTGCATGGTAATCCCTACTCATTCACATTGATATCTATTGATGGGAATCTCCATAGTCCTTTGATACGCCGAGTCGATGTGACCATCTCCTCTTTTTGCCTCACAACCTCCACCATACTCTATTCCACCTATAGTGCTATATCCATGGCTCACGCTCATGTATTGCGTGAGAGTTGAAAAAGGTTTGAGAAAGTAAGAGTGCGAACACAATTACTTGGCCAATACCCGGGTTGTGCATGATTTAAATTCATTGTGTGGGGATGATGGAGCATAGCCAGACTATATGATTTTGTAGGGATAACTTTCTTTCGCCTTGTTATTTCGAAAATTCATGATTACCTTGCTAGTTTGCTTGAAGTATTATTGTTTTCATTTCAATAGCAAACTATTGTTTTGAATCTTAGGGATCTGAACATTCATGTCACATGAAAGAAGTTACAAAGGACAAATATGTTAGGTAGCATTCCACATCAAAAATTCAGTCTTTATCACTTCCCTACTCGAGGACGAGCAAGAGTTAAGCTTGGGGATGCTTGATACGTCTCCAACGTATCTATAATTTTTGATGGTTCCATGCTATTATCTTATCAAACTTTGGATATTTTGTATGCATTTTATATCTTTTTTGGGACTAACTTCTTAACTCAGTGCCAGGTGCCAGTTCCTGTTTTTCCGTGTTTTTGACCTTTTTCAGAGGAGAATATCAAACGGAGTCCAAATGGAATAGAACCTCCGAAAAGATTTTTTTTCCAGAACAGAAGATACGCAGGAAGCTTGAGAACCAAGGAAAAGGGTCTCGGGGGAGGCCACAAGCCCCCTAGCCGCGGCCTAGGGGGCGCCTAGCAGGCTTGTGGGCCCCCCGTGGATCCTTTGCCCTACTTCTTCCACCTATAAATCCCCGAAAAATCTGAAACCATGGGAGAGAGCCACAAAAATACTTTTCCGCCGCCGCAAGCTTCTGTCTCCGCAAGATCCCATCTGGGGCACGTTCTGGTGCCCTGCCGGAGGGGGGATCTGGACACGGAGGGCTTCTTCATCAACACCATTGCCTCTCCGATGATGCGTGAATAGTTCACCACAGACCTTCGGGTCCATAGCTAGTAGCTAGATGGCTTCTTCTCTCTCTTGGATCTTCAATACAAAGTTCTCCATGATCTTCATGGAGATCTATCCGATGTAATCCTGTTTTGCGGTGTGTTTGTCAAGATCCGATGAATTGTGGATTTATGATCAGATTATCTATGAATCTTATTTGAGTTTCTTCTGATCTCTTATATGCATGATTTCATATCCTTGCAATTCTCTTCGAGTTGTGGGTTTCGTTTGGCCAACTTGATCTATAATTCTTGCAATGGAAGAAGTGCTTGGTTTTGGGTTCATACCGTGCGGTGAGCTCACCCAGTGACAGAAGGGGTAGCGAGGAACGCATCATGTTGTTGCCATCAAGGGTAAAAATATGGGGTTTATATCTATTGCATGAATTTATCTCTCTACATCATGTCATCTTGCTTAAGGCGTTACTCTGTTTGTTATGAACTCAATACACTAGATGCATGCTGGATAGCGGTTGATGTGTGGAGTAATAGTAGTAGATGCAGAAAGTATCGGTCTACTTGTCTCGAACGTGATGCCTATATGTATGATCATTGCCTTAGATATCGTCATGACTTTGCGTGGTTCTATCTATTGCTCGACAGTAATTCGTTCACCCACCATAATATTTGCTATCATGAGAGAAGACTCTAGTAAACACTATGGCCCCCGGGTCTACTTCACATCATATTTTCAGCCTTACACTTTTACTCTGTTGCACTTTCTGCCTTCAGATCTCACCTTGCAATCAATCGTGAAGGGATTGACAACCCCTTTGTAGCGTTGGGTGCAAGTTCGCTGTTTTTGCGTAGGTACTTTGGAGACTTGGCTTGATACTCCTACTGGATTGATACCTTGGTTCTCAAACTGAGGGAAATACTTACTGCTACTGTGCTGCATCACCCTTTGCTCTTCAAGGGAAAACCCAACGCAAGCTCAAGAGGTAGCACCGCCTAGTCTTTCCAGGCTCCTGGCCCATCAACTGCTATGACCATGGTTGTGCCCAAGAATGATTCAACACATGAAGATACAGTAAAAGCAAAGCTTGAGCTTACCGAGTTTTAAGACCTTGACCTTCAAGGTTTATATCAGAAATATGTGACCTGGATTTCTGAGAGCCGGTATTTTGAAGCAAACTTGGTCAATATTATGAAGACCAAGTATGAGGTAAAATATTCGCTCCTTACTTATTGTGCATACTTCCATAGCCCCCAGGAGCTAATTTACTACAAATAAGGAGTAAATTGGGTCTTTGGAAATTCATGTGAAACTCCATTAGTAGCCCCCAAGGGGCAGCTCATTATTATAATGAGCTGGTACTTCTTGTAGAGGCTTCTTTGTTGATGGTAGCCCCCAAGGACCGGCTTGTCTCCATGAGAGAGTCAGGTCTTAAATTTAGACCCATTTCATTTGTATTACCACCTGAATGTCGTAGCCCCCAAGTGCCAGGTTGCATGCCTGTAGAATCCTGGGACTTTGTAAAATATTTTGAACTGAGATGTGTACCCCGCAAGTACCGGGTCGTTTTGCGTGCAGTGACTCGGGATTTTATATGTTGTTCTTCTCTTTGATAAGAAATTCGTGTGAAGTAGCCCCCAAGAGCGGGTTGTTCTCTTTGTGGTGGCTGGGTCTTCTAATTGTATAACAAAGAAATATGGTGCATTAGCACCCAAGGGCCATGTGGATTGCTTGCAACTGCATGGGACTTACAATACTTTTTAAAATTTGCGTTTAAATGCTTTATCCTTTTGCGGGAATCTTTGCAAGACTCTGAATTCATTGCAACCGATCTTGAAAGGCGATACATGGATGAGAAGAAGCAAAAAACTTATGCATAGGAGAGAATAACCCGCCTTGAGGCAGAAAGGAAACACGTGATATATCTCCTTGAGAAACACAAGGGTGATTTTGAGAAGGAAATAGCTGCCTTGCTGCAACGTGTCGTGGATGCTGAAAGCCGGCTTGAACCCGTTTCGCAGAACTTGCAGAAGTTGACGAAACTTATTAATGACATGATCACTGCGATCGTTGGTATGATGCATGTGTTATTCTCTTAAATTCTGGTTTTGAAAGATTCCCTAGCATATCTTGTTGTTCCTTGTTTTGCAGGATGAAGAAATGTAAACCAAGTCCAGCCGCCTATTGGGAAGTTAAAGGCCATCTTTACTTACATTGAGGAGTTGTTCACCGGGTCTCTTGGTGCTATCAGGGTAGCCAAAGACTTGCATGACCTGCCTTTGAATATAAAGGACATGCTGAAGCAATTATCAACATTTCCTCAATGGATTGAGGAATACAAAAGGTCGACAGCTCGGAGAGGAGCCAGCTTGGCGTTTGCTCGTGCCAAAGCTTATGCCAATGAATTTGATGTTGAAGTAGCCACCAATGACTTCCCTAAGTTGAAAGTGTACGACTCAAAATTTATGAGGGATGATTTTAACAAATGCATAAAAGAGACCCGCCCTCTTGCAATTGTTCTCGTGAAGGAGATGAACATCAAGAAGTATCATTCGACTTATGATATGGACAACTGTCGCATCACCACGCCACAAGGCGAGCCGTTTGAAATTGTTCCTCCTCATCGTAAGCGTGATGTTTTTCCTGATGTTGATTCTTCTGCCATTATTGTAGGCACTTCAGAATTTCCAAATTTATTCTCCATTGGGTGGGATGACAAGGACCAGCAAGGTGATGACAATGAGCCGGCTGTTGCAGACCCGGTCACAGAGCACCAAGACAAAATAGATGGGGGAGAAGCCGCACAATCCACCTTGCAGGAGTAGTCTTTATGACTGTTTATGAAAAACTTGATGTTTTTTGTGGATCATGAGAGCTTGTAATAGGGGGTAGTGATTTTAACCCGTCGGTTGTGCCATTCTGCACAAAAAACTTTGACTTTTGAGTCTTCTGCATGATAGTCAGCAATTCTGCTTGTGCTTGTCTTGACTTTATGATAAGGCGCCCCTTTTTTGTGTATGTCATGGATAAGCTGTCAAAATCAATATTCCTCTCACATCTTTGATCAGAAAAATGGTCATTTTTTGGACCCAATAGAATAACGTGGTAATCTGTGAATAACCGAGGAATAATTTCATCCAAGAAAACAACTGATCATATTTGTGACATAGTGTAATAGTTTGGTAGTCAATATATGACAAAAGATGAAATTCCTGCAACAAAGAATTTGAAATAATGTATGGGCTGACTTTATAAGCTCGACGATGTGCCTCAAGTTGTGAGACTGAAATTTTCACTTCAATGAAACTAGCATGATACCCACCAGTTTATCCTCGCTCTTTGTAAGCTGGCCCTCACATGACCCAAACGAGGTTTTAACTTGATAAGTTCGGACACGGCTTATCAAGAGTACATGAGGTTGGAGTAGCATGTTGTGAATGGGAAGGCTTAACCAAGTTTCAATGAAGGCGGCTCGTGAGGCCATGGAGTATCCTCGCTTTCTGATTTGCCGGCTCTCACGTGACACAAGCGTGTTCTAACCTAGATAAGTTCAGGGTCCCGTTGGATTGACTTATCAAGAGTACATGGGGTTACCTAGTTTGGAGAAGCATCTTGCAAACAAACATGCTTAACCATAATGTTTTGATTGTATTTGTCTTATAGCCTTGTCAAGAGGGAAATTATTATTGGCTAATTCGTTGAGTCGGGAGCCCTCAAGTGACCTGTGTTTCAAACAATAAAGACTGAGACAACTGATGTAGCTGAAATGAAAGAGAACCCGAGTTCCAGGGGATGCCGACTTTATTATATTAAACACAGAGATTGATACATGCATATGTAAAATGTTGAGGAGCTAGTGGTTGCAGGTATAATAAGGCCGAAGATGAGTAATGTTCCAGGACTTGTTTATTTCTTCCTCTGAAGTACATTACTTCTTTGTTCACCTATGTCAATCAGATAGTATGACCCATTGTTGAGGTTCTTGCTGATGACAAAAGACCCCTCTCATGGCGGTGATAGATTGTGCTTGTTTGTTTGATCTTGAATCAAGCGGAGCACCAATTCGCCTTCTTGGAAAGTTCAGCTGAGGAGTCTACGGCTGTGATAGCAATGTAGGTATTGTTGATATATGGTTGATCATGAAGGGGCGAGGTCATGGTCTTCGTCCAATGCATCAAGGGCGTCTTGGCGATCTTGTTAACACTGGGAGAACCATGTATAATATCACTTGGTAACACAACTTCTGATCCATAAACCAAAACAACGGTGTATAGCGTGTTGATTGATTGGGAGTAGTGCGCATGCTCCAAAGTACTGAAGGAAGTTCTTGAACCCAACAACCCTGTGTTTGCTCCAGAGGGACCATGAGCCGTGGTTTGATTCCTCCCAAGATTTCCTGGTTGGCATGCTCAGCATGTCTGTTTGATTGTGGATGTGCTATTTATGCAAGATCGAGCCGGACATGCTCTCGCTGCGGAAACTCCTCCATGGATCCTTTAGACATGTTTCTGCCATTATCTATGATGATGCTATGTGGGTAACCATAGAGATAAATCAGCTTTTTCACGAATTGCACCACAGTATATGCATCACACTTACTGATCGGCTCTACCTCAACCCACCTGGTAAATTTGTCCACTTCAACCAGAAGATGTGTCCTTTTATCTGACGACATTTTGAAAGGTCTCACCATATCAAGCCCCCAGACTCGAAACAACCAAGTTTTTGGAATCATCCATAATTCTTGAGCGAGAACATGCACCTATCTTGCAAACTTATCACTACCATCACACTTTCGTATGATGTCCTCTGCATGAGCATGAGCAGTAGCCAGTATAAACCATGGAGATAAGTCTTTTCCACCTAATGATCTTGAGACGGCATAATGTCCACAATCTCCAGCGCGGATTTCATTAAGGATTTCTTGACCTTCAACAATAAAGCACAACGTTGAAATACGTGAATGATACTTCGAGGGTGTAACTCGCCATTGACTATAGTCATGGACTTGCAACGTTTGACAATTTGTCGGGCGATGATTTCCTAAGGAGGGAGATCGCCTCATGTCAAGTATGCCAATTAAGGGATAATCCAATTAGGAATTTCACGTAGAGCCACCACAAGTTGTGCCTCGGGATTTGGGACAGCAATATCCCCCTCTCATGGCGATTTGGCTGAAGGATTGTAGAGAACATCAAGGAAAACATTAGGGGGAACTCGCTTAGGTTGAGATCCAAGTTTGGACATTGCGTATGCAACTAGAATGACTTCGACTGCCCGTCGATAAGATGCCATTAGAGGGTCCTTGGCATCCCAAGTCCCTGATACTTGTTGATCCACTCAATCGGAGTCGCCCAAACATCTGACCCGGTTGCGATTCATCTGCTTGGACATACGTAGCCCATGAAGGAGAGCTTCATACTCAGCTGTGTTGTTAGTGCATGGAAACATAAGCCGGTAGACATAACAAAAATTGTCACCTCAAGGGGAAGATAAGATAGCTCCAGCCCCCGAGCCTCCCAGCTTGCTTGACCCATCAATGTGTATGTCCAGTGCGTGTTATCTCGCTTTTCTTAAAGGGTTTGTAATTCAGTCCAATCATTGATGAAGTCCAGAAGAGCATGATACTTGATGGTTGTCCGGGGCACGTACCTCACCTGATGTGGTCCAAGCTCGATTTCCCACTTAGCAATCCGGCCCGTGGCCTCTTTGTTGTGGATGATATCTCCCACAGGAGCAGAACTGACCACTATGATTGAATGTTCCTAGAAATAATGCTTGTAGGATCGAACGCGTGTCTAGAGGGGGGTGATTAGACTACTTGAGAAGATAAAAATTTAGCCTTTTCCCAATTTTAGTTGAGGGGCCATTTTGGCAATTATGGCAAGTCAAGTACACCCTACACATGCAGTTCTAAGAGTATAACAGTGGAATGTAAAACATGCAAGTGTAAAGTAAATGAGTAAGGTAGGGAGATCAAACGCATGTGGTTGACAAGATGATTTTTTGGCATGGTTTCGGTAGGTGGCTCTATCGTACGTCCATGTTAGTGGAGACTTCAACCCACATAGGGTAATGTCTACGAGAGTCCATGGAGGGTTCCACCCACAAGGGGTCCAAGAAGAAGCGGCCTTGTCTATTCCACCATGACTTTGGCCCACGAAGGACAAGCGTCACTCATGGTACATCTTCATGAAGGCGGTCTCCTTGCTCTTACAAACATCTTGGTTCAACTCCACAACACGAAGTAGGAGGCTCCCAAGCGACACCGAAGAAATCTAGGAGGCACCACCCTCCAAAAGGTAATAGATGTGGTAGAACGATGAACTCCTTGCTATTGTGCTTCTAAAGATAGTCTCCTCAACACAAAATCACTCTCTCACTGAATAGGCATGGGTAGGAGAGATTGATTTGGTGGAATTAAACTTGGGAAGGCTAAAGATCAAGTCTCAAATGATTGGATTGGAATATATTGGTCTCAACACATGAGTAGGTGGCTCACTCTCAGAAAAAATGGGTGTGGCAATGAAGTGTGTGTTCTGAGTGCTTCCTCTACGAATGAAAGGTAGGTGGAGGGGTATATATAGTATATCCCAAAAATCCAATCGTTACACCTGAAGTGTCAACTCGGTGACACCGAAGTCATAAAATCGGTGGTACCGACTTGCACTAAAGGTAGCAACTTTTGAATCTTGGCGGAACCGATATACACTACTCGGTGGTACCGAAAAGGTGGCTAACGGTCAGATGACACAACTCGGTGACACCGATACTCAAACTAAAAAATTCTAATTTTGTGTACCGAGGCAATAGAAAGTTGGTCACCTAAACTCGGTAGCACCGATATGGTTTTGCTTTCACCAATTTGGTGTGAATGGCTAGGGTTCTATCTGAGATCAAATTCGATGTGCCGAAATGGAAAATTCGGTGGCACCGATTTTGAGTGTGTGGTATTGGACAAAATGGTTATGTGGGAAAAATGAGTGAGTATTTTGGTGGCTAACTTTGAACTCTTGAGCAACCAATTATTTAAATACCTCATCCCCTTTTAATAGTAATGGCTTTTCCGATGGACTCAAAAGTGATTTCTCACAAATATAAAATGAAGAGTCTTATAGCTTGAAGCTCGAGCCAATCTTATTCCTTTCTTGCATCAAGGGGCATCTCTACAGAAGCCTTTAGTGAAAGCATCTTTTGAACTTTTCTGAAATATACTTGGATAAACATATTAGTCCAATGATGGATATGTTGTGATCAATTATGAAAACCACCCTAGGGATCAATTGTGCTTTCAATCTCCCCCCTTTTGGTAATTGATGACATCATATAGATCAAAGCTTTGACAAAAGATAAAATCAATGATTAGCATCGACGCTTTGAGAAGTATGTGAAAAGCAAGAGCTCCTCCTAAATTTGTAAGTTATTTAAAATTTGCGTTTGAATGCAAATGCACAAGCAATTAGGATAATCGGCCGCTCTTCCATGTCACATACATCTTCGTGGTGCGCATACAACATAAGAATGAATAGTAATGCACATGACACCAACAAGATAAGTGAATGATCATCACCTAGATAGCTAAAATATAATAACGTAGCATCAAACAAGCAAAGCGTATGATCAAACACAGAAACGAGTAATCTCATCCAAAAGACCAAAGTTTTGTGAAACCAAATGAGAGCAAATAAAGTCAGAAGCTCTTTCTCTCGAAGCCCTATGATCTATACATTTCTCTTCCTTTGGCAACAAGTTACCAAAAAGTTCAAAAAGTATAGATCTAATCGTCTCTCTGGACAGCTGATGACGGAGTCGATAGAAGAGCATCCATGAAAGCTTCTGCTGAGTGTCCTAGAGCTGGAGGAGTGGATACTGGAGGTGCTTGAGCTGGAGCTGGAGCTGGAGCTGAACGTGTAGACGCTTGAGCTGATGAAGTCTGTCTTATCTCCGGAGTAGGTACATCAGCTGACCTAGGCCTGGTGCTGAACCGAGTGGTAGTGAGAGGAGGCGACTTGTAATGGCCCAGAGTGTAAATTGCCTTATTTGGAACCTTCTGTATGTGGGTCCATCTTGTCATTGCCACGGGAGATCAATGCATGTGTTATTTCATGTGATGCTTACCTTGTCATGTTCCCCTTTGCATGCATGCATCCTTATCATTCCATGTCTTTTGTGTTTGTTGCCTTGTGTATCCATGTGATGGAGGGTATGTGATGTGTTCGATGTGTGTTGATAAGTGAAGTGATGTGGAGTGGAGTATTTGTAAGTAGGAAGCACTATGTGGGTTGCAATAGGATTCAAAACTTTACCCTTCTCTATTTATCTTAAGCACTAGATTCACTTGTTGCATCCCTGTTTCAAAAATGTCCATATTTCTAAGTGTTTTGTGATGGATGTAATGCTAGGTTTATATGTTTTGATACTTTGATTGAGTGGTGCAAATATTCACAAAACAGTGTGGTTATTTCTGTTTTGTAAATATTTAGATGCTCCAAAAATTCCTTTTTCTTTTTATTCAAATAGGTCATAATTTCTTATGACCAGGGGCATTTTTATTTTATTTTTTTGGTGCCATAGTTTCCCTGGGAGATTATTTATTTGCTGGTGTAGCTTTTAAATTGAAAATCCCAGGGGTATTTTCTCCCTTACCTGTCTCTAGCATGGGCCTCTTTCTCCCTCCCGAGGCCCATCTCTCTTCTCTGTTTTCCCAGCGGCAGCCCACCGTGCGCTCCACCTCCTTTCTCATGAGGGCGTCGTCCCCGTGCATGCTTTCCGTCAGAAGCTTCAGAGAGAGCGCGAGGGAGTTGACGGTGTGCGTCCCATCCGCGACCCCTATATCCTCGGCGTGCGTGCCCTATTGCCTAGGGTTGTGCGTCCCCCTCCTAGCGCCGCCACCTTCCCCTCCATCTCTCTCTTCCTCCCCCAAGGTAAGATCTATAGGAAGGTAATAGAGAGAGAAGTAGAGCGCTGCCGTCGTCCACCGCGCGTCCATCGCCTCCGGCACCGGCAAGCATGTCCGGGAGCTCGGGGGAAGCCCCCACGTTCCATTCCCGTCGTTGTTGAGATCGGGGCGCGACCACATCGACGGGCAGGACCTCGTCTCCGGCATGTTCCCGGCGGACCCGAACCCCTCCTTCGGTTCTACATCAGATCGGCTTCAGCTCGTCTTCAGGCTTCTTTCTCCGATCGGCTCCCTCTCCACTCCTTCCTCGGTGAGCCTAGCTCCTTCCTCCGTTACCCCTCGTTAGATGGAGTGTAGGTGCTCGTGGTCGGGCCTCTCTGATTGGAGAGGAGTACGGCAGTGCAGGTGTTGTTCGTTGTGTGTGTGTGCTCGGGCAAGTCGGTGATCAGGGCAACGACTTCCCACGCGACGGTAGTGGTAGCCGCTGATGAACCCCGCTAGCGCAGCAGTAGAAGTAGGAGGCTACTCTCGTGAGCGTCGCGGCCATCGTCTCTATGCAGAGCAGAGCAGGGCAGCTCTTGTGTAGATTATCCTATTAAATCCCTCTGTTCTGTCGAGTCCCTGTTCGTAGCCTAGTGGTTTGCGATGTGTGTGTTGATTTGGGGGTGTGGGTTTGAGTCCTAGTGCGGCACCCCTTTGTAATTCGTAGTTTTGGGGCAGTAGCTTGACAGCGAGGACCTTCTTGCGCTGTTCCCCTTCTGTGTCGAAGCAGGGCTGCTAGCCTAGTGGTATTAGTTGCTTGTGGTGAACAGGGGCTCTTGGGTTCGAATCCCCCCAATCCTTTTATTTTTTTTTCTGCCATTCCTTTTACTGTTTGCAATTTTTTAATATGTTATTTGCTTTCGTAAGCTAGGACAACATGTGTGGCATTTGTTTGCCTCCCACCAGTAAGTTTTCTTGTATGTATTAGTTAGTGTTTGATGTCTATGTGTAGGTGGTGTTTATGCATGTGTAGGAATTTGAGTGCAAGTGTTTGTGTGAGCAAGCTACCATATATGCATGAGTGTGTTAGTATGTGTGTTTTGCACTAGGGTAGTGATGTGTGTGTGTGTTACTCTTGTGCATGGGTGTGAGCTCATGCACTAGGCTGTGCAAGTGTGTGAGTGAGTATGTGTGTGGGTTCCCCCCCCCACATACCTTGTGGTAGTTGTAGGTTTTCATGTGGTGTGTGTGTGCTTGTGTGTGTGTGTCACACACATGCCCAAGGCATGATGTGCCTTGATAGGCACTTATGGCAAGCTTGTATGTGTAGGTGTAGGAAGCATGATGAGTGCAAGTAAGTGTGTGTGTTTAACTAGCATGTGTAGGTGCTTGAGATATGTGTGCTTGATGTATGTGTGTGTGTGGTGGTGTGCTAAGGCACATGAACATGAGGTCTACCCCTCATGTGCACCAATAGAGTGATGAGAGTGTGCAAGTGCATGTGTAGGTGATGACCTAGTGAGAAGCATGTGATATAACACTATTCACCTCATGTGATTCCATGTATATTTTCTTCTTAGCTTTGTGCCCATTTGTTCTATGCAAGTACCTAGGTATTATATATATGTTTTTTGGGTAGAATCATCCCAGGAATCCAATGGTGGAATCAGTTTTACCTTTGGAACACTTTCTGGGAATGTCATATTTCTGTTTTGTTCAATGTTTAGAGCTTGGTTCCATGTGATGTCATGAGCCCAAGGGGATGATTCCTTGTTGTGGCAGTAGAGGGTGAACCTCTCTACAACATGGTGGTTTTGTTTCATGCTTAGGAGTTTATATGTGCAAGTGGTGCTTAGTCAAAGTAGGCATGTGGCTGAAATTTCAGCTTAGTGAAAATCTGTGATTTTCACCAAGTGTGAGAAACTGCTCATATTTTCTTCCCTTGTAGTAGTGCTCGCAAAAGTTCATGTGTTGGGAATCAGCCCTTGCAATCAACTGGAAAGTTGTAGATTTTGTGTTTGTCTAGCTCTCTGTCAATTTTCATTCTATTTGGCTTCTTGTAGATATTGTTTTGGGTGCTGTCGAAATGTTTCACAGCATAAACAACTAGTGAGAATCTGAGAATTTCACCAAGTCCCTGAAAACTGATATTTTTGGGTAAGTAAGCAATTGTAGAACTTTCTGTGTGAAAATCCTTTGTATCATCTTTTTTCTCATGCTTGTAGTGCTTTTGAATAGCTTCTGCCACATATCTTATTTGGCCCATTTGGGTGGCTGTAGGTGCTTTGCATGTAGCTCTCAAACCGCTATGTTGATGTTTAGGACAAAATGTATAGTTTTGATGTTTTGATGCTTGTGAGTGCATAGTTGATGGTGTGGTGAGTTTATTTGTACCACCCCATCTATACTTGGTTGTTTTCTGATTTGGCAACCTGGGAATACCAGAAGTATGCCATTGGAGTGTGTTGCGATGGATTTGAGCCGTAGGACTCCATTTCTTGTTTCGTTGTTTCCGATTGATCCGTAGCTCCGTTCATAACGTTCTTTATATGTTTTTGCATCGTTTTCGTGTGATGCATCTGTTCATTTCATCTTCATGCATGTCAAGATAGCTTAGAGTGCAAGTCTGTCCAGAAGTTTGTAGTTTCTTCTCATGTATGTGCAAGTGACTAGAATAGAGATGCATGTTCATTCTCATCTCATGCATCATGTGCTTGTGGCATCTTGTTGTGTTGTTGTTCATTGGATGCTATTTTTATGTTGGGTGGCACCGGGATCGGAGAGCGAGTACGTGGATCCCGGAAAGTACGTGCAGGACAAACAAGAGCAGTTCCAAGCCAAAGACATCATAGTCAAGATGACATGACCTTGATACCATCTCCAGACTTGTTGTGCTAGATTCACGTTTCCTTTGTCATATGCTCGCTGCCTACCACTGAAAGAATTGCCTCCTGATATTTCCATGAAACCCAAACACTTTCCCCTCCTAGCTAATATTGAATGGCTAAGTAGGCTTGCTCAGCTTCTAATGTTAGCGTTGCTAGTTGCAGGTGCAATTGTCTCATGTGATAACATGAGTTTGGTATCATTATGTTATTTAATTAATGTACCTATATAATTGGTAGATGACGGGAGGCCTAGCCTTCTGCCGGTTGTTTTGTTCCGTTATTGCCGCCATAGTTTCCGGCTACCGGTGTTTCGTTCCATAACTGATCACTCCAAACACGTTTGGGGTTGTTATGAGGACCCCCTTGATAAATCGTGTAGTGTTAAGACTTGTCCGACAGTACCCAAAATTGGTTTTAATCTGCTAATCACTTAATAATAATCTGCATAGGGAATAGCTACCCCGAGGAATTAAATCAACAACCCGGGCCAGTGCTCCTCATGAGTGTTGGTCCCACCTGAGCGATGTCCGGGGCCCCCTGGTCACCCAGAGGTTTAGTCATCCCGACGTCTAGCTCATCCGTCGTGTCCTAAGACTGAGATACAGGGCTCTTATCAGGGTCGTCGACACGAAGAGAGGTCCTGCTAGTCTTGTCTTACCTTAGCGATATATCTTGCATATAGGAATCTCGGTGAAGCTTTGGTTCTCCCCGGAGTTGAGGTTTTCCTCTCAGGAATCTGACGAGATCACGAGTTTTGCGATAGAGGATTACTTCGCGACCCGTGACCGTTTGTGATGGACTAGTTGGAGCACCCCTGCAGGGTTTAATCTTTCGGAAAGCCATGCTCGCGGTCATGTGGCAACTTGGAATATTTGTTAACATCCTGTTATAGATAACTTGAACTTAATCTAATAAAAATTGCCAACTGTGTGCGTAACCGTGACTGTCCCCTTCGAAGACCTCTCTTCGATCGGGAACACGGTGGGGTTATGATTGACGTAAGTAGGTGTTCAGGATCACTTATTGATCAGCTAGTATTCGCCCGCTAGAATAGACCACCTTCAATAACCTCTTCTACGTAAGTTAGTCACCATAAATGCTTAGGTTGCTGCAACCTAAACAGTGAACCTTCCTTACCTAATAACTTGACTAGTTCTGGCACCGAGGTCATAGATTGTCGAGTCCCTATGGCTCATAGATTACTTAAACACAGCAACAGGTACAGGTACGGTCGACACAGGTGATCCCAATGGCACGTAGCTGGCGTGGCAGTACGATGAGGAGAACGACCGCTTGTACGTGAACTATCTAGAAGACTGAGGCATGGTCGTGATCATGGGCAAGCATGCAGGGTAGCATAGCTTTTTCTCATGTTATGTAGTCCGTAGCGGAACTACCTTGTCTGAATAAATGTGTGATGTAAACTCTGATATTATCTATGAGATGGCAATAAATCCCTATTTGTCATTCTATTATTATGTATGTGCTATTCTATCGTGCTTGCAAAATGCTTAGATGCGCTTCTTTCCATTTTCGGGCCTCGTTCCCTAAATCGGAAAGGACCGCATTTTAGTCGTTACATGACTCATCATCACCATCATCATCTGAGTGTGGAATCTGCACTCACTCAACTTCATGTTGAAGCTTTTTGACTATAGTGGTCAACTCCATTACCTTCACATCCAGGTCATGAAACCTTGTTTCCACAGCTGTCTCTAGGCTCTTCTGATTTTGCAGAATCTATGAGATGTTCTTCTCCATACCTTGGATAAAGCTAATTAGAAATGCCATTTTCTCAACTTGAGTTCTGAGCTGTGGAACTTGTGGTGGCTCATTTCTAGCAGCCTCACCTTCTGCCGCTTGTGTTGCCATTCTAGCTGCAGCTGAGCTGGGATAATTGTCATCCATCACCACTTCATTGTCTTCAAATTCTGGCTGAAGAGGTAAATGGGGACGATCAAGGAGATATGCATTCTTGCCTAGCTTGGCATTGATAAGCATCTGAATGTACGGGGCATATTCACAAGATCTTTTCTGATCAGCAGTAGTCCTCCGGATAGTCTCTACTATCAAGTACATCACTCTGAATCTAGTGTGAGAGTCCAAATGGTGCAACAAACTAATGGAGTGACCTCTAATGATCTTCTCATCACCTGATCCGGGCATCAAGGAGTGTCTCGGAATGGTGTTAGTTGTTGGTATTCCTGCTTGCAAGAAGTGCACTGAGCCCATCTTGTGAGTTGCCAAAAACTTGGGAGGAATTGGCTTGTACATGTTGGACATAGAGTTGTGACTCATCTTATGCTTAGAGTATCCATCAACATCACTCTATTTCTGCTTAGGGGCATCAATGATAGTGGCCCACTCATCAATTGTTGACTCATACTTGTGACCATCAGTCATCGAGACAATAGAACCATCTCCATAGAAATGAACAGTTGAGTAGAATTGCATGATTAGTTCATCATTCTACGGGGTCATCTATTTCCCAACAAAATCTTCACAAACTTGAAATTGTCTTGCACGTGGGGAAATAAATCTTCATTGCCTTTGATGTAAGCCCAGTCAACACATCTCATATCACTAACAGGTGGACTTTTGTCATACAAAACAGTCTCATAGAAATCTTGTTGTTCCTTGGTGTGAAACCTTGGATCAACAATAGTCCTTCTCCTTATGTCATATGGATCTGCAGCTATTCATTTCCTCAAACCTACATATTTCCTCTTCTTCGTATCTTCACCTACTGGATGAGCAGCATTGTGTAGTGGCAGATTTGGTCGAAGCTTTTTGAGAATGGGTGCATTCTCTTCTTCTTCCTCTGCAGCAAAGACACTGGAGGCAGTGCCTTTCTCCCTGGCAGCTGCAGGAATATCCTTTGTAGTTCTGTTGGAAACTACAACCTTCTTAGCCTTAGAAGGAGGCTTAGGAGTAGATTTCCTGGGCATGGCATCAGCCATGCGCTTCTTTTTCTTAGGAGGAGGAGGGGCATCAGTTGGGATCTCATCTTCTCCAGCAGCATCTTCTATGTCCTCATACATAGAAGTTTGTCTTGTAGTGACATGGATCACCCTCTTCCTGGCTCTCTTTGCACCATCCTTCTTAGAAGGTCTATCAGTGGAGAGTGTCGTACTCTGCCTTGCTGACTAAGGAGCTCTAAGATCAGCAGGACTTGCATACTCTTTCCTGACAGTCTTCTTAGGAGCCTTTGGAGGAGCTGAAGTTTCCTCTAGCACAAAATCCGAGTCTTCTTCATATGTATTAAGCTTCTTCCTGTTCATGCTGGCTGCCTTGGGCAAGCCATGGGAGCTGTAAAACCAGGGTCAGAGATTGACTTCTTAGGACTTGTGCCTGAGTCCATCTCGACAGTGTTTTCTCTGAAATCATTTTGGCTATACTCAGATCCTGACATCTTGGCACACAAGCAACAACTCACCAGCAAACCAGCAGACAGCAACCCTGTGAAATAGATATAGCGGAGCGGAAGGGTTGAGCATCACAAATCACAGAAGAATTTTTCAAATTTTGAATTCACAAACTTTGGGTATGATCTTCTGCAGAATATAAATCGGTAGCACCAGGTTGGTCATTTCGGAGTCACCGAGAAAATCCACTCGGATAACAAAGAGTTGGCAGTCTTTTTGGTGTCACCGAAAAGAACTGCTCGGGCTCACCGAGTTGCTTCTGAGGAACCCTAAAACTGAAATTAGTGGAACCGATTTTACCAACTTGGTCTCGCCGAGTTGCATGCTTTGGGAGATCAGATCCTAAATTTCGTCGTTCTTTATGCTACGAGATTCTCTGGTGTTGAGGATGGTTTTCACAATGTGGTTTGTATATAAAACATTCTAATGCACATGAGATTGATGAAAGGAGCACAAGAGATAGGCGGATCCATACCCTAACTTGGTGGTGGTCCGACTACGGCGGCTACGATGGTGAATCCCAACGACGGAGGTGCTCGGGGAGGCAAAGGCGATGACTAGAGGTCCTTCAACGGTAGCTTAGGGTTTGGGAACGAAACGTTTGAGGAGTGGATTTCAGAATGTCCGGTCCACGAGATTATATACCCATCGCTTTCGGCATCACCGAGATTAAAAAATGAGTGTCACCGAGTTCCTCTGCTGTCAGCTGACAAGGAAGCTCGGTGTAACCGAGTTGGTGATTTCGGTGGTACCGAGATTGAAAAACCAGATCAACTTTGGGAATTTGGTGGAACCGAGTTTGTAGGGTTCGTTTCACCGAGATTCACAAAGAGGTTTTGGAAGGCATCCTTTGACGATACTAAACTCTGAGTGCTCCTTCACATAGAGGGATTGATAATTGCTTGTTCAAGTTTTGTGATGAAGGAAGAATAGAATTTGAGATGAGAAAGCATAGATAGCTAGAGGAGGGTCCTAGGCATTCTTGTCCATCCAATTGGCAAAAGATAAATCAAGAGCCAAATAACAACAATTGGATGTCCTTGAATGTGAAAAAATATTCAGACCAACATGCTCACACAATAAGATGATAGATGAAATATGGTGAACATGCACAAGCATCATAGCATCTATCAAGAACTTGGTCTATGACAAATTCACCTATATATATGAGTATATTGACTTAGGATCCAAGTAAGAATACTTGATCATAGGTCATACTCATCGTTAAGCACAAGCTGGGTTACCACTTTTACATGAAGTACTAATGTGTTCATATCCTTAGGAGATGCTTATATTCAAGATTTAGAGTAAAGCTCCCCCTTGATATGACACCGCCATAAGAGGGATAAAGTAACCTTGGGTTTTGTCGTAGAAGACTTCAAGTAGGTGAAGTAGTGGTGGATGCTCAATGTTGATGAAGATCATCTTGAGTTGGGAACAATCCTTGTTGTTTCTTACTCCTCTCACCTACATGGGTTAGTCCCAAAGAACAAGGAACATATGCAAGAATATCTATGGACATGGAGTGAAACAAACATGGGATGATTTCCAAAGATACACTAATTACCTTGTTCCTTGCTTTCCTTTGAGGGAATGTGTGACTGCTTGAACTAATGCATACAATTGTTGCCAAAATGAATGAGAGTGAATTTCATTGGCGGAGTCACCCCTCAAGAAAATTTTAGTTCTTCCTCTTGGCGATCCACATAAACTTGATGGGAATGCTTGGAGTTGTGGTAGATCTAGATGAGGTAGTGCTAGTAGTGTCCTTGGTAATCCACTTGACCTTGACTTGGGGTTCCTCTTCAAATAAGTCAATGTCCTCTTGAAGCTTTCCCTTGCCGTTGTGGTCTTGTGGTCAAAGTCCATCTTGTGAGCTTGATACCTTGGGAGGAGTAGGGTCATACTTCTCCTCTTGAGGAACAAACTTAGGAATGGGATATGGACCTTCTTCCCAATCATCTCTGTTGACGCTGAAGTAGTCAACACCTTGTTTCTTCCGATGTCCTCCTTGCTTGCGCACAATTTCCTCAAATTGCTTATTTCCGGCAAGACTCTTGAAGACACCTCTCTCTATAACCCCTTCCAATAAATCGTTTTCTTGCTCGAGTGTAACTTGGCTAAGAGAATCATTAGTGGAATCAAGAGAGCTACTAGCAACAACATCATTAGATTTATCTTTAGTATTGTTGTTACTAGATGAAGAAACTTTCTTGACTTTGTTACTAGTGTTCTTAGGTTTAACTTGTGGAACAGAAGTAGACAAGAGTAATTAGTTGGCTACATAAGAAGAACCCTTCTTTCAAAGATCATCATTGATCGCTTTTAGGAGCTCATGCTCTTGCTCCAAATTGAGCTTCTCAAAGCGTAGCTTCTCATGAGTTCTTGCAAGGTCTCTATGACCTTCCAAAGTAGTTTCATGAGCTAACTTAAGAGTGTTTAATTCTTGACTTAGTCGTTCAATCTCTTTATTACCATTATCACTCGATTTCTCCTGACTAGCATGATTATTAACAAGTTCATTTTCAATGCAATCACTAGTTTTATCAAGGAGCAAGTCATGTTCTCCTAACAAGTCATCCTCATCACTATTAAAATCAAGATACTCGGGGTGTGATACCTTGGGTCCTTTAGCCATGAAGCAGTTTACGAACCCCTCATTTGGTGAATCAAATAGGTCGTATGACTTGGAGGTAACAAGTGCAGTGCCAACAACACCTTCATCTTGACTATAGTCGGAGTTGGAATGGTAGCTTCTCTCGGATTGGTTGTCACACTCAGAGCGAAAAACCCATTCACCAACATGAGGTTGATGCCTTCTTCTTGAGCTCCTCTTGGTGTATTCGTCCTTCTTCTCTGATTCTTTGCCTCTCCGTGTGTGTATTCATTCATAACGATCTTCTCTAGTCCTTCTCTCTCTACGATGTGACTCATCCCTTGAGATTCATCTTCGAGGTGAATCTTCTCTTCGTTTGTAGGGAGCCGAGCACTCATTGGAGTAGTGTCCGGGCTTCCCACAGTTGTAGCAGTTTTGGTCACGACTGGACAAACGCTTCTCATCATGTCTTGAGCTTGAGATTCTCTCTTTGCCTCTACTCTTGTAGAACTTGTTGAATATTCTGACCATGAGGCTTATCTCTTCATAGTGACAAGATTGTCCTTTGAAGTAGCGGGTGCATCACATGAAGTTATTTAAGCACCGTTTGACTTGTTGTGCAGATCATCTTTGTGCTTGAGTGACATCTCATGAGCAACAATCCTACCAATGACTTCAGTTGGCTTGAGATATTTATAGTTTGGCATCATTTGGATCAATGTTCACACTATGTCATACTTTTCGTCAAGAGCTCTAAGTATCTTCTTTATGATGAATTTGTTGGTCATCTCTTCGCTTCCTAAGCAGGCAATCTCATTGGTGATGAGAGCTAGCCTAGAGTACATTTCAGTGACACCTTCACCATCCTTCATCTTGAACTTGTCAAGCTGACTTTGAAGCACATACAACTTAGATTATCAAACAGAATCAGTACCTTCGTTCATATCGATCAAAGTATCCCAAATCTCTTTTGCATTCTCAACTCGGCTGATTTTGTTCAATTCTTCGGGGCATAGACAGTTGAAGATGATGTCGTAGGCTTGTGCATTGAGTTTCAACATCTACAGTACATCGGCTGTCGCATCACGATCCGCTTCATGCCCTTCTCCAAAGGAATCACCTTGCACACCAACACGAATAATAGCCCATACATGAGGATTAAAACCAAGAATATGAATTTCATCTTATGCTTCCAACTAGCAAAATTAGTGCCATCGAAGTATGGCCTATACGGTGATATTTTCACTCACTAGACACCATACTCTCCTAGGTTGTGAAACCAATGCAATGGAGACCAAAGCTCTGATACCACTTGTAGGATCAAAGTATGTCTAGAGGATGGGGTGATTAGACTACTTGACAAGATAAAAATTTAGCCTTTTCCCAGTTTTAGTTGAGGGGCAGTTTTGGCAGTTATGTCAAGTCAAGTACACCATACACATGCAGTTCTAAGAGTATAGCAAAGGAATGTAAAACATGCAGGTGTAAAGTAAAGCAGTAAGGTAGGGAGATCAAATGCATGAGGTTGACATGGCGATTTTTGGCATGGCTTCGATAGGTGGCGCTATCGTACGTCCATGTTAGTGGAGACTTCAACCCACGGAGGGCAACGGATGGGAGAGTCCCCGGAGGGCTCCACCCACAAGGGGTCCACGAAGAAACGGCCTTGTCTACTCCACCACGGCTTCTGCCCATGAAGGACTAGCCTCCCTCACGGTAGATCTTCACGAATTAGGCGATCTCCTTGCCCTTACAAACATCTTGGTTAAACTCCACAAGACGAAGTAGGAGGATCCCAAGCGACACCTAACTAATCTAGGAGGCACCACCCTCCAAAAGCTAATAGATGTGGTAGAACAATGAACTCCTTGCTCGTGGGCTTCTAAAGATAGTCTCCTCAACAAAAAAATACTCTCACAGAATAGGCATGGGTAGGAGAGATCGATTTGGCGGAATGCAACTTGGGGAGGCTAGAGATCAAGTCTAAAATGATTTGATTGGAATATCTTGGTCTCAACACATGAGTAGGTGGCTCTCTCTCGGAAAAATGGATCTGGCAATGAAGAGTGTGTTCTGAGTGCTTCCTCTATGAATGAGAGGTAGGTGGAGGGGTATAGATAGGTTGTCCCCAAAATCCAACCATTACACGTGAAGTGTCAACTTGGTGACATCAAAGTGATAAACTCGGTGGTACCGACTTGCACTAAATGTAGCAACTTTCGAATCTCGATGGAACCGATATACACAACTTGGTGACACCAAAAAGGTGGCTAATGGTCAGATGACTCAACTCGGTGACACCGATACTCAAACTCGAAAATTCCGATTTTGTGTACCGAGGCAAGAGAAAGTTGGTCACCTAAACTCGATAGCACCGATATGGTTTCGGTTGCACCGATTTGGTGGGAATGGCTAGGGTTCTGTTTGAGATCAAACTCGGTGGTGTAGAAAGGGGAAAGTCGGTGGCACCGATTTTGAGTGTGTTGTATTGGATAGAATGGTTATGTGGGAAAAATGGCTGAGTATTTTTTTTGGGGAACTTTGACACTTGAGCAACAAGTTCATTTTAATACCTCACCCCATTTTAATAGTATTGGCTTTCCTATGGACTCAAAAGTGTTTCTCACAAATATAAAATGAATAGTGTTCTAGCTTGAAGCTTGAGAAAATCTTATTCCTTTCTTGCATCAAGGGGCATCCCCACATAAAGCCTTCAGCCAAAGCATCTTTTGAACTTTTCTGAAATATACTTGGATAAACATATTAGTCCAATTGTGCATATGTTGTGATCAATTATAAAAACCACCCTAGGGAGCAATTGTGCTTTCAACGACTAGCAATGAAGACACCAAAAACCAGCTTCTGCAAATCTGGATATCTCTGCTTTGATGAGGTAAATACTTCACTGACATAATAGACATGCCTTTGCACTGGATAACCCTTCCCTGCTTCCTTGTACTCAACAATGACTACAACACTAACTTGTTTATTATTTGCGGTAATGTATAGGAGCATAGGCTCTATGTCAATAGGGGCGGCTAAAATAGGCAGCTCAACCAATTGCTTCTTTACAACTTCAAACACATCGTTGGCGGCATCGGTCCAGACAAAGTTACCAGTCTTATTAAGAAATTGATAGAGAGGGATTGCCTTCTCAACAAGGTGGCTTATGAACCAGCTGAAGGATGCTACATGACCTGCCATGCCCTGGACATCATTGATGTTTGCTCGCTTAATTAGATAAGGAAATTACTGCCTTGATTTTCTCCTGGTTGGCTTTGATACCACGCACTCATACCAAGAATCCTAGTAACTTTCGTTCAGGTACGCCAAAGACACATTTGGTCGGGTTAAGCTTCATCTTGTATATGCAAAGGTTGTCAAATGTTTCCTTGAGGTCATCCAACAGAGTCTCTTTCTTCTAGGATTTCACCACAATATCACCAACATAAGCATGAACATTACGTCCAATTTGAGTGTCTAAGCAATTCTGGACACAACGCTGCTAAGTACCCATGGCTCTTAAGCCCAAAAGGCATAGAGACATAGCACATAACACCGAAAGGGGTGATGAAAGCTATTTTCTATTGATCCTCAACAGCCATCTTGATGTGCTGATAAGCAGAATAAGCATCCAGAAAGCACAGACGCTCACATCTGTCTATGGAGTCAATGATCTGATCAATGCGAGGAAGATAAAACTGATCTTTGGAGCAAGCTTTGTTAAGATCTATGTAATCAATACACGTACGCCAAGTGTCATTCTTTTTCAAAACAAGCACTGGATTTGCCAGCCACTATGGTTGAAAAACTTCAATGATGAACCCGACAGCTAGGACCCGGGCTAGTTCTTCACCAATAGCTTTCCGCCTCTCCTCATTGAAATGACTGAGGAATTGATGAACGTGCTTCATCTTAGGATCAACATTAAGGTGGTGCTCAGTGAGTTCTCTCCGTACACCAGGCAAGTCAGAAGGTTTCCATGCAAAGATGTCTCGATTCTCATGGATGATCTCGATGAGCGTGCTTTCCTATTTGGGATCCATCCCTGTCCCAATAGTGAACTATTGAGAAGAATCTCCAGGAGTAAAATCCACCTACTTGGTATCCGCCGTCTTCCGATTCCGTGGTGGGCTTCTTAAGAGAACTCATGTCTGTCGGGTCAACATTGGCTTTGTACTATTTTAATTTCTGCGCCGCACAAGCTGTCTCCACGTAAGCTGCATCTCCTTCCTTGCACTCTTGGGCGAGTATTTGGCTTCCATCAACTATGATGGTACCGCGTTTTCCCTACATTTTAAGCTTGAGATAGATATAACAAGGCCGAGCCATGAACTGCGCATAAGCCGGTCGTACAAAAAGAGCATGATAGGGACTCTTGATATTGAACACCTCAAGCATCAGAGATTCACATGTGTAATTGAACTCTGAACCAAACGCAACATCCAGTTTGATCTGTACAATTGGATAGGAAGATTTCCCAGGGATGATTCCATGAAAAACTGTAGAACATGGGTGCAACTTGTCCTCAGAAAGAGTCATGCATTGAAAGGTATCATAATATAAGATGTTGATGCTGCATCCTCGTCCACGAGAACCTAGTTGAGAACATAACCTCCTACTCGAGGTGTCACCACGAGAGCCAAGTCACACGGATTATCAACCCAGGAAGGATGATCTTCTGCGTTGCATGTGATTGGGTATTCACACCAATTCAAATACCTGGGGGTTGTCGGCTCGACCATATTGATGGCCCTCTTTTTGACCTTACTCATCGACCTACACGTACTAGTGGTGACCACATGATATTGTACGCTACTCAACTGCTTGGGATTACTCTGAAAACCGTCTTGATTATCATGCGACTAATTTTCCTGTCCCAAGCATTGATCGTCATTGTTATTATCAGCGGAGTTCTAATAACCTGCACCTAAACTGCATGGATCATGAGAGCTTGGACCCGCAAAGCCACCGGATGAGGTGCCACTAAAACCGTTGGAATGACCATTATTGCCGCCTCCATTACCTCCTTGGAAAAGCTGGTACACTTGATCACGCTAGGCCCGCATAAAGTGGAAATTCTCCATGAGTGAGTGGACGGCTTATCGGGGAAACTATGTTTCAGACAAGGGGCTTTGAGCACTTGTTCAAATTTGCATGGCTTTCTTGTATATTCCCTGTCAGAGTAGTTGTTTTGTCGTTGGTTCTTGAAAGCAGTGTTGGTGTTGGCAACAAAATCTGACCCGCCATCTGAGTTCTTGCGTTTTCCACCATTGCCCTAGTTATTATGATTCCCACGATGCCCATAATTGTGTTGTTGATGACCTTTACTATTGTCCTGTATCTTCCCTTTGCCAAATTTATCATCATCCGAGCCGGGAGCCTTGGTGCTATGAGACTCAACATACGTGGTAAGGACATCCATCATGTCTCCCATATCCTGGACCTTCCGTTTTAGGCGCCCAAGCTTATGTACAAGAGGTTGGAAGTGGAAATTTTTCTCCAATATCAAGACAGCTAGAGAAGCTGGGATACTATCAGACAAGTGGATGATCTCCGCGATCCGACGAGTCTAATGGTGAGCCGACTCATATTTACGTTGTACACAGTGTTATATGTCAACAGTCGTCATCGGCCTTTTGCACGTACCTTCAAAATTCTTGATAAAATTTTCCATCAACTCTAACTAGGTATTAACAAAATTGGGATGCAAGTTCTTCAAGCATGTACAACCCGGTCCTTCCAACATCATGGTTAAGTACTTAGGGCACACAACATCGCTAACATCAATCATGTCCATAGCTAGCTCATAACTCTCGATCCACGCCGCCGGCTCTAGATCAACCGTGTAGTTGGAAACTTTGTGAGGGCCTTTGAAGTCTTTCAGCATACGCACATTGCATAGAGCTGGAGACAGGCATGGAAGTCCAATCTTCCTACTGTTTAGACCCGCCATTGAAGAATCGGGCTGGGTCACAAGGGATGGTACTTGACGTGGCATTGTTGTGGCGACTTCTGCTTCTTGTAGGGCTCGAGATGCATCCACTATCACTTGGGCATCTGAAACCGCATTCTAGTTTGGGGAAATCTGGGGCTTCTGCCAGCGTCCACTATTGGATACTGTTGGTGAATTGCGGCGAGTCTTGCTGCAGCTTGCATAAGGTGTAGAGTGAACCGAGTCTCGAGTGTAGGAGTATTGCGCCTGTTGGGTGACTGCTGTTTTTAACATATCAACCTCAGTTAGGGAGTTCCCAGTAATCATAAGAGACTCAAGGTGGTGGGTTGAAACCAACATGTTACCTAGCGGGTTAGAAAATTTCCCACCGGAGTATGGAAACGACATGGTGAAGCCTAAGCCGGCGGTGTCTGAGCCGCCGGTGGTTGCTGAGCCAACTGATGGGTCTGCTCCACCTGAGGTTGCCCGGTCCCTGGTGTGCGCTCCGAAGTGTCGAACAATCAAGCCGGCTCAATATTAAGAGTGTGACAGCTCTCATATCTCCCGTGATGAAAAACTTCCAAAGAATTTTGACGGAGTCCCAGCTGCCATGTTTGTGCCTTTAAGCGCCAAGTTTCAATAAGAATATGATCTTGTAGCTCTGCCATGCAAACGTACTCAACACCGATCTCCCCCTGAATCTGGGTTACCTCAGCTCGGAGCCTAGGCAACTCCATGTTACCCTCATCCCGATTTTGTGATATAACTGGTGATGCCGAAGGATATGATATCTCCACTATCAAGTTTGCCAAAGCTTGAGCCAGCGTCTTGTCTCCTCTGGCGGCTCCCGAAATTTACTGGCCTACGCCGTAGGATGCTTTGGTGATGGTGGAATTATGTACGGCGGTGGTTCCTGCCTCGTAGACGGCGGCTTACCGTGGCAGCTCGATGAACTCCAGATCATCAGTGCAGCCCCAAGCCGACCATAAAAAAGTTGGGCAGATTGACTCGGTGTCATCGGTTGATGACTGATACGTCTCCATCGTATCTACTTTTCCAAACTCTTTTGCCCTTGTTTTGGACTCTAATTTGCATGATTTGAATGGAACTAACCTGGACTGACGCTGTTTTCAGCAGAATTGCCTTGGTGTTATTTTTGTGCAGAAATCAAAGTTCTCCAAACGTCCTGAAAATCTACGAGGAGCAGTTTTGGAAAATATGAAAAATATCTGCGCCAAGTTCCACCTGAGGGGGTGGGCCAGTGGGCCACAAGCCCTGGCTCTGCCACCACCCCCTGGTGGCGGTGGGCAGGCCTGTGGGGCCCACACGGCTCTGCCACCCCCAACCTCAGGTCTATAAGTTCACTTTCGTCCCAGAAAAAAATAAAAAGAGAAGTTTTCGTCGCGTTTGCGATACGGAGCCGCCACCACCACCTGTTCTTCATCCGGAGGTCAGTTCTGGAGTCCGTCTTCGGCTCCGGAGAGGGGAAATCGTCGCCATTGTCATCATCAACCTTATTCCCTCTCCAATTCCATGAAGCTCTTCCTTGTTCATGAGTAATCTATTCATAGGCTCGCTGGGCGGTGATGAGTAGGATGAGATCTATCATGTAATCGAGTTAGTTTTGATGGGGATTGATCCCTAGTATCCACTATGTTCTAAGATTGATGTTGCTACTACTTTGCCATGTTTAATGCTTGTCACTAGGGCCCGAGTGCCATGATTTCAGATCTGAAATTATTATGTTGCCACCAATATATGTGTGTTTTAGATCCGATCTTGCAAGTTGCAGTTACCTACTATGTGTTATGATCCGGCAACCCCGGAGTGACAATAACCGGAACCACTCCCAGTGATGACCATAGTTTGAGGAGTTCATGTGTTCACCAAGTGCTAATGCGTTGGTCCGGTTCTTTATTAAAAGGAGAATCTTAATATCCCGTAGTTTCCTTTTAGACCCCGTTGCCACGGGAGGGATGGACACTAGATGTCATGTAAGTTCTTTTCCCTAAGAATGTATGACGACACACGGAATGCATGCCTACATCACATTGACGAACGGGAGCTAGCCACATATCTCTCCGTGTTATAACTGTTGCATGATGAATATCATCAAAACAAATCACCGACCCATTGCCTACGAGTTTGTCCTACTGTTGCTGTTACTTGTCTTGCTCTGCTGCTGTTACTGCTGTTGCTGCTGCTGTTACTTGTCTTGCTCTGCTGCTGTCACTACTGCTTTTTCTTGCCGCTGCTATTGCTCGTTACACTTCTGCTACCTGCTACAATTTTGGTTCGCTGGTCGTTGACGGGAACTAACAACTTCCGTCAACGAGGCAACTTGGCGCCATTGATACGACAGTTAGGAATAGTCTGCCGTCAACAGATCATTTCTGACACCGTTGTTATCATACTACTTTGCTACTGATACTTTGCTTGCAGATACTAATCTTTCAGGTGTGGTTGAATCTGACATATTCAACTTCTAATACTTGAGAGTATCCTCTCACCTACTATAGGCGTACCAACAAAATTGGGTCGAATACTCTACCCTCGAAAACTGCTACGATCCCACGCGCTGGTGGGCCGTCAACAACATTCTTCTAGTTTCGATTGCCGGGGAGTGCTAGCAGCATTCTTGTGGTGCCGTTGCAAAGGGAAGAATAGTTGACATCAAGCCTTTTTCTGGCGCCGTTGTCGGGGAGGTATTGCTATATTCTCTGAGTTACTTGGGATTTATATCTGCTGATCACTATGAAGAATCTGAAGGATCCGAAAACCAAAGTCTTGCCCTCAACTACGAGGGGAGGTAAGGAATTGCCATGTAGCTCTTCACTTGATTCACCTTCAGTTATGAGTAAGTTTGCGACATCACCTCCTGCTAGAAATCTTGATATGTCGCCTATGCTTGATGATGCTTATGATGCTACTACTAGAGATGCTATGCTTGATACTATGCCTGATGATACTATGCTTGATACTATGCATGATGCTATGCCTGATACTGCTAGAGATGCTATCCTTGATACTGCTTTGCCTTATGATGCTACAGATGCTATTTTGCCTGATGATGCTATGCTTGATACTGCTAGAGATACTACTTTGCCTGATGTTCCACTAGGAGTGTTCCTTAATGCTCATATTGTTAGAGTTACTGCCAATGCTCGTGATGCTTCTGATACTGTCGATACTATTGAGATAGAACCTGCTTTTGCTCCTGCTAGATCTAGCTCTCCTAGATATGAATTGCCTGATATACCTGAGGGTTACGTTATGGAGGGAGAGATAGCTGAGGATTTTCTTGCATGTAAGGATGCCTATGACGCTGAGAAATTACTTCTCAAGTGGAAGGAAAAATCTCGGGAAGCTAGGATGAAATACGACCCGAAGTTTGCCAGTTCACCTATCTTTATCACTGATAAGGATTATGAATTCTCTTTCGATCCTGAGATAATCTCTCTAGTCGAATCTGATCCTTTTCACGGTTATGAGTCTGAGACGGTTGTAGCCCATCTTGCCAAACTACACGATATAGCCAGCCTTTTCACTAATGAGGAGAAGATCCGCCACTACTATATCCTTAAGTTGTTTCCTTTCTCTCTAAAGGATGACGCTAAAGCCTGGTTCACCTCTCTTGCTCCTGGATGTGTGAGTAGTCCCCAGGATATGGTCTATTACTTCTGTGAGAAATATTTCCCTGCCCATAAGAAGCAAGCTGCCTTGCAGGAAATATACAACTTTGCTCAACTCCAAGAAGAGAGTCTTCCACAAACTTGGGGGAGGCTCGTCCAGCTACAGAATGCTTTGCCTGATCACCCTCTTAAGAAGAACGAGATACTTGATATCCTCTATAATGGACTTACCAATGCCTTTAGAGACCACCTAGATAGTTGTGTCGGTTGTGTTTTAAGGGAACGAACTGTAGAACAAGCTGAGACTCTACTGAATAACATCTTGATCAACGATAATGCTTGGACTATTCCCGAACCACCTCCTAAGCCAACTCCAAAGAAAAGAGGTATTCTATTCCTCAGTCCCGAAGATATGCAAGAAGCCAAGAAATCTATGCAAGAGAAAGGCATTAGATCTGAAGATGTCAAAAACCTACCACCTATCAAAGAGATCCATGGTCTCGATAACCCGATACAGGTAGTAGAAGTGAATTCTCTGCGTAGGTTTGATGAGAGTGATATTCCTTTTGATAAACCTGCTAGCCTATGCTTTGATGAATTTGACAACTTTGTTGCCAAACAACAGAGTTTCAATGATTATGTTAGCAGACATTTGGAACAAAGTACTCGTATGCTTAGCCATTTAAGTGCTTGTGTAGACAGAAATGTCAGTGATCTGAAGCTTCTGAGTATACATGCCTCTATGATTACTACTCAGGTAGAACAAGTACTTAAAGCTCAGAATGACTTGCTCAATGAATTAAATGACAACTCTATCAAAGTCATTACTATAGGAGGAAAAATGACTCACGAACCTTTGTATCATGAAGGTCATCCTAAGAGAATTGATCAAGATTCTCAAGGAATCAATGCTGATACACCTAGTCATCCTAAGGACAAGAAGAAGAATGATAGAAGCCTGCATGCCAGTTCACCAAATACCGTCACACCTGAAGAACCTAATGATATTTCTGCGTCTGATGCAGAAACACAATCTGGTGATGAACATGAACCTAGTGACAATATGGACAGTGATGTTCATAATAATGCTCAACCTAGCAATGATGAGGATGTGGAGATTGAACCTTCGGTTAATCCTGATAAGCCACAACCTAAGAGATACGATAAGAATGACTTCACTTCTAGGAAGCATGGCAAAGAAAGGGAGCCATGGATTCAGAGACCTATGCCCTTTCCTCCTAAGCCATCCAAGAAAAAGGATGATGAGGATTCTGAGCGCTTCGTTGAGATGATAAGACCCATCTTTCTGCAGATGCGGTTAACCGATATGCTCAAGATGTCTCTGTATGCCAAGTACATGAAAGATATCGTGACTAATAAATGGAAGATACCGGATCTTGAGATCTCCACCATGCTTGCCAACTACACTTTCAAAGGTGGAACTCCTAAGAAACTTGGTGATCCCGGAGTGCCCACTATACCTTGCTCCATTAAAGGAAACTGCGTAAGAACTGCCTTATGTGACCTTGGATCCGGTGTTAGTGTTATGCCGCTCTCTATTTATCGTAGACTTGAATTGGATAAGTTGAAACCCACTGAAATTTCTCTGCAAAGGGCCGACAAATCAACTGCTTTCCCTATCGGCATTTGCGAGGATGTTCCTGTTGTGCTTGCTAACACCACTATCTTAACAGACTTTGTTATCTTGGATATTCCCGAGGACGATGCCATGGCTGTCATCCTCGAAAGACCCTTTTTAAACACTGCAGGGGCTGTTATAGATTGCAACAAAGGCAATGTCACTTTCCATGTCAACGGTAATGAGCACAAAGTGCACTTTCTGAAGAAACGATATCCAGTACATTCCATCAATGCTATCGAAAAGACTTCATCGGTTCTCATTGGGAGCTTTGAATGCCCTATTCCTCGTGTCAAGATGAAGTATGATTTGCTTGTTGGGGAGATACATATCCCCATTGAGGTGACTTAGTGGCTGTTAGAAATTCTCCTGTCTCTCTTGCGATTCGAGAAGTTTTTTTCATAAGGACTTGATCAATCCCATTGACAGATTTCTTTCGATGACCATGAAACGGATGAATCAAAGAGTCACATACCTGTGTATTGAGCTTTCATTTTCTTTTGCTTAGAAGAAAAATGATAGAATTAGTTTAGTTTTTCCTGTTTTCTGTTTTAGCGTCCCAGAGAAAAATACCTCAAAAATAAAAGTTCTCCGATGGTCCTGAAAATTTAGTATGATTTTTTCTCTAATTTTTGAAAATTTCTGGGCCTGAGAGCTGGCCTGGGGGCCAGTCCAGTGGGCCACAAGCCCTGCCACCGCCACCCACCCCCCTAGTGGCGGAGTGCAAGTTTGTGGGGCCCATAGGGACCCCCTCCACTCATTCCAGCTCCCGGCCTCTTCTTCCACCTCCAGAAAAAATTGTTTCGCAGCTCAAACCCGTGTTCTTGCTCATTTGGCTATGATTTTCAATCTCCTTGCTCAAAGCACCATTCTCCGAACCATTTTGGGGAAATTACTCCTTGGTAAGTGACTCCTCCATTAGTCCAATTAGTTTTTGCTCTAGTGCTTTAACCTTCACGTATTCTTGCTACCTTGGTGACCATGTTCTTGAGCTAGAAAGGTTGATTTTAGGTGGTTCCAAGTAGTTTTAGCGCGTGATACGGTCTCTAGGCACTAGTAGGAGTAGTTGCTACAAGTTGGGTTAATCCTTGTTCACTTTTCTTTCGAAGTCTCTAAAAATTTCAGAATTTTTCAGAGCTAGAAAAAGGAAGAGATGAGGAGGTTCTTGAGAGGCTCTTCAAGCCGTAACCCCAAGGAAGATGAGACGAACCTCCCCAAGTACGTAGTCCCTCGAGTCAGTGAAGTTCGAGCTTGCGAATGGCCAAGTGATGAATTTTTGCGCGCCGCTGGACTTTATGAAGACTTTTATTACTTGGTGGAGAACGCAGGTCTTACCGTGTTCTTTGAAGATAAGTGTTCACAATACCTCCTCCTCACCAATATTTTCATTCAAAGCTTCAACTTTTATCCAAGGAAGAATCCTCCCATGGTTGAGTTCATGATATACGATGTCCCCTAGTGCATGACGCTGCAGGATTTTTGCAATGTATGCAAATTACCTTATGTTGGGGATATCCGTGACCCTCGTCCACGGGACTTGGAGGATTTCATTGGTACTATTGCTGTTGAAGAGGAGAGAGGAGTGTCTCACGCTAGAATTGCTAGCATACATTTTCCTGTGCTTCGGTACTTCTCACTATTTGTGGGAAAATGTTTGACTGGCCGTGGGGAGGCTGGATCACTTAGTTCTCCAGAGCTTGCGGTTTTTCGCGTGGGCCTTTATAACGATAAGACTTACAGCCTAGGTGCTATAGTGGCCCAGCGGTTGAACATCAACCGTTCCAAGGGTGTCGTCTATTGAGGTATCTACGCTACCCGTCTTGCGAGACACTTTGAGATACCCATTCGACTGGGAGAGGAAGGAGAGATGCTTCTCCCTGAGAAATATCTGGATTATGACAGCATGGTTCGCCATGATTTTCTGGATAGAGATGCTAGTAGACGGATGATTTATAACCTGGTATTTTTGTTTTTTTTTTTGACCTGCTACTGTAGGGAAACCCCCCCACAGCCATTTTCCTTTATTCCCATATATGAGAGCAGTATGTACAAGAGGAGATTAGAATGTACAAAGGGGAAGAGGAGCAAAGGATTACAAACCTCAAGGAGGCAAAAAGGAAACCCATTTAAGGAGATCATCCGTGCAACTAGCCTTAATTCTATGAGCTAACAGAGAAATGTCATGAATGAATCCAGATCTCCATTTTCTGAACTTTGGGTTCTCCTGGTTGAAGACCTTTGCATTTCTGATAGTCCAGATGTTCCAACATGCAGTGAAGACCACCTCAGCAAAGAAAGGCTTATGAAAGTCCTTTCTAGCCGCAACAGCAGCACTCCACATAAATGAACCCTGCCATGTGATCTGCAGGTAATTCCAGACCCTGGTACTGAAAAGACAGTTGAAGAATAAATGATCTCTGTCCTCCTTGACTCGAGCGTGACATAGAACACAAAGGTTGGAATCAGAGACATTCCAGTGACGCCGTTCCAACATATCTTGAGTGTTTAGCATGTCCATGATGAGCATCAAGGCAAACATATTAATCTTCATAGTACATCAGCTTCTCCAGATCCAGTTGAGTAAAGGGTTTGGTACAATACTGCTATGAATATGAGCATAGTATCTCTTGGCTGTGTAGACCTTAACATCTTTTCCCCATACCCATCTGTCAGAGGCATGATGATTAAGATCCACGTCCTGAAGCAAAGATTGGACCGAAAGCAGTTCCTGATAAGCTTGAGCAGACAGTGGTAAGTGAAACATGGAGAGCATGCTGTCATCATAAAAGGCAGTAAAGACCTCTTGAGCTGTGCAGAAAGGGTCAGCCACAAAAGAGAACAGTCTTTGGAATATGGCCGCCAGTGGCATAATGGAGTTTCCAATCAACCAGGAGTCAGACCAAAACAGGAAGGAATCACCCTTGTTCGGCAAAACATATGTAACTGTTCTGAATTTTTCAAGCCGTTTACAGATATCCTTCCACCAAAAAGAACCACAAAGTGCAGTTCCTTGAGGTACAGTATTATGATAGTAAGTGTTCCAAATCAGATGAACCCAAGGGATATCAGCATGATTGAGGAATTTATCAGCATGTTTGAGCACGAGTGCTTCATTCTGGACTGCTAGGTTCATAATTCCTAGCCCCCCTTTATTTTTAGGCCTGCACACCAGAGGCCAAGCAGCAAGAGAGGGTGCATGATCATTCCCATTTCTTCTCCATAGACATTGCCTTTGAATCCTCTCCAACTGCTTCAGTATGCATGGTGGGATATCCAGACTGCATAGAAAGAAGATAGGTACAGAAGACAGGGCTGAGTTTAAATACTGCAGCCTTCCCCCCTTAGCAATAAAATATGAACTAGCACTAAGTCTTCTTTCCATGTTATCAACTAGAGGCATGAGATCAATGATTCTTGGTTTAGTTGTCCCAACAGGAAGGCCAAGATATGTGAAGGGTAAAGATCCCACTTTGAAACCAATAGAGTCTGCCAGATCCTGTAGATGCTGAGGAGAAGTGTTAACAGGTAGAAGTGCAGATTTGTGGTAATTCACCTGTAATCCACTGGACTAGGAGAAAAGTAAGAGCATTTTCTTGTACTGCAATAACTGGGATTTATCAGCAAGTAGGATGATAAGAGTATCATCAGCATATTGCACTATAGGGAAATCCTTGTCATGACAAAGTATAGGCAGCTGTATCAGCCCCTCCACCAGCAGTTGGTTAACCAGAGTTTATAGAAAATCAGCAGCAATAGCAAAAAGCAGTGGAGACATAGGATCTCCCTGCCTGACACCTTTCTTGCACATGATCTTCTTTCCAGGCACACCATTGATCAGAACTGAAGATGATCCAGAAGTTAGGAGCTGCCTAACCCAAAGGATCCATCTGTCATTGAAGCCCTTGTGCTTAAGAATCTGGAAGATGAACTCATGTTCCACAGAATCAAATGCCTTTTCAAAATCCAGCTTAAGAATAACTATAGGCTTCTTGGATTGATGACCTTGGTGCAGGTATTCTAGAGTCCATCCCACACAATCTTGAATGGTCCTAGATTTGATAAACCATACTGATTCTTGTGAAGGCACTTCACAATCTGCAACTGTAGCCTGTTAGCAAGCATTTTGGACAGAAATTTGAGACCCATTCCAGTAAGTGATATTGGTCTGTAATCTCCCACATGTTCAGGTGATCTCTTCTTTGGAATCAGTGTAATATAGGATGAATTCGTGTTCACAAGCTGAGCCTGTCCAGCATGGAAAGCAGCAACAAGTTGGTAAAACTCAGGGGAGATAATGTGCCAGCATTTCTTGAAGAAAAGACCATTGAAACCATCAGGCCCTGGAGCTTTGTCAATGGGCATATGCCGAACAGTCTTGAACATTTCAGACTTAGAAAAAGGTTCTGTGAGAACGTCTAGACCCTCCACCTCATTCAGCATGGATTGTAAATCAAATGCCATGTTAATGCCAAGAGAAGTTCCCATTCTGTCCTTGAAAGATGCCCAAAAGCATGCAGCAATTTGATCATGATCAGAGATGGTAGAACCATCATTTAACTTGAGAGATGCAATGGAATTCCTCCTATATCTCTCAGTGGCCATAGCATGGAAGTATTTAGTGTTTTCCTCACCAACCTTAACAAATCTGATAGTGGCTCTCTTCTTCCAGTACAAGCACTGAAGATGTAGAAGATGTTCCAAATGTAATTTGACAATTTTTCTGAAATTAGCTTCTTGTCTGAAAAGTGACCTCAACTCCTCAAGCTCATCCAAACATAGCACCACTTGATTACATCTGGAAATAAAAGTTTTTAACTGTGATAGAGACGTCTGCCATTTCTTCAAAGCCTGCCGAAGATGCCTCATCTTATCCATAATAACAGCAGTAATGTGTGTCTTCCTTGAAGGAATGAGCCAGGACTGTTGTACACATTCCATGAAGCCTTCCATTTCAACCCAGTAGTTTTCAAAGCGAAATAGGTTGCATTTAGGGATGGAAGTGTTAACAGTGATCACGCAAGGAACATGATCAGAAGCAGTCTTTGCCAGGGGTAGCACTTGGGTAAGAGGATATGAGGAGATCCAGTTGCTGATGTGAAAAACCAGTCAAGCTGCTCCAGAAGGGGGGAATCCTGCATATTGGACCAAGTGTAAGATCTGCCTTTAATGGGTAGTTCCAGCAATCCCAGATGCCCAATAATTTCATTGAAGATGAACATGTCATTCACATCAGCCCCAGGAAGGTTTCTGTTGTCAGGAGATCTAATGAAATTAAAATCTCCAAGAAGCAACCAATTAGCCCCAATGGGAATATTAAGATTGTAAAGCCAGCTAACAAAAAGATCTCGGGCCTCTCCTTGACATGGTCCATAGACATTAACTAAAGTCCATGATTCACCCGTGTGATTTGAGGTAAAAGAGATGATCAATCCGTAGGGTGTGCATTCCACTAATTGACCAGTAAGAATGGAAGAGTTCCAAAGGGTGAGAAGCCCTCCTGATGCACCCCTGGAAGGAGAGTAAGCGAACTGATCAAAGCGTTTGGGGCAAAAACCTTTAACTGCACGAAACTCTATTGACTGCATTTTTGTTTCCTGCAAGCAGACCACAACAGCTAGGCTCTCATCAATCTTGTTACTGACCGCATGCTGCCTATGATCCGAATTTAGGCCACGCACATTCCAACACAGCACACGCCAACTTCTCGTAGAATGACTATCCATTGCAGATCATATATATAGCAAGAGCAAGGCTATGTAATAGCTAGTGCGACCAAGGTTCCAAAAACCAAAAGATAGCGCAAGCAGAAGTTTGACAGTACATAGAGCCAGTACAGTAACAGATAAACATAGATTGATTAAACATCAGAAGACGATGGCGCAGAATCAGCAGGATCTTCCATAAGTCGATCCACGGTAAGCTTCTCAGGGGCTATGCCGAGTGACTGTCCCACCTCCTGAATCACTGGGATAGGAGTGGCAGGAGGTACTTGAACATCCTCAGCCTCCTGCGATGGTTCGCCATGATTTTCTGGATAGAGATGCTAGTAGATGGATGATTTATAACCTGGTATTTAGTCAGGGTACTCGAGAGACTATTACTTTGCCTGCTCCTTCTTTGTTCGATCTTCATGCAGGAAGGTACACTATTATGCCCGCAGACATCTACGCATATTGGGGCTTGGCCCAACCATAGGCGCCCGTGCCCGAGCCGCCAGTCGAGTACCAGACGCCAGTTTATCAGTGGGAGCCAGAGGAGCTCACACAGCAGTGGCATCCACTGTCTTCTCCGGAGTATCTTGGAGCTGGTTATTTCCCACCATGGGAGTAGACCAAGCTAGGCCAAAAGCCTAATCTTGGGGGAGTACGTGTTTTCACCGACTTTACATTCATGCTTATGCTTTCACTTTGTTAGCCGGTGTTTACACTTTGCCACTGTATTATCCATGCTAGTTTATTTTCGTTTTTTTTTGTTTTCTTGTTTTGTGTCCTTTTGAGAAAACCCAAAAATATTTTTCTTTCTTCTTTTTCTTGTTGGGAGCTTTCCCGTGTAAATAGCTTTCTTTTTCTTTGGGTCAAGGTAGAAGATATTGGTTACAATGCTTAGTGGTTCTTGCATGCTTACCTGTTTAGCTTTCAAAGAGCCATATTACTTTGTCTTCTCCTTTGTGTTTTCCTACAGATTCAGCTTAGTCCAATGCACGATCACTCTTATTATTGTTCACATCATTCGATCGTGCAAATGAAAGGCCACAATGATGATATATGATGAAGTGACTGAGACTGAAAAGCTGGTATGAATTCTATCTATTTTGTTTTTGTAAATATGACTAGCTTGTCGACCCAGATTTAGCTTTGTTGTGAGAGAACCATGTTTGCAATGACAACTTAGAGATCATAGTTTCTGATGCCATGCTTATTTAGCTGAGAGTTTATAATGGTTTGTCTTGAATGCCAACATAGATTTTGAGATGACTATGATGTAGTATGATAGAATGGTATTCTCCTTTGAATGTTTCAAGTGGCTTGACTTGGCGCATGTTGATGCATGTAGTTGAAACAAAATCAACATAGCCTCTATGATGTTCGTGTTCATGGTGATTTATATCATGTTCAAGCTTGCATTCAATGTTAGTCAAACTCATTGCATCTTGATGACTGTTGTCGCTCTCTAGTTGGTCGCTTCCTAGTCTTTTGCTAGCCTTCACTTGTACTAAGCGGAATACTGCTTGTGCATCCACTTCCATAAACCCACAAAAATTTCCATGAGAGTCCACCATACCTACCTATTTGCGATATCTACCTGCCGTTCCAAGTAAATTTGTTGTGCCATTCTCTAAACCTTCAAGAAATAATCTGGTTTGCATGCCCGAACCGCTCATGTGGTGACAGGGGGCTATTGGTATCTTCCATGCTAGGAGTGTTATCCTCGACATGTGTTTATTCACTGTCATTCACGAGAAAGGGGCCGGTAATTGGAATGCCTAGTTCCATGCTTAAATCGAAAACATAACAGTAAAATAAGACTCCCCCTGGATTGATGTTAGTATGGACGGTACCCGAGGATTCGGCTAGCCGTGGAGTGTGATTGATTGGTGGTGGGGGAGTTAAAACTTTACTTTTCTGTTTGGGAACTGCCTATAGCATGAGTAGCATGGAAGATATTGAGAACTCTTGGTCATTGCGTTGACAATGAAAGCATGCCACCCAAAATTATTATCTCTGTTTTCAAACCTTGAGCTCTAGCACCTCTGCAAATGAATGCTTCCCTCTGCGAAGGGCCTGTCTATTTATTTTCCTGTCAAGTCATCCTCCTCTTATATAAGCACCAATTAGAGAGCACCTTTGTCATTTTTATGCTTTGCTTTTAATTGATATTGAGTATGACTATGACTGGATCTTCCTTGCTATGAATTACAATGTTTAGTCAGTCCTTGATCTTTGAAAGTGCTCTGCATTTATGTTTTGTGGTCTGAGAAAGAGCTAGCGAGATACCACCTATTTGTATTGCTTCATGCTTGTTTTGATTGGAGTGTTGGTATTTGAAACTCATTATTATTTGCTCGTTAGTTGATTATGCCATTGATATTAGTTTACCGTGAGACCTTTGTGTCATTTGCTTATGTGGTTAACTTGTGATCTTGCTGAAATTATGGTTATGAGTTAGACATAGTTGCAACAACAAGATCAAACAGAGTTTGTCAAAGTTTTTCTTTCTCTCTTAGTTTGTCAACTGAGTTGCTTGAGGACAAGCAAGGTTTTAAGCTTGGGGGAGTTGATACGTCTACATCGTATCTACTTTTCCAAACTCTTTTGCCCTTGTTTTCGACTCTAATTTGCATGATTTGAATGGAACTAACCTGGACTGACGCTGTTTTCAGCAGAATCGCCTTGGTGTTATTTTTGTGCAGAAATCAAAGTTCTCCAAACGTCCTGAAAATCTACGGGGAGCAGTTTTGGAAAATATGAAAATATCTGCGCCAAGTTCCACCTGAGGGGGTGGGCCAGTGGGACACGAGTCCTAGCTCCGCCACCACCCCCTGGTGGCGGTGGGCAGGCTTGTGGGGCCCACACGGCTCTGCCGCCCCCAACCTTAGGTCTATAAGTTCACTTTCGTCCCAGAAAAAATAAAAAGAGAAGTTTTCGTCGCGTTTGCTATAGGAAGCCGCCGCCACCACCTGTTCTTCATCTGGAGGGTAGATCTGCAGTCCGTCTTGGGTTCCGGAGAGGGGAAATCGTCGCCATCGTCATCATCAACCTTCTTCCCTCTCCAATTCCATGAATCTCTTCGTCGTTCGTGAGTAATCTATTCGTAGTCTCGCTGGGTGGTGATGAGCAGGATGAGATCTATCATGTAATCGAGTTAGTTTTTATGGGGATTGATCCCTAGTATCCACTATGTTCTGAGATTGATCTTGCTACTACTTTTCCAGGATTAATGCTTGTCACTAGGGCCCGAGTGCCATGATTTCAGATTTGAAATTATTATGTTGCCACCAATATATGTGTGTTTTAGATCCGATCTTGCAAGTTGTAGTTACCTACTATGTGTTATGATCCGGCAACCCCGGAGTGACAATAAACGGAATCACTCCCGGTGATGACCATATTTTTAGGAGTTCATGTGTTCACCAAGTGCTAATGCATTGGTCCAGTTCTTTATTGAAAGGAGAACCTTAATATCCCGTAGTTTCCTTTTGGACCCCGCTGCCACGGGAGGGATGGACAATAGATGTCATGCAAGTTCTTTTCCCTAAGCACGTATGACGACACACGGAATGCATGCCTAAATCACATTGACGAACGGGAGCTAGCCACATATCTCTCCGTGTTATAACTGTTGCATGATGAATATCATCCAAACAGATCACCCTACGAGTTTGTCCTACTGCTGCTGTTACTTGTCTTGCTCTGCTGCTGTTACTACTGTTGCTGCTGCTGTTACTTGTCTTGCTCTGCTGCTGTCACTACTGCTTTTCCTTGCCGCTGCTATTGCTCGTTATAGTGCTGCTACCTGCTACAATTTTGGTTCGCTAGTCGTTGTCGAGAACTGACAACCTCCGTCAACGAGGCAACTTGGCGCCATTGATACGACAGTTAGGAATAGTCTGCCGTCAACAGATCATTTCTCACACCGTTGTTATCATACTACTTTGCTACTGATACTTTGCTTGCAGATACTAATCTTTAAGGTGTGGTTGAATCTGACATATTCAGCTGCTAATACTGGAGAGTATCCTCTCACCTCCTATAGGCATACCAACAAATTTGGGTCGAATACTCTACCCTCGAAAACTGCTACGATCCCACACGCTGGTGGGCCATCAACAACATTCTTCTAGTTTCGATTGCCGGGGTGTGCTCGCAGCATTCTTTTGGTGCTGTTGCAAAGGGAAGAACAGTTGACAGCAAGCATTTTTCTAGAAATACTTCTGATGTCAGCTGTGCTACCCTGGCAACGGCGCCAAGAATAGTCGTGTCGACGGCACCAGGAATCCTTGTGCTGCGGCTACGCCTTAAGGGACTTCCTAGGCAAATATGCAAAGGATTTCCCCCGTGGCCTTGGAGCCTTGCGTTGGTGTTCCCTCGAAGCCGAAAGGGTGATGTAGCATAGCGGTGGTAAGTATTTCCCTCAGTTTGAGAACCAAGGTATCAATCCAGTGGAGGAGTATCACAAGATCCTGCACAAACACAAAAGCTTGCTCCCAACTCTATGAAGGGGTTGTCCATCCCTTATAGATTGTTCGCCAAGTGAGAACTGAAAATAACAAAGTAACAAAGCAAAGTAAAAGCGGAGGTGTAAACGATGGATGTGAATAGACCCGGGGGTCGTAGTGTTTACTAGTGGCTTCTCTCTTGAAAGCAAGTAGATGGTGGGTGAACAAATTACTGTCGAGCAATTGATAGAACCGCGCAATGTCGTGACGATATCTATGGCAATGATTATATCTATAGGCATCACGTCCAAAACAAGTAGACCGATACTTTCTGCATCTACTACTATTACTCCACACATCGACCGCTATCCAGCATGCATCTAGTGTATTAAGTCCAAAAGAACAGGGTAACGCCTTAAGCAAGATGACATGATGTAGATGGACAATCTCATATCAACGACAGAGCCCATCTTGTTACCCTTGATGGCAACTACTTAATGTGTGCCTTGCTGCCCCTACTGTCACTGGGAAAGGTCACCACATGGTAGAACCCAAAACCAAGCACTTCTCCCACTGCAAGAATCATAGATCTAGTTGGCCAAACAAAACCAAAGACTCGGAGAGACTTACAAGGATATCAAATCATGCATATAAGAAATCAGCAAAGACTCAAATATATATCATAGATAATCTAATCACAAATCCACAATTCATCGGATCTCGACAAACACACCGCCAAAGAAGATTACATCGGATAGATCTCCATGAAGATCATGGAGAACTTTGTATTGAAGATCCAAGAGAGAGAAGAAGCCATCTAGCTACTAACTACGGACCCGTAGGTGTGAAGTGAACTACTCACGAGACATTGGAGGGGTGATGATGTTGATGAAGAAGCCCTCCAAGTCCAAAGTCCCCTCCGGCAGGGCGCCGGGAAGGGTCTCCAGATGAGATCTCGCGGAAACGGAAGCTTGCGGTGGCGGAAAAGTATTTTCGAGGCTCCCCTGATTTTTTGCTGTATTTTAGGGAATATATAGGCCAAGGATCTAGGTCAGGGGGCGGCTAGGGAGGCCACAAGCCCTGACACCGCCGCCTCCTCCCTGGAGGCGTGGTGGGGGCATGTGGGCTCCCTGGAGCCCTCCTGGCTTGGCCCACAAGCCCCCTGATCTTCTTCCGTTCGGGAAAAAATCATTTCAGGGATTTTATTCCGTTTGGACTCCGTTCGAAAATCAGATCTGAAAAGAGCCAAAAACACAGAAAAATAGGAACTGGCACTTGGCACTGAATTAATAAGTTAGTCCCAAAAAAGATATAAAAGGTACATAAAACATCCAAAGATGACAAGATAACAATGTGAAACCATCAAAAATTATAGATACGTTTGAGACATATCAAGCATCCCCAAGCTTAACTCCTGCTCGTCCTCGAGTAGGGAAGTGATAAAGAATGAATTTTTGATGCTTTCATGCTACCTAGCATAGATGTCCTTTGTAACTCCTCTTATGTGACGTGAATGTTCACATCCATTAGATTCAAAACAATAGTTTGCTATTGACTTGGAAACAATAATAATTCAAGCAAACTAGCAAGGTAATCATGAACTTTCAAAATAACAAGGCCAAAAGGAAGTTATCCCTACAAAAGCATATAGTCTGGCTATGCTCTATCATCATTGCACAACGAATTTCAATCATGCACAACCCCGGTATTGGCCAAGTAATTGTTTCACACCTTTACTTTCTCAAACCTTTTCAACTCTCACGCAATACATGAGCGTGAGCCATGGTTATAACACTATAGTTGGTGTGGAGTGTGGTGGAGGTTGCAAGACAAAAAAGGAGAAGATAGTCACATTAACTAGGCATATCAATGAGCTGCGGAGATGCTCATCAATAGATATCAATGTGAATGAGTAGGATTGCATGCAAATGATGCACTAGAGCTAAGAGTAAGTGAAAGCTCTTAAAAAAACTAGTGGGTGTGCATCCAACTTGCTTGCTCACGAAGACCTAAGGAAATTTTGAATAAGCCTATCATTGGAATATACAAGCCAAGTTATATAATGAAAATTACCAACTAGCTATATGGTGGTGACAAAACGAGAACTCTCAATCATGAAGATCATGGTGCTTAATATGCACAAGTGTGGAAAAGGGTGGTAGCATTGTTCCTTCTCTCTTTTTCTCTCATTTTTTTGGTGGGCTCTTTGGCCACTTTTTTTTATTTTGGTGGGCTTCTTTGGCCTCTTTTATTTCATCACATGGGACAATACTCCATTAATGATGATCATCACACTTTCAACTCAAAACTTAGAGCAACAATGACTCTATATGGGATGCCTTCAGTAGTGTACCATGACAATGATCTAGCATGGCATAGACATCAATGGAAACATCATGCTAGCTATCTTATGATCATGCAATGGCAATGTAGACGTGGTGGCACATGTCATGGTGGTAGTTGCATGGCAATATATCTCGGAATGACTTTGAAAAAGCCATAGTAGGTAGGTATGGTGGCTGTTTTGAGGGAGGCTAATTGTGGGTTTTGTGCACCGGCGAAATTTACACGGCACTAAGAAGATAGTGATGGTGGAAGGTGAAAGTGCATCTAAACAATGGACTCAACATTAGTCATGAAGAACTCATATACTTGTTGCAAAAGTTCTATTAGTAATCGAAACAAAGCATTCAACGCATACTCCTAGGGGAAGGGTTGGTAGGTATAAACCATTGCGCGATTCCGACCGCCACGCAAAGGATGACAATCAAAAGACTAATCATGCTCAGAATTCATCACATAGCGGTTCACTATAAGTGCATGCTACGGGAGTCACTAACTTCAACACAAGTATTTCTAGATCCACAACACCTTACTAATATAACTTCAATATTACCACAACCACAACTCAAAACTAATTGAGATGAATCAAACGTCTCTAACTATTCAATGCATATGAAGGTGGAAGTTTTCGTATCCCTTTGGATAACTACCCCTTTTGAGACTACTTTCAAAGCATAGATCAACTACCAAGCCATGCACCGCTGTGATCTAAAAGATATAAGTGAAGCACATAGAGCAAAAGTATCTAGCTCAAAAGATATAAATGAAACACATGTGAGCTGAATTGTCTACCAAAAGATATAAGTGAAGCTCGACAAAATCATGGTGAGTGCATGTCTCTCTCTCCAGGTGTGCAGCAAGGATGATTGTGACACAACAAAAATAAAAGACTCCTACGATACAAGACGCTCCAAGAAAAAACACATAACATGTGGTGAATAAAAATATAGCCCCAAGTAACGTTTCCGATGGATTGAAGATGAGAGAGGGGATGCCTTCCCGGGGCATCCCCAAGCTTAGGCTTTTACGGCATCCTTTAATCTCTTGGGGTGCCTTGGGCATCCCCAAGCTTGAGCTCTTGCCACTCTTTATCTTTTTGTCCATAAGAACTTCACCCAAAACTTGAAAACTTCACAACACGAAACTTAAACAGAATCTCGGGATAACATTAGTATGAGAAAGCAAACCACCACTTCCTTAGGTACTGTAGAAAAGTTAAATTCTACTTATGCTGATGTTGGGTTACTGTATTTTCAATCTTCCATGGCTAATACCCCCCGATACTATCCATGGTTTCATCAAAATAAGCAACCAACACAACAAAAACAGAATCTGTTAACAGCAGACCACTCTGTAGGAATCTGTATATTTCGTATACCTCTGGTACTTCAAAAATTCTGAAAAAATACGACCGTCTGAAGAATTTGCATAGCAATCAGCAGCAAAACAAATCAACTCAAAAGCTCTTACAAAAAAATGAAAATTCTATTCGTGAGAAGAAAGTTTATGTCTTTTCCAGCATGACCAAACGATCATCCCCAAGACTAATCATAACGGTTTTGCTTGGCACAAACGCAAAAATAAACACCGAAAACACAATCATAACAGAATTATGAAAGTGCGGAAAACACAAAATATAAAGAAAAAGGATAGGTTCGTTGGGTTGCCTCCCAACAAGCGCTTTTGTTTAACGCCCTTGGCTAGGCGAAACGTGATGGAATCACGTATAGTCATCTTTGGTGCGCAAACCATAAGTAGTGTGATCATTTATCATCTTAAGATCTTCATCTTTATTGGATGACTCACCACTAGCTGTAGGAACGAAAACAGACTTGACGGTCTTTTTGAGAGTGAGATTTGGAGTATTTTGCACAGCGGCAAAAGCGGAATCCAAGTTGGTTATGACATCTTCCAATTTGCCAATTCTAGAAGAATCATTAACTATATGTTCCTTCTCCCTTAAATTTTTCAAAAAGTTTCCCACTTTGGATCCGTACCGAGTAATTTGATTGTGGATCTTTCTATCCAAACCCTCAATAAGTTCAACTGTGGCAATTTTGTTTTCAATAGCTCAAGCCTTTGCATCACGTGTTCCAAGGTCCAGATAGTTCCATTAACCATGAGCGGGGGTGAGCCTACCAAATTCGTGATAGCTCAATAGGAGTCAACAGTATGGCTCCCCAAAAAGTTCCCGCCTACAATGGTATCAAGGATATACCTATTCCAAGGAGAAATTCCAACATAGAAACTGCGAAGGAGGACGGTAGTGGATTGCTTACGAGTAGATCTACTTTGAGCATTGCAAATCATGTACCAAGCGTCCTTCAAATTTTCTTCCTCATTTTTCCTGAAATTGAGAACTTCATTCTCAGGAGTATCATTTGGAGTGGTGGGTCTAGCCATTGATGGACTATCTCACACACAAACGAGCAGGAAGAGAGAGCGAAACGGGCAAAAGAAAACGGCAAAGGAGAAAGGCAAATGAAAACGACAAATGTGAAGTGGGGGACAGGAAAACGAGAGGCAACTAGCAACAAAAGTAAATGCAAGAGATGAGTTTGTGAGACCTACTTGGATAGAACTTGATCTCTCCTCCCCGGCAACGGCGCCAGAAGTACTTCTGATGTCAGCTGTGCTTCCCTAGCTACGGCGCCAAGAATAGTCGTGTCGACGGCACCAGGAATCCTTCTGCTGCGGCTACGCCTTAAGGGACTTCCTAGGAAAATATGCAAAGGATTTCCCCCGTGGCCTTGGAGCCTTGCGTTGGTGTTCCCTTGAAGCGGAAAGGGTGATGTAGCACAACGGTGGTAAGTATTTCCCTCAGTTTGAGAACCAAGGTATCAATCCAGTGGAGGAGTATCAAAAGATCCTGCACAAACACAAAAGCTTGCTCCCAACGCTATGAAGGGGTTGTCAATCCCTTATAGAATGTTCGCCAAGTGAGAACGGAAAGCAACAAAGTAACAAAGCAAAGTAAAAGCGGATGTGTAAACGATGGATGTGAATAGACCCGGGGGTCGTAGTGTTTACTAGTGGCTTCTCTCATGAAAGAAAGCAGACGTGGGTGAACAAATTACTATCGAGCAATTGATAGAATTGCGCAAAGTCGTGACGATATCTATGGCAATGATTATATCTATAGGCATCACGTCCAAAACAAGTAGACCGATACTTTCTGCATCTACTACTATTACTCCACACGTCCACCGCTATCCAGCATGCATCTAGTGTATTAAGTCCAAAAGAACAGGGTAACGCCTTAAGCAAGATGACATGATGTAGATGGACAATCTCATATCAACGACACAACCCATCTTGTTACCCTTGATGGCAACTACTTAATGTGTGCCTTGCTGCCCCTACTGTCACTGGGAAAGGTCACCACATGGTAGAATCCAAAACCAAAACCAAGCACTTCTCCCATTGCAAGAATCATAGATCTACTTGGCCAAACAAAACCCAAGACTCGGAGAGACTTACAAGGATATCAAATCATGCATATAAGAAATCAGCAAAGACTCAAATATATATCATAGATAATCTGATCACAAATCCACAATTCATCGGATCTCGACAAACACACCGCCAAAGAAGATTACATCGGATAGATCTCCTTGAAGATCATGGAGAACTTTCTATTGAAGATCCAAGAGAGAGAAGAAGCCATCTAGCTACTAACTACGGACCCGTAGGTCTGAAGTGAACTACTCACGAGTCATTGGAGGGGTGATGATGTTGATGAAGAAGCCCTCCAACTCCAAAGTCCCCTCCGGTAGGGCGCCGAGAAGGGCCTCCAGATGAGATCTCGCAGAAACGGAAGCTTGCGGTGGCGGAAAAGTATTTTCAAGGCTCCCCTGAATTTTTGCTGTATTTTAGGGAATATATAGGCCAAAGATCTAGGTCAGGGGGCGGATAGGGAGGCCACAAGCCCTGACACCGCTGCCTCCCCCTGGTGGCATGGTGGTGGCTTGTGGGCTCCCTGGAGCCCTCCTGGCTTGGCCCACAGGCCCCCTGATCTTCTTCCGTTCGGGAAAAAATCATTCCGGGGATTTTATTCTGTTTGGACTCCGTTCCAAAATAAGATCTGAAAGGAGCCAAAAATACAGAAAAACAGGAACTGGCACTTGGCACTGAATTAATAAGTTAGTCCCAAAAAAGATATAAAAGGTACATAAAACATCCAAAGATGACAAGATAACAACGTGAAACCATCAAAAATTATAGATACGTTTGAGACGTATCAATGACTCGCCATCCTCAGATTTGCGAAAGGTATCCCTGCTGGTCATGGAGTTGTCTGAAGGTTCTACCCCGTGAGTAAAACCAATGAAGACACGCTTCCACCGGCTTGAATGCAGCCGGGTTGCTTGCGCCGAGCCGACTCGACGATGTCGTTACACATGTTTGGCTCGGGTTGATCCGATTGCGCATCGCTCGATCCCTAGAAGAGCTCCCTTGAAGAAGTCAACTCCACCATGTGCTAGCCCCACGGTGGGTGCCAACGGTCGTGGTTTTATCACAACAGATATCCTCGAAAAAGGACTAATTATAGGAGCCATCGCACTAGGGTGGCTACTCGAAGGGGTTAGTTGGGAGACATGAGACACGAGTTTACCCAGGTTCGACTCCTTCTATGGAGGTAAAATCCTACGTCTAGCTTTTGTGTCTTGTTGATGATGATGAACTCGATTACAACTGTTCGGAATCTCTAACCTTGTTCTCGAGTATTTCTAATTTGTCCTCTCTACCTCAAGGGATCCCGTTTATATATGAAGGTGGAGGCCTCAAGGGTACAATTGAATCTTGGTCGAATGGCAACCCGTGTCCCCTTCTACTTCTTACTATCTTGGATAAGGTAGAATGTTCATGTCTCCCTTCATCGAGCCGACCTCCACTTGATGGGCTTGAGCTGGCCTTTTGCTGAGTCGCCATTTGGGCCTCTACATCCTGAGGCTCCTGCCCATAGTGTAGGCTTTGCGGGTTATCCCCATGGCGGGTTAACCTGTGGGGTATATCCCCAACAAGAACCGAAGAGGGGTACCTTAGATTCCCTACGTGAAACTTTTCGGATGCACCTCGGTGATCCTCTATGTCGAAGATGGAAATATTTGTTGAAACAACTTTCAAGGCCGGCTATTAAATATGAATAACAACTCAAAAAATCTGAGAAGTGTCCCGACTAGCAAATTTGTACACGGGCTACTGAGGGTGTCTTGGATCAAGGGGTGTAGTACTCACCATGTAGTCTCCCAGTCAAGCGGGTCAGGGCAAGGACCCCATGGAGGTTCACCAGTAAGTCACCTCTAGAAGGCACAAGATGCAATGAAGAAATATCCCCGAAGACTTGGCACATACTCCAAGACTTATAGGTCATCTAGAACATGATAACCATATATGTAGCAGGCTTACCTATAACCCTAGACCCCTGGTATCTATATAAACCAAGAGGTATGACGCGTAGACAATAATAGACAATCTCCTAGTAGATCACCTTTACTTTGTACTCTATGTGTTAGAGCATATTTCTCCATGTGTGGTTTTGGTAATTGATGACAATCCTTATGGAATAATGGTTGCCTTCAGTTATATTCGAACGGTTGTCAATAGACACTTCTTGGAGTCCATCTATTGGCTTCAAGGAGTTTATATGGTGACCAAGGTGGTATTCAAGGATTTATCCAATGATTTGTCATATAGAAGATTAATCTCTAGATTGACCAATAATAAGTCAAAGAGTGAACCAAGTTGATCAACACACAAAGTATACAAGATGTACCGAGAGGGATCAAGTGATCCCATGGTATGGTAAGCATTTGCCATTACGCTTTGCATACTAACCCATGGTCTATGTGAGAGTTCTATGTGGGGTTAGGCATGTTTCCATGGGTTTGCGTCAAGAGAAAGATCTCATACAACCCATGGAGGATGACATCACATGGTGATCGTCATCAAGATTGAGGTGTGCAAGTTCAAGTGGAGCATCACGAAGAGAACATGCTTGAATTTTACCGTCCATTATGGTGACAATGGACTTGTGAAGATGTGTTGAAGAGTGGCTCACCCATAGTGAGTATGAGGGAGCAATCAACTACTCTTCATCCAAACAAGACAATCAAGAAAGGTGGTCCATCTTGAGGAAGTCAAGATCATCATCATCTAGCTCAAATGGACCATGTGCAAGGTATAGGTTTTCCCTTGATAGGTTTCCTATTTTACCGGACCGGTCCCATGGTGGTAGTTGGGAGACCAGGTTAATGGATCAATTGCCATACTATCAATGGGCGCTCTCAAGTGAGTAACTTGATCGTATCATTCGTTGAGAGCTCAAACCATTTGCATAGTTGCATCATCTTTCTTGGTTCTTGTTTGGTGTTTCTCTGTGTGAGTTTTAGAGCTTATGGTCATCTTCATGACAAGCTCGAGTTCATCAAAACGGAGTCCATATGCATCATCTATGATGTTATCGATGTTGGAGTATTTGTTGGTTCTTCATTCATAAAGGGTTCACATCTCTATGTCATTAGCATTTTCATACTACCTCTTCTTAAGATAACCAGTTGTTGTTGGATAGCTCTTGTTGTCCTGAATCCAACAACTTGAGTTTGCTCAATTCAGAGCTCATACAACAGAAGTTATGGCAGTTCTGGTGTTCCTGCATTCATGTGTTGCTTCCATAGTGGTTCGGAAAGATCCCACCGATAGTACCACTCTGAGTAGCGGTAATACCTCTTATCGGCGGTAGTACCACCCTGGCGAGTGGTAGTATCGCTCTCGGGCGGTATTGCCCTTGGACAGTGCCGCTGCCCTGGGGTCTCGACACTCTCCATTTCAGACTGGGATGTTTTTTTCCGGTAGTTCAGCGTGGTAGTACCGCTCGCGAGCGGTAATACCGCTTCTTACTACCGCGCCACTTCCGCCCAAGTTTTCTCGGGCTGGAATCCTGAGCGGTAATAGGAGGCAGTACTACCTCTTATCTGCTGTACTACTGCTCGTGGTAGCGGTAGTACCGCTCTGGTGGAACTACCACTCGCCAGCCTACCCTCTAATCCGTGGCTCTACCACCCCAGCTGTTGGGGATATTCCCCACCACCAAGACCTGGCACATGATGTTAAGTCATTTGCAGGCTTAAGTCACCCTGACGTTAAGTCATCTCTGGGCTTAAGTTGCCCTGACATTAAGTCATCTCTTGGGTTAAGTCGCCCTGATGTTAAGTCATCTCTGGGGTTAAGTCGCCCTGATGTTAAGTCATCCCTGGGCTTAAGTCGCCGTGATGTTAAGTCATCTCTGGACTTAAGCCGCCCTAACATTAAGTCATGTCTGGGCTTAAGCCGCCCAAAGATAATAAAGCCCCCGGTGATGAATTTTGAAGACGAGTCCCGAAGATAAGAAGCCCGCGGTAAGCAACCCATGGTGAGAAGCCCGTGGTAAGAAGTTAGAAGAAGAAAGATTCCCTCACAAGGGATGCAAGACCAGGATTAGGAGTCAAGAAAGATTAGTTCTAGTCTGAGTAGGACTCTATATGTAAGCCGCCCTGTCAACCTATATAAGGAGGGGTAAGGCGCCCCAAGAGGGGAAGGTTCAAGTCATTATAAATAGACATATTAGAGGTTTTCGATATTAGTGGTAGAAAAACAACACCCTTCTAATCGAGATCAGACTCATTATCAATAGACACAAAGCAGGACGTAGGCTTTTACCTCTATCGGAGGGGCCGAACCTTGGTAAACCCTTGTCTCTCGGTTCCGACTAACACCTCTCAAGCCGCCACATAGTTGCGTTGGCCTCACACCTAAGTCCTTACACGAGGACATCTTGTTGTGACATAACCACGACACCAATGGTAGTACGTCTCCCATCAGCGGTACTACCTCTTATGGTTGGTAGTATTGCTCTGTGGAGCAGTAGTACCACTCGTGTCCGGGTTGAGGGGTAACGATTGGATTTTTTGCATTCCTATAAAAGGGTTTCTTATTCCCCATTGAACCCTATCCGTTGAGCTTGTGTTCTCCCCACCATGGTTGACCTTCTTCGAGCTTGCTAACTCTCAATCTCTCTAATGATTCGTGCTAGTTCTTGAGGAAAAAGAGAGAGGGGATCTAGATCTACGTTTCCACCTATCACTTTCTTCTCTATGTGAGGGGAACCCCTTGGATCTAGATCTTGGAGTTCTTTGTGAGCTCCTTGTTCTTCCCTTCATATTCCTCCATAGCTTTTGTTGTTGTGGAGGGGTTTGCGTGTGAGGGACTTGACCACTTCGTGTGTTCTTGCCATTGCATTAGTTGCATCGGTTTGAGTTCTCCACGGTGATACATGGATGTGAAGTTTGAGAAACTTATTACTCTTGGGTGCTTGGTACCCTAGAGCTTGTTCATCTTATGTGCTTTGGCGTCCTAGAAGCTTGGTGGTGCCTTGGAGCTCAATCATTATGGTGTAAATCTCCGGGCAAACGTAGGGGTCTCCAATTACATTGTGGAGATTGTCCCGAGCATTTTGTACGGGTTCCGGTGACTGTCCCTAAGGGTTGCCAATCTGTACGGGTTCGGTGACCACCCCCAAGGGTTGCCATTTGTACGGGTTCGATGACCACCCCAAGGGTCCCTTAGTGGAATCACGACATCTTGCATTATGCGAGGGCGTGAGGAGATTATGGTGGCCCTTGTGCCTTCTTGGGGAGCATTGTGCCTCCACCACGCTCAAAATGGAAATTAGCATCCACAAGGGTGTAAAATTTGGGATACATCATCCTTTCTGCGTGCCTCGGTTATCTCTTACCCGAGCCCTTTAATTATGCACTTTACTTTGTGATAGCCATATTGTCTCTTGTTATATATCTTGCTATCACTTAGTTGTTTACCTTGATTAAAATAAGTCGTTGGTGCCCATAGATGAGCCTAGTTGTTTCAGGTTTTGTGCTTGAATAATTAAACATTAGTTTTGTTTCGCAATTGTTCAAGCCTAAACCGTAATTATTTTAAAGCATCTATTCACTCCCCCACTAGGCAACATCGATCTCCTTTCACTATCCAAAATCAATACAAACACAAGCATCAGGTATGGTAGGACCCCCTACCCGTGATTCGTCGGAATTGACTCTGTCAAGGTGGAAACATGAGAGTCCGGTATTGGAATGTAAAGCCCAAGATGCGATCCTATCCTTATTTTGGCGTGAGGGCCTCGACAGGGATAGAAACACATCTCGTTGTTTTGCAAGAATGGATATCGTTACAAGTACATGTACTGAAAAGATGAGTATGAAGAGTTGACTTACACTCGCCACAAGCTACATCATAGTCACATCAGTATAATACATACAATCATCATGAAGAAGAGCAGGGTCCGACTATGGACGAAAACAAACGATAAAATAACGACGTCCACCCTTACTATCCCAGGCTGCCGGCCTGGAACCCATCCTAGATTGATGGTGAAGAAGAAGAAACTCCAAATGAACAATCAACACGCTCACGTCAAGTAACACATTACATGTACCTGTACCTGTTGTTGTAGTAATCTGTGAGCAATAGGGACTCAGCAATCTCATTTCCATAGGTATCAAGACTAGCAAAGCTTAATGTGTGAGGTATGCTTAAGTGGTGAGGCTGCAGCAAACGACTAAGCATTTATTTGAGGTGTCTAACTTACGAGTACAAGAATAAGAGGGGCATGATCTACACATAATGGAAGTGACTACTGATGATCAAATCAATGATCCTGAACACCAACTTACGTTAGACATAACCCCACCATGTTCTCGATCGGAGAAGGAGCTCACGAAAGAGACAGTGACGGTTACACACTCATTTGGCAAGTATTAATTAACTTTACTTCAAGTTATCTAGAACCGGATGTTAAACAAAGTTTCCACGTTTGTCGGGACCCCGATCCTAAGCCATAGGAATCCAGCCTGTAACACATCGCATCCCTTTGTGGTCTCACGCACGGTTAACTCCACGGCTGCAGCCTTACCTTAGCCAGGACCGTTTGCGTCTTTTGACTCACGTATGCGATAGTGTCGCTAGCATTCCAATGTCAAAGAACCCGGATCGACATGTCTAGTCATAAACCAAAGTGGCAGTTCTGCACAAGGACAGGCATACATGACCCAACAAAGCAGGTGTCGTTCATCAACGAACGTAGACGAGTCGTAGCAAGCTACAAGGACTCCATTACGTCGCGTGACATTTCCCCAAAGGGGACAGACACAGCAGCTAAGAAGGACACATGCCGGTCAACCAATGTGTCCGGAGCAGTAACGAACTACCAAGGCTCGTTGGATCACAAAGGGGCATTTCCTTGTAAGGAGTGCTACTAAAGTTCACGACTAGGTATTCGAACCCCATACATATCAAGTAAGACACACGTACGCATGGCATACCGATATGTATAGATACATCGATGGCATCACAACATAACCATAAACATATAAGCTTTATTTAAGAGGCTCGGAAGAGCCACACACATATTATTACACATTAAGGGTCTCACGACCCATAATATCAGTCACACAATACAAGCCAGCGGAAGAGTTATAAACTGTCTGGGTACAGACAGAGCAACTAGAAGGCACATGGCCTGACTATACTACAGAGCCGACGTAGGGCCAGATCGTAGCTGGGACATCAGCTACTCGTCGTCGTCGATGTCTACGAAGAACCCTCCATTAGGGTCACTGGCAACCTCTGCAACATTTATTAAACAAACATGAGTACGAAGGTACTCAGCAAGACTTTAGGAGAACTAACTACTCATGCAAGGTATCAAAAGGTATTGTGGGGTTTCATGCGGGAAGCCAGCATTTGACTCGTGGCTAGACAACTTGCTTTTTGAAATTAGTTTTGACAACTTGATTTCTCGCACGCGAGTCCACTAACACCACAACAATACACTATGGTGGAATCATTCCGTCTCCATACGGAAATGCCGTCCACGACACTCACGCTTATCTTGACAATTTTACGAGTAGCCATTGAAGTTATCTATGAACAACATATGTCTCCAAGTAGTCCATATCCGCGGACGCGGCTATTCGAATAGATCATAACCCTGCAGGGGTGTACTTCGTCACACACGCTGCCGCCACTTATCGCCATGTGCACGTCATGCACCTCGGCAACCTTCAAACGGAAGCCCAGCGAGGGAGTCGGCCACGACCGTTAACCACACTTGTACCTAGTCCAGGTTTATCGCCTATCTGAGAGTAACCCGTACGGAAGTCCGGCCGAGGTTTCCGCCATGGCCTCAAACGATGTGCGCAGGGTTCCCAAGCCCACCATCCGGGTGCCACTTGGTACACTGTGCCACTGCCTACCGCATCACGGTCCACCTCTCAGGTCAGCACCATGCACGGCCTCCAGCATTACTATAAACACCAGAAACTACTTGCAACTCCTGGACCGAGTACAACGCGATTAATAGGCCGAGCGGGGTCATATTTCAGGGCCCAGCATGTGGTAGTAGCTAGTCTTGGATTACATACACGGAACTCAGTTCCTAAGGACGGTTCCAATGAAACAACCCGCCATGTACTCCTAGACAGCCTTTCACCGGTACCTTTACCAAATCAAGTTCAACACACGACCTTTGCTCACCGAACACATTCCACATTTCTGTTCATCTCCCAGATTACAGACCATACACAACTCTAAGCAGAGCATGCATAGCAGGATAAGGCACATCATAGCTCAAGCAACTACCAGGTATGCTAGGTTGCAAGGTTCGGCTATTTACTGTGACAAGGTTAAGTCATGCAAAGGAAATGGGTCCAACTATCGTGGCAAAAGCAGTTGAAGCATTTGATCCTAATGCAATAAATAGGTGCAGGAGCAAGAACATAGGTGTTATCGGGATGATCAAAAGGGTTGCTTGCCTTGTTGCTCAGAGGAGGAACGATATCCGTCGGACGGATATTCGGTGGAATCCGGGGGTGCGGAGCCTACCGAAATGAACGGCAACATTCAATAACAATCATATGCAATCAAAATGATGCATGAGCAAGGCATGAGAATGCAAGTGATAAGTTATTATAATCAAGATGTTTTAGGTTTAGAGTTGATTTGAATCGCATCCGAATAGCAATTCAAACGGGTATTCTCGGATACCGGTTTAATTGATTCGACCTGATGCTCAGATCAACCTAATGTTAACATGCATGAAATGTCATGTTATGGTACTGATTTACCTCTAGGGCAGTGTGTGATCATTGTATTTATAATGAAATTTGGATATTTTTGCAAATTCCATTTATAAAGTGATTAAAAGAATTGAATTATTCCTTATTTCACAATTTAGGGTTCTGTAACTTTTTCAAACATAGTTGAAAATAGCATAATCAGAATCCTTGAATTTTTCTGATACTTTTTCATATATAAATTATTTTCATTGGAGTTACAGATTAATTTCTATGATTTTTGCAATTTTTAGCAATTTCCTGAATTATTTTTATACTGGAAATTCCATTTATTGCATCAGGCTGACGTCAGCAGGTCAGCCGACCTGTTCAGGTCAAACCTGACAGGGGGGCCCCACTGGTCAGCCTCTCTGGGACTAATCCCGCGCTGACCAGCCCCTAATTGGGGTTTGACCAGGCGTGGGGCCCTCTGGCAGCGACTGAGGGGAGGGCGATTACGCCCTAATGGTCGGCCACGTCGACGGCCACCGGAGGGTGGTCGTCGGCGACCAGACCCGCGGCGGAGGGCTCGCCGGAGGCGACCTTGACGGCGCTGCACAGCACCAAAATGCACGCGGTTTGCAGCTACAGCATGCTCGCGAAGTGGCCGATCTGGCAGGACCATCTGGGGAGGCTAGGGTCGCCGGAAGAGGCGTCGGCGACGAGCCGGAGTGGCGGCCGAAGCTCGGGTGTCGTCGGGGGCTTTGAATCAGAGGGATCCACGCTCAGTTCTTAGCTGCTACGGCATCTACGCGTCGTCCTGGAGCTGCTGGTGCCCTCGGAAGGACGAGCTGATCAACGGAGGGCTACCGGCGACGAGCGGCAGCGGCGGTGCTCGTCGGGCTCCGGTGAAACTAGGGCTAGAGGAGGGGATCGACGGGGAAAACTTAGGGAAAACCACTGCATGCTCACAGGGAGTGCAGAGAAGAGCTCAGACGGCTCGGGGAAGGCCTGGGGGCGACGAATCGACGGGAGAGGTCCGGCGGCCGGAGGAGGAAGACGACGGCGTTGCGGGCGTTGCAGGGCTCGAGGAGGCTTCGGCTTCTGCAGAGACGACCAGGGCGACGAGGCGGAGCTAATGGCGTGCTCGGGGAGAGGATCCTATGGCCAGGGGCACGGCCAGCTCGAGCTCGAGCTCGGCTCTAATGGCGGCAGCAGGGAGAAGGAGGGGATCCGGGAGGAGGGGAAGAACCGAGGCGGGGAATGGATAGGGGAAGCTCTGGGGAGCTTATCCCCGCAGTCGCCAGCGCGAACCGGCGGCCAGGCAGGCATGCAGGTGCGTGGCCGCGCCGGAGGAGGCGGCGGCCACCTCCTGCTGCCTACTGGCGCGAGGGAGGGGACGAGCGGCGAGATGGGCTGGGCCTGGCTTGGGCGACAGGTAAGACTTTTTTTCCATTTTCTCTTTTTTTTGTTTTTCTGTTTTGCTATTTATTGCTTTGCTAATTATTTCAGCTCCAAAACAAAAAGTAAAAACTATTTTGACCTCCTGAAATATTTGTTATAATATCCCCACTCATTTCCAAGATTTTCAACATTTTTGGAAAATTATAGTTTCTGATTTCAAATTTTTAAATTTGAAACCAGTGGCTTTTGCAAATATTAAAAATGCTTAAAGTGTCAAGAAATAGTTTTCTCCAATGCTCATTTACTTTCATGATTTATCAGAAAGTTTGAACATTTCTTGAGGCCATTTTGGGTTCATTGATTTGAACTAGTTTGAGATTTCCTTTAATTGAAATGGTGGCTAGGGTTTTGAGTTTTTTTCCTTTGCCACTTTGTTGTTTTTATTGAAACTTCTTAGATGCAAATGCAAAGAAGACATGAGCACAATGCTATCTTGCTTAAGGGTTAGGGATGTGACAACGTTGCCACATAGCCGCGGGCACGGCTTTCCAAAAGATTTAACCCTATAGGGGTGCTCCAACTCGTCCATCACAAATTACCACAAGCCGCATAGAAAACCTCGATCAGGAAACTTGTGATCTCCTTGGATTCCTTAGTGGAAAACCTCAACTCTGAGAAGACCCAAACTATCACCTGAATCCCGATGCACAAGTTATTCTGTCAAAGGTAAAACTAATCCAGCAAGGCCGCCCAATGTGTCGATGATCCTGATAGGAGCCGCGTATCTCGTTCTCAGGACACAACGGATAAGCTACGCGTACGATGGCCTGATAGAAATCACCCAAGTTGCCCTGGGTTGGCCCCGCACAGTGATGTGGGTTAGACCAACACTCATGAGGAGCACTCGCCTGGGGGGTGATTAATTACTCCGCGGATGCCGGCGGGTCCCTATGCATTTTATTAATTATTAGGCAAATGTAGTACCAAAGTTGGGCCTTACTAGACAAGCTTTAACTAAGATGAATTATCCATGGGGTCCCCATAAAAACCCCAATCGTCTTAGGAGCGCTCAATTATGGAATATAACACCGGTAGCCGAAACTAAGGGGGAAAGGTGGAACAAAACACCAGGCTAGAAAGGCCGAGCCTTCCAACTTTTACCAAGTATATAGGTGCATTAAATTAAATAGCATTAATATGGTGATATAACAAGGAACCCATGTTATCACATGGAAGCAACTGCACCTGCAACTAGCAACGCTAACACATGGTTAAGCAAGTGGTAACATGGCCAGTCAGTGGTTTGCTAGGTTATAGAAAGGTTGAAGGTTTCATGGCAATGTTGAGAGGCTAACATTTAACAGGTGGTAGGCAACGGGACATAATGAAAGAAATGAGACAACTAGCATGGCAATGATAATAATGGTATCTAGGGAATGATCATCTTGCCTTAGATGCTGCTTGGAAGAATAACGACTCCGTGAAGCAGACGAACCGACATAGCCGAACAGGATCTCACATTCTGACACGCTTGCGGAACTCTATCGTGACGAAGCAAACCGGAAACAAGAATCAACACACGATATTGACCACAGTACATGCACGACATCATGCAGTTCACATATGATGCATGATGAGTTTAAATTATGCAAGGCATGGCATGGCAATCACAACAATCAAACACTACACGTTAAGTGAAGCTCAATATGCAACGAGTTGCATATTGACGAAACTCCACGTTTAATTATTTAGTTCACTCCCTTTTATTAACGCAGTAATATTAAAATGTTGATAACATGGCAAGGGGTGAAGAACAAATTAATCTACATATCTAGGCATTTTAAATGAGGCCGGAAACGGCATATAGCATCTCTGAAACGACCCCACGTGTTAACTTTGCAATTTGTTCAGATCTGTTCTCATCACATTTTATGCTTTTAAACGGCAAACCCAAGTGGTTCATGTGATTCTACTCGTCGTTCTGGTCCATTTATATATATGGCACATCTCCAATGGAGCTACGGTTAATTAATTACGACCTAAACCGTTTCTATCATGTTGACACGCAAACCGATGCAAACAACACATTAAACAGTTTTAAATATGCATGAGAATGGGAATATATTAATCTACGTGAAAATCTGGTCAAGTTACATATATAACTCTATGCGATCCGATGCACGGATTTAAAACTACGGTCGTTTTGAAATCATGCCTTTTTTGAAAAAGAATAAATCGCACGTAAAAATAAAAACGACTAAGGCCGAAACTGCTATGGGCCAAAATAGCGCATGGGCACAGGTTAATTAAAATGCACGCGGGGGGGGGGGGAATAGTCGCGCGCTCACCAGAGGAGAGGAGGCGGCCTGCGCCGGCTGTCGTGGGCTGGGCCGCGGGATGCGAGCGGCTGGGCCGTGCAGGGCTGCGGAGGTAGGCTGGCCTACTGGACTGGTCCATGCAGGGCGACGGGAGGCCGGACCTGGTCTTGCTGCGGTCAACGGGGCAGGGAGCGAGCGAGCTCGCGCTCGGGGCCATCGTGCTCCTCCCGCACCGAGGAAGCGGCGGCGCACGGGAACCTCCGACGAGGCAGGGACGCGGGGAAGCAGCGGTTCGGCCATGGGAGGACGCTGGGAGCGGATCTAGGGGCGGCCGACCCATTCCCAACGGCGGCTGGCAGCCAGAGTCACGGGGCGAAGCGGGGGCCCGAGATCCACGGCAGAGGAGCTACTCGGGGTTGTGCCCACTGAGCTCGCTTCGAGCACGTGCGGCGACCGGCGAGGTCTTGGTGCGGCGGAGCTCGCGCGGGGCGGCGCACTTCGGTAGCGATGGTCGCCGGCGGGCCTAGGCGGCGGGGCACGATGGAAGCGGCTGCTGTGAGGGCTCTGCCCGCGAGAACAGCTAGCTGGAGGAGGGGGAGCTGGGGCGATTCGAGCCCAGGCGGGCCCGAACTGGGTCTCGTGGGCCGGTGGCGGTTGGGGGAAGGAGGGGCCGCGGGGCTGGATCGGTGGCGGCTAGGGTTTTGGGGGCAGCGCAGATAATGAGGAGGAGAGAGGGATAGACTAAAATGGCACGGGAGACCCTTCCTTTTATGGAAGGTAGGTCTAGGGCTAGGTTTTTTGTCTGTTTTCGGGGCGTTCGATCTCGATCGGACGGCTCTGGTCGCGGGGTTGGCTAGGATGGGTTTGGTGGGCTATGTAGAGGGGGCTAGCCGGAGATGCGAGGGAAAATGGGCACCCGGCGATAGAGTTTCAAAACAACAAAAGCCGTTCGACGATAAACCGAAGACGATGCCGCTACGGTCGATCGTTCGGGTGTCAAACGGACTCCGATTAGGATGAAATTCGTCAGGTGGCCTACCTACATTAATATAAGACCGCACGCCAAGTTTCAACCCAATCCGAGAATATTTTATGGACACTTTTAAAAACAATATTTTATCGATGCCGCAGGCGCGTGCATGTGTGGTCGAGCTCAAAACGTACAACGACGAACATGGAGAGAACCAACAACTAATAACAGACGCAGGTTTTGAAAACTGGCGGCAACAGAGTGTTGATGCAATGCAGATGATGCGCATGATGTGTTGATGAATGCAAGAGACAAATGAACCACACGACGAGAACGGAATAAAAATGGGCATCTTCTGGGGCATCATTCTCGGGTTCTCACAACTCTCCTACACTAACAAGAGATCTCGCCCTGAGAACTAAGAATGAAAGGGGGAGAGGAATAGAAAGAGGTAAAACTTAGTCGCTTCTTCGACAAAGGAGTGAAACCAACGATCCTTGAAGGTTGCAAGGAGATGAGGAATGATATGGGAAACAACAAGAATTCACTCAAAATTTCGACAGCACTTCGGTAGGAAAAAGAGGACAAAATTTTGATAAGATGGAAAGATCTTGAGAAGATTCACAACAAAGTAACTAAATTGAATAATCAAGGAGAGAACATGGTCTTGAAAGAACAAGATGATAGATTGAAGAGAGCAACATCACAACAACTCCTGAACAAGAGAATAAAAAACTAGATCATTGGGAAGAAGAGAATGGAGAAGAAAATGACAACTTGCACCACAATTGAATTGAAGAGCAACGTGACAAGAAGAATTGAACGGAGTTGTTGACAACCCAAAAAGGGAAAGAACAAGCTTGTAGTGGACTTATGAAAACCATCTCAACAATTATGAGGTGACAACCAGCCACTAACGTAACAAGGATTGATTGGATGCAACAAGAAAGGCAAAACTTCTTACACCAAGAGGATACATTGAAAACTTGGATCAATGATAATCACCATAATAGCAACAATCCTTAGGAAAAGCTTTAGGTGAAATCTAATCCAAGATAACTCAATGAAGCACCCATGGATTGAAAATATCTCATGATCATAGAATTGGTGGGTTTAAATATCTCATTCTTGAAATAACTCCCTTCAAGGCTCGTCCACTAACAAGAATGCTATAACACCACCTCAAAAGATGAAGGAGGAAGAATTTCACTTTGAAATGCAAGATAAAGAATACTTGAGGTTCTCCAACAAGAATCTTGAAGAACACATTGAGAATGAATGAAATCTTGAAGAACCAGGAAGACAAACCTCCGTTTACAAGAGAATGATGCAAGGATATGAAGGATGAAAAGAATAAGATTTAGGCCCTCCATGACTTAGATGAAGCTTCACAAAGAGATACTTAAGAAAACTTGGAACTCCGGAAAAGAAAAGATGAGCACTTGAGAAAAGAATTGATATCATGAGCCACTCTGGAAGAAGAACTGAAATCACTTTGGGAGAACAATAATAAGAATTATGTTATGCTTATCCTTCATCAAGTTAAATTGATGACAATCACGGATTTAGCATACCACTTATTCTTCTTGAAAAGATTGAAAAGAGATAGAGATAGGGCACAAACTCGAAGAAGCTTTGAACGAACCACCGATAGAATTTCAAATGAGAGGGAAAACTTTGAATGAATGGAGATACATGAGAGCTACGAGATCATGATCCACCTAGAAGTAAACTTGAACAAGGCACCAAAATAACTGAGAGACGAATGAAGATACATCAATTTAGAAGAATTTGAGGATGAGAGCTGAAATCTAAGAACGAAGAAATATTCTGAAATGATAGCCTTCGGAGGATCGAGAATAAAAACAAATCTAAAATGCACCGGACAGCAAGAAAGGGATTTCTCATGATCGAGAACAATTCAAGATGATAACACAAAGCTGAAATGATGATTCTTCAAAAGAATGGAAAATATTTGAGAGAAGCACTCGTCGTCTTCCAAGTCGGAAATGACGAGGAGAACACCACCAAGATTACTGAGACACTCTGGAATAATGAAGAATGAAAGGTTGAGCCAAAGATGAGAATAAATCCGAATAGATCTTGGAGAATGAAAATGACTGATGGAATCCATACTTACGTCATGATTGAAAAGAATTACATGTCACAACCCTAGTTTCACTTTGCTTGCCAAGCATTCATGCATGCATATTTAAATTCTTTTAAATTTGAAATGGGGAAGTGATCAAGCCTCAGGAACCAAAGTTTTGTGAAATATGCAATAGAAAAATTCCGTCAAATAGTTCCAGAAAAATGTCCCTTGTTTTCCAATAAATTATTGGCATGATATAAAAGTGTCACCCAATACTTTTGGATTAGAGAAACATTTATTTTGGACCTTTCATTTAATCTAACAATTATTTGCAATGGAATTATATTTGGTATATATAAAATATAGTTTCATAAACTCTAAAAATAATTGTGTGGCACTAGATAATTATTTTATGTCACATAAAATATTATTAGGATTTTATAAAAATGATTTGAATTTATTTTCAAATCAAAACAAATGCCAAGAAGAAAGAAATAATAGAAACACAATAAAAAAAGGAGAAGAAGCTTACGTGGGCCTTCCTATAGCAGAAGCCAGCCCAGCCCAAAGGGGTAGGCTCGTCTTCTACCTCTGCCACTAGGCAGAGGCGAAGCCGAGCACGGTCAGCGTCGCTCGAGCTCCAGCTTCGCCGTGGCGGCCTCCCCCGTGTCGCTATCTTCACGCCTGGAGATGCCCGAGAGCCTGCTCTATCCATTCCCCCCCCCCTCTGCTCTGCTCTCCTTGCCGCCATTAACGAGATCGGCCCGAGCTCCGGCAAAGCCTCTGCGGCCACATCGACGCCTCCTCGACCGGCTCATCAGCCCCGCCACAACGAGAAGCACCTCCCTACTAGAGGAATCGAACCGCAGGCCCCCGCAGCACCGCCTCCATCACCGTCTTCAACCTCCGGGCACCGGAGCTCTCATCGTTGATTCGCCCTGCCCCGAGCTCCCCCTCCTTCTTTGTTGCCTAAAATGGATTCGTAGTGAGCGCCTGATCATTTTCCCTCTTTTCCACTGCTCTCCCGTGCTCCCTAGCACCGTGCCCGTCAAGGCCGAGCTCCAGCCACCGCGCGCCTTGTCTCCGGCACCAGCTCCGGCCACCCTAGCCCCTCCTGCTACCCCCTCGAGGATGAGCCGCTTCGCCAGCATCCCGCAACCGCAAACCGCATGCAAAATGGACCTCCGTAGCGCCGGTTAGGGCAACTCCGGTGAGCCCTCCGCCGCTGCTAAGTCGCCGGCAACCACCCTCCTAGACCGCCTGGTTGATCTGCTGACGCAGGGATGACATGAGCCTGGAGCAGTAAATCTATTTTTGATTTTAAATAATTCCAGAAAAATAGCAGAACTTTGGAAATTCATAGAAATTAAAATATAACTCGGATGAAAATAATTTACACATGAAAAATTATCAGAAAAATGCAAGGAATCCAATGGTACCATTTTCATGCATGTTTGAGCAATTTAAACTTACTGAATAGGACACTTACATAACAGGCATATAAATACTTATATTGGAGTTTAGAAATGATCTATATTGATCAATTAAACCCCAATTAACTTGTGATCACTTGCATTAGATAAAACCAGCATTATGTTAACATGCCATGCTCATGCATCATTGTGAAGCATTTTCCATGCCTAATTTGTTCTCTGTTGATTTTATTGATAGACCTTGCGATATGTAGTTATCACCATCATCGAAGAACAACATAGTTCTTCTGATCAACAGGCAAGCAAAACCCCCTTGAGCATTTCGATACAATCCCACTCTCTCGCTCTTGCTCTCATTTCAATGCATTAGGACATAAAGATTCAACTTCTACTTATGTTACGGTAGATGAACCCATTCATTTGCATGACCTGTCTTTGTCACAGTAAATAGCTAAACAAAGCAACCTAGCATACCTGGTAGATGCTTGAGCCATGTTGTGCCATTACCCTGATATGCTTGCTATGCTTAGTGTTGAGCTGGTCTGATCATCTGGATGATGAATTGGAATGATCATGTCCTACATTTGAGAGTTAAGTGTGTGAACCTGTTTTGGTAAAGGTAGCGATGAGAGGCCATGTAGGAGTACATGGTGGGTTGTCTCATTGTCGCCGCACTTAGGACCTGAGATCTTGTGTTGGTGTTCCAAGACAAGCTACTACCGCACATTGGGTTCCAGTAACTCGACCCCTCTCGGCCTATTAACTACTTTGTTCTCAGTCCAGGAGTCGCAATAGTTCGAAATGTACATAGGTTGTGGCATGGCCTGCTAAGTGGATGAACGTCCCAATCGGGACTAGCTTGGGGCCCTGCTCACATCGTTTGAGATCATGTTGGAAACCCCGGTCGGACTTCCATCATGGGTTCCAACTCAGATAGGCGACTGCCTTGGGCGTGAGTCATTGTAGGTTAATGTCTGCGGCCGACTCCCTCGCTGGGTTTCCGCTTGAAGGTTGTCGAGGTGCTTGTTTTTATGTTCACTTGGCGATAAGTGGCGGGAGCATGTGTTACGAAGTACACCACTGTAGGGTAATTATCTATTCGAATAGTCGTGTCCTCGGATATGGACTACTTGAATACTTACATGGTTCATACATAACTTTTATGGATACTTTAAAATGGTCCAGATAAGTGTGAGTGCTATGGATGGCCTTCTCGTAGGATGACGAGAGAGGGTCCATGGTGGTGTATTGATGTGGTGGATATGTGGACTCGTGTGCGCTCTCTCGTAGGGAGATGAGAGAGGTATAAAACATTGTTGTAGTTTAGGTTAGCCAAAGGTCAAAGCTGGCTTTTCTGCAGTAAACCCCACAACCCCGTTCATTGATACATGATGCATATGTAGTTAGTTCTGATGTAAGTCCTATTGAGTACCTTCGTACTCACTGTTGCTTATTTTCATTTTTGCAGAGATACACGTTGTTCTCTCTACGTTTTCCCGTTGACGGTAACATTGATGGAATAGCTTGGGAACCCAGATAGTGGTCTGGCTCCTATGGTAGGGTCGTTGTAGCTTTTCAGGCTCTTCCAGCCGCTTATAATAGATGTGTGTACCCAGACATGTAACTTCTGCTTCATGCTTGTATTCTCTGAATGTTGGGTCATGTGACCCCTCTGTTTGTAACATTATACTATGTTGGCTCTTCGGATCTTATTAATTAAATGATGAGTCATAGAGTTATGTTGTGATGCCATTGTTGTATCTACACATATCATGCATATTGTGTGTATGATTGAAATGCATTGGTATGTGTGGGGTTTGACACCTAGTTGTGTGCCTGTAGAGTACTCTTTACAGGGAAATGCCTCTTTGTGCTTCCACCGAGCCTTGGTAGCTTCCTATTGCTCCAGACACATTGATTGACCGACATGTATGCTTCTCTGCTGCTCTGTCTGTCCCCTCGGGGAAATGTCACGCGGTGTAATGGAGTCCATGTAGCTTGCTACGACTCGTCTACACACGCTGTTGACCGACATCTGCTTTGCTGGGTTATGTATGCCTGTCCCTGTACAGATGTGCCACTTGGGTTTATAGCTAGCCATGTCGACCCGGGTTCTCTGACATATAATTGCTGGCGACATAGTCATATACGTGAGCCAAAAGGAGCAAACGGTCCCGACCAAGGTAAGGTGGCAGCCGTGGTGATTACCATGCGTGAGGCCACAAAGGGATATGATGTGTGACAAGCTGGAATTGTATGGCTTAGGATCGGGGTCCCGACAACGTTGGTATCAGAGCTTCACTATCTGTAGGATTACCAAGCTAAACTTGTCGATGTTGAGTCTAGTAACACTATAGCTATATAAGGGAATTAAGTGTGGAAGGGAACGTAAGGTTCTTTTTACTTCTTTCCTCAAGTCACTCTATTTTGAGTCACCCTCTTCTCTTCTACGGGGATTAAGGACTAGGCTTCTTACCTATGTGCTAGGATGATGAGTTACTGAACCATGGACTTATAGGATGGTCGTGTGTCAATCCTGTTTCCATCAGAATTGTGAGAAGTGATGCCCATGTTCTTGCTGCACCTTGAACCCATGATGTTGAGTTGTCATGTTGCCCAAATCTCTTGCAGGTTGCCTCATATTTCATGCCGGTACAGCCGTTATGTTGTCCGATTTTCCCTAGGATTGTGGTGTTTTAGCGTTCTTCCTTGTTCCTGAACCCTGGTTGTTTCCTTCAGGATGTCGCCAGTAATCCGGAAGTCTGCTGGTCGTGGTCTGAATCATGCAGATGGTAGGGATGAAGAAGGTCTTCGCGATCCGCCTTTGATTACAGAGGTTATGTTAGAAATGGAGAGGAATAAGTGTGCCTCCAACCGTCTATTGGAGCACATTGAGCAGAATACAACCTATCACCGCAATGAGCTAGTATCCATCAGAGACTTCATCAAATTGAATCCGCCCACCTTCCATCATTCCAATGAGCCACTAGATGCAGATGATTGGCTCCAAAGTATCAACAACAAGCTGTGTTATGCAAACGTGGCTGAAGGAGACAAGGTTACTTATGGCACATATCACCTTGAAGGTTCTGCTAGCCTATGGTGGGAGAACTTTGAGGCCATGTGTCATGCAGGCCAAGTTACTTCATGGAAGGAGTTCTGTGAAGCTTTTCGTGAGCATCATATTCCGCAGGCCCTGATAGACCAGAAGCAATAGGCCTTCTGCAATTGTTCTCAAGATAAGATGGATGTGGTTGCTTATAGATGTGAGTTTGGACGCCTCGCGCGTTATGCACCATAAAAAGTATCCACAGATGCCAAGAAGCAAGCTAGATTCAGGAAAGGTCTTAACCCAAAGCTTTGCCATGATCTCAGTCTGCATGAGTTCATCGGTTTCGAGGTTCTTGTGAACAAAGCCATCCAAGCAGAATGACCTACGAGGAATCTTGCAAGCACAACCGTGATGTTGGATCATCTTCAATTTCTATGTCTCACAAGCGTGGGATATGGATCCCGAATGCAGCTCTTCCTCCGAGATATGTGCCGAGGCCATCTTATGTGGCGCCCCGATTGCCGATGCCAAGTGTTCCCCAAAACAACCTCATCAACCAAGTGTTCAACCCAGATCCACGTCCTATTTATGGAGCATGCTTCAAGTGTAGCCGACCAGGACACTATTCAACAGATTGTCCTCTGCGAGGTTATGTTCCACCCCCATCAGGAATGGGTGTTGTTCGTTGCAAGCCGCCATCAAAGAAGCTTAAGGAAAGTATAGTTGCTCCAACTTGTGCATGTGTGCACCATGTATCTGCACAAGAAGCTGAAGATGATGATGATGTCGTGCTTAAGACACTTCTTGTCAATTCTCATCCAGCTTCAGTCCTATTTGACTCAGGAGCATCCCGCTCCTTCATCTCTGAACGTTATGCCTTCTTCCATAACATTGCTTTCGAAGATATGCCCATCCCATTAGTAATTCCGGCACCAGGTTCCAAATGGAAAACTAATGCAGTAAGCCATGCGAACCAAATCCTTGTCGATGGTTTAGTATTCCTTGCTTCTCTAATAGCCCTCAAGAGTTCAGATATCAATATCATTTTGGAGATGGACTGGATGTCAGCTCATCATGCCAAAATTTATTTTTTCTCTAGGACTGTTCAGCTTACCCATCCTTCTGGCCAGATAGCCAATGTCTCGTCTGGTATTTCAAAATGCCAAATTTATGCCCTCAATGCCAATCCCCTTCCAGACCTTGAAAATATTCCGGTAGTCCGTGACTTCTCGGATGTTTTTCCAGAGGAACTGCCAGGTGTTCCACCTGACAGGGAAGTAGAGTTTATCATAGAACTTGTTCCAGGAACATCTCCAATTGATAGAAGACCCTATAAGATGTCTCCCCAAGATTTAGCTGAGCTTAAGATCCAACTCGATGAATCTTCAAAGAAAGGTTTCATCCATCCTAGTTCTTCTCCTTGGGCTTGTCTTGTCCTCTTCGTCAAGAAGAAGGATGGTACGAATCGGATGGTTGTAGATTATCGACCGGTTAACCTGGTTACGATAAAGAACAAATATCCGCTCCCTATGATCAACAATCTGTATGATCAGCTCGCTGGATCTGCAGTCTTTTCCAAGTTGGATTTGAGATTAGGTTATCATCAAATCAAAATTAGGAACGGGGACATTCCTAAGACGGCCTTTGTCACTCGCTATGGCCAATACGAGTACACTGTCATGTCCTTCGGTCTAACCAATGCCCCAGTCACCTTCTCTCGCTTAATGAATTCGATCTTCATGGAGTACTTGGACAAATTCGTCGTGGTTTACCTCGATGATATTCTGATTTACTCGAAGAACGAAGAAGAACATGCCGAGCATCTTAGGCTGATATTGATGAAACTTCGAGAGCATCGCCTTTACGCCAAATTCTCTAAATGTGAATTCTGGTTGCCATAAGTGACCTATCTAGGCCACGTAATTTATGCGAAGGGTATTGCTGTCAATCCCGAGAGAGTTTAGGCCGTTCTTGATTGGACTCCACCTGCATCGGTGAAGCAAGTTAGGAGTTTCCTTGGCTTAGTGAGCTATTGTCGCCATTTCGTTGAGAACTTCTACAAAGTTGCCAAACCTCTAACTGAACTCCTCAATATAGATAAGAAGTTCGAGTGGACCCCTGATAACCCACAAGTATAGGGGATCACAATAGTTTTCGAGGGTAGAGTATTCAACCCAAATTTAATGATTCGACTCAAGGGGAAGCCAAAAAATATTCTCAAGTATTAGCAGTTGAGTCGTCAATTCAACCACACCTGAAAGATTTAGTATCTGCAGCAAAGTATCAGTAGCAAGGTAGTATGATAACAGCAGTAGCAACAGTAACCAGTAGCAGCAAAGTAACAGCAGTAGCAACAGAGTAATAGTAGCAGAAGTGACAGCAGTAGTGGCAAAGCAACGTAGCAGCAGTGACAGAAGTAGCGGCAAAGTAACATAGCAAGGACCAGTAAGAAAAACTCGTAAGCATTGGATCGTTGATGGATGATTATGCCGATGCTATTCATCATGCAACAGTTATAACACGGAGAGATATGTAACTAGCTCTAGTTCGTCAATCTAATGTAGGCATGTATTCCGTATGTAGTCATACATGCTTAGGAAAAAGAACTTGCATGACATCTATTGTCCATCCCTCCCGTAGCAGCGGGGTCCTAATGGAAACTACGGGATATTAAGGTTCTCCTTTTAATAAAGAACCGGACCAATGCAATAACACTTAGTGAATACATGAACTCCTCAAACTATGGTCATCTCCGGGAGTGGTTCCGGACATTGTTACTCTGGGGTTGTCGGGTCATAACACATAGTAGGTGACTACAACTTGCAAGATAGGATCTAAAACACACACATATATTGGCGACAACATAATAGGTTCAGATCTGAAATCATGGCACTCGGGCCCTAGTGACAAGCATTAAGCATGGCAAAGTAGTAGCAACATCAATCTCAGAACATAGTGGATACTAGGGATCAATCCCCGTCAAAACTAACTCAATTACATGATAGATCTCATCCAACCCATCACCGTCCAGCAAGCCTACGATGAGATTACTCACGAACGGTGAAGAGCATCATGGAATTGGCGATGAAGGAAGGTTGGTGATGACGATGGCGACGATCTCCCCTCTCCGGAGCCTAGAACGGACTTCAGATCTGTCCTCGACATGAAGAACAGGAGGTGGCGGCACCTCCATATCGTAAAACGCGATGAACTCTTCTCCCTGAATTTTTACCGGACGAAACGGACTAAATAGAGCTGGATTTGGAGGCGGTGGAGTGTTGTGGGCCCCACAAGCCTGCTAGGCGCGACCAGGGGGCTCATGCCTGGTGGGCTTGTGGGCTCATAGCTCCACTTCCTCTGCTGATTCTTGCGCCAGTATTTTTCATAAATTCCACAAAAATTCTCCGTAAATTTTTAGGTCATTCCGAGAACTGTTAATTCTGCGCGAAAACAACACCATGGCAATTCTGCTGAAAATAGCGTTAGTCCGGGTTACTTCCATTCAAATCATGCAAACTAGAGTCCAAAACAAGGGCAAAAGAGTTCGGAAAAGTAGATACGATGGAGACATATCAACTCCCCCAAGCTTAAAGTCTTGCTTGTCCTCAATCAATTCAGTTGGCAAACTGAAAGAGACAAAAGAAAAACTTTTATGAACTCTGTTTGATCTTGTTGTTGTAACTATGTCTAACTCATAACCAGAATTTCAGCAAGATCACAAGCAAACCACATAAGCAAATGACATCTAGATCTCACGGTAAACTCATATCAATGGCATAATCAACTAGTGAGAAAATAATAATAAGTCTCAGACGTCAACACTTCAATCAAAACAATCATGAAGCAATATGAACAGATGGTATCTCGCTAGCTCTTTCTGAGACCGCAAAACATAAATGCAAAGCACCTTCAAAGACCAAGGGCTGACTAAACATTGTAATTCATGGCAAAGAAGATTTAGTCACAGTCATACTCAACACAGTTAAAAGCAAAGCATAAAAATGAAAGAGGTGCTCTCTAATTGGTGCTTTTATAAGAGGAGGATGACTGAACAGGAACATAAATAGACAGGCCCTTCGCAGAGGGGAGCATTGATTTGCAGAGGTGCCAGAGCTCAAGCTTTGAAAACAGAGATAATAATTTTGGGTGGCATGCTTTCATTGTCAACGCAATGACTAAGAGTTCTCACCATCTTCCACGCTACACATGCTATAGGTGGTTCACAAACAGAAAAGTAAAGTTTTGACTCCCCCACCATAGATCAATCACACTCCATGAATATCCGAATACTCAGGTGCCGTCCATACCAACATCAATCCAGGGGGAGTTTGTTTGCAATTATCTTTTCGATCTGAGCATGGAACTGGGCATTACAATTACCGGTCCCTTTCTCGTGAATGATAGTGAATAAACACATATCCAGGATAACAAGCCTAGCATGGAAGATACTGATAGCCTCCTGTCACCACATGAGCGGTTCGGGCATGCAAAACATATTATTTCTTGAAGGTTTAGAGAGTGGCACATGCAAATTTACTTGGAACGGCAGGTAGATACCGCATATAGGTAGGTATGGTGGACTCATATGGAACAACTTTGGGTTTATGGAAGTTGATGCACAAGTAGTATTCCCGCTTAGTACAATTGAAGGCTAGCAAAAAACTGGGAAGCGACCAACTAGAGAGCGACAACAGTCATCAAAATGCATTGAGATTAACCAACATTGAGTGCAAGTATGAGTAAGACATAAATCACCATGAACATGAATATCATAGAGGCTATGTTGATTTTGTTTCAACTACATGCATGAACATGCGCCAATTCAAGCCACTTGAATCATTCAAAGGAGGATACCATCCTATCATACTACATCATAGTCATCTCAACATTCATGTGGGCATCCAAGACAAACCATTATAAGCTCCTAGCTAAGTAAGCATGGCATCAGCAACTATAATCTCTAAGTTTTCATTGCAAACATGTTTCTCTCACAACGAAGCTGAATCACGAACGATGAGCTAGTCATATTTACAAAAACAAAATAGATCGAGTTCATACCAACTTTTCCAGGCTCAGTCACTTCATCATATATCGTCATTATTGTCTTTCACTTGCACGATCGAATGATGTGAACAATAATAAGAGTGCTTGTGCATTGGACTAAGCTGGAATCTGCAAGCAGACACAAAGGAGAAGACAAAGTAATATGGCTCTTTTAACAGATAAACAGATATGCATGCGAGAGCCACTAAACATTGTAACCATGGTCTTCTACCTTGATGCAAAGAAAAAGAAAACTATTTACACGGGAAAGCTCCCAACAAGCAAAAGAAGAACAAGAAAATCTTTTTGGGTTTTCTCAAACTAGACAGACACACGAAAAGAAAACGAGAAAAAGAAAATAGACTAGCATGGATGATACAGTGGAGAAGTGTGAACACCGATAAACAAAGTGAAAGCATAAGCAAGAATATAAAGTCGGTGAGAAACACGTACTCCCCCAAGCTTAGGCTTTTGGCCTAAGTTGGTCTACTCCCAAGGATCGTCCGGGCGATACCCAAAATCATAATGGGGGTTGTACGGGAGTGCTGCAGCCACTGCCTGAATACCTGCCTCACGGAGGCGAGCAGCCTTTGCCTCCCTCTCATACTCCTCTGCCTCTCCTCTGGTTATGTAATATCTCCATTTTACCTGAAAGTCAAAGAAGGCAAGAGCAGGAAGGGTAATATGGAAAACACGATGTCGGTTAAATATTAAACGGTATAGGAGGGATTCATCATCTCTCTCAAGGAACTGGTAGCGTGTCAAAGCGACACGGTCAAAAAAAGCTGTATGGAGCGGGGGATCTCCTTCGCGGATAGGTACTCCAAGAAAATTTGCTATGCCAGTGGCATAGATCCCACCAAAGAAATCCCCTTCATTAGCATTATTATTTAGCATCCTTGCTATTATAGCTCCCATGTTGAAACTTCTATCACCCATTACTGTGCTCTTAAGAATACTAGGGTCGGGTGCGCAGAGGTGACAATGCTCAATCTTGCCATTAATGCATCTGCCTATGAAGAGGGCAAAGTAATGCAAGGCAGGAAAATGAATGCTCCCCATGGTAGCCTGTGTAATATCTCTAGTTTCTCCAACAGTTATACCAGAGAACAAATCTCTAACCGAAGACTTAGGAGGATCATTGAGACTACCCCAAATAGGTATCTTGCAAATTCTATTGAAATCCTCTAAATCTATGGTATACGATTTGTCATAGAGATCAAACAGTACAAATGTATCACGGCCAACTGAAAATTTGAATCTACAAACAAAAGAGGCAGTGAGAGCAACTTACTGTTCACATTTATCGGAGATGAATTCTTCGAGTCCAACGTTGTGAACAAGTGTATCAAACTCGTCTTTGAAACCCGCCTCAATCATAAATTCATTAGAAGGCCATTCACATGGTTGTACCTATGCGTTCTTTGGTTGGTAAGGATCGGGTTCCCGAATCGCAAGACGGGGACATCTTTTGCTTGAGGAACCACCATGATAGTTTCTCCTCGACATCTTCCTTTTCTGAATTTTTCAGGGACTCTAAGGAAAAGTGAACAAGGCTCAACTAAACTCATAGCAACTACTCCCACAAGTGCCTAGAGGCCATATTACGCATCAAAATTACTTGGGACCAGCTAAAACTAGCATGCAAAGCTCAAGAACAGGGTCACCAAGGCAGCAAAAATACGCGAAGTATAAGGCACTAGAGCAAAAAACTAATTGGACCAATGGAGGAGTCACTTACCAAGGAGCAATTTCCCCAAAACAGTTCGGAGAATGGTGCTTTGAGCAAGGAGATCGAAAGTCCCAGCAAGAAGAGCAAGAACACGGGTTTGAGCTGCGAAACGATTTTTTCTGGAGGTAGAAGCATATGAGAGCTAGAATGAGTGGAGGGGGTGCACGTGGGCCCCACAAGCCTGGTAGGCGCGGCCAGGGGGTGCCCACGCCGCCAGGGCTTGTGGCCCATTGGTACAGCCCCGAGACTAGCTCTTCGTCTTAGTATTTTTCAAAAATTCCAGAAAAAATCATACTTGATTTTCACGGCGTTCGGAGAACTTTTATTTTCGGGGTACTTTTCCATGGGACGCTAAAACAAAAAACAGGGAAAACTAAACTAAACCTATCATTTTTCTTCTAAGCAACCAAAGGTGAAAGCTTGAAATAGAGGTTTGTGACTCCTCGATTCATCCATCTCATGGTCATCGAAAGAAATCCGTCAATGAGGTTGATCAAGTCTCCTTGAGAAACCGTTTTGAATCACAAAAGAGAACGGAGAATTTTCGAATAGTCACTAGGTTACCTCAATGGGGATGTGTATCTCCCCAGCAAGCAAATCATACTTCATCTTAACACGAGGTATATGGAATTTTCGATAGCATTCATGCAATGTACTCGATATTGTTTCTTCGGAAAGTGCACCGTATGCTCATAACTGTTGACATGGAAAGTGACATTGCCTTTGTTGCAATCTATAACAGCCCCTGCGGTGTTTAAAAAGGGTCTTCCGAAGATGACCGCTTTGGCATCGTCCTCGGGAATATCCAAGATAACAAAGTTTGTTAACATAGTGACATTAGCAACCACAAGAGGCACATCCTCGCAAATGCCGATAGGGAAAGGAGTTGATTTGTCGGCCATTTGCAGAGAGATTTCAGTGGGTGTCAACTTATCCAGTTCAAGTCTACGATAAAGAGAGAGAGGCATAACACTAACACCGGCTCCAAGGTCACATAAAGCAGTCCTAACGTAGTTACCTTTAATGGAGCAAGGTATAGTGGGCACTCCGGGATCACCTAGTTTCTTAGGAGTTCCACCCTTGAAGGTATAGTTAGCAAGCATGGTGGAAATCTCAACCTCAGGTATCCTCCTCTTATTAGTCACAATATCCTTCATGTACTTCGCATACAGAGACATTTTGAGCATATCTGTAAAACGCGTTTGCAGAAAGACAGGTCTAATCATTTCAACAAACCGCTCAAAATCCTCATCATCCTTTTTGTTGGATGGTTTGGGAGGAAAGGGCATGGGTTTCTGAACCCATGGTTCCCTTTCTTTACCATGCTTCCTAGCAGTGAAGTCATTCTTATCGTATCTTCTTTTCTTAGGTTGTGGGTTAACAAGATCAACAGGTTCAATCTCCACATCCTTATCATTGCTAGGTTGAGCATCAACATGAACATCACTATTGATATTATCATAAGGCTCATGTTCATCACCAGATTGCGTTTCAGCATCAGAGACACAGACATCGTTTGGACTCTCAGGTGTATCAGCATCTGGGTTTCTAGCGTGCAAGTTCCTATCATCTCTCTTCTTCTTTCTAGGATGACTAGGTGCATCAGTGCTAACTCCTTGAGAATCTTGTTCAATTCTCTTAGGATGAACCTCAGGATACAAAGGTTCCTGGGTAATTCTACCGCCTCTAGTGATGACTCTGGCAGAATTGTCATTCAACTCATTGAGCAAGTCATTTTGAGCCTTAAGTACTTGTTCTACCTGAGTAGTAACCATAGAGGCATGTTTACTCAGGAGCTTAAGATCATTGACATTTCTATCCACACAAGCACTTAAATGACTAAGCATACGAGCATTCTGTTCCAATTGTGTGCTAACATAATCATTGAAACTCTATTGATTGGCAACAAAGTTATCAAATTCATCCGGGCATAAGCTAGCAGGTTTATCAAAAGGAATATCACTCTCATCTAACCTACAAAGAGAATTTACTTCAACTACCTGTATCGGGTTATCAAGACCATTGATATCTTCGATAGGTGGTAGCTTTTTGACATCTTCAGATTTAATGCCTTTCTCTCGGATAGATTTCTTAGCTTCTTGCATATCTTCAGGACTGAGGAATAGAATACCTCTTTTTTCGGAGTTGGCTTAGGAGGTGGTTCGGGAATAGTCCAAGCATTCTAATTGCACAAGATGTTATTCAATAGGATCTCAGCTTGTTCTACAGTTCGTTCCCTAAAAACACAACCAGCACAACTATCTAGGTGGTCTCTAGAAGCATCGGTAAGTCCATTATAGAAGATATCAAGTATTTCATTCTTCTCAAGAGGGTGATCAGGCAAAGCATTCAGCAGCTGGACAAGCCTCCCCCAAGCTTGTGGGAGACTCTCTTCTTCAAGTTGCGCAAAGTTGTATATTTCCTGCAAGGCAGCTTGCTTCTTATGGGCAGGGAAATATTTTTCGGAGAAGTAGTAGACCATATCCTGGGGGCTACGCACACAACCAGGAGCAAGAGAAGTGAACCAAAGTCTTAGCATCATCCTTTAGCGAGAAAGGAAACAACTTGAGGATATAGTAGTGGCGGATCTTTTCCTCACTAGTGAATAGGGTGGCTATATCATGCAGTTTGGTAAGATATGCTACAACCGTTTCAGACTCATAACCGTGAAAAGGATCAGATTCGACCAGAGTAATTAACTCAGGGTCGACAGAGAATTCATAATCCTTATCGGTCACAAAGATAGGCGAAGTAGCAAACTTCGGGTCGTATTTCATCCTAGCGTTCAAAGATTTTTCTTTCCACTTGAGCAGTAATTTCTCAACATCATAGCTAACCTTACACGCAAGAAAATCCTCATCTATCAGGCAACTCATGTCTAGGGGAGCTAGTTCTAGTAGGCAAAATAGTAGGTTCTACTTCAATACTATCAGCAGTTTCAGAAGTATCATCACATCTAGCGGCAACTCTAGCAATTTGTGCATCAGGGAATGCACCTAGTGGCAAAGCAGTATCAAGCATAGCATCATCAGGAAAAGCAGTATCAAGCATAGCATTATCATAAGCATCATGGGCAGCAGAAGTAGCATAATCAAGCACGGGCAACATATCAATATTTCTAGCAGGAGATGGTGTCGGAAACTTACTCATAACTGAAGGTGAATCAAGTGCAGAGCTAGATGGCAGTTCCTTACCTGTCCTCGTAGTGGAGGGCAAGACTTTAGTTCTTGGATCTATCGGATTCCTCATAGTGACTAGCAGACGTAAATCCCAAGTGACTCAGAGAATACAGATGTGCTTCCCCGGCAACGGAGCCAGAAAAAGGCACGTTGACGGGAGACTATTCTTGACTTTGCCTTCCCCGGCAACGGGGCCAGAAAAAGGTGTTGATAACCCACAAGTACAGGGGATCGCAACAGTTTTTGAGAGTAGAGTATTCAACCCAAATTTATTGATTCGACTCAAGTGGAAGCCAAAGAATATTCTCAAGTATTAGCAGTTGAGTTGTCAATTCAACCACACCTGAAAGATTTAGTATCTGCTGCGAAGTATCAGTAGCAAGGTAGTATGATAGCAGCAGTAGCAACAGTAACCAGTAGTAGCAAAGTAACAGCAGTAGCAATAGAGTAATAGTAGCAGCAGTGATAGCAGTAGCAGCAAAGTAACGTAGCAGCAGTGACAACAACAGTGGCAAAGTAACGTAGCAAGGACCAGTAGGAAAACTCGTAGGCCTTGGATCGGTGGTGGATGATTATGCCGGAAGCTATTCATCATGCAACAGTTATAACACGGAGAGATATGTAACTAGCTCAAGTTCGTCAATCTAATGTAGTCATGTATTCTGTATGTAGTCGTACGTGCTTAGGGAAAAGAATTTGCATGAAATCTATTGTCCATCCCTCCCGTGGCAGCAGGGTCCTAATGGAAACTATGGGATATTAAGGTTCTCCTTTTAATAAAGAACCGGACCAACGCATTAACACTTAGTGAATACATGAACTCCTCAAACTATGGTCATCTCTAGGAGTGGTTCCGACTATTGTCACTCCGGGGTTGCCGGGTCATAACACATAGTAGTGAATACATGAACTCCTCAAACTATGGTCATCTCTGGGAGTGGTTCCGACTATTGTCACTCCGGGGTTGCCGGGTCATAACACATAGTAGGTGACTATAACTTGCAAGATAGGATCTAAAACACACATATATTGGCGACAACATAATAGGTTCAGATCTGAAATCATGGCACTCGGGCCCTAGTGACAACCATTAGGCATGGCAAAGTAGTAGCAACATCAATCTCAGAACATAGTGGATACTAGGGATCAATCCCCATCAAAACTAACTCGATTACATGATAGATCTCATCCAACCCATCACCGTCCAGCAAGCCTACGATGAGATTACTCACGAACGGTGAAGAGCATCATGGAATTGGCGATGAAGGAAGGTTGGTGATGACGATGGCGACGATCTCCCCTCTCCGGAGCCCAGAACGGACTCCAGATTTGCCCTCCAGATGAAGAACAGGAGGTGGCGGCGCCTCTTGATCATAAAACGCGATGAAGTCTTCTCCCTGATTTTTTTCCAGACGAAACGGACTAAATAGAGCTAGATTTGGAGGCGGTGGAGCGTTGTGGGCACCACAAGCCTGGCAGGCGCGGCCAGGGGGGGCGCGCCTGGTGGGCTTGTGGGCTCATAGCTCCACTTCCTCCGCTGATTCTTGCGCCAGTATTTTTCATAAATTCCACAAAAATTCTCCGTAAATTTTCAGGTCATTCCGAGAACTTTTATTTCTGCGCAAAAACAACACCATGGCAATTCTGCTGAAAATAACGTTAGTCGGGTTAGTTCCATTCAAATCATGCAAATTAGAGTCCATAACAAGGGCAAAAGAGTTCATAAAAGTAGATACGATGGAGACGTATCAACCCCACGGTGTCAGGAAAGTTTTGAGGAGTTGAAAAGACGACTGACTACTGCCCCGGTACTTGTGCCCCCGGATTTCAAAAAGGACTTTATTATATTCTGTGATGCCTCGCGTGAAGGACTTGGATGCATTCTTATGCAAGATCGTCATGTGATTGCCTACGCATCTTGACAGTTGCGTCCACACGAGGAGAATTATCCAACACATGATCTGGAACTTGCTGCTATAGTTTATGCACTGTTAACCTGGCGACATTAACTTCTGGGTAATCATTGTGAAATATACACTGATCACCAGAGTCTCAAGTATGTATTCACCCAACCGGATTTGAATCACATGCAAATACGTTGGGTTGAGTTGACCACGGACTAAGACTTAGGAATATTTTACACCCCAGGCAAAGCCAATGTCATGGATGATGCACTAAGTCGTAAATCCTATTGTAAAAACCTCATGTTCCTACAAAGTCAACCATTTCTCCGTGAGGAATTTCGAAGATTAATCTTCACATTGTTCCTCAAGGATTCCTTTCCACCTTGGTGGCGAAACCAACTCTTGAGGATCAGATAATAGAAGCTCAGAAACATGATACGGGAATTTCCCGGATCAAGAGCAACGTTGACAAAGGAGTTGTTGGTCGTTTCTTGGTAAATGATAAAGGTGTTGTATTCTTTGAGAATCGTTTCGTGGTTCCCAAGAAGCAACAACTTCGAGAATTGATCCTCAAGGAAGCTCAGGAATCTCCTCTCACGATTCATCCTGGTAGTACTAAGATGTATCAGGACCTACGCCAGAGGTTCTGGTGGACCCGGATGAAGAGAGAAATCGCTCAATTTATTGCTAACTGTGACGTTTGTCGTCGCATTAAGGCAGAGCATCAAAGGCCCGCTGGCACCCTTCAGCCCTTGGTTATTCCCGAGTGGAAATGGGACAAGGTCGGTATGGATTTCATCACCAGCTTTCCAAATACTAAGAAAGGGAATGATGCCATCTTCGTGGTCATCGATCATCTTTCGAAAGTCGCTCATTTCCTTCCAGTTCGAGAGAGTATAACTGCTAGTCAGTTAGCAGACCTATATATTTCTCGAATAGTTTCCCTTCATGGTGTTCCTTTGGAAATCAATTCAGACCATGGAAGTCTTTTCACCTCTCGATTTTGGGAAAGTTTCCAAAATGCTATGGGAACTCATCTCTCCTTTAGCACTGCTTATCACCCTCAGTCAAGTGGTCAAGTAGAAAGAGTCAATCAAATTCTCGAGTATATGCTAAGAGCTTGTGTTATCTCATTCGAAATGAACTAGGAGAAATGTCTTCCATTCGCCGAGTTTGCTTATAACAACAGTTTCCAGTCTAGCCTGGGAAAAGCTCCTTTCGAAGTTCTGTATGGATGAAGATGTCGAACGCCATTAAACTGGTCAGAAACCGGTAAAAGACAATTCTTTGGACCGGATATGATCCAGGATGCAGAAGAGCAAGTTCGCATCATTCGTGAGAATTTAAAAACCGCCCAATCTCGTCAAAAGAGCCAATATGACCGTCGTCATAAGGAAGTAAGTTATGAAGTTGACGAGAAGGCTTACCTTCGGGTTTCACCTCTCAAGGGTACCCATCGTTTCGGTATCAAGGGCAAGTTGGCTCCTCGTTATATTGGTCCTTTCCGCATTATTGCTAAACGAGGAGAAGTTGCCTACCAATTCGAACTACCCCTGCAATTTTCCAAAGTTCATGATGTGTTCCACGTTTCTCAACTCAGGCGTTGCTTCACGGATCCTATCCGCGAAGTGCACCACGAAACGCTTGATCTCCAAGATGACCTTTCATATCAAGAATACCCTGTTCGTATTCTTGATTAAACCGAGCACAACACTCGACATCGCAACATCAAGTTTCTCAAGGTTCAGTGGTCTCATCATTCCGAGGATGAAGCAACCTAGGAGCGTGAAGATCGTCTTCGGCTTGAGTACCCCCATCTCTTCCCGACTACGCCTCAATCTCGGGACGAGATTCTTGTTTAGTGGGGTTGAGTTGTCACAGCCCTAGTTTCACTTTGCTTGCCAAGCATTCATGCATGCATATTTAAATTATTTTAAATTTGAAATGGGGAAGTGATCTAGCCTCACAAACCAAAGTTTTGTTAAATATGCAATATAAAAATTGCTTCAAATAGTTCCAGAAAATGTCCCTGGTTTTCCAATAAATTATTGGCATGATATAAAAGTGTCAACCAATATTTTTGGATCACAGAAACATTTATTTTGGACCTTTGATTTAATCTAACAATTATTTGCAATGGAATTATATTTGCTATATATAAAATATAGTTTCATAAACTCTGAAAATAATTGTGTGGCATTAGATAATTATTTTATGTCACATAAAAATATTATCAGGATTTTTTACAAATGCCAGAAAGAAAGAAATAGAAGAAACAAAATTAAAAAAGGAGCAAAAGCTTACCTGAGCCTTCCTGTAGCAGAAGCCAGCCTAGCCTAAAGGGGTAGGCTCGTCTTCTACCTCTGCCAGTAGGCAGAGGCGAAGCCGAGCACGGCCAGCGCCACGCCAGCTCCTGCTTTGCCGTGGCGGCCTCCCCCGCGTCGCTATCTTCTTTCCTGGAGATGCCCGAGAGCCTCCTCTATCCATCCCCCCCTTTATTCTGCTCTCCTCGCCGCCATTAACGAGATCGGCCCGAGCTCCGCCGAAGCCTCTCCAGCCACAGTGACACCTCCCTGATCGGCTCATCAGCTCCACGACCACGAGAAGCACCTCCTTGCTAGAGGAATCGAGCCGCAGGCCCCCGCAGCGCCGCCGCCATCGCCGTCTTCAACCTCCTTGCTAGTCGATTTTCCCTGCCCCGAGCTCCGCCTCCCTCTCCGTTGCCTAAAATGGATTCGTAGCGATCTCCTGATCATTTTCCCTCTTTTCCCTTTCTCTCCCGTGCTCCCTAGCACCGTGCCCATCGAGGCCGAGCTTCAGCCATCGCACGCCTCATCGCCGGTGGCAGCTCCGGCCACCCCAGTCCCTCCTGCTACCCCTTGGAGGATGAGCCGCTTCGCCAACGTCCCGCAGCCGCAAACCGCATGCAAAATGGACCTCCGTAGCACCGGTTAGAGCAACTCCGGTGAGCCCTTCGCCGCGGCTTAGTCGCCGGCGACCACCCTCCGGTGAGGGCCGACGTGGCCGGCCATTAGCGCCTAACCACCCCCCCCCCCCCCCGCAACCATTGCCAGAGGGCCCCACGCCTGGTCAAACCCCAATTAGGGGCTGGTCAGCGCGAGTTTAGCCCTCGGTCACTGACAAGTGGGCCCCACTGGTCAGGTTTGACCTGGACCGGCTGGTTGATCTGCTAACGCAGGGATGACATCAGCCTGGCGCAGTAAATCTATTTCTGATTTTAAATAATTCTAGAAAATAGAAAAACTTTGGAAATTCATAGAAATTAAAATATAACTCGGATAAAAATAATTTATATATAAAAAATTATCAGAAAAATGCAAGGAATCCATTGGTACCATTTTCATGCATGTTTGAGCAATTTAAACTTGCTGAATAGTACAATTACATAATAGGCATATAAATGCTTATATTGGAGTTTAGAATTGATCTATATTGATCAATTAAACCCCAATTAACTTGTGATCACTTGCATTAGATAAAACTAGCATCATGTTAACATGCCATGCTAATGCATCATTGTGAAGCATTTGCCGTGCCTAATTTGTTCTCTGTTGATTTTATTGATAGACCTTGCGAGATGTAGTTATCACCATCATCAAAGAACAGGTGAGTTCTTCTGATAGACAGGCAAGCAAAACCCACTTGAGAATTCCGATACAATCCCACTCTCTCGCTCTTGCTATCATTTGAATGCATTGGGACAAAAAGATTCAACTGCTACTTATGTTACGGAAGATGAACCCACTCATTTGCATAACCTGTCTTTGTCACAGTAAATAGCTAAACCAAGCAACCTAGCATACCTGGTAGATGCTTGAGCCATGTTCTACCATTACCCTGATATGCTTGCTATGCTTAGAGTTGAGCTGGTCTGATCATCTGGATGATGAATTGGAATGATCATGTCCTACAGATCAGAGTTAAGTGTGTGAACCTCTTTTGGTGAAGGTAGCGATGAGAGGCATGTAGGAGTACATGGTGTGTTGTCTCATTGTCGCCGCACTTAGGACGTGAGATCTTGTGTTGGTGTTCCAAGACTAGCTACTACCGCACATTGGGTTCCGGTAACTCGACCCCTCTCGGCCTATTAACTACTTTCTTCTTAGTCCAGGATTCCAGTAGTTCGAAACGTTCATAGGTTGTGGCACGGCCTGCTAAGTGGATGAACGGCCCAATCGGGACTAGCTTGGGGCCCTGCTCACATCATTTGAGACCATGTTGGAAACCCCGAACGAACTTCCATCATGAGTTCCAACTCAGATAGGCAACTGCCTTGGGCGTGAGTCATTGTAGGTTAACATCCGTGGCCCACTCCCTCGCTGGACTTCCACTTAAAGGTTGCCGAGGTGCTTGTTTTTATGTGCGCTTGGCGAAAGTGGCAGGAGCATGTGTGACGAAGTACACCCCTGCAGGGTAATTATCTATTTGAATAGCCGCGTCCTCGGATATGGACTACTTGGATACTTACATGGTTCATAGATAACTTTAACGGATACTTTAAAATGGTCCAGATAAGTGTGAGTGCTATGGATGGCCTTCTCGTAGGATGACGAGAGAGGATCCATGGTGGTGTATTGATGTGGTGGATATGTGGACTCGTGTGCGCTCTCTCGTAGGAGACAAGAGAGGTATAAAACATTGTTGTAGTTTAGGTTAGCCAAAGGTCAAAGCTGGCTTTTCTGCAGTAAACCCCACAAGCCCGTTCATTGATACATGATGCATATGTAGTTAGTTCTGATGTAAGTCTTGCTGAGTACCTTTGTACTCATTGTTGCTTATTTTCATTTTTGCAGAGATACACGTTGTTCTCTCTATGTTTTCCTGTTGATGTTAACATCGATGGAATAGCTTGGGAACCCAGATAGTGGTCTGGCTCCTATGGTAGGGTCGTTGTAGCTTTTCAGGCTCTTCCAGCCCCTTTTAATAGATGTTTGTACCCATACATGTAACTTCCGCTTGATGCTTGTATGCTCTGAATGTTGGGTCATGTGACCCCTCTGTTTTTAACATTATAGTATGTTGGCTCTTCGGAGCTTATTAAATAAATGACGAGTCATAGAGTTATGTTGTGATGCCATTGTTGTATCTACACATATCATGCATATTGTGTGTATGATTGAAATGCATTGGTATGTGTGGGGTTCGACACCTAGTTGTGTGTCTGTAGTAGTACTCTCTACAGGGAAATGCTTCTTTGTGCTTCCACCGAGCCTTGGTAGCTTGCTACTGCTCCGGACACATTGATTGACTAGCATGTATCCTTCTCTCCTGTTGTGTCTGTCCCCTCGGGGAAATGTCACATGGTGTAATGGAGTCCATGTAGCTTGCTACGACTCGTCTACACACGCTGTTGACCGACACCTGCTTTGCTAGGTTATGTATGCTTGTCCCTGTACAGATCTCCCACTTGGGTTTATAACTAGCCATGTCAACCCGGGTTCTCTGACATATAATTGCTGGCGACATAGTCATATACGTGAGCCAAAAGGCACAAATGGTCCCGGCCAAGGTAAGGTGGCGGCCGTGGTGATTACCGTGCGTGAGGCCACAAAGTGATATGATGTGTTACAAGCTGGAATTGTATGGCTTAGGATCGGGGTTCCGACATTAGAGATCTCCGGGAAAAGATTAGAAGAGCCAGGGAAGATCCTGGAAAAGAACATGTGGGTTATGGGCCCACTAACAGAAACACCGTTGAAACAATTGATTAGAAAAGAGAGATTGCTTGCATCGGTACAACTGAAAACTTGATGAGGTTGGGAACCTCAAAATAATTGAAAGGGTTAAAATCAAGAACTTCTGAGATATCTTCAACACTCCGGATAGAACACATATGGATGAATAACAAGAGAGGCTTGATAAGTATTTTCAAGATGGGAAAGAATTTAAAGGATGAAAAGGATATGATGAACACGAATAACTTGAATTGAATCCACCGGAAAAGAACAATAATGAAGAAATGATGAACTAGAAAGTCCTGAGAATCTTCACAATGATTCATTGGATAAGAGACAAAAAAGAAAAGATAGCGGAAGCAACAATGCACTAGGATGATAACTGAAACATTGAAGAAAAAGGGAGGGTGGAGGAGAAAACAAAGACAATTTGGGACAAATGAGATGAACTCCGGAAAGAAATGAGAGATTGATATTGCAAAAATTGGAGAGGATTGAATTCACTTGAAGAGAAGCACACCGGTTGAAAAAGAATTGACATGATGACTCCGGTTGAAAAGAATCGATAAGAGAATTTAATTGGGCAAAAGAATGTGCATTCCCATAAAAATATGAGAACACCTCTTGGAAAGAAATGAAATCACCATTTGACATAGAAGCAACTTGAATTACCATATTCCAACAAAACAAAGGATGAGGCTTACGAAACAAGCTGGAACAAATTCTTGACAAAGATTTCGCTCGATATTTTCGTGGATAGGATCGCCCGGGCTCGATCATACAGTAGCCATCATGTACAAGGCAGTGCACATGACATGCGAAGCATCCCCGAGTCGTAGAAAACTACAAGGACTCCTTAAGACACAACGAGAACCATTGTAAGACGACTCTGAACAAACAAATCCACTAGATTTCGAACCCCAACTTAACATCATGCATCTGTTGGAAGATTGTACTATAAATAACTACTTGAATTCCCACCTAAGAACTCCCGAAATTTCTGGTCATGCAATCGGGTCCACGGATACAAGGAGTAAAATCCATCACTCAACTCCTAGCAATAACACTACCTGTCCAGTGTATCATATCCGTCAGCACATAACCACAGATCTCGGAAACTCATCTATATAAGACCCTTGTAATCACAAGATACCAAGTATGGCAGTACCCTCGAACTCTTTGCACCCATACTGGGGATGTCGGGGTTATCTCGCCACTACCAATATTGAAGCAATTTCCAACATCCTTCGTTCCGAGATACTAAAAAATCTGAACGATAACGATGTGCTCAAGAATTCCCTGGAGCTCAATTCCCCGGAATAAAATCAACAAAGCAGAAGGCATCAAGTCAGAACTCGGTCACATCGACATCATATAGATTCCAAAAATATCCACGTGATCCTAAAAAAAATTGAGTCAGAAGAGGAGTGGAATTAAAATTATTACGTCAAGATTCCTCACCAGAGCATAGAATATGAGAAAAAAGAATCCTACTCTCCGATATATAACTAGATTAAAAGTAGTTTTTCACTAGACTCGACTCGGCCATGTTCGATCAATCAAGGGGGCTCCTAGGTTAGTACTGCTCTGATACCAACTTGTAACGCCCACGATGCGATCCTATCTTTATTTTGGCACGAGGGCCTTGACAGGGATAGAAACATATCTAGTCGTTTCGCAAGAATGGATATCATTACAAGTACATGTACTAGAAAGATGAGTATAAAGAGTTGGCTTACACTCGCCACAAGCTACATCAGAGTCACATCTGTATAATACATACGTTCATCATGAAGAAGAGCATGGTCCGACTAAGGACGAAAACAAACAATAAAATAAAGACGTCCATCCTTGCTATCCCAGGTTGCCGGCCTGGAACCCATCCTAGATCGATGAATAAGAAGAAGAAACTCCAAATGAACAATCAACGCACTCGCGTCAAGTAACCCATTACATGTACCTGCAACTGGCGTTGTAGTAATCTGTGAGCCACATGGACTTAGCAATCTCATTTCTGAAGGTATCAAGACTAGCAAAGCTTAATGGGTGAGGTATGGTTAAGTGGTGAGGCTGCAGCAAGCGACTAAGCATTTATTTGAGGTGGCTAACTTACGAGTACTAGAATAAAAGGGGGATGATCTACGCATAACGGACATGACTACTAATGATCAAAGGAATGATCCTGAACACCTACTTATGTCAGACATAACCCCACCGTGTTCTCGATCAGAGAAGGAGCTCACAAAAGAGACAATCACGGTTACGCACTGAGTTGGCAAGTATTAATTAAGTTTACTTCAAGTTATCTAGACCCGGATGTTAAACAAAGTTTCCACGTTGCCACATAACCGCGGGCATGGCTTTCCGAAAGATTTAACCCACCACGGGATATCCAACTCGTCCATCAGAAATTACCACAAGCCGCATAGAAAATCTCGATCATGAAACTCGTGATCTCCACGGATTCCTTAGTGGAAAACCTCAACTATGAGAAGACCCAAAGCATCGCTGGAATCCCGATGCACAAGATATTCCGTCAAAGGTAAAACTAATCCAGCAAGCCGGCCAACGTGTCGACGATTCCGATGGGAGCCGCGTATCTCGTTCTCAGAACATGACGGATAAGCTACGCGTATGGTGGCCTCATAGAAATCACCCAAGTTGCCCTCGGTTGGCCCCGCACAATGCTTTGGGTTGGACCAACACTCATGAGGAGCACTGGCTCGGGGGTTGATTAAATACTCCCTGGGTGCTGGCGGGTCCCTATGCATTTTATTAGTTATTAGGCAAATGTAGTACCAAAGTTGGAAATATGCCCTGGAGGCAATAATAAATAGTTATTATTATATTTCATGTTTAAAGATAATCATTTATTATCCGTGCTATAATTGTATTGAATGAAAATATAGATACATGTGTGGATATATAGACAAAACAATGTCCCTAGCAAGCCTCTAGTTGGCTAGCTAGTTGATCAATGATAGTCAAGGTTTTCTCACTATATGCAAGTGTTGTCACTTGATAACTAGATCACATCATTAGGAGAATCATGTGATGGACTAGATCCAAACTATGAACGTAGCATATTGATCATGTCGTTTTATTGCAATTGTTTTCTGTGTGTCAAGTATTTGTTCCTATGACCATGAGATCATATAACTCGCTGGCACCGGAGGAATACCTTGTGTGCATCAAACATCGCAATGTAACTGGGTGACTATAAAGGTGCTCTACAGGTATCTCCGAAGGTGTCCGTTGAGTCAGTATGGATGAATACTGGGATTTGTCACTCCGTGTGACGGAGAGGTATCTCAGGGCCCACTCGGCAATACAACATCACACACAAGCCTTGCAAGCAATGTGACTAAGTGTAAGTCACGGGAACTTGTATTACAGACCGAGTAAAGAGACTTGTCGGTAACGAGATTGAAATAGGTATGCAGATACCGACGATCGAATCTCGGGAAAGTAACATACCGAAGGACAAAGGGAATGACATACGGGATTATATGAATCCTTGACACCGAGGTTCAACATATAAGATCTTCTGAGAATATGTAGGATCCAATATAGGCATCCAGGTCCCGCTATTGGATATTGACCGAGGAGTGCGTCGGGTCATATCTACATAGTTCTCGAACCCGCAGGGTCTGCACACTTAAGGTTCGATGATGTTTCAAGTATAGTTGAGTTATATGTGTGGTTACTGAATGTTGTCCGGAGTCCTAGATGAGATCGCGGACGTCACTAGGGTTTCTGGAATGGTTCGGAAACGTAGATTGATATATAGGATGGTTTCATTTGGTCACCGGAAAGTTTCGGGCAATTCCGGTAGTTTACCGGGAGTGACGAATGAGTTCCGGGTGTTCACCGGAAGGGGCCCACTCACCCGGGAGTGAGCCCAAGGCCCTAGGGTGGCGCACCAAGTCCCTAGTGGGATGGTGGAGTCAGCCCAAGAGGGCTATGGCGCCACATAAGAAAATACCAATAGAAAAACAAAAATAAAAGGAAAGAGGGAGGTGGGAAGGAAGATGAGGACTCCTCCTTCCCAAACCGAATTGGAGGAGGAGTCCTCCTCCTCCTGGCGGGCAGCGCACCATGAGGGCGTTGTCCCTCAAGGCTAGCCCCTCCCCCTCCCTCCTACATATAATGGTGGTTTAGGGGTTTTTGAGACACAACTTTGCCACGTGCAACTCTAGCCTATACCACATAGTTTTACCTCTAGATCGGATTTCTACGAAGCTCGGGTGGAGCCCTGCAGGAGTATATCATCACCACCACTGGAGCGCCATCACGCTTCTGGAGAACTCATTCTACTTCTCCATCTTGCTTGCTGGATCAAGAAGGCCGAGATCATCGTCGAGTTGTACATGTGCTGAACGCGGAGGTGTCGTCCGTTCGGCGCTAGATCGGAATGGATCGTGGGACGGATCGCGGTGCAGTTCGTGGGATGGTTCGAGGGACATGTAGACGTTCCGCTACATCAATCGCGTTTATTAACGCTTCTCGATGTGCGATCTACAAGGGTACGTAGATCTAATCTCCACTTGTAGATGGACATACCATGATAGGTCTTCGTGTGCGTAGGAATTTTTTTTCCCATGCAACGTTCCCCAACAGTGGCATCATGAGCTAGTCCATGCGTAGATGTTATATCAAGTAAAACACAAAAGGTTTTGTGGACGGTGATGTTCGATTTGCTGCCCTCCTTAGTCTTTTCTCAATTCGGCGGTATTCTTGGATTGAAGCGGCCCGGACCGACATAACTCGTACGCTTACGAGAGACTGGTTTCATCGATTGACATGCAACCTCGTTGCATAAATATGACTGGCGGGGGTCGCTTTCTTCAACTTTAGTTGAATTTGTTTTGCCCGAGGCGGTCCTTGGAGAGGTTAAATAGCAATTTGCACATCTCCGTTGTGTTTTTTGCGTAAGTAAGATGCGATCATACTAGATACCCATAGCAGCCACGTCAAACATGCAACAACAAATTAGAGGACGTCTAACTTGTTTTTGCAGGGTATGCTTGTGATATGATATGGCCAATGACGTGATGTGATATATTGGATGTATGAGCTGATCATGTTGTAATAGTTAATATCGAATTGCACGTCGATACTACGGCAACCGGCAGGAGCCATAGGGTTGTCTTTGAACTAACGTTTGTGTTTGCACATGCGTTTACTATATTGCTAGGTCGTAGCTTTAGTAGTAATAGCATAGATAACACGACAACCTCGATAGCGACACATTGATGGAGATCATGATGATGAAGATCATGGTGTGGCATCGGTGACAAGAAGATCTTGCCGGTGCTTTGGTGATGGAGATCAAGAAGCACAAGATGATGGCCATATCATGTCACTTATGAATTGCATGTGATCTTAATCCTTTTCTGCACCTTATTTTTCTTAGAACGACGGTAGCATTATAAGGTGATCTCTCGCTAAAATTTCAAGACGAAATTGTGTTCTCCCCGACTGTGCACCGTTGCGACAGTTCATCGTTTCAAGACACCACGTGATGATCGGGTGTGATAGACTCAACGTTCACAGACAACGGGTGCAAAACAGTTGCACGCGCGGAACACACGGGTTAAACTTGACGAGCCTAGCATGTGCAGACATGGCCTCAGAACACATGAGACTGAAAGGTCGAGCATGAATCGTATAGTTGATATGATTAGCATAGGGATGCTTACCACTGAAACTATTCTCAACTCACGTGATGATCGGACTTGAGTTAGTGAATTTGTATCATGTACCACTCAAATGACTAGAGAGATGTACTTTTTGAGTGGGAGTTTATTAGTAATTTGATTAATTAAACTCTAAGTATCTTGAACATAGTCTAAGTCCACTTTGCAATATTTGTGTTGTAGATCAATGGCTCACGCAACAGTCACCCTGAATTTTAATATGTTCCTAGAGAAAGCTAAGTTGAAAGATGATGGAAGCAACTTTGTAGACTGGGCTCGTAATCTTAAGTTGCTCGTGCAAGCTCGGAAGAAGAATAATTTCCTTAATGCTGCGCTAGGAGATGAACCTCCTGCTACGGCTGATCAAGATGTTAAGAATGCTTGGTTAACACGTAAGGAGGACTACTGAGTAGTTCAATGTGCAGTCTTGTATGGCTTAGAGTGAGGACTTCAACATTGCTTTGAGCGTCATGGAGCATATGAGATGTTCCAGGAGTTGAATTTTATCTTTCAGAAGAACGCCCGAATCGAGAGGCATGAGACCTCCGATAAATTCTATGCTTGCAACATGGAGGAGAATTCGTCTGTGAGTGAACATGTGCTCAAAATGTCTGGGTACTCAAACCGTCTAGCTGAGCTGGAGATTGAACTCCCGCAAGAGGCTATCAATGACAGAATTTTTCAATCACTGCCACCAAGCTACAAGAGCTTTGTGTTGAACTATAACATGCAAGGGATGAACAAGTCACCCGGCGAGTTATTCGCGATGCTGAAAGTCGAAAGAGCATCAAGTGTTGATGATCAATAAAACCACTAGTTTCAAGAGAAACGGCAAAGGCAAGAAGGGTAACTCCAAGAATAGCGGCAAGCCTGTTGCCAATCCGACGAAGAAACCCAAGGCTGGACCTAAGCTTGAGATATAGTGTTATTATTGCAAGGGACTGGGTCACTCGAAGCGCAACTGCTCCAAGTATTTGGCTGATAAGGAAGTGGCCAAGGAAAAAATCAGGTATATTTGATATACATGTTATTGATGTGTACTTAACCAACTCTCGTAGTAGTGCCTGGGTATTCGATACCGGTTCTGTTGCTCATAGTTGCAACTCGAAACAGGAACTGCGGAATAAATGAAGGTTGGCGAAACATGAAGTGACAATGCGCGTGGGAAATGGTTCCAAGGTTGATGCAATCGCCATCGGCAAAGTTTCACTTCAGTTACCATCAGGATTAGTTATGAACTTAAATAATTGTTATTTAGTGCCTGCGTTAAGCATGAACATTATATGTGGATCTTGTTTATTGCGATACGGTTACTCGTTTAAGTCAGAGAATAATGGTTGTTCTATTTCTATGAGTAATATCTTTTATGGTCATGCACCCAATGTGAGAGGATTGTCCATATTGAATCTTGATAGCGATGATACACATATACATAACATTGAGACCAAAATAGTAAGAGTTAACAATGATAGCGCCATGTTTTTATGGCACTGCCGCTTAGGTCATATTGGTGTAAAGCGCATGAAGAAACTCCATTCCGATGGACTTTTGGAGTCACTTGACTTTGAATCACTTGATACGTGCGAATCATGCCTCATGGGCAAGATGACTAAGGCTCCGTTCTCCGGAACAAAGGAGCATGCAAGTGACTTGTTGGAAATCATACATACCGATGTGTGTGGTCAGATGAGTGTGGAGGCGCGTGGCGGATATCGTTATTTTCTCACCTTCACTAACGATTTGAGTAGATATGGTCGTGTCTACTTGATGAAGCACAAGTCTAAAACGTTTGAGAAGTTCAAGCAATTTTAGAGTGAAGTTGAAAATCATTGTAACAAGAAGATCAAGTTCCTACGGTCTGATCGTGGGGATGAATATCTGAGTTTCGAGTTTGGTGCTCAACTAAGACAATGTGGAATTGTTTCATAGTTAACACCGCCTGGAACACCACAGCGTAATGGTGTGTCCGAACGTCGTAATCATACTTTGTTAGAAATGGTGCGGTCTATGATGTTTCTTACCGATTTGCCGTTATCGTTTTGGGGTTATGCATTAGAGACAGCTGCATTCACTTTAAATAGGGCACCATCAAAATCCGTTGAGACGATACCATACAAACTATGGTATGGCAAAAGACCGAAATTGTCGTTTCTTAAAGTTTGGGGATGTGATGCTTATGTCAAAAAGCTTCAACCTAAAAAGCTGGAACCCAAAGCGGAAAAGTGCGTCTTCATAGGTTACCCAAAGGAGACAGTTGGGTACACCTTCTATCTCAAATCCGAGGGCAAAGTGTTTGTTGCTAAAAACGGAGCTTTTCTTGAGAAGGTGTTTCTCTCGAAAGAATTGAGTGGGAGGAACATAGAAGTTGTTGAGGTTATCAAACCTCTAATCCCTCTAGATGGTGGCGCAGGGCAAGGGGAAACCCGTGTCGTTGCGACTCCGATTGAGGAGGAAGTTGATGATGATGATCACGTAACTTCGGATCAAGTTCCTATCGGACCTCGCAGGTCGACAAGTTCATGTACTGCTCCTGAGTGGTACGGTAATCCTGTCTTATCAATTATGTTGTTAGACAACAATGAACCTGCGAATTATGAAGAAGCAATGGTGGGCCCGGATTCCAACAAATGATTGGATGCCATGAAGTCCGAGATAGGATCTATGTACGAAAACAAAGTGTGGACTTTGTAAGTACTACCTGAAGGCCGCAAGGCTATTCGGAACAAATGGATCTTTAAGAAGAAGACGGACGCAGAGGGTAATGTGACCGTTTATAAAGCTCGACTTGTGGCAAAGGGTTTTTCACAAGTTTAAGGAGTTGACTACGATGAGACGTTCTCACCGGTAGTGATGCTTAAGTCTGTCCGAATCATGTTAGCAATAGCTGCATTTTTCGGTTATGAAATCTGGCAGATGGATGACAAAACAACGTTCCTTAACGGTTTTCTTAAGGAAGAGTTGTAAATGATGCAACCCGAAGGTTTTGTCGATCCAAGGAATGCTAACAAAGTGTGCAAGCTCCTGCGATCCATTTATGGACTGGTGCAAGCATCTCGGAGTTGGAATGAGCGCTTTGATGAGGTGATCAAAGCATTTGGGTTTATACAAGTGGTTGGAGAACCTTGTATTTACAAGAAAGTGAGTGGGAGCTCTGTGGCGTTTCTAATATTATATGTGGATGACATATTGCTGATTGGAAAAAACGTGGAGTTTTTGGAGAGTGTAAAGGATTACTTGAATAAAAGTTTCTCTATGAAGGACCTAGGAGACGCTGCTTACATTCTAGGCATTAAGATCTATAGGGATAGATCGAGATGCCTAATAGGACTTTCACAAAGCACATACCTTGATAAAGTTTTGAAGAAGTTCAAAATGGATCAGTCCAAGAAAGGGTTCTTGCCAGTATTACAAGGTATAAAATTGTGTAAGACTCAGTGCCTAGCAACTGTGGAAGATAGAGAACAAATGAGTTTCGTCCCCTATGATTCAGCCCTAGGTTCTATCATGTATGCAATGTTGTGCCCTAGACCAGACGTCAGCTTGTCCATAAGTATGGCAGACATATTTCAGAGTAATCCAGGAGCGAATCACTGGATGGCGGTCAAGAATATTCTGAAGTACCTAAAAAGGACGAAGGAAATGTTTCTCGTTTATGGAGGTGATGAAGAGCTTGTCGTAAAGGGTTGCGTCGACGCAAGCTTTGACACCGATCCGGATGACTCTAAGTTGCAAACCGGATAGGTATTTATTCATAATGGGCATGCGTTAAGCTGGTGCAGGTCCAAGCAAAGCATCGTAGCAGATTCTACATGTGAAGCGGAGTACATGGTTGCCTCGGAGGCAACAAAGGAGGGTGTCTGCATGAAGCAGTTCATGACTGATCTTGCAGTTGTGCCGAGCACACTAAATCCAATAACTCTGTTCTGTGACAACACTCGTGCCATTGCCTTAGCAAAGGAACCAAGGTTTCACAAGAAGACCAGACACATCAAACGACGCTTCAACCTCATCCGCGACTACGTCGAAGGAGTAGACGTGAATATTTGCAAAGTGCACACGGATCTGAATGTAGCAGACCTGCTGACTAAACCTCTTCCACGGGAAAAACATGATCAACACCAGAACTGTATGAGTGTTAGATTTATTACAATGTAAATCGCATGGCGATGTGAGGACTAGATTATTGACTCTAGTGCAAGTGGGAGACTGTTGGAAATATGCCCTAGAGGCAATGATAAATAGTTATTATTATATTTCCTGTTTAAAGATAATCGTTTGTTATCCATGCTATAATTGTATTGAATGAAAACATAGATACATGTGTGGATATATAGACAAAACAATTTCCATAGCAAGCCTCTAGTTGGCTAGCCAGTTGATCAATGATAGTCAAGGTTTTCTGACTATATGCAAGTGTTGTCACTTGATAACTCGATCACATCATTAGGAGAATCATGTGATGGACTAGACCCAAACTATGAACGTATCATATTGATCGTGTCGTTTTATTGCAATTGTTTTCTACGTGTCAAGTATTTGTTCCTATGACCATGAGATCATATATCTCACTGGCACCAGAGGAATACCTTGTGTGCATCAAACATCGCAACGTAACTGGGTGACTATAAAGGTGCTCTACAGGTATCTCTAAAGGTGTCCGTTGAGTTAGTATGGATGAAGACTGGGATTTGTCACTCCGTGTGACGGAGAGGTATCTCGGGGCCCACTCGGTAATACAACATCACACACAAGCCTTGCAAGCAATGTGACTAAGTGGAAGTCATGGGATCTTGTATTACAGAACGAGTAAAGAGACTTGCCGGTAACGAGATTGAAATAGGTATGCGGATACCGACGATCGAATCTCGGGCAAGTAACATACCGAAGGACAAAGGGAATGACATACGGGATTGTATGAATCCTTGACACTAAGGTTCAACCGATAAGATCTTTCGAGAGTATGTAGGATCCAATATGGGCATCCGGGTCCCGCTATTGCATATTGACCGAGGAGTGCCTCGGGTCATGTCTACATAGTTGTCGAACCCGGAGGATCTGCACACTTAAGGTTCGATGATGTTTTAAGTATAGTTGAGGTATATGTGTGGTTACCGAATGTTGTTCGGAGTCCCGGATGAGATCACGGACATTGCGAGGGTTTCCGTAATGGTCCGGAAACGAAGATTGAAATATAGGATGGTTTCATTTGGTCACCGGAAAGTTTCAGACAATTCCGACAGTGTACCGGGAGTGACGAATGGGTTCCGGGTGTTCACGGGGAGGGGCCCACCCACCCGAGAGTGACCCCAAGGCCCTAGGATGGCGCACCAAGTCCCTAGTGGGCTGGTGTCAGCCCAAGAGGGCTATGGGGCCACATAAGAAAATACCAAAGGAAAAAAGAAAAACAAAAGGAAAGAGGGAGGTGGGAAGGAAGAGGAGGACTCCTCGTTCCCAAACCGAATTGGAGGAGGGGTCCTCCTCCTCCTGGCCGCCTGCACCTTGAGGGCCTTGTCCCTCAAGGCTAGCCCCTCCCCCTCCCTCCTATATATAGTGGTGGTTTAGGGCTTTTTAAGACACAACTTTGCCACGTTCGACTCTAGCCTATACCACATAGTTTTACCTCTATATCGGATTTCTGCGGAGCTCGGGCGGAGCACTGCAGGAGTAGATCATCACCACCTTCGGAGCGCCATCATGCTGCCAGAGAACTCATCTACTTCTCCGTCTTGCTTGCTGGATCAAGAAGGCCGAGATCATCGTCGAGCTGTACGTGTGCTGGACGTGGAGGTGTCGTTCGTTCGGCGCTAGATCGGAACAGATCGTGGGACGGGTCGCGGGACGGTTCGAGGGACATAAAGACGTTCCACTACATCAACCGTGTTTCTTAACGCTTCCCGCTGTGCGATCTACAAGGGTACGTAGATCTAATCTCCACTCGTAGATGGACATCACCATGATAGGTCTTCGTGTGCGTAGGAATTTTTTTGTTTTCCATGCAACGTTCTCCAACATCACGGGCGGAGCAGGAGCTCGAGATCCACGGCAGAGGAGCTACTCGGGGTTGTGCCCACGGAGCTGCCTTCGAGCGCGGGCGGCGGCCGACGAGGTCTCTGTGCGGTGGAGCTGGCGCGGGGTACTGCACTTCAGCGGCGACGGCCGCCGGCGGGCAGAGGCGGCGGGGCACGACGGAAGCGGCTGCTGTGAGGGCTCAGTCCGCGAGAGCTGCTGGCTGGAGGAGGGGGAAGATGGGGCGATTCGGGCCCGTGCAGGCCCGAACTGGGTCTCGCGGGCAGGCGGCGGCTGGGGGAAGGAGGAGCTGCGAGGCTGGATCGATGGCGGCTAGGGTTTGGGGCGGCATGGATAACGAGGAGGAGAGAGGGAGAGACTAAAATGGCACAGGAGACCTTCCTTTTGTAGATGGTAGGTCTAGGGCTAGGATTTTTGTCCGTTTTTGGGGTGTTCGATCTCGATCGGACGGCTCCGGTCGCGGGGTTGGCTAGTATGGGTTTGGTGGGCTGTGTAGAGGGGGCTAGGCGGAGATGAGGGGGACAACGGGCACCCGGCGACAGAGTTTAAAACAACGAAAGCCGTTCGACGATAAACCGAAGGCGATGCCGCTATGGTCGACTGTTCGGGTATGAAACGGAGTCCGATTGGGATGAAATTTGGCACGCGGTCTACCTACATTAAAATAAGACTGTACACCAAGTTTCAACCCAATTCAAGAATATTTTCCGGACACTTTTAAAAACAATATTTTATCGATGTCGCGGGCTCGTGCGTGTGTGTTCGGGCTAAAAACGGCAACGACGAACACAGAGATAAACGACAACTAATAACGGATGCAGGTTTTGAAAACTGACTACAAGGGAGTGCCGATGCAATGCAGATGATGCGCATGATGTGAAGATGAATGCGACAGATAAACGAACCACACGACGAGAACGAAATAAAAAGGAAAATTTTATGGGGCATGAGTCTCGGGCTGTCACATGAAATCTAGAGTGGCATCGTTAAGGCAAGTACCAACCCGCGACGGAGGAAAAAAGGATGGTGTGACTAGATTATCCTAGAGAATCACACTTACCGCAGACTTGGTCAGCTCGCCTATGAGAATAGTACCATCAATTCCTTGTTCCATGTTGGTCACCATATCAGTCCGTTGATTATGCGAAGGAGGAGAAGGTAGAGCATACTTATTGGGCCGACCCATGGAATAGCAATCACTAGCAATATGACCCGATCTTTTACATGTCTGACACTTATCTTTTTTATAATGGACACAAAATGGGCTTGCTGATGGACTGGGTTTGAATTGGCAGTGGTGAGATGCCTAGAGTGACCCGCGATTTGAATAACCGGCTTTCCCGCCCCATGAGTAATAACACTTTCTTGCATGAGCCTATCATGCACATAATCAACTACCGAATTTAAATTCAAATGAAGATTGTTATGGGATCTAGTCTCAGATCTAGGGGGTCACGATAGATTCCAGGTGATCTAAGAGCTTGATCATATGATTTTCTATGATGCTTACGAAAGATATGTGTCCATTCATCCTTTTTCTCTTGCAGATACTAATCAAGCTTGTGGCAAGAATTTGGTACACCGTTTTGGAGCAGGTGCTGGTTAGAACGGGTAAGAGGAGGCGGCTAGATCCTTTGATCTAGTCTTCGGCAGAGAAGGCGGCGACCCGTGCACAAGAAGCTGGATGGAGTTCTCCAAACAGATCTGGGTGAAAACCTGCTTTTGTTAGATGCCAAGGCCGGCGATGGCGACACTCTACGGCGTCGTTTCCTTCTTGAAGGCATCGCCGAGGAGAAGTTCTAGACCACTATCTGCTACCTTCGGAGGAAACCCTAGATCGATAGATCAGAAGACGGCGGCGCGCTTGTGTCATCTCCCCCTTGGGGGCGTCATTCTTGAAGGTGTACGCGGACTCCGGGGACCAGTGGATGTTTTCTTCGGTGGACGGTGCTTGATCCTGCACATTCAAGGCGATGGATCTCGATGGCGTGGCGCCCTGGTGATTTGGCATCTGATGTGCGATGATGGACTCGCACAAGAGGGCAACGCTGTCTGGCATCATGGTGACGTCGACGGCTCCATCAAGGTGGATGCGTTAGTACAGTTCTGAAGATGGATTGGTGGCAGTTGGCGGCGTCGACCTCTGAGTGTGCGTCAGACCAGTGGGTGTCCCCATAACCAGCAATGGCTTGGTTGGGGCCTCAGGTTTTAGATGTTAGGTTTGGCTGCGAGACTATCAACATCCCTTCATCAACTGTATAGAAATAGCGACGTATGTTGCCTAGACGGTGGTTTCAGTCTTACTGATGTATTACTTTGTAAGGTGTTTTGTGAATAATTAAGAAAATAGCTGCATACATCGTTCAAATGCAGAGGTCAGGGGTCTTCCTACTTTTTCTTAAAAAAAAGAATTTGGACCACCACTACCCCATAGAAGAAAGTTCAGGTTAAACTCGGTGAGAGATCTCACTTCCTTTAATGATTGAGAAACCAACTTTTTGAGACCAGACTGGGTATTTGAATGACCAATTTTGAAGTTGTTGAACTTTGAATTAAGATGTTCTACCTCCAAAGCATGAGAGAAGGATCATATCGGCATATTCTGGTGTGAGCTTAATCTTGGATCCAATAAATTCAGCAACCATGGGAAATTCAGTGAGGGATGAAGATGCTTCCGACGAATAGCTGTGCGTAGGTTCAAAATTGAACCTCAATAAATCCGGAAGTTTGAATTTTAAGCGTGTCACCCCGAATATTTTTTCATGGCAACTTGAATTGACGCGAGGTGATAACTTTAGTGATAAAACATGTCAACTTTGTCCCAGTTTACTAACTTCGCCTAATTAATTCGTTGACCTCTTGCGAACTAAAGTTGTCATAAAAAATGTTTGAATTGTCATGCTCCGACTCAGCCCATTCCGACGATTTGGTCACTTCATTTTCGCTGTATAGGCCTAAATTATGAAGATAAACATAATGCGTTGAGGATTCAGAGTGGTTCATCCCCAGACGCAGCCCGGGCATCGACTAGCTACTGGCTTCTACTTCCCCTCAGATATGCCGCATCCTGAACCGAGACGAGACGCATGGACGGAAGGAAGCGAGCGTGGCAGGACGGAAGCGGCTTTCACGCACGCACGCACGGATCGGTGGCCCTTTCACTATCTGCACTGTACGCGGCTCGGTCTGTTAGGCTGTCGCGGTCGCGAAAGGGAGAGCGCATGCAAAAGTTGGCATCGCTGCGTGTCCTGTCGGAGACGGATGGATCGATCGAGAGCAATCATATCCTCCCCTATCACATGTGTTTGATCCACTTTTCGGGGAGGAAGGAGAAGGAGGAGATCGTCCACGATGCTTCCCCGAAGCAACCCGTTCATCATTCTCCCATGATCCATGCACGCGTGTTTGCATATGCATAGGATCCCTTTTTTGCAATCCCGTGGAGCCGGCTGGTCGCTGTTGATCTTGCTGCGGTTCGAGCACCTACAGTTGAGATTTGGAGCACGCACCCAACAGCACTGAGTGCTGGCACTTGTATCTGTTGATGAGATCTTTGTGCCCATGTTGCAAAAGCCGGCCGAAATTGTTCCCCTAATCATGGGACCATATGTGTGCTGCTTACCCAAAGTAGCTAACAAATTGCAGCTCCCATGCGAAGCTAGTATTACTACCCCAACCCCCACCCCCCCCACATTCTTTTTGAGAAGGACGTTAAACCCTCGGCTTCTCTATCACTATCATGCACACACACATCTCTATTCCTAATGGCAGTTGATAGCCTGATACCAATTTATTTTGGTATTTCGGTTTTATTTTTGTCACACCTTTTATCACCCCTTTCCATTGATTTTTTTGTTCACCGATTTATTTTCTCTTCATTCTTTTTTTCAAATTAATATTTTTCTAACGTACAAAAGATCACATATTTAACTTTTCTAACTGATCTATCTAATTAATGTAAAAAAAAAGAAAGTATCTCTTTCAAAATTGCATGTATCTGTTTTCGTAGAAAAAGAAGACAATCTTGCCACTCTTTTTTTCGAATCAACACTTTCCTAACGTATAAAAGATCACATATCAAACTTTCCTAACCCATCTCTTTGCTCTAATTAATGCAAAAGAAAGGAAAATATCTCTCGCACAATTGCATGTATATCTTTTTTCAGAAAAAGGAGAGAATTTCTATGTCCATTGTGTGTATCCCTTTCTTTATTTTCCTAATTATTATTGTTCAAAATTCTCAGTAATGTTGTGCCTCGGTTATCGTGCCAAGAATAATCTCTACTCCTAAAATCTGAACGCCTAGGTCGTCATTCATTTCGTTCATTCCCACTACCCACCGACCCCCCTCCCATCGATCTTCCCCTCCCACCAATCACCATTTTTTTCTATCCCACAAAATATCGACCGATGAACAGAAAACCTGGAAAAACCCTTACGTTGAAACCTAATGTACGTCCTCCCTCCCAATCTCCTCCCGCAGCCACCGCAAGCACCTTTCCTTCCCTCCTTCCTACCTCCACGCCTCCTCCCCTACCGTTGCTACTCCACTCTAGCCTTGATCCTCCACGCGTGCTGCTGGGCCACGCCGCCGTGTACCGGGTAATTCGGTTTCTATACGCTAGTCCCTCCGCCCCGGCTATCCGTCGCGTACGTGAGGGGCATCCATCTAAGGCATCAGTGTAGGTCGTGCAACTGGATATGCTATATCGTGGTGGCCATCGACAAGGGAAAGCCCGCGCCCGGGCGCTGGGATGTGGTTGTCGCATGGTGTGGCATGATCCAGACTCTGAAGCTGCACATATGCTTGGTGCAACACGGTTGGATCTCTATCTACACCCTTGCCGACCCGGCATCCACCAAGAACAAGGAAACGCAAGAGGTGAGGTAATCTTGTGAATACGATGAAGGTACTATCACGTACATGGTACACACGATTCAATGTTGAGCTCACTGCAGCTACATGCTCGTGCAACTATGGGTGTCAGGTGCGGGCTGAGGTGCTTGGTTGACACGTATAAAGACCATGGATTGTTCATCTTCATAGGTTAATTAATGAACTCTATTTTAAAGGTTTACTTCTTACATGGACAAGTAGGTGTCTGTCACACCCTCTGTTTTGCCTTACTTTTCTAAATTAACATAGCTTAAAAAATAGGACAAATTAAAAATTTTGTGAGTTCTTGTGATGCTTGATGTGGTTGTTGTTTGCTTGTTTTCTTGCTAGTGTTTAAATCACTAAAATTTCTACTACTCTTTAGACTCACTTCCTTGATCCAAATATTTTTCCCAATGACCATACCATGTGTATAGGACCTAAAACTATTTTTACCAACTATTATTTTGACCAAAAAGCATTTATTTAATTTAGCTTTTCAAAACCCTCTAAACTGAGGTTTGTAGTACAAGTCCTCAAATTAAGGAAGATATTCCCCCCCCCAAATATTTTATTTAAATCCTATTATCCAAAAGACTTCCCAAAACCACAAAACATTTATTTAAATTATATTTTCCTATTTTATTTAAATACCTTTTTCTGAGGCCAGAAATGGTCTTTTTATGAAGAAAAAATATTTTTCTTGCTTTGAAAATATTTTAGAAAATTTAGGGAAACACACGAGACATATATATTATATATATAAGAGTTTCACACATGATCATGTTCTAAATATTGGACAAAACCCTTTCTGACTATTTCAAGATTTTGAAATATTTCTACAAGAAATTTTCTCAATAAATTCAAAGAAACTTCTAGCAAGTCCCACACGATATATGTGATGTTCTTGCAAAGTTTCATCTCAATACAAGTTGATTTGATTCACGTAAATATCCGAAAACCCTATATGTCCAGATCCAAATTTGAGTAACTCTACATTGCCAAGTGTCTCCAATTGTGCTCAAATTTTGTGGAAATGTTCTAATGCTCTAATAATGCGTCCAAACCAAGTGGTGCATCGAGGATAATAGATCAACTTGCCCCAAGCCCCTCAAAACCACTTTTGCTGATTTCTAGAATTGACAATATTTGCATTGTCGTGTTTCTCCAACTGACCCCAAACTTTATCGGCATGCTCTAATCCTAAAATAATGCCACCACACCAAGTGGTGTATTAGGAGGAATTAATTTGCATGGATTTATATAGAGAAAACCATTTCTATCCATTTCTAGGGGTTTTCAAGTCTGCATTGGAAATTTTCTCCAACAAATCTAAAAATTGGAGGACATGCTTATTTATAACCACTATTTGACCCTTTTAAGTTTCATGGCAATCAAGCATTTAATCTAGCCCAAACCTGCATCAAACACCTTCTGGTCATTTACCAAACTCGTTGCTTTGACCCATTCCATTGTTCCCCTTACACTCAAATTTTTGCCACACTTCCTCCTAGTCCCCCTTTACCTCGACCGTAGGATCCCTTCCCTGGACAACCCATTTCCCTCTCCTCTCCTTGCACTCTCTCACTCATGGCTGATTCCAGAGAATCCAAGGTGCCTTTCCAGTATTTTACTTCGCTTTTGAGCTGGTTGACAAGAGTGGGCGCGCCAGATCGCATGCAGACGCGCCCATGCCGGCCAAAAGCCCGCTCTAGAGCACACTGCACAACACTCAAGTGCTGACGCCGCGCGAGCAGCCACCTCGAGCTTCTCCCCCTCGCCTGCATGATGCCCTTGGTGTGCGGGACATGGCCAATTGTCGGCCCCCTCCTCTCTCGCCTTCCTCTTGCCTCCTTCGCATGCGCACCAGTACGACCTGAGCGCTCCATTGGACGGCCTCGCACGTGCGAGCTTCTGGCACTCCCCCTTCCCCGTTTTCCCTCCCCTGGTCCGAGACTAAGTCCACAAACGCCATAGACACGGCCTAGGCCCCCCCCCCCCCCCCGTGGCCTATGGCCTCGCCCTCGCCCTCGCTCTTCTCCCTGTCCATTGTGAGGTTACCCCCAAGCTACTTAAAGAGAAGCCCGAGGACCCCTCACAGCTCTCTCCGCCTTCTCTCCCAAGGACGACCTGGACCAGCCAATTCTTCCTCCCATGTCCTTCTTCCACCCCCGTGGCCGGAGCTCTCTTTTGGATCCTCGAACAAATTCGAGCATTATGATCACTCCCCTCCTCTCTAGCTCTTCCCCACAGGATTAGCATCGCCTAAGCTTCCTCCCTCACGCCTCATTTTTCTCCAGCAGTGGTCGTGGCATCATGCCCTTTTTCCTAGGTAGCCTCCCTTCATTGTCGACCGCGTCCTCGCCAATGTGCCCCTCCCCGGTGGTCCTGCGGCACCCAGGAAGGTGCGGTTCATCGCCCTGAGCACGCCAATGGCCGGAGCGCCACCGGAGGCGGCCTGGGCCGTCGGAACAGCATCGACGCCTTGCTCTGTTCCGCCTCCCGTCTCGTTCCCTTCTCGAGTGGGAGGTGAGGGACGAACCAGGTTGACGGGCCCTGTCTATCAGCGACAGCCGTCCGTGCCCCACACCCTTTAAGTGGAAGCCGCTTCAGCCCTGAGGCGTCTCCCCACGGTAGAAGCGTACTGTGCAAAGTACGTCTTGGGCGTCGTTGCTGTCCCACTAGGCCGAGTGAAAGGACATGAATGTCGCCTAGAGGGAGGGAATATGCGCTTTAAAATTATTACGGTTTAGTCTTGAACAAATGCGGAATAAAACTAACGTTTAATCTGTCAAGCACAAAAATATAACAACTAGGCTCACCTCTGAGCACCAACAACTTATGCGAAGCAGGATAAACAACTAAGTGATAGCAAGATATATAACAAGAAACAATATGGCTATCACAAAGTAAAGTGCATAGGTAAAGGGCTCGGGTAAGAGATAACCGAGGCACGCGGAGATGATGATGTATCCTGAAGTTCACACCCTTGCGGATGCTAATCTCCTTTTGGAGCGGTGTGGAGGCACAATGCTCCCCAAGAAACCACTAGGGCCACTGTAATCCCCTCACGCCCTCGAACAATGCAAGATGTCGTGATTCCACTAAGGGACCCTTGAGGGTGGTCAACGAACCCATACAAACAAGGTTGGGGTAATCTCCACAACTTAATTGGAGGCTCCCAACAACACCACAAAGCTTCACCACAATGGATTGTGGCTCTGAGATGACCTCAAATGCTCAAGGCACTCTCCACAACTTAATTGGAGACCCCGACGCTTGCCCGGAGCTTTACACCACAATGATTGAGCTTCAAGGCACCACCAAGCTTCTAGGATGCCAAAGCATCCACGAAGAACAATCTCTAGGTTACCAGGCACCCAAGGGTACTAATCTTCTCAAACGTTTCACTTCCACGTTTCACCATGGAGAACTCAAACCGATGCAACTAATGCAATGTCAAGAACACATGAAGTGATCAAGTCCCTCACACTCAAATCCCTCCACAACAGCAAAAGCTATGGAGGAATAAGAGAGGAAGAACAAGGAGCTCACAAAGGACTCCGAGATCAAGATCCAAGGGGTTCCCCTCACATAGAGGAGAAAGTGATTGGTGGAAATGTGGATCAAGATATCCTCTCTCTTTTCCCTCAAGAACTAGCAAGAATCATTGGAGGGATTGAGAGTTAGCAAGGTTCTAAGAAGGTCCACAACGGGGGGCAAACACGAGCTCAAGAGTTGGTAAACCATTGGGGAAGAAGACCCCCTTAAATAGGTCCCCACAAATCTGCCCATTCTATGCACGATTACACACGAGCGGTACAACCTGTGATGCGGGCGGTACAACCGGGCTATGTAATATAGCGGTACAACCAGCCCACAACCGCCCAAGAACCGCTCGAAAACAGAATCTAGTCCGGCGGTAGAGCGGTACATGGCCGGTACAACCTCCGGACCAATTCTGGAGCGGTACAACCGCTCCAAATACTGATTGTACCGGTCGACCGGTACAACGTGTGTTAGAACCGGTACAACCTCACAGCGTAAAAACAAGTAAGACAAAAACAGCCATAACTTTCGTATACGAGCTCCGAATTGAGCAAACTCAAGCTTGTTGGATAGCAGACGACAAGTACTATCCAAACTAGGAATGTCTATAGCAAGAAGAGGAAGTAGAAAAATGCCAATGATATAGAGATGTGAAACCTTTGTGAGTGAAGAACGGACAGAACTCCAACATTGAAAACATCATAGAAGATGCACATGAACTCCGTTTTTGATGAACTCGACCTTGTCATAAAGATGACGATAAGCTCTAAAATTCACAAAGAGAACCAACAAACAAGAACCAAGAAATATGATGCAAGGATGCAAATGGTTTGAGCTCCCAACGAACGATACGATCAAGCTACTCACTTGAGAGCCCCCCTTGATAGTACGTACAATCTTTCCTAAAATAAAAAACCTATGAAGGACAAACATATACCTTGCACATAGTCCACTTGAGCTAGATGATGACGATCTTTACTTCCTCAAGATGGATCACCTTTCTTGATTGCGCTGGCTCGATGAAGATTTGTAATTTGCTCCCCCATACTCCAATATGGGCCAGCCACTCTTCAACACATCTTCACAAGTCCATTGCTACCACAATGGAAGACAAGCTTCAAGTATGATATCTTCGTGATGCTCCATTTGAACTTGCACACCGCAATCTTGACGACGATCACCACTTGATGTCATCCTTCATGGATTGAATGAGATCTTCCTCTTGATGCAAGCCCATGGAAACAGACCTAACCCCACATAGAACTCTCACGAAGACCACGGGTTAGTACACAAAAGCGTAATGGACAATGCTTAACATACCATGGGATCACTTGATCCCTCTCGGTACATCTTGTATGCTTTGTGTGTTGATCATATTGATTTACTCTTTGATTTAGTTTTGATCAACCTTGTGTCTTTATGACCATTCTTTGGATAATAGCTTGAATACCACCTTGGTCATTATATAAACTCCTTGAAACCATGAGATGGAGTTCAAGAAATGCCTATGGACAAATCCTTCGAATATAACTTAAGGCAACCATTAGCCCATAGGGATTGCCATCAATTACCAAAACCACATATGGAGAAATATACTCTAACAATCTCCCCCATTTTGGTAATCGATGACAATCATTTTCAAGAGAGTTTATATGAAGAAGTAAGCATAAACAGGAACACACATGTAAAGCAATAATGCATGGGTATGGCATGCACGTGCTGAAACAACAAACACAAAACTCTCTAAACTTCTCAAAACTAAACTTTCAAGAGAGTTTATATAAGGAAATAAGCACAACCAAGCACACACATGCAAAACAGTGCATGGGTATGAGATGCAAATGCTTAAGCAACAAAAGCGAAAAACTCTCTTAACTTCTGCAAACTAAACTGTCTAAACTTCTCCCCCATTGGCATCGATTGCCAAAATGGACAAAAAGCTTAGAAAGCCAATATAATAGGTGGTCCTCCAAAAAGTGTGTACTTCTCAACAAATGAATGCAAAGAAATACATACATACGATGATAAGTAGTTGGAGGAAAATGAACTATATCAAGGACCCAAAGATTGCAAAAGGATCGTATGGCACAAAGACATACAAAAGAGAAAAACAAGCAATCAAAAGATAGCAAAAGTAACAAGTAATCACATGGGCAAAGGAGTGTTTTATCAAAAATTGAGAAGCTACCCATGATTTGTGCACAATTAGGATTTTTTTTGTATTTCATACAAGTGCACAAAATAGGATTGTTGCTCCCCCCAAATCAATGAAAACACACAACAAGTGGAAGCAAGTAGATAAGACAATAAGCATATCATTTGCACAAAACATATGGTTGAGCAATATGTAAAAGAGGAAACTTAAGAATAGGCTCAACCAATATGATTTGTGTGAGTCATGGAAAATCACTTGAGGAGACTAAGATAAGGATGAGAATTACTCATCAACATAGTATTGATGAAGTGAGAACCAAACTGCAAGACAGATCCTTCCCACACACACTACTAGCAAATGGGCTCGCAAGCTTACTAATAAACAAATTAAGAACCAGTGCTTGTGACAAGCCCACCAAAGAGTGCATCAAGATGCAAGGATATAAGATTCAGACTCAAAACAAATCCTTTCATGAAACCACCCAAAACTGAAAAATAGAATTCAACGGTGGACGTGAAAGAAAAGAGTATATCAATTAGAGATGTAACTTCTCTCATGTGTAAAATATTCTAGGTAGGAGACAATCATGATGATATTTGTCCACAGAGAAGTATTTACATATGAAATTGTTAGAAGAAGGAAAAAACAAGATATCCCAAAGGAAGTCATAGATATACCAATAAGATCATTGCTTGGAGGCATAGGCCTAATATTTATTATTGTACATAAATGAACTTCAACTTACGAACATCAAAGACATCACAACTAGCAATAATACATCATCGTTGGGATGCTTTGAGAAAGGAAACAAGTACAACAAGAACAAATCAAGAAGTTCATGCCATGATGCAACCCACAAAAGGTTGAGTACAAAAAATGTATGCATGAAGTAGATACTTGTAACCGTATATGATATGGATTGATGTAGTAGATAATGGTTCATCGATCATCCTAGCTTGGCTCCAATAAGTCCATGGTGTCAACACCTTCCTTGTAGGTGAGCCGAGCATCTAATGCATCTCCAATTGTTCCTAGAACAACAACACAAATAAAATGTGCCCAAACTCATTGGGACCAAAGAGTTAGAAAACAAACAATACATAGGACAGACTCCACATAAGTACGTGCATATAGATATAAAATTGAATTTCATGCACACTTTAGACAATTTATGACAAGGTGGAGTTTCCCCTATGTATCGGGTCAAAGAAAGAAAGCATGCAAAAGAAACCATATATAGTAAATATGCATGTCAAAGCTTTCAGAAATCAAATCAACACATAGTTGATAAGACACCAAAAGACAAGGTATCAAGTGAGAATCAAATACCAAACAAAAAATTATCACATGAAGGATACTAATTAAAAGATACATCAAGGAATGTGATATACATTGACACCTTCCAAATATAAAGAAACAAGATACCAATAGAAGGAAAACAAACCCGAGGTATCTAGTTCCCAAAAGAGAGCAAGATTCCAAACAAACCAAATCCTGGGAAAATTTCATGATGGCACAAAGCATCATAAAGAGCAAGATTTGCCTCCCATCAACAAACACTTCATGGGGATCAAAAGGTTTTATGATAAACAAATAAAGAGAGTGTTCTAAAGAAAATATGATAGCTCCCCCAAGAGATGTGCATTATAGAATATGCATTTAAATACAAAATGCACAAGATGGTATAATCAATTTCTCTATATCTATAGAAACACTAGACATGTTCAAAAAGATCCACAAGAGGCAAGGAAGACAAACGATACACAAAATCCAATGTAAAGATGATTAGCAATTTCTACCACATGAAAGGAATACCAATTACCAAAGGACAAGAAGTATTTGGAAATAATTCCCACTGGTAGATTGAAAAACTATCCAACATCATCTGTAGTCCTAAAACACAAGAAAATGACACTTGTAGAGCTAACATGCCACCTAGGAACAAGATAATTTACAATATTAACACTAAGGGGAAATGCCTCAAATATACACATTTTCTAGGCTCGTAATATGCACATAACATATTATTCCCCCATAATGTTATAACCTTAACATTATTAACAAGTGCAGATGAAACACCAACAAGACATAATTAATGGAGCATTTAGAATTTGAATTTCTCATGAGTAAGGCATACCACATAGATACTAGATAATCTTGAAATATCAATACTAAGTGGTATTCCTCATGCACACACATATTTAGGATCGTGAAGTGCACAAAGCATATCACTCCCCCAAAATGGGATGATCCATTAATCTCTCACGAGAGCCGCCAAAGATACAAACAAGATACAAAAACAACAACAATTCTTGACTTGTTCTTGGTTGTTCTTCTTGAAGCTTTTGGACTTCTTCTTCTTGTTCGAGTTGAGTCCAAGTCCACCTTTGTCATTTGGGGATTTTTGCCCACACAAGACATTGTTTAGTGTGGACATCCCCTCATGCCTCTTTTCCAAGTATTTCTTCAAATAAGTGACTTGGGCCTTGAGCTCTTTGATTTCCTCTACATGGTTAATATCAACACAAGTACTATAGGAAGTATAAGTTGATGTTACCTTGGTAGTAATAGCCTCATGGGCTAACTTTAGCACATTATGCGATGCTAGAAGATCATCATGAGATCTTGTGAGCATTACATGACTTTCTTCCAATTTCCCATAATTGCTGGATAGCACCTCAAGTTGAGTCCTTAGCTCAACATTCTCCTTTAATATGGATGCTTTACAAGAAATGGAGTTAGTAGCACAAGCATCATCAGTAACAACCAGAGGAGAAGGAAAATTGGCAACCTCTTTAGCATATGAATCATCAAGTTGAGCATGAGAATTGGTGAGTTCGGTGAGCAAACTCTTAATAGACCTTGAGCCATTTTCGAGGTGCTCATAGTCCTCAAAGAGTTCAGCATGAGCAACTTCAAGCTTATCATTTTTAGTTCTAAAATCATTAGCAACCTCGGGAGCTCGGTCATGAGATTCCTTTAAGCTAGATAATTCTGGAGCAAAGGTCTCCTCAAGAAATTTCTTGGTGGTTTGTTCATTTTCAAGAGCTTGGTATAGCTCTACTATCTCATTAGCGTAATCATGCTCATGAACTTCCATTGGCTTAATGATGGTCTCATGCTCCTCGAGATGAGCTCCCAACTCCTCAATATATTTCTTGCCCTCAGTGGCAATAGACATGATTTCCATGAAGATGGAATGAGCAATATTATTCTTATGAAGAGCTTTAAAATCATTTCACCCTTAAGTTTTAAGGATGCAATATTGTCACTCTCTTCATCATTATCCTCATCCTCATTATCATCAACATCATCATCATGAGATACATTGGGGTTCAAAGTAGGAGATACCTTTGAAGCCTTAGCCATAAGGCAAAAGTGAACAATAGATGATGATGTAGGATCCCTTGAAGCATCATTCAAGCCCACATCTTGTTGCATGGAGTGATGGATTTCCTCTACATTGTTAGCACAACAACTCGAGGAAGTAGATACATTTTTAACATGGCAATGAGATATAGAAAGCATATCGTCATGAGACTTAGTCAAGAAGTTTTTACATGATATGCAAGGACTATCAACACAAGCATGTAAAAAAGTTTAGAGTGCTCAAAGTGTTAACTCAAAAAGATGAAGCATTATAATAAGATAGTGATGAATGACCATCAATAACTATCCCACTATCATGATTGCAATGATCACCACTACTAACCATATCATTACCTTGTGGCAATCCACATGTAGGTCAAGTAGATGAAATTGAGAAGACCACACGACCAGAGATGGAGGGAGAAAAGTCATTCCCACAAATCTTGGACACACCATATTTATCTTGAAGCTTTATCCAGAACTCTTGAGCATCTCGGAATGGCATGAGTTGAAATATAACTACATTCCTGAAAGCATCAAAAGCACATTAGAAGCTTGAGCATTGAGATAAGAGCTTTCCTCATCCTCCAAAGATATATTTTGAGAATCCTTTGGAGGAGAAAACCCAGATCTACAATTCACTCTAAATTTGGGTCCATGACCCTAAAGAGATTAAACATGCAAGTTACCAAATCATCAAAATTTGTGCCGACATCCTTACTCTCTAGGTGGTAAAAACTAATAATGAGACACCTAGCTCTGATAGCAATTGAAAGGACGTGGATGTCGCCTAGAGGGGTGTGAATAGGCGCTTTAAAATAATTATGGTTTAGGCTTGAACAAATGTGGTCTAAAACTAACGTTTAATTTTTCAAGCACAAAACCTAAAACAACTAGGATCACCTATGAGCACCAACAACTTATGCTAAGCAAGATAAACGACTAAGTGATAGAAAGATATATAACAAGAAACAATATGGCTAGCACAAAGTAAAGTGCATAAGTAAAGGGCTCGGGTAAGAGATAATCGAGGCACGCAGAGACGACTACGTATCCCGAAGTTCACAGCCTTGTGGATGCTAATAACCGTTTGGAGAATTATGGAGGCACAATGCTCCCCATGAAGCCAATAGGGCCATCGTAATCTCCTCACGCCCTCGCACAATGCAAGATGTCGTGATTCCACTTAGAGACCCTTGAGGGTGGTAACCGAACCCATACAAACAAGGTTGTGGCAATCTCCACAAATTAATTGGAGGCGCCCAACAACACCATGAAGCTTCACCACAATGGATTGTGGCTCCAAGATGACCTCAAATGCCCGAGGCAATCTCCACAACTTAATTGGAGACCCGATGCTTTCCCAAACCATTAGACCACAATTATTGAGCTCCAAGGCACCACCAATCTTCTAAGATGCCAAAGCATCCATGAAGAACAATCTCTAGGGTACCTAGCACCCAAGGGTACTAAGCTTCTCAAACTTTTCACTTCCATGTATCACCGTGGAGAACTCAAACTGATGCAACTAATGCAATGTCAAGAACACGCGAAGTAATCAAGTCCCTCACACTCAAATCCCTCCACAACGAAAAAAAGCTATGGAGGAATAAGAGAGGAAGAACACGGATCTCACAAAGAACTCCAAGATCAAGATCCAAGGGGTTCCCGTCACATAGAGGAGAAAGTGATTGGTGGAAATGTGGATCTAGATCTCCTCTCTATTTTCCCTCAAGAACTAGCAAGAAACATTGGAGGGATTGAGAGTTAGCAAGGTCTAAGAAGGTCAACAATGGGGGGCAAACACGAGCTCAAGAGTTGGGGAAGCATTGGGGAAGAAGAAACCCTTAGATAGGTCCCCACAAATCTGCCCGTTATGCGTAGAATTACACATGAGTGGTACAAACAGTGATGCGGGCCGTACAACTGGGCTATGTAATATAGCGGTATAACTGGCCCACAACCGCCCAAGAAATGCTACAAAAAGAACCTAGTCTTCTGGTAGAGCGGTACATGGCCGGTACAACCTCCGGACCAATGCTGGAGTGGTACAACCGCTCCAAACACCGGTTGTACTAGTCGACCGGTACAACCTGTGTTAGAACTGGTACAACCACAGAGTGTAAAAACTGGTAAGACAAAAACAACCATAACTTTCACATAGGAGCTCCGAATTGAGCAATCTCAATCTTGTTGGATAGCACATGACAAGTACGATCCAAACAACAAATGGTTATAGCAAGAAGAGGTAGTAGAAAAATGCCAATGATATAGAGATGTGAAACCTCTATGAATGAAGATCCAACAAAACTCCAACATCGAAATCATCATGGAAGATGCACATGAACTCCGTCTTCGATGAACTAGAGCTTGTCATAAAGATGACCATAAGCTCTAAAACTCACAAAGATAACCACCAAACAAGAACCAAGAAATATGATGCAAGGATGCAAATGGTTTGAGATATCAACGAACGGCTATCTATCCTAAAATAGGGAACCTATCAAGGACAAACTTATACCTTGCACGTAGTCCACTTGAGCTAGATGATGATGATATTGACTTCCTCAAGATGGACCACCTTTATTAATTGTGCTGGCCCAATGAAGACATGTAAATTACCCCCCCCCCCTACTCCACTATGGTGAGCCACTCTTCAGCACATCTTCACAAGTTCATTGCCACCAAAATGGACAACAAGCTTCAAGCATGATATCTTCGTGATGCTCCACTTGAACTTGTGCACCTCAATCTTGATGACGATAACCACGTGATGTCATCCTTCATGGGTTGAATGAGATCTTCCACTTGACGCCAGCCCATGGAAACACACCTAACCCACATAGTACTCTCACGAAGACCATGGGTTAGTACACAAAAGCGTAAACGACAATTCTTACCATACCATGGGATCACTTAGTCCGTCTCGGTACATCTTCTACGCTCTGTGTGTTGATCATCTTGATTTACTCTTTGACTTAGTTTTGATCAACCTTGTGTTTTTATGACCATTCTTTGGATAATACCTTGAATACCACCTCGGTCATCCTATAAACTCCTTGAAACCAACAGATGGACTTCAAGAAGTGCCTATGGACAAATCCTTCGAATATTCTCTAACATTAGTCTGTAGGGATTGCCATCAATTACCAAAACTGCATATGGAGAAATATGCTCTAACAACGATCAACCGGGCCGGCCCATCTCCTATCCTGCGCCCAGGGCGCTGTTTAGCCCGTGTGGTAAATGACATTTCTGTTTTTCTTTATTTCAGCCAGATTCCAAAATTCGTAATTAATTCATATTAGCTCCAAATTTAGTGATTCAAATTTCTAGGAGTTTCTAAAATCACTCCCTATCCAAATATGTGCATTGCACATTTTTCGAGAGACCTTTTCTGTAGGGTTCATATTCAAATTCAAATTTGAATATTTCTAACCCCCACTTTGCAAATTCCTACACCGTCCAAATCAACTCCAAATGGAGTGACTCAAATTTCCAAAGACTCAAAATATCATGCCCTATTATTCTAGCCTAGGTGAACATTTTTTTCATGCATTTTTTCTCTCAGGCCAAATAAATAGCCCCACTTCCTAAATCGTTCTAAAATCATCCCCTAATTTATAGGCTCATCCACTCTTTTTATAAAAATGTTTTCTGTAGACTTCTCATAGGATCACCAATTCCTCCTTTTCCACCATTCAAAATCCCTGGTGATTCTTGATAACCCACAAGTATAGGGGTCGCAACAGTTTTCGAGGGTAGAGTATTCAACCCAAATTTATTGATTCGACACAAGGGGAGCCAAAGAATACTCTCGAGTATTAGCATTTGAGTTGTCAATTCAACCACACCTAAAAGACTTAGTATCTGAAGCAAAGTTTTAGTAGCAAAGTAGTATGATAGTAACGGTAGCGGCGGTAACAGTAGCAGTAGTAATTTGTATAGCAAGTGTGACAGCAGTAGCGGTAAAGGAACTTAGCTAGGACTAGTATAGGAAAAGCTCGTAGGCATTGGATCGGTGATGGATAATTGTGTCAGATGGCATTCATCATGTACATAATGTGATATGTAACTAGCTCCAGTTCGTCAATGTAATGTAGGCATGTATTCCGTATTTAGTCATAAGTGCTTATGGAAAAGAACTTGCATGACATCTTTTTTCCTACCCTCCAATGGAAGCGGGGTCCTAATGGAAACTAAGGGATATTAAGGTCTCCTTTTAATTGAGAACCGGAACAAAGCATTAGCACATGGTGAATACACGGGATCCTCATACTATGGTCATCTCCGGGAGTGGTTCCGGCTATTGTCACTCCGGGGTTGCCGGGTCATAAGACATAGTAGCTGACTACAACTTGCAAGATAGGATCAAGAACACACATATATTGATGAAAACATAATAGGTTCAAATCTGAAATCATGGCACTCGGGCCCTAGTGAAAAGGATTAAGCATAGCAAAGTAGTAGCAACATCAATCTTAGAACATAGTGGATACTAGGGATCAAACCCCATCAAAACTAACTCGATTACATGATAGATCTCATCCAACCCATCACAGTCCAGCAAGCCTACGATAAGATTACTCACGAACTATGGAGAGCATCATGGAATTGGCAATGGAGGATGGTTGATGATGACGACGGCGTCGATTTCCCCTCTCCGGAGCTCAGAACGGACTCGAGATCTGCCCTCCCGAGGAAGAACAGGCGATGGCGGCGGCTCCATATCGTGAAACGCGATGAACTCTTCTCTCCGATTTTTTTCTTGGCGAGAGAGGTTATATGGAGTTGGAGATGAAGTCGGGGGAGCCACGTGGGCCCCACGAGCCTGCTAGGCGCGCCCTAGTGGGGCTCCTGTAGGGCTTGTGGCCCACCGGCAGCGTATCTTCAGTTGATTCTTTCGCTGATATTTTTTATATATTCCATAAAAAATCCTCGTAAGTTTCCAGGTCATTCCGAGAACTTTTATTTCTGCACAAAAACAACACCATGGCAGTTCTGCTGAAAACAACGTCAGTCCAGGTTAGTTTCATTCAAATCATGCAAATTAGAGTCCAAGACAAGGGCAAAAGGGTTTGGAAAAGTACATATGTTGGAGACGTATAACTCCACGAAGCTTAAAGCCTTGCTTGTCCTCAAGCAATTTAGTTGATAAACTGAAAGAGACAAAAGAAAAACTTTTACGAACTCTATTTGATCTTGTTGTTGTAATTATGTCTAACTCATATTCAGATTTTCAGCAAGATCATAAGCTAACCACATAATTAACTAGCGAGCAATAATAATAAGTTTCAAATGTCAACCCTTCAATCAAAATAATCATGATACAATATGAATAAATGGTATCTCGCTAGCCCTTTCTGTGACCGGAAAACATAAATGCAGAGCACCTTCAAAGACCAAAGGCCGACTGGAAATTGTAATTCATGGCAAACAAGATCCAGTCATAGTCATACTCAATATCAATTAATAGAAAATCATATAAATGACGGAGGTCCTCTCTAACTGGTGCTTTTTAATAAGAAGAGGATGAATCAACAGAAACGTAAATAGATAGGCCCTTCGCAGAGGGAAGCATTGATTTGCGGAGGTGCCAGAGCTCAAGCTTTTAAAAACAGAAATAAATAATTTTGGGTGGCATGCTTTCATTGTCAACGCGATAACCAAGAGTTTACACCATGTTCCATGCTACACATATTATAGGCGGTTCCCAAACAGAATAGTAAATTTTTGACTCCCCCACCACCGATCAATCACACTCCACGACTAGCTGAATCCTCGGGTGCCGTCCATACCAACAACAATCTAGGGGGAGTTTTGTTTGCAATTATATTTTTGATTTTATTTGAGCATGGAACTGGGCATTCCGATTACCGGCCCCTTTCTCGTGAGTGATAGTGAATAAACACGTATCGAGGATAACACGCCTTGCATAGAAGATACCGACCGCCCCTTGTCACCACAAGAGCGGTTCGGGCATACAAAACAGATTATTATTTGAAGATTTAGAGAGTGGCACATGTAAATTTACTTGGAACGGCAGGTAGATACCGCATATAGGTAGGTATGGTGGACTCATATGGAACAACTTTGGGTTTATGGAAGTGGATGCACAAGCAGTATTCCCGCTTACTACAAGTGAAGGCTAGCAAAAGACTGGGAATCGACCAACTAGAGAGCAACAACAGTCATCAATATGGATTGAAATTAACCAATGTTGAGTGCAAGCATGAGTAGGAAATAAATCACCATAAACATGAATATCGTAGATGCTATGTTGATTTTTTTCAACTACATGCGTGAACATGTGCCAAGTCAAGCCACTTGAATCATTCAAAGTAGGATACCATCCTATCGTACTACATCATAATCATCTTGAAATTCATGTTGGCATCCAGGACAAACCATTATAAGCTCCTAGCTAATTAAGCATGGCATCAGAAACTATGATCTCTAAGTTGTCATTGCAAACATGGTTCTCTCATAACAATGTTGAATTAGGAATGATGAGCTAGTCACATTTACAAAAACAAAATAGGTTGAGTTCATACCAGCTTTTCCACGCTCAGTCACTTCATCATATATCGTCATTATTGCCTTTCACTTGCACGACCGAATGATGTGAATAATAATAAGAGTGTTCGTGCATTGGACTAAGCTGCAATCTGCAAGCAAATTCAGAGGAGAAGACAAAGTAATATGGCTCTTTGACGGATAAACAATAATGCATATGACAGACACTAATCATTTTAATCATGGTCTTCTACCTCGACCCAAAGAAAAAGAAAACTATTTACACGGGAAAGCTCCCAACAAGAAAAAGAAAAAGGGAAATATTTTTGGGTTTCTTTTTAGTTACCAGTAAGCATGATCAAAAGTAAACTTACAACTAATTTTTTTTGGTTTTCTCATTTTTAAACAAACACACGAGAAGAATGCAAGAAAATGAAATAAACTAGCATGGATGATACAATGGAAGAGTGTGAACACCGACTATCAAAGTGAATGTGTGAGCATGAATAAAAGTCGGTGAGAGACACGTACTCCCCCAAGCTTAGTCTTTTGGCCTAAGTTGGTCTAGTTCCACGGCTGGTCCGGGCGATATACAAAATCATAATGGGGGTTGTACTGGGGCGCGGCAGCTACCGCCGGAATAGCTGCCTCACGGAGGCGAGCAGCCTTCACCCCCCTCTCATACTCCTGTGCCTCTCCTCTGGTTATGTAATATCTTCGTTTTCCCTGAAAGTCAAAGAAGGCAGGAGCAGGAAGGGTAATATGGAAAACACGTTGTCGGTTAAATATTAACCGGTATAGGAGGGATTCATTATCCCTCTCAAGGAACTGATAATGTATCATAGCGGCGCGATCAAGGAAAGTTGTGTGGAGCGGGGGATCTCCTGTGCGGATGGGTATTCCAAAAGAATTTGCTATGAAAGTGGCATAGATCCCATCGAATAAATCCTCATCATTAGCATGATTATTTAGCCTCCTAGCAATTATAGCTCCCATGTTGAAACTTCTATCGCCCGTTACTACGCTCTTAAGAAAACTAAGGTCAGGTGCCCAGAGGTGACTATGGTCATGCTTGCCGTTAATGCATCTAACCTATGAAGAGGGCAAAATAATGTAAGGTAGGAAAATGAATGCTTCCTGTGGTAGCCTGCGTAATATATCTAGTTTCTCCAACAGTTATACTAGAAATAAAATCTCTAACAGAAGACTTAGGAGGGTCATTGGGACTACCCCAATCAGGTATCCTGCATAATCTATTAAAATCCTCTAAATCCTTAGTGTACGATTTGTCATAAAGATCAAACAGCATGGATGTGTCACGGCCAACTGAAAATATGAATCTACGAACAAAAGAGGCAGTGAGTGTAGTACACTGTTCACATTTATTGGAGATGAATTCTTCGAGCCCGGCGTTGAGAACAAATGTATCAAACTTGTCCTTGAAACCTGCATCAATCATGTATTCATCGAAAGGCCATTCACATGGTTGCACCGGTGCGTTCCTCGGCTAATAAGGATCGGGCTCCCGAACGTAAGACGGGGACCCCTTTTGCTTGAGGAACCACCATGATAGTTATTCCTGTACATCTTCCTTTTTCTGAAATTTTCAGTGACTCAAAATAAAAGTGAATAAAGTTTAACAAAACTCAGAGCAATTATTCCTACAAGTGCCTAGAGGCCATATCATGCATCAAAACTACTTGGGACCAACTAAAATTAACATGCAAAGCTCAAGAACAGGGTCACCAAGGCAGCAATAATATGCAATGAATAAAGCACTAGAATAAAAACTAATTGGACCAATGGAGGGGTCATATACCAAGGAACAATTCCCTGAAACAGTTTCGTGGTTGGGGCTTTGCACAAGGAGATCGAAAAATGCAGCAAAATGAGCAAGAACACGGGTTTGAGCTGTGGAATGATTTTTTCTGGAGGTAGACGAATGAGATGGGTGCTGGAATAAGTGGAGGTGGGCGCGTGGGACCCACGAGCTTGCCAGGCGCGCCCAGGGGGTGGGCGCGGCTCCTGGGCTCATGGCCCACTGGTGCATCCCCCTGACTAGTTATCTATCTCAGAAATTCTTAAATATTCCAGAAAAATCATACTTGAATTTCAGGGCATTTGGAGAACTTCTATTTTCAAATCATTTTTTATTGAATGGATAATGGAGAAAACAGGAAAATAATGCTATATTTATTAATTTTTCTACTAAATAACAGAAAGTGAAAGTTGGGGACAGAAGGTTGTGACTTCTAGATTCATCCATCTCAGGGTCATCAAAAGAAATCCGTCAATGAGGTTGATTAAGTCTCCTTGACAAACTTTTTTTTGAATCACATAAAACCGGAGAATTTTTGAATAATCACTAGGTTACCTCAACAGGGGTGTGCATATCCCCAATAACAATTATATCATATTTCATCTTGATAGTAGGTATAGGGAATTCAAAGCTTCCAATAATAATTGATGAAGATTTTTCAATAGCATTAATGCAATGAACTCGATATTGTTTCTTTGGAAAGTGCACCGTGTGCTCATTACCATTAACATGGAAAGTGGCATTGCCTTTGTTGCAATCAATAACATCCCCTGTAGTGTTAAAAAAGGGTATTCCAAGGATGACCGCCATGGCATCATCCTCGGGAATATCAAGAATAACAAAGTCCGTTAAGATAGTAACGTTCGCAACCACCACAGGCACATCCTCGCAAATGCGATAGGTAAAGCAGTTGATTTGTTGGCCATTTGCAAAGAAATTTCAGTAGGTGTCAACTTATCCAATTCAAGTCTACGATATAAAGAGAGAGGCATAACACTAACACCGGCTCCAAGATCACATAAAGGAGTTCTAACATAATTTCCTTTAATGGAGCAAGGTATAGTGGGCACTCCGGGATTACCTAGTTTCTTAGGAATCCCACCCTTAAAAGTGTAATTAGCAAGCATGGTGGAAACCTCAACATTAGGTATCTTTATTTTATTAGTCACAATATCTTTCATAAAGCATATCAGTCAAACACATTTGCAAAAAGATAGGTCTAATCATTTCAACAAAGTTCTCAAAATCCTCATCATCCTTTTTCTTGGATGGTTTGGGAGGAAAGGGCATGGGTTTCTGAACCCATGGTTCTCTTTCTTTACCATGCTTCCTAGCAATAAAATTATCCTTATCATATCTCTTGTTCTTAGGTTGGGGGTTATCAAGATCAACAACAGGTTCAATCTCCACATCATTATCATTAGTAGGTTGAGCATCTACATGAACACCATTATCAATATTATCACAAGGCTCATGTTCATCACCAGATTTTGTTTCGGCATCAGAAATAGAAACATCATTTGGATTCTCAGGTGTAACAGCAACAGGTTTACTAGCATGCAAGTTCCTATCATCTTTCTTCTTCTTCCTATTACCAGGATGACTAGGTGCATCAGTATTAACTCCTTTACTATCTTGTTCAATTCTCTTAGGATGGCCCTCAGGATACAAAGGTTCCTGACTCATTCTACCACCTCTAGTAACAACTCTAAGAGAATTATCATTCAATTCATTAAGCAAGTCATTTTGAGCTTTAAGTACTTGTTCTACTTGAGTAGTGCCATAGAAACATGTTTACCAATAAGCTTAAGATCATTAACATTTCAATCCGCACAAGCACTTATATGATTAATCATACGAGCATTTTGTTTCAGTTGTCTGCTAACATAATCATTAAAACTTTGTTGTTTGGTAACAAAGTTATCAAATTCATCTAAGCATAAGCTAGTAGGTTTATCATAAGGAATATCACTCTCATTGAATCTATGAAGAGAATTTACCTCTACTATTTGTGTCGGGTTATCAAGACCATGTATTTCTTCAATAGGTGGTAGATTCTTAACATCTTCAGATTTAATACCTTTCTCTTGCATAGATTTCTTGGCTTCTTGCATATCTTCAGGACTGAGGAATAGAATACCTCTTTTCTTCGGAGTTGGTTTTGGAGGTGGTTCGGGAATAGTCCAAGCATTATAATTGTTGAAGATATTATTCAATAGAATTTCAGCTTGTTCCACAGTTCGTTCCCTGAAAACACAACCAACACAACTATCTAGGTAGCCCCTAGAAGCATCGATTAGTCCATTATAAAAGATATCAAGTATTTCAGTTTTCTTAAGAGGGTGATCAGGCAAAGCATTCAGTAACTGGACAAGCCTCCCCCAAGCTTGTGGGAGACTCTCTTCTTCAATTTGCACAAAGTTATATATATCCTGCAAGGCAGCTTGTTTCTTATGGGTAGTAAAAAAATTCTTAGAGAAGTAGTATATCATATCCCGGGGACTACGCACACAACCAGGAGCAAGAGAAGTAAACCAAGTTTTAGCTTCACCCTTTAGTGAGAAAGGAAACAACTTAAGGATATAGCAATAGCGAATTTTTTCCTCATTAGTGAATACGGTGGCTATATCATTCAGTTTAGTAAGATGTGGTACAACAGTTTCAGATTCATAACCATTGAAAGGATCAGATTCAACCAAAGGGATTAACTCAGGATCGACAGAGAATTCATAATCCTTATCAGTAACAAAGATGGACGAAGTAGCAAACTTAGGATCATATTTCATTCTAGCATTCAGAGATTTTTCTTTCCACTTGTGTAATAAATTCTCAAGATCATAGCTATCCTTACAAGCAAGAAAGTCTTCAGCTACCTCTCCCTCCATAACATAACCCTCACGTATATTAGGCAATTCATATCTAGTAGAGCTAGGTCTAACAGGTGTCACAACAGGTTCAACTTCATAATTTCATCAGTTTCAGAAGTATCATCAGATTCAGCAGTAACTCTAGCAATTTGCGCATCAAGAAATTCACCCAGTGGCATATCATTATAAAGCAAAGCATCATCATAAGCATCATGGATAAAATAAGTAGCATCATCAAGCACAGGTGACATATCAGAATTACTAGTAGGTGGTGGTGTCACAAATTTACTCATAACACAAGGTGAATCACGTGCAGAGCTAGATGGCAGTTCCTTACCTGTCCTCGTAGTTGAGGGCAAGACTTTAGTTTTTGGATCTCTCGGATTCCTCATAGTGATCAACAGATATAAATCCCAAGTGACTCAGAGAATAGAGCTATGCTCCCCGGCAACGGCGCCAGAAAAAGTTCTTGATAACCCACAAGTATAGGCGATCGCAACAGTTTTCGAGGGTAGAGTATTCAAGCCAAATTTATTGATTCGACAGAAGGGGAGACAAAGAATACTCTCGAGTATTAGCAGTTGAGTTGTCAATTCAACCACACCTAAAAGACTTAGTACCTGAAGCAAAGTTTTAGTAGCAAAGTAGTATGATAGTAACGGTAGCGGCGGTAACAGTAGCAGTAGTAATTTGTATAGCAAGTGTGACAGCAGTAGCGGTAAAGTAACTTAGCAAGGACCAGTATAGGAAAAGCTCGTAGGCATTGGATCGGTGATGGATAATTGTGTCGGATGGCATTCATCATGTAACAATTATAACATAGGGTGATATGTAACTAGCTCCAGTTTGTCAATGTAATGTAGGCATGTATTCCGTATTTAGTCATACGTGCTTATGGAAAAGAACTTGCATGACATATTTTGTCCTACCCTCCCGTGGCAGCGGGGACCTAATGGAAACTAAGGGATATTAAGGTATCCTTTTAATAGAGAACCGGAACAAAGCATTAGCACATGGTGAATACATGGGATCCTCATACTATGGTCATCTCCGGGAGTGGTTCTTGCTATTGTCACTCCGGTGTTGCCGGGTCAAAACACATAGTAGGTGACTACAACTTGCAAGATAGGATCAAGAACACACATATATTGATGAAAAAAATAATAGGCTCAGATCTGAAATCATGCCACTCGGGCCCTAGTGACAAGCATTAAGCATAGCAAAGTAGTAGCAACATCAATCTTAGAACATAGTGGATACTAGGGATCAAACCCCATAAAAACTAACTCGATTACATGATAGATCTCCTCCAACCCATCACCGTCCAGCAAGCCTACGATAATATTACTCACGAATGATGGAGAGCATCATGGAATTGGCGATGGAGGATGGTTGATGATGACGACGGCGTCGATTTCCCCTCTCCGGATCCTAGAACGGACTCGAGATCCGCCCTCACGAGGAAGAACAGGCGCTGGCGGCGGCTCCGTATCGGGAAACGCGACGAAATCTTCTCTCCGATTTTTTTCTGGGTGAGAGAGGTTATATGGAGTTGGAGATGAAGTCGGGGGAGCCACGTGGGCCCCACGAGCCTACTAGGCGCGCCCTAGGGGGGGCGTGCGTGCACGGCTCGTGGCCCACTAGCAGCATATAATCAGTTGATTCTTTCTCTTATATTTTTTATATATTCCATAAAAAATCCTCGTAAGTTTCCAGGTCATTCCGAGAACTTTTATTTCTGCACAAAAACAACACCATGGCAGTTCTGCTGAAAACAACGTTAGTCCGGGTTAGTATCATTCAAATCATGCAAATTAGAGTCCAAGACAAGGGCAAAAGAGTTTGGAAAAGTAGATACGTTGGAGATGTGTCAGTGATCCAATTCCAATACAGCAAACCTTAGGTATTTTTCTTACGACCAGAGATGCAAAAGTAAAATTAAACCCCTATTCATAGAGCACTTTTGTTTTATACTTGTTGAGTGGCTTATCATGGTTGTTTCCACCGATAGTTGACAAAGTAGATGAAGTGCTCAAAGTTGGACGAAAAGCGTGAGAAGACCTCGAAGATTTGCAGAACCACGCAAGTAGCCCTTTGACCATTTCTAAGAAACTATTTCATGCATGTCATGTAGCACTTCATTCCGATGCATTGAATCATGTTAAATCAGAGACTACCTCACTGGGGTGGTTTCCGATAATTCCGCATTGATACTTGCACTTGGGCATGACCCTACCTTCCTATGAGGGTTGTGTGTGTGGTAAGTAGTTAGGTTGCTAGTAGTTGCTACACAAATTGGATGGGAATATGCATGGCAACGATGAAGGAAAAGATTTCAAAGACTTTTCAAAAACCCCGTCTGCTGCCACTAATGCCCGAGTGAGATGTATTGAGCGAGGTAACCACTTGAAAAGATGGGGTCCACCGAGGCCAGTTGTTTGAGTGGTTTCGAAAATAGGATTAGACTTAAGATTTGCTGACCATCCCAACCTTACATGTGCGACCACGATACCCCTATATGGGTCGGGGCTTTGTTGATTACCTTTGTCGATACTAGTAGAGAGCCGCATTACTAGTGGCAGGAGTGGTGTGCACTAGTAGAAAAGAGGGCTTTGGTCCACTTGATGAAATCCCATTAGTCCCGGTTCACTCACGAACCGGGACCCAAGTGGGCACAGGTCCCGGTTCGTGAGGCCAGGGCGCCGACCGAGCCTCGTGGGCCATTTGTCCCGGTTCGTTCGTCACCTACGGTCCCGGTTCCATACACGAACCGCGACCAATGTGCCTCCCTCCTGGCCCACAACCAGTAGTCCCGGTTTGTGGCTGGAACCGGGACCTCGGGTTGTCCTTTAATCTCAGTTCCAGCCACAAACCGGGACCAATGGTTGGCCTATATATACCCCCACGAGCAGAGCGGTGCAGTGCTCTGTTTTTTGGGTCGGCCGTTTAAAGTGCGTTATATCGACTAGAGGGTGGTGAATAGGAGATTTTTAGAATTTCATCGTTGAGGAAATTCCTTTTGAGTAAATTCCTCACTGATGAATAACTTGCAGCGGAAACAACAAAGGATCAGGGTTGCAAAGTATCAGTACATCAGTTTTCAAGATGAGGAATATGAAAAACAATTTGCACAGTACGCAGGCACAGAGAAAGCAGGTGAGGATTAACTTGCATTAATAATTTGATGTTGAGGAAACTCAGAGAAAGTCTTCAGCAAAATCTTCAAACAGTGACAATGAAAATCTTCAACATACAATATTGAGGAATTGAAAGAGTTGAAGAAATAGAACCTGTATCACAGTGAAGACAGTGTTGATGACCTAGTTCCAACTGCTATGACAGTTGTACGTCTGGTTTGGAGTGGCTTGGTATTGAAACCAAAATACACACAGTCCCTACCGTATTCTCCTTGAGCTAAGGACACACAGTCCTCGCCCAACACTCGTATTAAGTCTTTAGGGAAGACTTCCAAACCCTCACAAACTTCGTCACCCGACGATCCACAACTGACTGCTGGATTGCTCTAGACCATGAAGACTAACCGTTTGGAGGATGCACAGTCCTCAAAGGTAAAAGGCTTCAGTTCCACACAGGAACACATTCTTCAGTGATGCTCAATCACTTGGTTTTTGGTTTGTGGTTTGGTGTTTGGGGTATTTCCTCACTGACGATATACTGTCGAAGACTCTGAGGAATTTGGGTTGCTCTAAATGACAAGTGTCAGTTTCTCATGGAGCAGTCAACCAGCTAATGGTTGTGGGGGCGGCTATTTATAGCCTGGCAGCATCCCGACATGATTCCACATTAATGCCCTTAAATAATATGACCGTTGGTGTGGATAAGATCGGTGATGTGGCACAAATTGCGGCAACGGTCGAGACCGTCAACTATGAGAGTCCTCATGTCTCTCCTATTCCTCACTTGAGGCTTTTGGTAGGATTAGGACCGTCAACTGTGACCGTTGAGCATCATGAGGAAATTCATTCCGAAGTGTTACCTCGACCCCCTTTAACAGTACGGTGTTCCTATGACTCAAGAGTGAAGAAAATGAAACAAAAATAATAAATCTTCACGCTTCAAAGTCTTCGGATCATTTTTCTTCAGGACACACCGAATTCCTCATCTTTAATATCTTCATGAGGAATATCAATTTCATCGCAATTTCTTCATTATCGAAGTCTTCAGCAGAAGACCAATTTCTTCAGCTAAAGATATACATTTTTAGGGGTCGATATTCATCGTATATTTCAAACTCCTCAGCGACTTATAGATCATGTGTACACTCATGAACACATTAGATACTTAACCTATAAGTATTCAAACCACCAAAATCACTAAGGGGCACTTGATACACTTACAATCTCTCCCTTTTGGTGGTTGATGACAATTAGGTTAAGTCTTCAACGGGGATAAAAATATGAAGTGTAAATACTCATTTGAGGAATTTGAAATCAAGATATAGAGAGACTCCCCCTGAAGATGTGCATATGTTGAGGATTTTGCTTTTCACGGCAAATGCACATTGATGATTTATATCATGGAGATCTCCCCCTGAGTCTTGTAAATCATGCATACATATGACATATAATATTAAGAATTTGAGAATTCATGATGAGAAATGGTATGTGACGAATTTCAGCATGCGTGCATTAATATTTTGAGGAATAAGTATACGAAGAAAAACGTTCAGCGTCAGAGTACCATCGGGCTTAAGTTACAACTCATTACATAAAACACTTCAGAAGAGCCAAGAGTTTGTAACTTAATAAAGTTCATAAGCCCCAAAATATATCCCGCGTGAAGACTAACTCTCAGATTTCTCCCCCTTTGTCATCAAGTAACAAAAAGGGACAAAACTGAGGACTAACGCCCCTAGAAGACTTTCACTTCTTGGCTGATGAAGAAGACGCGTGAGGATTCTTGGCGACGGGCTTCCTCCTTGGGCCAGTGACAGTGTCTTCTTGTTCTTCATCAGATTCTGAAGTGTGGAATGAAGAAAAGGATCTGTCCTCAAAGTCTAGAACTGGGATGGGCTTGAATTTCCTCTTGGGAGGCCACGACCAATCGAAGTCCTGAGTAAATTCCAATTCATCAAGTTCTTCTTGAGTCTTCAGATGAGCCAAAGTGGCCCAGGTGCGATAAAAAACCTCATGAAGATAGTAGTGATTTTTCTTCACTGCATTCTGAGTCTCATTGAGGGTTTTCACAATGGCATTGAATTGATGTTTGACCCATTTGTGATTGCGATCGACCTTCTGATGAAGACTGAGGAGTAGTTCTCGGTTAGTCATCACCCTTGGGGCAATTGGGCTAGGTGGCTCCTGAGTTTCAGTATTATCCATGAAGAATATGCATCTGGTTCACGAAACTGGCCATCAAGGGGATGAATACCTTCATCGATGACAAATTTTCCTTTTCCTTCAACAGGCTCAAAAGTCTTCTTGTTGACTCTGATAGGAGGCATATATCCAATGTGGTTGTTGAAATCAGCATGATAGTTGATGCCTGACCTGCGTCTCATGAATCTCATGATCCATGGAGCGTAAATCTTCAGGTCGAAGGGTGACATAGCATTGTCAGCCAGAGTCCTCAGGAAGAAGTTGTGAAGGTTTATTGGGATGCCATGGATGATGTTGAACAGGATATTCTTCATGATTCCTACAACATCCTCTTCATCATCATGGCCCTTGATTGGAGTGATGACACTACACAGAATCCTATAGACAGTCCTAGGTTCATACTTCATGTCTTGAACCAGAAAAGTCATTCTTGGAGGTTGATCCTTGGCCAAAGGCTTCATGAGGACTTCAATCAGTTTGTTGGGCAACTCTCGTTCATCATACATCATCACAGCATGTTCTGAGGGAATTGAAACCGGAAGCACTCGCAGCAGCTCACTAGCAGGGGCTTTGTAATGTGTGTGTTGAGTCATCCAGTCTAGCACCCAAGTGTTGATATCCTTCGGGTCTCCAGAGATGTGCAAAGTTGCATAAAATTGAAGAATGATATCACTGTTCCAATCACAGATACCAGTGCAAAGAGGCAGCAGTCTAGCTTCATGAAGAACGTTGAGGACTCGGGCGAAGCAAGGAATTTCTTCCAACTCAACATGAGGAATATGCTTGTGCTGAAATATTTTGTTTCTTCCGCAGAGCACAGAGGCATAGTAGTTGAGCTGAGTCCTTGTCCAAAACTTCCTGTGCCTGATGCGAAGCTTGTCATATGGATTGTCGCCGATGAAATACATCCGTTCTTCATAGAATGCTTCCTTCTGAAACTTTGGCCTCTTTGAAAACGGCTGATTTTGGACTGGCTGAAGGTTATGCTGCTTTTGGTGAGGAGATACAATCATTGATGTTTAAGTGTTGACCACAACAATAGCAATTTCTGTATTGGGTGCAGGAGCATTTTCTTCAGCATGTTCCTCAGGTTGAGGATTTTCTTCAATATGAGGATTTTCCTCTGGTTGAGGATTTTCCTCAGGTTGAGGAATTTGCTTGGTGGCGGAGGCGAAATCTTCAGCTGTTGCAGCTGATCCTTGAGCAGGTTCATCAGGCGTCTTGTCAGGAATGAAGGACCGAGGAATATCATCAATTTGAATTTCCTCATACATGGTTTCGTCAGAATCAGCGTCTTTCATTTCCTCATCAATTGGAATCTTCTCATCTTCTTTAGCAATGACATAGCCTATTCCAAAGGGGATCATAGTGTATGATGGAGCTATCTTCAGAGGCACAACATCCAGTGGAGCAGTTTCATCAAGTGTTTTGAGGCGCTTGGCCTCTGATGATTCTGGGGTTAAATAAGCTTTCTTTTCTTAGCTTCTTTCTCTGCAGCCTTGGTTTTCTTCACGTCTGATGCAGACAGAACTATTTTCTTCACCTTTGAGGATTGAGGTGAAGGAATTTTCTCTTCAGGAGTTGGTGCAGTATCAGTCCTGGCAGTTTCCTCAACTGAAGCATTTTCTTTAGCTGGAGCAGATTCATTAGCTGGCATAGATTCATCAGCTGGAATGTCCTTAGATATTTCCTCAATTACCGGTTCATCAGCACGGCTTTCTTGAGGCATTTCCTCAGCAGGGGGTTCTTCTTCTTCATCTTCCTCAGTGAGTTGAACAGAATAGCTGGGCTTAGGCTGCTTTGGTTTTGTTGGAGGAGCAGCCTTCTTGTTGTATTCATCAACTGCATTGGTTACAAACTTGATGAAAGTGGACTTGAGACTTTGACGATCAGATAGTTTGGTATACTTGTCGGTCAAAGTCTTCAGTTCAGCCTGGGTTGACACAAGATCATCAGGCGACAGGTTGAGGAGATTCTGCCTGAGGAATTTCTCCTTCTTCAGCATTGCAACCTTTGCTTGCTTGGCTTGCATCTCCTTCCATTTGGCCTCATTGATGAATGTGGCCACCATATGGATGATACCAGGGGGAAGCTTCAAGTCATCAATGGGTGTGTCAGGGTCATCATACCAGACATTGATGTAGTACAACAGGACCTTTGGGTCCATGGCAAGAGGAATAGAGCTGCCTGAAGCTTGTGCGACGTGTTCCTGCTTGTTTCGGATGATGGCTTTAAGGGTTTCATCATCAAATTCATCACTTCCTTCTGATGCAGAAGGGACTCTTATGACTTTGCTTGGGCTGGGTCTGATGCCTCTTCCAGTAGTCATTTTAGTCTTCAATGTTGTTGGTGAAGACTTTGTCTCTGAGCTCATGGCAGATGGTACAGAGGAGCTGGAGTGAGGACGTTGTTGCTTGACAATCTGCTTGTGTTCAGGCTTTGAAGCCTGTGTGGTTGTTGAGGGTTTTGGTGCAGGCGCAGCCTTCTGAAGCAATTGCTCTTTAGGCTTTGAAGCCTTTGGTTTCTCTGGCACACACTTCACTTGAGGAATAGTTGTGCCAGAAGCTTCAGCAGCAGAAGAGGTGGTTGCAGTCGCAGCAGTAGATTCCTCATTGGATTTCCTCACTGCAGCTTCTGCTTTCTTCTGAAGATTAGACAAGTGTTTGTCTTTCTCATAGGGATAATCATCAATAGTTTTCATGCTTGAAGGATGTGCAACCTGATGATCCTCGAGAGGAGGCCTTTTGCCAGGTGGCTTGAGAGCGAATTTCTTCGCATACTTTGGAGTGATGAAGCGATATTCCTTCCACTCCTTAGCCCACCTGCGTTCTATCTTTTGAATCCTGATTTTCCTTTTTTCCATTGGTTCTTTCTCATCTAGTGTGCAATATTCAAGGTATATATCCTCAGGGATATCAATTACAGTGTTTTGTTCGAGTTTCTTGCCACCCTTTTGCTTTCTGTCATCTTCCATTTTCTTCAGCTGAGGCTTTTGCTGAGGAATTTTCACTCTTGAGGATTCTGATGAGACTAGCAAAGTTTCTTCGAGGAATGCTGCAAATGAGTTAAGTTGATGAGAACTTAGAGATTCATGAGCTGACATTTTGTACGTGTGAACAGAGTATAGGTGCGAGGAATTTGGAGAGGTCATATGCGTTCTTAGATTTGAAGAAATTGAAATTTTAAAAGTTGAGGAATTTCACCAGTGGGTTGAGGAATTTGTCTAAGCACTCCGATCTTGGGTTCCAGAGTTGTACAAATTCGAATATTTGCACAGTTGAGGAATCACGTGAAGAATTATAGTGGCTTAGTGAAATTCATCAAGTGTTTGAGGAATATAGTATGCTTAGCTGATAGACAGTGAGGATTAACATATTTCTCAAATCTAAGGTAAAATAGTAGATCGAAAGGGATAGTAAAACTGGGATTTTAATTACCCTATATGGAAAGCACAAAGAATAGAGACAACAACAATGGATGCTCTTCCGTTCGAGTCCAGTGCGTCCTAACTTCGCGGCAGAAGATGGCTACAACGGCGGCAGATGAAGATGGTCCTCTTCCGGCGTGAGCTCGGGGACTGAGAGGTCGAGGCAGTGAAGCTGTTCCTCATCGGCGACGAGATCTCTAGCGGTGGCGCTAGGTTTTTCTTGTGGCGGAGAGAAGTTCGAGAGAGAACGAAGAGTTTGGACAGAAGGGGTAAGGGCGTATTTATAGCTCAGGCGAAAACTGTCCGGCCGATACTTTCGGACCGAACTGCCCTTGCCTATTCGTCTCCTCACGACATGTGTAGCCAGAGTTTAAAGCGGTGGAGATCGTGCTTATCTGATTGTGGGAAGTGGGGTTCAGTTACTGTGTAACAATATAAAAATCATTTTTGAGGATTTGAGGATTTCGTTGCAAAATCATCAGCTGACAAGGACACAGTGAGAATTTTGAACAAAGTTTCAAGTAGAATGCATATGAAGATTTGAATAGACTGGGTGAGTAAAGCATGGGGGGAGTAGGGTCCGATCACATTCACTTAGATGAAATATAAAATTGAAGAAATAGCTATAAGTGAATGTTGTTGAGGACTTTGAAATCACAGTCTCTCTCTCTCTCTCTCTCTCTCTCTCTATATATATATATATATATATATATATATATATATATATATATATATATATATATATATATATATATACACACACACAAACGAAAATCATCAAGTGTTTTGAAGATTTTGACTAACTTGAGGATTTTTTGACAAAGCGTCACGTTGATGAATTTCAACTTTGAAGAAAAACAACTTTGAGGAAAAACAACTTTGAAGAACAACAACTTTGAAGAAAATCAACTTGAGGAAAAACAACTTTGAAGAAAATCAACTTGAGGAATTTCAAAGTTGGGTGGTGGCGTGACCCACCGTATAAGAATGATGATTTCAGGTGGCGCGTACAATTGTCGTAGGGCCGTGAGAACCAAATTCTTCATTAATTTCCTCACACTAAGAGTGATGTTCTTCCTTGGTTGAAGAAAATGGGTTGCTCGTGTGTTGCACATCTAAGTCAGCAATTTTGCATAAGTGTGAGGATGTGTGCATGTTTTTACAAAACATTTGAAGATTCTAGGATATTTAGCTCACACCGCAACTTGCAAAACCTTTTCTCATCCAAGGGCTTAGTGGAGATATCAGCTAGTTGATCGTCAGTCTTCACATGGTCGATGATGATATTGCCCTTGAGGACATGGTCCCGAAGAAATTGATGACGAATATGGATGTGCTTAGTCTTCGAGTGTTGTACTGGGTTGTATGCAATCTTGATTGCACTCTCATTGTCGCAGTAGAGAGGCACATTCTTCATGTTGATGCCGTAGTCCTTGAGGGTTTGCTTCATCCATAGCAATTGAGCACAGCATGATCCAGTGGCAATGTACTCAGCTTCGGAAGTAGAGAGAGAAATGCAGTTCTGCTTCTTTGGGGACCAGCTGACTAATGATCTTCCGAGCAAATGACAAGTGCCAGAAGTTTACTTGCGATCCACACGGTCACCAGCATAGTCAGAATCATAATATCCCACAAGATGAAGATTTGAGCCCTTGGGGTACCATAATCCTAGTGTTGGTGTGTGAGCTAAGTATCGAAGAATGTGCTTCATAGCCTTATGGTGTGATTCCTTTGGTTTTTCTTGAAAACGTGCACACATGCAAACACTAAGCATTATATCTGGCCTAGATGCACATAAATAGAGTAAAGAGCCAATCACTGAGCGATATACCTGCTGATCGAATTCTTTACCATTTTCGTCAGTGCTGAGGTGGCCGTTGGTAGGCATGGGAGTCTTGGCGCCTTTGCATTCAAGCATGTCTAATTTCCTCAGAACATCCTTGAGGTATTTCTCCTATGATATGAAGATGTCATTGCGTTGTTGACGAATATGAAGACCTAAGAAGAATTTCAGCTCCCCCATCATAGTCATCTGATATTCTTCACTCATCATGTATGCAAATTCATCACTGTAACGTTTGTTAGTACATCCAAATATGATGTCATCGACATATATTTGGCAAACAAATAGTTCATTGTCATAGGATTTTTTGAAAAGAGTTGGATCAAGTGAACCAGGTTTGAAGCCTTTCTTCATGAGGAATTCCTTCAATGTATCGTACCACGCCCGAGGGGCTTGCTCGAGACCATAGAGCGCCTTTTCGAGTCTGAAGACTTTGTCTGGATTCTTCGGATCCTCAAAACCTGGGGGCTTAGCAACATATACTTCTTCCTCAAGCTTACCTTTGAGGAATGCACTTTTCACATCCATTTGATATAAGGTAATGTTATGATGATTAGCATAAGCAAGTAGTATTCAAATAGCTTCAAGTCTAGCAATAGGTGCAAAAGTTTCATCGAAAACAATTCCTTCAACCTGTGTGTAGCCTTGAGCTACAAGTCGTGTCTTATTCCTCACCACTTGATCATCCTCATCTTGCTTGTTTTGTAAAATCCACTTGGTGTCGATGATATTGTGCTTGCGAGGATCTGGTCATTTGACGAGCTCCCACACGTCATTCAGCTTGAATTGAAGAAGTTCACCTTGCATGGCTTGAATCCACTGAGGTTCCACGAAAGCCTCAGCAACTTTTGAAGGTTCTGTGATAGACACAAAAGAAGAATGCCCACAAAAGTTAACTAATGTGAAGCTTTTGAGCGAGTGAGAGGACCTTGCGCGTTGATGTCATCGAGGATTTTGTCAAGTTCTACTTCATTGGCAATCCTCGGATGAGGTGGTTGAGGATTTCATCTGGGTTGAGGAATTTGTTCTGGAGCAATTTCCTCAGTAGCATCTTCTTGATTTTCATCAGTACTGGGAGTGATTTCTTCAGCAATTTCCTCAATAGGAACAATGTCTTCAGTAGCTTTGAGCTTTATTACTTCCTCACGAGACAAATTATCTAGATCAGGAGGCAATTGCTCTCTTTGCGAGCCATTAGTTTCATCAAACCGCACATCTACAGTTTCAACAACCTTGTTGTGATAGGTGTTGAGGACTCTGTAGGTGTGCAAGTCCTTTCCGTAACCAAGCATAAACCCCTCATGTGCCTTAGGTGCAAACTTTGAGCTATGGTGAGGATCTCTAATCCAGCATTTTGCACTGAAGAATTTGAAATAACTTACATTGGGTTTCTTGTCAGTGAGGAGTTCATATGAGGTTTTCTTGAGGAATTTGTGAAGATATACCATGTTGATGATATGGCAAGTAGTGTTGATTGCTTCAGGCCAGAAACGACGAGGAGTCTGATATTCTTCAAGCATGTTCCATGCCATTTCAACCACAGTCTTGTTCTTTCTTTCGACGACGCCATTCCGTTGAGGAGTATAAGGAGCAGACAATTCATGAGTAATACCAAGTTCATCAAGATAAGCATCAAGACCAGTGTTTTTTGAATTCTATCCCATTGTCACTCCTGATGTGTTTGATCCTGACACCGAAGTTTGTCGAGGCCCTTGAGGAAAATCGTTTGAAGACTTCCTGCACTGTAGTTTTATACAGAATGATATGCACCCAAGTGTATCTGGAATAATCATCAACTATGACAAAGTTGTATAAAGATGTTGCATTTGTTAGAGTGGCATAATGAGTAGGTCCAAATAGATCCATGTGAAGCAATTCAAATAGACGAGTAGTGGTCATGATAGTCTTCGAGGGGTGTTTGGATCTGGTCATTTTTTCAGACTCACAAGCACCGCAGAGGTGGTCTTTGAGGAATTTGATTGATTCGATGCCAATGACATGCTTCTTCTTCGCCAGCGTATGCAAATTCCTCATGCCTGCATGACCAAGTCTTCGATGCCATAGCCACCCTTCTGAGGTTTTTGCTAGTAAGCATGTGGCTGGTTGAGGACCTGTAGAGAAATCAACAATGTACAAATCCCCTCTTCTAACACCTTCGAAGACTTTGGATCTGTCAAATTCCATGATGACAACACATCTATATTTTCCAAAGATAACAACCATATCAAGATCACAGAGCATTGAGACTGACATGAGGTTAAACCCAAGAGATTCAACAAGCATCACTTTGTCCATGTGCATGTCCTTGGAAAAAGCCACTTTGTCAGCATAAGTGATTTCCTTCAGGGCTAATGGAGTCAGTGGCATATTCATCAACAAGCTTTTGTCACCAGTCATGAGGTGTGTGCAGCCATTATCAAGAACCCACTCAGTGCTCTTGGGTTTGTCATCCTGCAGATGAATTAGTACAGCTTACCATCTCATATGCTTCAGACTTGAAGAATATGGTATCAATTTCATCAGATAGGAATTTCATCATAAACAGTAATTTTCATTTCATCAATGTTAGCTTGCGTCCTATCAAGCATTTTCCTCAGGTCTCCAGCAAATTCTTCACATGATGATTTTCATCTCGAGACCTCTCCTGCAGAAGTGATTACTTCAATTTCTTCACCACCCACATCTAAAGGGGTGGTAAAGAATTCATCATCCTGCGAGTAACATATGAGAAAGGGGGCATTGAAGCTAATGCACTTCTTTTCATAGTAGGGGGTTAGAGTACTCAAATGAGTAGGCAGAGAAGTTCTTTGAGGATTTATGAACATAATGATTTGAGGAATAATGCTCATATTCACATCCCTTGTAATTTCCCTCATATCAGTAGCATTAGCACGAGTACGAACATAGTTTTGACCAGTTGAGGATTTTGATCCTCTTGAAGACTTTGGTCCTCCTGAGGAATTTGATCTGGGGTTCAGATTCTTCATAGGTGGTGTCATGAGGACATTCACCTGAAAATTTTCAAGGCAACTTTTTGGGACCCAGATTTTCTTCAGGGGTGGTCCATTCCTGCAGTTAGTTCCAACGTATCGAGCAAATACTTTACCAGATTGATTTTTGAACAGTTTATAGTTGGAGTCAAATGACTCATCTGAGCAATAGAATAATTCACATGCAAAACCTGTTATATTGGATGGATCAACAGGAGGCCCTTTAGCAGCAACCATGAGGTTTTGGGATACTGCTCAGGTTTCCAATATGATCCATCAGCATTCAATTTCCTCTCAAAGGCAATTCCTTCTTTCCTCGGGTTACTATTCAAAATCTTCTTTTTGAGCACATCGCAAAGGGTTTGGTGCCCTTTGAGACTTTTGTACATGCCTGTCACATACAATTCCTTCAGCCCTGCATTTTCATTAGTGACATTTGTGGTTTCCGCAAGTGAGGAATTTTATACCACATGAGCAGTTGGAGAATTTGTAGCAATAGAAGCATTTGATGATTCTGATGAAGAATTAGCAGTTTCACGTTCGATGCATTTAAGACATGGAGGAATGAATTCGACCTGAGCGGCACTGATCTGTTGAGCGAGTAATGAATCATTTTCCATACGAAGATCATCATGAGAAATCCTCAGCTTCTCAAGATCAAGTGTCCTTTGAAGAAATTTGTAGGAAAGTTTCGCATGATCAGCGCGGAGTGTGCCATGACGATCTTGAAGATTATCAAATCTGTACTGAAGACTTTTCATATCTTCAGTGAGGATTTGGGTAAGATTCATTTCATCATTCAACAGGTTATCGCTTCTATCTAGGAGTTTCTCAAGCTCTTCAAGGGTAGTTTGTTGTTTAGTTGCAATGATAGCAAGTTTAACGTAGCTGGGTTTTCATAATCATCAGGTTCACAATCACTTGAATCAGAGGAGGAAGCATCATTCGGTACCTTTGAACCTTTTGCCATGAAGCAATAGGTTGGAGCGAAGTCATCAGCATAGTCATCAGTGTGGATGGTGTTGTCATTTTCTTCAAGGATGAAGATTGACTTGCTCACGAATGTGGTTGCTAGTGCTAGACTAGCCTGTCCATATTCCGAGTCTTCTTGAGAACCCTCCTCTTCATCACATTCCTTAGATTCTGCCTCAGAATCCATTTCCTTGCCAATAAGTGCCCGAGCCTTTCTGAAACTTGTCTTCTTGTGCGATGAGGACTTTGAGGATGAGGATTTTGAAGATTTCTTCTTTATCCTTGAGTCATCAGAACTTTCATCCTTGTATTTCTTCTTCTTTGATTCCTTGACCCAACGAGGACAGTCAACAATATAGTGACCTGATTTCTTGCATTTGTGGCAGGTCCTTTTCTTGTAGTCCTCAGATGAAGATTCTGATTTCCTCATATCTCTTCTTGAAGATTTACCAAACTAGCCACGTCTTGTAAACTTCTGGAATGTCCTCACGAGCATTGCAAGCTCCTGTCCAAGTTCTTCAGGATGACCAATGTTGCAATCCGAGTCTTCTTATTCAGATGAGGAAATTGCTTTGGTCTTCAGTGCATGAAGTCTAGAATAGCTTGGTCCATATAGATCTCTCTTCTCTTCTTGTTGGAATTTATGAGTATTGAGTCTTTCGAGTATATGAGCGGGATCAAGCATCTTGTAGTCTGGTCTTTCTTGAATCATGAGAACCAAAGTATCAAATGAAGAATCCAAAGATCTTAGCAGTTTCTTCACAACTTCATGGTCAGTAATGTCTCGAGCTCCCAGTGCTTGCAGTTCATTTGATATGTCAGTGAGGCGATCAAAGGTATCTTGGTAGCTTTCATTGTCAAGCCTCTTGAAGCGATTGAAGAGATTGCAAAGAACATCAACACAAGAGTCACGCAGAGTTGATACTCCTTCATTTACTTTGGATAGCCTTTCCCAGATTAGTTTTGCTGAGCCCAAAGCACTCACTCTGCCATACTGACCTTTACTTAGATGGCTACAAACGATATTCTTCGCTTGAGAATCAAGTTTCTTGAATTTCTTCACATCAGCGGCAGAGACAGTAGCAGTGATGAGGGCAACACCATGTTCCAAAATATACCAAAGATCATTGTCAATAGCTTGTAGATGCATCTGCATCTTGGTCTTCCAGAAGGGAAAGTCCTTTCCTTAGAAAGTAGGACATCCTGTAGTAACCTTGATCGTGCCTACAGTCGACATAACTAAAACTCCACATGGTTAAACCAAAATCACACAGAACAAGGGAGTTCCTTGCTCTGGTACCAATTGAAAGTGCGTTATATTGACTAGAGGGGTGAATAGGATATTTTTAGAATTTCATCGCTGCGGAAATTCCTTTTGAGGAAATTCCTCACTGATGAATAACTTGAAGCGGAAACAACAAAGTATCAGGGGTGCAAAGTATCACTACAGCAATTTCAAGATGAGGAATATGAAAAACAGTTTGCATAGTACGCAGGCACAGGGAAAGCAGGTGAGGATTAACTCGCGTGAAGAATTTGAGGTTGAGGAAATTCAGAGTAAGTCTTCAGCAAAATCTTCAAACAGTGACAATGAAAATCTTCAACATACAATATTGAGGAATTGAAAGAGTTGAAGAAATAGAACCCGTATCACAGTGAAGACAATGGTTGATGACCCAGTTCCAACTGTTGTGGCAGTTGTACGTCTAGTTTGGAGCGGCTTGCTATTGAAACCAAAAGACACACAGTCCCTACCGTATTCTCCTTGAGCTAAGGACACACAGTCCTCGCTCAACACTCGTGGTAAGTCTTCAGGACAGACTTCCAAACCCGCACAAACTTGGTCACCCGGCGATCCACAATTCACTGCTCGATTGCTCTAGACCATGACGCCTAACAGTCTGGAGGATGCACAATCCTCAAATGTAAAAGGCTTTAGTTCCGCATAGGAACAAATTCTTCAGTGATGCTCAACCACTTTGTTTTTGGTTTGTGGTTTGGTGTTTGGGGTATTTCCTCACTGATGATTTACTCTCGAAGACTCTGAGGAATTTGGTTTGCACTAAATGACAAGTGTGAGTTTCTCATTGAGCAGCCAACCACCTAATGGTTGTGGGGGCGGCTATTTACAGCCTTGGAGCATCCCGACATGATTTGACACTAATGCCCTTAAATAATATGACTGTTGGTGTGGATAAGATCGGTGATGTGGCGCGAATTGCGGCAACGGTCGGGACCCTCAACTATGAGAGTCCTCATGCCTCTCTTATTCCTCACTTGAGGCTTTTGGTAGGATTAGGCTTGGGTTGAGCAACATGAGGAAATTCATTCCGAAGTGTTACCTCGACCCCTTTAATAGTACGGTGTTCCTATGACTCAAGAGTGAAGAAAATGAAACAGAGAGTATAAATCTTCATGTTTCAAAGTCTCCGGATCATTTTTCTCCAGGACACACCGAATTCCTCATCTTCAATATCTTCATGAGGAATATCAATTTCATCACAATTTCTTCCTGATCAAAGTCTTCAGCAGAAGACCAATTTCTTCATCTGAAGATATACATTTTTAGGGGTCGATATTCATCGTATATTTCAAACTCCTCAGCGACTTATAGATCCTTTGTACACTCATGAACACATTAGATACTTAACCTATAAGTCTTCAAACAACCAAAATCACTAAGGGGCACTAGATACACTTATAGCTGTGGGAGAGCTTTGTGGTGCTCTAGCTCACCTCCTATGCACATGAGGTGCTCGATGAAATGCCCAAGCCACACTTAAGCTTTCTCCTTTAGAAGCTCCTTGTCCAGGCTCCATTTTCATCAAGATTTGTGTACTTTTTAATACACTTTATTATATAACGAACGCAGATGAACTGTTAATGGATGTACAGTGACCGACACACCTCTGAGTATATTAATGGCCTGCATAACTTTCTCGAAGCGGCTAAGGCAAACAAGTTGTCGGGGGGATAACCCTAGGGTAGGCTCATCGAGCCTACTCCTTTGCCTTCGGCCAAGAAGGAATAGCAAGAACCATTGTATAAAGACCAAGTCCCCCTGGCCGGCTAGGAAGTACCTGCCGGCTGGGGGCAAGGCGGCCAACTCTGTGGCCGGCCAGGAAGCACCTGCCGACTAGAGGCCAAACGGCTACCTCCCCCTGATACCCTAGGCCAAGCCAGCCGGCTAGGGGCGAGAAGGCCGTGCCCAGGACGGCTAGTCAAGCAGACTAGCCGGCCAGGGATCACCAGTCACATCAAACCGTAGGTCATGACGAGACCCTACGGTTAAAGGTGGCTATGCGTCAGCAAAGGTACTGGATCAGGGTGCACGGCAGGTACAAGCGTCGGCGGCCACGTTGCTGACCTCCTCCGACTCCGATCCATCACCCTGCACAGTGTCGGCTCGTCAAACTCCCACTCCATTACTGCACTCGACGTGGGAAGAGTGGAGACGGCCGTACTGCCTGCCCATGACGATCCTCACTTGACGATGCCGGACGTACCACACGTGCCCCGCGTCAACCTTACGTGAGAGCCTTATTGGCTAGCCAGCGGGTCCCACAGCAAGATGGGACCTCGCAGCCGGCGGGCCCTCACGCGACAAGACAAGATCCCGAGGCCCCCCTGGCCAGCCGGCGAGGCTGCCAGCCAGGCCCCACTCTTGTAAATTTTATCCATATTGTAGGTCGGTGGGTTCGTCTATAAAACCTGCCGGCCCCCCTCCATGCAGAGGGTCGGTCAACTCAGCACACACACCAACCACATAGGAGAGGCAGACGCGAGCCAGCAGCTCCTTCTTCCTCCTCCGTAATACAGCTCAAGGATGATTTTGTAGTCCCATTCATACATCATACCCTCCAGCAGGATTAGGGGTGTTATCTCTACGGAGAGCCTTAACCTGGGTACATTGTGTGTTCCATGCTTGTACCATCCTCATTCCGAGAGCCCTCTGGTGCCACATTGGTTCCCACCATCTTTAGCCTACTCATGGCTTATGTTGTGAGTAAACACCGACATTTGGCGCCCATCGTGGGGCCGTCCGAGGCATCGCTGGCTTCACGTGCTGGACGGGGCCCTGCTCTTACACCGCCAGATGCATCGCGTCCGGACCAATCTACATGCCCGTGGAGCCTGCTTTCAATAAGGCTTCACCGATGATGATCGACGTCCCAGTCCGTCATAAGGATTCGGACGGGGAGTCCGATGATGAGTCACTCCCCAGCGTCATCGTCGCTGCTATGGAGAACCTCAGCGTTCTCTTTAGCGATTTGTGTCTCGGTGACGGTCCTCGCTATCCCGGCGAGGACTTCGATGTCGAGGCGTTATGCGCCAGGTTCAGTAGGCTCTATATCGCTAAAACACCTACGTTCGACGTGTACCCCAACAATGTACCCGTCTTTGACGGTCCTCCTTACCCCGTATCACGTCGCTACTGTCTCAAGTGTTGTGGAGGTGATGGTTATTGGCGCCGACACCAGGAAGGCTCATGGCAAGGCGTCAGCAGACGCTGGTGAGCCCACTGATGTCTCCGCCGATACGCTTCATGCTGCTCTCACCGGCTTGAAGACACCCATCGCCACCTCCACCAACCCCACTGACGCACGGGCCTCGCTGGAGGAGGCTCGCAGGTAGATGTTGGAGGAGGGCATCGCCATTGCCATGACTAAACACTGGATGGAGGCCATGCAGCGCGAGTATAACTCCGCCTACGGCCTCACTCCAGTTTCCGAGGGCCCTAGCCGGCTTGGCGCGGTCCGCAGCAAGCAGCCCATCTACGAGAACCCTGCGGCCAACTTACGGGCGGCCCAGGCGGCCATGGCAGAAATGCCTGGCTTGGAGGACGAGGAGCGTGTCCTTCAGGAGAAGCGGGTCATGGATCTCCTTGACACCGCCAACAAGCAGCAGACACGGGTTGACCCCCTTCAAGCTCTGCCGAAGTCTCCGGGACCCAATCCTGGAGCGCGATGTAATCTCAGCGGTCATCATCAAGCCGAGAGATCTTCCTCGCATCTCACTTCCGGACGGAAGGGCGAGGGCAGCCATGATAGGCGTTCTCAGCGCCAGAGCAATCCAACTTCGAGCCGGCGCCGCGAGGATGATGAGGGTGATTCGGTGTATGAGGTTCCTCGTCCGGGGAGGACCCATGCTGCCGGATCAGAAGGCACCCGTCCGGGGAGCCGTTTCCCCAAGGCTTCACTCTGCCTCGGGACACTCCCAAGTACAACAACACAACCAAGCCAGAAAACTGGCTGATCCACTACACCATCACCGTTGGCATCTCCAGGGGCAACAAGCGCGTAGCCGTCCGCTACATGCCACTCATGTTGGCCGGCTCGGCTCGGACATGGCTTAACAGCCTTCCAGCCGGTAGCGTTAACTCGTGGGTCGACTTCGAGGAGGCGTTCGTCCACAACTTTACTGGCACCTACAAGCGCCCTGGCCGGCCTCGCGAGCTGGCCATGTGCGTCCACAGGCCCAACAAACCCCTTCGCGACTACGTCACATGCTGGACGGAGCTTCACAACTCCTGCGACGGAGTGCATGAGGTACAGGCCATCCAGTACTTCATCGACAGTTGCCGAGAAGGCACCCTCCTCAAGCACAAGCACATGTGCTCTGAGCCCACCTCCCTGGCGATGCTCATGGCCAAGGCGGACAAGTACACCACGGCCGACTTTGCAATGCGGGTCAAGGTTACCGCCTCGGACAAAGCTGTCCCCACGCCGACTACTCCCAAGCCGGCTAGTGACAATCGAGGCAGCCAGAACAACAAGAAGCGCAAGGCGGATCAACTTGATTCGCTCTCCAACAAGCTGGTAGCCAGCATGAAGGGAGAGGCGTCGGCTACTCAGGCCGGCTCTCAACGGAGGCGGACCGGTAAGAACGACTGGCAACCCAAGCTCAGCTTCGAGCAGATGCTTGACGCGCCCTGCAAGATGCGCCCTACAAGATGCTTGATGCTAGCCACACCCATCGACAGTGCAGCTTTGCACGACGACTGTCGCAAGGGGAGGGTCTGCCGGCTGCCCTAGGCGCACCTGCAGCACCTTATGCTCCGGCTCCCGATCCAGGTCCGGCTCCACCACAGCCGCCTCACAACAACGGCCGTCTCCACTACGACTACCCCCATCAAGAAGGAGCATTCATGGTCTTCACTAGTGAAGGCGACGACAAGCACAACCAGCGCAAGCGCCGGCGCGAGGTGAATGCTACGGTCCCCCCGGTTCCCCAATACATGCATTGGTGTGAAAAGCCCATCACATGGAGCCGGGTTGACCATCCTGCGGTGATGCCAAATCCTGGCTCATACGCGCTCCTCCTCGACCCTACTTTCGCCTCACAGAGGCTCACCTGCCGGTTCTCCCGGGTGTTGGTCGTGTTGGAATTATCCCTAGAGGCAATGATAAATAAGTTATTATTATAATTCCAGTATCAAGATAATCGTTTATTATCCATGTTATAATTGTGTTGAATGAAGACTTAGATACATGTGTGGATACATAGACGAAACAATGTCCCTAGCAAGCCTCTAAGTTGGCTAGCTAGTTGATCAAGGATAGTCAAGGTCTTCTAACTATGTACAAGGTGTTGTTGCTTGATAATTGGATCACATCATTGGGTGAATCGTGTGATGGACTAGACCCAAACTAATGAACGTAGCATGTTGATCGTGTCATTTTGTTGCTACTGTTTTCTGCAAATCAACTATTTATTCATATGACCATGAGATCATATAACTCACTGGCACCGGAGGAATGCCTTGTGTGTATCAAACGTCACAACGTAACTGGGTGACTATAAAGATGCTCTACAGGTATCTCTGAAGGTGCCCATTGAGTTAGTATGGATCAAGACTGGGATTTGTCACTCCATGTGACAGAGAGGTATCTCGGGGCCCACTCGGTAATAGAACATCACACACAAGCCTTGCAACAATGTGACTTAGTGTAAAGTCACGGGATCTTGTATTACGGAATGAGTAAAGAGACTTGCCACTAAACGAGATTGAAATAGGTATGCGGATAGTGACGATCGAATCTCGGCAAGTAACATACCGAAGGACAAAGGGAATGACATACGGGATTATATGAATCCTTGGCACTGAGGTTCAATCGATAAGATGTTCGTAGAATATGTAGGATCCAATATGGGCATCCAGGTCCCGCTATTGGATATTGACCGAGGAGTCACTCGGGTCATGTCTACATAGTTCTCGAACCCGCAGGGTCTGCACACTCAAGGTTCGGCGATGTTTTATGTGTATTTGAGTTATATGGTTGGTTACCGAATGTTGTTCGGAGTCCCGGAAGAGATCACGGGTGTCACGAGGGTTTCCATAATGGTCCGGAAACGAAGATTAATATATAGGATGACCTCATTTGATTACCGGAAAGGTTTCGGACATTACCGGGAATGTACCGGAAGTGACGAATGTGTTCCGGATGTTCACCGTGGGGGGGCCAGCCCACCCGGGGGAAGCCCATAGGCCTGAGGGGTGCCGCACCAGCCCTTAGTGGGCTGGTGGGACAGCCCAAGAGGCCCTATGCGTAGGAATCAAAGAAAAAAGAAAAAAAAGGAAGTGGGAAAGTGGAGAAGGACTCCACCTTCCAATCCTAGTTGGACTAGGATTGGATGGGGAGGACTCCCCCCTTTGGTTCGGCCGACCCCTTGGGGCTCCCTTGAGTCTCAAGGCAAGGCCCTCCCCCTCCCTCTTACATATAATGAGGTATTAGGGCTTATTTGAGACAACTTTGCCACGGCACCCCGACCACATACCTCCACGGTTTCCCTCTAGATCGTATTTCTGCGGAGCTCGGGCGGAGCCCTGCTGAGATAGATCACCACCAACCTCCGGAGCGCCATCATGCTGCCGGAGAACTCATCTACCTCTCTGTCTCTCTTGCTGGATCAAGAAGGCCGAGATCATCATCGAGCTGTACATGTGCTGAACGTGGAGGTGCCGTCCGTTCGGCACTAGATCGGAGCAGATCGTGGGACGGATCGCGGGACGGTTTGTGGGACGGTCCGCGGGGCTGATCAAGGGACGTGAGGACGTTCCACTACATCAACCGCGTTTCTTAATGCTTCCTGCTGTGCGATCTGCAAGGGTACGTAGACTGTCAATCCCCTCTCGTAGATGGACATCACCATGATAGGTCTTCGTGCGCGTAGGAATTTTTTTGTTTTCCGTACCACGTTCCCCAACAGGTCGACGGTGGCAGCAGCATCAACATCCTCTACCTCGACACCCTCCTCAAGCTTGGGCTCAAGGAGAAGGACATCCTGCCAACCAGCACTGTCCTCCAGGTCATCGTGCCGGGATAGTCCTGCTCGCCGATCGGCAAAATCCAGTTGGACGTCCTTTTCGGTGACAAGGCTCACTTCCGCCATGAGTCCATATGGTTCGAGGTGGTGGATCTCAGCAACCCGTACCACGCGCTGCTGGGCAAGCCATCTCTAGCCAAATTTAAGTCAATCCCCCACTACGCCTACCTTAAGATGAAGATGTCGGGTCCGAAGGGCATCATCACCATTGATAGCGACTACAAGGAGTCGCTCGAGTGTGCACAAGACAGCAACCGCCTGGCCGAGGCCATGGTGATTGCTGAGGAGAAATGGCAAATTTACCGGATCGTGGCTCAGGCTACCGAGCAGCCGGCGATCCCTACTCCTCCATCCCAGTCGGTCGGCGAAGGCTCCTTCAAGCCATTCAAAGAGACCAAGAAGGTGTCACTCGACCCTGCGAACCCCAAGCAGTGCGTCACCATCGGGGCTAACCTTAGCCCCAAATAAGAAGGCGAGCTCATCGACTTCCTCCGTGAGAATCAGGACATCTTTACATGGTATCGCAAAGACATGCCTGGTGTTCTGAGGAAGTACGCTGAGCACAAACTTCACGTGCGACCGGATGCAAAGCCGGTGAAACAACCTTTCTTCCACTTTGCCGAGGGGAAGCGGCGCACGATCGGAGAAGAGATTGCCCGACTCCTTGCAACCGGCTTCATCATGGATGTTTTCCACCCGGACTGGTTAGCCAATCCAGTTCTGGTGCTGAACAAGAACAACACCTAGCGAATGTGTATCGACTACACGAGTCTGAATAAGGCATGCCCGAAAGACCCTTTCGCTTTGCCCAGGATAGATCAAGTGATCGATTCCACAGCCAGCTGCGAACTGCTGTCATTTCTGGATGCTTATTCATGTTACCATCAAATCAAGCTGGATCTAGCTGATCGCGTGAAGACCTCCTTCATCACGCCTTTCGGGGCCTACTGTTACACCACCATGACGTTCGGTCTGAAGAACGCTGGTGCGACATTCCAACGCTGCATGCAGCAGTGCCTACTACCACAGATTGGTAGAAACATCCACCTCTATGTGGATGATATCATCGTCAATACCAAGCAGCACTTCAGCCTCCTCGACGAGTTGCGGGAGACATTCGCCAACTTGCGGGAATACAAGATCTGGCTCAACCCGGAGAAGTGCGTCTTTGGGGTTCCAGGCGGTGATACGTCCATTTTGCATCATTTTTTCATATTGATATTTATCGCTTCTTTGGCTCTTATTTCACTTCACAGTACAATTGTTATGCCTTTTCTCTCTTATTTTGCAAGGTTTACATGAAAAGGGAGAATACCGGCAACTGGAATTCTGGCCTGAAAGTGGAGCAAAGTTGAGATACCTATTCTGCGCAACTCCAAACGCCGTAAAAATCAACGAGGAATTTTTTCCCGATTTATCAAAAATACTGGGTCGAAGAAGTGCCAGAGGGGCACCAGGGGGTGCCCACAAGCCTGCACGGCGCGGCCACCCCCCCAGGCCGCGCCATGAGGGCTTGTGGGCAGCCCACTGGCCCACTTGCCCCCCTCTTTTGCAACATGGAGGGTTTCGTCCAGGAAAAAATCAAGGCGGAGCTTTTTCGTGGTTTTGCTGCCGCCACGAGGCGAAACTTGAGCAGAACCAATCTAGAGCTCCGACAGGACGATCCTGCCGGGGAAACTTCCCTCCCGGAGGGGGAAATCGACGCCATCGTCATCACCAACACTCCTCTCACCGGAGGGGACTCGTCACCATCAACATCTTCATCAGCACCATCTCATCTCCAAACCCTAGTTCATCAATTGTAACCAATCTCCGTCTCGTGACTCCGATTGGTACTTGTAAGGTTGCTAGTAGTGTTGATTACTCTTTGTAGTTGATGCTAGTTGGATTATTTGGTGGAAGAGTTTATGTTCAGATCCTTGATGCTACTCATTACCTCTCTGGTCATGAATATGATTATGCTTTGTGAGTAGTTACTTTTGTTCCTGGGGACATGGGATAAGTTATGCTAATAGTAGTCATGTGAATTCGATATTCGTTCGATATTTTGATGTGTTGTATGTTGTTTTTCCTCTAGTGGTGTTATGTGAACGTCGACTACATAACACTTCACCATTATTTGGGCCTAGAGGAAGGCATTGGGAAGTAGTAAGTAGATGATGGGTTGCTAGAGTGACAGAAGCTTAAACCCTAGTTTGTGCGTTGCTTCGTAAGAGGCTGATTTGGATCCACTAGTTTAATGCTATGGTTAGACTTTGTCTTAATTCTTCTTTCATAGTTGCGTATGCTTGCCATAGGGGTTAATCATAAGTGGGATGCTTGTCCTAGTAGGGGCAGTACCCAAGCGCCGGTCCACCCACATATCAAACTATCAAAGTAACGAACGCGAATCATATGAACATGATGAAACTAGCATGACAGAAATTTCCGTGTGTCCTCGGGAGCGTTTTTCCTCCTATAAGACTTTGTACAGGCTTGTCCCTTGCTACAAAAGGGATTGGGCCACTTTGCTGCACAGTTTCTAGTTTTGTTACTTGTTTCTTGTTGCGAATCATCTCACCACACAATCACTTGTTACTGATAATTTCAGTGCTTGCAGATATTTCCTTGCTGAAAACCACTTGTCAGATCCTTCTGCTCCTCGTTGGGTTCGACACTCTTACTTATCGAAAGGACTACGATTGGTCCCCTATACTTTTGGGTCATCAAGACTCTTTTCTGGCACCATTGCCGGGGAGTGAAGCGCCTTTGGTAAGTGGAACTTGGTAAGGAAACATTCATATAGTGTGCTGAAATTTATTGTCACTTGTCACTATGGATACTAATCCTTTGAGGGGCTTGTTCAGGGTATCTTCACCTCGAACGGAAGCACGAATGGTTGCTCCTCAACCTACTGCACCTACTGAAAATATTTGCTTTGAATTTCCTTCGAGTATGCTTGAGAAACTGCTAGCTAATCCTTTTGCAGGAGATGGAACATCATATCCTGACTTGCATCTTATCTATGTAGATGAAGTTTGTGGTTTATTTAAGCTTGCAGGTGTGCTCGAGGATGAGGTCAAGAAGAAGGTCTTTCCTTTATCTTTGAAGGATAAGGCGTTGACATGGTATAGGCTATGTGATGATACTGGATCATGGGACGACAATCGGTTGAAATTGGAATTTCATCAAAAGTTTTATCCTATGCATTTAGTACATCGTGATCGAAATTATATTTACAATTTTTGGCCTCGTGACAGAGAAAGCATAGCTCAAGCTTGGGGGAGGCTTAAATCAATGCTATATTCATTCCCCAATCATGAGCTCTCGAGAGAAATTATCATTCAGAACTTCCATGCTCGGCTTTCTCATGATGATCGCACCATGCTTGACACTTCTTGTACCGGTACTTTTATGAAGAGAGATATTGACTTCAAGTGGAATTTATTGGAGAGAATTAAACACAACTCTGAATATTGGGAGCTTGAAGAAGGTAAGGAGTCAGGTATGAATTTCACGTTTGATTGCGTTAAATCCTTTGTTTAGACAAATTTCACGTGTGAATCCTTTGCTGCTCATATTGATCTCCCCAAAGAGAATTGGTTTAAATATCATCCTCCTTTAGAAGTCAATGTAGTTAAACCCACTCCACTTGAAGAGAAAGTCATTGCCTATAGTGATCCTGTTGTTCCCAGTGCTTACATTGAGAAACCACCTTTCCCTGTTAGGATAAAGGTTCATTCTAAAGCTTCAACTCTGATACGTAGAGGCTATATTAGAACACCTACACCCCCTGAGAAAATTAGAGTTGAACCTAGCATTGCTATTATCAAAGATCTTGTGTCTGAAGAAGTTGAGGGACATAATATTCACTTCTGTGAAGATGCTGCTAGAATTGCTAAATTTCACTATAGAGACAAACATAGGCATGTTGTTGGCATGCCTGTGGTTTCTGTTAAGATAGGAGATCATTGTTACCATGGTTTATGTGACGTGGGTGCTAGTGTTAGTGCAATACCTCAATCATTATACGATGAAATCAAAGATGAGATTGCACCTATTGAGATAGAGCATATTGATGTCACTATTCATCTTGCCAATAGAGATACTATCTGCCCTTTGGGAACTGTTAGGGATGTTGAAGTCTTGTGTGGTAAAACGAAATACCCTGCTGATTTCCTCGTTCTTGCTACCGCACAAGATAGCTTTTGTCCCATCATATTTGGCAGACCCTTCCTCAATACTGTCCATGCTCATATTGATTGTGAGAAGCAAACTGTCACTGTTGGCTTTGAAGGTGTGTCACATGAGTTTAATTTCTCTAAGTTTGGTAGACAACCTCATGAAAAGGAGTTGCCTAGTAGGGATGAAACTATTGCCTTAGCATCTATTGTCGTGCCTCCTACTAATCCCTTAGAGCAATACTTGCTTGAGCATGAAAATGATATGCATATGGATGAAAGGGATGAGATAGATAGAGTTGTCTTAGAACAATATCCTATCCTTAAGAATAATCTGCGTGTTGAACTGCTTGGGGATCCACCCCCACCAAAGGGTGATCCTGTGTTCAAGCTTAAATAGTTGCCTGATAGTCTTAAGTATGTCTATCTTGATGAAAAGGAGATATATCCTGTCATTATTAGCGCTAGCCTCTGAGAGCATGAAGAAAAGAAGTTACTAAAAACTTTGAGGAAGCACCGTGCTGCTATTGGGTATACTCTTGATGATCTTAAGGGCATTAGTCCCACTCTATGCCAGCACAAGATTAAAACTGATCCTGACTTCAAACCAGTTGCTGATCATCAAAGGAGATTAAATCCTAAAATGAAAGAAGTAGTGAGAAAAGAAATACTAAAGCTCCTGGAAGCAGGTATCATTTATCATGTTGCTCACAGGGATTGGGTGAGTTCGGTGCATTGCGTTCCTAAGAAGGGAGGCATTACCGTTGTCCCTAATGATAAGGATGAATTGATCCCACAGAGGATTATGACCGGCTATAGGATGGTGATCGATTTTAGGAAATTGAATAAGGCCACTAGGAAAGATCATTACCCTCTGCCTTTTATCGACCAAATGCTAGAAAGGCTGTCCAAACACATACACTTCTGCTTTCTAGACGGATATTATGGTTTCTCCCAAATACCAGTTGTACAATCTGATCAGGAGAAAACCACTTTCACCTGCCCTTTCGGTACCTTTGCTTATAGACGTATGCCTTTTGGCTTATGTAATGCACCTGCTACCTTTCAAAGATGTATGATGGCTATATTCTCTGACTTTTGTGAAAAGATTGTTGAGGTTTTCAAGGATGACTTCTCCGTTTACGGGTCTTCCGTTGATGATTGCCTCAGCAACCTTGATCGAGTCTTGCAGAGATGTAAAGACACCAATCTTGTCTTGAATTGAGAGAAGTGCCAGTTTATGGTTAATGAAGGCATCGTCCTAGGACATAAAATTTCTGAAAGAGGTATTGATGTCGATAAGGCTAAGGTTGATGCAATCGAGAAAATGCCATACCCCACAGATATCAAGGGTATAAGAAGTTCCCTTGGTCATGCTGGTTTCTATAGAAGGTTCATTAAAGACTTCTCTAAGATTTCTAGGCCTCTTACCAATCTCTTGCAAAAGGATATTCCTTGTGTCTTTTACGATGATTGTGAGGAAGCCTTCGAAATACTTAAGAGGGCTTTGATAACTGCACCTATTGTTCAACCACCTGATTGGAACTTACCTTTTGAGATCATGTGTGACGCTAGTGATTATGTTGTTGATGTTGTTCTAGGGCAAAGAGTCGATAAGAAGTTGAATGTTATTCACTATGCTAGTAAAACTCTAGATAGTGCCCAAAGGAACTATGCCACTAAGGAGAAGGAATTTTTAGCAGTCGTGTTTGCATGTGAAAAGTTCAGGTCTTACATAGTTGATTCCAAAGTCACTATTCACACTGATCATGCTGCTATTAAGTACCTCATGGAGAAGAAGGATGCTAAACCTAGACTTATCAGATGGGTTCTCTTGCTACAAGAATTTGATTTGCACGTTGTCGACGGAAAGGATGCTAATGACCTAGTAGCAGATAACTTGTCTAGGTTGGAGAACGTCCTTTATGACCCACAACCTATTGATGATAGCTTTCCCGATGAGCAACTGAATGCCATCAATGCTTCACGTAGTGCACCGTGGTATGCTGATTATGCAAACTATATCGTTGCCAAATACATACCACCTAGTTTCACGTTCCAGCAAAAGAAGAAATTCTTCCTTGACTTGAGACATTACTTTTGGGATGATCCTCACCTTTATAAGAAAGGAGTAGATGAACAAGGACAGATCCTACAGAAGTGTCACTCCGAGGCCTACGGAGGATACCATGCAGGAGATAGAACTACACACAAGGTATTGTAATCAGGTTTCTATTGGCCCACTCTCTTCAAGGATGCCCGTAAGTTTGTCTTGTCTTGTGACGAATGTCAAAGAATAGGTAATATTAGCAAACGTCGGGAAATGCCTATGAACTATTCACTTGTCATTGAACCATTTGATGTTTGGGGCTTTGATTATATGGGACCTTTTCCAAAATCTAATGGGTATACTCACATCTTAGTTGATGTTGATTACGTCACTAAGTGGGTAGAAGCTATCCCCACTAGTAGTGTTGATCACAACACCTCTATCAAGATGCTGAAAGAAGTTATCTTCCCTAGATTTGGAGTCCCTAGATATCTAATGACCGACGATGGTTCACACTTCAGTCATGGTGCTTTCCGTAAAACGCTTGTGAAGTACGATGTCAACCATAGAATTCTGTCTCCCTATCACCCTCAGTCCAGTGGTCAAGTAGAGCTAAGTAATAGAGAGATTAAACTGATTCTGCAAAAGACTGTCAACAGGTCTAGAAAGAATTGGTCTAAGAAGCTCGATGATGCACTGTGGGCTTATAGAACTGCATATAAGAATCCCATGGGCATGTGTGTGTAAAAAATGGTGTATGGGAAAGCATGTCACTGACCTCTTGAGCTAGAGCATAAAGCATATTGTGCAATCAAAGAGCTCAACTTTGATTTCAAACTTGCCGGTGAGAAGAGGTTATTTGATATTAGCTCGCTTGATGAGTGGAGAACTCAGGCATATGAGAATGCCAAGCTGTTCAAAGAGAAGGTTAAGAGATGGCATGATAAGAGGTTACAAAAGCGTGAGTTCAATGTAGGTGATTATGTCTTGCTATATAACTCTCGTTTAAGATTCTTTGCAGGCAAGCTTCTCTCTAAAATGAAGGTCCCTATGTTGTTGAGGAAGTATATCGTTCCGGTGCTATCAAGATCAACAACATGGAAGGTAATTGTCCGAGAGTGGTAAATGGGCAGAGAATCAAGTATTATATCTCACGTACTCCCATAAATGTTGAAAGCAATATATCAATACCATAACTCCAGAAGAATACCTAAGGGATATTTATCAGCCTGTTTCAGACTCCGAAAACGAAGAGGTATGTGGTTCAGTAAGAAAACAGAGTCCAAAACTTTTCCAGTAGGAAATTATCTCCGTTTTGAAATATTTGAAAAAATACAAAAATTGGAAGTAGTCCGGAAAGTGCGCGAGGAGGCGACAAGCCTCCACGGCGCGGGCCCACCCCCTGGCCACGCCGTGAGGGCTTGTGGCCACCTCATGCGCCTCCCGAACTCCGTTTTCGTGCGGGGTACTCCTTGTGGTCTGGAAAAAATCATTATATATACTCCTGTTTGGTCTGACCCCTGCATCATGCAGATTTCCTCTGTTTTTGGTTTCAAGCCTGTTTTCTGCCGCAGATCTAGGTCAAGATGTCGTCCCAGGAATCTATGGGGCAGAACAATATCCGTCAAACCTATGGAGAAGTTCATGCTGATCTGAAAAGGATGGAGGTCATGGAGGCTAAGGAGAGGCTACCTAAAGAAACCAAGGGCAAGGCTAAGGAGAAGGATCAGGCACAGGACGAAGTGCAATCTGTGCTCAACAAGGAAGAAGTTGAAGAAGTGGATTTCCTCCAACCCTACCTCCACCTAGTGTCTCCATATTTGATTGAACTCTTGAGGTTTTGTTAAACAACTCGTGCTCGCAATACTTGTCTCACTCATGAAGTTGTTTTGCTGGAAAAACATATCGCGGATCTCCAAGGTATGAAACAAAGATTAATGGCCCTCTTGGAGTCAAAGATTGCAACTCCACCACCTTCACCACCAAAGGAGGACAACTGAGCATTGGTATGGGAAATCCCCTTGGCTTTTGCCAAGCTTGGGGGAGTTGCCCCGGTATCGTATCACCATCACATCTTTTGCCTTTACCTTTGTTTTAGTTTTCCTTTTTCAGTTTTCTCTTTCTATAGTAGAATAAAAGTCTTAGTGTTTTAGTCTTGAGTTTTGCTTTGTGTCACCCCCGACGTATTCGAGCTCTTGAGCCATATAATAAAGAGTGTCTTAGTTGAAGGGCTTTGCCTCTTGCCATGATCAAAATGTTGGGGAACGTCGCATGGGAAACAAAAAATTTCCTACGCGCACGAAGACCTATCATGGTGATGTCCATCTACGAGAGGGGATGTTCGATCTACGTACCCTTGTAGACCGCACAGCAGAAGCGTTAGTGAACGCGGTTGTTGTAGTGGAACGTCCTCACGTCCCTCGATCCGCCCCGCGAACCGTCCCGCGATCAGTCCCACGATCTAGTGCCGAACGGACGGCACCTCCGTGTTTAGCACACGTATAGCTCGACGATGATCTCGGCCTTCTTGATCCAGCAAGAGAGACGGAGAGGTAGATGAGTTCTCCGGCAGTGTGACGGCGCTCCGGAGGTTGGTGGTGATCTTATCTCAGCAGGGCTCCGCCCGAGCTCCGCAGAAACGCGATCTAGAGGTAAAACCGTGGAGATATGTGGTCGTGCTGCCGTGGCAAAGTTGTCTCAAATCAGCCCTAAAACCTCCGTATATATAGGGGGAGGAGGGGGAGCCTTGCCTTGGGGTCCAAGGACTCCCAAGGGGGTCGGCCGAGCAAAGGGGGGGAAGTCCTCCCCTTCTAAACCGAATCCAACTAGGTTTGGAAGGAGGAGTCCTTCCCCCCTTTCCCACCTCCTCTTTTTTTCTCTTTGATTTTCTTCCTATGGCGCATAGGGCCTTCTTGGGCTGTCCCACCAGCCCACTAAGGGCTGGTGCGCCACCCCCAAGGCCTATGGGCTTCCCCGGGGTGGGTTACCCCCCCCCTCCGGGTGAACACCCGGAACCCATTCGTCATTCCCGGTACATTCCCGGTAACTCCAAAAACCTTCCGGTAATCAAATGAGGTCATCCTATATATCAATCTTTGTTTCCAGACCATTCCGGAAACCCTCGTGACGTCCGTGATCTCATCCGGGACTCCGAAAAACATTCGGTAACCAACCATATAACTCAAATACGCATAAAACAACGTCGAACCTTAAGTGTGCAGACCCTGCGGGTTCGAGAACTATGTAGACATGACCCGAGAGACTCCTCGGTCAATATCCAATAGCGGGACCTGTATGCCCATATTGGATCCTACATATTCTACAAAGATCTTATCGTTTGAATCTCAGTGCCAAGGATTCATATAATCCCGTATGTCATTCCCTTTGTCCTTCGGTATGTTACTTGCCCGAGATTCGATCGTCAGTATCCGCATACCTATTTCAATCTCGTTTACCGCCAAGTCTCTTTACTCGTTTCGTAATACAAGATCCCGCAACTTACACTAAGTCACATTGCTTGCAACGCTTGTGTGTGATGTTGTATTACCGAGTGGGCCCCGAGATACCTCTCCGTCACACGGAGTGAGAAATCCCAGCCTCGATCCATACTAACTCAACGAACACCTTTGGAGATACCTGTAGAGCATCTTTATAATCACCCAGTTATGTTGCGAAGTTTGATACACACAAAGCATTCCTCCGGTGTCAGTGAGTTATATGATCTCATGGTCATAGGAACAAATACTTGACACGCAGAAAACAGTAGCAACAAAATGACACGATCAACATGCTACGTCTATTAGTTTGGGACTAGTCCATCACATGATTCTCCTAATAATGTGATCCCGTTATCAAGTGACAACACTTGCCTATGGTCAGGAAGCCTTGACCATCTTTGATCAACGAGCTAGTCAACTAGAGGCTTACTAGGGACAGTGTTTTGTCTATGTATCCACACATGCATTGTGTTTCCAATCAATACAATTATAGCATGGATAATAAACAATTATAATGAACAAAGAAATATAATAATAACTAATTTATTATTGCCTCTAGGGAATATTTCCAATAGTCTCCCACTTGCACTAGAGTCAATAATCTAGTTCACATCACCATGTGATTCCAACGAATCCAACACCCATATAGTTATGGGGTCTCATCACGTCTTGCTCATGAGAGAGGTTTTAGTCAACGGTTCTGAAATTTTCAGATCCTTGTCTTCTTTACAAATCTTTATGTCATCTTATAGATGCTGCTACTATGTGCTATTCGAAAATACTCCAAATATCTACTCTACTATACGAATCCGTTTCACTACTCATAGTTATTCGGATTAGTGTCAAAGCTTACATCGACGTAACCCTTTACGACGAACTCTTTAACCACCTCCATAATCGAGAAAAATTCCTTAGTCCATCAGTTACCAAGGATAAATTTTGACCGCTGCTAGTGATTCAATCATGGATCACTCTCTGTACCTCTCAACAGACTTGCTGCAAGGCACACATCAGGTGCCGTACTCAGCATGGCATACTTTAGAGTCTACGGCTAAGGCATAGAAGACGACCTTCGTCTATTCTCTTTATTCTGCCGTGGTCGGGTTTTGAGTCTTACTCAAATTCACACCTTACAACGCAACCAAGAACTCCTTCTTTGCTGATCTATTTTGAACTCCTTCAAAACTTGTCAAGGCATGCATCTTGTTGAAACTTCCATTAAGCGCTTTCGATCTATCTCCATAGATCTTTGATGCTCAACGTTCAAGTAGCTCAATCCAGGTATTCCTTTGAAAACTCCTTTCAAACAACCTTGTATGCTTTACAGAAATCCTGCATTACTTCTGATCCACAATATGTCAACCACATATACTTATCAGAAATTCTATAGTGCTCCCACTCACTTCTTTGGAAATACAAGTTTCTCATAAACCTTGTACAAACCCAAAATCCTTGATCATCTCATCAAAGTGTATATTCCAACTCCGAGATGCTTGCACCAATCCATTTAAGGATCGCCGGAGCTTGCATACTTGCTAGTATCTTTAGGATCGACAAAACCTCATGGTTGTATCTCATACAATGTTTGCTCAAGGAAACCATCGAGGAAACAATGTTTTGACATCCTACATGCAATATTTCATAAATAATGCAGCAACTACTAACATAATTCTAACAGACTTTTAGCATCGCTACGAGTGAGAAAGTCTCATCATAGTCAACTGTTTGATCTTGTCGGAAACATCTTTGCGACAAGTCGAGCTTTTCTTAATAGTGACTTATCACTATCATCATCTGTCTTCCTTTTAAAGATCCATCTTTACTCAATAGTCCTATGACCATCAAGTAGTTCGTCCAAAGTCTACACTTTGTTTTCATACATGGATCCTCTCTCGGATTTCATGGCTTCCAGCCATATGTCGGAATCTGGGCCCACCATTGCTTTCTCCATAACTCGTAGGTTCACTGTTGCTCAACAACATGACCTCGAAGACAGGGTTACCGTACCACTCTGTAGTAGTACGCGACCTTGTCAACCTACGAGGCTTGTAGTAACTTGATCCGATGCTCGATGATCACCATCATCAGCTTTCACTTCAATTGGTGTAGGTGCCACAGGAACAACTTCCTGCGCCCTGCTACACACTGGTCGAAGTGATGGTTCAATAACCTCATCAAGTTCTACCACCCTCCCACTCAATTCTTTCGAGAGAAACCTTTCCTCGAGAAAGGATCCGTTTCTAGAAACAAACACTTTGCTTTCGGATCTGAGATAGGAGATGTACCCAACTGTTTTGGATATCCTATGAAGATGCATTTATCCGCTTTGGGTTCGAGCTTATCAGACTGAAACTTTTCCACATAAGTGTCGAAGCCCCAAACTTTCAAGAAACGACAGTTTAGATTTCTCTAAACCTCAGTCTATACTGTGTCATCTCAACGGAAATACGTGGTGCCCTATTTAAAGTGAATGCGGTTGTCTCTAATGCATAACCCATAAACGATAGTGGTAATTCGATAAGAGACATCGTAGCATGCACCATACGAAATAGTGTGTGGCTATGACGTTCAGACACATCATCACACTATGATGTTCTAGGTGGCATGAACTGCGAAACAATTTCCACATTGTCTTAACTGCATACCAAAACTCGTAACTCAGATATTCATTTCTATGATCATATCGTAGACAGTTTATCCTCTTGTTACGACGAACTTCACTCCGAAACAGAATTGAACTTTTCAATATTTCAGACTTGTGATTCATTAAGTAAATACTCTAGTATCTATTCAAATCGTCATTGAAGTAAGAACATAATGATATCCACTGCGTGCCTCAGCACCCATTGGACTGCATACATCAAATGTATCACTTCCAACAAGTTACTATCTTATTTCATCTCAATGAAAACAAGGCCTTGCTCATGTGGTATGATTTGCATGTCACTAGTGATTCAAAATCAAGTGAGTATAAAGATTCATCAGCATGGAGCCTCTTCATGCAATTTATACCAACATGACTCAAGCGGCAGTGCCACAAGTAAGTGGTACTATCATCATTACCTCGTATCTTTTGGCACCAATATCATGAACATGTGTAACACTATGATCGAGATTCAATAAACCATTGAAGGTGATTATTCAAGCAAAATAGAGTAACCATTATTCTCTTTAAATGAATAATCGTATTGCAATAAACAAGATCCAATCATGTTCATGCTTAACGCAAGCACCAAATAACAATTATTTCGGTTTAACACCAGTCCCGATGGTAGAGGGAGCGTGCGACGTTTTGATCATATCAATCTTGGAAACACTTCCAACACGTATCGTCACCTCGCCTTCAGCTAGCCTCCGTTTATGCCGTAGCTATCATTTCGTGTTACTAATCACTTAGCAACCGAACCGGTATCCAATACCCTCATGCTACTAGGAGTACTAGTAAAGTGCACATCAACATCATGTATATCAAATATACTTCTTTCGACTTTTGCCAGCCTTCTTATCTACCAAGTATCTAGAGTTGCTCCGTCTCAGTGACTGTTCCCCTCATTACAAAAGCACTTAATCTCGCGTTTGGGTTTAATCTTGGGTCTCTTCATTAGTGCAGCAACTGTTTTGCCGTTTTACGAAGTATCCCTTCTAGCCCTTGGCTTTCTTGAAACTCAGTGGTTTTACTAACAATCAACTATTGATGCTCCCTTTTGATTTCTACTTTCGCAGTGTCAAACATCGCGAATCGCTCAAGGATCATTGTATCTATCCTTGATATGTTATAGTTCACCACGAAGCTCTCACGACTTGGTGGCAGTGACTTTGGAGAACCATCACTATCTCATCTGGAAGATTAACTCCCACTTGATTCAAGCGATTGTCGTATTCAGACAATCTGAGCACACGCTCAACGATTGAGCTTTTCTCCTTTACTTTGTGGACAAAGAATCTTGTTGGAGGTCTCGTACCTCTTAACAAGGGCACAATCATGAAATCACAATTTCATCTCTTTAGAACATCACTTATGTTCTGTGACGTTTCAAAACGTTTTCGGCGCCTTGCTTCTAAGCCATTAAGTATTTTGCACTGAACTATCGAGTAGTCATCAGAAACGTGTATGTCGGATGTTCACAGCATCCACAGACGACGCTCGAGGTGCAGCACACCGAGTGGTGCATTAAGGACATAAGCCTTCTGCGCAGCAACGAGGACAATCCTTGGTTTTACAGACTTAGTTTGCAAAGTTTGCTACTATCAACTTTCAACTAAATTTTCTCTAGGAACATATAAAAACAGTAGAGCTATAGCGCAAGCTACATCGTAATTCGCAAAGACCATTAGACTATGTTCATGACAATTAGTTCAATTAATCATATTACTTAAGAACTCCCACTCAAATAGTACATCTCTGTAGTCATTTGAGTGGTACATGATCCAAATCCACTATCTCAAGTCCGATCATCACGTGAGTCGAGAATAGTTTCAGTGGTAAGCATCTCTATGCTGATCATATCAACTATACGATTCATGCTCGACCTTTCGGTCTCATGTGTTCCGAGGCCATGTCTGCACATGCTAGGCTCGTCAAGCTTAACCCGAGTGTTCCGCGTGTGCAACTGTTTTGCACCCGTTGTATGTGAACATTGAGTCTATCACACCCGATCATCACGTGGTGTCTCGAAACGAAGAACTGTAGCAACGGTGCATAGTCGGGGAGAACACAATTTCGTCTTGAAATTTTAGTGAGAGATCACATCATAATGCTACCGTCGTTCTAAGCAAAATAAGGTGCATAAAAGGATTAACATCACATGCAATTCATAAGTGACATGATATGGCCATCATCACGTGGTCCTTGATCTCCATCACCAAAGCACCGGCACAATCTTCTTGTCACCGGCGTCACACCATGATTTCCATCATCATGATTTCCATCAACGTGTCGCCATCGGGGTTGTCGTGCTACTCATGCTATTACTACTAAAGCTACTTCCTAGCAAAATAGTAAACGCATCTGCAAGCACAAACGTTAGTATAAAGACAACCCTATGGCTCTTGCCGGCTGCCGTACCATCGACGTGCGAGTCGATATTATCTATTATAACATGATCATCTCATACATCCAATATATCACATCACATCGTTGGCCATATCATATCACAAGCATACCCTGCAAAAACAAGTGAGACGTCCTCTAATTTTGTTGTTGCATGTTTAACGTGGTGACCATGGGTATCTAGTAGGATCGCATCTTACTTACGCAAACACCACAACGGAGATATATGAGTTGCTATTTAACCTCATCCAAGGACCTCCTTTATCAAATCCGATTCAACTAAAGTTGGAGAAACTGACACTTGCCAGTCATCTTTGAGCAACGAGGTTACTCGTAGCGATGAAACCAGTCTCTCGAAAGCGTACGAGTAATGTCGGTCCAAGCCGCTTCAATCCAACAATACCGCGGAATCACGAAAAGACTAAGGAGGGCAGAAAAACGCACATCACCGCCCACAAAAACTTTTGTGTTCTACTCGAGAAGACATCTACGCATGAACCTAGCTCATGATGCCACTGTTGGGGAACGTCGCATGGGAAACAAAAACTTTCCTACGCGCACGAAGACCTATCATGGTGATGTCCATCTACGAGAGGGGATGTTCGATCTACGTACCCTTGTAGACCGCACAACAGAAGCGTTAGTGAACACGGTTGATGTAGTGGAACGTCCTCACGTCCCTCGATCCGCCCCGCGAACCGTCCCGCGATCAGTCCCACGATCTAGTGCCGAACGGACGGCACCTCGACGTTCAGCACACGTACAGCTCGAGGATGATCTCGGCCTTCTTGATCCAGCAAGAGAGATGGAGAGGTAGATGAGTTCTTCGGCAGCGTGACGACGCTCCGGAGGTTGGTGGTGATCTTATCTCAGCAGGGCTCCGCCCGAACTCCGAAGAAACGCGATCCAGAGGTAAAACCGTGGAGATATGTGGTCGGGCTGCCGTGACAAAGTTGTCTCAAATAAGCCCTAAAACCTCCGTATATATAGGGGGAGGAGGGGGAGCCTTGCCTTGGGGTCCAAGGACTCCCAAGGGGGTCGGCCGAGCCAAGGGGGGGAAGTCCTCCCCTTCCAAACCGAATCCAACTAGGTTTGGAAGGAGGAGTCCTTCCCCCCTTTCCCACCTCCTCTTTTTTTTCTCTTTGATTTTCTTCCTATAGCGCATAGGGCCTTCTTGGGCTGTCCCACCATCCCACTAAGGGCTGGTGCGCCACCCCCAAGGCATATGGGCTTCCCCGGGGTGGGTTGCCCCCCCCCCCGGTGAACACCCGGAACCCATTCGTCATTCCCGGTACATTCCCGGTAACTCCGAAAACCTTCGGGTAATCAAATGAGTTCATCCTATATATCAATCTTCGTTTCCGGACCATTCCAGAAACCCTCGTGACGTCTGTGATCTCATCCGGGACTCTGAACAACATTCGGTAACCAACCATATAACTCAAATACGCATAAAACAACGTCGAACCTTAAGTGTGCAGACCCTGCGGGTTCGAGAACTATGTAGACATGACCCGAGAGACTCCTCGGTCAATATCCAATAGCGGGCCTAGATGCCCATATTGGATCCTACATATTCTACGAAGATCTTATCGTTCGAACCTCAGTGCCAAGGATTCATATAATCCCGTATGTCATTCCCTTTGTCCTTCGGTATGTTACTTGCCCGAGATTCGATCGTCAGTATCCGCATACCTATTTCAATATCATTTACCAGCAAGTCTCTTTACTCGTTTCGTAATACAAGATCCCGCAACTTACACTAAGTCACATTGCTTGCAAGGCTTGTGTGTGATGTTGTATTACCGAGTGGGCCCCGAGATACCTCTCCGTCACACGGAGTGACAAATCCCAGTCTCGATCCATACTAACTCAACGAACACCTTCGGAGATACCTGTAGAGCATCTTTATAGTCACCCAGTTACGTTGCGACGTTTGATACACACAAAGCATTCCTCCGGTGTCAGTGAGTTATATGATCTCATGGTCATAGGAACAAATACTTGACACGCAGAAAACAGTAGCAACAAAATGACACGATCAACAAGCTACGTCTATTAGTTTGGGTCTAGTCCATCACATGATTCTCCTAATAATGTGATCCCGTTATCAAGTGACAACACTTGCCTATGGTCAGGAAACCTTGACCATCTTTGATCAACGAGCTAGTCAACTAGAGGCTTACTAGGGACAGTGTTTTTTCTATGTATCCACACATGCATTGTGTTTCCAATCAATACAATTATAGAATGGATAATAAACAATTATCATGAACAAAGAAATATAATAATAACTAATTTGTTATTGCCTCTAGGGCATATTTCCAACACAAAAGAGTGAGAATAGAACAAAAGCATGAAAGACCATGTAATGATCTTATGGGAAGTGATGGCTTCACATATAAAAAGAATGAGCATTTAAACTTGTTGAGGGTAGGCAAATGTACACCTTGGTCATTGTTGCAATTAATAGGAAGTGATAAAGAAGCAGAGGTTCACATCTAAATATATCATCTCTGACACCATCTATGATTGTGAACACTCACTAAACTATTGCATGCCTAGAAGTAGATGTTGGACAAGGAAGACAACATAATGAATTGTGTTTGCTTGGCTCCGAACAATGTTATATGATTAGAGATCCCTTAGCATGTGACGATTGCTTCCACCTCATATTAGCAAAAACTCCCGCACCAAGTAGAGATACTACTTGTGCATCCATAAACCTTCAAACCAGTTTTGCCATGAGTGTCCACCATACCTACCTATGGATTGAATAAGATCCCTCAAGTAAGTTGTCATCGGTGCAAGCAGTAAAAATTGCTCTCTAATATGTATGATCTATTAGTGTGTGGAAAATAAGCTTTATACGAACCTGTGATGAGGAAGACATAAAAGCGACAGACTGCATAATAAAGTTCTTTATCACAGGAGGCAATATAAAGTGACGTTCCTCCGCACTAAGAGGACATGCATCCAAACCTCAAAAGCGCATGAGAACCTCTGCTTCCCTCTGCGAAGGGCCTATCTTGTACCTTTACTTTTTGCCCTTGAAAGAGTCATGGTGATCTTCACCAATTCCTTATTTTGCCTTTGGCTTGGCTACCGTCACATGCTTGGGAAAGATCTATATTCATATGTCAACTAGGAGGTAGGCATTCATGAATTATTTTTGTTGACATTACCCTTGAGGTAAGCAGTTGGGAGGCGAAACTATAAGCCCCTATCTTTCTCTGTGTCCAGCTGAATCTTTGATCTCATGAGTACCACGTGAGTTGTAGCAATTGTAGAGAACGAAAGAATGATTGAGTATATGGATTTGCTTTACAAGCTCGTATTTGACTCTTTCTGATGTCGTGATAAATTGCAATTGCTTCAATGACTAAAGATTAACGGTTGTTACTTCTCGGTAAGGTTCTTGCTCCATGCTTTACTTTGTGAAGGAATTATCACTTTAGCATGAGAGATTATATGTTGGTATTGCTGTTCCGATCTTGATCGTGATGCATGCATGTTCGTATCTAGTTTTGTCGACACCTCTCTCCCTAAACTTGTGGACATATTTATTGAGCTCGGCTTTCGCTTGAGGACAAGCGAGGCCTAAGCTTGGGGGAGTTGATACGTCCATTTTGCATCATGCTTTCATGTTGATATTTATCACTTCTTTGGTTGTTATTTCACTTCCCGGTACAATTCTTATGCCATTTCTCTCTTATTTTGCAAGGTTTACATGAAGAGGGAGAATACCGACAACTGGAATTCTGGCCTGAAAGTGGAGCAAAGTTGAGATACCTATTCTACGCAACTCCAAACGCCATAAAAATCAATGATGAATTTTTTCCCAATTTATCAAAAATACTGGGCCGAAGAAGTGCCAGAGGGGCACCAGGGGGTTCCCACAAGCCTGCACGGCGCGGCCACCCCCCCAGGCCGCGCCATGAGGGCTTGTGGGCAGCCCACTGGCCCACTTGCCCCCCTCTTTTGCTATATGGAGGGTTTCGTCGAGGAAAAAAAATCAAAGAGGAGCTTTTTCGTGGTTTCGCCGCCACGAGGCGGAACTTGAGCAGAACCAATCTAGAGCTCCGGCAGGATGATCCTGTCGGGGAAACTTCCCTCCCGGAGGGGGAAATCGTCGCCATCGTCATCACCAACACTCCTCTCATTGGAGGGGACTCGTCACCATCAACATCTTCATCAGCACCATCTCATCTCCAAACCCTAGTTCATCACTTGTAACCAATCTCTGTCTCGCGACTCCGATTCGTACTTGTAAGGTTGCTAGTAGTGTCGATTACTCTTTGTAGGTGATGCTAGTTGGATTATTTGGTGGAAGAGTTTATGTTCAGATCCTTGATGCTACTCATTACCTCTCTGGTCATGAATATGATTATGCTTTGTGAGTAGTTACTTTTGTTCCTGGGGACATGGGATAAGTCATGCTAATAGTAGTCATGTGAATTTGGTATTCGTTCGATATTTTGATGTGTTGTATGTTGTTTTTCCTCTAGTGGTGTTATGTGAATGTCGACTACATAACACTTCACCATTATTTGGGCCTAGAGGGAGGCATTGGGAAGTAGTAAGTAGATGATGGGTCGCTAGAGTGACAGAAGCTTAAACCCTAGTTTATGCGTTGCTTCGTAAGGGGCTGATTTGGATCCACTAGTTTAATGCTATGGTTAGACTTTGTCTTAATTCTTCTTTCGTAGTTGCGGATGCTTGCGAGAGGGGTTAATGATAAGTGGGATGCTTGTCCAAGTAAGGGCAGTACCCAAGCGCCGTTCCACCCACCTATCAACTATCAAAGTAACGAACGTGAATCATATGAACATGATGAAACTAGCATGACAGAAATTCCCGTGTGTCCTCGGAAGCGTTTTTCCTCCTATAAGACTTTGTCCAGGCTTGTCCCTTGCTACAAAAGGGATTGGGCCACTTTGCTGCACCGTTGCTACTTTTGTTACTTGTTGCTTGCTGCGAATCATCTCACCACACAATCACTTGTTACCGATAATTTCAGTGCTTGCAGATATTTCCTTGCTGAAAACCACTTGTCAGATCCTTCTGCTCCTCGTTGGGTTCGACACTCTTACTTATTGAAAGGACTACGATTGATCCCCTATACTTGTGGGTCATCAGGCAGCAAGCTCTTGGGGTTCTTCGTGTCCGCTCGTGGCATCGAAGCGAACCCTGAGAAAATCGGCACCATCAAGCGGATGGTGAAGCCGGCTCGAATCCTCGACGTCCAGAAGTTCGTCGGCTGCCTGGTGTCCCTTAACCAGTTCGTCAGCCGGCTCGGCGAGAAGGCACTTCCACTCGACCAGCTCATGAAGAAAACAATCAAGTTCGAGTGGAACAACCAGGCGGATGAAGCCTTCTGCGACCTCAAACGGGACATCTCAAGCCTGCCAATCTTGGTAGCACAGGCTGAAAGGGAACCCATTCTCATATACATTGCAGCAACCACACGCGTGGTTAGTGCAGTGCTGGTAGTTGAGCGCAAGGAGGAGGGCAAGGTATTGTTAGTGCAACACCCTATCTACTACCTCAGCGAGGTCTTGTCCGCCTCCAAGCAAAACTACCCCCACTACCAGAAAATGTGTTATGGTGTTTACCTTGCCGCAAAGAAGTTGAAGCAATACTTCCAAGAGCATGCCATCATTGTGGTGAGCACTTCTCCACTTTCATAAATCATGGGCAACCGCGACGCGACTAGCCGGATGGCCAAGTGGTCCATCTCCATGGCTGACCATGACATCTGCTACGAGCCTCGCACTGCCATCAAGTCTCATGTCGTGGCCGACTTCCTTGTCGACTGGGCTGAAACCCAGTTTGAGCCGCCGCCTCCAGATTCCACTCATAGGCGGATGCACTTCGACGGCTCAAAGATGCGAACTGGTCTGGGAGCCGACATTGTCTTGACGTCTCCGAAAGGAGACCAGCTCAAGTATGCTCTCCAGATTCACTTTGCCGCCTCCAACAACGTCACTGAGTACGAAGCGCTCGCTCACGGCCTCCGGCTTGCCAAGGAGATTGATATCCGACGGCTCCTTTGCTTCGGCGACTCGGACCTTGTGGTGCAACAAGTCTCTAGAGAATGGGACGCCAGGGACGCCAACATGGCGAGCTACCGCTTCCTCATCCAACGAGGGTTGCGAGTTTCACCATGTTCCCAGGGCGGACAACGAGGCGCTGATACATTGGCAAAGATTGGTTCTACAAGACAAGCAATTCCAGCCGGCATCTCCCTCGAATAGCTGCACAAGCCGTCCATCAAGCCGTCTCCAGAGTCGGCATCAATTTTTGTGCCGGCTGATCCCTCGATACAAGCGCCGTCGACTACGCCAGCGGCGCCGGCTAGAGCTCCCGTGCCGGCTACACTGGCTCTGCCAACTCCAAATTGCTGCACCGGCTACAACCACTTCGCCGGCTACAACAACAAATCCGGCTCTACCAAGCCTCGAATCCTGTGGTCTCGATACCCAGTGGGTGGACGTGATGGAGGTAGACGGCGAGCCAGCTGCGACGACGGCTGCAGAGACAGAGAGTCTCGAGCCTGCGACTGCTTCATCAAGCGCGGGGGCTGCAGAAGCCCCTGATACTCAAGTCGAGACGGAGTATGCCCTTCTGTCGGCTCCGTCGTGGGCTCAACCCATCTTCAACTTTCACGACGAGCTTCTTCAAGATGAGGCGGAGGCAAGGCAGATTCAGCGCAGATCAGTAGCCTACGCAGTCATCAATCGCGAGCTAGTTCGGCGTAGCGTGACTGGCGTGTTCCAGCGCTGCATCAAATCAGAAAAGGGGCAGGAGATCCTTAGAGACATTCACCAGGGGTAGTGCGGGCATCATGCCGCCTCTAGAACCCTGGTGACCAAGGCATTCCGCCATGGTTTCTATTGGCCCACGGCCCTCGAGGAGGCCGTGGACATGGTCAACAAATGCGAGGGCTGCCAACGCTTTGGCGCGCAGAGCCACATGCCACCTTCGGCCCTCAAAACCATCCCCTTGTCAAGGCCTTTCGCTGTATGGGGCTTGGACACGGTGGGACCATTCAAGACCGCTCGAGGCGGCATAACTCATCTCTTGGTAGCCATCGATAAATTTACCAAGTGGATCGAGGCTACACCCATCAAGAAGCTTGACGGCCCCACAGCCGTCAGGTTCATCAAGGACATCGCTGTCCGATACGGCATCCCCCACAGCATCATCACCGACATCGGCACCAACTTTGCCAAGGGTGCTTTGGTGCTCTACTACTCCAAGGAAGGCATCCGGCTTGACTTGGCATCGGTGGCACACCCACAGCCCAACGGCTTGGTGGAGAGGGCTAATGGCCTAATCCTGGCCGGCATCAAGCCAAGACTGGTGGCACCACTCGTCAGGTTAGCCGGCTGCTAGATCGAAGAGCTGCCGACAGTGTTGTGGAGCCTCCGCACCACGCGCAACAGGTCAACTGGCTTCACCACATTCTTTCTGGTATATGGGTCCGAGGCTATCATCCCTACGGATGTTGAGTTCGACTCGCCTTGGGTCACCTTATACACAGAAACGGAAGTGAAGGAGGCAAGAGAAGATGGCGTCGATCTGCTCGAGGAGGCATGGGACCTAGCTTTGAGCTGGACGGCCATTTATCAGCAGAAGCTGAGATACTACCATAGCAAGAAGATCAAGCCTCTCTCTTTGAGAGAGGGAGACTTGGTGCTCAGAATAATCCAGCGTACATCCGGCCAACACAAGCTCTCATCCCCATGGGAGGGACCCTTTATCATCAGCACGACATTGCATAACAATGCATATTACCTCATCGATGCCCTGAAGCCAAGGAAGCGCAAGAGAGACGACTCCGGCCAGGAGACGAAGCATCCTTGGAACGCGGCGTTGCTTCGCCCGTTCTATTGCTAGAAGGCAAGTAAGAAAAATGGAAAGAGCATGTACATATGTATCTTTCTCCCTCTTCGGGATTTCCAATGAATGCAATGGGTATTTAAAGCCGAGGCTTGAGGTATGCCTCTTTTGGATTCATAACTAGAGTCTTCACTCATTTTGTGAGTCCCTTGGTCTGGATCTAACGGGCTCGGGGGCTTGCTAGCCGGCCCGAACGGTTACCTTAGTTGTAGAAGAACATATAGTGTACACCGGGTCAAACCCTGGTCGTCTCGTAACAGCTACAGACCGTCTCCCAACTGTCCGGCTAGCAAGGCGGCACCAGGTAAGGCTGGCTGCGTGAAAGAGTTGCTTGCTCGGGTTAGTTTGATCCTTTTTTGCGATCTTATTCTACCCTGCCTCTGTTGGTTTGTGTTTGAGTCTTTAAGTCTTGATGGCTTCAAAAAATCTAAGTCTAATATTCCCAAAGGCAGAAGCCTCGACCCAGTCACACACCGGCTCCCGGTTGTCGGGCTGGCGGGGTAGATGCTAGAGGGAGTAAAGGGGTTAGAGAAAAAGAAGTCAAGCAGGAATCAAAAGATGAAAGTACAAGGCAGCACGCATGGCGTTACGAATTTAATGCAGAATTCATACATTCAAAAGCATTTGGCCCATGGACAAAGTTCATTACACACCCCCTAGTGGGTGGAACTCTTGGACTCACAATATATTGGAAACAACAAAAAAACAAATACAGGGCCAGCTAAGGGGCGGCGGCCTTGTCTGTTGCCCCGACTACAGCTCCTGAAGTGGTGGCTTCCCCATCGCCGACTGCTCCCGAGGTGGTGGCGCCATCTCCTTTGCAAGGGCTTTCGGCTCCGTCCATGGCAGAGTCGGCATAAGCTACGCTGCTGGAGTCAGCGTCTTCCTTCTCAAGGGCCGCCTCTTCGGAGCTGCCATCGGCAACATACGGCTGAAGACGGTGCAAGCCCTCAGGGACCACGTTGCCGTCTTCATTTGCTCCAAGTTGAGTTCGTCCCAAGCCACATATGAGGCGATTTCGCTGGCCCTTATCCGCAACTTGTCCTCCACGGCCTGCAGCTCCTCTTCCGAGCCGTCGCGCTGGCGATGAGCTTGCCCAAGTTCAGGTTCTAATACCAGGACTTGGCCAAGCATAGCACCATGTAGGCACCAGCACGTGCGGGTGAGGCGTGCTACTGCAACAAAAGACCTTCCAATGGCGCCAGAAATAAGGCTGTCGACGGCACCAGGAATCCTTCTACTACGGCTACGCCTTAAGGGACTTCCTAGGCAAATATGCAAAGGATTTCCCCCGTGGCCTTGGAGCCTTGCGTTGGTGTTCCCTCGAAGCGGAAAGGGTGATGTAGCGCAGCGGTGGTAATTATTTCCCTCAGTTTGAGAACCAAGGTATCGATCCAGTGAAGGAGTATCACAAGTGCCTGCACAAACACAAAAAGCTTGCTCTGAACGCTATGAAGGGGTTTTCAATCCCTTAAGATTGTTTGCCAAGTGAGAACTGAAAGCAACAAAGTAACAAAGAAAAGTAAAAGTGAAAGTGGAAACGATAGGTGTGAATAGACCCGGGGGGTGTAGTGTTTACTAGTGGCTACTCTCATGAAAGCAAGTAGACGGTGGGTGAACAAATTACTGTCGAGCAATTGATAGAACCGTACAAAGTCGTGACGTCATCTATGGCAATGATTATATCTATAGGCATCACGTCCAAAACAAGTAGACCGATACTTTCTGCATCTACAACTATTACTCCACACGTCGATCCCTATCCAGCATGCATCTAGTGTATTAAGTCCAAAAGAACAAAGTAATGCCTTAAGCAAGATGACATGATGTAGATGGACAATCTCATATCTACGACAGAGCCCACCTTGTTACCCTTGATGGCAACAACACGATGTGTGCCTTGCTGCCCCTACTATCACTGGGAAAGGTCACCACACGGTAAGAACCCAAAACCAAGCACTTCTCCCATTGCAAGAATCATAGATCTAGTTGGCCAGACAAAACCCAAGAATCGGAGAGACTTACAAGGATATCAAATCATGCATATAAGAAATCAACAAAGACTCAAATATATATCATATATAATCTGATCACAAATCCACAATTCATCGGATCTCGACAAACACACCGCCAAAGAAGATTACATCGGATAGATCTCCAAGAAGATCATGGAGAACTTTGTATTGAAGATCCAAGAGAGAGAAGAAGCCATCTAGCTACTAACTACGAACCCGTAGGCCTGAAGTGAACAACTCACGAGTCATTGGAGGGGAAATGATGATGATGAAGAAGCCCTCCAACTCCAAAGTCCCCCCCGGCAGGGCGCCGGGAAGGGTCTCCAGATGAGATCTCGCAGAAACAAAAGCTTGCAGCGGTGGAAAAGTATTTTCGTGGATCCCTTGATTTTTTATGTATTTTAGGGAATATATAGGCAAAGGATCTAGGTCAGGGGCGCCGGGGAGGCCACAAGCCTGCCCATCGCCGCCCCCTGGTGGCGGATGGGGGGGCTTGTGTGTTCCCTGTAGCCCTCCTGGCTTGGCCCACAAGCCCCGTGATCTTCTTTCGTTCGGGAAAAATCATTTCGGGAATTTTATTCCGTTTGGACTCAGTTCCAAAATCAGATCTGAAAAGAGCCAAAAACACAGAAAAAAGAGGAACTGGCACTTGGCACTGAATTTATAAGTTAATCCCAAAAAAGTTATAAAAGGTACATAAAACATCCAAAGATGACAAGATAATAGCATGAAACCATCAAAAATTATAGATACGTTTGAGATGTATCAAGCATCCCTGAGCTTAACTCCTGCTCGTCCTCGAGTAGGGAAGTGATAAAGAATGATTTTTTGATGCTTTCATGCTACCTAGCATAGATGTCCTTTGTAATTCCTCTTATGTGACGTGAATGTTCAGATCCATTAGATTCAAAACAATAGTTTGCTATTGACGTGGAAACAATAATAATTCAAGCAAACTAGCAAGGTAATCATGAACTTTCAAAATAACAAGGCCAAAAGAAAGTTATCCTTACAAAAGCATATAGTCTGGCTATGCTCTATCATCATTGCACAACGAATTTAAATCTTGCACAACCCCGGTATTGGCCAAGTAATTGTTTCACACCTTTACTTTCTCAAACCTTTTCAACTCTCACGCAATACATGAGCGTGAGCCATGGTCTTAGCACTATAAGTGGTGTGGAGTGTGGTCGCAAGACAAAAATTAAGGAGAAGATGATCACATTAACTAGGCATATCAATGAGCTATGGAGATGCTCATCAATAGATATCTATGTGAATGAGTAGGGATTGCCATACAAATGATGCACTAGAGCTAAGAGTGTGTGAAAGCTCTTAAAGAAAACTAGTAGGTGTGCATCCAACTTGCTTGCTCACGAAGACCTAAGGCAATTTTGAGGAAGCCTATCATTGGAATATACAAGCCAAGTTATATAATGAAAATTTCCCACTAGCTATATGGTGGTGACAAAATGAGAGACTCTCAATCATGAAGATAATGGTGCTTAATATGCACAAGTGTGGAAAGGTGGTAGCATTGTCCCTTCTCTCTTTTTCTCTCATTTTTTTATATTTTTTTTGGTGGGATCTTTGGCCTCTTTTTTTTGGTGGGCATATTTGGCCTCTTTTATTTCCTCACATGGGACAATGCTCCATCAATAATGATCATTACACTTTCAACTCAAAACTTAGAGCAACGATGACTCTATATGAAATGCTTCGGTAGTGTACCGTGACAATGATCTAGCATGGCATAGACATTAATGGAAACATCATGCTAGCTATCTTACGATCATGCAATGGCAATGTAGACGTGGTGGCACATGTCATGGTGGTAGTTGCATGGCAATATATCTCGGAATGACTTTGAAAAAGCCATAGTAGGTAGGTATGGTGGCTGTTTTGAGGGAGGCTAATGGTGGGTTTTGTGCACCGGCGAAAGTTGCACGGCACTAAGAAGATAGTGATGGTGGAAGGTGAAAGTGCATCTAAACCATGGACTCAACATTAGTCATCAAGAACTCATATACTTGTTGTAAAAGTTTTATTAGTAATCGAAACAAAGAATTCAACGCATACTCCTAGGGGAAGGGTTGGTAGGTATAAACCATTGCGCGATTCCGACCGCCACGCAAAGGATGACAATCAAAAGACTAATCATGCTCAGAATTCATCACATAGCGGTTCACCATACGTGCATGCTATGGAAATCACTAACTTCAACACAAGTATTTCTAGAACCACAACACCTTACTAATATAACTTCAATATTACCACAACCACAACTCAAAACTAATTGAGATGAATCAAACTTCTCTAACTATTCAATGCACATTAAGGTGGAAGTTTTCATATCCCTTTGGATAACTACCCCTTTTGAGACTACTTTCAAAGAATAGATCAACTACCAAGCCACACACCGATGTGCTCTAAAAGATATAAGTGAAGCACATAGAGCAAAAGTATCTAGCTCAAAAGATATAAGTGAAGCACATGTGAGCTGAACTGTCTACCAAAAGATATAAGTGAAGCTTGACAAAATCACGGTGAGTGCATGTCTCCCTCCCTAGGTGTGCAGCAAGGATAATTGTGACACAACAAAAATAAAAGACTCCTACGATACAAGACGCTCCAAGAGAAAACACATAACATGTGGTGAATAAAAATATAGCCCCAAGTAACGTTACCGATGGATTGAAGATGAGAGAGGGGATGCCTTCCCGGGGCATCCCCAAGCTTAGGCTTTTACGGCATACTTGAATCTCTTGGGGTGCCTTGGGCATCCCCAAGCTTGAGCTCTTGACACTCTTTATCTCTTTGTCCATTAGAACTTTAAACTTGAAAACTTCACAACACGAAACTTAAACAGAAACTCGTGATAACATTAGTATGAGAAAGCAGACCACCACTTGCTTAGGTACTGTAGCAAACTTAAATTCTACTTATGTTGATGTTGGGTTACTGAATCTTCAATCTTCCATGGCTAATACCCCCGATACTATCCATAGTTTCATCAAAATAATCAACCAACACAACAAAAACAGAATTTGTTAACAGCAGACCAGTCTATAGCAATCTGTATATTTCGTATACTTATGGTACTTCAAAAATTCTGAAAAGTTACGACAGTCTGAAGAATTTGTGCAGAAATTAGCAGCAAAAAGAATCAACTCAAAAGCTCTTACAGAAAAAAAAAAAGAGGAAAATTATTTTCGTGAGAAGAAAGTTTCTGTCTTTTCCAGCATGACCAAACGATCATCCCCAAGACTAATCATAACGGTTTTGCTTCGCACAAACGCAAAAAGAAACACAAAAAACACAATCATAACAGAACTATGAAAGTGTGGAAAACACAAAACAGAAAGAAAAAGGATAGATTCGTTGGGTTGCCTCCCAACAAGCGCTTATGTTTAACGCCCTTAGCTAGGCAAAAGGTGATGGAATCACGTATAGTCATCTTTGGTACTTAAACCATAAGTAGCGTGATCATTTATCATCTTAAGATCTTCATCTTTATTGGATGGTTCACCACTAGCTTTAGGAACAAAAATAGACTTGACGGTCTTTTTGAGAGTGAGATTTGGAGTATTTTGCACAGCGGCGAAAGCAGAACCCAAGTTGGTTATGACATCTTCTAATTTGTCAATTCTAGAGGAGTCATTAACTATAAGTTAGTTCTACCTTAAATTTTTCAAAAATATTCCCACTTTGGATCCGTACTGAGTAATTTGATTGTGGATCTTTCTATCCAAACCCTCAATAAGTTCAACTGTGGCAATTTTGCTTTCAATAGCGTCAAGCCTTTGCATCACGTGTTCCAAGGTCAAGGTAGTTCCATTAACCATGAGTGGTGGTGAGCCTACCAAATTCATGATAGATCCATAGGAGTCAACAGTATGGATCCCCAAAAAATTCCCGCCTATAAAGGTATCAAGGATGTACCTATTCCAAGGAGAAATCCCAACATAGAAACTGCGAAGGAGGACGGTAGTCGATTGCTTACAAGTAGATCTACTTTGAGCATTGCAAATCCTGTACCAAGTGTCCTTTAAATTTTCTTCCTCATTCTACCTGTAATTGAGAACTTCATTCTCAGGAGTGTCATTTGTAGTGGTGGGTCTAGCCATTGATGGACTATCTCACACACAAATGAGTAGGAAGAGAGAGTGAAACGGGCAAAAGAAAACGGCAAAGACAAAAAAAAACGACAAAGGAGAAAGGCAAATCAAACGGCAAATGTGAAGTGGGGGAGAGGAAAACGAGAGGCAACTGGGAAAAAAGTAAATGCAAGAGATGAGTTTATGAGACCTACTTGGATAGATCTCTCCTTCCCCGGCAACGGCGCCAGAAATACTTCTGCTACTTCAACAAAAGACCTTCCAATGGCGCCAGAAATAAGGGTGTCGACGGCACTAGGAATCCTTCTGCTACGGCTACGCCTTAAGGGACTTCCAAGGCAAATATGCAAAGGATTCCCCCGTGGCCTTGGAACCTTGCGTTGGTGTTCCCTCGAAGCGTAAAGGGTGATGTAAAGCAGCGGTGGTAAGTATTTCCCTCAGTTTGAGAACCAAGGTATCGATCCAGTGAAGGAGTATCACAAGTGCCTCCACAAACACAAAAAGCTTGCTCCCAACGCTATGAAGGGGTTGTCAATCCCTTATAGATTGTTTGCCATGTGAGAACTGAAAGAAACAAAGTAACAAAGCAAAGTAAAAGCAAAAGTGGAAACGATAGGTGTGAATAGATCCGGGGGCCGTAGTGTTTACTAGTGGCTTCTCTCATGAAAGCAAGTAGACGGTGGGTGAACAAATTACAGTCGAGCAATTGATAGAACCGCGCAAAGTCGTGACGTCATCTATGGCAATGATTATATCTATAGCATCACGTCCAAAACAAGTAGACCGATACTTTCTGCATTTACTACTATTACTCCACACGTCGACCGCTATCCAGCATGCATCTAGTGTATTAAGTCCAAAAGAACAGAGTAACGCCTTAAGCAAGATGACATGATGTAGATGGACAATCTCCTATCTACGACAGAGCCCACCTTGTTACCCTTGATGGAAACTACATGATGTGTGCCTTGTTGTCCCTACTGTCACTAGGAAAGGTCACCACACAGTAAGAACCCAAAACCAAGCACTTCTGCCATTGCAAGAATCATAGATCTAGTTGGCCAGACAAAACCCAAGACTCGGAGAGACTTACAAGGATATCAAATCATGCATATAAGAAATAAACAAAGACTCAAATATATTTCATAGATAATCTGATCACAAATCCACAATTCATCGGATCTCGACAAACACACCGCCAAAGAAGATTACATCGGATAGATCTCCATCAAGATCATGGAGAACTTTGTATTTAAGGTCCAAGAGAGAGAAGAAGCCATCTAGCTACTAAGTATGGACTCGTAGGTCTGAAGTGAACTACTCACCAGTCATTGGAGGGGCGATGACGATGATGAAGAAGCCCTCCAACTCCAAAGTCCCCTCCGGTAGGGCGCCGGGAAGGGTCTCTAGATGAGATCTCGCGGAAACGGAAGCTTGCGGCGGCGGAAACATATTTTCGTGGATCCCTTGATTTTTTTCTGTATTTTAGGGAATATATAGGCGAAGGATCTAGGTCAGGGGGCGCAAGGGAGGCCACAAGCCTGCCCACGCCACCCCCCTGGTGGCGGATCGGGGGCTTGTGGGTTCCCTGTAGCCCTCCTGGCTTGGCCCACAAGCCCCCTGATCTTCTTTCATTCGGGAAAAAATCATTTAGGGGATTTTATTCCGTTTGGACTCCGTTCCAAAATCAGATCTGAAAAGAGCCAAAAACACAGAAAAAATAGGAACTGGCACTTGGCACTGAATTAATAAGTTAGTCCCAAAAAAGATATAAAAAGTACATAAAACATCCAAAGATGACAAGATAACAGCATGAAACCATCAAAAATTATAGATACATTTGAGACATATCAAGGCGCACCAGGCATCGTGGCGATCGCCACCAGCTGCAAGCCAGCAGGAGAGCCGGCTCACCGACGGTGGCTCCATGGCTTCGGGCCACAAGGCCTTTATCATCGATGAGCCCGCGGTGTGGAGCCGCTCCATGGATTCGGCCAAGACGCGCAGGCGGGCCCTGAGGCCCGCGCCAAGCTCCTCCACACTCCAGCCGGCAGTGGCATCCACCTCCTGCCCGGCGGCGCGACACTCCTCGCGACTGGCCTCAACAGCCATTTCAGCCACTTCCCGTGTCTCAGGGAAGAGTCCTGAGGCAGGGGGAGGGGCGCGAAGTAGAATAAGAGGAGGGAGCAACAAAGAAGAGAAATTCAAGACAAAATGAAAGAAGGGCTTACGGTCGAAATGGGTATCGATCTCGTGGGCATCCTCCATGGCCTCGCGCCCCGGGACCGTGCTTGCGTGGGAGGCTCGGGAGAGCTCTTCCTGGAGGGACACGATGGTATCCATCGCCTTGGCCAAATGTGCCTGCTTCTGGATCAGGGCCTCCTCCTTCTCCTTCAGGGCGGCTACCTTGAGCTTCATCTCCTCGAGGTGGGCCGTCTTAAGATGCTCCTTCTCGGTAGCTTTGGAGGAGTCCTTCTCCTCAAGAGTGGCGTGCAGTTGGTCCAGCTCGGCTTGAAGGACCGCCTCGCAATCCTTCTTCTCCGTCTAGAGAAGAGTCAGCTGCTGTTGGAGCCGCTCTCCCGCCTCGCGCAAGACATCTTGCTCCGAGACGGCCACGCCTAGCCGGCCCTGAAGATCAGCAACCTGGCCATCAGCCGCCTGGGTCTGAGCCCGCAGCACGTTATACGCCTGCACTTGGGCGTCATGAAGATCCTATGGGGGAAAAGCAAAAGGAAATAAGATTCGGTTCGGCTAATTCATAGCCGACCCGACTCTCGGGGGCTACACCCAGTGGGTGCGCTAGCACACCCCCACTAAAAAGCAAAGACAAGGCACGAAGAGATTCGGCCCAGCCAAAGGTTTGGTCGGCCCAATTCTCGGGGGCTACACCCAGTGGGTGCGCTGGCGCGCCCCCACTAATGCAAGAGAAGAAGAAAAAAAAATCAAAACGAAGACAAGGAAGACGGAAAGGATAAAGCACTCACCCTGGTGCGCTCCTCCAGGTGCTCCAGATCGCTGTAGGCCACCCTGGCCGCTTGCTTCACCTTTTCCCGGTTGCTCGCAAACATTGCCATCACCTCTGGGACACCGCTGAGCGCGGCGCCTGGGGTCAACGTCAGGCGCTCGGTGTTGGCCACGCGCCAAGTCTTCATGGGCCGGCTCCGAGCGCTAGAGCCGGTTCCTGGAACGGACGGGCCGCGGTTGGTCACGATGATGGCGCCGGCTTCAGGTGGCTGGTTGGTGGCCGGATCCATCGACGTCCCAGCCGGCGTTGTCTCTACAGCAGGGGGAGGATCAGCCGCATCCGGCGCATCCATGGTCATCTCCGGCGCCTCCAGGTTCAGCTCCGGTGCGTCAACCGCCTCAGCCTCCAACGTGTCGGGGATCACCTCGAGGTCCACAGGCGCGGACGCGTCTGGCTCGGATGGCCTGGCCGCTTTGGCCCTCTGGGTGCGCCTGAGGGCCGCCTCGCTAGCTGGCTCCTCTATGCGAGCACGCGTGGAGGGGTCATGTCTAGCCTTTGTACGCTTCTCCCTGGGCTTCTTAGCCCGGCTGGGCTGAGATTGGCCTGCGACCATCTTCTTCACCGCCACTTCCCAGCAAAGGGCAGATTGATCGTCAAGAGCCTTCTGGGCAGCCTCAGTTGCTGCCCAGCCGGCCCGTTCGCCGGCGGAGGCAGTTTCTTCATCCATGTCTTCTGCCTCCCTGCAAGGCATGATTTGAGGAACCCATCCTCACTCGACAAAGCTAAATAAGAACAGCGAAGGATTCTTACCCCGCCACGACAGGCACCTGCTTCCTGAGTTCGCCGGCTCGACGCTACTTGGCATCGCCTGCTCGCCCTCCGGCTGGAGGTCTAGGCGCGGCGCGTTTGGAGGTCGGCTTGGAGGTGGTGGCACCCTTGCCCTTGTTCTTGGCCGCCTTGCCAGGCGCGGCCGTCTCGCCATCATGACGGCGGCCTCGATTCATCGGAGGGCTGGTGACTTCCTCCACCTCTTCGGCATCCTCCCCGAAGGCTGCATCATATGAAGATGGTGGCGTCTCATCATCGTCTGTCCAGTCAACAAGGGGAGGCCTCAGGATCTCACCAGACGGCTCGGAGCCTTCCGACTCCAGCGCCTCCTTTGAGACGGCGTCCCATGGATCGATCATCCCCTCATCTTCAATCTCCGAGGGGTCTGACGTCTCCATGTCTGGAGCCGGCGGGGTGAGCTCTTGCAGCTTCCCAAACAGCTGAGACAACAATAGTTGGCAGCCGGCTTAAACAAGAAGAAACAGCAGTTTCAAAACACGAAACAAATACCAGATCCATGAGGGCACTTACCATTGGGGGAAGATGGTTCCTATCATAAGGTACCAGCCCCCACTCCCAGTATCCTCCTTCATCCATGTCGGCGAAGGAGATCTCGTTCACGTTCTTCGCCACCGCTCCAGGGTGGAAATTTTTGGTGGAGAGTCGGCAAGGATCATGCGGGCCGCTCATCTGGCATATCAGATGAGGCCATCTCTGCAGAGGCAGGATCCGGCGGGCCATCATGGTGGTGAGCAGGTCGCGGCCTACGAGGCCGTGGTTCTTCAAGCTGTCGAGGTAGGCGCCTATCTGCGCTACCTCGGGAATCAGCCTAGGGTACTTGGCTTTCCAGTTCTTCTTCCCCATCGGAGGCTCGATGGCGAAGGGGGGCATGTTGATGGCGTCGCGGGTGGGGTTGGCATTCTTCACGTAGAAGAAGCCCCTCTGCCACTATTTGATGGAGTCTTGGAGCAGCATCTGGGGGAAGCCACACTTCGTCCCGTGATGCACCAGTGCCGCGCCGCACGGGGTCATCAGACAAGGGCCATCGAGCTTCTCCACCTCGGCCTTGTCCATCTTCTTGGACTACTGCTTGAAGAAGAACAAGCTCTGCCAGAGGTCGAGGCGGGGCTCGATCCCCAGGAACCCCTCAAAGAGAACGACGAACGAGGCGAGCTGAAGGATGGCGTTCGGCGCCAGATGATGCGGCTGTAAGCCGAAAAAGGTGAGGAAGTTGTTGAAGAAAGCGCTCGCCGGAGCCCGAAGCCTCGGTAGAAGTGTTCATCAAACACGACTACCTCTCCCTCCTGCGGCTTCGGAGCATTCTTGGCTTCGGGGATCCGCACGGTCATAAGGGAGGCTAGGGGCAGCATTCGGTGATGGCGGAGCGCGTCGATGTGCTCGGCACAGATGTCGTTGCTGAGCCACGCGCCGTTGTGCTGGCCCTTCTTGGAAGAGCTACCCAACATGGCAGCAGGCGGCGATAACTCGAAGGGACGGCAGCAGGGCACGGCGGCGAGGACGAAGAAGAAGACGACTCTCTCTCTGGGCTCGGTGAGGGAGGAAGCGCAAGTGCGGGGCGAGAAGGGGGCAAATAGCCTCCTCGGTACCCCCGCACCCCATTTAAACCCCATGAAGGATCGTGGGAGGGGATCCAGTGTGCACCGGTCCCATTACCCCGATCATTACGGAGGCCTTTACGACTCCCAAAACCCAACCGTGGCGGATTAAATCCGCAGAGGATCCTCCGCGCGGGGAACGAGGGGGCGTCGTGGCGGGACCCAGGGCGCAGGCCCCATCCCGTCGAACAGAACAACCCATCATCATGTCTGGAGGGGCCTGGCACATGGCGCGATCTGCGCACCCTACGACGAAGCCAAGGTGTTGCTTGGAAGCCAGCCGACATCCCCTGCCACCAGCGGCGGCAGGAGTTTGACAAACAACTTAAGTCGGCGAGGCCGCCCGCTCCAAGGCGGCGAGCCTCCCCAGCTTCGGGGACTAATGTCGGGGGGATAACCCCGGGGTAGGCTCATCGAGCCTACTCCTTTGCCTTCAGCCAAAAAGGAACAGCAAGAACCATTATGTAAAGACCAAGTCCCCTGGTCGGCTAGAAAGTACCTGCCGGCTCGGGGCAAGGCGGCCAACTCTCTGGCCGCCAAGGGAGCACCTGCTGGCTAGAGTCCACACGGCTACATACCCCTGGCAGCCTAGGCCAAGCCAGCCGGCTAGGGATGAGGCGGTCGTGCCCAGGACGGCTAGTCAAGTAGACTAGCCAGCCAGGGATCACCAGTCACATCAAACCGTAGGTCATGACGAGACCCTACGGTTAAAGGTGGCTATGCGTCAGCAAAGGTACTGGATTGGGGTGCACGGTAGATACAAGCGTCGGCGGCCACGCCGCTGACGTCCTCCGGCTCCGATCCATCACCCTGCACAGTGTCGGCCCGTCAAACTCCCACCCCATTACTGCACTCGGCGTGGGAACAGTGGAGACGGTCGTACTGCCTGCCCATGAAGATCCTTGCTGGACGAAGCCGGACGTACCACACGTGCCATGCGTCAACCTTACGTGAGAGCCTTATTGGCTAGCCGGCGGGTCCCACAGCAAGACGGGACCTCACAGCCGGCGGGCCCCTGAGGCGACAAGACAAGACCCCGAGGGCCCCCTGGCCAGCCGGCGAGGCTGCCAGCCGGGGCCCACTCTTGTACCTTTTATCCATATTGTAGGTCGGTGGGTTCATCTATAAAACCCCCCGGCCCCACTCCATGAAGAGGGTTGGTCAACTCAGCACACACACCAACCACTTAGGAGAGGCAGACGCGAGCCGGCAACTCCTTCTTCCTCCTTCGCAATACAGCTCTAGGAGCATTTTGTAGTCCCATTCATACATCATACACTCTGGCAAGATTAGGGGTGTTACCTCTACGGAGAGCCCTGAACCTGGGTACATCGTGCGTTCCATGCTTGTACCATCCTCGTTCCTAGCGCCCTCCGGTCCCACTTCGGTTCCCACCATCTTTAGCCTACCCATGCCTTATGTTGTGAGTAAACACCGACACAAGCAGAATGGTTTTATGCATTGTCCATGTACTGTCTAAAACCCTTCACTTCCACCTGCTTTAGAAGGATTTTATGCCACACTATAATGTTTGGACCAAGCACGGAGAAAGAAGGGTTACGATGGAAGACAACGTAGAAGAAGAGGATGATGACAAATACCCGCCCCCTGAATACGGTGATGCTGCAATGGGGGAAGCTGAAGATCAAGAGGAACCAGACGATGTGCCCGGTGATGATCTTCGTCGGGTCATTGTTAAGGTGAAGCTATGTGCATTCCTCAATGCAATCTCTCACAAGGTGATCGATCCAGTAATCCTGCCAAGGTTAAGGAGTGATCTGGTGCAATGTCTTGTTAGTTTCGAGCGGGTGTTCCCACAATCCTTCTTCAATATCATGACGCACGTCCTTGTTCATCTAGTCGATGAGATTGTCGTTCCGGGCCTGTATTTCTACACAATATGTTCCCCTTTGAGAGGTTCATGGGAGTCTTAAAGAAATATGTTTGTAACCGTGCTAGGCCGAAAGGAAGCATCTCCATGAGCCATCAAATAGAGGAAGTCATTGGGTTTTGTGTTGACTTCATTCCTGGCCTTCAAAAGATTGGTCTCCCTCAATCGCGGTATGAGGGGAGACTCACTGGAAAAGGCACACTAGGAGCGGACTCAATAATATGTAGGGACGAGCATTCTTGGTCTCAAGCACACTACACAGTTCTACAGAATTCTACCTTGATGACCCGTATGTCGATGAACACAAGAATATTCTGAGCTCCATACACCCGGAGTAGTGTGACGACTAGATTACATTTGAACACATGAGGACTTTCGACAGTTGGTTGCAAAAATGTCTCATGTGTGACAACACTGTTTTTGATGAGCTGTACTCGTTGGCCAGACCATCTTCGACTGTATTGACTTACCAAGGGTACGAGATAAATAGGAATATATTTTACACGATCACCCAAGATCAAAAGAGCACCAACCAAAACAGCAGTGTCCGCTTTGATGCAGCAACTTGATCAAAAGGACACATATTATGGTTACATAGTGGACATATGGGAACTTGACTATGGCCATGATTTGAAGGTCCCTTTGTTTCAGTGCAAATGGGTCAATCTGTCACGAGGCGGGGTACAGATAGACCCACAGTACAGAATGAAAACAGTGGATCTGAACAATCTTGCGCACGTAGAGGAACCATTCGTCCTAGCCAATGATGTGGCGCAAGTTTTTTTTATGTGAAGGACATGTCTACCAAACCGAGAAAAAGAAAATATAAGGAAGCGAATACATCATACGATGAGCGAAAGCGCCGCATAGTTCTTTCAGGAAAAAGAGACATCGTGGGATTGGAGGGCAAGACAGACACGTATGAAGATTATGAAAAGTTTCATGAAATTCCTCCCTTCAAAGTCAAGGCTGACCCAAGCACCCTATTAAACGATGAAAATTATCCATGGTTACGGCGCAATAAGCAAAGAACACAAGCGAAGAAATAAGTTCAAAAAATGAAATCTCTTTGTAACAGATGAGTTTTCGTATGAAACCTTGTTACTTCGAAAGAGATTGTTCGTTTTGTACACGAAGTGCATCCAATTTTTGCCGCAACCCTCTCAACTTTTCAGCACATGCTGTGAGGGTGAAATGATGATACCATGCAAACTTTCAACCTTCTCAGAGTTCATTTGTAGTGCTTTTCAATTTAAGGGTCATTTAGCTCTAAAATCAGTAAATGCATGAAAAATACCAAATGAAGTCAGAAATAGTTGAAAATTGATGATTTGAATGGTGCATTTTGAATACACAAATAGTCTGGAGTTCAAATAAGTTCAAAAAATTAAATCCCTTTATAACAGATGAGTTTTCGTACGAAACCCTCATACTTCAAAAGAGATAGTCCGTTTTGTAGACGAACTGCATCCTGTTTTTGCCGCAAACCTCTCAACTTTTTAGCACATGCTATGTGGGTGAAATGATGATACCATGCCAACTTTCAACCTTTTAAGAGTTAATTTGTAGTGCTTTTCCATTTAAGGGTCATTTATCTCAAAAAATCAGTAACTGCATGAAAAATACCAAATGAAGTCAGAAATAGTTAAAATGTGATTATGTGTCTTTAAATTGTGCATTTTGAACACACACAAAGTCTGGAGTTCAAATAAGTTCAAAAAAATGAAATCCCTTTGTAACAAATGAGTTTTCGTATGAAACCGTGATACTTCGAAAGAGATTGTCCGTTTTGTACACGAAATGCATCCAGTTTTTGCCGCAACCCTCTCAACTTTTTAGCACATGCTATGTGGAGGAAATGATGATACCATGCCAACTTTCAACATTTTCAAATTTCATTTGTAGTGCTTTTCAATTTAAGGGTCATTTTGCTCAAAAAATCAGTAAATGCATGAAGAATACCAAATGAAGTCAGAAATAGTTGAAAATTGATGATGTGTCTTTGAATGGTGCATTTTGAACACATAAAAAGTCTGGAGTTCAAATAAGTTCAAAAAAATGAAATCCCTTTATAACAGATGAGTTTTCGTATGAAACCCTAGTACTTCGAAAGAGATTGTCTGTTTTGTACACGATGTGCATCCAGTTTTTGCGGCAACCCTCTCAATGTCTTAGCACATGTTATGTGGGTGAAATGATGATACCATGCCAACTTTCAACATTTTCAGAGTTCATTTGTAGTGCTTTTCAAGGGTCATTTAGCTCAAAAAAATAGTAAATGTAAATATCAAATGGGCCGACGGACCTTTTGTCCCAGTTCTAGCCACCAACCGGTACGAAAGTACTCTTCTTCCCACCCTTTTGGGCCAGCGGAAGTGTAGCTTTAGTCCCGGTTGGTTCCACCAACCGAAACCAAAGGTTTCGCATATATTGCGGGAGTTGTCGAAATTGACCTTTAGTCCCGGTTGGTGTAACAAACCGGGACTAAAGTGATGCTTTGGTCCTGGTTTGAGCCACCAACCGGAACAAAGGTGTTCGTATATTACGGGAGTTGTCGAAATTTGCACCAACTTACATCCCCCCCCCGTTCTCTCTTCGTCACCGTTGCACCCGAGCCCGTCCTCGCCGGCCCGCGCCTCCTCCACGAGCCCGTCGTCACTGTCGTAGTCGCTCCCGAACCCGTCGTCGCCCCGAGCACATCATCGTCGCCGTCGGTCCCGAGCCCGTCTTCGTCATTGTCGCAGTCACCGTCGCCCTCGAGCCCATCGTCGTCGTCGCCCCCGAGCCCATCATCGTCGCCATCGTCCCCGAGCCCATCATCGTCCCCGAGCCCATCGTCATCGCCGTCGCGCTGTCGTCACCACCAGTCGTCGCCGACGTCGTCGTCGCCATCGTCCCCGAGCCCATCGTCGTCCCCGAGCCCATCGTCGTCGCCGTCGCGCTGTCGTCACCGCCCATCGGCGCCGTCGTCGTCGTCGCCGTAGCCCCCGAGTCCATCGTCGTTGTCTTCGTCGCCTGTCACTCGTCGTCGTTCCGAAGCCCGCCATCGTCGCCCGTTGACGCATCGGTAGCACGTCCATCGATCTCCATCTCCCTATTTTCGAATCCATGTGTATGAGAAGACGTAGTCTAATTGTGAATCCATGTGTGTGTATTTCAGTCGTATTAGAATATGTTGGGTACATTTTTGTACTCCCCAATGTGACACAAGTTATACAAATTATAAAAATATTTAGATTAGATTAAGTTAGAATAGCAAAATAAAGTTATAAAAATTATAAAAATATTTAGATTAAATTAAGTTACAAATTAAGTTTTTATGTTAATATTTGGTATTATGTATAAAGGGCTTCCCCCACTTTGTAATATTTGCAGAAACAATGGATATTCCAAGAGACATGGAAAAAGAACAAATTTTGGGGGATATAATCCACGGCAACGGTAATGTCGATTTTTTGCTCACTGACATTGATGGTCTGGATGGAGAGGATTACGGCTTCGGTGATCGAAGAATGGAGGAGGAAGGACATTATCATGCTGGCTTCGGTGACTACCGAATCCCGGAGGAAGGAGACCATGATGACGACTCTAGTGACCGAACCGTGGAGGGAGCTATTTAAAACTCCGGATCGAGCCTAACTTTGGTAACGAGATGAGGCCCGACAAGAAGGTTGGGCAAGGATCAAAAGTTCACGATCACAGAACTCTCGAACGATGGCCTACCGATTGAACCCAAGCGGACCAGGGACGCATTTTCTGCTCAGTGTGGGGCCATTATCAGGGACAACATCCCGATCAGCATCAACCAATGGAATAAGCCTAAGGGAGACAATGTCCCTGAAGGTCATCATGTCACCGATAGGCTAAATGATGATCTTTGGACCGCGTTGAAGGAAAATTTCACCCTACCGCTAGAGGAGGATCCGAATAAGCCAGTTATACAGCTACTGGTCAAGGTGTGTGCTCTTAAGAAGATGGCAGAACTATTCAGGAGGTGCAAGAAAGAGTTGAAATCAAAGTATGTCGACAAAGGGAAGACTCCAGAATTCGTTGACCGATTTGAGAAGATGAGAGATCACTGTCCCGCATTTGTGGCCTATAAGACATCGGACAAGAGTAAGGAAATGTCAGAGAGAAACAAGAACAATGCTGCAAAGAAGCAGTATCACCATCACACGGGGTCAGGTGGCTACCTCAAAGGCCGTCCGTTGTGGGACAACGCTGAGAATGACCTGATTGCTAAAGGGGTCCAACCACAGACATGGAACTGGCCCGATCATTCAAGGAATTGGTTCTTCGGGGTTGGGGGAACTTTGGACCCTGAAACAGGGGAGTGTCGTTGGACGGACGATCAACTTGCAACACCCATCAACAAGCTTCAGCAGTGTATCACCGCAGCCCAGGAAGGGGTGTTCTTTCCCAAAAGAGAGAAGCATGAGCTGACTAAGGCCCAAGAGATTACTGAGCACCCTGGACGAACACGAGGCACACCAGGCTCTGTTCCGTGGAAGGTTGGGTTTCCCAAGGCAGACGGTTACAGAAGCCGAGCGAGAAAGAGGAAAGTCGAGTTGAGCAACATGCATAAGATCAATGCAATACTACAAATTCTAGAGGAACTTGAGAGCCAGCGAGCTGCCGACCAACCATCTCAGCGGCACGAAACTACCCCAAAATTTACCCCGTCATCTCAGCGGAGAAGCAGTGTGGCTTCCACGGAGCTCGTTCAGCCTGACTTCACGGCTCCTAGCTACCCCGTGGATACTATCACGGAATCTCAACCTTGCGAGCTTTTGACAAACTGCCGAAACCTCACTTTCAAGGTTGCTATCAGCGTTGTTGCACCTCCTCAATCCAACGGAACTTTTCACTGCCTTCCGATTCCACGTGGCTTTGTTGTTGTGATGGTGGATGAAGTAAAGGAGGGATTTGAGCAGCTCGAGCTTGACCACCCTACACATGAAGATGAGAATAAGTTGGTTCATGATTTGAGGAGTACATGTCTATGGCCGAAGGAGTACATCAAGCTTCCAAATTGGACGCCTCCTCCTCCTCCTCCGGCGAGTGATCAGGGCAATCCTCATCCTCCTCCGGTGAATGATCAGGGCACTCCAGTTCCACCGACGCATGAGGGCACTCCGCCTTCTTCTTCGGCTCCTCCTCCGGCGTGTGAGGGCACTCCGCCTCCTTCTTCGACTCCTCCTCCGGCGCATCGGAGTAGTCCGCCTCCTTCTTCGGCTCCTCCTCCGGCGCATGAGGGCACTCGGCCTCCTTCTTCGACTCCTCCTCCGGCACGTCAGAGCAGTCCGCCTCCTTCTTCGGCTCCTCCTCCGACGCGTCGGAGCACTTAGCCTCCTTCTTCGGCTCCTCCTCCAGCGCGTCACAGAAGTCCCCCTCCTTCGTCTCCTCCTCAGGCGCGTCATAGCAGTCCTCCTCCTTCGGCTCCTCCGCAGGCGTGTCGGAGTAGTCCTGCTCCTTTGGCTCATCCTCAGGTGCGTCGGAGCAGTCCGCCTCCTGTGCAACGGTGGAAGACAGACGTCGTTGCCGCTCCGCCGAAAATTACACAAGTAAGAAAGATGTCACCTCCTCCTCCTTCTCTCAAGTGGAAGACAGACTTCGCCGACGCTGTGGCGGCTAGCAGTGATACAATGTTAGCAAAATGAAGAAGTGGGAAAACAATTCCCCACCTCGGCCAATAGAAGAAGCAATCATGCCCCCCGCTCAAGGTGTCTAGCGATATCGTCGTCGCTAATGATTCGGAGTTGCTGCCTGGTACCAATCCTGGTGATTACGTGAACGATTCAGTAATTTTTTAGATAGTTGAGGTAACAAATAAAGAAACATATGAATACGTGCTCGGGAAGCCTCTCGTCAAACCTGTTCATCCTCCTCTAACACCGAGGATGCACCAATTGCATGAGTGGTACATGAACATCTTCAGGGAGACTAGGAAAGACTCTATCTATATGATAGTGAAAAAAGATCACGATTTCATTGGATCTTCAGTGCTGCTTGCTCAATTTGAGGAGTTATTTCAGTTATACAATCAACTTACCCTCTACAAACAATCCTGACTTCCTACTGTTTGTAAGTATTACTTCTATAGTTAAGTCTCTAGCTCAGCTCGTTCATTGCATGTATCTATAATTATCCTCACCATATATATGTTGGAAATATTCCCTAGAGGCAATAATAAATTAGTTATTAATATATTTCCTTATTCATCATAATCGTTTATTATCCATGCTAGAATTGTATTGATTGGAGACTCAAATACATGTGTGGATACATAGACAACACACTGTCCCTATTGAGCCTCTAGTTGACTAGTTCGTTAATCAAAGATGGTCAAGGTTTCGTGACCATAGGCAAGAGTTGTCACTTGATAACGGGATCACATCATTAAGAGAATCATGTGATGGACGAGACCAAAATTATATACGTAGCATATTGATCGTGTAATTTTATTGCTATTGTTTTCTGCGTGTCAAGTATTTGTTCCTATGACCATGGGATCATATAATTCACTAGCACCGGAGGAATACCTTGTGTGCATCAAATGTCACAACGTAACAGGGTGACTATAAAGGTGTTCTACAGGTATCTTCGAAGGTGTCCGTTGAGTTAGTATGGATCAAGAATGGGATTTGTCACTCCGTGTGATGGAGAGGTATCTCGGGGCCCACTTGGTAATACAACATCACACACAAGCCTTGCAAGCAATGTGACTTAGTGTAAGTCACAGGATCTAGTATTACGGAATGAGAAAAGAGACTTGCCAGTAACAAGATTGAAATAGGTATGCGGATACCGACGATCGAATCTCGGGCAAGTAACATACCGAAGGACAAAGGGAATGACATATGGGATTGCCTGAATCCTTGACACTGAGGTTCAACCGATAAGTTATTCGGAGAATAGGTAGTATCCAATATGGGCATCCAGGTCCCGCTATTGGATTTTGACCGAGGAGTACCTCGGGGCATGTCTGCATAGTTCTCGAACCCGCAGGGTCTCCACACTTAAGGTTCAGCGATGTTTCAGTATAGTTGAGTTATATGCGTGGTTATTGAATGTTGTTCAGAGCCCCGGATGAGATCACGGAGGTCACGAGGGTTTCCGGAATGGTCCGGAGACGAATATTGATATATAGGATGACTTCATTTGGTTACCAGAAAGTTTTCGGGCATTACCGGGAATGTACCGGGAGTGACGAATGGGTTCCGGAAGTTCACCGGGAGGGGGGCAACCCACCCGGGGGAAGCCCAAAGGACTTATGGGTAGCGCACCAGCCCTTATTGGGCTGGTGGGACAGCCCAAAAAGGCCTATGTGCCATAAGAAAAAAACCAAAGACAGAAAAAAAAGGTGGGAAGGAAGAGAAGGACTCCACTTTCCAATCCTATTTTGAGTAGGATTGGAGTGGGAGTCCTACTCCTCCCCTTGGCCGGCGCACCTTGAGGGCTTGGCCGTCAAGGCAAGTCCCTCCCCCTCCCTCATATATATACTGGTTTTTTAGGGCTGATTTGAGGCAACTTTTGCCACGGCAGCCCGACCACAAACACCACGTTTTTTTCTCTAGATCGTATTTCTGCGGAGCTCGGGCGGAGCCCCGCATGAGTAGATCCTTCACCACCACCGGAGCGCTATCACGCTGCCGGAGAACTCATCTACTTCTCCGTCTTTCTTGCTGGATCAAGATGGCCGACATCATCGTCGAGCTGTACGTGTGCTGAACGCGGAGGTGTCGTCCGTTCGGCACTAGATAGGAGCGGATCGTGGGACAGATCGCGGGACGGTTCGTGGGACGGTTCGCGGGGAGGATCGAGGGATGTGAGGATGTTCCACTACATCAACCGCGTTTCTTAACGCTTCCTGTTGTGCGATCTACAAGGGTACGTAGATCCAAATATCCTCTCGTAGATGGACATCACCATGATAGGTCTTCGTGCACATAGGAAAAATTTTGTTTCCCATGCGACGTTCCCCAACAGTGGCATGATGAGCTAGGTTCATGCGTAGATGTTATCTCGAGTAGCACACATAGGGTTTTGTCGACGGTGATGTTCGATTTTCTGCCCTCCTTAGTCTTTTCTCGATTTGGCGTTATTGTTGGATTGAAGCGGCCCGAACCGACATTATTCGTACGCTTACGAAAGACTGGTTTCAGCGCTTGACATGCAACCTCGTTGCATAAATATGACTGGCTGGTGTCGGTTTCTTCAACTTTAGTTGAATTGGTTTTGAACGAGGCGGTCCTTGGAGAGGTTAAATAGCAATTTGCACATCTCCATTGTGGTATTTGCGTAAGTAAGATGCGATCTACTAGATACCCATAGCAGCCACGTAAAACATGCAGCAACAATTAGAGGACGTCTAACTTGTTTTTGCAGGGTATGCTTGTGATATGATATGGACAATGACGTGATGTGATATATTGGATGTATGAGATCATCATGTTGTAATAGTTAATATCGACTTGCACGTCAATGGTACGGCAACCGGCAGGAGCCATAGGGTTGTCTTTAAACTAACTTTTGTGCTTGCAGATGTGTTTACTATATTGCTAGGACGTAGCTTTAGTAGTAATAGCATGAGTAGCATGACAACCCCGATGGCGACACGTTGATGGAGATCATGGTGTGGCGCCGGTGACAAGAAGATCGTGCCGGTGCTTTGGTGATGGAGATCAAGAAGCACATGATGATGGCCATATCATGTCACTTATGAATCGCATGTGATGTTAATCCTTTTATGCACCTTATTTTGCTTAGAATGATGGTAGCATTATCTGGTGATCTCTCACTAAAATTTCAAGACGAAATTGTGTTCTCCCCAACTGTGCACCGTTGCTACAGTTCGTCGTTTCGAGACACCACGTGATGATCGGGTGTGATAGACTCAACGTTCACATACAATGGGTACAAAACAGTTGCACACGCGGAACACTCGGGTTAAACTTGACGAGCCTAGCATGTGCAGACATGGCCTCGGAACACATGAGACTGAAAGGTCGAGCATGAATCATATAGTTGATATGATTAGCATAGAGATGCTTACCACTAAAACTATTCTCGACTCACGTGCTGATCGGACTTGAGATAGTGGATTTGGATCATGTACCACTCAAATGACTAGAGAGATGTACTTTTTGAGTGGGAGTTCTTAAGTAATATGATTAATTGAACTAATTATCATGAACATAGTCTAATGGTCTTTGTGAATTACGATGTAGCTTGCGCTATAGCTCTACTGTTTTTATATGTTCCTAGAGAAAATTTAGTAGAAAGTTGATAGTAGCAACTTTGCGGACTAAGTCCGTAAAACTGAGGATTGTCCTCATTGCTGCGGAGAAGGCTTATGTCCTTAATGCACCACTCGGTGTGCTGCGCCTCGAGCATCGTCTGTGGATGTTGCGAACATCTGACATACACGTTTTTGATGACTACGTGATAGTTCAGTACGCAATACTTAAAGGCTTAGAAGCGAGGCGCTAAAGACGTTTTGAAAACGTTACGGAACATAAGAGATGTTCTAAGAGATAAAATTGAGATTTCATGATCGTGCCCTTGTTGAGAGGTATAAGAACTCCGACAAGATTCTTTGCCTACAAAGTAAAGGAGAAAAGCTCAAATCATTGAGCATATTATCAGATTGTCTGAGTACAAACAATCGCTCGAATCAAGTCGGAGTTAATCTTATAGATGAGATAGTGATGGTTCTCCAAAGTCGCTGCCACTAAGCTGCTAGAGCTTCGTGATGAACTATAAACATATCAAGGATAGATATGATGATCCTTGAGTTATTCGGAATCTTTGACACTGCGAAAGTAGAAATCAAGAAGGAGCATCAATTGTTGATGGTTAGTAAAACCACTAGTTTCGAGAAGGACAAGGGCTAGAAGGGATACTTCAAGAAACGACAAACCAATTGCTTCTCTAATGAAGAAACCCAAAATTGAACCCAAACCCGAGACTAAGTGCTTCTGTTATGAGTGGGAATGGTCACTGAGGCGGAGCTACCCTAGATACTTGGTAGATAAGAAGGCTGGCAAAGTCGACAGAAGTATATTTGATATACATGATATTGATGTGTACTTTACTAGTACTCCTAGTAGCACGAGGGTATTAAATCCTGGTTCGGTTGCTAAGTGATTAGTAACTCGAAATGAAAGCTACGGTATAAACGCGGACCAGCTAAAGGCGAAGTGACGATACGTGTTGGAAATATTTCCAAGCTTGATGTGATCAAACATCGCACGCTCCCTCTATCATCGGGATTGGTGGTAAAACCTAAATAATTGTTATTTGGTGTTTGCGTTGAGCATGAACATGATTGGATCGTGTTTATTGCAATACGATTATTCATTTAAAGGGAATAATAGTTATTCTATTTGCTTGAATAACTACTCTCAATGGTTTATTAAATCTCGATCGTAGTGTTAGACATGTTCATAATATTGGTACCAAAAGATACAAAAGTAATAATGATAGTACCACTTAGTTGTGGCACTGCCACTTAAGTCATGTTGGTGTGAAATGCATGAAGAAGCTCCATGCTGATGGATCTTTGTACTCACTCATTTTTGAAATGTTTGAGACATGCAAACCATACCTGTTGGTATAAACACATGAAGAAACTCCATGCGGATGGATCGTTTGGACTCATGCGATTTTGAATCACTTGAGACATGCAAACATGCCACATGAAACAAGAGAGTAACTTGTTGGGAGTAATGCATTTTTGATGTGTGCAGTCTAATGAGTGCTAAGGCACGTAGTGGATATCGTTATGTTCTTACTTCACTGACGATTTGAGAAGATACACGAGTATTTACTTGATGAATCACAAGTCTGAAATATTGATAAGTTCAAAGCAATTTCAGAGTGAAGATCGGCGTGACAAGAGGATAAATTGTCTATGATATGATCATAGACATGAATATTTGAGTTACGAGTTTTTGGTACGCAGTTAAGACAAAGTGAAAATTGTTTCGCAGTTCATGCCACCTGGAACACCATAGTGTGATGATGCGTCTGAACGTCATAGCCACGCCCTATTTGATATGGTGCAAAGTATGATGTCTCTTGTCGAATTACCACCATCGTTTATGGGTTATGCATTAGAGACAACCACATTCACTTTAAATAGGGCACCGCATATTTTCGTTGGGATAACACAATATAGACTATGGTTTAGAGAAACCTAAGCTGTCGTTTCTTGAAAGTTTGGGGCTGTGATGCTTATGTGAAAAGGTTTCAGTCTGATAAGCTCGAATCCAAAGCGGATAAAATGCATCTTCATAGGATATCCAAAACAGTTGGATACATCTCCTATCTCAGATCCGGAAGCAAAGTGTTTGTTTCTAGAAATGGATCCTTTCTCGAGGAAAGGTTTCTCTCAAAAGAATTGAGTGGGAGAGTGGTGGAACTTGATGAGGTTATTGAACCATCACTTCAACCAGTGTGTAGCAGGGCGCAGGAAGTTGTTCCTGTGGCGCCTACACCAATTGAAGTGGAAGCTGATGATAGTGATCATTAGAGTTTCGGATCAAGCTACTACAAACCTCGTAGGTCGACAAAGGTCGCGTACTACTATAGAGTGGTACGGTAACCCTGTCTTGGAGGTCATGTTGTTGAGCAACAATGAACCTACGAGTTATGGAGAAGCAATGGTGGGCCCGGATTCCGACTAATGGCTGGAGGCCATGAAATCCGAGAGAGGATCCATGTATAAAACAAAGTGTAGACTTTGGAAGAACTACTTGATGGTAGTAAGAATATTAAGTAAATATGGATATTTAAAAGGAAGACAGTTGATGATGGTGATAAGTCACTATTAAGAAAAGCTCGACTTGTCGCAAAGATGTTTTCGACAAGATCAAAGACTTGACTACGATGTGACTTTCTCACTCGTAGCGATGCTAAAAGTCTATTGGAATTATGTTAGTAGTTGCTGCATTATTTGTGAAATATTGCACATAGGAAGACAAAACATTGTTTCCTCGATGATTTCCTTGAGGAAAGATTTTATGTAATACAATCAGAAGGTTTTGTCGATCCTAAGGATACTGACAAGTATGCAAGCTCCAGCGATCCTTTTATGGACTGGTGCAAGCATCTCGGAGTTGGAATATACGCTTTGATGAGATGATCAAAGCTTTTGGGTTTGTACAAGGTTTATGAGAAACTTGTATTTCCAAAGAAGTGAGTGGGAGCACTATAGTATTTCTGATAAAGTATATGTGGTTGACATATTGTTGATCGGAAGTAATGTAGAATTTCTGTGAAGCATAAAGGTTGTTTGAAAGGGGTTTTTCAAAGGAAGACCTGGATAGAGCTACTTGAACATTAAGATCTATGGAGATAGATCAAAATGCTAAGCAGAACTTTTAAATGAAATGCATGTCTTGACAAGTTTTTGAAGGAGTTCGAAATAGATCAGCAAAGAAAGAGTTCTTGGTTGTGTTGTAAGGTGTGAATATGAGTAAGACTAAAAAGCCCGACCACGGCAGAAGAAAGATAAAGGACGAAGGTCGTCCCCTATGCCTTAGCCATAGACTCTACAGTATGCCATGTTGTGTACCGCACCTGATGTGTGCCTTGCCACAAGTCTGTTAAGAGGTACAGAGAGTGATCCAGGATTAAATCACTGAACAGCGGTCAAAGTTATCCTTAGTAACTAATGGACTAAGGAATTTTTCTCGATTATGGAGGTGGTTAAATAGTTCGTCGTAATGGGTTATGTCGATGCAAGCTTTGACGCTAATCCGAATGACTATGAGTAGTAAAACGGATTTGTATAGTACAGTAGATATTTGGAGTATTTCCGAATAGCATGTAGTAGCAGCATCTATCAGATGACATAAAGATTTGTAAAGAACACACTGATCTGAAAAGTTTCAAAACTGTTGACTAAAACCTCTCTCGCGAGCAAGACGAGATCAGACCCAGAACTATATGGTTGTTGGATTCGTTGAAATCACATGGTGATGTGAACTAGATTATTGACTCTAGTGCAAGTGGGAGACTGTTGGAAATATGCCCTAGAGGCAATAATAAATTAGTTATTATTATATTTCCTTGTTCATAATAATCGTTTATTATCCATGCTAGAATTGTATTGATTGGAAACTCAAATACATGTGTGGATACATAGACAACACACTGTCCCTAGTGAGCCTCTAGTTGACTAGTTCGTTGATCAAAGATGGTCAAGGTTTCCTGACCATAGGCAAGTGTTGTCACTTGATAAATGGATCGCATCATTAGGAGAATCATGTGATGGACAACACCCAAATTATATACGTAGCATATTGATCGTGTCATTTTATTGCTATTGTTTTTTGCGTGTCAAATATTTGTTCCTATGACCATGAGATCATATAACTCACTGGCACCAGAGGAATACCTTTTGTGCATCAAATGTCACAACGTAATTGGGTGACTATAAAGGTGTTCTAGAGGTATCTCCGGAGGTGTCCGTTGAGTTAGTATGGATCAAGACTGGGATTTGTCACTCCATGTGACGGAGAGGTATCTCGGGGCCCACTCGGTAATACAACATCACACACAAGCCTTGCAAGCAATGTGACTTAGTGTAAGTCACGGGATCTTGTATTACGGAACGAGAAAAGAGACTTGCCGGTAACGAGATTGAAATAGGTATGCGGGTCCCGACGATCGAATCTCAGGCAAGTAACATACTGAAGGACAAAGGAAATGACATACGGGATTGCCTGAATCCTTGACACTGAGGTTCAACCGATAAGTTATTCGGAGAATATTTAGGATCCAATATGGGCATCCAGGTCCCGCAATTGGATATTGACCGAGGAGTACCTCGGGGCATGTCTGCATAGTTCTCGAACCCGCAGGGTCTGCACACTAAAGGTTCGATGATATTTTAGTATAGTTGAGTTATATGTGTGGTTACCGAATGTTATTCGGAGTCCCGGATGAGATCACGGATGTCGCGAGGGTTTTCGGAATGGTCCGGAGACGAAGATTGATATATAGGATGACTTCATTTGGTTACCAGAAAGTTTTCGGGCATTACCGGGAATGTACCGGGAGTGACGAATGGGTTCCGGAAGTTCACCGGGAGTGGGCAACCCTCCCAGGGGATGCCCAAAGGACTTATGGGTGGCGCACCAGCCCTTAGTGGGCTGGTGGGACAGCCCAATAAGGCCTATGCGCCATTAGCAAAAAAACCAAAGAAAGAAAAAAAAGAAAGGTGGGAAGGAAGAGAAGGACTGCACTTTCCAATCCTATTTTGAGTATGATTGGAGTGGGAGTCCTACTCCTACCCTTGGCCGGCGCACCTTGAGGGCTTTTGCCACGATATATATTGGTGTTTTAGGGCTGATTTGAGACAACTTTTGCCACGACAGCCCGACCACAAACACCACGGTTTTTCCTCTAGATCGTATTTCTGCGGAGCTCGGGCGGAGCCGTGCAGGAGTAGATCCTTCACCACCACCGGAGCGCTGTCACGCTGTCGTAGAACTCATTTACTTCTCCGTCTTGCTTGGTGGATAAAGAAGGCCAAGATCGTCGTCGAGTTGTTCGTGTGTTGAACGCGGAGGTACCGTCCGTTCGGCACTAGATAGGAGCAGATCATGGGACGGATAGCGGGACGGTTCGTGGGACGGTTCGCGGGGAGGATCGAGGGACGTGACGACATTTCACTACATCAACCGCGTTTCTTAACGCTTCTTGTTGTGCGATCTACAAGGGTACGTAGATCCAAATCTCCTCTGGTAGATGGACATCACCATGATAGGTCTTCATGCGCGTAGGAAAATTTTTGTTTCCCATGCGATGTTCCCCAACAATATATTATGCAGATTGAAGATCGTTGAATTAAAAAAGCAGGAATCTTCGACGTTGGGTTCATTAGCCCAGAATCGATAAATGTATTGTCGGTATGAAATGAAACCAAAGAGACCGAGGTTAAGTTGCTAAAGTCATTTCCTCCAAATCAAAATAAAAGGGAAATACTCTTTCCTTACAACTTCAAGTGAGTGTTGATGTCTTCTCTGTATACTTGGTTTCGCTTACTCAGGGTTAAGTAAATGTAATTGATGAGTTATATATGCGTGCACGGTTACCACTTTATTCTGTTATCCATTAAGCTTGGCCGGGCAAAATAATTGTCTTAGACTCGAGACGTAAAGATCCCGAGGATTGTGTTAACATGATTGCAATGCTCAAGAAGTAAGTTCAGACAATACCGGGACCATATCGGCATGCAACTTTCGTTCATTTCCTGATATCAAGTAATCATTTTGTTTGCCTGGCAGGCTTTGGAACAAGTTCACCAAAAAGGCTCCTAGACTAAACAAAGAGTTGCAATTTACGCACCCCCAGTAAGTAGTACTAGCTAGTTCCGTGCATCTCTAATTGATTCAAATTTTCATCAATATATCATTACCATGCTTGCTGATCAGCTTGATTGAACTCTATTCTCGTAAAGTTCTTGTACCAGGTAGTTGGGACTAAAAAATGTGCATACTACGTATGTGAGTTCATTCGCCTCTCGACCTCTGGGCGGGGCATCTCTGATGAACAATTTGAAGTACGTAAATAATATTCACAATTTTATTTTATATATTACCATCAGTTGTGTTGAGTTTTCTTCATATATATGCATGTATTGACCCCCTTATCTAAATTAGATCTGGAAGAAGTGGGATGAACCTCTATTAGATGATGGCATACGAGCAATTCAAGAGGAATTGGCGGGATTCTTCCTTGACCACGTCATACCTAAAGACGGAGAATACCATGTGAGCTATTTGTGATTGGATCTTAGGTAGATGATGTTAGGCATTGTAAAATATGTTATATTGTAAAAGATGTTAAGGATTGTAAATGGTTTCCTTCACTTTCTTATTTGCTAGTGTCATGTTCTCTCTATATGTATAGTAGCTAGCGTTGACCAAGCACAAAGAAAGAGAGGACAGTTCTCTCTATTACCTAGCTAACACAATATGAAACCACTAAATTAACCCTCCAACCCCCCCCCCCCCCCGTTAGAAAAAACAAAAACCCCAGCTCCGGCTAGATGCTGACGCATGGATGCCATGTTGTCCCGGTTGGTGTGACCAACCAGGACTAAAGGCCCTCCTCCCCGAGTTCCCCGGAGCGGCCACGTGTATACCATTCGATTCCGGTTCGTAAGCGAACCGGGACTAAAGGTTTTGGGTTTTTGTCCCAGTTCAAGAACCGGGGCTAATGGGCCTCTAGAACCAGGACAAATGAGCCATTTTCTACTAGTGGTGGTCAGTGTCGAGACGGGGTCGTGCTAGGTAGGGAGACCATGAGTTGTTTTCACACGCACCGGGCACACCGTTGTGTGCCCTGATGGATGGTACGATCTAGAGCGAGGCTCGTATGATGTACATCGTGAGGGACGGCACCAATGAGCGGAATTTATTTTTTTGGTGATGCCAGGGGAAAGGCATTGTTCGGGTTCTTACCTCTGGTATGTAATATACCGCGAGTCATGGATGACATGAAAGTTCCTTGATGCTTGTGGTTACAACATGCAACCTCTGCAGAGTGTAAAACTGTTTGAATAGCAATGTCCACGGTCAAGGACAATTGGTTAATCCTTCTTAGACTATGTCCTTCTTAGACTTTGCCCTTCTTCTCTCTTCTTTCTACCTCTCTTCTCTCCCCATTAACGCCCCTCCACACTAATTATCCTCCATAAATGGCCTCTTCTAACTCTACCTTCCACATTTATTTGGCTCTCCCTCCTTCCATACATATAGATCTAGCTAGCTAGGTCATCTCTCTCCCTCTCCACTAGTTAGCTATAGTCATATCTCCTCACAACAACTAGATCTAGCTATTTATTTAGCCGTGCACAATCTCTCTCGGGATATATATAGGTGAGTAAAAAGTTGTGCATTTCAATAATGGGAATATATGTCTTTGCGATATGAAGGGATTTGTGTGACTGACATGCCCCGTGAGTTGCTTATGTTTTGCCGAAATGTCGATTTAATTCCGTATTGGCGAATTTCGAGCAAACTTGATATGTCCTATTTTTAGGAAAGGTCATGCCAAATTTTTATATGACTTTGACGCATGCGTGCATTTTGTTTATAACCCTTTTGCTTGTTATACCGTGCAGTCATGAAGGTGAGTGGAAGGAAGGTGGAGCGATACTTCCAATCTGCGGTGATGGACATGTATGCAAATAAATAGACTAGGATTATATGTTCGTGTATAAAATGCAAAGAATGATTAGTTTTGAACGCTTTTGATGGCGGTCGTTTGAAGGCCCACTTGCTGATAAATGGTTTTATGGATGGCTATACTCAGTGGATAAGTGAAGATGATGATAAGGACGTCCACATGGCAGGGAATAACAACATGGGACTAAACAAAGAGATGACCAATCGACATGAAGACGATGGAGCTGGACACAGCGGTGGTGAACAGTCCGAACACGACGGTGGGGAAGAGTCCAGACACAAAGGCGGAGAAGATTCCGGACACGGCGAAGAAGCAGAGTCCATACATGGTGGAGAAGAGGCGACGGACACGCTGGAAACTTCAACGCTACTAAGTTCAGTCATGCAAGACCCTCATGTTCGAGACCTCCTTCGCAAGAGTAAGACTAGCGACAGAGTTGCTTCTAGAGAGGAGGCCAAGCTGGCGCAACTTGAAGTAGACTCGAAGACTCCATTATATGATGGTTGTGATCCCGAGGTTACCCGCTTGAGTTTCACGCTCGAACTTCTAAAGATGAAGGCCAAGAACAAATGGACAAACAAAAGCCTGGATGAGCATTTGAAGTATCTACATAACAATGTTCTTCCCACGGGGAACCTGTGTCCTACTAATGTTGATGAGGCCAAGAAAATTGTGTGTCCTCTTGATCCGCCACACAGTAGATACCATGCATGCATCAACGATTGCATTATTTATCGAGGGGCGCACGCGGAAAAAACCAGGTGCCCAAAGTGCAATGCTTTTAGATACAAGAAAGCAGGAAAGAAAGCTCCACGGAAAGTTGTATGGTATTGTCCGATCACTCCCCGTCTGCAGCGGTATTTCGTAGATCCTAAGGAAGCAAAGCTCATGCACTGGCACGTGGAGAGGAAGAAGCCCGATGATGGATATGATCCAAAGCTGAGACACCTCGCAGATGCTAGCCAGTGGAGATCATTCAACGCCGAATATCGATTTTTTGGAGAAGTTGCAAGGAACATCGTGCTAGGTGTGTGTACCGATGGCATGAATCAGTTTGGAAACCAGAGCACCAACCACATCACATGGCCCATCTTTGTATGGATGTACAACCTCCCCCCATGGAAGTGTATGAAGACAAAGTACATACACATGAGCATTCTGATTCAAGGGCCAAAACAACCGGGAAATAATATTAACATGTATATGGGGCTTCTGAATGAGGAGCTAGACACTTTATGGAAATCGCCGATCAAGACATGGGACGCCAGCACAAGAGAATGTTTCTATATGAGAGTTGTGCTGATGACGACGATGCACGACTATCTCGGTTACGGGTAGACCTCAGGCCAGGTGTGCCAAAGATATTGCGGATGCACGAGGTGCATGTATGATACAATGTCTCAGCAGCTTACTTCAACGAAAGATGGCGGGTCTGGGAAATCGTGTACATGGGGCATCGTAGATGGCTTGAGAAGGACGACCCGTGGAGATCTATTCAATGGTTTGGTTGAGCATCGAGCCTCCACATATGAGGAGCGGCACTGAAATCAACGGGCTGTTGAATAACTGGCAACAGTGCCCCACTCCGGGAAAGATGGAAAAGGCGCTAGAGCCGCTGCTGAAGGTATGGAAAACGAGGTATGTTTTCTCGGACTTGGAGTAGTGGCCCAATCATGACACGCCACATTGCCTTGATCAAATGCATATCACAAAGAATGTCCGCGAGAGCTTGCTTGGCACACTATTGAACATGCCAGAGAAGACCAAGGATGGGCCAAAGACAAGGAAAGACTTGGAAGATTTGGAGATTAGGGGGATCTCCACATGCCCCGTAAAAAGTCGATGGAGGAGATGGAGTCGGAGACGACGGTGGGGCCAAGGGGAAGAAAAGACAACAAGGAGGAGAATTGTTACCCCCCCCCTTCTTGCTTCACCTTAAGTCTGAAGGAGATCGATGAATTCATCAACTGCCTTACGGGAATCAAAGTCAGTCTCGGTTACTGTGGGAAGATATGCAGATTTCTAGACACCAAGAAGAAAAGGTTCAGCGGGATGAAGTCTCATGACTGTCACGTGATGATGACGTAGATACTCCCGGTTGCCATTAGACAGATAATGTACAAGCACGTACGTGCGACGCTTACTGGTTTCTTTAACTTCTTCGACCTTATCTCTCGAAAGTCCATCATTGTGAAGCAGCTCCGAGGGCTACAGGAAGAGATCGATGTCATACTATGTGAGCTTGAGATATACTTCTCGCCCACGTTCTTTGACATCATGGTGCATGTGTGTGTCCACATCGTGGATGACATCATCGACCTCGAGCTGACATTCCATCACAACATGATGTCGTTCGGGAGGGTGAGTGGGGTCATCAAAGGATCCGTTCGTAACATGTCCCGTCCCGAGGGGAGCATCGTCCAGGGGTATCTGACCCAAGAGTGCATCTCCTTTTGCGAGAATTATATAGGCAAATAAGACCATTTTGTTGGTTTGCCCATCGACAAGCACCATGGGAGGCTCGGAGGAGAAGGTCACAACAACGGTCGGAGGGAATTGCACATGGACTACTCGGATCGACGGGATGACTTTGACAGGGCTAACTTAGTAGTGCTACAACACCTACATATGGGAGATGATTATGTGACACTGCACAAAGAAATCATCGCAAAGAAGTACCATGATCAGTAGATGCACAAGACGGACGACGAAGTTACTGTAGAGCACAACGCTAATTTCTTGCGTTTGTTCAAACAACAGGTTCGTGCTAATTCCCCGGATGAGGGCAGTGCGGACGTATTTCTCATACACGTCTTAGCACATGGCCTCGCGCCCAAACTCGTGTCCTATGACGCATACGATATCAACATGTACATGTTCTACACGGAGGCCAAAGACATGGACAGTGATTACTAGAAATCAGGGGTGACGATTGAAGGCGTGACCGACTCCAACAACACAACTGAAAGATTCTACTGAAGGGTCAAAGTGATATCGGATCTTAACTATGCTGGAAGACACGATGCGACGATGTTCCGTGTCAGGTGGGCTAAGGCGTTGTAAGAGAAAACAAGTATTTCACTACCATGTCTACCCGACATAAAGAGCGTTGCCGTGAACATTAACGTCATCGCCAAAACTGAGCCATGGATACACGCTAGGCATGTGGCACAATGCTTCTTCATAACCGACCCGACCAATCCCAACCGTGTTTTCGTGAGTAGAGGCAAAAGGAACATCGTCGGAATGGATGGAGTTGCCAACGTGGAAGACTACGACCAATGCGACAACCCAATAAGGGAAGATGATGATCACGATGAAGCGTACGTGAAAAGAAGAATCAAGACTACATTACCTAGGAAAGATCGTACTCTATGGTGCCAGAAAATAAGACTCAACACAATGGACAAGAAAGAAAAGAATCTCAATGTGAAACATCTTTGACGTAGCTGAGAAACAATCATTTATATATGTATGTATTTTGTGTACGAGACAACACATGGTTCCGGTAATATTCGCCCAGTGTGGGAGGGAGACGTACGTTCTCTTCGTTGACTCCGTGCGAGAGGCCATCGGGATAAAAACTAAAAAAACAAAAACAAAAGGGAGAAAGCAATACAAAAGAAAAGTAAACAGAAAAGGAAAGGAAAATAATAAAAAGTAAAGTAAAATAACAAAAGAAACAATAATAAATAAAAATAATAAAAAGGAAAAATAATAAAGAAAATAATGTTAGCAGTTGCGTTGGATTGGTAAAAGCGCTACTGCTAACTTAGCAGTAGCGGTGGTACCAATCCAGCGCTACTACTATTTGTCCTAGGGAATTTAGCAATAGCGTTAGAATAGAACCAGTGCTACCACTAAGTTGGGAGTAGCGCTGGCTCAAACCCAGCGCTACTGCAATGTTTACTAAACCGGCCCAAAATTTCTCACTCCATCCACTCGTGCATCTCTCCCCAATCTCGTCGTGCAGTGTCTCCACCGCCGCCCCCTCCTGTGCTCGCCGCCGCTGCCGCCAGACGCCAACGTCCCCTCTTGCGATGCCTCCAGACGCTGCCGCCCCCTCCAGACGCCGCCCCACCCTCCAGACACCGCCACCCCACCCTCCAGATGCCGCCGCCCCCTCCAGGTAACACCGTCGACACCCTCTCCCGCTTGCCCCTCAACCCCCTCGAGAAGAAAAAGGAGAATAAGAAGAGGAGGAGGACTAAAAGAAGAGGAGGAGGAGAAGTAATATTTTGTGCTAGGTTAATTCTGTTTTTTAATTTTGTCATTTAGTTGCTATTGTTAGGGTTAGTAATATTTAGAATTAGGTTAAGGTTAGGGTTAGGAGAATAAGAAGAGGAGAAGAGTAGAAGAAGAGGAAAAATAGAAGAATAGGAGAAGTAGAAGAAAAAGAGGAGAAGAAGAAGAGGAGAAGAAAAGAGGAAGAAGAAGAAGAAGAAGAAGAAGAAAAAGAAGAAGAAGAAGAAGAAGAAGAAGAGAAGAAAAGGAAGAAGAAGAGGAGGAGATGAAGAAATAGAGGAGAAAATAATAAAATAGAGGTGAAGAAGAAGAAATAAGTTAGCTAGTGTGCTAGGTTAAACCTATTTTTTTATGCTTTATCATTTAACTGCTCTTGGTATTAATTTTGCTTGCTAAGTTTGTGTTAATTCATCACATATTGTTTTGTGTTAATTAAGTACTCCATGAAGTAGTGTTGGTCGATTTTGCCAGAATATCCGAGTGGCCTATGTTTTGCCGGAATGTTGATTCATTTCCGTGTCAGCAAATTTCATGCGCTACATATGTCCACTTTTTAGCAAAGGTCATGCCGAAAATTTCCGTGAATTTCGCCATGACTTGTACTAGAAACTAGGACGTACCGAGTGCATGGGAATTGCCGGAAAGGGGAATGAATCAACATTTCAACCAAATATAGTCCCCAATTTATTATTCATGTAATTCTGCCTAGAAATAAACTATTATACTTAAATACTTGTAGGAAATTAATATCTCTAGCCATGACAAAGTCGGGGGTTCTGTTCGCCACGAAGAAGACCATTTTAAGGAAGCAAATCATTTTTTCGATTACGTGGGCCAACGGGAGATGCGGATGCAGGGTGGCAATGAGACCAACTCCGACACCAACACCGCCACCGGTAGCGATAGTGGCACTGGCACCAAGACCGGCGATGATGTTGACGTACCATGTGAAGGACCGAAGCCGAAGAGGGCAAGTAAACCAAACGCGCTCGGCACCAGACAAATCGTGGTCACAGCGATGCACCCCACGAAATTAGAGCCAACGATGTCGGAGTCAGTGCGCAAGTGCTATGGCAATCAACTAGGATGCATCCTCAGGGAAACCGCCAACATCAACGACGAAAAGTTAAAGAAGATACGACATATGGAGCACATGCTCCTAACGAAGTTGCACAATAGGTTCTTGTTCCTCGAGTGCACTGCAAGTGAACTTCCGTGGGATGACGAACCCATGACAAAGATAAACAGCAAGGCAATGGTGATGTTCACCAACGCCTTGTCCGCGTGGAAAGTAAGGGTGAAAAAATAGATTCTGAAGAATGAACCATGGTCAAAGATTCATGCTGACAATCCGTCACCAACGGAAGAGGACTTCAAAAAATTCAAGGAGACTTGCGCTACACAAGAAGCGCGGACAAAGTCGGAGAAAATGAAGGAGCTACACGCCAGGAACACGCCTGACTACCGCCTCAGAAGCCGTGGTTATGAGGGGAAGAGGCATGTATGGGCCAAAGAGGACGCCGAACGTGAAAGTCACGAAATCCCAGACCCCTTTGCGTAGTTCACCGACCTGCAGGAGTGTGACTGGATCAGGGCCCGACAACAATGGGACCCCGTCAATAAGGTCGTTGACACGGACCCGAACACAAGGGAGTTCATGACACTACTGGTAATCGTTCTATACCACCTTATATTAATTAGCTTACAACCAATTCGACAACAAGTTTTGTCACATTTATAAACCATTCACGTTCCTTTTGCAGAAAGAGCAGCACCAAAAGGCAACCGAAAGCGACGAGTCATCTCAGTCGTCGGCGAGGCCCAAGTGGGACAACCCGTTCAACTGGTCCCTGAACATACATAAATATGTCTTGCTGGACAAACCTCTGTCTTATGGATGTTTGCACTGCATCAGAGACGGCGCCTCGTGGATGAAGTGCTACCACGAGAAGCCGGAGGAAAAAAAGGAGAGACGGCAGCTTTCTCAACAGACCAGCAACAAGAAGGTCACACAAGCGGTCGATAAGAGCAAAGTTGAGACCAAAGAAGAGTTGGCCAAGGTAATCGACGATAAGGTCAATGCAGCTGTGGCAGCTTCCTTGGGCCAATTTGTTCTGGCAGTTTTTGAGTTTGTGAGGAGGAATCCAGAAAAAGGCCAGAGGTCTTTCCCCTTCTCAGCTTTGTTGGGAGCAATTCGGAGAACATCGCACCACCAGCACCTGCTCATGCAACCACATATGCTCCCGTACCTGGTCTCGCTTCAGTTCATAGCAGCCCATCCTCCGTCTCTGGCCTGCTCAGGGGGGCTTCCTCTTTCGTTGAGCTCGACACCATCACGGTAATTACACGTCATACAGTCTTCACTGGCATGCCTATATAGTCGTCCGTTTCAGTTGCCTTTCAGATATCTGACATCGTAGTCATGTCTTCGCACACCGATGAAACCCCGTGCACCCTACTGTACAATGTCAACAGCCAGAAGGTGGACGTGGGAAAGGCAATGATCATGAAGCCAAAGGACCGCATGCTCCACAACCGACAGATGCCCCATGGTGTCTTCAAAGTTTGTGTGGCCAGTGTGAAAGCGGGGTTCGAGGATTTGCCTCTTCCAACACGAGTCGATGACGACGAGACCCCTAAACTGATTGGCGCATGCAAGAGTTGGATCTTGCCTTGGTCGAACACTCACCTTCATGTCGAGGTTCCCGGTAGCACACCAATGACAAGTCCTCAACAAGGTATGAACACCACCCCACCTATTCAATTACCTGCACCTTTCGCGGCGGGTGATAGCGGTCGATGCTGCGAGGGAGAGCCTCCATTAGTGCCAGCTGACATTGCCCCTGTCAAAGAAGCAAATGCTGATGATGTCATGGAGGAGGATGTTGATGACCCTGACCAGTATATCAATACCGACTATGACGATGCTCGGGAGTATGACTCAGGCTATGAGCATGGAGATGACTTGATGATGCCTGAATTCCCGGAGCCTCAATGTCCTACAGGTGATTGCAAAAATTCACTCTTCATGCGATCCTCTACCCAGCAAGAATAACATGGGGGGTCGTCCACTAGTAATTAGCCATACGATGCTGGGGGTGGTGGTTAGAGAAGGCATGGCGGGCTCACTACCGCCACACGCCAAGAAGCGAAGGAGGAGACCGGAGAAGAAAGGAACTAAAGGCGCGAGAGCTGCTTTAAGCACCCAGCCGCCTCTAAAGCCCCGAGAGATGGTTTCCACGTCGCCATCAATCCGACCTACCTCTGAAAGTGCTAGAGAACATACAGAACAATGATCTAAGGAGACTTCATGATGATGTGCTGGCCATAGAGAGAAGACTTCTCAGCACGGCAAAACCAGCATACCCGCTTTACCCAGCTTAGGTTCCTCGTGTGATGTCATACGTCGACAGATGGCCCGAGGATAAGTTCATCCTGCAATTTGACTACATCTATGACATGTTACACATGACCAAGCTAGATTTTTAGTTCATCCGCCTGTATGCGTTGTATCTCAACTACATCATCAGGCACGAGAACATAGAATTTATCTGTGTCGTGGACCCGTACTATATGCACGAGAGCTTCTTGGCAGTGTGCAAAGAGCACCGTGACTATGCGAGCAAGTACATCAGCGATTTCATGGTCGCTAATAAGGACAAGGAAGCGATTCTCCTTCCTTATCATCCCACATAAGTCATCCGTGGATATCCTTTCATAAGTTATGATCATTCCTTTGCAAGCATTGAGGCTAATTTGAGGTGTACCTATTTTGCGCAACACGGGGGTGTCCTCGTCTGTCTGTACCCGCAATACTCCCATGTTCTGTACTTGGACTCGTCGAAGAACATCGAGAAAAAGCATTACACGCACATAACGAGTGTTCTCGATAGTGCCTTGATAACCTTCAACCTTATTGTTGGATATATCAAGTTGAAAAAGTACAGGAATCAAGTGCCGGCTTTTGGCCATAAGACCAACTTCTGGTGCATCCAGCAACCAAACACTAGTAAGGCTTATGGATTCTACCTCATGCATCACATGATCGAGTACAGAAGGGATAATCAACGCATTCGCATGTCAGCTAATTCCGGCGATGCCGAGATTGTCAACTGGCCACAAGCATAGGAACGACACCGAATCATTAACTCTGAGCTGAGTTTTATCACATACAGTTTGAACTTGCCCAAGTGATCATGAAGCAGATCGTCAAACAAGGAGGGATGTTCTTCCATGGGACAATGAGGTGGGAGAATGTCTGACAAATGTTACACGCTCGGCATCTGGACCTAAAGCCTTTCAACCAGCTCGGCTCATTCATCCCTGACTATGAAGATTGGGGCGCCGACATGGATGAGTGATTGACAATGACAATGTGTGTTTATAATCAGTACTACCGGTTTTCTATGAACTAGCGTATACATCGCTCTAGTTAGATAGTTTGTGTATGAGGAACTTCGTTATTTATGTTTACTGCTTGTATTCTGCTAACTATGCCTATTTGTGTTTCTCAAGTACATTATGTTACATATTATATATCATTGTTAATCAACTTACGATGCAGGTGCATAGATCGGATATGGCAAAGGACACCTATGCCGTATTCATTGGGTGGGTTCCAGGAGTGTACGGCCACTGGCCAGACGCTCACGCCTAGGTGGATAGGTACCCGGGTGCTAGCCACAGAGGATTCGGCAGTAGAGCCAAAGCGCAAATGAGTTACTTGAGGTGGATGCTACGGCACGAGACGGAGTGAAACCGGTGCCTCAAGAAGTACTGCATAGTCGCGCTCTTGCTCATGATGATCGCTCTTCTCTTCTACATGATGGATTAGATGGGGATGATGAAACTTGTGGGTGTGCCATGACTTGTGTGTATCACTATTTTCGAGATTTGATGATATTTGTGTTGGATAACAATATATGTGTAGGATAATAATGATGATGGTATAAATGACGAGACTACATTGTGAGTATGATATGATGAGAATAATGCATGTTTATTATGATACGATGAAATTACTATTTAGAGCATGCACAAATACGTAGAGGGGGCATCAATACAATAGAACATAAATATTGAAAGCAGGAATATTAGCAGTAGCGCTAGAATATTAGTAGTAGCGCTGGCTTAGCAGTAGTGCTTCATATATTACAGTGCTACTACTAACGTATATACCAGTAGCGCTTGAAATCCAGCGCTACTGCTAACAGGTTAGCTGTAATGCGTTAGCAGTACAGCTGCCCCCGACACTACTGGTAAGGGAAAAACCAGCGCTATTGGTAGGCTTTCTCTTAGTAGTGATAGTATACTTATGAGATTTTGGTTTAGTCCTTCTCTCAAACCTTGGACTCGAGTAGCATAAGTAATGTTGGAGTTGACTTATTCAAGATGATACTTTGATAGTATTGGATGATTCTGTATGAAGAATTAGGCAGGACTTGTGGCATCTAAGAACTATGCTCAAGGATAAGATTATAGACGTTCTCTCATATCCTAAGTTCCTTGAAACCCCGAATCTTTACCAAGCCATAATATGGCAGGATTATGACTATATGTCTTGGCTCTAAGTCATTAGTCTATGGTCGATACTCCGCCTCGACCACCACCAACCATGTCCATGAGGAACGTGGACGGGAAGGACTTGATTATGTTGGACCACAAACCCCTGGAAAAGTGACTATCTGGACCAAATACCAGCTTCTCTCACAAGTCTCATGAGCATTGTGCTTATGTGATGATCGGAAGAATATATTGTTATCGTTATGGATGACATACCTATTTAACCAATAAGAGAAAGAACACCTTAGTCCTATTTGGATAAGCCCCAGAAGCACCAATTTCCATTCTTCTCAAGTGTAAGATTTTACCTCGAAGAAATGGACTCATCAAAGCACCCTCCAAGCAGCAAAAGACTATCTACCCAAGTAAGATGAAGGACCACTATGGTTTGGAAACCATGACGAAAAAGAGGAAGCAATAGGAGTCAACCACCACTCATGTGCTAGCTACATCAACTATGTCAAGAAGCGTCGACATTCAAGAACGATGAAGCCTTTGGACATCAGGAGAATCAAAGCGCCCTTTTTGGTCCAATCAAGGACGTAAATCCTGAGTGGACCATGGTGAGAACCCTGTCAAAGGAAGTTCACCCCGCTTGCTAAGCCTCAGACCTTGGGGATTGGGTGACTGGTCCATACTTTTGGGTAGCCAGCTCATTTAGACCCCTCAAAAACCTTTCCTAGGTGGTAGAACCCATTCTCACACCGAGTCTCTAAACTTAGTCTTAGGAACAAGACCCAATCCAGACTCCTTCACAAGTAGCTACGAAGAGGCTAGAAGACTAAGCATCCGAAGACACGCGAGAAACGTGCATCCACGACGACGAAGATGAAGGGCTAAAGAAAAATGACGAACATACTCGGGTAACTTACTCAAGAACAAGGTCTCGGTGAGAAGTCTACGTCAACACACTTCAACACTCTCAAGGCTAAAGACCACCTGCAATTGAAGATCATCTGCCTTACGAAAGTCAGGAATTTTCCTATCAAGGAGAAGCTACTGTAAGGTTTGACCCTTCTATTCTAGCACAAGACATCTAGATGTCGCTAACCAACATGAGTAACCCCCAGGATTAGCACACACACACTAATTTGTCATGTATTCCGACATTGGAATACTACCACAAACCAGATCTTGCCCGAACCTCGATCACCAAGCCCTTTACCCTTAGTCAAGCCTAGATTATTGCAAGAACCCTATTCATGTTCAGTCAAGGACAAGCGAAGCATTCGAAGCCATATCGTCAAGCACTTGAAGATCCAGTGGAGCAATGATGTCGAAGAAGAAGCAACATGGGAACGTGAAGACTACGTGAGACCCGAATTTCAGTATCTCTCCAACGGGTAGCCTAGAAATCTCGGGAACGAGATTCTTGTAAGGGGGTAGGTATGTCACACCCTTTGTTTTGCCTTACTTCAATAAATTAACATATCTCAAAAAATAGGACCAATTAAATTTTTTGTGAGTTATTGTGATGCTTGATGTGGTTGTTCTTTGCTTGTTTGCTTGCTAGTGTTTAAATCACTAAAATTCCTACTACTCTTTATACTCACCTCCTTGATCCAAATATTTCCCAAGGACCATACCATATGTATAGGACCCAAAAATATTTTTACCAAATATTATTTTGACCCAAAAGTATTTATTTAATTTAGCTTTTCAGAAATCCCTGAATTGAGGTTTGTACTACAAGTCATCAAATTAGGGAAGATGTTTTACTCCAAATTTTTATTTAAATCCTATTATAAAAAAGACTTCCCAAAACCACAAAATTATTATTTTAAATGATATTTTCCTATTTTATTTAAGTACCTTTTTCTCAGGCCAGAAATGGTCTTTTATGAAGAAAAATAGTTTTCTTGCTTTTAAAATATTTGAGAAAAATTAGGGAAACTCAGTGGACATATATATTCCATATATAAGATTTTCAACACATGGGCATGTTCAAAATATTGGGCAAAACCCTTCAAAACACTTTCTTCCTATTTCAATCTTTTGAAATATTTCAACAAGAAATATTCTCAATAAATTCCAAGAAAATTCAAAAAGCCACACATGATATATGTGATGATCTTGCCAAGTTTCATCTCAATCCAAGTTGATTTGATTCACCAAAATATCCCAAATCCCTATTTGTCTAGATCCAAATTTGAGCAACCCTACATTGCCAAGTGAGTGCAATTGTGCTCAAATTTTGTGGACATGTTCTAATGCTCTAATAATTCATCCAAACCAAGTGGTGCATCAAGGAGAACAGATGAACTTGCCCCAAGCCCCTCAAAACCACTTCTGTTGATTTCTAGACTTGACAATATTTGCATTGTCAAGTTTCTCCAATTGATCATAAACTTTTTTGCCATGCTATAATCCTCAAATAATGCCACCACACCAGCTGGTATATTGGGGGGAACTAATTTGCATGGGTTTATATAGAGAAAACCATTTTTTCCCATTTCTAGGGTTTTTCAAGTCTACATTGGAAATTTTCTCCAACAATTCTCAAAATTGGTGGACGGACTTATTTATCACCACTCTTTGATCTTGTTAAGTTCCATGTAAATCAAAGCATTTAAGCTAACCCAAACCTGCATCAAACACCTTTTGCTCATTTACCAAACATGTTGCTTTGACCCCTTCCATTGTTCCCCTTACACTCAAGTTCTTGCCACACTTCCTCCTAGTGTCCCTTTACCTCGAGTGAGCTTTGCATGAACTTGGCACAATCATTGGGTGGTGAAACCCCAGGATCCCTTCCCTGGACAGCCCATTTTCCTCTCTTCTCCTTGCACTCTCTCACTCATAGCTGATTCCAGAGCATCCAATGTGCCTTTCCATTATTTTACTACCCTCTAGAGCTAGTGGACAAGAGTGGGTGCACTAGAGCGCATGTAGACGCACCCATGCCTGCCAAAAGCCCGCTCTGGAGCACGCTGCAATGCACTCAAGTGCTAAAGCCGCGCCAGCAGCCACCTCGAGCCCCTCCCCCTCGCCTGCTTGATGCCCTTGACGTGCAGGACATGGGAAACTGTCGGGCCCTCCCCTCTCTCCCTTCTCTTGCATCCCTCAGACGCACACTAGTCCGCCCTGAGCACTCCAATGGACAGCCTCGCACATGCGAGCTTCTGACACTCCCCACTTCCTCATTTTCCCTCCCTTGGTCCGAGACCAAATCCACAAACGACATAGACATGGCCTAGGGCTCCCCCTTGGCCTATGGCTTCGCCCTCGACCTCGCCCTGCTTCCTGTCCATGGTGAGCTCACCCCTAGGCTACTTAAAGCAGCCCCGAGCACCCCTCGCGGCTCTCTCCTCCTTCCATGTCCTTCCTCCCAGGGACCACCTAGACTAGCCAATTCCTCCTTCCATGTCCTTCTCCACCCCCGTGGCCGGAGCTCTCATGTCGCCTCTCGCTCAAATTCGAGCGTTGTGATCACTCCCCTCCTCTCTAGGTCTTCCCCATGGTATCAACATCACCTAAGCTTCCTCCCCCGCGCCTCACTTTTCTCCTACAGTGGGTGTGGTGTTGTGCCCTTTTTTTGTGATGGCCTCCCTCCGCGGTTGACCCTCCCGATGGTCGTGCGGCACCGAGGAAGGTGCCGCTTGTTGCCGTAAGCACGCCAGTGGTCAGAGGTCCACCGTAGGCAACCTGGGTCGTCGGAACAGCGTCGGCGCCCGGCTCTATGCCACCTCCCCTGTTAGTATCTGCTCGGGCGGGAGGTGAGGAACGAACCAGACAGGTGGGCCCCGCTTCTCAGTGATAGCCGGTCGGGCTCCCATCGTTTAAGTGGAAGCGGCTTCAGCCTGTAGGTGTCTTCCTGCATTTGAAGCATACTCCATGGAGTATGTCTTCAGCGTCGCTGCTTTCCCGCCACGCCGAGCTACTGGACCGGCCCATCTCCATTGCTGTGCCGAGGATGCTGTTTAGCCCATCTTTATTTCGACCAGATTCCGGAATTCATAATTAATTTGTATGAGCTCCAAATTTACTGATTCAAATTTGTACGAGTTTCTAAAATCACTACCTATGCAAATATGTGCGCTGCACATTATTATAGAGATCTTTTCTATGGGGTTCATATTCAAACCCACTTTGCAAATTTCTACAGCATCCAAATCAACTCCAAATGGAGTGACAAAAATTTCCACAGACTCCAAATATCATGCCCTATTTTTCTATCCTAGGTGAACATTTTTCTCATGCATTGTTTATGCTAGGCCAAATAAATAGCCCCATTTCCATTTATTCCATCTTTGAAAAATCATAGGAAAATCATCCCAACTCCAAATATAGTGAAACCACTTCCTAAATTCTTCTAAAATCATACCCTAACTAATAGGCTCATCCACTCATTTTTATAAAAATGCTTTTTGTAGACTTCTCTTAGGATCATCAATTCATCCTTTTCCACCTTTCAGAATCCCCGGTGATCCAAATCAAATAGAGCAAACCTTTGGTATTTTTCTTATGACAAGTGATGTCCAAGTAAAATAAAACCCCTATTTATAGAGCACTTTTGTTTTATACTTGTTGAGTGTCGTAACTTGGTTGTTTCCAGCAATAGTTCACGAAATAGATGAAGTGCTCGGAGTTGGACGAGAAGTGTGAGAAGACCTCGAAGACTTTGCGGAACCAGGCAAGCAACCCTTTGACAATGTCTAAGAAACTACTTTCGCATGTCATGTAGCACTTCGTTCCGATGGATTGAATCATGTTGAATCTGTCCCTACCTCGGTGGATTGTTTCTGATAATTCCTCATTGATAGGTTGCGGTGGGAAGTACTTAGGTTGCTAGCAGTTGCTACGTAAATGGGATGGGAATATGCATGGTGACGATGAAGGAAAATATTTCAAAGACTTTTCAAAAAACCCGTCGGGTGCCACTAATGCGTGTGGGAGATGTGTTGAGCGAGGTAACCACTTGAAATAGAAGGGGTGCACCAAGCCAAGTTGTGTGAGTGGTTTCAAAAATAGGATTAGATTTAAGATTTGTTGACCATCCCAACCTTACATGTGCGACCACGATACCCATATATGGGTCGGGGCTTTATTGATTACCTTGGTTGATACTAGCAAAGATCCCACATTACTAGTGGCGGGAGTGTCGTAGTCACTCTCGAGACAGGGTCCAGCTTGGTAGGGCGACCATGAGCTGTTTTCACAGGCACCGGGCACACTGTTGCATGCCCTCATGGATGGTATGATATAGAGCGAGGCTCGTATGATGCACATCATGAGGGATGGCAGCAACGAGTGGACTCTTACCTCGGGTATGTGATATACCGCGAGTCATGGATGACACGAAAGTTCCCCGAGTCGTGGATGACACGAAAGTTCCCCGAGTCTTGTGGGTAGAGCGCGCAACCTATGCGGAGTGTAAAACTATTCGAATAGCCATGTCCACGGTCAAGGACAGTTGAGTAATCCTGCTTAGACTATGTTCACTTGATTTTGTATAAACCAAGTGTGCGTGTGTGAGAAATATGATCATTAGTAAGAATCATGAGCTAAGTCATATGACTTGGCATGATGGGTGGACATGGTATTTTGACCCTCAGTTCATATTTATATATGTAATTTGTTCGTATGAATATCATTTACATGTTGATGCATGTTTTTACAAGGTGGTTGACCATGACATTGCACTCAAAATTAGCTTTCTGCAAATTACCTACTTAGTGCTATAACATACATTGTTATTGCCCTATTCCGAACCTGGGTTGCTTGCGAGTACATTCAAAGTACTCATTGGCTTGCCACTAGTTATTTCATTGACAATGCATGAGAGAACATGATATGGTGAAGGATACCTTCGTGATGTTCGAGCGAGCTAGGATGTTTCCCAGTAAGAATGCATGTAGGGTTATGGTAGATAGCATGGGTTCACGCTATCGATGAATGTTTTCCACTTAAAAGATATGAAGACTTGACCATGAAGGCCATAATCGAGTAAAACGGTACGTAATGGATGTAAGACTCTTGTTATTTAGTTTATGTGTGTTCAGTGAGCAATGATATCTCGGATCACCATGCACGTACATTCAGTGATCATGACTTATGAGTCAGGGTCCCCATAGTGCCACAATCCTGAACCCTCTTTTCATGTTAGGCCTTCGAGGACCCGATTATCTTGACCTTGTGATTTTGATCTAGTGAACCACAAGCTAACAATAATCTGTTGTGTGCCTTCAATAGGTTCTTTAAGAATAGCCTTCCTACAATTGTTTATATGATTAACTCTAAAATAGTAACACAACAAACGAAAAACATATAATAGTTTTTTAGATTTTGATTGTTGTCTCTGGACAGATTGCAATTTATAATATTACAACTTTGCTTTTCACAAACGACTTCAACTAGCCTATGTCTATGTCTATTAGTTATCCAATATTTGTTGGAATGATATAATACATTGTATGCAAGGTAACAGATAACTCTCCTAGAAGATATTTGTATTTTTTTGGAAAGATCGAGCGCGTGAACCCAATAAAAAATATGCCTGCACAAATGAGGGAATTGTGGACTTTCATATTCAATTTTCTGTTACGTTCTTGCATGCTTCAATTTTCTATAGATTACACAAACTAGGTTTCTTCAAGTGTCTACAGACTACGTGAAATAAGTTTTTATGTCTATATACTTTGCCATACGTATAGGCGTTCGTGGTGCGCCATTTCTCATCAATGCTAACACTAATATTTTCAAATAGTGCTGGCATGGGCTAAATTCGCATGACATAGCTATTAGCTTAGTGTTGGCGTTGGACGTACGTGGAATGCCATTTGTATGTGGACTCCAATGTTGTGTGCAAGCGTAAATTACTCTTGGCGTACCAGGTTGACGCCACACCGACAATATTTGCTATATCTATGGCGTAGGCCTTTTCCGGAGACGAATATATTGTGTGGTCTATTTTTCTTGGTCCACTTTCGGGCCCACATAACAATGGCATATCATACAATGGGATGATATGAGTATACATATTAGTGTTGGCATTGTATTGTCTGGCGACGCAGTACTAAAGTCGCAGCGTTTCCCACCAGTTGGTCATCCTTATGTATACACCTAGTATATTCCCTTATTCTTCCTCTTGCTCTTTGTTTTCCTCATCTCTCTTCCCTCCTCATCTTGAGAAGAAACCCAATTATTCTATCATTATTCTTAATTAGGTAGTTAGATCTTGCTAGCTGATGCATTTGTCTCTCTTCCCTCTTCATCTTCCCTGATATAAGCCTGGTAAGAAGGATCCTTGAAAGATTGAATGGTACCTTCCGTTGATTCCGCGCGTGCAGTGTTATTTTGCTGACGCGAAGGAAGCAAAGAACATGACTTGGCGCAAGACGAGGAAATCCAAAAATGATGGCATTCTGAGACATTGCAGATGGCTGTCAGTGGAAAGCACTCGACTGCGTGGAACCAGAATTTGCAGCAAAACCAAGAAACCCCAGGTTGGGTGTCAGTAGTGATGGACTATATCCATTTGTAAAACAGAGTAGCAAAAGTAGTACATGGATCATGTTTGTTTGGATGTACAACCTCCCGCCTTGGATGTGCATGAAACAAAAGTACATACACATGGTAAGGCTAATTCAAGGACCGGTCCAACCAGGCAATGATATCAACACATATCTTGAGCTATTGAAGGAGGAGTTAGACATATTATGGAAGGGTGAAGGGGTCAAAACATGGGACGCTAGCAGAGGAAACTATTTTCCAATGTGAGCAGCATTGCTCATGACCGTTCATGACCATCTAGGTTACGGATATATTTCCGAACAAGCGTGTCATGGACATCACGGATGTGTTAAATATATGGATGACACATCCTTTCGCTAGCTATCAGAAAAGGGAAATTGCAAAACAATGTTCACGAGCAATCAAAGGTGGCTTGACAAAGAAGATGAGTGGAGAAATCGTGGAGATCTGTTCGACAACACGGATGAGGCCCGAGGGCCACAACGTAAGAGGAGTGCAGAAGAAATCCATGAAATTTTAAAGAATTAGGAATATTGCCCGAAGCCAGGAAGGAAGAAAAAGAAGGCCTCTCAGAAAATGCTGCTAAAAGTATAGAAAAGAAAGTCTATTTTATCGGGCTTGAAGTATTGGGAACTACTTAGTTCGCCACATTATCTTGATATGATGCATATCACAAAAAATATATGTGAGAGTTTTCTTGGCACACTGTTTGACATGCCACAAAAAAAGCAAAGATGGTACCAGGAAAAGACAAGACTTGAAAGATATAGGTATTAGGGAAGAGCTCCAACCCGCTTCCCTTAAAAGAACCAAGGAGATGGCCAAAGGCAAAAACTTCGCCATAGCCGATGAGACAAAGAAGGGCAAAACTATGTTGAAAACCAAAAAATATTATTGCCCCCCAGCTTGCTTCATGCTCAAGGAGGATGAGCTTCATTAACTTTTCAAGTGCCTTGACGACAACAAAGTTCCTTCTCGTTACTCGGAGCTCATACACAGATATCTTGACACAAAAAGCAAAGGTTTAGAAACATGACGTCTCATGATTGTCATGTGATTATGACACAATTACTTATGATAGCTCTTAGAGGGATAATGGATGATCACATCCATAATACACTTCTTGACTTCTGCAACATTTTCGACATTCTCTCTCAAAAGTCGATTAGTGTGCGACGCCTCACTTGACTACAAGAGGAGATCATCACAATACTATGTGAGCTTGAGATATATTTCCCAACGTTAATCTTTGATGTGATGGTGCATAAACTACTTCATATTGTTTCTGAGGTTAAAGACCTTGGACCGACATTCTTGCATACCATGTTCCCGTTTGAAAGGATGAATGAAATTGTGATGGGTTATGTTTGTAACAGCGCCCGTCCTAATGGAAGTATCGTCCATGCCTATCTAACCGAAGAGTGCATATCATTCTGCAATAATTATATAGATGATGATTAATCTCTTGGTTTGCCCACAAGGAAGCATGCTGATAGGCTCAAAGGAGTAGGTCAGTCACTGTTTAAGCATGATTTAAATGTGGATAAGCAAAACCGCCAAGAGGACTTCTACAGAGCGCACATAGTGGTGTTACAAAAGGCAGATATAATCCCTCCTTGGCAGCAGACTCATAAGGACACGTTAAAGAGAGAACATGCAATGGTAGGGAGGGAGAGGACCTAAGCCCAGATCATTAGAGAGCACAACTCCAAATTTGCATCTTGGTTGAAAGAGCAAATTCAGGAGAAATCACTGCCAATGGGTATTGCCAATGCAAATCTCACCTATGCATTAGCAGTTGGCCCTGCATGCACTGTCGCCACCTACCAATCAAATGATATAAATGGATACAGATTCTATAATGAGGCAAAATAAAAAAAAACTCCGATTACTAGAACTCTGGCGTCATGATAATTGCCTCCACCGAGAAAGAAAATAATAGATACTACGGAAGGATCTAAGAGGTATGGGAATATGAGTACACCGAAGATCACACGGTGCCACTGTTCCAGGTCAGATGGGTGAAGAATATTGAGAAGGAAGAATGTGGTGTCATTACCATGTCTCTTCCCGAAGCATAACCTGCTAGTTCAAATGGTGTCAAAGGAATTACCGCCAAATTTGAGCCTTGGGTATTCACTAAGGACATGTTACAATGCTTCTACATAACTGACCCGGCAAAGCCGAGTCGTGTTGTCATTAGGAGATCCAAGAGATGCATCGTCATGATGGACACTGTGGCCAACGAGGATGACTATGATTAGTTTGGCATGGACCCAAAAGAAGAGGATCACTATGATGATGATTAAAATTATACCACCAGAAGGAGCAGAACTACCTTGCGTGAGAGATGACGCCCCTTCTTATGTAAGAGTCATAACGCGGGCCAGAAGTAATCAAACAAGATTAGAGACACCCAAATCATTGTTGAGAGAATTCTCAAACAACGTCGTACTACATGATTTGTGTAGTTCACTATTTGTGTTGTACTTTTGTGTACTTTTCATATTGTGTGTAATACTTCACACATTAATTTGTGTACTTCATTTGTGTGTACCTTCTAAATTGCATTACTATATACTTTGGTCCACACTTCTTATGTAATATGCATTTTCACATGCCATCTCTCAATTAGCAGCCCTAACAACACAACACAAATTACCGCTGGCGTTGACCACGTCACTAGCGCCAGCACTAGCAACCAACCGGCACTTGAGTTTCACTGAGATGTGAGAACGACTCATTTCCCCCTTCTCCCCCACCACCAGACACTATTCTTCACCGTCTCCCACCATATGCCAGTCGTTCCTCTGGACCACCCGCTCATCGAAGAGCCTCACCCTCCGTCGTCTTGTCCCGCCACTCTCTCTCTCCATCATCCTGTCCGACCACTCTCTCCCTATGTCACCCTGTCCGTCCGGCCTATCCGCCCCGCATCCCCACACCATCACTCAGTCTTCACAGGCACGCCCATCCCCCTCGTGCCCTCTCAATTCGGCCGGTGCAAAACTTTTTCTAACCAATTGATGAAATGTGTTATATGTTGCATCGTTTGTTCTTGTGAATTGTCTCTCGCTACGTTTCTTTACGCAAGGAATGTCGAAAGAGTTGGCAACGTTTTTGCGAAACGTGGATTCAATTTTGTTTCATCAAATTTCTGGCACTCAATATCTCCATTTTTTCAACGTTCATGTCGAATTTTTTATATTTCGATAGAGCACACATATTTTGCGTTTGCTAATTGGGAAGGATTGACCAAAGCTTACGAATGCACGATACATGCAACTAGTCCATACCTTAAACAAAGGCAACATTTGTGGAAAATGCATTTGGTAATATTTTTGGCTATATAGCATGTATTTCACATTATACATTCTCTTCCACAAGTCAAGTGTGGGTTACTATATTGCTGACTATGTTACTATTTTGTTGAAGGACAAAAGCTCCCAAGATGTGTTGTGCCTCCGGTGATAAATGATCACCAAGGTGATATGACAATTATTTCCACTGACAAGATCTATTTCAGAGGTAAATATATACTTGATTGCACGAGATGGACAGCTCGCGAAATGATATAATGTAGGCACCTACTGAATGACTGCAACTTGAAGATTGGAGATCGGTGGATCTGTGTTCTCCATCATGGAGATGCAGGTTCAAGATTGTTCCTAATTAAAGGAGAAGAGTTGTGTACTAGTAGTTATGATGGTTAATATATGCATATCTTATGTTATACATATATATATATGTGTTGTCATATCTATCGGAATCAATGTGGGACGCAAATGTTGTTATGTATATACTCATACAAAATTGTGCTGCCATGGCAACATTTTTTGCTGCCCTGCCAGCATTTTTTGCTATGTTTTTGTCATCATTAATGGTGATATTGTCTATAATGTTGTCTATAATGTCTGACATAGGGAAACCGCGCACGCCATAGATATTTATGATATTGCCATCATTGAGATGTAGCCCACACCATAGGTATTACGAATACTGCTGGTGTAGGCTCCAACAAGAGCAGTATTTTTCAGCTATGGCGCGATATTGGTTGCGTCGTGTGTCCACGCTAGCAAAGCCATTTTTTCCACGCCATAGCTAAGATTTTCTTCCTAGTGTGGACATGGACATATTATATTTCTTGACAGTCATAGAGAGAGCCACACATGCTACCTTCTCAAATCAAATATGTTCATTCAAATGTCGAGAAAATCATTAACAAAATGTGTCCTACAATACTTGATCGTCCTCATTGTAGTTCGTAGCAGCCATTCATGCAAAAATATTTTAGAAATCGAGCACTGTATCAATTTGAAAATAAATCCTTTAAAGCAATTTATTAGCTAGATATTTAATTACATGTGCAACTAATTAGGCCCATTTAAATAGGAAATATTTACGCACATAATCAATTTGGCAATTGAGTTATTAATGCAATTAATTAATTAGGTAGACAATTATCTATGCCTACATATAATTATAACTAGAGATTTTTTTCAATTAGTCACATAATTAATTGATTTGGATGTGAGTTAATTAGACATGCAGAGAATTATATAGGAGGTTCACAATTTTTGTACTTAATTAATTAAGCAAACGGTTAATTATGTTGAATCATTTTGGAAGCATTTGTGGGCAAGGACAATTAACAAGCTCTCAGCAACATGGCATAGTACCACTTGCCAACATGGACAATGGTCACCATGGGCTTGGGACTTGGGCGACATAGAGTTCATCAAGATTGATAACGACTATGCTTTGCACGATGTCCACATGCTAACGATTGACGAAATGTTTACCCATGAGGACAACAAGACATAACATTCGCGAGATGGTTCACACTATAGTAGAATTAAAGAGTGTTCCAAAAAACGAAACAAAAACAAAATTGAGTATTCTAGAAAATAACTAGGAACAAGAACTAAAACTAACTAGGAATGAAAAAGAAGAAGATGAGTCATCGATGGCGACCACACTAACATCACAAGAAGCTTGCAAGCAATGTGACTAAGAAGTTGGTCACGGGGTCTTGTGTTACGGAACGAGTAAAGAGACTTACTGATAACAAGACTGAACTAGGTATGGAGACACCGATGATCGAATCTTGGGCAAGTAACATACTGATGAACAAAGGGAACAACATACGGGATTAACTGGATTCTTGACATAGAGGTTCAACCGGTAAAGAGCTTCGTAGAATATGTGGAAACCAATATGGGCATCCAGGTCCCACTATTGGTGAGAGTGTCTCGATCATGTCTACATAGTTATCGAACTCACAAGGTCTGCACACTTAAGGTTCGGTGGCGTTTCGGTATAGTTGAATTATGTATGTTGGTGACCGAAGGTTGTTCGGAGTCCCAGATAAGATCACAGATGTCATGAGGAGTTCTGGAGTAGTCCGTAGACGAATATTGATATATAGGAAAGAGGAATGCAGGTTCCGGAAAGGTTTCGGGCACTGCGATAAAGTACCAGAAGTGACGAATGGGTTCCAGGGGTTCACCGGGAGGGGCCACCCACCCCGGGGGGCACATAGGACTAAGAGATGGTGCACCAGCCCCTGGTGGGCTGGGCGGCCAGCCCCTATGCGCCTATGCGCCAAAGTGTGAGGAGGGTAGGGAGTCCGAATTAGAGGAGGACTCCTCCTTGCGCCTTGATACGTCTCAAACGTATCCATAATTTTTGATGGTTTCATGCTGTTATCTTGTCATCTTTGGATGTTTTATGTACCTTTTATATCTTTTTTGGGACTAACTTATTAATTCAGTGCCAAGTGCCAGTTCCTGCTTTTTCTGTGTCGTTGGCTCTTTACAGATCTGATTTTGGAACGGAGTCCAAACGGAATAAAATCCCCGAAATGGTTTTTTCCCGAACGGAAGAATATCAGGGGGCTTGAGGGCCAAGCCAGGAGGGCTACAGGGGGCCCACAAGCCCCCTATCCGCCACGAGGGGGCGGCGGATGGCAGGCTTGTGGCCTCCCTGGCGCCCCCCTGACCTAGCTCCTTCGCGTATATATTCCCTAAAATATAGAAAAAACTCAAGGGATCCACAAAAATACTTTTCCGCCGCCGCAAGCTTCCGTTTCTGCGAGATCTCATCTGGAGACCCTTCCCGGTGCCCTGCCGGAGGGAACTTTGGAGGTGGAGGGCTTCTACATCAACATCATCGCCCCTCCAATGACTCGTGAGTAGTTCACTTCAGACCTACGGGTCCGTAGTTAGTAGCTAGATGGCTTCTTCTCTCTCTTGGATCTTCAATACAAAGTTCTCCATGATCTTCATGGAGATCTATCCGATGTAATCCTCTTTGGCGGTGTGTTTGTCGAGATCCGATGAATTGTGGATTTGTGATCAGATTATCTATGATATATATTTGAGTCTTTGCTGATTTCTTATATGCATGATTTGATATCCTTGTAAGTCTCTCCGAGTCCTGGGTTTTGTTTGGCCAACTAGATCTATGATTCTTGCAATGGGAGAAGTGCTTGGTTTTGGGTTCTTACTGTGTGGTGACGTTTCCAAGTGATAGTAGGGGCAACAAGGCACACATCGTGTAGTTGCCATCAAGGGTAACAAGGTGGCTTTGTCGTAGATATGAGATTGTCCATCTACATAATGTCATCTTGCTTAAGGCGTTACTCTGTTCTTTTGGACTTAATACACTAGATGCATGTTGGACGGCGGTCGACGTGTGGAGTAATAGTAGTAGATGCAGACAGTATCGGTCTACTTGTTTTGGACGTGATGCCTATAGATATAATCATTGCCATAGATGACGTCACGACTTTGCGCGGTTCTATCAATTGCTCGACAGTAATTTGTTCACCCACTGTCTACTTGCTTTCATGAGAGAAACCCCTAGTAAACAGTTCGGCCCCCGAGTCTATTCACACCTATCGTTTCCACTTTCCCTTTTACTTCGCTTTGTTACTTTGTTGCTTTCAGTTCTCACTTGGTGAACAATCTATAAGGGATTAAAAACCCCTTCATAGCGTTGGGAGCAAGCTTTTTGTGTTTGTGCAGGCACTTGTGATACTCCTTCACTGGATCGATACCTTGGTTCTCAAACTGAAGGAAATACTTACCACCGCTGCGCTACATCACCCTTTCCACTTCGAGGGAACACCAACGCAAGGCTCCAAGGCCACGGGGGAAATCCTTTCCATATTTTCCTAGGAAGTCCCTTAAGGCGTAGCCGTAGTAGAAGGATTCCTTGTGCCATTGCTGAGGAGTACCAAGACAAGAACAGTCTCCCGTCAACACGACTATTTCTGGCGCCGTTGGAAGGTCTTTTGTTGAAGTAGCAGAAGTATTTCTGGTGCCGTCACCGGGGAAGGAGAGATCTATCCAAGTAGGTCTCACAAAATCTTCTCTTCCATTTACCTTTTTTTCCAGTTGCCTCTCGTTTTCCTCTCCCCCACTGCACATTTGCCGTTTTCATTTGCCTTTCTCCTTTGCCATTTTCGTTTGCCCTTTTCGTTCGCCCTTTTCTCTCGCTTGCTTTCTGTTCGCTTGTGTGCCATGTAGCTTCATTATGCTTGCATCTTCGCTTGCTGAAAATCTAGTGATATGGATCCTCACACACTTGCTAATCTCTTTAAGAGATCCAATTATGTTGATCCAATTGCTAGTAAGTTGAGGGCACTTGACTATTTTTATGGAGTTTTGCTTGAGATGCGTGAATCTGAAAATCGTGAGGAAGAAATTTATTAAGTGATTCACGAGGGCTCCTTGGATGAAAAGCATGATTGCAATGGTTCCACTATAAATTCTATTAGTGACAATCATACTAAAAATATGCAAAACCCTAAGCTTGGGGATGCTAGTTTTGCTTTATCCACTACTTGTTGCAATAATCATGATTGGGGTGATGATCTTTCTTATGATCTTAAAAATTTGTTCAAACCTCACGATGAATATGATATTTGCAATAATATTGAAAGTGGGTTTGGAGAAGTCATGACTTTAGTTGATGATAATCCCACTATTTTTGAAGAGTGTGAACTTTGCATGCATGTGGATCATGAAAAGAATATCCTATGTGATACTTACATTGTTGAATTCGAATATGATCCCACATGTAATTTCTATGAGAGAGGAAAATATTGTGGTAGAAACTTTCATGTTACCAAATTACCTCTCGTTATGTGGAGAGTGCTATCGTCTCTATCTTCTTCCTTGCATATGGTAACCATTGGTTGTCTTGACAACCTGTTTTCCTATAAAATGCCTATGCATAGGAAGTATGTTACACTTAGATTCTATCGTCTTATGCCTAGCTAAGGGTGTTAAACAAAAGCGCTTGTTGGGAGGCAACCCAACGAATTTATCCTTTTTCTTTCTTTTTTGTTTTTTCCACACTTTCATAATTCTGTTATGATTGTGTTTTTTGTGTTTCTTTTTGCGTTTGTGCCAAGCAAAACCGTTATGATTAGTCTTGGGGATGATTGTTTGGTCATGTTGGAAAAGACAGAAACTTTCTGCTCACGAAAAGAATTTTCATTTTTTCTGTTAGAGCTTTTGAGTTGACTCTTTTTGCTGCTAATTGCTACGCAAATTCTTCAGACTGTCGTAGTTTTCCAGAATTTTTGAAGTAACAGAAGTATACGAAATATACATATTGCTACAGACTGGACTGTTGTTCACGGATTCTGTTTTTGTTGTGTTGGTTACTTATTTTGATGAAACTATGGATAGTATCGGGGGGTATTAGCCATGGAAGATTGAATATACATTAACCCAACATCAACAAAAGTAGAATTTAAGTTTGCTACAGTACCTAAGGAAGTGGTGGTTTGCTTTCTTATACTAATGTTATCACGAGTTTCTGTTTAAGTTTTGTGTTGTGAAGTTTTCAAGTTTTGGGTGAAGTTCTTATGGACAAAGAGATAAAGAGTGGCAAGAGCTCAAGATTGGGGATGCCAAAGGCACCCCAAGAGATTCAAGGATGCCGTAAAAGCCTAAGCTTGGGGATGCCCCGGGAAGGCATCCCCTCTCTCGTCTTCAATCCATCGGTAACGTTACTTGGGGCTATATTTTTATTCACCACATGTTATGTGTTTTTGCTTGGAGCGTCTTGTATCGTAGGAGTCTTTTATTTTTTGTTGTGTCACAATCATCCTTGCTGCACACCTAGAGATAGATACATGCACTCACCGTGATTTTGTCGAGCTTCACTTATATCTTTTGGTAGACAATTCAGCTCACATGTGCTTCACTTATATCTTTTGAGCTAGATACTTTTGCTCTGTGTGCTTCAGTTATATCTTTTAGAGCACAGCGGTGCGTGGCTTGGTAGTTGATCTATGCTTTGAAAGTAATCTCAAAAGGGGTAGTTATCCAAAGGGATATGAAAACTTCCACCTTCATGTGCATTGAATAGTTAGAGAAGTTTGATTCATCTCAATTAGTTTTGAGTTGTGGTTTTGGTAATATTGAAGTTATGCTAGTAAGGTGTTGTGGATCTAGAAATACTTGTGTTGAAGTTAGTAATTCCCGTAGCATGCACGTATGGTGAACCGCTATGTGATGAAGTCTGAGCATGATTAGTCTTTTGATTGTCATCCTTTGCGTGGCGGTCGGGATCGCGCGATGGTTTATACCTACCAACCCTTCCCTAGGAGTATGCGTTGAATGCTTTGTTTCGATTACTAATAAAACTTTTGCAACAAGTATATGAGTTCTTCATGACTAATGTTGAGTCCATGGTTTAGATGCACTTTCACCTTCCACCATCATTATCTTCTTAGTGCCATGCAATTTTTGCCGGTGCACAAAACCCACCATTAGCCTCCCTCAAAACATCCACCATACCTACCTACTATGGCTTTTTCAAAGTCATTCCGAGATATATTGCCATGCAACTACCACCATGACATGTGCCACCATGTCTACATTGCCATTGCATGATCATAAGATAGCTAGCATGATGTTTCCATTAATGTCTATGCCACGCTAGATCATTGTCACGGTACACTACCGAAGGCATTCCATATAGAGTCATCGTTGCTCTAAGTTTTGAGTTGAAAGTGTGATGATCATCATTGATGGAGCATTGTCCCATGTGAGGAAATAAAAGAGGCCAAAGATGCCCACCAAAATAAAAATAAAATAAAATAAGAGGCAGAAGAGCCCACCAAAAAAATAAAAAAAATGAGAGAAAAAGAGAGAAGGGACAACGCTACCACCTTTCCACACTTGTGCATATTAAGCACCATGATCTTCATGATTGAGAGTCTCTCGTTTTGTCACCACCATATAGCTAGTGGGAAATTTTCATTATATAACTTGGCTTGTAAATTCCAATGATAGGCTTCCTCAAAATTGCCTTAGGTCTTCGTGAGCAAGTGATACGTCTCAAACGTATCTCTAATTTTTTATGTTTTCACGTTGTTATCTTGTCTTCTTTGTATGTTTTATGTACCTTTTTATATATTTTTGGGACTAACTTATTAATTCAGTGCCCAGTTCCTGTTTTTTCCGTGTTTTTGACTCTTTTCAGATCTGATTTTGGAACGGAGTCCAAACGGAAGAAAAACCCTGAAATGATTTTTTCCCAAACGGAAGAAGTCCAGGGGGCTTTTGGGCCAAGCTAGGTGGGATCTAGGGAGCCCACAAGCCCCCACTCCGCCACCAGGGGGGAGGCGGCGGTGGGCAGGCTTGTGTCCTCCCTAGTCGCCCCCTGACATAGGTTTTTCCCCTATAAATTCCCAAATATTCCGCAAAAAATCACGGGAGCCTCGAAAATACTTTTCCACCGTAGTAAGCTTCCGTTTCCGCGAGATCTCATCTGGAGACCCTTCCCGGCACCCTACCGGAGGGTACACTGGAGTTGGAGGGCTTCTTCATCATCATCATCGTCCCTCCAATGACTCGTGAGTAGTTCACTTCACACCTACGGGTCCGTAGTTAGTAGCTAGATGTCTTCTTCTCTCTCTTGGATCTCCAATACAAAGTTCTCCATGATCTTCATGGAGATCTATCCGATGTAATCTTCTTTGGCGGTGTGTTTGTCGAGATCCGATGAATTGTGGTCTTGTGATCAGATTATCTATGATATATATTTGAGTCTTTGCTGATTTCTTATATGCATGATTTGATATCCTTGTAAGTCTCTTCGAGTCTTGGGTTTTGTTTGGCCAACTAGATCTATGATTCTTGCAATGGGAGAAGTGCTTGGTTTTGGGTTCTGCTATGTGGTGACATTTCCCAGTGACAGTAGGGGCAGCAAGGCACACATCAAGCAGTTGCCATCAAGGGTAAAAAGATGGGGTTTTTATCATTGGTTTGAGATTATCCCTCTACATCATGTCATCTTGCTTAAGGCGTTACTCTATTCTTATGGACTTAATACACTAGATGCATGTTGGATAGCGGTCGACGTGTGGAGTAATAGTAGCAGATGCAGAAAGTATAGTCTACTTGTTTCGGACGTGATGCCTATAGAAATAATCATTGCATAGATGTCACGACTCTGCACAGTTCTATCAATTGCTCGACAGTAATTTCTTCACCCGCTGCCGACTTGCTTTCATGAGAGAAGCCAGTAGTAAACACTATGTCCCCCGGGTCTATTCACATCCATCATTTACATCTCCGCTTTTACTTTGCTTTGTTACTTTGTTGCTTTCAGTTCTCACTTGGCATACAATCTATAAGGGATTGACAACCCCTTCATAGCATTGGGTGCAAGCTTTTGTGTTTGTGCAGGATCTTGAGATACTCTTCCGCCGGATTGATACCTTGGTTCTCAAACTAAGGGAAATACTTACCGTCGCTGTGCTACATCACCCTTTCCGCTTCGAGGGAACACCAACGCAAGGCTCCAAGGCCACGGGGGAAATCCTTTGCATACTTTACTAGGAAGTCTCTTAAGGCGTAGCCGTAGCTGAAGGATTCCTGGTGCCGTCGAAACAACTATTTATGGTGCCGTTGCAAGGGATACACAGCAAACATCAGAAGTATTTCTGGCGCCATTGCCGGGGAGGAGAAATCAAGATCTATCCAAGTAGGTCTCACAAACTCTTCTCTTGCATTTACTTTTGTTGCCAGTTGCCTCTCGTTTTCCTCTCCCCCACTTCACATTTGCCGTTTTATTCGCCTTTCTCCTTCGCCGTTTTCTTTTGCCCTTGCCATTTTCCTTTGCTGGTTTCTTGCTTGCTTTTGTGCTTGTTTGTTTGTTGAAGACATCATGTCTGAATACACCAAACTTTGCGACTTCTCGAGCACTAATAATAATGATTTTATTAGTACTCCGATTGCTCCCGCCACTAGTGCGGAATCGTATGAAATCAACGCAGCTTTGCTGAATCTTGTTATGAAAGAGCAATTCTCTGGCCTTCCTAGTGAAGATGTCGCATCCCATCTCAATACCTTAACTGAGCTTTGCGATATGCAAAAGAAAAGAGATGTGGATAATAACGTGATTAAGTTGAAACTTTTTCCTTTCCCGTTGCGAGATCGCGCAAAAACTTGGTTTTCTTCTTTGCCTAAAAATAGTATTGATTCTTGGGATAGGTGCAAAGATGCTTACATATCCAAGTATTTTCCGCCGGCTAAGATCATCTCCTTACGTAACGATATCATGAATTTCAAGAAACTTGATCATGAACACGTTGCACAATCTTGGGAGAGGATGAAGCTTATGAGTAGAAATTGTCCCGCTCATGCCTTGAGTTTGTGGATGATTATACAAATCTTTTACGCTGGCTTGAATTTCGCTTCTCGCAATATCTTGGACTCCGCCTCAGGTGGAACGTTCATGGAAATCACGTTAGGAAATGCTACAAAACTCCTAGACAATATCATGACCAACTACTCTCAGTGCCACACTGAAAGGTCGCCTGCTAGCAAAAAGGTGCACGCGATAGAAGAGATTAACTCGCTTAGTGCTAAGATGGACGAGTTGATGAATTTGGTTGCTAGTAGAAACACTACCATAGATACTAATGGCATGCCACTATCTTCTTTGATTGAGAGTAGCAATGCTAGTTTGGACGTGAATTTTGTTGGTAGGAACAATTTTGGCAACAACAATGCTTTTAGAGGGAACTATGTTCCTAGGCCTTTTCCTAGTAACTCCTCTAACAATTATGGCAATTCCTACGGCAACACTTATGGAAATCATAACAAATTACCGTCTCATCGAGAGAGTAATATCAAAGAGTTCATCAACTCTCAAAAGATTTCCAATACGTCCATAGAGGAAAAACTACTCAAAATAGATGATTTGGCTAAGAGCGTTGATAGGATGTCTTGTGATATTGATGCTTTGAAAGTTAGATGCGCTTCTCCCAAGATCAACTTGGATGAAACTTTGAAAGCTATGTGTATCTCCATGAATGAGAGCAAAGAAAGAACCGCCCAAATTCGCGCTAGACATGAATGGTTTAAAAGGGTGCGTTCTAGTGATGCAAATCACGAAGATCTTAAAGTGCTTGGTGTGTCTCCTCTTGAATCTTTGTTTTCGCATGTCAAACCTACTTATGGAGGGGCTGGATATGAATCCACTTTGGTTGAAAAATGCCCCAATGATTCGGGGTCCACCTATCTAGATGATAAAGGTGTGGAGAGTGGAGTGGAAGAAGTCAAAATTTTGGGTAGTAATGAAACTCCCACTTTGGATTTCAAGGAATTCAATTATGATAATTGCTCCTTGTTTGAATGCATTTCTTTGATGCAATCCATTGCAAACTCTCCACATGCTTATAGCCAAAGCAAAGCCTTTACCGCGCATATCGTAGATGCTATGATGAAATCTCTTGAAGAGAAGCTCGAACTAGAAGTCTCTATACCTAGAAAACTTCATGATGAGTGGGAACCTACTATCAAAATCAAGATCAAAAACTATGAGTGCAATGCTTTGTGTGATTTGGGTGCTAGTGTTTCCGCGATTCCAAAGTCTTTATGTGATATTCTTGGTTTTCATGAGATTGAAGAGTGTTCTCTTAATTTGCATCTTGCGGATTCTACCGTCAAGAAACCCATGGGGAGGATCGATGATGTTCTTATTGTTGCAACAAGAACTATGTACCCATGGATTTCATTGTACTTGACATAGATTGCAATCCTTCATGTCCCATTATTCTTGGTAGACCTTTCCTAAGGACTATTGGTGCTACTATCGATATGAAGGAAGGGAATATTAGATTTCAATTTCCCTTAAAGAAGGGCATGGGGCACTTTCCTAGAAATAAAATAAGATTGCCTTATGAATCTATGATGAGGGCTACTTATGGTTTGAGTACCAAAGATGACTATACGTGATTCCATCACGTTTCGCCTAGCTAAGGGCGTTAAACAAAAGCGCTTGTTGAGAGGCAACCCAACAAATCTATCCTTCTTATTTCTGTTTTGTGTTTTCCACACTTTCATAATTCTGTTATGATTGTGTTTTTTGTGTTTCTTTTTGCGTTTGTGCCAAGCAAAACCGTTATGATTAGTCTTGGGGATGATCGTTTGGTCAAGCTGGAAAAGACAGAAACTTTCTGCTCACGAAAATAATTTTCATTTTTTCTGTAAGAGCTTTTGAGTTGATTCTTTCTTCTGCTGATTGCTACAAAAATTCTTCAGACTGTCGTAATTTATCAAAATTTGTGAAGTACCAGAGGTATATGAAACATACAGATTGCTACAGACTGGTCTGCAGTTAACAGATTCTGTTTTTGTTGTGTTGGTTGCTCATTTCGATGAAACTATGGATAGTATCGGGGGGTATTAGCCATGGAAGATTGAAAGTACTGTAACCCAACATCAGCACAAGTAGAATTTAAGTTTGCTACAGTACATAAGGAAGTGGTGGTTTGCTTTCTTGTACTAATGTTATCACGAGTTTCTGTTTAAGTTTCGTGTTGTGAAATTTTCAAGTTTTGGGTGAAGTTCTTATGGACAAAGAGATAAAGAGTGGCAAGAGCTCAAGCTTGGGGATCCCAAGGCACCCCAAGAGATTCAAGGATGTCGTAAAAGCCTAAGCTTGGGGATGCCCCGGGAAGGCATCCCCTCTCTCGTCTTCAATCCATCGGTAACGTTACTTGGGGCTATATTTTTATTCACCACATGTTATGTGTTTTTGCTTGGAGCGTCTTGTATCGTAGGAGTCTTTTATTTTTTTTGTGTCACAATCATCCTTGCTGCACACCTAGAGAGAGAGACATGCACACACCGTGATTTTGTCGAGCTTCACTTATATCTTTTGGTAGACAATTCAGCTCACATGTGCTTCACTTATATCTTTTGAGCTAGATACTTTTGCTCTATGTGCTTCACTTATATCTTTTAGAGCACAGCGGTGCGTGGCTTGGTAGTTGATCTATGCTTTGAAAGTAGTCTCAAAAGGGGTAGTTATCCAAAGGGATACGAAAACTTCCACCTTCATGTGCATTGAATAGTTAGAGAAGTTTGATTCATCTCAATTAGTTTTGAGTTGTGGTTTTGGTAATATTGAAGTTATGCTAGTAAGGTGTTGTGGATCTAGAAATACTTGTGTTGAAGTTAGTGATTCCCGTAGCATGCACGTATGGTGAACCGCTATGTGATGAAATCTAAGCATCATTAGTATATTGATTGTCATCCTTTGCGTGGCGGTCGGGATCGGGCGATGGTTTATACCTACCAACCCTTCCCCCAGGAGTATGCGTTGAATGCTTTGTTTCGATTACTAAAAAACATTTGCAACAAGTATATGAGTTCTTCATGACTAATGTTGAGTCCATGGTTTAGATGCACTTTCACCTTCCACCATCACTATCTTCTTAGTGTCGTGCAACTTTCGCCGGTGCACAAAACCCACCACTAGCCTCCCTCAAAACAGTCACCATACCTACCAACTGTGGCTTTTTCAAAGTCTTTCCGAGATATATTGCCATGCAACTACCACCATGATGTGTGCCACCATGTCTGCATTGCCTTTGCATGATCGTAAGATAGCTAGCATGATGTTTCCATTGATGTCTATGCCATGCTAGATCATTGCCGCGGTACACTACCGAAGGCATTCCATATAGAGTCATAGTTGCTCTAGGTTTTGGGTTGAAAGTCTGATGATCATCATTATTGGATCATTGTCCCATGTGAGGAAATAAAAGAGGCCAAAGAAGCCCATAAAAAAGAGGCCAAAGAGCCCACCAAAATTAAAATTAAAAAAAATGAGAGAAAAAGAGAGAAGGGACAATGCTACCACTTTTTCCACACTTGTGCATTTTGAGCACCATGATCTTCATGATTGAGAGTCTCTCGTTTTGTCACCACCATATAGCTAGTGGGAAATTCTCATTATATAACTTGGCTTGTATATTCGAATGATAAGCTTCCTCAAAATTGCCTTAGGTCTTCATGAGCAAGCAAGTTGGATGCACACCCACTAGTTTTCTTTAAGAGCTTTCACATACTTGTAGCTCTAGTGCATCATTTGTATGGCAATCCCTACTCATTCACATTGATATCTATTGATGAGCATCTCCACAGCTCATTGATATGCCTAGTTAATGTGACTATCTTCTCCTTTTTGTCTTGCAACCCCCACCACATTCCACACCATCTATAGTGCTATAACCATGGCTCACGCTCATGTATTGCGTGAGAGTTGAAAATGTTTGAGAAAGTAAAGGTGTGAAACAATTACTTGACCAATACCGGGGTTGTGCATGATTTAAGCTCATTGTGCAATGATGATAGAGCATAGCCAGACTATATGCTTTTGTAGGGATAACTTTCTTTTGGCCTTGTTATTTTGAAAGTTCATGATTACTTTGCTAGTTTGCTTGAATTATTATTGTTTCCACGTCAATAGCAAACTATTGTTTTGAATCTAATGGATCTGAACATTCACGTCACATAATAGGAATTACAAAGGACACCTATGCTAGGTAGCATGAAAGCATCAAAAATTCATTCTTATCACTTCCCTACTCGAGGACGGGCAGGAGCTAAGCTTGGGGATGCTTGATACGTCTCAAACGTATCTATAATTTTTTATGTTTTCACGTTGTTATCTCGTCTTCTTTGTATGTTTTATGTACCTTTTTCTATCTTTTTGGGACTAACTTATTAATTCAGTGCCAAATGCCAGTTCCTGTTTTTTCCGTGTTTTTTACTCTTTTCAAATCTGATTTTGGAACGGAGTCCAAACGGAAGAAAAACCCCGAAATGATTTTTTCCCGAATGGAAGACGTCCAGGGGGCTTTTGGGCCAAGCCAGGTGGGCTCCAGGGAGCCCACAAGCCCCCACTCCGCCACTAGGGGGAGGCGGCGGTGGGCAGGCTTGTGGCCTCCCTGGCCGCCCCCTGACCTATGTTTTTGGCCTATAAATTCCCAAATATTCCGCAAAAAATCAGGGGAGCCTCGAAAATACTTTTCCACCGCCGCAAGCTTCCGTTTCCACGAGATCTCATATGGAGACCCTTCCCGGCACCCTCCGGAGGGTACTTTGGAGTTGGAGGGCTTCATCATCATCATCATCGCCCCTCCAATGACTAGTGAGTAGTTCACTTCAGACCTACGGGTCCGTAGTTAGTAGCTAGATGGCTTCTTCTCTCTCTTGGATCTTCAATACAAAGTTCTCCATGATCTTCATGGAGATCTATCCGATGTAATCTTCTTTGGCGATGTGTTTGTCGAGATCCGATGAATTGTGGACTTGTGATCAGATTATCTATGATATATATTTGAGTCTTTGCTGATTTCTTAGATGCATGATTTGATATCCTTGTAAGTCTCTCCGAGTCTTGGGTTTTGTTTGGCCAACTAGATCTATGATTCTTGCAATGGGAGAAGTGCTTGGTTTTGGGTTCTGTCATGTGGTGACCTTTCCCAGTGACAGTAGGGGCAGCAAGGCACACATCAAGCAGTTGCCATCAAGGGTAAAAAGATGGGGTTTTTATCATTGGTTTGAGATTATCCCTCTACATCATGGCATCTTGCTTAAGGCGTTACTCTGTTCTTATGAACTTAATACACTAGATGCATGCTGGATAGCGGTTGACGTGTGGAGTAATAGTAGTAGATGCAGAAAGTATCGTCTACTTGTTTCGGATGTGTTGCCTATAGAAATCATCATTGCGTAGATATCGTCACGACTCTGCACAGTTCTATCAATTGCTCGACAGTAATTTGTTCACCCACCGTCTACTTCCTTTCATGAGAGAAGCCACTAGTAAACACTACGGCCCCCGGGTCTATTCAGATCCATCGTTTACATCTCCGCTTTTACTTTGCTTTGTTACTTTGATGCTTTCAGTTCTCACTTGGCAAACAATCTATAAGGGATTGACAACCCCATCATAGCGTTGGGTGCAAGCTTTTTTGTCTGTGCAGGATCTTGAGATACTCTTCCGCCGGATTAATACCTTGGTTCTCAAACTGAGGGAAATACTTACCGTAGCTGTGCTACATCACCCTTTCCGCTTCGAGGGAACACCAACGCAAGGCTCCAAGGCCACAGGCGAAATCCTTTGCATACTTGCCTAGGAAGTCTCTTAAGGCGTAGCCATAGCTGAAGGATTCCTGGTGTCGTCGACACAACTATTTCTGGCGCCGTTGCAAGGGTTACATAGCAAACATCAGCAAGCAAGTTGGATGCACACCGACTAGTTTTCTTTAAGAGCTTTCACATACTCTTAGCTCTAGTGCATCATTTGTATAGCAATCCCTACTCATTCACATTGATATCTATTGATGAGCATCTCCGCAACTCATTGATATGCCTAGTTAACGTGACCATCTTCTCATTTTTTGTCTTGCAACGTCCACCACACTCCACACCACTTATAGTGCTAAAACCATGGCTCATGCTCATGTATTGCGTGAGAGTTGAAAAGGTTTGAGAAAGTAAAGGTGTGAGACAATTACTTGGCCAATACCGGGGTTGTGCATGATTTAAATTCGTTGTGCAATGATGATGGAGCATAGCCAGACTATATGCTTTTGTAGGGATAACTTTCTTTTGGCCTTGTTATTTTGAAAGTTCATGATTACCTTGCTAGTTTGCTTGAATTATTATTGTTTCCACGTCAATAGCAAACTATTGTTTCGAATCTAATGGATCTGAACATTCATGTCACATAAGAGGAGTTACAAAGGATATATATGCTAGGTAGCATGATAGCATCCAAAAATTCATTATTTATCACTTCCCTACTTGAGGACGAGCAGGACTTAAGCTTGGGGATGCTTGATACGTCTCAAACATATCTATAATTTTTGATGGTTTCATGTTGTTATCTTGTCATCTTTGGATGTTTTATGTACCTTTTATATCTTTTTTGGGACTAACTTATTAATTCAGTGCCAAGTGACAGTTCCTATTTTTTCTGTGTTTTTGGCTCTTTTCAGATCTGATTTTGAAATGGAGTCCAAACGGAATAAAATCCCCGAAATGATTTTTTCCCATACGGAAGAAGATCTCATCTGGAGACCCTTCCCGGTGCCCTGCCGGAGGGGACTTTGGAGGTGGAGGGCTTCTACATCAACATCATCGCCCCTCCAATGACTCGTGAGTAGTTCACTTCAGACCTACGGGTCCGTAGTTAGTAGCTAGATGGCTTCTTCTCTCTCTTGGATCTTCAATACAAAGTTCTCCATGATCTTCATGGAGATCTATCCGATGTAATCTTCTTTGGCGGTGTGTTTGTCGAGATCCGATGAATTGTGGACTTGTGATCAGATTATCTATGATATATATTTGGGTCTTTGCTGATTTCTTATATGCATGATTTTATATCCTTGTAAGTCTCTCCGAGTCTTGGTTTTTTTTGGCCAACTAGATCTATGATTCTTGCAATGGGAGAAGTGCTTGGTTTTGGGTTCTTACCATGTGGTGACCTTTCCCAGTGACAGTAGGGGCAGGAAGGCACACATCGTGTAGTTGCCATCAAGGGTAACAAGGTGGGCTTTGTCGTAGATATGAGATTGTCAATCTACATCATGTCATCTTGCTTAAGGCATTACTCTGTTCTTTTGGACTTAATACACTAGAAGCATGCTGGATAGCGGTCGACGTGTGGAGTAATAGTAGTAGATGCAGAAACTATCGGTCTACTTGTTTTGGACATGATGCCTATAGATATAATCATTGCCATAGATGACGTCACGACTTTGAGCGGATCTATCCATTGCTCGACAATAATTTGTTCACCCACCGTCTACTTGCTTTCATGAGAGAAGCCACTAGTAAACACTACGGCCCCCGGGTCTATTCACACCTATCATTTCCACTTTCGCTTTTACTTCGCTTTGTTACTTTGTTGCATTCAGTTCTCACTTGGCGAACAATCTATAAGGGATTGACAACCCCTTCATAGTGTTGGGAGCAAGCTTTTTGTGTTTGTGCAGGCACTTGTGATACTCCTTCATTGGATCGATACCTTGGTTCTCAAACTGAGGGAAATACTTACCACCGCTGCGCTACATCACCCTTTCTGCTTCGAGGGAACACCAATGCAAGGCTCCAAGGCCACGGGGGAAATCCTTTGCATATTAGCCTAGGAAGTCCCTTAAGGCGTAGTCGTAGCTGAAGGATTCCTGGTGCCGTTGCTGAGGAGTACCAAGACAAGAACAGTATCCCGTCAACACGACTATTTCTCGCGTCGTTGGAAGGTCTTTGTTGCAGTAGCACGCCTCCACCTCCCCAATCGGAGGAGGAATCCTCCTCTTGGGACGCCGCCGGCTAACCCTATGGGTTTTACCTAGGGCGCCACCACTTCCCTCCCTCCTATATATAGTGGACACGAGAGAGGGAGCCGACTCTAAGCCACAGCGCACATCTCTCTCCCTCGACTAGTTCGTTCCACCTCAAGATCGATTCGGTAGCGCATGGCGAAGCCCTGCCGGATCAGCTCCACCAACATTGTCGCCATGTCGTCATGATGTTGGAGAATTCATCTACCTCTCCGGTCCCTCTGTCTAGATCAAGAAGGCGGAGATCGTCATCGATGTGTACGTGTGTTTAACGCGAAGGTGTCGTCCGTTCAGCACTAGATCGTGATTGGATCGTGGGACGTCTTGCGATTTCGATTGCGAAAACGTTCGACTTCACCAAGCGCGTTTCTTACGCTTCCCGCTCAGCGATCTACAAGGGTATGTGGATCCGATGTCTCCTCTCATAGATGGCCATCATCATGGATAGATCTTGTATGTGCGTAGGAAAAAAATTCCATTCCCATGCAACGTTACCCAACAGTGGCATCATGAGATAGGACTATGAGTAGATGACATCTCGATTAGAACACAAAGGAGTTTTTGGGCATTGATATTTAGATTGCTTCCCTCCTTAGTCGTTTCTTGATTCGGCGGTATTGTTGGATGAAGCGGTCCGGACCAACCTTACTCGTCCACGTACGAGAGACCGATTCCGTGGAATGACATGCAACTTGTTGCATAATGATGGCTGGCGGGTGTGTGTCTCTCCTATTTTAGTTGAATCGGATTCGACAGAGGAAGCCCTTGTAGAAGGTTAAATAGCAACTTGCATATCACTGTTGTGTTTTTTGCGTAGGTAAGAAGTGTTCTTACACATAGCAGCCACGTAAAATATGCAACAACAAATTAGAGGTCGTCTAACTTGTTTTTGCACGGTATGTTGTGATATGATATGGCAAAATACATTATAATATATTTTTGATGTATGATATGATCATGTTGTAATAGTTAATATCGACTTGCATGTCGATGCTATGGCAACCGGCAGGAGCCATAGGGTTGTCTTTAATTATTGTATGACCTTCGTGTCACTCATTAAGCGCTAGGTAATGCTTTACTTTATAGCTAGATGGTAGGAATAGTAGTAGAATCATGGTTGGCGCGACAACCTTGATGGCAGCACGATGATGGAGATCATGGTGTGGTGCCGGTGACGATGGAGATCATGTCGGTGCTTTGGACATGGAGATCGAAAGCACAAGATCATGGCCATATCATGTCACTTATGATTTGCATGTGATGTTAATCCTTTTTATGAACCTTGTTTTGCTTAGAACGATGATAGCGTTATAAGGTGATCCCTCACTAAAATTTCAAGATAAACTTATGTTTTCCCCGAGTGTACACCATTGTTAAAGTTCGTCGTTTCGAGACACCACGTGATGATTGGGTGTGATAGACTCTACGTTCACATACAACGGGTGCAAGACAGTTTAGCACATGCGGAACACTCGGGTTAAACTTGACGAGCCTAGCATGTACAGACATGGCCTCGGAACACAAGAGACCGAAAGGTTGAACATGAGTCATATAGTTGATATGATCAACATGAAGATGTTCATATTTGAAACCAGCTCATCTCACGTGATGATCAGACTTGGGTTGGTGAATTTGGATCATGTGAAAATCTAATGACTAGAGGGATGTCAATTTGAGTGGGAGTTTTAAATATGATTAACTAAACTCATTATCTTGAACAATAGTCTAAGTAATCTTTGCAAATTTTATGTTGTAGATCAATGGTTGTGCAGTAGCACCCCTAAATTTTAATGCGTTCCTAGAGAAAGCTAAGCTGAAAGATGATGGGAGCAACTTTGTAGACTCGTCCGTAATCTGAGGCTTGTCCTCATGGTTTCCCGAAAGAGTTATGTCCTTGCTACACCGCTTGGTGATCCCCCCCCTTCCCGGTCGCTGAAGACGTTATGAACGTGTGGCAGTCGCATATGGATGACTACTCAGTAGTTCAATGTCCGCTTTTGTATGGCTTAAACCGAGAGTTTAAAGACATATTGAACATCACAGAGCATATGAGATATTCCAGGAGTTGAAGTTTATCTTTGAGAAAAATGCCTGGATTGAGAGATATGAGACCTCCGATAAGTTAAATGCTTGCAAGATGGAGGTGAACGGGTCTGTCAGTGAGCATGTACTCAGAATGTCTGGGTATGCCAACCGTCTGGCTGAGTTGGGAATTGTTCTCCCGCTAGAGGCGATCACTAACAGAGTTCTTCAATCACTACCACCTAGCTATAAAAGCTTTGTGAAAAACTACAACATGCGAGGGATGAATAAATCAGTCATTGAGTTGTTTGCGATGCTAAAAGTCGTTGAGTCAGAAATCCAGAAGGAACATCAAGTGTTGACGGTGAGTAAAACCACCAGTTTCAAGAAAAATGGCAAGCGCAATAAACATAACTTCAAGAAGAGTGGCAAAGTTGTTTCCCCTCCCGTGAAGAAAACCAAGGTTGGACCCAAGCCAGAAACTGAGTGCTATCATTACAATGGGACTGGTCAATGGAAGCGGAACTGCTCCAAGTATCTGGCCGACAAGAAGGCGGCCAGCACCAAACAAGGTATATATGATATACATGTTATTGATGTGTACCTCACCAGCTCTTGTTAGAGTGTCTGAGTATTTCATACCGGTTCAGTTGCTCACATTTGCAACTCAGAGCAGGAACTACGGAATAGATGGAGGTTGGCGAAGGACGAAGTGACGATGCGCGTGGGAAATGTTCCAAGGTTGATGCAATCGCCGTCGGCACGCTCTCACTTCAATTACCATCAAGATTAGTGATGAACCTGAATAATTGTTATTTAGTGTCCGCGTTAAGCATGAACATTATATCTGGATCTTGTTTATTGCGAGATGGTTACTCATTTAAATCAGACAATAATGGTTGTTATATTTATACGAGTAATATCTTTTATGTTCATGCACCCAATGTGAGGGGTTTATTCTTATTGAATCTCAATAGTAATGACACACATGTCTGTAACATTGATGCCAAAAGATGTAGAGTTGATAATGATAGTACCACTTTCTTATGGCACTGCCACTTAGGTCATATTGGTGTAAAGCGCGTGACGAAACTCCATGCAGATGGACATTTGGAGTCACTTTATTTTGAATGACTTGACACATGTGAACCATGCCTCATGGGCAAGATGACCAAAACTCCGTTCTCTGGAACAATGGAGAGAGCAAGTGACTTGTTGGAAATCATACATACTCATGTGTGTGGTCTGATGAGCATTGAGGTGTACGGTGGATATCGTTATTTTCTCACCTTCACCGATGACTTAAGCAGATATGGTTATATTTACTTAATAAAACACAAGTCTGAAACGTTTGAAAAGTTCAAGCAATTTCAGAGTGAAGTAGAGAATCATCATAACAAGAAGATCAAATTCCTACGATCTGATCGAGGAGGAGAATATCTGAGTTATGAGTTTGGCACTCACTAAAGACAATGTGGAATTATTTCACAGTTAACGCTGCGTGGAATATCCTAACGAAATGGTGTGTTTGAATCTCGTAATCGTACTTCATTGGATATGGTGCGTTCTATGATGTCTCTTGCCAATTTGTCGATATCATTTTGGGGTTATCCATTAGAGACAGTTGCATTCACTTTAAATAGGGCACCATCAAAATCCATTGAGACGACGCCATATGAACTTTGGTTTGGTAAGAAACCAAAACTGTTGTTTCTTAAAGTTTGGGACTGTGATGCTTATGTCAAAAAACATCAGCCTGAAAAGCTAGAACCCAAAGCGGAGAAATGTGTCTTCGTAGGATACCCAAAAGAGATAGTTGGGTACACCTTCTATCTCAGATCCAAAGGCAAAGTGTTTGTCGCTAAAAAACAGCACATTTCTTGAGAAAGAGTTTCATGAATTGAGTGGCAGGAAGATAGAACTTGATGAGGTTATTGAACCTTTTCTTCAACCGGAGAGTAGGGCAGCACAGAAAGTTGTTTGTGTGGAGCCTACATCAATTGAAGAGGAAGATATTGATGATGATCATGAAGCTTCGGATCAAGTTGTTATCGAACCTCGTAGGTCGACAAGGGCACGTACTACTCCTGAGTGGTACGGTAACCATGTCTTATCAATCATGTTGTTGGACAACAATTTACCTACAAACAATGGAGAAGCGATGGTGGGCCCAGATTCCAACAAATGGTTAGTGGCCATGAAATTCAAGATATGATCCATGTATGAAAACAAAGTGTGGACTTTTGAAGTATTACCTGAAGAGCGAAAGGCCATTCAGAATAAATGGATCTTTAAGAAGAAGACGGACGCCGACGGCAATGTCACCGTCTATAAAGCTCGACTTGTGGCAAAAGGTTTTTTCACAAGTTCAAGGAGTTGGCTATGATGAGACTTTCTCACGAGCAGCGATGCTTAAGTCCATCAAAATCATGTTAGCAATAGCTGCATTTTTCGATTATGAAATTTGGCAGATGGATGTCAAATCTTCATTCCTTAACGGTTTCCTTAAGGAAGAGTTTTATATTATGCAACCGTAAGGTTTTATCGATCCAGAGAATGCTAACAAAGTATGCAAGCTCCAGCAACCCATTTATGGACTGGTGCAAGCATCTCGGAGTTTGAATCAGCGTTTTAATGAGGTGATCAAGGCGTTTGGGTTTATATAAATTTACGAAGAAGCTTGTATTTACAATAAAGTATAGAATTTCTAATATTGTATGTGGATGGCATATTGCTGATTGGAAACTGTTAGGGCATATTTCTCCATATGTAGTTTTGGTAACTGATGACAATCCCTATGTAATAATGGTTGCCTTAAGTTACATTTGAAGGATTTTTCCATAGGCACTTCTTGAAGTAAATCTATTGATTTCAAGAATTTTATATGATGACCAAGGTGGTATTCAATGTATTATCCAAAGAGTGGTCATAAAGACTCAAGGTTGACCAAGACTAAGTCAAAGAGTAAATCAAGTTGATCGGCACACAAAGCGTACAAGATGTACTGAGAGGGACAAAGTGATCCCATGGTACGGTAAGCATTGTCCATTATGCTTTTGTGTACTAAACCATGGTCTTCATGAGAGTTCTATGTGGGGTTAGGTCTGTTTCCATGGGCTTGCATCAAGAGGAAGATCTCATTGAACCCATGAAGGATGATATCAAGTGGTGATTGTCGTCAAGATTGCGGTGTGCAAGTTCAAGCGGAGCATCATGAAGATATCATGTTTGAAGCTTGTCGTTCAATGTGGTCCCAATTGACTTGTGAAGATGTACTAAAGAGTGGTTCACCCATAGTGGGATCTGGGGGAGCAATTTACTAGTCTTCATCAAGCCAACGCAATCAAGAAAGGTCGTCCATCTTGACGAAGCAAGATCATCATTATCTAGCTCAAGAGGACTAGGTGCAAGGTATAGGTTTGCCCTTGATAGGTTTTTCTATCTTAGGATAGACTGACGTGCTATCAAGGGGGGATCTCAAGTGAGTAGCTTGATCGTATCGTTCGTTGAGAGCTCAAACCATTTGCATCCTTGCATCATATTTTTTGGTTCTTGTTTGGTGTTTCTCTTTGTGAGTTTTCGAGCTTATGGTCATCTTCAGGACAAGCTCGAGTCCATATGCATCTTCTATGATGTTTTCGATGTTGGAAGTTTTTGCTAGTTCTTCATTCATAAAGGTCTCACATCTCTATATCATTGAAAAATTTCATAACCGCATGTTCTTAAGATTTCCCGCCGCTGTTTGGATAGCTCTTGTCGTTCTGAATCCAGCAAGCTTGAGTTTTCTCAATTTGGAGCTCATATGCAAAAGTTATTGCAGTTCTGGTTTTTCATGTTCTCTTCCTGACTGATCAGTTGTACCGCTGCCATGGGCAGTTGTACCGCTCAACCCCCGGGTGCTTGTACTGGCCCACCACCGGTCCACAACCGGTCACGGCTCTGTTTAGGTGCGGTAGTTGGGCGATGGTGGCCATGTTGTACCGCTATATTAAATAGAGTCGATACTACCGGTGTTCCAAGTGTTGGAAATGTGCCCTACAGGAAATAATAAATTAGTTATTATTATATTTCCTTGTACATAATAATCATTTATTATACATGCTAGAATTGTATTGATTGGAAACTCAAATACATGTGTGGATACATAGACAACACATTGTCCTTGTGAGCCTCTAGTTGACTAGTTCGTTGATCAAAGATGGTCAAGGTTTCCTGGCCATAGGCAAGTGTTGTCACTTGATAACGGGATCACATCATTGGGAGAATGATGTAATGGACAAGACCCAAACTATAAACATAGCATATGATCGTGTCAGTTTATTGTTACTGTTTTCCGCATGTCAATGAATTTGTTCCTATGAGCATGAGATCATGCAACTCCCGGACACCGGAGGAATACCTTGTGGGTTATCAAATGTCGCAACATAATTGGGTAACTATAAAGGTGCTCTAGAGGTATCTCCAAAGGTGTCTGTTGGGTTGGCATGGATCAAGACTGTGATTTGTCACTCCGTGTGGCGGAGAGGTATCTCGGGGCCCACTCGGTAATACAACATCACAATAAGCCTTGCAAGCAATGTGACTAAGAAGTTAGTCATGTGATCTTGTATTACAGAACGAGTAAAGAGACTTGCCGGTAATGAGATTGAACTAGGTATAGAGATACCGACGATCGAATCTCGGGCAAGTAACATACCAAAGGACAAAGGGAATAGTATACGGGATTAACTGAATCCTTTACATAGAGGTTCAACCGATAGAGATCTTCATAGAATATTGATGTTTGTTGTGTATCCCTTGCAACGGCGCCAGAAATAGTTGTGTCGACGGCACCAGGAATCCTTCAGCTACGGCTACGCCTTAAGGGACTTCCTAGGCAAGTATGCAAAGGATTTCCCCCGTGGACTTGGAGCCTTGCGTTCGTGTTCCCTCGAAGCGGAAAGGGTGATGTAGCACAGCGAGGGTAAGTATTTCCCTCAGTTTGAGAACCAAGGTATCAATCCAGCGGAAGAGTATCTCAAGATCCTGCACAAACACAAAAGCTTGCACCCAACGTTATGAAGTTTTCGTATCCCTTTGGATAACTACCCCTTTTGAGACTACTTTCAAAGCATAGATCAACTACCAAGCCACGCACCGCTGTTCTCTAAAAGATATAAGTGAAGCACATAGAGCAAAAGTATCTAGCTCAAAAGATATAAGTGAAGCACATGTGAGCTGAATTGTCTACCAAAAGATATAAGTGAAGCTCGACAAAATCACGGTGTGTGCATGTCTCTCTCTAGGTGTGCAGCAAGGATGATTGTGACACAACAACAAAAAAGACTCCTACGATACAAGACGCTCCAAGCAAAAACACATAACATGTGGTGAATAAAAATATAGCCCCAAGTAACGTTACCGACGGATTGAAGACGAGAGAGGGGATGCCTTCCCGAGGCCTCCCCAAGCTTAGGCTTTTACGGCATCCTTGAATTTCTTGGGGTGCCTTGGGCATCCCCAAGCTTGAGCTCTTGCCACTCTTTATCTCTTTGTCCATAAGAACTTCACCCAAAACTTGAAAACTTCACAACACAAAACTTAAACAAAAACTTGTGATAACATTAGTACAAGAAAGCGAACCACCACTTCCTTAGGTACTGTAGCAAACTTAAATTCTACTTGTGCTGATGTTGGGTTACTGTACTTTCAACCTTCCATGGCTAATACCCCCCAATACTATCCATAGTTTCATCAAAATAAGCAACCAACACAACAAAAACAGAATCTGTTAACAGCAGACCAGTCTGTAGCAATCTGTATATTTCGTATACCTGTGGTACTTCAAAAATTCTGAAACATTGCGACAGTCTTAAGAATTTGCGTAGAAATCAGCAGCAAAAAGAACCAACTAAAAATCTCTTACAGAATAAAAATGAAAATTCTTTTCGTGAGCATAAAGTTTCTGTCTTTTGCAGCATGACCAAACGATCATCCTCAAGACTAATCATAACGGTTTTGCTTGGCACAAACACAAAAAAGAAACACAAAAAACACAATCATAACATAATTATGAAAGTATGGAAAACACAAAACATAAATAAAAAGGATAGATTCGTTGGGTTGCCTCCCAACAAGCGCTTTTGTTTAACGCCCTTAGCTAGGCATTGAATGATGCTCTCACAAAAGCCAAGAATTGAAGCACAACGAGAGCATCCTAAAGCATGTGAAAACCACATCTAAGTCTAACATACTTCCTGTGCATAGGCATTTTATAGGTAAACAGATTGTCAAGACAACCAATAGTTGCCAGATGCAAGGAAGAAGAAAGAGACAATAGCAATCTCAACATGACGAGAGGTAATTTGGTAACATGAAAGTTTCTACCAAAATATTTTCCTCTCTCATAGAAATTACATGTGGGATAATATTCAAATTCAGCAATATAGCTATCCCATAGGATATTCTTTTCATGATCCACATGCATGCAAAGTTGACGCTCTTCAAAAGTAGTGGGATTATCATCAACCAAAGTCATGACATCTCCAAACCCACTTTCAGTATCATTGCAAATATCATATTCATCATGAGGTTTAAACAAATTTTCAAGATCATAAGAAAGATCATCACCCCAATCATGATTATTGCAATAAGTGGTGGTCATAGCAAAACTAGCATCCCCAAGCTTAGGGTTTTGCATAATTTTAGCATGATTGTCACTAATAGGATTTATAGTGAAACCATTGCAATCATGCTTTTCATTCAAGGAGCCCTCGTGAATCACTTCATGAATTTCTTCCTCACAATTTTCAGATTCACGCATCTTAGGCAAAACTCCAAAGAAATAGTCAATTGCCCTCAACTCACTAGCAATTTGTTCCACACGAGTGGGTCTCTTAAAGAGACTAGCAAGTGCATGAGGATCCATATCACTAGATTTTCGGCAAGCGAAGATGCAAGCATAATGAGGGCACATGGCACACAAGCGAGCGAGAAAACCGGCAGAGAGAAACGGCAAAGGCAAATGAAAACGGCGAAGGAGAAAGGCAAATGAAAACGGCAAACGTGAAGTGGGGGAGAGGAAAAGGAGAGGCAACTGGCAACAAAAGTAAATGCAAGAGAAGAGTTTGTGAGACCTACTTGGATAGATCTTGATTTCTCCTCCCCGACAACGGCGCCAGAAATACTTCCGATGTTTGTTGTGTATCCCTTGCAAAGGTGCCAGAAATAGTTGTGTCGACGGCACCAGGAATCCTTCAGCTACGGCTACGGCTTAAGGCACTTCCTAGGCAAGTATGCAAAGGATTTCCCCCGTGGACTTGGAGCCTTGCGTTGGTGTTCCCTCGAAGCGGAAAGGGTGATGTAGCACAGTGACGGTAAGTATTTCCCTCAGTTTGAGAACCAAGGTATCAATCCGGCGGAAGAGTATCTCAAGATCCTGCACAAACACAAAATCTTGCACCCAACGCTATGAAGGGGTTATCAATCCCTTATAGATTCTTTGCGAAGTGAGAACTGAAAGCAACAAAGTAATAAAGCAAAGTAAAAGTGGAGATGTAAACGATGGATGTGAATAGATCCGGGGGCCGTAGTGTTTACTAGTGGCTTCTCTCGTGAAAGCAAGTAGACGGTGGGTGAACAAATTACTGCCGAGCAATTGATAGAACTGTGCAGAGTCGTGACGATATCTATGCAATGATTATTTCTATAGGCATCACGTCCGAAACAAGTAGACCGATACTTTATGCATCTACTACTATTACTCCACACGTCGACCGCTATCCAGCATGCATCTAGTGTATTAAGTCCATAAGAACAGAGTAATGCCTTAAGCAAGATGACATGATGTAGAGGGATAATCTCAAACCAATGATAAAAACCCCATCTTTTTACCCTTGATGGCAACTGCTTGATGTGTGCCTTGCTGCCCCTAGTGTCACTCGGAAAGGTCACCACATGGCAGAACCCAAAACCAAGCACTTCTCCCATTGCAAGAATCATAGATCTAGTTGTCCAAACAAAACCCAAGACTCGGAGAGACTTACAAGGATATCAAATCATGCATATAAGAAATCAGAAAAGACTCAAATATATATCATAGATAATTTGATCACAAGTCCACAATTCATCTGATCTCGACAAACACACCGCCAAAGAAGATTACATCGGATAGATCTCCATGAAGATCATGGAGAACTTTGTATGGAAGATCCAAGAGAGAGAAGAAGCCATCTAGCTACTAACTACGGACCTGTGGGTCTGAAGGGAACTACTCACGAATCATTGGAGGGGCGATGATGATGATGAAAAAGCCCTCCAACCCCAAAGTCCCCTCCGGTAGGGTGCCGGGAAGGGTCTCCAGATGAGATCTCGCGGAAACGGAAGCTTGCGGCGGCGGAAAAGTATTTTCGAGGCTCCCCTGATTTTTTGCAGAATATTTGGGAATTTATAGGCCAAATACCTAGGTCAGGGGGCGGCCAGGGAGGCCACAAGCCTGCCCACCGACGCCTCCCCCCTGGTGGCGGAGTGGGGGCTTTTGTGCTCCCTGGAGCCCACCTGGCGTGGCCCAAAAGCCCCGTGGACTTCTTCCGTTCGGGAAAAAAAAATTCGGGGTTTTTCTTCCGTTTGGACTCCGTTCCAAAATCAGATCTGAAAAGAGTCAAAAACACGGAAAAAACAGGAACTGGCACTTGGCACTAAATTGATAAGTTAGTCCCAAAAAGATATAAAAAGGTACATAAAACATACAAAGAAGGCAAGATAACAGCGTGAAAACATCAAAAATTATAGATACGTTTGAGAAGTATCAAATATGTAGGAGCCAATATGTACATCCAGGTACCGATGTTGGTTATTGACTGGGGAGTGTCTCGGGTCATGTCTGCATAGTTCTCGAACCCGCAGGGTCTGCACACTTAAGGTTCATTGATGTTTCGGTATAGTTGAGTTATATGTGTTGGTGACTGGAGTTTTGTTCGGAGTTCCGAATGACATCCGGACGTCATGAGGGTTTCTGGAATGGTCCGAAAATGAAGATTGATATATAGGATGGTCTCATTTGGTGTGTGGAAAGATTTCAGGCATTGCCGGCAGTGTACCGGGAGTGTTGAATTGGTCCCGGGTTTTCACCGGGAGGAGCCCACCCACCCGAGAGTGAGCCCAATAGTCCAAGGGTGGCGCACCAGCCCTTAGTGGGCTGGTGAGGCCAGCCCAAGTGGGCTATGGCGCTAGGAAAGGAAAACCAAAAGAAAAAAAGGGAGGTGAGAAGGAAGAGGAGGACTCCTCCTTCCCCAAACCGAATTGGAGTTGGAGTCCTCCTCCTCCTTTTGGCCGGCGCCCTTGGGGCTCTCTTGAGCCCCAAGTCTAGCCCCTCCCTCCTCCTATATATACTAGAGGTTTTAGGGTTTTTGAGACACAACTTTGCCACGTGCAACTCAAACCTGTACTTCGTAGGTTTTCCTCTAGATCGGTTTTCTGCGGAGCTTGGCCGGAGCCCTGCGGGAATAGATCATCACCATCACCGGCGCGCCATCACGCTGCCGGAGAACTCATCTACTTCCCTGCCCCTCTTGCTAGATCAAGAAGGCGGAGATCGTCATCGAGTTGTACGTGTGCGGGACGCGGAGGTGTCGTCCGTTCGGCACTTGATCGGGACAGATCGTGGGACGGATCGCGAGACGGTTCATGGGACGGATCGTGAAGATGTACCACTACATCAACTGCGTTTAATAATGCTTCCACTTAGCGTTCTACAAGGGTATGTGGATCCTATCTCCCTCTCGTAGATGAACGTCACCATGATAGGTCTTCGTGTGCGTAGGAAAAAACTTGTTTCCCATGCAACGTTCCCCAACACCAAGCGGTTGTACCGCTTGGGACTTAGCCACGCGCAGTGGCCAAGTTTCTATTTTGGTGCGGTTCTTGGGAGGTGGTTGGGCAGTTGTACCGCTATATTACATAAACTGGTTGTACTACCCGCATCACCGGTTGTACCGCCCGTGTGTATTTCTGCACATAACTAGCAGATTTGTGGGGACCTATTTAAGGGGGTCTTCTTCCCCAACGGTTCTCCATCTCTTGAGCTCATTTTGTCCCCCATTGCTGACCTTCTTAGAGTTTGCTAACTCTCAATCCCTCCAATGATTCTTGCTCCTTTTTGAGGGGAAAATAGAGACGATATCTAGATCCATATTTCCACCAATCACTTTCTCCTCTATGTGAGGGGAACCCCCTGGATCTAGTTCTTGGACTTCCTGGTGTTCTTATTTGTTCTTCCTCTCATTTTCCACCATAGCATTAGTTGTTGTGGTGGGATTTGGGAGAGAAGGACTTGGGCACTCCATGTGCCCTTGCCATTGCATTCGGCATACGTTTGAGTTCTCCATGGTGATACGTGGAAGTGAAGTGTGAGAAGCTTATTACCCTTTGGTACATGGTACCCTATAAATTGTTCTTCGTGGATTCTTTGGAGTCCTAGAAGCTTGGTGGTGCCTCGGAGCTCAATCATTGTGGTGTAAAGCTCTGGGCAAGCGTGAGGGTCTCCAATTAAGTTGTGGATATTGCCTCGAGCATTTGAGGTCACCTTGAAGCCATATGCCATTGCGGTGACGCTTTGTGACGTCGTTGTGAGCCTCCAATTAAGTTGTGGAGATTGCCCCAACCTTATTTGTACGGGTTCGGTGACCGCCCTCAAGGGTCCCTTAGTGGAATCACGACATCTTGCATCCTGCGAGGGCGTGAGGAGATTACTGTGGCCTTAGTGGCATCTTGGTGAGCATTGTTACTTCACCCCGCTCCAAACAAAGATTAGCATCCGCAAGGGTGTGAACTTCGGGATACATCGTCGTCTCTGCGTGCCTCGGTTATCTCTTACCCGAGCTCTTTACTTATGCACTTTACTTTGTGATAGCGATGTTGTTTCTTGCTATATATCTTGCTATCACTTAGTTGTTTATCTTGCTTAGCATAAGTTGTTGGTGCACATAGGTGAGCCTAGTTGTTTTAGGTTTTGTGCTTGACAAATTAAACGTTAGTTTTATTCTGCATTTGTTCAAGCCTAAACCGTAATTATTTTAAAGCGCATATTCATCCCCCCCTCTAGGCGACATCCACATCCTTTCAGAAACAATATAGATTTTCTGGGAAGCGTAAAGGATTATTTGAATAAGAGTTTTTCAATGAAGGACGTAGGAGAAGCTGCTTACATATTAGGCATCAAGATCTATAAGGATAGATCAAGATGCTTAATAGGACTTTCACAGAGCACATACCTTGACAAAGTTTTGAAGAAGTTCAAAATGGATCAGTCCAAGAAAGGGTTCTTGCCTGTATTGCAAGGTGTGAAGTTGAGTAAGACTCAATGCCCAGTGACTGCAGAGGAGAGAAAAGATGAGTGTTGTCCCCTATGCTTCAGCCACAGGCTCTATCATGTATGAAATGTTGTGCACAAAACCTGATGTCAGCCTTGCCATAAGTATGGCAGGAAGGTTTCAGAGTGATCGAGGAATGGAACACTGGACAGCGGTCAAGAATATTCTGAAGTACCTGAACAGGACTAAGGAAATGTTTATCGTGTATGGAGGTGATCAAGAGCTCTTCGTAAAGCTTTAGGTTGATGCAAGCTTTGTCACTGATCCTGATGACTCTGTCGCAAACCGGATACATATATATTCTCAATTGGGGCGCAGTAAGCTGGTGCAGTTCCAAGCAAAGCGTGGTAGCTGATTCTACATGCGAAGCGGAGTACATAGCTACCTCGGGGGCGGCTAAAGAAAGTGTCTGGATGAAGGAGTTCATGACACATTAATACGTCTCCAACATATCTATAATTTTTAATGGTTTCATGCTATTATATTGTCAAACTTTGGATGTTTTATATGCCTTTTATATCTTTTTTGGGACTAACTTATTAACTCAGTGCCAAGTGCCAGTTCGTGTTGTTTCCGTGTTTTTGACCCTTTTCAGAGGAAGATTTGAAACGAGTCCAAACGGAATAAAATCTCCAAAAATATTTTTTCCGGAACAGAAGAAGATCGGGAGACTTGAGAACCAAGGCAGGGGGTCCCCACGGACCCCACAAGCCCTCTAGCCCGGCCAGGGGGAGGCCGGGCCTCACAGGCTTGTGGGCCCCTGATACGTCCATTTTGCATCATGCTTTCATGTTGATATTTATTGCTTCTTGGGCTGTTATATTACTTGTGGTACCATATTTATGCCTTTTCTCTCTTATTTTGCAAGGATTATTTGAAGAGGGAGAATTCAGGCAGCTGGAATTCTGGACTAGAAAAGGAGCAAATCCTAGTCCACTATTCTGCACATCTCCAAATGCCCTGAAAATTTACGTGGATTTTTTCTGGAATATATTAAAAATACTGGGCGAAAGAACTACCGGAGGGGGGCCACCAGGGCCCCACAAGCTTGCCCACCGCCACCACCCCCCTGGTGGCGCAGGGCAGGCTTGTGGGCAGCCCACTGGCCCACTAGCCCCCCTCTTTTGCTATATGATGCGTGCTGACCTGGAAAAAATCATACGGGAGCTTTTTCGTGGTTTCGCCACCGCCACAGGGCGGAACTTGAGCAGATCCAATCTAGAGCTCCGGCAGGACGATCCTGCCGGGGAAATTTCCCTCCCGGAGGGGGGAATCGTCTCCATCTTCATCACCAACACTCCTCTCGTCGGAGGGGAGGCATCTTCATCAACATCTTCATCAGCACCATCTTCTCTCCAATCCCTAGTTCATCTCTTGTAACCAATCTTCGTCTCGCAACTCAGATTGGTACTTGTAAGGTTGCTAGTAGTGTTGATTACTCTTTGTAGTTGATGCTTGTTGGATTACTTGGTGGAAGAGTTTATGTTCTGATCCTTGATGCTATTCATTACACCTCTGGTCATGATTAGGATTATGTCTTGTGAGTAGTTACTTTTGTTCCTGAGGACATGGGATAAGTCATGCTGATAATAGTCATGTGAATTTGATATTTGTTCGGTATTTTCCTCTAGTGGTGTTATGTGAACGTCGACTACATAACACTTCACCATATTTGGGCCTAGAGGAAGGCATTGGGAAGTAGTATGTAGATGATGGGTTGCTGGAGTGACAAAATCTTAAACCCCAGTTTATGCGCTGCTTCGTGAGGGGCTGATTTGGATTCACTAGTTTAATGATATGGTTAGACTTTGTCTTAATTCTTCTTTTGTAGTAGCGGATGATTGCCAGAGAGGTTAATCATAAGTGGGATGCTTTTCCAAGTAAGGGCAGTACCCAAGTGTCGGTCCACCCACATATCAAACTATCAAAGTAACGAACGCTAATCATATGAACATGATGAAACTAGCATGACAGAAATTCCCGTGTGTCCTCGGGAGCGTTTTTCCTCCTATAAGACTTTGTTCAGGCTTGTCCCTTGCTACAAAAGGGATTGGGCCACTTGCTGCACCGTTGCTACTACTTGTTACTTGTTACTCTTTGCTTGCTACGTTTCACCTCGCTACACAATCACTTGTTACCTCTACTTTCAGTGCTTGCAGTTATTACCTTGCTGAAATCCGTTTATCAGAGCCTTCTCCTCCTCGTTGGGTTCGACACTCTTACTTATCGAAAGGACTATGATTGATCCCCTATACTTGTGGGTCATCAAGACTCTTTTCTGGCACCGTTGCCGAGGAGTGAAGCGCCTTTGGTAAGTGGAAATTGGTAAGGAAACACTTTTGTACTGTGCTGAAATTTATTGTCACTTGTCACTATGGAAACTCTTTCTTTGAGGAGTTTGTTTGGGGTATCTTCACCACGAACGGAAGCACGAGGAGTTTCTCCTCAACCTGAGGTACCTACTGAAAATATCTTTTATGAAATTCCTTTGGGTATGCTTGAGAAACTGCTGGCTAATCCTTTTACAGGAGATGGATCTTCACATCCAGACTTTCATCTAACCTATGTAGATGAAGTTTGTGGTTTATTTAAGCTTGCAGGTTTGCCCGAGGATGAGTTAAAGAACAAAGTCTTTCCTTTATCTTTGAAGGATAAGGCGTTGACATGGTATAGGCTATGTGATGATACTGGATCATGGGGCTACAATCGGTTGAAATTGGAAATTCATCAAAAGTTCTATCCCATGCATTTAGTACGTCGTGATCGGAACTTTATTTATAACTTTTGGCCTCGTGACAGGGAAAGCATAGCTCAAGCTTGGGGGAGTCTTAAATCAATGTTATATTCATGCCCCAATCATGAGCTCTCGAGAGAAATCATCACACAAAACTTTTATGCTCGGCTTTCTCATGAAGATCATACCATGCTTGACACTTCTTGTGCCGGTTCTTTTATGAAGAAGGATATTGATCACAAGTGGAATTTACTGGAGAGAATCAAACGCAACTCTGAAGATTGGGAACTGGAGGAAGGTAAGGACTCGGGTATGAATTTCCAGTTTGATTGCGTTAAATCTTTTGTTGAGACAAACACTTCTAGAGATTTTAGCGCTAAGTATGGACTTGACTCTGAGATAGTAGCTTCTCTTTGTGAATCTTTTGCTGCTCATGTTGATCTTCCCAAAGAGAAGTGGTTTAAATATCATCCTCCTGTAGAAAGCAACATAGCCAAAACCAATCTAGTTGAGGAGAAAATCATAGCTTTTAGTGATCATGTTGTTCCTTGTGCTTACACTGAGAAACCACCATACCCTGGTAGGATGAAGGATTATTCTAAAGCTCCAACTGTGATACGTAGGGGTTACATTAGACCACTTGCACCCCCTGAAGAGATTAAAGTTGAACCTAGTGTTGCTATTATCAAAGATCTCTTAGTCGAAAACATAGATGGGCATGTTATCAAATTCTGTGAGGACTCTGCTAGAATTGCTAAACCTCACGCGAAAGACAAGCACGGACCTATAGTTGGTCTGTCCGTTGTTTCTGTTAAGATAGGAGATCATTGTTACCATGGTTTATGTGATATGGGAGCTAGTGTTAGTGCAATACCCCGTTCTCTATATGATGAAATCGAAGATGAGATTGCACCTGCTGAGATAGAACTCATTGATGTCACTATCACGCTAGCTAATAGAGACACTATCTGCCCTTTGGGAATTGTGAGAGACGTAGAAGTCCTGTGTGGTAAGACGAATTATCCTATTGATTTCCTCGTCCTTGGTACTGCACAAGATAGCTTTTGTCCCATCATATTCGGTAGACCCTTTCTCAACACTGTCAATGCTGACATTGATTGCATTAAGCAAGCTGTCACAGTAAGTTTCGAGGGTGTGTCTCATGAATTTAACTTCTCCAAGTTTGGAAGACAACCCCATGAAAGAGAGTCGTCTGGTAGGGATGAAACCATTGCTCTTGCCTCTATTGCCGTACCTCCTACGGATCCTTTAGAGCAATATCAGCTTAAGCATGAAAATGATATGCATATGGAGGAGAGAGATGAGATAGATAGAATTGTCTTAGAACAATGTTCTATTCTCAAGAATAATCTGCCTGTTGAACTGCTTGCGGATCCTCCCCCACCAAAGGGTGATCTTGTGTTCGAGCTTAAACAGTTGCCTGATACTCTTAAGTATGCCTATCTTGATGAGAATGAGATATACCCTGTCATTATTAGTGCTCTCCTCTCAGAGCGTGAAGAGAAGAAGTTACTAAAAACTCTGAGGAAGCAGCGCGCTGCTATTGGATATACTCTTCATCTTAAGGGTATTAGTCCTACTCTATGACAGCACAAGATTAAAACCGATCCTGACTTCAAACCAGTTGCTGATCATCAAAGGAGATTAAATCCTAAGATGAAAGAGGTCGTTAGAAAAGAAATATTAAAGCTTCTAGAAGCAGGAATCATTTATCATGTTGCTCATAGTGATTGGGTAAGTCCAGTACATTGCGTACCTAAGAAGGGAGGTATCAACGTCGTTCCTAATGATAAGGATGAACTAATCCCACAAAGGATTATTACCGGCTATAGAATGGTGATAGACTTCCGGAAATTGAACAAGGCAACCAGGAAAGATCATTATCCTTTGTCGTTCATCGACCAAATTCTAGAAAGGCTATCAAAGCACACTCACTTTTGCTTTCTAGACGGTTATTCAGGTTTCTCACAAATACCTGTTGCACCATCTGATCAAGAGAAAACCACCTTCACCTGCCCTTTCGGTACCTTTGCCTATAGACGTATGCCTTTTGGCTTATGTAATGCACCTTCCACCTTCCAAAGATGTATGATGGCTATATTCTCTGACTTTTGTGAAAAGATTGTCGAGGTTTTCATGGATGACTTCTCTGTTTACGGGTCTTCCTTTGATGATTGCCTCAGCAACCTTGATCGAGTCTTACAGAGATGCGAAGAAACCAACCTCGTCTTGAATTGGGAGAAGTGCCACTTTATGGTTAATGAAGGTATCGTCTTAGTCACAAAATCTCTGAGAGAGGCATTGAAGTTGATAAGGCTAAGGTTGATGCAATTGAGAAAATGCCTTGCCCCACAGATATCAGAGGTATACGAAGTTTCCTAGGTCATGCTGGTTTCTATAGAAGGTTCATTAAAGACTTCTCTAAGATTTCTAGGCCTCTTACCAACCTCTTGCAGAAGGATGTTCCTTTTGTTTTTTATGACGATTGTGAGGAAGCCTTTGAAATACTTAAGAAGGCATTGATAACCGCACCTATTGTTCAACCACCTGACTGGAACTTGCCCTTTGAAATCATGTGTGACGCTAGTGATTATGTTGTTGGTGTTGTTCTAGGACAAAGAGTTGACAAGAAGTTGAATGTCATTTACTACGCTAGTAAAACTCTAGACAGTGCCCAAAGAAACTATGCCACTATGGAGAAGGAATTTTTAGCAGTCGTGTTTGCATGTGAAAAATCCAGATCTTACATTGTTGACTCCAAAGTCACTATTCATTGTGATCATGCTGCTATTAAGTACCTTATGCAGAATAAAGACGCTAAGCCTAGGCTGATCAGATGGGTTCTCCTGCTACAGGAATTTGATTTGCACGTCGTTGACCAAAAGGGTGCTGATAACCGTGTAGCAGATAACTTGTCTAGGCTAGAGAATGTCCTTGATGACCCACTACCTATTGATGATAGCTTTCCTGATGAGCAATTAAATGTCATCCGCACTTCACTTAGTGCATCGTGGTATGCCGATTATGCAAACTATATCGTAGCCAAATACATACCACCAAGTTTCACCTATCAACAAAAGAAGAAATTCTTCTTTGATTTGAGACACTAATTTTGGGATGATCCTCACCTTTATAAGGAAGGAGTAGATGGTGTTATTATACGTTGTGTGCCTGAACATGAATAGGGACAGATCTTGCAGAAGTGTCATTCCGAAGTCTACGGAGGACACCACGCTGGAGATAGAACTGCCCATAAGGTATTGCAATCAGGTTTCTATTGGCCCACTCTCTTCAAGGATGCTCGTAAGTTTGTCTTGTCTTGTGACGAATGCCAAAGGATAGGGAACATCAGTAAGCATCAAGATATGCCTATGAACTATTCACTTGTCATTGAACCATTTGATGTCTGGGGCTTTGATTATATGGGACCCTTCCCGAGTTCCAATGGGTACACTCACATCTTAGTTGCTGCGGATTACGTTACTAAGTGGGTAGAAGTTGTCCCCACTAAAACTGCTGATCACCACACCTCTATTAAGATGCTTAAAGAAGTCATATTCCCAAGATTTGGAGTCCCTAGATACTTGATGACTGATGGCGGTTCACACTTCATTCATGGTGTTTTACGCAAGATGCTAGCTAAGTATGATGTCAACCATAGAGTTGCATCTCCTTATCATCCTCAGTCTAGTGGTCAAGTGGAGTTGAGTAATAGGGAGATCAAGTTGATCCTACAAAAGATCGTCAATAGGTCTCGAAAGAACTGGTCTAGCAAACTTGACGATGCACTATGGGCTTATAGGACTGCTTATAAGAATCCCATGGGCATGTCACCGTATAAAATGGTTTACGGTAAGGCCTGTCATTTACCTCTTGAGCTGGAACACAAAGCTTATTGGGCAATCAAACAGCTCAACTTTGATTTCAAACTTGCCGGTGAGAAGCGGTTGTTTGATATCAGCTCGTTGGATGCATGGAGAGCCCAGGCATATGAGAATGCCAGGTTGTTCAAGGAAAAGGTTAAGATATGGCACGATAAACGAATACAGAAACGAGAGTTCAATGTAGGTGATTATGTCTTGCTATACAATTCTCGTTTGAGATTCTTTGAAGGCAAGCTTCTCTCTAAATGGGAAGGTCCCTATGTTGTCGAGGAAGTATATCATTCCGGTGCCATCAAAATCAATAACACGGAAGGAAATTTTCCTAGAGTGGTAAATGGGCAAAGAATCAAGCATTACATCTCTCGTAACTCCCATAAATGTTGAGACCAATATCATCAATGTCATAACTCGAGAGGAGTACATAAGGGATGTTTATCAGCCTGTTTCAGACCCTGAAAACGAAGATGTATCTGTTTCGGCAGGAAATTGGACTCCGATACTTTTCCAATAGGAAATTTCCTCAGTTTTGGAATTTTTGGAAAAATATAAAAATAAAAAGCAGTCCGGAGAGCAAACGAGGAGGCCACAAGGGCCCACACTGCTACCACCCCCCTGGTGGCGGTGGGCAAGCTTCTGGGTACCTCGTGTGCCTCCCGGACTCCGTTTTCTTGCGGAGAACTCCTTCTGGCCCAAAAAAAATCAATACTTAGTTGCCCGAAGGTTTTGATCTCTGTATCGTGCAGTTTTCCTCTATTTTCGTTTCGAGCTTGTTTCTGCCGCACATCTAGATCATCATGACTTCCCCAAACGCTCCTAAGGACAAGATCTTCGAGAAGGTCATGAATCCCTACCTCACGGAAGTGCTGAAACACCCTCAATCTATCAAGATGAGCGAGGGGATGTTGCACATCCGTGATGTTGAGGGGCCTAAGAAGACCGGAAGCGTGGAGACGAGGCTCGAAGCAATGGAGCAACAAGTCTTCAAGTGCCAAGGGATGGTTGAGCGTGGACTCAATGCCAACCACACGATGATCACGGAGTTCACTAGGAATCACAAGATGGATGCCATTGATATTGGGAAACACCTCTCCAGGCTTTACGATAGGGTTGACCAACTTCAGGACCAGATCTATGACTTGCAGAATCAAAACTATGAGTATGAGTACAGATTTAAATCAATAAGGTTGGCTGCAGATTTGAGGATTCCGGCGACTCGTTCATCCTGCCATGATGGAGCACCTATGCCTTGGAAGACGGAGGATCAGACTACGACAACAACACCACCATCACCACCAAAGGAAGACAACTAAGCATTGGTATGGGCAATCCCCTTGGCTTCTGCCAAGCTTGGGGGAGTTGCTCTGGTATAGTATCACCTTTATATCTTTTGCTTTTACCTTTATTTTAGTTCTTTCCTTTTCAGTTTTTATTTCTTCTTTTAGAGGAATAAGTCTTTAATTTTTAGTTTGAGTCTTTTGCTTTTGTCTCTCCCCCGATGTATTCGAGCTTGTGAGCTATATAATAAAGAGTGTCTTAGTCAAGGGCTTTGCTTTGTGCCATGATAAAAAAAGTATGAAAAGAACGATAGCATGAAAGATCATGAGACGATCTTATGGAAAGTGATAACTTCACATATGACAAGTATGATGATTGAAACTTGTTGAGAATAAATTACCATAGACCTCAGTCATTGTTGCACTTAATAAGAAGTAATAAGGAAAGAGAGGTTCACATATAGATATATCATCTTAGACACTTTTTGCAATTGTGAGCACTCGCCAAACTATTACATGCCTAGGAGTAGATGTGGGACAAGGAAGATAACATAATGAATTGTGTTTGCTTGGTTCCAAACAATGTTATCTGATTAGAGATCCCTTAGCATGTGACGATTGCTTCCACCTCATATTAACCAAAACTCCCGCACCAAGTAGAGATACTACTTGTGCATCCATAAACCTCCAAACCAGTTTTGCCATGAGAGTCCACCATACCTACCTATGGATTGAATAAGATCCTTCAAGTAAGTTGTCATCGGTGCAAGCAATAAAAATTGCTCTCTAATATGTATGATCTATTAGTGTGTGGAAAATAAGCTTTGTACGAACCTGTGATGAGGAAGACATAAAAGCGACAGACTGCATAATAAAGTTCTTTGTCACAGAGGGCAATATAAAGTGACGTTCCTCCGCACTAAGAGGACACGCATTCAAACCTCAAAAGCGCATGACAACCTCTGCTTCCCTCTGCGAAGGTCCTATCTTGTACCTTTACTTTTTACCCTTGTAAGAGTCATGGTGATCATCACCAATTCCCTTTTTGCCTTTGTCTTGGCTACCGTCACATGCTTGGGAAAGATCTATATTCATATATCAACTTGGAGTTGAGTACTTATGCTTTATTGTTGTTGACTTTACCCTTGAGGTAAAATGTTGGGAGGCAAAACTATAAGCCCCTATCTTCCTCTATGTCTAGATGAAACTTTGACACCATGAGTACCACGTGAGTTATAACAATTGTGGAAAACAAAAGAGATGATTGAGTATGTGGGTTTGCCTTACAAGCTCTTATTTGACTCTTTCTGATGTTGTGATAAATTGCAATTGCTTCAATGACTATGAACTATTGTTTGTTACTTCTCGGTAAGGTTTGATTTGTGAACTAATTGTTACTTTCCCATAAGAATCTTTATGATGTATTGTTGTCCTATGTGTGATCATGTTGCCCTCATGTCCGTATTATGTTTTATCGACACCTTCGTCCCCAAACATGTGACATGTTTATGGAACTTGGTTTTCGCTTGAGGACAAGCGAGGTCTAAGCTTGGGGGAGTTGATACGTCCATTTTGCATCATGCTTTCATGTTGATATTTATTGTTTCTTGGGTTGTTATATTACTTGTGGTACCATATTTATGCCTTTTCTCTCTTATTTTTGCAAGGATTATTTGAAGAGGGAGAATTCAGGCAGCTGGAATTCTGGACTGGAAAAGGAGCAAATCCTAGTCCACTATTCTGCACATCTCCAAATGCCCTGAAAATTTACGTGGATTTTTTCTGGAATATATTAAAAATACTGGATGAAATAACTACCGGAGGGGGGCCACCAGGGCCCCACAAGCTTGCCCACCGCCGCCACCCCCCTGGTGGCGCAGGGCAGGCTTGTGGTCATCCCACTGGCCCACTAGCCCCCCTCTTTTGCTATATGATGCGTCCTAACCTGGAAAAAATCATACGAGAGCTTTTTCGTGGTTTCGCCGCCGCCACGGGGCGGAACTTGAGCAGATCCAATCTAGAGCTCCGGCAGGACGATCCTGCCGGGGAAATTTCCCTCCCGGAGGGGGGAATCGTCGCCATCTTCATCACCAACACTCCTCTCGTCGGAGGGGAGGCATCTTCATCAACATATTCATCAGCACCATCTCCTCTCCAATCCCTAGTTCATCTCTTGTAACCAATCTTTGTCTCGCAACTCAGATTGGTACTTGTAAGGTTGCTAGTAGTGTTGATTACTCTTTGTAGTTGATGCTTGTTGGATTACTTGGTGGAAGAGTTTATGTTCAGATCCTTGATGCTATTCATTACACCTCTGGTCATGATTACGATTATGTCTTGTAAGTAGTTACTTTTGTTCCTGAGGACATGAGATAAGTCATGTTGATAATAGTCATGTGAATTTGATATTCGTTTGGTATTTTGATATGATGTATGTTGTTTTTCCTCTAGTGGTATTATGTGAACGTCGACTACATAAAACTTCACCATATTTGGGCCTAGAGGAAGGCATTGGGAAGTAGTAAGTAGATGATGGGTTGCTGGAGTGACAGAAGCTTAAACCCGAGTTTATGCGCTGCTTCGTGAGGGGTTGATTTGGATCCACTAGTTTAATGCTATGGTTAGACTTTGTCTTAATTATTCTTTTTTAGTTGTGGATGCTTGCGAGCGAGGTTAATCATAAGTGGGATGCTTGTCCAAGTAAGGGCAGTACCCAAGCGCCGGTCCACCCACATATCAAACTATCAAAGTAACGAACGCTAATCATATGAACATGATGAAACTAGCATGACAGAAATTCCAATGTGTCCTCGGGAGCGTTTTTCCTCCTATAAGACTTTGTTCAGGGTTGTCCCTTGCTACAAAAGGGATTGGGCCACTTGCTGCACCGTTGCTACTACTTGTTACTTGTTACTCTTTGCTTGCTACGTTTCACCTCGCTACACAATCACTTGTTACCGCTACTTTCAGTGCTTGCAGTTATTACCTTGCTGAAATCCGTTTATCAGAGCCTTCTGCTCCTCGTTGGGTTCGACACTCTTACTTATCGAAAGGACAACGATTGATCCCCTATACTTGTGGGTCATCAGCCCCCTGGACCTCCTCTGCCCTAGGTTTTGCGCCTATATATTCCCTAAAATCCCAGAAAAAATCAAGAGATCATCGAAAGTACTTTTCCGCCGCCGCAAGCTTTTGTCTCCACAAGATCCCATCTGGGGCACGTTCTAGTGCCCTGCCGGAGGGGGGATTCGGACATGGAGGGCTTCTTCATCAACACCATGACCTCTCCGATGATGCGTGAGTAGTTCACCATAGACCTACGGGTCCATAGCTAGTAGCTAGATGGCTTCTTCTCTCTCTTGGATCTTTAATACAAAGTTCTCCATGATCTTCATGGAGATCTATCCGATGTAATCTTCTTTTACGGTGTGTTTGTCGAGATCCGATGAAATGTGGATTTATGATCAGATTATCTATGAATCTTATTTGAGTTTCTTCTGATCTCTCTTATGCATGATTTCATATCCTTGTAATTCTCTTCGAGTTGTGGGTTTTGTTTGGCCAACTAGATCTATGATTCTTGCAATGGGAGAAGTGCTTGGTTTTGGGTTCATACCATGCGGTGACCTCACCCAGTGACAGAAGGGGTAGCGAGGCACGCATCGTGTTGTTGCCATCAAGGGTAAAAAGATGGGGTTTTCATCATTGGTTTGAGATTATCCCTCTACATCATGTCATCTTGCATAAGCCGTTACTCTGTTCGGCATGAACTCAATACACTAGATGCATGCTGGATAGCAGTCGATGTGTGGACTAATAGTAGTAGATGCAGAAAGTATCGGTCTACTTGTCTCGGACGTGATGCCTATATGTATGATCATTGCCTTAGATATCCTCATGACTTTGCGTGGTTCTATCAATTGCTCGACAATAATTTGTTTACCCACCGTGATATTTGCTATTTTGCGAGAAGCCTCTAGTGAACACTATGTCCCCCGGGTCTACTCCACACCATACTTTCATCCTTACACTTTTTCGTCGTTGCACTTTCCACCTTCAGATCTCACTTTGCAATCAATCTTGAAGGGATTGACAACCCCTTTATAGCGTTGGGTGCAAGCTCGTTTGTGTTTGCGCAGGTACTCTGGACTTGACGAGATTCTCCTATTGGATTGATACCTTGGTTCTCAAACTGAGGGAAATACTTACTGCTCCTGTGCTGCATCACCCTTTCCTCTTCAAGGGAAAAACCAACGCAAGCAAGTCTCCGTCAACGTGTCAATTTCTAGCGCTGTTGTTTGAGAATTAGCAGAAGGATTCCTGGCGCCACTGCCGGGGAAGGACTTTTGTTCCCGTAGCAGAAGAATTTCTGGCGCCGTTGCCGGGGAGGATCAAGTCAAGAACTCATCCAAGTAAGTGTCGCAAACTCATCTCTTGCATTTACTTTTTTGCCTCTCGTTTTCCTCTCCCCCACTTGTGAAAAAGACAAAAAAATTGCCTTTTTCGTTTGCCTTTCCTTTGCTTGTGTGATATGTGCCTTCAATATGCTTGCATCTTCGCTTGCTAAAAATCTAGTGATATGGATCCTCACCCACTTGCTAATCTATTTAAGAGATCCACTTATGTGGAACCAATTGCTAGTGAGTTGAGTGCACTTGACTTTCTCTATGGAGTTTTTCTTGAGATGCATGAATCTGAAAATCGTGATGAAGAAATTTATGAAATGATTCACGAGGTCTCCTTGAATGAAAAGCATGATTGCAATGATTTCATTATAAATTCTATTAATGACAATCATGCTAAAAATATGCAAACCCCTAAGCTTGGGGATGCTAGTTTTGCTATGCCCACTACTGGTTGCAATGATCATGATTGGGGTGATGATTTTTCTTATGATCTTGAAAATTTGTTTAAGCCTCATGATGAATATGATATTTGCAATATTATTGAAAGTGGGTTTGGAGAAGTCATGACTTTAGTTGATGATAATCCCACTATTTTTGAAGAGCGTCAACTTTGCATGCATGTGGATCATGAAAAGAATATCCTATGTGATAATTACATTGTCGAATTCGAATATGATCCCACATGTAATTATTATGAGGGAGGAAAATATGGTGGTAGAAACTTCAATACCACTAAATCACCTCTCGTTATGTTGAGATTGCTCTTGTCTCTTTCTTCTTCCTTGCATATGGCAACTATTGGTTGTCTTGACAATCTGTTTTCCTATAAAATGCCTATGCATAAGAAGTATGTTAGACTTAGATGTGATTTTCACATGCTTTATGATGCTCTCGTTGTGCTTCAATTCTTGTCTTTTGTGGGAGCATCATTGATTTATCAATGCCTAGCTAAGGGCGTTAAACAATAGCGCTTGTTGGGAGGCAACCCAATGAATTTATCTTTTTCTTTCTTTTTTGTTGCGTCCACACCATCATAATTCTATTGTGATTGTGTTTTTTGCGTTTCTTTTTGTGTTTGAGCCAAGCAAAACCTTTGTGACTAGTCTTTGTGAGGGTTGTTTGATCCTGCTGGAAAAGGACAGAAACTTTTCGCTCACGAGATGATTTTTCATTTTTATTCAAAAAGAGATTTGGAGTTGATTCTTTTTTCTGCTGGTTGATGTGCCTTTTTCCCAGGCACTCGTAATTTTCAGAATTTTTGAGGTAACAGAAGTATACGAAGTATACAGATTGCTACAGACTGGTATGTTTTTGACAGATTCTGTTTTTGTTGAGTGGGTTGCTTGTTTTGATGAAACTATGGATAGTATCGGGGGGTACTAGCCATGAAAAAGTGATAATATAGTAGCCCAACACCAATATAAATAGAATTCAAGTTTGCTACAGTACCTAAAGAGGTGGTAGTTTGTTTTCTTGTCCTAATATTATCACAAGTTTCTGTTTAAGTTTTGTGTTGTGAAGTTTTCAAGTTTTGGGTGATGTTCTCATGGACAATGAGATAAGGAGTGGAAAGAGCTCAAGCTTGGCGACGCCCAAGGCATCCCCAGCCAAATTCAAGGACACCAAAAAGCCTAAGCTTGGGGATGCCCCGGGAAGGCATCCCCTCTTTCGTCTTCAATCCATCGGTAACATTACTTGGAGCTATATTTTTATTCACCACATGATATGTGTTTTGCTTGGAGCGTCTTGTATCTTAGGAGTCTTTTCTTTTTGTTGTGTCACAATCATCCTTGCTGCGCACCTTTAGAGAGAGACATGCACTCATCATGATTTTGCTAGAATGCTCATCGTGCTTCACTTATATCTTTTGAGCTAGACATTTTGCTCTATGTGCTTCACTTAGATCTTTTAGAGCACGGCGGTGCATGACTTGGTAGTTGGCTTATGCTATGAAAGTATTCCCAAAGGTTATAGGTACCCAAAGAGTTTACAAAAACCTCCATCTTCATGTGCATTGAGTAGAAAGAGAAGTTTTGATTCCTCTTAGTTAGTTTTGAGACGTGGATTTGGTAATATTAAGAGCTATGTTTGTAGGGTGTTGTGAATCTAGAAATACTTGTGTTGAAGTTAGTGATTCCCATAGCATGCACGTATGGTGAACCGCTATGTTAGGAAGTTGGAGCATAATTGATCTATTGATTGTCATCCTTTGTGTTGAGGTCGGGATCGCGCGATGGTTAACACCTACAAACCCTTCCCCTAGGAGTATGCGTTTAGCACTTTGTTTCGATTACTAATAAAAACTTTTGCAACAAGTATGTGAGTTCTTCACGACTAATGTGAGTCCATGTTATAGATGCACTTTCACCTTCCACCATTGCTATCCTCTCTAGTACTGCGCAATTCTCGCCGGTGCACAAACCCACCATATGCCTTCCTCAAAACAGCCACCATACCTACCTACTATGGCATTTTCATAGCCATTCCGAGATATATTGCCATGAAATTCCCACCGTTCTGTATCATGACTTGTGTCGTCACTCTCATATTGCCATTGCATGAAGGTAAGATAGCTAGCATGATGTTCCAACGTCCTACGTCAACCTAGATCGTTGCACATCCCGGTACACTTCCGGAGGCATTTCCTATAGAGTCATCATCATTTTGAGCTTTGAGTTGTGAGTAAATAAAAGTGTGATAACCATCATTATTAGAGCATTGTCCCATGTGAGAAAAAAAAGAGGCCAAAGAGCCCAAAAAAAAGAGTCCAAGAGCCCCAAAAAAAGAGAGAAGAGAGAAAAAGAGAGAAGGGACAATACTACTATCTTTTTCCACACTTGTGCTTCATAATAGCACCATGTTCTTCATGATTGAGAGCCTCTTGCTTTGTCACTACCATATGCTAGTGGGAATCTTCATTATATAACTTGGCTTGTATATTCCAATGATGGGCTTCCTCAAATTGCCCTAGGTCTTCGTGAGCAAGCAAGTTGGATGCACACCCACTAGTTCTCCTTTTGAGCTTTCACATACTTATAGCTCTAGTGCATCCCTTGTATGGCAATCCCTACTCATTCACATTGATGTCTATTAATGGGCATCTCCATAGCCCTTTGATAAGCCGAGTTAATGTGACCATCTCTTCCTTTTTGTCTCACAACCACTACCACACTCTATTCCACCTATAGTGCTATATCCATGGCTCACGGTCATGTATTGCGAAAACAATTACTTGGCCAATACCAGGGTTGTGCATGATTTACATTAGTTGTGTGAGGATGATGGAGCACAGCCAGACTATATGATTTTGCAGGCATAACTTTCTTTGGCCTTGTTATTTTGAAAGTTCATGATTACCTTGCTAGTTTGCTTGAAGTATTATTGTTTTCATGTCAATAGCAAACTATTGTTTTGAATCTTACGGATATGAACATTCATGTCACATGAAATAAGTTGCAAAGGACAACTATTCTAGGTAGCATTCAACATCAAAAATTCAGTCTTTATCACTTCCCTACTCGAGGACGAGTAGGAGTTAAGCTTGGGGATGCTTGATACGTCTCCAACGTATCTATAATTTTTGATGGTTTCATGCTATTATCTTGTCAAGCTTTGGATGTTTTATATGCCTTTTATATATTTTTTGGGACTAACTTATTAACTCAGTGCCAAGTGCTAGTTCCTGTTTTTTACGTCTTTTTTACCCTTTTCAGAGGAAGATTTGAAACGGGGTCCAAACGGAATAAAATCCCCGAACAGATTTTTTCCAAAACAGAAGAAGATCGGGAGACTTGAGAACCAAGGAAGGGGGTCCCCAGGGACCCCACAAGCCATCTAGCCCCGGCCAGGGGGAGGCCGGGCCTCATAGGCTTATGGGCCCCCTGGACCTCCTCTGCCCTAGGTTTTGCGCCTATATATTCCCTAAAATCCCAAAAAAATCAGGAGATCATCGAAAGTACTTTTCCGCCGCCGCAAGCTTCTGTCTCCGCAAGATCCCATCTGGGGCACGTTCTGGTGCCCTGCCGGAGGGGGGATTCGTACACGGAGGGCTTCTTCATCAACACCATGACCTCTCCGATGATGCGTGAGTAGTTCACCATAGACCTAAGGGTCCATAGCTAGTAGCTAGATGGCTTCTTCTCTCTATTGGATCTTCAATAGAAAGTTCTCCATGATCTTCATGGAGATCTATCCGATGTAATCTTATTTTGCGGTGTGTTTGTCGAGATCCTATGAATTCTGGATTTATGATCAGATTATCTATGAATCTTATTTGAGTTTCTTCTGATCTCTCTTATTCATGATTTCATATCCTTGTAATTCTCTTCGAGTTGTGGGTTTTGTTTGGCCAACTAGATTTATGATTCTTGCAATGGGAGAAGTGCTTGGTTTTGGGTTCATACCGTGCGGTGACCTCACCCAGTGACAGAAGGGGTAGCGAGGCACGCATCATGTTGTTGCCATCAAGGATAAAAAGATGGGGTTTTCATCATTGGTTTGAGATTATCCCTCTACATCATGTCATCTTGCTTAAGGCGTTACTCTGTTCGTCATGAACTCAATACACTAGATGCATGCTGGATAGCGGTCGATGTGTGGAGTAATAGTAGTAGATGCAGAAAGTATCGGTCTACTTGTCTCGGACGTGTTGCCTATATGTATGATCATTGCCTTAGATATCGTCATGGCTTTCCGCGGTTCTATCAATTGCTCAACAGTAATTTGTTTACCCATCGTGATATTTGCTATTTTGAGAGAAGCCTCTAGTGAACACTATGGCCCCGGGGTCTACTCCACACCATATTTTCAGCCTTACACTTTTTCTTCGTTGCACTTTCCGCCTTCAGATCTCACTTTGTAATCAATCTTGAAGGGATTGACAACCCCTTTATAGCGTTGGGTGCAAGCTTGTTTGTGTTTGCGCAGGTACTCTGGACTTGACGAGATTCTCCTACTCGATTGATACCTTGGTTCTCAAACTGAGGGAAATACTTACTGCTCATGTGATGCATCACCCTTTCCTCTTCAAGGGAAAAACCAACGCAAGCAAGTCTCCGTCAACGTGTCAATTTCTGGCGTTGTTGTTTGAGAATTAGGAGAAGGATTCCTGGCGCCACTGCCGGGGAAGGAATTTTGTTTCCATAGCACACATCTTGGAGTTGTCCTAGTGCATTGGATTCAATGACTCTGTTCTATGACAACACTAGTGCCATTGCTCTAGCCAAGGAACCATGGTTTCACAAGAGGACGAGACACATAAAGCGATGTTTCAATTCCTTCCGAGATTACATCAAGGATGAGGTCATAAATATTTTCATAGTGCACACGGATCTAAATCTCGCAGGCCTGTTGACTAAACCTCTTCCACGAGCAAAGCACGATCAACACCAGAATTGTATGGGTGTTAGATTCATTACAATGTAAATCACATAGTGATGTGAGCGAGATTACTAACTCTAATGCCAGTGGGAGACTGTTGGAAATATGCCCTCGAGGCAATAATAAAATAGTTATTATTATATTTCTTTTGTTCAAGATAATCGTTTATTATCCATGCTAAAATTGTATTGATTGGAAACTCAGATACATGTGGGGATACATAGACAACACACTATCCGTACTGAGCCTCTAAGGACTAGCTCGTTGATCAAAGATGGTCAAGGTTTCCTGACCATAGACATGATTTTTCATTTGATAACGGGGTCACATCATTAGGAGAATGATGTGATGGACAAGACCAAAACTATGACCATAGAATGTGATCGTGCCAGTTTATTGCTATGGTTTTCTACATCTCAAGTAACTGTTTCTATGACCATGAGATCATGCAACTCCCGGGCCCACTCTAGGACCCACTCGGTAATGCAACATGACAAGAAGCATGCAAGCAATTTGACTAAGAATTTGGTCACAGGATCTTGTGTTACAAAACGAGTAAAGAGACTTGTTGTAACAAGATTGAACTAGGTATGGAGATACCGACGATCGAATCTCGGGCAGGTAACATACCGATGGACAAAGGGAACATCATACGGATTAACTTAATCCTTGACATAGAGGTTCAGCCGATAAAGATATTTGTAGAATATGTGGAAACCAATATGGACATCCAGGTCCCGCTATTGGTTATTGACCGGATAGTGTCTTGGTCACGTCTACATAGTTCTCGAACCCGTAGGGTGTGCACACTTAAGGTTCGGTGACATTTCGGTATAGCTGAATTATGTATGTTGGTGACCTAAGGTTGTTAGGAGTCCCGGATAAGATCCCGGACGTCACGAGGAGTTCCGGAGTGGTTCGGAGACTAAGATTTATATATAGGAAGGACGAATGCGGGTTCCGGAAAGGTTTCCGGCACTGTCGATAAAGTAAGGGAAGTGGCGAATGGGTTCTGGGGGTTCACAGGGAGGGGACACCCACCCCGGGGGGCACATAGGCCTAAGAGGTAGCGCACCAGCCCCTAGTGGGCTGGGCGGCCTTCCCCTATGGGTCTATGTGCCGACGTGTGAGGAGGGGAGAGAGTCTGAATTAGAGGAGGACTCCTCTTTGCGCCTCCACCTCCCGAACGCGTCCACCTTCGCAATGCGCTACTGAATCGATCTAGAGGTGGAACGAACTAGTGGAGGGAGAGAGAGTTGTGCTGTGTCTTAGGGTCGACTGCCTCTCTCGTCTCCACTATATATAGGAGGGATGGAAGGGGTGGCGCCCTATGGAAAACCCCTCCTCACACTTGGGAGGTGGAGGCGCTAGGGAGGAGTTCTCCTGCAATTCGGACTCCCTCCCCTCCTCACACTTCGGTGCATAGGCCCATAGGGGCTGAAAGCCCAGCACACCAAGTGCTGGTGCGCCACCTCTTGGGCCTATGTGGCCCCCGGGGTGGGTTTCCCCTCCTGGTGAACCCCGAGAACCCATTCGTCACTCCGCGTACTTACGGATAGTGCCCGAAACCTTTCTAGAACCCGTATACCTCTTTCGTATATATAAATCTTCATCTCCGAACATTTCAGAACTCCTCGTGATGTCCGGGATCTTATCCGGGACTCCGAACAACCTTTGGCCACCAACATACATAACTCAACTATACCAAAATGCCACCGAACCTTAACTGTCCAGACCCTGTGGGTTCGAGAACTATGCAGACATGACTTGAGACACTCTTCGGTCAATAACAAATAGCGGGAATTGGATGCTCATATTGGATCCTACATACTCTACGAAGATCTCTATCGGTTGAACCTCTATGTCAAGGATTCAGTTAATCCCATATGATGTTCCATTTGTCCATCGGTATATTACTTGCCCAAGGTTCGATCGTCGGTATCTCCATACCTAGTTCAATCTCTTTACCAGCAAGTATATTTACTCTTTTCGTAATACAAGATCCCATGACCAACTCTTTAGTCACATTGATTGCAAGCTCATTGTGATGTTGTATTACCAAGTGGGTCCTAGAGATACCTCTCCATCGTACGGAGTGACAAATCCCATTCTTGATTCACGCCAACCCAACAGACACCTTCAGAGATACCTGTAGAGCACCTTTATAGCCACCCAGTTACGTTGTGACATTTGATACACACAAGGCATTTCTCCGGTGGCCGGGAGTTGCATGATCTCATGGTCATAGAAACAAATACTTGACATGCAGAAAACAGTAGCAATATACTGACACGATCACATGCTACGTTCATAGTTTGGGTCTTGTCCATCACAACATTCTCCTAATGATGTGATCTCGTTATCAACTGACAACTCATGTCTATTGTGACATCCTCGACTTTTGCAACAGTAATTATTGTAATTAAGCTATAGTGATCAACCGCTAATGATGCCACGTCATCGAGTTCCCATCTGAGACCCGCGTTGATTCGAGTCTGTCCGGATCAAAAATTTGAAAGCAAGGGAAAAATACTTTATAAGTTCATTACAAATATTAAGAAGGATATATATAAAAAAGGAAAGTATTAAAAATAATAATGATAAAATAAAGTAAAGTATAATAAAAGAAAGTATTTAAAAAAGAAAAATCAGTTAGTGGAAAGAAATTAGAAAGAAATAAATAATAGAAAAGAGAAAACAAAATAGAACAAAAAAAAGGAAAGCAACCCCACTCCCCCGGCCCAGCTTGGCCACCCACCGGCCCAACCGGCCAAACCCTAGACCCCCTCCTCCCTCCACCGCCTCCTCCTACCCCGACGCCCCCCCCCCCCCCCCGGTTGGTCCCCTCCTCCCCCGGCGGCCCCTCATCCTCCCGGCCGGCGAGCCGCCCCCCCCCCCCCCACCTCGGCCCTCCATCCCGCCGGCCGCCCCCGGGAGCCCCGTCGGCCTTCTCCCGCTCGGTCCGGGAGGGACCGGGCAGGGAGACCGGCCTCCCTCGGCCCCTTCACCACGCCGGCGAGCCCCTCCCCCACCGGGCCTCCCCTACGCCTCTTCCTCGCCGGATCCGGCCGGTTCCCCCTCGCCGGCGCGTCATCACCATCATCACCGTCCCCTCCACCACCGGAACCACGCCGTCTCCACCGTCACCTTCGTGCGAACTCCGGCTTCATCGGGCCGTCTCGTCACCGTCGGTGAGCCCCTCCTCGGGCTCCTCCCACCATGTCGATCTCCTCGCCGTCCCGGTTCCGTTCCGGCAAACGGGGCCTCGATCCGTCGACGTTAGACTCCGGTAGGAGGATTTGAACTTTCGGTTCTTCTAGGTGGAGTTAGCAGAGAGTTCTCTATCTGTGTTAACACAGAGAGAGATGAGAGTTTTGAGAGAAAAAAATAAAAAGAATAAATGATGTATTAAATGCGTATGTATGTATGTATGTATGAGATGTGATGTATGTATTTGCGTATATGGATATTTAGAGGAATACGGTATTTGCACGGTTAGGTATCTAATAAAAAAAGATGAGAAAATAGCCTTAGGTCACTTACCGGTGGGGCCAATGCACCCGCTGTCTATGACAGGGAGGCCCCACGCGATAGTTAAAATAATAAATAAAAATAATATTTTTATTAAATAAATAATATATATATATATAAGTTAATGTGTTAATTAGAATAATTAATTAACATAAGTAGAGTATGACACGCGGGTCCCCCACTAAATTAATCTGATTAAATAATATTTAATCTTAAATAAAACTTGTGCCTATGACGTTCGGGACCCGCAGGTTAGTTGATCGGTCAAATGTTGATGTCAGCCTGACATCGCGATGATGTCATAATGGGATTTTATTAAATATTTTAAATCTGTTTTTAATTCCTAATAATTAATAAAACTTTGAAAAATAATATAAAATAATCCGTAAGTCAGATCAAAATAATTTCAACATGAAAGTTGATCAGCAAAGCGAGACGAACCCGGATACACGGTCCATTCGTTTGTCACGCGTCCCTAGCATAGCAAACTTGGAACCTTTCCTTCGTTTCCAGTATAGCCGGTAGTAGCCCGAGACCCGAAAAATATCGTCAGATATTCTTCCGACCCGTCTATGACGGATGTTGCTGCGTTAGCTCATGTCTAGCCTGCATATTTCCATGTCATGCTTTGTGTTGCATCGGTGCTATTATTTATTGTTTCTTCCCCCTCTTCTTACCGGTAGACCCCGAGACTGACGCTGCTGCCGGGTACATCTACGACCCTGCCGATCAGTCCTTTGCCGCAGAGCAGCAAGGCAAGCAAACTCCCCTTGATCATTCCTATATCGCCTATGTCTTTATTCCTACTGCTTGCATTAGTATTTTGCTACTGTTGTAGTTAGCTCCTATATCTGATGCATAGCCTATTTTTGATGAACTGCTACTTTCAGTCCTGTACCTTTAATCTGCTTAGTATAGGTGGAGCTGTCATCCCCTCTGACCCCGTAGATCAGTTGCCCCGCTTGTTTTCAAATCTCGATCTCTGATCGACGAGCCAGACCCGACACAACACTCTCACCCCCCTTCGTTGTACGACGCTACAGCGATACTATCGGGTACCGAGGGTGACACCTCGCTAAGTACTCCTGATGATATCTTTGTAGTATAGCTAGTCGGTCATGGTTATCGAGGGTGATTCCTCTTTCACCATTCCCGATGACGCCTCTGTCGTGCAACCCCGCGAGTGTGGGACCCCCGAGGGTGATTCCTCTAAGCCCACCTTGACGGGTACATCGTTCGGAATCCAATGAGGGTGATACCTCGGGTTCCCCCCGATGTTACAACCACACAGTTACTCGACCACGTTACTGGGATCATGGGTGATTAGTTGTAAGACGGGTGGATTCCCGTGAGACTGTGTTGATGGCCTAATTAAAATGCTAATGGATTTGGGTATTTGATCTGGGTTGGTCGGAGACCTTTTCGCACTAACCGGCTACGTGGGAAGAATTATGGGTACTCGGCGTCGCGGTATCAGCCTAAGCTTTTCAGATGCCAGCAGTGTAGCGGCGCGCGCCCGAGTGGTCCCGAGATGCATCGCGCTTGTGATTAAGGGATGCTAGGACTGACGTCGGCCGCCCACGCCACGTGCAGGAGCGTGAAGGGGAACTGGGCCCATGAACCCTTTGTGCTTAGGATTTAGACCGGCGGGCTGGCCTCTCTGATTAGTCTTAGGTGGCGCTGCGATGTGTCGATATTCCGAGGCCGGGCAGGACCCAGAAAAGTATGTCCGGCCAGAGTGTTATCGAGCGTGACGGGACATGTGGTGCACCCCTGCAGGGATGAAAATTAACTATTCGGATAGCCGTGTCCACGGTTAGAGGACGACTTGGAGTTGTGCCCCGATCTTATACAACTACAATTGTTACTTAACTGGAATTAGTTTGCCTCGGGATTGCTTCCTCGCAGGGAGTCGAGGGAGGATCTTTAGGCGTGACCTCACTTTAATATTGCTGCAACAATATGACTATTAATGTGTTACCCCCTGTTCTACTCTCGTCTATTGCTGCAAGACCCTGAGGATGCTAGTCTTCGATAGGACTAGGCCTTCTCTCTCTATTCTCGCATTGCTGCAGTCAGTCCACATATAACCCCCTTCTTTGATACTGATGCATAATTAGAATAGTTCTGATGTAAGACTTGCGAGTACTTTGGATGAGTACTCACCGCTGCTTTGCTTCCCCCTTGTCCCCTTGATCCGTTTGCTGCGACCAGATGATGAAGCCCAGGAGATGGAGGTCCCCGCCGCCGACGACTGCTACCCCGACGGTGCCTTCTACTACGTGGAGGCCGCTGATGATCAGGAGTAGTTAGGAGGTTCCCAGGCAGGAGGCCTCGCCTCGTTCGATCGTTGTATCTTTTGTGCTAGCCTTCTCTAAGGCACCCCATGTTTTATGTCTGTACTCAGATATTTGTTGCTTCCGCTGACTCGTGTGTTTATCGAGCTTTCGTATTCTAGCCCTCGAGGCCCCTGGCTTGTAATATGAAGCTGATGTTATTTTATTTGTGTCTAGAGTTGTGTTGTGATATCTTCCCGTGAGTCCTTGGGTTTGATCGTACGCATTTGCGTGTATGGTTAGCGTACGATTAAGCCGAGGGCGTCACAAGTTGGTATCAGAGCCAACTGCCTGTAGGTAGCCCCCTTTCCAACTCCTTGGCCGAAGTTGAGTCTAGTGTTTGAAAAAACCTTTACTAACACTGATGTTGTGGCTTACGGGCCCACATCTCAATTGGGTGGTATTAGTATCTTTTACTCCTTTCCTATACTCTGGGCTCTACTTTCTCTTCTCTTTCGGGTCAAAGATTTTACTAACTCTAACATTAGGTTCTCGAATCACATCGATCCGGAGCGCTGGACTATCTACTCTTTTTCTCCTGAATATGTATTACACACACTGTCATTGACATCCGTCAATCTTATTTTCAGATGCGTCCCGCAAGACAGCACGTGCGCCTGACACAGGCCACTGAGACGACTGGGTTCCCGGCCATTTTGGTCGATCTTCTGACCAGGCTGGGATATCGCTGGTACCCCGAGTACACTATGTTCGAGGATTTCCGCGAGTACAACCAGTACCAGTACCAGGCTGAGGTTCGCATCTTCGACCAGAGGGGCGGCGAGACCCTCGAGCGCCACGTGTTCTGTGGTATTGGAGTGTCGGTCGAGATGGCCGTCCATGATGCGGCCTACATCGCCATCACCCGTCTCCGTGGAGCGTACCCTCACCTGGAGGAGAGCCCTTTCAGATACATCCCGCATCACTGCCTACGCTTCTGACGTTCGGGAGCGCAGTGACCATTCCTACGTCGCTGTCTGCGCCCCCTACGTGACGCGTCGTTACGACGCGCGGATTCTGGTGCAGTACACTGAGGCAATGGATCGTGCTTTCCGAGCTCTGACTGTGGAGCTGTATGCTACGCGCGCTCGTCTTTACGACGCGTTGACAGAGCTGCAGCCATCACACTATCCGAGGGTTCCACCTATGCGCATCTGCGAGCCGAGCAGGACAGAGCTACCATCAGCTCTCGAGTGGACTGATGTTGGGGGTAGAACCCCTACACTTGGACCTCAGCTGCTCGACTGGATGCGGTACCCTCACCAGAGTCACAACGGGACACAGGGTCCTGTCCCTACCTTCTATCACCGCCAGCTACCAGGATTCGATCGTCCTCTCCGACGTTGATGTAGCCTTATCGCTACATCTCGTTGTGGTACTCTTGCACCGCGTGCCTGCGCGCCGCCTAGTGAGTCCAGGGTATCGTCAAATGCGTCCGGGATATCGCCAAATTTCGAGTTTTTAATCGTTAGTCTGTAATCGAACTTATGTATGGGTCTGTATGTCGAACTCAACTACTATGGAGTATCTATCACATTTCCCTTTCATTATGCTTGATTACTTCATGAATGCGTGCGATGCCTTTCAATTACTTTAAGCTAAACTACCCCTGCTAAATATTTAACAGGATGGTTAGACCAGTTGGCCGTCCGCGTGGCCCTGCCAACGATGCACCACCCCCGCCTCCTGAGTATATGGCGGGGATGATCCAACAGTTTGAGATGAACCGCCAGTTTATGCAAGGGCTCATGGATCAGTTCCAAAGGCCGAACATGAACCAACCACAAGGCGTGACACTTCAAGACTTCTGCCGTCTCAACCCTGCGATCTACCGCAGCTCAACTCAGCCTCTTGATGCTGATGACTGGCTCTGTGACATTTCTTATGAGCTGGAGTCTGCCAATGTGCCCCTGGCGAGCTATGTCAACTTTGCCGCCTACTTTCTGAAGGGTCCCGCTGCTCAATGGTGGGACAGCCACAGGCGCTCTCAGCCCGATGGAACTATCATCACTTGGGCAGAGTTCAAGGCTGCTTTCCGTGCTCGATACATTCCCCAGGGAATCATGGACCGGAAGAAGCGTGAGTTCCGCAACTTGGTCCAGGGCAACAAGACTGTGGATGCTTATCAGCGGGAATTTCTGGAATTATCTCGCTATGCTGAAGAAGACATTGCGACTGATGCACGCAGGCAGGAGAAGTTCCGTGAAGGCCTCCACCCTGATATCAAGCTGACACTCCTCGTTCAGGACTATGCTGATTTCGCCACCCTCGTGAACAAGGCTATTCAGGTTGAGACTGGTCTGCAGGAATACAAAGATAGCAGCAAGCGTAACCGTGACATGGGCTCATCTTCGGGCTCATCTGCACAGAAGCGGAAGATCTGGATTCCCAACAACATGTACCATGCACCTGCTCCTACTCCGAGGCCGTCCTATGCTGCACCTCGCCTGCCTCCTCCACCACCTAGGCAGCCGAGGCTTCCAGCTCCACCGCCTCGAGTTCCTCCTTCCTGTCCTGAGGATGGGCTGTGCTTCAAGTGTGGCCGTCCAGGTCACCGTGCTAGAGACTGCAGGCAGAATCAGAATCAGCTGGCACTTCCCGCAACTGGCCGTGGCAACAACCGGAACCGCAACTTCAACACTAAGCCTGCTTATGTTCATGGTCAGGCCAACAACATTGATATGGGTCAAGCTCAAGACTAGCCTGCTACCGTGATGGGTACACTTCTCGTTAACTCAGTACCTGCTTCTGTATTGTTTGATACAGGAGCATCGCATTCCTTTATGTCGGAAAATTTTGCATACATGCATGACATTAGGAGCGAAGAGATGAACATCCCGATAGTGGTAAACACCCCTGGGGGCGAATGCCGAACCTCTGTGGTTTGCCCCCATGTTCCAGTTGAAATTGAAGGATTAGAATTCCTTGCCAACCCCATCCTACTAAAGTCATCCAACATTGATCTCATATTGGGGATGGACTGGTTGAAAGCTCATACGGCATCGATCGTTTGTGCCACCAAAACCGTCCACCTCCTACACCCTTCAGATGAACTAGTAAGCTACCATGCTCATCTCGTCCGTAATGCTGAGGCACGACTGTATGCTTTGAATGCATTAAATGCATCGCCTCTGGAAGGGATTGAAAACATACCAGTGGTCCGAGAATTTCAAGATGTCTTTCCAGAAGAACTTCCAGGGATTCCCCCTGCTCGAGCTGTCGAGTTTGTCATTGACTTGGTACCCGGTACCACTCCTATTGCCAAGCGTCCTTATAAAATGCCACCACATGAACTCCTTGAGCTTAAGCAAGAAATTGACAACTCGCTCCGTCTGGGTTTCATCCGTCCGAGTTCCTCTGCTTGGGGAGCACCTTCTCTCTTTGTTAAGAAGAAGGATGGGACAAATCGATTGGTTCAAGACTATCGTCCTATCAACCAGGCCACTATTCAGAACAAATATCCTCTCCCTCGGATAAATGATTTGTATGATCAACTTGTTGGTTCCACCGTTTTCTCTAAGCTCGACTTGAGATTGGGATACCACCAGATCCGTGTTCGCAAGGAGGATATTCCAAAGACCGCCTTTGTTACTCGATATGGATCATACGAGTACACCGTCATGTCCTTCGGCTTAACCAATGCACCGGCAACCTTCTCGCGATTGATGAATTATATATTCATGGACTACCTCGACAAATTTGTCGTGGTATATCTAGATGATATTCTGGTGTTTTCGAAAAACAAAGAAGAGCATGCTGAACATCTTCGTCTTGTACTGGATAAGCTTCGGGAGCATAAACTCTATGCTAAGTATTCCAAATGTGAGTTATGGCTAGACGAAGTGACTTACCTTGGTCATGTGATTTCCAAGGATGGTATTGCGGTCAACCCCGAACGAATTCAAGCTATTCTTGACTGGACTCCTCCGAAGAATGTCAAGCAAGTCAGAAGTTTTCTCGGAATCGCCAGCTATTGCCGTCGATTCGTCGAGAACTTCTCCAAGATTGCGAAGCCCTTAACCAACCTGCTTCACAAAGGTGTTAAGTATGAATGGACTGATAAATGTCAGGAAAGTTTCCAGGCGCTCAAGGACAAACTGACGTCCGCTCCAGTACTTGCTCCTCCAGATACGAAAAGGGATTTCGTCATATACTGTGATGCTTCTCGTCAAGGAATAGGTTGTGTCCTAATGCAGGATCGCAAGGTGATCGCTTATGCTTCACGTCAACTGCGTGCTCATGAAGAGAACTACCCAGTTCATGATCTCGAGCTTGCCGCAGTCATTCATGCATTGAAGGAATGGCGACAATACCTTGTCGGTAATCGCTGTGAAATCTACACCGACCATCAAAGTCTGAAGTACTTGTTCACTCAACCGGAGCTGAACCTGCGTCAACAAAGATGGATGGAGCGTATAGCAGATTTTGACTGTAGCATATCATATACCCCTGGCAAGGCTAATGTAATGGATGATGCCTTAAGTCGCAAGTCATACTGCAACCACCTCCAAGTTCATCAGGTTCACGATCGTTTGCAAGAGGAATTCCGTAAGCTGAACCTCCACATTGTTCCTCAGGGTTACCTTGTTCCGCCTCCTGAAGAGTATCAAAAGATGAACCTCCGTGTTGTTAATCAGGGTTCCCTCAGTAACCTACTGGTTGAACCAGATCTTGTGAGCTCCATAAAAAATCTGCAAGACTTTGACGATGATGTCGACAGGATTAAGAGCTATATTGCGAAGGGTAAACCTTCCTTTTTCACTGTTGATGAAGGTGGCGCCTTGTATTTCAAGGGTCGCCTATTCGTCCCAAATAAGAAGGAAAATCTCAGGATGACTGGGAAGGTGATGGAAGAAGCTCATGACACACCATTGTCTATTCACCCGGGTAGTACCAAGATGTACCAAGACATCCGGCAAAGATTCTGGTGGCCCAATATGAAACAAGACATTGCATGCTATGTGGCAGAATGTGATATATGCCGGCGTATCAAAGCAGAACACCAAAAGCCTGCTGGAACTCTGCAACCTATCTCTATTCCCGAGTGGAAATGGGACCACATTGAGATGGACTTCGTCACTGGTTTTCCCAGGTCTCAGAAAGGTAATGATGCTATTCTTGTCGTCATTGATCGACTGTCCAAAGTTGCACATTTCCTGGCCGTCAAAGAAACGATTAATGCTAGTCAGCTGGCAGATCTTTATATGTCAAGAGTTGTTTCACTTCACGGTATTCCGTTGGTAATCAGTTCGGACCGTGGCAGCTTATTCACTTCAAAATTCTGGGAAAGTTTTCAGAAGGCTATGGGGACTCATCTGTCCTTCAGCACGGCATTTCATCCTCAATCCCAGGGACAAGTTGAACGAGTCAACCAAATTCTCGAGGACATGCTTCGAGCTTGTGTCATTTCTTTCGGTAAGAAATGGGAGGAATCTCTCCCGTATGCCGAGTTCTCTTACAACAATAGCTATCAAGCTAGTCTGAAGATGGCCCCTTTCGAAGTATTGTATGGGCGAAGGTGTCGGACTCCTCTGAATTGGTCAGAAACTGGGGAACGATCACTCTTCGGTCCGGATATTATTCAACATGCCGAAGATCAAGTCCGCATTATTCATGAGAATCTGAAGGCTGCTCAGTCTCGTCAGAAGAGTCAGTATGACCGTCATCATCAAGATATGGTCTATCAACCTGGCGAAAAGGCTTATCTTCGTGTCACACCAATGAGAGGTGCACACCGTTTCGGAATCAAGGGCAAGTTAGCTCCTCGTTATATTGGTCCTTTCACTGTTCTTGAAAGGCGTGGAAGAGTGGCTTATCAATTGAAACTGCCGGCGAACCTTTCTCAGGTTCATGATGTCTTCCATGTGTCTCAGCTCCGTCGCTGCTTCAAGGACCCTATTCGAGCAGTGGATCACGATATGCTTGAGCTACAACAAGACCTCTCTTATAAAGAGCATCCGGTCCGCATTCTCGACCAAGCTGAACGTAAGACTCGTCGCAAGGTCACCAAGTTCCTTAAGCTGCAGTGGTCAAATCACTCTCAAGATGAAGCCACTTGGGAACGCGAGGATCATCTTCGTGATGAATACCCCGGGCTCTTTCCCTCTACCTCTTAATTCTCGGGACGAGAATTCTTGTTAGTAGGGGAGAATTGTGACATCCTCGACTTTTGCAACAGTAATTATTGTAATTAAGCTACAGTGATCAACCGCTAATGATGCCACGTCATCGAATTCCCATCTGAGACCCGCGTTGATTCGAGTCTGTCCGGATCAAAAATTTGAAAGCAAGGGAAAAATACTTTATAAGTTCATTACAAATATTAAGAAGGATATATATAAAAAAGGAAAGTATTAAAAATAATAATGATAAAATAAAGTATAATAAAAGAAAGTATTTAAAAAATAAAAATCAATTAGTGGAAAGAAATAATAGAAAAGAGAAAACAAAATAGAACAAAAAAAAGGAAAGCAACCCCACTCCCCCGGCCCAGCTGGGCCACCCACCGGCCCAACCGGCCAAACCCTAGACCCCCTCCTCCTACCCCGGCGCCCCCCCCCCCCCCCCCCCCCCCGGTCCCCTCGTCCTCCTCCCCCGGCGGCCCCTCATCCTCCCGGCCGGCGAGCCGTCCCCCCCCCACCTCGGCCCTCCATCCCGCCGGCCGCCCCCCGGGAGCCCCGTCGGCCTTCTCCCGCTCGGTCCGGGAGGGACCGGGCAGGGAGACCGGCCTCCCTCGGCCCCTTCACCACGCCGGCGAGCCCCTCCCCCACCGGGCCTCCCCTACGCCTCTTCCTCGCCGGATCCGGCCGGTTCCCCCTCGCCGGCGCGTCATCACCATCATCACCGTCCCCTCCACCACCGGAACCACGCCGTCTCCACCATCACCTTCGTGCGAACTCCGGCTTCATCGGGCCGTCTCGTCACTGTCGGTGAGCCCCTCCTCGGGCTCCTCCCACCATGTCGATCTCCTCGCCGTCCCGGTTCCGTTCCGGCAAACGGGGCCTCGATCCGTCGACGGTAGACTCCGGTAGGAGGATTTGAACTTTCGGTTCTTCTAGGTGGAGTTAGCAGAGAGTTCTCTGTCTGTGTTAACAAAGAGAGAGATGAGAGTTTTGAGAGAAAAAAATAAAAAGAATAAATGATGTATTAAATGCGTATGTATGTATGTATGTATGAGATGTGATGTATGTATTTGCGTATATGGATATTCAGAGGAATACGGTATTTGCACGGTTAGGTATCTAATAAAAAAAAGATGAGAAAATAGCCTTAGGTCACTTACCGGTGGGGCCAATGCACCCGCTGTCTATGACAGGGAGGCCCCACGCGATAGTTAAAATAATAAATAAAAATAATATTTTTATTAAATAAATATATATATATATATAAGTTAATCTGTTAATTAGAATAATTAATTAACATAAGTAGAGTATGACACGCGGGTCCCCCACTAAATTAATCTGATTAAATAATATTTAATCTTAAATAAAACTTGTGCCTATGACGTTCGGGACCCGCAGGTCAGTTGATCGGTCAAATGTTGATGTCAGCCTGACATCGCGATGATGTCATAATGGGATTTTATTAAATCTTTTAAATCTGTTTTTAATTCCTAATAATTAATAAAACTTTGAAAAATAATATAAAATAATCCGTAAGTCAGATCAAAATAATTTCAACATGAAAGTTGATCAGCAAAGCGAGACGAACCCGGATACACGGTCCATTCGTCTGTCACGTGTCCCTAGCATAGCAAACTTGGAACCTTTCCTTTGTTTCCAGTATAGCCGGTAGTAGCCCGAGACCCGGAAAATATCGTCAGATATTCTTCCGACCCGTCTATGACGGATGTTGCTGCGTTAGCTCATGTCTAGCCTGCATATTTCCATGTCATGCTTTGTGTTGCATCAGTGCTATTATTTATTGTTTCTTCCCCCTCTTCTTACCGGTAGACCCCGAGACTGACGCTGCTGCCGGGTACATCTACGACCCTGCCGATCAGTCCTTTGCCGCAGAGCAGCAAGGCAAGCAAACTCCCCTTGATCATTCCTATATCACCTATGTCTTTCTTCCTACTGCTTGCATTAGTATTTTGCTACTGTTGTAGTTAGCTCCTATATCTGATGCATAGCCTATTTTTGATGAACTGCTACTTTCAGTCCTGTACCTTTAATCTGCTTAGTATAGGTGGAGCTGTCATCCCCTCTGACCCCGTAGATCAGTTGCCCCGCTTGTTTTCAAATCTCGATCTCTGATCGACGAGCCAGACCCGACACAACACTCTCACCCCCCTTCGTTGTACGACGCTACAGCGATACTATCGGGTACCGAGGGTGACACCTCGCTAAGTACTCCTGATGATATCTCTGTAGTATAGCTAGTCGGTCATGGTTATCGAGGGTGATTCCTCTTTCACCATTCCCGATGACGCCTCTGTCGTGCAACCCCGCGAGTGTGGGACCCCCGAGGGTGATTCCTCTAAGCCCACCTTGACGGGTACATCGTTCGGAATCCAACGAGGGTGATACCTCGGGTTCCCCCCGATGTTACAACCACACAGTTACTCGACCACGTTACTGGGATCATGGGTGATTAGTTGTAAGACGGGTGGATTCCCGTGAGACTGTGTTGATGGCCTAATTAAAATGCTAATGGATTTGGGTATTTGATCTGGGTTGGTCGGAGACCTTTTCGCACTAACCGGCTACGCGGGAAGAATTATGGGTACTCGGCGTCGCGGTATGAGCCTAAGCTTTTCAGATGCCAGCAGTGTAGCGGCGCGCGCCCGAGTGGTCCCGAGATGCATCGCGCCTGTGATTAAGGGATGCTAGGACTGACGTCGGCCGCCCACGCCACGTGCAGGAGCGTGAAGGGGAACTGGGCCCATGAACCCTTTGTGCTTAGGATTTAGACCGGCGGGCTGGCCTCTCTGATTAGTCTTAGGTGGGGCTGCAACGTGTCGATATTCCGAGGCCGGGCAGGACCCAGAAAAGTATGTCCGGCCAGAGTGTTATCGAGCGTGACGGGACATGTGGTGCACCCCTGCAGGGATGAAAATTAACTATTCGGATAGCCGTGTCCACGGTTACAGGACGACTTGGAGTTGTGCCTCGATCTTATACAACTACAATTGTTACTTAACTGGAATTAGTTTGCCTCAGGATTGCTTCCTCGCAGGGAGTCGAGGGAGGATCTTTAGGCATGACCTCACTTTAATATTGCTGCAACAATATGACTATTAATGTGTTACCCCCTGTTCTACTCTCGTCTATTGCTGCAAGACCCTGAGGATGCTAGTCTTCGATAGGACTAGGCCTTCTCTCTCTATTCTCGCATTGCTGCAGTCAGTCCACATATAACCCCCTTCTTTGATACTGATGCATAATTAGTATAGTTCTGATGTAAGACTTGCGAGTACTTTGGATGAGTACTCACCGCTACTTTGCTTCCCCCTTGTCCCCTTGATCCGTTTGCTGTGACCAGATGATGAAGCCCAGGAGATGGAGGTCCCCGCCGCCGACGACTGCTACCCCGACGGTGCCTTCTACTACGTGGAGGCCGCTGATGATCAGGAGTAGTTAGGAGGTTCCCAGGCAGGAGGCCTCGCCTCGTTCGATCGTTGTATCTTTTGTGCTAGCCTTCTCTAAGGCACCCCATGTTTTATGTCTGTACTCAGATATTTGTTGCTTCCGCTGACTCGTGTGTTTATCGAGCTTTCGTATTCTAGCCCTCGAGGCCCCTGGCTTGTAATATGAAGCTGATGTTATTTTATTTGTGTCTAGAGTTGTGTTGTGATATCTTCCCGTGAGTCCTTGGGTTTGATCGTACGCATTTGCGTGTATGGTTAGCGTACGATTAAGCCGAGGGCGTCACATCTATGGTCAAGAAACCTTGACCATCTTTGATCAACGAGTTAGTCCTTAGAGGCTCACTAGGGATAGTGTGTTGTCCATGTACCCACACATGTATTTGAGTTTCCAATCAATACAATTATAGCATGGATAATAAGCGGTTATCATGAATAAGGAAATATAATAATAACTTATTTATTATCGTCTCCTCGTCATATTTCCAACAGTCTCCCACTTGCACTAGAGTCAATAATCTAGTTCACATCACTATGTGATTCACACCCAATAAGTACTGGGGTTTATCATGCTTTGCTTGTGAGAGAGGTTTTAGTCGACGGGTCTGAACCTTTCTGATCCATGTGTGCTTTACAAATCTCTATGTCATCCTCTAGATGATGCTACCACGCGCCATTTGGAACCATTCCAAACAACTGCTCCACTATACGAATCCGGTTTGCTACTCACAGTCATTCGGGTTAGGGTCAAAGCTTGCATCATCGTAACCCTTTATGACGAACTATTTTATCACCTCCATAATCGAGAAAAATTCCTTAGTCCAGTAGTTACTAAGTATAACTTTGACCGTTGTTCGGTGATTCATTCCTGGATCACTCTTTGTACCCCTTGACAGACTCATGGCAAGGCAACATCAGGTGCGGTACACAACATGGCATACTATAGAGCCTATGGCTAAGGCATAGGGGATGACCTTCATCCTTTCTCTTTCTTCTTTCATGGTTGAGCTATGAGTCTCACTCAAATTCACACCTTACAACACAGCCAAGAACTCCTTCTTTGACTGATCTATTTTGAACTCCTTCAAAACACTTGTGAAGGTATGTATTCATTGAAAGTTTTATCAAGGGTTTTGATCTATCTCCGTAGATTTTTTATGCTCAATGTTCAAGTATCTTACTCCAGGTTTTCCTTTGAAAAACACCTTTCAAACAACCCTATATGCTTTACAGAAATCCTAGATAATTTCCGATCAACAATATGTCAACTACATATACTTATCAGAAATTCTATAGTGCTCCCACTCACTTTCTTGTAAATACAAGTTTCTTATAAACTTTGTATAAACCCAAAAGCTTTAATCATCTCATCAAAGTGGATATTCCAACTCCAAGATGCTTGCTCCAATCCATATAAGGATCGCTGGAGTTCCATACTTGTCAGCATCCTTAGGATCGACAAAACCTTCTGGTTGTATCACATACAACCTTTCCTCAAGGAAACCGTCAAGGAAACAATGTTTTGACATCCATCTCTAAGATTTCATAATTGAAAAAATGTAGCAACTGCTAACATAATTCCAACAGACTTTCAGTACCGCTACGAGTGAGAAGGCCTCATCATAGTCAACTCTTTGAACTTATCGGAAACCTCTTTGCGACAAGTCGAGCTTTCTAAATGGTTACATTCACCATCATCGTTTGTCTTCCTTTTAAAGATACACTTGTACTTAATAGCCTCATGACCATCAAGTAGTTCTTCCAAAGTCTACACTTTGTTTTCATACATGGATCCTATCTCGGCTTTCATGGCGTCCGGACATTCGTCGGAATCCAGGCCCACCAACGCTTCTCGATAGCTCGTAGGTTCATTGTTGTCCAGCAACATGACCTCCAAGACAGGATTACCGTACCACTCTGGAGCAGTACGTCTCCTTGTCGACCTACGAGGTTTGGTAGTGACTTGATCTCAATCTTTCATGACCATCATCATCAACTTCCACTTCAACTGGTGTAGGCGCCACAGGAACAATTTCATGTGCCCTTCTACTCTATGGTTGAAGTGACGGTTCAAAAGCCTCATCAAGTTCTACCATCCTCCCACTCAATTCTTTCGAGAGAAACTCTTTCTCGAGAAAGGACCTATTTTCATCAACAAACACTTTGCTTTTGGATCTGAGATAGGAGGTATACCCAACTGATTCCTTTGGGTATCCTCTGAAGATGCAATTATCCGCTTTGGGTTCGAGCTTATCAGGCTAAAGCCTTTTGACATAAGCATCACAGCCCCAAACTTTAAAAACGACAGCTTCGGTTTCTCTAAACCATAGTTCATACGGTGTCATCTCAACGGAATTAAATGGTGCCCTATACAAGGTGAATGTGATTGTCTCTAATGCATAACCCCAAAACTATAGTGGTAATTCGATAAGAGACATCATAGTATGCACCATATCTAATAGGGCACAGCTATGACGTTGGGACACACCATCACACTATGGTGTTCTAGGTGGCATGAGTTGTGAAACAATTTTCACATTGTCTTAAATATATACCAAACTCGTAACTCAGATATTCACCTCTACAATCACGTCGTATACATGTTATCCTCTTGTCACGATGATCTTCAACTTCACTATGAATTTGCTTGAACCTTTTCAATAATTCACACTCGTGATTCATCAAATAAATACACATGTATCTAGTCAAATCATGTGTGAAGTAAGAACATAACAATATCCACTACGTGCCTCAGCACTCATTGGACTGCATACATCAAAATATATTATTTCCAATAAGTCACTTGTTCCTTCCATCTCACTGGCAATCGAGGCCTTTAGTCATCTTGCTCATGTGGCATGATTTGCATGTCTCAAGCAATTCAAAACCAAGTGAGTCCAAAAGATCCATCTGTATGGAGTTTCTTCATGCGTTTACACCAATATGCATGGTTCGCATGTCTCAAACAATTCAAAAACGAGTGAGCCCGAAGATCCATCAGCGTGGAGCTTTCTTCATGCGATTTATACCAATATGACTTAAGCGGGAGTGCCACAAATAAGTGGTATTATCATTACTACTTTTTATCTTTTGGCATCAATATTATGAACATGTGTATCACAACGATCAAGATTCAATAAACCATTCATATTAGGTGCATGACCATTGAAGGTATTATTCAAGTAAATAGAGTAACCATTATTCTCTTTAACTGAATAATCATATTGCAATAAACATGATCCAATCATGTTCATGCTCAACGCAAACACCAAACAATATTAAGGTTTAACACTAATCCCGAAGGTAGAGGGAGCATGTGATGGTGATCTCGTCAACCTTGGAAACACTTCCAACACACATCGTCACCTCGCCTTTAGCTAGTCTCTGTCTATTCCGTAGCTTTTATTTCGAGTTACTAACATTTAGCAACTGGACCGATATCTAATACCCACGTGCTACTAGTACTAGCAAAGTACACATCAATAACATGTATATCTAATATACTTCTGTTGACGTTGCCAGCCTTCTTATCTACCAAGTATCTAGGGCAGTTCCGCCTGAGTGATCATTCCCCTCATCACAGAAGCACATAGTATCGGGTTTGGGTTCAACCTTGGGTTTCTTCTTTGGAGTGACAACTGACTTGTCATTCTTGAAGTTTCCCTTCTTTCACTTGCCCTTCTTCAAACTAGTGGTTTTACTAACCATCAACACTTGATGCTCCTCCTTGATTTCTACCTTCGCGGTGTCAAACATCGTGAATAGCTCAAGGATCATCTTTTCCATCCCTAGTATGCTATAGTTCATCACGAAGCTTAGTAGCTTGGTGGCAGTGACTTTGGAGAACTATGTTAATCACTATCTTAACTGGAATATCAACTCCCACTCGATTCAAGTAACTGTAGCACCCAGACAATCTAAGCACATCTTCAACGATTGAGCTTTTCTCCTTTTCTTTGCGGGAAAAAAAACTTGTCGGAAGTCTTACACCTCACAACACGGGCATGAGCCTGAAATCCTAATTTAATCTCTTGGAACATCTCATATGTTCCATGATGTTTGAAACGTCTAGGGCACCTCGATTCTAAGCCATAAATCATGACACACTGAACTATCACGTGGTCTTCAAAAGCATGTATGTGAGATGTTCGCAACATCTACAAACAAAGCTCGGGGGAGCACACCGAGTGGTGCATTAAGGACATACGACTTTTGTGCAGCAATGAGGACAATCATCGGTTTACGGACCCAGTCCGCATAATTTCTACTATCATATTTTCAACTTAGTTTTCTCTAGAAACATATCAAAAACATGGGAGCTACAGCGCAAGCTAATCATCTACAACATAACTTGCAAAGACATTTTGACTATGTTCATGATAATGAAATCAGTTAATCATATTACTAATAAACTCTCACTCAAATTGACATCGCTCTAGTCATTCGAGTGACACATCGTCCAAATTCACGAACTCAAGTCCGATCATTACGTGAGTTGACTTGGCTTTAATGGTGAACATCTCTATGTTGATCATATCTACTATATGACTCATGTTCGACCTTTCGGTCTCTTGTGTTCCAAGGCCATGTCTGTACATGCTAGGCTCGTCAAGTTTAACCCGAGTGTTCCGCGTGTGCAAAACTTTCTTGCACCCGTTGTATGTGAACGTAGAGTCTATCACACCCGATCATCACGTGGTGTCTCTAAACGACGAACTGTGTCAAGGGTGCACACTCGGGGTGAACACAATTTTATCTTGAAATTTTAGTGAGGGATCACCTTATAATGCTATCGTCGTCCTAAGCAAAACAAGGTGCATAAAAAGGACTAACATCACATGAAAATCATAAGTGACATGATATGGCCATGAACTTGTGCTTTTTTATCTCCATCTTCAAAGCACCGGCATGATCTCCATCGTCATGGGCGCTACACCCTGATCTCCATCATTGTGATGCCATCAAGGTTGTCGTGCAAACTATGTTGTTACTACTAAAGCTACTAAACTAGCGATAAAGTAAAGCATCACAAAGCGCAAAATAATTAAAGACAACCCTATGGCTTCTTCCGGTTGTCGTAGCATCGACATGCAAGTCGATATTTAACTATTACAACATGATCATCTCATACACCAGATATATCATATCATGTCTTTGACCATATCATATCACATCATACCCTGCAAAAACAAGTTAGACGTCCTCTAATTTGTTGTTGCATGTTTTACGTGGCTGCTATGGGTATCTAGCATGATCGCATCTTACTTACGCAAAACCACAACGGTGATATACAAGTTGTTATTAAACCTTCTCCGAGGACCGCCTCTGTCAAATGTGATTCAACTAGAGTAGGAGAAACAGACACCCGCCAGCCATCTTTATGCAACAAGTTGCATGTCAGTCAATGAAACCGGTATGTCATAAACGTACGAGTAAGGTTGGTCCACGCTACTTCATCCAACAATACCGCCGAATCAAGAAAAGACTAAGGAGGGAAGCAATCTGAATATCAACGCCCACAAACTCCTTTGTGTTCTACTAGTGATGTCATCTACGCATAGACCTAGCTCATGATGCCACTATAGGGGAACGTCTCATGGGAAACAAAAAAAATCCTACGCTCACCAAGATCAATCTATGGAGACTAACATCTACGAGAGGGGGGAGTGCATCTACATACCCTTGTAGATCGCTAAGCGGAATCGTATATAAGGCAGTTGATATAGTCGAACGTCTTCGCGATCCAATCACGATCCATCCCGCGATGTTGTCATGATCCATCCCACGATCCCATCACGATTCGTCCCGATCTAGTGCTGAACGGACGGCACCTCCGCGTTCAACACACGTACAGCTCGATGGCGATCTCCACCTCTTTGATCCAGCAAGCAAGGGTGGAGAGATAGGTGAGTTCTCCACCAGCATGACGGCGTGGAGGCGATGGTGGTGGAGCTGATCCGACAGGGCTTCGTCGTGTACTGTCGAACCAATCTTGAGGTGGAATGAACTAGAGGAGGGAGAGAAAGCTATGCCATGACCTAATTGGGGGCGGCCGCATGCCATAACCTAATTGGGGCCGTGTGCACGCCATAACCTTTTTAGGTCCGTCTTCCTCTCTCCTCTCCACTATATATAGGATGGAGGGAAGGGGTGGCGCCCAAGAGGAGGAGTCGTCCTCCGATTGGGAGGTTGAGGCACTAGGGAGGAGTCCTCCTCCAATTCGGACTCCCTCCCCTCTGTACACTTTGGCACATAGGCCCATAGGGGCTGGCCACCAAGACCACCAAGGGTTGGTGCGCCACCTCTTGGGCCTATGTGACCCACCGGGGTGGGTTGCCCCTCCCAGTGAACCCACGGAACCCATTCGTCACTCCTGGTACTTTATCGATAGTGCCTGAAACCTTTCCGGAACCCGTATACCTCTTTCCTATATATCAATCTTCATCTTCGGACCATTTTGGAACTCCTTGTGACGTCTGGGATCTTATCTGGGACAACGAACAACCTTCGGTCACCAACATACATAACTCAACTATACCAAAATGTCACGGAACCTTAAGTGTGTAGACCCTGCGGGTTCGAGAACTATGCAGACATGACCTGGGACACTCTCCGGTCAATAACCAATAGTGGGACCTAGATGCCCATATTGGATCCTACATATTCTACGAAGATCTTTATTGGTTGAACCTCTATGTCAAGGATTCAGTTAATCCCGTATGATGTTCCCTTTGTCCATCGGTATGTTACTTGCCCAAGATTCGATCGTCGGTATCTCCATACCTAGTTCAATCTTGTTACCGGCAAGTCTCTTTACTCGTTCCGTAATACAAGATTCCGTGACCAACTCTTTAGTCACATTGCTTGCAAGCTCATTGTGATGTTTTATTACCAAGTGGGCCCTACAGATACCTCTCCGTCGTACGGAGTGACAAATCCCATTCCCGATTCACGCCAACCCAACAGACACCTTCGGAGATACCTGTAAAGCACCTTTATAGTCACCCAGTTATGTTGTGATGTTTGATACACACAAGGCATTCCTCCGGTCCCCGGGAGTTGCATGATCTCATGGTGATAGAAACAGATACTTGACATGCACAAAACGGTAGCAATAAACTGACACGATCATATGCTACATTCATAGTTTGGGTCTTGTCCATCACATCATTCTCCTAATGATGTGATCCCATTATCAAATGACAACTTATGTCTATGGTCAGGAAACCTTGACATATTTGATCAACAAGCTTTTCCTTAGAGGCTCACTAGGGACAGTGTGTTGTCTATGTACCCACACATGTATTTGAGTTTTCAATCAATACAATTATAGCAAGGATAATAAACGATTATCATGGATAAAGAAATATAATAATAACTTGTTTATTATTGCCTCTAGGGCATATCTCCAACATGGGAGGGGTAACATATTTTTTCGTGGCTTGATTATCAAAAATGGCACACTTTAGACCATGTCATAAAAGCGATGATGATGCTAATGTTGTTGATTTGTTATTGTGTGAAATTATTTGCTTGCATGGTGTAGCAAATACAATTGTTTCGGATCGTGATACTAAATTTCTTAGCCACTTTTGAAGATGTTTATGGGCTAAGTTGGGGACTAAAGTGCTTTTTAGTACTAGTCACCCCCAAACTGGTGGACAAACTAAAGTACTCAATAGAAAATTGCCTTCTATGCTTAGGGTTGTTTTAAATATAATAGTAAATTGAAAATGTGGGAAGAATGTTTGCCTCATATTGAATTTTCTTACGATCCTTTAATGCATTCTACCACTATGATGTGCCCTTTTGAAATTGTTTATGGTTTCCTATCTTGGGCACCTATTGATTTGTTGCCTCTTCCATCTTCGAAGAAGGTTAAGTTTGATGCTAAACAACGTGTTGAATTGATCTTAAAAATGCATGAGTTAACTAACTAAAATATTGAGCATATGAGTGCTAAATACAAACTTACGGGAGATAAGGGTGGAAAACATGTCGTGTTTGCACATGGAGATCTTGTTTGGTTACACTTATGCAGAGATACGTTTCCTGATTTGCGCAAGTGAAAGCTAATACCAGGTGCTGATGGTACTCTTAAGGTGTTAGATAAAATAAATTATAATGCATACAAATGTTGAGTTGCCTGCAGATTTTGGGGTTAGTCTCACTTTTGACATTGTAGATTTGAAGCCTTATGTTGGGGATGAATATGAGCTTCCGTCCGACAGAAGACTTCAATTCAAGAAGGGAAGGATGATGAGGAAATGACTACCACAGTTACACCCACAATCCATGTTGCTACACATATTGAATCAATTACTAGATCTCGCACACGCGAGTGAAAATACCAGGTACTTTCGTTTCTTGATAATGATTCTAATGTTCATGGGAATATGACGTTGCGTAAATGGATACATTTGTTTTGCTTACGAACGAAGGGTCTAGCATGGACAAGGAGGGTGAACATTGGAGTGTGATCAAGCGTGGGGATGAAGGCGCGCGAAAAGGGAACCAGAACGGAGTTTTCAGTGGAGTTTTCAACACTTTAAAGCCACTATGATGACATACAAAAACATGAATGAAACATACAAGATGACCTTTTTAAAAAAAAATCCATAGTTTCTTTGTTTCTTTTAGGTGTTGCGCCACCTATTTTTGGTTCATGTCCATGTAATTTCTAAATACACTTAATAAGTTGTTTTCACAGTCTATATTAATAGAGAAGACAAAGTTAGGACAGAATTTAGTCCCACCTTGTCAAGGGTGGACGAAATTCCCCTCTGCCCTTGGGATTATTTAGAGTTGGATTTTGTTTAGATTAAAGTTTATCATAGTTACAACTCGTGTTCTTTGTTTGTGTTCAACGACCAGATCAAGACTAGATCATAGAACCCTACTTTCTACTTTGATTGGTGAAGTTTTCCTCTTCGCGATATTCAGATTACAAATTTAGTTTCTTACTTGTTCTTTATTTATGTGCACGAAATAGACCCACGTGATCAAATTGATCGTGTTCCGGCGTGATTGGTAACCTCTCTAAATTGATTTAGCGACTGATAATGCGCAATGATCTGCACATTTATAGTCAGGTCGTTAAAGGTGACTTCCATAAAAAATGATAGCTACCTCTCATCCAAACATCCGGACACGTTACCCTCTATCAGCGCCCATGACCTTTGCTCTGGCAGGCATACATGTATTCTACTCGGGTGCCCAAATCAACAGCACATGCTTGCCTAGTCAGAGTTGAGAAGCACACCGTTCTCCGGCCTCATGCGCTCCACCGCTCGCTGTGTCCGCAACGCCTTCTACGTCCTTGACCTCGCCACATCGGCATGTATGTTGTGTGTGGCACACATCGGCTTAAGAGCGTGGTAGCTGGCTGCTCGGTCGCCGGTGGTGGTGCGAGGCACGCATAGTGTCTCACTGTCGTAACGACCAACATAGCGGTGCATCATAACGGGGTTGACTTTTTGCCATGTGGGCCTTGATGGTAGATCTTGTATTCCCTCATTTCTGGTTTATATGGCTTATCTTAAAAAATAATTCATTATATTGATTCATTTTGAATCTAGTTGAGTTAAAATGCTTTGAGTCTCACAATATATTTAATTCATAAAAATAAAAAAAAATAGTGGCTATGCATGCAGTTTTTTCTACGTACATCACGTAAGTCCAATGAAAAAAAGGATATTACATTTATTGTTTTGAGAATTAAATATGTGAAAAATATTTTATTGGTTAGTTAGAACTAGTGTCATTCACTAATAATTTATCTTGATTAATGATATTTCATATTTGAGCCCTATAAACCAAATAAGGAGGGAGTATGTCCTAATCACCCTTAGTTTGAGCTCAAGCAGTCTTCAACTTAAATCTATAGTTTGTAGCCAAAAGTTAGAACCAACTTGGTACTTCTATGGGTAGAAAAAATTAAATGATGACCATTTCTTCGGTACCCTATACTGCTAGGCATGACCTCAGCGGTATAATAAAATCCCACCATTGATTTACTTGGGTTAGTATAGGCATTTCTACTTCTAAAAAATTAACATGAAAGGGTTTTGAGAACATGAATGGCTAAAGGTCATTGTTACTCGGACAAAATGTCAGCCCATAGGGGCTCAAAAATAAATTTGGGGCTCAAAAAAATGTCAGCCCATTTCGTAGATAAGTCGTGAAATTTGGAATTCACCTCCGAGAGGCGGTTGTTGTTGCTGCCGCGTACTTGAACTCGCTGAAACCACCGTCACGACCTAGCCAACCTTGCTGTCGCGTGACCATTGCCCTTGTTTCCCGGCATGCTCTCCTTGTTCCTCGCTTGCCACCGCCGCATTCGAACTAGGTGGTCACGGTCTCATCGACCATGGCGCCCCATCCATGCACGTCCGAAGAAGGAGAAGCACCTAGGCGGCCGTCGGAACACTAGTCGACATGCGCTACCACTGTATGGAAAAGGAACTTGATCTTTAGAACGATACGCCAAGCAGGCTAAAACATTTCTTCTCCCTAAAACACCCTCACAACATGTATATTGTTCCACAGAAAGCGGCTGGTACAAACAGTACTATTAGGGATGTTGTTGACCCAACTTCGGCAGTATAGACCAATCACCACCATCGAATTTTGAGAATGAACCGCCCATATTCATCACAGCACATCATAAAAGAACTCAAAGTGATAGTCTAGTAAGTCACAAACCTATAAAGTGATACCACGGTTATTACACTAACCTGTAGGGGTGGAAACAGATTCATACAAGAACTAATAAAACCACATAACTAGCCCTACAACTCGATTGTTGTAACAAATTCATACAAACCAGCCCGAACTGACCATGTGGCGTGCCAAGTGCAGGGTGTCGGGTGACAGAATCACGCATTTGCAGAAACCCCTTGTGTTTGACGAAATCACGCATTTACATGTAGGGATGCCCGTACATAACATTTGCACAAAACCCCCTATCGACGCCTCCGAGGCAAACCTTTCAAAAACCTTCTCCTTTCGTGTTGGTCTTCACCTCGACGTTGTCAAGGCGAACCATGGTGATGCGGTCGTGGCCGATGAGTGTGGCAGCATGGAGCTGTGGCGAAGGGAGCCTGCTGAATTCTCTCCTGGATATGGTAAGCTTCTCCACTGTTCCCTTCCCTGTTATCTCTCGTGTTCCCTCCCCTGTTCATCCCCCTGATCTTTAGGTTTTTGTTGATCAGGATGATCTATGCACCAATGTTTAAATGTTTGTTATGCACCTTGGTACTAGTAGGAAGAGGAACAATTAGAGGTTAGCACGGCTAGGGTTTATGTGGTGCTGAATTGGGGATTTGGGGGTGAAGCTAAATTGGGGATTAGGTGATGTTGAATCTGCAAGAATTGAGGGATTTGATGGGATTTGTAGATGTGGCAATGGAGGGGAACTGAAAGGTGCAATCCATGGGAATTAGAGGTGATATACTGTTGTGATTATGTGGGGAAAGTTTCTGAAATAAGGATGCAGATGTTAAATTGAATGTGCAAATGTTCAGAAATATGGGGTATTTTCCATTGTGATTTTTAGGGTCTAGATGTTAGTTTTATTGTCTAATTATGCTGAAAGGATGGTTTCTTTAGGTGGTATTCAGTGCACATTATCAGTTTCAATATGAATATGTGCATTCTGTAATTTATGAATTTATGTGCACTTCATGTGTTTGACATTTTTCAGTGCTTTCAACTGATTGTGCAGTGTACAATGGAGAACCAAGTCTGTTGTTCTCCGTGGAGTTTGAGCATAATGGAATTTTCATAGGTCAATGCACAAATGGAGTGATGGAATTTTCTTACTATGGGTGCACCCACTTGAGATAAGCACATGTATCACACCCCTGCAGAACACATAAAACCAATAGTTGGGAACAAATGTTAAGTACAACATGTGTGCAACACATAAACCCTGGAGATAAACAACACAACTTTTCCACATTTTCACATGCCATTTTGAATAAAAGTTGGGAACTTGACTAACCTCACGAGGACAGACAAGAAATCTACGACCATATTCGTATTCATCAGAGCAAACTCTTCTCTCGCGGTTTGGTAAGTGGTCGCAATGGTCACTTTTGTTAGTGTCATTGAAAGCAGCATCAGCAGAGGATAGAGGTATACTCCAGTCAAATTCTGGTAGGTTTTCAGTCCCCTACCATCATATCAAATTGCATGTTAGCATCAGGAAATCCAAGTTCGTAGTCATCCAAAGAAAAACAGCGAGGGGAAGGGAGACACGCACCTTGCAGAAATTGACATCCATGTACCGCACCTCGCCAGTGATCTTCGCCCAAGGCTCGCCGTCCTTTGTCTTGTCAGCGGCGGCGATGTCACATCCATGGAGCGGGCGAGGCTGGCTTGACGACGATGACACCCCTATCCTATGGCGTCCTGCCTACTGCTTCCCGCACGAAGATGTGGACCCCTTCATCTCGCTGGCAGAGAGGGCGACAATGACTGCTGCCAGCGAAGAGGGCAGCGGGGAGTGCTCCAATAGCAAGGGGGCTATCGATTTAGGAATGGGGAATCGATGCAAAGAGAACGATTTAGACAGGGATTGGACCGTGCAACACAAAAACTGAGAGTGTGTGGAATTTTTTATAAACATAACATGCCGACCAGCCATGTGCCAAAATCCAACGTGTCATATGCCAAATGTCCGAGAGCGATTTGTATGAATTTGTTAAAATAATCGAGTTGGAGGGCTGGTTATGTGGGTTTTTTTATTTCTTGTATGAATCTCTTTCCACCCTACAAGTTAGTGTACTAATTGTGGTATTAAATATTTTTTATTTCTTAAATACTATGTCTTCGTGGATCATGTCAGTGCCTTCATTGTCATCCACATCGCCTTCGAGCCAGCCAACGACAATTCTTGACGGATAGGCTTTAGATGAACATATCAGACGCATTGCTACAATAAGCTTGCTACTGTGTTCGTCAGTGTAGTATACTTTTTTGGGGACATTTATTCCTTACAGTACCTCGATATTTTTTTGGGAGACAATACAGTACCTTGGTACACTACTCTTGCGCCGCTTTGACCTTATCTTTGACGTGTTTCTGTTGGCTGACGGCCGGGGGATGCCATGTCCCGTGGGCTGCATGTATTGCTTTTTTTTAATAGTACAGATGCAAATGCTCTAATATAAGTGCATACACTCATCATTATAAACGCACATATGCATATCCTATGATATCTTTATGAGTACCTTCAAGAGATTAAGTGGGACGATGTCGCCCGCGGTGGTCGGAATAGATTAAGTGGTCGGGTAGACGACGGCAACGCTAGCGATGAGCTGGTGCTGGACGGATGACGAAGGGGATGGACGGTCGGTGCGGCTCGGGTGGGCGAGCTACAACGGCACCGAAGAAGAGGCGTCGCGTGGCTCGGTTGGAAGAGTCGTAGCGTCGTCGAAGAGGAGTGGCGGCCACGGCCAGACGGCGACTGCTGCTGGTTAGGAGCGCGGCGGCGATGCTCGAAGTAGGCGAGGAAGAACCCGACAGCGTGACGAAGATCAGCGCGGACGGTGGCATTCCCGCGCCAAGGGAGGCAGCGCTGCGCATACAACATAGAGTCGACGCGTGGAGACGGCGCAGTGGACCACGAGCCGTGGCGCTATGCCCCGAAGAGGCGCTGCAGTGACGGCGGAAAGACCTCGGGGCGGCGACGTGGACGGCTTGTCGCGATGTTATGGCGAGAAGAGGCAATGCAACGGCGGTGCGCGGGTCGGTGCAGCCACGGGGATGGCCTCGGGCGGTGGCAGAGACTGCATGCCGTCGCGCTACAGCCCGAAGAGGCGATGTAGCGGCAGCTCGTGGGTCGGGGCAATCGCAAGAGACCTCGGGCGGCGATGTGGACCGCATGCCGCGATGCTATGGCCCGAAGGGACGACGCAACAACGATACGTTGGTCGTTGCAACCACGGGGACGGCCTCGGGCGGCGGCGGGGACCGCAAGCCTCCGTGCTACAGCCCGAAGGGGCGGTGTAGCGGCAGCTCATGGGGAGAACCACTGGCCAGAGGCTACGGCCTGAAGGGCGATGACATGGACCGCGTGCCGCACCGCGACAGCCCTGAAGGGGCGACGCGAAGGCGGCGGCGGCTACGAGGGTAGCCGTCGAGAGGATCTCGGGGCGGCGGCATGGACCGCGTGCCACGGCGCAACGGCCAGAAGGGGCGTCAGCGGTAGCGGCGTGCAGGTCGGAGCAGCCGGTGGGAGGACCTCGGGGCGGTGACGAAGTTGTACGAAGGGACGACACAAAGGCATCATGTGGCTCGACCGATGATAGGCGCGTGCTCGGGGACGTGCTTGGCGAAGACAGGCGCGTCATCGATTGATGAGACCGACGGCAATGATGTATGCGCCACGGGGGGACGACGCACAAATCGAAGTCGATGGCGACGTTCTCAGTGATGTCCGAGACGATGAAGACATAGACGAGCCGGCAATGAAGACCGCGCGGGCGAGCGGTCGGCAGCGACGCACGAAGGCGTCCCTTGGGTGACACGTCCAGCCTTACCGCGCGGTAGATGACGATGTGGCCAGTGAAGAGTCGATGCCGGTGCCGGAGTTGAGGCGCAGGGTTCGACGGTGGCGGCAGGCGACACAAACCGATCTTAGATCGGAAAACCAAAAAGAAAACGCCGATAAAAGGGACCGACGGAAGAGAGAAAAATCCAGATCAAAAGATCGGGCAAAAGACTCTCTAGAGCAGCCGGTCAACAAGACCAGTGGACGAACCCTAGGTACACGCGGCGCGGCCCCCGACAACGGTCATTGAGGCAGACCACCCCGGGGGCGGCTTGCGGAGCAGAAGCGACGGGCGGCGGCTATTTCTAGAAACTTGTGGCAGATACCATGTTAGAAGGGAAAGAGATATTGGTAAAATAGTTCTTGTATTGCTTGAGCCTCATGCGCATATACATAAGAATACAATGACCAATTTAAAATACAAGACAAGGTAAGACAAATTTTAATCTGTCTCATATTTCTTAATAATCAATATACGTAGCATGCACCTATCTCTCCCTCACACACGATGATTTGTACTTATATCTCTCCCTAATAATAAAGCAAATAGGGTTTCTGATCGTCCGTCATGAAAATTATCCCTAAAGTTTGCATAAATTACCCACCATGCCACTGATAACTAATAGAAAACGTTTCACAAAGCAAAAAATTTGGACTGGATCAGCCCATTTAAAAACCTCCTATATTACGCTCTCCATGCTGGAAGAATATCCAGCACACCGTATGGGCCAGCCCATGCACAGGTGTCTGCTTTTAGTTCCGTTTATTTATTTATTTTCAGTTCGTTTTATTTTTTTATTTTAAATAATTTAGAACTTCAAATAATCTTTAAAATTTTAATAAACTCAAAATTATAAATCAACATATTTAAAAAATAAAATGTTTGTGACTTCAATAACTGCCCGGAGTTTTGTATAAAATGCTCGCATATACAATAAAATGTTGCAATTTTAGAGAAATATTTGTACAATAAGAAAAGCCCATGATTTCAAATACAATTCCAAGTATTCAAAATTATTAAAGGCATTTAACAAAATGATTTCTAATTGAAAATATATTAATGCATTTAACAAATGTCCTAAAATTTTAAAAATAGCTAATGCCTGTTTTGATAGTTTCTTTTTTTTATTTAAAATTTTCCATTCCATTTTTGTTTCTTTCTGATTTAAATAATTTAGAATTACATAAACTTTTGCATATTAAAAAATAGGAATTTTGAAATAAAATGCTGACAAAAACATAATGTCCATGAATTTAATAAATATATTACTGATTTACAACAATGTCCACGAATTTAATAAATATATTACTGATTCATAAAAATATTTGTTTATTTAGAAAAACTTCATGCCTTTGAAAAAATGTGCGTGAATTTAAAATAAAATCCTTCAACATAAAAAATTATGTTCGCCTTTTCTTGAATTGGTCGCCAATTCAAAAGAAAATATTTAAACCCGTTCGAAATATAAAAAATATTCACGATTTTTAGTAAATGTTTATAAATTGTAAAAAATGTTCTTGATTTTAAAATTGTTCCCATATTTGTAAAATTGTTCACGAAAGATCTAATGTATGTAGTTAAACATTAATGCCTCTAAGTCTTTGTGACAATATAACTGTGTGAATTTTGAAGAATTAACTGTTGGATGGATCGAATTATTATTGTATGTTTTCTAAAAAAAAATTGAAATTCAGAATAAATCTTTGAGTTACCAAGATTTTTGACAACCATGATATGTATTTTTTGAAAATGTAAAGATTGCTTCAACTTGTGAATAAATTTAAAAGAAGAAACATTTTCTTGCATTTGTGCATAAAATTTCAAAATCAAGCGATGATATGTGAACATAATGTGGTCACCAACATTGAAGATTATGTTTTCTTTCGTGGCAACGCACGGGTCATTTTGCTAGTATAAGTAAAACCATAATAGTGTGTATTGTCGTGGGGCCGTTCACTATATTGATGGAACAATTGAATAAACAAAAACATACAAAAATATTATGTTGGAACGTATACAAATAGTATAAAAAATATTATGTTGGAACATATACAAATCGTACTTGAATAAATATCGTGTCTTTGCCTCCTCTTTCTTATGTTTTCTTAATCTTGCATGTTTCGACTTCTCCTTTTCTTTGGTTTGTCATGTCATCTTAAATTGACTCGTGTTTTTTTACGGGAATAATGCGTGTATTATTCAACTTGCAGGTCCTTACAATTATCTAGGACCAACTTCAAAACATCCTTTGGACCAGATTCAAACCAAGTCATAGTACAACCTTCTAGCCTACCAATACTAGCTAGCCGATCAGAAACTTTATTTTGAGATCTAGGAATAAGAGTAATACAAGTTTGTCTAAGGCTCACAAGATGCTTGATTTCACCAACCAGCGAAGCATACACAGATCGGTCAGGTTCATTGCTTGAGATCATCGCCACCTCCATGCTTGAGTCCAGCTCAATCAAAAATGTAAGATCGTTGAATAGTAAAAGAAATCTCTTCCATAAATTGACTTATGTTCTTCTGCTATATTTTTCAATAGTTCCTGAAAAATGCGTACAACATATAAGTTTGAAATCATTTGTAACACAAAAAAATATTGTCTACTTCTTCATCTAATCATTCCTGAAGAAAAACAACTTATGAAATACGACAAAGGTCTTACATGTAGTTAAACTGCAAGAAATTCCAGAAATCAAGTACAATGTGTGCAAGAATTTATACGATGTTTTAGAGGTAAATCCGAATTGAAAATGGGAAATAAAAAACATTACATGATAACTCCACAAATCGAAACCTATACAATCTTCTGGAAGAAAATGGCTAAAGAATACATTCTGACACATTCTAACACATAGTCTTAAGAAGTACTCCCCTTTGTAACCTAATAAGACATTATTATATTCCTATACGGCCCTGGAAGATAGTGGATCAGGCACCATCAATGGAAACATGAATCTGCTTATATTCTTATTACACAATGTCCTTGTCACTCTTCTCCTAGCTCGTCCTGGTGGCGTTTCTAGTTCAATTAGAACTAAAACGTTTGAACGATGTAGTACATCCATTTACGGGATCCGACAGTATGGGACATTAAATCACTATGAGAGGCCCATAGCTAAGTTATACTTCCTCCGTTCATAAATATAAATCCTTTAGAGATTTTATTAAAAGACTGTATATGAAACAAAATGAGTAAACATACACTTTAAAATATATTTATATATCTATATATAGTCCCTTGGTAGAATCTCTAAATGAATTTAGGAAAAATTTATACTACACACGATGCACGGCCGCGTTTTCATGCGGCGGCTGGTGCGAATGTCCTGCTACAACGCGGTACACTGTAGCCACAGTTCATCGTGTTTTTTCCATGCATACAGTACATCTTGTTGCATGTACAACACTCTTGCTGTTTGTCAGACGAAAACGTCAATGTTTGGATTAACAATGATTGCTACCTGGGCTGGACTGCTGGACAATATGACATGTTTTGCACTGAAGGTATCCTTGCTGTCGTGTTTTTTTTTCTTCCACGGCTACACGGAAATGCGAATATATCGAAAATTTATACATCTCCAAATATATATTTTTGGAATAATCTAATGGGCAACATACACACACTGGTCCTTCCGTGCGGCGGTAGCTGCGAAGCGTGTGCGCTCGATCGCGCTGCCTCATCGGCCCAATCACAAACGATTTTTCTTTTCTTACATGGCCCATAGGCACAACTGGCCTACCAAACTGCACGTAGGAAATCCCATACGGCGGCACAACTGCTGAGTGCATGAACGTTATAAACTAATTGACCAATAGTTATAATTTAAATGGCAAGCGTTGCAAAATAATACGACAACTATAGTATTTATAACAACAGACAAGCTTATATGAGATTTGAGTAGAATTTAATTGACTGGCACAACAAAACACTACCACAACTACGTTTCAGAACAATCAAATGTCCTTTTGTTACGACACAACATAACAATCGAAGATAGAATTCAACAGATAAATATAGCAAACACCGTGACAACTATTTTTTGTACAATGACTGACAAGTTGTATGAGACAATATGATAACGAGGTAGGATTAAATTGACAAGCACAAAAAATATATGTGACAACTGTGATTTTATAAGCACCTACAAGATTTGTGAGAGCACATGACAACTTAGTAGAATAAAAATGACAAGCATATCAAAACATTTTGGGGACTACATTTATAAGCATCGACAATCTTTGCACGAAACTACATCAAAAAATATGACAATTAAGTTATTTTTATTTGACAAGTAAGTGGTTAATAATATAGCAAATGAGTAGAACAATGTGACAATTACGAAAGGAAAAAAAAGTTTGTCGAAACATGTCGACATGTGATCTAGTTTCGAAGATCTTTTCGCGACAAAGCCAGCGGTGAAAACAGATCATCGATTGAATTAACGGTTTTAAAGATAAATTTTTTTGAATTTCAAGCATTTGAAAGAATCTTTACGTCTGTGCATGTGCATGCGAGCCGCCGTATGGGAGCACCAGCATGCGGCGCCGGTGCATAGTTGTGTCCATGAATTTATATTTAAAACGGAAGAAGTATTATTTAGTAATGTGCATACCGAGGAGTCCTTTTCTTTAAGAACGGACTTAAGGGTTGAAAAACAGCGGGAAAGACTAGAACCCTCAAACCCAACCCTTATAACTGAATATTCCTGCGGATCGGCGAGGAGAGCTCGGGGCGGCCTCTTGCTGCGGGAGGCGGAGGGCGCTGGGGCGGCCGAGGAGGTCGAGGTGGAGGCGGGCGGCGGGCGGCGGACGGGGAAGCCGAGGCGGGCGGCGGCTGGGGAGGTCGAGGCGGGCGGGAGGCGGAGACGGCGGCTGGGGAGGCCGAGGCGGGTGGCGGCGGCGGAGGTCGAGGAGGCAGCGGCTACGGGGGAGGTCGAGGCGGGTGACGACCGAGGAGGTTGAGGCGGGCGGGCGGCGGCAGGGCGAGACAGAGGCAGTGGCTCAGGAGGTGGAGGGGAGGCGGTCGGGGGGTGGGACAGCGGCGGCGGCGGCCGGAGAAGCTGCCGGCGGCGGCTCGGGTGGGCGCGGGAGGGAGTTGAGATGAGAAATTTCCTTTCCGCGCTAGGATGGATCGAAGTAAGGGTTGGGGTAGATTTCGCTCCCCAACCCTCAATTCTACAGGTCGGGAGAGGGTTTGAGGGTTGGATCCTCAATTTTTTTTAGGGTTTAAGGGTTAAGGGGTTCTAGTCCACGTTTTTTTTTCACAAACTGTAAAAAAACAGTTATTTTTAAAGATTTGAGGGTTTGAGTGTACTACTAGAGATGCTCTAAGAAAATATGACCTCCTTGTGCCACGCATGCAGCTCAGGTAAGAGCTCGGATTCCACCTCCTAGTGGCACTGTTAAAATTAATGTCGATAATGCAATGAGCAGAAGGGAAAAGACGGGGCAGTCAATGCAGTTTGCTGTGATGTATGGGTGTTTGTTGTTGAAAGGAAATAGAGGGATTGGTAGAATAATTGTTGTATTGCTTGAGCCTCATGAGCATATATATATATATAAGTACAATGATTAACTTGGAGTACAAGTAAGACAAATCCTAATTTATCTCATATTTCCTAATAATCAATATACTCAACATCCCCCCGCAGTCACAACGGTAGCGATGCAGATGGTGAGACTGGAGAAGAATCCGAAGGTAAGCCAGCGGTCATCCCCCCACGGTCGTAATGGTCCATGTATCGCGGAAGTTGTCGCTGGAGTGGAAACCGATGAGGTTGCTCAAGCAAGGCGGTAGCCCTTTGTGCCGATGTCGAGGTAGCCGAGAGCGTAGGATGGTGTAGCTGTGGTCGAGGTAGCCGTCCAAAGAACGTCGTGGTCGATGTCGAGTTCGGGTAGCCAGAGTCAAGGAAGTCGTCGTGGAGCCACGGGCGCAAGGAGGCGCCGAGTCAGTCATGGGCGGGGTGGTATCGAAGTAGTGATGCACCGAGAAGGAGAAATAATTAACGATGCGTCGCGCCAGGTTTGCCAACCCCGGGGACACTTCGTGGACGAAGGCACGCATCGGTGTTGCCAGCTCCGGGCATGCGGAGACGGACGAAGACGATGTTGACATTGCGTCGCTCCAGGCTTGCCAGGCCTGGAAACACACCGGGGACGAAGGCACGCTTCGGTGTTGCCAGCACCGGGCATGCGTAGATGAGGGACCTACACAAGTTGTGCGTCATGTCGAGGAGTCGGAGTAGACGACATCGACGCTGGCGAGGAGCTGGTGCTGGACGAAGATGAAGGTGGTGGACGGGCGGTGTGGCTCGGTTGAGCAAGCAGCGGCGCCAAAGGAGAGCGGCGGTGGCGGCTGGGTAGGTACGCGGAGACGATGCTCGAAGTAGGCGAGGAAGAACCCGACAACGTGACGAAGACCGACGCGTACGATGACGTTCCCATGCCAAAGGAGACGGCGCCGCGCATACCACAGGAAGTCGATGCGCGGGGATGACGGAGTGGACCGCGCGCTGCATTGCTATGACCCGAAGGGGCGACGAAGCGGCAGCGCGCGGGTCGGGGCGACGACAGGAAGACCTCGTGGCGGCGGCGTAGACAATGTGCCGCAACGCGACGACACGATGGGGCGGCGTAGCGGCAGTGCGCGGCAATGCAGCCGAGGGGAGAACCACAGGATATCGGCGTTGTGGCCCGATGGGGCGACGCAGCGGCAGCCCGATGCTCGATCGGTGGAGCGGCACGCTTTACTCGAGGCAGTCTTCACGGGATCTGCGGGGGCGCAAACGATAGGCCAGATCGATCGCACGGCATAGATGACAATCAATAATACCGGTTGGTATTTTAAAGGGCGCAATTTCCGTAGGTGGGGGAGGCTTCTCCACCACAATAGCAGTGGGCGGTTCCCCACAAGCAGCGAACTAAGAGTGCAGTTTTCCATAAGCCTAACTAGCCATGCCAATCATGAAAAGCAAACTAACAAGACTAAAAAGCAAAGGTAAAAGATAGTGTGCAACTCCCCTATCTTGAAGACTGGAGTCCCCGGTAACGGCGCCAGAAAACTTTGCTTGATGACAAGATGATGTATATACTTCTTGCACCCCGCTGGTTACTCGAAGTGGAGGTTGAGATGTAGTCAGCAACAAGTTTTCCCTCACACGGGAACTGTAAGGTTTATCGAACCAGGAGGACTCATAGGATCAACAAGTAGGTGTCTTCCACCCTGGCGCTAGCAGAAGACGTGGACCTGCACACACAATAAATAGCTTTGCTCCCAACGAATACAGAGAGGTTGTCAATCTCTCCGGCCTTGTAGTTTGCAAAGGATCAAAACACAAGCGGGAAAGTAATAGTGATTGCAACGGAAAAGTAAACGAAAGCGGTAAATGATGGAGGTGTAATAAATGATGGTGATATGGACCGGAGTCACGTGATGTTCACTAGTGATGTCTCTCTCCCAAAAAACGATAAACAACTATGCTTGGGTAAACAAATCACAGTTGGGTAATTGACAGAATTATGAACGCACCGCAATGCTAATTATGTTACTTGATAGTTAGAGGCTCAATAGTAATGAGCAGTACACCAAGACAAGTAGATTGTTTATTCATCAGCATCTACTTACTAATCATCCACCTTGACATATCTATCCAGAACATCTCTCCGGTATTAAGTTGCGAGCTCCATCCAAAGTGTAAACTCAAAGCAACGGACAACTGCATTAACGAACTATATGTAAGGTAAACAATCCTTGCAACCGTGGCCACAAGCACCGTTGTTTTCTCCCTGGTGGCAACAGCACATCCCCTAGTCTCATGTTTCTGTCACTCAAGCTAGACATCGAGGGGCATGAACCACAATCATGCATAACGCTCCCTCTTGGAGTTACAATCTACTACTCGGCCAAAGCAATAAATAGGAACAGAGAACACACATTAGTCACTAAGGAACATAATATAAAAGGGTAATCAAATATATAACTCATAACAATCTGAACATAATCTCATGATCCATCGGATCCCAACAAACCGAGCATAGCAATAGCAAGAGAATTACATAGATGCATTGATCATGTAGGGCAGCTCACAAGGACTAACCATTGAAGCACAAGATTGGAGAGAAAACATCACATAGCTACTGGTCATGGACTCATGGTCCAAGAAGAACTACTCAAGGCACGTCCGGGAAGCGTCCATGGTGGTGGAGAAGCTCCGGGAGGTCAATCCTCCCTCCGGCAGGGTGCCGGGAAGAGGTCTCCTAACGCTCTCGATCTCGGAAGCGCTGCAGCGGCGGAACGATGGAGAAATTCGCGATTCTGGAAGTTGTGGAAGGGTTTCCTCTCGGGACTCTAAATATAGACCAAATGAGGGCACCGGAGGAGGTGGGGCCCACCCAGGCGGCCTCCTGGTGCGGCCTCGGGCCTGGCCGCGCCAGCATGTCGCCTAGGCAGCCCCTGTCCCCCCTCTCGCCCATTTCGGTGATCCGAAAGCTTTTGTTTCGCTGGTTTTTTTATATATTTTTCCTGGAATTTTTCGGGCTTCGGAAAATTGGGTAAAAGCCCCTGCAAAATAGACATCAGCAGACAGAAACTGGCACTGGATGCACTGAGTAAATAGGATAGTCCAAATATGTGTAAAATGATATGAAAGTATAGCAAAACATATAACAATGTCACCCAAAAGATCATGGAACAAGCAGAAATTATAGATACGTTTCGGACGTATCAGCAGCCGGCCCGACGCAGCCGACGCGAGGCAGGCAGCGGCGCGACTGTACGAGGCGATGGTGGAGGCGGGTGATGATGAAGCAGTCCCGGTCGAAGAAGGGCGACGACAGCCGATGCAGGGCGGCGGGCGAGCAGACGTGCGGTCGACGGTCGTGAAGGGCCACCGAATCGCGCAACGCCGCCGAGTTGATGTAGAGGCCGGATTGTGCCGATGTCGGAGTAGAGACGCGGTGGTCGATGTGGGCGGCGGGCGACGCAAACCGATCATAGATCGGAAAACCAGAAAGAAAATGCCGATAAAAGTGGCCGGCGGAAGAGAGAAACCCGGATCAAGAGATCGAGAAAAAGACTCTTTAGGACAGCCGGTCAACAAGACCGGCGGGCGAACCCTAGGTACGGGTGACGCGTCCCCCAGTGGCGGTCATGGAGGCCGACCACCCCCGGGACGATGCGCGATGCGGTAGCGACGGGCGGCGGCTAGGTTTTGAAACTTACGGCAGATACCATGTTGAAGAGGATGGATGGATTGGTGGAATAGTTGTTGTATTGCTTCAGTAAGTATATATATATATATATATATATATATATATATAGGAGTACACTGATCAACTTGAAATACAAGGTAGGACAAATCCTAATCTATCCCATATTTCCTAATAATCAATATACTCAACATTTATCTTTGTTCTTCTTCTTTGGTCCTTCCTAGGATGGTTGAGTCGGCTACCCGTGAAGCTCTGGCTTGTCGTCAATCTCTTGCCCTAGCAAAAAACTTCATGCTTCAGCGGATAAAAATCGCTTTAAACTGTAAGCTAGGACGCCGCGTTAAGAAGTTGTGGCTTCGCACATTGGCGATTCAACTAGAGAGTCGCTATAGGACGCACATTTGCAGTTCAACTTTGAAAACGATGACAAAGAGACACTGTAGATTGTTTGTACTGTAGCAAAATGATAATGCATAGTGGTTCATTGTAGCATTCCCTTTTTTTCTTGGGTTTTAGTTTGATATTTGTTTTTGAAAATACGAATATATACACTAGACAATTTTTAAATACACATTGAACATTTCTGTCATATACATTAAAAAAAATACTACAAACTTGTTAGTAAAAAATGCTGATTTTTTTCCAAATATAGAATGAACATTTGTAGTATATCTTGAACAATTTCTTAATATATGATAAAAAATGATGAATATTTTGTAGTATACGTTGAACAATTTCTTCATATATGATGAACATTTTTGTACACGATGAAAAATCTCATAATATTCGGTGAATACTTTCATAATAAACGATGATCATTTTCGTAATACGCGATGAACTTTTTAGGTAATACACAGAAAAGAGAGATAAAAGGAGATGGGAATGGGAAAATTCATGAAATAACTAAAAGGAAAAAAGGAACCAAAACTGAAAAACTGAAAAGTCAAAAGAAAACCATTGAAAATTGAACAAAAAAATGACAAAAACAGAAGAAAGAAACCGCAGAAGAAAAAAATAAAAAATGGCAAGAAACAACGAACGAAAACATCATGCAAATATGTACGTGGGTCGTCCCAACTGGAGGCTCTCTACAACTGCAGCAAATAGGATTGGCCTTAAGGATGTGTCTAGACATTGTTCGAGATTGTCCATTTCAAACCATCATTTGTGAGTTGTGGCCCGTCAAATTGTCCGGTCATATACATATGATTGATGGGATGAAAAGAGAGGGAGAAAAAAAGAAACAAATGATCTAAGATGAGATCCATGTGATGAGCAGCCCAAATATCCTTATATCCTTTCCACATATGGGCTAGATTTGAAGGATGACAGACAACTGGACGTGCAGGGATAATGAGGGGTCCGGTTCGGTAGCCTTTTTTACATTTTCTTTTGTCTGAATTGTTCACCAAGGCATGGAAAGTGATGACTAGGCCAAAGTACATTAAAGGCCTGGGTTTCTGAGATCTGAAGCCTTTTAACTTATTTCTCCTAGATAGACAACATGTAGAATTGTGCACGTATCTTAGAACCTTACAGGCATGCCCTATCACACATATTGTGAGCCCTGCTCGATGGTGCTACGTGCTGCGCCTGCGTGTTGTCAGTGACACTGCTAGGGCTAGCGCATGCTTTGGTCGGGAACCATGTGTTTGAGCTCGTCGTTGTTGCAGGCCTCGACGGTCGTGTCGCGAGTCCACTCGGCGGTGCTGCAAACCCTTTGACTAAATAGATGCCGTCCTGTGAAAAGTGGTTGCAATGGCTATTGCGAGCAATGCCGGCGTGTTGGAGTGCTGGAAGTCTGTTGTGAGTTCCATGTCACGGTGTCGAGAAGGCTGCTCGACAGTGCTGCAAGGTTTAGTGGCGGCGGCAAGCTGACCAGGTGGCTGCTGCGAGCGTTGGTAAGACCACCAGTGATGCTGAGAGCAAGGAGAAGGCAACCGATGGCTGCGAGCAACGACGATAGACACTGCGACCGAACAGAGGCAAGCAGCGAGGCTGCAACTGGGACGGATGACGCGCTGGTATTCCCCTGTAAAAGAAGATACAAACTTCCTTTGAACTGGAATGGTTACTCCGCAGTCACATTGGCACCTTTAAACAAAGCATGTCTTGGTACTCAGGTAATCCTATGTCCTGAGTGGGGCAAATCACTTGATTCACCCAACATAGGAATGGTATTACGTCGAACATATGAATAATTATTAATTTTTGGGAGCAATTTTGTTAAATACTATCATAGTGTAAAAAATGGTCTTATATTTTGGGACGGAGGGAGTAGAAATTATGCACTAGACATTGTTGTAAATTTGCTCATTGCTCAAGCAAAAGTTGCAATAAACCAAGGAGAACAAAATATCCTTCAGATGCACACCAGCTAGAAAACCCAGTCCCTTACACTACCAAACAGCTCTTTACTAACATGTAAATTCACATTGCTCCGGGGATGAAATAACAGAAAAGAAATGTGATGTAAACACTCATTCTGTGGTCTGAGCACTTAGGGTTTCAGGTGCTGCGCTGCTGGCTTTTATAGCGCCAACAAAACTGGACATCTTGTTCAGGGCGCTCAGGTAAGCTCGGACACTGGATACAACAACATCCATGGCTGCACCACTCCCACTGAAATCAACAGGCATAAAGATACGTTTGTGAGCGAGAAAAAGACACTATAAATAAGAGATAGTAAGAAAAGCAAAGATGAAAAAACAAACTGTGAGCACGCACCAAGGGAGAGAGAAAGAGGGGTGGAGGGAGCGGGGGTAAGACTATACCTGAAGGATCGATTGGAGTGACCAGTCAAAGCATATTTATTGGCACTGACATCTCCAGTGATGACTACTCGAGTGGTTGCAATTGCATCAATGCCTTCTGTGACCGAAGTCATGCTATATTCTCTAAGAATAGTTGGAATCTGCATATCGTAAGGTAATTAAAGTCATATCTCCTATTTTAAGCAAACGATAATCTGTAAAACAAAGGGAGATGACACATTAGATCAAACCCTAATTCTGCAAAAACATTTCTCCAGATTTGTTGGGACATGTTATACTGGTGGAATACAGTGTGTTGTTTCTGAGCAATTTGCCCCATCGAGGAAATATGACTGGTGGTGAATTAGAAGATGGATTAAGTGAAAGAAGAATACCCATTTACACATGTTAGATGATTACATAGTCAAGGATACACCAGTTCTTTTTCCCAGTTAAAATGAATACCACAAGTAAACCCATCATTTGTAAGGTGCGAGAATTCTCAAGGCAAAGAAAGATGGTCTTTAAAAATTTCTTTTACTGATGACACCTTTCAATAACATAAACATCACATAATTAAAATGGACCTACGGTTAGCACAACTAATACTTCGCTCTTTCTCAAGCTGCCAACCAAAATATATTCCCAGCTATCGATGTTGTCAAAAACAGAAGAAGATGCTATTGACATTATCATAAATCATTACGATGGCTCTAAGTTCCAAGAATAGATATACGTAATTTTATTTAAATTAGTATCTATGCATTCTATTGAAAGTAGTTCTGAGAATGGGACATTGGGCGCCAATAATTGTCTTCTGATGCAATGAATTAGATATCATAACAATGGTAATAAGCTACATTATGAACATAAAAAGGTTTTCTTTATCGCCCTGAAAGTACTCTTGACATATCTAAAAATAATAGAAGAAATAATGTAGTCTTTTACAAAAAGAAAGACGAAAATAGCAACAGCTAACCTGTATTATTTGGTCAACAGCCTTGTATGCTGCATCAACTGGGCCAGTTCCAACAGAACAACCTATCTTTTCCTCTCCATCTAAAGTTATCAATTTGACAGTTGCTGTAGATAAACCAAGTGTTCCACATGTTGCCTGCAGAGATGACACACAAACGTAGGTAACGGTTTAACTCCATTTACAAAAAAGTAGTCCACTGAACCTCAATTATACCTGTACATCACCAAGGGACCAAATAACCTTAGGCTGAAATATCTCATCAGACAGTAAAGCTTCTATGTCTTCATCAGTTACACGCTACAAAAAAGGAAACTTTGTACATATGAGAGAGAGACAATGGATTGGAAAAGCAAGCTCCTAATGAGTAATAATAGAAGAAAAAATGTAAGGCTTCCATGAAAACATACATAATAAATGCTTCATAAAAAATAAAACAAGGTGGACCATTATCAATCAATGACATGATGTCGTCGTGCTTTACATTTTAGACAGAGAGGAATAAAATGGATATCACTGAATATAGAACGAGTACTCCAGAAAATTATCACCTTCTTTTTCTCTGCAACCTCTTTGTAGCGTTTAAAGAAATCTTCAAATTCCCTGTCATTGATTTCATATCCAAGCTACACGTTTGTACATCAAAGATGTCAATTTGGTAACAGCAAAAAATAAATGACAAATCTGTTGCATTAACTAGAAAATACAACCAAATTAATTGAGAAATACCTCCACTAGTTTAGTTCTGACGGCATGCCTTCCACTGAAACAAAAGACCAAAAATCGCAATTAAGGTTCAGAATCTTAAATTTGACCTAAACTACCATTGAATGTATTATGTATATCTAAATGTATTTGAGCAGGATTACCATATTAAATTAACCAGGAAATTGGCCTATGCTATTCTAGAAGAGTAAAGATGATAAATAGTACTCCTCTGTAAACTAATATAAGAGCGTTTAGATCATTATTTTAGTTATCTAAACACTCTTATATTAGTTTACAGAGGGAGTACCATATAAACAAATAAATAAAACATTCCAGTAGGGGTTTCCTGCATATCAAATGATCTAGGTTGAGCTTCCAGAATGTAGCAAATCATGGAGTAAAAACACAAGTAAATAATTTAGGTTGTGACCCCAGAAGGGTGTACATAGCACCCTTCTAAATTATCAATCATTGTACTTACGGTCAATGCATACATGTCTCAAAGAATTTGGTAGTACTCACATTATCCACATACTATTAAATATCTAACTATCTAAGCATTTGGAACAAACAGTGATACACCACATCATGCTAGTAGAAAGCTCAAGAGAGAGAAGAAAAATATACTGAATGTATGTATAGGAATTGTATAGGAATTATGCAGAATGGCTATGGGGCAAAGATACATCTCCATGGTACCTGAGCTTTCCAAGAACAATACCGAACTCATTTGCACGTGTTAAACCAATATCATCAGGCGATATTATCTCATAAGTTCCTTTGAATTTAAGCATCCCATCCTGCAAAGAAAAGAAAAGGAAAAACTGAATTCTGCCATTTCATTCTAGAACAGTTAACATGGAAACAGAAAAAATATATGAATACCATCATCTGTGAATCAACATATAGCGTTAAGTGGCACGTGGTAACCGCAAAAGGACAGCACACAAAGATAAATGCTGACATGCCATGAAAACTACTCATTACTACTAAAACCTCAATTGGGAACAAGCATGGTAATGCAAATAAAAGAGACTGCAAATCTGGTTACCTGATGAATTCCACTTTCATGAGCAAAGGCATTGGCACCAACAATAGCTTTATGCGGCTGTACATGAAGTCCACTGTGCTCTTGTACCTAAAACAATTACAGAATTTGTATAAGCTAAAATTGCCTGGGAAAAAAGTACAAAGAAATAAGACAACAGACCACGATACCATTTTGCTTGTCATGGTAATATGTTGTGAATTAATCCCAGTGTATAATCCATCTAAGAGTTCTCGTCGACATTTAATTGCCATAACAACCTGAAGAGGGGTCAGAAAATATTAGAAATGTGACAAGTAGTAATGCCTTACCCGGCCACACGTCTTTTCACTACCCAACAAGGAAAACTTGTAAATAATGCCCACAGACAACATAAATATAGTATTATGAGCTCACCTCCTCCAAAGAAGCATTTCCAGCTCTTTCACCAATACCATTGATAGTCACCTCTAATTGCCGTGCTCCTGCATAAGCACCCTAAAGATAAATCAAATTAGTAACATGATTAGATCAATGATAACAAACAATTAAATAAATAGGAAACAGGAATTACCGCTAATGTGTTGGCACTTGCAAGACCAAGATCGTTTTGGCAATGAGTAGATATAATTGCATTTTCAATCCCAGGAGTATTTGCTTTTATGTCAGCAATTAATTTCCCAAATTCATGAGGGAGAGTGTACCCAACGGTGTCTGGGATGTTGAGAGTTGTCGCTCCAGCTTTTATTACTTCCTCTAGAATATGATACAGGAACTCTCGATTCGACCTGGATGACAAAGTGAAACATATGAATTCCAGAACCTTACACTTGTTCCATAAAAAGTTGTAAAAGAAGCTAGATAAGTATGGCTTAACAAGAAATGGCCAAACTTAAATAATTCAAATACACATGTTGTGTTAACTTCAACACAACCACAAAATTTGGGTAGCCACCAGCTAACACCCGTTTCTAATTTGCCAACGACCTTTTTAACGATTAACACATCATTAGTCATCTTTTTCCAACCAATATAAGGGCGGAGCTATTGAAGGAGATATACTCCTACTTTCCGAGCCATGGTAACCTCTATACTTCATAGTAAGCATGCGCAAAATTTGCTTCAGTCTAAACTCTGCTTCACTAAAATTTGGCCTCTTTGATTCATCATTATAGACAGGTTAGTTAATTTTGAGAGAGCACAGCATGTGAAATAGCAGTCCTAAAACAGATTTCTCTAGATACAAAATTGCTGGAGTTATTTTACAGTCATAACTAGTAGAAAACTGGGCCTGCAGAAAAAACAAATTTGTATCTATATTTTTTTAATGAGAAAAGTTTGAATTGTACCTGCCGGCGTCCTCGGGGCTGAACTCGACATCGGGGCATCCAAGACTGCGCGCATAAGCCACCATCTCCCTAGCGATGGCCACCACCTGGTCGGGCGTCTTCCGCAGCTTGTGCTGCATGTGGATCTCGCTGGTAGCAATGAAGGTGTGGATGCGCGGCTTCCGGGCATGGCGCACAGCCTCCCAGGCGGCGTCAATGTCCCTCTTGTTGCATCGCGAGAGGCCGCAGATGACGGGCACATGGCCATCCTCCCCGACGGGTGTGTTCCCCACCTCGATGGCGATGGATCGCACGGCATCAAGGTCGTCTGGCGAGGACGCCGGGAAGCCCGCCTCGATGATGTCGACGCCGAGGCGGGCGAGCTGGCGCGCGACGACGAGCTTCTCCGCGCTGGTCATGGTGGCCCCCGGGGACTGCTCCCCGTCGCGGAGCGTGGTGTCGAAGATGCGAACGTAGTTGGGGTCGTCGATTCGGTCCGGGACGTACTCCGGCCGGCGCGGCGCCGCCAGGCACGCGTGGACAGAGCGGAGGACGGCGGTGCGGGAGGCCCTAGGGTTCGCGGCGACGGCGGCGAGGCCATGTGAGAAGCGGCGGGGCTTGGCAGCGGGGAGGGTGGAGAGGGTGGTGCGCCCGGCGACGGGGGTGGAGTGGGCGGGGTTTAGGGAGGAGCAGCAGTAGGGTTTAGCGGAGGAGGATGCCATGGTCGGCGGCGTGGGTTTAGGGGGAAGCGGTGGAGATGCGGTGGAGATGCGGCGGTCTGGCGGCTTAGCTGGAGCCCGGAATCTGGATGACTATACGATGCGGGCTTTTCCTTTCGACGGGAGTAAGTGTCAACCGGAGGTTTTATGCTTATCTCGGGTGTGTATGAGTCAGCTTCCGTAGCGGGCACGAACACGATTGTGCGTGTTCCACACTTCCACTTGTGGTTTACTTTAACAACTTTGTCACTCCGAAACCATGTTCCGGTTTTGTCCGAGTTCAGTTGGAATATGGCCAACGTCTTTGACGCGAACTATTGTACTGTACTATTGTCTTTCAAAAAGAAAATTTGTACTATTGTAGTAGAGTAGAGGGAAAAGGAAAAAAAACGCTTCTAATCACTCGACGGATCGCAGCTCTCGACCAACCCGTTGTTGCAATTTTACCACCGCAACAACTAGTCTATTACGGTCTAACGAAGACGAAGCGTGACGGCGCATCCAGATCCCATATTACCGAACGAGAGAGGCGGGTCACTCGATGCTTTGGGCGGCACTAACAACCGCCCATCTCGCCGGAGAGGAGGATGGCAGCGAGGTTGCAGCTTGGGGGTCGGGTGCAGTGGCCACCGTTGTCGCACGCGTCCACCACGACCGTTGGCAACACGTGGTGCACACACCTCGTCGGAGAGGAGGATGGCGACGAGGCGACCTAGTCGAAGGTTCGACGCTTGTCGGCGGCGGCACGACGGCAAGGATGGGCGGCGATGCTCCTCCCTCACCATCGTGATCGCTCTCCCTCACCATCGTTTAACGGGAGCTCACTACGAATGATCGATGATGATTTTTTTTCTTGCAACATCCTCCATGTTGTAAAAAAGATTTCTGCAACATCACTGATGCTACAAAACTTTCTTCAGTAATACTTGTAAAAAATCTGCAACATTAGTTTTGTTGGAAAAAATGCAACAATATGTGTTGTTGCAAAAGTTATGTAACATGAACTCTGTTGCAAACCTTTAAGTGCAACATCATCCTAGTTGCAGAAAAGGACAGCTGAATCTAACGACATCCCGCGTTAAATCCAATGGTTAGTGAGGCGACGGATTTTTTTTAAAAACATCGATCGATGTGTAGCGTTGCGCGGGAAAAAAGTTGATTGTTGAGGCTTCATGTATTTTAGTTTACATGTGCATTATGTGTATGCTGACATTTCATTGTTATCTTTTTATCAGGTGAGATCACATGTCTGTATTAAAGGGGAATGACGTGAGTACTTGTGTTTATAATATTGGGACTGTTGACCTGAAGTTTACTTCACAAAGGATAGTAGAGGAATATGGCAAGTGTCTTGGCGTGAACTATTGTACTAGTGTAGTAGAGAGGGGGAAATACGATGGTTAAGGCTTGGGGCGTATTTGGTAGGCGTAGATAGTCTGGTAAATAAGGCCTGACTGAGGTAAAACAGGCATAAAACTAACATCTGCATTTAGTTCGGTTGTCTACATACATTTTAGGTTGTATGACGTGTCACGAAAGTCATGTTATTTGGTTGCTCGCTTGTGTACGCGCAAACACAAAGGGCATTTTTACCTGCATCTTTTTTGAACACTTTGCATACTTGCCTCAGTTGGGACTCGTTGAGCATATGCACACAAAAAAGCAACATCTACATGTTAATAGGTTGCATGCATCCCCTCTATCCTGCATGTGCCGAAACGGAAGGCATGTTGTTTGGTTGTGGCCTGGTTTGAGGCGAAACACAGGTCTGATTGTTTGGTTACATCCACGATAATGGTGTGGTAACCTACTACTCGGTGTGGTGAGGTTACTAGAGGCGCAAAAATAGAGCAACCAAAAAAACTTATGCACACATCAAAGTTTAACCACACACAAAAGTTTAACATAGTATGAATAGTCTTAAACGATGCCGCAACACATAGTCTTAAACGAACAACCAACACCTTAACTAGGAACGAGAGGTCATTTAGGAGGCCATGGCAAAGGCCTCGTCGTGCTTCTTGCACTTGGTGACCACCTCCACATCGTCGTCGTTGAAGACGATCACCTTCATGGTATTCGGGGTGAGCAACTTGAAAGTCAGCATGTACACGATCCTGACCTGGTGAACGACAGCGAAGGTGGCCCAACCCTGATCAAGGGTGACCCTGCCATCGACCACCATCACCGTGACCCTCCATGAGGAGTCGGTATTTGTCTTCAGACTAAACTCTGTAGGCACGGCAGGGAAGTGCATTGTGAAGTCCAGAGGCAATGACATAGCCTCCAGCTTCGAAGCAAAGATCACCTTGCAGAAGTGGTTTGGCCCTGCCTCCTCATGGTAGTGCACGTAGTTCCCCTGCTTCGTGTTAGGGTGATCATGCACCGGCGGCGACGGCACCACATCCTTGCCCTTGTCCATCTGCATTATCAACATCACGTAGTTCAAAGGTCATCATTCATTCCTACCGGCCTAACGCTCCTATATTTACCCACACTTCTTACCCAACACGCACTCAAACCACCTCTCATTTTCACCCCCTCTCTTCTTCAACCTCTTGTTTCACCACCTCTCCCTCACCATGAATTCCAACTCCATCCCCAACCCTTTCCTATGGGGCATGGGATGGAGGGCATTGTTCCTCGGGTGCTCACTCGGTGACCCCGCGAAGTTTGAAAACACAATGGAAGTGTACTCAAACTTCACGAGCATGGCTGAAGTGCACAAGGAGGCCGACGCTATGGTGAAGAAGGGGACAACGAAGGATTTGAAGATGATTATTCCTGAGCCAGTGAAGGGCGCTATGTCAGTCGACATCCTTCTTTGGGCAATGAATCAGGTCAACTCGGGTGACGCTCGACAGAGAGCCAAGTGGGCCAAGTACATGGACTACAAGCGTCCCGATGACGACCGTGTCGTGGTGTACTGGAGGAAACAGACTGTAGTGGGCCATGCGGAGGAAGACAACGAGGTGCAGATGGTGGCCAAGGCGTTGGCGGTAGGTGACCACTACTAGGGTAGGTGACCACTACTAGGAGAAAGCTTATAGGTAGAACCTTAGCAGTAGCGTGTGTCGGTGGTCCACCACTAATACTATTCACTTATCAGTAGCGTGTGTCAGTGACCCACCGCTACCACTACAATTGCATGATGCCGCCAGGTGGAACCCGCTTAGCAGTAGCGCTTGATCACTGACACACGCTACTACTATTGTGCTTGGCAGTAGCGCAAATTTGCATCCCGTGCTACTGCTATGCATAGCAACTACCTTTTCTCCCACCCACCCCTTTCCCCTCTACCTCCCTCACTTAGTTCTTCCTTCACCTACCTCTGTGCTCTCCCTATTAATGCCCCCATCCACATCTCCTCCATTAATGACCTCTCTCTTCTCTCTAGCTTCTTCTTCACTTTATTTGTCTCTCCCTCCTTCCTTTTCCCCACTCATACCTTTGTCTCACTAGCTAGCTCTCCCTCCCGATCCACTAGTTAGGTAGAGCATCTCCTTCCAACTAGATCTACCCATTTTAGGAGTACGTAAGCCATGCATCTTTGTCCACTACTTTTCGATCCCTAGATAGCGTCATCGGTCATCTACCGTCGTGTGCTCGATCCCTCTCTCGGGACGATAGGTGAGTAGAAAGTTGCGTTTTGCAAGAATGGAAATATGTGTGTTTGTGCTGTGATGGTGGAAATGTGCGTGTGGCATGAGTTGACGCCTATGTGTAATTGTCGGATCGTGCGTGACATGAGTTGCTTATGTTTTATTAAAATGTCTATTTATTTCTGTTTCGGCGAATTTTTGGCAAACTCTCTATATGCCCTATTTTTAGGGAAGGTCATGCCGAATTTCTATATGACTTTGATGTATGTAATAATTCTTTTGCTTGTTATACCATGCAGGCAATCATGAAGATCAGTGGAAGGGTGGTCGAAAGATGGTTGTGATCTGCGATGCACGACATGTATTTAGGACTACGATTTTATGTTCGTGTAGAAGATGCAAACTAATAGTCATCTTGGACCCCTTTGACCTAGGCGGTTTGAAGATGCACCTACTCATGCATGGTTTCATGGATGGCTATACTCGGTGGATAACTCAAGATGATGAGGAGGATGTCCATATGGAAGGCAATAACGACATGGGGCTAGACAAAGAGATGGCCGACGATGGACCCGAAGATGAGGACGCAAGACATGGCGGCGGAGAAGAGGTCGTACACGGCAGGGAAGAGGCCATACACGACGCAGAAGAGGCCGGACACGATGAAGAAGAGGCAGATACGCTGTAGTCCTTGATGCTACTAAGTTCAGTCATTCAGGACCCTCATGTTCAAGACCTGCTTCGCAAGAATACGACTAGTGAGAGAGATACTTCTAGAGAGGAGGCCAAGTTGGCGCAACTGGAGGTAGACTCTAAGACTCCATAGTATGACGGTTGCGATCCCGTGGTGACCCGCTTGAGTTACATGCTCGAACTTCTAAAGACGAAGGCCAAAAACAAATGGACAGACGCAAGCCTCGATCAACATTTGAAGTATCTACATTATAAAATCTTCCCGTGAGGAACCTGTGTCCTACAGGTGTCGACGAGGCCAAGAAGATTGTGTTCTCTCTTGATCTGCCCCACATTAGATACCATGTGAAAGGATTGATACGATTGACTAGAGGAGGGGTGAATAGGCAACTAACAAATTTTAAGCTTTTCTTTAAACAAATTAGGTTTAGCAACAAAAAGGTTGTCTAGATATGCAACTACGTGAACAACCTATATGATGCTAACAACAACAATAATTAGCAAGAAGTAAATACAAGTAAAGGTAAGAGATAACCACAAGTGGAATCGATGAAGACGAGGATGTGTTTCCAAAGTTCCTTCCCTTTGAGGGGAAGTACGTCTTCATTGGAGCGGCGTGGAGGCACAATGCTCCCCAAGATGTCACTAAGGCCATTGTACTCTCCTCACGCCCTCACATGATGTGAGGTGACGTGATTCCACGAAGTGGTGCCCTTGAAGGCGGAGACCGAACCTTTAGAGACAAGGTTGGGGCAATCTCCGCAACTTAGTTGGAGGCTCCCAACAAGACCACGAAGCTTCACCACAATGGAATATGGCTTCGAGGTGACCTCAACCGTCTAGGGTGCTCAAACACTCAAGAGTAACAAGATCCTCAAGGGATTGGTGGGGGAATCAAATTTCTCTTTGTGGAAGTGTAGATCAAGTCACTCTCAACCAAACCCTAGAATATCAACAAGTTTTGTTGGCTAGGGAGAGAGATCGGGCTAAAATGGAGCTTGGAGCAACAATGGAGCTTAGGGGTAAAAGGTAGGGTTCTCAGGGAAGAAGAACCCCCTTATATAGTGGGGGAGGGAATCTGCACGTTACCCAACCCCTGTGCACGAGCCAGAGTGGTACAACCGCTCCTGGGAGCAGTAGTACCGATGATAAGAGGTAGTACCTCTCAGGGGAGCGGTACTACCGCTCAGGCAAAGGGAGGTTAGGACAGGACCGAAGCAGAGCACCTAGTACCGCACTGAGCGGTAGTAACAAGTGGTAGTACCGCTCTGCGGGAGGTACTACCACCCAGTACTACCACAAAACTCGTCCACAAAAGTGTTTGCACTTTTAGAGAGCGGTACAGGCCAGAGGCACGAGCAGAGCAGTACCACTCAGAGCGGTACTACCGCCAGCCGAGCGTTACTACCGGTGATAAGGGGTAGTACTGCTTTTAGGAGCGGTACTACCGCTTGGAATCAGCCAGGCAGGGCTAGGCAAGGTAGAAAGCTCTATCGAAGTGGAAAAGGGGTGAGAAGAAAGTGTACGTGATGATTCCACCCACGCTTTTCCAAAGTGGATCCCCTCTTAATAGTACGGCTTTGCCTATGACCCAAGTCCACCAACAACGAAGCTTAAGAGCAAAAACCGTCTTCACATCAAAACACCAAGGGGCAAGAATCGTCTTTGTGCAAACCTAGGAAATACCTAAAAGGCTTATTGCACACGATTAGTCTGCAAAACTGTCATCATCAATCACCAAGTTACTGGGTTAGAAATATGCCCTTACAATCTCCCCTTTTTTGTGGACTGATGACAACACGCGATTTGCATAGAGGATAAAAATTGAGGTAGAATGCAACCCCTCGGTCTACAAAACATAGGCAGGCTCCCCCTAAGTGTGTGCACTATTTAAGTATGCTTTTGGAATGCAAAGTGCACACACTAGGATCAACACTCCCCCTATATTTTATAGACATACACTACTTGCATATATGAAACAACTAAGAGTAATATAGATGCAAGAAGTGAAGTGAGAATGATTATAAGGGCACAATTTAAGCATCTCACAAATTTAAAGACATGTGATAAAGCTAAGGTAGTATATGTCTCACACCATATGACATAGTCTCACACGAGTCTCACACACATTAAAAACGCAAACCAACATGAGTTCCACACCACACAACTTAGTCTTCTAAGCAAAGCAAACGATAAAAGAGATCAAGGGTGAAAAGATGAGCCATGAAAGAACACCCGTGACACGCAAATCCCAATACTCTCCCCTTTGGCAGCATGAAGCCAAAAAGGGCAGAGAAAACAACAAGGGTCCAGGAGGTGAGGCAATGCTGACACATCAGTACTCAGCAGACTCAGAGCTATGCTGAACGGTGCCAGGAGGAGCAAGAGAGCCAGTTAACTCAGTATCGGAATCCCATGGGCAGTGGCGAGCAATCTAGGTGTCCTCATCAGTGAGCATATCCTCAAAACTGCTCTCAATAGTTAAGCCAACATGCCTCCCAAAAGCCTTGTGACGACTGATAGCCGCCTTTTCGGTCGCGTGACCCCGGTATTGACCCTTAGCCTGCATACAAAAGAGCTTCTTCATCTTCTCCTTGAGCTTCTGATCCCAAGAAGGTTCTCTAGCAGGGGGCACAGCAGGGGAAGCAGTGTCCTTGTCAGCCACAAAGTCCTCATCAGCCTCGTCATCAGCAGAATCTTCATCCATCTCGTCAGGCACATCTTGTTCACGGGCACTGTGAGTAGCCCACTTGTCCTTCTGCCTAAGATGCACAATCTTATGAGAAACCAAGTCCAGAGCTTCAAACAACTCACCAGGAAAGGTTGCTTCCCAAGTCTTCTCAATCAGATGTTGGGAAACGTCGCATGGGAAACAAAAAAAATCCTGCGGGCACGAAGACCTATCATGGTGATGTCCATCCACGAGAGGAGATTTGGATCTACGTACCCTTGTATATCGCACAGCAGGAAGCGTTAAGAAACGCGATTGATGTAGTGGAACGTCTTCACGTCCCTCGAACCACCCCACAAACCGTCCCACGAACCATCCCGCGATCCGTCCCGCGATCTAGTGCCGAACGGACGGCACCTCCGCGTTCAGCACACGTACAACTCGATGAAGATCTCCACCTTCTTGATCCAACAAGAGGGGGCGGAGAGGTAGAAGAGTTCTCCAGCAGTGTGACGGTGCACCGGTGGTGGTGATGATCTACTCCAGCAGGGCTTCGCCTAAGCTCCGTAGAAATACGATCTAGAGGAAAAACTACGTGGTATAGGGTCGAGCAGCATGTGGCAAAGTTGTGTCTCAAAAACCCTTAATACCTCTAGTATCCATAGGAGGGAGGGAGGGGAGGAGACAGCCTCAAACCCTCAAGGTTTGGCCGAAATTGGAGGTGGGAGAGTCCTACTCCAATCCTACTTGGAGTAGGATTCCACCTTCCCACTTGGAAACTCTTTCCACCTTGTGTTTTTTCCTTCTCAAACCTTATGGGCCTTAGTGGAAACTTATTTCAGCCCACTAGGGGCTGGTTTATCTCTTCCCATAGCCGATGAGACCCCTTGGGGCGTGACACCCCTCCCGATGGTCCCCGGCACCCCTCCCGACACTCCCGGTACACTACCGATGAGCCCGAAACTTTTCTGGTGACCAAAACAGGACTTCCTATATAATAATCTTTACCTCTGGACCATTCTGGAGCTCCTCGTGACATCGTGGATCTCATCCGGGACTCCGAACAACTTTCGGTTACCAACACCTATAACTCAACTATACCGAAACGTTACCGAACCTTAAGTGTGCAGACCATGCGGGTTCGAGAACTATGTAGACATGACCCGAGACACTCCTCGGTCAATATCCAATAGCGGGACCTAGATGCCCATATTGGATCCTACATATTCTCCAAAGATCTTATCAGTTGAACCTCAGTGTCAGGGATTCATATAATCCCGTATGTCATTCCCTTTGTCCTTCGGTATGTTACTTGCCCAAGATTTGATCGTCGGTATCCGCATACCTATTTCAATCTCGTTACCGGCAAGTCTCTTTACTCGTTCTGTAATACAAGATCCCGTGACTTACACTTAGTCACATTGCTTGCAAGGCTTGTGTGTGATGTTGTATTACCGAGTGGGCCCCGAGATACCCCTCCGTCACACGGAGTGACAAATCCCAGTCTTGATCCATACTAACTCAACAAACACCTTCGGAGATACCTGTAGAGCACCTTTATAGTCACCCAGTTACGTTGCGACGTTTGATGCACACAAGGTATTCCTCCGGTGCCAGTGAGTTATATGATCTCATGGTCATTGGAACAAATACTTGACACGCAGAAAACAATAGCAATAAAATGACACGATCAATATGCTACGTTCATAGTTTGGGTCTTGTCCATCACATGATTCTCCTAATGATGTGATCCCATTATCAAGTGACAACACTTGCCTATGGTCAGGAAACCTTGACTATCTTTGATCAACGAACTAGTCAACTAGAGGCTCACTAAGGAGAGTGTGTTGTCTATGTATCCACACATGTATTTGAGTTCCCAATCAATACAATTCTAGCATGGATAATAAACGATTATTATGAACAAGGAAATACAATAATAACTAATTTATTATTGCCTCTAGGGCATATTTCCAACAGTCTCTCACTTGCAGTAGAGTCAATAATCTTGTTCACATCACCATGTGATTTTGATGAATCCAACACCCATATAGTTCTGGGGTCTGATCACGTCTTGCTCGTGAGAGAGGTTTTAGTCAACGATTCTGAATATTTCAGATCCGTGTGTGCTTTACAAATCTTTATGTCATCTTATATATGCTGCTACTACGTGCTATTCAGAAATACTCCAAATCTCTACTCTACTGTACGAACCCGTTTTACTACTCATAGTTATTCGGATTAGTGTCAAAGCTTGCATCAACGTAACCCTTTACGACGAACTCTTCAACCACCTCCATAATTGAGAAAAAAAATCCTTAGTCTATTAGTTACTAAGGATAACTTTGACCGCTGTTTAGTGATTCAATCCTGGATCACTCTCTGTACCTCTTAAGAGACTTGTGGCAAGGCACACATGAGGTGCGGTACACAACATGGCATACTATAGAGTCTATGGCTAAGGCATAGAGTATGACCTTCGTCCTTTCTCTTTCTTCTGCCATGGTCGGGCTTTTGAGTCTTACTCATATTCACACCTTACAACACAGCCAAGAACTCCTTCTTTGCTGATCTATTTTGAACTCCTTCAAAAACTTGTCAAGGCATGCATTTCATTTGAAAGTTCTGTTTAGCATTTTTGATCTATCTCCATAGATCTTGATGCTCAATGTTCCAGCAGCTCTATCCAGGTCTTCCTTAAAAAAAAACCTTTCAAACAACCTTTATGCTTTACAGAAATTCTACATTACTTCTCATCACCAATATGTCAACCACATATACTTATCAGAAATTCTATAGTGCTCCCACTCACTTCTTTGGAAATACAAGTTTCTCATAAACCTTGTACAAACCCAAAATCTTTGATCATCTCATCAAAGTGTATATTCCAACTCCGAGATGCTTGCACCAGTCCATTGAAGGATCGCTGGAGCTTGCATACTTGTTAGTATCTTTAGGATCGACAAACCCTTCTGGTTGTATCACATACAATCTTTCCTCAAGGAAACCGTCGAGGAAACAATGTTTTGACATCCTATGTGCAATATTTCATAAATAATGCAACAACTACTAACATAATTCTAACAGACTTTTAGCATCGCTACGAGTGAGAAAGTCTCATCATAGTCAACTGTTTGATCATGTCGGAAACATCTTTGCGGCAAGTCGAGCTTTTCTTAATAGTGACTTATCACCATCATCGTCTGTCTTCCTTTTAAAGACCCATCTTTACTCAATAGTCCTACGACCATCAAGTAGTTCTTCCAAAGTCTACACTTTGTTTTCATACATGGATCCTCTCTCGGATTTCATGGCCTCCAGCCATTTGTCAGAATCCGGGCCCACCATCGCTTCTCCATAGCTCGTAGGTTCATTGTTGTTCAACAACATGACCTCCAAGACAGGGTTACCGTACCGCTCTGCAGCAGTACGCGACCTTGTCGACCTACGAGGTTTGTAGTAACTTGATCCGAAGCTCAATGATCACCATCATCAGTTTCCACTTCAATTGGTGTAGGCGCCAGAGGAACATCTTCTTGCACACTACTACACAGTGGTTGAAGTGACGGTTCACTAACCTCATCAAGTTCCACCACCCTCCCACTCAATTCTTTCGAGAGAAACCTTTCCTCGAGAAAGGACTCATTTCTAGAAACAAACACTTTGCTTCCGGATCTGAGATAGGAGATGTATCCAACTATTTTGGATATCCTATAAAGATGCATTTATCCGCTTTGGGTTCGAGCTTATCAGACTAAAACTTCTTCACATAAGCATCGCAGCCCCAAACTTTCAAGAAACGACAACTTAGGTTTCTCCAAACCATAGTCTATAATGTGTCATCTCAATGAAAATATGCGGTGCCCTATTTAAAGTGAATGCGGTTGTCTCTAATGCATAACCCATAAACGATAGTGGTAATTTGATAAGAGACATCATGGTATGCGCTATATCCAATAGGGCGCGACTATGACGTTTAGACACATCATCACACAATGGTGTTCCAGGTGGCATGAACTGTGAAACAATTTCCACATTGTCTTAACTGCGTACCAAAACTCCAAACTCAGATATTCATCTCTATGATCACATCGTAGATAGTTTATCCTCTTATCACGATGATCTTCACTCTGAAACAACTTTGAACTTTTCAATATTTCAGACTTGTGATTCATCAAGTAAATACTCCCGTATCTACTCAAATCGTCAGTGAAGTAAGAACATAACGATATCCACTGCGTGCCTCAGCACTCATTGGACTGCACACATCCAAAAATGTATTACTCCCAACATGTTACTCTCTTGTTTCATGTGGCATGATTTGCATGTCTCAAGTGATTCAAAATCAAGTGAGTCCAAACGATCCATCTCTATGGAGCTTCTTCATGCATTTATACCAACATGTATGGTTTGCATGTCTCAAACGTTTCAAAAATGAGTGAGTACAAAGATCCATCAGCATGGAGCTTCTTCATGCATTTTATACCAACATGACTCAAGTGGCAGTGCCACAACTAAGTGGTACCATCATTATTACTTTGTATCTTTTGGCACCAATATTATGAACATGTGTAACACTACGATCGAGATTCAATAAACCATTGAAGGTAATTATTCAAGCAAATAGAACAACTATTATTCCTTTTAAATGAATAATCGTATTGCAAGAAACATGATCCAATCATGTTCATGCTCAACGTAAACACCAAATAACAATTATTTAGGTTCAACACCAATCCCGATGGTAGAGGAAGCGTGCAATGTTTGATCACATCAACCTTGGAAACACTTCCAACACTTATCGTCACCTCGCGTTTAGCTAGTCTCCGTTTATTCCGTAGCTTTCATTTCGAGTTACTAATCACTCAGCAATCGAACCGGTATCTAATACCCTCGTGCTACTAGGAGTACTAGTAAAGTACACATCAATATCATGTATATCAAATATACTTCTGTCGACTTTGCCAGCCTTCTTATCTACCAAGTATCTAGGGTAGCTCCGCCTGAGTGACCGTTGATACGTCTCCAACGTATCTATAATTTTTTATGCTTCCATGCTATTATCTTGTCAACTTTGGATGTTTTGTATGCATGATTATGCTATTTTATATCTTTTTTGGGACTAACCTATTAACTCAGTGCCAAGTGCCAGTTCCTGTTTTTCCGTGTTTTTGACCCTTTTCAGAGAAGAATATTAAACGGAGTCCAAACAGAACAAAACCTTCGGGATGATTTTTTACGTAACAGAAGATACGCATGGGAACTTGAGAACCAAGGCAAAGGACCCCGGGGGAGGCCACAAGCCCCCTAGCCGCGGCCTGGGGGGCGCGCCTACCAGGCTTGTGGGCCCCCCGTGGCTCCTTTGCCCTACTTCTTCCGCCTATAAATTCCCTAAAAATCCAAAACTGCCAGAGAGAGCCACGGAAATACTTTTCCGCAGCCTCAAGCTTCTGTCTCCGCAAGATCCCATCTAGGGCATGTTCTGGTGCCCTGCCGGAGTGGGGATTCGGACATGGAGGGATTCTTCATCAACACCATTGCCTCTCCGATGATGCGTGAGTAGTTCACCACAGACCTTCGGGTCCATAGCTAGTAGCTAGATGGCTTCTTCTCTCTCTTGGATCTTCAATACAAAGTTCTCCATGATCTTCATGGAGATCTATCCGATGTAACCTTCTTTTGCGGTGTGTTTGTCGAGATCCGATGAATTGTGGATTTATGATCAGATTATCTATGAATATTATTTGAGTCTCCTCTGATCTCTTATATGCATGATTTCGTATCCTTGTAATTCTCTTCGAGTTGTGGGTTCCGTTTGGCCAACTTGATCTATAATTCTTGTAATGGGAGAAGTGCTTGGTTTTGGGTTCATACCGTGCGGTGTCCTCACTCAGTGACAGAAGGGGTAGAGAGGCACGCATCATGTTGTTGCCATCAAGGGTAAAAAGATGGGGTTTATATATATTGCATGAATTTATCCCTCTACATCATGTCATCTTGCTTAAGGCGTTACTCTGTTTGTTATGAACTCAATACACTAGATTCATGCTGGATAGCGGTCGATGTGTGGAGTAATAGTAGTAGATGCAGACAATATCGGTCTACTTGTCTCGGACGTGATGCCTATATGTATGATCATTGCCTTAGATATCATCATGACTTTGCGCGGTTCTATCAATTGCTCGACAGTATTTCGTTCACCCACCGTAATACTTGCTATCATGAGAGAAGCCTCTAGTGAACACTATGGCCCCCGGGTCTACTTCACATCATATTTTCAGCCCTGCACTTTTACTTTGTTGCACTTTCCACCTTCAGATCTCACCTTGCAATTAATTGTGAAGGGATTGACAACCCCTTTATAGCGTTCGGTGCAAGTTTGTTTGTTTTTGCGCAGGTACATTGGTGACTTGTCTTGATACTCCTACTGGATTGATACCTTGGTTCTCAAACTGAGGGAAATACTTACTGCTACTGTGCTGCATCACACTTTCCTCTTCAAGGGAAAAACCAACGCAAGCTCAAGAGGTAGCAAGAAGAATTTCTGGCGCCGTTGCCGGGGAGGATCAAGTCAAGAATAGTCTCCCGTCAACGTGCCAATTTCTGGCGCCGTTGCCGGGGTGTATCAAGTCAAGAATAGTCTCCCTTCAACATGTCAATTTCTGGCACCGGGGACTATTCTAAGTGAAGCTTATCCAAGTAACTATCGTAAACTCATATCTTGCATTTACATTTTTTTTGCCTTTGGCCTCTCGTTTTCCTCTCCCCCACTTCTGAAAAACAAAAATTTACAAAAATATTTGCCTTTTTCGTTCGCCCTTTTCTTTCGCTTCCTTTCTGTTCGCTTGTGTGCTTGTCTGCTTGCTGAAGTCACCATGACTGAAAACACCAAATTGTGTGACTTCTTGAATTCTAATTATAATGATTTTATTAGTACTCCGATTGCTCCCACCACTAGTGCGGAATCATATGAAATCAATGCTGCTTTGCTGAATCTTGTTATGAAAGAGCAATTTTCTGGCCTTCCTAGTGAAGATGTCACATCCCATCTTAATACCTTCATTGAGTTATGCTATATGCAAAAGAAGAAATGTGTGGATAATGATGTGATTAAATTGAAGCTATTTCCGTTCTCATTACGAGATCGAGCAAAAACTTGGTTTTCATCTTTGCCCAAAAATAGTATTGATTCTTGGAACAAGTGTAAAGATGCTTATATATCCAAGTATTTTCCATCGGCTAAGATTATCTCTCTTCGTAATGATATCATGAATTTTAAGCAACTAGATCATGAACATGTTGCACAATCTTGGGAGAGAATGAAATTGATGATTAGAAATTGCCCCGCTCATGGCTTGAGTCTTTGGATGATTATGCAAATCTTCTATGTTGGTTTGAATTTTGCTTCTAGAAATATCTTGGATTCCGCCTCCGGTGGAACTTTCATGGAAATCACTTTAGGAGAAGCCACAAAACTCCTAGACAATATCATGACAAACTATTCTCAATGGCACACTGAAAGGTCACGTACTAGTAAAAAAGTGCATGCTATAGAAGAAATTAACTCTTTGAGTGCTAAGATGGATGAGTTAATGAAATTGTTTGCTAGTAAAGGTGCTCCTTTAGATCCAAATGCTATGCATTTGTCTTCCTTGATTGAGAATAGCAATGAGAGCTTGGATGTTAATTTTGTTGGTAGGAATAATTTTGGCAACAACAATGCTTATAGAGGTAACTTTATTCGTAGGCCTTTTCCTAGTAATCCCTCTAATAACTTTGGCAATTCCTACAATATATGCTCATGGAAATTACAATAAATTACCCTCTTATCTTGAGAGTAATATTAAAGAGTTTATCAACTCGCAGAAGATTTTCAATGCGTCCATAGAAGAAAAACTGCTCAAAATTGATGACTTGGCTAGGAACGTTGATAGAATGTCTCTTGATATTGATGCTTTGAAATTGAGATGTACTCCTCCCAAGATTAATATGGATGAAACTTTGAAAGCTATGCATGTTTCCATGAATGAGAGTAAAGAAAGAACCGCCCAAATTCGTGCTAGACATGAATGGCTTAAAAAGGCGTGTTCTCGTGATGAGAATCACGAAGATCTTAAAGTGCTTGTTGTGACTCCCATTGAATCCTTGTTTTCTAATGTCAAACCTAATGATGATGGGTCTGGATATGAATCCACTTTGGTTGAGAAACGCCCCAATGATTCGGAGTCTATCTACCTTGATGCTAAAAGCACTGAAAGTGGAGTAGAGGATATCAAAACTTTGAGTAGTGATGAAATTACTACTTTGGATTTCAAGGAATTAAATTATGATAGTTTCTCTTTGATTGAATGTATTTCCTTGATGCAATCCATGCTAAACTCTCCACATGCTTATAGCCAAAATAGATCCTTCACCGATCATATTGTTGGTGCTATGATGAAATCTCTTGAAGAGAAACTTGAGTTGGAAGTATCTATTCCTAGAAAACTTCATGATGAGTGGGAACCTACTATCAAAATCAAGATTAAAAACTATTAATGCAATGCTTTGTGTGATTTGGGTGCTAGTGTTTCTGCTATTCCAAAGTCTTTATGTGATGTTCTAGGCTTCAACGAGATTGATGAGTGCTCTCTTAATTTACATCTTGCGGATTCTACTGTTAAGAAACCTATGGGAAGGATCAATCATGTTCTTATTATTGCAAATAGGAACTATGTACCCATAGATTTCATTGTGCTTGATATTGATTGCAATCCGACATGTCCCATCATTCTTGGTAGACCTTTCCTTAGGACTATTGGTGTATCATCGATATGAGGGAAGGGAATATTGGATTTCAATTTCCATTAAAGAAGGGCATGGAACATTTTCCTAGAAAGAAAATAAGATTGCATTATGAATCCATGATGAGGGCTACTTATGGTTTGAGCACCAAAGACGACGATACTTGATTCTATCGCCTTATGCCTAGCTAAGGGCGTTAAACAATAGCGCTTGTTGGGAGGCAACCCAATGAATTTATATTTGCCTTTTTCTTTCTGCTTTGTTGTGTCCACACCATCATAATTATGTTATGATTGTGTTTTTATTGTTTATTTTTGTGTTTGAGCCAAGTAAAACCTTTATGATTAGTTTTGGTGATGGTTGTTTGATCTTGCTGAAAAAGACAGAAACTTTGCGCTCACGAAATTATTTTTAATTCCTATCGAGAACGAGATTTTGAGTTGATTATTTTTGCTGCTACTTGATATGCCAATTTCCCTAATTGCCATAAGTTTTAAGAATTTTTGAGATAACAGAAGTATACGAAGTATACAAATTGCTACAAACCGGTCTATTTTTGACAGATTCTGTTTTTGTTGTGTTGATTGCTTATTTTGATGAAACTATGGATAGTATTGGGGGGGGGGTACTAGACATGGAAGAGTGAGAATACAGTAATATAACATCAATCTAAATAGAAATCAATTTTACTACAGTACCTAAAGAGTTGGTAGTTTGTTTTCTTGTGCTAATGATATCACGAGATTCTGTTTAAGTTTTGTGTTGTGAAGTTTTCATGTTCTGGGTGATGTTCTCATGGAAAATGGGATAAAGAGTGGAAATAGCTCAATCTTGGGGATGACCAAGGAATCCCAAGCCAAATTCAAGGACACCGAAAATCCTAAGCTTGGGGATGCCCCTGGAAGGCATCCCCTCTTTCGTCTTCAATCCATCGGTAACGTTACTTGGAGCTATATTTTTATTCACCACATGATACGTGTTTTGCTTGGAGCGTCGTGTATTATAGGAGTATTTTCTTTTTGTTGTGTCATAATAATCCTTGATGTAAACCTTTTTGAGAGAGACATGCACTCATCGTGAATTTGCTAGAATACTCATTGAGCTTCGCTTATATCTTTTGAGTTAGGCAATTTAGCTCGCATGTGCTTCACTTATATCTTTTGAGCTAGATAACTTTTCTCTAGTGCTTCACATTGATCTTTTTAGAGCACGACAATTTCATATTTAGGAGAAATAAGAACTCTCGATCTTCACTTATATCTTTTTGAGAGTGCTCTCCCTAAGTAACTTGGTAGTTGGCGTGTGACATGAAAGAGTCCTAAAGATGATAGGCATCCAAAGAGGATATAATAAAAACTTCCATATTCATGTGCATCGATTAGTAAAGAGAAGTTTGATTCCTAACAGTTAAGTTTTGAGATATGGATTTGGTAATATTAGAGTTATGTTAGTACGGTGTTGTGAATATAGAAATACTTGTGTTGAAGTTAGTGATTCCCGTAACATGCATGTATGGTGAACCGCTATGTTAGGAAGTCAGAGCATAATTGATTTATTGATTGTCATCCTTTGAGTGGAGGTCGGGATCGCGCGATGGTTAACACCTACCAACCCTTCCCCTAGGAGTATGCATTTAGCACCTTGTTTCGATTACTAATAAAACTTTCGCAATAAGTATATGAGTTCTTCATGGCTAATGCGAGTCCATGGTATAGATGCACTTTCACCTTCCACCATTTCTAGCCTCTCTAGTGCCGCGCAACTTTCACCGGTGCACAAACCCACCATATACCTTCCTGAAAACAGCCACCATACCTACCTATTATGGCCTTTTCATAGCCATTCCGAGATATATTACCATGCAACTCCCACCGTTCCGTCTCATGACTTGTGCCGTCATTTTCATATTGCCATTGCATGATCGTAAGATAGCTAGCGACATGTTTCAACGTCATACGCTAAGCTAGATCGTTGCACATCCCAGTACACTGCCGGAGGCATTTCCTATAGAGTCATCATTGCTCTAAGTGTTGAGTTGTAAGTAAATAAAAGTGTGATGATCATCACTATTAGAGCATTGTCCCATGTGAGGAAATAAATAAAAAAGAGGCCAAAGATGCCCACCAAAAAAAAGGAAAAGAGGCCAAAGAGCCCAAAAAAGAGAGAGAGAAAAAGAGAGAAGGGGCAATGCTACTATCCTTTTCCACACTTGTGCTTCACAATAGCACCATGTTCTTCATGATTGAGAGTCTCTTGTTTTGACACTTCCATATACTAGTGGGAATTTTCATTATATAACTAGGCTTGTATATTCCAATGATGGGCTTCCTCAAAATTGCCGTAGGTGTTCGTGAGCAAGCATGTTGGGTGCACACCCACTAGTTTTCCTTTTAAGCTTTCTATCGGGACCCCGATCCTAAGCCATAGGAATCCATCCTGTAACACATCGCATCCCTTTGCGGTCTCACGCACGGTTAACTCCACGGCTGCAGCCTTACCTTAGCCGGGACCGTTTGCGTCTTTTGACTCACGTATGCAATAGTGTCGCTAGCATTCCAATGTCAAAGAACCCGGATCGACAAGTCTAGTCATAAACCAAAGTGGCAGCACCGCACAAGGACAGGCATACATGACCCAACAAAGCAGGTGTCGGTCACCAGCGAGTGTAGACGAGTCGTAGCAAGCTACCAGGACTCCGTTACATCGCGTGACATTTCCCCAAAGGGGACAGACACAACAGCTAAGAAGGACACATGCCGGTCAACCAATGTGTCCGGAGCAGTAGCGAGCTACCATGGCTCGTTGGATCACAAAGGGACATTTCCTTGTAAGGAGTGGTACTAAAGTTCACGACTAGGTAATCAAACCCCATACATATCAAGTACGACACACGTACGCATGGCATACCGATATGTATAGATACATCGATGGCATCACAACATAACCATAACATACAAGCTTTATTTAAGAGGCTCGGAAGAGCCACACACATAATATTACACAGTAAGGGTCTCACGACCCATAATAGCAGTCATTCAGTTACAAGCCAGTGGAAGAGTTTAAAATTGTCTGAGTACAGACATGTGCAACTAAAAGGCACATGGCCTGACTATACTACAGACCCAACCTAGGGCCAGATCGTAGCTGGGACACCAGCTACTCGTCGTCGTCGATGTCTATGAAGAACCCTCCGTTAGGGTCATTAGCAACCTCTGCAACATTTATTAAGCAAACATGAGTACGGAGGTACTCACCAAGACTTTAGGATAACTATCTACTCATGCAATGTATCAATAAGGTATTGTGGGGTTTCATGCGGAAAGCCAGCATTTGACTCGTGGCTAGACAACATGCATTTTTAAATAATTTTGACGACTTGATTTTCTCGCACACGAGTCCACTAACACCACAACAATACACCATCGTGGAATCATTCCGTCCCCATGCGGAAATGCCGTCCACGACACTCATGCTTATCTTGACAATTTTATGAGTAGCCATTGAAGTTATCTATGAACAACATATGTCTCCAAGTAGTCCATATCCGCGGACGCGACTATTCGATAGATCATAACCCTGCAGGGGTGTACTTAGTCACACACGCTCTCGCCATTTATCGCCATGTGCACGTCACGCACCTCGGCAACCTTCAAGCGGAAGCCCAGCGAGGGAGTCGGCCACGACCGTTAACCACACTAGTACCTAGTCCAGGTTTATCGCCTATCTGAGAGTAACCCGTACGGAAGTCCGGCCGAGGTTTCCGCCACGGCCTCAAACGATGTGCGCAGGGTTCCCAAGCCCACCATCCGGGTGCCACTTGGTACACCGTGCCACTGCCTACCGCATCACAGCCCACCTCTTAGGTCGGCACCATGCATGGCCTCCAGCATGACTATAAACACCAGAAACTACTTGCAACTCCTGGACCGAGTACTAAGCGATTAATAGGTCGAGCGGGGTCATATTTCAGGGCCCAACATGTGGTAGTATCTAGTCTTGGATTACATACACGAAACTCAGTTCCTAAGGACGGTTCCAATGAAACAACCCGCCATGTACTCCTACACAGCCTTTCACCGGTACCTTTACCAAATCAGGTTCAACACACGCCTTTGCTTACCAAACACATTCTCACAATTCTGTTCATCTCCCAGATGACAGACCATACACAACTCTAAGCATAGAATGCATAGCAGGATAAGGCACATCATGGCTCAAGCAACTACCAGGTATGCTAGGTTGCAAGGTTCAGCTATTTACTGTGACAAGCATAGGTCATGCAAAGGAAGTGGGTTCAACTAACGTGGCAAAAGCATTTGAAGCATTTGATCCTAATGCAATAAGTAAGTGCAGGAGTAAGAACATGGGATTTATCGGGATGATAAAAAATGGTTGCTTGCCTTGTTGCTCAGAGGAGTGACAATATCTGTCAGATGGATATTCGGTGGAATCCGGGGGAGCGGAGCCTACCGAAAGGAATGACAACAATCAATAACAAACATATGCAATCAAGATGATGCATGAGCATGGCATGAGGATGCAAGGTGATAAAATAATATAGCTAGCATGTATTAGGTTTAAAGTTGATTTGAATAAAATTCAAATATCACTTCAAACGAGGTATTCTCGGATACCATTTTAATTGATTCGACCTGATGCTCAGATCAACTTGATGTTAACATGCATGGGATGACATGTTAAGTTGCTGGTTTGTAATTAGGACAATATTTGATCATGTCAATCATAGTGAAATTCAAATATTTTCCATATTCCATTTATAAAGTATTTATAAGAATTGACTTATTCAATATTCTACATGTTTGGGTTCTGTAACATTTTCAAACATGTTTGAAAATGGCATATCAGATTCCTTGGATTTTTCTGATACTTTTTCATAAATAGATTATTTTCATTAGAGTTACAGATTAATTTCTATGAATTTTTGAAGTTTTAAACATTTCTGGAATTATTCTTATACTGGAAAATCCCTTTACTGCATCAGCATGACATCAGCAGGTCCAACTGGCCGTTGAAAGTCAAACCTGACCAGTGGGACCCACTGGTCAGTGTCTCTAGTCAGTTTTAGATTAAAATTAAACTTAATTAGCTAATTAATCTCACTGGACCCACATGTCAGTGACTTATCAAATTATTTGATTTTATTTTTATTATTTCTAAACTCGTAGAGGCTGGCCCCACACGTTAGTGGCTCAGGCCAGCTGAGATCCACCGGCGGCGAGGTCGTCCTCGCCGGCGGGGAGCCTCCGGCGAGCACGAGTACGTCGGAGTGCTCGGAAACGGCGCACAGGGGCCAAACTCGGCGCGGAGAGCACCACAGGAACGACACTTCTCCCGCGGGTTCATTTTTGCACTTGGCTGGGGCTGATCTGGCCGGAGATGACGCCGGCGACGAGCTTGGCGGCGGCCAAGGTTCGGGCGTCATCGGGGTCTTCGATACAGAGGGAGTTACGCACGGGACTTAGCTCCTACGGCATCTACGCGACGGCCTGAAGCTGATGGTGGCCTCAGAAGGACGAGCTGATCACCGGAGGGCTACCGGCGACGAGCTCCCGTGGCAGATCTCGTCGGGCTCCGATGGAACTAGGCCTAGAGGAGGGGATCGACGGGGAGATCTTAGGGGAAAGATGCGCAAGCTCACGAGGAGTGCAGTGGTGGTGCTAGCTTGCTCGGGGACGGCCTGGAGAGGAAGAACGCCGGCGACGAACTTCGGTGACCCGAGGAAGAAGACGACTGCGTCTCGTCGTTTCGCTGCGTCTCGGCATCGGGCTCGTGGCTAGAAAGCTTCAGGGAGTTGCGGCGGACCGATTGCGCGGCTCAGGAGGGAGAAGGGTAGGCTAGAACGACGACGATCTCGAGCTCTGCTCGGGCTCCAATGGCGGCAGAAAGAAACGAGGCAGAGGGGGAGAATGAGCTGGGGAACGGATAGCTACGAGCTCGGGGAGGTTTACCTGGTGCTTGCCAGCGCGAAGCGGCGGCCAGGCAGCCAGGGAGCTGCGTGGAGGCGCGCGGCGACGTGGCGGCCACCTCCTGCTCCTACTGGTGAGGAGGAAGACGACAGGAGCAGATGGGCCGGGCCAGGTGAGCGTCAGGTAAGTTTGTTCTCATTTTCTTTCTGATTTATTTCTGTTTTGCTATTTCATTTACTTGCTATTTATTTCAGCTCCCACATAGTTTGTATAAACTATTTTAAACACACCAGAATATTTGTTGGAATATTTCCAACCATTCCCAAAGTTTTCAACATTTTTGAAAGTTTAAAGTTTCTGATTTCAAATTTAAAACTTGAAACCAGTAGCTTTTTTGCATTTATTTAAAATGCTTTAAAGTGTCAAGAAAAAGGTTTTCTTCATTGCTTATTTACTTTCATGATTTATCAGAAATATTGAACTTTTCTTGAGGCCATTTTGGGTTCATTGATTTTAACTAGTTTGAATTTCCTTTAATTTGAGAAGTGGCTAGGGTTTGTTGAATTTTCCTTCACCACTTACTTTGTTCTTGTTGAGAATTTCCTAGATGCAATGCAAAAAAAACATGAGCACAAAGCTAACTTGCTTAAGGGGTCAGGGATGTGACAACTCACCCCCACTCAAAAGAATCTCGTCCCGAGATTTAGAAGTCGTCGGGAATAACGCAAGATACTCAAGTCGGAGACGATCCTCTCTTTCCCAAGTTGCCTCCTTTTCAGAATGATTTGACCATTGAACTTTAAGAAACTTGAGGTTTCGACGTCGAGTGGTACGCTCAGCTTGATCAAGAATACGCACGGGGTATTCTCGGTATGAAAGGTTATCTTGGAGATCAAGCGTTTCGTGGTCCACTTCACGGATAGGATCCGAAAAGCAACGCCTGAGTTGCGAGACGTGGAAGACATCATGAACCTTGGAAAGATGCGGAGGAAGTTCCAACTGGTAGGCAACTTCTCCTTGTTTAGCAAGAATGCGAAAAGGACCAATGTAACGAGGAGCCAATTTGCCCTTGATACCGAATCGATGGGTACCCTTCAAAGGTGTAACCCGACGGTAAGCCTTCTCGTCAACTTCAAAGGTCACAGCCTTATGATGACGATCATATTGGCTCTTTTGACGAGACTGGGCTGTTTTCAACTTTTCACGAATAATGCGAACCTGCTCTTCTGCATCCTGGATCATGTCCGGGCCGAAGAGTTGCCTCTCTCCGGTTTCTGAACAATTAAGAGGTGTTCGACATCTTCGTCCATAGAGAACTTCAAAAGGAGCTTTGCCCATGCTTGATTGATAAGTATTGTTATAAGAGAATTCGGCGAATGAAAGGCACTTCTCCTAGTTCACACCGAACGATATAACACAAGCTCGGAGCATATCTTCTAGGATTTGATTCACTCTTTCTACTTGACCACTTGATTGGGGATGGAAAACAGTGCTAAAAGATAAGTGAGTCCCCATGGCATTCTGAAAACTTTCCCAGAAGCGAGAAGTAAAGATACTCCCACGGTCCGAGTTAATCTCCAAGGGAACACCATGAAGAGACACTATTCGAGAGACATATAACTCTGCTAGCTGGCTAGCTGTTATACTCTCACGAACGGGAAGAAAATGAGCCACTTTGGAAAGACGGTCAATGACCACAAAGATAGCATTATTTCCTTTCTTGGTCTTGGGAAATCCGGTAATGAAATCCATACTAACTTTATCCCATTTCCATTCAGGAATAGCTAGAGGTTGAAGGGTGCCAGCAGGCCTTTGATGTTCTGCCTTAACTCGACGACAAATGTCACAGTTGGCAACGAACTCAGCAATTTCTCTCTTCATCCTAGTCCACCAGAACCTCTGGCGTAGGTCCTGATACATCTTAGTACTACCGGGATGAATGGTGAGAGGAGAATCATGAGCCTCCTTAAGGATCAATTGCCGCAGACGTTTGCTCTTAGGAACCACTAAACGGTTCTGAAAGAACACAACACCTTTCTCATTGATGGAGAAATCCCTAGCGTTACCACTAGCAATATTCTCCTTGATCCGGGATATACCCTTATCATAAGCCTGCACGGCTATGATTTGATCCCCAAGAGTAGGCTTCGCCACCAGGGTAGAAAGGAATCCTTGAGGAACAATATGAAGATTCAACTTTCGAAAGTCCTCATAGAGATGTGGTTGATCTTGTTGTAGCATCAAATTGTTACAATAAGATTTACGACTTAGTGCATCGGCCATAACATTGGCCTTCCCCGGGGTGTAAGTTATCCCTAAGTCGTAATCCGAGATCAACTCAACCCACCGACTTTGCCTGAGATTCAAATCCGGCTGGGTGAAGATATATTTCAGACTTTGGTGATCAGTGAATATTTCGCAACGATTACCCAAAAGGTAATGTCGCCAGGTTTTTAGTGCATGGACCACAGCTGCAAGCTCAAGGTCATGTGTGGGATAATTATCCTCATGTGGATGCAACTGTCGAGATGCGTATGCGATCACATGACGATCTTGCATGAGAATGCAACCTAATCCTTGTCGCGAGGCGTCGCAATAGATAACAAAGTCCTTAGAAAAATCTGGTGGTAGCAACACAGGTGCGGAAGTCAGGCGTGTTTTCAGTTCCTGAAAACTATGCTCACACTGTGGTGTCCACTCAAACTTTTTATCCTTCTTGAGGAGTTCAGTTAGAGGCTTTGCAACCTTGGAGAAATTCTCGACAAAGCGGCGACAATAGCTCGCTAGACCAAGAAAACTCCTAACTTGCTTAACCGATTCAGGTTGAGTCCAATCAAGGACAGCTTGAACTCTCTCGGGATTGACAGCAATACCCTTACCAGAGATTACGTGACCTAGATAGGTCACTTCTGGTAACCAAAATTCACATTTTGAAAACTTGGCATAAAGGCGATGCTCTCGAAGTTTCATCAATACCAGCCTTAGATGCTCGACATGTTCTTGTTCATTCTTCGAGTAGATGAGAATATCATCAAGGTATACCACGACAAATTTATCCAAATACTCCATGAAGATTGAATTCATCAAACGAGAGAAGGTGGCTGGGGCATTGGTTAAACCAAAGGACATGACGGTGTACTCGTAATGGCCATAACGAGTAACAAAAGCCGTTTTTGGAATGTCCCCATTCTTGATCTTGATTTGATGGTATCCCAACCTCAAATCCATTTTGGAAAAGACTGAGGATCCAGCGAGCTGATCATACAGATCGTTGATCCTGGGGAGCGGGTACTTGTTCTTTATGGTGACCAGATTAACTGGTCGGTAATCTACAACCATCCGATCCGTTCCGTCTTTCTTCTTGACGAAGAGGACGGGGCAAGCCCAAGGAGAAGAGCTAGGACGAATGAAACCTTTATTCAAGGCCTCATCTAGTTGCTTCTTAAGTTCGGCTAGCTCCAGGGGTGCCATCTTATATGGTCTTCTGGCTATTGGGACAGCTCCCGGAACAAGATCTATCACAAACTCTACATCTCTGTCAGGTGGAATTCCTGGCAGTTCCTGTGGAAAAACATCCGGGAAGTCACGAACTACCGGAATGTCTTCAAGTTCCGGAAGAGGATTGGCATTTAGGGAATAGAGTTGGCATTTGGCAACTCGAGTAGAGACATTTACTATCTCACCCGAGGGATGGGTAAGCTGGACATTTTTAGAATGATTATCAATCTTGGCATAGTGAGCTCACATCCAGTCCATGCCCAAGATGCTATTAATATCCGAAAATTTCAATGCTATCAATGAGGCTAGAAAAACTAGCCTGTCTACTAGAATTTCATTGTCATAGGTTATCCTAGAGGTTTGCCATTTACTACCAGGAGTTTGGACAACCAACGGAATTGGCATATCACAAAAAGACATGTTATGCAACTGTGCATAACTTTCTGAAATGAAGGAATGAGAAGACCCAGTGTCAAAGAGAACAGACGCTGGGTGATGATTAACAAGAAGCGTACCCAGTATGACGTCGGGATCCTCTGCAGCTTCTTCTGCTCAGACATAGTTCACACGGCCACGTGCAGGAGTTGGCTTCACATAGTAAGCTTTGCCCGACTTGCCTTGCCCGACGGACTTTCCTAGTTGCTTTGCACCCACATTTTGAGGACACTCACGGGAATAGTGCCCTGGTTCTCCACACTTGTAGCATATCACTTGGTTGGCACGTGGTGCAGCATTGCTAGCTGGACCACCATAGGTTTTTTCTCGAGGGTTGGTCTGATTCGTCTGAGGCGCCACGTAGGATGGCCTCGGAGTGTACCTTGGCGGCAGAGAACTGTTCGGAACCCACAGCCTGCGTTTTGGGAACACGGAACCAGAAGACGAGCCAAAGTCACGGGAGTGCTTCCTAGTGGCTTCAAAGTCAGTATGACCAGTCTCGGCACTGATCGCCTTGTTGACCAGGGCTTGAAAGCTTGCACACTCGTGGAGGCGCAGATCTCGACGAAGCTCAGGGCTGAGACCCTTACGGAATCTTGCTTGCTTCTTGGCGTCAGTAGACACCTCCTCTGTTGCATAGCGGGCGAGGTTACCGAACTCGCAGCTATAGGCATCCACGGTCAACTTGCCCTGGGTGAAAGCACAGAACTCCTCTCTCTTTCTGTCCATCGGGCCCTCTGGAATATGGTGCAGACGAAAGGCTGCACTGAAGTCTGCCCATGTGGCTGCTGGTTCAGCGGGACGCATAGCTTCAAAGTTCTCCCACCACAGATTGGCGGGTCCTTCCAGGAAATACGCCGCAAAGGTCACCTTGTCGGCCTCAGAAACATTCGTAGAGCGAATCTTGCGTGCGATGCTGCACAGCCAGTCATCAGCGTCGAGGAGATCGACGGAATGATGAAACTTTGGAGGATTCAGCTTCACAAAGTCGTTGAGGGACACTGCAGCATTCCTAGGCCGACGAGCCGTATTCTGCTCAATACGCTCTAACAGTCGGTTGGTCTCCCTTTTGTTTCTCTCTGCCTCAAGCATAACTTCCGCCAGAGAGGGCGGGTGAGGCAGGTCTTCCTGCGACGCTTGACTACCCTCGCCTTGCTCATGACCAGGGGCATGGTTCAACCTGGTGAACACCATCCTGACAAACAAGCTCACAGCTTAGACCAAAATCATATCAATACTAGCTATGGATTAAGAATGTACCGAACACACGGAATGCGGAAATGAATATCCGAACAACATGGTAACAAGCAACTGCTATATACACACCATGGTTCATACACACCCTTACATAGTTCAGTACAACCTTATCCGAAGAGCAAACTACTGAATTATGAAACTACTCATCAGAGGCTTACAAGCTTCCTATACATTATTTATCTAGGCCTCCGGAATTCGTTTCACATCACAGGCATACTTCACAAGTCACGCAGGACTGTGAACGTACGACTACTACCATCCTATCCTTCCGCTCACAGCTCAGGCATCCGCATAGAACATCTCATAGAGATTACCTCCATGACCTGGAAGCTCAACCTGCGGATCAGAAAACACTCTAGCCTGAGATCCCTGGGATCCATAAGGACATGGATGTGGCCTTGGTCCCCTGACTGGTGGTAAGAGGGGCCCCCGAGGAGGGGTGACTCCTCCTATAGCTGGCCAGTCAACGTGGGCCGGAAGATGGGTCCTAACACGGTTCAGCATCTCCATATCTCCGTACCCTGTCTGGACTACCGGTGCCAGCTGCGTCAAAGCCGTCCACAGACGGGCACGGGTAGCATAAAGCTCCATGCGGAGAGCACGAGCATCCCTGTCTCTGTTCTCTAGCATCTCAACAGTGGAATGCAGTAGTGGATCCTCCATAGAAGAATCAAAATAGACTCCGCTGAGGTATCCCTCTTGACCAGGCTGAGATGCCGGAACATAGCAGAACTCTGAATTCTGCAGCAGTGCATGTCTCGCTCTCATAATGGTCAGCATTGAATATGTAGCATCTTGTACTGCCATGTCAACAGTGACTCCCAACCCATAGGACCAATGGATTGGCTCCTCAGCTCGAGGGTAGTCTGGAAATATCCTAACAGTGCAGATGTACTGGCTCTGGTTGAAGTCTTGGTACTGTTCCTCCACTTTGTACTCGGGGTACCAGCGGTAACCGCACACCGACATCACCCTGACCAGCATGGCCGTATGACCTGGTACATCAATGCACCTGGTCAGACGTACCACCTGACGAGAAGGACGGCCAGGCATCTGTAAATAGAGAGTAATGCAAAAGCATTAGAGCTCCGAATGCAAAAATTGGGCAGCATAACAGCTGTAAATGCTCAAAAACAAATTTTGAGACAACCCAAAATGGAATAGCGTAACCACTCAACTATCAAGTTCAATTCTCTGATCATCAAACTTACTTCCTTTTTCCTAGGAATGAAAGAAACCCAATATCTCTTGACTCGTAGTCCTATAATCTACCGATCAGAAACACGAGCCTAGAAGAAGATGAGTAACCTAGTCCTTAATTCCCGCAGAAAAGACGAGGATGACCAGCATAGAATGACTTGAGAAGAGAACAAGAGTCTTACGTTGCCTTCCACAAACAATTCCCTTATATATAACTAAAGCAATTCTAGACTCAACTTCGACCAGTTTGGCTTAGTAATCCTACAGTCAGTCAGGCTCTGATACCAACGCTATCGGGACCCCGATCCTAAGCCATAGGAATCTAGCCTGTAACACATCGCATCCCTTTGTGGTCTCACGCACGGTTAACTCCACGGCTGCAGCCTTACCTTAGTCGGGACCGTTTGCATCTTTTGACTCACGTATGCAATAGTGTCGCTAGCATTCCAATGTCAAAGAAACCGGATCGACAAGTCTAGTCATAAACCAAAGTGGCAGCACCGCACAAGGACATGCATACATGACCTAACAAAGCAGGTGTCGGTCACGAGCGAGTGTAGACGAGTAGTAGCAAGCTACCAGGACTCCATTACATCGCGTGACATTTCCCCAAAGGGGACAGACACAACAGCTAAGAAGGACACATGCCGGTCAACCAATGTGTCCGGAGCAGTAGCGAGCTACCATGGCTCGTTGGATCACAAAGGGACATTTCCTTGTAAGGAGTGGTACTAAAGTTCACGACTAGGTAATCAAACCCCATACATATCAAGTACGACACACGTACGCATGGCATACCGATATGTATAGATACATCGATGGCATCACAACATAACCATAACATACAAGCTTTATTTAAGAGGCTCGGAAGAGCCACACACATAATATTACACAGTAAGGGTCTCACGACCCATAATAGCAGTCATTCAGTTAAAAGCCAGCGAAAGAGTTTAAAACTGTCTGAGTACAGACAAGTGCAACTAAAAGGCACATGGCCTGACTATACTACAGACCCAACCTAGGGCCAGATCGTAGCTGGGACACCAGCTACTCGTCGTCGTCGATGTCTATGAAGAACCCTCCGTTAGGGTCATTAGCAACCTCTGCAACATTTATTAAGCAAACATGAGTACGGAGGTACTCAGCAAGACTTTAGGATAACTATCTACTCATGCAATGTATCAATAAGGTATTGTGGGGTTTCATGCGGAAAGCCAGCATTTGACTCGTGGCTAGACAACTTGCATTTTTAAATAATTTTGACGACTTGATTTTCTCGTACACGAGTCCACTAACACCACAACAATACACCATCGAGGAATCATTCCGTCCCCATGCGGAAATGCCGTCCACGACACTCACGCTTATCTTGACAATTTTATGAGTAGCCATTGAAGTTATCTATGAACAACATATGTCTCCAAGTAGTCCATATCCGTGGACGCGGCTATTCGAATAGATCATAACCCTGCAGGGGTGTACTTCGTCACACACGCTCTCGCCACTTATCGCCATGTGCACGTCATGCACCTCGGCAACCTTCAAGCGGAAGCCCAGCGAGGGAGTTGGCCACGACCGTTAACCACACTAGTACCTAGTCCAGGTTTATCGCCTATCTGAGAGTAACCCGTACGGAAGTCCGGCCGAGGTTTCCGCCACGCCCTCAAACGATGTGCGCAGGGTTCCCAAGCCCACCATCCGGGTGCCACTTGGTACACCGTGCCACTGCCTACCGCATCACAGCCCACCTCTTAGGTCAGCACCATGCACGGCCTCCAGCATGACTATAAACACCAGAAACTACTTGCAACTCCTGGACCGAGTACTAATCGATTAATAAGTCAAGAGGGTCAATTAAGTATCCCAACGTGTGGTAGTATCTAGTCTTGGATTACATACACGAAACTCGGTTCCTAAGGACGGTTCCAATGAAACAACCCGCCATGTACTCCTACACAGCCTTTCACCGGTACCTTTACCAAATCAGGTTCAACACACGGCCTTTTCTTACCGAACACATTCTCACAATTCTGTTCATCTCCCAGATGACAGACCATACACAACTCTAAGCATAGCATGCATAGCAGGATAAATCACATCATGGCTCAAGCAACTACCAGGTATGCTAGGTTGCAAGGTTCAGCTATTTACTGTGACAAGGATAGGTCATGCAAAGGAAGTGGGTTCAACTAACGTGGCAAAAGCATTTGAAGCATTTGATCCTAATGCAATAAGTAAGTGCAGGACTAAGATCATGGGATTTATCGGGATGATCAAAAATGGTTGCTTGCCTTGTTGCTCAGAGGAGTGACAATATCCGTCAGACGGATATTCGGTGGAATCCGGGGGAGCAGAGCCTACCGAAAGGAATGACAACAATCAATAACAAACATATGCAATCAAGATGATGCATGAGCATGGCATGAGGATGGAAGGTGATAAACTAATATAGCTAGCATGTATTAGGTTTGAAGTTGATTTGAATCAAATTCAAATATCACTTCAAACGAGGTATTCTCGGATACCATTTTAATTGATTCGACCTGATGCTCAGATCAACTTGATGTTAACATGCATGGGATGACATGTTAGGTTGCTGGTTTGTAATTAGGACAGTATTTGATCATGTCAATCATAGTGAAATTCAAATATTTTCCATATTCCATTTATAAAGTATTTATAAGAATTGACTTATTCAATATTCTACATGTTTGGGTTCTGTAATATTTTCAAACATGTTTGAAAATGGCATATTCAGATTCCTTGGATTTTTCTGATACTTTTTCATATATAAATTATTTTCATTAGAGTTATAGATTAATTTCTATGAATTTTTGAAGTTTTAAACATTTCTGCAATTATTCTTATACTGGAAAATCCCTTTACTGCATCAGCATGACATCAGCAGGTCCAACTGGCCGTTGAAAGTGAAACGTGACCAGTGGGACCCACTGGTCAGTGTCTCTGGTCAATTTTAGATTAAAATTAAACTTAATTAGCTAATTAATCTCACTGGACCCACATGTCAGTGACTTATCAAATTATTTAATTTTATTTTTATTATTTCTAAACTCCAGAGGCTGGCCCCACACGTCAGTGGCTCAGGCCAGCTGAGGTCCACTGTCGGCGAGGTCGTCCTCGCCGGCGGGGAGCCTCCAGCGAGCACCAATACGTCGGAGGGCTCGGAAACGGCGCACAGGGGGCCAAACTCGACGCGGAGAGCACCAGAGGAACGACACTTCTCCCGTGGGTTCAGTTTTGCACTTGGCTGGGGCTGATCTAGCCGGAGATGACGCCGGCGACGAGCTTGGCGGCGGACAAGGTTCGGGCGTCATCGGGGTCTTCGATACAGAGGGAGTTACGCACGGGACTTAGCTCCTACGACATCTACGCGACGGCCTGAAGCTGCTGGTGGCCTCAGAAGGACGAGCTGATCACCAGAGGGCTACCGGCGACGAGCTCCCACGGCAGATCTCGTCGGTCTCCGATGGAACTAGGCCTAGAGGAGGGGATCGACGGGGAGATCTTAGGGGAAAGATGCGCAAGCTCACGAGGAGTGCAGTGGTGGCGCTAGCTTGCTCGGGGACGGCGTGGAGAGGAAGAACGCCGGCGACGAACTTCGGTGACCCGAGGAAGAAGACGACTGCGTCTCGTCGTTTCGCTGCATCTCGGTGTCGGGCTCGTGGCTAGAAAGCTTCAGGGAGTTGCGGCGGACCTATTGCATGGCTCAGGAGGGAGAAGGGTAGGCTAGAACGACGGCGAGCTCGAGCTCTGCTCGGGCTCCAATGGCGGCAGAAAGAAACGAGGCAGAGGGGGAGAATGATCTGGGGAACGGATATCTACGATCTCGGGGAGGTTATCCCCGTGCTTGTCAGCGCGAAGCGGCGACCAGGAAGCCAGGGAGCTGCGTGGAGGCGCCGGCGACGCGGCGGCCACCTCCTGCTCCTACTGGCGAGGAGGAAGACGACAGGAGCAGATGGGCCGGGCCAGGTGAGCGTCACGTAAGGTTTTTCTCATTTTCTTTCTGATTTGTTTCTGTTTTGCTATTTCATTTACTTGCTATTTATTTCAGCTCCCAAATAGTTTGTAAAAACTATTTTAAACACACCAGAATATTTGTTGGAATATTTCCAACCATTCCCAAAGTTTTCAACATTTTTGAAAGTTTAAAGTTTCTGATTTCAAATTTAAAACTCGAAACCAGTAGCTTTTTTGCATTTATTTAAAATGCTTAAAGTGTCAAGAAAAAGGTTTTCTTCATTGCTTATTTACTTTCATGATTTATCAGAAAGATTGAACTTTTCTTGAGGCCATTTTGGGTTCATTGATTTTAACTAGTTTGAATTTCCTTTAATTTGAGAAGTGGCTAGGGTTTGTTGAATTTTCCTTCACCACTTACTTTGTTCTTGTTGAGAATTTCCTAGATGCAATGCAAAGAAAACATGAGCACAAAGCTAACTTGCTTAAGGGGTCAGGGATGTGACACTTTCACACATTTATAGCTCTAAGTGCATCCGTTGCATGGTAATCCCTACTCATTAAAATTGATATCTATTGATGGGCATCTCCATAGCCCGTTGATATGTCGAGTCAATGTGATCATCTCCTCCTTTTTGCCTCACAACCTCCACCACACTCTATTCCACCTATAGTGCTATATCCATGGCTCACGCTCATGTATTGCGTGAGAGTTGAAAAGGTTTGAGAAAGTAAGAGTGCGAAAATAATTACTTGGCCAATACCGGGGTTGTGCATGATTTAAATTTGTTGTGTGGGGATGATGGAGCATAGACAGACTATATGATTTTGTAGGGATAACTTTCTTTGGCCTCGTTATTTCAAAAGTTCATGATCACTTTGCTAGTATGCTTGAAGTATTATTGTTTTCATGGTAATAGTAAACTATTGTTTTGAATCCTACGGATGTGAACATTTATGTCACAAGAAAGAAGTTACAAAGGACAAATATGTTAGGTAGCATTCCACATAAAAAATTCAGTCCTCATCACTTCCCTACTCGAGGACGAGGAGGAGTTAAGCTTGGGGATGCTTGATACGTCTCCAACGTATCTATAATTTTTGATGGTTCCATGCTATTATCTTGTCAACTTTGGATGTTTTGTATGCATTTTTATGCTATTTTATATCTTTTTTGGGGCTAACCTATTAACTCAGTGCCAAGGGCCAGTTCCAGTTTTTCCATGTTTTTGACCCTTTTCACAAAAGAATATTAAACGGAGTCCAGACGGAATAAAACCTTCGGAATGATTTTTTCCGTAACAGAAGATACGCAGGGAACTTGCGAACCAAGGCAAAGGACCCCGGGGAGGCCACAAGCCCCCTAGATGCGGCCTGGGGGCGCCTACCAGGCTTGTGGGCCCCCCGTGGCTCCTTTGCCCTACTTATTCCGCCTATAAATTCCCTAAAAATCCAAAACTGCCAGAGAGAGCCACGAAAATACTTTTCCGCAGCCGCAAGCTTCTGTCTCCACAAGATCCCATATGGGGCACGTTCTGGTGCCCTGCGGGAGGGGGGATTCGGACCCGGAGGACTTCTTCATCAACACCATTGCCTCTCCGATGATGCGTGAGTAGTTCAGCAGAGACCTTCGTGTCCATAGCTAGTAGCTAGATGGCTTCTCCTCTCTCTTGGATCTTCAATACAAAGTTCTCCATGATCTTCATGGAGATCTATCCGATGTAACCTTCTTTTGCGGTGTGTTTGTCGAGATCCAATGAATTATGGATTTATGATCAGATTATCTATGAATATTATTTGAGTCTCCTCTAATCTCTTATATGAATGATTTCGTATCCTTGTAATTCTCTTCGAGTTGTGGGTTTCGTTTGGCCAACTTGATCTATAAATCTTGCAATGGGAGAAGTGCTTGGTTTTGGGTTCATACCGTGCGGTGTCCTCACCCAGTGACAGAAGGGGTAGCGAGGCACGCATCGTGTTGTTGCCATCAAGTGTAAAAATATGGGGTTTATATCTATTGCATGAATTTATCCCTCTACATCATGTCATCTTGCTTAAGGCGTTACTCTGTTTGTTATGAACTCAATACACTAGATGCATGCTGGATAGCGGTCGATGTGTGGAGTAATAGTAGTAGATGCCGACAGTATCTGTCTACTTGTCTCGGACTTGATGCCCATATGTATGATCATTGCCTTAGATATCATCATGACTTTGCGCGGTTCTATCAATTGCTCGACAGTAATTCATTCACCCACCGTAATACTTGCTATCATGAGAGAAGCCTCTAGTGAACACTATGGCCCCCGGGTGTACTTCACATCATATTTAAGCTGTACACTTTTACTTTGTTGTACTTTCCACCTTCAGATCTCACCTTGCAATTAACCGTGAAGGGATTGATAACCCCTTTATAGCGTTGGGTGCAAGTTTGTTTGTTTTTGCGCAGGCACGTTGGTGACTTGTCTTGATAGTCCTACTGTATTGATACCTTGGTTCTCAAACTAAGGGAAATACTTACTGCTACTGTGCTGCATCACCCTTTCCTCTTCAAGGGAAAAACCAACGCAAGCTCAAGAGGTAGAAACCGTTCCCCTCATAAGAGAAGCACTTAGTCTCGGGTTTGGGTTCTATCTTGGGTTTCTTCCTTAGAGCAGCAACTGGTTTGCCATTTCATGAAGTATCCCTTCTAGCCCTTGCCCTTCTTGAAACTAGTGGTTTTACAAACCATCAACAATTGATGCTCCTTCTTGATTTCTACTTTCACAGTGTCAAATAGTGCGAATCGCTCAAGGATCATCATCTCTATCCTTGATATGTTATGGTTCATCACGAAGCTCTAGCAGCTTAGTGGCAGTGATTTTGGATAACCATCACTATCTCATCTGGAAGATAAACTCCCACTTGATTCAAGCGATTGTTGTACTCAGACAATCTGAGAACATGCTCAATGATTTGAGATTTTCTATTTTACTTTGTAGACAAATAATCTTGTCGGAGGTCTCATACCTCTCAATAAGGGCACGAGCATGAAATCTCAATTTCATCTCTTAGAACATCTCATATGTTCCGCGATGTTTCAAAACATCTTCGGCGCCTTGCTTCTAAGCTATTAAGTTTTATGCACTGAACTATCATGTAGTCATCAAAAACGTGTATGTCAGATGTTCTCAACATCCACAGACGACGCTCGAGGTGCAACACACCGAGTAGTGCATTAAGGACATAAGCCTTCTATGCAGCAATGAGGACAATCCTCAGTTTTACGGACTTAGTCCGCAAAGTTGCTACTATCAACTTTCAACTAAATTTTCTCTAGGAACATATAAAAATAGTAAAGATATAGCGCAAGCTACATCGTAATTCGCAAAGACTATTAGACTATGTTCATGATAATTAGTTCAATTAATCATATTACTTAAGAACTCCCACTCAAAAAGTACATCTCTCTAGTCATTTGAGTGGTACATGATCCAAATCCACTAACTCAAGTCCGATCATCACGTGAGTTGAGAATAGTTTCAGTGGTAAGCATCTCTATGCTAATCATATCAACTATATGATTCATGCTCGACCTTTCGGTCTCTTGTGTTACGAGGCCATGTCTCACATGCTAGGCTCGTCAAGTTTAACCCGAGTGTTCCGCGTGTGCAACTGTTTTGCACCCGTTGTATGTGAACGTTGAGTCTATCACACCCGATCATCACGTGGTGTCTCGAAACGACGAACTGTAGCAACGGTGCACAGTCGGGGAGAACACAATTTCGTCTTGAAATTTTAGTGAGAGATCACCTCATTATGCTACCGTCGTTCTAAGCAAAATAAGGTGCATAAAAGGATTAACATCACATGCAATTCATAAGTGACATGATATGGCCATCATCATGTGCTTCTTGATCTTCATCACCAAAGCACTGGCACGATCTTCTTGTCACCGGCGCCACGCCATGATCTCCATCAACGTGTCGCCATCGGGGTTGTCGTGCTACTTATGCTATTACTACTAAAGCTACGTCCTAGCAATATGGTAAACGCATCTGCAAACACAAACGTTAGTTTAAAGACAACCCTATGGCTCCTGCCGGTTGTCGTACCATCGACGTGCAAGTCGATATTAACTATTACAACATGATCATCTCATACATCCAATATATCACATCACGTCATTGGCCATATCATATCACAAGCATATCCTGCAAAAACAAGTTAGACGTCCTCTAATTGTTGTTGCATGTTTTACGTGGCTGCTATGGGTATCTAGTAGATCGTATCTTACTTACGCAAAAACCGCATTGGAGATGTGCAAATTGCTATTTAATCTCTCCAAGGACCGCCTCGGTCAAAACTAATTCAACTAAAGTTGAAGAAACCGACACCCGCCAGTCATCTTTATGCAACGAGGTTGCATGTCAATTGATGAAACCAGTCTTTCGTAAGCGTATGAATAATGTCGGTCCGGGCCGCTTCAATCCAACAATACCGCCGAATCGAGAAAAAGACTAAGGAGGGCAGCAAATCGAAAATCACCGTCCACAGAACCCTTTGCGTTCTACTCAAGATACCATCTATGCATGAACATAGCTCATGATGCCACTGTTGGGGAACGTCGCATGGGAAACAAAAACTTTCCTACGCGCACGAAGACCTATCATGGTGATGTCCATCTACGAGAGGAGATTTGTATCTACATACCCTTGTAGATCGCACAACATGAAGCGTTAAGAAACGCGGTTGATGTAGTGGAACGTCTTCACGTCCCTCGAACCGCCCCACGAACCGTCCCACAAACCGTCCCGCGATCTGTCACACGATCCGTCCCGCAATCCATCCCACGATCCGTCCCGCGATCCGTCCCACGAACCGTCTCGCGATCCGTTGCACGAACCGTCTTGCGATCCGTCTCATGATCCGTCCCGATCTAGTGCCGAACAGACGGCACCTCCGCGTTCAGCACACGTACACCTCGATGACGATTGTGACAGTCCGAGACTGACGTTCCAGAAGATTCCCCTTCTATTCCGTTTTCATCGTGTGAATTATTTTATTTGTCGCATCATCGACATTGCATCGTCACCCCGTTGCCGCCAGTTTTCAAACTTACATCCGTTGTTAGTTGCCGGTTCTCGTCGTTGTCCGTTCTGAGCCCGACCACACACGCACGCGCCCGCGACATCGTTTAAATCTTGTTTTCAAAAGTGTGTATAAAACTTTCTCCGATTGGGCTGGAACGTGGCATGCGGTCTTAATATATTATAGGTAGACTGCCTGTCAAATTTCGTCGCAATCGGAGTCCGTCTGGTACCCGAACGGTCGACCGTAGCGGCACCGTATTCGGTCTATCGTCGGACGTGTTTCGGTGTTTTAAATCTTGTTGCGCGCCGCGCTATTTCCCTCTCATCCCTACATAGCCCATCTACACAGGCCAGTAGTGCCACCTAGCCACTTCCTCCGTTCGTGGTCGTCGGATCGCGATCAGACGGACGAGGTCCACCCCACCATAGACCAACCCTATATAAGCTCCACCCCATGGAGATGTCTCTCTCACTTCACTAGGGTTCCCCCTAGTCATTTTTGCAGCCACCCCCCTCAAAAACCCCACCTGCTAGCCACATCTCCTCTCTCCCCCGAAATCCCATCCCAGGTCAGATCTGGACCATTGGATATCCATCCAAAGGCCCATATTCGCCCAAAAACCCAACCTACCGGACATGTCCGTGGTCAAATCGGACATGTCCGGGCGACCGCAGACTCCCGCAGCTCCTCCCGAGCCCCTCCCCGAGCAGCCCGCAACCGGCCGGACATCCCCATCGCTGCAGCAGCAGCCGCTCGCCGGAGCTCCCTCAGGCCCCGCGCCCTTGTTCCTTCTTCCTTCCCTCTCCTCTCCCTCTCACGTCTTCTCTCTGTGTCCCACAGGAGACCACGGTTGGAGCCGGCGCCTGATCTCTTCGCCCCGGCACCGCCTCGAGCCGCCACCGCCGGGAACGGAACCCCGGTGGCCGGATCCATCTGGCACCGCCGGTTCCCCGCCGACCCGTCGCCCCGTGTGCTGGCCCGCGTGTTGGCAGCAGCGCCACCATGGCCTGGCTCGCCCCGTCACGAGGTAGACGAAGGTCCCGCTCGAGCCGCCTGGGCCGCAGCGCCCCAGGCCAGCTCGGCCTCCCCGCGGCCCAGTCCCAGCATGGGCCGGCCTCGCCTCCCGGCCCAGCTCCCCTTCGGCCCAACTCCATCTTCAGATCCGGCCTAGGCCGAGGTGAGAGACACCCCCGGCCCTCTATTTTTCGCCTAGGCGCATCTTAGCTCACTTACGCCCACAGATTCAGCCCGTAGAATTTTTTAGGGTTTTTCTTCTATGATTAGGATTTGTAGGAAAAAGTAGTTATATTCAAACGCCCGTAGAATTTAAACCGTAAGTGAGATCGCGACCTATTGTATATGGATCTTGTGTAGATTTTTGCGTAGATTACGAATTTGCAACTTGCATAAATGTTTGAAGTAGTTTGTCCCGCATTATGCCTAGTTTTGCGTGCTGTCTCAATAGAATAGTTGCCCGTATTTATTTTTCGTGCGATCCAGATTGCTTGAACTCCGTAGATAAAATGTTCATGTTTTAGGAACCCTTTTGCCATGTATTTTAGAGTAGTCGTTGATATTTTTGCATGTAGGATTCCATCGCTAGTTTATTATACCGTGTTTAGGACTTATTCCCGCATATACGTGTGGCGTTGTTTTCATTTTGCAACCCCTCATGTTATATATGTTTTCGGGGTAGAAAAATCCATAGAATTTAACTGTGTATTTAGTTTTAGCTTTTGATCAAGTTAGTTCGCGTGATATTTTGCCGTGATACCCTTTTGTTTATTTTGTGTGATTTAATCCATGCATGATATGAAGGAGTTGTCAACTAGAGAATTGCCCTTGGATGTTTAGTCTAGCCCCTGGTAATTTTGGTTGCAATAGAAATCCATGTTTAGGTGTGGTTTGCTTGTTCTTTACTTGCTAGGAAATAGTGTTGTTTTAGAGATGCTGAAATATTTCTAAGTCTTAGATCTGTTATATTTTGTTGCTGTCTTTGCATGACTTTATCTGGTGATCTATAGCTCTTTCGAGGTTGGTGCAATGGAGTTAGATGTAAACTTTAGGATTCTCTAGCATGCTGTCAATTTTCATGCCATTTGGAGTCATGTAGCTTGTGGTTTTGGTGCTGTCAATATGCCTTCAGATCGAAAACTGCAGTTTCGTAAACTGCTATTTTCACTAAGTCTCAAACTGTGTGTGAGAAGCCATTTTGTGACATCTTTTCCCAGTGATCCATGCTTCCATGCTATGTGTTGTTAGTAGTTTGTGGTAGTGCATCTTGCTCTATATCGTCTCATGCCTTGGTTGAGCATATTGGTTTTATGTAGCTCGTAGTTGTGAGGTGTAGAAAATGCTATGTGGCTGATTTTGGCAGATTGTAGTGATTTCTTGTTTAGCTCGTAGTTGTTGAACCGTTGCTCCGTTTTGATCGTGTCCTATATGAGACTTTCTTAGAATCTCGTGTAGTTTCTTATTATCTTGATGGTTGTGTGTTTTTAAATGTTGTAGATGCCATTTGCACACATATTGCATTCATGCCATCATATCTTGCGGTGCTCGTATCTTTTGAACCGTAGCTCCGTTGGAGATGTTCTCTATGTGTAAATTGCTTGTAACGACGCGTAGAATCACGTGAACCTATTTGTTTTGATGTTTAACAACTAATTAAACGTGTTAGTTCAGATCTGGACAGAATTACAAATTACAATGTGAGGTCGTTTTGGAGATGCTATATGTCATTTACGACCTCATTTAAAATGTCTAGATATGTAGTTTAATTACGCTTCACCTCTTGCCATGTTTAACAACATATAATATTGTCGTGTACCTAATCGGGATAGAACCAAATAACCCGTATGTGGAGTTTCGTCGATATGCAACTCTTTGCATATTGAACTTCACTTAATGTGTAGTGTTTGATTGTGTGAATTGTCATGCCATGTCTTGCATGTGTTACTGTTCATGCATCATATGTGGATTGCATCTTGTCGTGCATGTGTCGTGGTGAATATCGTGTGTTGATTCTTGTTTCCGGTTTGCTTCGTCTCGATAGAGTTCCGCAAGCGTGTCGGAAGTGAGGACCCGTTCGACTACATCGGTTCGTCTGCTTCACGGAGTCATTCTTCTTCCAAGCGGGATCTCAAGCAAGATGACCATTTCCCCAGATACAATTACTATCATTGCCATGCTAGTTTTACCGTTTCTATAGATTATGTCTCGTTGCCTACCAGCTGTTAAACATCAGCCTCTCAACAAGGCCATGAAACACTTCAACCTGTTCACAACCTAGCAAACCACTGATTGGCTATGTTACTCCTTGCTTAACCATGTGTTAGCGTTGCTAGTTGCAGGTGCAGTTGCTTCCATGTGATAACATGAGTTCCTTGTTATATCACCATATTAAATGCTATTTAATTTAATGGACCTATATACTTGGTAAAAGGTGGAAGGCTCGGCCTTTCTAGCCTGGTGTTTTGTTCCACCTTTGCCCACTTAGTTTCGGCTACCGGTGTTATCTTCCATAACTGAGCGCTCCTAACACGATCGGGGTTGTTTATGGGGACCCCCTTGATAATTTGTTTTAGATTAAGACTGGTCTGGCAAGGCCCAACATTGGTTTTACATTTGTCTAATAACCTAATAAAATTGCATAGGGACCCGCCGGCACCTGCGAAGTAATTAATCAACCCCCGGGCCAGTGCTCCTCATGAGTGTTGGCCCAAAAAGGGCAGACTGCGGGGCCACCATGGGGCAACTCGAGGTTTGGTACCTGTAGGCTTTCCCATCCGGTCGTGTCCTGAGAACGAGATACACGGCTCCTATTGGGTTCGTCAACACGTGGGCGGCCTTGCTGGATTAGTTTTACCTTTGACGAAATATCTTGTGCATCGGGATTTCAGTGATGCTTGGGGTAATCTCAGAGTTGAGGTTTTCCACTAAGGAGTCCGACGAGATCGCGAATTCGTGATCGAGGATTTCTATGCGGCTTGTGGTAATTTGTGATGGACTAGTTGGAGCACTCCTGTAGGGTTAAATCTTTTCGGAAAGCCGTGCCCGCGGTTATGTGGCAACGTGGAAACTTTGTTTAACACTGGTTCTAGACAACTTGACGTTAACTTAACTAAAACATGCCAACCGTGTGCGTAATCGTGACTGTCTCTTTCGTGAGTTCCTTCTCCAACTGAGGACACGGTGGGGTTATGTTTGACGTAAGTAGGTGTTCAGGATCATTCATTTGATCAACAGTAGTTCACGTCCGCTATGCGTAGTTACCCCCCCTCTTATTTCTTGTACTTGTAAGTTAGCCACCTCATATAATGCTTAGTCGCTGCTGCAGCCTCACCACTTAACCATACCTCTCCCATTAAGCTTTGCTAGTCTTGATGCCTTTGGAAATGAGATTGTTGAGTCCCGTGTGGCTCACAGATTACTACAACACCAGTTGCAGGTACATGTAAAGGTTACTTGACGTGAGCGCATTGATTTTTCATTTGGAGTTGCTTCTTCTTCTTCTTCTTCATCGATCTAGGATGGATTCCAGGCCGGCAGCCTGGGATAGCAAGGATGGACGTCATTCTTCTTTTCTCGTTTGTTTTCATCCATAGTTGGACCCTCCTCTTCTTCATGATAATTATGTATTGTACTGTTGTGACTCTGATGTAGCTTGTGGCGAGTGTAAGCCAATTCCATATATCTCATCTTTTCAGTACATGTACTTGTAGCGATATCCATTCTTGCGAAACGACAAGATGCACTTCTATCCCTGACGAGGCCCTCGTGCCAAATTGAGGATAGGATCGCATCTTGGGAGTGACAACGATCTCCACCTTCTTGATCCAGCAAGAGGGACGGAGAGGTAGAAGAGTTCTCCGGCAGCGTGACGGCGCCGGTGGTGGTGATGACCTACTCCGACAGGGCTTCGCCTAAGCTCCGTAGAAATACGATCTAGAGGAAAAACTACGTGGTATAGGGTCGAGCAGCACGTGGCAAAGTTGTGTCTCAAAAACCCTCAATACCTTTAGTACATATAGGAGGGACGGAGTGGAGGAGGCAGCCTCAAACCCTCAAGGTTTGGCCGAAATTGGAGGTGGAGGAGTCCTACTCCAATCCTACTTGGAGTAGGATTCCACCTTCCCACTTGGAAACTCTTTCCACCTTGTGTTTTTTCCTTCTCAAACCTTATGGGACTTAGTGGGAACTTATTCCAGCCCACTAGGGGCTGGTTTATCTCTTCCCATAGCCCATGAGACCCCTTGGGGAGTGACACCCCTCCCGATGGTCCCCGACACCCCTCCCGACACTCCTCGTACACTACCGATGAGCCCGAAACTTTTCTGGTGACCAAAACAGGACTTCCTATATAATAATATTTATCTCTGGACCATTCCGGAGCTCCTCGTGACGTCCTGGATCTCATCCGGGACTCGGAACAACTTTCAGTTACCAACACCTATAACTCAACTATACCGAAACGTTACCGAACCTTAAGTGTGCAGACCATGCGGGTTCGAGAACTATGTAGACATGACCCGAGACACTCCTCGGTCAATATACAATAGCGGGACCTAGATTCCCATATTGGACCCTACATATTCTCTGAAGATCTTATCGGTTGAACCTCAGTGTCAGGGATTCATATAATCCCGTATGTCATTCCCTTTGTCCTTCGGTATGTTACTTGCCCGAGATTTGATCGTCGGTATCGGCATACCTATTTCAATCTCGTTACCGGCAAGTCTCTTTACTCGTTCTGTAATACAAGATCCCATGACTTACACTTAGTCACATTGCTTGCAAGGCTTGTGTGTGATGTTGTATTACCGAGTGGGCCTCGAGATACCTCTCCGTCACACGGAGTGACAAATCCCAGTCTTGATCCATACTAACTCAACGGACACCTTCGGAGATACCTGTAGAGCACCTTTATAGTCACCCAGTTACGTTGCGACGTTTGATGCACACAAGGTGTTACTCCGGTGCCAGTGAGTTATATGATCTCATGGTCATCGGAACAAATACTTGACACGCAGAAAACAATAGCAAAAAAACGACATGATCAATATTATACGTTCATAGTTTGGGTCTTGTCCATCACATGATTCTCCTAATGATGTGATCCCGTTATCAAGTGACAACACTTGCCTATGGCCAGGAAACCTTGACCATCTTTGATAAACGAACTAGTCAACTAGAGGCTCACTAGGGACAGTGTGTTGTCTATGTATCCACACATGTATTTGAGTTTCCAATCAATACAATTCTAGCATGGATAATAAACGATTATTATGAACAAGGAAATATAATAATAACTAATTTATTATTGCCTCTAGGGCATATTTCCAACATCAAATGCATTAGAAAGGGGCAATACATGGGGCACTTACGCTCAGACACCATAAAACGGAGCTCAGACCACATAACATGAGAGGTATCCAGAGGCTGCACCTGAACCTTGAACTTGTGCTGCTCACAGAACATAAGGATGTCGACCAGGTAGGAGTGGACCTAATCCATATTGCTAACACGGGGGAACAATGTGTGGCGAAAGATGTGGTGCATGATATCTAAGATGGGTTCCAGCACCCAAGTGGACTTGCATGTAGTAGAGGAGATCTTGTGAGTGTTGAACTTGTACAAGGCTTGCTTGTGGGTAGAAGCATACTCATGGTGAGGACAGAATCCCAGAGGTATCTCAAGACCCTTGTACTCAATGTGACGAAGATCCATAAAGGATTTCAGGGAGCAGAAAGCAGCCTACCATTGGTCATCCATGTAAGAGTCCTTCCCTCGTCAGTTCCGAGGTGAACCATGGCAAAGAACACCGCAATAAGCTCAACATCATAGTCTTTGTTGAACTAAATAATACTAAGGACGCCTGGCTTCTCACGGAGGGAGAGAGCAGTCCTGAAATACTTTTCATTGTGCTACATATGTTCAACATCAATATACTTGACATGAGGAACATACATGTTCTCCCTTGGCTTCAGAATGTCATTGTAGATGGACAGTTTCTTCTGGGTCCAGAAGGGACGGTTGAGCATTGAAGGCTCCTGAGGATCCATGATACGTATCCGTCGTATCTATAATTTTTGATTGTTTCATGCCAATATTCTACAACTTTCATATACTTTTGGCAACTTTTTATACTATTTTTGGGACTAACATATTGATCCAGTGCCCAGTGCGAGTTCCTGTTTGTTGCATGTTTTTTTTCACATAATATCCATACCAAACGAAGTCCAAACGTAATAAAAACTTACGCGGATTTTTCTTTGGAATATTTATGATTTTTGGGAAGAAGAATCAACGCGAGGCGATGCACGGAGTTCCCACAAGCCCTGTCGCCACGGCCAGGGGGTGGGCCCGCGACACGGGGGCTTGTGGCTACTCCTTAAGGCGGTTGGAGCCCTTCTTTCGCCGCAAGAAAGATAATATCCGGATGAAAATCGTGTTAATTTTTCAGCCCAATCGGAGTTACAGATCTTTGGGTATTTTAGAAACGGTGAAACGCAGAATCTCGGAGCGCAGAAACAGAAGGACACAGAGAGAGAGAGATCCAATCTCGGAGGGGCTCTCGCCCCTCCGCCGCCATGGAGACCATGGACCAGAGGGGAAACCCTTCTTCCATCTAGTGAGGAGGTCAAGGAAGAATAAGAAGGAGGGGGGCTCTCTCCCCCTCTCTCCCGGCGGCGCCGGAACGCCGCCCGGGACATCATCGTGTGATGGCGATCTACACCAACACCTCCGTCATCTTCACCAACATCTCCATCATCTTCCCCCATCTATATTCGGCGGTTCACTCTCCCGCAACCCGCTGTACCCTCTACTTGAACATGGTGCTTTATGCTACATATTATTATCCAATGATGTGTTGCTATCCTATGATGTCTGAGTAGATTATCGTTGTCCTATCGGTGATTGACGAGTTGCTATGATTGGTTTAATTTGCTTGTGGTTATGTTGTTGTCCTTTGGTGCCCATCATATGATCGCGCGCGTGGATCACGCCATAGGGTTAGTTGTAAGTTGATAGGACTATGTATTGGCAGGCTAGAGTGACAGAAGCTTCAAACCTAGCATAGAAATTTATGCATATGGGATTGAAGGGGGACCAATATATCTTATTGCTATGGTTGGGTTTTACCTTAATGAACGCTAGTAGTTGCAGACGCTTGCTAATAGTTCCAATCATAAGTGCATAGAATTACAAGTAAGGGATGACATGCTAGCAGAGGCCTCTCCCACATGATACTTGCTATCGATCTAGTAACGTAGTCAATTGCTTAGGGACAATTCCGCAACTCCTACCACCACTTTTCCACACTCGTTAGACACTCGTAGTTGTTTCTTTATCTAACCAGCCCCTAGTTTTATTTACGTGTTCTTTACTTTCTTGCAAGCCTATCCTATCACTCCTACAAAGTACTTCCAGTTTCATACTTGTTCTAGGTAAAGCGAACGTAAATTGTGCGTAGAGTTGTATCGGTGGTCGATAGAACTTGAGGGAATATTTGTCCTACCTTTAGCTCCTCGTTGGGTTCAACACTCTTACTTATCGAGAAAGGATACAATTGATCCCCTATACTTGTGGGTTATCAATCCACATAGGGATTAAGCTTGCGAGACATCCACAATTCCTTAGCCTTCAGAGTAGCCATGGATTGGGACTTCAAGGGCATGACAGGAGGGCGCTTCCCCTTGGGTTTGGAAGTGGACTGACTGACCTTCTCGGCAAGAGCAGCCTCGTGTGGTTGGCTTGAACTATCAGCCTCAAAAGGACGGTACCTCTTCATGCTGCCACGGCTGGGATTCATCCTACGCTCGTGAGGAGCCGAGCTGCCACCTCGTGAGATCAAAAACACAACCAGACGAAAGCACGAGAGAACAAAGATGAGTACACGACATCAAGACACAATGATAGTCGAGAGAAAAATGATGTACAAGAAGAAAAAGTGGGAAAAGGTGAGCCCATGGCGGTACTGCCGCTAATGAGACGTACTACTTCTCGGAAGAGTGGTAGTACCGATTAGGGCTGGAACCGTGGGGTCAGAACCACCATAGGTCAGATCCGGTACTACCGGGGATGCCTTGACCACAAAATTTCTAAAATATCAACATATCTAAACTCAAGCTATCATCCACACCCCTCACATGCCGCAAATCAGAACCAAAAAGAGCTAGATACATCACATATTTTCCAAGACCTAGATCTGAAAAAGAGACCAAAGGAGAAGAAGAACAGGGACAATACCGGTATCCATGGCAAGAGGAGAGGGTGGAAAACGATACCTTCGGTTGAAATCGTGAATGGGTGGCCAAAAAGGAGAGCGGGGACGACCACCGGAGACTTAGGGTTGCCTGGAGAGAGACACCCACGAGGAGGAGTGGGGATGAATGGGTATGGGGAGAGCAAACTGCCCCTGCGCGGCTACACAACCCCCCATGGAAAATTCTAAGCGGTAGTACCACTGCCCGACGGTAGTACCGCTGCGATGGGAGGTACTACCCCTTATCATCGGTAGTACCGTTGGGGCAGCGGTAGTACCGCTCCAGACGGACCAAAAGCATCCAGAAACCAGGAAAAAATGAAACCACCATGAAAAAAAGATATAAAGCCATGCCACGTGGGTGATTTTACTCCAATTTGTAAAAAAAATAGAGAGAGAACAACTCGGAGTGAAAAGAGACATACGTGAGTAGTTCCTGTGAGACAAGTGCCATGAGGAAGGGGGCGGTTGGCGAAGCCACCAATGTATAAGTTCGTAGGTATGGCACCGCGAAGATTTTAACCTTGGGCCCAAGACCAAAACTCATCGTTGAAGTACAAGTGTCATCGAAGATGACTAAAGTGAATGACCAAATCGTTTTATGCATAATAGGGGGAGGGAGTGTTCATTGAGAGAACAACACTCCCCCTAAATCCATGCATGCACCTAAACAAGATAAAATGATGAGAGTGGTGGCGTGTGCGTAGTTTCAATCCACAGTGCTCAAATCGATGATATTTAGCTCATGCCTTAACTCACGAAATCTTGCTTCATTCAACGGCTTCATGGAGATATCTGCAAGCTGTTCATTAGTGTTGAGGTAAATGAGGTCAATCTCCCCACGCTTGATGTGCTCCCGGATGAAGTGGTGATGAATACTGATGTGCTTCGTTTTGCAATGTTGAACCAGGTTGTTGGAGATTGGGATGGCACTAATATTATCACAGTAAAGAGGCACTTTGTCACAAGTGACACCGTAATCCTTTAAAGTTTGCCTCATCCAGAGCAACTGGGCACAACAACTGGCAGCAACTACATATTCAGCCTCGGTGGACGAGAGAGAAACGCAATTTTGTTTCTTGGAAGACCAACTTACCAGAGAGCAGCCAAGGAATTGGCAACCTCCGGAAGTTGACTTCCTATCCACATGGTCTCCCGCCCAATCCGAATCCGAATAACCTATGTGATCAAATGAAGCCCCTTTGGGATACCATAAGACAAAGTTTGGGGTATGAGCCAAATACCGAAAGATTCGCTTGACCACCACATAGTGACTTTCCTTAGGTGCATATTGAAACCGTGCACAAATTCCCACACTCAACATAATATATGATCTAGATGCACAAAGGTAAAGCGGAGATCCCATGATAGAGCGATATACCTTTTGATCCACAGCTTTACCATTGGGATCAAGGTCAAGATGGCAATTGAGAGGCATGGGAGTGTTGGCCTTGGGGGTTTGAGACCATCCATCTTGAATCTTTTGAACACGTCTTGAGTGTATTTTGCTTGATTGATGAAGGTTCCTTGACTTCATTGCTTGACTTCGAATCCAAGGAAAAACTTCAACTCTCCCATCATAGACATCTCAAACTTTTTAGTCATTAGAGCAGCAAATTCTTCATTAAAAGCTTTGTTAGGAGAACCAAAGATAATACCATAAACATATAGTTGGCATATGAACAAGCTACCTCTGGCCTTCTTAGTGAAAAGAGTGGGGTCAATTTTCCCAACTTCAAATCCACAATTGTGTAACATCTCGGTAAGGTGCTCATACCACGCATGTGGGGCTTGTTTAAGGCCATAGAGTGCCTTATCGAGAACATACACATGATTAGGGAACTTGGGATCCTCAAACCCCGGGGGTTGCTTGACATAAACCAACTCTTTAAGGGGACCATTAAGAAATGCACTCTTCATATCCATTTGGTATAATTTGAAGTTATGATGAGAAGCAAATGCAAGCAACCTGCGAATAGATTGAAGGTGAGTGACAAGAGCAAATGTTTCATCGTAGTCGTTACCCTCTACTTGGGAGTAGCCTTGTGTTACCAATCTTGCCTTGTTCCGAGTGACAACACTATTCGCATTGTGCTTGTTCTTCAAGATCCACTTTGTCCCAATGACATTGTGGTTCTCCCTTGGTCTTGGCACTAGTCGCCACACTTTGTTGTGCTCGAAGTTGTTGAGTTATTCATGCATGGCTTCAACCCAATCCCTGCCTTCGAGAGCCTCTTGTACGTTTAATGGCTCAATGCAAGAAACAAATGTATGATGGGCACTAAAGTTTGATAATTGATGACGTGTGGTTACCCTCTCTCTAATCCATGGTAGACATTATCCACCACATGAGAATAATTCTTGAGCGTTTTTGCAGTCTTGGCAGCATGTTTTTCTTGGATCTCCTCAGGGGTAAGCCAAGGAGCCTGTTTGAGACCTTTACTGCCTTTTCAAGTTTGCCTTTGATCTTGAGCTTCATTTTGTTCTTGCGTTTGCTCTAGATCTTGAACTTGGTCTTGATCTTGAGCTTTCTCTTGATCTTGAGCATCCTCAGAGGGGTGAGTTGGATCAAGGACATCATTTGGTGCAGGACCATCTTGAGGTTGATCTTCTCCTTGATCGGAATCACGGGGATGAGGGCCGTCAGAGCGTTCTTTGGAAGCGTGCGGGTCTTGCGTCGGTGATGGTTCCACATGAGTGGAACATTGTCCTTCTCCTTCAGCCACAAGGGGTTCCTCAATGGGCAGGAAATATCCCACGCCCGTTCTTCTTATGGCTTGGGGAGGAACTTCATAACCTACATCACAAAGACCACTTTGCTCCACTTGGGAGCCATTATTCTCATCAAACTCCACGTTACACGTTTCCTCAATGAGTCCAGAGGACTTGTTGAGGACACGGTAAGCGCGAGAGTTTGTAGCATAACCAACAAATATGCCCTCTTGAGATCTAGGTTCAAATGTAGATAATCGAGCATCTTTCTCAAGAATGAAACACTTATAGCCAAACATCTGGAAGTACTTGTGGTTGGGCTTGTTTTCGGTAAGAATTTCATATGGAGTCTTGTTCAAGCCTTTGCGAAGGTAGAGACGAATGGATGCATGACATGTAGTGTTGATGGCTTCGGCCCAAAAGTTATACGGAGATTTAAACTCCGCCATCATGGTTCTTGCCTCATCCATCAATGCCCGGTTCTTCCTTTCCGCCACATCATTTAGTTGAGGAGTGTAAGGTGCAGAGTATTGATGCTTGATTACTTCATCACTCAGAAATTCATTTGGGGTGTAATTCTTGAACTTGGTGCCATTATCACTTCTGATCATCAATATCTTTGCACTATGTTGGCGTTGAGCTTCATTAGAAAAGTCAATGATGGTTTGTTTAGTCCCACTCTTTCTCTTGAAAAAGTATACCTAGGTATATCTTGAGTAATCATCCACTCTCACCAAGCAATACTTTCTTCCCCCAAGACTATCATAAGATGGAGGACCAAAGAGATCCATGTGGACGAGCTCCAAGGTCCTTTTTGTGTAGATGATAGTGATGACGAGTTGATGGATATACTTCTCGCCCCTTGTTGGTTACCCCAAGTGGAAGGTGGAGATGTAGTCAGCAACAAATTTCCCTTACACGGGGACTGTAAGGTTTATCGAACCAGGAGGACTCCGAGGATCAACAAGTAGGTGTTCGCTGCTCTGGCACTAGTAGAAGACATGGACCTGCACACAAAAAAAATAACTTTGCTCCCAACGAGTTCAAAGAGGTTGTCAATCTCTCTGGCCTTGTAGTTTGCAAAGGATCAAAACACAAGCGGGAATAGTGATAGTGATAGCAATGGAAAAGTAAATAAAAGCATTAAATTGTGGAGGTGTAAACAATAGTGGTAATATGGACCTGAGTCCCATGATGTTCACTAGTGATATCTGAAAGTGCATGCTATGCCCCTAATTGTCTTTTGGTGTTAATGACAACACATACATAGGAAACTAATCCTATTTGTTGAGTGTATCTCAGGACGGCAAGTACTTTAGTAGATTAAGATTTATGTGCCAAAGGTTGCCTGAAAAGATTGGTGAGTTATATTTCAAGAAGACTCGGGATTAAGAAGAGATGCTGTAGAATAGTTTTTTTTGAGTTTACTGATATTGAGTATAGGGATCCCGCACTATTAAGAGGGGATCACAGGCTTTGCGATAAACTTGCTCATACCACATCTCTACAACCATATCAAACACCACATACTGTCCACTCTCTACAATTCATCATATATCCAATCTCCTCGGACATCCGGCTCCCTCCGGACGTCCGAGGGCCGGACGTCCGGCTGGCTTCGGAAATCCGCAGCCATACACGAGTAGTTTGTTAGGCTTATATCTCGGAAATCCGGCTCCCTCCGGACGTCCGGCCAAGCTCTGGAAATCCGGAGGTCAACAACAGTAGTTTGTGTGCACTATATCTCGGAAATCCGGCTCCCTCCGGACGTCCGAGCGCCGGATGTCTGACACCCATCGAAAATCCGGAAGCCACCACCAGTAGAAATTGTGCTGTATAACACGGACTTCCGGGCCACTCCGGACGTCCGTATGCTGATGAATTCAAATACGTTCAGGCACATCTACAGGCCTCGGACAACCGACTCCTGTCGGACGTCCGACCGCTGATGAATTCAGAAGAGTTCCAGGCATGCCTACAAGTCTCGGACGTCCGACCCCTGTCGGACGTCCGGCCCCTCACGGACGCCCGGACTTCCGACAAGTGTCGGACGTCCGTACCCTGTGTGACTTATTGCACCTCCAACGGTTGGATTTCACTCCACACTATAAATACTCTTCTCCCACCTCGTGAAAGGGCGTTCAACACAACTAAGACACATCCAAGAACACCTTTCCTCTCACTCTCTCTTGTCTACACTAAATCCTAGATCCCAAGAGCATTTGTGAGTCCTTTGGAGTGTTGTTCCAATCAAAAGATAGATCGTCTTCCTCTCCTCCTTCCCACCAAAGTGATTTGTGATTTGAGCAAGTTTTGAGCAATCCCCATGATCTTGTTACTCTTGGAGGTTGGAGACTCCTAGGCGGTATGAATCTTCGGAGAGGAATCAAACCATTGTGATATCCCCCGGAAAGTTTGTGAAGGTTTGGAAGCCACCTCAAGGCTTACCACTAGTGGTTGAGAAACGCCTTCGTGGAGTTATCTCAAAGGGAGAATAGGGTGAGCCTTCGTGGCATTGGTGTGCCTTCGTGGTAACATCCGCCCCTCTAACGGTGACGTAGCTTCCCTCCAAGGAAGTGAACATCGGGATACATCCTTGTCTCTCTCGGAGTTTCGCTTATTCCTAACCCTAACTCTCTACTTGTGTTAATCCTTATTACATACTTGTATTTGCTTTTTGTTTACCGCTTGCGTTGCTTCACTCCTAATAGCTTACTCCTTGTCATAGCAATTATTAGGCTTACACTTTTATTCCGCACTTTAGCCTAAAATTGCTAAGTAATTGTTAAAATTTGGATTTGTACCTATTCACCCCCCTCTAGGTCCATCTCGATCCTTTTCAATTGGTATCAGAGCCTCGTGCTCTATTTGTGTGGCTTAACCGCCCTAGAGCGAGATGGACGTGAATCCAGCTACGGTAGCTCCAGTGCAGAGGGACGGGACTTCCTCGGAAGTCAAGTCTTTCACCTCTGAGGACCTGGAACGGGCCCTTGCCAAGAAAAAAGGGGAGCATGATGCTTCTCTTGAGTCCCTAATTCAAATGAGACTAGCAGCACTAACCACGGGGACAACCACGTCCCCGAGGGCCTCAGGGCCCCACGTGCACGGTACTTCATTTGGCCAACCTCCTCCGGAGAGGAACCAAACCAGTGTTCCATGGCTTTATGCTAAGTCTCAAATTGAGAAACCTAAGTACAATCCTGGAGGAAAGCCTCCTTTGCTTGATGACAATTCCGATTTTGCTTTGTGGAGAGTTGGTATGCTGGATCATCTTAGGTACGCCAATGATGAGATGCTGGACATCCTCGAGCATGGGTACAATCCTGTTGATCCAAGATGCCTCATGCCTAGAGAAACTTATGACAAGCATCTCAATGACACTGCGATCATGTGCATAAGAAAGGGAATGAATGACAAGCAACGAAGACCTTACATTCACATCACAAGTGCCAAGGAATTGTGGGACAGCATCATAAGGACCAAGACCAGTACCTCCACTCTTCGGCTTGCTCAATATGAAATTGCCAAGGGGCAATTATAGAATTTCTGTATGGAAAAGGGTGAATCTCCCAAGCAGCTACTAGAACGGCTCATGACTCTCGCCGCAGACATTGAGTCATGTGACTGTGACAAGACGGAAGATGGTTTCAATCTGACCAAGAGATTCCTTGTGGACAAGTTACTTCACGCTCTTGCTCCATATCACCATCAAATGGTATGGGACATGAAACAACATCATGCTTTCAAAGAAATGACTTCGGATGACATCATATCCACTTTCCAATTATTTGAAGAGTCAAAGGCAAATGCAACAAAGCACCTAGCCATGCATGGCACTTCAACATCAAAGATCAATCTTGCTTTGAAAGCCAAGCATGAGTATGACGAAGAAGAAAGTGAAGAAGAAGAAGGTGATGATGACTGTCAATATGGTGATGATGTTGACTCTGATGAAAGCCCATCGTTTGAGGACATTGCTCTCTTTGTGAAGAAGTTCAGTGCAGGGAAGTTCAAGGGAAGATTTCCAAAGAAGAAGGTAAGGAAATGCTATAACTGTGAGGAAACCAACCACTTCTCCAACGACTACCCTTACGAGAAGTGAGAAGACAAACCAAGGTTTCCAAAGACCTTTGTAAAGAAGAAGTTACCAAACCCTATGAACTCCAAGTCCAAGAGGACAAATGGAAGAGCAATGGTTGCACAAGAAGAATCAGGTCCAGAAGATGTTGGTGGAGTTGCCGGAGTAGCTCAAGATACACAGAGTACCTTGAGGCTAGTCAACAAAAGTGGTGATGTTGTTCACTACAACTATATGAAGGACTACAAGGGCAACGCTCACAAGTGTTTGATGGCAAAGACTGCCATGGGAGATTGGGAAGACCAAAGCTCCCATGATAAGGTTAAGGTAACCCCACGGTTAAACTCTTTCAGTCTAGTTTCTACCCACTCCGATGAGTATCTTGGTGCGGAAGATCATTATGAGGATGATGATTTAGATCATCCCATGTTTGCTAAAATGAACAAATTTATGTGCTCTCTTAAAGGAAAGAAGCTCACTATGTTTCGCATACTTATGGAAATGGTGAGTAAGCACACCAATACCATCAAGGAACTCGAAACCCTCGTCACTGAGGAGAAGGAGAGAAATGAACTCCTTGAGCAGAAAGTCCTTTATGAGGAAGCACAAAATGATGCATTATGTTCAAAAGTAAGTGAAAACCTTGATAAACATGCTAATGATCTTGCCTCCTTGAAAAAGGCTAAAAATGTGTGCAGAGAATTACTAAATGATAAAGACCGACTTGTGAACTCTCATGCTTCTCTATCTAAGGACTGTGAGCGTCTATCCTTGTCTCTCAAAGACAAGGAAGAGAAACTCACTGTTCTTACAAAGAGCTTTGAGGCACTTAAGGTCACTTATCTTGACACTCTAGCTAAGGCCTACTCCTCACCTATTATCAATGTTGATACCTGCACTACTAACCCTAGTAGTGAACTGACATCTATCCTTGAGGAAAACTGTACGTTAAGGGCACAGCTAGACAGAGGTCTCATGACATGTGCACAAGGACAAAAGACTCTCAATGAGATCTTAAGTCGACACAATGGAGGTGTCGCTAAGAAAGGGCTTGGGTTCAACCCAAGCACTGCCAAGAAAAGTGCATCTCCTCTGAAGTGTACCACTCCTCTTAAGGAAATATTTGTACCAGAGGGACACACGGAGAAAGGTAAGGTTGTGAGTGGATCGGCCACTAGGGGTCCGTCTACTCACAACAAGACAACCGAATTCATGCCTCCATCCTATGTACTACGCAAATCAAAGGAAGGAGAAGTTTATGCTAATTTCGTTGGTCCCCGTAATGCATTTAGATTCTATGCCATTTGGGTCCCTAAGACTCTTGTAACTAATGTGAAAGGCCCCATGACAAAATGGGTACCTCAAACCAAGTCTTAATTCTTTACAGGCTGTTTTCTCCGGTGGAGCAAAATGGGTGATCGACAGTGGATGCACCAATCATATGACCGGAGATAGTAACTTGCTCTATGACTTCATGCAAGCCATTCGACCATACATGAGCATTGTATTTGGTGGAGGGTCGAAAGGGCAGGTAATCGGGTTGGGCAAGGTGGCAATCACTAATGACATGTCTATTGCAAATGTCATGCTTGCCCAATCTCTTCAATATCATTTACTTTTAGTTCGCCAATTGGCTTCCGTCGGTTATGACACACTATTTGGACTAACGGATGTGAAAGTCTTTAAGAGAGACACTCTTGAAGTGGCTTTTGTTGGAGAGTTGGATGGAAACCTTTACACGGTTGATTTCTCGAAAGAGAGCACTTTCCATACAACTTGTCTAATGGCCAAGGCCGACATGGGATGGCTGTGGCATCGCCGGCTCGCCCATGTTGGCATGAAAAATCTATAAAATCTCTTAAACGGTAATCACATTCTTGGACTAACAAATGTATCTTTTAAGAAAGATCGTGTGTGCAGTGCATGCTTAGCTGGGAAGCAACATCAATCAAGACATCCACCCAAGAACGTTGTATCCACTTCGAGGCCGTTAGAGCTCCTTCATGTTGATCTATTTGGGCCTCCTTCATGGGCAAGTCTTGGAGGGAAAAAGTATGGCCTAGTCATTGTTGATGATTACTCAAGATATACATGGGTGTTCTTTCTCAAGTCCAAGGACGAGACGAAGGTCACTTTCATTGACTTTGCCAAACAAGCCCAACGGAAGTTTGACAAGGACATCAAGGCAGTAAAAAGTGATAATGGCTCTGAGTTCAAGAACTACACCCTAGAAGAATTTCTTAGTGATGAGGGAATTGAACATCAGTACTCCGCACCTTACACCCCCAACAAAATGGTGTGGCAGAGAGGAAGAACCGGACACTTGTGGAAATGGCAAGGTCCATGTTAGATGAATACAAGTGACCACATAGCTTTTGGGCTTAGGCCGTCAACACAGCATGTCATGCATCAAACCGGCTCTTCCTCTGATCAAAATTGGAGAAAACTCCATATGAGCTCCTAACTGGGAACAAGCCCAATGTTAAGTACTTTCGTGTGTTTGGATGCAAATGCTTCATCCTCAACAAACGGGAACGGTTAGGGAAATTTCAATCCAAAACAACTGAAGGGATCTTTGTTGGCTATGGGTCAAACTTTCACGCCTAGAGAGTCTACAACAAATCCACTGGATGTGTTATAGAAACCTGTGATGTGACGTTTGATGAATTTAACCGCTCCCATGGGGAGCAAGTTGATCTAAATGTTGCAGGTGAAGAAGACTCCTCACAAGATATCTTAAACATGGGTGTAGGTGCACTTCTGCCTATGGAACAAAGACCCCATGATGATGATGAAGATGATGAGAACATCTCGCATCCTCAAGACAGTTCACTACCCGTACCTCCACAAGATATTAGCACACCCATCATGCCAGTTTTTGAGGATCAAGTGGGAGATGACACTCAAGAACAAGTTGATCTTCAAGAGGTAGACCAAAGTATGGGTATGCTTGATGATGAACCTCAACAGGTGCAACGCGAAGAGGAATATCTTCCTCCGCACATAAATGATCCATATGTTGAGGACATTGATGATGGAAACGAAGTTGAACCTCGTGAAACCTTGACCTCCATCATGCCACGTGTGGCCGGTCGTGTTGACATTGATCAAATCCTCACAGGCGTATCGGAAGGTAGAGTGACTCGTAAACAATTAACAAACTTTTGTGCTCACTTTTCGTTTGTCTCTAGTACCGTGCCACACAGGGTTCAGGATGCACTATGTGACAATGACTGGCTACTTGCTATGCAAGAAGAGCTAAACAGTTTCACACGCAATGAAGTATGCTCATTGGTAGAACGACCAACTGAGGAACATAATGTTATTGGAACTAAATGGATATTCAAGAACAAGGAAGATGAGAACGGGACTGTTCTACGCAACAAGGCAAGGTTAGTAGCACAGGGGTACTCCCAAGTTGAAGGTTTGGACTTTGGTGAAACTTCCGCCCCTGTTGCTCGTCTTGAGTCCATTCGCATTTTATTGGCCTATGCTGCTTTCAATGGTTTTACCTTGCATCAAATGGATGTGAAAAGTGCTTTTCTTAACGGTCCTCTACAAGAAGAGGTATATGTATCACAACCACCTGGGTTTGTTGACCCTCATCACAAAGACCATGCATATAAACTTCACAAGGCACTTTATGGTCTTAAACAAGCACCCCGTGCTTGGTACGATCATCTTAAGAAGTTCCTACTCGATGATGGCTTTGTGGTGGGGGTGATCGATCCCACTCTTTTTACTAAGAGGGAAAATGGTGATTTGATCTTATGCCAAATCTATGTAGATGACATCATTTTTGGTTCTCCTAACATCCATTTGTGCAAGAAGTTTCGGCCTCCATGACCAAGACCTTTGAGATGTCACTCAACACGGACTTGAAGTTCTTTCTTGGTTTTCAAATACAACAATTTCAAGAAGGGATTTTCTTGTCTCAAACTAAGTATCTCAAGGACATTCTTGAGAAATTTGATATGACAAATGCTAAACCAATGAAGACACCCATGGCCACCGATGTAGTTCTAAATGAAGACTCAAACGGTATTCCTTTTGACCCATCTACTTATCGCTCCATAATTGGTTCGCTGCTTTACCTTTGCGCATCTAGACCGGACATCATGTTAAGTGTATGAATATGTGCTAGATTTCAAGCTTCCCCTATGGAAAGCCATCACACGGCGGTTAAGCACATTCTTAGATACCTTGTTCACACCCCAAAGTTAGGCTTATGGTACCCTAAGGATGCAAAGTTTGATCTTATTGGGTATTCTGATGCGGATTGGGCCGGTGATAAAGTGGGACGGAAATCCACTTCCGGTGCATGTCAGTTTCTTGGACGCTCGTTGGTAAGTTGGTCCTCGAAGAAGCAGAACTGTGTTTCTCTCTCCACGGCCGAGGCCGAATATATTGCAGCAGCAAGCTGTGCTACTCAATTGCTATGGATGAGGCAAACACTCAAGGATTATGGTATCATGTATCGACACGTTCCTCTTCTCTGTGATAATGAAAGTGCCATAAAGATCTCCGTAAATCCCATTGATCACCCTCGCACAAAACATATTGATATTAGGTATCATTTCTTGAGAGACCATGTGCAAAAGGGTGACATTGATATTACCCATGTGGGTACCGACATGCAGTTAGCCGACATTTTCACCAAGCCACTTAGCGTAGCTAGGTTCTGTCAACTTAGGCGTGAACTTGGTATCTTGGAGCTTGACAATATATCTTGAAATCTTGCACACATACATACACTCACATTATGGTTGTGTCTTGATGTGCGCATATATTTAGGGGGAGTGCGTAGTAATTCTATGTGTTTTTAAGCTTACAACGTACGCACAAATCATTTCATGCATGTAATGCTTCTTGGAAAACAGTGCTCATAGTTTGTATTATATATATATACCATGCACGTCATCATCATCAAATCACTCCCCTCCTCTATCTCTCGGACGTCCGGCTCATCTCGGACGTTCGGCGCCAGAACATCCTCCGGACGTCCGACACCTCTCGGACGTCCGACCTCCAACGTCCGACGCCTCTCGGACGTCCGATGCCTCGGGGCCCCTATATAAAGCTGGGCGCGGGGCTGGGCCTTTTTCCCTAATCCCCTGCGCCCCATTTCACCCCAGCCGCCGCCGCCAGCACCGGGAGCAGCTCGAGGAGCTCCTCCCCAGCGCCGCCCTCCTCGAGATCGAACCAATCTCCTTCGCGGATCCCCTACTCCTCCATTCGTACCCTTCACGGGATCCATCTCACGTTGCTCCTCCGTCTTTTCTCGCGTTGGATATGATTTCTCCCATGTCTCTCCTTGTTCGTTCCTCATTTGGGGATTTTTCATCCGCATAGGGCTCCATGGGCAAGACCAAGCACACCGCTCGGAAGACCGTGGCCGGCTCATCCTCTCGCATCCCTATGAACACGGGGTCGGAATCGGATGAGCCACACCGTCCCTTCAAAAGGGCTGCCCGGCGTTCTCCGCCCCGGCGTTCGCCGTCTCCATCACCGTCTGATGATGCTGACCCCGACTTCGAGGAGGAGCTTGCCGCCGAGGAACTTCCTCAACCCGTCGCTTGAAGGTCCAAGCTCGGGTCTCGCAGGGCATCCTACATGCCACAACCGCCTCCTGCCCAGCCTGAAGGTGAAGCTCGCCGCATCTCCTTAGAGCCTCCTGCCACGTTAGGTCGTAATATCACAAACTTTACCACACTTGGGGCAGCTTCCTATCTTACTTTCCGCCGCGACGTAAATCAATACGAGGTCAGCAGTGATTCTACGGATTCACGTTTTCGCACAAACGTCCAGGCGGACGTCTTTTCCACAGTCATAGTTCCTAAGGGCTTATCTAATCATCTTTACATTGATATTGAGCATATTCGCAAGCACCCGACGAAATATCCGGGTGCCATTGAGCTTATTGAGTCTTCGGGGCTTGCCGCCCCGTTTGCTTTTCATTGCGACTATAATGCTGCTGCCATCCACCAATTCTATGCCACATGTCACTTTGGCTCTAACAACACTGTCACCTGGATGACCTCTGACGTTCGTTTCAAAGCCACTTATGCTACTTTTGTTGCTGCTCTGGGTTTTCCCCATTCCGGTCATAAAATACATAAGGATGATCCTAACCATGCGCCTAAGACTATTGACGTGTGTGGACACCTAATCAAACCACTACGTGAGCTTGATGCGGATGAGCGCCTCAAGGACCTTAACCAGGTATCCATCTGGCACTCACCTTACTTCATTATCTTTCAGTGTGTCATTCGCACCATCTATCCCAAGATGGGTGATAAGGGTTCTTGCAGTGGCTATTGTATCGACATCAAGTACCACTTGTTCGAGAACCCCAAGAGCAAAATCAATGTGCCCCATTTCCTATGGCATGAGATTCGGCTTGCTAGCTTTCAGTACAAGCGAGCCTTTCCTCATGCTCCTTTCATTCAGGCACTTATTAATCACGTTGCTGATTTCTCTGTGGCTACCACTCACATCCATCGCAAGTGGTCCATTCCCGCTCACATGGCGGATGACTTTGCTCCCAAGAACGCCCCTTCTTCCTCTACTACCACTCGCCGCACTGCTGCACGGGCCGCCACCCCTTCATCTAGCTCCGCTTCTCTCGGTCGCATTGCCAAATTCCTTGGAAAAGCTCACTCTGCTTTGATGAAGGCTGTCTCCTTTCAGTGTGGTCAAACCCATGATGTGGTTTCCCGCTTAGTTTCCTCTCAGAATGCCCTCAAGGCTCATCTGAGAGCCTCGGGCGATCTTACTGTGAGTGATGATGAGGCCCCTCCTACTGCTCCTTCCATTGACTTTGGCTTCCCTTCTGGTCCTGAGTGGTCTGAGTTCTTTGACGAGGCTGGGGGCAGTGGTTTGGCTGATGATGCTGATGGTGATGTTGATGAGCTCTGAGTTTGGTTGGTGTTATTGATGGCTCCCTTTTTGGTACTTGGTGCCAAAGGGGGAGTAATGTATCGTAGTTAAAAAATTTATTCTCGTCTTTTTTAGTCTTTGGAGATTTAATGTAATGGATAAAAATCATATATGGCTACTTATGAATGGTTGTGATTTGCTATGATATCATCATAGACTATTATGTCTTGCTCCTTTATTTCTATGATGATCTATTATTCTTCCATGTTGATCCATTTGGAGCCTCGATTTCTATATCATGCATATCATAAGGGGGAGCTCCGTACTAAATATCTCCTAGACTATAATGTATGGTTAATATTTTTGAGACCTATGTATATGTTGTCATCAACTACCAAAAATGGGGAGATTGAAAGTGCATGCTATGCCCCTAATTGTCTTTTGGTGTTAATGACAACACATACATAGGAAACTAATCCTATTTGTTGAGTGTATCTCAGGACGACAAGTACTTTAGTAGATTAAGATTTATGTGCCAAAGGTTGCCTGAAAAGATTGGTGAGTTATATTTCAAGAAGACTCGGGATTAAGAAGAGATGCTGTAGAATAGTTTTGTTGAGTTTACTGATATTGAGTATAGGGATCCCGCACTATTAAGAGGGGATCAGAGGCTTTGCGATAAACTTGCTCATACCACATCTCTACAACCATATCAAACACCACATACTGTCCACTCTCTACAATTCATCATATGTCCAATCTCCTCGGACATCCGGCTCCCTCCGGATGTCTGAGGGCCGGACGTCCGGCTGGCTTCGGAAATCCGCAGCCAAACACCAGTAGTTTGTTAGGCTTATATCTCGGAAATCCGGCTCCCTCCGGACGTCCGAGGACCGGACGTCCGGCCAAGCTCCGGAAATCCGGAGGTCAACACCAGTAGTTTGTGTGCACTATATCTCAGAAATCCGGCTCCCTCCGGACGTCCGAGCGCCGGATGTCCGACACCCATCGGAAATCCGGAAGCCACCACCAGTAGAAATTGTGCTGTATAACACGGACTTCCGGGCCACTCCGGACGTCCGTATGCTGATGAATTCAAATACGTTCAGGCACATCTACAGGCCTCGGACGACCGACTCCTGTCGGACGTCCGGCCGCTGATGAATTCAGAAGAGTTCCAGGCATGCCTATAGGTCTCGGACGTCCGACCCCTATCGGATGTCCGGCCCCTCACGGACGCCCGGACTTCCGACAAGTGTCGGACGTCCGGACCCTGTGTGACTTATTGCACCTCCAACGGCTGGATTTCACTCCACACTATAAATACTCTTCTCCCACCTCGTGAAAGGGCATTCAACACAACTAAGACACATCCAAGAACACCTTTCCTCTCACTCTCTCTTGTCTACACTAAATCCTAGATCCCAAGAGCATTTGTGAGGCCTTTGGAGTGTTGTTCCAATCAAAAGATAGATCGTCTTCCTATCCTCCTTCCCACCAAAGTGATTTGTGATTTGAGCAAGTTTTGAGCAATCCCCGTGATCTTGTTACTCTTGGAGGTTGGAGACTCCTAGGCGGTAGGAGTCTTCGGAGAGGAATCAAACCATTGTGATATCCCCCGGAAAGTTTGTGAAGGTTTGGAAGCCACCTCAAGGCTTACCACTAGTGGTTGAGAAACGCCTTCGTGGAGTTATCTCAAAGGGAGAATAGGGTGAGCCTTCGTGGTGTTGGTGTGCCTTCGTGGTAACATCCGCCCCTCTAACGGTGACGTAGCTTCCCTCCAAGGAAGTGAACATCGGGATACATCCTTGTCTCTCTCGGAGTTTCGGTTATTCCTAACCCTAACTCTCTACTTGTGTTAATCCTTATTACATACTTGTATTTTCATTTTGTTTACCGCTTGCCTTGCTTCACTCCTAATAGCTTACTCCTTGTCATAGCAATTATTAGGCTTACACTTCTATTCCGCACTTTAGCCTAAAATTGCTAAGTAATTGTTAAAATTTGGATTTGTACCTATTCACCCCCCCTCTAGGTCCATCTCGATCCTTTTCAATGTCTCTCTTCCAAAAGATGATAAACAACTATGCTGGGTAAGCAAATTACAGCTGAGCAATTGACAGAATTATAAACGCACCGCAGTGCTAATCATGCTACTAGAAAGTTAGATGCTCAAAAGTAATGGCCAGTATGCCAAGACAAGTAGACCGTTTATTCGTCAACATCTACTTACTAATCATCCACCTTGAGATATCTATCCAGAACATCTCGCCGGTATTAAGTTGCGAGCCCCAACCAAAGTGTAAACTCAAAGCAACGGACAATTGCATTAATGAACTATGCGGAAGGTAAACAATCCTTGCAACAGTGGTCACAAGCACCGTTGTTTTCTCCCTGGTGGCAACATCACATCCCCTAGTCTCATGTTTGTGTCACTCAAGCTAGGCATCAGGGGGCATGAACCCACAATCATGCATAACGCTCCCTCTTGGAGTTACAATCTACTACTCGGCCAAATCAATAAAAGGCAACGAAGAACATGCCTTTGGGTGTATCGACCGTGAGATTGTGCAACTCCCGGATACCGTAGGAGTACTTTGGGTGTATCAAACATCACAACGTAATTGGGTGATTATAAAGGTGCACTACGGGTATCTCCGAAAGTGTCTGTTGAGTTGTACGAATCGAGACCGGGATTTGTCACTCCGTGTGATGGAGAGGTATCTTTCGGCCCACTCGGTAATCCATCATCATATTGAGCTTAGTGTGACTAAGGAGTTAGCCACAGGATGATGTGTTACGGAATGAGTAAAGATGCTTGTCGGTAACGAGATTGAACAAGGTATAGGGATACCGACGATCGAATCTCGGGCAAGTATCATACCGATAGACAAAGGGAATTGCATACGGGATTGATTAAATGCTTGACATCGTGGTTCATCTGATGAGATCATCGTGGAACATGTGGGAACCAACACGGATATCCAGACCCCTTGTTGGTTATTGGCCGAAGAGATGTCTCGGTCATGTCTGCATGTCTCCCGAACCCGTAGGGTCTACACACTTAAGGTTCGATGACACGAGGGTTATATGGGAATAGTGTACGAGGTTACCGAAGGTTGTTCGGGGTCCCGGATGAGATCCCGGATGTCACGAGGAGCTCCGGAATGGTCCGAGGTAAAGAATTATATATAGGAAGTGAGGATTTGGTCACCGAAATTGTTTCAGGCGACACCGGTAATGTACCGGAACCACAGGAAGGGTTCCGGGGGTCCATCGGGAGGGGCCACCAGCCCCAAAGGCTAGCATGGGCCAAAAGGTGGAAGGGAACCAGCCTAGAGTGGGCTGGTGCGCCTCCCACCTAGGCCCAAGGCGCAACAAGAGAGGGAAGGGGGGGGGGAACCCTCAATCAGATGGGCCTAAGGCCCATATGGGGTGTGCCACCCCCCTCTCCCTTGCCGTGGCCGCCACCTCCCACACGAGATGGGGCTGCCGCACCCCTTGGGGGTGGGAACCCTAAGGGAGGCAACCCCATCCCTCTCCCCCTATATATACAGTGGAGGTTTTGGCTGATTTGAGACACACAAAATCTCTCTCTCGGCGCAGCCCTCCTCCTCCTCTTTCTCCTCTTCCGCGGTGCTTGGCGAAGCCCTATCGGAATACCTCGTAGCTCCACCGCCACCACACTGTCGTGCTGCCGGAGCTCTCCCTCAACCTCTCCCTCCTCCTTGCTGGATCAAGGGGTGGGAGACGTCACCGGTTTGTACGTGTGTTGAACGCGGAGGTGTTGTGATTCGACACATAGATCGGAGCCGACCAGGATCTGAATCGCTGCGAGTAAGACTCCATCAACCGCGTTCTAGTAACGCTTCCGCTTAGCGATCTTCGAAGGTATGAAGATGCTCTACAACCTCTCTCGTTGTTGGTTTCTCCATAGATAGATCCTTGTATGACGTAGAATTTTTTTGAATTTACTACGATTCCCAACAAAAATGACATAATTAGCTTATTTAGTTCACTTATGACATAATTAGCCTAGGTAGGTCAAAAATAGCACAAGAACCTTGGTTACCTCATAACTTAGTGTATCTTCCTCCAAAATGACATAATAAGCTCAAAATAAGATAAGTAATTATCTTCACCTTCTTATTCTTTTTCTCCTCCTCCTCCTCCTCCTTCTCCTTCTCCTCCTTCTTCTCCTTCTTCTCCTTCTTCTCCTTCTTCTTCTTCTTCAAGTTTTCTTCTTCTTCTTCTTCTTCTACTTTTCTTCTTCTTCCTCTTCTTCTTCTAGTTTTATTTTTAGTCTTCTTCTAACTTTCTTATTTTCATTTTGCAGATTTGATTCACTTCATGGAAGCTGGCATTCATGGAAGCCAACATTGACGGACTGCTATTATTTACTTTCTGTTTCGATTTGTATTGATAAACAGTGTGAAACTATGTGTATGTATGGAGATAAGATAAGTACGTGTATGTATGATGATTGAAACTATTTGTATGTATTGGAAGCTCGTCTATTTGTTGTCTTGCTCCTATATGATGTTGGATACATGGCCTATATGGTGCTTATATGATATGTGTATTTTGAAACTATATGTGGGTGTTAGAAATTATATATATCATATGTGTATTTTTAGAATACAGGTAAATCACTAAAAGCAAACAAAACAGTGGCAATGCAGGTGTTTTGCCGTCTTCTAGCGGACGACAAAGGGCTTTGCCATCGTCCAGCGGACGACAGAGGGGCCACATATCACCCAGCTGTGCAACCGGGGGTACCCGGCTGGCCCATATAGTCACTTTGCTGTTTACTACTGCCCCTGGCAAACGGCAAAGGGAGGGCCTGGCAGACGGCAAAGGGGGGCCCCGGAAGGGGCCCCGACAGACAACAAAGGGGGATGGCTGACGACAAATGGGGGCCCCTGGCAGTCGGCAAAGGGAGTGCCCCTGGCAGATGGCAAATACTTTGTTAGCCACCTAACAGAGTAGGTTCATGTCGGGTGCCATCTAAATAATTTGTCGTCTGCTTGCCATGTCAGACAAATGGCAAAGCCCTTTGTTGTTCGTTGTCTGTCGACAGACGGCAAAGAAGGCCCTTTACCGACACAAACAGCCGTAGAAGTTTTGCCGTCCATGTAGTGGCCCTTTTTTGTCTGCTATGGTAGACGGAAAAGAAGTTGATTCCTGGAGTGTAAGTGAAGTACTAGAGCAACCGCTAAGCTCAAAAGATATAAGTGATACACATAGGGTATTCTAACAAATTAGGATGATGTGGTATCTCTATCAAATAGGTGTGTCCAGCAAACGATGATTGTGGAAAACAGAAAGTAAAAGCAAACAAAAGGAAATGATACTCCAAGCAAAACTCATATCATGTGATGAATAAAAATGTAGCTTCAAGTGACATACCGATGGATTGAGACGACAGAGGGGATGCCTTTTGAGGCATCCCCAAGCTTAGACGCTCGAGTCTTCCTATAATATTACCTTTGGGTGCCTTGGGTATCCCCAAGCTTAGGATTTTTCTGCTCCTCAATCCTTTGTCCATCGATATAATACCCAAAACTTGAAAACTTCAATCACATAAAACTCAACAAAACTTCGTGAGATCCGTTAGTATAAGAAACATATCAAATACTTTCATGTACTTTTATAAGTTTATTCTTATTTTATTTTAGCATAAGGTACTGTATTCTAACTTTCCCATGGATTATACCCCCTGATACAATCCATAGCATCATCAAAACAAGCAAATTATGCAAGCAAAAAACAAAATCTGACCAAAACAGAACAGTCTATAGTAATATGTAATGAACCTATACTTATGTAACTCAAACAATTATGAATATTAGGACGACCTGAGGAATTTGTTCAAAAATGCTTTTTAAATGTGCAGCTTAAAAAATATGTTCGAGTAAAATCATAGAAATTCTGCACTGGACGTCAAAGTTTCTGTTTTTGCATCGTATCAATTCTACTCATCATACAAATCATCCCAAAGGCTTTACTTGGCACAAACACTAACTAAAACATAAAAACACAATAACTAGAGTAGCAACAATCATGTTATCACAAACAAATATAAATAAATGATGACCATCAGGTTGTCTCCCAACAAGCTCTTCCTTTATAGCCATTTAGGATAGGCTTGAAATTTCAATGATGCTCACATAAGAGACAAGAAATGAAACACAAGGAATCATAAAACATGTTACAAGCAAGTTTAAGTATAACATACTTACTATGCATAGGAACTTATAAGAAAATAATTTATCAAGACTGAAAGTGTCTAGCATAAGCAAGTAGGAAGAATGAAGCATTAACAATTTGAATATCAAGAGTGGTAAGTGAGTAACACGAAAATTTCTATAACCATATTTACTGCCCTCATAATCATTACATGTAGGTTCATATTCAAATTTAACAACATAGCAAACACGCTTTTCATTCAAGGAACTATCATGAATCACTTTATAAATTTTACAATTTTTGGACTCGTGATTTTCAAGCAAGACCTCATAAAGATAATCTAGTGCACTCTCACTAGAAATTGTTTCAACGTAAACAAGTCTTTTGAAAAGATTAGCTAGTGTATGATGATTCATTTATCTTAATCTTCGCATTTTCCTTTTTGTTTTGGTGTGACAAAGATAAAGAAATCATAGTTAGGCAAGTAAACTAGAGAGCAAAGATGCAAACTAATGACAAGCAAATGTAAATATTTTTGTACTTTTATTTTTTATGAAGAAAACTAAATATACCAGCAAATAAAAAGAGGAACAAGTGAACGCAAATTTGTGTGAAGTTACTTGGTAGTGGGTTATGATATTCCCCGGCAACGGCGCCCGAAATCCTGCTCGATACTTGTGATCTCCGTTGGGTTTTCCGTGAAGAGGAATGGGTTATCGCAACACAATGTGGGCAAGTATTTCCCTCAGTTATGAAACCAAGGTTTATCGAACCAATAGGAATATCAACCACAATCACATTCAGCGGTTGCACACAAAAGAACAAACAACTTGCACCCAACACGGGCAAGAGGGTTGTCAATCCCCTTGGTCTCGTTATTTGCAATCAAGTAAGGTGTGTAGATAATTGTAAATTGAAAATAAAATAAAAGCAAGTAAATGGAAGCAAGGTATTGAAGGTTTTGTAAATATGTTGTGAATGGACCCGGGGGCCATAGTTTTCCCTAATGGCATCTCTCATGGAAAATAACATACGGCGGGTAAACACATTACTATTGGGCAATTGACATAAAAGCAGATACTTATGCGACTTTCACGGCAATGATCATGTGTATATAGGCATCACATCCATAAACAAATAGGACGACTCGTTCCTGCATCTATTATTATTACTTCACTTCCAAAGCACTTCTATGATTGGTTCTCTACGTATTAAGTTCATGACAAATGAGGTAATGCATGGAGAACGATAACATGATATAGACAAAGCAAACTCAAGCAATATGAATAAACCCCATTTTTTACCCTTACTAGCAACAACACAAAGACACATCTTGTCCCCTTCTATCACTGGGATATATACATTCGCCAGGTTGAACCAACTACAACGGACCTCTCTCACCGAAGAAATATCAATCTAGTTGGCCAAACTATTTCAATAGATCAAAGATAATTACGAAGCTATCATAATCATGCACATAATAATCATATAAGATTTTAGAGAAGACTCAAATATTTATCATCAATAATCTTAACATAAAACCACAATTCATCATATCCCAACAAATGCACTGCACTAAAGGAATTACATCACGTGGGTCAAAGCGAAGATGCGATGATCATTGTATTGAAGATCAAGAGAGAGATTGCCATCTAGGTACTAGCCATGGAGCCGTAGGTCTGTGGTGAACTACTCACATATCATCGTCAGGGCAGCAAGGTTGATGAAGGGGCCCTCCATGATCGACCCCCCTCTAGATGGGTGCTGGAACGGAGCTCCAAATGGCCTCCCATCGGAACAGAGACTAGCGGCTCATTAAAAAGTGTTTCTGGACTGCCTCTAGGGTTTATAGAAAATATGCAAATTCATAGGCCAGAGAACAAAGTCGGGAGGGCCACGAGAGAGACACATGCCATCAGGGCGCGCCCCCAAGGTGCATCATGTTGGCTTGTGGGCCGCTCGTTAGGCCTCCATCCTTCTTCCGATAATCCTCGGTCCACTTTTGGTCTAGAAAAAATCACCAAAAATTTTCAGGTCAACTGGACTTCGTTTGGTATTGAAAACCTGAAAAGTGAAAAATATGCAAAAAAACAACAACTGGCACTGGGCACTAGGTCAATAGGTTAGTGCTCAGACATAATATAAATTGGTTAATAAATACCCCAAAGTATTATAAAATGATAACATATCAACTTGGAATAATTAAAAATTATAGATACGTTGGATACATATGTGGGGCTTCCACAAAAAGTGGGTAGGAGATGTCCACTAGCACGGAGCATGGGGCTTCCACAAAAAATGGGTAGGAGATTTCCACCAACACGGAGCATGGGGCTTCCATATAAAGTGGGTAGGACATTTCCAACAATTGGAGTATGGGGCTTCCACGAGAATGGGAAGGGGCTCTTACGTGTCGAGGGCAACGTGTGTAGAGAGAGTCTCAGGGCATGTACATCCCCAGCTTTCTCGTATCCGTGGAGCACGGATAGAACTTATGATGAATGGGGTGCCGGTCGGCGATTGTATGCCACATCCGAGATATGGGACTCTAGGCTCATGCGCGCTAGCCTTGCTGAGATGCGTGTGGTGTTCTCCATCCGAAAGGCATGGGCATGAGTGGACATGGAGGAGAAACGGGCCTTGCGGCGAGCCGTATTGAGAGAGATGAATTCGACTCACATGGGCGTGCCGCCACATGGCTTGGAGATGGGGATGTTAATGACGACTCGCCTCAGGCCTGGGGCCTCGCGGATGATTTATGCATATTGGGGCTTGCTGATGAGCCGCGTGCCGTGGTGCTAGACTTGGTTGTGCTCAAACACTTCCCTTAGCAAGTCGGGCGTGCCTGGTGCTGATATGTTGATAACCCACAAGTGTAGGGGATCGTTTGTAGCCTTTTATAAGTAAGCGTTGATACGTCTCAAACGTATCTATAATTTTTGATGGTTTCACGTTGTTATCTTGTCTTCTTTGTATGTTTTATGTTCCTTTTTATATATTTTTGGGACTAACTTATTAATTCAGTGCCAAGTGCCAGTTCCTGTTTTTTCCGTGTTTTTGACTCTTTTCAGATCTGATTTTGGAACGGAGTCCAAACGGAAGAAAATCCCCGAAATGATTTTTTTCCCGAACGGAAGAAGTCCAGGGGGCTTTTGGGCCAAGCCAGGTGGGCTCCAGGGAGCCCACAAGCCCCCACTCCGCCACCAGGGGGAGGCGGCGGTGGGCAGGCTTGTGGTCTCACTGGCCGCCCCCTGACCTAGGTCTTTGGCCTATAAATTCCCAAATATTCCGCAAAAAATCATGGGAGCCTCGAAAATACTTTTCCACCGTCTCAAGCTTCCGTTTCCGCGAGATCTCATCTGGAGACCCTTCCCGACACACTGCCGGAGGGGACTTTGGAGTTGGAGGGCTTCTTCATCATCATCATCACCCCTCCAATGACTCGTGAGTAGTTCACTTCAGACCTACGGGTTCGTAGTTAGTAGCTAGATGTCTTATTCTCTCTCTTGGATCTTCAATACAAAGTTCTCCATGATCTTCATGGAGATCTATCCGATGTAATCTTCTTTGGCGGTGTGTTTGTCGAGATCCGATGAATTGTGGACTTGTGATTAGATTATCTATGATGTATATTTGAGTCTTTGCTGATTTCTTTTATGCATGATTTGATATCCTTGTAAGTCTCTCCGAGTCTTGGGTTTTGTTTGGCCAACTAGATCTATGATTCTTGCCATGGGAGAAGTGCTTGGTTTTGGGTTCTGCCATGTGGTGACCTTTCCCAGTGACAGTAGGGGCATTAAGCCACACATCAAGCAGTTGCCATCAAGGGTAAAAAGATGAGTTTTTATCATTGGTTTGAGATTATCCCTCTATATTATGTCATCTTGCTTAAGGCGTTACTCTGTTCTTATGGACTTAATACACTAGATGCATGCTGGATAGCGGTCAACGTGTGGAGTAATTGTAGTAGATGCAGAAAGTATCGGTCTGCTTGTTTCAGACATAATGCCTATAGAAATAATCATTGCATAGATATCGTCACGACTCTGCACAGTTCTATCAATTGCTCACAGTAATTTGTTCACCCACCGTCTACTTGCTTTCATGAGAGAAGCCACTAGTAAACACTACGGCCCCAGGGTCTATTCACATCCATCGTTTGCATCTCCGCTTTTACTTTATTTTGTTACTTTGTTGCTTTCATTTCTCACTTGGCAAACAATCTATAAGGGATTGACAACCCCTTCATAGCGTTGGGTGCAAGCTTTTGTGTTTGTGCAGGATCTTCAGATACTCTTCCGCCGGATTGATACCTTGGTTCTCAAACTGAGGGAAATACTTACCATCGCTGTGCTACATCACCCTTTCCGCTTCGAGGGAACACCAACGCAAGGCTCCAAGGCCACGGGGAAATCCTTTGCATACTTGCCTAGGAAGTCCCTTAAGGCGTAGCCGTGGCTGAAGGATTCCTGGTGCCGTCGACACAACTATTTCTGGTGCCATTGCAAGGGATACACATCAAACATCAAGCGTCGAACCTAATGAGGAGCTAAAGGTAGAACAAATATTTCTTCAAGTCCTATCGACCACCGATACAACTCTACGCACACTTAAAGTTTACTTTACCTATAACTAGAATAAAACTAGAAGTACTTTGTGAGTAAATAAAGATTATGTAAGTAAAAGTTTGGGACTGTATAGTAGAAAGCTTTTTGTCTAACGCAATTGAATATAACATGATAGATAATTATCGTGTGCAATGAGGGAGAGGCATACAATAACACACTTTCTGTACTTGGATCATATGCACTTATGATTGGACCTCTAGCAAGCATCCACAACTACTAGAAATCATTAAGGTAAACCCAACCATAGCATTAAACATCAAGTCCTCTTTACTCCCATACACGCACAACTCCCTTACTCGGGTATAAGTTTATGTCACTCTCGCCACCCACTATAAGCGAATCATGAACATATTGCAAACCCTCCAGCGTGTATCCTTCATGTGCGCGCCTCACACAAGGCACCTTAGGACAACACCATATCAGCACACAACTCATATTAAGAACATCATATCACAATTAACCCCTAGGACAAAACAGATCCACTCAAACATCATGGGGTAGCCACATATCATTGGGAAATAGTATGTAATGTTGAGCACCATGTTTAAGTAGATAGTTATAGTAGGAAAAGAGTTGTCACACCGTTGCATAGAGGGGGAGAGAGTTGGTGTTGACGGGAACAAGATTGTTGATGTAGATCGCCGTCATGCTCCTTGCCTCGGTGGCACTCCGGCGCCACCGAGAGAGAGGGGGAGAGAGCCCCCTCCTTATTTTTCCTTGGCCTCCCCCTAGATGCGAGGAGAGTTCCCCCTATGGTGTGTGGCCTCCATGGTGGAGGAGGGGCAGTATCCCCTCCGAGATTGAATCTCCCTCTCTTCTTTTCTGTTTGGCATTCTTGTTTTCTGTCCCTTCACTGTTTCTTAAATTCCCGAAGATCCGTAACTCCGATCGGGCTAAAATATTTACACATTTTCCCCATAAGTTATCCTTCTTGCGCCCGAAGAAGAGCCCCAACCGACTCACGGTGTGACCACTAGAGGGCAGGGCATGCCAGGGGGTATGTGCCGCGCTGTGGTGGGCAGTGGAGGCCATGGGCCTCCCCTTATGTTGATTCAACCTCCCAAAAATCACATATATTCCAAAACAATTCTCAGTAAATTTTTAGCGCGTTTGGACTTTGTTTGATATGGATATTGTAGGAAACAAAACACACACAACAAACAAGAACTGACAGTTGGCACTGGATCAATATGTTAGTCCAATAAATCATATAAAACGTTGCCAAAAATATGTCAAAGTTGTATAATATTGGCATGGAACAATAAAAAATTATAGATATGACGGAGACGTATCAGCATCCCCAAGCTTCATTCCTGCTCGTCCTGGAGTAGGTAAATGATAAAAAGATAATTTTTGATGTGGAATGATACCTAGCACAATCTTGATCATATATCTAATTATGGCACGAATATGAAGATGCAAGTGATTCAAGGCAATAGTGTATCATTTGACAAAAAGACATCCACACCCAGGTTTACTAGCAAACAATCATGTCCTTTCAAACTAATAATGCTTGAAGAATGTTATCCCTACAAAATCATATAGCTTGTCATGCTTGGTCTTCCTAGCATAAGGTATAAATCATGAGCACCCCGGTGTCAAATCAAGCAATTGGATCGTACTTTTTAACGCGCTTGATGTTGTTATTACTCACTCAATACATGAGCATGAACCGTGGATATAGCATAAAGGTGGAATAGAATATGGTGGTAGGTTTCAAAGGGGTAAAAGTGAAGAAGAAATTCCCGCATCAACTCGACGTATCAACGGGCTATGGAGATGCCCATCAATAGGTATCAATGCGGGGAGTAGAGATTGCCATACAACACATGAACTAGATCTATAAGTGTATGAAAGCTCGACAGAAGCTAAGTGGGTGTGCATCCAACTTGCTTGCTCATGAAGACCTCGGGCATTTGAGGAAGCCCGTCATCGGAATATACAAGCCAAGTTCTATAATGAAAAATTCCCACTAGCATATGGAACTGATAAAACAAGAGACTCTCTATATGAAGAACATGGTGCTACTTTGAAGCACAACTATGGTAATTAGCATGCCCCTTCTCTCTTTTCTCTCAATTTTTCATTTTTTTGTTTCTCTTACTTTTTTTATTTCTTTTATCTTTTTTTCTTTCTCTTTTTTCTTTTTGTGGTGGGATCATTCGGTCTCCCCCGTTTTTCATTTTTCGTGTGCTGCCTCATCCCGACATGTGGGGGAATCATAGTCTCCATCATCATTTCCTCACTTGGAAAATGCTCTAATAATGATGATCATCACACTTATATTTACTTACAACTCAATATTACAACTTGATACCTAGAAAAAAGTAAGACTCGATATGAATGCCTCCAGTAGTGTACCATTATGTGCAATGATCTAGCATAGCACGGACATCAAAAAGCGGAAAAGCCATGAAAATAGCATGCTAGCTATCTTACGATCATGCAAAGCAATATGAAAATGAATGTTCAAGTAATCAGAACGGAAGTGGTGGAAGTTGCATGGCAATATATCTCAGAATGGTTTGGAAATTCCATAATAGGTAGGTATGGTGGCTGTTTTGAGGAAGATATAATAAGGCTTATGTGTGATAGAGCGTATCATATCACGGGATTTGGATGCACCTGCGAAGTTTGCACCAACTCTCGAGGTGAGAAAGGGCAATGCACGATACCGTAGAGGCTAGCAAATTGCGTAAAGGTAAGAGTGCGTATATCCATGGATTCACATTAGTCACAAAGAACTCGCATACTTATTGCAAGATTTTATCAGCTCTCTCAAAGCAAAGCACTACTCGCATGCCCCGAGGGAGAAGGTTGGGAGGAGTTAACCATTGCGCAACTCCGATTATAACACCACAAAGGATTTCAATCAAGGATAAATTATGCTCAACTTCATCCCATAACCATAGACCATGCGCGCATGCTTCGGGAATCACAAACCTGATTGTAGGGAATCAAACATATCATACTCAGTGATCTACAAGTTTCATGTAGGATTTTATGACTAACCATGCAAATGACCAATTCATTTTGACTCTCTAAATAGGTATAAGTTAAGCATGAGAGTTTAACTATTTCTACAAAAGACCACTCTCTAATAAATATAAGTGAAGAAAAGGAGCATTCTACAAATAAAGGTTTTCTATATGTAGAGAAACACGCAATCCAAACTTCAAATGATATAAGTGAAGCACATCAAGCATTCTATAAAGCCATACTCCGAAGATATATTGAGGTGAAATGAGCATTCTATAAATCAACTATGGAATATCTCATTCTAGCATGGTGCATAAAATAGAAGTGAAAACAAAACACCAAAGACGCTCCAAGATTTATGCATATCACGTGAACGAAACAAAGACGGAAACATACCGATACTTGTTGAAAAAAGATGGGATGCCTTCCGGGGCATCCCCAATATTATACGATTGAATCTCCTTGGATATTTACTTGTATTGCCTTGGGCATCCCCAATCTTGAACTCTTGCCTCTCCTCCTCCTCCTCATATCGAGACCTCCTCGAACTTCGAATACTTCATCCACACAAAACTTAACACAAAACTCGTGACATCCGTTAGTATAATAATGCAAATTACTACCTTCGGTACTATTGAAAACCCATTCATATTTTTATTTTGTATTATAGCTAATGTAATATAACTTCTCCATGGCTTATAGCACCGATACAGTCGATAGTTTCATCAAAAAGAGCAAAGCAATGCATCAAAAACAGAATCTGTCAAAAACATGACAGTTTGTAGTAAGCTGAACATTGACCATAGTTTTGTAACTTTAGAAATTCTGAAAAGGCAGGACGAAATAAATAATTTGTACAACATTACTGTGTAAAAATTGCAGAAACTTTCAACATTCAAGTAAAAAATGTAAGTTCATGCACTACAACCAAAGTTTCTGTTTTTGTACCCCATATACCAACAAGCAATCTAATCATCCTAAAGGCAAATCTTGACACATTATTTTTATAATACAATGGATTTGTACAAGGGTATAATTATTTTTGTGAGAAACTCATGAAAAATTCTACATTGTTTCCATGATCATGAACACAAGTGTTCAAGGTCGACCCTCACTTCTCCAATCGCTTCTCTTTGTGAAAAAGTTTTAAGTTCCCCTCTATATTTTTTTTGTTTTTAAACTTTTTAAAAGCAACCAACAAAAATAAATGACTCTTCAAAACTTCCGAGTTGTCTCCCTGGCAGCACTTTCTTTAAAGCCATTAATCTAGGTATATCAAAGCCAATTTTAATTAACAATGATTTGTACTTTAGTAGTTAGCACAGAGCAGCATATATCATGCAATGACGAAGTCTAAATCTCGTCCTATGCATCGGCATGTCATAAAAAAACAATTCATGCACAACAAGTAAAGGCCAATACATAGCATAAGCATTTTCTTGCAATATTATTGTGTTGGAAACATAACGAGGTGGGGATGTAGTTCCTCTCTCATAATAATTGCAAGTAGGAGCGGCAAGCACATGCATATTACATTCATCAAAATTAGCATGTGTAATGGTAAAACGCAATCCATCAATATAATCCTTAATAAGTGCAAACTTCTCCGATATAGTGTAGTGGGAATAATTCAAAACTATAATAGGACTATCATGTGTGGGTGCAATAGGAACAATTTCATGCTTAACATAAGGAACTACAACAAGTTCATCTTCATAAGGATAATTCATCAATTAAAAAATGAATCCACAAGCATATCAAGCGTCAAGTTCGTCAATAAGGGATATTTCAAATGAATCCAAAGGATCACAGCAATCATCATAGCATTCATCCTCCGGTAAGCACGAACGGAAATTAAAAAATGTATGAGTTGAAGAGTTACTAACATTATAAGGTGGGTGCGGGTAGCTAATCCGCTCTTCCTCCCTTTGTTCTTCGCTCTCCTCCTCACGTTTTTCATCTAATGATCTCACATTGTAAGCAATTTATTCTTCCATAGATTCCTGCAAAATATTAGTTTCTTCCAAGGCAGCAGAAGTTCTCTCAATATATTCATTAATATGGGCATTCTATTCATAATTCACATAGCAATATTTCAGTATGGATTTTTTTAAGATTTGTAAATAATAGCATCATACTTTTCAATCAAAGAAGCAATTTCATAAGCACCCTTAAAAGCAACAAATTCTTCTATTTGTCCCACACCATAGTAATCATATAAACCAATAGCATAAGAAGACAAAGTTTCATTATCATTAAAATCACATTGAAATGGAATATGTGAAGTCTCCATCTAAGAGGAACAAGTATAATCACATCTCAAGCATAAATTCCAAGCATACCAACCCAACATTTTAGTTTCATCCCATACGTGTTTCCCTTTTTGAATCAAGCGATAATCCCTAAAATACTCACATTGATCCAACGTGTAACCCATCATCAAGTTCAATGGGCAATTCTCAGGATTATCAAAGTAGTATTTAATGTTTTCCACATAACCATCATCGAGGGTTTTAGGAGGTTCCCCATCTCCATGAGTAGCAAGTACAACTAATTTTTTTGGTGTTTCGTGTTCCATATCCATAACTAATGATATAAAACAACTAATAATAGAAAAATATATTACTTAGTGATAAACCAAACAAGCACACATGAGAATATTTACCCCACGCTATTGCACAGAAAAATATATTACTTAGTGATAAACCAAACAAGCACACATGAGAATATTTACCCCACGCTATTGCTCCCTGGCAACGGCACTAGAAAAAATGTCTTGATAACCCACAAGTGTAGGGGATCGTTTGTAGCCTTTTTTTGATAAGTAAGAGTGTCGAACCCAATGAGGATCTAAATGTAGAACAAATATTCCATCAAGTTCTATCGACCACCGATACAACTCTACGCACACTTAACGTTTCCTTTACCTATAACAAGAATAAACTAGAAGTACTTTTCGAGAAAATAAAGAGTAAGTAAAAAAAAGTTTGCAGCTGTTTAGTAGAAAGCTTTGTGTGTAACGCAAGAGAAATATTGTCCACAGGCAATTGAATACAAAATTATAGATACTTATTGTGTGCAATGAGGAAGAGGCATACGCTAACACACTTTCCGTACTTGGATCATATGCACTTATGATTGGACCTCTAGCAAGCATCAGAAACTACTAGAAATCATTAAGGTAAACACAACCATAGCATTAAACATCAAGTCCTCTTTACTCCCATAGATGCACAACTCCGTTACTCGGGTATAAATTTCTGTCACTCTCGCCACCCACTATAAGCGAATCATGAGCATATTGCAAACCCTCCAGCGTGTATCCTTCACGTGTGCGCCTCATGGAAGGCACTTTAGGATAGAACCATATAAACGCAGAACTCATATAAATAACATCATATCACAATTAACCCGTAGGACAAAACATATCTACTCAAACATCATAGGATAGCCACATATCATTGGGAAATGGTATGTACTATTGAGCACCATGTTTAATTAGAGAGTTATAGCGGAAAAAGAGGTGTTACACCGCTGCATAAAGGGGGGGAGTTGGTGTTGATGGCGGCAAGATTGTTGATGTAGATCGTCGTCACGCTACTTGCCCCGACGGCACTCCGGCGCCACCGGAAGAGAGGGGGAGAGAGCCCCTCCTCCTTCTTCTTCTTCCTTGGCCTCCCCCTACATGGTAGGAGAGTTCCCCCTCTGATCCTTGGCCTCCATGGCGGCGGAGAGGCAGGAGCCCCTCCGAGATTCCATCTCCCTCTCTGTTCTCTTCTTTTTCACGTTCATGTTTTCTGGCCCTTCACCGCCTCTTAAATTCCTGGATATTCCAAACTATGATTGGGCTGAAATTTTTACACAATTGTTTCCATAAATTATATTTCTTGCACCCGAAGAAGAGTCCCCAACTAACTCATGGTGTGGTCAGTAGAGGGCAGGGCACGCCAGGGGTATGGGTCATGCTCTGCTGGGTAGTGGAGGCCATGGGCCTCCGTTTATGTTGATTCCACCTCCCAAAAATCACATATATTCCAAAATAATTCTCCGTAAATTTTTATTGCGTTTGGACTTCATTTGATATGGATATTCTGCGTAACACAAAACTTGCAACAAACAAGAACTCGCACTTGGCACTGGATCAATATGTTAGTCCAATAAATCATATAAAATATTGCCAAAAATATGTGAAAGTTGTATAATATTGGCATGGAACAATCAAAAATTATAGATACGATGGAGACGTACCATATGCCAATTATGCATCTTGAATTCTTATCGATACTTACGATATAATTATCCAATATTCCTCATTATCATACAATTCTATGCCTTTTCTCTCTCAATATGCAAGGTACACCACAAAGAGGGAAATTACTAGAAAATGGAATTCTGGACCTGAAAGCCAAGAAAAATGGTGAAATATCACTCGATTCCAAATGACCTGAAACTTCAGGCATATTTTTTATGGAATATACAATATGTATTTGGCCAAAACTGTACCATAGAAGGTCCATGAGTGGGCCACGAGCCAGCAAGTCGCACCCACCCCCTAGGTGCACCCTGTTGCCTCGTGGTCCACCAGAAGGTCTACTGTCTCCCCTCTTATCCTATATGGTGTGCTTTTACCTAGACAAATCATAAGGATACTTTCGGGACAAAGCGCCGCCGTCTCGAGGCGGAAACCTGGGCAGAGGCCCTTTTGCTCTCCGGAAGTGAGATTCCGCCGAGGGAATTCCTCTCCTGGAGGGGGGGGGGATTGAAACCATCGTCGTCACCAAGGGTCATCCTTAGTGGGAGAACCAATCTTAATCAACATCTTCACCAGCACCATCTCATTTCCAAACCCTAGTTCATCTCTTGTATTCAATCTTTGCCTCAAAACCTCACATTGGTACTTATGGGTTACTAGTAGTGTTGATTACATCTCGTATTTGATTCTTGTTGGATTACTTGGTGGAAGATATTATGTTCAAATCCTTAATTACTATTATTATACCTCTAATATTGAACATGTTGATGAGGTGTGAGTGGTTACTATTGTTCGTGAGGACATGGGAGAAGTCTTGTTATAAGTAATCATGTGAAGTTGGTATTCGGTTGATATTTTGATGATGTGTATGTTGTTGCTTCTCTTAGTGGTGTCGTGTGAACATTGATTGCATGACGCTTCACCATGTTATGTGACCAAGGGAAGGAATTGTGGAGTAACAAGTAGATGATGGGTTGCAAGAGTGACAGAAGCTTAAACCCCAGTTTATGTGTTGCTTCATAAGGGGTTGATTTGGCTCCATATGTTTCATGCTATGGTTAGATTTATCTTAATAATTCTTTCGTAGTTGTGGATGCTTGCGAGAGAGGGTAATCATAAGTGGGTTGCTTGTTCAAGTGAAAATAACAACTTAGCACCAGTCCACGCACATATGAAATCATCCAAGTAACGGACGCGAATCAACTCGACATGATGAACATGACTAGACAAAAAATCCCATGGGTCCTCGGGAGCGTTTTATTTATATAAGAGAACTTTCCATCCTCTCCTTTCCTATAAAAAGGATTGGGATACATTTCTGCACACTTTCTACAATTGTTACTTGCCACTTGTTACAAATTACATTGCTACAAAACTATATATCACTGTTACTTATAGCACTTGCGAAGAATACTTTCTGAAAACTGCTTATCATTTCCTTCTGCTCCTTATTGAGTTCGACACTCTTACTTATCGAAAGGACTATGGTTGATCCCCTATACTTGTGGATCATCAAGACTCTTTTCTGGTGTCATTGCCGGGAAGTGAAGCGCCTTTGGTAAGTGGAAATTGGTAAGGGAACATTTTCAGCACGTGTTGAATTTTACTGTTGCTTGCTACTATGGATGGTCACCCTTTGAGTGGCATGTTCGGGGCATCTTCACCTCGAACGGAAGTTGAAAACGTTGTTCCTCAACCTAATGAACCTACTGAAAATATTTACTGTGAGATTACTTTGGGCATGCTAGAGAAACTGATAGGTAATCTTTATCATGGTACAAATGATCATGATTAGCACTTGATATATGTCGATGAGGTTTGTGGATTATTTAAGCTTGCATGTTTGCCTACAGACAAAGTTAAGAATAAAGTGTTCCCTTTATCATTCGAGGGAAAATCATTAATGTGGTACATTCTATTGGATGATATTGGATCATGGGACTCAAATCTCTTGAAGCTGGAATTGCATTAGAAGTTTTATCCTATGCATCTAGTTCATCGTGATCGGAATTGTATTTATAATTATTGGCCTCGAGAAGAATAAAGCATCGCTCAAGCTTGGGGGAGGCTTAAATCTATGATGAACACCTGCCCCAATCATGAGCTCTCAAGAGAAATGATTATACAAAAAATATATGCTCGACTTTCTCATGATGATCAAGTGCAACTCGATTCTTCTTCTACTCGTTCTTACATGAAGAAGACTATTTATTTCAAATGGGGATCTTTTGGAAAGAATTAAACACAACTCTGAAGATTGGGAATTTGAAAAAGATAAATAGCCAGGTATAAAGTTTAAGTTTGATTGTGTTAAATCTTTTATGGGAACTGATACTTTTCACAAGTTTAGGAGTAAATATGGGCTTGACTCCGACATAGTAGCTACTTTCCGTGAGTCATTTGATACTCATGTTGATATCCCTAAGGAGAAGTGGCTTAAATATAATCCAACTAGTAAAAAAGTATTAGAGGAACCCATTGAAGATAAAGAGGAAGTAGTTTTTTTATCATGTTGATCCAGTTGTACGTGCTCCTCACATCGAGAAACCGCCTTTTCCTATTAGGATTAGGGAACATGCTAAAGCTACAACTATGGTTAATAAAAGTTATGTTAGTACACCCAAACCCTCTGAACAAATAAATGTGGAGCCTAATATTGCTCTAGTTAAAGATATATTGGTTGATAATACTGATGGGCATGTTATTTACTTGTGTGCTGAAGCTGCTAGAATTGCAAAGCCTATTAGAAATTATCACGACAAGTTAGATAAAAACAAACGAGTTATAGGCATAACTATTGTTTTTGTTAAGATTGGAGATGATTTCTATCATGGTTTATGTGACATGATTGCTAGTATTAGTGCTATATCTTTTACCTTCTATAAATAAATTATGAATGATATAGCACCCTTTGAGATTGAAGATATTGATGTCACTATTAAACTAGTAAACCGAGATACTATCTCACCGCTTGGGATTGTTAGAGAAGTTGAAGTCCTGTGTGTGAAAGTTAAATACCCCACTGACTTCCTAGTACTTGGTTCTGAACAAGATAACTTTTGTCCTATTATATTTGGTATACCTTTCTTGAATATTGTTAATGCTGAAATTAATTTTCACAGAGAAGGTTAAAGTAAGCTTTGGCAATGAGTCTCATGAGTTTAATTTCTATAAATTGGGTAAACAACAACATGAGAAAGAGTTATCTAGTAAAGATGAAATAATTGGTCTTGCTTCTATTCTTTTACCTCCTACAGATCCTTTAGAACAATATTTGTTAGACCACGAGAATGATATGCATATGAATGAAAGAAATGATATAGATGACATATTCCATAGAAAAACACCTATTCTCAAACACAACTTGCGTGCTGATATCTTAGGGGATCCTACTCCACCAAAAGGAGACCTCGTAATTGAGTTAAAGACATTGAATGATACTTTGAAATATGTTTATCTTGATGAAAAGAAGATGTATCCTGTTATTATTAGTGCTAACCTTTTAGAGCATGAAGAAAAGAGATTACTGATACGTCTCCAACGTATCTATAATTTATTATGGTTCCATGCTATTATCTTGTCAACTTTGGATATTTTGTATGCATTTTATATCTTTTTTGGGACTAACCTATTAACTCAGTGCCAAGTGCCAGTTTCTGTTTTTTTCCGTGTTTTTGACCTTTTTTAGAGGAGAATATTAAACGGAGTCCAAACGGAATAAAATCTTAGGAATGATTTTTTCGTAACAAAAGATACGCAAGGAACTTGAGAACCAAGGCAAAGGATCCCGAGGGAGGCCACAAGCCCCCTAGCAGTGGCCTGGGGGGCGCCTACCAGGCTTGTGGGCCTCCCGTGGCTCCTTTGCCCTACTTCTTCGGCCTATAAATTCCCCAAAAATCTGAAACCACCAGAGAGAGCCACGAAAATACTTTTCCGCCGCCGCAAGCTTCTGTCTCCGCAAGATCCCATCTGGGGCACGTTCTGGTGCCCTGCCGAAGGGGGATTCAGACACGGAGGGCTTCTTCATCAACACCATTGCCTCTCCGATGATGCGTGAGTAGTTCACCACAGACCTTCGGGTCCATAGCTAGTAGCTATATGGCTTCTTCTCTCTCTTGGATCTTCAATACAAAGTTCTCCATGATCTTCATGGAGATCTATCCGATGTAATCTTCTTTTGCGGTGTGTTTGTCGAGATCCGATGAATTGTGGATTTATGATCAGATTATCTATGATTATTATTTGAGTTTCCTCTGATCTCTTATATGCATGATTTCGTATCCTTGTAATTCTCTTTGAGTTGTGGGTTTCGTCTGGCCAACTTGATCTATAATTCTTGCAATGGAGAAGTGCTTGGTTTTGGGTTCATACCGTGCGGTGTCCTCAGCCAGTGACAGAAGGGGTAGCGAGGCACGCATCATGTTGTTGCCATCAAGGGTAAAAAGATGGGGTTTATATCTATTGCATGAATTTATCCCTCTACATCATGTCATCTTGCTTAAGGCGTTACTCCGTTTGTTATGAACTTAATACACTAGATGCATGCTGGATAGCGGTCGATGTGTGGAGTAATAGTAGAAGATGCAAAAAGTATCGGTCTACTTGTCTCGGATGTGATGCCTATATGTATGATCATTGCCTTAGATATCATCATGACTTTGCGCGGTTCTATCAATTGCTCGACAGTAATTTGTTCACCCACCGTAATACTTGCTATCATGAGAGAAGCCTCTAGTGAACACTATGGACTCCGGGTCTACTTCACATCATATTTTCAGCTCTACACTTTTACTTTGTTGCACTTTCCACCTTCAGATCTCACCTTGCAATTAATCGTGAAGGGATTGACAACCCCTTTATAGCGTTGGGTGCAAGTTTGTTTGTTTTTGCGCAGGTACATTGGTGACTTGCCTTGATACTCCTCTTGGGTTGATACCTTGGTTCTCAAACTAAGGGAAATACTTACTGCTACTGTGCTGCATCACCCTTTCCTCTTCAAGGGAAAAACCAACGCAAGCTCAAGAGATATCTAGAAGAATTTCTGGCGCCGTTGCCGGGGAGGATCAAGTCAAGAATAGTCTCCCATCAACGTGCCAATTTCTGGCGCCGTTGCCGGGGAGTATCAAGTCAAGAATAGTCTTCCTTCAACGTGTCAATTTCTAGCACCGGGGACTATTCTTAGTGGAGCTTATCCAAGTAACTGTTGCAAACTCAGCTCTTGCATTTACTTTTTTGCCTTTTGCCTCTCGTTTTCCTCTCCCCCACTTCTGAAAAACAAAAATTTACAAAAATATTTGCCTTTTTCGTTCGCCCTTTTCTTTCGTTTGCTTTCTGTTCGCTTGTGTGCTTGTCTACTTGCTGAAGTCACCATGACTTAAAACACCAAATTGTGTGACTTCTCGAATACTAATAATAAGGATTTTATTAGTACTCCGATTGCTCCCGCCACTAGTGCGGAATCATATGAAATCAATGTTGCTTTGCTCAATCTTGTTATGAAAGAGCAATTTTCCGGCCTTCCTAGTGAAGATGCCGCATCCCATCTTAATACCTTCATTGAGTTATGCGATATGCAAAAGAAGAAAGATGTGGATAATGGTGTGATTAAATTGAAGCTTTTTCCGTTCTCATTGCTAGATCGAGCAAAAACTTGGTTTTCATCTTTGCCCAAAAATAGAATTGATTGTTGGGACAAGTGTAAAGATGCTTATATATCCAAGTATTTTCCACCGGCTAAGATTATCTCTCTCCGTAATGATATCATGAATTTTAAGCAACTAGATCATGAACATGTTGCACAATCTTGGGAGAGAATGAAATTGATGATTAGAAATTGTCCCGCTCATGGCTTGAGTCTTTGGATGATTATACAAATCTTCTATGCTGGTTTGAATTTTGCTTCTAGAAATATCTTGGATTCCGCCTCCGGTGGAACTTTCATGGAAATCACATTAGGAGAAGCCACAAAACTCCTAGACAATATCCTGACAAACTATTCTCAATGGCACACTGAAAGGTCACCTACTAGTAAAAAAGTGCATGCTATAGAAGAAATTAACTCTTTGAGTGCTAAGATGGATGAGTTAATGAAACTGTTTGCTAGTAAAGGTGCTCCTTTAGATCCAAACGATATTCCCTTGTCTTCCTTGATTGAGAATAGCAATGAGAGGTTGGATGTTAATTTTGTTGGTAGGAATAATTTTGGCAACAACAATGCTTATAGAGGAAACTTTATTCCTAGGCCTTTTCCTAGTAATCCCTCTAATAACTTTGGCAATTCCTACAACAATGCTCATGGAAATTACAATAAATTACCCTCTGATCTTGAGAGTAATATTAAAGAGTTTATCAACTCGCAAAAGATTTTCAATGCATCCATAGAAGAAAAACTGCTCAAAATTGATGACTTGGCTAGGACCGTTGATAGAATATCTCTTGATATTGATGCTTTTAAATTGAGATGTGCTCCTCCCAAGATTAATATGGAAGAAACTTTGAAAGCTATGCGTGTTTCCATGAATGAGAGTAAAGAAAGAACCGCCCAAATTCGTGCTAGACATGAATGGCTTAAAAAGGCGTGTTCTTGTGATGAGAATCACGAAGATCTTAAAGTGCTTGGCGTGACTCCTATTGAATCCTTATTTTCTATTGTCAATCCTAATGATGATGGGGCTGGATACGAATCCACTTTGGTTGAGAAACGCCCCAATGATTCGGAGTCTATCTATCTTGATGCTAAAAGCACTGAAAGTGGAGTAGAGGATATCAAAACTTTGATTAGTAATGAAATTACTACTTTGGATTTCAAGGAATTCAATTATGATAGTTTCTCTTTGATTGAATGTATTTCCTTGATGCAATCCATGCTAAACTCTCCATGCGCTTATAGCAAAAATAAGGCCTTTACCGATCATACCGTTGATGCTATGATGAAATCTCTTGAAGAGAAACTTGAGTTGGAAGCTTCTATTCCTAGAAAACTCCATGATGACTGGGAACCTACTATAAAAATCAAGATTAAAAACTATGAATGCAATGCTTTGTGTGATTTGGGTGGTAGTGTTTCCGCTATTCCAAAGTCTTTATGTGATGTTCTAGGCTTCAAAGAGATTGATGAGTGCTCTCTTAATTTGCATCTTGCGGATTCTACTGTTAAGAAACCTATGGGAAGTATCAATGATGTTATTATTATTACAAATAGGAACTATGTACCCATAGATTTCATTGTGCTTGATATTGATTGCAATCCGACATGTCCCATCATTCTTGGTAGACCTTTCCTTAGGACTATTGGTGCTTTCATCGATATGAAGGAATGGAATATTAGATTTCAATTTCCATTAAAGAAGGGCATGGAACATTCCTAGAAATAAAATAAGATTGCCTTATGAATCCATGATGAGGGCTACTTATGGTTTGAGCACCAAAGACGACGATACTTGATTCTATCGCCTTATGCCTAGCTAAGGGCGTTAAACAATAGTGCTTGTTGGGAGGCAACCCAATGAATTTATCTTTGTTTTTTTGCTGTCTGTTTTGTTGTGTCCACACCATCATAATTCTGTTATAATTGTGTTTTTTGTGTTTCTTTTTGTGTTTGAGCCAAGTAAAACCTTTATGACTAGTTTTGGTGATGGTTGTTTGATCTTGCTGAAAAAGACAGAAACTTTGCGCTCACGAAATTATTTTTAATTCCTATCCATAAAGAGCTTTTGAGTTGATTATTTTTGCTGCTGGTTGATATGCCAATTGCCATAATTTTCATAAATTTTCAGAATTTTTGAGATACCAGAAGTTTACGAAGTATACAGTTTTCTACAGACTGGTCTGTTTTTGATGAAACTATGGATAGTATCGGGGGTTACTAGCCATGCAATAGTGAGAATACAGTAATCTAACATCAATCTAAATAGAAATCAAGTTTACTACAGTACCTAAAGAGTTGGTAGTTTATTTTCTTGTGCTAATGATATCACGAGTTTCTGTTTAAGTTTTGTGTTGTGAAGTTTTCAAGTTTTATGTGATGTTCTCATGGACAATGGGATAAAGAGTGGAAAGATCTCAAGCTTGGGGATTCCCAAGGCATCCCAAGCCAAATTCAAGGACAACAAAAAGCCTAAGCTTCGGGATGCCCCGGGAAGGCATCCCCTGTTTCGTCTTCAATCCATCGGTAACGTTACTTGGAGCTATATTTTTATTCACCACATGATATGTGTTTTGCTTGGGGCATCGTGCATTATAGGAGTCTTTTCTTTTTGTTGTGTCACAATCATCCTTGCTGCACACCTTTTTGAGAGATACATGCACTCATCTTGAATTTGCTAGAATACTCATTGAGCTCCGCTCATATCTTTTGAGTTAGGCAATTTAGCTCGCATGTGCTTCACTTATATCTTTTGAGCTAGATACCTTTGCTCTAGTGCTTCACATAGATCTTTTTAGAGCACGGCGGTGTCATATTTTGGAGAAATAAGAACTCTCGATCTTCACTTATATATTTTTGAGAGTGCTCTCAATAACTTGGTAATTGGCTTGTGCTATGAAAGTAGTCCTAAAGATGATAGGCATCCAAAGAGGATATAAAAAAACTTCCATATTCATGTGCATCGATTAGTAAAGAGAAGTTTGATTCCTCTCAATTAGTTTTGAGACATGGATTTGGTAATATTTGAGTTATGTTAGTAGCGTGTTGTGAATCTAGAAATACTTCTGTTGAAGTTAGTGATTCCCGTAGCATGCACGTATGGTGAACCGCTATGTTAGGAAGTCGGATCATAATTGATTTATTGATTGTCATCCTTTGTGTGGCGGTCGGGATCGCGCGACGGTTAATGATAACACACAAGTATAGGGGATCACAACAATTTTCGAGGGTAGAGTATTCAACCCAAATTTATTGATTCGACACAAGGGGAAGCCAAAGAATATTCTCAAGTATTAGCAGTTGAGTTGTCAATTCAACCACACCTGAAAGATTTAGTATCTGCAGCAAAGTATCAGTAGCAAGGTAGTGTGATAGCAACAGTAGCAATGGTAACCAGTAGCAACAAGTAACAGCAGTAGCAATAGAGTAACAGTAGCAGCAATAGAGTAACAGTAGGAGCAGAGTAACGTAGCAAGGACCAGCAGGAAAAACTCGTAGGCATTGGATCAGTGATGGATGATTATGCTGGATGCTATTCATCATGCAACAGTTATAACATGGAGAGATATGTAACTAGCTCCAGTTCGTCAACGTAATGTATGCATGTATTCCATATGTAGTCATACGTGCTTAGGGAAAAGAACTTGCATGACATATATTGTCCATCCCTCCCGTGGCAGCGGGGTCCTAATGGAAACTACGGGATATTTAGGTTCTCCTTTTAATAAAGAATCGGACCAACGCATTAACACTTGGTGAATACATGAACTCCTCATACTATGGTCATCTCCGGGAGTCGTTCCGGCTGTTGTCACTCCGGGGTTGTCGGGTCATAACACATAGTAGGTGACTACAACTTGCAAGATAGGATCAAGAACACACATATATTGGCGACAACATAATAGGTTCAGATCTGAAATCATGGCACTCGGGCCCTAGTGACAAGCATTAAGCATGGCAAAGTAGTAGCAACATCAATCTCAGAACATAGTGGATACTAGGGATCAATCCCCGTCAAAGCTAACTCGATTACATGATACATCTCATCCAACCCATCACCGTCCAACAAGCCTACGATGAGATTACACAGAAATGGTGAAGCGCATCATGGAATTGGTGATGAAGGAAGGTTGGTGATGACGATGGCGACGATCTCCCCTCTCCGGTGCCCAGAACGGACTCCAGATCTGCCCTCCAGAGGAAAAACAGGAGGTGGCGGCGCCTCCGTATCGTAAAACGCGATGAACTCTTCTCCTTGATTTTTTCCGGACGAAAGGGACTAAATAGAGCTGAGATTGGAGGCGGTGGAGCAACGTGGGCCCCACAAGCCTGCCGGGCGCGGCCATGGGGCCCACGCCTGGTGGGCTTGTGGGCTCATAGCTCCATGCTACTGCGACAACAGACCTTCCGTGGCAACGGCGCCAGGAATCCTGCTGCTATGGCTACGCCTATAGGGACTTCCTTGGCAAATATACAAAGGATTTCCCCGCGGCCTTGGAGCCTTGAGTTGGTGTTCCCTTGAAGAGGAAAGGGTGATGTAGCACAATGGCGGTAAGTATTTCCCTCAGTTTGAGAACCAAGGTATCAATCCAGTAGGAGGAGCGTTCAAGTCACAAGTACATGCACAAACACAAAGAGCTTGCACCCAACGCTATGAAGGGGTTGTCAATACCTTATAGATTGTTTGCAAAGTGAGAACTGAAAGCAACAAAGTAAACAAAGCAAAGTAAAAATGAAAGTGGAGACGATAGTTGTGAATAGACCCGGGGGCCGTAGTGTTCACTAGTGGCTTCTCTCATGAAAGCAAGTAGACGGTGGGTGAACGAATTACTGTCGAGCAATTGATAGAACCGCGCAAAGTCGTGACGTTATCTAAGGCAATGATTATATCTATAGGCATCACGTACAAAACAAGTAGACCGATACTTTCTGCATCTACTACTATTACTCCACACGTCGACCGCTATCGAGCATGCATCTAGTGTATTAAGTTCATGAGAACAGAGTAACGCCTTAAGCAAGATGACATGATGTAGATGGACAATCTCATATCTACGGTAAAAGCCCATCTTGTTACCCTTGATGGCAACAACACGATGCAGGCCTTGCTGCCCCTCTATCACTGGGAAAGGTCACCACATGGTATGAACCCAAAACCAAGGACTTCTCCCATTGCAAGAATCATAGATCTAGTTGGCCAAACAAAACCCAAGACTGGGAGAGACTTACAAGGATATCAAATCATGCATATAAGAAATAAGCAAAGACTCAAATATAATTCATAGATAATCTGATCACAAATCCACAATTCATCGGATCTCGACAAACACACCGCCAAAGAGGATTACATTGGATAGATCTCCATGAAGATCATGGAGAACTTTGTATTGAAGATCCAAGAGAGAGAAGAAGCCATCTAGCTACTAACTACGGACCCGTAGGTCTGAAGTGGACTACTCACGAGTCATTGGAGAGGCGATGATGTTGATGTAGAAGCCCTCCAACTCCAAAGTCCCCTCCGGCAGGGCACCGGGAAGGGTCTCCAGATGAGATCTCGTGGAAACGGAAGCTTGTGGCGGCGGAAAAGTGTTTTCGTGGATGCCGTGATTTTTTCCGGATTTTTAGGGAATTTATAGGCCAAAGAGCTAGGGCACGGGAGCGCCAGGGAGGCCATAAGCCTGGTTGTCGCGGCCCCCTGGCCGCGGCAACAGGGCTTGTGGGCTCCTTGTGGGCCCACTGCCTTGGCCCTCAAGCCTCCCGATCTTCTTCTGTTGTGGAAAAAATTATTTTGGGGATTTTATTCCATTTGGACTTCGTTCCAAAATCAGATCTGAAAAGAGTCAAAAACACAGAAAAAACAGGAACTGGCACTTGGCACTGAATTAATAAGTTAGTCCCAAAAAAGATATAAAAGGTATATGAAACATCCAAAATTGACAAGATAACAACGTGAAACCATCAAAAATTATAGATACGTTTGAGACGTATCACTCCACCCCTCCGGTTGATTCTTGCGCCAGTATTTTTTATATATTCCACAAAAAACCCCGTAAATCTCTACGTCTTTTCGAGAACTTTTATTTCTGCGCAAAAACAACACCATGGCAATTCTGCTGAAAACAATGTTAGTCCGGGTTAGTTCCATTCGAATCATGCAAATTAGAGTCCAAAATAAGGGCAAAAGAATTTGGAAAAGTAGATACGACGGAGACGTATCAACTCCCCCAAGCTTAAAACCTTGCTTGCCTCAAGCAATTCAGTTGACAAACTGAAAGAGACAAAAGAAAAAAATTTACGAACCATGTTTGATCTTGTTGTTGCAATTATGCCTAACTTATATCCAGAATTTCAGCAAGATCACAAGCAAACCACATAAGCAAATGACATCTAGGTCTCACGGTAAACTCATATCAATGGCATAATCAACTAGCGAGCAAATAATAATAAGTTTCAAACGTCAACACTTCAATCAAAACAATCATGAAGCAGTACGAACAAATGGTATCTCGCTAGCTCTTTTAGAGACCGCAAAACATAAATGCAGAGCACCTTCAAAGACCAAGAGCTGACTAAACATTGTAATTCATGGCAAAGAAGATCCAGTCACAGTCATACTCAATATAAGTCAAAAGCAAAGCCTACAAATGACAGAGGTGCTCTCTAATTGGTGCTTTTATAAGAAGAGGATGACTCAACAGGAACATAAATAGACAGGCCCTTCGCAGAGGGAAACATTGATTTGCAGAGGTGCCAGAGCTCAAGCTTTGAAAACAGAGATAATAATTTTGGGTGGCATGCTTTCATTGTCAACGCAATGACTAAGAGTTTTCACCATCTTCCATGCTACACATGCTATAGGCCGTTCCCAAAGAGAAAAGTAAAGTTTTGACTCCCCCATCACCGATCAGTCACACTCCACTACTAGCCGAATCCTCGGGTGCCGTCCATACCAACATCAATCCTGGGGGAGTTTTGTTTGCAATTATCTTTTCGATTTGAGCATGGAACTAGGCATTCCAATTACCGGCCCCTTTCTCGTGAGTGATAGTGAATAAACACATATGAAGGATAACAAGCCTAGCATGGAAGATACTGATAGCCCCCTGTGACCACATGAGCGGTTCGGGCATGCAAAACAGATTATTTCTTGAAGGATTAGAGAGTGGCACATGCAAATTTACTTGGAACGACAGGTAGATACCGCATATAGGTAGGTATGGTGGACTCATGTGGAACAACTTTGGGTTTATGGAAGTGAATGCACAAGCAGTATTCCCGCTTAGTACAAGTGAAGGCTAGCAAAAGACTGGGAAGCGACCAACTAGAGAGCGACAACAGTCATCAAAATGCATTGAGACTAACCAACATTGAGTGCAAGCATGAGTAGGACATAAATCACCATGAACATGAATATCATAGAGGCTATGTTGATTTTGTTTCAACTACATGCGTGAACATGCGCCAAATCAAGCCACTTGAATCATTCAAAGGAGGATACCATCCTATCATACTACATCATAGTCATCTCAAAATTCATGTCGGCATCCAAGACAAACCATTATAAGCTCCTAGCTAATTAAGCATGGCATCAGAAACTATGATCTCTAAGTTGTCATTGCAAACATGTTTCTCTCACAACAAAGCTGAATCAGGAACGATGAGCTAGTCATATTTACAAAAACAAAATAGATCGAGTCCATACCAGCTTTTCCAAGCTCAGTCACTTCGTCATATATCGTCATTATTGCCTTTCACTTGCACGACCGAATGATGTGAACAATAATAAGTGTGCTCGTGCATTGGACTAAGCTGGAATCTGCAAGCAAACACAAAGGAGAAGACAAAGTTTTTTTCCGAGAAAACGCAAAAGAATTAGCGTTTCATTGCATTGAACAGGAAGAAGACATCGGGGGTACAACCTCCAGAAAGGAGGGACACACACACACACACACGACCTTCCTCACCAAGCGACTACAACTAGGTAAGGAGGTTCCCTCAGCTACAGACACACAACGATATTAGGCCTCACCCTGCCGCCATTGCAAGACACATCTAGGGACAATTGCAGCTCCACGACTGCCCAGGCCAAGATACCTCACACCCATGTGCCTAGGATCGGCGGGTGAAAGGCAGGGCCTGATAGGAACTGGTGTAGCAATAGTTGGAGGACGGTCGACGCTGGCAAACAACCTGCTCCCTGTTCAGTCGTCTACGCCAACGGTGCATCACCAGCCACCATCTGCCGCATCAAGTACTCTGCTTGCAGCCAAAGCAACGCCCTCAAGAGGGTAACGGCGTTGAGATGCCACCGCTGCCCGGTCCAGGAGGCCGGACCTAGGATTTCTCCCGGTGCTTGAGGAGGAGGTCCGGTCAAGGGTCATGCCAACGCCTCCAAGGAGGTGACGGCACCCTCGGGCGTCGCCGTTGACAGCGCAGGCCGACGCTGCGCGGGGATTTCGCCCCGACCCATGAGCAAGGACCTCAGATGCAGATGCAGACCGGACATGACGAAGAACGTTGGAGAAGACGGAAGCACATGGAGAGGGAAGCCTAGGAACGTCGGTAGTCGCAAGTTTGGGCACCGGCCAGCGCAGCGCCAGCAGGCCGGCCACCACCGGGAGCGCGTCCAGCATGCGACAACGATCACCTGCACCGCGCCGCCACCGTGCCGACCCGCAGCCTCCGCCGCCGGGATTCGCCGTGGCACAGCATCAGAGCAACCGTCAGGGTCACCGCGTGCGTGCACAACCCAGCGGCAACCACCGGCGGCGGCTGGGAGGGGTGGGAGGAGGGAGAAGTGTGGGTGGGGGCATAGTGGTTGACTCGGGCCAAGGCGGCCCCGCACAACCCAGATCTGGGTGCCCCCAGCTCTGCCGCTCGCTGCAGCGGCCGACAGCCACCGTAGCAGCGCCTCCGCGCACACGCGCCGCGCCATCTCGACTTCTCTTGCACGCGGACAGCTTTCCGGCGTGCCACCACACGCTCCCACCGCTCCAGCACGCGAGCATGTTCCCATCGCTCCAGCGCGCGAGCACGCGAACAAGGGCCCCGCCGCCGCCGTCCACCGACGAGGGCTTCGCCCACCAGCATCCTCCGGCGGCGGCGAGGGGAGGGAGGGGAAGGAGGGGGCTTGGGTGGTGGCTAGGGTTTCGCCGCCCGAGTCGCCCTAGGAGCGACGCGGGGGCCGACCGCACCAGGAGATGACAAAGTAGTATGGCTCTTTGACAGATAAACAGATATGCATGCCAGAGCCACTAAACATTGTAACCATGGTCTTCTACCTTGACCCAAAGAAAAAGAAAACTATTTACATGGCGAAGCTCCCAACAAGCAAAAGAAGAACAAGAAAATCTTTTTGGGTTTTCTCAAACTAGACAAACACACGAAAAGAAAGCGAGAACAAGAAATAAACTAGCATGTATGATACAGTGGCAAATTGTGAACACCGACTAACAAAGTGAAAGCGTAAGCAAGAATATAAAGTAGGTGAGAAACACGTACTCCCCCAAGCTTAGGCTTTTGTCCTAAGTTGGTCTACTCCCAAGGAGGGAAATAACCAGCTCCGGGGTACTCCGGAGTGGACTGAGTATGCCACTTTTATGTGAGCTCCTCTGGCTCCCACTGATAAACTAGCGTTTGGTACTTGACTGGTAGCTCGGGCACGGGCGCCTGTGGTTGGGCTATGCCCCAATATGCGTAGATGTCCGAGGGCATAATAATGTACCTGCATGTATGAAGATTGAACAAAGAAGGAGCAGGCAAGGTAATAGTCTCACGAGTACCCTGACTAAATACCAGGTTATAAATCATCCTTCTATTTATATCTCTATTAAGAAAGTCATGGCGAACCATGCTATCATAGTCTAGATATCTCTCAGGAAGAAGAATCTCTTGTTCCTCGTCTAGTCTAATAGGTATCTCAAAGTATCTCGCAAGACGGGTAGCATAGATACCTCCATAGACAACGCTAGAACGTTTCATGTTCAACCGTTGAGCTACTATAGCGCCCAAGCTATAAGTTTTATCATTATAAAGGGTTTCGCGCAAAACCGCAAGATCTGGGCAGCTAAGGGACCCAGCTTCCCCATGGCCAATCAAACATTTTCCCATGAATAATGAGAAGTACCGAAGCACGGGAAAATGTATGCTAGCAACTCGAGCGCAAGACACTCCTCTCTCCTCTCCTACAACAATAGTATCTATGAAAGCCTCCAAGTACCGTGGACGAGGTTCATGAATATCCCCAACATAAGGTAATTTGCAAACATTGCAAAAATCCTGAAGTGACAAGCGCTGGGGGATATCATATAACTTGAACTCAGCCATAGGAGGATTCTTCCTTGGATAGAAGTTAAAGCTTTGCACGAAAATATTAGTGAGGAGGAGGTATTGCGGACACTTATCTTCAACGAAGGCGGTAAGGCCCGCGTTGTCCACCAAGTAATAAAAGTCCTCATAAAGTCCGGCGGCGCGTAAGAACACATCTCTTGGCCACTCGCATGCTCGAACTTCTGCAACTCGAGGGACCGGATACTTGGGTTTCTTCTTCTCACGTCCATCATCCTTGGGGTCACAGCTTGAAGAGCCTCTTAAGAACCTCCTCATCTTTTCCCTTTTCTACCTCTGAAAATTTCTGAAATTTTTAATGATTCTAAGGAAAAGTGAACAAGGCCCAACGAAACTCATAGCAACTACTCCAACAAGTGCCTAGAAGCCATATCACGCATCAAAACTACTTGGGACCAGCTAAAATTAGCATGCAAAGCTCAAGAACAGGGTCACCAAGGCAGCAAAAATACGCGATGTATAAGGCACTAGAGCAAAAAACTAATTGGACCAATGGAGGAGTCACATACCAAGGAGCAATTTCCCCAAAATAGCTTGGTGAATGGTGCTTTGCACAAGGAGATCGAAATCCCAGCAAGAATAGCAAGAACACGGGTTTGAGCTACGAAACGATTTTTTTCTGGAGGTAGGAGAAGTAGATGGGAGCTAGAATAAGTGGAGGGGGTGCACGTGGGCCCCACAAGCCTGGTAGGCACGACCAGGGGGGTGCCCGCGCCGCCAGGGCTTGTGGCCCACTTGTGCAGCCCCTTGAGTAGCTCTCCATCTCAGTATTTTTCAAAAATTCCAGAAAAAATCATACTTGATTTTCATGGCATTCGGAGAACTTTTATTTTCGGGGTACTTTTCTACGGGACGTTAAAAGTAGAAAACAGGGAAAACTAAACTAAATCTATCGTTTTTCTTCTAAGCAACCGAAGGTGAAAGCTTGGAACAGAGGTTTGTGACTCCTCAATTTATCCATCCCATGGTCATCGAAATAAATCCGTCAATGAGGTTGATCAAGTCTCCTTGACAAACTTTTTCGAATCGCAAAAGAAGACGGAGAATTTTCGAATAGTCACTAGGTTACCTCAATGGGGATGTGCATCTCCCCAACAAGCAAATCATACTTCATCTTAAGAATCGATAGGGCATTCAAAGCTCCCAATAAGAATCGATGAAGTTTTTGCAATAGCATTGATGAAATGTACTCGATATTGTTTCTTAGGAAAGTGCACCGTTTTCTCATTACCGTTGACATGGAAAGTGACATTGCCTTTGTTGCAATCTGTAACAGCCCCTGTAGTGTTTAAAAAGGGTCTTCCAAGGATGACCGCCATGGCATCATCCTCGGGAATATCCAGAATAACAAAGTCTGTTAAGATAGTGACGTTTGCAACCACAACAGGCACATCCTCGCAAATGCCAATAGGGAAAGCAGTTGATTTGTCGGCCATTTGCAGAGAGATTTCAGTGGGTGTCAACTTATCCAGTTCAAGCCTACGATAAAGAGAGATATGAATAACACTAACACCGGCTCCAAGGTCGCATAAAGCAGTTCTAACGTAGTTTCCTTTAATGGAGAAAGGTATAGTGGCCACTCCGGGATCACCTAGTTTCTTAGGAGTTCCACCCTTGAAGGTATAATTAGCGAGCATGGTGGAAATCTCAACCTCAGGTATCCTCCTCTTATTAGTCGTAATATCCTTCATGTACTTAGCATACAAAGACAGTTTGAGCATATCTGTCAAACGCATTTGCAGAAAGACAAGTCTAATCATTTCAACAAATTGCTCAAAATCCTCATCATCCTTTTTCTTGGATGGTTTGGGAGGAAAGGGCATGGGTTTCTGAACCCATGGTTCCCTTTCTTTACCATGCTTCCTAGCAGCAAAGTCATTCTTATCGTATCTCCTATTCTTAGGCTGTGGGTTATCAAGATCAATAGGTTCAATCTCCACATCCTTATCACTGCTAGGTTGAGCATCAACATGAACATCACTATTGATATTATCATTAGGCTCATGTTCATCACCAGATTGTGTTTCGGCATCAGAAGCAGAGACATCGTTTGGACTCTCAGGTGTAACAGCAACAAGGTTGCTAGCGTGCAAGTTCCTATCATCTTTCTTTTTCTTTCTAGGATGACTAGGTGCATCAGTGCTAACTCCTTGAGAATCTTGTTCAATTCTCTTAGGATGACCCTCAGGATACAAAGGTTCCTGGGTCATTCTACCGCCTCTAGTGACGACTTTGACAGAATTGTCATTCAACTCATTGAGCAAGTCATTTTGAGCCTTAAGTACTTGTTCTACCTCAGTAGTAACCATAGAGGCATGTTTACTCAAGAGCTTAAGATCATTGACATTTCTGTCCACACAAGCACTTAAATGACTAAGCATACGAGCATTCTATTCCAGTTGTCTGCTAACATAATCATTGAAACTTTGTTGTTTGGCAACAAAGTTATCAAATTCATCCAAGCATAAGCTAGCAGGTTTATCAAAAGGAATATCACTCTCATTGAATATACGAAGAGAATTTACTTCTACTACTTGTATCGGGTTATCAAGACCATGGATCTCTTCGATAGGTGGTAGGTTTTTGACATCTTCAGATTTAATGCCTTTCTCTTTCATAGATTTCTTAGCTTCTTGCATATCTTCAGGACTGAGGAATAGAATACCTCTTTTCTTCGGAGTTGGCTTCGGAGGTGGTTCGGGAATAGTCCAAGCATTCTCATTGCACAAGATATTATTCAGTAGGATCTCAGCTTGTTCTACAGTTCGTTCCCTAAAAACACAACCATCACAACTATCTAGGTGGTCTCTAGAAGCATCGGTTAGTCCATTATAGAAGATATCAAGTATTTCATTCTTCTCAAGAAGGTGATCAGGCAAAGCACTCAGTAGCTGGACGAGCCTCCCCCAAGCTTGTGGGAGACTCTCTTCCTCAACTTGCGCAAAGTTGTATATTTCCTGCAAGGCAGCTTGCTTCTTATGGGTAGGAAAATATTTTCCAGAGAAGTAGTAGATCATATTGTTGGAAATATTCCCTAGAGGCAATAATAAATTAGTTATTATTATATTTCTTTGTTCTTGATAATCGTTTATTATTCATGCTATAATTGTATTGATTGGAAACACAGTGCATGTGTGCATACATAGACAAAACACTGTCCCTAGTAAGCCTCTAGTTGACTAGCTCGTTGATCAAAGATGGTCAAGGTTTCCTGACCATAGGCAAGTGTTGTCACTTGATAACGGGATCACATCATTAGGAGAATCATGTGATGGACTAGACCCAAACTAATAGACGTAGCATGTTGATCGTGTCATTTTGTTGCTACTGTTTTCTGCGTGTCAAGTATTTGTTCCTATGACCATGAGATCATATAACTCACTGACACCGTAGGAATTCTTTGTGGGTATCAAACGTCGCAACGTAACTGGGTGACTATAAAGATGCTCTACAGGTATCTCCGAAGGTGTTCGTTGAGTTAGTATGGATCGAGACTGGGATTTGTCACTCCGTGTGACGGAAAGGTATCTCGGGGCCCACTCGGTAATACAACATCACACACAAGCCTTGCAAGCAATGTGACTTAGTGTAAGTTGCGGGATCTTGTATTACGGAACGACTAAAGAGACTTTCCGGTAAACGAGATTGAAATAGGTATGCGGATAGTGACGATCGAATCTCGGGCAAGTAACATACCGAAGGACAAAGGGAATGACATACGGGATTATATGAATCCTTGGCACTGAGGTTCAAACGATAAAGATCTTCGTAGAATATGTAGGATCCAATATGGGCATCCAGGTCCAGCTATTGGATATTGACTGAGGAGTCACTCGGGTCATGTCTACATAGTTCTCGAACCCGCAGGGTCTGCACACTTAAGGTTTGACGTTGTTTTATGCGTATTTCAGTTATATGGTTGGTTACCGAATGTTGTTCGGAGTCCCGGATGAGATCACGGATGTCACGAGGGTTTCCGGAATGGTACGAAAACGAAGGTTGATATATAGGATGACTTCATTTGGTTACCGGAAGGTTTTCGGGCATTACCGGTAATGTACCGGGAATGACGAATGGGTTCTGGATCTTCATCGGGAGGGGGGACCACCCACCCGGGAGGGCCCAAGGACCTTTGGGTGGCGCACCAAGTAGGTGGGGTCAGCCCAAGGCTGTCTTGCGCAAGAGAAAGGAAAACCAAAAGAAGAGAAAGAAAAAAAAGGAAAGGTGGGAAAAGAGAGAAGGACTCCACCTTCCAATCCTAGTTGGACTAGGATTGGAGGAGGACTCCTCCTCCCCTTGGTGGCGCAGCCCTTGGGGCTCCTTGAGCCTCAAGGCAAGCCTCCCCTCCCTCCTCCTATATATATGGAGCAATTAGAGCTGATTTGAGACAACTTTTTCAAGGCAGCCTAACCACATACCTCCACGGTTTTACCTCTAGATCGCGTTTATGCGGAGCTCACGCGGAGCCCTGCCGAGATTAGATCACCACCAACCTCCGGAGCGCCGTCAAGCTGCCGAAGAACTCATCTACCTCTCCGTCTCTCTTGCTGGATCAAGAAGGCCGAGATCATCGTCGAGCTGTACGTGTGTTGAACGCGGAGGTGCCGTTCGTTCGGCACTAGATCGTGGGACGGTTCATGGGGCGGATCGAGGGACGTGAGGACGTTCCACTACATCAACCGCGTTCACTAACGCTTCTGCTGTGCGATCTACAAGGGTACGTAGATCGAAAATCCCCTCTCGTAGATGGACATCACCATGATAGGTCTTCGTGCGCGTAGGAAATTTTTTGTTTCCCATGCGACGTTCCCCAACACATATCCTGGGGGCTACGCACACAACCAGGAGCAAGAGAAGTGAACCAGGTCTTAGCATCATCCTTTAGCGAGAAAGGAAACAACTTAAGGATATAGTAGTGGCGGATCTTTTCCTCACTCGTGAATAGGGTGGCTATATCGTGCAATTTGGTAAGATAGGCTACAACTGTTTCAGACTCATAACCGTGAAAAGGATCAGATTTGACCAGAGTGATTAACTCAGGGTCGATAGAGAATTCATAATCCTTATCGGTCACAAAGATAGGCAAAGTAGCAAACTTTGGGTCGTATTTCATCCTAGCGTTCAGAGATTTTTCTTTCCACTTGAGCTGTAATTTCTCAACATCATAGCAATCCTTACAAGCAAGAAAATCCTTAGCTATCTCTCCCTCCATAACATAACCCTCATGCATATCAGGCAATTCATATCTAGGATAGCTAGTTCTAACAGGCAAAATAGCAGGTTCTACTTCAATAGTATCAGCAGTTTCAGAAGTATCATCACATCTAGGAGCAAGTCTAGCAATTTGTGTATCAAGGAATGCACCTAGTGGAAAAGCAGCATCAAGCATAGCATCATCACAAGCATCATGGACAACAGAAGTGGCATCATCAAGCACATGCGACATATCAATATTTCTAGCAGGAGGTGGTGTCGCAAACTTACTCATAACTGAAGGTGAATCAAGTGCAGAGCTAGATGGAAGTTCCTTACCTGTCCTCGTAGTTGAGGGCAAGACTTTAGTTCTTGGATCTTTCGGATTCCTCATAGTGACCAGCAGACATAAATCCCAAGTGACTGAGAGAATATAGCTATGCCTCCCCGGCAACGGCGCCAAAAAATAGCACGTTGACGGGAGGATATTCTTGACTTGGCTTCCCCGGCAACGGCGCCAGAAAATAGTCTTGATAACGCACCCAACAGTTTTCGAGGGTAGAGTATTCAACCCAAATTTATTGATTCGACACAAGGGGAAGCCAAAGAATATTCTCAAGTATTAGTAGTTGAGTTGTCAATTCAACCACACCTGAAAGTTTAGTATCTGCGGCAAAGTATCAATAGCAAGGTAGTGTGATAGCAACAGTAGCAATGGTAACGAGTAGCAACAAGTAACAACAGTAGCAATAGAGTAATAGTAGCAGCAGTAGAGTAACAGTAGCAACAGAGTAACATAGCAAGGACTAGTAGGAAAAACTCGTAGGCATTGGATCGGTGATGGATGATTATGCCGGATGCTATTCATCATGCAACAGTTATAACACAGAGAGATATGTAACTAGCTCCAGTTCGTTAATGTAATGTAGGCATGTATTCCGTATGTAGTCATACATGCTTAGGGAAAAGAACTTGCAGGACATCTATTGTCCATCCCTCCCGTGGTAGCGGGGTCCTAATGGAAACTACGGGATATTAAGGTTCTCCTTTTAATAAAGAACCGGACCAACGCATTAACACTTGGTGAATACATGAACTCCTCATACTATGGTCATCTCCGGGAGTAGTTCCGGCTATTGTCACTCCGGGGTTGCCGGGTCATAACACATAGTAGGTGACTACAACTTGCAAGATAGGATCAAGAACACACATATATTGGCGACAACATAATAGGTTCAGATCTGAAATCATGGCACTCGGGCCCTAGTGACAAGCATTAAGCATGGCAAAGTAGTAGCAACATCAATATCAGAACATAGTGGATACTAGGGATCAATCCCCGTCAAAACTAACTCAATTACATGAATGATCTCATCCAACCCATCACCGTCCAGCAAGCCTACGATGAGATTACTCACGAACGGTGAAGAGCATCATGGAATTGGCGATGAAGGAAGGTTGGTGATGACGATGGCGACGATCTCCCCTCTCCGGAGCCCAGAACGGACTCCAGATCTGCCCTCCAGAGGAAGAACAGGAGGTGGCGGCGCCTCTGTATCGTAAAACGCGATGAACTCTTCTCCTTGATTTTTTCCTGACGAAAGGGACTAAATATAGTTGATATTGGAGGCGGTGGAGCAACGTGGGCCCCACAAGCCTGCCAGGCGTGACTAGGGGGGCCCGCGCGTGGTGGGCTTGTGTGCTCACAGCTCCACCCCTCTGGTTGATTCTTGCGTCAGTATTTTTTATATATTCCACAAAAATCCCCGTAAATTTCCAGGTCATTCCGAGAACTTTTATTTCTATGCAAAAACAACACCATGTCAATTCTGCTGAAAACAGCATTAGTCCGGGTTAGTTCCATTGAAATCATGCAAATTAGAGTCCAAAACAAGGGCAAAAGAGTTTGAAAAAGTAGATACGACGGAGACGTATCAGTTAACACCTACCAACCCTTCCCCTAGGAGTATGCGTTTAGCACTTTGTTTTGATTACTAATAAAACTTTTTCAATAAGTATATGAGTTCTTCATGACTAATGTGAGTCCATGGAATAGATGCATTTTCACCTTCCACCATTGCTAGCCTCTCTAGTACCGTGCAACGTTCGCCGGTGCACAAACCCACCTTATACCTTCCTGAAAACAGCCACCATACGTACCTATTATGGCATTTTCATAGCCATTCCGAGATATATTGCCATGCAACTCCCACCGTTCCGTCTCATGACTTGTGCCTTCACTTATATATTGCCATTGCATGATCGTAAGATAGCTAGCGAGATGTTTCAACGTCATACGCCAAGCTAGATCGTTGCACATCCCGGTACACTGCCGGGGGCATCTCCTATAGTCATCATTGCTCTAAGCATTGAGCTGTGAGTAAATAAAAGTGTGATGATCATCATTATTAGAGCATTGTCCCATGTGAGGAAAAAAAGAGGCCAAAGATGCCCACCAAAAAAATAGATGCCAAAGAGCCCAAAAAAAGAGAGAAGGGACAATGCTACTATCTTTTTCCACACTTGTGCTTCACAATAGCACCATGTTCTTCATGATACAGAGTCTCTCGTTTTGACACTTCCATATACTAGAGGGAATTTTCGTTATATAACTTGTCTTGTATATTCCAATGATGGGCTTCCTCAAAATTGCCGTAGGTCTTCGTGAGCAAGCAAGTTGGGTGCACACCCACTAGTTCTCTTTTTGAGCTTTCACACACTTATAACTCTCGTGCATCCATTGCATGGTAATCCCTACTCATTCACATTGATATCTATTGATGGGAATCTCCATAGCCCTTTGATACGCTGAGTCGATGTGACCATCTCCTCCTTTTTGCCTCACAACCTCCACCACACTCTATTCCACCTATAGTACTATATACATGGCTCACGCTCATGTATTGCGTGAGAGTTGAAAAAGTTTGAGAAAGTAAGCGTGCGAAAACAATTACTTGGCCAATACCGGGGTTGTGCATGATTTAAATTCGTTGTGTGGGGATGATGGAGCATAGCCAGACTATATGATTTTGTAGGGATAACTTTCTTTGGCCTTGTTATTTCAAAAGTTCATGATCACTTTGCTAGTTTTCTTGAAGTATTATTGTTTTCATGTCAATAGTAAACTATTGTTTTGAATCTTACGGATCTGAACATTCATGTCACAAGAAAGAAGTTACAAAGGACAAATATGTTAGGTAGCATTCCACATCAAAAATTCAGTCTTTATCACTTCCCTACTCGAGGACGAGCAGGAGTTAAGCTTGGGAATGCTTGATACGTCTCCAACGTATATATAATTTTTGATGGTTCCATGCTATTATCTTGTCAACTTTGTATGTTTTGTATGAATTTTATATCTTTCTTGGGACTAACCTATTAACTCAGTGCCAAGTGCCAGTTTCTGTTTTTTCCGTGTTTTTGACCTTTTTCAGAGGAGAATATTAAATGGAGTCCAAACGGAATAAAATCTTCGGAATGATTTTTTTTCCGTAACAGAAGATACACAGGGAACTTGATAACCGAGGCAAAGGATCCCGGGGGAGGCCACAAGCCCCCTAGCCTCGGACTGGGGGGCACCTACCAGGCTTGTGGGCCCCCTGTGGCTCCTTTGCCCTACTTCTTCCGCCTATAAATTCCCCAAAAATTGGAAACCACCAGAGAGAGCCACGAAAATACTTTTCCGCCGCCGCAAGCTTCTGTCTCCGCAAGATCCCATCTGGGGCACGTTCTGGTGCCCTGCCGGATGGGGGATTCGGACACGGAGGGCTTCTTCATCAACACCATTGCCTCTCCGATGATGCGTGAGTAGTTCACCACAGACCTTCGGGTCCATAGCTAGTAGCTAGATGGCTTCTTCTCTCTCTTGGATCTTCAATACAAAGTTCTCCATGATCTTCATGGAGATCTATCCGATGTAATCTTCTTTTGCAGTGTGTTTGTCGAGATCCGATGAATTGTGGATTTATGATCAGATTATCTATGATTATTATTTGAGTTTCCTCTGATCTCTTATATGCATGATTTCGTATCCTTGTAATTCTCTTCGAGTTGTGGGTTTCGTTTGGCCAACTTGATCTATAATTCTTGCAATGGGAGACGTGCTTGGTTTTGGGTTCATACCGTGCGGTGTCCTCACCCAGTGACAGAAAGGGTAGCGAGGCACGCATCGTGTTGTTGTCATCAAGGGTAAAAAGATGGGGTTTATATCTATTGCATGAATTTATCCCTCTACATCATGTCATCTTGCTTAAGGCGTTACTCCGTTTGTTATGAACTTAATACACTAGATGCATGCTGGATAGCAGTCGATGTGTGGAGTAATAGTAGTGGATGCAGAAAGTATCGGCCTACTTGTCTCGGACGTGATGCCTATATGTATGATCATTGCCTTAGATATCATCATGACTTTGCGTGGTTCTATCAATTGCTCGACAGTAATTCATTCACCCACCGTAATACTTGCTATCATGAGAGAAGCCTCTAGTGAACACTATGGCCTCTGGGTCTACATCACATCATATTTTCAGCTCTACACTTTTACTTTGTTGCACTTTCCACCTTCACGTCTCACCTTGCAATTAATCGTGAAGGGATTGACAACCCGTTTATAGCGTTGGGTGCAAGTTTGTTTGTTTTTGCGCAGGTACATTGGTGACTTGCCTTGATACTCCTACTGGGTTGATACCTTGGTTCTCAAACTGAGGGAAATACTTACTGCTGCCGTGCTGCATCACCCTTTCCTCTTCATGGGAAAAACCAACGCAAGCTCAAGAGGTAGCAATTACTCAAAACTCTGAAACACAAGACCGCTACTGCATATACTCTTTGATGATTTTAAGGGCATAAACCCCACTCTATGTCAGCATAAGATTAATATGTAATTAGATTCTAAAACCGTTGTTGATCATCAATGCCGCTTAAATCCTAAGATGAAGGAAGTGGTAAGAACTGAAATAATGAAGCTTATGGAGGCATGTATAATTTATCCTATTGCTAGTAGTGGATGGGTAAGTCATGTTCATTGTGTTCCTAAGAAAGGAGGTATAACTGTTGTTCCTAATGGTAAAAATGAACTCATTCCATAAAGAATATTTACTGGCTATAGGATGGTAACTGACTTCGGGAAATTGAATAAAGCTACTAGAAATTGCATTAATTATCCATTGCCTTTTATTGATCAAATGTTAGAAAGATTATCTAAGCACACACACTCTTGTTTTCTTGATGGATATTCCGGTTTCTCTCAGATACGTGTGTCAAAAGAGGACTAAGAGAAAACTACTTTCACATGTACTTTTGGAATCTATGCTTATAGATGTTTGCCTTTCGGCTTATGCAATGCACCCACTACCTTTCAAAGATGCATGACTGCTATATTCTCTAACTTTTTTGAAAATATTTTTGAGGTTTTCATGGATGCCTTTTCCATTTATGGGACTTCTTTTGATGTTTGCTTGAGCAACCTTGATAGAGTTTTGCAGAGATGTGATGAAACTAATATTGTCTTGAATTGGGAGAAGTGCCACTTTATGGTGAATGAAGGTATAGAACTCGGGCATAAAATTTCTGAACGAGGCATTGAAGTATACAAAGCTAAAGTTGATGCAATAGAGAAAATGCCATGCCCTAAAGATATCAAAGGTATAAGAACTTTTCTTGGTCATGCTGGTTTTTATAGGCGCTTCATTAAATATTTATCAAAGATTTCTAGGCAACTAACTAACCTTCTTCAAAAAAATATTCCTTTTGTTTTTTATGAAGATTGTGTAGAAGCCTTTGAAATACTTAAGAAAGCCGTGATTTCTGCACCTATCGTACAACCACCTGATTGGAATCTACCTTTTCAAATTATGTATCATGCTAGTGATTATGTCATTGGTGCTATCCTAGGGCAAATATTAGACAAGAAATTAAATGTTATTCATTATGCTAGTAAGACCCTAGAGAATGCTCAAAGAAATTATGCTACCATTGAGAAGGAATTTTTAGGAGTCGTGTTTGCATGTCATAAGTTTAGACCTTAGATTGTTGATTCGAGAGTTACGATTCACAATAATCATGCTGTTATAAAATACCTTATATAAAAGAAATATGCTAAACCTAGACTTATTAGGTGGGTACTTTTACTTCAAGAGTTTGACTTGCATATCATCGATAAAAGGGGAGCTGAAAACCATATAGATGATAACTTGGTTGGGATGGAAATTGTTGTTGATAACCCACTACCTAGTGATGATAGTTTTCCGGATGAGCAACTTGGTGCTATAAACACTTCACATAGTAGTCCTTGGTACGTAGATTATACTAATTATATTACCGCTAAATATATACCACCTAATATGCGACATTACTTTTGGGATGACCCACATCTTTATAAATAAGGAGTCGATGGTGTTATTAGACGTTGTGTGCCCGAGCATGAACATGGACACATCTTACGAAAGTGCCACTCCGAAGGTTACGGAGGACACCATACTAGTGATAAAACTACACACAAGGTATTACCTTCCGGTTTGTATTGACCGACTCCTTTTAAAGATGCTCATTAGAATGTACTTTCTATGATGAATGTCAAATAATTGGTAATATTGGTAGACATTAGGAAATGCCAATGAACTATTCACTTTCTATTGAACCATTTGTGTTTGGGGATTTGATTATATGGGACCTTTTCCTTCCTCTAATGGGTATACTCATATTCTACTTGTTGTTGATTATGTTGCTAAACGGGTAGAAGATATTCGAACTAGTAGTGTTGATCATAACCTTTCTATTAAAATGCTTAAATATATTATCTTTCCGAGGTTTGGAGTCCGTAGATATTTAGTGAGTGATGGCGGTTCACATTTTATTCATGGTGCTTTCCGTAAACTTCTAGCTAAATATGATGTTAACCATAGAATTGCATCACCTTATCATCCTCAGTCTAGTGGCCAAGTTGAATTGAGGAATCGAGAAATATAATTAATTTTGCAAAAGACCGTCAATAGGTCTAGAAAGGACTGGTCTAAGAAATTGGATGACGCTCTATGGGCTTATCGAACTACTTATGAAAATCCCATGGGAATGCCCCCTATAAAATGGTATATGGAAAGCTTGTCATTTACCTCTTGAGTAAGAACATAAAACTTATTCAACAATTAAAGAACTCAACTATGACTTTAAACTTGCTGGTGAAAATAGGCTATTTGATATTAGTTCATTAGACGAATGGAGGACACAAGCTTATGAAAAATCCAAGTTGTTTAAGAAAAAAATTAAAAGATGGCATGACAAGAGAATCCAAAAATGGGAATTCAATGTAGGAGACCTAGTTCCTTCGTACAACTCTCATTTCAGATTTTTTGCAGGTAAGCTTCACTCCAAATGGGAAGGACCTTATGTCATTGAGAAGGTCTACCGCTCCAATGCTATAAAAATTAACAACTTCGAAGCTAAAAACCCGATAGTGGTAAATGGGAAACGAATTAAACACCATAACTTAGGTGTGTCCCTTAATGTTGAAACTAACATTATCCAAGCTATGACTCCCGAAGAACACATAAGAGAGACCTTCCGGAACATCCTAGAACGTTGAAAAAGGGTAAGTATGTGATACGGTAAGTAAACTGACTCCAAAAACTCCAAAAATATACCTTTTGTTGGTTTTGCTACTTTAGAAAAATTCCAAAAATAAAAAGGAGTCATGGGGACCCCCCGAGGGGCCACGAGCCAGTAAGGCGCGACCCCCCTTAGGCGTGCCCTGCTTCCTCGTGCAGCCCTCGTGTGCCTCCTGGACTCCGTTTTCTTCCTCGATACATATTCTAACCTAGAAAAAAATCATTATATAAACTCCTGACTGTTTTGACCACCGCATCACGAGTTTCTTTTCTGTTCTTGTTTCGAGTTGTTTTTTCTGACAGATTGCCCAAGGTGCGGGAGCTATGTCTTCGTCCTCCTCCAAGTACATTGAGGACCAAGCATGGCTATTACAAATGGAGCTCAAACGAGAAGGATTTGATGAGGTCATATCGTGAGAAGGATCTGGGGACTCCATGGATGTGCATCCGCTGGCCTCAAAACAAGGAACGCTAGCTGGCATATCCACTTCTCGGAAGCCCTGCCCACCAATGGGGAGGAGAGCTCAGCTAGCTCAAGAAGAACAAGGTGAATCTACCCCGAGGAGGCCCCTCGGCAGGTTACATGCAAATATGTTTCACAATTTAATTCACAATTATGGAGTTGAGAATATTTCTCGCTCGCTTATACCGTCCAAGTGGGACATCTCTCGTCCTAGTGAAAGTGATGCAGTAAAAATCTCTTGGTGGCCATAGAATAAACAAATCATGGTGGAAGTGCAAAAGAACACTGCAATGATTCAATAGTTACTCTATGAGATGAGGGAGTTAAAGTCTACCTTCCTTATCCTTGCCGAGAACAGGCCTGCTACATCGTCATCCGCATCACCTAAGAAGAGCACTTGAGTACATGGGTATGGGCACCACCCTTAGCTTGTTCCAAGCTTGGGGGAGGTGCCCCTATCGCCATCGCTTGTATCGTTACCATATATCTTAGTTTGATCCTTAGCTATGTCATCATTTAGAGAAATAATTTTAGATTTGGTTTGCTTTGCTTAGATTTTTTGCTTTGAGATCTATCTATCCTTGTAATTGAGTGTGAGAGTTATATAATAAAGATTAGTTGAGATTGTGTGCTTTACCCTCATGCTGTTGGAAATATGCCCTAGAGGCAATAATAAAATAGTTATTATTATATTTCCTGTTTCAAGATAATCGTTTATTATCCATGCTAGAACTGTATTGAATGGAAACATAAATGCATGTGTGGATATATAGACAAAACTATGTCCCTAGTGAGTCTCTAGTTGACTAGCGTGTTGATCAAGGATGGTTAAGGTTTCCTAGCCATAGACAAGTGTTGTCACTTGATGACGGGATCACATGATGTGATGGACAAGACCCAAACTATAAACGTAGAATATGATCTTGTCATTTTGTTGCTATTGTTTTGTGCATGTCAAGTATTCATTCCTATGACCATGATATCATGTAACTCACTGACAACGAAGGAATGCCTTGTGTGTATCAAACATTGCAACGTTATTGGGTGCATATAAAGGTACTCTACAGGCATCTCCGAAGGTGTCCGTTGAGTTAGCATGGATCAAGACAGGGATTTGTCACTCCGTGTGACGGAGAGGTATCTCGGGGCCTACTCCATAATACAACATCACATACAAGCCTTGCAAGCAATGTGACTAAAGAGTTAGTCACGGGATCTTGTATTACAGAACGAGTAAAGTGACTTGTCGGTAACGAGATTGAAATAGGTATGGAGATACCGACGATCGAATCTCGGGCAAGTAACATACCGAAGGACAAAGGGAATGGTATACGGGATTATATGAATCCTTGACATATAGGTTCAACCGATAAGATCTTCGTAGAATATGTAGTATCCAATATGGACATCCAGGTCCCGCCATTAAATATTGACCGAAGAATGTCTCAGGTCATGTCAACATAGTTCTCGAACCCGCAAGGTCTGCACACTTAAGGTTCGGTTCTTTCGGTATAGTTGAGTTGTAGGTGCTGGTGACCGAAGTTTTTTCGGAGCCCCGGATGAGATCCTGGACGTCACGAGGAGTTACGAAATGGTCCGGAAACGAAGATTGATATATAGGAAGTTGGTCTTTGGATTCCGGAAGGATTCCGGGCATTACCGACAGTATACGGGGAGTGACGAATGGGTACCGGGAGTCCACCAGGTGGACCCACCACTCCCCAAGGGGCCACGTGGACTTGATGGTGGCGCAACAGACCTTGATGGTCTTATTAGTCAACCAAAGAAAGCCCATGAGGTAAAAAGTGGAAAAACCAAAAGAGGTGGACAACTTGGGGAGGAGTCCTAATCCAAGTTGGATTGGAGGAGGAGGACTCCTCTCTTAGTTCGGCCGAGCCCAAGGGAGGCTCCCTTGGTGCGCAAGCCTAGCCCCTCCTTCCTCCTATACATACTAGAGGTTTAAGGGTTTCTGGGACACAATTTCAGCCACGTGCTACCCTCTCCTCTAGTTTGTAGTTCTTCCTCTAGATCGGATTTCTACGGTGCTTAGGCGAAGCCCTGCACGAATAGATCACCACCAACACCGGCGCGCTGTCACTCTGCTGGAGAACTCATCTACTTCCCTATTTCTCTTGCTGGATCAAGAAGGCGGAGATCGTCATCGAGCTGTACGTGTGCTGAAAGCGGAGGTGCCGTCCGCTCGGTGCTAGATCGGGACGGATCGTGGGACGGCGGCGGTTTGGATCGCGAAGACATTCCACTACATCAACCGCGATTCTTAACACTTCCCGCTTAGCGATCTACAAGGGTATGTAGATCCGATCTCCCTCTCGTAGATTATCATCACCATTATAGGTCTTCGTGTGCGTAGGAATTTTTTTGTTTCCCATGCAATGTTCCCCAACAGTGGTATCATAGCTAGGTTCATGCGTAGATGAAATCTCGAGTAGAACACAAAAGAATTTGTGGGCGTTGATGTTCAATTTGCTGCCCTCCTTAGTCTTTTCTCGATTCGGCGGTATTGTTGGATTGAAGCGGCCCAGACCAACCTTACTCGTACGCTTACGACAGACCGGTTTCATCGACTGACATGCAACTTGTTGCATAAAGATGACTGGCGGGTGTATGTTTCTTAACTTTAGTTGAATCGGATTTGACCTAGGCGGTCCTTGGAGAAGGTTAAATAGAAATTTGCATATCACAGTTGTGTCTTTACGCAAGTAAGATGCGATCATACTAGATACCCATAGCAGTCACGTAAAACATGCAACAACAAATTAGAGGACGTCTAACTTGTTTTTGCAGGGTATGCATGTGATGTGATATGGCCAAAGACATGATGTGATATATTGGATTTATAAGATGATCATGTTGTAATAGTTAAATATCGACTTGCACGTCGATGCTACGGCAACCGGCAGGAGCCATAGGGTTGTCTTTAAACTAACGTTTGTGCTTGCAGATGCGTTTACTATATTGCTAGGTAGTAGCTTTAGTAGTAATAGCATAGATAGCACGACAACCTCGATGGCGGCACAATGATGGAGATCATGATGATGGAGATCATGGTGTGGCGCCGGTGACGATGAAGATCATGTCGGTGCTTTGGTGATGGAGATCAAGAAGCACAAGATCATGGCCATATCATGTCACTTATTATTTGCATGCGATGTTAATCCTTTTATGCACCTTATTTTTCTTAGAACGACGGTAGCATTATAAGGTGACCGCTCACTAAAATTTCAATACAAAATTGTGTTCTCCCCGACTGTGCACCGTTGCGACAGTTCGTCGTTTCGAGACACCATGTGATGATCGGGTGTGATAGACTCAACTTTCACATACAACGGGTGCAAAACAGTTGCACACACAGAACACTCGGGTTAAACTTGACGAGCCTAGAATGTAGAAACATGGCCTCGGAACACAAGATACCGAAAGGTCGAGCATGAATCATATAGTAGATATGATCAACATGGAGAAGTTCACCACTGAAACTATACTCAACTCACGTGATGATCGGACTTGAGTTAGTGAATTTGGATCATGCGACACTTGAATGACTAGAGGGATGTCTATTTGAGTGGGAGTTTATTAGTAATATGATTAGCAAAACTCAATTGTCTTGAACATAGTCTAAGTAAACTTTGCAAAAAAATTATGTTGTAGATCAATGGCTCGCGGAGTATCAACCCTGAATTTCAATACATTCCTAGAGAAAGCTAAGGTGAAAGATGATTGTAGCAACTTCGTAGACTGGGCTCGAAATCTGAGGCTTATCCTCCAAGATGGGCAAAAGAATTATGTCCTTGATGCAGCGCTAGGAGATGAACCACCCGTTACGGCTGACCAGGATGTTTTGAACGCTTGGCAAGCTCGTAAGGATGACTACTCACTAGTTCAATGTGCAGTTTTGTATGGCTTAGAACCGGGACTTCAAAGATGTTTTGAATCTCATGGAGCATATGATATGTTCCAGGAGTTGAAGTTTATCTTTGAGAAGAATGCCCGGATCGAGAGGTATGAGACCTCTGATAAATTCTATGCTTGCAAAATGGACGAGAATTCGTCTGTCAGTGAACATGTGCTCAAAATGTGTGGGTACTCAAACCGTCTAACTGAGCTGGGGATCGCTCTCCCGCAAGAAGATATCACTGACATCATTCTTCAATCACTTCTGCCTAGCTACAAGAGCTTCGTGTTGAACTATAACATGCCACGAATGAATAAGTCACCCGGCGAGTTATTTGCGATGCTGAAAGTCGCTGAGTCAGAAATCCAGAAAGAACATCAAGTGTTGCTGGTCAATAAGACCACTAGTTTCAAGAAGAACGGCAAAGGCAAGAAGGGTAACTCCAAGAAGAGTGGCAAAGGTGTTGCCCCTCCGACGAAGAAACCCAAGGTTGGGCCTAAGCCGGAAACTGAGTGCTATTATTGCAAGATGACTGGTCACTGGAAGCGCAACTGCCCCAAGTATCTGGCCGATAAGAAGGCAGCCAACGCCAAACAAGGTATATATGATATACATGTTATTGATGTGTACCTCACCAACTCTCGTAGTAGTTCCTGGGTATTTGATACCGGTTCTGTTGCTCACATTTGCAACTCGAAACAGGAATTGCGGAATAAAAGAAGGCTGGCGAAGGATGAAGTGACGATGTGCGTGGGAAGTGGTTCCAAGGTTGATGCGATCGCCATCGGCACAGTCTCACTTTAGTTACCATCTGGATTAGTTATGAACATAAATAATTGTTATTTAGTGAATGCGTTGAGCATGCACATTATATCTGGATCTTGTGTATTGCGAGATGGTACTCATTTAAGTCCGAGAATAATGGTTGTTCTATTTATATGAGTAATATCTTTTATGGTCATGCACCCAATGTGAGGGGTTTGTTTATATTGAATCTCGATTGTGATGACAATCATCTCCATAACAGTGAGACTAAAAGATGTAGAGTTAACAATGATAACGCCACTTTCTTGTGGCACTGCCGCTTAGGTCGTGTTGGTGTTAAGTGCATGAAGAAACTCCATGCCGATAGACTTTTGGAGTCACTTGATTTTAAATCACTTGACACATGCGAACCATGCCTCATGGACAAGATGAGTAAGACTCCGTTCTGTGGAACAATGGAGCGTGCAAGTGACTTATTGGAGATCATATATACTAATGTGTGTGGACCAATGAGCATAGAGGCGCGCAGCAGATATCGTTATTTTATCACCTTCGCTGACGATTTGAGTATGTATGGCTATATCTACTTGATGAAGCACAAGTCTGAAACGTTTAAACAATTTCAGAGTGAAGTTGAAAATCATCGTAGCAAGAAGATCAAATTCCTATCATTTGATCGAGGAGGAGAATATCTGAGTTACGAGTTTGGTGCTCACTTAAGACAATGTGGAATTGCTTCAGAGTTGACACCGCCTGGAACACCACAGCGTAATGGTGTGTTGGAACGTTGTAATCTTACTTTATTAGATATGGCGCGATCTATGATGTCTCTTACCGATTTGCCACTATCGTTTTGGGGCTAAGCATTAGAGACACCTCATTCACTTTAAATAGGGCACCATCAAAATCCGTTGAGACGACACCATATGAGGTATGGTATGGCAAGAAGCCAAAGTCTTCGTTTCTTTAAGTATGGGGATGTGATGCTTATGTCAAAAAGCTTCAGCCTAAAAAGCTGGAACCCAAAGCGGAAAAGTGCGTCTTCATAGGTTACCCAAAAGAGACAGTTGGGTATACCTTCTATCTCAGATCCGAGGGCAAAGTGTTTATCGCTAAGAACGGAGCTTTTCTTGAGAAAGAGTTTCTATCGAAAGAATTGAGTGGGATGAAGATAGAACTTGATGAGGTTACAGAACCTCTGCTTCAACAAGATGGTGGTTAGGACAGAAAGAAATTTCTATCAAGGCAACACCAGTTGAAGAGGAAGCTAATGATGATGATCATGAGGCTTCATATCAAGTTACTGTTGGACCTCGCAGGTCGACAAGAGCACGTACTGCTCCCGAGTGGTACGGGAATCCTGTCTTGTCTTCATGTTGTTCGACAACAATGAGCCTGCTAATTATGAAGAAGGAATGATGGGCCCAGATTCCAACAGATGGTTAGAAGCCATGAAATCTGAGATAGGATCTATGTCTGAAGACAAAGTATGGACTTCGGAAGTATTACCTGAAGGTCGCAAGGCTATTTGGAACAAATGGATCTTTAAGAAGAATACGAACGCAAATGGGAATGTGACCGTTTATAAAGCTTGACTTGTGGCAAAGGGTTTTTCACAAGTTCAAGGAGTTGACTATGATGAGACATTCTCGCCCGTAGCGATGCTTAAGTCCGTCCGAATCATGTTAGCAATAGCTGCATTTTTCGATTATGAAATCTAGCAGATGGATGTCAAAACGGCGTTCCTTAACGGGTTTCTTAAGGAAGATTTTTATATGATACAACCCGAAGGTGTTGTCGATCCAGAGAATGTTGACAAGGTGTGCAAGCTCCAACGATCCATTTATGGACTGGTGCAAGCATCTCAGAGTTGGAAACAACGCTTTGATGAGGTGATCAAGGCGTTTGGGTTTATACAAGTTTTAGGGGAAGCTTGTATTAACAAGAAAGTGAGTGGGAGCTCTACATCATTTCTAATATTATATGTGGATGCCATATTGCTGCTTGGAAAAAATGTGGAGTTTTTGGAAAGGTAAAGAAATACTTGAATAAAAGTTTTTCAATGAAAGACCTAGGAGAAGCTACTTACATATTGGGCATAAAGATCTACAGAGATAGGTCGAGGCACATAATAGCTCTTTCACAAAGCACATACCTTGATAAAGTTTTAAGAAGTTCAAAATGGAACAATCCAAGAAGGGGTTCTTGCCTGTGTTATAAGGTATAAAGTTGAGTAAGACTCAATGTCCAGTAACTGCAGAAGATCGAGAAAAGATGAGTGTCGTCCCCTATGCTTCAGCCATAGGGTCTATCATGTATGCAATGCTATGTGCAAGACCGGATGTCAGCGTGGCCATAAGTATGGGAGGCTGGTTTCAACATGATCCAGGAGTGGAACACTGGGCGGCGGTCAAGAATATTCTGAAGTACGTGAAAAGGACTAAAGAAATGTTTCTCTCGTTTATGGAGGTGACAAAGAGCTCGTCGTAAAGGGTTACGTTGATGCAAGCTTTGACACTGATCCGGACGACTCTAAGTCACAAACCGGATACGTATTTGTTCTTAACGGGGGTGCGGTAAATTGGTGCAGTTCCAAGCAAAGCGTCGTAGCTGATTCTACATGCGAAGCGGAGTACATAGTTGCCTCAGAGGCGGCCAAGGAGGGTGTCTGGATGAAGCAGTTCATGTCAAATCTTGGAGTAGTGCCAAGTGCACTGGATCCAATCAATCTGTTCTGTGACAACACTGGTGCCATTGCTCTAGCCAAGGAACCAAGGTTTCACAAGAGGACCAGACACATAAAGTGACGCTTCAACGCCATCCGCGATTACATCATGGAGGAAGACATAAATATTTACAGAGTGCACACGTATCTGAATGTTGCAGATCCGTTGACTAAACCTCTTCCACGAGCAAAGCATGAACAACACCAGAACTCTATGGGTGTTAGATTCATTACATTGTAAATCACAGGAAGATGTGAGGCTAGATTATTGACTCTAGTGCAAGTGGGAGACTATTGGAAATATGCCCTAGAGGCAATAATAAAATAACAATAATTACATTTCCTATTTCAACATAATCGTTTATTATCCATGCCATAACTGTATTGAATGGAAACATAAATGCATGCGTGGATATATAGACAAAACTATGTCCCTAGTGAGTCTCTAGTTGACTAGCCTGTTGATCAAGGATGATTAAGGTTTCCTAGCCATAGACAAGTGTTGTCACTTGATGACGGGATCACATGATGTGATGGACAAGACCCAAACTATAAACGTAGCATATGATCGTGTCATTTTGTTGCTATTGTTTTCTGCATGTCAAGTACTCATTCTATGACCATGAGATCATGTAACTCACTGACACCGGAGGAATGCCTTATGTGTATCAAACGTCGCAACGTTACTGGGTGACTATAAATGTACTCTACAGGCATCTCCGAAGGTGTCCTTTGAGTTAGCATGGATCAAGACTGGGATTTGTCACTCCGTGTGAAGGAGAGGTATCTCGGGGCCCACTCGGTAATACAACATCACATACAAGCCTTGCAAGCAATGTGACTAAAGAGTTAGTCACGGGATCTTGTATTACGGAACGAGTAAAGAGACTTGTCGGTAACGAGATTGAAGTAGGTATGGAGATACCGACGATCGAATCTCGGGCCAGTAACATACCGAAGGACAAAGGGAATGGTCTACGGGATTATATGAATCCTTGACATAGAGGTTCAACCGATAAGATCTTCGTAGAATATGTAGGATCCAATATGGACATCCAGGTCCGGCAATTGGATATTGACTGGAGAATGTCTCAGGTCATGTCTACATAGTTCTCGAGCCCGCAGGGTCTGCACACTTCAGGTTCGGTGACGTTTAGGTATAGTTGAGTTGTAGGTGTTGGTGACCGAAGTTTTGTTCGGAGTCCCAGATGAGATGCCGGACGTCACGAGGAGTTTCGGAATGGTCCGAAAACAAAGATTGATATATAGGAAGTTGTTATTTGGATTCCGGAAGGATTTCGGGCATTACCGGCAGTGTACCGGGAGTGACGAATGGGTACCGGGGTCCACCAGGTGGGCCCACCACTCCCTAAGGGGGTCACGTGGACTTGATGGTGGCGCAACAACCCTTGATGGGCTGACTAGTCAACCAAAGAAAGCCTATGAGGTAAAAAGTGGAAAAACCAAAAGTGGTGGACAACTTGGGGAGGAGTCCTAATCCAAGTAGGATTGGAGGAGGACTCCTCCTCTCCTAGTTCGGCCGAGCCCAAGGGAGGCTCCCTTGGTGCCAAAGCCTAGCCCCTCCTTCCTCCTTTATATACAAGAAGTTTGAGGGTTTTTGAGACACAATTTCAGCCACGTGCTACCTTCTCCTCTAGTTTGTAGTTCTTCCTCTAGATCGGATGTCTACGGTGCTTAGGCGAAGCCCTCCAGGAATAGATCACCACCATCACCGGCGCGCCATCACGCTGCCGGAGAACTCATCTACTTTGTGATAGCCGGATGCCGACGTTCCAGAAGATTTCCCTTCTATTCTGTTTTCGTCGTGTGTCTATTTTCTTTTGTTGCATCATCATCACATCATGCGCATCATCTGCATTGCATCGGCATCTCCGTTGCCGCCAGTTTTCAAAACTTTCATCCGTTGTTATTTGCCGGTTCTCGTCGTTGTTCGTTCTGAACCCGACCACACACGCATGCGCTCGCGGCATCGTTCGAATCTTGTTTTTAAAAGTGCGCGTTAAACTTCCTCTGATCGGGTTGAGATTTGACGCGCGGTCTTTATTAGTTGTACTTACGCCGCCTGTCAAGTTTTGTCGCGATCGGAGTTCGTCTGGTACCCGAACGGTCGACCGTAGCGGCACCGTATTCGGTCTATCGTCAGACGTTTTTTCGCTGTTTTAAAACTCTGTCGATGGGTTGCCCGTTTTCCCTCTCATCTTCACCTAGCCCCTCTGCACAGTGCACGAATCCTACGTGCAGCCTAGTCCAAAAACCTCCCGGTACCGAAAAACACGGTCGTAACCGTTGGGTCCGGATCAACCCCGTTTTACCCTAAACTGTCATCGGTTTGTTCATTGGTCTCCCTAACCTAATAATTTCGACCGTTCGATTTCAATCGAAGGGATAAGATAGCCCTAGCCTAATCCGAGAGTATATAGCAGTCCAACCCTAGCCTAGAATTCCGCTCCACCCATCCATCCCTAGTCCCATCGACCCACCGCCGCCAGCCTCTCCCACCTCGGGATCTCATCCCGATCCCCTCGTAGCCATCCAGTGCCGCCCCAGTCCCGACCGCCACCTCGTTTTCAGCCCCGCGCCCACTGTTTCCCCTCATCTAGGAGCTCGAGCCCAACCGAGCCTCCAAGACCCGAGCCACCTAGCTGCAACGCTCGATCCAGATGGGATCGAGGTAAGCCGCCCTTGTCCTTCGGCGCGTCCCACCTCGCCTTCCAGGTACGGTACTAGAGCCCCATCTCCTCCTCTCCTTCCCCGTTTCTTCTGCTCATGCTCTTCTCTCCCTCTCTCGTTTCTATGGTCAGGAGCTCCAGGCTCGTTTGTGGCTTCGAAGGAGCAGCCTGCTATGGGACCACGCCCCAATTCCGAGTGGATTCAAAGCCGAGCAAGCCAGCGCCCATTGTGCATGTCGATCCGAGCCAAGCTGGTGCCCCATCGTGCCACCCTCTCCTCCTTCCTCCTTTTTTCCCTCTGCTCTGAAACTTCCCTTTGTTGTTTCCTGTTCGTCAGCAACCCCATGTGATGGTGCGCAAGCTGTGGCCGCCGGAGCTTCATTGAGCGCCCCAACACCGGGAACGGGACCCCCTCAACCGGTTATACCCAGCCCGCTGGCGAAGAGCCCCGTCGGAGCCGCCTCCTCATCGCCCATGCCGTCAGTCGTTCGTCCTTGACGAACTGAACCCCTGCATCCCCGACCTGGCAACAGAGACATCTCTGTTTGTGATTTTAGTTTGGTTAGATTCGCGCCATGGTATGGTTCATTTATCTTTAATCCCATGCTTTGTCATAAGTTGTTTGCTAGTCGGGCTGGTAATTCCCGTGTGCAGTCATCAAGAGGTGCAGAGTTCGAATCCCACTTGCCCCTGTTTTATGTTTTCTATTTTGTTATGTGTAGGTTGATGTTCGCTCTCCGTTTAGTTTCATCCAGCGCAACGCTTTTAGTTTGGACACAAACACTTCGCTAGCACACTGGCATGTGCATTGCAGTGAGACCGAGGGCTCCTGGGATCGAATCCCAGCTTTGTCCCATATATATATATATATATATATATATATATTTACACTAAGATTTTGCGAATTTCAGAAAAGGCATCAATTTTCAAACACCCGTAGTTTTTAGACCGTGCACCGGATTAAAATGTTTTCAACGTGTAAGATGCATAGAATTTTCTGTAGTTTCACAAGAAAACCAAATCTCATGCATAATTAGATCTGCTTAGTGTGCTGATTGCATAATTTGTGTGTTGACGTGTTAAAACGGTTTAGATCATAACTATTTGTTGGTAGCTCCGTTGGAGATGTGCCATATATGTAAATGGACCAGAACGACGAGTAGAATCACGTGAACCACTTTGTTTTGCCGTTTCACAAACCTAAAATGTGGTTAGAACAAATCTGGACAGAATTAAGATTTAACACGTGGGGTCATTTTGGAGATGCTATATGTCGTTTCCGGTCTCATTTAAAATGCCTAGCTAGGTAGATTAATTGTGCTTCACCCTCGAGCCATGTATAATAACATTTAATATTGTCGTGTACCTAATCGGGATGGAACTAAATAATTAAACGTGGAGTTTCGTTAATATGCAACTCGTTGCATATTGAGCTTCACTTAATGTGTAGTATTTTATCATTGTGATTGCCATGTCATCCCTTGCATGTTGAACTGTTCATGCATCATAGTAGGTTGTGCATCATGTTGTGCATCGTGTGGTGAATATCTGTGTTGATGCTTGTTACCGGTTTCCCCCGTCTCGATAGAGCCCCGCAAGCGTGTCGGATGTGAGGACCCGTTCGACTACGTCGGTTCGTTTGCTTCACGGAGTCATTCTTCTTCCAAGCGGGATCTCAGGCAAGATGACCATTTCCCCAGATACCATTACTATCATTGCCATGCTAGTTTTATCGCTTCTATCGATTATGTCTCGTTGCCTACCACATGTTAAATATCAGCCTCTCAACAATGCCATGAAAACCTTCAACCTGTTCAACCTAGCAAACCACTGATTGGCTATGTTACCGCTTGCTTGACCATGTTGTTAGCGTTGCTAGTTGCAGGTGCAGTTGCTTCCATGTGATAACATGGGTCCCTTGTCATATCACCATATTAAATGTTATTTAATTTAATGCACCTATATACTTGCTAAAAGGTGGAAGGCTCGGCCTTTCTAGCCTGGTGTTTTGTTCCACCTTTGCCCCCTTAGTTTCGGCTACCGGTGTTATGTTCCATAATTGAGCGCTCCTAACACGATCGGGGTTGTTATGGGGACCCCCTTGATAATTCGTTTTAGATTAAAGCTGGTCTGGCAAGGCCCAACATTGGTTTTACATTTGCCCAACATAATAATTTTGATAATACTGAAATGCATAGGGAGTTAGCACTACCCGAGGAGTAATTTTACATAAACAGGGGGGCAGTGCTGATGGTGTTGGTCCCAAACGGTCTGCCTGCGGGGCCACCGCGAGGAAACTCGAGGTTTGGCACTCGTAGATAGTTCCATCCGTCGTGTCCTGAGAACGAGATATGCGGCTCCTATCGGGTACGTCGACACGTCGGGCGGCCTTGCTGGATTAGTTTTACCTTTCACGAGATATCTTGTGCATCGAGATTCCGGTGATGCTTTGGGTAATCTCAGAGTTGAGGTTTTCCACTAGGGAATCCGACGAGATCGCGAGCTTCGTGATTGAGGATTTCTATGCGGCTTGTGGTAATTTGTGATGGACTAGTTGGAGCACCCCTGTAGGGTTAAATCTTTCGGAAAGCCATGCCCGCGATTATGTGGAAACGTGGAAACTTTGTTTAACACTGGTTCTAGATAACTTGAAGTAACTTAATTAAAACATGCCAAATGTGTGCGTAACCGTGACTGTCTCTTTCGTGAGTTCCTTCTCCGATCGAGGACACGGTGGGGTTATGTCTGACGTAGGTAGGTGTTCAGGATCATTCATTTGATCATGAGTAGCTCACATCCGTTATGCGTAGATCTTCCCCCTCTTATTTCTTGTACTCGTAAGTTAGCCACCAAATATATGCTTAGCCGCTGCTGCAACCTCACCACTTAACCATACCTCACCCATTAAGCTTTGCTAGTCTTGATACCTTTTGAAATGAGATTGCTGAGTCCCCTGTGGCTCACAGATTACTACAACACCAGTTGCAGGTACAGGTAAAGGTTACTTGATGCGAGCGCGTTGATTGTTCATTTGGAGTTGCTTCTTCTTCTTCTTCTTCGATCTAGGATGGGTTCCAGGCCGGCAGTCTGGGATAGCAAGGATGGACGTCGTTCTTCTTTTCTCGTTTGTTTTCGTGCGTAGTCGGACCCTGCTCTTCTTCATGATGATTATGTATTGTACTGCCGTGACTCTGATGTAGCTTGTGGCGAGTGTAAGCCAATTATATATATATATATATATATGTATATATATATATATCTTCTTTTCAGTACATGTACTTGTTATGATATCCATTCTTGCGACACGACGAGATGTGCTTCTATCCCTGACGAGGCCTTCATGCCAAATTGAGGATAGAGTCGCATCTTGGGCGTGACATACTTCCCCGTCTCTCTTGCTGGATCAAGAAGGCGGAGATCGTCATCGAGCTGTACGTGTGCTGAACGCGGAGGTGCCGTCCGTTCGGTGCTAGATCAGGAAGGATCGTGGGACGGTGGCGATTTGGATCGCGAAGACGTTCCACCACATCAACTGTGTTTCTTAACGCTTCCCGCTTAGCGATCTACAAGGGTTTGTAGATCCGATCTCTCTCTCGTAGATGATAATCACCATGATAGGTCTTCGTGTGCGTAGGAATTTTTTTGTTTCCCATGCAACGTTCCCCAACACATGCATATATCATCATAGCAATGAAATAAAAGAGATCAAAAGAATCATATGGTAATCCCATGAAGAGTAATTACTCCACATAGAAGAAGTATTAATGATAAAAGTTGTTGGGAATAACAAAGCATAGCATTAGTCATTGTTACAATCTATTCAAGATTATGATGGAGGAGAGGAGACTCACATATCAGTACACTATCTTGGACATCTTTGTGATTATAAACCTCACCAAATATTATATAATGAGAAAGTGTTGATCTTGGACATGGAAGACAACATAATGATTATGATAGTTTGCTTTCACATAGAAGTTATATTGTCTTGGATCCTCTAATATGTGGTGCTTGCTTTAGATATTTTTCTGACCAAAATTTTCCGCACTAAGTAGAGATACTACTTGTGCAAACCCAGTTTATTGCGATGAAGTTCACCATACCTATCTATGGATTGAGTAAGATCCTTCAAGTAAGTTTTCATTGGTGCACCAAGCAATAAAAAATGCTCCTAAACATGTATGATCTTTTATTGTAAGGGAAAATAATGTTTGTACGATCTTATAATGGCAAAGAAATAAAAGTGACAAAGTGCATAATAAAGTTTGTTATCATAAGGGTAATATAAAGTGATGTTCCTTTGCATTAAGAGTTTGCACATCCAACCTAAAAGCGCATGACAACCTTTGCTTCCCCCTACGAAGGGCCTTTCTTCTATCTTTATGAGTTTACTTTTGTTCAAGAGTCAATAAAGTGATCCCTACTCCAACCTCTTAACTTCTCTAGTTGGCAAACATCATGTGTTGTGTGTGTGTGTGTCTATATATATATATATATATATATATATGACTAACTTTCTGTACTTCTGGGTGTATATACTCCCATTCTTAATATACTTCATATACGCATTGGTTATACCTCTTTATCATTTTCAATATACTTCATTAAATATTCTAAGATACCTTAATATGAGTTTTGTTGACAAAAATATCAGTTGCGACGTACTTTTTATAATATACCTTTTTGACGTCTAAACAAAACAGTATATACTTAAACCTTTAAAAATATGTAAATTCACATGAAGTTTTTCATGAAACTCACTTTAAGGTATCTAATAATTATTAATGAAGTATATTAAAAATAATAATGAGGTATAAAAGACTCATCTATGTGGTACATGAGGAGCGGGAGTACGTACTCCGAAAAGTACATAGCTATTTTCCTATATATATATATATATATATATATATATATATATATATATATATATATATATATATATATATAGAAAGTCTATTCATCACCCAGGATGCAGAATAAGTTATTCTTTACCCGAGGTAATCTTACGATTGTTTCATAAATAAATTACATTTGAAATGCAAATAGTTACATTTATATTGATTCACCACGTAAAGTTTGACATAAGAAAACAAAAATATAGGTCGTAAGACGAGAAAAATGATGTTTTATATATATTTTAGACTATGTTTTTGTGTTTGTAATTTTACGTTACACAAATTATTTTTAAGGTGACTATTTATTTCTTACGGTCTCTTCTTATGTATGAAATAAGACAACATTGACAGAACGTAACATTACGGTGTATTGATATGAAAATAGAGGGGGGGTGAAGAATAACCATTCCTCACCCAGGGTGACGAATAGTTAATCCCTATATATATGTATATACATATATATATAAATATGTACACACACACACACACACACACACACATATATATATATATATATATATATATATTTGAATGTAGGAGATCATGAACCATTACTATTGACATTATCCTTAAAGTAAATTAGTTGGGTGGCAAAACAATGAGGCCCCGTTCTTCCTATGTGTCCAATGAAAACATTAACTCCAAAAATATAGAATAGGTGGTAGCAATCATAGAATACTAAATGATAGTTCAGTATGTAAACTTGCTAATATAAAATCTCACACAAAGACTCTCCTTTGAAATGTGATGAACTATAATTGTCTCGGTGACTCAGAACATGGTTTGTTGTTTGCCAATAAGATTTGTGCTTCATAATTCAACAATTGTGGATAGATCATTACTTGATTATGAGAAATAATATGATGAAAAAACTTGTTGCTATGTTAATATTCATGATGCTCTCTTATCTGTGTACTATTTTTATCGACACCTCTCTCTCAAATCATGTGGTCATTATTATCGAGCTCGGCTTTCGCTTGAGGACAAGCGAGGTCTAAACTTGGGGAAGTTGATACGTCCATCATGAATCATGAATTCTTAACAATATTTATAATATTCTTGTCCATTATTCCTCATTATCATACAATTCTTATGCTTTTTCTCTCTGAATATGCATGGTACACCACAAAGTGGGAAATTACTGGAAACTGGAATTCTAGACGTGAAAATTGACAAAAGGGTGAAAATTCAGTGGACTCCAAATGAGATGAAACTTCACGGACATATTTTTATGGAATATATAGGAATTATTCGGACAACAATATATACTATAGGGGGTCACCTGTGGGCAACGAGGCAACAAGGCACGCCCTATTACCTCGTGGTCCACCAGCAGGTCTCCCAACCCCACTCTTTTCCTATATGGTGTTTTTTGAGGTAGAAAGATCATAAGGATACCCTTAGGATGAAGCGCCGCCATCTCGAGGTGGAAACTTGGGCATATGTCCTTTTTCTCTCCGACGGAGAGATTTTGCCGGGGGAATTCCTCTCGGGGAGGGGGAAATTGAAGCTATCGCATCACCATGCTTCCTCCTTCGCGGGAGGACCAATCTTCATGAACATCTTCACCAACACCATCTTATCTCCAAACCCTAGTTCATCTCTTGTATTTAATCTTTGCCTCAAAACCGAAGACTGGAACCTGTGGGTTGCCAGTAGTGTTGATTACATCTCGTAGTTGATGCTTGCTGGATTACTTGGTGTAAGAAATTATGTTCAGATCCTAAGTTACTATTATTATATCTCTGATCTTGAACATGTGGATGAGCAGTGAGTAGTTACTATTGTTCCTAGGATAAGTCTTGTCATAAATAATCATGTGAAGTTGGTATTCATTTGATATTTTAATGATGTGTATGTTGTTGCTTCCCTTAGTGGTGTCGTGTGAACGTCGACTACATGATACTTCACCATGTTATGGGTCTAAGGGAAGGCATTGCGGAGTAACAAGTAGATGATGGTTGTGAGAGTGACAGAATCTTAAGCCCTAGTTTTTTGTGTTGCTTCGTAAGGGGCTGATTTGGATCCATACGTTTCATGCTATGGTTAGATTTATCTTAATTATTGTTTCGTAGTTGCAGATGCTTGCGAGAGAGGGTAATCATAAGTCGATTGCTTGTTCAAGTAAGAAAAACACCTTAGCACTGGTCCACCCACATATCAAATCATCAAAGTAACAAACGTGAATCAACTCAATATGATGAACATGACTAGACAGTAATTTCCATCGATCCTCGGGAGCGTTTGCTTTATATAAGAGAACTTTACAGCCTATCCTTTACTATAAAAAGGATATTGTTCATAGATGCTATCCGTTGGACCTTACTATTTATGCTTTTTGGTGATCCTTGAATATTGTAATTTGTTGATGCCTATTTTGTATGTGCGTTGGTCTATGCAGGCTTTTATTTGGACAAGGATGAACATATTATAGTTTTGGTAGAAAGTTATACCATGTGTATCAATCTATAGTATGTAGAGATAATTTCATGAAGAACTATTAGACGAGCTAAATATGTGCAAATATGCCAGAACAATTGATCTCACAACTTATGTGTCACTACAGAACTGGACCATGAAGAAAACATATGATTGACACGTTTAAGCATTTTGGTTGTCGTCACAAAGAGACAATATACTCGCTTAACCGTTTTGGTAATTTTCACACACCGTCGACATTATGGAATATTTTAGTTGGACAAACTTTTGCTTCAAATAAGTAAATCAGAAAACGAGGGGAGGAACACAATCCTAATTGTGGCGCCATCATCGATATGTATTTGCTTCTTAGGGATTATTTTGAAGAATTCTTACAGGTTCTAGAGAATCCTAGTTGTTGATGTCTCACTTGGTTCTAAGCAAACAAAAAGTACTTGTTTTGTGTGTTCTTTTTCTAGCATAAGAATCTCCATGCGCAAGAAACACTAACTAGAGGGGATATAACTCTTCTGTCATGTACCATCACGATGGCAAAGATGATGCAATTTAAGATGGCAATGTTTGTTCATTGGTGATCATTTTGGTCCTTCATACCCAGTCTTGTTGGTCATGCACTAGAAAAGACCGTTTCATGTTATGTATCACTTTATATGTATGTATATATGTATGTCTCTCGTGTATGTCTGGATGCTCCAGATTGACGAATATTTATGCATGTGAAGGTCCAGTTTTGACATGCACTCACATAGTTGTACATGTGATGGTCTAGCTTGACATATATTCAAATGTTTGAAATATTTGTTCCTAGGATTGTCGAGTTCCACTTGTACTTGGAAGGAGATGGCTTCATTTCTCATGTACTCAAATATTTGTGATATATATTGACATACTTTTTAGTATCCAACACGTTTAGTTTTCATGCATAACTAGTGAAATAGTAGAAAGCAACTATATTGTACCTAAATATATAGTATGTGGGAAGATGAAGCATCGACGACAGTGATGATTTGAAAAATAGTGTTATATACTCCCTCTATATGGAATTAGTTATCACACAAATGAATAAAAAATGTATTTAAAACTAAAATACATCTAGGTACATCTATTCTTGTGATACGTATTTCTCGGCAGAGGAGTACTTAAGGACAAAAGAGCTGAAAACGAGAAAGTTAAGGTGGTTACTGCAAAATTCACATCTTATATCTAACTATCAACATGGGTTTCCATGAAATATATTGAAGGGGGAATAGAGGGATTGGTGGAATAATTGTTTATGAGTGATGTATAATTGAGCCTCATGGGCGAGTATATATTGGGTACAAGACTTGGAGGGCAGGAAGCCTCTCCTAGAGATAAGGTAGGAGAGGGATTACAAATCTTAGTCTACCAAATACATGTACACCAAATATATCTCTAACACCCCCTACAGTCATAGCGGTAGCCTTGCAAACAACAGGAGCGTCGCGGACGGTCAGACTGGAGAGAATAACAACCGACAGGCTGACATCCCCCTGCAATCAGAGCGGGAGCGTCGGGGACAGTGTCGCGCAGATGCGTGGACTGTAGAGGAAGCCAATGAGTTGCTCAAGCGAGGTGATAGCCCTTTGTGTCGTTGTCGAGGTACCCGAGAGCATAGGGTGGTGTATCCGTTGTCGAGGTAGCCGTGCGAAGAATGCCGTGGTCGATTTCGAGTCGAGGTAGCCGGTGTCGAGGAAGTCGCCGTGGAGCCGCGGGCGCAAGGAGGTGCCGAGTTAGTCATGGGCGCAGAGTTGTCGAAGTAGTGGTGCACCGGGAAGAAGACATAGTTGAGACGCGTCACACTGAGTTTGCCAAGCCCGGGGACACATCATGGACGAAGGCACACATCGGTGTTGCGAGCACCGCGCATGCGTAGACGGACGAAGTCGATGTTGACGATGCGTCGCTCCAAGTTTGCCAGGCCTGGGAACACATTAGGGACGAAGGCAGGCATCGGTGTTGCCAGCACCGGGCATGCGTAGACGGGAACCTGCACACAACTTGTACGCCATGTCGAGGAGGCTAGCAGAGAAGGACTCGACGATGGTTGCAGCGCAAATAAGCGGGGAACGATGTAGCCCACGGTGGTCAGAGTAGACGAAGTGGTCGGGGAAGACGACGGCGACGCTAGCGATGAGCTGGTGCTGGATGACGATGAAGGAGGTGGACTTGCGGTGCGGCTCGGGTGAGCGAGCTACAATAGCGCCAAAGGAGAGTGGCGGCGGCGGCCTGATGGCGGTGGTGGTGGCTGGTTAGTAGCGCGGCGGTGATGCTCGAAGTAGGCGAGGAAGAGCTCGATAGTATGAAGAAGACCGGCGCAGACGATGGTGTTCCCACACCGAAGGAGACGGCGCGGCGCATACCACAGGAAGTCGACGCGCTGGGACGGTGGAGTGGACCGCACGCCGTGTTGCTACGACCCGAAGGGGCGACGAAGCGGCAACGCACGGGTCGTGGCAACGGCGTAGACCGCGTGCCACAACGCTATGGCCCGAAGGGGCTACGCAGCGGTTGTGATCCGGTCGGTATAGCCACGGGGACGGCCTCCGGCGGCGGCTAGGACCGCGTGCCACTGTACTACAACCCGAAGGGGCGGTGTAGCAGCGGCTCGCGGGTCGGGGCAACCGCAGGGAGAACCAATGGGCGGCGGCGCTGCGGCCCGACCGGGCAATGCAGCGGTAGCACATTGCTCGATCGGTGGAGGGGCGCGTTGTATTCGGGACAACGTTCACAGGACCTGCGGAGGTGCATGCAACCGACTGATCAGGTTAGTCGCACGACGTGGATGAAGGCGATCGCGGCGGGGCGGGTGATCAATCCGATCGCACGCGAGGTCGGGGGCGCTGCTCGATGATGATGACGGTGTCGTGGACGATGAAGCGGGGTGGCCGAGGAGACCAAGGTGATGGCGGCCAACGGGGAACGACATGCCATAGTAAGCTAGCGATGGCCCGGGGAGCCCGAGACACCCGGCAGGCCTGGCGCAACCGGCAGGCCCGGCGCAGCGGTGAGTCAGGCAACCGGCGAGACCAAGGCAGCCAGGAGGTCCGGCAGTCGGCGAGGGGGTCGGCAACCAGTAGCCCTATGGTAGCCGATGATGCCGAGCTGGCCGACGAGTGGAGGCGGAGATGGTGTGTGATGCAGGATCCTGATTGGGCGCGGGTGACGATGAACGACACATAGCGACGGGCAGGCAGACGCGCGAACGACGGCTGTGACGGGCCGCCGCATCGCGTGAGGCCGCCAGGTCACAACAGTGGTCGGGTCGCGCCGTTGGTGGCGACGGCCGGCGCAAGGCGACGGGCGGGGAGTCGGGCGGGCGTCGGCCGTGATGGACCGGCGTGGTGCGCGAGGCGAGCTGGTCGAAGAAGAAGCCGTGGTCGCGCCATTGTTGGAGTAGAGGCGCGTAGGTGTCGATGGCGGCGGTGGGCGACGCAACCCGATCTTAGATCACAAAACCAAAAAGGAAGAGAGACCGACAAAATATAGAAAACCCGGATCAAAAGATTGGGAAAAAGACTCTCTAGGGCAGCCGGTCAATAAGACCGGCGGACGAACCCTAGGTATGGGCACACGGCCCCCGGGGGCGGTCATGAAGGCCGACCGCCCCGGAGGCGGCGCGTGGCGCGGAAGCGGCTCGCGACGGCTAGGTCTAGAAACTTGCGGCAGATACCATGTTGAATGGGAGAATAGAGGGATCGGTGGAATAATTGTTTATGACGAATGTATTATTAAGCCTCATGGACGAGTATATATTGGGTACAAGACTTGAAGGGCAAGAAGCCTCTTCTAGAGATAAGGTAGGAGACGGATTACAAATCGTAGTCTACCAAATACATGTACGCTAAATATATCTCTAACAAAATATATACACACTAGCAGGAAGCCGCCGTGCTCGTGTTGGAGCCTTTGCGTACATGTTGGATGTTTTTTACTTTAAACTGAAAGAACGGATGTCAGTGTTATTTTGGTCGAGCTCGTCATGTAGAAGTCCTTTTATGTTGTTACTCAGATTTAGCTGAGCAAAAGTAGGCAACAACTTTAACGTTCATTTGCTGATACAGTCATTGAAAATTCAGAAGTAGAAAATAGAAGGTTATAGAATTCACCATTCATCACTTGTGATAAATTAGGCTGAAAACTACAAGTCAATTGTGCATCAACCAAACTTAAGAGAATGATCTTATTAACCATTGATAAAATTATAGCTCATGTTTATACCTGTCCATTTTAACATTTATGTAGTACAAAGTATATTATAATACGGTAATAACCATATTGTCAGAAAAAATCATTCTTTCTATTACTTGGACGACCAAAAATTAAAATTAAAGGACATAGAGCAGGGAATTCCTTTCATCCGACTTCCCTGGCAATGGCAGCCTGGTTATCCTTTATTTACTTTGTACTTTGATATGGTCTAGTACCTGGTTTGTTTGTGTGATAGACTCTTCTAGTTCATGGCTTTTTTTAGCCAGACTCTATGCCTTTCCTCTAAAGACAGTGCAAATACCTGCAAGAAGGCAGTTTTTAGTATATGGATGGATGCTACATCATGGGAGAATGCTCCTACGTTGCTGAACATGGCAAAGTATTTCTTTTATAACATGCACATGGATTAAGTATCTAACACATCCTCATCCGTTCATTAACAGTGCACTATTCTTTTCTGACAAAGATATTTTACACCCTTAATCATCTGTATGGATACATGATACGGAGGAAGAAAAATGTAAAATCTTCTCCATTTGTATCCTCACTGACAGAAAAAACCATAGACCCATGTCGAGAGTTCTCTCTCGTTGAAGCAACAACATGCATATATAAGTATTTGAGAAAAGCCTCCCATACAATCTCGAAGTCTGTATAAAAGTACACATCCACACGGCCTAGTAAAACTGAGAATTGATGAAAAAAGTGAACTGAACATCACTATAACTATATGTATGTTGCAGATAAGTAATTTGAAAGAACATGCACAGATATCAACATCATTATGCATTGAGGGTGCATAAACAAGCTAGTTCCTTCATCCAAACACCAATTACTTCTATCTACTTAATTTAGAAGCATACACAATAAACTTTAGGTTTTATTTTTTTATTTTTGAAAAACAGTAGCTAAGTTGGACTAACTGATTTTGATGCATGGACTTGAAGAGCTTAGAACATAAACCTGAATTGAAGCGCCAAGGGTGCATATAATAATACATATACATATATGAATAGAGAACTTTGCTGAGATCTCCTCCGAAGCACAAATAGAGATCTCTTGAATTCAGTTCCATCTCAAAAGCATAGATGATGCAATTTATTTGACACAATATTATGTGGCTGAGATGGCTCCACTAGAATCCGCACCATTAATGTTTGATCTGATTGCCTAGAATAGTTTTTCTATTTTTTTCGCACAATATGTACGGATTATATACTAGCCAGTCCCAATAAATTGAAGCTATATAAGGGACACAACTTTCAAGAAGAAAAAAACCCCTAAAGTATAGCCAATACCTTTTCTACACAATAATGTATCCCAATATATTAGTAATATCTAATCTCCTCGAGATGCCTAAACAAGACAACACAACATAGTCTCTTTGCACCTTGTATATCATATCACCCAATCTATCTATAGACAGTAATGCCCAAGAAAAGGCAAATGAACCGAGCCAATCCACAAGCACCCATCCCTTTCCTCCAATTCACTGATGGATCCAAACATCTTCCTCGCGATGTCGTGCACGATTAACTCTTCCAACACCTTCCCCTCCTCGCTGACCCTCAACGCAATCACCTGACTTCCAAAACGGCTCAGAAACGCCATGACACGCTGCACACGTTGGGGTGGCAGCTTCATGACCAACCTCCTCAACCACGGGAAAGAGGTGGACCACTCGGCTATCTTACCTCGCTTGCCATGGAGGCCTACCCAGAAGCCGCCTCTGGGGCTCGCCTTGATGTTGTCTGGGAAGCCCGCTAGCTGCACGAGTTCCTCGAGGGTTGAGGCCTTGGGTGTCTTAAGCCAGTATCGATGGATCTTGCAAGTTGTGGTCTCAGCGAGGAGAAGGTGTGATCCGTCTTCACTCATGAGAAGGCCGTTGGGGAATGCCAGGCCGTCGACCAAGACTTGAACCTCGTTGCTGTTAGGGTCATATTTGAGCAATCTGCCAGTGTCGTCACCGGATATGACAATGTTCAAGAACTGCCTGCAAATGAAATAAACGCTCACTCATTAGGTTAACTATAGTGGTAGTACAAATAATCTGTCAAACAAAAGTACTATCAAATACCCCCGTCCCAAAATAACAGCCTTAATTTTATACTAGTTCTAGTACAAAATTAAACTAAATTTAAGATAATTATTTTATGACGAAGGGAGTAAAAATCACGATGCTTGTGTGGTTGGAACGTCAAATTTGTCCTGGTTCGGGTGATATATCCATTGCATTTGAAACACGCCTAAAACTTGACCAAAATAAGGAGAAGAACTGAAGGGGGTGGCGTTGGGAAAGTGGCTACACCCAAATTCGATCCACCCCACGATGAATACTCCCTCCGTTTCGAACTATAAACTACATACGAATGTATTTAGACATATTTTAGAGCGTAAATTCATTTATTTTGCTCCGTATGTATTATATAATAAAATCTTTTCAATCATATATTTAGGAACGGATAGAGTAGTTGTAAAATCAAACCACTTTCGTTGGCGTTACCTTCTCTGGAACCTTGTGCTGGTCTCGGTGAAGTAGACCACTCCAGTTTCTTGGTCGATCTCGACGCCGTTGGCGAAGCTGAAGGGGTTCCCAGGCTGTTCAGGCCCAACCAGCCTTGAAACCTTATCCCCGGGGCTGACAACTCTCAGCCCAAAATAGGAATCTGCGACGTACAAGTCGCCAGTCTTATTGTTGAACTTGAGGCCCAGCGGGCGCCCACACTCGTGCTCCTTCATCACGTCCTGGGATCCTCTGCAACTATCCAATCTGCAGATCACACAATTGATCAGCTTAACTCAATAGTTATTTCGCCTTGATGTTAGGTAAATACAGATGATGTTCATATTCAACTCTATTTCACTTTCTCTACGACTATACAGAAGCAACGATACAGCATTGCACCCCACCCCCCGCATATCTGTAATCAAAATTTTACGTCGTTTCGTAGTACCATTGTAGACTGCAGTACTTCCTCTCGAATTTTTGTCAAAAAGACCACTAGCCGAATGTTATTGTCAAAAAAGACCACATGCGGTATGAAATGCGAGAAAAGACCCCTATTTTTCGTGGCGGCAGGCGCGCCAGGTGACGCGTGGCACCTGCCGCCACGGGCCGAGGCGGCTGGGCCCCGCCGCCACCCGGCAAGGCGGCCGGGCAGGTGGCACCTGCCGCCAGCACCCCAGGCGGCCGGCGGGATGTTGTGCATGCCAGCATGCATGGCCGTGCATGGCGGTGGCATGGCCAGCTAGCAGTGCACGGCCTGGGCAACCTGCCGCCTGGAGTGGTGGCGGCAGGTGCCACCTGCCCGGCTGGCCGCCTGGCCGGGTGGCGGCGGAGCACAGTCGCCTCGGTCTGTGGCCGTAGGTGCCACGCGTCACTTGGCACGCCTGCCGCCACGAAAAATAGGGGTCTTTTCTCGCATTTCATACCGCATGTGGTCTTTTTTAACAATAACATTCGGCTAGTGGTCTTTTTGGACAAAAATTCCTTCCTCTCTGACCAAATAAAAAGAAAGTTCCTTTCTGACGGTTGCAAGCTGCAGCTATCCTGAAAATTAAAGGTTGTCGCGCTGTTACTCGTCCCCTACATTCTCGTCAGAATGCGACCTATCAGAATACAGTGCTACAGTGCTACACACGTGGTACATATGTAATACTTTGTTGTTCCGCCAGTCATGATTTATTGCAGTATGCTAGCTATCTGAATTTCTGGCATGGTCGGATTAAGATGCTGCTTAAAAGCAGCGTTGTTTTAACAAAGGAATGTGATCGTTTTGTTTTATTATTATCAGAAGATCACAACATGTACAATTCCCTGTGTATCTACGCTAATCACCTCTGGCATCCTTGAAAAGAAAATTCGCCTGTGATCTCGTCGAATACCTAAACCAGATTTAATATATGGTTACCATACAAACAACATATATTCTGTACCAGTACATTTTAATTGAAGGGCTTGAAAAGATGGTTGAGTTTTTTTTTTCTTCCTAAAACATGACTGACACTCATATAATTCATCCACGATAATAGCAAGAGAGTATCTATCTGTCCTGTTAGTAGTTAGAGCAACTCTAATCGAACGACCCATTTCATCCACACGTGCTCGTTTGGATCCTCGTGGACAAAAAATAAAAAACAAAAACCAACGCGCTGACCCAAACGAAAACAGGTCTGTTTTTTTGTCCGTCGTGACCCATTTGAGGTCTATATTTGGGCAGCATTTACACCGGCCACGTGCCTCGTCCGCGTGCTCCTTCCCCGGGCCCGCCGGTCGACTGCACAGTCTCCTCTTTTTTATCCCCTTTCCCACCCGTCGTCAGTAAGTGCACAAACCCGAGGTTGGCGTCCATCTATCCCGGTCACCTTGCTCTCTAGCCCCCTCCCTCCTCAACCCAGTAGCACATCCACCGGCGGGGTGTCTCCTTCGTGCCGGTGTGGAAGGGCGAGTGGTAGATCTGTGGCGACGGTGACGAGATTTGACGCATCCTGCCGATGGGATTTGGCGCATCCTGCCGGCGGCGGACTGCGCTTGCTATGGATTGGCCGGGTACCGGTCCACCTAGTCTGGGCAATACCTCGGCGCCGCATGCAGATGTTCAATCCGCCTCTAGCCTCTCGGATCTGTACCGTCGTCGGTCCACCGGCAATGCCACGGCCGACCGACGCCCTGGCTCGGCCCTGGCCCAGAGGCTTGCCGGCTCACGATTGCCGTTTATAAGTGCGACGACTGTCCGTTGCATGTCGTCCGATGCATTTTCTGAATGACGGAACATCCCGGGTGTTCATCAAGTGTAGAAACGATGGGATATGCTTTCCGTGCGCCCTTTTGCTCTTTGATTCAATGGAATTTCGATAGCTTATTTGCTCAATTTTATGTGTAGGCCGGATACAACTTTTGGTTTTGGGAAAAAAATACATCGATCTATTGAATGAAATTTGTTAGATACCCATACACTTCTAGCTAGAATTAAAGCTATAAGTGAAAGTAAAGAAGAGACTAACGGGGGAAGCAATGTCCACTTTTTAGAATCAAAGAAGAAAGACGTTGTTAAACTCAAGAATCCACACATCAACAATGAAGACACAGAGAAGATCTTAGTCCAACTTGTAGGAACAGTTAGAAAAGTTGGACAACTTTTAAAATGTCTAATTATGATTCTTGTTTTTTTTGGTTTTGTATTCGTAATGAATAATTGATGAAAAATATATGTACTGAAATGCATTTAATGACATAAAAATTACGTACAAAAATTATGTGTAATAAAAAATGAATACCGGCCAGCCATGACGATAATAGTCGGGTCCATTCGTTGGACACACGACCGATTTATTTATGACAAAAGACGGACATACCGATCCAAATAAATAAAACACGGGTAGAACTCACGCATTTGCTTGGGTTGCGCGGTTGGAGTTGCTTTTAGTTTCCCCGGGAAAAATCTTGATCCAATTGGTAGTTTGCCACGGGTGTGGGAGAAAGGACAGGGAGGATTGCTACGTCAGACGGTGATTGCCTTTCGCCTTCCGGTGAAGAGACGGGGGAGGATAACAACAGTGAAGCATTTGGTTGCTTGTACGCGCGTGGAGCCATCGACAATTCTGCCTCCGGCAGCTAGCGCGGCAAAGCAGCAGCAGCCATACCGTGACAGTATGACGTGACATCATTACCAAACGATTAAGCTATCCAGCGGTACTAATTAATCATAGTCGCCGTAGTAGTACGAGTAGTACGTAAGGTGACCTGACGTCGGTTTCCGATCGAGCGGATGCTCTTACGCATAGGCATAGGCGTGCCGTCAATCAGAGAGTTAATTATAGTACAAGGAACGAACTAACTGCTCTACTGAATTGATCAGAAGTTCAGAACTGGATCATGCAAAGCACCGTCAACTGAACTACTAATTCGTTCCTCTCAAAGAAAAGTAGGAATAAAATGATGAGGTTGCTCTACTTTGAGGGGGGTATGTAGGAGGAGGGTCATGCAACGCATGCAGATGCAGTATGGAATCTGAGAAGCAAGATGACATGGTAGTGCGGAGGCTTACAGCTCTGGCGCGGCGGCGGAGGAGTGCTCGACCCAGCGGCCCTCCTCCGGGAGCCACCGGATAACCCTCCCGTCCGACACGCCCGCGTACGGGCCCTCACCGCCCACGCCGAAGGCCACGCTCTCCGGCCCCGCGGCGCCGCCGTCCACGGGGATCAGCTCCACGTCGCTTATCTCCACCACAGCCCGCACGTCGGCGTGCAGTGGTGATGACGACAGGATCGCCGCCGCCAGCGCCAACGCCACAGCCACCGCCACGAGCCTGCAGCTGATGGTCATCATGGTCGCGAGCCACGTACGCGGCGATACCACGATCGATGGAACGGAGGGGAATCTCCTATAGATGACGCTGGCGACAAGGGCTATATATGGTCGCCTGGCACGGCGACGCCCACGCTAGTTTGAACGGATTTAAAGGGAAGGGATGAGACCTGGAGTCCTACGTACGTATCGTGCACGATGCAGTATATTTCTTTCTGGTGTCCTGGTCTGGTCTCGTCTCGTCGTCGTTCGTGTATGGGCACTGCGCAGACTCCTATAGGAGACGCCGAGACTCCGGTGGCGCGCACGTCACTTATCCCCGGAGACGCGGGCGGCACACACGCATGACACACACCCTAAACTATGTCGCTTTCAATTGAGTAAACTCTGGTTTAAATCCTGAGGTCGGAAAGCTCGGCGCAAAGGAATCCTCACCTTCAAATCTCGCAAGTCTGTACCGTGTTCGATGTAATCCCGATGACCAACTCCCGGTGAGCCAGCTCGTCCAGTGTGCCCCTTCCTCTCACTTCTTTCCCGCGACGAATGAGCTCCCCTCCGTTGTGCTTGGTTGCGATGGCGACTGTTGAAAATATGAATAATTTAGCATATGATTTTATTAACGAAAATAATAGATAAACTATGACTATCATAGCAGTTATAAAACAAATCATGCATTTATACACAGAGTATACAAATAGCATCTGAAGTGATGAGTATGAAGAGAACATATATTGAACAGAAGCTAGAACAAGAAACTGTGGTAGGAGCTCAAACAAAAAGAACACACACGTACCGAGTTGCAGCAGCAACAACAACGGGATTGGTGTTGATGTCTGTTGGGAATTAGCACACATATGCACTTGTGGTTAACTAAAAAGTGCAGCAGAAACAGAGTAATGTCAGCACCGTATCATGTACTAACTTAAGGATCGTTGCTTAGCACAAAAGGAAACATATGCAGCAGAATATATGGAGGAGAAAATATTACTCAGCAGAAAACACACTATCAGACAAGTGTCTTGTAGCAGGAGTAACTTTTTGAACAGCAACAATCATCAACAAAAGAGACACAAGATTTTTACGTGAAAATCTTTCAACTTAAGGGAAAAACCACGGACCGTAGCCACGCAAATCCTCTTCCACTATTATCAAATGCGGGATCCAACAAGTTTCTTATCTAGATAGCGCTAGAGGATCGCATACATCAAGATTTGTGAATCTTGGATGACCACAACAAGATTTGGGGCTCAAGTGCTAGGGATTGAAACAATCTCATCAAAGATGGTGGAACGACAACTTGAAGGAGATAAGGTAGTGGATCTGAATCATCACAACCTTGGGGAGGAGCTCCCTTTACTTCTTACTTCAATCTTTCTCTTCTTCCCTTTCTTGCTTGGGTTTCTCTCTCTTCTTCAATGAAGGATGAATTGATTTTCATCACACTAGATGGTGACTGCTGGATGAAGGGTAAAGCATCCCATCCACTCATGTGCAAAGATCAAAATCACCCTAGATCATGATCCTAATTGGTAGTGGGATTCTGCACCTCTTTTGGGTTGCCTAAAAGGCCTCAATTGGTCATCTCCTCACAGCCCACATGAGAAGGATATCCCAACAAATCTCCCCCTCCAACTCATGAAGGGGGCACTACCATGTCCGCTACCTTGCAACATGCTTGTAGCATCTCATTTGGCAATATCTTGGTCATCATACTCAAACCATTATCGTCGGTATGGATCTTCTGAAGTTTCAGCAACTTGGAACTCACAACATCTCGAATCCAATGATACCTCACATCAATGTGCTTGGTTCGAGAGTGATAGCTTGAATTCTTAGCAAGGTGGATAGCACTTTGACTATCCCAAAACAAAACATGTTTCTCTTGCTTCATGCCGAGCTCTTGCAAGAAGTTCTTCATCCACAAAACTTCCTTGCCAGCATCAACTCCTGCTATGTACTCAACTTTTGTAATTAATGTAGAAACACATTTGTGCAATCTTGATTACCATGACACTTCCCCCTTCATACACTAGTGGAGAAATGGCTAGCCACAACTTACGTTGGTGGCGCCCAAATTTGACGTGACGCCAACACTAGTTTTTTCAAATAACGATGGCGTTGGGCAAATTGATTCGCCAGCTTTGTGTAGTTAGTACTGGCGTGGACTCAGAACGGAACGCCACGAAATGTGGGCCCTGCTCAGCTGAGCAGCCGAAATATATTGCTGACATAGGACATGGTGCGATGCCATAGATATATTATATGGTGTTGTCGTTTGTTACTCGTGAACGCCAGCACTAAGTTTGTCCTATATAAACAAGTGTCCATGGGTTCTCAAAGTACATTCACTTCCAATTGTTCTCCCTAACTAGTTATATGTCCTCTTAGTTATGGGCACATGTCGGCGAAACATGTCGAAACTTTGTGACTCCGCCGCCCTGGCCAAGATCCTTTCTAGCCGTGTTGGCTACGTCATGAGCTCCCCACGGCCAATACTGTCTGTTCTGTTTACGAATCATCCCACCGCAGCTGCGCGACTTTCATTCATTCGGGCAGCTATGCCACCAGCGTCGAAGATACCGGCCATGTGCTGCTTTGCGGCTCTCGACGCCCTGTTGATAATCATATGTCGCACGTAGAATGAAATCCAGAACGGGAGTTCTACATCTGCGCCAACCGTGGAAAGATACATATATGACCAAAAATACATCTTAATTTCTTTTCACATAATTTGCACAATTCAGCTCCTCTAGTGTCGCTCACATCAATATGTGTGTATATATATTGTGATCCATAGAAACCAGAGGAAACATATTGCTTCACATGAATATGAGTTGATCTCGTCTAGAAGTACGTAAGCGAGTTGCTCGACTACTCCATTGGACCACTGAGATGACAGATAGATGAGATGCAACTCAAGAACGATGTGATGCAAGGCCAAATCAAGAAATTCAGGATGCTTTGATATGCACTTTTAGCCGGTTGCACGCTTGGCCTTTTTCTCCCACCTGGATCGATGGCATCATTTCTTCTCGTGGCCATCATAACACTGATGATGTTCTTTGTCTAGATTTAGTAGTAAATTATAATTTTATTGTTAATTATCCTTATGTAATGTATATATGTAAGCAGACCAGATTAATTAATGAAATCTATGTTGTTCTCACTTTTAAACTTTTATTTTGATATTCTATATATATATATATTCACAACAAATAAAAATCATAATTAATAAAATAAATAACATAACAAATAACAAAATATAGTAAAATACATAGCAAATGGAGTTGACTACGTGGGCCAACGCTACCAAACACACCACTGCTTGTCAAATTCAACCATCCATATACAAAGTCGATCTATTCCCCACCCAAACACCCCCAAATCAATCCCAACCACCCAACTCCGTCGTCGCCGGCAACGACCAAGGCCCTGGCCATCGTCGCCATCTTTGACTCCACACCGCCATTTTTGTTTCCACCTTCACCGCTGTCGCCGTCGTCTCCGCGCCTCTACCGTCGCTACATCAAGGACCCGTCAGCCCCTCAGCTCCACCGCCATCATCATCTCTGTCATCGTTCCCTCGCAGTGATCTCCGTTGCTGTCTTTTCCATCGTCGCTGTCAAGGACCTGCCAATCCCATCGTCTCCATCGCCGATGAGTAATTATAGTTTTGAATTTAGTGTAGCTTTGTACTAGTGTAAAAGCATAGTGTAAATTCTTAGGGTAGTTGTATAGTGCATATTTTAGTGTAGTTTTGCATTTTCAAATTTTAGTGTATAGTTGTGTACTTCAGATTATAGTGTAGATGTGTAGTGTAACTTTTTAGGGTAATTGTAGTTTCAGATTTTAGTGTAGCTGTGTACGTAGTGTAAAATTTTAAGATAGTTGTATAGTGCAGATTTTATTGTAGTTTTGTAGTTTTAGATTTTAGTGTGTAGTTGTGTAGTGTAGATTGTAGTGTAGTTTTGTAGTGTAATTTTTTTAGGGTAATTGTAGTTTCATATTTTAGTGTAGTTGTGTAGTGTAGTTTTTTAGGGTAATTGTAGTTACATTGTACATATAGAGGTGTTGCAGGTACAGTCAGATGGCTCCGAAGTTTCATGGTGTGCGACAGAAGAGGACTAAGTAATATGCAACCATCACGAAGGACAATGTCGTCCACCAACTTGGACACTGGGATACCCTAGAGTTAGCGACGCGTGCGTACGATGCAAAGGCGGTTGAGTATCATAAGGAAAAAACGATTCTCAACTTACGTGATTGCAATGAGTACGCAGAGATCCTCGCGCCGAAGAACATAAGGATATGCACTAGGATTGAGGAGAAGGAGAACCTCTAGGTCGAGCAACAGTTGTTCGACCCATTAGTGACGGAGTGAGGTTGCTTGGGTCATGAGGATAGTTGCCTTGCTCGATGATTCTCCATAAGTTTGTTGAGTTGTCATTCAAATGAGACTTAATAGAAAACACCGAGTTAGCAAAATCACCCTTAACAAGCTTAGGAGGAGGACCAACAGGATTAAGACACGATGTGGGAACAGGTCCTCCATAGACCATGGGAGGTGGAACTGAGGCATAGGTTCCAGTCCCATCCTTTTCGAGAGGTGAGGAAGGTCGCATACCTTTAGCCGCTTCCTTAGAGGAATTGGCCTCCGAATCGGTGATGGTGGGTTTAACCACTAACGCCGGTTCGGGTGGACTTTTAATTCCTTCAGTTAACTCTTTAAGCATGGTCTTGACTTCGTTCATCAAGGACGTCTTGAGGGCGGCCATAGCCGTATTCAAGTCGTCCCTTGTGACCGAAGTCAAGTCCATGGCCTCGGGTTGCCCATGGGGAACTCCCTCTTCGCCTTCCATACTCTTCGGGTGGTGAAACCCTTAAAAAAGAGACGTGGCTCTGATACCAATTGAAAGGATCGATATGGTTGACTAGAGGGGGGGGGGGTGAATAGGCAACTACCAATTTTTAGCTTTTCTAAATAAATACAGAGTAGCAATCATAAAGGTTCACTAACCTGGCACTAGAAGGACAACCTATATGATGCTACGTAGTAACGAGTAATGAAGCACGTAGGAGATACTCTACAACACCAACATATACAAAGTAAAGGTAAGAGATAACCACAAGTGGAACTGATGAAGACGAGGATGTGTTACAGAAGTTCCTTCCCTTTGACAGGAAGTATGTCTCCGTTGCAGCGGTGTGGAGGCACAATGCTCCCCAATCAGCCACTAGGGACACCGTATTCTCCTCACGCCCTCACACAATGCAAGGTACCGTGATTCCACTATAGGTGCTCTTGAAGGCGGCGATTGAACCTTTACAAAAAAGGTTGGGGCAATCTCCACACAATTCTTGGAGGCTCCCAACAAGACCACGGAGCTTCCCCACAATGGAATGTGGCTCCGAGGTGACCTCAACCGTCTAGGGTTCTCAAACACCAAAGAGTAACGAGATCCGCAAGGGATTAGTAGGGGGAATCAAATATCCTTTGGTGGAAGTGTGGATCAAGGCCTTCTCAAGCAATCCCTAGAAAATCAACAAGGTTGATTGGCTAGGGAGAGAGATCGGGCTAAAATGAGCTTGTGGAGCAACAATGGAGCTTAGAGAGGTTAAAGGTAGGCTCAAGGAAGAAGGAGACGCCTTTATATAGTAGGTGGGGCAGATCCAACCGTTATCCACATACCACATAAATGCACGACCGGTACTACCGCTCCTCGAGCGGTACTACCGCTTCCCAGAGCGGTACTACCGCTCAGCTCCTCACCAACCACGGTAGTACCGGGGGGTACTACCGCGCCACCCCCGTCGTGGGAAAGTATGCGAGAAAAGGCCCGTCGGTGCGGTAGTAAAATAATACTACCGCACTGAGGGCGGTAGTACCGCCCTTGGAGCGGTAGTAAAAAAACTACTACCGTTCTTTGGGCGGTAGTACCGCTCCTGGAGCGGTAGTAAAAGTTTACTACCGCACATGGGACGGTAGTACCGCTCCTGGAGCGGTAGTAAAAACTTACTACCGCTCTGAGAGCGGTACTACCGTTGGTACAACGGTACTACCGCTTACCCTTTTTCACATAGGCAAGGAAAACACAATGGTGCTCCATTGAGGCTAAAATATGGGTGGGTGCATGAGGTGTGTGCGTGAGGATTCCACCCAAACCTTTCCGACGCGGACCCCCTCTTGGTAAGAAGACTTTCCTATGACTAAAACTAGGAAGAGAAATGTAGAAGAAAATCCGTCTTCGAGATCCTCCGAGGGGCGTCGAGTCATCTTGTGGCTAGAGGAGAATATTCTGAAATGTTGAGGACACAAGATTAGTCCGCACAACAATTGTCATCAATCACTAAAACCACTTAGGAGAAATATGCCCTAACAATCTCCCCCTTTTTGGTGGATTGATGACAATGTTGGATTTGCACAAAAAAATAGGGATAGGCATATGCAAACTTCAAAGATATCACAAGGGGGCTAGTTTCCTCTGGGTATGTGCATACCAACAACTAACCACAGAGAGAACACTCGCCTAGATTATATAGACTATGCCATCCTTACTACATACGTACGAGATATGAAGAATATTGAATCATGGCAAAGCATGTGAGCAAAGGAATACTGGCACAAGATACTATGTCTCACAGGTTAATAATAACATGATAAAACTGATAATACTGAGACAGAAGATAAGCCAGATAAAACATATATCTCACATTAAGATAGGATCTGACGACTCAGTCTCAACCATAAAGCAAAAGTAGCGAACGAAAGCAACAAAGTTTTATCAAACCAATAGACCAGAAAAACTAGAGAACGAGAAAATCCTACACTCTCCCCCCTTTGGCATCGAAACACCAAAAAGGCAGAGAGGAGCCCTAACAGCCAGGTGGTACAAACATCAGTCGGTGTCCTCCTCATCACGATACTCCTCATCGGAGCCATCATCGTTGTCCTCCTCCTCCTCGGATGCAGCCCACTGAAGACGATGCTTCTCCATCCATGCCGCCTCGGGGGTGATCTCACTCTCAGAACCGCTGGAGAAGGGTATGTCAAGCTTCCTCATGATCAACTTGTCACGCTGGCGACTCTCCTTTTGAGCAACATGTGTGCTATACTGGCCCTTGGCCTACATACAGAACATGGTCTTCATCCTGTCAGTGAGCCGTGTGGCCCAAGACGGTGCCGCGGATGTGTGGGAACCCTCACCCTGTCGAGGAGCCTCTGGAGGGGCCTCATCCTCAGCGCCTGGCAGATCGTCATCAGAATCCCTTGGGGCAGCCTGACGAGAGGAGGTGTTGGCCCATTTGTCTTTCTGACGCAGCTTGATGGGCTCATGGCGGACCCAATCACGAGCAACAAACTCAGCCCCGGGGAAGCTCTTGGTCCAAGTGGCCTTGATAAAGTAGAATAGGTAGGGACCGTAGATTGGGACCTTACGGTTAATGACTGCAGAGTAGAGTTCAATCCACATGACATGAGAAACATCAAGGGGCTGACACTGACGATTCTTCGCTTTCTGACACAAGAGAAGCATGTCTACCAGGTAAGAGTGCACCTGGTCCTTGTTGCCAACCCTGGGAAACAGCGTGTTGTGAAAAATCCGGTGCATCACATCTAGGAAGGGGTTCATGACATAGGATACCTCGCCAGTGGGGGTGTGCTTCACAAAGAGGTACGGGAGCAGCTTCTCCTTTGGAGCGGCTTGAGCCTTGGCATGGGGGCGCAAGCCAATAGCAGTAGTGAGGCCCTCATCCCTGACCTGAAGAAGATCCATGAAGTCTTTCCAGGTAGCAGTCAGCTGCATTCCATTGTTCATCCAAGTCATAGTAGGAGCGTCATCATGGTGAAAGTGCACTGTAGCGAAGAAGCGAGCTACAATGGAAATATCAAAATCCTGGTGAAACGAGATGAGGTCCGCAATCTGAAGTTGCTCCACCATAGCAATGGCCTCCCCAAAATAAGTCATGTCCTTCCTCAAATGTTCAAGATCTATCCACTGCACCAGGACATAGAGGTTCTTCTTTGATCTGAGAACGTATTCATAGATTAGGAATTGATCGCGAGTCCAGAACTGTTCATCGCCAGGGAACTCCTCCCTATTGTTGGCATATGGGTTGAGCTTGCGACGGTGTTGGAACTCGGCAAGCGGCATAGTGTTCCAGTTGACTGAGGGCTTCTTTGGAGCAGGCTTCTTGAACGAGCGCTTGGGGGCATTGGAGCCTTCAGACGGATAAGAGGAAGGTTGCTTGGAGCTGGCAGTGCGAGACGGGTTGGAACGACGGGAACCACCACCTGGGATACGCAAACAACACACAAAACATGAAAGAAGGGAGAAACAAGTCAAGGCAATGAACAAGAACGACCAAAAACCCCATAAAACACAATAGATCAGTGTGTGTGCACAAAGGGGAGCTGTAGTACCGCAGGTGGAGCGGTAGTAAAATTATACTATCGCTCTGGGAGAGGTAGTACCGCCCCGAGGGCGGTAGTACCGCTTCTGGAGTGGTAGTAAAATTTTACTACCGCTCTACAAGCGGTAGTACCGCTCCTCGAGCGGTAGTACCGCGCCACAATGGGCGGTAGTATCGCACGGGACGGCCTAATCACAGATCTAATCAAATTTGACAGGGAAAAACTTGTGGAGTAGATTGAAAACCGTAGATCTGGATCCTATGCAGGCCTCGGTACACACACCACCTATGCAAGGAATCATATTACCCAAAAAGCTACCACTAAATCCCAATCACGATGCCATGAGACCATATGCCCTAACCCTAGAAGGAATCAACGAACAAAGCATAAGATTGCAGATGAGGGGCAGTACCGGTGTCCATGGCGTGTGGGTAAGAGTCCCACTTGTCGGAATCGGAGGACGATGGCCGAATAGGGTGATCCGGCGATGCCTTAGGGCAGTTTTTGAGGAGAGGAGAGAGAGAGACAGGGAAAAACTCAAGGCAGAGGGGGAAAAAGAAAGGCCTCCCGGCCCTTTAAATAGTCCCCTGGGCGAGGCGGCGCGGTAGTACCGCAGTCATCGCGGTAGTACCGCTCTACATGCGGTAGTACCGCGCCCACATGGTAGTAAAAAATTAGTACCGCGCTGGGGGCGGTAGTACCGCATGGTGAGCGGTAGTAAAATTTTACTACCGTGCTTGGGGCGGTAGTACGGTGCTTGAAGTCACAAAAATGGCCAAAAATAGTTCTCTACTCCTTAGGTGGGGGAAAAACTTGTTCAAGCCAAGAGAAAACAAAACACGGAAACAAGAAAGACACACCGAAAGAAAGAGAAACAACACAAAGACTCCAGGGGGGAGGGCGGTGGCCTAGGCCACCAATGTTGGAGACAAATGGTATGACACCGCGAAGAATTATCCTTGGGTTCATGACCATATCTCGTCTTTGAAGCACAAGTGCCATTTGGTGATGGCCAAAGTGAAAGACTTGATCGATTTATGCATAATGGGGGGATGGAAAGTTCATTGAGAGAACAACACTCCCCCTATGTCCATGCCTACATCTAGAGCAAGATGTAATGTAGAGTGAGGTGCAACGTGCCTAGTTTCAATCCACGTTACTTGAATCAATGATATTTAGCTCATGCCTTAACTCCCGGAACCTTGATTCATCTAGGGGCTTAGTGAAAATATCTGCAAGTTGCTCTTCAGTGTTGATGAAGTGAATCTCAATATCACCTAGCTTGATATGTTCACGAATGAAGTGATGGCGAATATCAATGTGCTTGGTCTTGCTGTGTTGAACCAGATTGAGAGAAATCTTGATAGCACTTTGATTGTCACATAGGAGAGGCACTTTGTCACAGATGACCCCGTAGTCCTTTAAAGTTTGCCTCATCCATAGCAACTGGGCACAACAACTTGCACCTGCTACATACTCAGCTTCGGTGGAGGATAGTGATACACAATTCTGCTTCTTTGAAGACCAACTTACCAGTGAACGACCAAGGAATTGGCATCCTCCAGAGGTTGACTTCCTCTCCACACAGTCGCCTGCCCAATATGAGTCAGAATAGCCCACTAGGTTAAAGTTTGCTCCTTTGGGATACCATAGACCAAAGTTTGGGGTATGAGCCAAATATCGAAAGATTCGTTTGATAGCCATGTAATGACATTCCTTTGGTGCGGATTGAAACCGTGCACAAATCCCTACACTCAACATGATATCAGGTCTAGATGCACAAAGATAAAGGAGGGATCCAATCATGGAGCGATATACCTTTTGATCCACTTCTTTACCATTGGGATCACTGTCAAGCTTGCATCGTGTTGGCATGGGAAACTTGACCGGCTTGACATCCTCTAGCTCAAACCTCTTGAGCATGTCTTGAGTGTACTTGGCTTGTTTAATGAAAGTCCCTTCTAAGCCTTGTTTGATCTCGAACCCGAGGAAGAACTTCAACTCACCCATCATAGACATCTCAAATTTCTCGGTCATCAGTGCAGCAAATTCTTCATTGAAAGATTCGTTAGGAGAACCAAAAATGATGTCATCAACATATAGTTGGCATATGAACAAATCCCCTTTGACCCTCTTAGTAAAAAGAGTGGGATCAATCTTCCCAATTTCAAACCCATGATCTTGTAATAACTCAGTAAGATACTCATACCACGCACGTGGGGCTTGTTTAAGGCCATATAGTGCCTTATTAAGTTTGTACACATGATTGGGGAGCTTGGGATGTTCGAACCCCGGGGGTTGTTTGACATATACCAACTCATTTAAAGGACCATTAAGAAAGGCACTTTTCACATCCATTTGTTGTAATTTGAAATTACGATGAGAAGAAAATGCAAGCATCATGCGAATAGATTCTAAACGAGCAACAGGGGCAAATGTTTCACCGTAGTCGATACCCTCGACTTGGGAGTAGCCTTGAGCCACCAATCTTGCCTTGTTTCGAATCACAATCCCATTGGCATCTTGCTTGTTTTTGAAGATCCATTTGGTCCCGATGAAATTATGTTCCTCCTTTGGCCTTGGCACTAAATCCCAGACTTGATTGCGCTCAAAATTGTTGAGTTATTCATGCATGGCCATAAGCCAATCCTCATCATCGAGCGCTTCCTGTACCTGTTGAGGTTCACAATACGAAACAAACGCGTGATGCTCACAATAATTCCAAATTTGTTGACGAGTGGATACTCCCTTTTTCAAACTACCAAGTACATTCTTCATAAGATGTGACTTGACTCTCAGCTTGTTCGCAATCTTGGCTGCGCGACGCCCCAGGAGTTCTTCATTGGATAACTGGGGAACATCGACTTGATTGCTTTGCGTGCCCTTGCGTTTTGATCCTCCCTTGGCACCAGTATCCCTTTTAGGCGCCACAGAAGGGAATTGATAGACAACATCCTGATCAACTTGATCTTCGACTTGAGCAGGTTCACTAGTTTGTCCTTGTTCTTGTGGTTGCTCTTGATCTTGATCTTGTGCTTCTATTTGGTCTGGATCATGTGGTTGCACTTGATCTTGATCTTGAGCCGGTTCGGAACCTTGGGTGAGTGCTTGTACTTCATGGGGCACGTCACCACCTTTAGGCACTTGGTTTTGATCTTGAGCTTGTTCAACTTGTTGAGGGTCTTCTCTTTGTTCATCGGAAGCGTGTGGGACTTGTGAGGATGATGGCTCCACTTGAGTAGAGCATTGTCCTTCTCCTTCGGCCACAAGGGGTTCCTCAATGGGGAGTATTTGACCAATCCCCATTCTTCTTATGGCTTGGGGAGGAATTTCATCACCTACATCACAAAGACCACTTTGCTCCACGTGGGAGCCATTATTTTCATCAAACTCCAGGTTACACGTCTCCTCAATGAGTCCGGCGGACTTGTTGAGGACACGGTAAGCATGAGAGTTTGTAGCATAACCAACAAAGATGCCCTCATGTGCTCTAGAATCAAATTTAGCTAAACGTGCACCTTTCTTGAGAATGAAACACTTACACCCGAATACCCGGAAGTACTTGAGATTGGGTTTGTTTCCGGTGAGAATCTCATATCGGGTCTTGTTCAAGCCTTTGCGGATATAGAGCCGATTTGACGCATGACATGCTGTGTTGATGTCTTCGGCCCAAAAGTTATATGGAGATTTGTATTCCGCCATCATTGCTCTTGCAGCGTCCATCAGTGTCGGTTCTTCCTTTCCGCCACACCATTTTGTTGAGGGGTGTATGGTGCCGAATTTTAATGTTTTATTCCCTCATCACCTAGAAACTCATCCAAGGTGTAGTTCTTGAACTCGGTGTCGTTGTCACTTCTGATCATCAAAATCTTTGCTTCATGTTTACGTTGAGCTTCATTAGCAAAGTTGATAATAGTCTGTTGAGTCTCACTCTTCCTCTTGAAGAAATATACCCAAGTGTATCTTGAGTAATCATCAACAATCACCAAGCAGTACTTTCTGCCCTCAAGACTATCAAATGATGGGGGACTGAAGAGATCCATATGAAGGATCTCCAACGGTCTCTTAGTGTAAATGAGAGTCGTTGGACGATGAGAAGTTTCATGGATTTTTCCTTCAATGCAGGCACTACAAGCACGATCTCTGGCAAAACTCACATTTGTTAGTCCACGAATATGGTCCCCTTTAAGGAGACTTTGCAAAGATCTCATATTGACATGGGCTAGTCGGCGATGCCAAAGCCAGCCCACATCAACTTTAGCCATTAGACATGTCACAGTCTTAGTGGGTCGCTTTGAAAAGTTCACCACAGAGAGACCATTTTCGACATGTCCAACATAGGCTACTTTAAGAGTCTTGCTCCACAAAAGGACCACAGTATCAAGATTAAAGAATGTGGAGAAGCCCATGATTGCAAGTTGACGAACCGAAAGTAAATTATAAGCAAGGGACTCAACAAGCATGACCTTCTCAATAGATAACTCTTGAGAGATGACCACCTTACCAAATCCCAATACCTTTGACAATGATGCATTGAAGAATTGGACATGGGTGGGCATAGACGGGGAAGGATGCACATCCACCACTAAGTCCTTGTTTCCGGTCATATGATTTGTTGCTCCACTATCGAGCAACCATGACACCCCTCCGGAAGCAAACTCCTGCAATAGATCAAGGCTTGGTTTTAGGTACACATTTTTGAATGGGTCCTTTAATGTTAGATACAAGGGTCTTAGGAACCCAAATAGCACATTCAATGTACTCATAGTAAGAACCAATAAATCTGGCATAAACATGCCCATCACCAGCACGACATAAAACATAGGAAGGATTTAGTTTGCCGGCCGTGTTGGTAGGAATGGTTTTGCCCTTCTTGATGCTCCGGTTTTCCACCTTGTTCCTGTTCACCTCATGAGTCCTTTCACCCTCTTTGAAAAAGATGTCCATGAGGGTGGGGGATCTGTTGTTCCTGTTCTTTCCTTTTCTTTTAGACTTAGATGTAAGTCCAAGCCCCTCCTTTCCTACCACACCCTTTTGATTGCTCAAAAGGTCGTTCAGGCTCTTCTTGCCTTGGATGCATGACACAAGGCCCTTCTCAAGTTTATCCTTCAACTTGGCATTTTCCTCCACAAGATGTACATGCTCACAACAAGGGTTAGTTGTACAAGCATTATCAATTAAAACAAAAGGAGGACAAGTAGAGATTTCCTTGGTAAGCTTTGCTTGAAGTTGATCATGAGACTCTGTCAGGGAGAAATTACTACCTTCCAAGACCTTGTGAGCCTTGTCAATTGTGTCAAACTCCATTTTGAGTCTGTCATGGTCAACCCCAAGAGCATCCTTTTCAGACTTAAGCATACGAGTAAGAACAGTAGCATGATCTAGTTTATTTTGCAATTTAGCGCAGTCATCGTTGTATGACTCCTCAGGAGCCAAACGAAGAGTGCGCTCTGTTTCTAGAGCAATAGAAAGTTCAGCAATCTCATCGGCATAGTCACGACTATGACCTTGCATCTCGGAGATGGTCTCCTCATGAGACTCGATGAGGTCATTAGCCTCACCCAATTGTTCCAAAAGGGCAACAAAGTGCCTCTTGGTTTCTCCTTTGATAGTACACAGAAATTTGTCAAGATCATGTTCATTAAGTTCCACAACATCACTATCATCAACACAATTCAACAATGAGGGATCACTAGTGATGTTGGTCTTAATGCTGGGTGTTACCTGAGTGATACCTTTAGCCATGAGGCACTTGGCGATGTGATTATCGTTGGGTGCATTGAAGAGGGACACCTTCTTGGAAGAAGGAGTGGCAATGGCTACAGTCGCAGTTGCCACCATATCATCATCATCATCATCATCATCGGAGGGGTACTCTTCAAGTGCCACCATACCCTTTGGATGGGGTTTCTTGACAAAGTTGTTCTTGCTTGGGAATGACTTTGTTTTGTCCTTGCGAATGAGCTTGCCTCCGTTGTCTTCCCTCTTCTCATAAGGACATTCCGCCCCGAAATGGCTCACATTACCATAGTTATAGCATGTCCTCACTCGTTGCTTGGGTTTGAACCCACTTGAGTTGTTCTTGGTGAAGTTGGGTCTTGAGTTCCTCTTGTTGCCCTAGAATTGCCTCGACGCAAGAGCCATGTGCTCGTGATAAGCATACTTAGTGTCTTCAGGGCAGCTCTCCTCTTCTTCATCCTCCTCTTCTTCTTCAGAAGCAGCCTTTGCCTTCAAAGCAAGGTTAGGTGAAGCTGTCTTTGACCGAACTCGAGCAAGTGCATTGTCAGCGGTCTCGTTCATGATTGACATTGCAATGAATTCATCCAACACCTCACTGGAAGACAACGAGTGAAAATCTGGTCGTTGGGGAATGACTGATGACATGGCTTTATTGAAAGGCATGATGGCCTTAAGAAACTTGCTCTTGACCCATGTGTCATCCACATCCTTGCTCCCATGATCCTTGAGAGCAACAGCAATAGCAGTCACCCTCCGATAGAGATCACGTGGGTCCTCATCTTCCTTCATTACAAACTCATCAGCCTGATCAAGTACCACTTCATAGTTTGACTGTTGAATGCTAGATCTTCCCTTGTATAGCACCATAATGTGCTCCCAACAGTCCTTGGCCAGAGAGAAAGGGCGCAAGTGAGGAAGATCTTCAGGTGGTACTGCGGACTGTAGAATAAACAATGCAGAGTGATTATATTGATTGTCCGCTTCTTCTCTTGGAGTGAGGTTGCTTGGGTCATGAGGATAGTAGCCTTGCTCGACGATTCTCCATAAGTTTGTTGAGCTGTGATTCAAATGAGACTTAATAGAAAACACCCAGTTAGCAAAATCACCCTTAACAAGCTTAGGAGGAGGACCAATAGGATTAAGACGCGGTGTGGAAACAGGTCCTCCATAGACCATGGGAGGTGAACCGAGGCATAGGTTCCAGTCCCATCCTTTTCGAGAGGTGAGGAAGGTCGCATACCTTTAGCCGCTTCCTTAGAGGAATTGGCCTCCGAATTGGTGATGGTGGGTTTAACCACTAACGCCGGTTCGGGTGGACTTTTAATTCCCTCAATTAACTCTTTAAGCATGGTCTTGACTTCATTCGTCAAGGACGTCTTGAGAGCGGCCATAGCCGTATTCAAGTCGTCCCTTGTGACCAAAGTCAAGTCCATGGCCTCGGGTTGCCCATGGGGAACTCCCTCTTCGCCTTCCATACTCTTCGGGTGGTGAAACCCTTAATAAAGAGACGTGGCTCTGATACCAATTGAAAGGATCGATATGGTTGACTAGAGGAGAGGGGGGGTGTATAGGCAACTACCAATTTTTAGCTTTTCTAAATAAATACGGAGTAGCAATCATAAAGGTTCACTAACATGGCACTAGAAGGACAACCTATATGATGCTACGTAGTAACGAGTAATGAAGCACATAGGAGATACTCTACAACACCAACATATACAAAGTAAAGGTAAGAGATAACCACAAGTGGAACCGATGAAGACGAGGATGTGTTACCGAAGTTCCTTCCCTTTGACAGGATATATGTCTCCGTTGGAGCGGTGTGGAGGCACAATGCTCCCCCAATAAGCCACTAGGGCCACCGTATTCTCCTCACGCCCTCGCACAATGCAAGGTACCGTGATTCCACTATAGGTGCTCTTGAAGGCGGCGACCGAACCTTTACAGACAAGGTTGGGGCAATCTCCACACAAACCTTGGAGGCTCCCAACAAGACCACGGAGCTTCACCACAATGGAATGTGGCTCCGAGGTGACTTCAACCGTCTAGGGTGCTCAAACACCCAAGAGTAACAAGATCTGCAAGGGATTAGTAGGGGGAATCAAATATCCTTTGGTGGAAGTGTGGATCAAGGCCTTCTCAAGGAATCCCTAGAAAATCAACGAGGTTGATTGGCTAGGAAGAGAGATCGGGCTAAAATGAGCTTGTGGAGCAACAATGGAGCTTAGAGAGGTTAAAGGTAGGCTCAAGGAAGAAGGAGATGCCTTTATATAGTAGGTGGGGCAGATCCAAGCATTACCAACCTACCACATAAGTGCACGAGCGGTACTACCACTTCCCAGAGCGGTACTACCGCTCCTGGGAGCGGTACTATTGCTCAGCTCCTCACCAACCACGGTAGTACCGGGGGCTACTACCCCGCCACCCCCTCCGTGGGAAAGTATGCGAGAAAAGGCCCGTCAGTGCGGTAGTAAAATAATACTACCGCACTGAGGGTTGTAGTACCGCCCCTTGGAGCGGTAGTAAAAAACTACTACCGTTCTTCGGGTGGTAGTACCGCTCCTGGAGCGGTAGTAAAAGTTTTCTACCGCACCGCTGGTACAACGGTACTACCGCTTACCCTTTTTCACATAGGCAAGGAAAACACAATGGTGCTCCATTGAGGCTAAAATATGGGTGGGTGCATGAGGTGTGTGCGTGAGGATTCCACCCAAACCTTTCCGACGCGGACCCCCTCTTGGTAAGAAGACTTTCATATGACTAAAACTAGGAAGAGAAATGTAGAAGAAAATCCGTCTTCGAGATCCTCCGAGGGGCGTCGAGTCATCTTGTGACTAGAGGAGAATATTCTGAAATGCTCAGGACACAAGATTAGTCCGCACAACAATTGTCATCAATCACTAAAACCACTTAGGAGAAATATGCCCTAACAAGTCAGATGGCTCCGAAGTTTCATGGTGTGCGACAGAAGAGGACTAAGTACTATGCAACCATCACGAAGGACAATGTCGTCCACCAGCTTGGACACTGGGATACCCTAGAGTTAGCGACGTGCGCGTACGATGCAAAGGCGGTTGAGTATCATATGGAAAAAAACGATTCTCAGCTTACCTGATTGCAATGAGTACGCACAGATCCTCGCGCCGAAGAACATAAGGATATGCACTAGGATTGAGGAGAAGGATAACCTCTAGGTCGAGCAACAGTTGTTCGACCCATTAGTGATGGAGCTTGCAAGAGATGAGAACCTCTTAGAGACCAAAAAGATGATGCTCCTTCAGTATGCCGTGAGGAAGAGTGCATATGAGGATCCCGTTGATTGGGATAACCTTGGGCACATGACGACGAGGAGGAGGAGGCGCAACCGCTACATCATCGTCGTAGGAATGACCATAAGGCGGTCCCCTCTAGCCAGTAGCTTGCTAGATGTGGACGTAGCACTATATAGCTAGCTATTTCATATATGAATTGACTGTTTAACTTTATATATGTTATTATATGTTTGAACCATGCACTATTTGTAGAATTGCTTAATTACTACTATATGTTATATTTTGATGTGTTAGTTATTTTGTTTAATGATCTACTCTTACTTTGATCAACGATATTGACAACAGTAAATGGATGCCCCGTGTAATAACTATGGTGCTTTGAGATGCGAGAAGGATAGGATGTTCTTCATCGATCTTCCGAAAGACTTCATCACTAAGTCGGTATATATATGATTTAGTTCAACATGTTCTGGTCGAGTTCCATATGGTATGGTTGTGGCCGAAATTGTCTAACTAGTTATTTTTTCAATTTTACTCAGATCAACCCTTGCGAGCAATGCATGACTTCTTAGAGAAGTTTTGAGTTCCGCTTGATGCAACCATCATATTCCAATGCACCCTCATGAAGATGCTCACAACCCAATGATTCAATTGTCTTGTCACCAATGAGCCAACTCGCACCTATTTTGGTTGCCCTAGTTGCACAACTCTTGCAACTGCTTACAAGATGGAAGCTGGGGAGAGAGCCACGTTCTGCCTTGACTATGGTCGTGACAAGATCATGGTCTACTACAAGCCTGCTAGCAGCGATGATGATGGTCCACTTACTCTAGACTATGATCTCGACTCCGCCCATTGTAATGTCGAGTTAGCTAGCTAGTAGGCTTACAGTTGCCACATGTTGTTTTGTTGAACTTGTGTACTTGTGTTATTTGCCTACTTTGAAAATTTTCTGAATAATGTCAAATAAATGGGTACCATTGAACTTAGATTCTCGTATTTCAATTGTACTGTTTAATTGTTGTTCTCAACTTTGATTATGCTGTCATTTTGGTTTGATCGTGTTGTCGAACAAATTTGGTTTAAATCTAGAAATGAAATTGTTGGCGTCGCACTAACATGTAATGCTAGTACTAACATAAATTAGTGCTAGCCTTGGCTACTCGTCACACCATAAACATGTGAAATACTGGTGGCGTTGTGGCAAACGCCCACTACTGGAATCAAGGAATTTGCAATCAACCAGTTCTTTGCCATTTGCTGGCTGATGGCAAAGAGCCTCTTTGCCGTGAGCTACCATAAAACAGACAACAAAGATTTGGCTGAAGGCAAAGAAAGTGTTTGCCATGAGCCAAATTTTTGTCATCTGCTAGCGGGCGACACGGAAGGTGCAGGCGGATGGAAATGGGCCCAAGCACCACCCCCTCACTTTGCCGTATCCCAACGAACGGCCATGGGGATGCCCTAACGACCGACGTCACCCCCTCCCCCACCCCCCTCTTTGCCGTCTGTCGCCTCCCGTTTGCCGTTTGCTAGCGGACGACAAAGCAGATGCCCTATAACTGTTGGAAATATGCCCTAGAGGGAATGATAAAATAGTTATTATTATATTTCCTGTTTCAAGATAATCATTTATTGTCCATGCTATAATTGTATTGAATGAAAACATAGATACATGTGTGGATACATAGACAAAACAATGTCCCTAGCAAGCCTCTAGTTGGCTAGCCAGTTGATCAAGGATAGTCAAGGTTTTCTGACTATATGCAAGTGTTGTCAGTTGATAACTGGATCACATCATTAGGAGAATCATGTAATGGACTAGACCCAAACTGTGAACGTGGAATGTGATTGTTTCATTTTGTTGCTATTGTTTTCTGCGTGTCAAGTATTTATTCCTATGACCATGAGATCATATAACTCATTGGCACCGGAGGAATACCTTGTGTGTATCAAATGTCGCAACGTAACTCGGTGACTATAAAGGTGCTCTACACGTATCTCCAAAGGTGTCCGTTGAGTTAGTATGGATTAAGACTGGGATTTGTCACTCTCTGTGATGGAGAGGTATCTCGGGGCCCACTCGGTAATACAACATCACACACAAGCCTTGCAAGCAATGTGACTAAGTGTACGTCACGTGATCTTTTATTACAGAACGAGTAAAGAGACTTGCCGGTAACGAGATTAAAATAGGTATGCGGATACCGACGATCGAATCTCGGGCAAGTAACGTACCGAAGGACAAAGGGAATGACATACGGGATTATATGAATCCTTGGCACTGAGGTTCAACCGACAAGATCTTCGGAGAATATGTAGGATCCAATATGGGCATCCAGGTCCTGCTATTGTATATTGGCCGAGGAGTACCTTGGGTCATGTCTACATAGTTCTCGAACCCGCACGGTCTGCACACTTAAGGTTCGATGATGTTTTAGTATAGTTGAGTTATATCTGTGCTTACCGAATGTTGTTCGGAGTCCTGATGAGATCACAGACATCACGAGGGTTTCCGAAATGGTCCAGAAATGAAGATTGATATATAGGATGGTTTTATTTGGTCAACGAAAAGTTTCGGGCATTTCTGACAATGTACCTCATACGTCTCCAACGTATCTATAATTTTTGATGGTTTCATGCTATTATCTTGTCAAACTTTGGATGTTTTGCATGCCTTTTATATATTTTTTGGGACTAACTTATTAACTCGGTGCCAAGAGCCAATTCTTGTTTTTTCCATGTTTTTGACCCCTTCCAGAGGAGGATTTTGAACGGAGTCCAAACGGAATGAAACTACCAAAAAGATTTTTTCCGGAAGAGAAAAAGATTGGGAAGCCGGAGAATCAAGGCAGGGGGCCACCAGGGACCACACAAGCCCTCATGGCGCGGCCAGGGGCCCCGCCCCCCCTGGCTTGTGGGCTCCCTGAGCCTCCTTTTCCCTAGGTTTTGCACCTATATATTCCCTAAAATCCCATAAAAATCAGGAAATCATCGAAGGTACTTTTCCGCCGCCGCAAGCTTTTGTCTCCGCAAGATCCCATCTCGGGTACGTTCTGGTGCCCTGCCGGAGGGGGGATTCGGATACGGAGGGCTTCTTCATCAACACCATGACCTCTTCGATGATGCGTCAGTAGTTCACCATAGACCTATGGGTCCATAGCTAGTTACTAGATGTCTTCTTCTCTCTCTTGGATCTTCAATACAAAGTTCTCCATGATCTTCATGGAGATCTATCTGATGTAATCTTCTTTTGTGGTGTGTTTGTCGAGATCCAATGAATTGTGGATTTATGATCAGATTATCTTTGAATCTTATTTGAGTTTCTTCTGATCTCTCTTATGCATGATTTCTTATCCTTGTAATTCTCTTTGAGTTGTGGGTTTGGTTTGGCCAACTAGATCTATGATTCTTGCAATGGGAGAAGTGCTTGGTTTTGGGTTCATACCGTGCGGTGACCTCACTCAGTGACAGAAGGGGTAGCAAGGCACGCATCATGTTGTTGCCTTCAAGGGTAAAAAGATGGGGTTTTCATCATTGGTTTGAGTTTATGCCTCTACATCATGTCATCTTGCTTAAGGCGTTACTTTATTCATCATGAACTCAATACACTAGATGCATGCTGGATAGCGGTCGATGTGTGGAGTAATAGTAGTAGATGCAGAAAGTATCGGTCTACTTGTCTCGGACGTGATGCCTATATGTATGATCATTGCCTTAGATATCGTCATGACTTTGCGCGGTTCTATCAATTGCTCGACAGTAATTTGTTCACCCATCGTGATATTTGCTATTTTGAGAGAAGCCTCTAGTGAACACTATGGCCCCCGGGTCTACTCTACACCATATGTTCAGCCTTACACTTTTTCTTCGTTGCACTTTCCGCCTTCAGATCTCACTTTGCAATCAATCTTGAAGGGATTGACAACCCCTTTATAGCGTTGGGTGCACGCTCTTTTGTGTTTGCGCAGGTACTCTAGAAGGCGGACGGGGAAGGACTTTTGTTGCCGTAGCAGAAGAATTTCTGGCGCCGATGCCGGGGAGGATCAAGTCAAGAACTCATCCAAGTAGGTGTCGCAAACTCATCTCTTGCATTTACTTTGTTTGCCAGTTGCCTCTCGTTTTCCTCTCCCCCACTTCACAATTTGCCTTTTTCGTTTGCCTTTTTCATTTGCCTTTTCGTTCGCCCTTTTTCTCGCTTGCTCTTTGTTCGCTTGTGTGCTTGCTTGCTTGTTGAAATCACCATGAATGAAAACACCAAACTTTGTGACTTCTCGAATACTAATAATAATGATTTTATTAGTACTCCGATTGCTCCCGCCACTAGTGCGGAGTCATACGAAATCAATGCCGCTTTGCTGAATCTTGTTATGAAAGAGCAATTCTCCGGCCTTCCTAGTGAAGATGCCACATCCCATCTCAATACCTTCATTGAGCTTTGCGATATGAAAAAGAAGAAAGATGTGGATAATGACGTGATTAAATTGAAGCCTTTTCCTTCCTCATTGCGAGATCGCGCAAAAACTTGGTTTTCTTCTTTGCCCAAAAATAGTATCGATTCTTGGGATAAGTGCAAAGATGCTTATATATCCAAGTATTTTCCGCCGGCTAAGATCATCTCTCTCCGTAATGATATCATGAATTTCAAGCAACTTGATCATGAACATGTTGCACAATCTTGGGAGAGAATGAAATTGATGATTAGAAATTGTTCCGCTCATGGCTTGAGTCTTTGGATGATTATACAAATCTTCTATGGTGGCTTGAATTTCGCTTCTAGAAATATCTTGGACTCCGCCTTAGATGGAATGTTCATGGAATTCACGTTAGGGGAAGCAACAAAGCTCCTAGACAACATCATGACGAACTACTCTCAGTGGCGCACTGAAAGGACACCTACTAGTAAGAAGGTACCCGCTATAGAAGAAATTAACTCGTTGAGTGCTAAGATGGATGACTTAATGGATTTGGTTGCTAGTAGAAGTGCTCCTTTAGATCCTATTGATATGCCCTTGTCTTCCTTGATTGAGAGTAGCAACGCTAGCTTGGACGTTAATTTTGTTGGTAGGAATAATTTTGGCAACAACAATGCTTTTAGAGGAAACTATGTTCCTAGGCCTTTTCCTAGTAACACCTCTAATAACTTTGGCAACTCCTACAACAATACTCATGGAAATTACAATAGATTACCCTATGATCTAGAGAGTAATATCAAAGAGTTTATCAACTCGCAAAAGATTTTCAATGCGTCCATAGAGGAAAAACTACTCAAAATTGACGATTTGGCTAAGAGCGTTTATAGAATGTCTAGTGATGTTGATGCTTTGAAAGTTAGATGTGCTCCTCCCAAGATCAATATGGATGAAATTTGAAAGCTATGCGTGTTTCCATGATTGAGAGCAAAGAAAGAACCACCCAAATTCATGCTAGACATGAATGGCTTAAAAAGGCGTGTTCTCGTGATAAGAATCACGAATATCTTGAAGTGCTTGGTGTGACTCCCATTGAATCTTTGTTTTCTTGTGACAAACCTAATGATTATGGGGCTGGATATGAATCCACTTTGGTTGAAAAGTGCCCCAATGATTCGGAGTCCATCTATCTTGATGCTAAAAGCATTGAAAGTGTAGTAGAAGATATTAAAACTTTGAGTAGTAATGAAATTACTACCATGGATTTCAAGGAATTCAACTATGATAGTTTCTCCTTGATTGAATGCATTTCCTTGATGCAATCCATGTTAAACTCTCCACACGCTTATAGCCAAAACAAGGCCTTTACTGATCATATCGTCGAAGCTATGATAAAATCTCTTGAAGAGAAACTGGAATTGGAAGTCTCTATACCTAGAAAGCTTCATGATGAGTGGGAACCTACCATCAAAATCAAAATGAAAACTATGAATGCAATGCTTTGTGTGATTGGGGTGCTAGTGTTTCCGCGATTCCAAAGTCTTTATGTGATGTTCTGGGTTTTAATGAGATTGAAGAGTGTTCTCTTAATTTTCATCTTGCGGATTGTACTGTCAAGAAACCCATGGGAAGGATCAATGATGTTCTTATTATTGCAAATAGGAACTATGTACCCGTGGATTTCATTGTGCTTGACATTGATTGCAATCCTACATGCCCTATTATTCTTGGTAGACCTTTCCTAAGGACTATCGATGCTATCATCGATATGAAGGAAGGGAATATTAGATTTCAATTTCCCTTAAAGAAGGGCATGGAGCACTTTACTAGAAAGAAAATAAGATTGCCTTATGAGTCCATGATGAGGTCTACTTATGGTTTGAGCACCAAAGACGGCGATACGTGATTCTATCGCTTTTAGGCATAGCTAAGGGCGTTAAACAATAGCGCTTGTTGGGAGGCAACCCAATTAATTTATATTTTTTATTTCTATTTTGTTGTGTCCACACCATCATAATGGTGTTGTGGTTGTGTTTTTTCGTGTTTCTTTTTGTGTTTGAGCCAAGCAAAACCTTTATGACTAGTCTTGGTGATGGTTGTTTGATCCTGCTGGAAAAAGACAGAAACTTTTCGCTCACGAGATGATTTTTCATTTTTTTTCAAAAAGAGATTTTGAGTTGATTATTTTTGCTGCTGGTTGATATGCCTTTTGTCCAGGCAGTCGTAATTTTTAAGAATTTTTGAGGTACCAGAAGTATACGAAGTATACATATTGCTACAGACTGGTCTATTTTTGACAAATTCTATTTTTGTTGAGTTGGTTGCTTGTTTTGGTGAAACTATGGTTAGTATCTGGGGGTACTAGCCATGGAAAAGTGAGAATACAGTAGCCCAAAACCAATATAGATAGAATTCAAGTTTGCTACAGTACCAAAAGAGGTGGTAGTTTGTTTTCTTGTGCTAATGTTATCACAAATTTCTGTTTAACTTTTGTGTTGTGAAGTTTTCAAGTTTTGGGTGATGTTCTCATGGACAAAGAGATAAGGAGTGGAAAGAGATCAAGCTTGGAGATGCCCAAGGCATCCCAAGCCAAATTCAAGGACACCAAAAATCGTAAGCTTGGGGATGCCCCGGGAAGGCATCCCCTCTTTCGTCTCCAATCCATCGGTAATATTACTTGGAGCTATATTTTTATTCACCACATGATATGTGTTTTGCTTGGAGCGTCTTGTATCCTAGGATTATTTTCTTTTTGTTGTCACAATCACCCTTGCTGCACACCTTTTTGAGAAAGAGATACATGCACTCATCGTGATTTTGCTAGAATGCTCATAGTGCTTCACTTATATCTTTTGAGCTAGATAATTTTGCTCTATGTGCTTCACTTATATCTTTTAGAGCACGACGGTGCGTGACTTGGTAGTTGGCTTATGCTATGAAAGTAGTCCCAAAGGTGATAGGTACCCAAAGAGGATACAAAAACCTCCATCTTCATATGCATTGAGTAGAAAGAGAAGTCTTGATTCCTCTCAATTAGTTTAGAGACGTGGATTTGGTAATATTAAGAGCTATGTTAGTAGGGTGTTGTGAATCTAGAAATACTTGTGTTGAAGTTAGTGATTCCCGTAGCATGCACGTATGGTGAACTGCTATGTTAGGAAGTAAGAGCATAATTGATCTATTGATTGTCATCCTTTGTGTTGAGGTCGGGATAACGTGATGGTTAACACCTACCAACCCTTCCCCTAGGAGTATGCGTTTAGCACTTTGTTTCGATTACTAATAAAAACTTTCCTAACAAGTATGTGAGTTCTTCATGACTAATGTGAGTCCATGGTATAGATGCACTTTCACCTTCCACCTTTGCTAGCCTCTCTAGTGCCGCACAACTTTCGCCGGTGCACAAACCCACCATATGCCTTCCTCAAAGCAGCCACCATACCTACCTACTATGGCATTTTCATAGCCATTCCGAGATATATTGCCATGCAACTCCCACCGTTTCGTCTATTGACTTGTGCCGTCACTCTCATATTGCCATTGCATGATCGTAAGATAGCTAGCGAGATGGCAATATGGAAGTGGTGGCACATGTCATGAGACGGAACGGTGGTAGTTGCATGGAAATATATCTCGGAATGACTATGAAAGTGCCATAATAGGTAGGTATGGTGGCTGTTTTGAGGGAGGTTATATGGTGGGTGTAATGCACCTGCGAAAGTTGCGCGGTACTAGAGAGGCTAGCAATGGTGGAAGGGTGAGAGTGCGTATAATCCATGGACTCAACATTAGTCATAAAGAACTCACGTACTTATTGCAAAAGTCTATTAGTCATCGAAACAAGGTACTACACGCATGCTCCTAGGGGAAAGGTTGGTAGGAGTTAACCATCGCGCGATCCCGACCTCCACACAAAGGATGACAATCAATAAATAAATCATGCTCCGACTTCATCACATAACGGTTCACCATACGTGCATGCTACAGGAATCACAAACCTTAACAAGTATTTAAAAATACACAATTACTCACTAGCATGACTCTAATATCACATATTCATGTCGCAAAACTTTTGCAAGGAATCAAACATATCATATTCAGTGATATACAAGTTTTATGTAGGATTTGATGACTAACCATGTGAATGTCCAACTCCTGTTAACTCTCTAAATAGGTATAAGTGAAGCATGAGAGTTTAATTCTTTCTACAAAAGAAATGCCCTGCTCTAACAAATATAAGTGAAGCAAAAAAGCATTCTACAAATGGCGGTTTTCTATGTGTAGGGAAACAGGCAATCCAAACTTCAAAAGATATAAGTTAAGCACAAGAAGCATTCTATAAAGCCAACCAAGGACTATCTCATACCAGCATGGTGCATAAAATAAAAAGGAAAAATAAACACAAAAGATGCTCCAAGCATTTGCACATATCATGTGACGAATTAAAATATAGCTCCGAGTAAAATTACCGATAGATTGTAGACGAAAGAGGGGATGCCTTCCGGGGCATACCCAAGCTTAGACGCTTGAGTCTTTCTTGAATATTACCTTGGGGTGCCTCGGGCATCCCCAAGCTTAGGCTCTTGCCTCTCCTTATTTCTTCATCCATCATGCTCTCACCCAAAACTTGAAAACTTCAATCACACAAAACTCAACAAAACTTTGTGAGATCTGTTAGTATAATAAAATAAATCACCACTTCAAGTACTGTTGTGAACTCATTCTATATTCATATTATCATTATATCTACTGTAATCCAACTTCACCATGGTTAATACCCCCCGATACTACCCATAGATTCATCAAAATAAGAGAACAATGCATAGAAAACAGAATCTGTCAAAACAGAACAGTCTGTAGCAATCTGTATATTCTGTATACTTCTGATATCTCAAAAAAATCTGAAACATTACGAACGTATGTAAAATTTGCATATAAATCAGCAGCAAAAGGAATCAACTCAAAATCTCTTCCAGAATAAAAATGAAAATTAATTTCGTGAGCAGAAAGTATCTGTCTTTTCTCAGCGTGATCAAACAACTATCACCCAAACTAATCGTAAAGGCTTTACTTGGCACATTATTTTTAAAAACACAAAGGAATTGTACAAGGGGATAATTATTTTTGTGAGAAACTTCCATGAAAAATTCTACATTGTTTCCATGAGCATGAACACAAGTGTTCAAGGTCGACCCTCACTTCCGCAATGCATCACCTTTCAATCGCTTCTCTTTTTGAAAAAGTTTTAAGTTCCCCTCTATATATTTTTGTTTTTAAACTAAATAAAATCACTCAACAGAAATAAATGACTCTCTAAAACTTCCGGGTTGTCTCCCAGGCAGCGCTTTCTTTAAAGCCGTTAAGCTAGGCATAAAGTGCTCAAGTAATGGATCCACCCGGATCCCAAGGTATATCAAAGCCAATTTTAATTAGCAATGATTTGAAATTTAGTAGTGAGCACAAGGTAACATATATCAAGCAATGAAGAAGTCTAACTCTCTTCCTATGCATTGGCATGTCATAAAAGAACAATTCATGCACACTAAGTAAAGGCCAATACATAGCATAAGCAGTTTCTTGCAATTTTATCGTATTGGAAACATAGAGAGGTGGAGATGTAGTTCCTCTCTCATAATAACTGCAAGTAGGAGCAGCAAGCACATGCATATTATATTCATCAAAATCATCATGTTTAACATAAGGGACTATAGCTAGCTCATCTTCATAAGCATCATTCATATTGGCAACATGGCCACAAGCATAACATGCATCAAGTTCATCAAAAAGGGATATTTCAAACGAATCCAAGGGATCATAGCATTCATCCTTCGGTAAGAGCGAAGGGAAATTAAATATTGTAGGAGTAGAAGAGTTACTCTCATTAGAAGGTGGACACGGGTAGCTAGTCCGCTCTTCCTCCTTTTGTTCTTCGCTCTCCTCTTCATCTTTTTCATCTAATGAGCTCACAATTTCAGCATTTTCTTCTTCCATAGTTTCCTGCAAAATAATAATCTCTTCTTGGGCAGCAGAGGATTTCTCCTTAAATCGTTCAATATGGGCATTATCTTCATAATTAGTATAAAAATAACAAAGCATAGTCAAATTTTCATATAGGTAATGAGCATCATCATTATCATTACACCTTTTAAACAGAGCCTCAATTTCATAAGCACCCATAAAAGCAACAAACTCTTCTATTTGATCCACATCATAGTAATCATATATGCCATTAGCATAAGAAGCGAAGGTTCTATGATCACTAAATTCACAAGAAAAGGGAAGGTGTGGAGCCTTCATCCTAGAGCAACAAGTAACACCATATCTCTTGCATAGTTCCCAAGCATACCATTTCAACAAATGGATTTGATCCCATAAAAGTTTCCCTTTTTGAGTCAAGCGATAATCCCTAAAGTATTCACGTTGATCCAACGTGTATCCCATTATATAATTGAATGGGGCTTTCTCAGGATTATTAAAGAAGTGCATAATATTTTCCACATAACGAGCCTCGAGGGATTTAGGAGGTTCCCCATCTCCATGAGTAGCAAGTACACCTATTTTTTTTGGTATTTCGTGTTCCATATCCATAACTAAAAATAGAGAACAACTTAGAACAACAAATAAATCTACTTAGTGATAAATCAAACAAGCACACACGAGGATATTCACCCCACACTATTGCTCCCCGGCAACGGCGCCAGAAAAAGGTCTTGATAACCCACAAGTATAGGGGATCAACTGTAGCCTTTCTCGATAAGTAAGAGTGTCGAACCCAACGAGCAGCTAAAGGTAGGACAAATATTCTCTCAAGTTCTATCGACCACCGATACAACTCTACGCACACTTTACGTTCGCTTTACCTAGAACAAGTATGAAACTAGAAGTACTTTGTAGGAGTGAAAGGATAGGCTTGCAAGAAAGTAAAGAACACGTAAAGAAACAACTACGAGTGTCTAACGAGTGTGGAAAAGTGGTGGTAGGAGTTGCGGAATTGTCCCTAAGCAATTAACTACATTACTAGATCGATAACAAGTATTATGTGGGAGAAGCCTCTGCTAGCATGTCATCCCTTACTTGGAATTCTATGCACTTATGATTGGAACTATTAGCAAGCGTCCGCAACTACTAACGTTCATTAAGGTAAAACCCAACCATAGCAATAAGATATATTGGCACCCCTTCAATCCCATATGCATCAATTTCTATGCTAGGTTTGAAGCTTCTGTCACTCTAGCCTGCCAATACATAGTCCTATCAACATACAACTAACCCTATGGTGTGATCCACGCGCGCAATCATATGATGGCACCAAAGGACAGCAACATAACCACAAGCAAATTAAACCAATCATAGCAATTCATCAATCACCGGTAGGACAACGATAATCTACTCAGACATCGTAGGATAGCAACACATCATTGGATAATAATATGTAGCATAAAGCACCATGTTCAAGTAGAGGGTACAACGGGTTGCGGGAGAGTGAACCGCTGAATATAGATGCGGGAAGACGATGGAGATGTTGGTGAAGATGACGGAGGTGTTGGTGTAGATCGCCATCACACAATGATGTCCCGGGCGGCGTTCCGGCGCCGCCAGGAGAGAGGGGGAGAGAGCCCCCTCCTTCTTCTTCTTCCTTGACCTCCTCCCTAGATGGGAGAAGGGTTTCCCCTCTGGTCCATGATCTCCATGGCGGCGGAGGGCGAGAGCCCCTCCGAGATTGGATCTCTCTCTCTGTGTCCTTCTGTTTCTGCGCTCCCAGATTCTGCGTTTCACCGTTTCTTAAATTCCCGGAGATCCGTAACTCCGATTGGGCTGAAATATTAACACAATTTTCTTTCGGATATTATCTTTCTTGTGGCGAAAGAAGGGCTCCAACCGCCTTAAGGAGTGGCCACAAGCCCCCCTGCCGCGGGCCCACCCCTGGCCGCGGCGACAGGGCTTGTGGGCACTCCGTGCATCACCTCACGTTGATTCTTCTTCCCAAAAATCATAAATATTCCAAAAAAATCCCCGTAAGTTTTTATTACGTTTGGACTTCGTTTGGTATGGATATTCTACGAAACAAAAAACATGCAACAAACAAGAACTGGCACTGGGCACTGGATCAATATGTTAGTCCCAAAAATAGTATAAAAATTTGCCAAAAGTATATGAAAGTTGTAGAATATTGGCATGAAACAATCAAAAATTATAGATACGATGGAGACGTATCATGATGCTTATGTCAAAAAGCTTCAACCTGAAAAGCTGCAACCCAAAGAGGAAAAGTGCGTCTTCATAGGGTACCCAAAGGAGACAGTTGGGTACACCTTCTATTTCAAATCCGAGGGCAAAGTGTTTGTTGCTAAGAACAGAGCTTTTCTTGAGAAGGAGTTTCTCTCGAAAGAATTGAGTGGGAGGAAGATAGAACTTAATGAGGTTGTCGAACCTCTAATCCCTCTAGATATTGGCGCAGGGCAAGGGGGAACCTTTGTCGAAGCAACGCCGGTTGAGGAAGAAGCTAATGATGACGACCACGAAACTTCGGATCAAGTTCCTATCGGACCTCACAGGTCGACAAGATCACGTACTACTCCTGAGTGGTACGGTAATCCTGTCTTATGAATCATGTTGTTGGAGAACAATGAACCTGCGAATTTTGCAGAAGCAATGGTGGGCCCGGATTCCAACAAATGGCTAGAGGCCATGAAGTCCGAGATAGGATCTATGTATGAAAACAAAGTGTGGACTTTGGAAGTATTATCTGAAGGCCGCAAGGCTATTCAGAAAAAATGGATCTTTAAGAAGACGGACGCGGACGGTAATGTGACCGTTTATAAAGCTCGACTTCTCGCAAAGGGTTTTTCAGAAGTTCAAGGAGTTGACTACGCTTAGACTATCTCACCGGTAGCGATGCTTAAGTCCGTCCGAATCATGTTAGCAATAGCTGCATTTTTCGATTATGAAATCTGGCAGATGGATGTCAAAACGGCGTTCCTTAACGGTTTTCTGAAGGAAGAGTTGTATATGATGCAACCCGAAGGTTTTGTCGATCCAAAGAATGCTAACAAAGTGTGCAAGCTCCAGCGATCCATTTATGGAATGGTGCAAGCATCTCGGAGTTGGAATAAGCGCTTTCATGAGGTGATCAAAGCATTTGGGTTTATACAAGTGGTTGGAGAATCTTTTATTTACAAGAAAATGAGTGGGAGCTCCGTGGTGTTTCTAATATTATATGTGGATGACATATTGCTGATTGGAAAAAAACGTGGAGCTTTTGGAGAGCGTAAAGGATTACTTGAATAAAAGTTTCTCTATGAAGGACCTAGGAGAAGCTGCGTACATTCTAGACATTAAGATCTATAGGGATAGATCAAGACGCGTGATAGGACTTTCACAAAGCACATACCTTGATAAAGTTTTGAAGAAGTTCAAAATGGAACAATACAAGAAAGGGTTCTTGCCAGTGTTACAAGGTATAAAATTTATTAGACTCAGTGCCCAACAACTGCGGAAGATAGAGAACAAATGAGTTTCGTCCCCTATGCTTCAGCCATAGGTTCTATCATGTATGCAATGCTGTGCACCAGACCAGATGTCAGCTTGGCCGTAAGTATGGCAGGCAGGTTTCAAAGTAATCCAGGAGTGGATGACTGGACGGCGGTCAAGAATATTCGAAAGTACCTGAAAAGGACTAAGGAAATGTTTCTCGTTTATGGAGGTGACAAAGAGCTCGTCGTAAAGGGTTACATCGACACAAGTTTTACACTGATCTGGATGACTCTAAGTCTCAAACCGGATACGTATTTATTCTTAATGGGGGTGCCGTAAGCTGGTGCAGTTCCAAGCAAAGCGTCGTAGCACATCCTACATGTGAAGCGGAGTACATGGTTGCCTCAGAGGCAGCTAAGGAGGGTGTGTGGATGAAGCAGTTCATGACGGATCTTGGAGTTGTGCCGAGCACTATAAATCCAATAACTCTGTTCTGTGACAACACTGGTGCCACTGCATTAGCAAAGGAACCAAGGTTTCACAAGAACACCAGGCACATCAAACGACTCTTCAACCTCATCCGCGACTACATCGAAGGAGAGGACGTAAATATTTGCGAAGTGCACACGGATCTGAATGTAGCAGATCCGCTGAGTAAACCTCTTCTAGGGGCAAAACATGATCAACACCAGAACTGTATGGGTGTTAGATTTATTACAATGTAAATCACATGGAGATGTGAGGACTAGATTATTGACTGTAGTGCAAGTGGGATACTGTTGGAAATATGCCCTAGAGGCAATGATAAAATAGTTATTATTATATTTTCCTGTGTCAAGATAATCGTTTATTATCCATGCTATAACTGTATTGAATGAAAACATAGATACATGTGTGGATACATAGACAAAACATTGTCCCTAGCAAGCCTCTAGTTGGCTAGCCAGTGTTGGAAATATGCCCTAGAGGCAATGATAAATAGTTATTATTATATTTCCTGTTTAAAGATAATCGTTTATTATCCATGCTATAATTGTATTGATTGAAAACATAGATACATGTGTGGATACATAGATAAAACAATGTCCCTACCAAGCCTCTAGTTGGCTAGCCAGTTGATCAATGGTAGTTAAGGTTTCTTGACTATGTGCAAGTGTTGTCACTTGATAACTGGATCACATCATGTGATAGCCTGGCTTATTAGGGATGATAGACTACTCAAATAAATAAGAAATTCCTTCTTTTCCGGGAGCCCATTCGAACAGAACTCTCAGGTTAAGCGTGCTCAGCTTGAAGTAGTTCTTGGATGGGTGACCGACCGGGAAGTTGATCCCGGGTGCGCATGAGTGAGGACAAAGTGCGCAGAAAAGACTAGTATTGATATGTGGGGCCAGTCTAGATCCTGCGAGGAGTAACGGCCACCGGCGGGTGTGTCCCGGGCGTTACAAGTTTGGTATCACAGCCGACCCTCGCGGTTACACGGATGTTTGCGGACAGGTGCGCAGTCATGTTGTTCATAACGTTTGTGACCCGTCGTGGCACACGGCATGGCACATGTACTGGACTGGATGCACAGACGTTTGTGCGAAGAGGGAACGGTCCTGTGGCCCGACGAGGACGTCGGTTCCTCCGAGTGGTGGCGTATGTGATAGCCTGGCTTATTAGAGATGATAGACTACTCATATCAATAAAGAATTCCTTCTTTTCCGGGAGCCCATTCAAACAGAACTCACAAGTTAAGCGTGCTCGGCTTGGAGTAGTTCTAGGATGGGTGACCGACCGGGAAGTTGATCCCGGGTGCGCATGTGTTGCCTAGCCCGCCAGAGAGTTAGCCGTCTCGCCCCCTAGCTGGTAGGTGTGGCCTAGCAGGCCACATGACTTGGGCCTTGCAGAATGGTTCTTGGTCATTCCTTTGGGGCCGGAGATAGTGGAGCAGGCTCGTTGAGCCTACCCCGGGGTTATCCCCCCGACACGCACCATCCATTAGTGGGCTGGTGGGACAGCCCAAGAGGGCCTTGGCACCAATAGAAGAAGACCAGAGAAAAAAAAAGGGGAGATGGGAAGAAAGAGAAGGACTCCACTTTCCAATCCTAATTGGAGTAGGATTCCTCCTCCTCCTCCTTGCCGGCGCACCCTTGAGGGCTTGGCCCTCAAGGCAAGCCTCCTCCCCCTCCCTCCTACATATAGTGGTGGTTAGGGCTGATTTGTGACAACTTTTGCCACGTGCAACTCAGATCTAGACACCATAGTTTTACCTCTAGATCGTATTTCTGCGGAGCTCTGCAGGAGTATATCCTCACCACCACCGGAGCGTCGTCACGCTGCCGGACAACTCATCTACTTCTCCGTCTTGCTTGCTGGAACAAGAAGGCCGAGATCATCGTCGAGCTATACGTGTGCTGAACACGGAGGTGCCTTCCGTTTGGCACTAGATCGGAACGGATCGTCGGACGGATCGCGGGACAGTTCATGGGCCTGATCGAGGGACGTGAAGACGTTCCACTACATCAACCGCGTTTCTTAATGCTTCCTGCAGTGCGATCTACAAGGGTACGCAGATCCAAATCTCCTCTCATAAATGGACATCACCATGATAGGTATTCATGTGCGTATTCACCGGGAGGGGCCCACCCACCCAGGAGTGAGCCCAGTAGCCTTAGGGTGGTGCACCAGCCCTTAGTGGGCTGGTGGAGCCAGCCCAAGAGGGCTATGGCACCACAAGTGAAAAAACCAAAGGAAAGAAAAAAAAAAGGAAAGAGGGAGGTGGGAAGGAAGAGGAGGACTCCTGCTTCCCCAAACCGAATTGGAGATGGAGTCCTCCTCTCCCTTTGGCAGGCGCACCCTTGGGGTCCTTGAGCCCCAAGGCTAGCCCCTCCCGTCCTCCTATATATACTGGTGGTTTTAAGGTTTTTGAGACACGACTTTGCCACGTGCAACTCAAACCTATACCACATAGTTTTACCTCTAGATCGGATTTCTGCGGAGCTTGGGCGGAGCCCTGCAGGAGTAGATCATCACCACCACCGGAGCACCGTCACGCTGCTCGAGAACTCATCTACTTCTCCATCTCTCTTGCTGGATCAAGAAGGCCGAGATCATCATCGAGCTGTACGTGTGCTGAACACGGAGGCGCCGTTTGTTCGGCGCTAGATCGGAACGGATCGTGGGACGACGGTGATCTGAATCACGAAGCTGTACCACTACATAAACCGCGTTTCTTAACGCTTCCCGCTTAGCGATCTTGAAGGGTACGTAGATCTAATCTCCTCTCGTAGATGGACATCACCATGATAGGTCTTTGTGTGCGCAGGAATTTTTTTGTTTCCCAAGCAACGTTCCCCAACAATAACGGTCGTTGCACCCCCCACCCACCCCACTCTCTCTCTCGCTCTCTCTCTTTTTCTCTGTCTCTCACCCCGCAACCTCCCCCACACCGCGTCAGCCCCCACCCCCCAACCTCTCCCGTGTGCCGCCTCGCCCACCGCAGATCCCCGTGCCTGCCACCCACCGTCGGACCTCCTCCGTGCGCAGGCCCCCACCCCGCAACCTCCCCCGGGCGCCGCCCTGCCAGCTGTAGCTCCCCACGTCGGCCACCCCTCGTCGGACCTCCTCCCTACGCCGGCCCCCACCCCGCAACCGGTGCTCCTCCGTGCGCCGACCCCTCATGCCGCAACCGGAGCTCCTCCCCGCGCCGGCCACCCTAGCCGGTGATACATCTCCAACTTATCTATAATTTTTTGTTGTTCCATGCTGATATATTATCATTCTAGGATACTTTGCCGGCATCTATATACCAACTTATAATATTTTTGAGCACTAACCTATTGACTTAGTGCCAGTTCCTGTTTTCTGCGTGTTTTTTTGCTTTGTAGGTTTACCCTACCAAACGAAGTCCAAATGCCAGGAAACTTTAATATGATTTTTTCTGGACTATATGAAGACCTGCAAGCATTGGAAGTGGACGAGAGGCTACACGAGGGAGGCACAAGCCAATAGGGCGTGGCCGCTTGGCCGCGCCCTGATGGCTTATGGCCCCCCTGAATGACTCCTGACGTCCCTATGTGGCTTATAAATTCAGAAATATTCCGAAAACCCTAGGAGCGCTCCCGAAACTCTTTTTCCGCGGGTGCAAGTCTCTGTTCCCATGGCAGGACATCTAAACCACCGTTTCGGCGATTTTCCGGAGGGGAGATCAATCACGGAGGGCATCTAAATCAACCTTGCTGCTCTCACCAGGATGTGTGAGTAGTTCACCACAGACCTACGGGTCCGTAGGCAGTGCCTAGATGAAAATTTCTCTCTCTCTCTCTTATGATCTTCAATACCATGTTCATCGCATCTTTGCTTTGATCTATCCGATGTAATCACTATGTATGGTGTGTTTGTCGGGATCCGATGAATTGTGGGTTTATGTTCATATTATTCATGAAAAGTATGTGAGTCACCTCTGATTATTATGATTCTTAATTGGATGATCATCATAGCTTCCTAATGCTCTCCGATCTATTGAGATAGTTTGGCCAACTAGACTAATATTTCTTCAGTGGGAGTGGTGCGTTGTAGTAGGTTCAACCTGGTGAATTTCTATATCGCAGTGACGGAAGGGGACAAGATGTGTCTTTGTGTTGCTGATACTAAGGATAAAACGACGTGTTTTATTCATACATAAACACTATTCTGCTGCTGGGATGAGAATAACTATTCTTATCCCACGCTGACTCGTCCGAGAAGTAGCAGTTGAAGTTCCCGGGGTGCTCGGTTCAACTTCCGTGAAAATTGTCAAAATGGGGCTTGCAATATACCGGTTGAAAGCTATGAACACCCTGGTCATGACCTAGGTTGAATTTTTTTATCAAAATGTCCATGGTTTAAGAGCAGTTTTGAAAACTATGTTTATTCATACAAAAAAACATGAATAGTATTTTTGATCCTATTTCTAAACCGTTTGTAGGAATGAGGCAAATCAGATGGCGTTGAGTAGATGCTGCAAATGCCCTCATTTCATACATTGAAAGTTTTCCCAAATTCCCTACAGTTAAACATGAATTTAAAAAATGGCAGAGTTTCTGAAACCGAACAACCAGGTTAGTATTTAAGGGTTAATTTAAAAACGGCTAGTCCGATTGATGCAAATGATATGGTGTTTGGAAGCTTATGAAAATGCAAAGTTTTTCATATCAAAAGTTTCTTCCAACTATTAACAGTTTATAAGTAATTTAGAAAACGGCATAAGGTGTACCGAGTTTGTATTATCACTTTAATTTCTCAATGGTTTCTCGAAATTTAGCAAATGATATCGCGTTGGAAAGACCGAGAAAATGTGAAACTTCTATATGTAGATTGTTTTTTCCAATTCATTACGGTTTTATGTCAGTTTTAAAAATGGCTAAAAACGTTTTTTGGCCGTAGTTTTACAAACTTTATCGGAATGGGGCAAATAATATATCGTTCAAAAGCTACGGAAAATGTGAAACCTTTTCATGTAGATAGTTTTCTGTGATTCGTAATCAGTTCTATGCAATCTAGAAAATAGCAGGATCATGTGTAGTGCCTTTTTCGCGAAACACATCGTTTGAAAATGCACAACGTTAAGAACTTGACCTTATCGCCATGTTCACTTGAACTTCACTATGTTTTCCACGTGCTGTTTTTTGTTCATAACACTCCATCCACTCACTCTGGTAATATTCTCCAAATGGGGCTTGCGATATAACGTTTGAAAGCTATGGACACCCTGGTAACAACATAGGGTGATTTTTTGTCAAAATGTTTATGATTTAAGAGTAGTTTCGAAAATCGTTTTTATTCATACAAAAAAACGTGAATCGTGTTTTCGATCCTATTTCTGAACCATTTTCGGAATGAGGCAAATGAGATGGCGTTGAATAGCTGTTGCCAATCCCCTCATTTCATACGTTGGAAGTTTTTCCATATTCCATATGGTTAAAGAGGAAATTCAAAAATGGCAGGTTTCTAAAATCGAACAGCCGGATTCGCATTTCGAGGTAAATTTGAAACCGGCTAGTCTGATCGATGCAAATGATATGGCGCTTGAAAGCTTATGAAAATGCGCAGTTTTTCATATAAAAAGTTATTTAGAAAACGGCAGAAGTTGTACCGGGTTCGTATTTTCTTGCAAATTTCCAAACTGTTACTCAGAATGGAGCAAGTGATATGGCGTTCTAAAGCTTGAACAAATGCAAAACTTTTATATTTAGATTGTTTTTTCCAATTCCTTATGGTTTTATGCCAGTTTTAAAAATGGCAAAAATGTTTTTTGGTCGTAGTTTTTACAAACTTTATCGGAATGAGGCAAATAATATACCGTTCAACAACTACGGAAATTGCGAAACTTTTTTGTGTAGATGATTTTCTTTCATTCCTAGCTGTTTTCAAGCAGATTCGAAAATAGCGAGGTCATGCGTGTTGCGTATAGCGTGAAACAGATCGTTTGAAAATCCACAACATGAAGAACTTGACCTTCTCAACTTGTCTCCATGAACTTCACTGTGTTTTATTTTGGGTTGCTTTACGCGACGAACTACTCCATTATTTTGGATGTCGAAGAATGGCGGACCATTTCATTGTATATCTTCAACAACCAAACATAAAGTGCGGCCGTATATCGAGTAAGTTCTCGGTACATTGTTTCGCAACTTCTAATTCCTTTGAACATCCCTTATTCCCAGATATTTGATACATTCGATACATCGCCAAATTCTCGGATGGATAGGTCATCCAAACTGATTCCGTCGAAGAGTATGAGATTCTCGGAAAGCATGGTGGCGGCTATCCCGGTTTCATCTCTTGGTTCAAACAAACGGTAATTATCAATAATGGACCATTTCATTTCCTGGTCTAATTTGCGGCTAATGCAACAATCATTTCGTATTAAACTTGTAGGCTAATTCAGAGTCAATGGACGCCGAATTGAGACAAGCACTAATGGTTTTGACTATAAGGTTCATTCATTTGAGAAATACAACATCAACGGGTATCTCTTTCGTACGTTTGGCAAAGAGCTATCTATGCCCGACTGGAAATCTACAAATTGTGGTGTCTTTGCTATCGGCAAAGGAGGTACCGAGTATTATGGAAGAGTTGAAGCAATTTATGAACTTCAATTCTATGGTGAAAACCCACCGAACGTCGTAGTCTTCAAATGTTATTGGTTCAGACGAAGGAGACTAGAAGGACTGATGAACATATAGGGCTAGTCAAAATCAAGCAAAGCACACATTTAGATGTTCCCGATGTTTATATTATGGGTCAACATGCGACCCAAGTTTTCTATCTACCGTGGGCCTGCCAAACTAATAAGAATCTGAATGGTATGGATGTTGTATATGAAGTGCTGCCACATGCTAGACCAACTCCCCGAGATGAAGAGGATTATGAACTTCACATTAACCCACTCACATCTGATGGGAATTCTTCCAAGAAACACATCTTTCAAAGAAACGTTTCAAGAACCGTTGTACTTCACCCGATAACATGGAAGTAGACAACGATAGTGAATCCAACTTCATCCCTGAGCCGGAACCAGCTAAGCCAGAACTAGAAGAGGTTACTATTGCGGATGACCTGTCAATGCTTGACCAATTACAGAAAGGCCTTCCAGAAGTTGATGTCGGTGAACCCGATGAGCATGTCATTCATGAAGACACGCGTGATAGTAATGATGATGATGCATTTATTGATCCAGAGTATTATTAGTTTGTATGCATCCCAACTTAAATTATATATGTACATATTATTATTCATGTCAGATATTCAATTTTTTGTGTTGTACTATTTTCTTTTACTATTTATCATGGGAGGTGTTGAAAGATGGTGGGCGCGGGTCCAGATTGCTCGGCAGCCCGCGCAAGGGGTACTTCCATTCCATCGCAGTCTCTCCGCTGAGTCTTGGTAGACAGTCTAGGGACACCCTCGGGTGGTTCTTCGTCGGTGTCGTCGCCCACCGGGAGAGGAGGTCAGGCAGGCGGTAAGAAGGCAAAGGGTACATGACGTGGACGTGGGGGAGGTAGAAAGACTGCTACGCCATCCTCGCCGCCTCCCCCAGCTGATTCACCCGAGCACACGACTACTATGGTGGACCTGTTTGAGGTGGAGGCTATGGGGACTACGGTTCATGAGCCTCGGGTGGACAGGCATTCAACCCCTGATTATCCGGTTCCTAAGGCTTCGACCCTTGAGACTCCTGTACCAAGGGCTATGTTCCAGGAGACTCCCGCCCCAAAGGATTCGGCCAACACGGAGACGTCCGGATGGGATACCTGGCCGAATCATACCGAGGGGCCGGGTGGCCATTCTGATGGTGGCGGGGAGGCCGGTGATGAGTCTACTGATAGTAAGGGCGAGGTGGTTGAGGGATCACCGTGTACTAGCACGATAGTACACATCTCTCGGTCTTGTCGGCGACCTGCGAGCAGAGGCCGGTGATTAGGAGTGAAGGGGAGAAGTAAGTGCATTTACTCTTTTTGTACCTTTTGCCTTCAAGTTTCTTCAAATATCTAATGTGTTGACCTTGTCATACTATAGGGGTTGGGATCACCCCCTTGAAGTCCGCAAGCCGAACACCGTCCTTGGTGTGCTTTGCTGGGAAAATTTCCCGGCGTTTGTCACGTTGCCCGGTGAGGGTGAGCTTCCTACACTAGGATTTACCTGTGAGCACTACGAGGCTGCCCAGGTCCCGCCGGAGGAGATTATCGATGGTCTCTTGTGCTACAAGAGGGCCGAGATGGTGATCAACAGGTTTTGTGTAATTTCTCCTTCCACACAATCTAAAATTAACAATATAGCTAGTTATTATACTAATGAGTGTTGTTTCCTTTGATTGCAGACCTTCTATAGGTGTGAAGAGGGACATGAGGAGGCGGCGGCCAATGTTATCGAGGCCGAGTGCAAGCGGCTATTACAGTACTTACGCCACGAGGCTCGGCCACAGGTTGTTCGAGACTACTACGCCATGCATGGTATTAAGAAGGACAAGAAGTTGTGCCATGGAAAGTACCTAAAGAAGGAGCAGTACATGAAGGTAATTACCTAATCTTAAGGCCTTGTACGTAGTTTTCTTGATTTGATTCGTAGGCATAGCGCTCAAATTTCTCCTTACTAACTTATAGGTGCCCCTTAGGAGGCGTTGGTGGGATAGTGGTGCACATGCCAATGGCGAGTCGTCCACGACAATGCGAAGGACCGACGTGCCCAAATGGTTGGTGTGCCACACCATCAAGGCAGCGCCAACTTATTTTAGTTCGGACGGAACTGGTATGTGGTTTTCTTCATGATTCATGCAATTCATTCTTCATGCTATATTGATCCCTTTACTAATATTTTGTTCCTCTCTTTTAGGCTCATCACAATAAGATGGAGGTGCCACATTTGTATGACCTCTATGGCATGGCCCATACTGCCTCCTACAAGAAGGCCAAGGCATTCTCTGAGTTTGACCTCGATCATCCAGAGAAGTTCATCAACATCTCCTCCCAGCACAAGCTTGTGAGATAGAAGGACGAGGGGAAGAAGAGGAGAGGGGAGGACTTTAACCGAAGCCAGGAATCTTTGGATCCAGAGCTGATGATGATATCTAGTGGGGGAATCCCCATGGCTCAATAGCCATTGGAGATGGGATGATACGTTGTCCTCCCACTCTCCCGAAGGTCAAGGCGCGCCAGACGAGCTCGTGTCGTGAGATAAGGCCTCGTCCACGGCTAGTCGATCTCGCTATCGAGGTTAGTTATACGGACATTGTGTGTGTGGCCATCGATGATTACAATGCAAACGAGGAGTGGTGTTGCAGGCTTTTCTTCACAAAAAGAGAGCAACAACCGAGACACTTCTCGAGGAGAGGGACTGGGCTGCGAAGGAGAACATGGCTCGGTCTTTTGAGGAGGAGAGGGCACACAATGAGGCAGCTAACCATTGAATGAGGCAGCTAACACGACTCAGTTTATTTTTTTCATTAGCCAAATCATGCATGTAATGTTCGTTTCATTACAAACTGATATGATTGACCCTTCAAAACCACATGTGTAGTCTATGTGCCTCTAGAACGTGCGGACGCCTCCGCCGACGCCGAACATTTCTTGGGTTGTAACGGTGAGTTTCATTTCAATTTCATTATTTACAAGTATGAACATTTGAGTGTCATCATGCTAACGGGAAATTGCAAAATATCTTTGGTGCAGAATAACTCCCGAGTCGCATTGCACACCCATTCTTCACGACAACCTTCTCCAAGTGAACCCGGCCGTCGCAACCCCCATGATTCACATCCTTGATGACGACTACGGTAAGTTTTCCCTAGTGTTCTACGACATACTTAGCTTTTATTCTCCAAAATGACATACTTAGCTAATTATCCTCCAAAATGACATAATTTGCTTACTTAGTTCATTTATGACAGGATTAGCTCAGTTAGGTCAAAAATAGCACAAGAACCTTGGTTAGCTCATAACTTAGCGTATCTTCCTCCAAAATGACATAATAAGCTCAAAATAAGATCAGGAAATCATCTTCACCTTCTTCTTCTCCATCTTATTTTTTTTCTCCTCCTTCTAGTCTTCTCGTTCTCCTCCTCCTCCTTCTTCTAGTTTTATTCCCCAAAATGAAATACTTAGCTAATTATCCTCTAAAATAACATGATTAGCTTATTTAGTTCATTTATGACGTAATTAGCTTAGTTAGGTCAAAATAGCACAAGAAACTTGGTTAGCTCATAACTTAGTGTATCTTCCTCCAAAATGACATAATAAGCTCAAAATAAGATAAGTAATCATTTTCACCTTCTTCTTCTCATTCTTATTCTTTTTCTCCTCCTTCTTCTAGTCTTCTCCTTCTCCTTCTCCTTCTCCTTCTTCTAGTTTTATTATACAAAATGACATACGTAGCTAATTATCCTCTAAAATGACATAATTAGCTTATTTAGTTCATTTATGACATAATTAGCTTAGTTGGGTCAAAAATAGTAAAAGAACCTTGGTTAGCTCATAACTTAGCGTTTCTTCCTTCGAAATGACATAATGAACTCAAAATAAGATAAGTAATCATCTTCACATTCTTCTTCTCCTTCTTCTTCTTTTTCTCCTACTTCTTCTAGTCTTCTCCTTCTCATCCAGCTTCTTCTTCTAGTTTCATTCTGCTAAATGACATACTTAGCTAATTATCCTCTAAAATGACATAGTTAGCTTATTTAGTTCATTTACGACATAATTTGCTTAGTTAGGTCAAAAATAGCACAAGAACCTTGATTAGCTCATAACTTACCGTATCTTCCTCCAAAGTGACATAATAAGCTCAAAATAAGATAAGTAATCATCTTCACCTTCTTAGTCTCCTTCTTCTTGTTTTTATCCTCCTTCTTATATGCTTCTCCCTCTCTTTCTTCGTTTTCTAGTTTTATTCTCCAAAATGACATACTTAGCTAATTATTCTCCAAAATGACAAAATTATGTTATTTAGTTCATTTATGACATAATTAGCTTAGTTAAGTCAAAAGTAGAAGAAGAACCTTGGTTAGCTCATACTTAGTGCATCTTCCTCCAAAATGACATAATAAGCTCAAAATAAGACAACCAATCATCTTCACCTTCTTCTTCTTTTTCTCGTCCTTCTAGTCTTCACCTCCTCCTCCTTCTTATTCTAGTTTTATTCTCCAAAATCACATACTTAACTAATTACCATCCAAAATGACATAACTAGCTTATTTAGTTCATTTATGACATAGTTAGCTTAGTTAGGTCAAAAATAGCACAAGAACCTTTTTTAGCTCATAACTTAGCGCATCTTCCTCCAAAACGACATAATAAACTCAAAATAAGATAATTAATCATCTCCACCTTCTTCTTCTCCTTGTTCTTTTTCTTCTCCTTCTTCTAGTCTTCTCTTTATTCTTCTAGTTTTATTCTCCAAAATGACATACTTAGCTAATTCTCCTCCAAAATGACATAATTAGCTTATTTAGTTTATTTATGACATAATTAGCTTAGTTAGGTCGAAAAAGCACAAGAACCTTGGTTAGATCATAACTTAGCGTACCTTCCTCCAAAATGACATAATAAGCTCAAAATAACATATGTAATCATCTTCACATTCTTCTTATTTTTCTCCTCCTTCTTCTAGTCTCCTCCTCCTCCTCCTCCTTCTAGTTTCATTCTTCAAAATGACATACTTTGCTAATTATCCTCCAAACTGAGATAATTAGCTTATTTAGTTCATTTATGACATAATTAGCTTAGTTAGGTCACAAAAAACCCAAGAACCTTGGTTAACTCATAAGTTAGTGTATCTTCCTCCAAAATGACATAATAAGCTCAAAATAAGATAAGTAATCATATTCACCTTCTTCTTCTCCTTCTTCTTTTTCTCCTCCTTCTACTAGACTTCTCGTTCTCCTCCTTCTTCTTCTATTTTTATTCTCCTAAATGAAATACTTAGCTAATTATCCTCTAAAATGACATAATTAGCTTATTTAGTTCATTTATGACATAATTAGCTTAGTTAGGTCAAAAATAGCACACGATCCTTGGTTATCTCATAACTTAGCGTATCTTCCTCCAAAATGACATAATAAGCTCAAATTAAGATATGTAATCATCTCCTCCTCTTTCTTCTTCTTCTACTTTTATTCTCCATTATGACATACTTTGCTAATTATCCTCCAAAAGGAGGTAATTAGCTTATTTAGTTCATCTATGACATAATTAGCTTAGTTAGGTCAAAAATAGCACAAGAACCTTGGTTAGCTCATAACTTAGCGTATCTTCCGTCAAAATGACATAATAAGCTCACAATATGATAAGTAATCATCTTCACCTTCTTTATTCTCCTTCTTCTAGTCTTCTCCTTCTCCTCCTTCTTCTTCTAGTTTTAATCTCCTAAATTACATACTTAGCTAATTATCATCTAAAATGATATAATTACCTTATTTAGTTCATCTATGACATAATTAGCTTAGTTACGTCAAAAATAGCACAAGAACCTTGGGTAGCTCATAAATAGCAAAAGAACCTTGGGTAGCCATAAGCTCAAAATAACATATGTAATCATCTTCACGTTCTTCTTTTCCTTCTTCTTCCTTTCTCCTACTTCTTCTAGTCTTCTCCGTCTCCTCATCCTTCTTCTAGTTTTATTCTTCAAATTGACATACTTAGCTAATTATCCTCTAAAATGACATAATTAGCTTATTTAGTTAATTTATGATATAATTAGCTTAGTTGGGTCAAAAATAGCACAAGAACCTCGGTTAGCTCATAACTTAGTGTATCTTCCTCCAAAATGACATAATAAGCTCAAAATAAGATAAGTAATCACCTTAACCATCTTCTTCTCCTCCTTCTTCTTTTTCACCTCTTTTTTCTAGTCTTCTCCTTCTCCTCCTTTGTAACATCCTCCGCTTTGCTACAGTGTTGTATGTAATTAAGCTAAAGTGATCCCACGCTAATGGTGCCACATCACCGTGATTGCTATTGTTAATCTTGTGTTAGTTCGAAACCGAGTCAAATTCCAAATTTCAAGATATGTCAAACGAGGAAAGTTTTCGAATGCAAAAATAAAAATGCCAGATGAGTTACTAATATTCCCTAATAATTTATAAAGTTGAATCGGGAATTTTCGGAATTAATTTAAAGTCTCTAAATAATTAAAATAGAAGCTATGAAAAAAGGGTAATAAAACTAAAATAGAAAAAAAAACCAAAAGGCCCTGGCCCGACTGGGCCAAATGGCCCAGCCGGCCACTCCACAGCCCAGGCTCGCCAAGGGGTATAAAACCCCCGTGGGAAACCCTAAGGCCCTCCCCTCCCCACCACCAGTTCCCCTCCCCGCCGCCAGAGCCCATGTAACATCCCAAAATTATAAATTTTGGAATGTTAATATAATTATTAGATTGATTGTTTGTTTGTTTGCTGAGTGACTGAAACTTGTGTGAAATTTGAAACTTTTCGAAACTTTTGAATGAGAGGGAATAAAATGACTTTCCCCTTCTCCGATGAATTCAAATTCAAGCTTTTAAAAGCAAAGAGAGAAGATGACATGACTTCTTCAACTATAAATAATTTGAACGGAGATATTTGCATTTGAATTCTCTCTTGCATTTCTATCCGTTTTGTTCGTGCAAGAAATGCCGGGAAATACATTCTAAAGAGCGGAGGAACATGACCCTCAAATACCCGGGCATTTTCAATGTTATTTGCACCCTCAAACTTAGAGGATCATTTGAAAATTATTTGCAAAAAGAAATAATGCTTTTAGGGATTTTTGGAAAAACATTTTTTCTGAAGTTTTATTTTTGCCGTGGAAAAATGCCCATCATCTATATTTTATTTTTCTGATAATTTTAGTATATAAAAACTCTTTATTCCGAATTGATTTGATTTCCTTTTTAACGTTTTAGTTTCCTAGTTTTGAAAATAGGAACGAAATCACTTTTATTAGGAAATAGGAGCTAGCCCATTAAGAGGTTTCCAAATTTGGCCCAACAGAGGATCATCTTCTTCCTCCTCTCTCCCTCAGGTCACAGGAAGTTTCCTTCCATGGAGAAGAGAATCCCCACCTCCGGGATTCGCGAAGCCCTTTCCTTCCCGGCGCCTCCCACCACCCCTATAAGAACGCCCCTCCTCTCCTCGTTCCATTTTCCCCATCACCTCGCCTTCTCCCTGCTCGTAGCCACGGTGCCACCATCCTCATCTTCCTGTCAAGAACGGAGTACACTAGGTCTCGTGGCGCTTCCCCATCACCCCTGCCGAGCCTCTCCAGCGCCCCACCCCCTGCCGTGCTACTCCTCCGCCGATTCCCCACCCCGCCGGCGACCTCCCCACCTCGCCGGAGCAGCTACCTCGCTGGAGTTCTTCCTGTGTGTCACCCATGGTGAGATTCAAGAAATCCCGTATTGCAGTTTTTTCAGAAAATTGCAATCTTAGAAAATTCATATCTATTAGTCTATAACTCCGAATTAGGTGATTCTTTTTGCGTTGGATCTCAAATTTTATGCAGTTTCAGTAGATATATAATTTGTCTATCTTTGGATTTATAAAAATTGAGTTAGATCAGATTTGAATTAAAGCTTGTTTTGCTTATTCCGGGAGTTTAAAAATAGCTTTTAATTTGATTCTTTTTGCTGCTGCTTCCTATTGATCATATCTTTAAGTAGTTTCAGTTTCAGTTTTTTTACATATTTTTACTTGGGGTTTTTACCAAAACAGATTCTATTTTAGTTCTTTTAGGATTATGGCTGTTTTTTTTTCTATAATTGTTTTTAAATTAATTTCTTTTATATTTCAGAAAGTTTATGTTTAGTTTCTGTTAGTTAAACAGTAGCTTCTCAACAAGTTTTTATTTTTATTTTATTTGTTATCATGAAATCAATTCTAGTTTTTATTTTTATTTTATTTGTTATCATGAAATCAATTCTAGTTCCCTGATAATTTGCAATTGGTTTCTGCACGGTTTCAAATCCCGTTTGGAAATACTTTTAAATAGTTTTGTGAAAAAAATACTTTATTTTATCTTAGTTAAACTTATATCTTAGTTCCTTGTTATTATTTTCTGTTGGACAAAAACCATTTAGTGTTTGATGTTGTAGAAGACTCCCTAGTCTTATTTGAAGTTTCTTTCGGATTCTTATTCACTCTCTCTTTTGTTTTGATTGCTAGAATGATTGCTAGTATGAGTGCTTATGTGAATGATATGTTTCTTATATAGATTTCATCGGAGAGTGACGAGTAGTCTATCAAGTTATTTTCTCGAGAAATTCTTCTTCGTCAACATCACCAGGCAAGTCACTTTGATCATACAATTACCTATGTTTTCAATGCATAGTAGATCACCTTCTTTGCCCCATTGCATGCTGCCTAGGTACTTGGAAACTTTAGTGTAAGTTGTAGTATCATGTGGTAGGAACACAACAACCCCGACACTTGGCCCCGGGACGACACTGTTATATTTGCTATGCTTAAGTAGACGGGTTATCGGTTGAGTGTATACCACGAGTGATGCGAGGTTGATATAATAATCAAGACCGGACTAAGACAAGATTTTGAAGACCTCGGACGCAATGCAACACTGGGTGAAGGACGGTTGATCGGCTCCCTGGAAAACCCAGTGGATGCCCGGGATGCTGGAGAGGCCATGTCATCCTGCGGAAAGCTTCACCCAGGCTCAAAGAGACGGACGGATATTTTCAAGACCCAAGGCTTACGTGCACAGCCACAAGTCATTATGGGCTCTGGCTTGGTTGGACAACGCGGCGACTCTGGACAGGCGGTGCTAGCAGATGTAGACGAACGGTAGGAATGGATGGGCACCGACAGGGATTCAGAGGGACCCGTTGAAAGACCATGTTTTGATCATCCGGTCTTCAAACACCCTGAAGTGCGAGGACATACACGGAGGCGATCAAATCTTGTGGGGAACGTGTGCAAAACTCTGCAGAGTACTCAAACCTAATCGATTAGCCGTGTCCACGGTCATGGACGACTTGAGCCAAAGGAACTGAAGTTATCTGGATTTCTCAACACCATTATATATATATTTGACGAGGGTAAATATTGACAACTCGGGTACGAGAACTGGTTGGCGGAACCATCTCGTTAACAACAAACCTTGTAGTAACATTTTGCTTTCAACCCCCCTTGTTGTAGGATAAAATTGGCTTTATGCAAAACTTATAGCCCCACCTGCCAAATATGCATGTAGGGATAGTTGATTATTATTTTACCCCTCTCTTTGATGACTTGCCGGCATATTCAATATGCTGACCTACACGGCTGCAACGTCTTGTGTTGCAGATATTTTTCTTCGACGAGTAAGAGTATGATTCAGGGTTACGGTCTACACTCAACTTGCCGTTGGTGTTTATGGGGACTCCACTCCCTTGACTGCTTCCGCTGAAATATTTAAGGTATATATCAGTTTTACGTTATTTACATGTGATTGCACTTTGATATATACATTGATGTACTCTGTGTGCCAGCATACTGATCCAGGGATGACACAGAAACACAGAGGCTTGACTCGTCTTGAGTCGGGTCGCTACAGCCCATGAGGGGCTTCCCCTCGTCACCCCCTCGCCCCACTCTCCCCTGGCTCGATCCCCCAACGCCTCCCTCACCTGCTTGCCCCGCTCGTCCCTCGTCATCCTATCCCAGACCGAAGCCCCCAGCGAGCTCCCCATCACCCGGATCGCCCCGCCCTCTCTCCCTCCCGCTCGATCTAGGAGGGATCGAGCAGGGAAGCCTCTCCTCGAGCGCCGGCCGCCACCGTGCACCTCCTTCCTGACGGCTCCCTCCTCTCCACTTCGCCTCCAACCCCCCACCGGCCTCCTCCATCGTCCCGGTGCCCCACAACGGCGCCACCAGACCCTGTCGGATCTGCCTCGCTGCACCGCCAACCTTCTCGTCATCCTCCATGTCGGCCGACCCCGGGCCCCGCCGCCCCCAGCCCTCTAACGGTGGTGAGAACCACGGGGGCCCCCCTCCTCTCCCTCCTTTCCCCTAACTCCAGTGCCCCCTAGCTCCGGCTCCCTCTAGCGAGCCCCGGCGCTGCCGCGCCCTCTCCCACGCGCGAGCCCCACACCTCCTGCTCGACGCGCCGTCCCACACCCTCTCGCACCACCCCGGCCAGCTGCCCCGGCCCTCTGCCTCACGCATGCCGTGCGTGCCTTGGCCTTTTCTGGCCGGTTGGGATTAGTGGGGGATTAACCCCCCCCCCCCCCCACACACACTAACCCCCTTTTTAGTGAGAATGACAGAGGGGGCCGAGGACCCCCCTCTAAAACTGTTTTAAAAAATATAAATAAATATACATAATTTTTTTTATTAATAAAAATAAATAAACAAATAATTAGATATATTATTTAATTAATTACTTAATTAGTTAAATAGATAATTTAGGATTAATTAGACTAGTTAATTATCTGTTAATTAGATAATTGAATTATCCTATTAGAGTATGAGACGTGGGTCCCTCATTAAATTAATCTGATTAATTAATAATTAACCCTAATTAAAAATTGTGTCTATGACACATGGGACCCACTCGTCAGTTTGACCAGTCAACTGCTGATGTCAGCAACATCATGCTGATGTCATAATTCCATTTAATTGATTTAATTAAATCTATTTTTACTTCCTAAATATTAATAGAACTTGGAAAATTAATATAAAATAAACAGTAGCTTAGATGAAAATATTTTCAACATGAAAGTTGACTAGTAGAATGAGACGAACTAGGATACGCGGTCCATTCATGTATCACGTGTCCCCAACATATCTAACGTGGAACTTTACCACCGTTTTCGTCCGACCGGTAGTAGCCAGAGACTCGGGAAATATCATATGATATTTTCCCGATCCGTCTATGACGGATGTTACTGCGTTTGCTCATGCCTAGCCCAACATATATTCATGTCATCCTTAGTGTTGCACTGTTGCTATTATTTATTGTTTCTTCCCCCTCTTCTTACCGGTAGACCCCGAGACTCATGCTGCTGCCGGGTACATCTACCCTCCCGACGACCATTCCTTTGCCGCATAGCAACAAGGCAAGCAAACCCCCCTTGATCATTCCTATATCGCCCATTTATTTCTCTCTCACGCTTGCATTAGTATTTTGCTACTCCTGTAGTTAGTTCCTATATCTGATGCATAGCCTAATAGTGATGCATAGCCTAACTACTTAGCAGCCTCCACGTAGTAGTATGCTCCGTTGGGGTAGTAGTAGTCGTCAGCAATATCAGCCATCTCCTCGGTTTCGTCATCTGGCCGCGACAAACGTATCAAGAGGAAAAGGGGGAGCAAAGCAACACTTAGTAGTCATCCAAAGTACTCGCAATACTGACATCACAACTATCCTAAGTATGCATGAGCATTTAAGGAATGGGACTATATGTTTGTACTGACGACAGAAATGCCAGAATAGGGAGAAGGCCTAGTCCTATCGAAGACTAGAATCTTCAGTGTCTTGTAGCATTAGAAGAGTGTAGATCAGTAACACATATGTAATAATTATGTTGTAGCAAATTTATCAACTATGCCGAGAGATCCTTTCTTGACTACCTGCGAGAAAGCGATCTCTAGCCAACACTTTAATTTAAGTCACACTTCTAGTTTTATTAGATCGGGATACAAGTCCAAGTCGTCGTGTTACCATGAACACGGCTATTCAAAAGTTGAATCATCCCTGCAGTGGTGCACCACATTTCACAAAACGCTTGATAACCTCTGGCCGGAGACACTTTCCTGGTCATGACCCGCCTTGGAACATCAACACGTTGTAGCCCTTCCTCGACTTAACTGAGAGGCCAACCCGCCAGACTAAATCCTATGCGTGCAAGGGTCTTGGGCCCATCACCCTTTGCACTCTTGCATGTTGTGTGGGTGGCCGAGATCAGTCCTGGCGCCTCTTATACAATATTAATGTTTACGCACACCACTCAGGTGCGCGCCGCTCCAATGCTGACGCCCGAAGAGCTTCGGGTAATATAACGATGCCAGATACCCATAATTGTCTAACTTAGGTCAAATAATTATGGGTATATGTAATAATTATGTTGCATATAGGTCAATCGACCAACTTAGGTCAAATACCCAAACCCTTTAGTGTTTTGTTAACTGCGGTGACGATCAATGACCCATGATATGTGGTCCCATCGCCTCGTCTTGAGTTTGTATGGCAAGGGACAAGAATGCTCGACCACGCGTCATCACAATCACGCGGGTATCAACCCACTCCACACATCTCATCATGTTCAAGCAGTGAAGTTAAAGTAACTGTGTGTCTATAACATCAAAGGAATCCGAGGTATCACCCTCAATGGATTCCAATCCTTGTAACTGTCAAGGTGACGAGCGAGGAATCACCCTGGATAGTTCATGCTTGAAGGGTGGCATGATAGAGTCATTATCAGAAGTGGTGTAGGAGGAATCACCCTCCGTTATCCACCTCCAGTTAACTACACTACAGAGTTAACATCAGGAGTACATTATGAGGTATCACCCTCCATACTCGATAGTAGCTCTGCATGGTAATACAACTGAGGGGGTGTGAGGTGATGTGAAGGTACATGGCTTGTCGATCAGTTGACCGAGTCTTCGAATCTCCGAGTCTTAAGTCTTTGAGTCCTCAATGATGAAGTAGGGGAAACTAGGGCTAAATGGGGTCACTGGAGTTCACTAATCAACCTATACTAATCATTAAATATGCAATAGGGTATAACAGAAGTTTAACAAAAATGGGCTATGCATCAGAATAGGAGCTACCTACAAGAATAGCAAAATCTAATGCAAGCATGAGGGAGAAAGGATCGGCGATATAGGGAAGATCAAGTGGGGTTTTCGTGCCTTGTTGCTCTACTGCAAAAGGCTGATCGTCATGGCCGTAGTCGTATCTGACATCAGGTCAGTCTTAGTGTCTACCAGAGAGAAGAGGGGGGAAGAAACATTAAATACAAGCAAGCAGATGCAACACGATGCATGACATGACAATATGCAGTGCTAGGGATGAGATAACACAATACTACACGTTAGTGACGGAGCGGCAAAATATATAATGATATTTCCCGGATCTTGGGCTTCTACTGGACGGATGAACCTACCGCAAAATTTCTATGTTCATCATGCTAGGAGCATGCGACACATGAACGGACAACTTATTCGAATTCATGGGATTTTTCTCAACAACTTTCACATATAAATCTTTTTCATGTGAGTTAGAGTTTGTTTTGTATTAATTTTCAAAGTTTCAATAATATCATGAAATAAACAAATTTATGTTAATTATAAAATACAATTATTGCATTAGCATGACATGATGATGACAACAACAATCAACAACCAATTTGACTGGTCAAACTGACAGCTCGGCCCCACCTTTTGAGGGCTCGATAGAAGATGTGTGTAGAGGGGGGGGGGTGAATAGACTACTTGTCAAGATAAAATTTCTATCCTAACCCAAATTCTAGGAGGGAAGAAATTCAGCAGTTCTAACAAGTCTAGTGCACCCTACACATGCTAGTCAACATATATGGTAGAGGAAAAGTAAATACTTTGCACATGTAAAGTAGTAGAGGTTAGGAGGATCAAATGCATGAGGTTGATACAACGATTTTTGGCATGGTTCCGATAGGTGGCGCTATTGTACATCCATCTTAGTGGAGACTTCAACCCATAGAGGGTAACGACTGCGAGATTCCACGGAGGGCTCCACCCGCGAAGGGTCCACAAAGAACCGGTCTTGTCTATTCCACCACGACTTGCGTCCACGGAGGACTAGCCTTACTCAGGGTTGATCTTCACGAAGTAGGTGATCTCCTTGCCCTTACAAACATCTTGGTTCAACTCCATAACACAAAGTAGGAGGCTCCCAAGCGAACCCTAACCAATCTAGGAGGCACCACCCTCCAAAAGGTAATACATGTGGTCGATCAATGAACTCCTTGCTCTTGTGCTTCTAAAGATAGTCTCCTCAACACAAATCACTCTCGGACAGAACATGCATGGGTAGGAGAGGTTGATTTGGTGGAAAGCAGTTTGGGTAGGCTAGAGATCAAGTTTCAAAGGATTGGATTGGAATATCTTGGTCTCAACACATGAGTAGGTGGTTCTCTCTCAGAAAATGGATCTGGAAATGAAGTGTGTGTTCTGAGTGCTTCTCCCATGAATGAGAGGTGGGTGAATGAGTATATATAGGCTGCAGCCAAAATTCAACCATTACACAAAAAAGTGCAAACTCGGTGACACCGAAGTTGAAAAGTCGGTGGTACCGATTAGCACTAAAAGTGTGAACTTTTGAATCTCGGTGAGAACGATATACGGAACTTGGTGGCACCAAAAAGGTCACTAACGGTCAGATGGCCAAACTCGGAGGCGCCGATAATCAAAGTCGGAAATTCTGATTTTGTGTATCTTGGCAACAAAATGTTGGTCACACTGAACTCAGTAGCACCGACTTGGTTTCGGTTACACCGATTTGGTGGGATTGGCTAGGGTTTGTGTTTGAGGTCAAACTCGGTGGGTCCGATATGGAAATGTTGGTGACACCGAATTTGTGTATGTGGATCTTGACAGATTGGATATGTCAAAAAATGACTCAGTGTTTTGGTGGCTAACTTTGAGCATTTGAGCAATGAGTTCATTTTACTACCTCACCCCCTTTTAATAGTATTGGCTTTCCTATGGAGTCAAAAGTGATTCCTGAAGAATATAAAATGAAGAGTCTTCTAGCTTGAAGCTTGAGCCAACATTGTTCCTTTCTTCCGTCCAAGGGCATCTCCACATAAACCTCAAGTCACAGCTCTCCATGGACTTTCCTGAAATATCTAGGTAAAAGTGTTAGTCCAAGACAAACTGTATCTTGTCATGGATTACCAAAATCACCAAGGGAGCATATGTGCTTTCACCTTTCGTAGATAGTGGTCTTAACTAATTAACTAACTTGGCCCACATTTAAGTGATTTCTCAACTCAAATTAACTAATTTAATTAACTAAGCAGATTAATTAGGGACTAATGACCCTGGCCTACATGTTAGTGGTCGGGGGGTCTGTGGCCCACATGGCAGTGACAGGGCACTGCCCAGTCAGCTAGTCAACTGGTCGGCAGGGGCCCTCACCCATTGGTAGCGATACTTTGGAGTGGACCTAGGTCGGCCAGGTCAGCGGCGGCGGCCGGAGCTTTGCTGGTGACCAAAAAACACGACAGCGTGCTCGACAGGGGGGTGAAATACCCAAACCCATTATTGTTTTGTTAACATTAAACCCATCGCTAGTGCGTATTGGTCAATCGACCAACTTAGGTCAAATGCCCAAACCCATTAGTGTTTTGTTAACTGCCGTAACGATCAATGACCCATGATATGTGGTCCCATCGCCTCGTCTTGAGGTTGTATGGCAAGGGAAAAGAATGCTCGACCACGTCTCATCACAATCACGCGGGTAGCAACCCGCTCCACACATCTCATCATGTTCAAGCAGTGAAGTTATAGTAATTGTGTGTCTATATCATCAAAGGAATCCGAGGTATCACCCTCAATGGATTCCAATCGTTGTAACCGTCAAGCTGACGAGGGAGGAATCACCCTCGATTGTTCACGTTTGAGGGGTTGTACGATAGAGTCGTTATCAGAAGTGGTGTAGGAGGAATCACTCTCCGTTATCCAGCTCCGGTTAACTACACTATAGAGTTAACATCAGGAGTACATTACGAGGTATTACCCTCGATACTCAATAGTAGCTCTGCAGGGTCATACAACTGAGGGGGTGTGAGGTGATGTGAAGGGACATGGCTCATCGATCAGTTGACCGAGTGTTCGAGTCTCCGAGTCTTAAGTCATCGAGTCTTGAATGATGAAGTAGGGCAAACTAGGGCTAAATGGGGTCACTGGAGTTCACTAGGCAACCTATACTAAGCACTAAATATGCTTTAGGGTATAACCAAAGTTTAACAAAAACGGGCTATGCACCAGAATAGGAGCTACCTACTGATACGTCTCCAACGTATCTATAATTTTTGATTGTTCTATGCTATTATATTATCAACTTGGGATGTTTTATATGCATTTATATGCTATTTTATATCATTTTTGGGACTAACCTATTAATTCAGTGCCCAGTGCTAGTTTCTGTTTTTTCCGTGTTTTTGACCTTTTTCAAAATTGATGACTTGGCTAGGACTATTGATAGAATGTGTCTTGATATTGATGCTTTGAAATTAAGATGTGTTCCTCCCAAGATTAATATGGATAAAACTTTGAAAGCTATGCGTGTTTCCATGAATGAGAGTAAAGAAAGAATCGCCCAAATTCGTGCTAGACATGAATGGCTTAAAAAGGCGTGTTCTCGTGATGAGAATCACGAAGATCTTAAAGTGGTTGGTGTGACTCCTATTGAATCCTTGTTTTCTAATGTCAATCTTAATGATGATGGGGCTGGATATGAATCCACTTTGGTTGAGAAACGCCCCAATGATTCGGAGTCTATTTATCTTGATGCTAAAAATACTAAAAGTGGAGTAGAGGATATCAAAACTTTGAATAGTCATGAAATTACTACTTTGGATTTCAAGGAATTTAATTATGATGGTTGCTCTTTGATTGAATGTATTTCCTTGATGCAATCAATGCTAAACTCTCCCCATGCTTATAGCCAAAATAAGGCTTTTACCAAACATATCGTTGATACTATGACGAAATCTCTTGAAGATAAACTTGAGTTGGAAATATCTATTCCTAGAAAACTTCATGATGAGTGGGAACCTACTAAAAAATTAAGATTAAAAATTATGAATGCCATGCTTTGTTTGATTTGGGTGCTAGTGTTTCCACAATTCCAAAATCTTTATGTGATGTTCTAGGTTTCAATGAGATTGATGAGTGCTCTCTTAATTTGCATCTTGCGGATTCTACTATTAAGAAACCTATGGGAAGGATCAATGATGTTCTTATTATTGCAAGTAGGAACTATGTGCCCGTAGATTCAATTGTGCTTGATATTGATTGCAATCCGACATGTCCCATTATTCTTGGTTGACCTTTCCTTAGGACTACTGGTGTTGTTATTGATATGAAGGAAGGGAATATTAAATTTCAATTTCTTTAGAAAAGGGCATGGAACACTTTCCTAGAAAGAAAATAAAATTCCCTTATGAATCCATTATGAAAGCTACTTATGGTTTGAGCACTAAAGATGACAACACTTGAATCTATTGCCTTACGCCTAGCTAAGGGCGTTAAACAATAGCGCTTATTGGGACGCAACCCAATGAAGAAATTTATTTTTGCTTTTTTACTTTCTGTTTTGTTGAGTCCACACCATCATGATTATGTTATGATTGTGTTTTATATATTTTAATTAGTGTTTGTTTAATCATGCTGAAAAAGACAGAAACTTTGTGATCACAAAATTATTTTTAGTTCCTATCGAGAAAGAGATTTTGAGTTGATTCTTTTTGCTGCGGATTGATATGCAAATTCCCCTAATTTGTCATAATTGTTTCAGAATTTTTGGGATAGCATAGTTATAGGAAATATACAGATTGCTATAGATTGTTCTGTTTTTGACAGATTCTGTTTTTGTTGTGTTGATTGCTTATTTTGATGAAACTATGGTTAGTATCGGGGGGTACGAGCCATGGAGAAGTGAGAATACAGTAATATAACATCAATCTAAATGGAAACTAAGTTTACTACAGTACCTAAAAAGTTGGTGGTTTGTTTTCTTATGCTAATGATATCACGAGTTTCTGGTTAAGTTTTGTGTTGTGAAGTTTTCAAGTTTTGGGTGATGTTCTTATGGACAATGGAATAAAGAGTGGAAAGAGCCTAAGCTTGGGGATGCCCAAGTCATCCCAAGCCAAATTCAAGGACACCAAAAAGCCTAAGCTTGGGGATTCCCCGGGAAGGCATCCCCTCTTTCGACTTCAATCCATCGGTAACGTTACTTGGAGCTATATTTTTATTTACCACATGATATGTGTTTTGCTTGGAGCGTCGTGTATTATAGGAGTCTTTGATTTTTGTTTTATCACAATCATCCTTGCTGCAAACCTTTTGAGAGGTACATGCACTCATCGTGAATTTGTTAGAATACTCAATGAGCTTCACTTATATCTTTTGAGTTAGGCAATTTTAGCTCGCATGTGCTTCACTTATATCTTTTGAGCTAGATAATTTTGCTCTAGTGCTTCACTTAAATCTTTGTAGAGCACGGCGGTGTCATATTTTGTAGAAATAAAAACACTCGCTCTTCACTTATATCATTTTGAGAGCACTCTCGCTAAGTAACTTGGTAATTGGTGTGTGTTATGAAATTAGTCCTAAATATGATAGGCATCCGAAGAGGATATAATAAAAACTTTCATATTCCAGTGCATTGATTAGTATGAGAAGTTTGATTCCTCACAATTAGTTTTGCGATAGGATATGGTAATGTTAGAGTTATGTTAGTAGGGTGTTGTGAATCTAGAAATACTTGTGTTAAGGTTAGCGATTCCCGTAGCATGCACGTATGGTGAACTGCTATGTTATGAAGTCGGAGCATAATTCATTTAGTGATTGTCATCCTTTGTGTGGCGGTCGGGATCGCATGATGGTTAACTCCTACCAACCCTTCCCCTAGGAGTATGCGTTTAGCACTTTGTTTCGATTACTAATAAAACTTTCCCAATAAGTATATGAGTTCTTCATGACTAATATGAGTCCATGGTATAGATGCACTCTCACCCTTCCACCATTGTTGGCCTCTCTAGTGCCGCGCAACTTTCGCCGGTGCACAAAACCACCATATACCTTCCTCAAAACAGCCACCATACCTACCTATTATGGCATTTTCATAGCCATTCCGAGATATATTGCCATGCAACTTCCACCGTTCCATCTAATGACATGTGCCATCACTTTCATATTGCCATTGCACAATCGTAAGATAGCTAGCGAGATATCCAACGTCATACGCTAGGCTAGATCGTTGCACATCCCAGTACACCACCGGAGGCATTTCATATAGAGTCATTATTGTTCTAAGTATCGAGTTGTAAGTAAATAAAGTGTGATGAGCATCATTATTAGAGCATTGTCCCATGTGAGGAAATAATAAAAGAGGCCAGCGAAGCCCGTATAAAAAAAGAGACCAAAGATGCCCACCAAAAAAAATGAAATGAAAAAAGAGAGGCCAAAGAGCCCAAACAAAAAAATGAGAGAAAAAGAGAGAAGGGACAATGCTACTATCTTTTTCCACACTTGTGCTTCAAAATAGCACCATGTTCCTCATGATAGAGAGTCTCTTGTTTTGTCACTTTCATATACTAGTGAGAATTTTCATTATATAACTTGGCTTGTATATTCCAATGATGGGCTTCCTCAAAATTTCCCTAGGTCTTCGTGAGCAAGCAAGTTGGGTGCACACCCACTAGTTTTCTTTTTGAGCTTTCATACACTTATAGATCTATTGCATCTCTTGCATGGTAATCCCTACTCATTCACATTGATATCTATTGATGGGCATCTCCATAGCCCGTTGATACGCTGAGTCGATGTGACCATCTCCTCCTTTTTGCCTCACAACCTCCACCACACTCTATTCCACCTATAGTGCTATATCCATGGCTCACGCTCATGTATTGCATGAGAGTTGAATAAGTTTGAGAAAGTAAGAGCGCGAAAACAATTACTTGGCCAATACCGGGGTTGTGCATGATTTAAATTCGTTGTGTGGGGATGATGGAGCATAGCTAGACTATTTGATTTTGTAGGGATAACTTTCTTTGGCCTTGTTATTTCAAAAGTTCATGATTACTTTACTAGTATGCTTGAAGTATTATTGTTTTCATGTCAATATTAAACTATTTTTTTGAATCTTATGGATCCGAACATTCATGCCACAATAAAGAAGTTACAACGAACAAATATGTTAGGTAGCATTCCACATCAAAAATTCGGTCTTTATCACTTCCCTACTCGAGGACGAACAGGAGTTAAGCTTGGGGATGCTTGATACGTCTCCAACGTATCTATAATTTTGATTGTTCCATGCTATTATATTATCAACTTGGGATGTTTTATATGCTATTTTATATCATTTTTGGGACTAACCTATTAACTCAGTGTCCAGTGTCAGTTTCTGTTTTTTCCTTGTTTTTGACCTTTTTCAGATAAGAATAATAAACGGAGTCCAAACGGAATAAAACCTTCGGGATGATTTTTTCCATAACAGAAGGGATCCAGAAGACTTGAGAACCAAGGCAGAGGGCCGCGGAGGAGGCCACGAGCTCCCTAGGCGTGCCCCGGGGGGCGCGCGCCTAGCAGGCTCGTGCCCCCCCCCGTGCCTCCTTTACCCTACCTCTTTCGCCTATAAGTTCCCTAAAATACCTAAACCAACAGAGAGAGCCACAAAAATACTTTTCCGCTGCTGCAAGCTTCTGTTTCCGCGAGATCCCATCTGGGGACTGTTCTGGTGCCCTGCCGGAGGGGGATTCGAACACGGTAGGCTTCTTCATCAACACCATTGCCTCTCCGATGATGCATGAGTAGTTCACCAAAGATCGTCTGGTCCATGGCTAGTAGCTAGATGGCTTCTTATCTCTCTTGGATCTTTAATACAAAGTTTTCCATGATCTTCATGGAGATCTATCCGATGTAACTTTCTTTTGCGGTGTGTTTGTCGAGGTCCGATGAATTGTGGATTTATGATGAGATTATCTATGAATATTATTTGAGTCTCCTCTGATTTCTTATGCATGATTTCGTATCCTTGTAATTCTTTTCGAGTTATGGGTTTCGTTTGGCCAACTTGATCTATAATTCTTGCAATGGATAAGTGCTTGGTTTTGGGTTCATACCGTGCGGTGTACTCACCTAGTGATAGAAGGGGTAGTGAGGCACGCATCATGTTGTTGCCATCAAGGGTAAAAAGATGGGGTTTATATCATATTGCATGAATTTATCCCTCTACATCATGTCATCTTGCTTAAGGCGTTACTCTGTTTGTTATGAACTTAATACACTAGATGCATGATGGATAGCGGTCGATGTGTGGAATAATAGTAGTAGATGCAGAAAGTATCGGTCTACTTGTATCGTACGTGATGCCTATATGTATGAGCATTGCCTTAGATATCGTCATGACCTTGCGCGATTCTATCAATTTCTCGACAGTAATTCGTTCACCCACCATAATACTTGCTATCATGAGAGAAGCCTCTAGTGAACACTATGGCCCTAGAGTATATTTTACACATTATATATTCAGTTCTAGATACAAAATACCAAAAATACCTTGCTGCACTTTTATTTATTTATATTTACCTATTATCACTATCAGATCTCACTTTGCAAGTAATCGTAAAGGGATTGACAACCCCTTTATCGTGTTGGGTGCAAGTTTGTTTGTCTTTGCGCAAGTGGCTTGGTGTCTCATCTTGATACTCCTACTGGATCGATACCTTGGTTCTCAAACTGAGGGAAATACTTATCTCTACTTTGCTGCATCACCCTTTCCTCTTTAAGGGAAAAACCAACGCAAGCTCAAGAAGTAGCACCTACAACAGTAGCAAAATCTAATGCAAGCATGAGGGAGAAAGGATGGGCGATATAGGGATGATCAAGGGGGGTTTGCTTGCCTTGTTGCTCTACTGCAAAAGGCTAATCGTCATGGGTGTAGTCGTATCCGGCAGCAGGGTCAGTCTCAGTGTCTACCAGAGAGAAGAGGGGGAAGAAACAATAAATACAAGCAAGCAGATGCAACACGATGCATGACATGACAATATGCAGTGCTAGGGATGAGCTAACATAGTACTACACATTAGTGACGGAGCGGGAAAATATATGATGATATTTCCCGGATCTTGGGCTTCTACCGGACGAATGAACCTAACATACAATTTCTATGTTCATCATGCTAGGAGCATATGACACATGAACAAACAGCGTACTTGAATTCATGGAATTTTTCTCAGCAACTTTCATATATAAATATTTTTCATGTGAGTTAAAATTTATTTTATATTAATTTCCAAAGTTTGATTAATATCGTGAAACGAACAGATTTATTTTAATTAGAAAATACAATTATTGCATCATCATGACATCATGATGATAACAAGAGTTAACAACCGATTTGACTGGTCAAACTGACAGCTCGGCCCCACCTTTCGAGGGATCGATAGAAGATGTGTGTAGAGGGGGGTGAATAGACTACTTGTCGAGATAAAATTTCTAGCCTAACCCAAATTCTAGGAGGGCAGAAATTCATCAATTCTAACAAGTCTAGTGCACCCTACACATGCTAGTCAACATATATGGCAGCCGAAAAGTAAAGACTTTTCACTTGTAAAAGAGTAGAGGTTAGGAGGATCAAACGCATGAGGTTGACACGGCGATTTTTGGCATGGTTCTGATAGGTGGCGCTATCGTACGTCCATGTTAGTGGAGACCTCAACCCACGGAGGGTAACCCGCTACAAGAGTCCATAGAGGGCTCCACCGACGGAGGGTCCACAAAGAAGCGGTCTTGTCTATTCCAGCACAACTTCCGTCCACGAATGACTAGCCTTACTCAGGGTAGATCTTCATGAAGTAGGCAATCTCCTTGCCCTTACAAAAATCTTGGTTCAACTCCACAACAAGAAGTAGGAGGCTCCCAAGCGACAGCTAACCAATCTAGGAGGCACCACCCTCCAAAAGGTAATACATGTGGTAGATCAATGAACTCCTTGCTCTTGTGCTTCTAAAGATAGTCTCCTCAAAACAAATCACTCTCTCATAGAACATGTATGGGTAGGAGAGGTTAATTTTGTGGAAAGCAGTTTGGGGAGGCTAGAGATCAAGTTTCAAAGGATTGGATTGGAATATCTTGGTCTCAACACATGAGTAGGTGGTTCTCTCTCAGAAAATGGATCTCGAAATGAAGTGTGTGTTCTAAGTGCTTGTCCCATGAATGAGAGGTGGGTGAAGGGTATATATAGGCAGCAGCCAAAATCCAACTGTTACACACAAAAGTGCAAACTCGGTGACACCGAAGTTGAAAACTTGGTGGTACCAATTAGCACTAAAAGTGTGAACTTTTGAATATCGATGAGACCGATGTACGAAACCCGGTGGCACCAAAAAGGTCACTACCGGTCAGATGGCCATACTCGGTGGCGCCGATACTCAAAGTCGGAAATTCCGATTTTGAGTATCTGGCAACAAAATGTTGGTCACACTGAACTCGGTAGCACCGACTTGGTTTTGGTTGCACTTATTTGGTGGGATTGGTTAGGGTTTCTGTCTGTGGTCAAACTCGGTTGGTCCGATATGGAAATGTTGGTGACACCGAATTTGTGTATGTGTATCTTGACAGATTGGATATTTGAAAAAAAATTACCGAGTGTTTTGGTGGCTAACTTTGAGCATTTGAGCAATGAGTTCATTTTACTACCTTACGCCCTTTTAATAGTATTGGCTTTCCTATGGACTCAAAAGTGACTCCTCATGAATATAAAATGAAGAGTCTTCTAGCTTGAAGCTTGAGCCAACATTGTTCCTTTCTTGCTTCCAGTGGCATCTCCACATAAATCTCAAGTCGTAGCTCTCCATGGACTTTTCGTGAATTATCTAGGTAAAAGTGTTAGTCCAAGAAAAACTGTATGTTGTCATGAATTACCAATGTGCTTTCATCTTTCATAGATAGTGGTCTTAACTAATTAACTAACTTGGCCCACATGTAAGTGAGTTATCAACTTAAATTAACTAATTTAATTAACTAAGCAGATTAAATAGGGACTAATAACCCTGAGCCTACATGCCAGTGTCCGGGGGTCTGTGGCCCAACGGCAGTGACGGGGCACTGTCCAGTCAGCTAGTAAACTGGTCGGTAGGGGCCCTGGCCCATTGGAAGCGACACTGTGGAGTGGCCCTAGGTCGGCCAGGTCAGCGACGGCGGCCGGAGCATCGCTGGTGACCAAAAAACGCGGCGTCGTGCTCGACAAGGGGATGAGTTTTCGCCCACATGGGGTGATTTCGTGCACGGAGACACGCCTTCGGATGCGGAGGCTCACGGGCATCCACCCTGACGAGCGGGGGGAGTGGGGCGGCCTGGAGCGGTGCCGGCATTGAGCAGAGGCGACAATGCATTCGGGAGCTCGACGGAAATGGTGCTAAGGGGTCACATTAGAGGTGACGAAGGATTGCGCAGTTCCCACATGACACGGGGAGCACCGTGGTGTGCTTTCCCGAGTGGGAGTAGCACCACAACGGTGGCAGCAAGCACGGCGGCGGTGACAAGCTTCGGCTCTGACGACAGGGAAGCTACAGGGGTGGAATAGCGCATGAGAGATGGGGAAAGAGGAGTGGGGGCTCACTTGGCCCTCTAGTTGTGCTCAAATGCCCTTGGGAGGGCTCGGTGCTGGGAATTTAGGTGGCGGAGGTTCGGTGGTCATGGAGGAAAAAGACGAAGATGGAAGCGACGCGGTGCTCCTCGGCTCAATTGGCGGGCTATAGACGAAGCAGGAGAGAGCGCCAGAGCTTCTTGGCACGGCGACGAGGCGGGGGAGGCTTAGTGGCCGTGTCTATGTGAAGGTCATGGCAACAGCGGCGCTCGGCCGTTTGCGAGGGAGAGGCACAAAGTGCGAGGAAGGAGAGGGAGAGTTGTCTGGGTTTACGGTTCAACGTAAGTTTCTAGGGCATCTTATAGCAAGCGGGGAGCCGCAGGATGGCCGACACGTGGCTAGGCGTGCCCATGGCGCAGCGGATAAGCGCCACGCCCTCTTCACTTGTACACGGGAAGGGGATAACCCCCATTGGGCTTGGCCCAATACACTGTTGCATTAGAGCCCATTAGCACAATACTAGTTAGGCCCCTTTTCTTTTCTTATTTGTATTGTTTCTTTCCTTTTCTGTTTTTTATTTATTGTAAATAGAAAATAGGTTAATTCGAATTTGAATCTTGGCCTAAAATTATATATGTAATTATTATAGTGCTACAAAAGTTTTAGATTTATTTAAGTAGTTTCAAAATTTCTCTCGTTAAAAGGGCATTTAATTAATTGTTTTGGCCTCTGCTTTAATTATGTTAGACATTTATACACTTTGTAAAATGTTTGTTTCCCAGGAATATTTAACTATGAATTATTTTAAATATTAGGAACATTTTGTTTTTTTGTTTGAAGAAATAATAATTTGACTTCAATTTACATCTGAAATTTGGCTTTTATTTTATTAAGTGAAAATCTCGCTTGGTTAAACTTGATGACCTCACATCATTAGTGTGTTATTATTGTAGCTTAATACCGGGGTGTTACAAAGGGAGAGCCTGCGCACCCCACAGTTCGAACCTCTTGGGTCCCCGGAGCCGTGATACCGACATTTGGCGCGCCACGTAGGGTGCGCAACGATTACCCTGCCCTGTTTCGGCTCTAGCTTCACTAGCTCAATGGCTGACGCTCACTGCATGCGGGTCGAGGGTCGGGCGGCCCGCGTCTCCCAGACCGCGCCCGTTGGCCGTGACTGCGATGTTCAACATTGCTCCGCCAGCGCCACGGCTCCGGCCACCAATGACCCCGCGGCCCGAGAGCCGTGGTACTCCTCCACGCATCCTTTCGAGTAGTGGGAAGGTTTCACTGCCACGACATCCTTGACCCAAGCCTGCCTAGAGCATGTGGACATGCATGTCATGTTGCTCATGGCGCGCGAGCTTCTTCGCTATCGCCCGGCAGACACGGGCTATGAAGCTTGGCTGGGCCGCATCACAAAGCTCGTCACTTGTGGAGGAGAGGCCCCAGCGCCCTCTCACTCGCATTGTCATCCACCGTCTCGCGCAGGGGACACGACGCATGGAGCAGCTCTGCCCCTCCCCGTGTAGTGACCCGACCGAGCCATGGCGCAACGCTCGCTCGCACAGACCGCATGACGGGGCACCAGCACGGACGTGAGACGAGGCTAGCTGCCATGTCATTCCCCGTGCACCGCCTGACGCTCGCGTGATCCTCAGGCAGCAGCACAGACGCCCGGACCAAATCACCCAGAATGTTGTGGAGGTTATGTGCCACAACCGAACCACCCTCGTTCGCTAGAGTGGCTAGTGCAATCGGCCTCGCAAGGACACATATCGCGAACAGTCTTGAGAGGCAAGCCCGTGGAACAAGCATGCCCTTCCGCCGCTGCCATCGCTGCAGAGGGAGGAGTATAACTAGAAGGGCCCCCATGTGGTAGCTTGCATCCTCGACGGGTCCCAAGCGTTTGTTCGGAACACCTGTTCAGGCAATTCCCTCATGAAGTGAGCGCCGCCCTCCCGAAGGAGGAGGTGTCACGACCCCTCAAGTGGTCGCGATACATCATCACCTTTGACCCCAAGGATAAACTCAAGTCCGCCGCTCGTGTGGGTGGACTCCGCATGCTGTGCAACCCCATCATCAGCAATTTTATAGTCACCAAGACCCTCATCGACGGGGGTGCAATATGCTCTCTATCGAGACCGTTGAGGCACTCCACGTGCCTTTTTACTAGCTGACGCCTACCAGGCTGTTTTTGGGAGCAACCGACGGTCCTACAGTTCCCCTGGGGCAGGTCTGCCTTCCCGTCACCTTCGGCAAGCGTTGCAACTACTGCACTGAGCTCATTGTTGAAGGTAGGTGGGTAAGGGCATGGTCGAATTTGCATAATTTCCCTTTGATGTTTTGCTGCTCCAGGTACCACAAGCTCAGCGAATTTTTCCTTTAACATTTCATAGGAGGATTCATCGCCGCGCATGTCGGTGCTAAACCCCACGGTTTGACCCGGCCAGGAGGTATGGCTCACCTCATCAGTTGGCGGCTCGTGGGTCACCCCGCTTGCCGAGTCGACCCGGACGACGAGGCCCAAGGCCCAATGTGCAAGCCGGTGTAAGGCGGCTCATGGAGAGACCTGGATTAGGTTTCAAGAGAAACTAGTCCTAGTCCTAGTAGGACTCTATGTAAACGTACCGCTTCAACCTATATAAGGAGGGGCAGGGCACCCCAAGAGGGACAGGTTAAGTTAGGTCTAGAGAAGACAAATCATGAGATAGACAGACTAGACACCCTCGAGGTTAGAGGTAGTGATTCTGCACCCTTGTAATTGAGATCGTCATCATCATCAATGAAACACAAGTAGGACATAGGCTTTTACCTCCATCGGAGGGGCCGAACATGGGTAAACTCGTGTCTCTCGATTCTGACCAACCTCACTCAAATCACCACATAGTTGCGATGGCCTCACACCTAAGTCCTTTCATGCGGACATCTGCCGTGATAAAAACCACGAAAGTTGGCGCCCACCATGGGGCATATCGCATGGTGGTTTTTGTTCTTGGAGGGAGCTTTTTTAAAAGGATCAAGAGGTTCGTGGTCAGCTGGACGACGAAGAGCCGGCACGGAAGAATTTACATCAACTTCTAGGTCATCGGTTGAGATTGAAAAAAGTTTTCTGCGTATGATCACACGAATTGTTTCGTTGTTATTTTTGTATACCATAACAAGCGATCTGTTCAAATACAATTATTCGACAGAAGGCGCACCATATATTGCGGTTGGGATGCTGTTAGACTAGTCTTGTCTATCCAAGATCGAAAAGAATTAGAGGTTCACTGGAGGCACGTGATACGTCTCCAACGTATCTATAATTTTTGATTGTTTCATGCTATTATCTTCTCAAACTTTGGATGTTTTGCATGCCTTTTATATATTTTTTTGGGACTAACTTATTAACTTAGTGCCAAGTGCCAGTTCCTGTTTTTTCCATGTTTTTGACCCCTTTCAGAGGAGGGTTTTGAACGGAGTACAAACAGAACGAAACTGCCAAAAAGATTTTTTTCCGAAACAGAAAAAGATCGGGAAACCTGAGAATTATGGCAGGGGGCCTGCAGGGACCCCACAAGCCCCCCAGCCGCGACCAAGGGGGGGGCGCCTCCCTGGCTTGTGGGCTCCCTGGGCCACCTCTGCCCTAGGACTTTCGCCTATAAATTCCCTAAAATCCCAGAAATAATCAAGAGATCATCGAAAGTACTTTTCCGTCGCTGCAAGCTTCTGTCTCCGCAAGATCCCATCTGGGGCACATTCTGGTGCCGTGCCGGAGGGGGGATTCGGATATGGAGAGCTCTTCATCAACACCATGACCTCTCCGATGATGCGTGAGTAGTTCACCATAGACCTACGGGTCCATAGCTAGTAGCTAGATGGCTTGTTCTCTCTGTTGGATCTTCAATACAAAGTTCTCCATGATCTTCATGGAGATCTATCCGATGTAATCTTCTTTTGCGGTGTGTTTGTCGAGATCCGATGAATTGTTGATTTATGATTAGATTATCTATGAATCTTATTTGACTTTCCTCTGATCTCTCTTATGCATGATTTCATATCCTTGTAATTCTCTTCGAGTTGTGGGTTTTGTTTGGTCAACTAGATCTATGATTCTTGCAATGGGAGAAGTGCTTGGTTTTGGGTTCATACCGTGCGGTGACCTCACCCAGTGACAGAATGGGTAGCGCGGCACGCATCGTGTTGTTGCCATCAAGGGTAAAAAGATGGGGTTTTTGTCATTGGTTTGAGATTATCCCTCTACATCATGTCATCTTGCTTAAGGCGTTACTCTGTTCATCATGAACTCAATACACTAGATGCATGCTGGATAGCTGTCGATGTGTGGAGTAATAGTAGTAGATGCAGAAAGTATCGGTCTACTTGTCTCGGACGTGATGCCTATATGTATGATCATTGCCTTAGATATCGTCATGACTTTACGCGGTTCTATCAATTGCTCGACAATAATTTGTTCACCCACTGTAATACTTGCTATTTTGAGAGAAGCCTCTAGTGAAAACTATGGCCCCCGGGTCTACTCACCAGATTGACAACCCCTTTATAGCGTTGGGTGCAAGCTCTTTTGTGTTTGCGCAGGTACTCTGGACTTGACGAGATTCTCCTACTGGATTGATACCTTGGTTCTCAAACTGAGGGAAATACTTACTGCTCCTGTGCTGCATCACCCTTTCCTCTTCAAGGGAAAAACAAAAGCAAGCTCAAGAGACAACAGAAGGATTTCTGGCATCATTGCCGAGAAAGGACTTTTGTTGCCGTAGCACAAGAATTTCTGGCGCCGTTGCCGGGGAGGATCAAGTCAAGAACTCATCCAAGTAAGTGTCGCAAACTCATCTCTTGCATTTACTTTTTTTGCCTCTCGTTTTCCTCTCCCCCACTTCTGAAAAAACAAAAATTTACAAAAATATATTTGCCTTTTTGTTTGCCCTTTTTCGTTTGCCTTTTTGGTTCGCCCTTTTCTCTCGCTTGCTTTCTGTTCGCTTGTGTGCTATGTGCCTTCAATATGCTTGCATCTTCGCTTGCTGAAAATCTAGTGATATGGATCCTCATCCACTTGCTAATCTCTTTAAGAGATCCACTTATGTTGATCCAATTGCTAGTGAGTTGAGTGCACTTGACTTTCTCTATGAAGTTTTGCTTGAGATGCGTGAATCTGAAAATTGTGATGAAGAATTTATGAAGTGATTCACGAAGGCTCCTTGAATGAAAATCATGATTGCAATGGTTTCATTATAAATTCTATTAATGACAATCATGTTAAAAATATGCAAAACCCTAAGCTTGGGGATGCTAGTTTTGCTTTGTCCACTACTTCTTGCAATGATCATGATTGGGGCATTGATTTTTCTTACGATCTTCAAAAAAAATTTAAGCCTCATGATGAATATGATATTTGCAATAATATTGAAAGTGGGTTTGGAGAAGTCATGACTTTGGTTGATGATAATCCCACTATTTTTGAAGAGCGTCAACTTTGCATGCATGTGGATCATGAAAAGAATATCCATTGTGATAGCTATATTGTTGAATTTTATTATGATCCCACATGTAATTGCTATGAGAGAGGAAAATATTGTGGTAGAAACTTTTATGTTATCAAATTACCTCTCGTTATGTTGAGATTGCTATTGTCTCTTTCTTCTTCCTTGCATTTGGTAACTATTGGTTGTCTTGCCAATTTGTTCTCCTATAAAATTCCTATGCATAGGAAGTATGTTAGACTTATATGTGATTTTCACATGTTTCATGATGCTCTCTTCATGTCCGATTGCTATCTTTTATGTGAGCATCATCGAATTATCAATGCCTAGCTAAGGGCGTTAAACAATAGCGCTTGTTGGGAGGCAACCCAATGAATTTAATTTTTGCTTTTTGCTTTCTGTTTTGTTGCGTCCACACCATCATAATTCTGTTATGATAGTGACTTTTCTATTTCTTTTTGTGTTTGAGCCAAGCAAAACCTTTATGACTAGTCTTGGTGATGGTTGTTTGATCCTGCTGGAAAAAGATAGAAACTTTTCGCTCACGAGATTATTTTTTATTTTTATTCAGAAAGAGATTTTGAGCTGATTCGTTTTGCTGCTGGTTTATATACCTTTTTCCCACGCAGTCGTAATTTTTCAGAATTTTTGAGGTACCAGAAGTATACGAAGTATACAAATTTCTACAGATTGATCTGTTTTTGACAGATTCTGTTTTTGTTGAGTTGGTTGCTTGTTTTGATGAAACTATGGATAGTATAGGGGGGGTACTAGCCATGTAAAAGTGAGAATACAGTAATCTAACACCAATATAAATAGAAATCAAGATTTCTACACTACCTAGAGAGGTGATAGTTTGTTTTCTTGTGCTAATGTTATCACAAGTTTGTGTTTAAGTTTTGTGTTGTGAAGTATTCAAGTTTTGGGTGATGTTCTCATGGACAAAGGGATAAAGAGTGGAAATAGCTCAAGCTTGGGGATGCAAAAGGCATCCAAAGCCAAATTCAAGGACACCAAAAAGCCTAAGCTTGGGGATGCCCCGGGAAGGCATCCCCTCTTTCGTCTTCAATCCATCGGTAACATTACTTGGAGCTATATTTTTATTCATCACATGATATGTGTTTTGTTGGAGCGTCTTGTATTGTAGGAGTCTTTTATTTTTGTTGTGTTACAATCATCCTTGCTGCACAACGTTTTGAGAGAGAGACATGCACTCATCGTGATTTTGCTAGAATCCTCATAGTGCTTCACTTATATCTTTTGAGCTAGATAATTTTGCTCTATGTGCTTCACTTAGATCTTTTAGAGCACGGCGATGCGTGACTTGGTAGTTGGCTTATGCTATGAAAGTAGTTCCAAAGGTGATAGGTACCCAAAGAGGATACAAAAACCTCCATCTTCATGTGCATTGAGTAGAAAGAAAAGTCTTGCATCCTCTCAATTAGTTTTGAGACGTGGATTTGGTAATATTAAGAGTTATGTTAATAGGGTGTTGTGAATCTAGAAATAGTTGTGTTGAATTTAGTGATTCCCGTACCATGCATGTATGGTGAACCGCTATGTTAGGAAGTTAGAGCATAATTGATCTATTGATTGTCATCCTTTGTGTTGAGGTCGGAATCGCGCGATGGTTAACACCTACCAACCCTTCCCCTAGGAGTATGCGTTTAGCACTTCGTTTCGATTACTAATAAAAACTTTCACAACAAGTATGTGAGTTCTTCATGACTAATGTGAGTCCATGGTATAGATGCACTTTCACCTTCCACCATTGCTAGCCTCTCTAGTGTCGCGCAACTTTCGCCGGTACACAAACCTACCATATGCCTTCCTCAAACCACCCACCATACCTACCTACTATGGCATTTTCATAGCCATTCCGAGATATATTGCCATGCAACTCCCACCGTTCCGTCTCATGACTTGAGCCGTCACTCTCATATTGCCATTTCATGATTGTAAGATAGCTAGTGAGATGTTTGAACGTCAGACGCCAAGCTAGATCATTGCACATCCCGGTACACTGCCGGAGGCATTTCCTATAGAGTCATTTCTAAGCTTTGAGCTGTGAGTAAATAAAAGTGTGATGATCATCATTATTAGAGCATTGTCCCATGTGAGTAAATAAATAAAAAACAGGCCAAAGTGCCCAAATAAAAAAAAAGAGAAAAGAGAAAAAATAGGCCCAAGAGCCCAAATAAAAAAAGAGAGAAAAAGAGAGAAGGGACAATGCTACTATCTTTTCCCACACTTGTGCTTCACAATAGCACCATGTTCTTCATGATTGAGAGCTTCTTGCTTTGCCACCACCATATGCTAGTGGGAATCTTCATTATATAACTTGGCTTGTATATTCCAATGATGGGCTTCCTCAAAATTGCCCTAGGTCTTCGTGAGCAAGCAAGTTGGATGCACACCCACTAGTTCTCCTTTTTAGCTTTCACATACTTATAGCTCTAGTGCATCCCTTGTATGTCAATCCCTACTCATTCACATTGATATATATTAATGACCATCTCCTCCTTTTTGTCTCACAACCACCACCACACCCTATTCCACCTATAGTGCTATATCCATGGCTCACGCTCATGTATTGCGTGATAGTTATAAAAAGTTTGAGAAAGTAAGAGTGCGAAAACAATTACTTGGCCAATACCGGGGTTGTGCATGATTTACATTAGTTGTGTGAGAATGATGGAGCATAGCCAGACTATATGATTTTGTAGGGATAACTTTCCTTGGCCTTGTATTTTGAAAGTTCATGATTACCTTGCTAGTTTGCTTGAAGTATTATTGTTTTCATGTCAATAGAAAACTATTGTTTTGAATCTTACGGATCTGAACATTCATGTCACATGAAAGAAGTTGCGAAGGACAACTATGCTAGGTAGCATTCCACATCAAAAATTCAGTTTTTATCACTTCCCTACTCGAGGACGAGCAGGAGTTAAGCGTGGGGATGCTTGATACGTCTCCAACGTATCTATAATTTTTTATGGTTTCATGCTATTATCTTGTCAAACTTTGGATGTTTTGCATGCCTTTTATATATTTGTTTGGGACTAACTTATTAACTCAGCGCCAAGTGCCAGTTCCTGTTTTTTTCCATGTTTTTGACCCCTTTCAGAGGAGGATTTTGAACGGATTCCAAACGGAACGAAACTGCCAAAAAGATTTTTTCCAAAACAGAAAAAAGATCGGGAAGCGTGAGAATCGGGGCAGGGGGCCTGCAGGGACCCCACAAGCCCCCTAGCCGCGGCCAGGGGGGCCGCGCCTCCCTTGCTTGTGGGCTCCCTCGGCCACCTCTTCCCTAGGACTTTCGCCTACAAATTCCCTAAAATCCCAAAAAAAAATCAAGAGATCATCGAAAGTTCTTTTCCGCCTCTTCAAGCTTCTGTCTCTGCAAGATCCCATCTGGGGCACGTTCTGGTGCCCTGCCGGAGTGGGGATTCTGATACGGAGGGCTTGTTCATCAACACCATGACCTCTTCGATGATGCGTGAGTAGTTCACCGTAGACCTACGGGTCCATAGCTAGTAGCTAGATGGCTTCTTCTCTCTCTTGGATCTTCAATACAAAGTTCTCCATGATCTTCATGGAGATCTATCCGATGTAATCTTCTTCTGCAATGTGTTTGTCGAGATCCGATGAATTGTGGATTTATGATCAGGTTATCTATGAATCCTATTTGACTTTCCTCTGATCTCTCTTATGCATGATTTCATATCCTTGTAATTCTCTTCGAGTTGGGGGTTTTGTTTGGCCAACTAGATCTATGATTCTTGCAATGGGAGAAGTGCTTGGTTTTGCGTTCATACTGTGCGGTGACCTCACCCAGTGACAGAAGGGGTAGGGAGGCACGCATCGTGTTGTTGCCATCAAGAGTAAAGAGATGGGGTTTTCATCATTGGTTTGAGATTATCCCTCTACATCATGTCATCTTTCTTAAGGCGTTACTCTGTTCGTCATGAACTCAATACACTAGATGCATGCTGGATAGCGGTCGATGTGTGGAGTAATAGTAGTAGATGCAGAAAGTATCGGTCTACTTGTCTTGGACGTGATGCCTATATGTATGATCATTGCCTTAGATATCGTCATGACTTTGTGCGGTTCTATCAATTGCTCGACAGTAATTTGTTCACCCACTGTAATACTTGCTATTTTGAGAGAAGCCTCTAGTGAAAACTATGGCCCCCGGGTCTACTCCACACCATGTTTTCAGCCTTACTCTTTTTCTTCGTTGCACTTTCTGCCTTCAGATCTCACTTTGCAATCAATCTTGAAGGGATTGACAACCCCTTTATAGCGTTGGGTGCAAGCTCTTTTGTGTTTGCGCAGGTACTCTGGACTTGACGAGATTCTCCTACAGGATTGATACCTTGGTTCTCAAACTGAGGGAAATACTTACTTCTCCTGTGCTGCATCACCCTTTCCTCTTCAAGGGAAAAACCAACGCAAGCTCAAGAGACGTCAGAAGGATTGCTGGCATCATTGCCGGGAAAGAACTTTTGTTGCCGTAGAAGCACATGAAGAGAATCAAGGATGATACTGTAGGCAGCCGTGCCCGACACAAACTGTTGTCACTATTGCAGACATCCCATAAAATCAACCAAAATACTAAAAAGTGCAGCTGCACTTTTTGGCCTCCCCGAGTGCACGTGTTCGAACCGTCCGAGCGTGCGGTGCCCGTCACAACACAGGTGGCGACAGGGCTCGATGTAGTGGTGGACCTGTGGCCCTTAATTTTCAGGCGAAACTGCCGCATCGCCTGCTTGGCTTGTTCAAACCTCCCGTTGCATCGCCCTCGTCCCCATCTCGAACTCTCCTCTCCTCTCGGCCCCTCCATCCTCCATCACCATCTACCACAACGACAACGGGCACGGGACTCCGGTGGTGGTTTGTCGGAGATACGCTGGTGCGGGAGGCCACCCGCAGGCACGATATGCCGTCGGCTACACAGAGGTAAATTCCGGTATCTATTCACGCGCATCCTGCTCCAGATCTTGATTGCGGCAGTGAAGTTAGGTGCTTAGGTGGTGTGACGGTCGATTTTGGGACATCGAGGTTATGGGTGTGCGAGAACGGAGGCTATGCTTTGCGGCGCATCCGCAGGCACTACATGCCTCGAGGCCGCTGAAGGAGAGGGTCAGGGGCATGGAGATGGGCTCGTAGCAGCAACAACAGCTGAGTCTCGAGGAGGAGAGATTCGAGGAGCTCGGGCTTGTGGAGGAGGTGCTGGCAGCGATGCGGTAGGCTAGCATCATGAATCCAACCGAGATCCAGTTCATCGTCCGCTTTCGAGGATCTCGTGCTCGAAGAGGAGGTGCTGGACCCGATGCGGGAGGCTAGCATCACGAAGCCACCGAGATCCAATGCGTCGGCCGTTGAGGTTTCTGGTTATAGAGGTGTCCATTTTTGTTTTTCCGTAGAGTTGCTTGAATATACACTCGCAGTTGTTCAGAATTGTTCTATGCAGTTGCTTAGTTTGTGTTTCGTCCAATTTGCAGATGTGAAGGGGGTAATGGTAGTTCTTCGTGCAAACAGTTTCAATGTGTAGGTGCTTGAATCTCCATATGCAGTTGTATAGAAATATGAGTGTAGTTGATTAGTTTTTGTTTTTCATCCAGTCGCAGATGGAAAGGGAGTAAAGGAAGTTATTCATGGCATCAGTTGCAAGGAAATAGGGGCGGTAGTTGCTTTTTCTGCTTAGTTGCTTCCACCAACATGACATTCTTTTCCCATGTCCTTTGTGTATTTTTCCTTTACAAAATGACACGAAAGAGCAAAAGGATTGCCAAAAGAATTGATGGAGAAAAGGAGGAGGCCCAAACAACACGCATTGTTGGACGGGAGCATGGGAGGGCAAATTAGAATCCTCTCCAGGGTCGAGTGGCGGAGAAACGGGGCACCGATTATTCCACGTGTGATGAAGAAGGGGGGCATGCAAAACGTGCGAAGAAAGGCGGACACGAGGAATTTTTTCAAAAAACTTGAAATTGCTAGGGTTGACAAGCATCACATGTGTGGGGTATGATAATACGATCGTAGGTTGAAAAATCATCATGTTAGTTTTTTCTGTCTTCACCTTATTTGGGACAACAAGCATAATAGTTGCCTAGCACAGTAGTAGCAATTGCCTAATAGAGGAGTAGCAGTTGCTTTCTCACATAGTTGTAGTTGCTCGGTTTATTAGACACAGTAGCATGTCCTTACTTTCATTTTGAATTTTCCTGTATTTTTTACAGGGTGGTACTAGTATGCGGACACCAACGAACAAGGCATCACCTTCAATACTATTCATGCTAAACAGTTCTCTCTCCCCGACACAAAATGATGCCATTGGTGAGATAAGTTTTGGCGACGTGCTCCAAATTGGAACAAGAACAATGGAAGGCGATCTCGTGAAGTTTGTCATGAAATGTTATGACCCGAAGTTGTCTCAACTTGTCATCCCTGATAGGGGGAAGATCACAGTTGGCGCATCCAGTATCGAAAGGATATGGGGATTGCCAAATGGGCAGAATAAGGTTGTGTACAAAATGGAACCCGGCATAGTTAGGTTGTTCAATGATATGTACAACCTTTCCACGGGGCCTGCGCCATCAGTAACCACATGGTGTGATATGATAAGGGAGATGGGAGCTATTGATGATGACAAGTTTTTGATTGCATGGCTTGTCGTTGTTTTCAGTTGTTTCCTTGCATCGACAACCAGCTTGAAGGTGCCCCCACATGCTTACACACTTGCGTTGAATCCACGCGACATCGCGAATTCAAATGTCTGCCAATTCGTAGTCGACCGACTTAGGATTGCTTTCATGGGGCTGGGAGACAAGACGAATACCATATGTTGTTGCTTATTCCACCTAGTGGTAAATGATCTAGACCCCCCCTTTCTTTTTTCTGGTTCATTGCTTTTATTCCACCCTTTTTTCCTATAGAACTGACATATGTATGTTTTTTCTCTTGGTATCTGAAACGGCTCCTTTACATCTACTCGCTCGATGTGGACATTAGGTCAAGCAACCATGAATTTGTGGATGCAAGTATGTCAAATGCTCTTCCAAGGGTTAAAGTATGGAACGAGGGTCTCATCAAGGCAGTCATTAAGAAGGACAAGATTATGAAGGGGGTTTATGGGAAGCTACAAGTAAGTTTTTCTTTCTTTTCTATTGCACATTCTTTTTGTTTTTTGAATCATACAGTTGCTCATAATTAGAGTTGTAGTTGACTATTATCATGTTTTGTAACCAGTCAGATATTTTCTTTTTTGCTTGATAAAAATTAGTATTTGCTCATCTTTTTAGGGCTGTTGTTGCTCTAATTTAGGGAGCGAATTGCTCAACTACTAACTTTATTAACATTGTTCTTTTTTGTAACATTTTTTGCTGACTGTTTTCATGTGCATTCTTTTAAAATAAAACAGCTCAAAGGCGAGTTCTCGAGGTGTGCAGAAGATAGTCCTTTCGGGAGCATGGATCACATCGATAAATTCGTCTTCGCGAGGCTCCCTCAAAACTACAACATGAATGTATTTTTCTGTTTTCTTTTTTCACTATATGAAACCACATTCCCCTCTCTTTTTTCATACGTGTGTTGTATAGTTTCATTCATTTTTTTTGAATCCTTTACATTTGCTTGTTTCTATTTTGTTTTCGAGAAGAAAATAAAGATGTCACTGTTGGTGCACGACATGTACTCTCAAATATCAAACCAAATGGGGAAGTTCATTCAAGGTGTGGGAAAATTGGATGAGGAGAAGGTTCAAGTGGCAGGATCAAGTGCATCAAGGGCTGGAGGCACACCTCAACCAGTGAGCTAGGAAATGCACAAAAGAGCAGCGGAAAGTGCCAAACAACAGAAGGTTGCAAGGGAGAAGAAAGGAAGGGTCAGCACCAGCAGTCACGAGGAGAGAGTTTTGATGTACGAGGAGGAGGAGGAAACAGACGAGGGAGACCTTGAATCTATAAACGAACAAGAAGAGGAGGAAGGGAAAGAGAAGGACATATCTAAAGCGGAGACTTTGGACGAGGACGTGGAAGGAAACGATGATGACGATGAAGAAGATGATTACGAAGAGGACGACGAAGACGAGGATGATGATGATAATACTGTATACAACACCGCACCACCAGCAATGGAAGTTGGCGACCATGTTTCAGATTGCATGGATGTTGACAACTCCACGCGGTCTGTTTCTGGTGGTGGCGGGAACAAATATGAGGAGGAAGACAATGAAGAAAATGATAAAAATAATGAAGAGGGCAATGAAAAAGATACTAAAGGGGAAAAGGAAGAGGAGGAAGCAGAGGATGATGATAAGTCTAAAAAATGAAGAGCATGAAGAGGATGAAGAGGAGAAGCAAGAGGAGGATGAAGGCAACAACGATGAAGGTGGAGATGAAGAGGTGAGTGAGGAGGAGGAGGAAGATGGTGTGGGTGGGAAGAAGGGTAATGAGGATGAAGATGATGGCGGCATGGGCGGCAATGGTAGCACCATGAAGGCCAGTGGCAGTGGACAACATGGTGAGGGAGGTGGACAATATACACGGGTGCACAGCGGCAGCGATGACGATGAGGTGTTGCTGACTAGGTTCTTGAAGAGAATCAAGCGTAGCACCAAGGAAAGACAACACACAGAGCAAAGGAGGTCTGCTCAGAACACACAAGAAAGCGGTGGTAGTTTCTTTCAAAGAAGTATTTTTATGAAGGACATGCACAAAGAGGCGTATGAGGTAGACACTCGGCATTCTATTATAGTCGCAGATGTGATGAAGATCGGAGAGTCGCGGTACAAAAAGAAGGATTTCATGCCTCAGCTCCGAGATATCCCTCTTTTACCGATGCTCGTGTTACCTATTGAGAAAAAAAATCTCTGGTATGGAGATGGCCCTTGAGATGCTGGTAGGTGGTTTTAAAAAACCAAAAGAGAAGGAACTAGAGCCTTCAGGAGGAGTTGAAGGGGGTGTTAGGAAGAAGGTTAAGAAAACAACACATTGGGCAGTTAAGTGTACACCTCTTTCCCCGAAAGAAGGCCTGGGTGCGGCGGGTCAAAGTGTTGTAATTATGATAGCCACTCAGCAGGCTATAACAGTCTCGAGGTCGACAAATGAAGTGCCAAGTCATAAAGTCACAACACCTCCACAAGCAAAGGTCTAGAAGAAACAAGTAGGAAAGAAGCAAAAGAGAGCAACTATTGTCAATTTGGAAGCAACTGAGCAGAAAATTCAAGCAACTACAGTGAGTATGCAAGGAGCAGCTCCTCCGAAGCAACATACGGAGTCAGCGGTTGCGACTAGAGTTGTCACTGGACAGGAGAAGGATCTAGGCAAAGGTTCAGCAGGAAAGAAGCAAAAGAGAGCAACTGCTGTCAATTTGGAAGCAACTAAGGAGGAAATTCAAGCAAGTACAGTGAGTATGCAGGGAGTAGCTCCTCCGAAGCAATGTACGGAGTCATCGGTTGAGACTCGAGTTGTCACTGCACATGAGAAGGATCTAGGCAAAGGTTCAACAGGAAAAGCGAGCATTTTTCACGAGTCGATAGAGTGAGGAGGTACTATTGTGCTCGAGGAAGAAACTCCTGATCTGATACAGGAAACTGGAGAGGCAAATGCACAGCAACCGAGTGACAAGCCTCTGGTTGTTACCACAAAACAAGCATGGTCTGGAAATGGCAAAGAAATCTCATTCAAAGACATTCAGCGCATCAACGAGTTGGTGGAAAAGTGCATCAGCCGAGGGTCGATGCCACCGGTCGTGAGAAGTAAATCTGCCGGGACCATACCAGTAATACGTGCATCATGTGTCATTAATTTATCATCGAAAAAATGAGCATCTAATTCAGGTAAAGCACAACCGTTGTTGCAAAGATCAAAGTCTAGAAGTGTTGTTTGGGACGATTACTGCCTAGATCCAACTTTTGACCTCGGCATAGATGAAATAGAGTAAAATAAAAGCAAGGAGGAGAACACAACAGAGGATGAGGGGGTGGCAAACGCACCGCCCACCGCAGACGTTGAGTGGGGAATTGACTGGGGCGAAACCTTGATTTCGATGGGGGCAGTGAAAAGACTACACCAGCAGAGAGCACACGGCTCTTGTGACCTAATGGATTGAGTACACCAACTCTTGACACAAAAAAACCTGGTGATGGGGAATCGAGTAAAGGTGCGGCAAGCAGCTTGGTTGAGCCCATTCCTCTGAAGCGCGAGAGGAGAACACTCAAAGCTTCGCCATCACAAAGGTCATCGTATGTGAATGTAGAACTAAAAAAGGATTTCACATACTCAGCTGAAACAAATAGATTGTATGCAATGGTTCTGTCGCTTGGAGGAGGAAGAGGGATGACAAGGACGTCGAAGGGGGAGGATAAAACATGTGTATTTTTTCCAGCAATGACCCCCTTTTTTGCTTCTCATCAAATGTTCTTTTTTTGCAGTTTTTCAATAAGAACCTTTCTTGTTCTATAGGTCGCAGATCGTAAACTATAGTGGCTATTACTGCACACCGAACGAGCTTGCTCAATCAATGAAGAAGACTGGGTGGCTAAAAACTCATGTATTTGAGTTAGGGATCAAGGCAATCATGTTCAACACGCGGGTGGGGTCCAAGAAAGTAATTATGCCTCTGAGGTTTTTGGTATGAAAATAAATCCCACATTCTTGTTCAATTACTTATTATTTTACAGACTTTTCTCTTTCGATTGGCATTGATATATTTCTTGCACCGACCGTTTCTCTTCACACACCTAGCTTCAAAAAATTGAGTTGAATGTAAAGGAGTTGAGTGAGAGGTTCAAACCATCGAATCGGTTGGATCAGTAAGACAATGTATGTTCCATGTGTTGTATGTTGTTGTTTTTAGCATCTAAGTTGCCCATTTTTTTCCATTTGTGTTGCCTCAAAATTTTGAACTTCCACACATACAAATGATCCATCTCTGTTATGGCAGTTTTTGGTTTTTCTAAATATGTTGTTTTGCAAGCATAAACCCCCTAGTGTTTGCCTACAAACTATAATAGGAACCAAACATATGACCCAAGAGTTTTATGTCAGTTGCTTTGTTTTAATATGGTAGTTGCTCAAAATCTCACTCTATGTCGCCTAAAAACATTTTTGTTGCGAGTCAGTATATGATTAAGCAGTTTTTGTATGATGCTTTTTTTAATATACATGTCGCTTGAAAATATGCAACACATAATTGACTAGAATCTCTCGGGTCCTAGTGCCACACTATTTTCACACATGTAAAGCAAGTTAGTTGTGTGTGTTTCTTGTTTCCCAAAATAACTAATTTTATTATAGTTCTCTTTTTCATTTTGTTACAGCTACCCAAGCAAAAGTTGCTCCAAAAGAACACATGTATTTTGCTTGAATTTAAATCGTTGTTTGTCGTTTTTATTCGTGCAAAAACATATCAGTTTTTTGTTCTATCTGTATTCAGGATTTTCATTTTTGGCAGGTCATGATTCCTGTCCTTGAAAACCTAGATCCAAGGAATGTGAATGGTGAACATCACTATTGGGTATTGAAGATCAACTTGAGGATAAAAGGTTTGAGGTGTTTGACTCGTCAAGGACAATTAAGAAAAGTAAGAGGTTGAATGAAGTAGCATGGTGCATAGTTGCAACAGTTTGTATGTTGTGGGACAAGTACTACCCAAAGCAGGCAATCTTGATGGAGAAATTCCCACTTGTGGATATTGATGCACCCAAGCAAGTTGTATCGTAAGCACTACATAACTTACAGTGCTTGTTGTTATCAGACATAGCCTTTTTTTTCCTAGTGTTCTCAAGACCTACATTTTTTCATGTTTTTTTGTTTTTTTTGTTTTGCAGAGGTGACTGTGGGATATTTGCATTGATGAACACACTATTGTGGAATGGTATGTGGCTCCCAAACTACAGACAAGATGACATACCAAACATAAGGAAGCTCATGACAATATCGATGATAAAGTGCGACCTCAACAAGGTTATCTCGTAGGACATCCTCAAACCGGTCAAGAAATGAACAAAAACCAGGTACACAAATGATAAACATCCATTTACAAGTGTGCACTTTCTTTTATGATTTCAAAGTAATTCAAACATATAGAGTTAAAACTAGATCCTTCAAAACATCCCACCGCTTTCTTTATTGTGTGCACAAGAATATTGTGAGTTGCTTGATTTTGCTTTGTAATCTGCTCAAAAAGATGCTATCCGTTGCTCCATTTTTAACAGTCACAGATGTTTTGCCATTCATTCTAGTTTTCTAGTCCATGGGTCCTTTTCTTCAAGTGTGTCACCCATCAAAGAAACTTCCCCGACACTTTGCGGCGTTGTGCTCAATGGAATCACAAATGGTAAACTAGTTATTTTTTTGGGGTGCAACTCCAGAGCAGATTGAAAATTTCTTGTGCGGGTGCGCCCTTTTGTGACCAAACTGGGTGGGTCCATAGGGGCACGGGGTAGGAGGTTGGTGTGAACCACTCAGGGTTGTAGGATTTGATGCCTCCCTGGACACGGCTGCTTCTTGTGCTGCTTCTTTCATGTGCCTTGCAACTACATCAACTACCTCATCACTTGTCATTGCCTTCTTGGCTAGCTTTGCAAAATCCATCATCATGTTCACTTGCCGCACTTGGTTCTCTGACTCAACGGGCAAGTTCGGTGGAGGGGCTTCGTTAGTTGGTGGCGGCACACTTGGGACCATATCGTGAGTCTAGCAACGTAAGATGTAGTGTGCGGGTATCTCATCAATGCCAAGGTGGGTGAAAATCTTCAAGGCATGGCAACAAAGTAGGTCATCCCTATGCCACTTGCAACAATCACAATCGTAGATGGCTGCTTCTGGCCTCACTTTGACAAGATATTTCCTTGAACCATACATTGGAATGACTTCTGTGTTGGGCACAAGGTCATAGAAATTGATTCCAACGGGGCGCATGTTGTGTACTCACCAATCAACTCAAACTCAGTCCTGAATTTAACATAGATGTACCTAATCTATGTCTTGTAGGCATGCCTCTCAACAGGGAAACGTGACAGCCTTTGTGAGTCCAAATGTTGTGTCTGGTTGTCATTCCCGCCTTCCCTCACGAGTATGTGCACCTGAATCTTCTCGTATTGTTTGACAAAGTTGAGGATCGACTTGTGTTGGTTCACATATCACTTCAAGACAACATTGAAGCCTTCGCTACGTTGCGTCTATTGAAGTAATTGGAAGAACCTGTACTTGAAGTAGTAAGGCACCCATGCAACCCGGCATTCATAGAGTTTCTCGAAGTGTCCATGCATAAGCCCCTCATACTTCAGTTGTAGTACAACCCATTTTCGTTCAAACTCAGCTGGGGTGGAGCTGAAGTCAATACATTCATTGAAGTGTTTCACCAAATTTGTGTTCCTAGAGAACACAGAGCCAAGCTTCTCTTCTGCCTTCTTCATCATATGCCAACGACAACAACGGTGAATCGTTGTCAGGAACTTCCTCTTGATTGCTTGTGCCATCGCAATGTCTTGGTCCGTGATTATGTTGTCCGAAGCCAACCCATCCATTGCCTCCAGAAAAGCGTCAAACAGCTAGTCATAGCAAGAGGCTAGCTCTTGACGAATGAAGCCACATCCAACCATAATTGACTGTCCATGTGTGTTGACGCCAATGAAGTGGCAAAATGGAATATCATACATGTTTGTAAGATAAGTGGCATCAAATGAGATACGATAATCATAAGCCTTCGCGTAAGCTTTCCTTGCCGCACCATCCACCAAAAACAAGTCCTTTGTCTTGCCTTCCACGTCCGTTTTGCATTTGAAGAAGAACCCTGGGTCGGTTTACTTCACCTTGCAGAAGTAGTTGAGTGTCTCTTCATTGTCGACATCTTTAGTTGCGACATTCAGCTTTGAAAAGTGGTTATGAATGGCTTTAGACGTGTAAGGGACAATCAGCTCGGAACTATAGTACGACGACATTATCATCATCATCCTGCCTGGTAGAACCAAATAAACTTTCTAAACCACAATGTACGAAGATACTTGTTTTCGTAGAAACAGAAGAAACTCATATGCATAAATAGAACACGAAATCTAGCAACATTGTTTTTCACACAGTTTTTGTGTCGGGGTACACGTTTTTGTTTATCAAAAGTTATATAGACATCAAAACAGAGTTGCTTTAATTTTCTGCTTAATTTTCCAGGTTTTTGGATCACGGTTGCCCGAGATCCTAACACTTTTTGCCATGTTTCCTCCTTTTTCTATCATCAAAGTTGCATAAAATGAACAGAGAGTTACTTCACATTTTTTAATGTATATAGTTGTCAGGTTTGTTGCTCAGGGTTGCCGCATCCTAAGAACCTTTTGCATTCAACAACAGAGAGATAAAACAATGACACGAGGAGGAATAATAAACACTTCTTTTTTATAGCAAGTTTTTTCAATGAGGGGTGGGGTGGGGTTGTTTCGTTGCACGTGCTGTCAAGTTGCAGTCGCTAAAGTGAGTCAGAAATTTCTTCTCTTCGTGCGGGATTCCTTTGTGAGAATGGAGGTATTTGGAAAGTGATGGCTTGTCAATCAGTGGGTGGGTGTGATCTGCTACAAAGTCGATAACCTCCCACCTATCATCTATAAGCTTCACCGTCATCTCAGTAGGCCATTTTGTCTGCTTTATAGTCTCTTTCTTCCTCTTCTTCTTGTAAGTGGGTTTTTCGTCATCCTCTTCAACATCCTGTTCAGGTGAGCTTGGGCATGCTGTGTTTTTGCTCGACGAGGCAACATCTGAGACACCAACCCTCTCCACCGGCTTACGAAACTTGTTACAACAGAATTGTTGTCTCGTCACCTGGCCCATGTGGGCTAATCTATTGGGTGTATTCGACTTGATTGAAAAACCTACCCTCAAAGCATAGTGGTTGTAGTGTTCCCTTGCATCAACCAACATGTCAAATCCCCTGCTAACATAAGGTTCTTGTGGCAGTGACCAAGCTTCCTCGTCTTCCAATTCAGGTGCCTCATCAACTATAGCATTAGGAGGGCCACCAAAGGTGGGGGAGCAGCCACATGATTGTTCCCGGCATGAGTACCATTAGAGCCAATATCAGGTTCAGGCGACTCGCCAACACCCTCATACAAACGGTGATCATCCTGCTCATATCCTGGATGTAAGAAGGGAGCACCCAACTCAACTGAAATGTTGATAGACTCAACGTCGAGCGGTTCACATCAACCATCTTATTTCCACTACTAATTGCCTTTTTTTCACCACACCTACAATATTTTTTGTGTTATTGGACAACATAACCATGCATCATTTTTTCCACAAAACAAAAAACCTCATTGTTTTTTGTGATGAGCTATGGAAATAATGTTTTTTGAGCAACTGTATGTAGTTTTCTGGACAACTAAATAGCTAAACACAACAACTCCTTGTATATTTTTTACTTTGTAGCTTTATGTTTTATAGCAGCATCACAACCCATATAGTTGTAGTTGACAAACTTTTTCCCTTGTTTTTTTCAGCATGGGAGAAGACAATTTTTGAAGGAAGGGGAAGATCAATACATCTGTGACGTGGAATTTAACAGACGATCTGAAGGCATAACTCTTTGATGCCCTTTTGCTGTAGGTTAGAGTTATGTATTTAGTGAGACCGTCCGCGGTCGTACCAAAGTACATGTTGTTGGTTTGTGTTTTAGCGAGAGCCACCTACTACGTTGCTACCACTACTTGCAATAGTTCCGCTACATACTTCGTGTCTTGTCTTAGACAAATGCAAATTGCACTTTATATTAAGACAAGAAAAATGGATGACGATATTCTTTAGACAGGGATGAGATCAAGCAGGAGAGAGGGGAGGTGGAGGTGGTGCTTACCTTTTTCCCAGTCCTTACTTCGTCTGGTTTCTTCAAAAGGCCATTGTTGGAGTAGAGGTAAGACTTGTTCTTCAGATCTGATTTGGAGCTGTGGAGAGGAAGGAGGAGGAAGAGGAAGAAGGGTACATAGGAAGAATGGGAGAGAATCGTGGGGACAGGGGATCATGTGGGGTGCGGGGGGTGGGCTAAAGTTGGGGGGAGGGGAGGAAGGCGTGAGGGCGCTAGGGAGAGGACCAGGATGCGCGATCTCATTGGGTGGAGGGCCGAGCGCTATCTTTTCCTTTTCTGGCATGATGTAGCGGGGCCGCTCGCGTAGTTACCTTTTGCGGAAGGTGCGGGCTCCGCTGCACTCGGTAGCCGCATCCTAAAATCAAAGCCCATGCAGGAGAAAAAGGGGCAGCCCTACAGAACTACTAGGAAGCCAACAAAAAGTCAACACCATCATGGGCATCCATCCAAAAAACCATTATGAATTAGTTCTACAAGCTCCGCTGATCATTTGAAAAAGAAGTATTTACACGTATACAATTTCGAGGGACATCATATATGTTTTCCTATGGAACCGTGTCAAGAAAAGGTACATCCACTATTTTTAATTCAATGGTGGAACAGATGACTCGAGTCTGAGGGATTTTTTTCCTGTCTGGCTGGCCGTTTTGAATACCCCCAGGCCTCAAAGTACTAACACAGCAATGCATAAAATCTACAGTGGGAATATAAGTAGGCCAACAGAAACATGAGAAGTAACATAAGCAAGTCATCAGATCAATTCAAATTCAAGTTTTTTTTGCGGGGATCCATATTCAAGATTTGACTGGCGAAGTATACACCATAGTGCATCGTATTGTTGCGCAAACAACAAGGCGTCACGGGTGTGTAAGGGCGTGTTTGGTTTCTTGCGTCACACCTGGCTCGCACCCGCCATGGAAAATTTAGCATGGTTGGTATCCTCTGCGGTGACCTCAGCCTCGCCCGACGGATGCAAAAGGATGGAACGCAGGATTCAGGCGTTTGGCTCGTGTAAGCCCAACTGGTGCAGATTGGTTGCACCCGCAATGTAGGCGTGGGTAGCGATTCTCTCGCGGTCCCGGCCCATGGTTGTTGGGGTCAGGGCGTCCTCTCGCCTTTCGCCTCATTTCTTTCTCGTTCCCCACTCGAGCTCTCACCCCGCTATTCGTCGCCGTCCCCAAATATATGACGGAGATCGTTGAATCCTCGTCAATGCTTCTCAACGCTAGCTCCATCAAACTCTGGGTGGGTGGGAACTGTTGGGGAACGTTGCATGGGAAACAAAAAAATTCCTACGCACGCGAGGACCTATCATGGTGATGTTGATCTATGAGAGGGAGATCGGATATACATACCCTTGTAGATCGCTAAGCGGGAAACGTTAAGAAACGCGGTTGATGTAGTGGTACACCTTCGTGATTCAAATCACCATCGTCCCACGATCTGTTCTGATCTAGCGCCGAACGGACGACACCTCCGCGTTCAGCACACGTACAGCTCGATGATGATCTCTGCCTTGTTGATCCAGCAAGAGAGACGGGGAAGTAGATGAGTTCTCCGGCAGTGTGACGGAGCGCCAGTGATGGTGATGATCTATTCCTGCAGGGCTCCGCCCGAGCTCCGCAAAAAATTGATCTAGAGGAAGAACTACGAAGTAGAGGTTTGAGTTGCACATGGAAAAGTCGTGTCTCAAAAACCCTAAAACCTCTAGTATATATAGGAGGAGGGGAGGGGCTAGCCTTGAGGCTCAAGAGAGGGGAAGGAGGAGTCCCCTCCTTCCTTCCAACCTCCATTTTTTTTCTTTGGTTTTCTTTTCCTAGACGACATAGCCCACTTGGGCTGGCCTCACCAGTCCACTAAGGGCTGGTGCGCCACCCTTGGGCTATTAGGCTCTCTCCCGGGTGGGTGGACCCCTCCTGGTGAAAACCCGGAACCCATTCTTTACTCCCGGTACACTGCCGGTAATGCGCGAAATATTTCCGGAGACCAAATGAAACCATACTATATATCAATCTTCGTTTCCGGACCATTCCGGAAACCGTCGTGACATCCGTGATCTCATCCGGGACTCCAAACAACCTTCGGTCACCAACACCTATAACTCAACTATGCCGAAACGTCACCGAACCTTAAGTGTGCAGACTCTATGAGTTCGAGAACTATGCAAACATGACCTGAGACACTCCCCGGTCCATATCCAATAGCAGGACGTGGATGTCCATATTGGATCCTACATATTCTACGAAGATCCTATCGGTTGAACCTCTGTGCCAAGGATTCATATAATCCCGTATAACATTCCCTTTGTCCTTCGGTATGTTACTTGCCCGAGAATTGATCGTCGGTATCCCTATACCTATTTCAATCTCCTTACCGGCAAGTCTCTTTACTCGTTTCATAATACAAGATCCCGTGACTAACACTTTAGCCACATTGCTTGCAAGGCTTATGTGTGATGTTGTATTACCGAGTGGGCCCCGAGATACCTCTCTGTCACAACGAGTGACAAATCCCAGTCTTGATCCATGCTAACTCAATGGACACCTTCGGAGATACCTGTAGAGCACCTTTATAGCACCGAGTAACGTTGTGACATTGGATACACACAAGGTATTCCTCCGGTGTCAGTGAGTCACATGACCTCATGGTCATAGGAATGAATACTTGACACGCAGAAAACAATAGCAACAAAATGACACGACCACATGCTACGTTCATAGATTGGGTCTTGTCCATTATATCATTCTCCCAATGATGTGATACAGTCATCAAGTGACAACACTTGCATATGGTCAAAAAACCTTAACCATCCTTGATCAACTGGCTAGTCAACTAGAGGCTTACTAGGGACATAGTTTTGTCTATATATCCACACATGCATTTATGTTTTCATTCAATACAATTATAGCATGGATAACAAACGATTATTTGAAACAAGAAATATAATAGTTTCCTTAATCGCATAACAAAATCAAATTGAATACCTATTTTATTGCCTTTAGGTCATATTTACAACAGTATCCCACTTGCACTAGAGTCAATAATCTAGTCTCACATCGCTATGCGATTTACATTGGAATGAATCTAACACCCATACAGTTCTGGTCTTGATCATGCTTTGCTCGTGGAAGAGGTTTAGTCAGCGGATCTGCAACATTCAGATCCGTGTGCACTTTGCAAATATTTATGTCCTCTCCTTCGATGTAGTCGCGGATGAGGTTGAAGCGTCGTTTGATGTGTCTAGACTTCTTGTGAAACCTTGGTTGCTTTGCTAAAGCAATGGCACCAGTGTTGTCACAGAACACAGTTATTGGATTTAGTGCGCTCGGCACAACTCCAAGATCCGTCAGGAACTGCTTCATCAAGACACCCTCCTTAGTTGCCTCCGAGGCAGCCATGTACTCCGCTTCACATGTAGAATCTCCTATGACGCTTTCCTTGGAACTACACAAGCTTACCGCACCCCTATTAAGAATAAATACGTATCCGGTTTGAGACTTAGAGTCATCTGGATCAGTGTCAAAGCTTGCATCGACGTAACCCTTCACGACGAGATCTTCGTCACCTCCATAAACGAGAAACATTTCCTTAGTCCTTTTCAGATACTTCAAAATATTCTTGACCGCCGCCCAGTGTTCCACTCTTGGATCACTTTGAAACCTGCCTGCCATACTTATGGCCAGGATGACGTCCGGTCTTGTGCACAACATTGCATACATGATAGACCCTACGACTGAAGCATAGGGGACAATACTCATCTTTTCTCTATCTTCTGCAGTCATTGGATATTGAGTCTTACTCAACTTTATACCTTGTAACATAGGCAAGAACCCTTTCTTGGATTGTTCCATTTTGAACTTCTTCAAAACTTTCTCAAGGTATGTGCTTTGTGAAAGTCCTATCAGGCGTCTCAATCTATCTCTATAGATCTTAATACCTAATATGTAAGCACTTCTCCTAGGTCGTTCATTGAAAAACTTTTGTTCAAGTAATCCTTTACGCTCTCGAAAAACTCCACATTGTTTCCAATCAGCAATATGTCATCCAGATATAATATTAGAAAAGCTATTGAGCTCCCACTCACTTTCTTGTATATACAAGATTCTCCAACAACTTGTATAAACCCAAATGCCTTGATCATCTCATCAAAGCGCTTATTCCAACTCCGAGATGCTTGCACCAGTCCATAAATGGATCGCTAGAGCTTGCATAATTTGTTAGCATTCTTTGGATCGACAAAACCTTCGGGTTGCATCATATACAACTCTTCCTTAAGAAACCCATAACGGAACGCCGTTTTGACATCGATCGAAAAATGCAGCTATTGCTAACATGATTCGGACGGATTTAAGCATCGCTACCGGTGAGAATGTATCATCGTAGTGAAATCCTTGAACTTGTTAAAAACCCATTACCACAAGTCGAGCTTTATAAACGGTCATATTACCGTCCACGTCCGTCTTCTTCTTAAAGATCCATTTGTATTGAATAGCCTTGCGACCTTCAGGTATACTTTGTTTTCATAAATAGATCATATCTCAGATTTCATGGCCTCTAACCATTTGTTGGAATCTGGGACCACCATTGCTTCTTCATAATTTGCAGGCCCATTGTTGTCTAACAACATGATAGATAAGACAGGATTCACGTACCATTCAGGAGCAGTACGTGATCTTGTCGACCTGCGAGGTCCGACAGTAACTTGATCCGAAGCTTCATGATCATCATCATTAGCTTCCTCCTCAACTGGTGTTGCCTCGATAGAGATTTCTCTCTGCCCCGTGCCACCATCCTGTTGGAGTAGAGGTTCCACAACCTCATCAAGTTATATCTTCCTCCCACTCAATTCTTTCGAGAGAAACTCTTTCTAAAAAAATCCGTTCTTAGCAACAAACACTTTGACCTCGGATCTGAGATAGAAGGTGTACCCAACTGTCTCTTTTGGGTAACCTATGAAGACGCACTTTTCCGCTTTGGGTTCCAGCTTCTCAGGCTGAAGCTTTTTGACATAAGCATCGCATCCCCAAACTTTAAGAAACGATAACTTTGGATTGTTACCATGCCATAGCTCATATGATGTCGTCTCAACGGATTTTGATGGTGCCCTATTTAAAGTGAATGCAGCTGTCTCTAATGCATAACCCGAAAATGATAATGGAAAACCGGTAAGAGACATCACAGATCGCACCATATCTAACAAAGTACGATTACGACGTTCGGACACACCATTACGCTGTGGTGTTCCAGGCGGTGTCAATTGTGAAACGATTCCACATTTTCTTAAGTGAGCACCAAACTCGAAACTCAGATATTCAGCCCCTCGATCAGATCGTAGGAACTTGATCTTCTTGTTATGATGATTTCAACTTCACTCTGAAATTGCTTGAACTTTTCAAATGTTTGATACTTGTGCTTCATCAAGTAGATATATCCATACCTACTCAAATCATCAGTGAAGGTGAGAAAATAACGATATCCGCCGCCTGCCTCCACACTCATTGGATTGCATACATCAGTATGTATGATCTCCAACAAGTCACTTGCACGCTCCATTGTTCCGAAGAACGGAGTCTTAGTCATCTTGCCCATGAGGCATGGTTCGCATGTGTCAAGTGATTCGAAATCAAGTAACTCCAAAATCCCATCAACATGGAGTCTCTTCATGCGCTTTACACCAATATGACCTAAGCGGCGATGCACAAAAAGGTGGCGCTATCATTGTAACTCTACATCTTTTGGTGTCAATGTTATGTATATGTGTGTCATCACAATCAAGATTCAATATGAACAAACCCCTCACATTGGGTGCATGACCATAAAAGATATTACTCATAAAAATAGAACAACCATTATTCTCTTACTTAAATGAGTAACCGTCTCGCAATAAACAAGATCCAGATACAATGTTCATGCTTAACATATGCACTAAATAAAAATTATTCAAGTTCATAACTAATCCTGATGGTAACTGAAGTGAGACTGTGCCGACGGCGTTTGCATCAACCTTGGAACCATTTCCCATGCGCATCGTCACTTCATCCTTCGCCAGCCTTCGTTTATTCCGCAGTTGCTGCTTCGAGTTGCAAATATGAGCAACAGAACCGGTATCAAATACCCAGACACTACTACGAGAGTTGGTTAGGTACACATCAATAACATGTATATCACATATACCTGGTTTGGCATTGGCCGCCTTCTTATCAGCCAAATACTTGGCGCGGTTGCGCTTCTAGTGACCCATCCCCTGCAATAATATTTTTGGGGAACGTCGCATGGGAAACAAAAAATTTCCTTCGCGCACGAAGACCTATCATGGTGATGTCCATCTACGAGAAGGGATTTCTGATCTACGTACCCTTGTAGATCGTACAGCAGAAGCGTTAATAAACGCGGTTGATGTAGTGGAACGTCCTCACGTCCCTCGATCCGCCCCGCGAACCGTCCCACGAACCGTCCCGTGATCCGTCCCACGATCCGCTCCGATCTAGTGTCGAACGGACGACACCTCCGCGTTCAGCACACGTACAACTCGACGATGATCTCGGCCTTCTTGATCCAGCAAGAGAGACGGAGAGGTAGATGAGTTCTCCGGCAGCGTGACGGCGCTCCGGAGTTTGGTGGTGATCTAATCTCAGCAGGGCTCCGCCCGAGCTCCGTAGAAACGCGATCTAGAGGAAAAACCGTGGAGGTATGTGGTCGGACTGCCGTGGCAAAAGTTGTCTCAAATCAGCCCTAATACCTTAGTATATATAGGAGGGAGGGAGGGGAGGAGGCAGCCTCAAAACCTAAAGGTTTGGCCGAAATTGGAGGTGGAGGAGTCCTACTCCAATCCTACTTGGAGTAGGATTCCACCTTCCCACTTGGAAACTCTTTCCACCTTGTGTTTTTTCCTTCTCAAACCTTATGGGCCTTAGTGGGAACTTATTCCAGCCCACTAGGGGCTGGTTTATCTCTTCCCATAGCCCATGAGACCCCTTGGGGAGTGACACCCCTCTCGATGTTCCCCGTCACCCCTCCCGGCACTCCCGGTACACTACCGATGAGCCCGAAACTTTTCCGGTAATGCCCGAAAACTTTCCGGTAACCAAATGAGGTCATCCTATATATCAATCTTCATCTCTGGACCATTCCGGAAACCCGTGTGACGTCTGTGATCCCATCCGGGACTCCGAACAACATTCGGTAACCAACCATATAACTCAAATACGCATAAAACATCGTCGAACCTTAAGTGTGCAGACCCGGCAGGTTCGAGAACTATGTAGACATGACCCAAGTGACTCCTCGGTCAATATCCAATAGCGGGACCTGGATGCCCATATTGGATCCCACATATTCTACGAAGATCTTATCGTTTGAACCTCAGTGTCAAGGATTCATATAATCCCGTATGTCATTCCCTTTGTCCTTCGGTATGTTACTTGTCCGAGATTCGATCGTCGGTATCTGCATACCTATTTCAATCTCGTTTACCGGCAAGTCTCTTTACTCGTTCCGTAATACAAGATCTCATGACTTACACTAAGTCACATTGCTTGCAAGGCTTGTGTGTTATGTTGTATTAGCGAGTGGGCCCCGAGATACCTCTCCGTCACAGGGAGTGACAAATCCCAGTCTCGATCCATACTAACTCAACTAACACCTTCGGAGATACCTTTAGAGCATCTTTATAGTCACCCAGTTACGTTGCGATGTTTGATACACACAAAGCATTCCTCCGGTGTCAGTGAGTTATATGATCTCATGGTCATAGGAACAAATACTTGACACGCAGAGAACAGTAGCAACAAAATGACACGATCAACATGCTACGTCTATTAGTTTGGGTCTAGTCCATCACATGATTCTCCTAATGATGTGATCCCGTTATCAAGTAACAACACTTGCCTATGGCCAGGAAACCTTGGCCATCTTTGATCAACGAGCTAGTCAACTAGAGGCTTACTAGGGACAGTGTTTTGTCTATGTATCCACACAAGTATTGTGTTTCCAATCAATACAATTATAGCATGGATAATAAACGATTATCATGAACAAAGAAATATAATAATAACTAATTTATTATTGCCTCTAGGGCATATTTCCAACAAATATCACTCTGTTTCTGGCATAGGTCCAGCCTTGGGTTTCTTCATCAGATTGGCAACAGTTTTGTCGCTCTTCTTGTTCTTGCGTTTGTCGTTTCTCTTGAAACCAGTTGTCTTATTGACCATCAACACTTGATGTTCTTTCCGGAGTTCTGACTCTGCGACTTTCAGCATCGCGAATGACTCGTCGGGTGACTTATTCATCCCTTGCATGTTATAGTTCAACACAAAACTCTTGTAGCTAGCTGGCAGTGATTGAAGAATTCTGTCAGTGATAGCCTCTTGCGGGACTTCAATCCCCACCTCAGCTAGACGGTTTGAGTACCCAGACATTTTAAGCACATGTTCACTGACAAACGAGTTCTCCTCCATTTTGCAAGCATATAATTTATTAGAGGTCTCATACCTCTCGATCCGGGTGTTCTTCTGAAAGATAAACTTCAACTCCTCGAACATCTCATATGCTCCATGACGTTCAAAGCATCGTTGAAGTCCCAGTTCCAAGCCATACAAGACTGCAGATTGAATTACTGAGTAGTCCTCCTTACGTGATTGCCAAGCGTTCAAAACATCTTGGTCAGACGTAGCGGGTGGTTCATCTCCTAGCGCAGCATCAAGGACATAATTCTTTTTCCCAGCTTGTAGGATGAGCCTAAGATTATGAGCCCAGTGTACAAAGTTGCTAGCATCATCTTTCAGCTTAGCTTTCTCTAGGAACGTATTGAAATTCAGGGTTGCTACTTTGTGAGCCATTGATCGACAACATAAAATATTGCAAAGTGGACTTAGACTATGTTCAAGACAATTAGAGTTTAACTAATCAAATTACTAATAAAATCCCACTCAAATAGACACACCTCTAGTTACTTGAGTGTGGCATGATCCAAATTCACTAACTCAAGTCCGATCATCATGTGAGTTGAGCGTAGTTTCAGTAGTAAACATCTCTATGCTAATCATATCAACTATACGATTAATGATCGACCTTTCGGTCTCTTGTGTTTCGAGGCCATGTTTGCACATGCTAGGCTCGTCAAGTTGAACCCAAGTGTTCCGAGTGTGCAACTTTTTTGCACCCGTTGTACGTGAACGTTGAGTCTATCACACCCGATCATCACGTGGTGTCTTGAAACGACGAACTGTCGCAACGGTGCACAGTTGGGGAGAACACAATTTTATCTTGAAATTTTAGTGAGGGATCACCTTATAATGCTACCGTCGTTCTAAGCAAGATAAGGTGCATAAAAGGATTAACATCACATGCAATTCATAAGTGACATGATATGGCCATGATCTTGTGCTTATTGATCTCCATCACCAAAGCACCGGCATGATCTTCATCGTCACCGGCGCCAGACCATGATCTCCATCATCGTGCCGACATCGAGGTTTTCATGGTATCTATGCTATTGCTACTAAAGCTACGACCTAATAATATAGTAAACACATCTGCAAACACAAATGTTAGTTTAAAGACAACCATATGGCTCCTGCCGGTTGCCGTAGCATCGACGTGCAAGTCGATATTCACTATTACAACATGATCATCTCATACATCCAATATATCACATCATGTCTTTGGCCATATCACATCACAAACATACCCTGCAAAAACAAGTTAGACGTCCTCTAATTTGCTATTACATGTTTTACGTGGCTGCCATGGGTATCTAGTATGATCGCATCTTACTTACGCAAAAACCACAACGGAGATATGCACATTGCTATTTAACCTCTCTCCAAGGACCGCCTCGGTCAAATACAATTCAACTAAAGTTGAAGAAACTGACACCCGCGAGTCATCTTTATGCAACGAGTTGCATGTTGGTCGATGAAACCGGTCTCTCATAAGCGTACGAGTAATGTTGGTCCGGGCCGCTTCAATCCAACAACACCGTCATAAGACTAAGGAGGGCAGAAATTTGAACATCAACGCCCACAAAATTTTTTGTGTTCTACTCGAGATTACATCTGCGCATGAACCTAGCTCATGATGCCACTGTTGGGGAACGTTGCATGGGAAACAAAAAATTTCCTACGCACACGAAGACCTATCATGGTGATGTTCATCTACGGTAGGAAGATCGGTCCACATAACCTTGTAGATCGCTAAGCGGGAAGCGTTAAGAAATGCGGTTGATGTAGTGGTACACCTTCGTGATTCAAATCACCGCCGTCCCACGATCCATTCCGATCTAGCGCCAAACGGACGGTACCTCCGCGTTCAGCACACGTACAGCTCGATGACGATCTCCGCCTTCTTGATCCAGAAAGAGAGATGGGGAAGTAGATGATTCCTCCGGTAGCGTGATAGCTCGCCAGTGATGGTGATGATCTATTCCTGCAGGGCTCCGCCCGAGCTTCACAGAAAACTGCTCTAGAGGAAGAACTATGAAGTAGAGGTTTGAGTTGCACATGGCAAAGTTGTGTCTCAAAAACCCTAAAACCTCTAGTATTTATAGGAGGAGGGGAGGGGCTGTACTTGAGGCTTAAGAGAGCCTCAAGGTCTCCTGCCGAAAGAGGAGGAGGTGGACTCCAACCCCAATTCGGTTTGGGGAAGGAGGAGTCCCCTCCTTCCTTCCCAGCTCCCTCTTTTTTTCTTTGGTTTTCTTTTCCTAGCCAACATAGCCCACTTGGTCTGGCCTCACCAGCCCACTAAGGGCTGGTGAGCCACCCTTGGGCTATTAGGCTCTCTCCCAGGTGGGTGGGCCCCTCCCGGTGAAAACCCGGAACCCATTTGTCACTCCCGGTACACTGCCGATAATGCTCGAAATCTTTCCGATGACCAAATGAAACCATCCTATATATCAATCTTCATTTCCGGACCATTCCGCAAACCCTCGTGACGTCCATGATCTCATACGAGAGTCCCAACAACCTTCAGTCACCAACACCTGTAACTCAACTATACCGAAACGTCATCGAACCTTAAGTGTGCAGACCCTGCGGTTTCGAGAACTATGCAGACATGAACTTAGACACTCCCCGCTCAATATACACTAGTAGGACCTGGATGTCCATATTGGATCCTACATATTCTACGAAGATCTTATCGGTTGAACCTCTGTGCCAAGTATTCATATAATCCCGTATAACATTCCCTTTGTCCTTCGATATGTTACCGGCCCGAGATTTGATCGTCGGTATCTCTATACCTATTTCAATCTCGTTACCGGCAAGTCTCTTTACTCGTTCCGTAATACAAGATCCCATGACTAACACTTTAGTCACATTGCTTGCTAGGATTATATTTGATGTTGTATTATGGAGTGAGCCCCGAGATACCTCTCCGTCACACGGAGTGACAAATCCCAGTCTTGATCCATGCTAACTCAACGGACACCTACGGAGATACCTGTAGAGCACCTTTATAGTCACCCAGTAACGTTGCGACGTTTAATACACACAAGGTATTCCTCCGGTGTCAGTGAGTTACATGACCTCATGGTCATAGGAATGAATACTTGACACACAGAAAATAATAGCAACAAAATGACACGATCACATGCTACGTTCATAGATTGGGTCTTGTCCATCACATCATTCTCCCAATGATGTGAGCGAGTCATCATGTGACAACACTTGCATATGGTCAGAAAACCTTAACCATCCTTGATCAACTGGCTAGTCAACTAGAGGCTTACTAGGGAAATAGTTTTGTCTATATATCCACACATGCATTTATGTTTTCATTCAACACAATTATAGCATGGATAATAAACGACTATCTTGAAGCAGGAAATATAATAATAACTATTTTATCATTGCCTCTAGGGCATATTTCCAACAGGAACCGGAGGCCAGCCCCCAACGTCGCTTTCTCGGCGCCCATGCTTTGCCAAATCTACCACCCCATCGATCCGAGTATGGTGGATGTGAACCGGAGGCCGAGGAGGTGCCAAGACGTTTGTTCAATTTTTTTCTTGCAAGGTCTTGTGATTTGCTCATGGATGGCGCATGTACTTCATGGTTGTTACATATTTGTTCTAGATCATGTATTTGGTATTCGTAATCTCCCAATCTTGACCTTCTTTTTCCTATGAATTGTGAGAGGCGGAGGTGGGTTTCAAAGTATTGTCTGAGAAACGAACATCAACTCGTGCTAGTCTTTTCATCGGTCGTGTGTTCATCTGTATTCATTGTACTAATTGCTAGCTAGTGGTGTTGTTTGGCTATGAATTGCCATTTAAATGTCCATCTACAAGTCAGTGTGTCTGCTTTACAATTTGAGCCCAAAACAGCATGTCTAATGCATGAAATTAAGCTCTAATGTAACTTGATTTTCGGTTCAGCTTTTCTTTACTTGTTTGAGGAATTTTTGATAAATACAATAATTGAAACTTGTTTTTTTTAGAATTTCTAATGCAGCCTACCAAAAAACATCTGTGGTATACAACATCTCTCATGCATATATATCCTACAATCATACATACATCTCAATTCAACTTTGCATCCACCCAACCTGGCCAAGTTCAGCCCGGATTGTCCATGCAATGCAGGTTGGGGTTACCTAGACAACCAAACACACCCTATAAATACTACTCCCTTCGTTTCATACCAATTATCATTGTATTAACTTGCAAGTGCTATGCATGTTAACTATCATACATAAATATGGCTAAATCTGCATGCTCATATTGGTCTATGGAATGGTTATGGCATGGTGAGAGCATATGATGGAACGGTATCATCAACAATAATGCCCTGTCAAGGAAGGCTATGGCATCCCTACTCCATCTTGTGAGTTGGAAGATCTGGAAGGAACGAAATGCCCGGGTATTCAGATCCAAAGCGGCACCGATCGTGGTGATTGTGAGGACGATTAATGAAGAAGCGTCCACTTGGGCTCTGGCGGGCGACAAACATTTGTGTAACTTGATTCCGCGAGAGTAGGTGTATGTAATTTGGCTGTGTGGGGGCGTTAAAACTCAAACTCTATCTTCTTCTTATTCAATACAAATGGCAAGTCTTTTGCCACGTTTCAAAAAAAATCATATATAAACATATACCTAATTAGAACACACATGCCAAACCCATGCAAAAAATATTTAGAAGATATAGAGATTCCGTTACACCTTAGTCACGATTTTATTATTATTTAATTGTAGGTAACATGACAACCAACTTGCAAAATTCATAGTAACTGGTTTTCCTTGGTATTTTTATTTCGCTTGACATCCTTCATTTTTTTGTTTTTTGTTTTATTTGCCCATTCGATTTCAAATTTATTCTTTATCTTTATTTTCCTGATCATTTGTTCCATCTTATTTTCCTTTATTTTTTATGTATTTCTCCATTATTTTGTCATATTACATGAACATGTTTTTCTGTTAGTCATGAACACGTTTTACAGATGCACAAATACTAACACTTCTTAATATATGAAAAATTAAATAACCCTTATTACATTTACGTGAATAGTTTCTAAAGGAGGAGTATTTGTTCATTTAAAATGTGTGAACATTTTTTAAATCACCTGAATATTTTTCTAAAGGTGGACACTATTTAAATAATATGAAGATTTTAAAAATTACATAGACATCTTTAGAAAGGACATTAACATTTCTGATATTACACAACCAGTTTCTAAATTACATGAATACTTTTTTGGAATTCATGATATTGAGAAAAGTGCACATTTAAAAAAATTACATGAATAATTTTTTAAATGTCATAACATGTTTTAAATGTGTCGATTTCACAGTTAGCTAAAATACAAACAAAAAACAAAGTGAATTAAAATGAGCAACAGAAAAAAGGAAGCAAAAAGGAACAAAATGGGTGGCAAGCGGTAGGTGCAGCGCCATTCTTGAAGCTCTCGTGCGAGCTCCCCACCGGTGATAAATTGAGCAGGCCAATGGTTCATGTAGTGGATAGTTCATTCTGTGTCCCCCGCTACAAATGATGGATAGCGCCCCAATGAATTATGTTGACAATTTAACTAAATCCCATTTGTGTATCTTGAAATATATATAGAATTAATAGGCGTTTCATCACATTGTAAAAAACGCTCATGAATGTTTCACTAATAAAAAGAGCAACTTCTAAATAGAAATCTCATGTACTTTGTACTTGGTCATACTTTTGCACCTCTTGCCTTTTTATTATATGTTGGGATCCAAAAATACGTCTCTGAGTGCAAAAGTTTTTACATGTTATAATCTCTGAATTTTTTCAAAATGCCCATGTGTTCATGTTAATAATTTTCATTAATAAAATAGTAAATTTAAAAGTTGCATTTCATTTTAATAATGTTCATGAGGTTCCAAATGAGTTTATGTATAAACTTAATTAAATGCAAAAAAGTAGAATGTGGTGGATGATATAATTATAATAACTAAATAAAAGGAAATGAAAAGGTTAGTATAAAATATAATCTAGTTATCAAAACAAAACATTCAGAAGACAAAGTTATTGTGTCGACCAATGTGCATCGTGTAGGGTACGTGGCGATCAGCCTACTAGAGTTGGTGGAAATACATATGTCCGAAAGAGGTTCCTCTAAAAGGGAAAATCTTATTTGATGCTCACTGTCGTGGGTATAAGTCTGACAGTAGATGTGTAGGGTCCGAAAGGATGGGCAGAGCCTTAGCTACGGCGAGGTTGTATGAGTTCAGGCCCCTCTACGGTGGAGGTAAAAGCCCTACGTCTCAGTGCTCTTGGGAGCTTGATGTCGAGTGGAATATGGATTACCGTGAAAAGCCAACCCCCGCACCAGTGGGGATGGGCGGCTTATATAGAGTGCGCTGCCCTTCACAACGGTTTGGTGCACAGGGGTGGAGTAGTGGCGAATAAATGCCTACGTTACAGGTAACGTATGTCTTAAATGCTAATAACGGCACATGAAAACGTATGACCGTTGCCCTCCAGGGGGGGCGGGGGGTTATGATATACAGAGTGGAATCCAGTCGGTAAGTTTGATACGCTCCGAATGCTCATGTCCGACTGGATGATGGAGGAATCATCACCGACTGGATGATGGGATGTCCTTAATTCAGTCGGAACTGACTAAGGGCCTTGTCCCTTATGAAGGGTAGTCATTGGGTAGGACCTATAGGACAGGCCTATGACCCTATCCTGGGACTATAACCCCATCACTCACTATGTCGAATATTCACCCTAGTAGGGGTGTGCGAGATGGGATATGCCCATTACTGCATTTTGCATCGGGTTTTCTTTTCTTTTTTCTTCGCCTTTCGGTTATCAGTTACGTTTATTAAGGATTTTCTTTATTTTATCTACCAGTTATCCATTTATTTCATCTTTTTTAACCTACTCCACTTTATTAAAATATACTACTATGCACATATTAACATTTTCAAAAATACACAATGAAAATATTTTTAAAATATGATGAATTTATTCCTATTACAAAACTGTATTCTTTTGTGCTTACAAGAACTTTTATTAAACTAGCGGATGAGCTTCTTTTTGAAATACATGAATATTTTTTCTTTCTTCTTTTTTTCTTTCCTTTTATATTTACTTTTAGAAATAAATAGTATTTCCTATACAAGAACAACGTTTGAAGTACATGGTGAACATTTAATATATGTGATGAACATGATTTTAAAACATGATGCATATTTTCAAATACATGATGAATGTATTTTGTTATTTATTGTCATAATTAATAGTTTAAAAATCACTGTCAAAAATATTTTCCAAAACATCTTGAAACAATTTTTTTTGGAAATTGTAAATAAATCGAGAATGAAGTCATTAATGGAGAATCGCATGAGCATTTCTTCTAAGTTTTGTAATGATAAGCGGCAAATAGGAGGATGACTTTATCGTCCCATGCAGAATCCTATTTTTCGCTCACTCCAACACAACATCGACCAAACGTACATAGCGAGCTCACGGGGCTGTAGATATTAAGGCATGTTCTCACCTTCGTTTTAATATTCTAATTTTTTTCTTCTATGTTCTTTTTCATCTAGACTTTTCTTTTTCTCTTTTATTTACATAAAATACTTTATAGCAAAATAAAGAATAAGAAAATTGACAATAAACATAGAAAACAATATAAACCATGGACTAAAATCCCCTGCTCCCGTGTCTCTCCTCCCTTTCCCCTGCTGCCTACCACTCCAGCAGCTACGCCCACCTTCCCTCACCGCCGACCACTCCGGCCCCGGCGCACAACCAAGCCCAGCCCTTCCCCCCGCCCCATGGCATCCCCGTCGGCTTCCCCCTTCCTATGGGGAGATATGTTTTCCTCGGATGACGCTGACGGCAGTCCTAGGTGGTCCTACTGCGAGGTCGTGCAAAGCAGCACCCCGCCCTAGTATTTCTTCGTGCGGGCGCGGGCTCCTCCCGCGCGCGTCTCGCCCCTCGCTGGCTTGAGGTCCACGCCACACGCTCCAGATGCGTGGGTCGCCACCATCGTGGTGCGGCCGGAGGGTCTTGAGGTGCCCCAAGGCGGCAGGCAGGCGACAGGGAGTAAGCGCCGCTACCCGCGTCACGCGCCTGCCCCTCCCTTGTTGTCCATGGGCATCCAGGATGACCTCGCCCCTCCCCCGATCTTTCCGGCCTCTTCTTCAACTGTGTCAACGAGGAGCATGTTGCTACCATGTGCACGAACAAGACGGTCTACCTGCATTGTCGCCTGCATGGCCACATCACGCGGGAGTGTGATAACACACAAGTATATGGGATCGCGGCAGTCTTCACGGATAGTATTTCACCCCAATTTATTGATTCGACAGAAGGGGAGCCAAAGAATATTTATTGGCCTTGACAGTTGAGTTGTCAATTCAATCGCACCAAGGATATCTCTCTCGAGCAACAATTTAGTAGCACAACAAATGATAAATAGTGAAAGTAACAGTGGTAGCAGCAATTTTGGTAACAATAGTTGTAGTATAAATTGAGTAGCAGGTGTGTGAGTAGCAGCAACAGTAGTAACTTAGCAAGATTCAACATATGTAAAGCGTAGGCACGTGGATCAGTGATGGATAATGATTTGGATGACGTTGGTCATGTAACAGGTACACACTAGGGCGACACATAACTAGCTCCAATTCATCAATATAATGTAGGCATGTATCCCATATATAGTCATACGTGCTTGCGATAAGAACTTGCATGACATCTTTTGTCTACCCTCCCGTGGCAATGGGGTCCTATAGGAAACTAAGGGATATTAAGGTCTCCTTTTAATAGAGAATCGAAACAAAGCATTAACACACGGTGAATACATGAACTCCTCGAACTACGACAATCACCAGAAAGAATCTCAATTAGTGTCACCTTGGGGTATGTGGATCAGGACACGTAATAGGTGCATACAACTTGCAAGATAGGATCCAAATCAATCTTATATTCATGAAAACATAGTAGTTTAGATCGTAAATCATGGCACTCGGGCCCTAGTGACAAGCATTAAGCATAGCAAAGTCATGGCAACACCAATCTCAGAACATAATGGATACTAGGGATCAAGCCCTATCATACTTAACTCGATTACATGATCAATCTCATCCAATCCTACCACCGTCCAACAATCCTACAAAGGAATTATTCACTCTCGGTGATGAGCATCATGGCGGTGTTGATGAAGAAGGGTTTAAGATGACGACGATGACGAATCCCCCTCTATGGAACCCCAAATAGACTCCACATCAACCCTTCGGAGGAAGAACATGAGGTGGCGGTGGCTCTGTCTCGTAAAATGCGATGAAAACTCATCTCTAATTTTTTTCTCCAAAGATGTGATTTTATAGGACTGGAATTAGGGTCGGAGGAGCCACGTGGCCCCACAAACCATTAGGGCGTGGCCTGGGGGCGCCCTATTGGCTTATCACCCCCTGGAAACCTCCCTTCGGCAGATCTTTGCTCCATAATTCATTATAAATCCCAGAAATAATTCACAAAAAGTTTCGTCCAATTTTGAGAACTTCTATTTCTGTACAAAAATAACAGCAAGGTAGTTGTGCTGAAAATACCGTCACTCCGGGTTAGTTTCATTCAAATCATGCAAATTAGAGGTCAAAACTAGAGAAATATTGTTTGGGAAAGTAGATACGTTGGAGACGTATCAACTCCCCCAAGCTTAACTCATTGTTTTTATCAAGAAATTCAGTTGATAAACTGAAAGTGATAAAGAAAACTTCTACAAACTCTTTTTTCTCTTCGTTATATACATGCTTAGCTAGTGTTCAGGTCTTCAGCATAATCATAAATAACCACATCCATGATAACAACTAAATATCTCATCTACTGATAGCAATATACATAAATAACTAGCAAGCAATAGTAAGATATCTCACATGGCAATAATTTGTCAAAATAATCCTGATATAATATAGTGACATGGTATTTCACTAGCCCTTTCTGAGACCACAAAAAATAAATGCAGAGCACCTCTAAGATTCAAGAAGTGACTAAACATTATAATTTAGAATAGAAAAGATCCTAGTCATGCTCATATCCAACATTGACAAGACTCAATGCATAAAAATGACAATAGTGCTCTCTAATCTAGTGTTGTAGGTAAGAGGGTGACGACTCAACATAAATATAAATAGATAGGCCCTTCGCAGAGGGAAGCATTGATTAGGAGAGGTGCCAGATCTCAATGTTTAAAACAAGAGTGAAAGTAAAGTTTTCGGGAGGTGCGCTTTTCTTGTCAATGTTACGACAAAGGTTTTCGGTATCTTCCATGATAAACTCATTATCGCGGTTCCCAAACAAAATTGTAAAGTTTACTCCTTTCCACCATCCATACACAAACCATGGCTAACCGAATCCACACGTGTCTGGCAACATACAACTGTCCCAAGGAGTTTTTTTAATTGATTTTGATTATGCAGGACTGTGCATCCTTTTTTACCAGCCTCTCTCGTGCAATGACATCGAATAAATGACCGTCTTGAGAATAACCCACTTAGCATGGAAGATACCGACCGCCTCGTCGCTCCATGAACGAGACGACTGCACAAATCAAATGTTTATTTGAATATTTAGAGGTAGCACGTGCAGATTTACTTGGAACGGAAGGGTAATACAACATATAGGTAGGTTTGGTGGGCTCATGTGGAATAACTTGGTTTAAGGATATTGGATGCACAAGCAATATTCCCGCTTAATACAAGTGAATGCTAGCAAAAGATTGGGAGGCGGCCAGCTAGAGAGCGAAAACATTCATAAGCATGAATAAAAAATAATCAACTTTGGACATAGCATGAGTAGGATATAAACACTCTGAATTTAAATATCATGAAGGCTGCATTGGTTTTGAATAAACTACATGTTTGCACATGTGCCAAGTCAAACCACTCGAATTACTCGGAGGGAAATACCATACTACCATATCACATCATAACCATTTTAATGCATGTTGACACACAAGATAAATCATTATCCACTCCTAACTGTTTAAGCATGTCATGAGAAACTATAATCTTTCATTGTCATCATAAACATGTCTACTCATGATATACTGAATCAATATCAAACTGGCTAAACATATTTACAAAGATGGAAAACAAGAAGAGTTCAGACCAGCTTCCTTTGCCACGAACACTTCATCAGATATCGTCATTATTGCCTTTCATTTGCACGACCGAATGTTGTGATAATAATAGTGTAAGAATACTATGGACTAAGCTGGAATCTGCAGGGCAGTTTCATACAAAGGAGAAGACAAGGTAATATTGGCTCTTTATTATATAAAGAATAAAGCATAGAGGAGCCACGCAACATTTTTGTCGTGGTCTTCTCTTTTCACAATTCAACAAAAAGGAAAATAAATTCAGAGAAAGACACAGAAATATTTTTGGAGATTTTGTTTTTCTTAAGCATGTAAAATAAACTAAGGGAAAACAAGAACGGGAAAAACTATTTACACGAGAAAGCTCCCAAGATGCAAAACCAAATATTTTTGGGTTTTCTTTTTAATACTACATCCAATTAAATGGAAAAAGAAAATCAAAAAGAAACGAGAAATATTTTTTGGTTTTCAAAGTTTTTCAAACACACAAGAGGAATGCAGAAAAATAAAGCTAACATAGATATACAATGAAAGAGGATGAACACCGACAATTTGTGTGAAGTGTGTGAGCATGAATGAAATGTTGGTGAGAAATACGTACTCCCCCAAGCTTAGGCTTTTGCCTAGCTTGGTTATCACCATTAATGATAGTCGTCAGGTTCAGGAAAGGAATCCTGGGCCTCGGCCTCTGCAGCAGCTAACACGTCACGGTATGCAATTATGTCTTCTGGCATGATGGTGTATCCGTTCCTGGCATGGAAGTCAAACAAAGAGGGTGCAGGCAACACAATAATACCGCGAGTATTCTCACTATATACTAAGTTATAGTGGATGGCATGCGGTAGCTCAGTTTACATAGTGATTTGATGTTCTGATATTTATTGGTGGTCGAGATAAACCTGAGGCAACAAGTAATTAGTAGGGTGTATAGCAAGATTAAGACGCTTTTCCAAGCATGTGACATAAACACCACCATGAATCTTACCTTTGGTTCGGTTAATATGTAAGAGGCGTGTGATAATAGCTCCTAGGTTGTAAGTATTATCACCATAACATGCGCAACACAAAATAGCCACGATTGGGGCACTAATACCACCACACTGCTCCATAGTATTTATGCATTTTCCTATAAACAGAGAAAAATAGTGCACAGAAGGAAAATGCAAACTGGTGGCCCTGGCGTTTGATATGGCCCTAGTTTCCCCCATAGTTAAAGTGAGGAGGAAACCCTCAAATTCCTTAGGCTAAGGCTCACATATCGCCCGGTCATAGGGGATCAAGCAAATCTCACAAAATTCATCTAAAGGCATTTCAAAGTTTGTTGCATAAAGAGCAAAGCGTACTTTGGAAGCACCAGGCATGCTTATGAAGTGAAAGTATTGCACGAAGGAATTAGTAAGGAGATAGTATTGGCCACACTCATCTGCGAGGAAGTTGGTCGACCCCGCATTTGCAACGAATTGCGTGAATTCTTCATAAAAACCAACATCACTCATGAAAGGTGTATGTGGCCATTCACAAGGCCTAAACTCCGCGTTGCGAAAAATGTTGACATCGCGATCTTGATTCCTCCCATCGACTCCCTTGGTGCTATGGCTGAAAGAACCTTTCCTTAAGAAATTCATTCTCCTAAGCACAAATTTCTAATTTTTTTGAACCACAAATGTATGTCAATAAAACTTTATGAGATTGATAGCAACTACTCATATGAATACTTAGAGGCTATATCAAGCATTCATACTACTTGGAACTCAAAGAATTTAACATGCAAGCTCATTTTATGTAGCACCAAGTGAAGCAACTTATGAAAAATATAAAACACTATAGCAAAAAACTAATTAGAGGGATGGAGGAGTCACATACCAAGGAACAATTTCCACAAACAGTTTTGGAAACGGAGTTCCGAGAAAAGAGATAAAAAAATTCACTTTCTACAGGAAGAACATGGGAGAGAGGGAGAGCTAGGTGGACTAGGTGCATCATCATTTATCCTCTCGGAATCTTGCCCAATTCTTTTAGGGTGAACTTCACGATGAAGTGGTTCTTGAGTCATCCTACCTCCTTTAGTCACTACTCTGACATCATGATCATTAATATTATTATTCATTTCAACAAGAAAATCATTTGTGACTTAGCTACTTCATCTAGTTGGGTGTGAACCATAGAGGCATGTTTACCTAGACATTTCACATAATTAGACATTCTTAACATCAAGCCACATAAGAAGTATACCATCATGGCATTATTTTTCAATTGATCCTTAACATAGTTATTGAAGTGCTCTTGCTTAACAACGTAATTATCAAATTCATCCATGCATTGACCAGGAGTCCTACATATGGTATATCATTTTCATTAAAGGAACGGAGAGAATTACCTATTCTACCTGTATCGGGTATCAAGTCCATGTATTTCTTCAATCGGTTGTAGTTTCTTGATGTCCTCAATTCTAATACCTTTCTCTTTCATAGATTTTTTTTGCTTGTTGGATATATTGAGGGTTGGGGAATAGAATACCTCTGTTCTTTTGAATAGGTTCCGACGGTGGTTCAGGGAGTGTCCAGACATCAACATTTTGCAATATATTATTTCATCACACTTCAGCTTGTACAACGTTTCTTTCCGTAAAAACACAACCAACACAACTATCTGGGAAATCCCTAAAAGCATATGTTAGTCCATTATAAAAGATATCAAGAATTTCATTCTTCTGAAGAGGACAGTCAGGCACAGCTCTAAGTAATACGAGAAGCCTTCCCCAAGCTTGAGGGAGATTCTCTTATTTAATTTGCACAAAGTTAAATATTTCCTGTAAAGTAGCTTGCTTCTTATGAGCAGGATTTTTTTTTCAGAAAAGAAATAAATCATATCCTGGGAACTAGGCATACAACGAGGGGCAAGAGAAAGGAACCATTCCTTGTCCTTGCCTTTCAGTGAGAAAGGAAAAAATATTAAGGATATAATAGTAGCGTATCTTTTCATCATTGGTAAACAAGGCAGCAATATCATTTAGTTTCATAAGGTGTTCGACCATAGTTTCATTTTCTTAACCATCAAAAGGATCAGACTCTACTATAGGAATTAGTCCATGGTCTATAGCAAAATCATAGTATTTATGAGTGACAAATATGGGAGAAGTAGTAAATTTAGGATCATGTTTCATCTTCCCCATCATAGATTTTCCTTTTAGTTTGCATAGTAATGTCTTCAAATCATCTCTATTTTCATAAGCAAGAAAATCCCTAGCTACCTCACCATCCATAACATAACCTTCACATACATAAGGCAATTCATATATATTAGGAGGGCGAGTTGAAGAAGCTGATTCAGAGTCTTCATCAATTTCACCATTTTCAAGTTCGCTAGCTCTAGCAATATGAGCATCAAGTAATTCGTTCAGTGGCATAGTTTCAGTTTCGACATGTGTAGAAATAGTATTATGATTAATTTCAAAAGTAGCATCTTCAAGTTCATGTGACATATCAGGATGATCAACACGTGGTAGTGTAACAACCTGATTCAAAACAGCAGGTGAATCAAAAGCAGAGCTAGATGGCAGTTCCTTACCTCCTCTCGTGTGAGAGGGGACGATCTTAGTTCGATTATCTTTCTGATTCTTCATAGTGGCAATTGGATATCCTCAAGTCAACATAAAAAATAAAGCTATGCTCCCGGACAACAGTGCCAAAAAATGTCTTGATAACCCACAAGTATAGGGAATCGTGACAGTCTTCACGGGTAGTATTTCACCCTAATTTATTGATTCGACACAAGGGGAGCCAAAGAATATTTATTGGCCTTGACTGTTGAGCAGTCAATTCATCCACACCTAGGATATCTCATTGCAGCAAGGATTTAGTAGAACATCAAATTATAGTAGTGACAGTAACAATGATAGCAGCAATTTGGGTAATAGTAGTGAGAGTAAGAATTGAGTAGCAGGTATGAAAGTAGTACCAATGGTAGTAACTTAGCAAGATTCAGTATATGTAAAGCATAGGCACGTGGATCTTGATGGATAATGATTTATATGACATTGATCATGTAACACTTACACACTAGGATGACAAAAACTTGCTCGAGTTCATCAATATAATGTAGGCATGTATTGCGTATATAGTTAAATGTGCTTGCGATAAGAACTTGCATGACGCCTTTTGTCCTACCCTCGTGTGGCAGAGGGGTCCTATTGGAAATTAAGGTCTCATTTCAATAGAGAACTGAAACAAAGCATTAACACATGGTAAATACATGAAGTCCTCAAACTACGGCAATCATCGAAAAGAATCCAAATTATTGTCACCTTGGGGTATGTGGATCAAGACACGTAATAGGTGCATAAGGCCTGCAAGATAGGATCCAAATCTATCTTATATTCGTGAAAACATAATATGTTCATATGTGAACTCATGACACTCACGCCCTAGTGATAAGCATTAAGCATAGGTAAGTCATAGCAACACCAATCTCAGAACATAGTGAATACTAGGGGATCAAGCCTTATCAAACTTAACTCGATTACATGGTCAATCTTATCCAATCCCACCATCATCCAGTAAGCCTACAAAGGAATTACTCACTCACAGTGGTGATCATCATGGCGGTGTTGATGGAGAAGGGTTGGTGATGATGACATTGACAAATCCACCTCTTTGGAGCCCCAAACGGACTCCACATCAGCCCTTCGGTGGGAGAACGGGAGGTGGCGGCGGGTCCATCTCGTTAAACATGATGAAAACTTCTCTTTTTTTCCCTCCGAAGATGTGATTTTATAGGACTGGAATTAGGGACAGAGGAGCCACGTCGGCCCCACAAGCCATCATGGGGCGGCCTGGGGACGCCCTGTTGGCTTGTGGCCTCCTCACAACATCCCTCCGATTATCTTTGCTCCATAATTCATTATAAATCCCAAAAACAATTCACAAAAAGTGTCTTACAATATCGGGAACTTTCATTTGTGCACAAAAATAACATCAAGGTAGTTCAGCTGAAAAAGCGTCAGTTCGGGTTAGTCTCATTCAAATCATGCAAATTGAGCTCAAAACCGGAGAAAAGGTGTTTTGGAAAGTAGATACGTTGGATATGTATGTGAGTGTCACACCTTGCATTCCCGTTTGCCTCCGCTAGCGATGGCACAACTGGTGAGGGAGCGGCTGAGCCCGCTTGTTGGCCCCTCACCTCCGGCCTCCCAGGCGTCGTCTTCGGTGGTTCCCTAACGCTACGCCCTTCCGGCAGCATGCCGCTCCCATCGATGCTCGCTCGGGGCCTACTAGACATGTTTCTGCCCCTCCCCCTCTGCTGCATGGCCTCCCCTCGGCTGGAGGTGGCCAACATCATGGTGTGTCAGCGTAGACTCTCCTGTGCTTTGCATTTCTTGGCACTACCACAGTGCCACTGGAGACACCGCTCGGTGGAGGGATGGAGGTGGGGGAGTCGAGCTCGCGCGTGAGGCCATGATCACTGTTTGCAAGGCCCGCTGTTGAGCGCTATGTGATTCCATGCACGACTAAGGTGGTTGCTGCCGAGGAGGCGCTACGGTGGAGCCTGGTGGTGGTCCCCACGGGCGTTTGTCCGAGGATGGCGATGAGCATGGTGTTAATGGTTGTCGTGGCGGCAACCCGAGCGGTTGAGCGTGGTTTATGATTTCTCATTGGCATGTTCCATTAACATGGAGATTGTGTCCCACTTTTTAAGGAGGATGGTTTATGATTTGGGCTACCCACGTGCATATAACTACAGATTATCGAGAAATGGCGAAGTTCACGATGCAATAGAGGGATTCCATGTATTACAATAGCTTATAAAAAGGGAACCACCACCATAGCCTCCACATGCTTTCCAGATCTGACATCGTCGTTGCCTTTCCCAATCCTCCGAGCTTGAGATTCCAAGCTTCCCCCTTTCCTCACTCCCCTCGAATCCCTTCCCTAGTTTGGTTGTGGTCGTCTCGGGCTCGAAAGGCAAGTGGGAGTCCTCCTGTATCCTTGAAAATGACATCTTGAAGTTGAAGAGCACCGGCTAATTGTTGACAAACATCGTCCATCATGCTACGGAGAAGGGCCAAGCCGTCCCTATGCCTAAAGAGGGAAAGAGGGTGATTTTTATCCCTCACTTTACTCGGGGCCTTGGCTTCCCTCTCCAACCCTTTGTTCGGGGCATAATGTTTTACTATAGTGTAGGATCAAAAGTATGTCTAGAGGGAAGGTGATTAGACTACTTGACAAGATAAAAACTTAGCCTTTTCCCAATGTTTAGTGTGGGCCAGTTTTAGCAATGGAATTTAAAACATGCAAGTGTAAAGTAGAGGGTAAGGTAGGGAGATCAAATGCAAAGGTTGACACGGTGATTTTTGGCATGGTTCCTATAGGTGGCTCTATCGTACGTCCATGTTAGTGGAGACTTCAACCCATGGTGTGTAACGACTGCGAGAGTCCACGCAGGGCTCCACCCACAAGGGGTCCACGAAGACGTGGCCTTGTCTATTCCACCATGGCTTCTGTCCACACAGGACTAGCTTCACTCAGGGTAGATGTTCACGAAGTAGGCGATCTCGTTTCCCTTACAACATGTTGGTTCAACTCCACAACACGAAGTAGGAGGCTCCCAAGAGACACCTAACTAATCTAGGAGGCACCACCCTCCAAAAGGTAATAGATGTGGTAGAATGATGAACTCCTTGCTCTTGTGCTTCAAAAGATAGTATCCTCAACACTCAACCACTCTCTCTCAGATTAGGCAGGGGTAGGAGAGATTGATCTTGTGAAAAGCAACTTGGGGACGATAGAAATCAAGGTTCAAATGGTTGGAATGGAATCTCTTGATCTTAACACATGAGTAGGTGTCTCTCTCTCTCTCATAAACATGTATCTGGCAAGTGTAAGTGTGTTCTGAGTGCTTCCTATGCGAATGAGAGGTAGGTGGAGGGGTATATATAGGCATCTCCCAAAATCCAAGCATTAAAACATTATTTCCCAACTCGGTGACAGCAAAATGAATCTTGGTGGTACCGAGTTGCACTAAATGTGGCAACTAGTGAATTCTCGGCGAGACCAATATAGGAATCTCGGTGGTACCAATACGATGACCTAGACTGGTTCCCAAACTCGGTGAGACCGATTTCAAACTCGTAAATTCTGGAACTTGAAATTGTCTCAACAGAATGTTGGTCGCCCAATCTCGGTGGCACCGATGGAAATGTTAGTTGTACCGAGATGGTAGGTTTGGCATAGGTCTGTCTAAGTGTAAATCGGTATGGTCAAGTAGGAAATGTTGGTGGCACCGATTTTGCATATGTGGCTTGGGACACATATATTTTGTGGGAAAGTGGCGAGTATTTTTGGTGGCTATCTCTAAGCACTTGAGCAACCAATTCATCATAATACATCATCCCCTTTTAATACTATTGTCTTTCCTATGGACTCAAAGTGATTTCTCACAAAGTGTAAATTGAAGAGTCTTCTTGCTTGAAGCTTTAGCCAATCCTATTCCTTCCTTGCATAAAAGGGGAATCTCCACACAATCCTATAGCCAAAGCATCTTTGAAATTTTCTGAAATGTACTTGAATAAACTTATTAGTCCAATGATGAATATGTTGTGATTAATTACGAAAACCACCTTAAGGAGCAATCGTGCTTTGAATCTCCCCCTTTTTGGTAATTCATGAAAACATATAGATCAAAGCTTCGACAAAAGATATAATCAATGATTAGCATCAACACTTTGAGAGGTATGTGAAAAGAAAGAGATCCCCCTAAAATTGTGCATTATTTTAAATTTGCATTTGAATGCAAATGCACAATCGATTAGGATTATGGGTTACTCTTCCATGCCACATACAACTTGGTGGTGCACATAAATGGTATGGATGAATAGCAATTCACATAGCACCAATGAACAAGTAAATGATCATGATGTAGATAGCTCAAAAGTAATAACATGGTAGCATCAAACAATCAAAGCGTATGATCAAACACACATCTAAACATATAAAGTCATCCAGAAGACCGAAAAACCAAACGAGAGCAAATAAAGTGAAAAGCTCTCCCTTTCTCGAAGCTCTATTGACCTATACACTTCTCCCCCTTTGGAAACAATTACAAAAGTTCAAAGGTGTAATCTAAATGTCTCTATGGGCACGATGTCCTCCGGTAGCAGAAGTTGGAGTAGACAAGAGAGCATTGACGAAGGCTTCAACAGATGTCACTGGAGCAGGAGCTAGAGGTGTACACACTGGAGGTGCTGGAGCAGGAGCTGAAGCTTGAGTTGATGAAGATGGTCTGTCTTCTCATACTGGCACAGCTGCTGACCTAGTCTGGGTCGTGAACCATGTGGCAGTACAAAGAGATGAATCATCATCATCATCATCATGATCATCTTCATCATGTGAGCGTGGAATCTTCACTCAGTCAACTTCATGCTAAAGCTGCTCAATAGTGGTGGTCAACTCCATCACCTTCACATCCAGGTCATGGAATTTTGTCTCCATGATCCTCTCTAGGTTCTTCTGGTTTAGCAAGATCCCTGAAATATTCTTCTCTATCCCTCGGATGGTGTTGACCAAGAAAGACATATGTTCATCTCTGGTTTTGAGCTGGGGTGGTGGAGCTGGAGCATTCCTAGCAGTCTCTATAGCTGCTGCCTCCGCAACCTCTTTAGTTGTAGCTGAGCTTGGATGAGTGTCATCCATCACAACTATATTATCCTCAAATTCTGGCTGAAGTGGCAAATGAGGATGATCAAGTTGATATGCATGCTTGCCAATTTTTGCATTGATGAACATATGAGTGTATGGTGTATATCCGCAAGAACTCTTCTGGTCTACAGAAGTTCTCCTGACATTCTCAGCAATCAAATCCATGACTTTGAAGCGTGTGTGGGTGTCTAGATGATGCAACATATTGATGGAATAGCCTCTAATCATTTTGTCATCACCTGATTTGGGCATTAGGGTATGCCTCAAGATAGTGTTGGTAGTGGTTATCCAAGCTTGCAAGAAATAGAAAGACCCAAGCTTGTGAGACGGTAGATAGTCATTGGGCATTGGCTTGTACATGTTAGACATGGAGTTGTGATTCTTCTTAGGTTCTGAATACACATCCAAGTATTCTTCGCGTGACTTTGGAGCACCAATGATAGTAGCCCATTCTTTAATTGTGGCTTCATATCTATGACCTTGAGTCATTGAGACAATTGTGCCATCTGCATATAAATGAACTGTTGAGTAGAATTGCGTAATCATCTCATCATTCCATGCAGTCATCTCTCTGCCAACAAACTCTTCAATGTCAACAAGATTCAAGTTTTCTCTCACATGGGGAAAGAAATCTTCATTGGCCTTGATGTATTCCCAGTCGACATATCTCATGTCACTGACTGCTAGACACTTGTCAAACAAAACTGTCTCATAGATGTCTTGTTGTTCCCTTGTGTGAAACCAGGGATCAACAACAGTTCTTCTCCTCATAGCATATGGATCAATAGCTCTCCACTTCCTCAACCCTACATCTCTTCTTTTCTTCATGTCTTCAGCAATTGGATGAGCCTCATTGTGAATTGGAAAATGAGGTCTTAGCTTCATGAGAATAGGTGCATCCTCATCTTCTTTAGCAGCTGAAGGTTTGTCCTTTGTAGTCCTCTTGGGAGCTACATGCTTCTTACAAGCTGAAGGCTTTGGAGCAGATTTGTTGGGCATGGCATCGGCCATGAGCTTCTTCTTCTTTGGAGGAGGGGCCTTAGCTTGTATCTCTTCCTCTTCATCATGAGCATGAGTAGTTTCTCCTGGATCTACATACATGGAGGTTTGTCTTCCAACAACATGAATAACCCTCTTCCTGTCTCTCTTCACACCTGGCTTCTTAGTAAGCTTTACCTCAGAAGGTTGGGTGTACTCCTTCCTCACTACCTTCATGATAGCAGCCTTCTCTTTCTACTTCTCGAGAGCAGGAACTTCTGGAACAAAATCAAATTCTTCTTCATCAGAATTCAACTTCTCCCTGGACCTGGTAGCTTCCTTGGGCATGCCATGGGATCTGGGGTACCTGGATCATAAGGGGTCCTCTCAAGACTAGTGCCTGAATCAGACTCAGCATGGAGCTCACTAAAGTTGTTCTGACTGTCATCGGAACCTGACATCTTGCAAACCAAGCAGACAAGTTGACACACAGACTGGCTGACACTGTGAAAAGATAAGGAAGAGCTTGAAAAGTAAGCATCACAAAACTGTAGAAGTTTTGTCAATTTTGAACTCTGAAAAATTTACTTTTAAATTTCAGCAAAATTGGATTTCGGTTCCACCGAATTAAAAATTTCGGAGCCACCGATACACATGATCTTCTTATTAGAAACTTGGCAACTCTTTTCGGTTCACCGAAAAGAAGAAGTCAGTTCCACCATGACCATTCTCACCAACCCTAAAAAAGAAATTGGTACTACCGACTTTTTCATCTCGATGACATCGAGATTTAATCTAGCGGACTGTTAACCCTAAAATTTTCATTGCTCGCTATTCTAAATAATTTTTCTTCTGGATAGAATACTTGCAACCGTGGATTGAAAATGGAGAACTTAATTTGCGCAAGAATCAGACGGGAAGCGCAAAAAGTCATCAAATCCATACCCTAACTTGGTTTGGATCCGCTGCGACGGTGACGGCGGTGAAGATTCCGTCGGCGGCGAGGAGTCCAATGGCGAGGGCGCATGGGAGGATCAAGTTTGATGTCCAGATACTAGGGCATAGCAGTAGGGGGTGCGGTGAGGCGATGTTTGAAAGAAGTTTTTCGAGAGTTGGATCCGCAGATATATATATATCCCCTCATTATCGGTGACACCGAGTTGTCATTTTTGTGCGACCAAGTTACATAACTGTCACTGACAGGGAAACTCGATGAGTCCGAAAAGAAAGACTCGGTGGTACCGAGATGATTGAAACAGATCAACCCTAGGCTTCGGTGGGACAAAGATTATGAGGATGGTCACACCGAGATGCACTTTGGTAGGTTTTAGAATTCAGCCCTTGTCGAGATGGATGTCCGAGTGCTCCTCACACAGAGTGTCTCTACAGTTCTTGCTCAAATTTTGTGATGTATCATGAATAGAACTTGAGATAAGGAAGCATAGATAGCTAGAGAAGGGTACTGAGGCATTCTTGTATATCCAATTGGCCAAATAAAATTGAAATCCAAATAACGACAATTGGATATCGTCGAATGAGCAAATCATGCATACAAACATGCTCACACAATAATATGTCAAATAAATATGGTGAACATGCATAAGCATTCTATCATCTATCAAGTACTTTGGCGATAACGAAGTCATCTATATATGAGTATATTGACTTAGGAGCCAAGTAAGAATACTTGATCATAGGTCATACTCATCGTTTAAGCACAAGTGGGGTTACCACTTTGACATAAAGCATTAATGTGTTCACATCATTTAGGAGACGCTTGTACTCAAGTATTAGAGTAAAGATGTTGGGGAACGTCGCATGGGAAACACAAAAATTCCTACGCACACCAAGATCAATCTATGGAGACTAACAACTATGAGAGGGGGAGTGCATCTACATACCCTTGTAGATCGCTAAGCGGAAGCGTAAATAACGTGGTCGATGTAGTCGAACATCTTCGCGATCCAAATCGTAATCCTTCCCACGATCCCATCACGGTACGTCCTGATCTAGTGCCGAACGAACGACACCTCCGTGTTCAGCACACGTACAACACGATGACGTTCTCCGCCACCTTGATCTAGAAAGCGAGGATGGAGAGGTTGATGAGTTCTCCGGCAGCGTGGGAGCATGATGGTGGTGGTGGTGTTGTTCTCCCGGCAGGGCTACGCCTAGCATGGGGACTAACCCCTCCAAGCCCTAGGGCGCAGCCAAGGGGGGAGGAGGTGGAATCCTAGTCCCATTCCTTCCCTTCCATACAAAGGTGGACTTTCCACCTTTCCCAACTGCATGGACCTTGAGGGACTTGTGCGCTTTGCTCAATAAGGCCACAATGTCTACCCTCAGCCGATGCAAACCCTCAAGACATGGAAGTACCCTTGGTGGACTTCCGTACTCCTTCGGAACTTTCCGAAACCTTCTAGAAGCTTCTCGGTACAATACCGGAAAAACCCAAAACTTTTCCGGTAGGCAAAATTTGACTTCCCATATATAAATCTTTACCTCCGGACCATACCAGAGCTCCTCGTGATGACTGGGATATCATCCAGGACTCCTAATAAGCTTCGGTCACCAACATACATAACTCAACTATACTAAAATGTCACTGAACATTAAGTGTGCAGACTCTATGGGTTCGAGAACTACGCAAACATGACCCGAGACACTCTCCGGCCAATAAGCAATAGCGGGACCTGGATGCCCATATTGGCTCCTACATATTCCACGAAGATCTTTATCGGTTGAACCATGATGTTAAGGATTCAATGAATCCCGTATATTGTTCCCTTTGTCCATCGGTATGTTACTTGCGTGAGATTTGATCGTAGGTATCTCCATACCTAGTTCAATCCCGTTACCGTCAAATCCCTTTTCTCGCTCTGTAATACAAGATCCCATGACTAACTCCTTAGTCACATTGCTTGCAAGCTCATTGTGATGTTGTATTACCGAGTGGGCCCTAGAGATACCTCTTCTTCATACGGAGTGACAAATCCCAGTATCGATTCATGCCAACCGAACACACACCTTTAGAGATACCTGTAGAGCACATTTATAGTCATCCAGTTGCGTTGTGACGTTTGATGCACACAAGGCACTCCTCCGGTGCGCAGAAGTTGCATGATCTCATGGTCATAGAAACAGATACTTGACATGTAGAAAACAATATAAATAAACTGACACGCTACGTTCAAAGTTTGGGTATTGTCCATGACATGATTCTCATAATGATGTGATCCTGTTATCAAATGACAACTCATGACTATGGTGAGGAAACCTTGGCCATCTTTGATCAACGAGCTAGTCCTTTAGAGGCTCACTAGGGACAGTGTGTTGTCTATGTACCCATACATGTATTTGAGTTTCCAATCAATACAGTATAGCACGGATAATAAACGATTATCATGAACAAGGAAATATAAAAATAACTAATTTATTATTTCCTCTAGGGCATATTTCCAACAGTCTCCCACTTGCACTGGATTCAATAATCTAGTTCACATCACTATGTGATTCACACCCAATAAGTTTTGGGGTTTATCATGTTTTGCTTGTGAGAGAGGTATTAGTCAACGAGTCTGAACCATTACGATTTCTGTGTGCTTTACGAATCTCTATTCATCGTGTAGATGCTGCTACACCGTGATACGTCTCCAGCGTATCTATAATTTTTTATGGTTTCATGCTATTATCTTGTCAAACTTCGGATGTGTTGCATGCCTTATATATATTTTTTGGGACTAAATTATTAACTCAGTGCCAAGTGCCAGTTCCTATTTTTTCCATGTTTTTGACCCCTTTCAGAGGAGATTTTGAAACGGAGTCCAAACGAAAGAACATCCCCGAAAAGATTTTTCTGGAACGGAAGAAGATCGGGAAGCTTGAGAGCCAAGGCAGGGGAGCCTCAGGGGCCCCACAAGCGCCCACCCCGCGGACAGGGGGGGTAGGCCGCGGCCCACAGGCTTGTGGGCCCCTGAGCGCCCCCTGACCTAGGAGTTGCGCCTTTAAATTCCCTAAAAATCCCAAAAAAATCAGGAGATCATCAAAATTACTTTTCCGCCGCCGCAAGCTTCTGTCTTCGCAAGATCCCATCTGGGGCATGTTCTGGTGCCCTGTCAGAGGGGGGATTCGGACACAGAGGGCTTCTTCATCAACACCATGACCTCTTCGATGATGCATGAGTAGTTCACCATAGACCTACGGGTCCATAGCTTGTAGCTAGATGGCTTCATCTCTCTGTTGGATCTTCAATACAAAGTTCTCCATGATCTTCATGGAGATCTATCCAATGTAATCTCATTTTGCGGTGTGTTTGTCGAGATCCGATGAATTGTGGATTTATGATCAGATTATCTATGAATCTTATTTGAGTTTCTTCTGATCTCTCTTATGCATGATTTCATATCCTTGTAATTCTCTTCGAGTTGTGGGTTTTGTTTGGCCAAGTAGATCTGTGATTCTTGCAATGGGAGAAGTGCTTGGTTTTGGGTTCATACCGTGTGGTGACCTCACCCAGTGACAGAAGGGGTAGCGAGGCACGCATCGTGTTGTTGCCATCAAGGTTAAAAAGATGGGGTTTTCATCATTGGTTTGAGATTATCCCTCTACATCATGTCATCTTGCTTAAGGCGTTACTCTGTTCGTCATGAACTCAACACACTAGATGCATGCTGGATAGCGGTCGATGTGTGGAGTAATAGTAGTAGATGCAGAAAGTATCGGTCTACTTGTCTCGGACGTGATGCCTATATGTATGATCATTGCCTTAGATATTGTCATGACTTTGCGCGGTTCTATCAATTGCTCGACAGTAATTTGTTCACCCACCGTGATATTTGCTATTATGAGAGAAGCCTCCAGTGAACACTATGGCCCCCAGGGTCTACTCCACACCATATTTTCAGCCTTACACTTTTTACTTCATTGCACTTTCCGCCTTCAGATCTCACTTTGCAAACAATCTTGAAGGGATTGACAACCCCTTTGAAGCGTTGGGTGCAAGATTGTTTGTGTTTGCGCGGGTACTCTGGACTTGACGAGGCCCTCCTTCTGGATTGATACCTTGGTTCTCAAGATGAGGGAAATACTTACTGCTCGTGTGCTGCATTACCCTTTCCTCTTCGAGGGAAAAAACCGATGCAAACCAGAGAAGTAACAGGAAGAATTCCTAGCGCCAAGGAAGGACTTTTGTTGCCGCAGCAAACGAATTTCTGGCGCCGTTGCCGGGGAGGAGGATCAAGTCAAGAACAATCCTCCGTCAACGTGCCAATTTCTGGCGCCGTTGCTCGGGAGGAAGATCAACTCAAGGACTCATCGAAGTAGGTGTCGCAAAATCATCTCTTGCATTTACTTTGTTTGCCAGTTGCCTCTCGTTTTCCTCTCCCCCACTTCACCAATTTGCCTTTTTCCTTTGCCTTTTTCGTTCGCCTTTTCGTTCGCCCCTTTTCTCGCCTGCTCTTTGTTTGCTTGTGTGCTTGCTTGCCTGCTGAAGTCACCATGAACGAAAACACCAAACTTTGTGACTTCTCGAATACTAATAATAATGATTTTATTAGTACTCCAATTGCTCCGCCACTAGTGCGATGTCATACGAAATCAATGCCGCTTTGCTGAATCTTGTTATGAAAGAGCAATTCTCTGGCCTTCCTAGTGAAGATGCCGCATCCCGTCTCAATACCTTCATTGAGCTTTGCGATATGCAAAAGAAAAAAATGTGAATAATGACATGATTAAATTGAAGCTTTTTTCCTTTCTCGTTGCGAGATCGCGTAAAAACTTGGTTTTCTTCTTTGACCAAAAATAGTATCGATTCTTGGGATAAGTGCAAAGATGCTTATATATCCGTAATGATATCATGAATTTCAAGCAACTTGATCATGAACATGTTGCACAATCTTGGGAGAGAATGAAATTAATGATTAGAAATTGTCCCGCTCATGGCTTGAGTCTTTGGGTGATTATTCAAATCTTTTACGCTGGCTTAAATTTCGCTTCAAGAAATATCTTGGACTCCGCCTCAGGTGGAACGTTCATAGAAATCACGTTAGGGGAAGTGATACATCTCAAATGTATCTATAATTTTTGATAGTTTCATGTTGTTATCTTGTCAACTTTGGATGTTTTATGTACCTTTTATATCTTTTTTGGGACTAACTTATTAATTCAGTGTCAAGTGCCAGTTCCTGTTTTTTTCTATGTTTTTAAGTCTTTTCAGATCTGATTTTGGAACGGAGTCCAAACGGAATAAAATCCCTAAAATAATTTTTTCCAGAACAGAAGAAGATCGGGGGACTTGAGGGCCAAGGCAGGAGGCCCACAGGGAGCCCACAAGCCCTGTTGCCGCGGCCAGGGGGGCCGCGGCGACCAGGCTTGTGGCCTCCCTGGCGGTCCCCTGCCCTAGCTCTTTGGCCTATATATTCCCTAAAATCCCAGAAAAAATCAGGGCGTCCACGAAACCACTTTTCCGCCGCCGCAAGCTTCCGTTTCCGCGAGATCTCATCTGGAGACCCTTCCCGGTGCCCTGCCGGAGGGGACTTTGGAGTTGGAGGGCTTCTACATCAACATCATCGCCTCTCCAATGACTCGTGAGTAGTCCACTTCAGACCTACGGGTCCGTAGTTAGTAGCTAGATGGCTTCTTCTCTCTCTTGGATCTTCAATACAAAGTTATCCATGATCTTCATGGAGATCTATCCGATGTAATCCTCTTTGGCGGTGTGTTTGTCGAGATCCAATGAATTGTGGATTTGTGATCAGATTATCTATGAATTATATTTGAGTCTTTGCTGATTTCTTATATGCATGATTTGATATCCTTGTAAGTCTCTCCGAGTCTTGGGTTTTGTTTGGCCAACTAGATCTATGATTCTTGCAATGGGAGAAGTGCTTGGTTTTGGGTTCATACCGTGCGATAACCTTTCCGAGTGACAGAAAGGGCAGCAAGGCACGCATCGTGTTTTTGCCATCAAGGGTAACAAGATGGGCTTTCATCATAGATTTGAGATTGTCCATCTATCTCATGTCATCTTGCTTAAGGCGTTACTCTGTTCTTATGAACTCAATACACTAGATGCATGCTGGATAGCGGTCGACATGTGGAGTAATAGTAGTAGATGCAGAAAGTATCGGTCTACTTGTTTTGGACGTGATGCCTATAGCTATGATCATTGCCTTAGATAACGTCATGACTTTGCGTGGTTCTATCAATTGCTCGACAGTAATTCATTCACCCACCGTATACTTGCTTTCATGAGAGAAGCCACTAGTGAACACTATCGTCTCCACTCTTACTTTTACTTTGCTTTGTTTCCTTTTTTGCTTTCTGTTCTCACTTTGCAAACAATCTATAAGGGATTGACAACCCCTTCATAGTGTTGGGTGCAAATTCTTTGTGTTTGTGCAGGTACTTGTGATCTGACGCGATCCTCCTACTGGATCGATACCTTGGTTCTCAAACTAAGGGAAATACTTATTGCTTCTGTGCTGCATCACCCTTTCCTCTTCAAGGGAACACCAACGCAAGGCTCCAAGGCTGCGGGGGAATGCTTTGCATATTTGCCAAGGAAGTCCCTCTAGGCGTAGCCATCAGCAGAAGGACCTCTGACGCCGTTGCCGGGGAAGGTCTTTTGTTGCCGTAGCAGAAGGATTTCTGGCACCGTTGCCGGGGAGGAGAGATCAAGTCAAGATCTATCCAAGTAGGTGTCACAAACTCATCTCTTGCATTTACCTTTTTTGCCATTTGCCTCTCGTTTTCCTCTCCCCCACTTCACATTTTCCGTTTTCATTTGCCTTTCTCTTTGGCCGTTTTCATTTGCCTTTTTGCCGTTCTCTTTTGCCCGTTTCACTCGCTTACTTCATGCTCGTTTGTGTGTGGGATAGTACATCAATGGCTAGACCCACTGATACATCTCAAACGTATCTGTAGCGACCCAAGTCAAGACGAGTCAAGCCTCTGTGTATCTGTGCCATCCCTGGATCAGTACACTGGCACACACAGTACATCGATGTATATATCAAAGTGCAATCACATGTAAATAGCGTAAAACTGATATATACCTGAAATATTTCAGCGGAAGGAGTCAAGGGAGTGGAGTCCCAATAAACACCAACGACAAGTTGAGTGTAGACGGTAACCCTAAATCGTACTCTTACTCGTCGAAGAAAAATATCTGCAACATAAGACGTTGCAGCCGTGTAGGTCAGCATATTGAATATGCCGGCAAGTCACATATGAGAGGGGTAAAATATCATCTATACTATATGCATATATGGCAGGTGGTGTTGTATGTTTTAGCGTAAAGCAAATTTTCTCCTACAACAAGAGAGGGGCTAAAAGCAAAATATTACTACGTAGTTGGTTGTTAATGAGATGGTTCCGCCAACCAGTTCTCATACCCGAGTTGTCAATATTTCCCACATAAATATTATTATTTGTGTTGAGAATTTCAGATAACTTCAGTTCCTTTGGCTCAAGTTGTCCATGACTGTGGACACGGCTAATCGATTAGGTTTGAGTACTCTGCAGAGTTTTGCACACGTTCCCGACAAGATTTGATCGCCTCCGTGTATGTCCTTGCACTTCAGGGTGTTTGAAGACCAGATGATCAAAACATGGTCTTTCAACGGGTCCCTCTAAATCCCTGTCGGTGCCCATCCAATCCTACCGTTCTTCTACATCTGCTAGCACCGCCTGTCCAGAGTCGCCGCGTTGTCCAACCAAGCCAGAGCCCATAATGACTTGTGGCTGTGCAGGTAAGCCTTGGGTCTTGAAAATATCCGTCCGTCCCTTTGAGCCTGGGTGAAGCTTTTCGCAAGATGTCATGGCCGTCTCCACCATCCCGGTTCATCCACTGGTTTCTCCAGGGAGCCGATCAACCGTCCTTCACCCTGAGTTGCATTGGATCATGAGGTCTTGAAAAGTCTTGACTTAACCGGTCTTGGTTATTAACTTATTCTCGCATCACTTGCGATAAACTCTCAACCAGAATCCCGTCTACTCAAGCATAGCAATATGAAATTTGTCGTCCTGGGCCAAGTAACGGGGTTGTTGGGTGCCTACCACATGATACTACAATATGTAACCATAATTTCCAAGTACCTACTCAGCATGCAATTGGGCATAGGATGGTAGAACTACGATGCATAAAACATAGGTGATACATGATCAAATGACTTGCCTGGCGATGTTGAGGAAGAATAATTTCTCGAGAAATAACTTGATAGACTACTCGTCACTCTCCGATGAAATCTATATAACAAACATATCATTCACATAAGCACTCATACTAGCAATCTTTCTAGCAATCAAAACAAAAGAGAGAGTGAATAAGAATCCGAAGGAAACTTCAAATAAGACTAGGGAGTCTTCTACTACATCAAACACTAAGTAGTTTTTGTGTAACAGAAAATAAAATACTTAAATAACAGGGCACTAAGATAAAATAAAGTATTTTTCACAAAACTATTTGAAATTATTTCTAGACGGGATTTGAAACAGTGGAGAAACCAATTGCAAGTTATTAGAGAACTAGAATTGATTTCATGATAACATATAAAAATAAAAATAAAAACTTGTTGCAAACCTACTGTTAACTAACAGAAAGAAAACATAATCTTTCTGAAATATAAAATAAAATAATTTAAAAACAACTAAAGAAAGAAATATAGTCATACTCCTAAAAGAGGTGAAACAGAAATTGCTTCACAAGAAACAATGAGCTAAATTACTCAACTTATTCTGAAATTTTTACCACTGATAACTAAGATCACTAGTGATCAGTAGCAAAAAAAATTAAATTAAAATCTATTTTAAACTCCTGGAATAAGGAAAACAAGGTTTAAGCTAAATCTGATCTAATTCAAATTTGAAAATTTCAAACATAGACAAATTATATGTTTTTACGAACTACAGAAAAATTGTGATCTACTGGAACAAGTTTCAACTCCATTGTAATTCGGTATCAAAAGCTATGATCAAAACAAGATTGGAACTTTCTCTGTTTTTGAATTAATACAGAAAAAAGAAAAACTGAATTCTATCGGATAGGGGTTCATGTGGCAGTCTCTGGTTGGTTGCGGGGGTGTTTGCTGCGAGAGTTACTAGCAAATGGCCGATACCGAGGGAAAACGGGTCGGCTCAGTTTAAGTGGATAGAAAACCAGGCTGGTTTTATGTAAAAACCCGAAGGGGTACACCACATCTAATCTGCACCGCATGCTATAGATCTAACGGCTACCAGGGGGTTGGGGGTGCTCACCGTGGGGAGTTACTGGTGCTCTTTCTCTGGCGAGGCAGAGAAGGTAGCGGTCGATGGGGATGGCGGATTCGGGGGGTCTCCAGCAAGGGAAAAGGCTCCAGGCGATGGCGGTGAGCCTTCCGCGCCCAGTGGTGGCGTCGGGGTGATGTGGGGGCAACGGGAGGAGCAGCCTGAGGCTCGGGGGTGTGGTGGTGGTGCTCGGACTCCGGCGAGGCGGTGTGGTGGCGTGGGGCGAGGAGCTCGGGTGTTTGGTGGGAAAATGGGCTGCTATGACGATGGGGAACTCGCTGGTGGTCTTGGTGGTGCGGGGGGGGGGGGACGAAGTGGCGACCGGGGCGAAGCGAGGGAGGTTCCTACAGGAGCCTGCTCCAGCGAGGTGCGTAGGGAAGGAGTGGTGTTCCGTGGCATGGGAAGGAGGGGGCCGAGGGGGGGGGCGTGGAGGCGCAGTTTATATAGGGGGCAGCGGGCGAGGGAAGGAAGGGGGGCGTGGGGAGGAAAGGATCCCGTCGGATCAGGAAGGCACGCCATGGGAGGGCTGGTCGCTGGGGAAGGAAGGGGCACGGGAGAAAGAAGGAAAGAGGAAGAAGAAGGAAGGAAAGAGAAGAAAGGGAAAAAAAGAAAAGGAAGAAAAAGGGGGTGCGCTGGGGAGCTGGTGGCGGTTTGCTGGCGGTTGGAGAGATCTCTCCAGCGATGGGGGGATCTGGCCCCCGATTTGTTTTTTTTATACAGCAAGAAAAAGAATAAAAGGAAACAAAATAAAAATAATTTATATGGGGTATTATATACCAAATCGATCAGAAAAATATTTCCTAATTGATTATCATTTTTCCAAAACCAAAATAAAAACTTTTTAAAAAATGTTTTTTTTTCAAAAATCCCTAAGGCTTTATTTTCTTTTTGAAATTATTTTCTCCACAAAATTTGTGTTTCCTTGGCTCAAAATATATCAAAAGTGCCCCTGGTCATTTTGGAGGGTCATATTCCTCCTCTCTTTCTTTCTTGCAAGAAATTATTTCCCGGCACTTCTTGCAGGAAGGAAACAAATAGAAATGCAAAGGAAAATTTTGAAAGAATTCAAATGCAAACTCCATTCAAATTCTTTATAGTTGAAGAAGTCATGTCATCTTCTCTCATTGCTTTCAATTGGCTGAATTTGAATTTACCGGAGAAGGGGAAAGTCATTTTATTCCCTCTCATTCAAAAGTTTTTGAAAAGTTTCAAATTTCACTCAAGTTTCAATCACTCAAGCAAACAAACAAACAATATAATAATTATATTAACATTCTAAAATTTGGGATGTTACAGTATCTACAATTTTTGATGGTTTCATGATGTTATCTTGTCATCTTTGGATGTTTTATGTATCTTTTATATCTTTTTTGGGACTAACTTATTAATTCAGTGCCAAGTGCAAGTTCCTGTTTTTTCTGTGTTTTTGGCTCTTTTCAGATCTAATTTTGGAAAGGAGTCCAAACGGAATAAAATCCCCGAAATAAATTTTTCCCGAACGGAAGAAGATCAGGGGCTTGTGGGCCAAGCCAGGAGAGCTACACGGAGCCCACAAGCCCTGTAGCCGCCACCAGGGGGGCGGCGGCTAGCAAGCTTGTGGCCTCCCTGGCGCCCCCCTGACCTAGCTCCTTCGCCTATATATTCCCTAAAATACATAAAAAAATCAGGGAATCCACGAAAACACTTTTCCGTCGCCGCAAGCTTCCGTTTCCACGAGATCTCATCTGGAGACCCTTCCCAGTGCCCTGCCGGAGGGGACTTTGGAGTTGGAGGGCTTCTACATCAACATCATCTCCCCTCCAATGACTCGTGAGTAGTTCACTTCATACCTACGGGCCCGTAGTTAATAGCTAGATGGCTTCTTCTCTCTCTTGGATCTTCAATACAAAGTTCTCCATGATCTTCATGGAAATCTATCCGATATAATCCTCTTTGGCGGTGTGTTTGTCGAGATCCGATGAATTGTGGATTTGTGATCAGATTATCTATGATATATATTAGAGTCTTTGCTGATTTCTTATATGCATGATTTGATATCCTTGTAAGTCTCTCCGAGTCTTGGGTTTTGTTTGGACAACTAGATCTATGATTCTTGCAATGGGAGAAGTGCTTGGTTTTGGGTTCTTACCGTGTGGTGACCTTTCCCAGTGACAGTAGGGGCAGCAAGACACACATCGTTTAGTTGCCATCAAGGGTAACAAGGTGGGCTTTGTCGTAGATATGAGATTGTCCATCTACATCATGTCATCTTGCTTAAGGCGTTACTCTGTTCTTTTGGACTTAGTACACTAGATGCATGTTGGATAGCGGTCGACGTGTGGAGTAATAATAGTAGATGTAGAAAGTATCGGTCTACTTGTTTTGGACGTGATGCCTATAGATATAATCATTGCCATAGATGACGTCACGACTTTGCGCGGTTCTATCAATTGCTCGACAGTAATTTATTCACCCACCATTTACTTGCTTTCATGAGAGAAGTCACTAGTGAACACTACGGCCCCGGGGTCTATTCACACCTATCGTTTCCACTTTCGCTTTTACTTTGCTTTTTTACTTTGTTGCTTTCAGTTCTCACTTGGCGAAAAATCTATAAGGGATTGACAACCCCTTCATAGCGTTGGGAGCAAGCTTTTTTTGTTTGCGCAGGCACTTGAGATACTCCTTCACTTGATCGATACCTTGGTTCTCAAACTGAGAGAAATACTTACCATCGCTGCGCTACATCACCCTTTCCGCTTCGAGGGAACACCAACGCAAGGCTCCAAGGCCACGGGGGAAATCCTTTGCATATTTTCCTAGGAAGTCCCTTAAGGCGTAGCCGTAGCAGCAGGATTCCTGGTGCCATTGCTGAGGAGTATCAAGACAAGAACAGTCTCCCGTCAGCACATTTTTGGCGCTGTTGGAAGGTCTTTTGTTGCAGTAGCAGAAGTATTTCTGGCGTCGTTGTCGGGGAAGGAGAGATCTATCCAAGTAGGTCTCACAAACTCATCTCTTGCATTTACTTTTTTGCCAGTTGCCTCTCGTTTTCCTCTCCCCCACTTCACATTTGACGTTTTCATTTGCCTTTCTCCTTTGCCTTTTTCTTTTGCCTTTTGCCTTTTTTCGGTTCCTTTGCCGGTTTTCTCGCTTGCTTGTGTGCTTGTTTGTTTGTTGAAGTCATCATGGATGAAAACACCAAACTTTGTGACTTCTCGAGTACCAATAATAATGATTTTATTAGTACTCCGATTGCTCCCGCCACTCGTGCGGAATCGTATGAAATCAACGCAGCTTTGCTGAATCTTGTTATGAAAGAGCAATTCTCTGGCCTTTCTAGTGAAGATGTCGCATCCCATCTCAATACCTTCATTGAGATTTGTGATATGCAAAAGAAAAGATATGTGGATAATGACGTGATTAAGTTGAAGATTTTTTCCTTTCTCGTTGCGAGATCGCGCAAAAACTTGGTTTTCTTCTTTGCCTAAAAATAGTATTGATTCTTGGGATAAGTGCAAAGATGCTTACATATCCAAGTATTTTCCACCGGCTAAGATCATCTCCTTACGTAACGATATCATGAATTTCAAGCAACTTGATCATGAACACGTTGCACAATCTTGGGAGAGGATGAATCTTATGATTAGAAATTGTCCCGCTCATGGCTTGAGTTTGTGGATGATTATACAAATCTTTTACGCTGGCTTGAATTTCGCTTCTCATAATATCTTGGACTCCGCCTCAGGTGGAACGTTCATGGAAATCACGTTAGGAGACGCTACAAAACTCCTAGACAATATCATGACCAACTACTCTCAGTGGCACACTGAAAGGTCGCCTGCTAGCAAAAAGGTACACGCTATAGAACAAATTAACTTGCTTAGTGCTAAGATGGACGAGTTGATGAATTTGGTTGCTAGTAGAAACACTACTGTAGATCCTAATGACATGCCACTATCTTCCTATTTGAGAGTAGCAATAAATTTTGGCAACAACAATGCATTTAGAGGAAACTATGTTCCTAGGCCTTTTCCTAGTAACTCCTCTAACAATTATGGAAATTCCTACAACAACACTTATGTAAATCAAAACAAATTACCCTCTGATTTAGAGAGTAATATCAAAGAGTTCATCAACTCTCAAAAGATTTTCAATGCGTCCATAGAGGAAAAACTAGTCAAAATAGACTATTTGGCTAAGAGCGTTGATAGGATGTCTTGTGATATTGATGCTTTGCAAGTTAGATGTGCTCCTCCCAAGGTCAACTTGGATGAAACTTTAAAAGCTATGCACGTCTCCATGAATGAGAGCAAAGAAAGAACCGCCCAAATTCGCGCTAGGCATGAATAGTTTAAAAGGGTGCGTTCTAGTGATGCAAATCACGAAGATCTTAAAGTGCTTGGTGTGACTCCTCTTGAATACTTGTTTTCGTGTGTCAAACCTATTGATGAAGGGGCTGGATACAATCCACTTTGGTTGAAAAACGCCCCAATGATTCGGAGTCCACTCATCTTGATGATGAAGGTGTGGAGAGTGGAGTAGAAGAAATCAAAATTTTGGGTAGTAATGAAACTCCCACTTTGGATTTCAAGGAATTCAATTATGATGATTGCTCCTTGTTTGAATGCATTTCTTTGATGCAATCCATTGCAAACTCTCCACATGCATATGCTTATAGCCAAAGCAAAGCCTTTACCGCGCATATCGTAGATGGTATGATGAAATCTCTTGAAGAGAAGCTCAAATTAGAAGTCTCTATACCTAGAAAACTTCATGATGAGTGGGAACCTACTATCAAAATCAAGATAAAAAACTATGAGTGCAATGCTTTGTGTGATTTGTGTGCTAGTGTTTCCACGATTCCAAAGTCTTTATGTGATATTATTGGTTTTCATGAGATTGAAGAGTGTTCTCTTAATTTGCATCTTGCGGATTCTACTGTCAAGAAACCCATACGAAGGATCTGTGATGTTCTTATTGTTGCAAATAAGAAATATGTACCCGTGGATTTCATTGTACTTGACATAGATTGCAATCCTTCATGTCCCATTATTCTTGGTAGACCTTTCCAAAGGACTATTGGTGCTATCATCGATATGAAGGAAGGGAATATTAGATTTCAATTTCCTTTAAAGAAGGGCATGGAGCACTTTCCTAGAAAGAAAATAAGATTTCCTTATGAATCTATGATGAGGGCGACTTATGGTTTGAGCACCAAAGATGACTATACGTGATTCCATCACCTTTTGCCTAACTAAGGGCGTTAAACAAAAGCACTTGTTGGGAGGCAACCCAACGAATTTATCCTTTTTTCTTCTTTCTGTTTTGTGTTTTCCACACTTTCATAATTCTTTTATGATTGTGTTTTTTGTGTTTCTTTTTGCGTTTGTGCCAAGCAAAACCGTTATGATTAGTCTTGGGGATGATCGTTTGGTCATGCTGGAAAAGACATAAACTTTCTGCTCACGAAAAGAATTTTCATTTTTGTTCTGTAAGAGCTTTTGAGTTGATTCTTTTTGCTGCTGATTGCCACACAAATTCTTCAGACTGTCGTAATTGTTTAGAATTTGTTAAGTACCATAAGTATACCAAGTTTACAGATTTCTACAGACTGGTCTGCTGTTAAAAGATTCTGTTTTTGTTGTGTTGGTTGCTTATTTTGATGAAACTATGGATAGTATCGGCGGGGTATTAGCCATGGAAGATTGAAAATACAGTAACCCAACATCAGCATACGTAGAATTTAAGTTTGCTATAGTACCTAAGGAAGTGGTGGTTTGCTTTCTTATACTAATGTTATCACGAATTTCTGTTTAAGTTTCGTGTTGTGAAGGTTTCAAGTTTTGGGTAAAGTTCTTATGGACAAAAAGATAAAGAGTGGAAAGAGCTCAAGCTTGGGGATGCCCAAGTCACCCCAAGAGATTCAATGATGCCGTAAAATCCTAAGCTTGGGGATGCCCCGGGAAGGCATCCCCTCTCTTGTCTTCAATCCATCGGTAACGTTACTTGTGGCTATATTTTTATTCACCACATGTTATGTGTTTTTCTTGGAGCGTCTTGTATCGTAGGAGTCTTTTATTTTTGTTGTGTCACAATCATCCTTGCTGCACACCTAGATAGAGATACATGCACTCACCATGATTTTATCGAGCTTAACTTTTATCTTTTGGTAGACAATTCAGCTCACATGTGCTTCACTTATATCTTTTGAGCTAGTTGATTTTGCTCTGTGTGCTTCACTTATATCTTTTAGAGCACGGAAGCACGTGGATTGGTAGTTGATCTATGCTATGAAAGTAGTCTCAAAAGGGGTAGTTATCCAAAGGGATATGAAAACTTCCACCTTCATGTGCATTTAATAGTTAGAGAAGTTTGATTCATCTCAATTAGTTTTGAGTTGTGGTTATGGTAATATTGAAGTTATGCTAGTAAGGTGTTGTGGATCTAGAAATACTTGTGTTGAAGTTAGTGATTCCCGTAGCATGCACGTATGGTGAACCGCTATGTGATGAAGTCTGAGCATGATTAGTCTTTTGATTGTCATCCTTTGTGTGGCGGTTGGGATCGCGCGATGGTTTATACCTACCAACCCTTCCCCTAGGAGTATGCATTGAATGCTTTGTTTCGATTACTAATAATTTTTTTGCAAAAAGTAGATGAGTTCTTCATGACTAATGTCGAGTCCATGGTTTAGATGCACTTTCACCTTCCACCATCACTATCTTCTTAGTGTCGTGCAACTTTCGCCGGTGCACAAAACCCGCCATTAGCCTCCCTCAAAACAGCCACCATACCTACCTACTATGGATTTTTCAAAGTCATTCCAAGATATATTGCCATACAACTACCACCATGACATGTGCCACCACTTCTAGATTGCCATTGCCTGATCGTAAGATAGCTAGCATGATGTTTCCATTAATGTCTATGCCATGCTAGATCATTGTCACGGTACACTACCGGAGGCATTCGATATAGAATCATCGTTGCTCTAAGTTTTGAGTTGAAAGTGTGATGATCATCATTTATGGAGCATTGTCCCATGTGAGGAAATAAAAGAGGCCAACGAAGCCCATTTACAAAAAGAGGCCAAAGATGCCCACCAAAAAAAAGAGGCCAAAGAGCCCACCAAAAAAATGAGAGAAAAACAGAGAAGGGACAATGCTACTATCTTTCCACACTTGTGCTTATTAAGCACCATGATCTTCATGATTGAGAGTCTCTCGTTTTGTGACCACCATATAGCTAGTGGGAAATTTTCATTATATAACTTGGCTTGTATATTCCAATGATAGGCTTCCTCAAAATTGCCTTAGGTCTTCATGAGCAAGCAAGTTGGATGCACACCCACTAGTTTTCTTTAAGAGCTTTCACATACTCTTAGCTCTAGTGCATCATTTGTATGGCAATCCCTACTCATTCACGTTGATATCTATTGATGAGCATCTCCATAGCTCGTTGATATGCCTAGTCACTGTGACCATCTTCTCCTTGTTTGCCTTGCAACCTCCGCCACACTCCATTCCACTTATAGTGCTAAAACCATGACTCACGCTCATGTATTGCGTGAGAGTTGAAAAAGTTTGAGAAAGTAAAGGTGTGAAAACAATTACTTGGCCAATACCGAGGTTGTGCATGATTTAAATTCGTTATGCAAGGATGATAGAGCATAGCCAGACTATATGATTTTGTAGGGATAACTTTCTTTTGGCCTTGTTATTTTGAAAGTTCATGATTACCTTGCTAGTTTGCTTGAAGTATTATTGTCTCCACGTGAATAGCAAACTATTGTTGTGAATCTAATGGATCTGGACATTCACGTCACATAAGAGTTACAAAGGACATCTATGCTAGGTAGCATGAAAGCATCAAAAAATCATTCTTTATCACTTCCCTACTCGAGGACGAGCAGGAGTTAATCTTGGGGATGCTTGATACGTCCCAAACGTATCTATAATTTTTGATAGTTTCATGTTGTTATCTTGTCAACTTTGGATGTTTTATATACCTTTTATATCTTTTTTGGGACTAACTTATTAATTCAGTGCCAAGTGCCATTTCCTGTTTTTTCTCTGTTTTTGGCTCTTTTCATAACTGATTTTGGAATGGAGTCCAAACGGAATGAAATCCCCCAAATAAATTTTTCCAGAATAGAAGAAGATCGCGGGACTTGAGGGCCAAGGCAGGAGGCCCCTAAGGAGCCCACAAGCCCTATTGCCGCGGCCAGGGGGCCCTGCGGCGACCAGGCTTGTGGCCTCCCTCGCGCTCCCCTGCCCTAGCTCTTTGGCCTATATATTCCCTAAAATCCTAGAAAAAATTAGGGCGTCCACGAAACCACTTTTCCGCCACCGCAAGCTTCCGTTTCCGCGAGATCTCATTTGGAGACCCTTCCCGGTGCTCTGCCGGAGGGGACTTTGGAGTTGGAGGGCTTCTACATCAACATCATCGCCTCTCCAATGACTCGTGAGTCGTCCACTTCAGACCTACGGGTCCGTAGTTAGTAGCTAGATGGCTTCTTCTCTCTCTTGGATTTTCGATACGAAGTTCTCCATGATCTTCATGGAGACCTATCCGATGTAATCCTCTTTGGCAGTGTGTTTGTCGAGATCCGATGAATTGTGGATTTGTGATCGGATTGTCTATGAATTATATTTGAGTCTTTGCTGATTTCTTATATGCATGATTTGATATCCTTGTAAGTCTCTCCGAGTCTTCGGTTTTGTTTGTCCAACTAGATCTATGATTATTGCAATGGGAGAAGTGCTTTGTTTTGCGTTCATACCATGCGAAGAAGTGGTAGTTTGTTTTCTTGTGCTAATGTTTGCACAATATAGATAGAATTCAAGTTTGCTACAGTACCAAAAGAAGTGGTAGTTTGTTTTCTTGTGCTAATGTTATCACGAGTTTCTGTTTAAGTTTTGTGTTGTAAAGTTTTCAAGTTTTGGGTGATGTTCTCATGGACAAAGAGATAAGGAGTGGAAAGAGCTCAATCTTGGGGATGACCAAGGCATCCCAAGTCAAATTCAAGGACACCAAAAAGCCTAAGCTTGGGGATACCCCGGGAAGGCATCCCCTCTTTTGTCTTCAATCCAACAGTAACATTACTTGGAGCTATATTTTTATTCACCACATGATATGTGTTTTGCTTGGAGCGTCTTGTATGGTAGGAGTCTTTTCCTTTTGTTGTATCACAATCATCCTTGTTGCACACCTTTTTGAGAGAGAGAGAGACATGCAATCATCATGATTTTTCCATAAAGCTCACAGTGCTTCACTTATATCTTTTGAGCTAGATACTTTTGCTCTGTGTGCTTCACTTATATCTTTTAGAGCACAGAGGTGCGTGATTTGGTAATTGGCTTATGCTATGAAAGTAGTCCCAAAACTGATAGATACCCAAAGAGGATGCAAAAACCTCCATCTTCATGTGCATTGAGTAGAAAGAGAAGTTTTGATTCCTCTCAAATAGTTTGGAGACATGGATTTGGTAATATTAAGAGTTATGTTAGTAGGGTGTTGTAAATCTAGAAATACTTGTGTTGAAGTAATAGATTCCCGTATCATGCACGCATGGTGAACCACTATGTTAGGAAGTCGGAGCATAATTTATCTATTGATTGTCATCCTTTGTGTTGAGGTCGGGATCGCGCGATGGTTTACACCTACCAACCTTTCCCCTTGGAGTATGCGTTTAGCACTTTGTTTCGATTACTACTAAAAACTTTCGCAACAAGTATGTGAGTTCTTCATGACTAATGTGATCCCATGGTATAGATGCACTTTCGCCTTCCACCATTGCTAGCCTCCCTAGTGCCGCGCAATTCTTGCCAGTGCACAAACCCACCAAATTCCTTCCTCAAAACAGCCACCATATCTACCTACTATGGCATTTTCATAGCCATTCCGAGATATATTGACATGCAACTCCCACCGTTCCGTCTCATGACTTGTGACATCACTCTCATATTGCCATTGCATGATCGTAACATAGCTAGCGAGATGTTTCAACGTCATACGCCATGCTAGATCGTTGCACATCCCGGTACACTGCCGGAGGCATTTCCTATAGAGTCATCATCATTGTGATCTTTGAGCTGTGAGTAAATAAAAGTGTGATGATCATCATTATTAGAGCATTGTCCCATGTGAGGAAATAAAAAAAGAGAGGCCAAAGAGCCCAAAAAGAAAAAGAAAAAAAAGAGGCCTAAGAGCCCAAATGAAAAAAAGAGAGGAAAAGAGAGAAGGGACAATGGTACTATCTTTTTCCACACTTGTGCTTCATAATAGCACCATGTTCTTCATGATTGAAAGCTTATTGCTTTGTCACTACCATATGCTAGTGGGAATCTTCATTATATAACTTGGCTTGTATATTCCAATGATGGGCTTCCTCAAAATTGCCCTAGGTCTTCGTGAGTAAGCAAGTTGGATGCGCGCCCACTAGTTCTCCTTTTGAGCTTTCACATACTTATAGGTCTAGTGTATCTCTTGTGTGGCAATCCCTACTCGTTCACATTGATATCTATTAATGGGCATCTCCATAGCCTATTGATACGCCGAGTCAATGTGACTATCTCCTCCCTTTTTGTCTCACAACTACCACCACACTCTATTCCACCTATAGTGCTATATCCATGGCTCGCGCTCATGTATTGCGTGATAGTTATAAAAAGTTTGAGAAAGTAAGAGTGCGAAAACAATTACTTGGCCAATAACGGGGTTGTGCATGATTTACATTAGTTGTGTGAGGATGATGGAGCATAGCCAGACTATATGATTTTGTAGGGATAACTTTCTTTGGCCTTGTTATTTTCAAAGTTCATGATTACTTTGCTAGTTTGCTTGAATTATTACTGTTTCCATGTCAATAGCAAACTATTGTTTTGAATCTTATGGATCTGAACATTCATGTCACGTGAAAGAAGTTGCAAAGGACAACTATGCTAGGTAGCATTCCACATCAAAAATTCGTTCTTTATCACTTCCCTACTCGAGGACGAGCAGGAGTTAAGCTTGGGGATGCTTGATACGTCTCCAACGTATCTATAACTTTTGATGGTTTCATGCTATTATCTTGTCAAACTTTGGATGTTTTGCATGCCTTTTATATATTTTTTGGGACTAACTTATTAACTCAGTGCCAAGTGCCAGTTCCTGTTTTTTCCATGTTTTTGACCCCTTTCAGAGGAGATTTTGAAACGGAGTCCAAGTGGAAGAAAATCCCCGAAAAGATTTTTTCTGGAACGGAAGAAGATCGGGAAGCTTGAGAGCCAAGGCAGGGGAGCCTCAGGGGCCCCACAAGCCCCCACCCCGCAGCCAGGGGGTAGGCTACGGCCCACAGGCTTGTGGGCCCCGTGAGCGCCCCCAAACCTGGGGATTGCGCCTATAAATTCCCTAAAAATCCCAAAAAAATCAGGAGATCATCGAAATTACTTTTCCAACGGTGAAAGCTTATGTCTCCGCAAGATCCCATCTGGGGCACGTTCTGGTGCCCTGCTGGAGGGGGGATTCGGTCACGGAGGGCTTCTTCATCAACACCATGACCTCTCCGATGATGCGTGAGTAGTTCACCATAGACCTACGGGTCCATAGCTAGTAGCTAGATGGCTTCTTCTCTCTCTTCGATCTTCAATACAAAGTTCTACATGATCTTCATGGAGATCTATCCGATGTAATCTTGTTTTGCGGTGTGTTTGTCGAGATCCGATGAATTGTGGATTTATGATCAGATTATCTATGAATCTTATTTGAGTTTCTTCTGATCTCTCTTATGCATGATTTCATATCCTTGTAATTCTCTTCGAGTTGTGTTTTTTTTGGCCAACTAGATCTATGATTCTTGCAATGGGAGAAGTGCTTGGTTTTGGGTTCATACCATGTGGTGACCTCACCCAGTGACAGAAGGGGTAGCAAGACATGCATCATGTTGTTGCCATCAAGGGTAAAAAGATGGGGTTTTCATCATTGGTTTGAGATTATCCCTCTAGATCATGTCATCTTGCTTAAGGCGTTACTCTGTTTGTCATGAACTCAATACACTAGATGCATGCTGGATAGCGGTCGATGTGTGGAGTAATAGTAGTAGATGCAGAAAGTATCGGTCTACTTGTCTCAGACGTGATGCCTATATGTATGATCATTGCCTTAGATATCGTCATGACTTTGCGCGATTCTATCAATTGCTCGACAGTAATTTGTTCACCCACCATGATATTTTCTATTATGAGAGAAGCCTCTAGTGAACACTATGGCCCCCAGGGTCTACTCCACACCATATTTTCAGCCTTACACTTTTTACTTCGTTGCACTTTCCGCCTTCAGATCTCACTTTGCAAACAATCTTGAAGGGATTGACAACCCCTTTGAAGCATTGGGTGCAAGCTTGTTTGTGTTTGCGCGGGTACTCTGGACTTGACGAGGCCTTCCTTCTGGATCGATACCTTGGTTCTCAAACTGAGGGAAATACTTACTGCTCCTGTGCTGCATCACCCTTTCCTCTTCAAGGGAAAAAACCGATGCAAACCGGAGAAGTAACAAGAAGAATTCCTAGCGCCAAGGAAGGACTTTTGTTGCCGCAGCACACCGCTCCACTTGGAACTTTTCCAAATATCTGCTCCACTAGACGGATCCGGTTTGCTACTCAAAGACATTTGAATTGGTGTGCAAGCTTGTATCGACGTAACCCTTTATGAATAACTCTTTTATCACCTCCATTATCGAGAAACATTTCCTTAGTCCTCAAGTTACTAAGGATAATTTTGACTGCTATCCAGTAATCCATTCCTGGAACACTCTTGTACCCCTTGACAGATTCATGGCAAGGCACACATCACGTGCGGTACACATCATAGCATACTATAGAGCCTATGACTAAGGCATAGGGGACGACTATCGTCCTTTCTCTTTCTTCTGCCATGGTCAATTTTTAAGTATTACTCAAATTCACACCTTACAACACATCCAAGAACTCCTTCTTTGACCGATCTATTTTGAACTCCTTCAAAAACTTGTCAAGGTATGTATTCATTGAAAGTTTTATCAAGCGTCTTGATCTATCTCCATAGACCTTGATGCTCAATGTTCAAGTATCTTACTCCAGGTTTTCCTTTGAAAAACACCTTTCGAACAACCCTATATGCTTTCCAGAAATTCTACATCATTTGCAATCAATAATATGTCAACTACATATACTTATCAAAAATAATATAGTGCTCTCACTCACTTTCTTGTAAATACTAGTTTCTCATAAACTTTGTATAAACCCAAAAAGTATGATCATCTCATCAAAGCGTATATTTTCAACTCCGAGATGCTTGCTCGAGTCCATAGAAGTATCACTATAGATTGCGTACTTTTCAGCATCCTTAGGATTGACAAAACCTCTGGTTGTACCACATAAAACCTTTCCTCAAAGAAACCATCAAGGAAACAATGTTTTCACATCCACCTACATGATTTCATAATTGAAAAATGCAGCAACTGCTAACATAATTCCAACATATTTTAGCATCTCTACACGCGAGAAAGTCTCATCGTAGTTAACTCCTTGAACTTGTCGGAATCCTCTTTGCGACAAGTCGAGCTTTCTAAATGGTGACATTCGCCATCATTGCATGTCTTCCTTTTATAGATCCACTTCTACTTAATAGCATTACAACCATCAAGTAGTTCTTCCAAAGTCTACACTTTGTTTTCATACATGGATCCAATCTCGAATTTCATGGCATCCAACCATTCTTCAGAATCTAGGCCCACCATCGCTTCTCCATAGCTCGTAGGTTCATTGTTGTCCAACGACATGACCTCCAACACAAGATTACCGAACCACTCTAGAATAGTGCATGTCTTTGTCGACCTACGAGGTTCGGTAGTAAATTGATCTCAAGCTTCATGATCATCATCATTGGCTTCCTCTTCAATTTGGTGTAGGTGCCACAGGAACAACTTCCTGCGCCCTACTACATTAGTTTTGATGTGACGGTTCAACAACCTTATCAAATTCCACCATCCTCCCGCTCAATTCTTTCAAGAGAAACTCTTTCTCGAGAAAGGACCCGTTTTCAGCAACAAACACTTTGCTTTCGGATCTGAGATAGGAAGTGCACCCAACTTGTTTTGGGTATCATATGAAGATGCATTTATCCGCTTTGGGTTCGAGCTTATCAGGCTAAAGCCTTTTGACATAAGCATCATAGCCCCAAACTTTAAGAAACGACAACTTAGGTTTTCTCCAAATGATAGTTCAGACTGTGTCATCTCAACGGAATTAAATGGTGCCCTATTTAAAGTGAATGTGGTTGTCAATAATGCATAACCCCAAAACGATAGTGGTAATTCGATAAGAGATTTCATAGTATGCACCAGATCTAATAGGGCGTGTCTACGATGTTCAGATACACCATCACACTATGGTGTTCTAGGTGGCATGAGTTGTGAAACAATTTCCACATTGTCTTAAATGTATACTAAACTCGTAACTTGGATATTCATCCCTATGATCACATCATAGACATTTCATCCCGTTGTCACGACGATCTTCAACTTCACTCTAAAATTGCTTGAATTTTTCAATACTTCAGACTTGTGTTTCATCAAGTAAATACACTTGTACCTACTCAAATCATTCGTGCCCTAAGATCATAACGATATCCACTGCGTGCCTCGGTACTCATTGGACTGCATACATCAAATGTATATATTTCCAATATGTTACTTGCTCGTTCCATTACTGGAAAACGAGGCCTTCAGCTATCTTGCCCATGTGGCATGATTTGCATGTCTCAAGTGATTGAAAATCAAGTGAGTCCAAATGATCCATCTGCATGGAGTTTCTTCATGTGTTTACACCAATAGGCATGGCTCTTATGTCTCAAATGGAAAAACGAGTGAGTCCAAAGATACATCAACATGGAGATTCTTCATGCGCTTTGAAACCAATATGACTCAAGCAGTAGTGCCACAAGTAAGTGGTACTATTATTACTACTTTGTATCTTTTGGCATCAATATTATGAACATGTGTACCACTACGATCGAGATTCCATAAACCATTCATATTAGGTGCATGACCATTGAAGGTTTTTATTCAAGTAAACAGAGTAACCATTATTCTCTTTCAATGAATAACCGTATTGCAATAAACATGATCCAATGATGTTCATGTTCACCGCAAACACCACTCAATATTTAGGTTTAGCACCAATCCTGAAGGTAGAGGAAGCGTGCGATGGTGGTCACCTCAACCTTGGAAACACTTCCAACACACATCGTCACCTCACTTTGAGCTAGTCTCTGTTTATTCCGTAGCTTTTATTTCGAGTTACTAACATTTAGAAACTGAACTGGTATCTAATACCCATATTCTACTAGCAGTACTAGTAAAGTACACATCAATAACATGTATATCCAATATACTTTTGTTGACATTGCCAGCCTTCTTATCTACCAAGTGTCTAGGGCAGTTATGCCTCAGCGATCATTCCTCTCATCATAGAAGCACTTAGTCTCGGGTTTGGGTTCAACCTTGGGTTTCTTCACTGAGTGACAACTGACTTGTCATTCTCGAAGTTTCCCTTTATTCCCTTTGCCCTTCTTGAAACTAGTTCTTTTAGTAACCATCAACACTTGATGCTCCTGCTTGATTTCTGCCTTCGCGGTGTCAAACATCACGAATAGCTCAGGGATCATCATCTCCATGCCCTATATGTTATAGTTCATCATGAAGCTCACTAGCTTGGTGGCAGTGACTTTGGAGAACTATGTCAATCACTATCTTATCTAGAATATCAACTCCCACTGGATTCAAGCAATTGTAGCACCCAAACAATCTAAGCACATGCTCAACGATTGAGCTTTTATCCCTTACTTTGCAGGCAAAGAATATTGTCGGAGGTCTCATACCTCTCAACACGGGCACGAGACTGAAATCTTAATTTCATCTCTTGGAACATCTCATATGTTCCGTGACGTTCAAAACATCTTGGGCACCTTAATTCTAAGTCATAAAGCATGACACAGTGAACTATCACGTAGTCATAAAAAATGTGTATGTGAGATGTTCGCAACATCCATAGACGACACTCGGGGTAGCATACCGATCAGTGCATTAAGGACATAAGCCTTCTGTGCAGTAATGAGGACAATCCTCAGTTTACAGACCCAATCGCATAATTGCTACTATCATCTTTCAACTTAGTTTTCTCTAGGAATATATCAAAAACAGGGGAGCTACAAGGCAAGCTAATCATCTACAACATAATTTGCAAAGACACTTTGCCTATGTTCATTATAATGAGTTCAATTAATCATATTACTTGAGAACTCCCTCTCAAATTGACATCCCTCTGGTCATTCGAGTGGTACATGATCCAAATCCACCAACTCAAGTCCGATCATCACGTGAGTTGAGTTGGCTTCAATGGTGAACATCTCTATGTTGATCATATCTACTATATGACTCATGTTCGACCTTACGTTCTCTTGTTTTACGACGCCATGTATGTGTGTGATAGGCTCATCAAGTTTAACCCGAGTGTTCCGCGTGTGCAAAACTGTCTTACACCGTGTGTATGTGAACACAGAGTCTATCTCACCCGATCATCACATGGTGTCTGGAAACGACGAACTTCCGCAACGGTGCATACCCGGGGAGAACACAATTTTTATCTTGAAATTTTAGTGAGGGGTCACCTTATAATACTACAATCATCCTAAGCAAAACAAGGTGCATAAAAGGATTAACATCACATGCAAATCATAAGTGACATGATATGGCCATGAACTTGTGCTTTTTTTATCTCCATCTTCAAAGCACCGGGATGATCTCCATCGTCACCGGCACTACACCATGATCTCCATAATCATGATCTCCATAATTGTGTTTCCATCAAGGTTGTCGCTCCAAATATGTTTGTACTACTATATCTATTGATTTAGCAATAAAGTAAAGCATCACCAAGCGCCAAAATAAATTAAAGACAACCCTATGACTCCTGCCGGTTGCCGTAGCATCGATATGTAAGTCGATATTTAACTATTACAACATGATCATCTATACATCAAATATATCACATCATGTCATTGGCCATATCACATCACATGCATACCCTGCAAAAACAAGTTAGACGTCCTCTAATTTTTTGTTGCATGTTTTACGTGGCTTCTATGGGTATCTAGCAAGAACGATTCTAATCTACACAAAACCACAATGGTGATATACAAGTTGCTATTTAACCTTCTCCAAGGACCGCCTCCGTAAAATCCAATTGAACAAAAGTAGGAGAAACAAACACCTACCACCTATCTTTATGCAACAAGTTGCATGGAAGTTGATGAAAACGGTATCTCTTAAGCATACGAGTAAGGTTGGTCCGGGCCGCTTCATCCAACAATATCGCCGACTCAAGAAAAGACTAAGGAGGGAAGCAATATGAATATCAATGCCCACAAACTCCTTTGGGTTCTACTCAAGATGTCATCTACACATAGACCTAGCTCTGATACCACTGTTGGGGAACATCGCATGGGAAACAAAAAAATTCCAACTTACACCAAGATCAATCTATGGAGACTAACATCTACGAGAGGGGGAGTGCATCTACATGCCCCTGTAGATCGTTAAGCGGAAGCGTATATAGCGCGGTTGATGTAGTCAAACGTCTTCACGATCCAAACCTCTATTCATCCTGATCCCATCACGATCCGTCCCGATCTCACGATCCCATCATGATTCGTCCCGATCTAGTGCCGAACGGACGACACCTCCGCATTCAGCACACCTACAGAACGATGACGTTATGTCCCTCCTTGATCCAGGAAGCGAGGATGGAGAGGTTGTTGAGTTCTTCGGCAGCGAGATAACGCGATGGTGGTGGCGGTGTTGTTGTCCCGGTAGGGCTACGCCCAGCGCTACCAAAACCGCGAACGGAGGAGAGAACAATCTAGGGAGAGAGAGGGGTGCCAGGGGCTTCATGGATCCTCTTGGGGCGCCCCCTGCACTCTATATATAAGTGGAGGGGCATGAGAAACAGCCCCTCCAAGCCCTAGGGCGCATCCAAGGGGGGAGGTGGTCGAATTCTAGTCCCCTTCCTTCCCGTCCGTACAAAGATGGACTTTCCACCTTTCCCAACTGCATGGGTCTTGAGGGACATGTGCGCTTGGCCTAATAAGGCCACAATGTCTCCCCTCATCCCATGCATACCCTTGGGACGTGGTAGAAGCCATCAAGGACTTCCGGAATCCTATGGAAGTTTCTGGAACCTTCTAGAAGCTTCCAGGTACAATACCAGAAAAACCCGAAACTTTTTCGGTAGCCAAATTATTACTTCCCATATATAAATCTTTACCTCCGAACCATTCCGGAGCTCCTCGTGACATCCAGGATCTCATCCGGGACTCCTAACAACCTTCGATCACCAACATACATAACTCAACTATACCGAAATGTCACCGAAACTTAAGTGTGCACACACTACGGGTTCGAGAAGTATGGAGACATAACCTCAGACACTCTCCGACCAATAACCAATAGCGGAACCTGGATGCCCATATTGGTTCCTACATATTCTATGAAGATCTTTATCGGTCCAACCACGATTTCAAGGGTTCAATCAATGTCGTATATTGTTCCCTTTGTCCATCGGTATGTTACTTGCCCGAGATTCGATTGTCGGTGTCTCCATACCTAGCTCAATCTCGTTACTAGCAAGTCGCTACTCATTCTGTAATACAAGATCCTGTGACTAACTCCTTAGTCACATTGCTTGCAAGTGTATTGTGATGTAGTATTACCGAGTGGGCCCTAGAGATACCTCTCCGTCATAGGGAGTGACAAATCTCAATATCGATTCATGTCAACCCAACAAACACCTTCGGAGATACCTATAGAGCACCTTTATAGTCACCCAGTTATGTTGTGACGTTTGATACACGGAAGGCACTCCTCTGGTGGCCATAAGTTGCATGATCTCATGGTCATAGAAACCTATACTTGACATGCGGAAAACAGTAGCAATAAACTCACATGATCACATGCTACATTCATAGTTTGGGTCTTGTCCATCACATCATTCTCCTAATGATGTGATCCCGTTATCAAATGACAACTCATGTCTATGGTCAGGAAACCTTGACCATCTTTGATCAACGAGCTAGTCCTTTAGAGGCTCACTAGGGACAATGTGTTGTCTATGTACCCATACATGTATTTGAGTTTCCAATCAACACAATTATAGCATGGATAATAAACGATTATCATGAACAAGGAAATATAATAATAACTAATTTATTATTGCCTCTAGGTCATATTTTGCAACAAAAGCTCCCCCCCCTAGATGTGATATCCCCCAAAGAGGGATCAACTAACCTTGTGTTTTGTCGTAGAAGACTTCAAGTAGGTGAAGTAATGGTGGATTCTCATTGTTTATGAAGTTCATCTTGAGTTTGGACAGTTCCTTGTTGTTTCTTACTCTTCGAACCTACATGGGTTAGTCCCAAAGAAAAAGGACAAACACAAGAATATTTATGGACATGGAGTGAAATACATGGGAGGTGATGTCCAAAGATGCATTAATTACCTTGTCCCTTGCTCACCTTTGAGGGAATGTGTTACTCCTTGAACTAAAGCATATGGTTGAGGTTGATTGCATATAGTTCTTACCAAAGTGAATAATAGTGAATTTCATTAGCGGAGTCACCCCTCAAGAACTTTCTAGTTCTTCCTATTGGGAACCGACATCACCTTGATGGGGATCCTTTAAGTTGTGGTAGTACTAGATGATGTAGTGCTAGAAGTGTCCTTGGGAACCCATCATCCTTGGCTTGGGGTTCTTCTTAAAATGTGTCAATGTCCTCTTGAAGCTTTCCCTTGCCCTTGTGGTCTTGTGGTACAAGGCAATCTTGTTAGCTTGTTCCCTTGGGAGGGGTAGGATCATACTTCTCCTCTTGAGGAACAAACTTGGGAATGGGATATAGACCTTCTTCCCAAATATCTCTGTTGACATTGAAGTAGACAACACTTTGCTTCTTCCGATGTCCTCCTTTCTTGTGCATAATTTGCTGAAATTGCTTAATTCTGGTAAGACTCTTGAGGACACCTCTCTCTATAATCCCTTTCAATAAATCGTTTTCTTGCTCAAGTGTAACTTGGCTAAGAGAATCCTTAGTGGAATTTAGATATCTACTAGCAACAACATCATTTGATTTAGCTTTAGCATTGTTGTTACTAGATGAAGAATCTATTTTCCTTTGTTACTAGTGTTCTTAGGTTTAATTTGTGGAATAAAAGTAGACAAGAGTAATCGTTTGGCTAGATAAGAGGAACTCTTCTTTCGAAGATCATCATTGATTGCTTTGAGGAACTCATTCTCTTTCTCTAAATTTAGTTTCTCGAAGCATAGCTTCTCATGAGTTCTTGCAAGCTCTCTATGATATTCTAGAGTAGTTTCATGAGCTAACTTAACAGTGTTTAATTCTTTAGTGAGTCGTTCAATCACTTTCTTATCATCATCATTCGATTTGTCTTGACTAGCATGATAATTAGCTAGTTCATTTTCAATGTTATCAGTGGTCTTATCAAAGAGCGAGTCATCTTGCCCTAACAAGTCATCCTCATCACTATCAAAGACAAAATACTTAGGGTGTGATACCTTGGGGCCTTTTTCCATGAAGCAGTTTCCAATCCGTTCATTTGTTGAATGAAATAAGTCGTAGGAGTTGGAGGAAACAAGTGCAATGCTCGCAACACCTTCATCTTGAGTGTAGTCAAAGTTGGGGTGATAACTTCTCTTGGAGTGGTTGTCAGACTCGGAGCCGGAAACCCATTCACCAACATGAGCTTGATGTCTTCTTTTTGAACTGCTCTTGGTGTATTTGTCCTTCTTCTCCGATTCTCTGCCTCTCCAGGAGTGTCTTCGTTCATAATGATCTTTTCTACTCCTTCTCTCCTTGCGAGGTGACTCATCTCTTGTGCTTCATCTTCTAGGTGACTCTTCTCTTTGTACGTGGGGATCCGAGCACTCATTGGAAAAGCATGTGGGCTTTCCAAAGTGGTAGCAGTTTTGGTCAGGACTAAACGAACGCTTCTCATCATATCTTGAGCTTGAGCTTCTCTCTTTGCCTCTACTCTTGAAGAACTTGTTGAATTTTCTGACCATGAGGCTGATCTCTTCATTGGTAACAATTTTGTCACTTGAAGTAGCGGGAGCATCGACTGAAGCTTTGTAAGAACCGCTTGATTTCTTGTGCAACTCATCTTTGTCTTTGAGAGACATTTCATGAGCAACAATCCTTCCAATGACTTCAGTAGGCTTGAGATCCTTGTTGTTGGGCATCATTTGCATTAATGTGCACACGTTGTCGTATCTTCCATCCAAAGCTCTAAGTATCTTCTTGATGATGAATTTGTCGATCATCTCTTCGCTTCCTAAGCCGGCAATCTCATTTGTGATGAGAGCTAGCCTAGAAGACATCTCAGCCACTCTTTCACCATTCTTCATCTTGAACATGTAAATCTGACTTTGAAGCACATCCAACTTAGATTCTATGACAAAATTGGTACATTCGTGCATATCAATCAAAGTATCCCAAATTTTCTTTACATTCTCAAGGCGACTGATTTTGTTGAATTCTTCGGGACACAAACAGTTGAACAAGATGTCACTGGCTTGAGCATTGAATTGCAACATCTTCAATTCTTCTCATGTGGTATCACGATCTGGTTCTATTCCTTCTCCAAAGAAATCACCTTGCACACCAAGAGAATAACAACCCAAACGGCAGGATTAAGACGAAGAATATGCATTTTCATCTTATGCTTCCAACTAGCAAAATTAGTTCCATCAAAATATGGACCTCTATTGTGATAATTTCCCTTACTAGACGCCATGCTCTCCTAGGTTGTGAAACCAATGCAATGGAGACCAAAGCTCTGATACCACTTGTAGGATCGAAAGTATGTCTAGAGGGGGTGATTAGACTACTTGACAAGAGAAAAACTTAGTCTTTCCCATTTTTTAGTGTGGGTTAGTTTTAGCAACTATGACTAGTCAAGTACGCCCTACACATGCATATCTAAGAATATAGCAGCGGAATGTAAAACATGCAAGTGTAAAGTAGAGGGTAAGGTGGGGAGATCAAATGCAAAGGTTGACATGACGATTTTTGGCATGGTTCCGATATGTGGCGCTATAGTACGTCCATGTTAGTGGCGACTTCAACCCACGGAGGGTAACGACTGCAAGAGTCCACAAAGGGCTCCACCCATAAGGGTTCCATGAAGAAGCGGCCTTGTCTATTCCACCATGGCTTCCGTCCACACATGACTAACCTCACTCAAGGTAGATCTTCACAAAGTAGGCGATCTCCTTGCTCTTACAAACATCTTGGTTAAAATCCATGACACAAAGTAGGAGGCTCCCAAGTGACACCTAACCAATCTAGGAGGCACCACCCATCAAAAGGTAATAGATGTGGTAGAACGATTAACTCCTTGTTCTTGTGCTTCAAAAGATAGTCTCCTCCACACCCAGTAACTCTCTCTTAGATTAGGCAGGGGTTCGAGAGATTGATATTGTGGAAAGCAACTTGGGGAGGGTAGAAATCAATGTTCAAATGGTTCGAATGGAATCTATTGATCTCAACACATGATTAGGTGGCTCTCTCTCAAAAAAATGGATCTGGCAAGTGTAAGTGTGTTCTGAGTGCTTCCTCTATGAATGAGAGGTAGGTGGAGAGGTATATACACGCATCTCCCAAAATCCAATAGTTAGAACATTATTGCCCAACTCGGTGACACCGAAATGAATCTCGGCGGTACCGAGTTGCACTAAATGTGGCAACTTCTGAATTATGGGTAGGAATCTCGGTGGTACCAATACTATGACCTTGACAGGTTCCGAAACTCGGCGAGACCGACTTCAAACTCGAAAATTCCGAAACTTGAAATTATCTCAACAAAATGTTGGTCACCCAATCTCGGTGGCACCGATGGAAATGTTGGTTGTACCGAGATGGTGGGTTTGGCATAGGATATGTCTAAGTGTAAAATCGGTATGGCCGGGTAGGAAATGTTGGTGGCACCGATTTTGCATATGTGGCTTGGGACAGATATATTTTGTGGGAAAGTGAATGAGTATTTTTGGTGGCTATCTCTAAGCACTTGAGAAACCAATTCATCATAATACCTCATCCCATTTTAATAGTATTGGCTTTCCTATGGACTCAAAGTGATTTCTCACTAAGTGTAAAATGAATAGTCTTCTTTATTGAACCTTAGCCAATCCTATTCCTTCCTTGAACCAAAGGGGCATATCCACACAATCCTATAGCCAAAGCATCTTTGAACTTATTTGAAATGTACTTGAAGAAACTCATTAGTCCAATGATGCATATGTTGTGATTAATTACCAAAACCACCTTAGGGAGCAATTGTGCTTTCATATGGTTTAGATTTCCTCGATCTTCTCCCAAACTCCTTTTTGCATATTTCAGCTTTTATTGTTGTATGTGAGGCCTTCTTGCGGGGTCAACCCCACTTCATCTTACGGTTGAAAGTCCTCGATGTCAAGCCAAAGGTAGTTTCTGGTGAGGAGGCAAATTGCTGGGGGGGATGATTGCTTGACATCACCGGTCAAGAGTGTGGCAGAAGCATCAACACATTATGAGTCCCAGGGAGGAGATGCTGAGCTGAGGCTATTCTGGGAGAAGTTCCAGTCCCCTGAGCAGCCCCTCCTCGTCTCCGATCATATGAATCAGCTGATGGAGCTACATCCGATGGCGGAGCTAGCCATGAAGGATCTCGGTGTTAGGCTATGGCCTGCAGAGCCACTGCCGAGTAGCTACTTTGGTCTGGTGCTGAACCTGATCGCCGCTGCACCCTGTATTGATGTCCTGAAGCGCTTTGCCTGTATTGAGGGAGCTCGGATGGCATTCACGAGGAATAGGGTGCACAGGACGAAGGCGAAGCCCATCGAGATGGCCACCGCACCTCTGCCGCTTGGAAAGGAGCACATGCGCCCCGAGCTATATATCCCCAATGTAATGGAGGGTGCTTAGGCGATCGAATGCGAATGCTCCAAAGAGGTAATATTTGAATGAAAGTGCTTTCTTGTATGAACGGTTGAACCTTTGTGCAATATATTGCTTTTTTGTTTTGCATGTTATACCATGTCTTTTAATTTGGACTCATGTGCGGCCGTTTCAACTAGAAAGTTTTCGATCGTCGGCTTCAGCCCCCTGGTAGATGCTATTAGGGGTGTTTTCGGCTTCCGCACTGTTACCTTTAGCCAATGTCTTCGTCCGAAGTTGGTAGTGTGGAATGAAACAAGGCAATATGACTATGTGGCTTTAATGCTTTCACTTAACCATAGGAGCTTGATTGCGGGGACTAGTTATGAGCCCATGTCGTATTTTTTGATGTTCAGACATACTGAGGTTAAAAACCATTATCACTTGGTTTGTATAACTTCAAACCCTCTATATAACACGGCAAACCCCCATCGGTTCTAAGTTTAATACTTGTCATCGGATTGCAGATCGGTTCTCGCTTATTATGTAGTCAGTTTTCGACTTTCTCCACTGAGGTACTTAACCAGACCAGCTAGAAGCACAATCACATTGGTTCTACCTTTCCCTTTTAGCCGAACAAGCGGGAAGCGAAAGGGTAAGCACAGGAGCTAGGCAACCCAACTATTGACCCAAGACATAATTCGGAATCGATGCATATAACACAATATCGAAGACGCAGAACACAAACAATTAAAGATGGTGTCAGAATGATGCTTAGGGCGAGTGTAATAGCCAAGCCCATGGTCGATTAGCCAATCACATGGAAAATACATATCGAACAGGCTTGTGTTGCTATTAAAGAGCGGAAAAGAGGTAAAAAAGGTTGTACAATATAAGTGATAACCATGGGATCTTAAAGAGTGGCCTTTATTATTCAAAATATTCCCTAGAGGCAATAATAAAAAGGTGATTATTATATTTCCTTGTTCATGATAATCGTTTATTATCCAAGCTAGAATTGCATTGAATGGAAACTCAAATACATGGGTGTATACATAGACTAAACATTGTACCTAGTGATCCTCTAATGGCCTAGCTCGTTGATCAAAGATGGTCAAGGTTTCCTGGCCATAGAAATGAGTTGTCATTTGATAACGGGATCACATCATTAGGAGGATGATGTGATGGACAAGACCCAAACTATCAACGTAGCATGTGTCATGGCAGTTTATTGTTAGTGTTTTCTGCATGTCAAGTATCTGTTCCTATGACCATGAGTTCTTGCAACTCACTGACACCGGAGGAGTACCTTGTGTGTATCAAACATCGCAATGTAACCGGGTGACTATAAAGGTGCTCTACAGGTATCTCTGAGGGTATCTGTTGAGTTTGCATGGATGAAGACTGGAATTTGTCACTCCGTGTGACGGAGAGGTATCTCAGGGCCCATTCGGTAATACAACATCACAACATGCTTGCAAGCAATGTGACTAAAGAGTTAGTCACGAGATCTTGTATTATGTAACTAGTAAAGAGACTTGCCGGTAACAAGATTGAACTAGGTATGGAGATACCGACGATCGAATCTCGGGCAAGTAACATACTGATGGACACAGGGAATTGTATATCGGATTGATTGAATCCTTGACATCGAGGTTCGACCGATATAGATCTTCATAGAATTTGTAGGAACCAATATGGGCATCCAGGTCCCACTATTAGTTATTGACCGTACAATGTCTCGGTCAAGTATGATAGTTCTCGAACAAGCACGGTCTACACACCTAAGGTTTGGTGACGATGTAAGCATAATTGAGTCATTTTTTTGGCGGTCAAAGGTTCTTCGGAGTCCCAGATGAGATCCCGGGCGTGACGAGGAACTCCGGAATGGTCCGAAGGTGAAGATTGATCTATAGGATGAAGGTCATCGGAGTCCGAAAGTGTTCCGAGGCACACCGAGGAAGTGACAGAATACCGAAAGGAGTTTCGGGAGGCCCCGACAATTGTTGAGGGGCTCATGGGCCAAGGAGAGGGGGCACCGCAGCCCACCAAAGGGCTAGGCGCAGCTCCACACCCGTTCCCACTTGGGCTGAAGGGAGGGAGGCCTCCTCCTAGGGTGCCGGCCAGCCCAAATTGGGTGGCAAAGCACCTAAGTGGGAGGGGCCACCCCAACCCTAGCCGATGGCTGCTAGGGGAAACCCTAGGGCGCCCTCTCCTTCTCCCTTTACCCTATATAGAGAGAGGTACAGAGAGGGCAGTACCATGACATCTTGCCACAGCGATGCTACTCCTCTCCCTTGTAGTTCTTCTCCTCTAAACATCGCGCGTCGAAGCCGTGGTGAGCTGTCAACACCATCACCTCACCACACCATTGTGCTTTAGGAGGACTCGGGCTGCTATTCACCATCGCTCGCAGGATCGAGGAGGTGAATGCGTCATCGAGCTATACATGTGTTGAACACGGAGGTGTCGTTTGTTCGCCACTTGATCGACCGTTCGTGGGACGGTTCATGATCGGATCGCAAAGACGTCCCACTACATCAACCGCGTTCTTGAACGTTTTCGTTTAGAGATCTAAAAGGGTATGTAGATTCAATCTCTCCTCTCGTAGATGTGCATCTCCTAGATCGATCTTGGTGAGCGTAGGAATTGTTTTTGTTTCCCATGCAACGTTCCCCAACAGTGGCATCATGAGCTAGGTTTATGCGTAGATGACATCACGAGTAGAACACAAAGGAGTATGTGGGCATTGATATTCATATTTCTTCCCTCCTTAGGCTTTTCTTGATGCAGCGGTACTATGGGATGAAGCGGCCCAGACCAACTTTAGTCGTCCATGTACGAGAGACCGGTTCCATCGACTCACATGTAACTTTGTTGCATAAGATGGCTGGAGGGTGTCTGTCTCTCCCCCCTTAGTTGAATTGGATTTGACAAAGGCGGTCCTTGTAGAAGGTTAAATAGCAACTTGTGTATCACCGTTGTGGTATTTGCGTAGGTAAGAAGCGTTCTTGCTAGATACCCATAGCAGCCACGTAAAAGATGCAACAACAAATTAGAGGACGTCTAACGTGTTTTTGCAGGGTATGTTGTGGTATGATATCGCCAAAGACATGATGATATATATATTTGATGTATGAGATGATCATGTTGTAATAGTTAATATAGACTTGCGTGTTGATGCTACGACAACCGGCAGGAGCCATAGGGTTGTCTTTAATTATTGTATGACCTGTGTGTCAATCATTGAGCGTTATGTAATGCTTTACTCTATCGCTAAATGGTAGCAATAGTAGTAGAAGCATGGTTAGCGCGACAACCTTGATGGCAACTCGATGATGGAGATCACAGTGTTGTGCCGGTGACAATGGATATCATGCCGGTGCTTTGGAGATGGAGATCAACAGCACAAGTTCATGGCCATATCATGTCACTTACGATTTGCATGTGATGTAATACTTTTATGCACCTTGTTTTGCTTAGGACGATGGTAGCATTATAAGGTGATCCCTCACTAAAATTTCAAGATAAAATTGTGTTATACCCGAGTGTGCACCGCTGCGAAAGTTCGTCGTTTCGAGACACCACACGATAATCGGGTGTGATAGACTCTACGTTCACATACATCGGGTGCAAGACAATTTTGCACATGCGGAACTCGGGTTAAACTTGGCGAGCATAGAATGTACAGACATGGCCTTGGAACACAAGAGACAAAAAGGTCAAACATGAGTCATATAGTAGACATGATCAACATGAAGATGTTCACCATTGAAAGCACCTCATCTCACGTGATGATCAGACTTGGGCTGGTGGATTTGGATTGTGTATCACTCGAATGACTAGAGGGATGTCAATTTGAGTGGGATTTTTTTAGTAATATGATTAACTAAACTCATTATCTTTAACAATAGTCTAAGTAATCTTTGCTAATTTATGTTGTAGATCAATGGCTCGCGAAGTAGCACCCTTGAATTTTAATGCGTTCCTAGAGAAAGCCAAGTTGAAAGATGATGGAAGTAACTTTGTAGACTGGGCCCATAATCTGAGGATTGTCCTCACAGTTTCCCAAAAGGCTTATGTCCTTGATGCACAGCGTGGTGATGCACCTATACGTCGACTAAAGATGTTATGAATGTCTGTCAGGCACGTTCTGATGACTACTCAATAGTTGAGTGTGCAATCTTGTATGGCTTAGAACCGGAACTTCAAAGATGTTTTGAACGTCATGGAGCATATGGGATGTTCCAGGAGTTGAAGTTTATCTTTGAAAAGAGTGCCCGGTTCGAGAGGTATGAGACCTCCGATAAGTTCTATGGTTGCAAGATGGAGGAGAACGGGTCTGTCAGTGAGAACATACTCCAAATGTCTGGGTATTCCAATCGTCTGGCTGAGTTGTGAATTGTTCTTCCACCAGAGGCAATCACTGACATGGTTCTTCAATCACTATGACCTAGCTACAAAGGCTTTGTGTTGAACTATAACATGCAAGAGATGAACAAATCAATCGCCGAGCTGTTTGCGATGCTGAAAGTCGTGGAGTCAGAAATTCAGAAGGAACATCAAGTGTTGATGGTCAATAAAACCACTAGTTTCAAGAAAAATGGCAAGGGCAAGAAGGGTAACTCCAACAAGAGCGTCAAAGCAGTTGCCCCTCGTGTGAAGAAATCCAAAGCTAGACCTAAGCCAGAAACTGAGTGCCTTCATTGCAAGGGGACTGGTCACTGGAAGCTGAACTGCCCCAAGTATGTGGCCGACAAGAGGTGGCCAACACCAAACAAGGTATATATGATATACATGTTATTGATGTGTACCTCTGCAACTCTTGTTGTAGTTCCTGGTTATTTGATACCGGTTCCGTTGCTCACATTTGCAACTCAAAGCAGGAACTACGAAATAGAAGGAGGTTGGGGAAGGACGAAGTGACGATGCGCGTGGGAAATGGTTCCAAGGTTGATGCGATCACCGTCGACACGCTTCCTTTTCAATTAGCATTAGGATTAGTGATGAACCTGAATAATTGTTATTTAGTGCCTGCATTGAGCATGAACATTATATCTTGATCTTGTCTATTGTGAGACAGTTACTCATTTAAATTAGCGAGTAATGGTTGTTCTATTTATATGGTTAATATATTTTATGGTCATGCATCAAATGTGATAGTTTTATTCTTATTGAATCTTGATAGTGATAGCACACATGTTTGTAAGATTGATGCCAAAAGATGTAAAGTTAATAATGATGGTAGCACTTTCTTGTGGCCCTCTCGCTTAGGTCATTTTAGTGTAAAACACATGAAGAAGCTCTATGCTGATGGACTTTTGGAGTCACTTGATTTTGAATCTCTTTACACATGTGAACCATGCCTCATGGGCAAGATGACTAAGACCCCATTTTCCGGAATAATGGAGCGGGCAAGTGACTTGTTGGAAAACATACATACTGATGTGTGTGGTCAAATGATCATTGAGGCACGCGGTGGATATCATTATTTTATCACTTTCACTGATGACTTAAGTAGATATGGATATATTTACATAATGAAGAACAAGTCTGAAACGTTTGAAAAGTTCAAGCAATTTAGACTGAAGTTGAGAATCCTCGTAACAAGAAGATTAAATTCCTACGACCTGATTGAGGAGGAGAATATCTGAGTTATGAGTTTGGCACTCACTTAAGACAATGTGAAATTGTTTCACAGTTGACACCGCGTGGAACACCACAGCGTAATGGTGTGTCTGAACATCTTAATCGTACCTTATTGGATATGGTGCGTTCCATGATCTTGCCGATTTGTCGTTATCATTTTGGGGTTATGCGTTAGAGAAAGCTGCATTCCGTTTAAATAGGGCACCATCAAAATACATTGAGACGACGCCATATGAAGTGTGGTTTGGCAAGAAAACAAAGTTGTCATTTCTTAAAGTTTGGGGATGCGATGCTTATGTCAAAAAGCTTTAGCCAGAAAAGCTATAACCCAAAGAGGAGAATGCGTCTTCATAGGATACCTAAAAGAGACAGTTGTGTACACCTTCTATCTCAGATCCGAAGGCAAAGTATTTGTCGCTAAGAATGGAACATTTCTTGAGAAAGAGTTTCTCTCAAAATAATTGAGTGGGAGGAAGGTAGAAATTGATGAGGTCGTTGGATATTTACTTCAACCAGATAGTAGCACAACGGAGAAAGATATTTCTGTGGAGCCTACATCAATTGAAGAGGAAGCTAATGATGATGATCATGGAGCTTCGAATCAAGTTGCTATTGAACCTCGTAGGTCGACAAGGGCATGCACTTCTGCTCAGTGGTACGGTAACCCTGTCTTAATAGTCATGTTGTTGGACAAGAATGAACCTATGAGCTATGGATAAGCGATGGTGGGACAGGATTCCAACAAATGCTTAGAGGCCATGAAATCTGAGATAGGATCAATGTATGTACTTTCGAAATATTACCTGAAGGGCGAAAGGGCATTTAGAATAAATGGATCTTTAAGAGGAAGACGAACGCAGACGGAAATGTCATCGTCTATAAATCTCGACTTGTGGCAAACGGTTTTTCACAAGTTCAAGGAGTTTACTACGATGGGACTTTCTCACCTGTAGCGATGCTTAAGTCTGCCAGAATCATGTTAGCAATAGCTACATTTTTTGATAATGAAATTGGGCAGATGGATGTCAAAATAGCGTTCCTTAATGGTTTCCTTAAGGAAGAGTTGTATATGATGCAACCAGAAGGTTTTGTCGATGCAGAGAATGCTGACAACGTGTGCAAGATCCAACGATCCATTTATGGGATGGTGGAAGCATCTCGGAGTTGGAATCAATGCTTTGATGAGGTGATCTCGGCGTTTGGGTTTATACAAGTTTATGGAGAAGCTTGTATTTACAAGAAAGTGAGTGGGATCTCTATAGCGTTTCTAATATTATATGTGGATGACATATTGCTGATTGGATACAATATAGAATTTTTGGGAAGCATAAAAGAATATTTGAATAAGAGTTTTTCAATGGAGGACCTAGGAGAAGTTGCTTTCATATTAGGCATCAAGATCTATAGAGATAGATCAAGACGCTTGATAGGACTTCCACAGAGCAAATACCTTGATTTTTTTTAAGAAGTTCAAAATGGATCATTCCAAGAAAGGGTTCTTTCTTGTATTGCGAGGTGTGAAGTTGAGTAAGACTCAATCCCGAGTGAATGCAGAAGATAGAGAAAAGATGAGTGTCATCCCCTATGCTTCGGCCATAGGCTCTATCATGTATGCAATGTTTTGCACAAGACTTGATGTCATCCTTGCCATAAGTATGGCGAGAAGGTTTCATTGTGATCCAGGAATGGAACAGTGGACATCGGTCAGAAATATTCTGAAGTACCTGAAAAGGACGAAGGAAATGTTTCTCTTGTATGGAGGTGGATAAGAGCTTGTCATAAATGGTTCCGTCGATGCAAGACTTTACACTCATTTAGATGACTCCAAGTCTCAAACCGGATACATATTTATTCTCAATGGGGGAGCGGTAAGCTGGTGCAGTTCCAAGCAAAGCGTGGTACCTGATTCTACATGCGAAGCGGAGTACATAGCTGCCTCGGAGGCGGCTAAAGAAGGTGTCTCGATAAAGGAGTTTATTCCAGATCTTCGAGTTGTGCCCAGTGCCCTGGACAAATGACTTTGTTCTCTGACAACACTAGTCCATTTCTCTAGCCAAGGAACCAAGGTTTCACAAGAGGACCAGACACATAAAGTGATGATTCAACTCCATCCATGATTACATCAAGGAGGAGGACATAAATATTTGCAAAGTGCACAGAGATCTGAATGTTGCACACCCGTTGACTAAGCCTCTTCCATGGTGAAAGCATGATCAACACCAGAACTATATGGGTGTTAGATTTATTACAATGTAAATCACAAAGTGATGTGATCTATATTATTAACTCTAGTGCAAGTGGGAGACTTTTGGAAATATGCCCAAGAGGCAATAATAAAATGGTTATTATTGTATTTCCTTGTTCACGATAATCGTTTATTATCCATGCTACAATTGTATTGAATCGAAACTCAAATACATGTGTGGCTACATAGACAACACACTGTCCCTAGTGAGCTTCTAATGGACTAGCTCGTTTATCAAAGATGGTCAAGGTTTCCTGGCCATAGCCATGAGTTGTCATTTGATAAGAAGATCAAATCATTAGGAGAATGATGTGATGGACAAGACCCAAACTACGAACGTAGCATGTGATCATGACAGTTTATTGCTATTGTTTTCTGCATGTCAAGTATCTCTTCCTTTGACCATGAGATCATGCAACTCACTGACACCGGAGGAGTACCTTGTGTGTATCTAATGTCGCAACGTAAATGGGTGACTATAATGGTGCTCTACAGGTATCTCCGAGGGTGTTTGTTTAGTTTGCATGGATGAAGACTGGGATTTGTCACTCTGTGTGATGGAGAGGTATCTCAGGACCCACTCGGTTATAGAGCATCACAACAAGCATGCAAGCAATGTGACTAAAGAGTTAGTCACGGGATCTTGTATTACGTAACGAGTAAAGAGACTTTTCGTTAACGAGATTGAACTAGGTATGGAGATACCGATGATCAAATCTCGGGCAAGTAATATATCAATGGACAAAGGGAATTGTATACAGGATGGATTGAATCCTTGACATCGAGGTTCGACCGATATAGATCTTCACAAAATATGTAGGAACGAATATGGGCATCCAGGTCCCGCTTTTGGTTATTGACCGGAGAGTGTCTCAGTCATGTCTGCATAGTTCTTGAACCAGCAGGGTCTACACACTTAAGGCTCGGTGACGATATAACCATAATTGAGTCATTGTGTTGGTGACCAAAGGTTGTTTAGAGTCCCGGATGAGATCCCAGACGTGACGGGGAACTACGGAATGATCTGGAGGTGAAGATTGATATATAGGATGAAGGTCAACGGAGTCCGGAAGTGTTCCGAGGGACACCGAGGAAGTGATGAAATATCGAAAGGAGTTTCGGGAGGCCCCGACAATTGTTGGGGGCCTCATGGGCCAAGGAGAGGGGGCACCGCAGCCCACCAGAGGGGTGGGGTCAGCCCCACACCCCTGCACACTTCGGCCAAAGGGAGGAAGGCCTCCTCCTAGGGCCTCCCCCCTAGCCGCCGCCCACCTTGGCCGTCGGTCCCTAGGGGAAAACCTAGGACGCCCTTTCCTTCTCCCTTCCCCTATATAGAGAGGCACAGATAGGGCAGCACCACAACATCTTGCCACGGTGCCGCTCCTCCTCCCCCTCGTAGTTCTCCTCGTCTAAACATCGCGCGGCGAAGCCCTACTGAGCTGTCACCACCATCACCTCACCACGTGCTCGTGTTGTCGGAGAACTCTGGCTTCTACTTCACCATCACTCGCTCGATCGAGGAGGTGAAGGTGTCATCAAGCTGTACATGTGTTTATCGCGGAGGTGCATTCCGTTTGGCGCTTGATCGGGAGTTCGTGGGATGGATCATGATCGGATCGCGAAGACGCACCACTACATCAACCGTGTTGTTGAACGCTTCCACTTAGAGATCTACAAGGGTATGTAGATTCAATCTCTCCTCTCATAGATGTGCATCTCCTAGATCGATCTTGGTGAGCGTAGGAATTTTTTTGTTTCCCATGCAACATTCCCTAACATTTATTTCCGATGAACTTGTGATATCTATCCGTACAATCGGATATGCTCAAGCAAATGTTATTGATACTATAAAAATAAATTTACAAAAGAAAGGTTTACGCAAGGTCTCTTGAGGATGGCTTGATGTCCTTCACGGTGCCCTGTTGCACGTCTGCACCTTTGGTCTCCATTAAGTACTCCTTTATGGGAGGGAATAGTGGGCGAACGGATCTTCGATAGAGACGGTCTTGAGAAGTCGCCGAGGTGTGTTTAGCTTGACACTGAGTAGGTCCTTTATGGTACGTGAATTTTTTCCAACATGTGTAATTACCATAGTTCGGTCAAGTCAGATACTTGGCCCCGTGTATTCGATCCCCACAGATGCCCATGGAATTTTAAGCGCAAAATTGTGGCTCCGGGGCATGTACTTTACGGCTAGAAAGGTCCTGCTGTGGGGAGCATATCTCCATTTATTTTGAGAGTGAGAAGTATCCAAGAACTATGGCAGGACTCAAGCTCGTTTTTTGTCCCTCATTACTTAGCGACGAGCTGGGATTTTGGAGCTGTATTGCCGAGCTGTACTTTGGCTGCTAGAGGTGTGATACATCCATTTTGCACCATGTTTTTTTACTGTTATCTATAGTGTTTTTATGCATTTTTTCACTTGTTGCAGTAATTATAATTCCTTTTCTCTCACAATATGCAAGGTTTACATGAAGTGGGAGAATGCCGGCAGATGGAATTCTGGACCTGTTAAAGCTACGCCAGATATACGTGTTCTGCACATCTCCAATTGGGTTGGAAATTTATGGAGATTTATTTTATAACAAATTTAAAATACCGGAACAAAGAAGTACCGGAGGGGGGCTACCAGGCGCCCACTAGACACCATGGCGTGTGAGGCCCCCCTAGCACGTACTGATATCTAATGGCCCCCCTAGCCCACCTCTTCTGCTAGAAATTCTCTTTTACCCAGAAAAATAAGAGGAGGACTTTCGGGATGAAGCATCGTCGTCTAGAGGTGGAACCGGGGCAGGACCACTTTTTCCCTCGAGCAGAGCGATTACGCTTGAGGAACTTCCCTCCTGGAGGGGAAAATCGAGGACATCGTCATCACCAATATCTCTCTCATCTTGGTGAGGCCAATTTTCATCAACATCTTCATCAGCACCATCTCCTCTCAAAACCCTAGTTCATCTCTTGTACCCAATCTTATACCGGGACCTTGGATTGGTACCTCGGGTGTGACTACTAGTGTTGATTACATCTTGTAGTTGATGCTTTATGGTTTATTTGGTGGAAGATCATTTGTTCAGATCCATTATGTTAATTAATACCTCTCTGATCATGAACATGTTTATCACTTGTGAGTAGTTACTTTTGTTCTTGAGGCCACAGGAGAAGTCATGTTGCAAGTAGTCATGTGAAGTTGATATTCGTTCGATACTTTGATGGTATGAATGGTGTGATTCCCCTAGTGGTGTTATGTGAACATCGACTACATAACACTTCACTATATCTGGCCCTAAGGGAATGCATAGTGGAGTAGTAATTAGAGGGAGGGCTGCGAGAGTGATAGAAACATAAACCCCACTCTATGCACTACTCTGTAAGTGGCTGATTTGGATCCCAATGTTTAATGCTATGGTTAGAATTTATTCTTAATACTTTTCTCATAGTTGCGGATGCTAGTGGGAGGGTTAATCATAAGTGGTAGGTTTGTTCAAGTAAAAAACAGCACCCAAGTACCGGTCCACCCACATATCAACTTATCAAAATACCAAACTCGAATTGACCCAAAATGACCACAGTGGCTAGATGAAATTCTCGTGTGCCCTCAAGAACGCTTTGCCTATTATAAGAAATTGTTCTAGCCTGTCCTTTGCCACAAAAGTATTGGGCTACCTTGATTCACCTATTGTTACTATTGCTACTTGTCACTTGTGTGCCGCCCTCGATTTGATCGCACGCTAATCATACACGCAAGTGCATACGACCAATCTCAAGGACTAATGGGAAGATATCACAACACAACTCTAGACACAAATAAAAACATACAAGCTTCATATTGCAAGCGAGGGGACTCAAGGGCTAGAATACAGAAGCTCGATAAACACACGAGTGAGTGGAAGCAGCAAATATCTGAGTACACACATGAGACATGATAATGCCTTAGAGAAGGCTAGCACAAACAATACAACGATCGAACGAGGCGAGGTCTCCTGCCTGGGAACCTCCTAACTACTCCTGGTCTTGAGCGGCCTCCACATAGTATTAGGCACCCTCGGGGTAGCAGTCGTCATCGGCGGGATACGCTATCTCCTGGGCTCCATCATCTGGTCGCATCAACGTATCAAGGGGATAAGGGGGTGATGACCCACAAGTATAGGGGATCAATCGTAGTCCTTTCGATAAGTAAGAGTGTCGAACCCAACGAGGAGCAGAAGGATCTGGCAAGTGGTTTTCAGCAAGGAAATATATGCAAGCACTGAAATTATCGGTAACAAGTGATTGTGTGGTGAGATGATTCGTAGCGAGCAACAAGTAACAAAAGTAGCAACGGTGCATTAAAGTGGCCCAATCCCTTTTGTAGCAAGGAACAAGCCTGGGCAAAGTCTTATAGGAGAAAAAACACTCCCGAGGACACATGAGAATTTCTGTCATGCTAGTTTCATCATGTTCATATGATTCGCGTTCGTTACTTTGATAGTTTCATATGTGGGTGGACCGGCGCTTGGGTACTGCCCTTACTTGGACAAGCATCCCACTTGTGATTAACCCCTCTCGCAAGCATCCGCAACTACGAAAGAAGAATTAAGACAAAGTCTAACCATAGCATTAAAACTAGTGGATCCAAAGCAGCCCCTTACGAAGCAACACATAAACTAGGGTTTAAGCTTCTGTCACTCTAGCAACCCATCAACTACTTACTACTTCCCAATGCCTTCCTCTAGGCCCAAATAATGGTGAAGTGTTATGTAGTCGACGTTCACATAACACCACTAGAGAAAAAACAACATACAACAAATCAAAATATCGAACGAATACCAAATTCACATGACTACTATTAGCATGACTTATCCCATGTCCTCAGGAACAAAAGTAACTACTCACAAAGCATAATCATATTCATGACCAGAGAGGTAATGAGTAGCATCAAGGATCTGAACATAAACTCTTCCACCAAATAATCCAACTAGCATCAACTACAAAGAGTAATCAACACTACTAGCAACCTTACAAGTACCAATCGGAGTCGCGAGACGGAGATTGGTTACAAGTGATGAACTAGGGTTTGGAGATGAGATTGTGCTGATGAAGATGTTGATGGTGACGAGTCCCCTCTGCTGAGAGGAATGTTGGTGATGACGATGGCGATGATTTCCCCCTCCGAGAGGGAAGTTTCCCCGGCAGGATCGTACTGTCGGAGCTCTAGATTGGTTCTGCTCAAGTTCCGCCTCATGGCGGCGGCGAATCCACGAAGAAGCTCCTCCCTGATTTTTTCCTGGACGAAACCCTTCATATAGCAAAAGAGGGGGGCAATGCCCACAAGCTCTCATGGCGCAGCCTGGGGGGTGGCCGCGCCGTGTAGGCTTGTGGCCACCTGCACGCCCCCCTGTCGACTTCTTCGGCCCAGTATTTTTGATAAATCGGGAAAAAAATCCTCGTTGATTTTTACGGCGTTTGGAGTTGCGCAGAATAGGTATCTCAACTTTGCGCCACTTTCAGGATAGAATTCCGGTTGCCGACATTCTCCCTCTTCATGTAAAGCTTGCAAAATAAGAGAGAAAAGGCATAAGAATTGTACCGTGGAGTGAAATAATAGCCAAAGAAGTGATAAATATCAACATGAAAACATGATGCAAAATGGACGTATCAACTCCCCCAAGCGTAGACCTCACTTGTCCTCAACCGAAAGCCGAGCTCAATAAATATGTCCACATGTTTAGGGACAGAGGTTTCGACAAAACAATATAAGAACATGCATGCATCATGATCAAGATCAGAACAAGAATACCAACATATAATCTCTCATGCTAATGTGATAATTCCTTAACAAAGTAAAGCATGGATCAATAAGCTTACCGAGAAGTAACAACCGATAGCCTTTAGTCATTGAAGCAATTGCAATTTATCACAACATCAGAAAGAGTCCAATAAGAGCTTGTAAAGCAAATCCACATACTCAATCATTCTTTCATTCTCTACAATTGCTACAACTCACATGGTACTCATGAGATCAAAGTTTCAGCTGGACACATAGAAAGATAGGGGCTTATAGTTTTGCCTCCCAAGTGCTTACCTCAAGGGTAATGTCAACAATAATAATTCATGAATACTTACTTCCAAATTGACATATGAATATAGATCTTTCCCAAGCATATGACGTTAGCCAAGATAAAGGCGAGATAAGGAATTGGTGAAGATCACCATGACTCTTTCAAGGGCAAAAAGTAAAGGTACAACATAAGCCCTTCGCAGAGGGAAGCAGAGGTTGTCATGCGCTTTTGAGGTTTGGATGTGTGTCCTCTTAGTGCGGAGGAACGTCACTTTATATTACCTCCTGTGATAAAGAACTTTATTATGCAGTCTGTCGCTTTTATGTCTTCCTCATCACAGGTTCGTATAAAGCTTATTTTCCACACACTAATAGATCATACGTATTAGAGAGCAATTTTTATTGCTTGCACCAATGACAACTTACTTGAGGGATCTTATTCAATCCATAGGTAGGTATGGTGGACACTCATGGCAAAACTGGGTTGAAGGTTTATGGATGCACAAGTAGTATCTCTACTTGGTGCGGGAGTTTTGGCTAATATGAGGTGGAAGAAATCGTCACATGCTAAGGGATCTCTAATCATATAACATTGTTCGGAGCCAAGCAAACACAATTCATTATGCTGTCTTCCTTGTCCAACATCTACTTCTAGGCATGCAATAGTTTAGTGAGTGTTCACAATCGTAGATGGTGTGAGAGATGATATATTTATATGTGAACCTATCCTTCTTTATCACTTCCTATTAATTTCAACCATGACCAAGGTCTACGTTTGCCTACCCTCAACAAGTTTCAATCCTCATTCTTTTTATATGTGAAGCCATCACTTCCCATAAGATCACTACATGATCTTTCATGCTTTTGTTCTATTCTCACTCTTTTGATCATGGCAAGAGGCAAAGCCCTTCAACTAAGACACTCTTTATTATATGGCTCACGAGCTCAAATACATCGGGGGTGACACAAAACAAAACTCAATACTAAAACACTAAGACTTTTAAACTACTAGACAAAGAGAAAACTGAAAAGGAAAACTCAAACAAAGGTAAAGGCAAAAGATGTGATGGTGATGCGATACCGGGGCAACTCCCCCAAGCTTGGCAAAAGCCAAGGGGATTGCCCATACCCATGTTTAGTTGTCTTCCTTTGGAGGTGATGGTGGTGGAGTTGTTGCAGCATGGGTTTGATCCTCCGTCATCCAAGGCATAGGTGCTCCATCATGGAAAGATGAACGAGTCTCCGGAATCCTCAAATCTGCAGCCAACCGTATTGATTTAAATCTACACTCATACTCACAGTTTTGGTTCTGCAGGTCATAGATCTGGCCCTGGAGTTGATCAATCCTGTCATAGAGCCTGTAGAGATGCTTCCCAATGTCATTGGCATCAATCATGTGCTTGTTGGTGAACTCCGTGATCATCATGTGGTTGGCGTTGAGTCCACACTCCACCATCCCTTGACACTTGAAGACTTGTTGCTCCATTGCTTCGAGCCTCGTCTCCACGCTTCTGGTCTTCTTAGGCCCCTCAACATCATGTATGTGCAATATCCCCTCATGCATGTCGATAGATTGAGGGTGTTGCAGCACTCCCGTGAGGTAGGGATTGATGACCTTTTCAAATATCTTGTCCTTCAGAGCTTTTGGGGAAGTCATGGCGATCTAGATCTGCAACAGAAACACGCTCGAAATGAAAAACAGAAGAGATCTGCGTGATGCAGGGGTCAGACCAAACGGGATTATATATAATGGTTTTTTACAGACCATAAGGAGTACCCCGCACAAAAACGCAGTCCAGGAGGCGCACGAGGTGGCCACAAGCCCTCATGGCGCGACCAGGGGGTGGGCCCGCACCGTGCAGGCTTGTCGCCTCCTCGCGCACTTTCCGGACTACTTCCAATTTTTGTATTTTTCAAATATCCCAAAACGGAGAAAATTTCCAACTGGAAAAGTTTTGGACTCTGTTTTCTTATCGAATCACATACCTCTTCGTTTTCGGAGTCTGAAACAGGGTGATAAATATCCCTTAGGTATTCTTCCGGAGTTATGGTATTGATAATATTTCTTTCAACATTTATGGGAGTACCTGAGATATAATGCTTGATTCTCTGCCCATTTACCACTCTCGGACAATTACCTTCCGTATTGTTGATGTTGATAGCACCAGAACGATATACTTCCTCAACAACATAGGGACCTTCCCATTTAGAGAGAAGCTTGCGTGCAAAGAATCTTAAACGAGAGTTATATAACAAGACATAATCACCTACATTGAACTCACGCTTTTGTATCCTCTTATCATGCCACCTCTTAACCTTCTATTTAAACATCTTGGCATTCTCATATGCCTGAGGTCTCCACTCATCAAACGAGCTAATATCAAATAACCTCTTTTCACCGGCAAGTTTGAAATCAAAGTTGAGCTCTTTGATTGCCCAATAAGATTTATGCTCTAGCTCAAGAGGTAAATGACATGCTTTACCGTACACCATTTTGTACGAAGACATGCCCATGGGATTCTTATAGGCAGTTCTATAAGCCCACATTGCATCATCGAGCTTCTTAGACCAATTCTTTCTAGACCTGTTGACAGTCTTTTGCAGAATCAGTTTAATCTCTCTGTTGCTTAGCTCTACTTGACCACTGGACTGAGGGTGATAGGGAGACGCAATTCTATGGTTGACATCGTACTTAGCAAGCGTTTTACGGAAAGCACCATGAATGAAGTGTGAACCACCGTCGGTCATTAGATATCTAGGGACTCCAAATCTAGGGAAAATAACTTCTTTCAGCATCTTGATAGAGGTGTTGTGATCAGCACTACTAGTGGGGATAGCTTCTACCCACTTAGTGACGTAATCAACAACAACTAGGATATGAGTATACCCGTTGGATTTTGGAAAAGGTCCCATATAATCAAAGCCCAGACATCAAATGGTTCAATGACAAGTGAATAGTTCATAGGCATTTCCTGACGTTTGCTAATATTAGCTATTCTTTGACATTCGTCACAAGACAAGACAAACTTACGGGCATCCTTGAAGAGAGTGGGCCAATAGAAACCTAATTGCAATACCTTGTGTGCAGTTCTATCTCCCGCATGGTGTCCTTCATAGGCCTCGGAGTGACACTTCTGTAGGATCTGTCCCTGTTCATGTTCAGGTACACAACGTCTAATAACACCATCTACTCCTTCCTTATAAAGGTGAGGATCATCCCAAAAGTAGTGTATCAATTCAAAGAATAATTTCTTCTTTTGCTGGCACGTGAAACTAGGTGGTATGTATTTGGCAACGATATAGTTTGCATAATCAGCATACCATGGTGCACTACGTGAAGCATTGGTGACATTCAATTGCTCATCGGGAAAGCTATCATCAATAGGTTGTGGGTCATCAAGAACGTTCTCCAACCTAGACAAGTTATCTCCTACTGGGTTATCAGCACCCTTCCTGTCGACAACGTGCAAATCAAATTCTTGTAGCAAGAGAACCCATCCGATAAGTCTAGGTTTAGCGTCCTTCTTCTCCATGAGGTACTTAATAGCAGCGTGATTAGTGTGAATAGTGACTTTGGAATCAACTATGTAAGATCTGAACTTTTCACATGCAAACACGACTGCTAAAAATTCCTTCTCCGTGGTGGCATAGTTTCTCTGGGCACTGTCTAGAGTTTTACTAGCGTAGTGAATAACATTCAACTTCTTATCAACTCTTTCCCTAGAACAGCACCAACAGCATAATCACTAGCATCACACATGATCTCTAAATGTAAGTTCCAATCAGGTGGTTGAACAATAGGTGAAGTTATCAAAGCCCTCTTAAGTATTTCGAAGGCTTCCTCACAATCATCATCAAAAACAAAAGGAATATCCTTTTGTAAGAGATTGGTAAGAGGCCTAGAAATCTTAGAGAAGTCTTTGATGAACCTTCTATAGAAACCAACATGACCAAGGAAACTTCTTATACCTTTGATATCTGTGGGGTATGGCATTTTCTCGATTGCATCATCCTTAGCCTTATCGACTTCAATACCTCTTTCGGAAATTTTATGTCCTAAGATGATGCCTTCATTAACCATAAAGTGTCACTTCTCCCAATTCAAGACAAGATTGGTGTCTTTACAACTCTGTAAGACTCGATCAAGGTTGCTGAGGCAATCATTAAAGGAAGACCCGCAAACGGAGAAGTCATCCATGAAAACCTCAACAATCTTTTCACAAAAGTCAGAGAATATAGCCATAATACATCTTTGAAAGGTGGTAGGTGCATTACATAAGCCAAAAGGCATACACCTATAAGCAAAGGTACCGAAAGGGCAGGTGAAAGTGGTTTTCTCCTGATCAGATTGTGCAACTCGTATTTGGGAGAAACCAGAGTAACCGTCTAGAAAGCAGAAGTGTGTGTGTTTAGACAGTCTTTCTAGCATTTGGTTGATAAAAGGCAGAGGGTAATGATCTTTCCTAGTGGCTTTATTCAATTTCCTATAATCGATCACCATCCTATAGCCAATAGTAATCCTCTGTGGGATCAATTCATCCTTATCATTAGGGACAACGGTAATGCCTCCCTTCTTAGGGACGCAATGCACCAGACTCACCCAATCGCTATGAGCAACATGATAGATGATACATGCTTCCAGGAGCTTTAGTATTTCATTTCTTACTACTTCTTTCATCTTAGGACTTAATATCCTTTGATGATCAGCAACTGGTTTGAAATCAGGACCAGTTTTAATCTTGTGCTGGCATAGAGTAGGACTAATGCCCTTAAGATCATCAAGAGTATATCCAATAGCAGCACGGTGCTTCCTCAGAGTTTTTAGCAACTTCTTTTCTTCATGCTCTGAGAGGCTAGCACTAATTATGACAGGATATATCTCCTTTTCATCAAGATAGGCATACTTAAGAGTATCAGGCAACTGTTTAAGCTCGAACACATGATCACCCTTTGGTGGGGGCGGATCCCCAAGCAGTCCAACAGGTAGATTATTCTTAAGGATAGGATATTGTTCTAAGACAACTCTATCTATTTCATCTCTTTCATCCACATGCATATCATTTTCATGCTCAAGCAAGTCTTGCTCTAAGGGATCAGTAGGCGGCACGACAATAGAGGCTAAGGCAATAGTTTCATCCCTACTAGGCAACTCCTTTTCATGAGACTGTCTACCAAACTTGGAGAAATTGAACTCATGTGACACACCTTCAAAGCCAACAGTGAAAGTTTGCTTCTCACAATCTGTTAGGGCATAGTTTATGCCAAAGTAATTTTGGTGATTGATGATAGTACCGCAAAAGACTAATCGTGTGTGTTAAGATTTTAGATATCACATGTCGACGGCACAAGACGACTCGCCCCCTCTTTCCATGGAACTGAAGCACGGTGTACTCTACGATTCTCCTTCTTTGAGTCATAGGAATGTCGTACTAATAAGAGGGGACCCGTAGTGGAAAGGTTTGGGTGGAATCAATTTTGCACGCACACACTTTATCTCCTTTCCCCTTACCTGCAACTTTGTGGTTTCTCCCGCCTCTGTTTTTATCTCATCTAAGCAAAAGGTCTCTCAGCAGTAGTACCGCTGTGCCTAGCGGTAGTACCGCTCGGCCTAGCGGTAGTACCGCTCGCCCTAGCGGTAGTACCGCTGTGCTGGCGGTAGTACCGCCCCTGGTCAGCGATAGTACCGCTCCAGGAGCTTAGTACCGCCTTCCCAGCGGCTGTACTTCGACGGACCTTTTTGCGAAGACTTTCTTGTCGGTGGTTGGCCCGGTAGTGCTTATGCACTACCATGGGCCCAGCGGTAGTACCGCTGCAGCCAGCAGTAGTACCGCTGGAGTGCGAGCAGTAGTGCCGCTGCAGCGAGCGGTAGTACCGCTAGGCTCGGGCTCTGAGTGGGAAAATGGTTGGATTCCCCCCCCCCCACTATATAAGGGGTTCTTCTTGCTGTGGAACCCTACCTTTGACCCTCCCAAGCTCCATTGTTGCTCCCTAAACTCAAAAGTGCCCGATTTCTCTCCCTAGCCAATCAAACTTGTTGATTCTTTAGGGATTGGTTGAGAAGGCCTAGATCTACACTTGCACCAAGAGAAAAATTGATTCCCACACCAATCCTTTGCGGATCTTGTTACTCTTGGGTGTTTGAGCATCCTAGACGGTTGAGGTCACCTCGGAGCCACATTCCATTGTGGTGAAGCTTCGTGGTCTTGTTGGGAGCCTACAAGATGTGTGTGGAGTTTGCCCCAACCTTGTTTGTAAAGGTTCGGTCGCCGCCTTCAAGGGCACCTATAGTGGAATCACGGTACCTTGCATCGTGTGAGGGCGTGAGAAGAATACGATGGCCCTAGTGGCTTATTGGGGAGCATTGTGCCTCCACACCGCTCCAACGGAGACGTTCTTCCTGTCAAAGGGAAGGAACTTCGGTAACACATCCACGTCTTCATTGGTTCCACTTGTGGTTACTCTAACCTTTACTTCGTGTATGCTTATGTTGTTGTCTATCTCTTACTTGTCTTAGTAGTTCTTGTTGTTAGCTTCGTATAGGTTCAGAGGACGACATCACTCCAGAGTCTGCTTGGATGCGGGCTCAAGGTTATCAGTGGTCCGATGCAGAGGAGGAGGTGTCTGAGGAGGACAATGAGGAGGAGCAGGACGATCCGGATGCCACGGACGAGTCTAGGGCTGATGAGGATGAGGAGTGACCACGTGTGTCATTAGGTGTGCCCCTTTTTGGTGTCTTGTACCAAAGGGGGAGAGAGTCTAGGAGGAGCCTAGGAGCTGGATTTGAGATTTGAGCTTTGCTTATCTTATCGTGTTTTCTTTGAACTTGGTTTGCTTTTATTTGCTATCTCTACTTTGTGTGATGTGAGACTTGAACTAGTGTGAGATTTATTTCTATCATATGCCGTGAGTCATATGCTCCTTATTTTTCTATACCACTATCTTTATGTTCACATGCTATTCACTGTGCAAATCCGGTATTGCCATCAATCCACCAAAAAGGGGGAGATTGTTAGGGCATAGTTTATGCCTAAGTAATTTTGGTGATTGATGACAGTACCGCAAAAGACTAATCGTGTGAGTTAAGATTTCAGATAACACATGTCGACGGCACAAGACGACTCGCCTCCTCTTTCCATGGAACAGAAGCACGGTGTACTCTACGATTCTCCTTCTTTGAGTCATAGGAACGCCGTACTATTAAGAGGGGAGCCGTAGTGGAAAGGTTTGGGTGGAATCAATTTTGCACGCACACAACTTATCTCTTTTCCCATTACCTGCAACTTTGGAGTTGCTCCTGCCTCAGTTTTTATCTCATCTAAGCAAAAGGTCTCTCAGCGGTAGTACCGCTGGGCCTAGCGGTAGTACCGCTACTGCTGGCGGTAGTACCGCTGTGCTGGCGGTAGTACCGCCCCTGGTCAGCGGTAGTACCGCTCCAGGAGCTTAGTACCGCCTTCCTAGCGGCTGTACTTCGATGGACCTTTTTGCGAAGACTTTCTTGGCGGTGGTTGGCCCGGTAGTGCTTATGCACTACCATGGGCCCAACGGTAGTACCGGTGGAGTGCCAGCGGTAGTACCGCTAGGCTCGGGCTGTGAGTGGGAAAACGGTTGGATTCCCCCCCCCCCACTATATAAGGGGTTCTTCTTGTTGTGGAACCCTACCTTTGACCCTCCCAAGCTCCATTGTTGCTCCCTAAGCTCAAAAGTGCCCGATCTCTCTCCCTAGCCAATCAAACTTGTTGATTCTTTAGGGATTGGTTGAGAAGGCCTAGATCTACACTTCCACCAAGAGAAAACTTGACTCCCCCACCAATCCCTTGCGGATCTTGTTACTCTTGGGTGCTTGAGCATCCTAGATGGTTGAGGTCACCTCGGAGCCACATTCCATTGTGGTGAAGCTTCGTGGTCTTGTTGGGAGCCTCCAAGCTTTGTGTGGAGTTTGCCCCAACCTTGTTTGTAAAGGTTCGGTCGCCGCCTTCAAGGGCACCTATAGTGGAATCACGGTACCTTGCATCGTGTGAGGGCATGAGGAGAATACGGTGGCCCTAGTGGCTTATTGAGGAGCATTGTGCCTCCACACCGCTCCAACAGAGACATACTTCCTGTCAAAGGGAAGGAAGTTCGGTAACACATCCTCGTCTTCATTGGTTCCACTTGTGGTTATCTCTAACCTTTACTTCGTGTATTCTTATGTTGTTGTCTATCTCTTACTTGTCTTAGTAGTTCTTGTTGTTAGCTTCATATAGGTTCACCCCGTTGTTGCTATTTTTGTGAACCCGTATGTTGCTTACCCTAACTTGCTAAGATTAATTAAAAAGTGTTCGTTGCCTATTCACCCCCCCTCTAGTCAACGATCCATATGAGCATTGACAGTATTGAGAAAAGGTATACCAAATATGATGGGACAAAAGCTATCTTGTGCGGTAGCAAGAACGAGGAAATCAGCAGGATACTTCATTTTACCACACAAGACTTCAACATCCCTAACAATTCCCACAGGGCAGATAGTATCTCTATTGGCAAACTGAATAGTGACATCAATAGGTTCTATCTCAACAGGTGCAATCTCATCTTTGATTTCATCATATAAGGATTGAGGTATTGCAGTAACACTAGCACCCACGTCACATAAACCATGGTAACAATGATCTCCTATCTTAACAGAAACCACATGCATGCCAACAACAGGCCTATGTTTGTCTCTAACGTGAGTTTTAGCAATTCTAGCAGCATCTTCACAGAAGTGAATATTATGTCCCTCAACATCGTCGGACAGAAGATCTTTGATAATAGAAATGATAGGTTCAACTCTAATTTGCTTAGGGGGTGTAAGTGTTCTAATATAACCTCTACGTATCACAGTTGAAGCTTTAGAATGACCCTTTATCCTAACAGGGAAAGGTGGTTTCTCAATGTAAGCACTGGGAACAACATGATCATTATAGGCAATGACTTTCTCTTCAACTGGAGTGGGTTTAACTACATTGACTTCTAAAGGAGGGTGATATTTAAACCAGTTCTCTTTGGGGAGATCAATATGAGCAGCAAAGGATTCACACAATGAAGCTACTATCTCAGAGTCAAGTCCATACTTAGTGCTAAAATCACTAAAGGTATTTGTCTCAACAAAGGATTTAACGCAATCAAAACTGAAATTCATACCTGACTCCTTACCTTCTTCAAGCTCCCAATCTTCAGAGTTGCGTTTAATTCTCTCCAATAAATTCCATTTGAAGTCAATATCTCTCTTCATAAAAGAACCGATACAAGAAGTGTCAAGCATGGTGCGATCATCATGAGAAAGCCAAGCATAGAAGTTCTGAATGATAATTTCTCTCGAGATCTCATGATTGGGGCATGAATATAGCATTGATTTAAGCCTCCCCCAAGCTTGAGCGATGCTTTCTCAGTCACGAGGCCAAAAATTGTAAATATAATTTCAATCACGATGTACTAAATGCATAGGACAAAACTTTTGATGAAATTCCAATTTCAACCGATTGTAGTCCCATGATCCAGTATCATCACATAGCCTATACCATGTCAACGCCTTATCCTTCATATATAAAGGAAAGACCTTCTTCTTGACCTCATCCTCGGCCACACCTGCAAGCTAAAATAAACCACAAACTTCATCCACATAGATCAGATGCAAGTCTGGATGTGATGTTCCATCTCCTGTAAAAGTATTAGCTAGCAGTTTATCAAGCATACCCGAAGGAAATTCAAAGAAAATATTTTCAGTAGGTGTAGCAGGTTGAGGAGCAACTCTTTGTGCTTCCGTTCGAGGTGAAGATACCCCGAACAAGCCCCTCAAAGGATTAGTATCCATAGTGACAAGTGATAATAAATTTCAGCACACTATATGAATGTTTCCTTACCAAGTTCCACTTACCAAACGCGCTTCACTCCCCGGCAACGGCGCCAGAAAAGAGTCTTGATGACCCATAAGTATAGGGCATCAATCGTAGTCCTTTCGATAAGTAAGAGTGTCGAACCCAACGAGGAGCAGAAGGATCTGACAAGTGGTTTTCAGCAACGAAATATCTGCAAGCACTGAAATTATCGGTAACAAATTATTGTGTGGTGAGATGATTCGTAGCGATAAACAAGTAACAAAAGTAGCAATGGTGCAGAAAAGTGGCCCAATCCCTTTTGTAGCAAGGGACAAGCCTGGACAAAGTCTTATAGGAGGAAAAACGCTCCCGAGGACACACGGGAATTTCTGTCATGCTAGTTTCATCATGTTCATATGATTCGCGATCGTTACTTTGATAGTTTGATATGTGGGTGGACCGGCACTTGGGTACTGCCCTTACTTGGACAAGCATCCCACTTATTATTAACCCCTCTCGCAAGCATCCGCAACTGCAAAATAAGAATTAAGACAAAGTCTAACCATAGCATTAAACTAGTGGATCCAAATCAGCCCCTTACGAAGCAACGCATAAACTAGGGTTTAAGCTTCTGTCACACTAGCATCCCATCATCTACTTACTAGTTCCCAATGCGTTCCTCTAGGCCCAAATAATGGTGAAGTTTTATGTAGTCGACGTTCACATAACACCACTACAGGAAAAACAACATACAACACATCAAAATATCGAACGAATACCAAATTCACATGACTACTATTAGCATGACTTATCCCATGTCCTCAGGAACAAAAGTAACTACTCACAAAACATAATCATATTCATGACCAGAGAGGTAATGAGTAGCGTCAAGGATCTGAACATAAACTCTTCCACCAAATAATCCAACTAGCATCAACTACAAAGAGTAATCAACACTACTAGCAACCTTACAAGTACCAATCGGAGTCGCGAGACGGAGATTGGTTACAAGTGATGAACTAGGGTTTGGAGATGAGATGGTGCTGATGAAGATGTTGATGGTGATGAGTCCCCTCCGATGAGAGGAGTGTTGGTGATGACGATGGCGACGATTTCCTCCTCTGGGAGGGATGTTTTCCCCGACAGGATCGTCCTGCCGGAGATCTAGATTGGTTCTGCTCAAGTTTCGCCTCGTGGCGGCGACGAATCCATGAAAAGCTACTCCCTGATTTTCTCCTGGACGAAACCCTTCATATAGCAAAAGAGGGGGGCAAGGGGGCCTCCAGGGTGCCCACAAGCCCTCATGGCGCGGCCTGGGGGGTGGCCACGCCGTGCAGGCTTGTGGCCACCTGCACGCCCCCCTGTGGCACTTATTCGGCCGAGTATTTTTGATAAATCGGGAAAAAAATCCTCGTTGATTTTTACGGTGTTTGGAGTTGCGTAGAATAGGTATCTCAACTTTGCTCCACTTTCAGGCCAGAATTCCAGTTGCCGGCATTCTCCCTCTTCATGTAAAGCTTGCAAAATAAGAGAGAAAAGGCATAAGAATTGTACCGTGAAGTGAAATAACAGCCAAACAAGAGATAAATATCAACATTAAAACATGATGCAAAATGGACGTATCAGGGGGAGCAAAGCAACGGTGAGTACTCATCCAAAGTACTCGCAAGGCTGACATGAGAACTATGCTAATTATGCATCAGTATCAAAGGGAAGGGGGTTATATGTCAACTAGCGGCAGCGGTGCGAGAATAGAGAGAGAAAGCGAAGTCCTATGGAAGACTAGCATCTTTAGGGGTCTTGCAGCAATAGACGAGAGTAGAGCAAGTAACACGCTTAATAGTCATATTGTTGTAGCAATATTAATTAAAGTCACGCCCAGAGATTCTCCCTCGACTCCCTGCGAGGAAGCAATCCCGGAGCAAACATTCCAGTTAAGTAACAATTATAGTTGTATAAGATCGGGGCACAACTCCAAGTCGTCCTATAACCGTGGACACAACTTTCTAAATAGTTAATTTTCATCCCTGCATGGGGGCACCAAGTTTCCCGTCATGCTTGATAAACTTTGGCCGGACACACTTTCCTGGGTCAAGCCCGGCCTCTGAACATCAACACGTCGTAGCCCCACCTAGGCTCAATAAAGAGGCCAGCCCGCCGGTCTAAATCCTAAGCACGCATGGGTCATGGTCCCATCACCCTTTGCGCTCCTGCACGATGCGAGGGCGGCCGATGTCAGTCCTGGCACCTCTTATACAATGATGCTTATCCGGCCACTCGAGTGCACGCCGCTCCATCGCTGACGTCTGAAGTGCTTCAGCTGATACTACGACGTCGAGAACCCATAACTCCTCCCACGTAGACGGTTAGTGCGAAAAGGTCTCCGACCAACCGAGATCAAATACCAAAATACTTAGCATTCTAATTAACTCATCGACACATCCATGCGGGAATCCATCCGCAGCACATCATTCATGTTCCCAGTAGCACGGTCAAGTAACTGTGTGGTTGTAACATCAGAGGGATCTGAGGTATCACCCCCGATGGATTCCGAACAATGTAACCGTTAAGGTGGTCGGGGAGGAATCACCCACGGTGGACCACGCTAGAGGGGTTGCGCAACAGAGTCGTTATCGGAGGAAGTGAAGGAGGAATCACCCTCCGAGAACCACGGCCGGTCAAGTAAACTACAACGCTAACATCGGAGTACGTAACGAGGTGTCACCCTCGGTACTCGATTGTAGCTCTCCAGCTCGTACAACTAAGGGGGTGCGAGTGGTGTGTCGGGTCTTGGCTCGTCGATTAGTTGACCGAGACAAAACGATAAAGCGGGGCAACATGGATAAGGGGTGCAAAGGGGATGACTGCTCCACCTATACTAAATAGTTTTAAGGTGCAGTAGAATAATGTACCAGATTATCAAAAACAGGTTATGCATCAGATATAGGAGCTAACTACAACAATAGCAAAATTCTAATGCAATCATGAGGGAGAAAGAATAGGTGATATAGGAATGATCAGGGGGAGTTGCTTGCCTTCTTGCTCTACGGCAAAAGCCTGGTCGTCAGGTGGGTAGTCGTACCCGGCAGCAACGTCAGTCTCAGGGTCTAGCGGAGAGAAGAGGGGGGAAGAAACATTAAATATAAACACAGATGCAACACTAAGCATGACATGGAAATATGGAGGGCTAGGCATGCACTAATGCAGTATCATTCGTCATAGACTGATCGGAAAAACATCAGATGATATTTCCGAGGTCTGTGGTTACTACCGGACAGGTGAAACACATGGAAAAGTTCCATGTTCCCTATGCTAGGGACGCGTCACAAACGAACGCATGGCGTATCCTGGTTCGTCTCATTTTTCTGATCAACTTTCATGTATAAATTATTTTCATCTCACTTACGATTTATTTTATATTAATTATTATAGTTTTATTAATATCCAGTAATTAAAACAGATTATTTAAATTCAATAATCAGAATTATGACATCACCATGATGTCATGCTGACATCAACAGTCAACAGCTCAGTTGACTTATCAACCCTAACCACTAGGTCCCACATGTCATTGACGAAGTTTTAATTAATGTTTAATTAACTTTTAGTTAGTATAATTAGTGGGGTGGGACCCACGTGTCATACTCTACTTAATTTAATTAATTAGCAGATTTAATTTATTTAGCTTAGGTTTTAATTAACCTAATTAATCATCCCAATTAACTACCCTACTTAATTACTTCAACTAAATTAGACATAATTAATTAGGGAGATAATTAAGTCAACTAATTAATCCTTAATTAATTACTTAACAGAATAATTAATTAATCATTTTAATTAATTTAGTTATGATATTTATTACATTTTTTTTCTAATACCTTTTTTAAAAGCATTTTAGGGGGGGGGGTTTGGGCCCACTATGTCATTGACTGAAGGGGAGGGGGTTAATCCCCCAAAACAACTAATTACAGGGGGGGGGGGGTTTAATCACCATCTGCTTTAACACGGAAATGACCCCGGGGCAACCGGGGTGAGGCTATGGCCAGGGAGGCTGCCGGTGGCCGTGTTGGCCGGTGGTGGTGGCGCCGGCCAGCGGCAGCGGGGTCAGGGCGAGTGGCCGGCTCGGGGGAGGCCGAGGACACTGCAGAGCAGCGGGCGGCCACAGGGCGCAGCGACTGGAGCAGAGGCGCCCTGGGCCTTAGAGGGACCTCGTCGGAGCGGCCGGGATGAGGCATACATGGTGGCGCGTGATGTTTGTTGTGTATCCCTTGCAACGGCGCAAGGAATAGTTGTGTCGACGGCACCAGGAATCCTTCAGCTACGGCTACGTGTAATGCCCCAAGTGTAAAGCTTTCCCTTTTTGAAACCTTCCATGTGGGACCACCTTGACATTGATATGAGAGAGCCCATGTTCATTATTTCATGTGTTGTCACGTTATTAGTTTGTCTTCCTTTGCATGCATGCATACCATATTGTTTCATGCCTTGTGTTCTTGTTGTTGCAATGTGGTCATATGTTTCCATGTGGTGCCTTGTGTTGATGCACATGTGATGTGTGGTTGTAGTAGTGAGAGTGTGTGGTGCTTGTCCTTTCTAAAACCCCTTTGTTGCAATTCCAAACCCCTCTCTAGTTATTTGCAAAACCCCCTCTCTCTTTTGTTCCACAAGTGCAATTCCAACTTGTTCCTAACCTGAATTTAAAATGTCCAGGGTTTAGGAAATATTGTTGGAATAAATATGTGCTAGTTTGGAGATTTGTTTTGGGTGCTAAAGGTGCTAGAATAAACACAAAACAGCCGCCAATATTGCTGTCTTGTATTTATTTCATATGCCCCAAAAATCATTCTGTTATTTTATTCAAATAGCTTGCTAAATTTCAGGCCCAGGGACATTTTCCTTTTATTTTTATCTTTTGTGGTTTACCCTGTGGACCTTTTTCCTTTCCCTGTATTTATTCTAAATAGAAAATACGAGGGAGTGTTTTCTTTTTTTATATGGCGCCACCTGTGGGCTCACTCCCACAGGCTGGCCATCCCTCCCTCTCTCTCGTGCACCAGGAGCCCACGCGCGTCCCACTCTCCCATCCTGACGTCGTCTCCCTTCTTCCCCCTTTCCGTTAGCTTGCAGAGAGACAGGGACATGCCGCCATGTGCACCAACGTCGAGGACCACCCCCATATAACGTGGTGTGCGTGCCCTACGTGCCTACGGTTCCTCTCCCTTCCCTCCTGCCGCCATCACCTCTCTCCTTTTCCCATCTCTCTTCTTATCCCTTGGTAAGTTCCTCTAGGTTAGGAGCAGAGAGAGAGAGTTGTGCTCGCCGCGTCTACCCCCGTATTCGTCGCCGTCCGGCGAGGCCGCCATGTCCAGGAGCTCGGGGAGACTCCCCGCACCCCATTCCCGACCTCGCTGATGCCAGGGAACGACCACGTCGACGGCCAGTTCCTCGTCTATGCCTCGGCCGCGGTGAACTTCCTCCTCCCCGTCGACGTGCAGCAGGGAGCGTCTTCGTCGCCGATCTTCTTCCTCTCCATCGCCCTCTCCTCCGATCGGGACCTCTCCTTCCTACCCGAAGGTGAGGACCATCGCCCCCCTTACTTCTTCCCTTGTTGCGGGCTAGATCGCCGTGGCGCTCGCGTGCTTCTCTGTCTAGCAGAGTAGTTGGAGGTGCTTCACTGCGGTGGGTTGATCTGTGTGTGGGTGAGCCGTGGAGTTGTGTAGGTGTAGTAGAGGCTTGTTCCTCCTTGTTAGGATGCAATAGGTAGTGGGCAGAACCCCCCCCTCGTCGGATCTACAACAGCAGAGAGCCCGGCGACCTCCCTGCCGCCGGCGCGTCTCTGTGCATGCAGGGCAGAGCTTGAGGTAGGGGAAGTTTACCTCACCAGACTATCCTCCTCTGTCAGGTTCCCAGTCATAGCACACTGGTGCGGCCTTGTGTGTATGTCCATCAGGTTCAGGGTTCGAATCCCAAAGGTGAACCCCCTTTTTATTTCCTTTATTCGGTCGAGAGTAGTAGCTGCAGCAGAGAGACATAACTTGCTCTGTTCCCCTGTTCTATTGAGCAGAGCCCCTCTATCAGAGTGGTAAATTGCACTATGTTGCACGGGGGAGGTGCAGGGTTCGATTCCCCGTCCCACCCTTTTGTTTTTTTGTTTTTTCTTTGCTGTTTTTCTCTTGTGTTGCTAGGTGTGATGATATAGTGTTACAACAGCATGTGGATACTTATTTATTTCCCCTTTCAATGCAGCTTGTGGTGCTATATCTTGTGCTCCAAGTTACTCATATGTGGGTGCTTGTGAGTAGCTATCGTATGATCCATGATGTTGCATGTGTGTGTTGTAGATGTATTTAGAAGGGCTTGTGTGGGTTGTTTCATGCTAGCCAGTTGCTAGCTTATACTTGTTTATGTGGCTGCGCTAGTTGTCTTGTGTGGTGCAACATATAGATTTAGTGGAGTCTGATTTTTGTGTGGATGCCTCCCCCTCACCACATACAATTTGTGTGTGTAAGTTTGTTCTAGTGATGATTGCTATGATAGCATGTGTAGGTTGGTGTTTTGATCAAGAGCATGATATGTTGTGTATGATATGGAGTAGATGGTGTGTGTGTAACTTTCCCACCTATGCAACTATGTACCTTCACATGACCATATGTGAGATGACATGGTGTTGTGCGTGTGTGGATAGTTGGCTAGATGAGCTTGTTGTGATGGGCTATGACACACAAATGGGGTCAAAACCCTCATGCTACTATTGTCATGGTGTACATGAACAAGTATCCTTCTAGGAGTTGTTCTAGTGAGATGCATGAAATGTTGCACTATTCACTATACATGATTTGGTGTAGCTTCTTCCTTCTTAGTTTGTGGTCACTTGCTCCAAGCAAGTGTATGCTTATTTTATATGTTTTCCGGGTAGAATCTCCCAAGGAATCCACTGGTCAACTCAGTTTTACCATTGGAACATTTTCTGGAGATGACATATTTTCATTTTCTTCTATGTTTGGAGCTTGGTTCCATGAATTGTGGTGAGCCTTTGTGATTGTTTATTGGTTGTTCTAGTAGAGGGTGACCCCCTCTACCTCATGTTGGTTTCATCTCATAATTAGGATTCCATATGTGCAAGTTATGCCCACTCAAAGTAGGCATGTGGCTGAAATTCCAGATTAGTGAAAATCCGAGATTTTCACTAAGTCTGAGAATCTGTTTATATTTTCTTCTCCTGTTGATGAGGTTGTGCTGGTCAATGTATTGTGATCTAGCCTTAGCTTTCAACTAGAAAGTTGGACTTGATATTTTTGTCTAGCTCCCTGTAAAATTTCACGTCAGTTGTAGTCCTGTAGATATTGTTTTGGCTGCTGTCAAAATGCTTCAGAGCATAGACAGAAAGTGAGAATTTGGAATTTTCACTAAGTCTGTGAAAACTGATGTTTTTTGGGCAAGTTTACATCCTTGTAACTTCCTGTGTTTAATTCCTTTTTGTGTGATTCTTGCTTGTGCATGTAGTATTCTTGACTAGCTCTAGCCACATATACTATTTGTCATTGTTGGGTGGCTGTAGGTGCTTTGCATGTAGCTCACAAAGTGCTATGATGCAGTTTATGGCGGATTGTGTAGTTTTGTCATTTTGATGTTTGTGAGTGCTTAGTTGATGTTGTGGTGTTCTTCTTTGCTCCACCCCATCCATGATGGTTTGTTTTATGTCTTGGCAACCTGGGAATACCAGATTTGTGCCATTTGAGTGTGTGGTGATGATTTTGACACGTAGGGCTTCATATCTTGTTTCGTTGTTTCCCGTTGATCCGTAGCTCCGATTGTAATGTTCTTTATATGGTTTTGCATAGTTTTCACGAGACGCATCTGATCATGTCATTCTGATGGATGTCAAAATAGCTTAGGATACAGTTCTGTCCAGGAACATGTATTTACTCCTTATGCTTGTGCTAGTGACAGAAATAGTGATGCATGCTCATATTCATCTCATGCATCATTTGATTGTTGCATCTTGAGGTGCTGTTGTTCATTGGATGTTAGTCTTATGTTGGGTAGCACCGGGATCGGAGAACGAATACGTGGAGTCAGGAGAGTACGTGCAGGCCAATCAAGAACCATTCCAAGCTGAGGATCTCACATGCAGGATGATATGACCTTGATTCCATCTCTAGACTTGTTATGCTAGATTACGTTTCCTTGTCATATGCTCGCTGCCTACCACTAAAATATTCGCCTCTTCATATGCCATGAAACCAAACACATGTCCCTTCCTAGCAAACTTGAATGGCTAAGTAGGCTTTGCTCAGTTACTAATGTTAGCGTTGCTAGATGCAGGTGCTTTGTCTCATGTGATAACATGAGCTTGATATCATTATCTTAAATTCTGTTATTTAATCAATGCACCTATATACTTGGTAAATAACGGAAGGCCTAGCCTTTTGCCAGGTGCTTTGTTCCGTTATTGCCGCCATAGTTACCGGCTACCGGTGTTTGATTCCATATTGATCGCTCCTAACACGTTCGGGGTTGTTGTGGGACCCCCTCGATAAATCGCGTAGTGTTAAGACTTGTCCGGCAGGACCCAACATTGGTGTTAATTTGCTAATCACTTAATAATAATCTACATAGGGAATAGCTACACCGAGGAATTTAATCAACAAACCGGGCCAGGGCTCCTCATGAGTGTTGGTCCAAACTGGGCAGACTATGGGGCCACCACACGGCAACCTGAGGTTTGGTATACCTGTAGTGTGACTCATCCGGCGTGTCCTGAGACTGAGATACGCGGCTCTTATCAAGGTCGATGACACGTCGGGAGGTCCTGCTAGTCTTGTCTTACCTTAGCGATATATCTTGCGTATAGGAATCCCGGTGAAGCTTTGGTTCTCCCCAGAGTTGAGGTTTTCCTCTAGGAAATCCGACGAGATCACGAGATTCATGATAGAGAATTACTTTGTGGCCTGTGTACGTTTGTGATGGACTAGTTGGAGCACCCCTGCAGGGTTAAATCTTTCGGAAAGCCGTTCCCGCGATTATGTGGCAACTTGGAAAATTTTGTTAACATCCGGTATTAGATAACTTAAACATAAGCTAATAAAAATGCCAACTGTGTGCGTAACCGTGACTGTCCCCTCGAAGATCTCTCTTTGATCGGGAACACGGTAGGGTTATGATTGACGTACGTAGGTGTTCAGGATCACTTAGTGATCAAGTATTCTCGACCGCTAGTATAGACCACCTTCATAAATGTTCTATGTAAGATAGCCACCATTTCAAGCTTAGGATGCTGCAACCTTAAACACTCTACCCTATCCAACCTAATAACTTGACTAGTTCTGGCACCAAGGTCTTAGATTGCTAAGTCCCCGTGGCTCACAGATTCCTCCACAACACCAACAGGTTCAGGTACCCCAGAGACAGGTGATCCCAACGGCACGCAGCTGGTGTGGCAGTACGATGAGGAGACCGACCGCCTGTACGTGAACTATCCAGAAGATGGAGGCATGGTCGTGATCGTGGGTCAGCAGGTAGGGTAGCATAGCCTTTGCTCTGTTTTGTAGCCCGTAGCGGAACTACTTTGGTTGTATGCGTGATGTACTCTGAAATATTTATGAGAAGGCAATTGAACCCCTGATTGTCTATCTTTTATTATTATGTATGTGTTGTGTTACCTGTTTGCGAGACGCTTAGATGCGATCCTTTCCAATTCGGGGCCTCGATCCCCAGATCGGAAAGGACCGCATCTTGGTCGTTACACTACGCCTTAAGGGACTTCCTAGGCAAGTACGCAAAGGATTTCCCCCGTGGCCTTGGAGCCTTGCGTTGGTGTTCCCTCGAAGCGGAAAGGGTGATGTAGCACAGCGACGGTAAGTATTTCCCTCAGTTTGAGAAGCAAGGTATCAATCCGGCGGAAGATTATCTCAAGATCCTGCACAAACACAAAAGCTTGCACCCAACGTTATGAAGGGGTTGTCAATCCCTTATAGATTGTTTGCCAAGTTAGAACTGAAAGCAACAAAGTAACTAAGCAAAGTAAAAGCGGAGATGTAAACGATGGATGTGAATAGACCCGGGGGCCGTAGTGTTTACTAGTGGCTTCTCTCATGAAAGCAAGTAGACGGTGGGTGAAAAAAATTACTGTCGAGCAATTGATAGAACTGTGCGGAGTCGTGACGATATCTATGCAATGATTATTTCTATAGGCATCACGTCTGAAACAAGTAGACCAATACTTTCTGCATCTACTACTATTACTCCACACGTCGACCGCTATCTAGCATGCATCTAGTGTATTAAGTCCATAAGAACAGAGTAACGCCTTAAGCAAGATGACATGATGTAGAGGGATAATCTCAAACCAATGATAAAAACTCCATCATTTTACCCTTCATGGCAACTGCTTGATGTGTGCCTTGCTGCCCCTACTGTCACTGGGAAAGGTCACCACATGGCAGAACCCAAAACCAAGCAATTCTCCCATTGCAAGAATCATAGATCTAGTTGGCCAAAAAAAACCAAGACTCGGAGAGACTTACAAGGATATCAAATCATGCATATAAGAAATCAACAAAGACTCAAATATATATCATAGATAATCTGATCACAAGTCCACAATTCACGGGATCTCAACAAACACACCACCAGAGAAGATTACATCGGATAGATCTCCATGAAGATCATGGAGAACTTTGTATTGAAGATCCAAAGAGAGAAGAAGCCAGCTAGCTACTAACTACGGACCCGTAGGTGTGAAGTGAACTACTCACGAGTCATTGGAGGGGCGATGATGATGATGAAGAAGCCCTCCAACTCCAAAGTCCCCTCCGGCAGGGTGCCGGGAAGGGTCTCGAGATGAGATCTCGCGGAAACGGAAGCTTGCGGCGGCGGAAAAGTATTTTCAAGGCTCCCCTGATTTTTTGCGGAATATTTGGGAATTTGTAGGCCAAATACCTAGGTTAGGGGGCAGCCAGGGAGGCCACAAGCCTGCCCACCGCCACCTCCCCCTGGTGGCGGAGTGGGGGCTTGTGGGCTCCCTGGAGCCCACCTGGCTTGGCCCAAAAGCCCCCTCGATTTCTTCCGTTCGTGAAAAAATCATTTCGGGGTTTTTCTACCGTTTCGACTCCGTTCCAAAATCAGATTTAAAAAGAGTCAAAAACATGGAAAAAACAGGAACTGGCACTTGGCAATGAATTAATAAGTTAGTCCCAAAAAGATATAAAGAGGTACATAAAACATACAAAGAAGGAAAGATAACAGCGTGAAACCATCAAAAATTATACATTTGAGACGTATCAAGCATCCCCAAGCTTAACTCCTGCTCGTCCTCGAGTAGGGAAGTGATAAGAATGAATTTTTGATGCTTTCATGCTACCTAGCATAGGTGTCCTTTGTAATTACTCTTATGTGACGTGAATGTTCAGATCCATTAGATTCAAAACAATAGTTTGTTATTGACATGGAAACAATAATAATTCAAGCAAACTAGCAAAGTAATCATGAACTTTCAAAATAATAAGGCCAAAAGAAAGTTATCCCTACAAAAGCATATAGTCTGGCTATGCTCTATCATCATTGCACAACGAGTTTAAATCATGCACAACCCCGGTATTGGCCAAGTATTTGTTTCACACCTTTACTTTCTCAAACATTTTCAACTCTCACATAATACATGAGCGTGAGCCATGGTTATAGCACTATAGATGGTGTGGAATGTGGTGGAGGTTGCAAGAAAAAAAAGGAGAAGATAGTCACATTAACTAGGCATATCAATGAGCTATGGAGATGCTCATCAATAGATATCAATGTGAATGATTAGGGATTGCCATACAAATGATGCACTAGAGCTACGAGTAAGTGAAAGCTCTTAAAGAAAACTAGTGGATGTGCATCCAACTTGCTTGCTCATGAAGACCTAAGGCAATTTTGAGGAAGCATATCATTGTAATATACAAGCCAAGTTATATAATGAGAATTTCCCACTAGCTATATGGTGGTGACAAAATGAGAGACTCTCAATCATGAAGATCATGCTGCTCAAAATGCACAAGTGTGCAAAAAGTGGTAGCATTGTCCCTTCTCTCTTTTTCTCTCATTTTTTTATTTTGGTTGGATCTTTGGCCTCTTTTTTATGGGCTTCTTTGGCCTCTTTTATTTCCTCACATGGGACAATGCTCCAATAATGATGATCATCACACTTTCAACTCAAAACTTAGAGCAACTATGACTCTATATGGAATGCCTTCGGTAGTGTACCGTGGCAATGATCTAGCATGGCATATACTTCAATGGAAACATCATGCTAGCTATCTTACGATCATGCAAAGGCAATGTAGATGTGCTGGCACATATCATGGTGGTAGTTGCATGGCAATATATCTCGGAATGACTTTGAAAAAGCCATAGTAGGTAGGTATGGTGGCTGTTTTGAGGAAGGCTAGTGGTGGATTTTGTGCACCGGCGAAAGTTGCACGACACTAACAAGATAGTGATTGTGGAAGGTGAAAGTGAATCTAAACCATGGACTCAACATTAGTCATGAATAACTCATATACTTGTTCCAAAAGTTTTATTAGTAATCGAAACAAAGCATTCAACGCAAAGGATGACAATAAATATGTTAATCCTGCTCAGACTTCATCACATAGCGGTTCACCGTACGTGCATGCTACGGGAATCACTAACTTCAACACAAGTATTTCTAGATCCACAACACCTTACTAGCATGACTTCAATATTACCATAAACACAACTCAAAACTAATTGAGATGAATCAAACTTCTCTAACTATTCAATGCACATGAAGGTGGATGTTTTCGTATCCCATTGGATAACTACCCCTTTTGAGACTACTTTCAAAGCATAGATCAACTACCAAGCCACGCACCGCTGTGCTCTAAAAGATATAAGTGAAGCACATAGAGAAAAAGTATCTAGCTCAAAAGATATAAGTGAAGCACATGTGAGCTGAATTGTCTACCAAAAGATATAAGTGAAGCTCGACGAAATCACGGTGAGTGCATGTCTCCCTCTGTAGGTGTGCAGCAAGGATGATTGTTTCACAAAAAAATAAAAGACTCCTACGATACAAGACGCTCGAAGCAAAAACACATAACATGTGGTGAATAAAAATATAGCCCCAAGTAACGTTACCGATGGATTCAAGACGAGAGAGGGGATGCCTTCCCGGGGCATCCCAAGCTTAGGCTTTTACAGAATCCTTGAATATCTTGGTGTGCCTTGGGAATCCCCAAGCTTGAGCTCTTGCCACTCTTTATCTTTTTGTCCATAAGAACTTCACCCAAAACTTGAAAACTTCACAACACGAAACTTAAACAAAAACTCGTGATAACATTAGTACAAGAAAGCAAACCAACACTTCCTTAGGTACTGTAGCAAAATTAAATTTTACTTGTGCTGATGTTGAGTTACTGTACTTTCAATCTACCATGGCTAATACCCCCCGATACTATCCATAGTTTCATCAAAATAAGAAACCAACACAACAAAAACAGAATCTGTTAACAGCAGACCAGTTTGTTGTAATCTGTATGTTTCGTATACCTCTGGTACTTCACAAATTCTGAAAAATTATGACATTCTGAAGAATTTGGGTAGCAATCATCTGAAAAAAGAATAAACTCAAAAGCTCTAACAGAAAAAAAAACGAAAATGCTTTTCGTGAGCAGAAAGTTTCTGTCTTTTCCAACATGACCAAACGATCATCCCCAAGACTAATCATAACGGTTTTGCTTGGAACAAACGCAAAAAGAGACACAAAAAACACAATCATAACAGAATTATGAAAGTGTGGAAAACACCAAACAGAAAGAAAAAGGATAGATTCATTGGGTTGCCTCCCAACAAGCGCTTTTGTTTAACGCCTTTAGCTAGGCAAAAGGTGATGAAATCACGTATAGTCATCTTTGGTGCTCAAACCATAAGTTGCCCTCATCATAGATTCGTAAGGCAATCTTATTTTATTTCTAGGAAAGTGCTCCATTCCCTTCTTTAAAGGAAATTGAAATCTAATATTCCCTTCCTTCATATTTATGATAGCACCAATAGTCCTTAGGAAAGGTCTACCAAGAATAATGGGACATGAAGGATTGCAATCTATGTCAAGTACAATGAAATCCACGGGTACATAGTTCTTATTTGCAACAATAAGAACATCATAGATCCTCCCCATGGGCTTCTTGACAGTAGAATCCGCAAGATGCAAATTAAGAGAACACTCTTCAATCTCATGAAAACCAAGAATATCACATAAAGACTTTGGAATCGCGGAAACAGTAGCACCCAAATCACACAAAGCATTGCACTCATAGTTTTTGATCTTGATTTTGATAGTAGGTTCCCACTCATCATAAAGTTTTCTAGGTATAGAGACTTCTAGTTCGAGCTTCTCTTCAAGAGATTTCATCATAACATCTACGATATGCGCGGTAAAGTCTTTGCTTTGGCTATAAGCATGTGGAGAGTTTGCAATGAATTGCATCAAAGAAATGCAATCAAACAAGGAGCAATTATCATAATTGAATTCCTTGAAATCCAAAGTGGGAGTTTCATTACTACCCAAAATTTTAACTTGTTCTACTCCACTCTCCACACCTTTATCATCAAGATAGGTGGACTCCGAATCTTTGGGGCGTTTTTCAACCAAAGTGGATTCATATCCAACCCCTCCATAATTAGGTTTGACACGCGAAAACAAAGTTTCAAGAGGAGACACACCAAGCACTTTAAGATCTTCGTGATTTGCATCACTAGAACGCACCCTTTTAAACCATTCATGTCTAGCGCGAATTTGGGCGGTTCTTTCTTTGCTCTCATTCATGGAGATACGCATAGCTTTCAAAATTTCATGCAAGTTGATCTTGGGAGGAGCGCATCTAACTTGCAAAGCATCAATATCACAAGACATGCTATCAACACTCTTAGCCAAATCGTCTATTTTGAGTAGTTTTTCCTCTATGGACGCATTGAAAATCTTTTGAGAGTTGATGAACTCTTTGATATTACTCTCTAGATCAGAGGGTAATTTGATGTGATTTCCATAAGTGTTCCCGTAGGAATTGCCATAATTGTTAGAGGAGTTACTAGGAAAAGGCCTAGGAACATAGTTTCCTCTAAAAGCATTATTGTTGCCAAAATTGTTCCTACCGACAAAATTCACGTCCAAACTAGCGTTTCTTCTCTCAATCAAAGAAGATAGTGGCATGTCATTAGGATCTACGGTAGCGTTTCTACTAGCAACCAAATTCATCAACTCGTCCATCTTAGCACTAAGCGAGTTAATCTCTTCTATAGCGTGCACCTTTTTGCTAGCAGGCGACCTTTCAGTGTGCCACTGAGAGTAGTTGGTCATCATATTGTCTAGGAGTTTTGTAGCGTATCCTAACGTGATTTCCATGAACGTTCCACCTGAGGCGGCGTCCAAGATATTGTGAGAAGCGAAATTCAAGCCAGCGTAAAAGATTTGTATAATCATCCACAAACTCAAGCCATGAGCGGGACAATTTCTAATCATAAGCTTCAGCCTCTCCCAAGATTGTGCAACGTGTTCATGATAAAGTTGCTTGAAATTCATGATATCGTTACGTAAGGAGATGATCTTAGCCGGCGGAAAATACTTGGATATGTAAGAATCTTTGCACCTATCCCAAGAATCGATACTATTTTTAGGCAAAGAAGAAAACCAAGTTTTTGCGCGAACTCGCAACAAGAAAGGAAAAAGTTTCAACTTAATCACGTCATTATCCACATCTCTTTTCTTTTGCATATCACAAAGCTCAATGAAGGTATTGAGATGGGATGCGGCATCTTCACTAGGAAGGCCAGAGAATTGCTCTTTCATAACAAGATTCACCAAAGCTGCGTTGATTTCATACGATTCCTCACTAGTGGCGGGAGCAATCGGAGTACTAATAAAATCATTATTATTAGTGCTCGAGAAGTCGCAAAGTTTGGTGTTTTCAGACATGTTGTCTTCAACAAACAAACAAGCACACAAGCAAGCAAGAAACCGGCAAAGGAAAACGGCAAGGGCAAAAGAAAACGGCGAAGGAGAAAAGCGAATGAAAACGGCAAATGTGAAGTGGGGGAGAGGAAAACGAGAGGCAACTGGCAAAAAAAGTAAATGCGAGAGAAGAGTTTGTGAGACATACTTGGATAGATCTTGATTTCTCCTCCCCGGCAATGGCGCCAGAAATACTTCTGATGTTTGTTGTGTATCCCTTGCAACGGCGCCAGAAATAGTTGTGTCGACGGCACCAGGAATCCTTCAGCTACGGCTACGCCTTAAGGGACATCCTAGGCAAGTATGCAAAGGATTCCCCCCGTGGCCTTGGAGCCTTGCGTTGGTGTTCCCTTGAGCGGAAAGGGTGATGTACCACAGCGATGGTAAGTATTTCCCTCAATTTGAGAACCAAGGTATCAATCCGGCGGAAGAGTATCTCAAGATCCTGCACAAAGCCAAAAGCTTGCACCCAACGCTATGAAGGGGTTGTCAATCCCTTATAGATTGTTTGCCAAGTGAGAACTGAAAGCAACAAAGTAACAAAGCAAAGTAAAAGGGGAGATTTAAACGATGGATGTGAATAGACCCGGGGGCCATAGTGTTTACTAGTGGCTTCTCTCATGAAAGCAAGTAAACGGTGGGTGAACAAATTACTATCGAGCAATTGATAGAACTGTGCAGAGTCGTGACGATATCTATGCAATGATTATTTCTATAGGCATCACGTCCCAAACAAGTAGACCGATACTTTCTCTATCTACTACTATTACTCCACACGTCGACCGCTATCCAGCATGCATCTAGTGTATTAAGTCCATAAGAACAGAGTAACGCCTTAAGCAAGATGACATGATGTAGAGGGATAATGTCAAACCAATGATAAAGACCCCATCTTTTTACCCTTGATGGCAACTGCTTGATGTGTTCCTTGCTGCCCCTACTGTCATGGGAAAGGCACCACATGGCAGAACCCAAAACCAAGCACTTCTCCCATTGCAAGAATCATAGATCTAGTTGGCCAAACAAAACCCAAGACTCGGAGAGACTTACAAGGATATCAAATCAGGCATATAAGAAATCAACAAAGACTCAAATATATATCATAGATAATCTGATCACAAGTCCACAATTCATCAGATCTCGACAAACACACCGCCAAAGAAGATTACATCGGATGGATCTCCATGAAGATCATGGAGAACTTTGTATTGAAGATCCAAGAGAGAGAAGAAGCCATCTAGCTACAAACTACGGACCCGTAGGTCTGAAGTGAACTACTCACGAGTCATTGGAGGGGCGATGATGATGATGAAGAAGCCCTCCAACTCCAAAGTCCGCTCCGGCAGGGTGCCTGGAAGGGTCTCCAGATGAGATCTCGCGGAAACGGAAGCTTGCGGCGGCGGAAAAGTATTTTCGAGGCTCCCCTGATTTTTTGCGGAATATTTGGGAATTTATAGGCCAAAGACCTAGGTTAGGGGGCGGCCAGGGAGGCCACAAGCCTGCCCACCGCCGCCTCCCCCCTAGTGGCGGAGTGGGGGCTTGTGGGCTCCCTGGAGCCCACCTGGCTTGGCCCAAAAGCCCCTGGACTTCTTCCGTTCGGGAAAAAATCATTTAGGGGTGTGTCTTCCGTTGGGACTCCGTTCCAAAATCAGATCTGAAAAGAGTCAAAAACACGGAAAAAACAGGAACTGGCACTTGGCACTGAATTAATAAGTTAGTCCCAAAAAGATATAAAAAGGTACATAAAACATACAAAGAAGGCAAGATAACAGCGTGAAACCATCAAAAATTATAGATACGTTTGAGACGTATCAGCGCACAGCTAGGGAGGCGGGGCGAGCCAGGCGAGGGGAGGGCGAGCCGGGTGCGGGGAGGACGGGGCGCAGTGAGGGGTCAAGAGGCCGCTGGAGCGCGGGGTGGCGCTGTTGTCACCGGAGTGCGACAAGAGGGGGAGGGGAAGAGTGGACGGGGAGAGCCTGGGGATCACTTGCGGTGCAGGGGGGCTAGTTCGGCGAGGCTCGAGGAAGCCGGTCGGGAAGGAGGCGGGGACGTGCAGTGGGGCGTCGGAGGAGGCCGGTCGGAGGTGGCGAGCAGCGGGGCACTGGCGGGGCAGTGTGGCACCGAGCCCCGATCTGTCCTAGATAGGGAGGGGAGGGGAAAATGAGCATGGGGGGGGGTTGGTGGCTGCGGGTTGAGGGGTAGAGTGAGGTGAGGTGGGTGGATTTAGGGTTAGGGGGGTTTAAATACCCCGAGTTAGTGGGCTAGGTGGGTCGGGCCGGTTGTGGTGGGTCTGCTAGGTCGGCCCAACTGGGGAGGAAGTCCTTCCCCCTTTTTTTGTTTTCCTTTTATGTTTGATTTTAGTTTCTATTTAACTTAGTTTTATTAAAATACATAAATAGTACCTAAAATAGTGTTTTAAATTAGCCTACTACCATAACCAATTTTGACACTTAAATAATTAGTTTGCTTATTCCTACAATTTAAAAGCTTTAAAATAATTGCATAAGTCATAGTTTAAGTATTTATATGACCTCAAACACTTCATAAAAATGTGGTTTCTCCACCATAGGTACATGCTACGGCAACAAAAGACCTTCCCCGGCAATGGCGTCAGAGGTCCTTGTGCTGCTGGCTACGCCTACAGGGACTTCCTTGGCAAATATGCAAAGGATTCCCCCGCGGCCTTGGAGCCTTGCGTTGGTGTACCCTTGAAGAGCAAAGGGTGATGCAGCACAGAAGCAATAAATATGTCCCTCAATTTGAGAACCAAGGTATCGATCCAGTAGGAGGATCGCGTCAAGTCACAAGTACCTGCACAAACACAAAGATCTTGCACCCAACGCTATGAAGGGGTTGTCAATCCCTTATAGATTGTTTGCAAAGTGAGAACTGAAAGCAAAAAGGAAACAAAGCAAAGTAAAAGTAAAAGTGGAGACGATAGTTGTGAATAGACCCGGGGCCGTAGTGTTCACTAGTGGCTTCTCTCATGAAAGCAAGTAGATGGTGGGTGAACGAATTACTGTCGAGCAATTGATAGAAACGCGCAATGTCATGACGTTATCTATGGCAATGATCATATCTATAGGCATCACGTCCAAAACATGTAGACCGATACTTTCTTCATCTACTACTATTACTCCACACGTCGACCGCTATCCAGCATGCATCTAGTGTATTGAGTTCATAAGAACAGAGTAACGCCTTAAGCAAGATGACATGATGTAGATGGACAATCTCAAATCTATGATGAAAGCCCATCTTGTTAGCGCTGATGGCAACAACATGATGCGTGCCTTGCTGCCCTTTCTGTCATTGGGTAAGGTCACCGCACGGTATGAACCCAAAACCAAACACTTCTCTCATTGCAAGAATCATATATCTAGTTGGCCAAACAAAACCCAAGACTCGGAGAGACTTACAAGGATATCAAATCATGCATATAAGAAATCAGCAAAGACAATTCATAGATAATGTGATCACAAATCCACAATTCATCGGATCTCGACAAACACACCGCCAAAGAGGATTACATCGGATAGATCTCCATGAAGATCATGGAGAACTTTGTATTGAAGATCCAAGAGAGAGAAGAAGCCATCTAGCTACTAACTACGGACCCGTAGGTCTGAAGTGGACTACTCACGAGTCACTGGAGGGGCGATGATGTTGATGTAGAAGCCCTCCAGCTCCAAAGTTCCCTCCGCCAGGGCACCGGGAAGGGTCTCCAGATGAGATCTCGTGGAAACGGAAGCTTGGGGCGGCGAAAAATTGTTTTCGTGGATGCCCTGATTTTTTCTGGGATTTTAGGGAAGATATAGGCCAAAGAGCTAGGGTAGGGGAGCGCCAGGGAGATCACAAGACTGGTCGCCGCGGGCCCCCCTGGCCGCGGCAACAGGGCTTGTGGGCTCCCTGTGGGCCTCCTCCCTTGGCCCTCAAGTCCCCCGATCTTCTTCTGTTCTCGAAACATTTATTTCGGGGATTTTATTACGTTTGGACTCCATTCCAAAATCAGATCTGAAAAGAGTCAAAAACACAGAAAAAAACAGGAACTGACACTTGGCACTGAATTAATAAGTTAGTCCCAAAAAAGATATAAAAGGTATATAAAACATCCAAAGTTGACAAGATAACAACATGAAACTATCAAAAATTATAGATACCTTTGAGACGTATCAGTACATATGAATTATTTGTCACAATTTGAACATTTTAGTTTGTAGGTTTGACAAAATTATTTATACCACCCATTAACTGAATTTTGAATTCCAATAAGAAATTGAAATGAAGTCCGGAGTTTAAGGTGATCAGGCACTGTTTAGCAAAAAGATTAGGCATTGATCACAGTCATCACTGTTGCTTAATTACAATAATCATTGTAGCATAATCCGGGGATGTGACAACTCTCCCCTACTAACATGAATTCTCACCCCTAGGATTAAGAGGTAGAAGGAAAGATCTCGGGGCATTCATCACGAAGATGATCCTCGCGTTCCCAGGTGGCCTCATGTTTCAGAATGATTTGGCCACTACACTTTAAGGAACTTGGTGACCTTGCGACGAGCCTGACGTTCAGCCTGATCGAGAATGCGGACCGGGTGTTCTTTATAAGAGAGGTCTTGTTGCAGCTCAAGCATATCATGATCCACTGCTCGAATCGGATCTTTGTAGAAGAGGCGGAGCTGACACACATGGAAGACATCGTGAACCTAAGAAAGGTTCGTCGATAGTTCCAATTGATAAGCTACTTTTCCACGCCTTCCGAGAACAGTGAATGGACCAACATAGCGAGGAGATTACTTGCCCTTGATCCCAAAACGTTTGCACCTCTCATGGTGTGACACGAAGATAAGCCTTTTCGCCAGGTTGATAGACTATATCTTGATGATGACAGGCATACTGACTTTTCTGACGTGACTGAGCGTCCTTCACATTCTCATGAATAATGCGAACTTGATCTTCAACATGTTGGATAATATCCGGACCGAAGAGTGATCGTTCCCCAGTTTCTGACCAATTTAGAGGAGTTCGACACCTTCGTCCATACAATACTTTGAAAGGTGCCATCTTCAGACTAGCTTGATAGCTATTATTGTAGGAAAACTCGACATACGGGAGAGATTCTCCCATTTCTTACCTTAAGAAATGACACAAGCTCGAAGCATGTCCTCGAGAATTTGGTTGACTCGTTCAACTTGTCCCTGGGATTGATGGCGAAATGCGGTGCTGAAGGATAGATGAGTCCCCATAGCCCTTTGAAAACTTCCCCAAAATTTTGAAGTGAGCAAGCTGCCACGGTCCAAGCTGGTTACCAAGGGAATACCATGAAGTGAAACAATCCTAGACATTTGAAGATTTTCCAGTTGGCTAGCATTAATTGTTTCTTTGACGGCCAGAAAATATGCAACTTTGGACAGTCGGTCAATGACGACAAGAATAGCATCATTACCTTTCTGAGATCTGGGAAAACAAGTGACAAAGTCCATTTCAACATGGTCCCATTTCCATTCAGGAATAGAGATAGGTTGAAGAGTTCCAGCAGGCTTTTGATATTCTGCTATGATTCACCGGCAAATATCACACTCTACAACATATCGTGCAATGTCTTGCTTCATATTTGACCACCAAAATCTTTGACGGATGTCTTGGTACATCTTGGTACTACCCGTATGTATGGATAACGGGGTATCATGAGCTCCTTTCATCACCTCTCTAGTCATTCTGAGGTTTTCCTATTTTGCTGGGATGAAAAGGCGACCCTTGAAGTACAAGGCGACATCTTCAGCAACAGTGAAACACGAGGGTTTACCTTCTGCCAGATAGTGTTTAATCCTGTCGACATCATTGTCATAGCCTTGCATATTTTTGATGCAGGATACGAGATTTGGTTCAACAGCCAGGTTACTGAGGGAACCCTGATTAACCACATGGATGTTCAATGGGGTAAATGCTTCAGGAGGGGGAATAAGGTAACCCTGAGGAACAATATGGAGATTCGCTTACAGAATTCTTCTTCAGGACGATCTGAACCTTATGAACCTAGAGGTGGTTGCAGTATGACTCGCGACTCAAGGCATCAGCCATTATGTTAGCCTTGCCGGGGGTATACGATATACCACAGTCAAAATCTGTTATACGCTCCATCCATCTCTGTTGACGTAGATTCAGATCCGGCCGAGTGAACAGATACTTCGGACTTTGATGATCAATGTAGATCTCACAACGATTACCAAGAAGGTATCGTCGCCCCTCTTTTCGTGAATGGACAACTACATGAAGTTTGAGGTCATGAACTGGATAGTTCAGTTCATGAGTATGCAACTGACGTGAGGCATAAGCAATCACCTTGCGATCTTGCATAAGGATACATCCTATCCCTTGATGACAAGCATCTCAATATACAACGAAATCCCTTTTTGTATCCGGAGGAGCAAGTAGCGGAGCGGATGTCAGTTTGTCCTTGAGTGCGTGGAAACTTTCCTGACAATTATCAGTCCACTCAAACTTAACGCCTTTGTGAAGCAGATTGGTTAAGGGCTTTGCAATCTTGGAGAAGTTCTCGATGAATTGACGGCAATGGCTGGCAAGTCCGAGAAAACTTCTGACTTGCTTGACATTCTTCGGGGGAGTCCAGTCAAGAATAGCTTGAACTCGTTCGGGGTTGGCGTACCATCCTTGCAGATCACATGACCAAGGTACGTCACTTCATCTAGCTAGAATTCACATTTGGAATACTTTGCATAAAGTTTATGCTCCCGAAGCTTATCCAGTACAAGATGAAGATGTTCGACATGTTCTTCTTTATTCTTCGAATATACCAGAATATCATCCAGATATACCATGATGAAAATGTCGAGGTAGTTCATGAATATATTATTCATCAATCGAGAAGGTTGCTGGTGCATTGGTTAAGTTGAAGGACATGACGGTGTACTCGTATGATCCATAGCGAGTAACAAAGGCGCTCTTTGGGATATCCTCCTTGCGAACACGAATCTGGTGGTATCCCAACCTCAAGTCGATCTTAGAGAAGACTGAGGAACCAACAAGTTGATCATACGGATCATTTATCTGAGGAAGAGGATATTTGTTTTGAATAATGGCCTAATTGATAGGACGGTAGTCTTGAACCAAACGATTTGTTCCATCCTTCTTTTTAACAAAGAGAGAAGGTGCTCCCCAAGCAGAGGAACTCGGACGAATGAAACCCATACGAAGCGAATTGTCAATTTCTTGCTGAAGTTCAAGAAGTTCATGTGGTGGCATTTTATAAGGATGCTTGGCAATAGGACTGGTACCGCGTACCAAGTCGATGACAAACTCGACAAATCGGGTAGGATGAATCCCGAGAAGTTCTTGTGGAAAGAAAACTTGGAATTCTCGGACAATTGGAATGTTCTCGATCCCTTCAAGAGGCAACGCGTTTAATGCATTCAAGTCATTTAGCCGTGCCTCGGCATCTCGGACGAGATGCGCATGATAGCTTATTAATTCATTTGAAGGGTGTAGGAGGTGGATGGTCTTGATGGCACAAATGATTGAAGCCGTATGAGATTTCAACCAGTCCATTCCCAGTATGAGGTCAATGTTGGAAGAACTCAATAAAATGTGAGCAGCAAGGAATTCCAATCCTTCAATTTCAACGGGGACATTGGGGGCAGACCATGGAGGGTCGACATTGGCCCGCGGGGGTGTTTACCATTATCGGGATGTTCATCTCTTTGCACTTAATTCCGTGCATGAATGCAATATTTTCCGACATGAAGGAATACGATGCTCCAGTATCAAACAATACACAAGCAGGTACTGAGTTAACGAGAAGTGTACCCATCATGTTAGAAGGCGGTCTTGAGCTTGACCCATATCAATGTTGTTGGCCTGACCACGAACATAAGCAAGCTTCAAATTGTTGTTGCGGTTCTGGTTGTTGCCACTGCCAGTTGAAGGAAGTGCCAGTTGGTTCGGATTCTGCCTGCAGTCTCTCACATAGTGACCTGGACGGCCACACTTGAAGCACTGCCCGTCCTCAGGACGGGAAGGAGGAACTCGAGCCGGTGGAGCTGGAAGCCTCGGCTGCCTAGGTGGTGGAGGAGGCAGACGAGGTGCAGCATAGGACAACCTACAAGCAGGAGCAGGTGCATGGTACATGTTGTGGGGAATCTAGATATTCCGCTTCTATGCAGATGAGCCCGAAGATGAGCCCATGTCGCGGTTGCGCTTGTTGCTATCCTTGTATACCTGCAGACCAGTCTCAACCTGAATGGCCGTGTTCACCAAGGTGGCAAAATCAGCATAGTCCTGAACAAGGAACGCCAGCTTGATGTCAGGGTGGATGCCATCACGGAATTTCTCATGTCTGCATGCATCAGTTGCAATGTCTTCTTCAGCATAGAGGGATAAGTCCAGAAACTCCCGGTGATAAGCATCCATAGTTTTGTTGCCCTGGACAAGGTTGCGGAACTCACGCTTCTTCCGGTCCATGATTCCTTGAGGAATGTAGCAGGCACAGAAGGCAGCCTTGAACTCCGTCCAAGTGATGAAAGTTCCAGCAGGCTGAGAGCGCCTATGACTGTCCCACCATTGAGCAGCGGGACCTTTCAGAAAATAAGCTGCAAAGTTGACATAGCTCTCCACGGGAACATTAGCAGACTTCAGCTCATAGGCAATATCACGGAGCCAGTCATTCGCATCAAGAGGCTGAGTTGAGTTGCGGTAAATTGCAAGGTTGAGGAGGCAGAAGTCTTGCAGGGTCACGCCTTGCTGCTGATTCATGGTCGACCTTTGGAACTGGTCCATGACCCCTTGCATAAACTGGTGGTACGATTCAAACTGTTGGATCATCCCCGCCATATATTCAGGAGGCATGTGTGGTGCATCATTGGCGGGGCCACGCTGCTAAATATTTAACAGGGGTAGTTTAACACTAAGTAATTGCAAAAGGGTAGTAGTCATTCATGAAGCAATCAAGCATGACAAAACAAAATGTGATAGATACTTCATAGTAGTCAAGTTCGACATACAGACCCATACAGAAATTCGATTACATACCAACTATTACAAATTCAAAATTTGGCGATAACCTGGACTCACTAGGCAGCACACAGGTATGCGGTGGAGGGATACAACAACAAAACCAAGCGATAAGGCTACATCCACGTCGGAGGAAACGACTAAATCCAGGTAGCTGATGGTGACCCTCATAGGAGAACCTAGGAGCGGGACTCTGTATCCCGTGGTGACTCATGCACTACAGGAATCAGCTTCTTTGCCGTCTGCCATCACAGACGGCAAAGACTAAATCCCGGACGGCAAAGACAAAACGACAGACGGCAAAGAATCTCACGCACAGCAAAATTTCTGCGTCAGCCTACGACGGCATAGGACCTTCTTTGTCCTCTGTCCCCCCAAAGCGGACGGCAAAGCTCTTTGCCGTCAGCTTTCCTTAGGAGCAGTCGGCAAAGTGCTCGAGACGGCAGCCGACAGGCGTTGCCTCCGTTAGGGGTTAACACCCTTATTCTTTGCCTCCCCATTATTCTTTGCCGTCTTCCTCCCCCTTATTCTTTGTCGTCTGCCTCCTCCTCCCCCCTCCACTCTTTGCCGTCTGCCTCCTCCTCCCCCCCTCCTCTGTGCCCTCTTCTTTGCCGTCTTCCCACCCTGGAGGCAGACGGCAAAGAGCCTATATAGACACCCTAGGATGCACAGTTGGGCGCCATGTGGCACCTTTGCCATCTGCCAGCTGATGGCACAGGTCTTTGCCATCAGCTGGCAGACGGCAAAGAGCCCATATAGTACATGTTTTTTTGTTTTATATTATTTCACAACACACACACACACACACACATATATATATATATATATATATATATATATATATGACATCACATTTATATAATTCACCACACATATATGATATATAGTTCACCACACATATACTTGCCAACACATATATATATAATTCACCACACATATATGATATACATATAAATCAATGTACATCCCCATATATCGAAAGAACCAACATACAAAGAATGGCATTGTTTATCCATATATACATATACTGTTGGGTAACGTTGCATGGGAAACAAAAATTTTCCTACGCGCACGAAGACCTATCATGGTGATGTCCATCTACGAGAGGGGATTTCCAATCTACATACCCTTGTAGATCGCACAGCAGAAGCGTTTAAGAAACGCGGTTGATGTAGTGGAACGTCCTCACGTCCCTCGATCCGCCCCGCGAACAGTCCCACGAACTGTCCCGCGATCCGTCCCACGATCCGCTCCGATCTAGTGTCGAATGGACGACACCTCCGTGTTCAGCACACGTACAGCTCGACGATGATCTCGGCCTTCTTGATCCAGCAAGAGAGACGGAGAGGTAGATGAGTTCTCCGGCAGCGTAACGGTGCTTTGGAGGTTGGTGGTGATCTCATCTCAGCAGGGCTCCGCCCGATCTCCGTAGAAATGCGATCTAGAGGAAAAACCGTGGAGGTATGTGGTCGGGCTGCCGTGGCAAAAGTTGTCTCAAATCAGCCCTAATACCTCAGTATATATAGGAGGGAGGGGGAGGGAAGAGGCAGCCTCAAACCCTCAAGGTTTGGCCGAAATTGGAGGTGGATGAGTCCTACTCCAATCCTACTTGGAGTAGGATTCCACCTTCCCACTTGGAAACTCTTTCCACCTTGTGTTTTTTTTCTTCTCAAACCTTATGGGCCTTAGTGGGAACTTATTCCAGCCCACTAGGGACTGGTTTATCTCTTCCCATAGCCCATGAGACCCCTTGGGGCGTGACACCCCTCCCGATGGTCCCCGGCACCCCTCCCGACACTCCCGGTACACTACCGATGAGCCCGAAACTTTTCCGGTGTCCAAAACACGACTTCATATATATCAATCTTTACCTCCGGACCATTCCGGAGCTCCTCGTGACGTCCTGGATCTCATCCGGGACTCCGAACAACATTTGGTAACCAACCATATAACTCAAATACGCATAAAACAACGTCGAACCTTAAGTGTGCAGACCTTGCGGGTTCGAGAACTATGTAGACATGACCCGAGTGACTCCTCGGTCAATATCCAATAGCGGGACCTGGATGCCCATATTGGATCCTACATATTCTACGAAGATCTTATCGTTTGAACCTCAGTGCCAAGGATTCAGATAATCCCGTATATCATTCCCTTTGTCCTTCGGTATGTTACTTGCGCGAGATTCGATCGTCAGTATCCGCATACCTATTTCAATCTCGTTTACCGGCAAGTCTCTTTACTCATTCCGTAATACAAGATCCCGCAACTTACACTAAGTCACATTGCTTGCAAGGCTTGTGTGTGATGTTGTATTACCGAGTGGGCCCCAAGATACCTCTCCGTCACACGGAGTGACAAATCCCAGTCTCGATCCATACTAACTCAACGAACACCTTCGGAGATACCTGTAGAGCATCTTTATAGTCACCGAGTTACGTTGCGACGTTTGATACACACAAAGCATTCGTCCGGTGTCAGTGAGTTATATGATCTCATGGTCATAGGAACAAATACTTGACACGCAGAAAACAGTAGCAACAAAATGACACGATCAATATGCTACGTCTATTAGTTTGGGTCTAGTCCATCACATGATTCTGCTAATGATGTGATCCTGTTATCAAGTGACAACACTTGCCTATGGTCAGGAAACCTTGACCATCTTTGATCAATGAGCTAGTCAACTAGAGGCTTACTGGGGACAGTGTTTTGTCTATGTATCCACAGAAGTATTGTGTTTCCAATCAATACAATTATAGCATGGATAATAAACGATTATCATGAACTAAGAAATATAATAATAACTAATTTATTATTGCCTCTAGGGCATATTTCCAACAGTCTCCCACTTGCACTAGAGTCAATAATCTAGTTCACATCACCATGTGATTCCAACGAATCCAACACCCATATAGTTATGGGGTCTGATCACGTTTTGCTCGTGAGAGAGGTTTTAGTCAACGGTTCTGAAACTTTCAGATACGTATGTTCTTTACAAATCTTTATGTCATCTTATAGATGCTTCTACTATGTGCTATTCGGAAATACTCCAAATATCTACTCTACTATACGAATCCGTTTCACTACTCATAGTTATTAGGATTAGTGTCAAAGCTTGCATCGACGTAACCCTTTACGACGAACTCTTTAACCACCTCCATAATCGAGAAAAATTCCTTAGTCCATCAGTTACTAAGGATAAATTTTGACCGCTGCTAGTGATTCAATCATGGTCACTCTCTGTACCTCTCAACAGATTTGCTGCAAGGCACACATCAGGTGCGGTACTCAGCATGGCATACTTTAGAGTCTACGGCTAAGGCATAGAAGACGACCTTCGTCTATTCTCTTTATTCTGCCGTGGTCGGGTTTTGAGTCTTACTCAAATTCATACCTCACAACGCAACCAAGAACTCCTTCTTTGCTGATCTATTTTGAACTCCTTCAAAAACTTGTCAAGGCATGCATCTTGTTGAAACTTCTATTAAGCGCTTTCGATCTATCTTCATAGATCTTTGATGCTCAATGTTCAAGCAGCGCAATCCAAGCATTCCTTTGAAAACTCCTTTCAAACAACCTTGTATGCTTTACAGAAATTCTACATTACTTCTGATCCACAATATGTCAACCACATATACTTATCAGAAATTCTATAGTGCCCCCACTCACTTCTTTGGAAATACAAGTTCCTCATAAACCTTGTTCAAACCCAAAATCTTTGATCATCTCATCAAAGTGTATATTCCAACTCCGAGATGCTTGCACCAGTCCATTGAAGGATCGCTGGAGCTTGCATACTTGCTAGTATCTTTAGGATCGACAAAACCTCCTGGTTGTATCACATACAATGTTTGCTCAAGGAAACCGTCGAGGAAACAATGTTTTGACATCCTATGTGCAATATTTCATAAATAATGCAGCAACTACTAACATAATTCTAACAGACTTTTAGCATCGCTACGAGTAAGAAAGTCTCATCATAGTCAACTGTTTGATCTTGTCGGGAACATCTTTGCGACAAGTCAAGCTTTTCTTAATAGTGACTTATCACCATCATCGTCTGTCTTCCTTTTAAAGATCCATCTTTACTCAATAGTCCTATGACCATCAAGTAGTTCTTCCAAAGTCTACACTTTGTTTTCATACATGGATCCTCCCTCGGATTTCATGGCTTCCAGCCATTTGTTGGAATCCAGGCCCACCATTGCTTTCTCCATAACTCGTAGGTTCACTGTTGCTCAACAACATGACCTCCAAGACAGGGTTACCATACCACTCTGCAGTAGTACGCGATCTTGTGAACCTACGAGGCTTGTAGTAACTTGATCCGATGCTCGATGATCACCATCATCAGCTTTCACTTCAATTGGTGTAGGCGCCACAGGAACAACTTCCTGCGCCCTGCTACACACTAGTTGAAGTGATGGTTCAATAACCTTACCAAGTTCTACCACCCTCCCACTCAATTCTTTCGAGAGAAACATTTCCTCGAGAAAGGATCCGTTTCTAGAAACAAACACTTTGCTTTCGGATCTGAGATAGGAGATGTACCCAACTGTTTTGGATATCCTATGAAGATGCATTTATCCGCTTTGGGTTCGAGCTTATCACACTGAAACTTTTTCACATAAGTGTCGAAGTCCCAAACTTTCAAGAAACGACAGTCTAGATTTCTCTAAACCTCAGTCTATACTGTGTCATCTCAACGGAAATACGCGGTGCCCTATTTAAAGTGAATGCGGTTGTCTCTAATGCATAACCCATAAATGATAGTGGTAATTCGATAAGAGACATCATAGCATGCACCATACCAAATACTGCGTGGCTATGACGTTCAGACACATCATCACACTATGATGTTCCAGGTGGCATGAACTACGAAACAATTTCCACATTGTCTTAACTGCGTACCAAAACTCGTAACTCAGATATTCATTTCTATGATCATATCGTAGACAGTTTATCCTCTTGTTACGACGAACTTCACTCTGAAACAAAATTGAACTTTTCAATATTTCATACTTGTGATTCATGAAGTAAATACTCTTGTATCTACTCAAATCGTCATTGAAGTAAGAACATAATGACATCCACTGCGTGCCTCAGCACCCATTGGACTGCATACATCTAAATGTATCACTTCCAACAAGTTACTATCTTGTTTCATCTCAATGAAAACAAGGCCTTGCTCATGTGGTGTGATTTGCTTGTCACTAGTGACTCAAAATAAAGTGAGTATAAAGATCCATCAGCATGGAGCCTCTTCATGCAATTTATACCAACATGACTCAAGCGGCAGTGCCACAAGTAAGTGGTACTATCATCATTACCTCGTATCATTTGGCACCAATATCATGAACATGTGTAACACTACAATCGAGATTCAATAAACCATTGAAGGTGATTATTCAAGCAAATAGAGTAACCATTATTCTCTTTAAATGAATAATCGTATTGCAATAAACACGATCCAATCATGTTCATGCTTAACGCAAGCACCAAATAACAATTATTTAGGTTTAACACCAATCCCAATGGTAGAGGGAGCGTGCGACGTTTGATCATATCAACCTTGGAAACACTTCCAACACGTATCGTCACCTTGCCTTTAGCTAGCCTCCATTTATGTCGGAGCTTTCATTTCGTGTTACTAATCACTTAGCAACCGAACCGGTATCCAATACCCTCGTGCTACTAGGAGTACTAGTAAAGTAAACATCAACATCATGTATATCAAAAATACTTCTTTCGACTTTTGCCAGCCTTCTTCTCTACCAAGTATCTAGAGTTGCTCCGCCTCAGTGACTGTTCCCCTCATTACAGAAGCACTTAGTCTCGGGTTTGGGTTTAATCTTGGGTCTCTTCATTAGTGCAGCAATTGTTTTGCCGTTTCACGAAGTATCCCTTCTAGCCCTTGCCTTTCTTGAAACTTGGTGGTTTTACTAACCATCAACTATTGATGCTCCTTCTTTATTTCTACTTTCGCAGTGTCAAACATCACGAATTGCTCAAGGATCATTGTATCTATCCTTGATATGTTATAGTTCATCACGAAGCTCTCACAGCTTGGTGGCAGTGACTTGGGAGAACCATCACTATCTCATCTGGAAGATTAACTCCCACTTCATAATCTGAGCACACGCTCAACGATTGAGCTTTTCTCCCTTACTTTGTGGACCAAGAATCTTTTCAGAGGTCTCGTACCTCTTAACAAGGGCACAAGCATGAAATCACAATTTCATCTCTTTAGAACATCTCTTATGTTCCGTGACGTTTCAAAGCGTCTTCGGCGCCTTGCTTCTAAGCCATTAAGTATTTTGTACTGAACTATCGTGTAGTCATCAGAAACGTGTATGTCGGATGTTCACAACATCCACAGACGACGCTCGAGGTGCAGCACACCGAGTGGTGCATTAAGGACATAAGCCTTCTGCGCAGCAATGAGGACAATCCTCTGCAAAGTTTGCTACTATCAACTTTCAACTAAATTTTCTCTAGGAACATATAAAAGTAGTAGAGCTATAGCGCAAGCTACATCGTAATTCGCAAAGACCATTAGACTATGTTCATGACAATTAGTTCAATTAATCATATTACTTAAGAACTCCCACTCAAAAAAGTACATCTCTCTAGTCATTTGAGTGGTACATGATCCAAATCCACTATCTCAAGTCCGATCATCACGTGAGTCGAGAATAGTTTCAGTGGTAAGCATCTCTATGCCAATCATATCAACTATACGATTCATGCTCGACCTTTCGGTCTCATGTGTTCTGAGGCCATGTCTACACATGCTAGGCTCGTCAAGCTTAACCCGAGTGTTCCGCGTGTGCAACTGTTTTGCACCCGTTGTATGTGAACGTTGAGTCTCTCACACCCGATCATCACGTGGTGTCTCGAAACGAAGAACTGTCGCAACGGTGCACAGTCGGGGAGACCACAATTTCGTCTTGAAATTTTAGTGAGAGATCACCTCATAACGCTATCGTCGTTCTAAGAAAGATAAGATGCATAAAGGATTAACATCACATGCAATTCATAAGTGACATGATATGGCCATCATCATGTGCTTCTTGATCTCCATCACCAAAGCACCGGCACGATCTTCTTGTCACCGGCGTCACACCATCATCTCCATCATCATGATCTCCATCAACGTGTCGCCATGGGGGTTGTCGTGCTACTCATGCTATTACTACTAAAGCTACGTCCTAGCAATATAGTAAACACATCTGCAAGCACAAACGTTAGTATAAAGACAACCCTATGGCTCCTGCCGGTTGCCGTACCATCGACGTGCAAGTCGATATTAACTATTACAACATGATCATCTCATACATCCAATATATCACATCACATCGTTGGCCATATCACAACACAAGCATACCCTGCAAAAACAAGTTAGACATCCTCTAATTGTTGTTGCATGTTTTACGTGGTGACCATGGGTATCTAGTAGGATCGCATCTTACTTACGCAAACACCACAACGGAGATATATGAATTGCTATTTAACCTCATCCAAGGACCTTCTCGGTCAAATCCGATTCAACTAAAGTTGGAGAAACCGACACTCGCCGGTCATCTTTGAGCAACGGAGTTACTCGTAGCAATGAAACCAGTCTGTCGTAAGCGTACGAGTAATGTCGGTCCGAGCCGCTTCGATCCAACAATACCGCGGAATCAAGAAAAGACTAAGGAGGGCAGCAAAACGCACATCACCGCCAACAAAAACTTTTGTGTTCTACTCGAGATTACATCTACGGATGAACCTAGCTCTGATACCACTGTTGGGGAACGTCGCATGGGAAACAAAAAATTTCCTACGTGCACCAAGACCTATCATGGTGATGTCCATCTATGAGAGGGGATTTCCAATCTACGTACCCTTGTAGATCGCACAGCAGAAGTGTTTAAGAAATGCGGTTGATGTAGTGGAACGTCCTCAAGTCCCTCGATCCACCCCACGAACCATCCCACGAACCGTCCCGCGATCCGTCCCACGATCCGCTCCGATCTAGAGTCGAACGGACGACCCCTCCGCGTTCAGGACACGTACAGCTCGACGATGATCTCGGCCTTCTTGATCCAGCAAGCGAGACGGAGAGGTAGATGAGTTCTCCGGCAGCATGACAGCGTCTTAGCAGGGCTCCGCCCGAGCTCCGCAGAAACGCGATCTAGAGGAAAAACCGTGGAGGTATGTGGTCGGGCTGCCGTGGCAAAAGTTGTCTCAAATCAGCCCTAATACCTCAGTATATATAGGAGGGAGGGGGAGGTAAGAGGCAACCTCAAACCCTCAAGGTTTTGCCGAAATTGGAGGTGGATGAGTCCTACTCCAATCCTACTTGGAGTAGGATTCCACCTTCCCACTTGGAAACTCTTTCCACCTTGTGTTTTTTTTCTTCTCAAACCTTATGGGCCTTAGTGGGAACTTATTCCAGCCCACTAGGGGCTGGTTTATATCTTCCCATAGCCCATGAGACCCCTTGGGGCGTGACACCCCTCCCGATGGTCCCCGGCACCCCTCCCGGCACTCCCGGTACACTACCGATGAGCCCGAAACTTTTCCGGTGTCCAAAACAGGACTTCATATATATCAATCTTTACCTCCAGACCATTCCGGAGCTCCTCGTGACGTCCCGGATCTCATCTCGGACTCCGAACAACATTCGGTAACCAACCATATAACTCAAATACGCATAAAACAACGTTGAACCTTAAGTGTGCAGACCCTGTGGGTTCGAGAACTATGTAGACATGACCCGACTGACTCCTCGGTCAATATCCAATAGCGGGACCTGGATGCCCATATTGGATCCTACATATTCTACGAAGATCTTATCGTTTGAACCTCAGTGCCATGGATTCAGATAATCCCGTAAGTCATTCCCTTTGTCCTTCGGTATGTTACTTGCCCGAGATTCGATCGTCAGTATCCGCATACCTATTTCAATCTCGTTTACCGGCAAGTCTCTTTACTCGTTCCGTAATACAAGATCCCGCAACTTACACTAAGTCACATTGCTTGCAAGGCTTGTGTGTGATGTTGTATTACCGAGTGGGCCCCGAGATACCTCTCCGTCACACGGAGTGACAAATCCCAGTCTCGATCCATACTAACTCAACGAACACCTTCGGAGATACCTGTAGAGCATCTTTATAGTCACCGAGTTACGTTGCGACGTTTGATACACACAAAGCATTCCTCCGGTGTCAGTGAGTTATATGATCTCATGGTCATAGGAACAAATACTTGACACGCAGAAAACAGTAGCATCAAAATGACACGATCAATATGCTACGTCTATTAGTTTGGGTCTAGTCCATCACATGATTCTGCTAATGATGTGATCCCGTTATCAAGTGACAACACTTGCCTATGGTCAGGAAATCTTGACCATCTTTGATCAACGAGCTAGTCAACTAGAGGCTTACTGGGGATAGTGTTTTGTCTATGTATCCACACAAGTATTGTGTTTCCAATCAATACAATTATAGCATGGATAAAAAACGATTATCATGAACTAAGAAATATAATAATAACTAATTTATTATTGCCTCTAGGGCATATTTCCAACATATACATATAGTTCGCCATTGTTCATCAACTCAAATGAAAATTAGATGATATACATATAAAGTTCATCCATCGACATTGTTCAAATCCATCAATGCCAGCTTCCATGCATGTAGTATATCCAATCTGCAAAAATGTGAATAATAAAGTCAGAAGAAGAACAAAATATGATGTTTTTCACCTAATTATGTCATTTTTAGCGGAAAACAAGCTAAGAATATAATATTCATGAGCTAACCAAGGTTCTTATGCCATTTTTAGCTTATTATGGCATTTTGGAGCTAAATGGGTTTATTAAAGCAACGATAATATGAAAGAGGAGAAGCAAGAGGAGGAGGAGAAGAATAAGAAGAAATCAAGAAGGAGGAGAAGGACTAGAAGGTCCTTGGCCTTCTCCTCCAACTCCTCCTCCTCCTTCTCCTTCTTCTCTTCTTCTTCTTCTTCTTCTTCTTCTTCTTTCTTTTCATTTTGCCTATTTCTTCTCCTCTTCTCCTCTTGTTGGAGCTAAATTACCTAATTATGTCTTTTTGGAGCTAAATGGGTTAATTATGCCATTTTAGAGGAAAACTAGCTAAGTATATAATATTCATGAGCTAACCAAGGTTCTTATGCCATTTTGAGCTTATTATGGTATTTTGGAGCTAAATGGGCTAATTATGTCATAGTTGGCAAAATTAAATCAAGGATAATATGAAAGAGGAGAAGAAAGAGGAGGAGGAGGAGAAGAAGAGGAAATCACGAAGAAGGAGGAGAAGGAGGAGAAGGAGGAGGAGGAGAAGGACTAGAAGGTCCTTGGCCTTCTCCTTGTCCTCCTCCTCCTCCTCCTTCTCCTTCTTCTCTTCTTCTTCTTCTTGTTCTTCTTCTTTATTTTCATTTTGCCTATTTGTTCTCCTCTTGTTGGAGCTAAATTACCTAATTATGTATTTTTGGAGCTAAATGGGTTAATTATCCCATTTTAGAGGAAAACAAGCTAAGTATATAATATTCATGAGCTAACCAAGGTTCTTATGCCATTTTGAGCTTATTATGGTATTTTGGTGCTAAATGGGCTAATTATGTCATTGTTGGGGAAATTAATGCAAGGATAATATAAAAGAGGAGAAGAAAGAGGAGGAGGAGGAGAAGAAGAAAAAATGAAGAACAAGGAGGAGAAGGAGGAGAAGGAGGAGGAGGAGAAGGACTAGAAGGTCCTTGGCCTTGTCCTTCTCCTCCTCCTCCTCCTCCTTCTCCTTCTTCTCTTATTCTTCTTCTTCTTCTTCTTTCTTTTCATTTTGCCTATTTGTTCTCCTCTTGTTGGAGCTAAATTACCTAATTATGTATTTTTGGAGCTAAACGGGTTAATTATCCCATTTAGAGGAAAACAAGCTAAGTATATAATATTCATGAACTAACCAAGGTTCTTATGCCATTTTGAGCTTATTATGGTATTTTTGAGCTAAATGGGCCAATTATGTCATTGTTGGGGAAATTAAAGCAAGGATAATATGAAAGAGGAGAAGAAAGAGGAGGAGGAGGAGAAGAAGAAGAAATCAAGAACAAGGAGGACAAGGAGGTGAAGGAGGAGGAGGAGAAGGACTAGAAGGTCCTTGGCCTTCTCCTTCTCCTCCTCCTCCCCCTCCTTCTCGTTCTTCTCTTCTTCTTCTTCTTCTTCTTCTTTCTTTTCATTTTTCCTATTTCTTCTCCTCTTGTTGGAGCTAAATTACCTAACTATGTCTTTTTGGAGCAAAATGGGTTAATTATCCCATTTTAGAGGAAAACAAGCTAAGTATACAATATTCATGAGCTAACCAAGGTTCTTATGCCATTTTGAGCTTATTATGGTATTTTGGAGCTAAATGGGCTAATTATATCATTGCTGGGGAAATTAAAGCAAGGATAATATGAAAGAGGAGAAGAAAGAGGAGGAGGAGGAGAAGAAGACGAAATCAATAAGAAGGAGGAGAAGGAGGAGGAGGAGAAGGACTAGAAGGTCCTTGGCCTTCTCCTTCTCCTCCTCCTCCTGCTCCTTCTCCTTCTTCTCTTCTTCTTCTTCTTCTTCTTCTTCTTCTCCTTTCTTTTCTTTTTGCCTATTTCTTCTCCTCTTGTTGGAGCTAAATTACCTAATTATGTCTTTTTGGAGCTAAATGGGTTAATTATCCCATTTTAGAGGAAAACAAGCTAAGTATCTAATATTGATGAGCTAACCAAGGTTCCTATGCCATTTTGAGCTTATTATGGTATTTTGGAGCTAAATGGGCTAATTATGTCATTTTTGGGGAAATTAAAGCAAGGATAATATGAAAGTGGATAAGAAATAGGAGGAGGAGAAGAAGAAGAAGAAATCAAGAAGGAGGAGAAGGAGGAGAAGGAGGAGGAGGAGAAGGACTGGAAGGTCCTTGGCCTTCTCCTTGTCCTCCTCCTCCTCCTCCTTCTCCTTCTTCTCTTTTCTTCTTCTTCTTCTTCTTTCTTTTAAATTTGCATATTTCTTCTCCTCTTCTCCTCTTGTTGGAGCTAAATTACCTAATTATGTGTTTTTGGAGCTAAATGGGTTAATTATCCCATTTTAGAGAAAACAAGCTAAGTATATAATATTCATGAGCTAACCAAGGTTCTTATGCCATTTTGAGCTTATTATGGTATTTTGGAGCTAAATGGGCTAATTATGTCATTGTTGGGGAAATTAAAGCAAGGATAAGATGAAAGAGGAGAAGAAAGAGGAGGTGGAGGAGAAGAAGAAGAAGGAGGAGAAGGAGGAGGAGGAGAAGGACTAGAAGGTCCTTGGCCTTCTCCTTCTCCTCCTCCTCCTCCTCCTCCTTCTCCTTCTTCTCTTCTTCTTATTCTAATTCTTCTTCTTCTTTCTTTTCATTTTTCCTATTTCTTCTCCTCTTCTCCTCTTGTTGGAGCTCAATTACCTAATTATGTCTTTTTGGAGCTAAATGGGCTAATTATCCCATTTTAGAGGAAAACAAGCAAAGTATATAATATTCATGAGCTAACCAAGGTTCTTATGCCATTTTGAGCTTATTATGGTATTTTGGAGCTAAATGGGCTAATTATGTCATTGTTGGGGAAATTAAAGCAAGGATAATATGAAAGAGGAGAAGAAAGAGGAGGAGGAGGAGAAGAAGAAGAAATTAAGAAGAAGTAGGAGAAGGAGGAGAAGGAGGAGGAGGAGAAGTATTAGAAGGTCCTTGGCCTTCTCCTTCTCCTCCTCCTCCTCCTCCTTCTCCTTCTTCTCTTCTTCTTCTTCTTCTTCTTCATCTTCTTTCTTTTCATTTTTCCTATTTCTTCTCCTCTTCTCCTCTTGTTGGAGCTAAATTACCTAATTATGTCTTTTTGGAGCTAAATGGGCTAATTATCCCATTTTAGAGGAAAACAAGCTAAGTATATAGTATTCATGAGCTAACCAAGGTTCTTATGCCATTTTGAGCTTATTATGGTATTTTGGAGCTAAATGGGCTAATTATGTCATTGTTGGGGAAATTAAAGCAAGGATAATATGAAAGAGGAGAAGAAAGAGGAGGAGGAGGAGAAGACGAAGAAATCAAGAAGAAGGAGGAGAAGGAGGAGAAAGAGGAGGAGGAGAAGGACTAGAAAGTCCTTGGCCTTCTCCTCCTCCTCCTCCTCCTCCTTCTTCTCTTCTTCTTCTTCTTCTTCTTCTTTCTTTTCATTTTTCCTATTTCTTCTCCTCTTCTCCTCTTGTTGGAGCTAAATTACCTAATTATGTCTTTTTGGAGCTAAATGGGCTAATTATCCCATTTTAGAGAAAAACAAGCTAAGTATATAATATTCATGAGCTAACCAAGGTTCTTATGCCATTTTGAGCTTATTATGGTATTTCGGAGCTAAATGGGCTAATTATATTATTGTTGGGGAAATTAAAGCAAGGATAATATGAAAGAGGAGAAGAAAGTGGAGGAGGAGGAGAAGAAGAAGAAATTAAAAAGAAGTAGGAGAATGAGGAGAAGGAGGAGGAGGAGAAGTACTAGAAGGTCCTTGGCCTTCTCCTTCTCCTCCCCCTCCTCCTCCTTCTCCTTCGTCTCTTCTTCTTCTTCTTCTTCTTCTTCTTCTTCTTCTTCTTTCTTTTCATTTTTCCTATTTCTTCTCCTCTTCTCCTCTTGTTGGAGCTAAATTACCTAATTATGTCTTTTTGGAGCTAAATGGGCTAATTATCCCATTTTAGAGGAAAACAAGCTAGGTATATAATATTCATGAGCTAACCAAGGTTCTTATGCCATTTTGAGCATATTATGGTATTTTGGAGCTAAATGGGCTAATTATGTCATTGCTGGGGAAATTAAAGCAAGGATAATATGAAATAGGAGAAGAAAGAGGAGGAGGAGGAGAAGAAGAAGGAGGAGAAGGAGGAGGAGGAGAAGTACTAGAAGGTCCTTGGCCTTCTCCTTCTCCTCCTCCTCCTCCTTCTCCTTCTTCTCTTCTTCTTCTTCTAATTCTTCTTCTTCTTTCTTTTCATTTTTCCTATTTCTTCTCCTCTTCTCCTCTTGTTGGAGCTCAGTTACCTAATTATGTCTTTTTGGAGCTAAATGGGCTAATTATCCCATTTTAGAGGAAAACAAGCTAAGTATATAATATTCATGAGCTAACCAAGGTTCTTATGCCATTTTGAGCTTATTATGGTATTTTGGAGCTAAATGGGCTAATTATGTCATTGTTGGGGAAATTAAAGCAAGGATAATATGAAATAGGAGAAGAAAGAGGAGGAGGAGAAGAAGAAGAAGAAGGAGGAGAAGGAGGAGGAGCAGAAGGACTAGAAGGTCCTTGGCCTTCTCCTTCTCCTCCTCCTCCTCCTCCTTCTCCTTCTTCTCTTCTTCTTATTCTAATTCTTCTTCTTCTTTCTTTTCATTTTTCCTATTTCTTCTCCTCTTCTCCTCTTGCTGGAGCTCAATTACCTAATTATGTCTTTTTGGAGCTAAATGGGCAAATTATCCCATTTTAGAGGAAAACAAGCTAAGTATATAATATTCATGAGCTAACCAAGGTTCTAATGCCATTTTGAGCTTATTATGGTATTTTGGTGCTAAATGGGCTAATTATGTCATTGTTGGGGAAATTAATGCAAGGATAATATGAAAGAGGAGAAGAAATAGGAGGAGGAGGAGAAGAAGAAAAAATCAAGAACAAGGAGGAGAAGGAGGAGAAGGAGAAGGAGGAGAAGGACTAGAAGGTCCTTGGCCTTGTCCTTCTCCTCCTCCTCCTCCTCCTCCTTCTCCTTATTCTCTTATTCTTCTTCTTCTTCTTCTTTCTTTTCATTTTTCCTATTTTTTATCCTCTTGTTGGAGCTAAATTACCTAATTATGTATTTCTGGAGCTAAATGGGTTAATTATCCCATTTTAGAGGAAAACAAGCTAAGTATATAATATTCATGAACTAACCAAGGTTCTTATGCCATTTTGAGCTTATTATGGTATTTTTGAGCTAAATGGGCTAATTATGTCATTGTTTGGGAAATTAAAGCAAGGATAATATGAAAGAGGAGAAGAAAGAGGAGGAGGAGGAGAAGAAGAAGAAATCAAGAACAAGGAGGAGAAGGAGGAGAAGGAGGAGGAGGAGAAGGACTAGAAGGTCCTGGGCCTTCTCCTTCTCCTCCTCCTCCCCCTCCTTCTCCTTCTTCTCTTCTTCTTCTTCTTCTTCTTTCTTTTCATTTTTCCTATTTCTTCTCCTCTTGTTGGAGCTAAATTACCTAATTATGTCTTTTTGGAGCTAAATGGGTTAATTATCCCATTTTAGAGGAAAACAAGCTAAGTATATAATATTCATGAGCTAACCAAGGTTCTCATGCCATTTTGAGCTTATTATGGTATTTTGGAGCTAAATGGGCTAATTATATCATTGTTGGGGAAATTAAAGCAAGGATAATATGCAATAGGAGAAGAAAGAGGAGGAGGAGGAGAAGAAGACGAAATCAATAAGAAGGAGGAGAAGGAGGAGGAGGAGAAGGACTAGAAGGTCCTTGGCCTTCTCCTTCTCCTCCTCCTCCTGCTCCTTCTCCTTCTTCTCTTCTTCTTCTTCTTCTTCTCCTTTCTTTTCTTTTTGCCTATTTCTTCTCCTCTTGTTGGAGCTAAATTACCTAATTATGTCTTTTTGGAGCTAAATGGGTTAATTATCCCATTTTAGAGGAAAACAAGCTAAGTATATAATATTCATGAGCTAACCAAGGTTCTTATGCCATTTTGAGCTTATTATGGTATTTTGTAGCTAAATGGGCTAATTATGTCATTGTTGTGGAAATTAAAGCAAGGATAATATGAAAGAGGATAAGAAAGAGGAGGAGAAGAAGAAGAATAAGAAATCAAGAAGAAGGAGGAGAAGGAGGAGAAGGACTAGAAGGTCCTTGGCCTTCTCCTTGTCCTCCTCCTCCTCCTTCTCCTTCTTCTCTTTTCTTCTTCTTCTACTTCTTTCTTTTAATTTTGCATATTTGTTCTCCTCTTCTCCTCTTGTTGGAGCTAAATTACCTAATTATGTGTTTTTGGAGCTAAATGGGTTAATTATCCCATTTTAGAGGAAAACAAGCTAAGTATATAATATTCATGATCTAACCAAGGTTCTTATGCCATTTTGAGCTTATTATGGTATTTTAGAGCTAAATGGGCTAATTATGTCATTGTTGGGGAAATTAATCCAAGGATATTATGAAAGAGGAGAAGAAAGAGGAGGAGGAGGAGAAGACGAAGAAATCAAGAAGAAGGAGGAGAAGGAGGAGAAAGAGGAGGAGGAGAAGGACTAGAAAGTCCTTGGCCTTCTCCTCCTCCTCCTCCTCCTCCTCCTTCTTCTATTCTTCTTCTTCTTCTTCTTATTTCTTTTCATTTTTCCTATTTCTTATCCTCTTCTCCTCTTGTTGGAGCTAAATTACCTAATTATGTATTTTTGGAGCTAAATGGGCTAATTATCCCATTTTAGAGGAAAACAAGCTAAGTATATAATATTCATGAGCTAACCAAGGTTCTTATGCCATTTTGAGCTTATTATGGTATTTTGGAGCTAAATGGGCTAATTATGTCATTGTTGGGGAAATTAAAGCAAGGGTAATATGAAAGAGGAGAAGAAAGAGGAGGAGGAGGAGAAGAAGAAGAAATTAAGAAGAAGTAGGAGAAGGAGGAGAAGGAGGAGGAGGAGAAGTACTAGAAGGTCCTTGGCCTTCTCCTTCTCCTCCTCCTCCTCCTCCTTCTCCTTCTTCTCTTCTTCTTCTTCTTCTTCTTCTTTCTTTTCATTTTTCCTATTTCTTCTCCTCTTCTCCTCTTGTTGGAGCTAAATTACCTAATTATGTCTTTTTGGATCTAAATGGGCTAATTATCCCATTTTAGAGGAAAACAAGCTAGGTATATAATATTCATGAGCTAACCAAGGTTCTTATGCCATTTTGAGCTTATTATGGTATTTTGGAGCTAAATGGGCTAATTATGTCATTGTTGGGGAAATTAAAGCAAGGATAATATGAAATAGGAGAAGAAAGAGGAGGAGGAGGAGGAGAAGAAGAAATTAAGAAGAAGTAGGAGAAGGAGGAGAAGGAGGAGGAGGAGAAGTACTAGAAGGTCCTTGGCCTTCGCCTTCTCCTCCTCCTCCTCCTCCTTCTCCTTCTTCTCTTCTTCTTCTTCTTCTTCTTCTTCTTTCTTTTCATTTTTCCTATTTCTTCTCCTCTTCTCCTCTTGTTGGAGCTAAATTACCTAATTATGTCTTTTTGGAGCTAAATGGGCTAATTATCCCATTTTAGAGGAAAACAAGCTAAGTATATAATATTCATGAGCTAACCAAGGTTCTTATGCCATTTTGAGCTTATTATGGTATTTTGGAGCTAAATGGGCTAATTATGTCATTGTTGGGGAAATTAAAGCAAGGGTAATATCAAAGAGGAGAAGAAAGAGGAGGAGGAGGAGAAGAAGAAGAAATTAAGAAGAAGTAGGAGAAGGAGGAGAAGGAGGAGGAGGAGAAGTACTAGAAGGTCCTTGGCCTTCTCCTTCTCCTCCTCCTCCTCCTCCTTCTCCTTCTTCTCTTCTTCTTCTTCTTCTTCTTCTTCTTCTTCTTTCTATTCATTTTTCCTATTTCTTCTCCTCTTCTCCTCTTGTTGGAGCTAAATTACCTAATTATGTCTTTTTGGAGCTAAATGGGCTAATTATCCCATTTTAGAGGAAAACAAGCTAGCTATATAATATTCATGAGCTAACCAAGGTTCTTATGCAATTTTGAGCTTATTATGGTATTTTGGAGCTAAATGGGCTAATTATGTCATTGTTGGGGAAATTCAAGCAAGGATAATATGAAATAGAAGAAGAAAGAGGAGGAGGAGGAGAGGAAGAAGAAGGAGGAGAAGGAGGAGGAGGAGAAGTACTAGAAGGTCCTTGGCCTTCTCCTTCTCCTCCTCCTCCTCCTCCTTCTCCTTCTTCTCTTCTTCTTCTTCTTCTTCTTCTTCTTCTTTCTATTCATTTTTCCTATTTCTTCTCCTCTTCTCCTCTTGTTGGAGCTAAATTACCTAATTATGTCTTTTTGGAGCTAAATGGGCTAATTATCCCATTTTAGAGGAAAACAAGCTAGCTATATAATATTCATGAGCTAACCAAGGTTCTTATGCAATTTTGAGCTTATTATGGTATTTTGGAGCTAAATGGGCTAATTATGTCATTGTTGGGGAAATTCAAGCAAGGATAATATGAAATAGAAGAAGAAAGAGGAGGAGGAGGAGAGGAAGAAGAAGGAGGAGAAGCAGGAGGAGGAGAAGGACTAGAAGGTCCTTGGCCTTCTCCTTCTCCTCCTCCTCCTCCTCCTTCTTCTTCTTCTCTTCTTCTTATTCTAATTCTTCTTCTTCTTTCTTTTCATTTTCCTATTTCTTCTCCTCTTCTCCTCTTGTTGGAGCTCAATTACCTAATTATGTCTTTTTGGAGCTAAATGGGCTAATTATCCCATTTTAGAGGAAAACAAGCTAAGTATATTATATTCATGAGCTAACCAAGGTTCTTATGCCATTTTGAGCTTATTATGGTATTTTGGAGCTAAATGGGCTAATTATGTCATTGTTGGGGAAATTAAAGCAAGGATAATATGAAAGACGTGAAGAAAGAGGAGAAGGAGGAGAAGACGAAGAAATCAAGAAGAAGGAGGAGAACGAGGAGAACGAGGAGGAGGAGAAGGACTAGAAAGTCCTTGGCCTTCTCCTCCTCCTGCTCCTCCTCCTCCTCCTTCTTCTCTTCTTCTTCTTCTTCTTCTTCTTTCTTTTCATTTTTCCTATTTCTTCTCCTCTTCTCCTCTTGTTGAAGCTAAATTACCTAATTATGTCTTTTTGGAGCTAAATGGGCTAATTATCCCATTTTAGAGGAAAACAAGCTAAGTATATAATATTCATGAGGTAACCAAGGTTCTTATGCCATTTTGAGCTTATTATGGTATTTTGGAGCTAAATGGGCTAATTATGTCATTGTTGGGGCAATTAAAGCGAGGATAATATGAAAGAGGAGAAGAAAGAGGAGGAGGAGGAGAAGAAGAAGAAATTAAGAAGAAGTAGGAGAAGGAGGAGAAGGAGGAGGAGGAGAAGTACTAGAAGGTCATTGGCCTTCTCCTTCTCCTCCTCCTCCTCCTCCTTCTCCTTCTTCTCTTCTTCTTCTTCTTCTTCATCTTCTTTCTTTTCATTTTTCCTATTTCTTCTCCTCTTCTCCTCTTGTTGGAGCTAAATTACCTAATTATGTCTTTTTGGAGCTAAATGGGCTAATTATCCCATTTTAGAGGAAAACAAGCTAAGTATATAATATTCATGAGCTAACCAAGGTTCTTATGCCATTTTGAGCTTATTATGGTATTTTGGAGCTAAATGGGCTAATTATGTCATTGTTGGGGAAATTAAAGCAAGGGTAATATGAAAGAGGAGAAGAAAGAGGAGGAGGAGGAGAAGAAGAAGAAATTAAGAAGAAGTAGGAGAAGGAGGAGAAGGAGGAGGAGGAGAAGTACTAGAAGGTCCTTGGCCTTCTCCTTCTCCTCCTCCTCCTCCTCCTTCTCCTTCTTCTCTTCTTCTTCTTCTTCTTCTTCTTTCTTTTCATTTTTCCTATTTCTTCTCCTCTTCTCCTCTTGTTGGAGCTAAATTACCTAATTATGTCTTTTTGGATCTAAATGGGCTAATTATCCCATTTTAGAGGAAAACAAGCTAGGTATATAATATTCATGAGCTAACCAAGGTTCTTATGCCATTTTGAGCTTATTATGGTATTTTGGAGCTAAATGGGCTAATTATGTCATTGTTGGGGAAATTAAAGCAAGGATAATATGAAATAGGAGAAGAAAGAGGAGGAGGAGGAGAAGAAGAAGAAGGAGGAGGAGGAGGAGGAGGAGAAGGACTAGAAGGTCCTTGGCCTTCTCCTTCTCCACCTCCTCCTCCTACTTCTTCTTCTTCTCTTCTTCTTATTCTAATTCTTCTTCTTCTTTCTTTTCATTTTCCTATTTCTTCTCCTCTTCTCCTCTTGTTGGAGCTCAATTACCTAATTATGTCTTTTTGGAGCTAAATGGGTTAATTATCCCATTTTAGAGGAAAACAAGCAAAGTATATTATATTCATGAGCTAACCAAGGTTCTTATGCCATTTTGAGCATATTATGGTATTTTGGAGCTAAATGGGCTAATTATGTCATTGTTGGGGAAATTAAAGCAAGGATAATATGAAAGAGGAGAAGAAAGAGGAGGAGGAGGAGAAGACGAAGAAATCAAGAAGAAGGAGGAGAAGCAGGAGAACGAGGAGGAGGAGAAGGACTAGAAAGTCCTTGGCCTTCTCCTCCTCCTGCTCCTCCTCCTCCTCCTCCTTCTTCTCTTCTTCTTCTTCTTCTTCTTCTTTCTTTTCATTTTTCCTATTTCTTCTACTCTTCTCCTCTTGTTGAAGCTAAATTACCTAATTATGTCTTTTTGGAGCTAAATGGGCTAATTATCCCATTTTAGAGGAAAACAAGCTAAGTATATAATATTCATGAGGTAACCAAGGTTCTTATGCCATTTTGAGCTTATTATGGTATTTTGGAGCTAAATGGGCTAATTATGTCATTGTTGGGGCAATTAAAGCGAGGATAATATGAAAGAGGAGAAGAAAGAGGAGGAGGAGGAGGAGAAGAAGAAATTAAGAAGAAGTAGGAGAAGGAGGAGAAGGAGGAGGAGGAGAAGTACTAGAAGGTCCTTGGCCTTCTCCTTCTCCTCCTCCTCCTCCTCCTTCTCCTTCTTCTCTTCTTCTTCTTCTTCTTCTTCTTCTTTCTTTTCATTTTTCCTATTTCTTCTCCTCTTCTCCTCTTGTTGGAGCTAAATTACCTAATTATCTCTTTTTGGAGCTAAATGGGCTAATTATCCCATTTTAGAGGAAAACAAGCTAAGTATATAATATTCATGAGGTAACCAAGGTTCTTATGCCATTTTGAGCTTATTATGGTATCTTGGAGCTAAATGGGCTAATTATGTCATTGTTGGGGCAATTAAAGCGAGGATAATATGAAAGAGGAGAATAAAGAGGAGGAGGAGGAGGAGAAGAAGAAATTAAGAAGAAGTAGGAGAAGGAGGAGAAGGAGGAGGAGGAGAAGTACTAGAAGGTCCTGGGCCTTCTCCTTCTCCTCCTCCTCCTCCTCCTTCTCCTTCTCCTTCTTCTCTTCTTCTTCTTCTTCTTCTTCTTCTTCTTCTTTCTTTTCATTTTTCCTATTTCTTCTCCTCTTCTCCTCTTGTTGGAGCTAAATTACCTAATTATGTCTTTTTGGAGCTAAATGGGCTAATTATCCCATTTTAGAGGAAAACAAGCTAAGTATATAATATTCATGAGCTAACCAAGGTTCTTATGCCATTTTGAGCTTATTATGGTATTTTGGAGCTAAATGGGCTAATTATGTAATTGTTGGGGAAATTAAAGCAAGGGTAATATCAAAGAGGAGAAGAAAGAGGAGGAGGAGGAGAAGAAGAAGAAATTAAGAAGAAGTAGGAGAAGGAGGAGAAGGAGGAGGAGGAGAAGTACTAGAAGGTCCTTGGCCTTCTCCTTCTCCTCCTCCTCCTCCTCCTTCTCCTTCTTCTCTTCTTCTTCTTCTTCTTCTTCTTCTTCTTTCTATTCATTTTTCCTATTTCTTCTCCTCTTCTCCTCTTGTTGGAGCTAAATTACCTAATTATGTCTTTTTGGAGCTAAATGGGCTAATTATCCCATTTTAGAGGAAAACAAGCTAGCTATATAATATTCATGAGCTAACCAAGGTTCTTATGCAATTTTGAGCTTATTATGGTATTTTGGAGCTAAATGGGCTAATTATGTCATTGTTGGGGAAATTCAAGCAAGGATAATATGAAATAGAAGAAGAAAGAGGAGGAGGAGGAGAGGAAGAAGAAGGAGGAGAAGCAGGAGGAGGAGAAGGACTAGAAGGTCCTTGGCCTTCTCCTTCTCCTCCTCCTCCTCCTCCTTCTTCTTCTTCTCTTCTTCTTATTCTAATTCTTCTTCTTCTTTCTTTTCATTTTCCTATTTCTTCTCCTCTTCTCCTCTTGTTGGAGCTCAATTACCTAATTATGTCTTTTTGGAGCTAAATGGGCTAATTATCCCATTTTAGAGGAAAACAAGCTAAGTATATTATATTCATGAGCTAACCAAGGTTCTTATGCCATTTTGAGCTTATTATGGTATTTTGGAGCTAAATGGGCTAATTATGTCATTGTTGGGGAAATTAAAGCAAGGATAATATGAAAGACGTGAAGAAAGAGGAGGAGGAGGAGAAGACGAAGAAATCAAGAAGAAGGAGGAGAACGAGGAGAACGAGGAGGAGGAGAAGGACTAGAAAGTCCTTGGCCTTCTCCTCCTCCTGCTCCTCCTCCTCCTCCTTCTTCTCTTCTTCTTCTTCTTCTTCTTCTTTCTTTTCATTTTTCCTATTTCTTCTCCTCTTCTCCTCTTGTTGAAACTAAATTACCTAATTATGTCTTTTTGGAGCTAAATGGGCTAATTATCCCATTTTAGAGGAAAACAAGCTAAGTATATAATATTCATGAGGTAACCAAGGTTCTTATGCCATTTTGAGCTTATTATGGTATTTTGGAGCTAAATGGGCTAATTATGTCATTGTTGGGGCAATTAAAGCGAGGATAATATGAAAGAGGAGAAGAAAGAGGAGGAGGAGGAGAAGAAGAAGAAATTAAGAAGAAGTAGGAGAAGGAGGAGAAGGAGGAGGAGGAGAAGTACTAGAAGGTCATTGGCCTTCTCCTTCTCCTCCTCCTCCTCCTCCTTCTCCTTCTTCTCTTCTTCTTCTTCTTCTTCATCTTCTTTCTTTTCATTTTTCCTATTTCTTCTCCTCTTCTCCTCTTGTTGGAGCTAAATTACCTAATTATGTCTTTTTGGAGCTAAATGGGCTAATTATCCCATTTTAGAGGAAAACAGGCTAAGTATATAATATTCATGAGCTAACCAAGGTTCTTATGCCATTTTGAGCTTATTATGGTATTTTGGAGCTAAATGGGCTAATTATGTCATTGTTGGGGAAATTAAAGCAAGGGTAATATGAAAGAGGAGAAGAAAGAGGAGGAGGAGGAGAAGAAGAAGAAATTAAGAAGAAGTAGGAGAAGGAGGAGAAGGAGGAGGAGGAGAAGTACTAGAAGGTCCTTGGCCTTCTCCTTCTCCTCCTCCTCCTCCTCCTTCTCCTTCTTCTCTTCTTCTTCTTCTTCTTCTTCTTTCTTTTCATTTTTCCTATTTCTTCTCCTCTTCTCCTCTTGTTGGAGCTAAATTACCTAATTATGTCTTTTTGGAGCTAAATGGGCTAATTATCCCATTTTAGAGGAAAACAAGCTAGGTATATAATATTCATGAGCTAACCAAGGTTCTTATGCCATTTTGAGCTTATTATGGTATTTTGGAGCTAAATGGGCTAATTATGTCATTGTTGGGGAAATTAAAGCAACGATAATATGAAATAGGAGAAGAAAGAGGAGGAGGAGGAGACGAAGAAGAAGGAGGAGAAGGAGGAGGAGGAGAAGGACTAGAAGGTCCTTGGCCTTCTCCTTCTCCTGCTCCTCCTCCTCCTTCTTCTTCTTCTTTTCTTCTTATTCTAATTCTTCTTCTTCTTTCTTTTCATTTTCCTATTTCTTCTCCTCTTCTCCTCTTGTTGGAGCTCAATTACCTAATTATGTCTTTTTGGAGCTAAATGGGCTAATTATCCCATTTTAGAGGAAAACAAGCTAAGTATATTATATTCATGAGCTAACCAAGGTTCTTATGCCATTTTGAGCTCATTATGGTATTTTGGAGCTAAATGGGCTAATTATGTCATTGTTGGGGCAATTCAAGCGAGGATAATATGAAAGAGGAGAAGAAAGAGGAGGAGGAGGAGAAGAAGAAGAAATTAAGAAGAAGTAGGAGAAGGAGGAGAAGGAGGAGGAGGAGAAGTACTAGAAGGTCCTTGGCCTTCTCCTTCTCCTCCTCCTCCTCCTCCTTCTCCTTCTTCTCTTCTTCTTCTTCTTCTTCTTCTTCTTCGTCTTCTTTCTTTTCATTTTTCCTATTTCTTCTCCTCTTCTCCTCTTGTTGGAGCTAAATTACTTAATTATGTCTTTTTGGAGCTAAATGGGCTAATTATCCCATTTTAGAGGAAAACAAGCTAGGTATATAATATTCATGAGCTAACCAAGGTTCTTATGCCATTTTGAGCTTATTATGGTATTTTGGAGCTAAATGGGCTAATTATGTCATTGTTGGGGAAATTAAAGCAAGGATAATATGAAAGAGGAGAAGAAAGAGGAGGAGGAGAAGAAGAAGAAGAAATCGAGAAGGAGGAGAAGGAGGAGGAGGAGAAGGACTAGAAGGTCCTTGGCCTTCTCCTCCTCCTCCTCCTCCTTCTCCTTCTTCTCTTCTACTTCTTCTTCTTCTTCTTCTTCTTTCTTTTCATTTTTCCTATTTCATCTCCTCTTATCCTCTTGTTGGAGCTAAATTACCTAACTATGTCTTTTTGGAGCTAAATGGGCTAATTATCCCATTTTAGAGTAAAACAAGCTAAGTATATAATATTCATGAGCTAACCAAGGTTCTTATGCCATTTTGAGCTTATTATGGCATTTTGGAGCTAAATGGGCTAATTATGTCATTGTTGGGATAATTAAAGAAAGGATAATATGAAAGAGAAGAAGAAAGAGGAGGAGGAGGAGAAGAAGAAGAAATCAAGAAGAAGGAGGAGAAGGAGGAGGAGGAGAAGGACTAGAAGGTCCTTGGCCTTCTCCTCCTTCTCCTCCACCTCCTCCTCCTCCTCCTCCTCCTTCTCCTCGTTCTTATTCTTCTTCTTCTTTCTTTTCATTTTTCCTATTTCTTCTCCTCTTCTTGGAGCTAAATTACCTAATTATGTCTTTTTGGAGTTAAATGGGCTAATTATCTCATTTTAGAGGAAAACAAGCTAAGTATATAATATTCATGAGCTAACCAAGGTTCTTATGCCATTTTGAGGTTATTATGGCATTTTGGAGCTAAATGGGCTAATTATGTGTTTTTGGGGAAATTAAATCAAGGATAATATGAAAGAGGAGAAGAAAGAGGAGGAGGAGGAGAATAAGAAGAAATCAAGAAGGAGGAGAAGGACGAGAAGGAGGAGGAGGAGAAGGACTAGAAGGTCCTTGGCCTTCTCCTCCTTCTCGTCCTCCTCCTCCTCCTCCTTCTCCTTCTTCTCTTCTTCTTCTTCTTCTTCTTCTTCTTTCTTTTTATTTTTCCTATTTCTTCTCCTCTTCTCCTCTTCTTGGAGCTAAATTACCTAATTATGTCTTTTTGGAGCTAAATGGGCTAATTATCTCATTTTAGAGGAAAACAAGCTAAGTATATAATATTCATGAGCTAACCAAGGTTCTTATGCCATTTTGAGGTTATTATGGCATTTTGGAGCTAAATGGGCTAATTATGTCTTTTTGGGGAAATTAAAGCAAGGATAATATGAAAGAGGAGAAGAGAAACTTACCGTAGTGGTCATCAAGGAGGAGAAACACCACGGTTGCTCGCGACGGCTTCGTTTGGACACGGTTGCCCTGGAGAAGGGTCGTGCGATGCCGCTCGGGAGTTATTCTGCAGAAAATATATTTTGCAATGTCTCAGTTAGCATGATGACACTCAATTATTAATACTAGTTTATAATGAAACTCACCGTGCCAATCGAAGAGAAGACGGGCATCGGCGGAGGGACTTGACCGCTCTTCTCGCAAAGACCCTGAAGAGTGGGTCATATTAGTTAGTAATGAAACAGACATTACACACATGATTTGGCTAATGTGAAAAAAACATACCACAAAAAGATCGTACTGGGCCCGTTGACCCGCCTCATTCCGGGCCCTCTCCTCCTCAATCAATCCTGTCGTGGTCTGGTCCCTCTCATCAAGAGCAGCCTGAAGAGCAGCCTGGCTTGCCAATCTCTCTTTCTCAAGAGCAGCCTGGTTTGCCGCTCTCTCTTTCTGAAGAGCAGCCTGAAACACCATTCCTCGTTACCACATTAATGATCTATGGTGACACACATAATGAAATGGATGGAAGTGTTCTTAGTCCGTACAACTAACCTCGATGGCAAGTTCAACTGGCCGTGGACGACGCGTTATCTCAGGACAGGTGCTCGACCGGCACGCCTTGATCTCCGGAAGAGTGAGTGGACAACGTATTATCCCATCTCCAATGGCTATCGAGCCATGGGGCCTCCCGCCACAAGATATCATCACCAGCTCTAGATCCAAAGGTTCCTGGCTAGGGTTAAAGTCATCCCCTTTCGTAGCCTTCCCCGCGTCCCTGTATGCCACGAGCTTCTGGTGGGATGATATGTTGGTGAAGTTATTGGGATCATCCAGGTCAGACTCGGAGAATGCCTTCGCCTTCTTATACGAGGCAGTATGGGTCGTGCCATAAAGGTCGTACAAGTGTGGCATCTCCGTCTTATTGTGATGCGCCTAAAAGAGAGGAACAAAATATTAGCATCAAGAATGAATTGCATGAATCATGAAGCAAATCACATACCCAGTTTCGTCCAAACTGAAGTAAGTTGGCGCTGCCTTGATGATGTGGCACACCAACCATTTGGCTACGCCGATCCTTCGCATTCTCGTGGACGGCTCGCCAGCTGCCTGTGCACCACTCATCAACCAACGCCTCCCAACAATCCATCTTATCCGCACACCATCTCGGGGGCACCTATAAGTTATTAGAAAGAATTTTCAGTGCTACGCCTATGAATGAAATCAAGATAACTACGTAGAAGGACTTAAGAATAGGTAATTACCTTCATGTATTGCTCCTTCTTCAGAAACTTTCCGCGGCAATCCTTCTTCTGCTTCCTAATACCACGCGTGGCGTAGTAATCTCGAATAGCCTGCGGCCGAGCCTCGTGGCGCAAGTTCTGTAGTAACCGCCTACACTCGGCCTCGAGAACCCTGGCCGCCTCCTCCTCATATCCATCCTCACACCTATAGAAGGTCTGCAATCAAACGTGAAAACACCGATTAGTACAATAATTAGATATTGTTAATTTTAGATTCTGTAAAAGGACAATTTACCCAAAAGCTCTTGATCACCATCTCGGCCCTCGTGTGGCACAAGACACCATCTATAATCTCCTCCGGCGGGGCCTACGCAGCCTGGTAGTGCTCCCAGGAAAATCCTAGTGTAGGAACCTGACCCTCACCAGGCAACGTGACAAACGCCGGGAAATTTGTCCGCCAAAGCACACCAAGGATGGAGTTCGGCCTGCAGACCCCAAGAGGGTGTACCCGTCCCCTGCAGTATGATAAGGTCAACGCATTAGATATTTGAACAAACTTGAAGGCAAAAGCTAAAAAAAGAGTAAATATACTTACCTATCTCCTTCAGGTTTAATCACCGGCCTCTGCTCACGGGTAGCCGGCGCGATCGGGAGACGTGTACTACCACGCTTGTACACGGTGGCCCCGTCCACCTGCACATCACCCTCACTATCCGTAAGCTCATCCCCTCCATCCCCGCCCCCTAAGCCACCCGCACCCTCGGTCCAATCCAGCAACTTGGTACGAGGCTAGGTCTCCCATCCGGGCCTCTCCACGTCGGGTGAAGCCTCCGGAACCGTAGTCTCCTCTGGCTGCTCCTGGGCCGAATGCACCTCAACCCGAGGCTGCTCCTGGACTGGAGTCTCATGGGACGAATGACCGTCAACAACAGCCTCCTGGAACAGAGTCCCCGTAGCCTCCTCCGCAAACGGGTCGACCATACTAGTCCTATTCTTGGGTGAATGAGCTGGTGGTGGTGGCGAGGACGGCTCAACAGTCCTCCTGGATCTTCTGCGGCCACCACCTCTCCCTGTACCCTTCCCCTTCTTCCCTACCCGACCAGCACCTCTCCCAGTGGGCAATGCCGCCGACGAAGAAGAACCCACGGGTGGTGTCGGCAGACTGTCTGCCAAGGCTCTACGGAGAGATAGGGGTGGAAGGGAAGTACCACCCCTCGTGCGGGGCGCCTGGGAAGAACCCCTCGAGCGATCTGGACCAGCGCCCACCATCTTTCCACACCTGCCATGATAAAGATTAAAATAAATTAGTACAACATAAAAAAATTGAATAACTGACATGAATAATAAAGATTAAAAAATATATAATTTAAGTTGTGAATCTTACAAACTAATAATCATCATCAATAAGTGCATCATCATCGTCACTATCACGCATGTCTTCATGAATGACGTGCTCGTCGGGTTCAACGGCGTGAAGTTGTGGAAGGCCTTCCTTTAATCGTTGAAGCATTGACAGGTCATCCGCATCAGTAACCTCTATGAGTTCCAGGTCTTCTGGTTCCGGCTCAGGGCTGGAGTCGGATTCATTGTCGTTGTCTACTTCCATGTTCTTGGGTGAAGCACGGCGGTTCTTGAAACGTTTCATGGAAAGACGTGTTTCTTGGAAGAATTCTCCATCATATGTGTCTGAGTTAATGTGAGGTTCATAATCCTATTCATTTGGGAGAGGTGGTCTGACATGTGGCAGCACTTCATAAACAACATACCAACCTTCCAGATTCTTATTCGTTTGGCATGCCCACGGTAGATAGAAAACTTGGGTCGCCTGTTGAGCCGTAATATAGACATCGGGAACATATAAATGGGTGTTTGGATTGATTTTGACTAGTCCTATATGTTCATGAGTCCTTCTAGTATTTTTTGGCTGGAACCAATAACATTTGAAGACTACGACGTTCGGTGGGTTTTCACCATAGAATTGAAGTTCATAAATTGCTTCAACTCTTCCATAATACTCAATAACACCTTCGCCGATAGCAGAGACACCACAAATTGTAGATTTCCGGTCGGGCATAGATAGCTCTTTGCCAAAGGTACGAAAGATATACCCGTTGATGTTGTATTTCTCAAATGAACGAACCTTATAGTCAAAACCATTAGCGACTTGTCTCAATTCGACGTCCATAGACTCTGAATTAGCCTACAAGTTTAATACGAAACGGTTGTTGCATTAGCCGCAAGTTAGACCAAGAATGAAATGGTCCATTATTGATAATTACCGTTTGTTTGAACCAAGAGATGAAACCGGGATAGCCGCCTCCTGTCTTTGACAGAAGCTCATACTCTTCGACAGAATCATTTTCGATCACCGCTCCATCCGAGTATTTGAAGACGTAACGGCTATTTGAAATATCGGGGAATAAGAGCAGTTCAAATGAATTAGAAGTTACGGGAAAATGTGCCAAGAACTCACTCGATGTACGGCCGCACTTCTGTTAGGTTGTTGAAGATATACAACGAAATGTTCCTCCATTCTTCGACATCCAACGTTATTGGTTTCGAAGCACCGGCTCGTGCGAGCTTCCCTTTGAATAGGCTGAGGTTGGACCCACCTTTTTTAGGGTCTGCATCATTGTGCCAAGGCTTCGGATTATGCAAATGATGATTTTTGGCTTCGTACTGTGCTGTCACAAAGTTTGCCACCTCCTCAGTAATGAATGCCTCAGCCATCGATGCTTCAATTCTATGCTCATTTTTACATTTAGCTCGAAGGGTCTTCTGCATCCTCTCAGTTGCATAGCACCAACGATCTTGCACGGGCCCACCCAATCTTGCCTCGGTCGGTAGATGTAAAATCAAATGCTGCATTGGATTAAAGAAGCCCGGTGCAAAGATCTTCTCTAACTTGCACAACAACTCCGGTGCAAACTCCTCCATGTCTTCTACCACGCCAGGCGACAATTCTTTCGCACAAAGAACACGGAAGAAATAGCTCAGCTCCGCCAGTACTAGCCATTCATCCTCAGGAATAAAACCACGTAACATCACCGGCATTACCCGCTCTAGCGATATGTGCCAATCATGACTCCTGAGACCAAAGATTTTTATTTTTTCAAGACTCGCTCCCCTCTTTAGATTCGCTGCATACCCATCGGGGAACATCAAGTGCATTTTGACCCACAAGATAATTTCCCTCATAGCTGGCCTTCCAAGATTTAACCAGGCCTTTGGCTTCGACCACTTCTGCTTTCCTTTGCCTTCTCGCATGTTTTGTAACGGTCTATGACATAGTGTCTCTTGATCGACTCTAGCCTTAATATTATCCTTTGTCTTCCCATCTATGTCGAACAGTGTACCAAAAATAGCCTCTCCGATATTCTTTTCAGTGTTCATCATGTCGATATTGTGTGGAAGAAGGAGGTCTTTGAAGTAAGGCAGATCCCAGAAGCATGGCTTGTGAGTCCAGGCGTGTTTTGAATTATACCCCTTGAAATACCCTGGACGCTCTGGATCAGGCTCGAGGGCGTTTAACTAATCTAGGATCTGTTAGCCTCTGAACGCAGGTGGTGCCAAGTTATTGACAACTTTACCTTTCGTAAAGTTCTTCTTGTCTTTTCGGAACTGATGGTCAGGATCCAGGAACTATCTATGCAAGTCAAAGCAAGAATACTTCCGACCCTCCTGCAACCAATGAAACTGAAGAGCTGCATTGCATTGGGGGCACGGGAACCTTCCATGCACACACCATCCGAAGAATAGCGCATACGCTCGCAAGTCATGCATAGAGTACATGTAGCACACATGCATTTTGAAGTTTTCTTTTCAAGCGGCAACGTATGTCTTGACCCAATTATCCCAAGCTTCTTCCAATTCATCCTTAAGCGGTTGCAGGGACACATTCATATTCTTCCCCGGATAATTGGGCCCTGGAATTATCAACGTCAGAAATATGTTCTTTCTTTGCATAATGTGCCCGGGGGGGGGGGGAGATTGAGTGGAATGACAAATACAGGCCAACAACTGTATTGGGTTGCCGTCATGCCGAAGGGATTAAAACCATCTGTGGCGGCGCAGGCTCGAGGATTCCTTGGATCTGTCGCTTTATCCTGATGCAATCCATCGAAATGTTTCCACGCTTCCCCATCCGATGTGTGTACTATCATCTTATTCCCATCCGCATATAGTTCGGTTCTTTTGCCCAATTTGTGCCATGTCATCTGTCTGACTGTCTCTTCGACCATGAAAAGACGTTGATGTCTTGGTACGATTGGCATATACCAAAGAACACTAACTGTGATTTTGGTCTGCCTGTTCTCACCCGTACCGTTGTCTACCACAAGATACCTGCAAGACTCGCAATTGGGACAATAGTCCAAGTGTGCATACTCCTTCCTAAATAAGACACATCCTTTCTCACATGCATCTATCTTCTCATAGGGCATCTTAAGTACACGAAGTATTTTGTCCGAATCGTACAGGTTTGCAGGCATGACATGGCCTTTGGGTAGGAAACGTCCAAATAGTGTCATCATCGCGTCGTAGCATTCTCTTCCCAAGTTGAACTGAGCCTTCAGAGCCATTACTTGTGCAATTGCATCCAGCTGACAGAGCTCAGTGTGCTCATGGAGAGGACATTTTGAAGACTCCAACATTTCATAAAAGGCCTTTGCAGATTCCTCCATCTCATCTTCCGAATCCCGAGCATCATCAAAGTCTTGCACCATGTCTTCGATCCCGGTACCATGCTCGTCTGTGCGACGGCGGACCACCTCAGCTCTTGTGCGTTGTATAGACTCACCGTGAAATGTCCACACCGTATAATTAGGCTTAAAACCCCTCCTCTGCAGGTGTTTAATCATTACAGCCTCTGTCGTCTTTTTATAGTTGTCGCATCCAGGATAGGGGCAATAGTCTCTTTCCTGGCCATTTGCGAATGCGGCTTTCACAAATTCCTTTGTTTTTACAAACCATTCTTTCGTCATCTCTTTGTGACTAGGGTGACCGGTATACATCCACACACGATCACTCATCTTCCGTAGCTACTAGAGACAGAAGAAATATATTTATATATAATTTAGCATTTATATTCATCGGTTAATCAGGTTCGTCATTTTTATTACGTCCAGGCAACCTACACGCTAATAGGTAAAGATAGGTCCTAATCCCACCCGAGTATGTGTAGATTGGGTTCGTTTTCCCATGCTCTGCTCCGGATCCAACGCAAAATTTCCACAGCACCTCCCCGTTCTTCTCCTGATACACGTCTCCGCAATAAACAAAGAGGATGTGCATCCGGACAACAACAGGGAGACACTGACGAAATTCCGCATCGGATCCACAGCACAACATATGGGAAAACGAACCCAATCTACACATACTCGGGCTGTCCATGGATAATGTTGGACAACTCGAAAGGATGGCGGTTATAAATATGCAAAGACATGCATATTTATAGATGTCTCCCTTTCGAACGGGAGACGCATACTGGTCATGCATACTGATAAATTAATTGAATTACCTAAATCTAGAAAGTTTCATACGGAAACCGAGCCACGGTAAATGAAGGGGCGAGGAGGAGATGAAATTTGTACTGACCCACGAATGCAGGGGCGGAGCTCGTACAACGCATGGGCAGGTCTTCGCACACCAGACCTCACAGGGACGAGACAACTATCACATGTAAATCCACCCGATCAACACAAATATTCTAATTATGTCATTTTAGAGGAAAACAAGTTAAGAATATAATATTCATGATCTAACAAAGGTTTTTATGCCATTTTGTAGCTAAATGGGCTAATTATCTCATTGTTGGGGAAAATAAGGTCAGGAGAATAAGATAGAGGAGAAGAAAGAGGAGGAAGAGGAGAAGAAGAAGAAATCAAGAAGAAGGGGAAGGAGGAGGAGGAGAAGAAGGAGGAGGAGAAGGTATTCTTCTTCTCTTCTTTTCTTCTTCTTTTCTGCTTCTCCTTCTTATTTTTGTCTTCTCCTCCTCCTATTCTTCTTCTTCTTCTTCTTCTTCTTCTTCTTCTTCTTCTACTCCTCCTCCTCCTCTTATCCTCTTCTCCTCCTCCTCCTCTTCTTCTTCTTCCTATTCTTTCTATTAATCTAACTAACTAACTAACCTAACTAACCAAGCTAACTAAACCTATCGCTAAACCTAGATAGCACTAAACAGCAAAAAATTAACAAAAACATAATCTACCACTATAACAAAAACAGAATCTACCACTAAGTAACTAAAAAAGAATCTAGCTACCACTAAATACCAAACAATAAAAAATCAACTTCTTCTTCTTTTTTCTCTTCTTCTTCTTCTCCTTCTTATTTTTTTCTTATTATGTTCTTCTCTTCTTCTTCTCTTCTTCTTTACTTCTTCTCCTTCTTATTTTTTTCTTCTCTTCTTCTTCTTCTCCTTCTTATTTTTTTATTCTCCTCTTCTTCTTCTTCTTCTTCTTCTTCTTCTCCTCCTCCTCCTCCTACTCATCTTCTTCTTCTCCTCTTCTTGTCCTCCTCCTCCTCCTCTTCCCCTCTTCTCCTCCTCCACCTAACTAACCAAGCTAACTAACTAACCTAACTAAAACTACTAACCTAACTAAATCTACCACTAAAACTACTAACAATAACAACTACTAAAACTACTAAAAATAATAAAACTACTAAAAAATAATGCGGGTGGGGGTGGGGGTGGGGGTGTGGGGGCTCAACGGGAGGGGCGGCTGTGGAGGGGCCGGGGTGTTCGGGGTGGCGGGGCGGCCCCGGGGGCGCCAGGGGCGGCGGTGTGACGGTGGTGGGCCAGCGGTAGCGGGGGTGAGGTGGGGAGAGAGAGAGAGGGGCAGCGGCGGGGGCGACAGTGGTGGCGACAGGGGCGGCGGAGGGGCGACACGGGCGGCGACGCGACGGGGGCGGCAGCGCGACGGTGGCGGCGGCGGCCGTTACAGAGAGAGGGGCGCGCGGGGTGGGGAGAGAGAGAGGGGTGCGCGGGGTGACCGTTACAGAGAGAGAGAGGGACGGGGTGGGGGTGGGGAAGGAGCCGTTAACGGTGTTAGAGCATTGCCGTCTGCCGGTGGACGGCAAAGAGTCTAGACTCTTTGCCGTCTACCTCTGGACTCTTTGTCGTCCGCTAGCAGACGGCAAAGGTCCGACTCGAGTTTGACCTAGCCACCCCACGGTCAGGTGGGCCTATCTATATCTTTGTCGTCTGCCTCTGGACTCTTTGCCGTCCGCTAGCAGACGGCAAAGATGTGACAGATGGCAAAAAGACTTTATGCCATCAGCCTATGCTTTGCCGTCTGTTTTGCTGAAGCTGACGGCAAAGTCACTCTTTGCCATCAGCTAGCAGACGGCAAAGACTAGGCAGATGGCAAAAAACTGTTTTCCAGTAGTGATGTGCTCATACCGCATCTAATCGGGGGGCAGAGGTCCAAGTGCACGGGTACGACCTCCAATAGCAGGGCACTGAAGACCTAGTGGTAGATCCGTCCTGCACGGCTGGAGGATGAACGCAGGGGGGGTCCTCGCGTTGACCACTGGCTGCAGTTGTGTCAACGCATCGTAAAGACGGGTACGCGTGGCGTACAGCTCCACGGTCTGAGCTCAGAAGGCATGATCCAGTGCCTCAGTGTACTGCACCAGAACGTGTGGATCGTAGCAACACCTCATGTAGGGGGTACATATAGCAACGTAGGATCGGTCATTGCATTCCCGAACGCGAGCTGTGTAGACAGTGAGATCACATCCAGTCTCATCCCCAGCAGGAACATACGGGATGTATCAGAAGGCAGTCTCCTCGAGGAAAGTGTATGCTCCACGAAGGTGGGTGATAGCGATATAGGCCACATCATGGACGGCCATATCGATCGACAACCCAACACCATGGAAGGTGTGGAGCTCGTGGGTGGAGGTGTCCGTTTGAAGATGCGAACCTCAGCCTAGTACTTCTACTGGTTGAACTCGCGGAAGTCCTCGTACATAGTGTACTCGGGTACGAGCAATATCCTAGACTGGTCAAGAGGTCGACCAAAATGGCCGGGAGCCCAGTCGCATCGACGACCATAGTCAAGCGTACGCGCTGCCTTCCGGGATGCATCTGAAAGGGACACATCAAGGATGTCAAATGATAGCGTGCGAAATATTTAATTAGAAGTACATCAGTAGATAATCTAACTCTCCAGGTCGATGTGATTACGAGAACCTAAAAGAGAAGAGAGAGTAGAACCTAGAGTATAGAAAAGGAGTAAAAGATACTAATACCACCCGATTGAGATGTGGGCCAATAAGCCACACAACAATGTTAGTAAAGTTTTTCAAGTACTAGACTCAACTTCGGCCAAGGAGTTGGAAAGGGTGCTACCTACATGCATTCAGCTCTGATACCAACTTGTGACGCCCTCGATTTGATCGTACAATGATCATACACGCAAGTGCGTACGACCAAGCTCAAGGACTCATGGGAAGATATCACAACAAAAGTCTAGACACAAATAAAAACATACAAGCTTCATTTTACAAGCCAGGGGCCTCGAGGGCTAGAATACACAAGCTCGATAAACAAATGATTCAGTAGAAGCAACAAATATATGAGTACATACATGAAACATGATAATGCCTTAGAGAAGGCTAGCGCAAAAGATAAAGTGATCGAACGAGGCGAGGCCTCTTGCCTGGGAACCTCCTAACTACTCCTGGTCGTCAACGTCCTCCATGTAGTAGTAGGCACCGTTGGGGTAGCAGTTGTCATCAGCGGGATATGCCATCTCCTGGTCTGCATCATCTGGTCGCAGCAATGTTTCAACGGGAAAAGGGGGAGCAAAGCAACTATGAGTACTGATCCAAAGTACTCGAAGACTGACATAAGAACTATGCTAAGTATGCATCAGTATCAACGGGAAGGGGTTATATGTGGACTGGGCGCAGCAATGTGAGAATAGAGAGAGAAAGCCTAGTACTATTGAAGACTAAGATCTTCAGGGGTCTTGCAGCAATAGACAAGAGTAAAGCAAGTAACACGCTTAATAGTCATATTGTTGCAGCAATATTAATTAAAGTCACGCCCATAGATTCTCCCTCGACTCCCTGTGAGGAAGCAACCCCGGAGCAAACATTCGAGTTAAGTAACAATTATAGTTGTATAAGATCGGGGCACAACTCCAACTCGTCCTATTACCATGGAAACGGCTATCCGAGTAGTTAATTTTCATCCCTGCAGGGGTGCACCAAGTTTCCCGTCACGTTTGATAAACTCTGGCCGGACACACTTTCCTGGGTCATGCCCGGCCTCGGAACATCAAGACATCGCAGCCCCACCTAGGCTCAACAGAGAGGCCAACCCGTCGGTCTAAATCCTAAGCACGCTGGGGTCATGGGCCGATCACCCTTTGCGGTCCTGCACGATGCGAGGGCGGCCGATGTTAGTCCTGACACCTCTTATACTAGAACAATGCTTATCCGGGCCACTCGGGCGCGCGCCGCTCCATTGCTGCCGTCTGAAGAGCTTGGACTGATACTACGACGTTGAGAACCCATAACTCCTCGCACGTAGACGCTTAGTGCAAAAATGTCTCCGACCAATCCAGATCAAATACCCAAATCCTAAGCATTTTAATTAAATCATCAACACATCCACGTGGGAATCCACCCGCAACACATCATTCATGTTCCCAGTAGCACGGTCAAGTAACTGTGTTGTTGTAACATCATAGGGATGCGAGGTAGCACACTCGATGGATTCCGAATGATGTAACCGTCAAGGTGGTCAGGGAGGAATCACCCTCGGTGGACCATGCTAGAGGGGTTGTACGACAGAGTCGTTATCGCAGGAGGTGAACGAGTAATCACCCTCCGAGAACCACCACCAGTCAACTACACTACAATGCTAACATCGGAGTAAGTAACGTGGTGTCACCCTTGGTACTCGATAGTAGCTCTGCAGTGTCGTACAACTAAGGGGGTGTGAGTGTTGTGTCATGTCTTCGCTCGTCGATCAGTTGATCGAGACATGACGATAAAGCGGGGCAACTAGGCTAAGGCGGGTAAAGGGGATGAATGCTCCACCTATATTAAATAGTTTTAAGGTGTAGTGGAATATTGTAGCAGATTATCAAAAACAGGCTATGCATCAGGTATAGGAGTTAACTACAACAGTAGCAAAATTCTAATGCAAGCATGAGGGAGAAAGAATAAGTGATATAGGAATGATCAAGGGGGGTTTGCTTGCCATGTTGCTCTGTGGCAAACGGCTAGTCATTAGGTGGGTAGTCGTACCCGGCAGCAGCGTTAGTCTCGGGGTCTACCAAAGATAAGAGGGGCAAGAAACAATAAATATTAACAGAGATTGAACACTAAGCATGACATGGCAATATGCATGGCTAGGCATGCACTGACGCAGTATCATCCGTCATAGACGGCTTGGGAAAATATCAGATGATATTTCCCGAGTCTCTTGCTACAACCGGACAAGCGAAACAGATGGAAAAGGTCCATGTTCTCTATGCTAGGGACGCGTGATAAACGAACGGATATCGTATCCGGGTTAGTCTCGTTTTTCTGATCAACTTTCTTGTATATATTATTCTCATGTGACTTAAAGTTTATTTTATATTAATTTTTTAAGTTTTCTTAATATGCAAAAATTCAAACAGATTATTTAACTTCAATTAGCAGAATTATGACATCAGCATGATGTCATGCTGACATCAGCAGTGAACAGCTCACTTGACTCATCAACCCTCACGAGTGGGTCCCACATGTCATTAACATAGTTTTAATTAATTTTTAATTAACTTTTAGTCAATTTAATTAGTGGAGTGGGACCCACCTATCATACTCTACATAATTTAATTAATTAGCAGATTTAATTTATTTAGCTTAGGTTTTAATTAACCTAATTAATCATCCCAATTAATTACCCTACTTAATTACTTCAACTAAATTAGCTAGAACTAATTAGGGAGTTAACTAAGTCAACTAATTAATCCTTAATTAGTTACTTAAAAGAATAATTAATTAATCATTTAATTATTTTAATTATGATTTTTACTACATATATTTTTTTCTAATTCCTTTATCTAAAGCATTTTATAGGGGGAGTTCTGGGCCCCCTCTATCATTCATTGAAGGTTAGGGGGGTTAATCCCCCAAAACAACTAATTACAAGGGGGTTAATCCCCCCTGGTTTAACAAGGAAAAGTTCTGGGGGCAACCGGGGCGAGGCCATGTCCAGGGAGGCCACCGTTGGCCGTGTTGGTCGGTGGTAGTGGCACCGGCCAGCGGCAGCGGGGTCAAGGCGAGTGGCCGGCCTGGGGAGGCGGAGGTCACTTCAGAGAAATGGTAGGCCACGGGGCGAGGCGGCCGGAGCAGCGGCGGCCTAGGCCACAGAGGGTCCTCACCGGAGCGGCCGGGGCGAGACTGGCGTGGTGGCGCACAACTAGGGAGGCGGTGCGAGGCGTGCGAGGGGTGGGCAAGCCGGCTGTGGGGCGTACGGGGCCCAGTGGGGGAGAGGGGGGCCGCTGGAGCGTGGGGTGGCGCTGTGGTCGTCTGAGTGCGGCCGGAGGGGGAGGGGAAGAGTGGACAGGGAGAGCTCGGGGCTCACTTGCGCTGCATGGCGGCTAGTTCGGCGAGGCTCGGGGAAGCCGGTCGGGGAGGAGGCGGGGACGTGCGGTGGTGCGTCGGAGGAGGCCGACCGGAGGTGGCCGACGGCGGGACCCCGGGGGGGGGGGGCGGTGCGGCACCCAGCCCCAATTCGTCCTGGATCGGGAGGATAGGGAGGGGAGGGGGATGGATCGTGGGGGGTTGGTGGCTGCGGGGTGAGGGGAAGAGTGAGGTGAGGTGGGTGGATTTAGTGTTAGGGGGTTTAAATACCCCGAGTCCAGCCGGCCCCACTGAGGAGGCACGCCTTCCCCCCTTTTTTATTTTCTTTTTATGTTTTATTTTAGTTTCTATTTAATTTAGTTTTATTAAAATACATGAATAGTACCTAAAATAGTGTTTTAAATTAGCCAAGTGCCATAACAAATTTTGGAACTTAAATATTTAGTTTGCGTATTCCTACAATTTAAAAGCTTTAAAATAATTTCTTAAGTCACAGTTTTAAGTATTTATATGACCTCAAACACTTTATTAAAATGTGGTTTCTCCACCATAATTACCTATTAAATATTTGTCACAATTTGAACATTTGAGTTTGTAGGTTTGATAAAATTATTTATACCACCCATTAACTGAATTTTGAATTCCAATAGGAAACTGAAATGAGGTACGAAGATTAAGGTGATCACGCACTGTTTAGCAAAAAGATTAGGCATTGATCACAGTCATCACTGCAGCTTAATTACAATGATCACTGTAGCATAATCCGGGGATGTCAAGACATGTTACATTTATCTTGTTATCAAACAACTTGTCACCGCTAATTTAGTGCTTGCAGAAATTACCTTGCTGAAAACCACTTGTCATTTCCTTCCGCTCCTCGTTGGGTTCGACACTCTTACTTATCGAATGGACTACGATTGAACCTGCTATACTTGTGGGTCATCAAGACTCTTTTGTCGCGTTGTCGCCAGGGAGTGAAGCGCCTTTAATAAACGGAATTTGGTTAGGGAAAATTTATATTACGTGCTGAAATTTACTGTTACTTGTCACTATGGAAAGTAATCCATTAAGGGGTTTGTTTGGGGTATGTTCATCTAGACCAGAAACACCAAGAGTTGTCCCTCAACCCACTGAACCTACTGAAAATGTTTATTTTGAAATTCCTTCAGGTATGATAGAGAAACTGTTAGCTAATCCTTATGCAGGACATGGAACCGTACATCCTGATATGCACCTAATATATGTGGATGAAGTTTGTGGTTTTATCCAGACATGAAGTCAAGAAGAAGGTTTTCCCATTATCTTTGGGAGGAAAATCATTGACATGGTATAGGCTATGTGATGATACACGATCTTGGAACTGGAACCGATTGCAATTGGAGGTTCACCAAAAAATATATCCTATGCATCTTGTTCATCGTGATCGAAATTTTATCTATAACTTTTGGCCTCATGAAGGAGAAAGTATCACTCTAGCTTGGGGCAGTCTGAAGTCAATGTTATATTCATTCCCCAATCATCAGCTCCCGAGAGAAATTATTTTTTAGAATTTCTATGCTCGACTTTCTCGTAATGATGAAACTATGCTCGATACTTTGTGCTCTAGTTATTTTATGAAGACGACTATCGAATCCATGTGGGATCTTTTGGAAATAATTAAATGCAACTCTGATGATTGGGAGCTCGACGAAGGTAAAGAGTCAGGTATAAAACCAATGTGTGATTTTGTTTATCTTTTATGAATACTGATGCTTTCAATGATTTTAGCACTAAGTATGGACTTGACTGTGAGATAGTAGCCTCATTCTGCGAAGGGAAAATTACATTTGAGCCCTTAGTTGTGTCACATCCGTTTGTTTTTCCCCTAAACTCAACAAACCGTTAGTCTTACCCAGTCGCGTTTGCTGCACTTATGTTTTTTCCCTTCCGTCACAGCTCTGCCTGATCAGCGCTGTTTTACCATAACCGGCGGCCGTTTACGGACATTTTTGCCCCTGGCTGAGTCAGAAAAACTTAGAGAAACTCGACCACGTGGTCTAGGTACGGGCCATCCCGGTCTGGGTCAACTCCGGCGGTGGTTGGCTGAGGCCGTGGTCGGAGCACAGAGGTGACGCCAGGGAGGATAGGAGGCTGGCGGATGCACGACGACAACGGAGCCGACCAGATCCGGACACGGCTCACCGGATCTAGCTGGGGCAACATCGAGCAGTGAGCCAGCAGCTCGGGTCGACCTGGGAGGCGGCCACTCTGAGGGACGATGGCGAGGCGGGAGGGCTTGCGTGGTGGCGACAATTGGAGAGGTGCGATGCAGACGAGCGGAGGCTGCACGGGAAGCAGAACAGCGACGGGGTTGGCTTGGGGCGAGGTCAAAGCGAGGTGCGGTGGCGATGGAGCGCGCTGGAAACGGGGCAGAGCGGTGACATGGGCTGGAGCCTGGTGACGCTTGCGCGGCCGCATGCTGGGGAGCGGGGACGGGCGCACCGCGCCTGGGCTAGTCGCGCATGGGGCAAAAATCATGTCAGGGGCAAAAATGTCCATAAACGGCTGCCGGTTATGGCCAAACGGCGCTGACCAGGCGGAGCTGTGATGAAAGGGCAAAAACATAAGTGCAGCAAACGTGGTTGGGCAAGACTGAGGGTTTTTTGAATTTAGGGGCGAAACAAACGGGTGTGACGCAACTAAGGGCTCAAATGTAATTGTCCCTATTGTGAAACCTTTGCTTCTCATGTTGATCTCCCTAATGATAAATGGTTTAGATATCATCCACCTACTAAAGGAAAAAATTGAAGAACCAATTAGAGCTGAGGCTGAAACTATCATTTACAATGTTGACCCATGAAAGTGCATTACATCTACTAGAGGGTGTGAATAGGAGATTTTTAGAATTTCATCGCTGAGGAAATTCCTTTTGAAGAAATTCCTCACTGGTGAATAACTTGCAGCAGAAACATCAAAGGATCAGGAGTGCAAAGTAGTACTACAACAGTTTTCTCGATGAGGAATGTGAAAAATTGTTTGCACAGTACGCAGGCACAGAGTAAGCAGGTGAGGATTAACTAGCGTGAAGAATTTGAGGTTGAGGAAATTCACAGAAAGTATTCAGCAAATTCTTCAAGCAGAGACAATGAAAATGTTCAACATACAATATTGAGGAATTGAAAGAGTTGAAGAAATAGAACCCGTATCGCAGTGAAGATAGTGGTTGATGACCCAGTTCCAAGTGTTGTGACAGTCGTACGTCTGGTTTGGAGCGGCTTGGTATTGAAACCAAAAGACACGCAGTCCAGGGACACATAGTCCCTACCGTATTCTCCTTGAGCTAAGGACACACAGTCCTTGCCCAAACCTGGTCACCCGACAATCCACACTCGTGGTAAGTCTTCAGGGCAGACTTCCAAACCCTCACAAACTTGGTCACCCAATGTCACAGCCCAAGTTGCCTTGCTTGCCATTGCATTTTCATGCATGCATTCAAATTGCATTGAATCTGTAAATGGGAAGTGATCAAGCCCCAGTGAATTGAAATTTGAGAAAAAGGCAATAAAAATATTACCTTAAAATGAACCAGGAAAATGTTCCAAATATTTGAGAAAATAGTGACATGAAATAAATTTGTCAAACCAAAATTTTAGGTCACAGGAACATTTTGAAATGGATTTTTGATTTGATCAAATAACTCTTTGGAATGGAGTTATTTTGATTTTTATAAATTAAAAGTTTGAAAAATGTTGAAACTATTATGTGGCATTGGTTATTTTTATCACTGTCACATAACACTATTTTAGGGTTTTATAAATTGGTTAAACAATTTATTTAAAATCCAAAACCTAAATGTCAGAAAGAAATAAAACAAAATAGGGCAAATAGAGGGAAGACCTTACCTTGCGCTCACCTCCTCGCCCAGCCCACCAGGGGAGGGGGGGTCCCTATCGTCTCCCTCCTCCTGCCAGAAGGCATGGGAGAAGTTGGGCACGGCGGCAGACCCAGGAGCCACCTCCTGCTTTGCAGTTTCGCCTCCCCCTTGCTCTCTCTCGCCAGCGCGACGTCGAGCCCCTCCTTATCTCCTCCCCGCTCCATTCGCCTCTTCTCTTCCTCTGTTTCTTGCTCATCTCGCCACCATTTCCGATCTACTCGAGCTCGTCTCCAGAGCTTCTCCGGCCACCCCTCGCCCCCTGATCAGCTGACCAGCTCCGCCTCGACGAGCCTCTCCTCTTCGTCAACCTCCCCGAGCACCCAAGCCACCGCAGCGTTGCCATCACCACCTTCTTCCTCCTCCGGTCTCCAGAGCTCCCCGTTCGATTCGCCGGCGAGCGACCCTCTCCGGTCTTCCCGATGCCAAAAATGGAGCTGAAGTGAGCCCCTGCTCCTTTCCCCTCTCTCACCCGCGCGATAGCTTCCCCCTGAGCTCCTCCCCGACGAGCCCGACTTCCGGCCACCGCGCATGGTCGTCGCCGGTACCTTTTCCGGTCACCCTAGCTTCTCTTGATACCCCTACCAGATTGGGCGCTTCGCCAGTGTCCCGTAGCTGCAAACCGCGCTCGATTTGGACCCCTGTAGCGCGAATTAGCACAACTCCGGCGAGCCCTTCGCCGCGGCTCAGTCACCGTCGACCACTCTCCGGTAGTCGTCGACGTGGCAAGTCATTAGCGCCTAACCACATCTCCCACACCCAGTGACAGAGGGCCCCACACCTGGTCAAACCCCAATTAGGGGCTAGTCAGCGCGGGTTTAGCCTCTGGGTCACTAACCAGTGGGCCCCACTGGTCAGGTTTGACCTAGACCGGCTGGTTGACCTGCTGACGCAGGGATGACATCAGGCTGATGCAGTAATAGCTTTTTCTGATTTATTATAATTCCAGAAAATTGCTAAAACTTCTAAAAATCATAGAAAATAATATGTAAGTCCAATGAAAATAATTTATATATGAAAAATGATCAGAAAAATCCAAAGAATCTGATTATGGCATTTTCATGCTGGTTTGAGAAAGTTAACATCACCAAATAGGCAAAATGATGATTAGGGTAAATTTAATAAATAGTTTGGAGTTGGAATTTGATTCCTATTTGAATTCCACTTCAATTACTATGACCAAACAATGATCTAGGAAACTCAGCACCCCAATATGCCATCTTCATGCATGTTAAAACAAGTTTACCTGAGCATCAGGTCGAATCAATTAAAAGGGTATGTGGAAAAATACCTTGTTGAAGTGATTTTTGGACTCTATTTCAAATTCAGCTTCAACCTAAGAAATGGTAGCTAAATTGGCCCTTCCACATTTCATTTCCATTTCATGATCATGCATCATAGTGTTGCATTTTCGTGAAGTAATTGTTGTTCCTTTCTTGTTTGTCGGTGTTGTTCCCTCTCGGTAGACGATGGTTCCGACGATGTGATCGTTGACATTGATGAAGACTCATTGCTATCTTCAGACGTGTCAGACAAGCAAACCCCCTTGAGCATACCGATATAAACCCACTCTCTCGCTCATGATCTCTTTTATTGCATTAGGACAAACATGATTCAACTCTTACATGTTCTCGATAGTTGAACCCATTCCTCTGCATGACCTGATTTTGCCACAGTAAATAGTTGAAACCACTTAGCATGAATAGCAACTACTTGAGACTTCTTGTGCTTACTCATCCATGCTTGTTTACTGTGCCTGCTATGCTTAGAGTTGTGTCGGGTCTGATCCATCTGGGTGATGAATCATAATGGTGGTGTTCATGTTCTACCGTGTGAGAGTAAAGGTGTGAACCCGATTTGGTAAAGGTAGCGATGAGAGGTCATGTAGGAGTACATGGTGGGTTGTCTCATTGGGACCCTCCTTAAGAACTGAGTTATGTGTATGTTATCCAAGACAAGATACTACCATGCATTGGGCCCTGAAATATGACCCCGCTCGGCTTATTAGTTGCCTAAATCTCTGTCCAGGAGTTGCAATTAGTTTTTGGTGTTTGTAGGAAAAGTGTTGGTGGCCGTGTTTCACTCTGCCTGACGGGGTAGGCTTCTCTGCGGTAGATACATAGTGGCACGGTGTACCAAGTGGCACCCGGATGGTGGGCTTGGGAACCCTGCGCACATCGTTTGGTCCGTAGAGGAAACCTCGGCCGGACTTCCTTGCGGGTTCAGTCTCAAATAGGCGATAAACCTGGACTAGGATCTTGTGTGGTTAACGGTCATGGCCGACACCCACGCCAGTGCTTCCGCTTGAAGGTTGCTGAGATGCATGACGTGCATATGGTGCTAAGTGGTGAGAGCATGTGTGAAGAAGTATACCCCTGCAGGGTGAATCAATCTATTCGAATAGCCGCGTCCTCGGATATGGACTACTTGGAAACATTACGTGGTACATAGACAATTTAAATGGATACTCTAAAACATGCAAGAGAAGTGTGAGTGCTATGGAAGGCCTTCTCGTAGGGAGACGAGAGTGGATCCATAGTGAGGTATTGAATTGGTGAATATGTGGACTCGTGTGTGCTATCCCACTTCAAAGAAAGAACTTGTAGTCGTAGTATAGGTTAGCCAAGAGTCAAAGCTGGCTTGCTGCAATCAAACCCCCACAACCCTTTCATTGATACATGATGCATATGTAGATAGTTCTGATGTAAGACTTGCTGAGTACATTTGTACTCACGGTTGCTTTATTTATGTTTTTGCAGAGAAGTTTTAGACTCATTAAATGGTTCTACGCGATGTGTTCGATGTTGACCGAAATAGCTTGGGAATCCCAGACAAAGGTCTCGCTCCTTTGGTAAGGTCATTGTAGCTTTTCAGGCTCTTCTAGCCACTTTTAGTAGATGTCTGCACCCATACATTATTTTCTTCCGCTTGTTGTTTGTATGACTTGAGTGTCGGGTCACGAGACCCCTGTTTGTAATATCATACTATGTTGATTCTTATGAGTCTTTAATAAAAGCTTGAGTCATAGAGTTATGTTGTGATGCCATGTTGTATCTACACATATCGTGCATATTGTGTGTATGTTATGGAATGCATTATATGTGTGGGATTCGACACCTAGTTGTGATCCTTTAGCAGTACTCTTTACGGGGAAATGCCTCTTTGTGCTTCCATTGAGCCTTGGGAGCTTGCTACTTCTCCGGGCACATTGATTAACCGGCATGTATCCTTCTTTGCTGCTGTGTCTATCCCTTCGGGGAAATGGCATGCGGTGCAATGGAGTCCTTGTAGCTTGCTACGACTCGTCTACACATGTTGATGACCGACACCTGCTTTGTTGGGTTATGTATGCCTGTCCCTGTACGGATGTACCACTTCGGTTTATAACTAGCCATGTCGACCCGGGTTCTTTGTCGTTTGAATGCTAGCGACACATTCATATACGTGAGCCAAAAGACGCAAACGGTCTCGACCAAGATAAGGTGGCAGGCGTGTAGTTTACCGTGCGTGAGGCTGCAAAGTGATGTGATGTGTTACAGGTTGGGTTCTTATGATTCAGAATCGGGGTCCCGACACCCGACGATCCACAATTGACTGCTGGATTGCACTATACCATGACGCCTAATCGTCTGGAGGATGCACAATCCTCAAAGATAAAAGGCCTCAGTTCCACACAGGAACAAATTCTTCAGTGATGCTCAATCACTTGGTTTTGGGTTTGTGGTTTGGTGTTTGGGGTATTTCCTCACTGATGATTTACTCTCAAAGACTCTGAGGAATTTGGGTCCTCACAGATTTCTCGAATCTATGGTAAAATAGTAGATCAAACAGGGCAGTAAAATAGGATTTTAATTACCCTGTGTGGCGAGCACGAAGAACAGAGGTTCGGTTCGTGTCTGTTGCGCCCTAACTTAGCAGCAGAAGACGTCTACGGCAGCGGCGGATGTAGATGTTCCGCTGCCGACGTGAGTTCGGCGATGGAGAGGTCGAGGCAGTGAAGTTGTTCCTCACCGGCGACAAGATTGCTAATGGTGGCGCTAGGTTTGTGCTTGAGGCGGAGATAAGGAAGAAAGAACGAAGAGTTTTGACAGAGGGGAGTAAGGACCTATTTATAGCTCAGGTGAAAATAGTCCGGCTGAAATTTTGGATCGAACAGCCCATGCACATTCATCTCCGCACGACACGTGTAGCCTGAGTTTAAAGCGGTAGAGATCGTGCTTATCTGATCGTGGGAAGTGGGGTTCAGTTACTGTGTAACGATTTAAAATTCATTTCATTTTGAGGATTTCGTTGCAAAATCCTCAGCTGACAAGGACATAGTGAGGATTTTGAACAATGTTTCACGTAGAGCGCATATGAAGAATTGAACAGACTGGGTTGAGTATAGCATAGCGGGGAGTAAGTTTCGATCACATTCACTTAGATGAAATATCAGATGGAAGAGATAGCTATAAGTGAATGATGTTCAGGATTTTGAAATCTCAGTCTATATATATATATATATATATATATATATACATATATATATATATATATATATATATATATATATCTAGGCAAACGAAAATCATCAAGTGTTTTGAAGATTTTTAAAAACTTGAGGATTTTGTGATAAAGCATTAGGTTGATGAATTTCAACTTTGAAGGAAAAGCAGCTTGAAGATTTTCAAAGTTGGCTGGTGGCGTGACCCACCGTATAAGAATGATGATTACAGGTGCCGCGTACAATTGTCGTAGGGCCGTGAGAACCAGATTCTTCATTAATTTCCTCACACTAAGAGTGATATTCTTCATTGATTGCAGAAAATCGAGTCTTCGTGTGTTGCACATCTAAGTCATCAATTTTGCATAAGTGTTAGGATGTGTGCATGTTTTTACAAAACATTTGCAGACTCTAAGATATTTAGTTCACACCTCAACTTGCAAAACCTTTTCTCATCCAAGGGCTTAGTGAAAATATGTGCTAGTTGAACGTCAGTCTTCACAGGGTCGATGAGGATATTGCCCTTGAGGACATGGTCCCAAAGAAAATGATGACGAATCTGGATGTGCTTAGTCTTCGAATGTTGTACTGGGTTGTATGCACTCTTCATTGCACTCTCATTGTCACAGTAGAGAGGCACATTCTTCATGTTGATGTCGTAGTCCTTGAGGGTTTGCTTCATCCATAACAATTGAGCACAGCAGGATCCAACAAGAATGTACTCAGCTTCGGTAGTGGAGAGAGAAACACACTCTGCTTCTTTGAGGACCAGCAGACTAATGATCTTCCGAGGAAATGACAAGTTCCAGAAGTTGACTTGCGATCCAGACGGTCACCAGCATAGTGAGAATCAGAATATCCCACAAGATGAAGATTTGAGCCCTTGGGGTACCATAATCCTAGTGTTGGTGTGTGAGCTAAGTATCGAAGAATATGTTTCACAGCCTTATGGTGTTATTCCTTCGGGTTTGCTTGAACACGAGCACACAAATACAGTAAAGAGACAATCATTGAGCGATATACCTATTGATCGAATTCTTTACCATTTTCGTCAGTGCAGAGGTGGTCGTTGGTAGGCATGGGAGTCTCGGCGCTTTTGCATTCATGCATGTCGAATTTCCTCAGAACATCCTTGAGGTATTTCTCCTGTGATATGAAGATGCCATTGCGTTGTTAACGAATTTGAAGACCTAAGAAGAATTTAACCTCCCCCATCATAGACATGTGATCTTCTTCACTCATCATGTAAGCAAATTCATCACTATAACGTTTGTCAGTACAGCCAAATATGATGTCATCGACATATATTTGACACACAAATAGTTCATTGTCATAGGAGTTTGTGAAAAGAGTTGGATCGAGTGAACCAGGTTGGAAGCCTTTCTTCATGAGGAATTCCTTCAATGTATCATACCACGCGCGAGGGGCTTGCTTGAGGCCATAGAGTGCCTTTTTGAGTCTGAAGACTTTGTCTGGATTCATTGGATCCTCAAAACCGGGGGGTTCAGCAACATATACTTCTTCCTCAAGCTTACCATTGAGGAATGCACTTTTCACATCCATTGATATAAGGTAATGTTATGATGATTAGCATAAGCAAGGAGAATTCGAATAGCTTCAAGTCTAGCAATAGGTGCAAAAGTTTCATCGAAATCAATTCCTTCAACCTGTGTGTAGCCTTGGGCTACAAGTCGTGCCTTATTCCTCACCACTTGCCCATCCTCATCTTGCTTGTTTCGGAAAATCCACTTGGTGCAGATGATATTGTGCTTGCGAGGATTTGGTCGTTTGACAAGCTCCCACACATCATTTAGCTTGACTTGAAGAAGTTCATCTTGCATGGCTTGAATCCACTCAGGTTCCATGAAAGCCTGAGCAACTTTTCAAGGTTCTGTGATTGACACAAAGGAAGAATGCCCACAAAAGTTAACTAAGTGTAAAGCTTTTGAGCGAGTGAGAGGACCTGGCGCGTTGATGTCATCGAGGATTTTGTCAAGTTCTACTTCATTTGCGATCCTCGGATGAGCTGGTTGAGGATTTCGTCTGGGCTGAGAAATTTGTTCTGGAGCCATTTCCTAAGGAGCATCTTCTTGATTTTCATCAGTGCTGGGAGTGATTTCTTCAGCAATTTCCTCAGTAGGAACAATGTCTTCAGTAGCTTTGAGTTTGATTGCTTCCTCAGGAGACAATTTATCTGGATCAGGAGGCAATTGCTCTCTTTGTGAGCCATTAGTTTCATCGAACCCCACATCTATAGTTTCAACAACCTTGTTGTGATAGTTGTTGAAGACTCTGTAGGTGTACGAGTATTTTCCATAACCGGGCATGAAAACCTCATGTGCTTTAGGTGCAAACTTTGAGCTATGATGATGATCTCTAATCTAGCATTTTGCACCAAAGACTTTGAAATAACTTACATTGGGTTTCTTGTCAGTGAGGAGTTCATATGAAGTTTTCTTGAGGAATTTGTGAAGATATGACCTGTTGATGATATGGCAAGCAGTGTTGATTGCTTCAGGACAGAAGCGATGAGGAGTCTGATATTCTTCAAGCATGGTTTGTGCCATCTCAATGAGAGTCATGTTCTTTCTTTCGACGACGCCATTCTGTTGAGGAGTATAAGGAGCAGAAAATTCGTGAGTAATACCAAGTTCATCAAGATAATCATCAAGACCTGTGTTTTTGAATTCCGTCCCATTATCACTCATGATGTGTTTGATCTTGATGCTGAAGTTTGTCGAGGCCCTTGAGGAAAATTGTTTGAAGACTTCCTGCACTTCAGTTTTATACAGAATGATATGCACCCATGTATATCTAGAATAATCATCAGCTATGACAAAGTCATATAAAGATGCTGAATTTGTTAGAGTGGCATAATAAGTAGGTCCAAATAGATCTATGTGAAGCAATTCAAATGGATGAGTTGTAGTCATGATAGTCTTCGAGGGGTGTTTGGATCTGGTCATTTTTCCAGACTCATAAGCACCGCAGAGGTGATTCTTAAGGCATTTGAATAATACGATGCCAATGACATGCTTCTTCTTCGCCGACGTGTGCAAGTTCCTCATGCCTGCATGACCAAGTCTTCGATGCCATAGCCATCCTTCTGAGGTTTTTGCTAGTAAGCAAGTGGCTGGTTGAGGACCTGTAGAAAAATCAACAATGTACAAATCCCCTCTTCTAACACCTTCGAAGACTTTGGATCTGTCAGATTCCATGATGACAACACATCTATTTTTCCCAAAGATAACTACCATATCAAGATCACAAAGCATTGAGACTGACATGAGGTTAAACCCAAGGGATTCAACAAGCATCACTTTGTCCATGTGCGTGTCCTTGGAAATAGCCACTTTGCCAAGTCCCAATACCTTTCTTTTACCTTTGTCAGCATAAGTGATTTGCTTCAGTGGTGATGGAGTTAGTGGCATATTCATCAACAAGCTTTTGTCACTAGTCATGTGGTGTGTGCAGCCACTATCAAGAACCCACTTAGTACTCTTGGGTTTGTCATCCTGCAGATGAATTAGTACATCTTACCATCTCATATGCTTCAGACTTGAAGAATGTGATATCAATTTCATCAGATAGGAATTTCATCGTAAACAGTAATTTTGAGGACGTGTAAAATGTTATTATTTCATCAATGTTAGCTTGAATCCTATCAAGCATTTTCCTCAGGTCTCTAGCAAATTCTTCAGATGATGATTTTCATCTGGAGACCTGACCTAGAAAAGTGATTAGTTCAATTTATTCACCACCCACATTTGAAGGGGTGGTAAAGAGTTCATCATCCTGCGAGCACCATATCAGAAAGGGGCATTGAAGCTAATGCACTTCTCTTCACAGTAAGGGGGTTAGAGTACTCAAATGAATAGGCAGAGAATTTCTTTGAGGATTTATGAACATAATGATTTGAGGAGTAATGTTCATATTCATATCCCTTGTAATTTCCCTGAATATCAGAAGCATTAGCACGTGTACGAGCATAGTTTTGACGAGTTGAAGATTTTGATCCTATTGAAGAATTTGGTCCACCTGAGGAATTTTGTCTGAGGTTCAGATTCTTCATGGCTGGTGTCATGAGGACATTCACCTGATGATTTTCCAAATAGCTTTTGGGAATCGAGATTCTTCATGGGTGGTGTCATGGGTGGTCCATTCCTGCAATTAGTTCCAACATATCGAGGAATAGGATAATTCACATGCAAAGCCTGTTATATTGGATGGATCAACAGGAGGCCCTTTAGCAGCAATCCATGAGGTTTTGGGATACTGCTCAGGTTTCTAGTATGATCCATCAGCATTCAGTTTCCTTTCTAAGGCAATTCCTTCTTTCCTCGGGTTCCTGTTCAAAATCTTCTTTTTGAGCACATCGCAAAGGGTTTGATGCCTTTTGAGACTTTTGTACATGCTTGTCACATACAATTCCTTCAGCCCTGGATTTTCGTTAGTGACATTTGTGGTCTCCTCAAGTGAGGAATTTGATACCACAGGAGCAGTTGAAGAATTTGTAGCAACAGAAGCATTTGATGATTCTGGTGAAGAATTGGCAGTTTCACGTTAGATGCATTTAAGACATGGAGGAATGAATTCAACCTGAGCGGCACTGATCTGTTGAGCGAGTAATGAATCATTTTCCATTGGAAGATCATCATGAGACATCCTCAACTTCTCAAGATCAAGTTTCCTTTGAAGGAATTCATAGGAAAGTTTCTCATGATCAGCGAGGAGTGTTCCATGACGATCTTGAAGGTTATCAAATCTTGACTGAAGATTTTGCACATCTTCAGTGAGGATTTGGGTAAGATTCATTTCATCAATCAACACGTCATCGCTTCTGTCTAGCAGTTTCTTAAGCTTTTCAAGGGCAGATTGTTGTTTAGTTGCAATGTTGGCAAGTTTACCGTAACTGGGTTTTTTTATAATCATGAGGTTCAGAGTCACTTGAATCAGAGGAGGAAGTATCATTAGATACCTTTGAACCTTTTGCCATGAAGCAATAGGTAGGAGCGAAGTCATCAACATAGTCATCAGTGTACATGGCGTTGTTGTTTTCTTCAAGGTTGAAGATTGACTTGGTGACGAATGTGGTCGACAGTGCAAGACTAGCCACACTAGACTCAGAGTCTTCTTCAGAACCCCCGTCTTCATCACATTCCGTAGATTCTGCCCCAAAATCCATTTACTTGCCAATAAGTGCCCGAGCCTTTCTGAAACTAGTCTTCTTGTGAGATGAGGACTTTGAGGATGAGGCTTTTGAAGATTTCTTCTTTTTCTTCGAGTCATCAGAACTTTCATCCTTGTATTTCTTCTTCTTTGATTCCTTCACCCAATGAGGACAATCAGCAATATAGTGACCTGATTTCTTGCACTTGTGGCAGGCTCTTTTCTTGTAGTCCTTATATGAAGATTCTGATTTCCTCATATCTCTTCTTGAAGATTTACCAAACTGGCCACGTCTTGTAAACTTCTGGAATTTCCTCATGAGCATTGCAAGCTCTTGTCCAAGTTCTTCAGGATCACCAATGCTGCAATCTGAGTCTTCTTCTTCAGATAAGGAAATTGCTTTGGCCTTCAGTGCACGAGGTCTACAATAGCTTGGTCCATATAGATTTCTCTTTTCTTCCTGTTGGAATTCATGAGTATTGAGTCTTTCGAGTATATCAGCAGGATCCAGCATCTTGTAGTCTGGTCTTTCTTGAATCATCAGAATCAGTGTATCTAATGATGAATCCAAGGATCTTAGCAGTTTCTTCACAACTTCATGGTCAGTAATGTCTCGAGCTCCCAGTGCTTATAGTTCATTTGAGATGTCAGTGAGGCGATGAAAGGTATCTTCGCAGTTTTCATTGTGAAGCCTCTTGAAGCGATTGAAGAGATTGCGAAAACATCAACACGAGAGTCACGCTGAGTTGCTATTCCTTCATTGACTTTGGACAACCTTTCCCAGATTAGTTTTGCTCAGCCCAAAGCACTCACTCTGCCATACTGACCTTTGCTCAGATGGCCACAAATGATATTCTTCGCTTGAGAATCAAGTTGCTTGAATTTTTTCATGTCAGCGGCAGAGACAGTAGCAGTAATGGAGGGGACACCATGTTCCATAATATACCAGAGATCATTGTCAATAGCTTGTAGATGCATCTGCATCTTGGTCTTCCAGAAGGGGAAGTCATTTCCTTTGAAAGTAGGACATCCTGTAGTAACCTTGATCATGCCTGAAGTCGACATAACTAAAACTCCAGGTGGTTATACCAAAATCACACAGAACAAGGGAGCACCTTGCTCTGATACCAATTGAAAGTGTGTTATATCGACTAGAGGGGGGTGAATAGGAGATTTTTAGAATTTCATCACTAAGGAAATTCCTTTTGAGGAAATTCTTCATTGATGAATAACTTGCAGCGGAAACAACAAAGGATCAGGAGTTCAAAGTAGTAATACAACAGTTTTCTCGATGAGGAATATGAAAAACAGTTTGCACAGTACGCACGCACGGAGTAAGCATGTGAGGATTTCTGCCTCTTGATCTTGCGTTGGTGTTTCCCTTGAAGAGGAAAGGGTGATGCACCACAGGAGCAGTAAGTATTACCCTCAGTTTTGGGAAACAAGGAATCAATCTAGTAGGAGAATCGCGCCAAGTGTCAAGAGTACTTGCGCAAACACAAACAAGCTTGCACCCAACAGTATAAAGGGGTTGTCAATCCGTTCAAGATTGTTTGCAAAGTGAGATCTGAAGGCGGAAAGTGCAATGAAGTAAAAGAGTAAGGCTGAAAATATGAAGTGAAGTAGACCCGGGGGCCATAGTGTTCACTAGAGGCTTCTCTCAAAATAGCAAATATTACGGTGGGTGAACAAATTACTATCGAGCAATTGATAGAACCGCGCAAAGTCATGATGATATCTAAGGCAATGATCATACATATAGGCATCACGTCCGAGACAAGTAGACCGATACTTTCTGCATCTACTACTATTACTCCACACATCGACCGCTATCTAGCATGCATCTAGTGTATTGAGTTCATGACGAACAGAGTAACGCCTTAAGCAAGATGACGTGACGTAGAGGGATAAACTCAAACCAATGATGTAAACCCCATCTTTTTACCCTTGATGAAAACAACATGATGCGTGCCTCGCTACTCCTTCTGTAATTGGGTGAGGTCCCTGCACGGTATGAACCCAAAACCAAGCACTTCTCCCATTGCAAGAATCATAGATCAAGTTGGCCAAACAAAACCCACAACTCGAAGAATCATAGATCAAGCACTTCTCCCATTACAAGGATATGAAATCACACATATAAAAGATTAGAAGAAACTCAAATAAGATTCATAGATAATCTGATCATAAATCCACAATTCATCGGATCTCGACAAACACACCGCAAAAGAAGATTACATCGGATAGATCTCCATGAAGATCATGGAGAACTTTGTATTGAAGATCCAAGAGAGAGAAGAAGCCATCTAGCTACTAGCTATGGACCCGAAGGTCTATGGTGAACTACTCACGCATCATCGGAGAGGCCATGGTGTTGATGAAGAAGCCTTCCGTATCCGAACCCCCCTCCGGCAGGGCACCAGAACGTGCCCTAGATGGGATCTTGCGGTGACAGAAACTTGCGGCGGCAGAAAACTATTTTTGTGGATCTCTTGCGCAGTTTTGGATTTTTCAGGAATTTATAGGCCGAAGAGGTAGGGCAGACGAGCCATAGGGGGCCCACAAGCCTTCTAGGCGCGGGCCCCCTGGCCGCGCCTAGGGGGCTTGTGGCCTCCCCTGGTGGCCTATGCCCTTGGTTCTCACGTCTCGTGTATATCTTCTGTTCCAGAAAAAATCTTTTCGGAAGTTTTATTACGTTTGGACACTGTTTAAAATCCTCCTCTGAAAAGGGTCAAAAACACAGAAAAAACAGGAATTGGCACTTGGCACTGAGTTAATAATTTAGTCCCAAAAAGATATAAAAGGCATACAAAATATCCACAGTTTTGACAAGATAATAGCATGGAACCATCAAAAATTATAGATACGTTGCAGACGTATCAAGCATCCCCAAGCTTAACTCCTGCTCGTCCTTGAGTAGGGAAGTGATAAAGACTGATTTTTTGATGTGGAATGCTACCTAGCATAGTTGTCCTTTGTAACTTCTTTCATGTGACATGAATGTTCAGGTCCGTAAGATTCAAAACAATAGTTTTCTATTGACATGAAAACAATAATACTTCAAGCAAACTAGCAATGTAATCATGAATTTTCGAAATAACAAGGCCAAAGAAAGTTATCCCTAGAAAATCATATTGTAGCTACCGGACTCAAGACGAGTCAAGCCTCTGGTGTATCCGTACCATCCCAAGATCATGCTGGTACACACACAGTACATAATGTATATATTCAAGAGTTCAATCACACAGCTTTATTAATCGAAATATCACAATGAGTACTTTATTACAATAAAGGATTACAACAAAGTAGCTGAAGGCCAACTCATGAGATATCTAACGAAGACTAGCGGAAGCATCAGGTAGACGAGTCCATCCGACTCCAAGGGCATGTCGCTGAGCGTAGATCGTAGCCTCACTCCTGGTCGGAAAAGTACTCTGCAACATGATACGTTGCAGCCATGTAGGTCAGCATATTGAATATGCTGGCAAGTCATCAAAGAGAGGAGTAAAATAATAATCAACTACCTCTACATGCATATTTGTCCGGTGGGGCTATGAGTTTTGCATAAAGCTAGTTTTATCCTACAACAAGAGGGGTTGGAAGCAAAATATTACTACATTGTTTGTTGTTAACGAGATGGTTCTGCCAACCAATTCTCGTACCCGAATAGTTGTTAACACCCACATCATTATTAAGTTGTGTCGAGAGTTCAGGGGAAATTCAATGCCTTCGGCTCAAGTTGTCCATGACCGTGGACACGGCTAATCGATTAGGTTGGGCACTCTACAGAGTTTTGCACACGTTCCCCACAAGATTTGATCGCCTCCGGGTTTGTCCTTGCACTTCAGGGTGTTTGAAGACCGGATGATCAAAACATGGTCTTTCAACGGGTCCCTCTAAATCCTTGTCGGTGCCCATCCATTCCTACCGTTCTTCTACATCTGCTAGCACCGCCTGTCCAGAGTCGCCGCGTTGTCCAACCAAGCCAGAGCCCATAATGACTTGTGGCTGTGCAGGTAAGCCTTGAGTCTTGAAGTCTCCGTCCGTCTCTTCGAGCCTAGGTGAAGCTTTCCGCAGGATGACATGGCCTCTCCAGCATCCCGGGCATCCACTGGGTTCTCCAGGGAGCTGATCAACCGTCCTTCACCCAGAGTTGCATTGCGTCCGAGGTCTTGAAAATCTTGTCTTAACCGGTCTTGATTATTTATTCAATCTCGCATCACTCGTGATATACACTCAACCGAAAACCCGTCTACTCAAGCATAGCATTGAGAAATTGTCGTCCCGGGGCCAAGTATCGGGGTTGTTGTGTGCCTACCACATGATACTACAACTTATACTAAAGTTTCCAAGTACCTAGGCAGCATGCAATTGGGCAAAGAAAGGTGATCTACCATGCATCGAAAACATAGGTAAAATAACATGATCAAAATGACTTGCCTTGATGATAGTTGTCCTGCTCGAGCGCTTCTAAGTAACACGCTTCGCACTCCGGATGATCTACCGATACAAACAGAAAGCACACCATAAGCACTTCAATCATTCAACAAGTAAAAATAACATCACAAGTAGGGATTTGCTAAAGCCTAAGTAAAAGAATTCATCACGCGCCGGTATGGCAGAAACTTGTTTCTGTTGAAAACACTAGTAAAAATACTTGAAATTTTTTGAAACTTCTACCACAGTAATATTTAATCACTAGGAAGCAGTAGCAAAAAGAATCAACTCAAAATCATTTTTTAAACTCCTGGAATAAGCAAAACACGGTTTAAACTAAATCTGATCTAACTTATATTTGAAAATTTCAAACATAGACAATTTGTATGTTTTTAAAAACTACAGAAAAATTGGAGTCTACTGGAACAAGAATCAATATCATTGGACTGCGGGATCAAAAGTTGTGGTCAAAACAAAACAAAAACTTTTCTGTTTTTGCAAATAGGCAGAAAAAATAAAGCTAACTAGTAACTAACAGGGGGTACACGTGGCATGCTACGATAGGCTGCGGGTGATGTTTGTTGCAAGGTTAGAAGAAAACGGCCAAGGACTAGCAAACTCGCTGGCAAAATGAATAAGTGAATAAAAAACCGCCGGTTTTCTACTCTAAACTGAAGGGTTATCCTAGGATATAATCTAAACCCTACATCTAAGATCTAACGGCTACAACGAAGAAAAGAAAAAAGGAACAGAGGGGGAAGAGGGCTACCGTGGCTGGGGAGGCAGCTCCGGCGAGGTGGCGTCGCTGGCGAGGGTGAGGGGGCTCCGGGGGGCGATGGAGGAGGCGGGGCGGCGGTGATGGTGGTCCTCCTCCGAGGGGAGGCGTCGGGCCGAGCGGGGGCGGCTCGGGTGGTGCTCCCAGGGGGGCAGCCGAAGGTGCAGAGCTCGGCTCCGGCGGCGGTGCTGCAGAGGCTAGGGGCGGCGGCGCTTCGGCGAGGTTAGGGTGGGAACGGGGGTGGCCGGGGGTGGGGGTTCTTATAGGCCAGGAGGGGAGTGAAGGAAGGAAAGAAGAGAAGGAAATCGGGGAGGATCCCGATTCCTGGGAGGGCTCGGCTCGGGCAGTAGTTTTTGGAAAGAGGAAGAAGAAGATGGCCGACGGGAGGAGTGGCTCGGCCAGTGGGGTCCAGCGGGCAGAGAGAGAGGCGGGGAAAGAGAGGGGCGGTCGGCCGGCTATTAGGGGATTCGTCCCTGGCGGCGGGGGATTCGGCCCACGGCCTTATCATGCGCTCGGGGCGGCGCTAAAAGAAAAAAAAACCTTTCCTATTTTATAACTTTTCCGAATCAGAAAATAAAAGCGAATAAGGAGGAAGTAAATCAAAATATTAATATAGGGTATTATATACCAAAAAATCAGAAAAATATCCTCTACCCGAATAACATTTTTCCAAAGCAAAAATAAAAACTTAAAAAAAATGTTTTTTTCAGAAATTCCCAAATTTGCTTTATTTCTTTTTGCAATTATTTTGGCAAATGATCCTTGGATTTTCTTGGCTCCAACATTTCAGAAATTTGCCCGCACTTTGGAGGGTCATTTTCCTCCGCTCTCTCTCTTGCGTGCAAGAGAGTATTTCTCCGGGCATTTCTCGTGCGAGGAAAAATGGAAATGCAAATCAAAAGACGAAAGAATTCCCGTGCTAATTTTAATTCAATCAATATGCATGGATGCTTAGCTACAATGTAAAACATTCCCAATTAGGAAAATTGGGATGTTACACATATCGTCTGGCTATGATCCATCATCCCCACAAAAGTAATTTAGATCATGCACAACCCCGGTATTGGCCAAGTAATTGTTTTCGCAATCTTACTTTCTCAAACCTTTTTCAACTCTCACGCAATACATGAGCGTGAGTCATGGATATAGCACTATGGTGGAATAGAGTGTGGTGGAGGTTGTGAGACAAAAAGGAGGAGATGGTCACATTGACTCGGCATATCAAAGGACTATGGAGATGCCCATTCATAGATATCAATGTGAATGAGTAGGGATTGTCATACAAAGGATGCACTAGAGCTATAAGTATGTGAAAGCTCATAAGGAGAACTAGTGGGTGTGCATCCAACTTGCTTGCTCACGAAGACCTAGGGCAATTTTGAGGAAGCCCATCATTGGAATATACAAGCCAAGTTATATAATAAACACTCCCACTAGTATATGGTGGTGACAAAATGAGAGGCTCTCAATCATGAAGAACATGGTGCTATTATGTAGCACAAGTGTGGAAAGAGATAGTAGCATTGTCCCTTCTCTCTTTTTCTCTCTCTTTTTTTGTTTGGGCTCTTTGGCCTCTTTCCATATCTCTCTCTTTTTTTGTAATTGTGGGAAACTTTGGCCTCTTTTTTTTATTTCCTCACATGGGACAATGCTCTAATAATGATGATCATCACACTTTTATTTACTCACAGCTCAAAGCTTAGAATGATGATGACTCTATAGGAAATGCCTCCGGCAGTGTACTGGGATGTGCAACGATCTAGCTTAGCGTATGATGTTGAAACATCTCGCTAGCTATCTTACAATCATTCAATGGAAATATGAGTGACGACACAAGTCATGGGATGGAACGGTGGGAGTTGCATGGCAATATATCTCGGAATGGCTATGAAAATGCCATAGTAGGTAGGTATAGTGGCTGTTTTGAGAAAGGCATATGGTGGGTTTGTGCACCGGTGAAAATTGCGCGGTAATAGAGAGGCTATCAATGGTGGAAGGTGAAAGTGCATCTATACCATGGACTCACAATAGTCATGAAGAACTCACATACTTGTTGCGAGAGTTTTTATTAGTAATCAAAACAAAGTGCTAAACACATACTCCTAGGGGGAGGGTTGGTAGGTGTAAACCATCGCGCGATCCCGAGCGCAACACAAAGGATGACAATCAATAGATCAATTATGCTCCCACTTTTTAACATAGCGGTTCACCATACGTGCATGTTACGGGAATCACTAACTTCAACACAAGTATTTCTAGATTCACAACACCCTACTAACATAACTCTTAATATTACGAAATCCACGTCTCAAAACTAATTGAGAGGAATCAAACTTCTCTTTCTACTCAATGCACATGAAGATGGAAGTTTTATTGTATCCTCTCTGGGTACCTATCACCTTTGGGACTAATTTCGTAGCACAAGCCAGGTGCCAAGTTATGCACCGCCGTGCTCTAAAAGATATAAGTGAAGCACATAGAGCAACATTGTCTAACTCAAAAGATATAAGTGAAGCAGAATGAGCATTTCACGATGAGTGTGTGTCTCTCTCAAAAGGTGTGAATCAAGGATGATTGTGACACAAAAAAATGAAAAGACTCCTACGATACAAGACGCTCCAAGCAAAACACATATCATGTGGTGAATAAAAATATACCTCCAAGTAATGTTACCGATGGATTGAAGACGAAAGAGGGGATGCCTTCCCGGGGCATCCCCAAGCTTAGGCTTTTTGGTGTCCTTGAATTTGGCTTGGGATGCCGTGGGCATCCCCAAGCTTGATCTCTTTCCACTCTTTATCCCTTTGTCCATGAGAACATCTCCAAAAACTTTAATACTTCACAACACAAAACTTAAACAGAAACTTGTGATATCATTAGCAAAAGAAAACAAACTACCACCTTGTTAGGTGATGTAGCAATCTTGATTTCTATTTATATTGGTGTTAGATTACTGTATTCTCACTTTCACATGGCTAGTACCCCCTATACTATCCATAGTTTCATCAAAACAAGCAACCGACACAACAAAAAAGAATCTATCAAAAACAGACGAGTGTTAGCAATATGTATACTTCGTATACTTCTAGTACCTCAAAAATTCTGAACAATTACGACAGCCTGGGAAAAAGGCATATAAACCAGCAACAAAAAGAATAAGCTCAAAATCTCTTTTTGAAAAAAAATGACAAATAATTTCGTGAGCGAAAAGTTTCTGTCTTCTTACAGCAGGATCAAACAACCATCACCAAAACTAGTCATAAAGGTTTTCCTTGGCTCAAACACAAAAAGAAACACAAAAACACAATCATAACAGAATTATGATGGTGTGGACGCAACAAAATAGAAAGAAAAAGATAAATTCATTGGGTTGCCTCCCAACAAGCGCTATTGTTTAACGCCCTTAGCTAGGCATAAGGCGATAGAATCACGTATCGTCGTCTTTGGTGCTCAAACCATAAGTAGCCCTCATCATGGATTCATAAGGCAATCTTATTTTCTTTCTAGGAAAATGCTCCATGCCCTTCTTTAAAGGAAATTGAAATCCAATGTTCCCTTCCTTCATATCGATGATAGCACCAATAGTCCTTAGGAAAGATCTACCAAGAATGATAGGGCATGTAGGATAGCAATCAATATCAAGCACAATGAAATCCATGTGTACATAGTTCCTATTTGCAATAATAAGAACATCATTGATCCTTCCCATGGGTTTCTAGACCGTAGAATCCGCAAGATGCAAATTAGTAGAACACTCCTCAATCTCATTAAAGCCTAGAACATCACAAAAGACTTTGGAATCGCGGAAACACTAGCACCCAAATCACACAAAGCATTGCATTCATAGTTTTTGATTTTGATTTTGATAGTAGGTTCCCACTCATCGTGAAGCTTTCTAGGAATAGAAACTTCCAACTCAAGTTTCTCTTCTAGAGATTTTATCATAGCTTTGACGATATGAGCGGTAAAGGCCTTGTTTTGGCTATAAGTGTGTGGAGAGTTTAGCATGGATTGCATCAAGGAAATGCATTCAATCAAGGAGCAACTATCATAATTGAATTCCTTGAAATCCAAAGTAGTAGTTTCATTACTACTCAAAGTTTTGATTTCTTCTACTCCACACTTTCAATGCTTTTAGCATCAAGATAGATGGACTCCGAATCATTGGGGCGTTTTTCAACCAAGGTGGATTCATATCCAGCCACATCATCATTAGGTTTGTCACTAGCGAACAAAGATTCAATGGGAGTCACACCAAGCACTTTAAGATCTTCGTGATTCTTATCACGAGAACACGCCTTTTTAAGCCATTCATGCCTAGCACGAATTTGGGCGGTTCTTTGTTTGCTCTCACTCATGGAAACACACATAGCTTTCAAAGTTTCATCCATATTGATCTTGGGAGGAGCACATCTAACTTTCAAAGCATCAATATCACAAGACATTCTATCAACGCTCCTAGCCAAATCATCAATTTTGATTAGTTTTTCCTCTATGGACACATTGAAAATATTTTGCGAGTTGATGAACTCTTTGATATTACTCTCTAGATCAGAGGGTAATTTATTGTAATTTCCATGAGTATTGTTGTAGGAGTTGCCAAAGTTATTAGAGGGATTACTAGGAAAAGGCCCAGGAACATAGTTTCCTCTAAAAGCATTGTTGTTGCCAAAATTATTCCTACCAACAAAATTAACGTCCAAGCTCGCGTTGCTACTCTCAATCAAGGAAGACAAGGGCATATCATTAGGATCTAAATGAGCACCTTTACTAGCGACCAATTTCATTAACGCATCCATCTTAGCGCTCAACGAGTTAATTTCTTCTATAGCGTGAACCTTCTTACTAGTAGGTGACCTTTCGGTGTGCCACTGAGAGTAGTTTGTCATGATATTTTCTAGGAGTTTTGTGGCTTCTCCTAATGTGATTTCCATGAACGTTCCACCTGAGGCAGAGTCCAAGATATTTCTAGAAGCGAAATTCAAGTCAACGTAGAAGGTTTGTATAATCATCCAAAGACTCAAGCCATGAGCTGGACAATTTCTAATCATCAATTTCATTCTCTCCCAAGATTGTGCAACATGTTCATGATCAAGTTGCTTAAAATTCAGAGAGATGATCTTAGCCGGTGGAAAATACTTGGATATATAAGCATCTTTGCACTTGTTCCAAGAATCAATACTATTTTTGGGCAAAGACGAAAACTAAGTATTTTCTCGATCTCGCAACAAGAACGGAAAAAGCTTCAATTTAATCACATCATTATCCACATCTTTCTTGTTTTGCATATCGCAAAGCTCAATGAAGGTATTAAGATGGGATGCGACATCTTCACTAGTAAGGTCCGAGAATTGCTCCTTCATAACAAGATTCAGCAAATCAGCATTGATTCCGTATGATTCTCCACTAGTGGCAGGAGCAATCGGAGTACTAATAAATTCATTATTATTAGCATTCGAGAAGTCAAAAAGTTTGGTGTTTTCAGTCATGTTGACTTCAGCAAGCAAACAAGCACACAAGCGAACAGAAAGCAAGCGAGAGAAAAGGGCGAACGAAAAAGGCAAATATTTTTATAAATTTTTGTTTTTCGGAAGTCGGGCAGAGGAAAACGAGAGGCAAAAAAAGTAAATGCAAGAGATGAGTTTGCGACGCTTACTTGGATGAGTTCTTGACTTGATCCTCCCTGGCAACGGCGCTAGAAATCCTTCTGCTGCCTCTTGAGCTTGCGTTGGTTTTTCCCTTGAAGAGGAAAGGGTGATGCAGCACAGGAGCAGTAAGTATTTCCCTCAGTTTTGAGAACCAAGGTATCAATCCAGTAGGAGAATCGCGCCAAGTGTCCAGAGTACCTGCGCAAACACAAACGAGCTTGCACCCAACACTATAAAGGGGTTGTCAATCCCTTCAAGATTGATTGCAAAGTGAGATCTGAAGGCGGAAAGTGCAACGAAGTAAAAGAGTAAGGCTGAAAATATGAAGTGAAGTAGACCCGGGGGCCATAGTGTTCACTAGAGGCTTCTCTCAAAATAGAAAATATTACGGTGGGTGAACAAATTACTGTCGAGCAATTGATAGAACCGCGCAAGGTCATGACGATATCTAAGGCAATGATCATACATATAGGCATCACGTCCGAGACAAGTAGACCGATACTTTATGCATCTACTACTTTTACCCCACATATCGACCGCTATCGAGCATGCATCTAGTGTATTGAGTTCATCACGAACAGAGTAACGCCTTAAGCAAGATGACATGATGTAGAGGGATAAACTCAAACCAATGATGTAAACCCCATCTTTTTACCCATGATGGCAATAACATGATGCGTGCCTCGCTACCCCTTCTATCACTAGGTGAGGTCACCACACGGTATGAACCCAAAACCAAGCACTTCTCCCATTGCAAGAATCATAGATCAAGTTGGCCAAACAAAACCCACAACTCGAAGAGAATTACAAGGATATGAAATCATGCATATAAGAGATCAGAAGAAACTCAAATAAGATTCATAGATAATCTGATCATAAATCCGCAATTCATTGGATCTCGACAAACACACCGCAAAATAAGATTACATCGGATAGATCTCCATGAAGATCATGGAGAACTATGTGTTGAAGATCCAAGAGAGAGAAGAAGCCATCTAGCTACTAGCTATGGACCCAAAGGTCTATGGTGAACTACTCACGCATCATCAGAGAGGCCATGGTGTTGATGACGAATCCCTCCGTATCCGAATCCCCCCTCCTGCAGGGCACCAGAACGTGCCCCAGATGGGATCTTGCGGAGACAGAAGCTTGCGGCGGCGGAAAAGTATTTTCGTGGATCTCTTGCGCAGTTTTGGATTTTTCAGGAATTTATAGGAGGAAGAGGTAGGGCAGACGAGCCACAGGGGGCCCACAAGCCTGCTAGGCGTGGGCCCCCTGGCCGCGCCCAGGGGGCTTGTGGCCTCCCCTGGTGGCCTCTTCCTTGGTTCTCACGTCTCGTGCGTATCTTCTGATCCGAAAAAATCTTTTCGGAAGTCTTATTCCGTTTGGACACCATTTAAAATCCTCCTCTGAAAAGGGTCAAAAACACGGAAAAACAGGAACTGGCACATGGCACTGAGTTAATAAGTTAGTCCCAAAAAAGATATAAAAGGCATACAAAACATCCAAAGTTTTGACAAGATAATAGCATGGAACCATAAAAAATTATAGATACGTTGGAGATGTATCAAGGATTAACTAGCGTGAAGAATTTGAGGTTGAGGAAATTCAGAGAAAGTATTCAGCAAATCCTTCAAACAGATACAATGAAAATCTTTAACATACAATATTGAGGAATTGAAAGAGTTCAAGAAATAGAACCCGTATCGCAGTGAAGACAGTGGTTGATGACCCAGTTCCAACTGTTGTGACAGTCGTACGTCTGGTTTGGAGCAGCTTGGTGTTGAAACCAAAAGACACACAGTCCCTACCGTATTCTCCTTGAGCTAAGGACACACAGTCCTCGCCCAACACTCGTCGTAAGTCTTCACGGCAGACTTCCAAACCCTCACAAACTTGGTCACCCGATGATCTACAATTGACTGTTGGATTGCTCTAGACCATGATGCCTAACCGTCTAGAGGATGCACAGTCCTCAAAGGTAAAAGGCCTCAGTTCCACACAGGAAAAAATTGTTCAGTGATGCTCAATCACTTGGTTTTGGTTTTGTGGTTTGGTGTTTGGGGTATTTCCTCACTAATGATTTACTCTCAAAGACTCTGAGGAATTTGGGTTGCTCTCAATGACAAGTGTCAGTTTCTCGCGGAGCAGCCAACCAACTAATGGTTGTGGGGGGCAACTATTTATAGCCTCGGAGCATCCCGACATGAGTTGACATAAATGCCCTTAAGTATTATGACCGTTGGTGTGGATAAGTTCGGTGAGGTCGTGCAAATAGAGGTAACGGTTGGGACTCTCAACTGTGAGAGTCCTCATGTATCTCTTATTCCTCACTTGAGGCTTTTGGTAGGATTAGGCTTGGGTTGAGCATCATGAGGAAATTCATTCCGTAGTGTTACCTTGACCCCCTTTAACAGTACGGTGTTCCTATGACTCAAGAGTGAATAAAATGAAACAGAAAGAATAAATCTCCACGCTTCAAAGTCTCCGAACTGATTTTCTTCAGGACACACCGAATTCCTCATCTTCAATATCTTCATGAGGAATATCAATTTCATCGCAATTTCTTCGCGATCAAAGTCTTCAGCAAAAGACCAATTTCTTCAGCCGAAGGTATACATTTTTAGGGGTCAATATTCATCGTATAACTCAAACTCCTCAACGACTTATACATCATGTGTACACTCATGAACACATTAGATACTTAACCTATAAGTCTTCAAACCACAAAAACCACTAATGGCACTATATGCACTTACAATCTCCCCCTTTTTGGTGGTTGATGACAATTAGGTTAAGTTTTCAACGGGGATAAAAATATTAGGTGTAAATACTCAGTTGAGGAATTTTAAAGCAAGATACTGAGAGACTCCCCCTAAGGATGTGCATACTTTGAGGAATTTTATTTTCACAGCAAATGCACATTGATGATCTATATCATGAAGATCTCCCCTTATATCTTGTAAATCATGCATACATTTGACATATAATATAAGGAATTTTAAAATGCATGATGAGAAATGGTATCTGACGAAATTCAGCATGCGTGCATTGATATTTTGAGGAATAAGCATGCAAAGAAAAACGTTCAAAAGTGTCAGAGTACCATCGGGCTTAACTTACAACTCATTACATAAAACACTTCAGAAGAACCAAGAGTTTGTAACTTAATAAAGTTCATAAGCCCCAAAAAAATTCCCGCGTGAAGACTAACTCATATTTCTCCCCCTTTGTCATCAAGTGACGAAAAGGGACAAAATTGAGGACTAACACCCCATGAAGACTTTCACTTCTTGGCTGATGAAGAAGATGTGTGAGGATCCTTCGCGACGGGCTTCTTCCTTGGGACAGTGGCAGTGTCTTCTGGTTCTTCATCAGATTCTGCAGTGTAGAATGAAGAAAAGGAACTATCCTCAAGGTCTGGAACTCGACTTGGCTTGAATTTCTTCTTGGGAGGCCACGACCAGTCGAAGTCCCGAGTGAACTCCAATTCATCAAGTTCTTCTTGAGTCTTCAGATGATCTAGGGTGGCCCAGGTACGATCAAAAACCTCATGAATATAGTAGTGTTTTTTCTCCACTGCATTCCGAGTCTCGTTGAGGGTTTTCACAATGGCACTGAATTGACGTTTGACCCATTTGTGATTGCGATCGACCTTCTGATGAAGTCTGGGGAGTAGTTCTCTGTTAGTCATTATCCTTGGGTCAACAGGGCTAGGCGGCTCCTCAGTTTCGGTGTCATCCCATGAAGAATATGCTTCTGGTTTGCAAAACTGGCCATCAAGGGGTCGACTTCCTTCATTGATGACAGATTTTCCTTTTCCTTCAACAGGCTCAAAAGTCTTCTTGTTGACTCTGATAGGAGGCAGATATCCAATGTGATTGTTGAAATCAGCATGATAGTTGATGCCTGACTTGCATCTGATGAATCTCATGATACATGGAGCATAAATCTTCAAGTCGAAGGGTGACATAGCATTGTCAGTCAGAGTCCTCAGGAAGAAGTCGTGAAGGTTTATTGGTATGCCATGGATGATGTTGAAGGGGATATTCTTCATGATGCCTATGGCATCTTCTTCATCATCGTGGCCTTTGATTGGAGCGATGACACTACACAGGATCGTGTAGACAGTCCTCGGTTCATACTTCAAGTCTTGAACCAGAAAGGTCGTTCTTGGAGGTTGATCCTTGGCCAAAGGCTTCATGAGGACTTCCATCAGTTTGTTGGGAAACTCCCGTTCATCATACATCATCACAGCTTGTTCTGAGGGAATTGAAATTGGAAGCACTCGCAGCATCTTAGTGGCGGGAGCTTTGAAATGAGTGTGTTGAGTCATCTAGTCCAGCACCCAAGTGTTGATATCCTTCGGGTATCCAGAGATGTGCAAAGTAGCAAAAAATTGAAGAACTATATCACTATTCCAATCACTAATATCACTGCAGAGAGGCAGCAGTCCGGCTTCATGAAGAACATTTAGGACTCGGGCGAAGCAAGGAATTTCTTCCATCTCAACATGAGGAATATGCATGTGCTAAATTATTTTTTTTCTTCCACAGAGCACAGAGGCATAGTAGTTGAGTTGAGTCCTTGTACAAAACTTCTTGTGCCTCATGCGAAGCTTGTCATATGGATTGTCGCCGATGAAATACATTCGTTCTTCGTAGAACTCTTCCTTCTGTAACTTTGGCCTCTTTCAAAAAGGCTGATTTTGCTTTGGTTGAAGATTATGCTGCTTTTCTTGAGGAGATACTGTCATTACAGTCTCAGGTTGAGGATTTTTTCAGGTTGGGGATTTTCCTCAGGTTGAGGATTTTTCTCAGCTTCACGAGTTTGCTTGGTGGAGGAGGCAAAATCTTCAGCTGTTGCAGCTGATCCTTGAGCAACTTTATCAGATGTCTTGTGAGGAATGAAGGACTGAGGAATATCATCAATTTGAATTTCCTCATCTATGGTTTCTTTAGAATCAGCATCTTTCATCTCCTCATCAATCTGAATTTCCTCATCTTCTTCAGGAATGACATAATCAATTCCGAAGGGAATAAGTGAATATGATGGAGCTACCTTCAGAGGCATAGCATCCAGTGGAGCAGTTGAGGACTCAGTCTGAGCTATCTTTGGGCACTTGGCCTCTGATGATTCTGAGTTCTTTGAAGCTTTTCTTTTCTTTGCTTCTTTCTCAGCAGCCTTGGTTTTCTTTACGTCTGATGCAGGCGGAACCACTTTCTTCACCTTTGAAGATTGAGGTGAATAAAGTTTCTCTTGAGGAGCTGGTGCAGTATCAGTCCTGTAAGTTTCCTCAGCTGAAGCATTTTCTTCAGCTAGAGCATATTCATCAGTTGGAGTGTCTTGAGGTATTTCCTCAATTACAAGTTCATCAGCTGGAATATCTTGAGGCATTTCCTCATCAACAGGTTCATCAGCTTCATCTTCCTCGGCTAGCTAAATAGAATAGCTGGACTCAGGCAGCTTTGGTTTTATTGGAGGAGCAGCCTTCTTGTTATATTCATCAACTGCATTAGTTGCAAACTTCATGAAAGTTGACTTGAGACTTTGACGATTAGATAGATTCGTGTACTTGTCAGTCAAAGTCTTCAGTTCAGCCTGGGTGGACACAAGATCTTCACGCGTCATATTGAGCAGATACTGCCTAAGGAATTTCTCCTTCTTCAGTTTTGCATCCTTTGCTTGCTTGGCTTGCGTTTGTTTCCATTTGGCCACATTGATGAATGTGGCCACCATATGACTGACACCTGGGGGAAGCTTCAAGTCATCAATGGGGGTGTTTAAATCTTCATACCAGACATTGATGAAGTCTAGTAGAACCTTGGGATCCATGGCAAGAGGAATTGATCTGCCTGAGGCTTGTGCAACTCGTTCCTGCTTGTTTCTGATGATGGCTTGAAGTGTTTCATCATCAAATACATCACTTCCTTCTGATGTAGAAGGGACGTTGATGACTTTGCTTGGGCTGGGCCGGACGCCCCTTCCAGCAGTCATTTTAGTCTTCAAGGGTGTTGGTGAAGACTTTGTCTCTAACCTCATGGCAGATGGTACAGAGGAGCTGGAGTGAGCAGGCTGGTGCTTGAGAATCTTCTTGTGTTTAGCCTTTGAAGCATGTGTAGCTGCTGAGGATTTTGGCGCTGGTGCAGCCTTTTGAGGCAGTTACTCTTTTGGCTTTGAATCCTTTGGTTTCTTTGGCACACACTTCACTTGAGGAATAGCTGTACTAGAAGCTTCAGCAGCAGAAGAGGTGGTGCAGAGGCAACAAAAGATTCTTCATTGAATTTCCTCACTACACCTTCTGCTTTCTTCTGAAGTTTAGACATGTGTTTGTCTTTCTCCTCAGAGTAATCATCAACAGTTTTGATGCTTGAGGGATGTGCTACCTGATGATCACCAAGAGGAGGCCTTTTGCAAGGTGGCTTGAGAGCGAATTTCTTCGCATACTTGGGAGTCACGAAGCGATATTCCTTCCACTCCTTAGTCCACCTGTGTTCTATTCTTTGAAGCCTGATTTTCCTTTTTGCCATAGGTTCTTGTTCATCTAGCATATAGTAATCAAGGTATATATCCTCAGGGATATCAATTGCAGTGTTCTGTTCAAGTTTCTTTCCACCCTTTTGCTTTCTGGCATCTTTCATTTTCTTCAGCTGATGCTTTTGCTGAGAAATTTGCACTCTTGGGGATTCTGATGACACTGGCAAAGTTTATTCGAGGAATGCTACAAATGAGTTAAGTTGATTAGAACCTAGAGATTCATCAACTCACATTTTGTACATGTGAACAGAGTATAGGTGCGAGGAATTTAGAGAGGTCATATGCGTTCTCAGATTTGAAGAAATTGAATTTTAAAAGTTGAGAAATTTGACCAGTGGGTTGAGGAATTTGTGTAAGCACTCTGAGCTTGGGTTCCAGAGTTGTGCATATTCGAAAATTTGCACAATTGAGTAATCACGTGAAGAATTTTAGTGGCTTAGTGAAATTCATCAAGTGTTTGATGATTAGAGTTTGCGAAGCTGATAGACACTGAGGAAAAACAGATTTCTCAAATCTATGGTAAAATAGTAGATCAAACAGGGCAGTAAAATAGGATTTTTATTACCCTGTGTGGCGAGCACGAAGAACAGAGGCAGTAATAGTAAGAAGCTCTTCGGTTCGTGTCCGCTTCGCCCTAACTTGGCAGCACAAGACAACTATGGCGGCGGCGGATGTAGATGTTCCGCTTCCGCATGAGTTCGGCGATGGTGAGGTCAAGGAAGTGAAGCTGTTCCTCAACGGCAACGAGATTGCTAGCGGTGGCTCTAGGTTTTTGCTTGAGGCAGAGAGAAGGACGAGAGAACGAAGAGTTTTGAAATAGGGGGGTAAGGACCTATTAATAGCTCAGGTGAAAACAGTCGGGCGGCAACTTTCAGACCGAACAGCCCTTGCACATTCATCTCCGCACGACACGTGTAGCCTGAGTTTAAAGCGGTGGAGATCGTGCTTGTATGATCGTGGGAAGTGGGGTTCAGTTACTTTGTAACGATTTAAAATTCATTTTGTAGATTTCAGGATTTCGTTGCAATATCCTCAGCTGACAAGGACATAGTGAGGATTTTGAACAAAGTTTCAAGTAGAGCGCATATGAAGAATTGAATAGACTGGCTTGAGTATAGCATAGAGGGGAGTAGGGTCCGATCACATTCACTTAGATGAAATATCTGATTGAAGAACTAGCTATAAGTGAATGTTGTTGAAGACTTTGAAATCTCAGTATATATATATATATATATATATATATATATATATATATATATATATATATATATATATATACCTAGGCAAATGTAAATCATCAAGTGTTTTGAAGATTTTCAAAAACTCGAGGATTTTGTGATAAAGCATGAGGTTGATGAATTTCAACTTTGAAGAAAAAGCAGCTTGAAGATTTTCAAAGTTGGGTGGTGGCGTGACCCACCGTATAAGAATGATGATTACAGGCACCACCTACAATTGTCGTAGGGCCCTGAGAACCAGATTCTTCATTAATTTCCTCACACTAAGAGTGATATTCTTCATTGGTTGAAGAAAATCGATTCTTCGTGTGTTGCACATCTAAGTCATCAATTTTGCATAAGTGTTAGGATGTGTGCATGCTTTTACAAAACATTTGAAGACTAAGATATTTAGTTCACACCTCAACTTGCAAAACCTTTTCTCATCCAAGGGCTTAGTGAAAATATCTACTAGTTGACCGTCAGTCTTCACATGGTCGATGAGGATATTGCCCTTAAGGACATGGTCCCGAAGAAAATGATGACGAATCTGGATGTGCTTAGTCTTCAAGTGTTGTACTGGGTTGTAGGCAATCTTGATTGCACTCTCATTGTCATAGTAGAGAGGCACATTCTTCATGTTGAGGTCATAGTCCTTGAGGGTTTGCTTCATCCATAAGAATTGAGCAGAGGAGGATCCGGCAGCAATGTACTCAGCTTCGGTAGTGGAGAGAGAAACACAGTTCTCCTTCTTTGAGGACCAGCAGACTAATGATCTTCCAAGGAAATGACAAGTTCCAGAAGTTGACTTGCGATCCACACGGTCACTAGCATAGTCAGAATCAGAATATCCCACGAGATGAAGATTTGAGCCCTTGGGGTACCATAATCCTAGTGTTGGTGTGTGAGCTAAGTATCGAAGAATATGTTTCACAGCCTTATGGTGTGATTCCTTTGGTTTTGCCTGAAAACAAGAACACATGCAAACACTAAACATTATATCTGGCCTAGATGCACACAAATACAGTAAAGAGACAATCATTGAGCGATATACCTGTTGATCGAATTCTTTACCATTTTCATCAGTGCAGAGGTGGCTGTTGGTAGGCATGGGAGTCTTGGCGCCTTTGCATTCATGCATGTCGAATTTCCTATGAACATCCTTGAGGTATTTCTCCTGTGATATCAAGATGTCATTGCGTTGTTGACGAATTTGAAGACCTAAGAAGAATTTCAGCTCCCCCATCATAGACATGTGATATTCTTCACTCATCATGTAAGCAAATTCATCACGGTAACGTTTGTCGGTACAGCCAAATATGATGTCATCGACATATATTTGACACACAAATAGTTCATTGTCATAGGGATTTGTGGAAAGAGTTGGACCGAGTGAACCAGGTTTGAAGCCTTTCTTCGTGAGGAATTCCTTCAATGTATCATACCACACCCGAGGGGCTTGCTTGAGGCCATAGAGTGCCTTTTTGAGTCTGAAGACTTTGTCTGGATTCTTTGAATCCTCAAAACCTGGGGGCTGAGCAACATATACTTCTTCCTCAAGCTTACCATTGAGGAATGCACTTTTCACATCCATTTGGTATAAGGTAATGTTATGATGATTAGCATGAGCAAGTAGAATTCGAATAGCTTCAAGTCTAGCAACATGTGAAAAAGTTTCATCGAAATCAATTCCTTCAACCTGTGTGTAGCCTTGGGATACAAGTCGTGCCTTATTACTCACCACTTGCCTATCCTCATCTTGGTGCAGATGATATTGTGCTTGGGAGGATCTGGTCGTTTGACGACCTCCGACACGTCATTTAGCTTGAATTGAAGAAGTTCATCTTGCATGGCTTGAATCCACTCAGGTTCCATGAAAGCCTCAGCAACTTTTGAAGGTTCTTCGATTGACACAAAGGAAGAATGCCCACAAAAGTTAACTAAGTGTGAAGCTTTTGAGCGAGTGAGAGGACCTGGCGCGTTGATGTCATCGAGGATTTTGTCAAGTTCTACTTCATTTGCGATCCTTGGATGAGAAGGTTGAGGATTTCCTCTGGGCTGAGGAATTTGTTCTAGATCCATTTCCTCAGGAGCATCTTCTTGATTTTCATCAGTGCTGGGATTGATTTCTCCAGCAATTTCCTCAGTAGGAACAATGTCTTTAGTGGCTTTGAGCTTGATTGCTTCCTCAGGAGACAATTTATCTGGATCAGCAGGCAATTGCTCTCTTTGCGAGCCATTAGTTTCATCGAACCCCACATCTATAGTTTCAACAACCTTGTTGTGATAGTTGTTGAAGACTCTGTAGGTGTGCGAGTCTTTTCCATAACCGATCATGAAACCCTCATGTTCTTTAGGTGCAAACTTTGAGCTATGATGATGATCTCTAATCCATCATTTTGCACCGAAGACACTGAAATAACTTATATTGGGTTTCGTGTCAGTGAGGAGTTCATATGAAGTTTTCTTGAGGAATTTTTGAAGTTATACCCTCTTGATGATATGGCAAGCAGTGTTGATTGCTTCAGGGCAGAAACGATAAGGAGTCTGATATTCTTCAAGCATGGTTCATGCCATCTCAACTAGAGTCCTGTTCTTTCTTCCGACGACGCCATTCCGTTGAGTATAAGGAGCAGACAATTCGTGAGTAATACCAAGTTCATCAATATAATCATCAAGACCTGTGTTTTTGAATTCTGTCCCATTATCACTTCTGATGTGTTTGATCTTGACGCCGAAGTTTGTCGAGGCCCTTGAGGAAATTCGTTTGAAGACTTTGTGCACTTAAGTTTTATACAGAATGATATGCACCCATGTATATCTAGAATAATCATCAACTATGACAAAGTCGTATAAAGATGTTGAATTTGTTAGAGTGGCATAATAAATAGCTCCAAATAGATCCATGTGAAGCAATTCAAATGGACGAGTAGTAGTCTTTATACTCTTCGAGGGGTGTTTGGATCTGGTCATTTTTCCAGACTCACAAGCACCGTAGAGGTGATCCTTGAGGAATTTGAATGATTCGATGCCAATGACATGCTTCTTCTTTGCCGACGTGTGCAAGTTCCTCATGCCTGCATGACCAAGTCTTCGATGCCATAGCCAACCTTCTGAGGTTTTTGCTAGTAAGCAAGTGGCTGGTTGAGGACCTGTAGAAAAATCAACAATGTACAAATCCCCTCTTCTAACACCTTCGAAGACTTTGGATCTGTCAGATTCCATGATGATAACACATCTATATTTTCCAAAGATAAATACCATATCAAGATCACAAAGCATTGAGACTGACATGAGGTTAAACCGAAGGGATTCAACAAGAATCACTTTGTCCATGTGCTTGTCTTTGGAAATAGCCACTTTGCCAAGTCCCAATACCTTGCTTTTACCTTTGTCAGCATAAGTGATGTGCTTCAGTGGTGATGGAGTCATTGGCATATTCATCAACAAACTTTTGTCACCAGTCATGTGGTGTCTACAGCCACTATAAAGAACCCACTCAGTACTCTTGGGTTTGTCATCCTGCAGATGAATTAGTACAGCTTACCATCTCATATGCTTCAGACTTGAAGAATATGATATCAATTTCATCAGATAGGAATTTCATAATAAACAGTAATTTTGAGGACGTGTGAAATGTTATTATTTCATCAATGTTAGCTTGCGTCCTATCAGGAATTTTCCTCAGGTCTCGAGAAAATTCTTTAGATGATGATTTTCATCTGGAGACCTGACCTGCAGAAGTGATTAGTTCAACTTCTTCACCACCCACATCTTAAGGGGTGGTAAAGAGTTCCTCATCCTGCGAACACCATATGAGAAAGGGGGCATTGAAGCTAATGCACTTCTCTTCATACTAAGGGGGTTAGAGTAGTCAAATGAATAGGCAGAGAAGTTCTTTGAGGATTTATGAACATAATGATTTGAGGAGTAATGCTCATATTCATATCCCTTGTAATGTCCCTGCATATCAGAAGCATTAGCACGTGTACGAGCATAGTTTTGACCCGTTGAGGATTTTGATCCTCTTGAAGACTTTGATCACCTGAGAAATTTGATCTGAGGTTCAGATTCTTCACGGATGGTGTCATGAGGAAATTCACCTGAAGATTTTCCAAATAGCTTTTGGGAACCCATATTTTCCTCAGGGGTGGTCCATTCCTGCTGTTAGTTCCAACATATCGAGCAAATACTTCACCAGATTGATTTTTGAGCAATTTATAGTTGGAGTCAAATGACTCATCTGAGCAATAGGATAATTCACATGCAAAGCCTATTAGATTGGATGGATGAAGAGGAGGCCCTTTAGCAACAACCAATGAGGTTTTGGGATACTGCTCAGGTTTCCAGTATGATCCATCAGCATTCAGTTTCCTTTCAGAGGCAATTCCTTCTTTCCTCGGGTTCGTGTTCAAAATCTGCTTTTTGATCATGTCGCAAAGGGTTTGATGCCCTTTGAGACTTTTGTACATGCGTGTCACATACAATTCCTTCAGCCCTGCATTTTCGTCAATGACATTTGTGGTTTCCTCAAGTGAGGAATTTGATACCATAGGAGTAGTTGAAGAATTTGTAGCAATAGAAGCATTTGATGATTCTGGTGAAGAATTGGCAGTTTCACGTTCGATGCATTTAAGACAGGGAGGAACGAATTCAACCTGAGCGGCACTGATCAGTTGAGCGAGTAATGAATCATTTTCCATTCGAAGATCATCATGAGACATCCTCAACTTCTCAAGATCAAGTTTCCTTTGAAGGAATTCATAGGAAAGTTTCTCATGATCAGCGAGGAGTGTGCCATGACGATCTTGAAGGTTATCAAATCTGGACTAAAGACTTTTCACATCTTCAGTGAGGATTTGGTTAAGATTCATTTCATCATTCAACACGTCAGCGCTTCTATCTAGCAGTTTCTGAAGCTTTTCAAGGGCAGATTGTTGTTTAGTTCCAATGTTGGCAAGTTTACTGTAACTGGGTTTTTTATAATCATCGGGTTCAGAGGCACTTGAATCAGAGGAGGAAGTATCATTCGGTACCTTTGAACCTTTTGCCATGAAGCAATAGGTAGGAGCGAAGTCATCAACATAGTCATCATTGTAGATGGCGTTGTTGTTTTCTTCAAGGTTGAAGATTGACTTGCTGACGAATGTGGTAGCCAGTGCAAGACTAGCCACACCAGACTCTGAGTTTTCTTCAGAACCCTCCTTTCCATCACATTCCTCAGATTCTGCCCCAGAATCCCTTTCCTTGCCAATAAGTGCCCGAGCCTTTCTGAAACTAGTCTTCTTGTGAGATGAGGACTTTGAGGATGAGGATTTTGAAGATTTCTTCTTTTTCTTCGAGTCATCAGAACTTTTATCCTTGTATTTCTTCTTCTTTGATTCCTTCACCCAACAAGGACAATCAGCAATATAGTGACCGTATTTCTTGCACTTGTGGCAGGTTCTTTTCTTGTAGTCCTTAGAAGAAGATTCTGATTTCCTCATATCTCTTCTTGAAGATTTACCAAAATGGCCATGTCTTGTAAACTTCTGGAATTTCCTTACGAGCATTGCAAGCTCTTGTCCAAGTTCTTCAGGATCACCAATGCTGCAATCTGAGTCTTCTTCTTCAGATGAGGAAATTGCTTTGGCCTTCAGTGCACGAGGTCTACAATAGCTCGGTCCATATAGATCTCTCTTTTCTTCCTGTTGGGATTCATGAGTATTGAGTCTTTCGAGTATATCAGCAGGATCAAGAATCTTGTAGTATGGTCTTTCTTGAATCATCAGAACCAGTGTATCAAATGATGAATCCAAGGATCTTAGCAGTTTCTTCACAACTTCATGGTCAGTAATGTCTCGAGCTCCCAGTACTTGTAGTTCATTTGAGATGTCAGTGAGGCAATCAAAGGTATCTTGGCAGTTTTCATTGTCAAGCCTCTTGATGCGATTGAAGAGATTGCGAAGAACATCAACTCGAGAGTCACGCTAAGTTGATATTCCTTCATTGACTTTGGACAACCTTTCCCAGATTAGTTTTGATGAGCCCAAAGCACTAACTCTGCCATACTGATCTTTGCTCACATGGCCACAAATGATATTCTTCACTTGAGAAGCAAGTTCCTTGAATTTCTTCACATCAGTGGCAGAGACAGTAGCGGTAAAGGAGGGAACACCATGTTCCACAATATACCAAAGATCATTGTCAATAACTTGTAGATGCGTATGCATCTTGGTCTTCCAGAATGGGAAGTCCTTTCCTTTGAAACTAGGACATCCTGCAGGAACCTTGATCATGCCTGCAGTCGACATAGCTAAAACTACACATGGTTAAATCAACATCACACAGAACAAGGGAGTACCTTGCTCTGATATCAATTGAAAGTGTGTTATATCGACTAGAGGGGGGGTGAATAGGAGATTTTTAGAATTTCATCACTGAGGAAATTCCTTTTGAGGAAATTCCTCACTGATGAATAACTTGCAGCGGAAACAACAAAGGATCAAGAGTGCATAGTATTACTATAACAGTTTTCTCGATGAGGAATATGAAAAACAGTTTGCACAGTACGCAGGAACAGAGTAGACAGGTGAGGATTAACTAGTGTGAAGAATTTGAGGTTGAGGAAATTCAGAGAAAGTCTTCAGCAAATTCTTCAAACAGATACAATGAAAATCTTTAACATACAATATTGAGGAATTGAAAGAGTTGAAGAAATAGAACCCGTATCACAGTGAAGACAGTGGTTAATGACCCAGTTCCAACTGCTGTGACAGTCGTACGTGTGGTTTGGAGCGGCTTGGTATTGAAACCCAAAGACACACAATCCCGGGACACGCAGTCCCTACCGTATTCTACTTGAGCTAAGGACACACAGTCCACGCCCAACACTCGTGGTAAGTCTTCAGGGAAGACTTCCAAACCCTCACAAACTTGGTCACCTGGCGATCCACAATTGACTCCTCGATTGCTCTAGACCATGACGCCTAACCGTCTAGAGGATGCACAGTCCTCAAAGGTAAAAGGCCTCAGTTCCACACAGGAACAAATTGTTCAGTGATGCTCAGTCACTTGGTTTTGGGTTTGTGGTTTGGTGTTTGGGGTATTTCCTCACTGATGATTTACTCTAAAAGACTCTGAGGAATTTGGGTTGCTCTCAATGAAAAGTGTCAGTTTCTCGCGGAGCAGCCACCAACTAATGGTTGTGGGGGCGGCTATTTATATCATCGGAGCATCCCGACATGAGTTGACATAAATGCCTTTAAGTATTATGACCGTTGGTGTGGATAAGTTCGGTGAGGTGGCGCAAATAGTGGTAACGGTCGAGACTCTCAACTGTGAGAGTTCTCATGTCTCTCATATTCCTCACTTGAGGGTTTCGGTAGGATTAGGCTTGGGTTGAGCATCATGAGGAAATTCATTCTGTAGTGTTTACCTGGCCCCCTTTAACAGTACGATGTTCCTATGACCTAAGAGTGAAGAAAATGAAACAGAAAGAATAAATCTTCACGCTTCAATGTCTTCGAACTGATTTTCTTCAGGACACACTGAATTCCTCATCTTCAATATCTTCATGAGGAATATCAATTTCATCGCAATTTCTTTGCGATCAAAGTCTTCAGCATAAGACCAATTTCTTTAGCCTAAGATATACATTTTTAGGGGTCGATATTCATCGTATAACTCAAACTCCTCAACGACTTATAGATCCCGTGGACACTCATGAACACATTAGATGCTTAACCTATAAGTCTTCAAACCACCAAAATCACTAAGGGCACTAGATGCACTTACAACCCAATTGAGCCTATTGCTTATATTAAGAAACCACCTTTCCCTCTTAGATAAAGGAACATGCTAAAGTTTCAATCATGGTTAACAAGAGTTATGTTAGAACAACCAAACCCTCTGAGAAAATCAAGGTAGAACCTAGTACTGCTATGGTTAAAGATCTCTTAGTGTAAAATATTGATGGGCATGTTATTTATTTCTCTAATGAAGCTACTAGAATTGCCAAACCTAATACTTAAGATAAGAATAGACATGTTGTTGGCATGCGTGTCATTTCAGTCAAAATAGGAGATCATTGTATCATGGTTTATGTGATATGGGTGCTAGTGTTAGTGCTATCCCTTTCACCTTATATCAAGAAATTACGCATGAGATTGCACCCGCTGAGATAGAATACATAGATGTTACTATTAAATTTGCTAATAGAGACACTATCACACCACTTGGGATTGTTAGTGATCTTGAAGTCTTGTGTGGAAAATTAAAATACCCTACTAATTTTCTAGTACTTGGATCACCACAAGATAATTTTTTCCCATTATATTTGGTAGACCCCTCATGAACACTGTCAATGCTCAAATAGATTGCAAAAAGGGAAGTCTTGGTGTTAATTTTGGTGGTATGTCTCATGAGTTTCATTTCTCCGAGTTTAGTAAGCAACCCCATGACAAATTCCTCATACATATCCATTATAACAATATTTGCTAAACCATGAAAATTATATGCATATGCGCGAAAGAAATATGTTCTTTGAGAAAAAGCCTATCCTTAAACACAACTTGCGTATTGAAACTCTAGGAGGTCCTCCTCCACCTAAGGGCGATCTTGTTTTTGAATTAAAGAAACTACCTGACACTTTGAAATATGCTTATCTTGATGAAAATAAGATATATCCTATTATTATGAGTTCTAACCTTACAGAGCATGAAGAAGAAAGATTGCTAAAAACTTGAAGGAAGCACCGAGCAGCTATTGGGTATACTCTTGATGATCTTAAGGGCATTAGTCCCACTCTCTGTCAACACAAGATTAATATGGAAGCAGATGCTAAACCCGTTGTTCATCACCAACGAAGACTGAATCCCAAAATGAAAGTAGTGGTAATAAATGAAATATTAAAGCTAGTGGAAGCAGGTATAATTTATCCCATAGCTGATAGTAGATGGGTAAGTCCCGTTCATTGTGTTCCTAAGATTGGAGGTATTACTATTGTTCCTAATGATAAAAATGAACTCATTCCATAGAGAATTGTGACTGGCTATGGAATGGTAATTTATTTTAGGAAATTAAACAAAGCTACTAGAAAAGATCATTATCATTTACCTTTCATAGACCAAATGTTAGAAAGATTATCGAAGCACATAGATTTCTGCTTTTTCTAGATGGTTATCCTGGTTTCTCTCAAATACCTATATCACAACCTGATCAAGAGAAAACCACATTTACTTGTCCTTTTGGGACCTATGCTTATAGAGGTATGTCTTTTGGATTATGCAATGCACCAGCTACCTTTCAAAGATGTATGACGGTTATATTCTCCGATTTTTGTGAAAAGATTCTTGAGGTCTTCACGAATGATTTTTTCGTTTACGGAACTTCTTTTGATGGTTTCTTAAGCAACCTTGATCGACTTTTGCATAGATGTGAGCCAACTAACCTTGTCCTGAATTGGGAGAAGTGCCACTTTATGGTAAACGAAGGTATTGTCTTGGTCCATAAAATTTCCGAACAAGGTATTGAGGTGGATAAGGCTAAAGTTGCTGCAATTGAGAAGATCCCATGTCCTAAAGATATTAAAGGTATCTGTAGTTTCCTTGGTCATGCTAGTTTATGTAGGAGGTTTATAAAAGTTTTCTCTAAAATTTCTAGACCTCTTACTAATTTATTAAAAAAAGGACATTCCTTTCGTTTTTGATGATGAATGTGTAGAAGCCTTTGAAACACTTAAGAAAGCCTTAACTTCTGCACCTATTGTTCAACCGCCTAATTGGAACCTGCCTTTCAAAATTATGTGTGATGCTGGTGATTATGTTGCTGGTGTTGTTCTAGGAAAAGAGTTGATAAGAAATTAAATGTTATCCATTATGCTAGTAAAACTCTAGACAGTGCTCATAGAAATTATATTAGCACTGAAAAAGAATTCTTAGCAGTTTTATTTGCTTGTGATAAATTCAGATCTTACAGTGTTGACTCTAAAGTAATTTTTCACACTGATCATGCTGCTATTAAATATCTTATGGAAAAAAGATGCTAAGCCTAGACTTATTAGGTGGGTTCTCTTGCTACAAGAATTTGATTTGCGTATCATTGATAGGAAAGGACCTCAGAACCTCGTAGCTGATAACTTGTCTAGGTTAGAAAATGTTCTTGATGACCCACTACCTATTGATGATATATGTCCTCATGAAAAACACGTTGTGGTCAATGTTTCTCATAACACACCGTGGTTTGTTAATTATGCTAATTACATTGTTGCTCAATACATACCACCTAGTTTCACCTATCAACAAAAGAAAAAAATCTTCTTTGATTTAAGATATTACTTTTGGGATGACCCACATGTTTATAAATAGGGAGTAGATGGTATTATTAGACGTTGTATACCTGATCATGAACAGGAACAAATCCTTAGGAAGTGTCACTCCGAGGGTTACGGAGGACACCATGTGGGAGATAGAATTGCACACAAGGTATTACGGTCTGGATTTTATTGGCCTACTCTTTTCAAAGATGCTCGTAAGTTTGTCCTCTCTTGTGATGAATGTCAAAGAATTGGTAACATTAGTAGAAGTCAGGGAATGCCTATGAATTATTCACTTGTTATTGAACCATTTGATGTTTGTGGATTTGATTATATGGGACCTTTTCCTTCCTCTAATGGGTATACACATATTATCGTTGCTCTTGATTATGTCACTAAATGGCTAGAAGTTATTCCAACAAATAGTGCTAATCATAACACATCTATTAGAATGCTTAAGGAAGTTATTTTCCAACATTTTGGAGTCCCTAGATACTTAATGAATAATGGTGGTTCACATTTTATTCATGGTGCTTTCTGTAAGCTTCTTGCTAGATATGATGTTAACCATAGAATAACATCTCCCTATCATCCTTAGTCTAGTGGTCAAGTAGAATTAACCAATATAGAAATAAAACTAATATTGCAAAAGACTGTCAACGGGTCCCGAAAGAATTGGTCTAAGAAATTAGATGATGCATTATGGGCCTACAGAACAACTTAAATAAATCCTATGGGTATGTCTACTTATAAAATGGTTTATGGGAAAGCATGTCATTTACCTCTTGAATTAGAACATAAAACTTATTCGGCAATTAAAGAACTCAACTATGATTTCAAACTTGCTGGTGAAAAGAGGTTATTTGATATTAGCTCATTATATGAATGGAAAAACCAAGCTTATGAAAATGACAAACTATTCAAAGAAAAGGTTAAAAGATGGCATGACAAAAGAATCCAAAAGCGAGAATTCAAAGTTGCTGAATATGTTCTATTGTACAATTCTTGTCTTAGATTTTTTTGCAGGAAAACTTCTCTCTAAATGGGAAGGACCATATATCATTGAAGAAGTTTATTGGTCTGGAGCTATTAATATCAATAATCCCGAAGTCACTAACCCGAAGGTGGTCAATGGACAAAGAATAAAGCAATATATTTCAGGTACACCAATTAATGTTGAAACATATATTATCCAAACCATGACACCGGAGGAGCACATTACGGAGGCCTTCCAGAACCCTTGAAAGGAAGAGGTATGTGATGCGGTAAGTAAACGGGCTCAGAAAATTCCACAAAATATTTTTTGTTGGTTTTAAAATATTATAAAAAATAGGAAACAGAGAAACACACAGGAAGGCAATCCAGGTGTCCACTAGACACCAAGGCGCGCAAGCCCCCCTTGGCGCGACCTAATGTCCTGGCTCTTTTTCTTGTGGAACACGTATTTCATTGTATGTATATATATATATATATATATATATATATATATATATATATATATATATATATATATATATATATATATATATCGATGATTTAACCCCGTACCATGGAGAAATCCTCTATTATTGTTTCATGTTGTTTTTCTGACAGATCTAGATTACCATGGCCTCATCAAGCTCCTCCAAGGACAAGTTCTTCGAGAGGGTCATCAACACCTACTTACCGAAGGTGATGAAGGACCATCAAACCATTGAGATGCATGATGGGGTGCTTCACATCCGGGATGTTCAAGGGACCAAGAAGACGGGGACCATGGAAGATAGGCTTAAGGCGGTGGAGCAAGAGATCTTTAGGTGCCAAGGCATGGTGGAGCGTGGACTCAGTGCCAACCACTCCATTATCGCGGAATTCACCCCTTGCTACTTCTTGAGCTTGCGTTGGTTTTCGCTTGAAGAGGAAAGGGTGATGCAGCAAAGTAGATAAGTATTTCCCTCAGTTTGTTGAGAACCAAGCTATCAATCCAGTAGGAGGAACAAGCAAGGCCCCAATCGTAGTACCTAGACAAACAATCAAACACTTGCACCCAGCGCTAAAAAGGGGTTGTCAATCCCTTTAGAATTATTTGCAAGGATGAGATCTGATAGAGATAGATATAAAACATTGAGGAAACAAAAATAAATAAATTGCAGCAAGATATTTTTCGTATTTTTGGTTTCTAGATCTCAAAGTATAATATGGACGGGGGGCATAGGTTTCACAAAAGGCTTCTCTTATAGAGGAAAATAATACAGTGGGTGAACAAAATACTCTCGAGCAATTGATAGAAAAGTGAATAATTATGAAGATATCCAAAGTGATGATTATGCATATAGGCATCACGTCCGTGTCAAGTAGACCGAAACGATTCTGCATCTACTACTATTACTCCACACATCGACCGACTCCTGCCTGCATCTAGAGTATTAAGTTCATGAAGAACAGAGTAACACGTTAAGTAAGATGACATGATTTAGAGGGATAAACTCAAGCAATATGATGAAAACCCCATATTTTAATCCTCGATGGCAACAATACAATACAATATGTGCCTCGCTACCCCTACTATGTGACTCGGTGAGGACACCGCAATATTGAACCAAAAACTAAGCACTTCTCCCATCGCAAGATTTACCAATCTAGTTGGCCAAACCAAACCAATAACTCGAAGAGACTTGCTAAGATATGAAATCATGCATATGAGAATTCAGAAGAGATTCAAATAATATTCATAGATAATCTGAACATAAACTCACAATTCATCGGATCTCGACAAACACACCGCAAAAGAGTATTACATTGAATAGATCTCCATAAAGATCATGAAGAACATGGTATTGAAGATCAAAGAGAGAGAAGAAGGCATTTAGCTAGTACTATGGACCCATAGGTCTGTGGTGAACTACTCATGCATCATCGGAGGGGCAATCAAGTTGATGTAGATTCCCTTCGTGATCAATTCCCTCTCTGGTAGATTACCCAAAAAGGCTCCCAGGTTGGATCTCACGGGAACAGAGGCTCCCGGTGGCGGAAAAGTATTTTAGTGGCTCTTCTTTGCAAAGGAGGAATATTTGGGAATTTATAGGCCGAAGAATAGGGTTAGGAGACCTGCACGAGACCCACGAGCTAGGGGGTGCCCCCCTAGGGCGCGCCCTGTAGGCTTGTAGCCTCCCGACAGGTGCCCTGCCTCTACTCCAAGTCTTCTAGGTTTCTTCTAGTCCAAGAAAAATCATTTCGGAGATTTTGTTCCGTTTGGACTCCGTTTAATATTCCTTATCTGCAATACTCAAAAACATGGAAAAACAGAAATTGGCACTAGGCTCTAGATTAATAGGTTAGTCCCAAAAATAATATAAAACAGCTTATTAATGCATATAAAACATCCAAAACAGATAATATAAGAGCATGGAACAGTCAAAAATTATAGATACGTTGGAGACGTATCAAGCATCCCCAAGCTTAATTATTGCTCGTCCTCGAGTAGGTAGATAATAAAACAGAATTTTTGATGGGGAATACTACCTAACATATTTATCCATGTAATAATCTCTATTGTGGCATGAATATTCAGATCCATAAGATTCAAAACAAAAGTCTAATATTGATTTAAAACAATAATACTTCAAGCATACTAATAAGGCAATTGCTTCCTTTCGAAATAACATGGCCCCAGAAAGTTATCCCTACAGAATCATATGGTCTCGCTATGCTTCATCTTCACCACACAAAGTATCTAAATCATGCATAACCCCGATGAAAATCAAGCAATTGTTTCACACTTTTTATGTTCTCAAACCTTTTCAACTCTCACGCAATACTTGAGCGTGCGCCATGGATATATCACTATAGGTGGAATAGAGTATGGTGGAGGTTGCAAAAAAAAGGAGAAGATAGTTTCACATCAACTATACATGTCAACGGGCTATGGAGATGCCCATCAATAGATATCAATGTGAGTGAGTAGGGATTGCCATGCAACAAATGCACTAGAGCTATAAGTGTATGAAAGCTCAAAAAGGAAACTAAGTGGTTGTGCAAAAGTTGTAATTCCACTAGTTATGAGAAAGTGACAAAATAGGAGACTCTCTATGAAGAACATGGTGCTACTTTGAAGCACAAGTGTGGAAAAACTAGTAGCATTGTCCCTTCTCTCTTTATCTCATTTTTTATTTATTTTTCTTTTTTCCCTTTTTTGTTTTTTTCCTTTTTTGGTGGGCTTCTTTGGCCTCTTTTATTTTTTATGGGCTTCACTGGCCTCTTTTATTTTTTGTAAAGTCCGGAGACTCATCCCAACTTGTGAGGGGATCATAGCTTCCATCATCCTTTTCTCACACGGGGCAATGCTCTAATAATGTAAATATTCACACTTTTATTTACTTACAACTCGATATCTAGAACAAAATATGACTCTATAAAAAATATGGAAGTGATGGTGCATGTCATAAAAATGGGGCGGTGTTGTTGCATGGCAATATATCTCGGAATGGCTATGAAAATGCCATAATAGGTAGATACGGTGGTTGTTTTGAGGAAAATATATGTCTCTTTTGAGGAAGGTGGGTTTAATGTACCGGCGAGAGTTGTGCGGTACTACAGAGGCTAGCAAAGGTGAAAGGATGAGAGTGTGTATAATCCATGAACTCAATACTAGTCATAAAGAAGTCACATACTTATTGCAAAAGCCAATTAGTTATCGAAGAAAATTATTAAACGCATGCTCCTAGGGGAAGGGTTGGTAGGAGTTAACCATCGCGTGATCCTGATCTCCACACAAAGGTTGACAATCATTAAACAAATCATGCTCCGACTTCATCACATAACGGTTCACCATACGTGCATGCTACGAAAATCACAAGCTTTAACACAAGTATCTCTTATAATTCACAATTACTTACTAGCATGACTCTCATATTACCATCTTCATATCTCAAAACTATATGCAAGGAATCAAACTTCTCATCATATTCAATGCACTTAATATGAAAGTTTTTATTATATCCCTCTTGGATGCCCATTATATTAGGACTAAATTCAGAACCTAAACCAATTACCATGCTATTAAAAGAACTCTCAAAATAATATAAGTGAGGTACGAGAGTTTAATAATTTCCATGAAACACCACACCCCCGTGCTCTAAAAGATATAAGTGAAGCACTAGAGCAACATTGCCTAGATCAAAAGATAGAAGTGAAGCACAAAGAGTACCCTAATAAATTCACGATTCAACGTGTCTATCTCAAAATATGTGTGCAACAAGGATGATTGTGGCAAACTAAAAAGTAAAGACTCATATCATACAAGACTCTCCAAGAAAAACACGTATCATGTGGTTAATAAAAATATAGCCTCAAGTAAATTTACCGATGGATTGAAGATGAAAGAGGGGATGCCTTCCGGGGCATCCCCAAGCTTAGTCTCTTTGGTATCCTTGAATATCTCTTGGGGTGCCTTGGGAATCCCCAAGATTAGGCTCTTTCCACTCCTTATTCCATACTCCATCAAATCTTTAGCCAAAACATGAAAAGTTCAGAACACAAAACTCAACAGAAAACTCAAGAGATCAGTTAGTATAAGAAAAATAAATCACCACTTTAGGTACTATTGTGAACTCATTCTTTATTTATATTGATGTAATATTTACTGTATTCCAACTACTCCATGGTTCATACCCCCCGATACAACCCGTAGATTCATCAAAATAAGCAAACAACACAAAGAAAACATAATCTATCAAAAAATAGAACAACTTGTAGCAATATGTTTACTTCGAATACTTATCTAACTCCAAAAAATATGAAAAACTAGGAAAATATGGGAAATTTGTAAATACATCTTGTGAAAAAAGTTCAGATCAAAATCACGTTCAAATGAATTTAAAAAATTCTTGTACTAAGAGCAAAAGTTTTTGTTTTTCAACAAAATCAACTTGCAAACACCTTAGACCATCCCAAAGGTCTTACTTGGCTCAAAAACTAATTAAAACAAGAAAAGACAATTATTACAGAGGTAATAATGTGTGAAGCACTCAAAAACAGAAGCAACAATAAAATTGGGTTGCCTCCCAACTAGCGCTATTGTTTAACGCCCCTAGCTAAGCATAATGCAATCGATCTAGGTATTGTCATCTTTGGTATGCAATCCATATGTAGATCTCATAATAGATTCATAAGGTAATCTTATTTTCTTTCTATGAAAGTGCTCCATGACTTTACTTCATGGAAATTAGAATCTAATGTTTCCTTCTTTCATATCAATAATTGCACCAATCATTCTGAGGAAAGGTCTACCAATAATAATAGGACATGTAGGATTGCAACCTATATCAATAACAATGAAATCTACGGGCACATAATTCCTATTTTCAACATTAAGAACATCATGAATCCTTCCCGTAGATTTCTTAATTATCGAATCCGCTAGATGCAAATTTAAAGAGAAATCATCAAATTCACGGAATCCTAGCACATCACATAAAGTTTTTGGAATCGTGGAAACGCTAGCACCCAAATCACACAAAGCATGGCACTCGTAATATTTAATTTTAATCTTAATAGTAGGTTCCAACTCATCATAATGCTTTCTAGGTATCGAGACTTCCAACTTAAATTTTTCTTCAAAAGATTTCATCAGAGCATCCACAATATGTTTAGTAAAAGCTTTATTTTGATTATAAGCGTGTGAAGAATTCAACACGGATTGCAAAAAGGAAACACAATCAATGTCGGGACCCCGATCCTAAGCCATAGGAATCTAGCATGTAACCCATCGCATCCCTTTGTGGTCTCACGCACGGTTAACTCCACGGCTGCAGCCTTACCTTAGCCGGGACCGTTTGCGTCTTTTGACTCACGTATGCGATAGTATCGCTAGCAATCCAATGTCAAAGAACCCAGATCGACATGTCTAGTCATAAACCAAAGTGGCAGTACCGCACAAGGACAGGCATACATGACCCAACAAAGCAGGTGTCGGTCACCGGCGAATGTAGACGAGTCGTAGCAAGCTACAAGGACTCCATTACATCACGTGACATTTCCCCAAAGGGGACAGACACAGCAGCTAATAAGGACACATGCCGGTCAAGCAATGTGTCCGGAGCAGTAGCGAACTACCAAGGCTCGTTGGACCACAAAGGGGCATTTCCTTGTAAGGAGTGCTACTAAAGTTCACGACTAGGTAATCGAACCCCATACATATCAAGTACGACACACGTACGCATGGCATACCGATATGTATAGATACATCGATGGCATCACAACATAACCATAAACATACAGGCTTTATTTAAGAGGCTCGGAAGAGCCACACACATAATATTACACATTAAGGGTCTCACGACCCATAATAGCAGTCATACAATACAAGCCAGCAGAAGAGTTATAAACTGTCTGAGTACAGACAGGGCAACTAGTAGGCACGTGGCCTGACTATACTACAGAGCCGACGTAGGGCCAGATCGTAGCTGGGACACCAGCTACTCGTCGTCGTCGATGTCTACGAAGAACCCTCTGTTAGGGTCATTAGCAACCTCTGCAACATTTATTAAGCAAACATGAGTACGAAGGTACTCAGCAAGACTTTAGGAGAACTAACTACTCATGCAAGGTATCAAAGAGTATTGTGGGGTTTCATGCGGGAAGCCAGCATTTGACTCGTGGCTAGACAACTTGCATTTTGAAATTAGTTTTGACAACTTGATTTCTCGCACACGAGTCCACTAACACCACAACATACACTATCGTGGAATCATTCCGTCTCCATACGGAAATGCCGTCCACGACACTCACGCTTATCTTGACAAATTTTATGAGTAGCCATTGAAGTTATCTATGAACAACATATGTCTCCAAGTAGTCCATATCCGCGGACGCGGCTATTCGAATAGATCATAACCCTGCAGGGGTGTACTTCGTCACACACGCTTCCGCCACTTATCGCCATGTGCACGTCATGCACCTCGGCAACCTTCAAGCGGAAGCCCAGCGAGGGAGTCGGCCACGACCGTTAACCACACTAGTACCTAGTCTAGGTTTATCGCCTATCTGAGAGTAACCCGTACGGAAGTCCGGCCGAGGTTTCCGCCACGGCCTCAAACGATGTGCGCAGGGTTCCCAAGCCCACCATCCGGGTGCCACTTGGTACACCGTGCCACTGCCTACCGCATCACGGTCCACCTCTCAGGTCAGCACCATGCACGGCCTCCAGCATTACTATAAACACCAGAAACTACTTGCAACTCCTGGACCGAGTACTATGCGATTAATAGGCCGAGCGGGGTCATATTTCAGGGCCCAGCATGTGGTAGTATCTAGTCTTGGATTACATACACGGAACTCAGTTCCTAAGGACGGTTCCAATGAAACAACCCGCCATGTACTCCTACACAGCCTTTCACCGGTACCTTTACCAAATCAAGTTCAACACACAACCTTTGCTCACCGAACACATTCCACATTTCTGTTCATCTCCCAGATGACAGACCATACACAACTCTAAGGATAGCATGCATAGCAGGATAAGGCACATCATAGCTCAAGCAACTACCAGGTATGCTAGGTTGCAAGGTTCGGCTATTTACTGTGACAAGGTTGAGTCATGCAAAGGAAGTGGGTCCAACTATCGTGGCAAAAGCAGTTGAAGCATTTGATCCTAATGCAATAAATAGGTGCAGGAGCAAGAACATAGGAGTTATCGGGATGATCAAAAGGGTTGCTTGCCTTTTTGCTCAGAGGAGGAACGATACCCGTCAGACGGATATTCGGTGGAATCCGGGGGTGCGGAGCCTACCGAAATGAATGGCAACATTCAATAACAATCATATGCAATCAAAATGATGCATGAGCATGGCATGAGAATGCAAAGTGATAAGTTGTTATAATCAAGATGTTTTAGGTTTAGAGTTGATTTGAATCACATTCGAATAGCAATTCAAACGGGTATTCTTGGATACCGGTTTAATTGATTCGACCTGATGCTCAGATCAACTTAATGTTAACATGCATGAAATGTCATGTTATGGTACTGATTTGTAATTAGGGCAGTGTGTGATCATTGCATTTATAATGAAATTTGGATATTTTTGCAAATTCCATTTATAAAGTTATTAAAGAATTGAATTATTCCTTATTTCACAATTTAGGGTCCTGTAACTTCTTCAAACATAGTTGAAAATAGCATAATCAGAATCCTTGAATTTTTCTGATACTTTTTCATATATAAAATATTTTCATTGGAGTTACAGATTAATTTCTATGATTTTTACAAATTTTAGCAATTTCCTCAATTAGTTTTAAACTGGAAATTCCATTTATTGCATCAGGCTGACGTCAGCAGGTCAGCCGACCTGTTCAGGTCAAACCTGACAGGGGGGCCCCACTAGTCAGCCTCTCTGGGACTAATCCCGCGCTGACCAGCCCTAACTGAGGTTTGACTTGGCCTTGGGCCCACTTGTCAGCGAGTGATTAAGTCACTAATCGGCTGGGTTAGCTTGCCACGTCGACCTCCACCGGCGGCGAGGTCGTCCTCGCCGGCGGGGAGCCTCCGGCGACCACCAGCACGGCGGAGGGGCTCGGAAACGGCGCACAGGGGGCCAAATGCTGCGCGGAGAGCACCAGAGGAACGACACGTCTCCCGCAGCTTCATTTCTGCGCCTAGCCGGGGCTAATCTGGCTGGAGATGACGCCGGCGACGAGCTTGGCGACGGCCAAGGCTCGGGCGTCATCGGGGTCTTTGAATCAGAGGGATCTACGCTCGGTTCTTAGCTGCTACGGCATCTACGCGTCGTCCTGGAGCTGTTGGTGCCCTCGGAAGGACGAGCTGGACATCGGAGGGCTACCGGCGACGAGCGGCAGCGGCGGTCCTCGTCGGGCTCCGGTGAAACTAGGGCTAGAGGAGGGGATCGACGGGAAAAACTTAGGGGAAACGACCGCATGCTCACAGGGAGTGCAGAGCAGAGCTCAGACGGCTCGGGGAAGGCCTGGGGGCGACGAATCAACATGAGAGGTCCGGCGGCCGGAGGAGGAAGACGATGGCGTTGCGGCCGTTGCAGGGCTCGAGGAGGTTTCGGCTTCTGCAGAGACGACCAAGGCGACGAGGCGGAGCTAATGGCGTGCTCTGGGAGGGGATCCTATGGCCAGGGGCATGGGCAGCTCGAGCTCGAGCTCGGCTCTAATGGCGGCAGCAGGGAGAAGGAGGGGATCCGAGAGGAGGGGAAGAACCGAGGCGGGGAATGGATAGGGGAAGCTCTGGGGAGCTTATCCCCGTCGTCGCCAGCGCGAACCGGCGGCCACGCAGGCACGCAGGTGCGTGGCCGCGCCGGAGGAGGCGGCGGCCACCTCCTGCTGCCTACTGGCGCGAGGGAGGGGACGAGCGGGGAGATGGGCCGGGCCAGGCTTGGTCGACAGGTAAGCTTTTTCCTATTTTCTCTATTTTTGTTTTTTCTGTTTTGCTAAATATTGTATTGCTAATTGATTCAGCTCCAAAACAAAAAGTAAAAACTATTTTAGACCTCCTGGAATATTTGTTATAATATCCCCACTCATTTCCAAGATTTCCAACATTTTTGGAAAATTATAGTTTCTGATTTCAATTTTTAAATTTGAAACCAGTAGCTTTTGCATTTATTTAAAATGCTTAAAGTGTCAAGAAAATAGTTTTCTCCAATTCTCATTTACTTTCATGATTTATCAGAAAGTTTGAACATTTCTTGAGGCCATTTTGGGTTCATTAATTTTGAACTAGTTGAAATTTCCTTTAATTGAAATGGTGGCTAGGGTTTTGAGTTTTTCCTTTGCCAGTTTGTTGTTTTTGTTGAAACTTCTTAGATGCAAATGCAAAGAAGACATGAGCACAATGTTATCTTGCTTAAGGGTTAGGGATGTGACAACTCACCCCCACTCAAAAGAATCTCGTCCCGAGATTTAGAAGTCGTCGGGAATAACGCAGGATATTCAAGTCGGAGACGATCCTCTCTTTCCCAAGTTGCCTCCTTTTCAGAATGATTTGACCATTGAACTTTAAGAAACTTGAGGTTTCGACGTCGAGTGGTACGCTCAGCTTGATCAAGAATACGCACGGGGTATTCTCGGTAAGAAAGGTTATCTTGTAGATCAAGCGTTTCGTGGTCCACTTCACGGATAGGATCCGAAAAGCAACGCCTGAGTTGCGAGACGTGGAAAACATCATGAACCTTGGAAAGATGCGGAGGAAGTTCCAACTGGTAGGCAACTTCTCCTCGTTTGGCAAGAATGCGAAAAGGTCCAATGTAACGAGGAGCCAACTTGCCCTTGATACCGAAACGATGGGTACCCTTCAAAGGTGTAACCCGAAGGTAAGCCTTCTCGTCAACTTCAAAGGTCACAGCCTTATGATGACGATCATATTGCCTCTTTTGACGAGACTAGGCTGTTTCCAACTTTTCACGAATAATGCGAACCTGCTCTTCTGCATCCTGGATCATGTCCGGGCCAAAGAGTTGCCTCTCTCCGGTTTCTGACCAATTAAGAGGGGTTCGACATCTTCGTCCATAGAGAACTTCAAAAGGGGCTTTGCCCAAGCTCGATTGATAACTATTGTTATAAGCGAATTCGGCGAATGGAAGACACTTCTCCCAATTCATACCGAACGATATAACACAAGCTCGGAGCATATCTTCTAGAATTTGATTCACTCTTTCTACTTGACCACTTGATTGGGGATGGAAAGCAGTGCTAAAAGATAAGTGAGTCACCATGGCATTCTGAAAACTTTCCCAGAAGCGAGAAGTAAAGATACTTCCACGGTCCGAGTTAATCTCCAGGGGAACACCATGAAGAGACACTATTCGAGAGATATATAACTCTGCTAGCTGGCTAGCTGTTATACTCTCGCGAACAGGAAGAAAATGAGCCACTTTGGAAAGACGGTCAATGACCACAAAGATAGCATTATTTCCTTTCTTGGTCTTGGGAAATCCGGTAATGAAATCCATGCTAACTTTATCCCATTTCCATTCAGGAATAGCTAAAGGTTGAAGGGTGCCAGCAGGCCTTTGATGTTCTGCCTTAACTCGGCGACAAACGTCGCAGTTAGCAACGAACTCAGCAATTTCTCTCTTCATCCTAGTCCACCAGAACCTCTGGCGTAGGTCCTGATACATCTTAGTACTACCGGGATGAATGGTGAGAGGAGAATCATGAGCCTCTTTAAGGATTAACTGCCTTAGATGTGGGTTCTTAGGAACCACTAAACGATTCTGGAAGAACACAACACCTTGATCATTCATGGAAAATTCTTTAGCGTTTCCGCTAAAAATATTCTCCTTGATCCGTGATATACCCTTGTCACGCTTTTGGCCAGCTATAATTTGATCCTTAAGAGTAGGCTTCGCCACCAGGGTAGAAAGGAATCCTTGAGGAACAATATGAAGATTCAACTTCCGAAAGTCCTCATGATGATGTGGTTGACCTTGTTGTAGCATCAAATTGTTACAATAAGATTTACGACTTAGTGCATCGGCCATAACATTGGCCTTCCCCGGGGTGTAAGTTATCCCTAAGTCGTAATCCGAGATCAACTCAACCTACCGTCTTTGCCTGAGATTCAAATCCGGCTGGGTGAAGATATATTTCAGACTTTGGTGATCAGTGAATATTTCGCAACGATTACCCAAAAGGTAATGTCGCCAGGTTTTTAGTGCATGGACCACAGCTGCAAGCTCAAGGTCATGTGTGGGATAATTATCCTCATGTGGACGCAACTATCGAGATGCGTATGCGATCACATGACGATCTTGCATGAGAATGCAACCTAATCCTTGTCGCGAGGCGTCGCAATAGATAACAAAGTCCTTAGAAAAATCTGGTGGTAGCAACACAGGTGCAGAAGTCAGGCGTCTTTTCAGTTCCTGAAAACTATGCTCACACTGTGGTGTCCACTCGAACTTTTTATCCTTCTTGAGGAGTTCAGTCAGAGGCTTTGCAACCTTGGAGAAATTCTCGACGAAGCGGCGACAATAGCTCGCTAGACCAAGAAAACTCCTAACTTGCTTAACTGATTCAGGTTGAGTCCAATCAAGGACAGCTTGAACTCTCTCGGGATTGATAGCAATACCCTTACCAGAGATTACGTGGCCTAGATAGGTCACTTTTGGTAACCAGAATTCACATTTTGAAAATTTGGCATAAAGGCGATGCTCTCGAAGTTTCATCAATACCAGCCTTAGATGCTCTGCATGTTCTTGTTCATTCTTTGAGTAGATGAGAATATCATCGAGGTATACTACGACGAATTTATCCAAATACTCCATAAAGATTGAGTTCATCAGCCGAGAGAAGGTGGTTGGGGCATTGGTTAAACCGAAGGACATAACGGTGTACTCATATTGGCCATAACGAGTAACAAAAGCCGTTTTTGGAATGTCCCCGTTCTTAATCTTGATTTGATGGTATCCCAACCTGAAATCCATTTTGGAGAAGATTGAGGATCCAGCGAGCTGATCGTACAGGTCGTTGATCCTGGGGAGCGGATACTTGTTCTTAATGGTGACCAGATTAACTGGTCGGTAATCTACAACCATCCGATCCGTTCCGTCTTTCTTCTTGACGAAGAGGATGGGACAAGCCCAAGGAGAAGAGCTAGGACGAATGAAACCCTTGCTCAAGGCCTCATCTAATTGCTTCTTAAGTTCGGCTAGCTCTAGGGGTGCCATCTTATAAGGTCTTCTGGCTATTGGGACGGTTCCCGGAACAAGATCTATCACAAACTCTACATCTCTGTCAGGTGGAATTCCTGGCAGTTCCTCTGGAAAAACATCCGGGAAGTCACGGACTACCGGGATGTCTTCAAGTTCTGGAAGAGGGTTGGCATTTAGGGAGTAGTGCTGGCATTTGGCAACTCGAGTAGAGACATTTACTATCTCACCCGAGGGATGGGTAAGCTGGACATTTCTAGAGTGAGTATCAATCTTGGCATAGTGAGCCGACATCCAGTCCATGCCCAAGATGATATTAATATCCAAGATTTCAATGCTATCAATGAGGCTAGAAAAACTAGCATGTCTACTAGAATTTCATTATCATAGGTTATCTTAGAGGTTTGCCATTTACTACCAGGGGTTTGGACAACCAATGGAATTGGCATATCACAAAATGACATGTTATGCAACTGTGCATAACTTTCTGAAATGAAGGAATGAGAAGACCCAGTGTCAAAGAGAACGGACGCTGGGTGATGATTAACAAGAAGCGTACCCAGCATGACGTCGGGATCCTCTGCAGCGTCTTCTGCTGACACATAGTTTACACGGCAACGTGCAGGAGTTGGCTTCACATAAAACGCTTTGCCCGACTTGGCCTGTCCGACAGGCTTTCCGGGTTGCTTGGCACCCACATTCTGAGGACACTCACGGGAATAATGCCCTGGTTCTCCACACTTGTAGCATATCACCTGGTTGGCACGTGGTGCGACATTGCTTGCTGGACCACCATAAGCTTTTGCTGGAGGGTTGGCCTGATTCGTCTGAGGCGCCACGTAGGATGGCCTCGGCGTGTATCTTGGCGGCAGAGAACTGTTTGGAACCCACAGCCTGCGTTTTGGAAACGCGGAACCAGAAGACGAGCCAAAGTCACGGGAGTGCTTCCTTGTGGCTTCGAAGTCAGTATGACCAGGCTCGGCACTGATCGCCTTGTTGACTAGGGCTTGAAAGCTTGCACACTCATGGAGGCGCAGATCATGACGGAGCTCAGGGCTCAGACCCTTGCGGAATCTTGCTTGCTTCTTGGCGTCAGTAGACACCTCCTCTGTTGCATAGCGGGCGAGGTTACCGAACTCGCGGCTATAGGCATCCACAGACAACTTGCCCTGAGTGAAGGCACAGAACTCCTCTCTCTTTCTGTCCATCAGGCCCTCTAGAATATGGTGCAGACGAAAAGCTGCACTGAAGTCTTCCCATGTGGCCACTGGTTCAGTGGGACGCATAGCTTCAAAATTCTCCCACCACAGATTGGCGGGTCCCTCCAGGAAATACGTCGCGAAGGTCACCTTGTCGGCCTCAGACACATTCGCAGAGCGAATCTTGCATGAAATGCTGCACAGCCAGTCATCAGCGTCGAGGGGATCGACGGAATGATGAAACTTTGGAGGATTCAGCTTCACAAAGTCATTGAGGGACACTGCAGCATTCCTAGGCTGTCGAGCCGTATTCTGCTCAATACGCTCTAGTAGTCGGTTGGTCTCCCTTTTGCTTCTTTCTGCCTCAAGCATCACTTCTACCAGAGAAGGTGGGTGAGGCAGGTCCTCCTGCGACGCTTGACTACCCTCACCTTGCTCATGAGAAGGGGCACGGTTCAACCTGGTGAACACCATCCTGACAAACAAACTCATAGCTTAGACCAATATCATATCAATACGAGCTATGGATTAAGAATGTACTGAACACACGGAATGCGGAAATGAATATCCGAGCAACATGGTAACAAGCAACTGCTATATATACACCATGGTTCATACACACCCTTACATAGCTCAGTACAACCTTAATCGTAGAGCAAACTGCTGAAATTGTGAAACTACTCATCAGAGGCGTACAAGCTTCCTAAACATTATTTATCTAGGCCTCCGGAATTCGTTTCACATTACTACCATACTTCACAAGTCACGCAGGACTGTGAACGTCCGGCTACTACCATAATATCCTTCCGCTCACAGCTCAGGCATCCGCATAGAACATCTCATAGAGATTACCTCCATGACCTGGAAGCTCAACCTGCGGATCAGGAAACACTCTAGCCTGAGATCCCTGGGATCCATAAGGACACGGATGTGGCCTTGGTCCCCTGACTGGTGGTAAGAGGGGTCCCCGAAGAGGTGTGACTCCTCCCATAGCTGGCCAGTCAACGTGAGCCAGAAGATGGGTCCTAACAGGGTTCAGCATCTCCATCTCTCCATACCCTGTCTCGACTACCGGTGCCAGTTGCGTCAAAGCTGTGCACACACGGGCACGGGTAGCATAAAGCTCCATGCGGAGAGCACGAGCATCCCTGTCTCTGTTCTCTAGCATCTCAACAGTGGACTGCAGAAGTGGATCCTCCATAGAAGAATCAAAATAGACTCCACTGAGGTATCCCTCTTCACCAGACTGAGAGGCCGGAACATAGCAGAACTCTGAATTGTGCAGCAGTGCATGTATCGCTCTCATAATAGTCAGCATTGAATAGGCAGCATCTTGTACTGCCATGTCAACAGTGACTCCCAACCCATAGGACCAATGGATTGGCTTCTCCGCTCCAGGGTAGTCTGGAAATACCCTAACAGTGCAGATGTACTGGCTCTGGTTGAAGTCTCGGTACTGTTCCTCTACCGTGTACTCGGGGTACCAGCGGTAACCGCACACCGACATCACCCTGACCAGCATGGCCGTATGACCCGGTACATCAATGCACCTGGTCAAACGTACCACCTGACGAGAAGGACGGCCAGGCATTTGTAAATAGAGAGTAATGCAAAAGCATTAGAGCTCTGAATGCAAAATTGGGCAGCATAACGGCTGTAAATGCTCAAAAACAAATTTTGAGACAACCCAAAACAGAATAGCATAACCACTCAACTATCAAGTTCAACTCTCTGATCATCAAAACTTACTTCCTGCTTCCTAGAAATAAAAGAAACCCAATATCTCTCGACCCGTAATCCTATAAGCTACCGATCGGAAACACGAGCCTAGGAGAAGATGAGAAATCTAGTCCTTAATTCCCGCGGAAAAGACGAGGATGACCAGGATAGAATATCTTGAGAAGAGAACAAGAGTGTTACGTTCCCTTCCACAAACAATTCCCCTATATATATAACTAAGAAATTCTAGACTCAACTTCGACCAGTTTGGCTTAGTAATCCTACAGTCAGTCAGGCTCTAATACCAACGCTGTCGGGACCCCGATCCTAAGCCATAGGAATCTAGCCTGTAACCCATCGCATCCCTTTGTGGTCTCACACACGGTTAACTCCACGGCTGCAGCCTTACCTTAGCCGGGACCGTTTGCGTCTTTTGACTCACGTATGCGATAGTATCGCTAGCAATCCAATGTCAAAGAACCCAGATCGACATGTCTAGTCATAAACCAAAGTGGCAGTACCGCACAAGGACAGGCATACATGACCCAACAAAGCAGGTGTCGGTCACCGGCGAATGTAGACGAGTCGTAGCAAGCTACAAGGACTCCATTACATCGCGTGACATTTCCCCAAAGGGGACAGACACAGCAGCTAATAAGGACACATGCCGGTCAAGCAATGTGTCCGGAGCAGTAGCGAACTACCAAGGCTCGTTGGACCACAAAGGGGCATTTCCTTGTAAGGAGTGCTACTAAAGTTCACGACTAGGTAATCGAACCCCATACATATCAAGTACGACACACGTACGCATGGCATACCGATATGTATAGATACATCGATGGCATCACAACATAACCATAAACATACAGGCTTTATTTAAGAGGCTTGGAAGAGCCACACACATAAATTACACATTAAGGGTCTCACGACCCATAATAGCAGTCATACAATACAAGCCAGCGGAAGAGTTATAAACTGTCTGAGTACAGACAGGGCAACTAGTAGGCACGTGGCCTGACTATACTACAGAGCCGACGTAGGGCTAGATCGTAGCTGGGACACCAGCTACTCGTCATCGTCGATGTCTACGAAGAACCCTCCGTTAGGGTCATTAGCAACCTCTGCAACATTTATTAAGCAAACATGAGTACGAAGGTACTCAGCAAGACTTTAGGAGAACTAACTACTCATGCAAGGTATCAAAGAGTATTGTGGGGTTTCATGCGGGAAGCCAGCATTTGACTCGTGGCTAGACAACTTGCATTTTGAAATTAGTTTTGACAACTTGATTTCTCGCACACGAGTCCACTAACACCACAACAATACACTATCGTGGAATCATTCCGTCTCCATACGGAAATGCCGTCCACGACACTCACGCTTATCTTGACAAATTTTATGAGTAGCCATTGAAGTTATCTATGAACAACATATGTCTCCAAGTAGTCCATATCCGCGGACAAGGCTATTCGAATAGATCATAACCCTGCAAGGGTGTACTTCGTCACACACGCTTCCGCCACTTATCGCCATGTGCACGTCATGCACCTCGGCAACCTTCAAGCGGAAGCCCAGCGAGGGAGTCGGTCACGACCGTTAACCACACTAGTACCTAGTCCAGGTTTATCGCCTATCTGAGAGTAACCCGTACGGAAGTCCGGCCGAGGTTTCCGCCACGGCCTCAAATGATGTGCGCAGGGTTCCCAAGCCCACCATCCGGGTGCCACTTGGTACACCGTGCCACTGCCTACCGCATCACGGTCCACCTCTCAGGTCAGCACCATGCACAGCCTCCAGCATTACTATAAACACCAGAAACTACTTGCAACTCCTGGACCGAGTACTACGCGATTAATAGGCCGAGCGGGGTCATATTTCAGGGCCCAGCATGTGGTAGTATCTAATCTTGGATTACATACACGGAACGCAGTTCCTAAGGACGGTTCCAATGAAACAACCCGCCATGTACTCCTACACAGCCTTTCACCGGTACCTTTACCAAATCAAGTTCAACACACAACCTTTGCTCACCGAACACATTCCACATTTCTGTTCATCTCCCAGATGACAGACCATACACAACTCTAAGCATAGCATGCATAGCAGGATAAGGCACATCATAGCTCAAGCAACTACCAGGTATGCTAGGTTGCAAGGTTCGGCTATTTACTGTGACAAGGTTGAGTCATGCAAAGGAAGTGGGTCCAACTATCGTGGCAAAAGCAGTTGAAGCATTTGATCCTAATGCAATAAATAGGTGCAGGAGCAAGAACATAGGAGTTATCGGGATGATCAAAAGGGTTGCTTGCCTTTTTGCTCAGAGGAGGAACGATACCCGTCAGACGGATATTCGGTGGAATCCGGGGGTGCGGAGCCTACCGAAATGAATGGAAACATTCAATAACAATCATATGCAATCAAAATGATGCATGAGCATGGCATGAGAATGCAAAGTGATAAGTTATTATAATCAAGATGTTTTAGGTTTGGAGTTGATTTGAATCACATTCGAATAGCAATTCAAACGGGTATTCTCGGATACCGGTTTAATTGATTCGACCTGATGCTCAGATCAACTTAATGTTAACATGCATGAAATGTCATGTTATGGTACTGATTTGTAATTAGGGCAGTGTGTGATCATTGCATTTATAATGAAATTTGGATATTTTTGCAAATTCCATTTATAAAGTGATTATAGAATTGAATTATTCCTTATTTCACAATTTAGGGTCCTGTAACTTCTTCAAACATAGTTGAAAATAGAATAATCAGAATCCTTGAATTTTTCTGATACTTTTTCATATATAAATTATTTTCATTGGAGTTACAGATTAATTTCTATGATTTTTACAAATTTTAGCAATTTCCTGAATTAGTTTCAAACTGGAAATTCCATTTATTGCATCAGGCTGACGTCAGCAGGTCAGCCGACCTGTTCAGGTCAAACCTGACAGGGGGGCCCCACTGGTCAGCCTCTCTGGGACTAATCCCGCGCTGACCAGCCCTAACTGAGGTTTGACTTGGCCTTGGGCCCACTTGTCAGCGAGTGATTAAGTCACTAATCGGCTGGGTTAGCTTGCCACGTCGACCTCCACCGGCGGCGAGGTCTTCCTCGCCGGCGGGGAGCCTCCGGCGACCACCATCACGGCGGAGGGGCTCGGAAACGGCGCACAGGGGGCCAAATGCTGCGCGGAGAGCACCAGAGGAACGACACGTCTCCCGCAGCTTCATTTTTGCGCCTAGCCGGGGCTGATCTGGCCGGAGATGACGCCGGTGACGAGCTTGGCGGCGGCCAAGGCTCGGGCGTCATCAGGGTCTTTTTATCAGAGGGAACTACGCTCGGTTCTTAGCTGCTACGGCATCTACGCGTCGTCCTGGAGCTGTTGGTGCCCTCGGAAGGACGAGCTGGACGTCGGAGGGCTACCGGCGACGAGCGGCAGCGGCAGTCCTCGTCGGGCTCCGGTGAAACTAGGGCTAGAGGAGGGGATCGACGGGAAAAACTTAGGGGAAACGACCGCATGCTCACAGGGAGTGCAGAGCAGACCTCAGACGGCTCGGGGAAGGCCTGGGGGCGACGAATCGACGGGAGAGGTCCGGCGGCCGGAGGAGGAAGACGACGGCGTTGCGGCCGTTGCAGGGCTTGAGGAGGCTTCGGCTTCTGCAGAGACGACCAAGGCGACGAGGCGGAGCTAATGGCGTGCTCTGGGAGGGGATCCTATGGCCAGGGGCACAGGCAGCTCGAGCTCGAGCTCGAGCTCGGCTCTAATGGCGGCAGCAGGGAGAAGGAGGGGATCCGGGAGGAGGGGAAGAACCGAGGCGGGGAATGGATAGGGGAAGCTCTGGGGAGCTTATCCCCGTCGTCGCCAGGCTTGGGCGACAGGTAAGCTTTTTCCTATTTTTTCTGTTTTGCTAAATATTGTATTGCTAATTGATTCAGCTCCAAAACAAAAAGTAAAAACTATTTTAGACGTCCTGGAATATTTGTTATAATATCCCCACTCATTTCCAAGATTTTCAACATTTTTGGAAAATTATAGTTTCTGATTTCAATTTTTAAATTTGAAACCAGTAGCTTTTGCATTTATTTAAAATGCTTAAAGTGTCAAGAAAATAGTTTTCTCCAATGCTCATTTACTTTCATGATTTATCAGAAAGTTTGAACATTTCTTGAGGCCATTTTGGGTTCATTGATTTTGAACTAGTTGAAATTTCCTTTAATTGAAATGGTGGCTAGGGTTTTGAGTTTTTCCTTTGCCACTTTGTTGTTTTTGTTGAAACTTCTTAGATGCAAATGCAAAGAAGACATGAGCACAATGCTATCTTGCTTAAGGGTTAGGGATGTGACAATCAATCAAAGAGCAACTATCATAATTAAAGTCCTTGAAATCCAATAGAGTGGGCTCATTGCTATTTAAAGTTTTGAACTCTTCCATTCCACTTTTATCATTAAGATCTATAAACTCCAAATCATTGGGACGCCTTTTAACTAAAGTTGACTCATCTCCAGTCCCATCTTTTTCAAGATTTATACTAGAAAACAAAGATTCAATAGTTGTCACATCAATCACTTTAAGATCTTCATCATTGTTATCATGAGAAAACATCTTTCCAAGCCATTCGCGCTTAGCACGTACTCTAGCGGTTCTTTCCTTACACTCATCAATAGAAATTCTCATAGCTTTTAGAGACTCATTAATATCATGCTTGGAAGGAGTAGGTATAATTTTCAAAGAATTAATCTCAAGAAAAATTATATCAACATTCCTAGCCAAATCATCAATCTTGAGCAATTTTTCTTCAATCATAGCATTGAATCCCTTTTGCGAGCTAATAAATTCTTTATTCTTATTCTCAAGACCAGAGGGCATCTTATTATAATTTCCATAAGAATTATTGTAGTAATTACCATAATTGTTAGAAGAATTACTAGGAAACGACCTAACGTTCAAATTACCTCTATACGAGTTATTCCCAAAATTGTTCCTACCAAACAAATTCACATCCATAGATGCATTACGATTTCCAATCAAAGAAGACAAAAGCATATCATTGGGATCAATAGGAGTACTCTTACTAGCAAACAATTTCATTAATTCATCCATCTTTCCACTCAAAGTGTTTATTTCTTCAATAGCGTGCACTTTTTTACTAGTAGGAGATCTTTCGGTATGCCATTGAGAGTAATTTGCCATAATATTATCTACGAGTTTAGTAGCTTCTCCTAATTTGATTTCCATAAAAGTACCACCCGCGCGGATTCTAAAATATTTCTAGAAGGAAAATTCAATCCCGCATAAAAAATTGTATAGTCATCCATAAACTCAAACCATGCGCTCGACAATTCCTAATCATTAGTTCCATCCTCTCACAATATTGTGCAACATGCTCATGATCAAGTTGATTAAAATTCATTATATCGTTCCTAAGGGAGATAACCTTAGAGGGCAGAAAGTACTTGGAAATAAAAGCATCTTTACACTTATTCCATGAATCAATACTATTTTTAGGTAAAGATGAAAACAAAGGTTTGGCACGATCTTGTAGTGAGAAAGGAAATAGCTTAAATTTAACAATTTCATTATCCACATCTTTCTTCTTTTGTATATGACACAACTCAATGGAAGTATTTAGATGGGATGCGGCATCTTCACTAGGAAGGCCAGAAAATTGTTCTTTCATAACAAGATTGAGCAAAGAAGCATTAATTTCACAAGATTCCGCACTAGTGGCGGGAGAAATCGGAGTACTAATAAAATAATTATTATTATTAGTGGAAAAATCACATAACATGGTATTCTCTTGAGTCATCATGACAAAGAAAGCAATCTAGCACACAAGCAAGCAAACGAAAAGACGAACGGAAAAAGGGCGAATAAAAAGGCATATATTTTTGGTATTTTCTGAAAATCAATTTAGTAGTGGGGGAAAGGAAAACGAGAGGCAAATGGAAAATAAAGTAAATGCAATAGATGATTTTGTGATGGTTACTTGGTAGGCTTAATCCTGTTATGTATCATCCCCGACAATGGCGCCAAAAATCCTTCTTGCTACTTCTTCAGCTTGTGTTGGTTTTACCTTGAAGAGGAAAGGGTGATGCATCAAAGTAGATAAGTATTTCTCTTAGTTTGTTGAGAACCAAGGTATCAATCCAGTAGGAAGAACAAGAAAGGCCCCAATCAGAGTACTTACACAAACAATCAAACACTTGCACCCAACGATAAAAAGGGGTTGTCAATCCCTTTAGAGTTATTTGCAAGGATGAGATCTGATAGACATAGATATAAATGATTGCAAAAACAAAAGTAAATAAATTGCAGCAACATATTTTTGGTATTTTTGGTTTATAGATCTGAAAGTATAATATGTAAAATAGAACCGGGGGCCATAGGTTTCACTAGAGACTTCTCTTATAAAGGAAAATAATACGGTGGGTGAACAAATTACTGTCGAGCAATTGATAGAGAAGTGAATAATTATGAAGATATCCAAAGCAATGATTATGCATATAGGCATCACGTCCGTGTCAAGTAGACCGAAACGAGTTTGCATCTACTACTATTACTCCGCACATCGACCAACTCATGCATGCATCTAGAGTATTAAGTTCATGAAGAATAGAGTAACACATTAAGTAAAATGACATGATGTAGAGGGATAAACTCAAGCAATATGATGAAAACCCCATCTTTTTATCCTCGATGGCAACAATACAATACGTGCCTCGCCACCCCTACTATGGCTCTCGGTGAGGACGCCGCAAGATTGAACCCAAAACTAAGCACTTCTCCCATTGCAAGAATTACCAATCTAGTTGCCAAAACCAAACCAATAACTCGAAGAGACTTGCTAAGATATGAAATCATGAATATAAGAATTCAGAAGTGATTCAAATAATATTCATAGATACTCTGAACATAAATTCACAATTCATCGGATCTCGACAAACACGCCGCAAAAGAGTATTACATCGACTAGATCTCCATGAAAATCATGAAGAACATGGTATTGAAGATCAAAGAGAGAGAATAAGCCATCTAGCTACTAGCTGTGGACCCGTAGGTGTGTGGTGAATTACTCACGCATCATCGGAGGGGCAATGGAGTTGATGTAGATGCCCTCTGTGATCAATTCCCTCTTCGGCAGATTACCGGAAAAGGCTCCCAGATTGGATCTCATGGGAACAGAGGCTCCCGACGGTGGAAAAGTATTTTTGTGGCTCTTCTTTGAAAAGGAGGAATATTTGTGAATTTTTAGGCCGAAGAATATGGTTAGGAGACCTGTAGAGGCCCCACAAGCTAGTCCCCCCTAGAGTATGCCCTGAATGCTTGTGGCCTCCCGGCACGTGCACTGCCCCTACTCCAAGTCTTCTGGGTTTCTTTTGGTCCAAGAAAAACCATTCAGAGATTTTATTCCCTTTGGACTCCGTTTAATATTCCTAATCTGCATTACTCAAAAACATGGAAAAAATAGAAAGTAGCACTAGGCTCTAGATTAATAGGTTAGTCCCAAAAGAATATAAAATAGCATATTAATGCATATAAAACATCCAAAGCAGATAATATAATAGCATGGAACAATAAAAAATTATAGATATGTTGGAGACGTATCACCCATGATCTGAAGGTGGATGGGAGACCCTTGGAGGATATCGTCTTCACCCTCAATGAACAAATCAATTTTCTGCAAGGCCAAATCTTCGATCTTCAAAACAAAATCTTTGAGTATGAAGCAAGGTTTAAAGGTATATGGCCAAATCTTCAATCTTCAATTATCTGCAATACTCGTGACTCTTCTTATAATGGTTAGCCACTGCCATGGAAGTTGGAGGACAAGTTTGACTCTACCTCATCATATACACCACCACCTCCATCTTCACCACCAAAGAAGGAGACTTGAGTACACGGGTATGGGCACTCCCCTTGGCTTGTGCCAAGCTTGGGGGAGGCGCCACAATATCGTATGACCATCACTCTTATTTTATTTTTCCATCTCATTTAGATCTTTAGCTATTTTTGAAATTTAGTCAAATAAAAGTTTAGTTCAATCTTTTTATTTTGAGTGCTAGTTTCGTGATCAATCTCTCTATCTATGTAATCGAGTGCGAGTTATATAATAAAGTTTAGTTTGAGTTTTGCTTCTTTACTTTCTTGCTGCAATCAAAATAAAAGATAATAATGAACAAGATCATATGCCAATATTATAGTAAGTAGTGACATCACATAAGGAAAAGTATAAGTGGTAAAATTTGTTGAAGGTTGACAAACATCGCATTGGTCAGTGATGCAACACATGAAAGAATTAATAAGGGAAGAGAAGATTTACATGCAAATACACTCTCATTGACATCTTTTATGATTGTGAGCCCCCGTTAATTATAATATGCCAAAACTGTTCATATTGGACAAGGAAGAAAATGTAATGATTTATGCTTGTTCACATTCACATAGAAGTTGTATTGTTATAGATCCTCTAACATGTGGTGCGTGCCCAATACCTTTGCTAGCCAAAATTCCACACTAAATAAAGATACTAATTGCGCATCCAAAACCTTAAAACCAAATCCGTGTTTCAAGAGTCCACTGTACCTACCTATGGATTGAGTAAAATCCTTCAAGTAAGTTGTCATTGGTGCACAAAGCAATAAAAGTTGCTTCTAAACATGTTCGATCATTTAGTGTAAGGGAAATTAAGAATTGTACAAACTTGTGATGGCGAAAATAAAAGTGACGGACTGCATAATAAAGATTGCCATCACAAGGGGCAATATAACGTAACATTCCTTTGTACTAAGAGATTTAGCATACAACCAAAAAGTGCATGACAACCTCTGCTTCCCTTTGTGAAGGGCATGTCTTTTACCTTTATGTATTTACTTTTGTTCCATAGTCAAATTATTTTCCTCTACTTCCTTTATCTTCTCTTTGGCAAGCATCATGTGGCAGGGAAAGATCTAGACATATATATCCAGCTGAATGGGGGTGCTCATGAGTTATTATTGTTGACATCACCCTTGAGGTGAATACGTTGGGAGGCAAAACTTTAAGCCCCTATCTTTCTATGCGTTTGGTTGAAACCTTTTGCTCATATGAATTTGCTGAGTGTTAGCAATCATAGAAGACTAAATGATTGTTGATTATGTAGACTTGCTTAAAAGCTCCAATATGTGACCCTTCCTGAAAATATGGTGAATTGTGTTCCAAAGTTGACTGAAAACATAGTTTGTTAGTTTTCAACAGAATTTATGCTTCATACTTCGATGTTGTGATGAATTTCTACTTGTTTATAAGAAGCCTTTATGATGAAGTTATATGATGAAAATGTTGTGATGAAGTAATTTATAAATTTTTATTTGTTTTTATAATAATGAGCATGATGTTGCTATGTCCGTATTTTGTTTTTATCGACACCTCACTCTCAAAGCATATGGTCATGATTTTCATTATCGGCTTCTGCTTGAGGACAAGCAGGGTCTAAGCTTGGGGGAGTTGATATGTCCATTTTGCATCATGTTTCGTTATTGTTATTTATAGTGTTTTTATTCATTTTGCCACTTGCTGGAGTAATTCTAATGTCTTTTCTCTCATAATATGCAAGGTTTACATCAAGTCGGTGAATGCCGACACGTGGAATTCTAGACCTGAAAAAGCTACATTAGAGATACCTATTTTGCACATCTCCAATTGGGATGAAACTTTATGGAGATTTATTTTATAATAAATAAAAAATACTAGAGCAAAGAAGGACTAGAGGGGGGCTACCAGAAGCCCACTAGACACGAGGGCGCGCCACGCCCCCTGGCGCGGTATGATGCCTAGTGGTCCCCCTGGCCCACCTTGGCGATCATCTTCTCATATAAATTCTCGTTTACCCTAAAAAATAAGAGGAGGACTTTCGGGGTGAAGCGTTTCCGTCTCGAGGCAGAACATGGGCAGGAGCACTTTTGCCCTCACACGGAGTGATTCCGTCGGAGGAACTTCCCTCCCGGAGGGGGAAATCAAGGCCATCGTCATCACCAACAACCCTCTCATCTTGGGGAAGCCAATCTTCATCAACATCTTCGTGAGAACCATCTCCACTCATAACCCTAGTTCATATCTTGTACCCAATATTATACCGGAACCTCGGATTGGTACGTGGGCTGTGGCTAGTAGTGTTGGTTACATCTTGTAGTTGGTGCTTTATGGTTTATTTGGTGGAACATCATATATTTATATCCATTATGCTAACTAATCATCTCTCATCATGAACATGTTTATCACTTGTGAGTAGGTACTTTTGTTCTTGAGGACATGGGAGAAACAATGTTGCAAGTAGTCACGTGAAGTTGATATTCGTTCGATATTTTGATGATATGAAGTTGTGATTCCCTTAGTGGTTTTATGTGAACGTCGACTACATAACACTTAACCATCTTTGGGACTAAGGGAATGCATTTTGGAGTAGTAATTAGAGGGTGGGTTCCGAGAGTGACAGAAACTTAAACCCCAGCCTATGCAATACTTCGTAAGGGGCTGATTTGGATTCCTATGTTTAAGGCTATGGTTAGAACTTATTCTTAATACTTTTCTCGTAGTTCCGTATGCTTGCGGGAGGGTTAATCATAAGTGGGAGGTTTGTTCAAGTAATAACAACAGTCAAGCACCGGTCCACCCACATATCAAATTATCAAAATACCAAATGCGAATTAACCCAACATCTCGAAAGCTACTAGATGAAATTCCGGTGTGCCCTCAAGAATGCTTTGCCTATTATAAGGGATTGTTTTGGCCTATCCTTTGCCACAAAAGGATTGGCTACCTTGCTGCACCTATTGTTACTATTGCTACTTGTCACTTGTTACAATTGTGTTGCTATCAAACAACTTGTTACCACTATTTTAGTGCTTGGAGAAATTACCTTGCTGAAAACCTCTTGTCATTTCCATCTGCTCCTCGTTGGGTTCGACACTCTTACTTACCGAAAGGACTATGATTGACCCCCTATACTTGTGGGTCATCAAGCCGTGGTATGTTCCTCTGTTCGGAGGGATCGTAAGGTGTTACCATTGACGGTAATAACACCCTTGGGTCCTAGCATCTTAAGCTTCAGGTATGCATAATGGGGAACGACATTAAAGTGAGCCAACAATGTACGGACAATGAGTGCATGATAGCCGTTGTAAAAAAGGGACAATGTCGAAGATCAAGTCTTCGTTGTGGAAGTTGTGGGGCGAACCGAACACTACTTCCAAAGTTATGGTACCCGAGTAGCAGGCCTCGACGCGAGGAATTATTCCTTTAAAGGTGGTGTTGCTGGGTTTGATCCTTGATGGCTCGATACCCATTTTCCTCATTGTGTGTGCATAAATAAGATTGGGGCTGTCGACTCCGTCCATAAGGACTCTAGTGAGGTGGTACCCATTGATAATGGGGCAAGTACGAGGATTGCCGAACCCTCGTGTCGAATACTCGTTGGGTGATCCGTCCGGTCAAAGGTGATCGGACATGCCGACCATGGGTTATACTTCTGAGCTACTGGCTCTATGGTGTATATGTCCCGAAGTGCTTGTTTCATCTCCTTTTTTGGTATGTGTGTTAAATAGATCATGTTCACTGTTTTCACCTCAGGTGGGAATTGTTTTGGCCTCCATTGTTTTCCCTGTGAGGTTCCTTATCGTCCTTGCTACAAGGACTCTTGCCCTGATCCTCGGCTACATTTTTTCTCGCCTATTTGATCACCCAAGAGTTACGGTTGATGTGAGTAGAAGTCTTATTTGAAGTGCCGTGGATCTGGCAGGGTTTGTCCAGTATTTTGTCCAGTGTGGTCGGTCCATCCTGGTTCCCCTTAGAGGGTTTCTTCCGTGGTTCAGACCTGGAGTTGCCGAATCCGGCATTGACTGCCGTGTCTTCAGCTTCACCGTCGTTGTGTCGACGCTTGTTCTTGTTGAACCGTGGCTTCCGATTTCCGTCTCAAACTTCAGACCTGCTGAGGTTTCTGGGAGGGTTGGTCCGACAGTCTAGACAGTTGTCCTCGCCCGTGCAAAAGCGGGTCATAAGTGATGTAAGGGCTGCCAGCGTTCTTGGCCTATATTTCCCGAGCCTCCGGGCTAGCCATTCATTCCGAATGTGCCTTCTTAAGGAGGCTAGTGCCTCGGCATCCGAGCAGTCGACGATTTGGAATTTCTTGGTTAGGAATTAGATCAAAAATTGCTGGGATGACTCACCGTCTTGTTGGACGATGTGGGTTAGGTCATCGGAGCCCGACGGCCGTACATAGGTGCCTTGAAAGTTATCTCAGAAAGCATCTTCGACATCTTCCTAACTTCCAATGGAGTTTTCGGCGAGGCTATCCAGACAATGTCGTGCTGGTCCCTTGAGCTTCAATGGTAAATATTTTATGGCATAGAGGTTAATACCTCTCGCCATATGAATGTGAAGAAGGAAATCTTTGATCCATACGGCTTGGTCTGTTGTCCCATCGTATTGCTCTATATTGACGGGTTTAAACCCTTCAGGGAACTGTTCCTGCATCACCTCGTCTATTAAACACAATGTGTGAGCGGCCCCTCTGAGCTGAGCTACATCATGCTGGAGGTCGGGTGAAGCCCTGTTCTGAGACAGTTCTCGAATTCTATCATTATGATTGAATCGAGCTTTGTACACGTCCCGTCTAGCGGGAGTGCATCATGTGGACCCATAAATTGATCTTGCTTGTCCTGCTTTATCATTCAAGTTGTGTCGCACGTCGGATGGGTCTGCGGGTTGTGTTGGCTCCTTCCTTGTTCTAGGAAGGTGTTTGGGTTGTTCATGGGCTTCTCTAGCCATCATGTCTCGGCCTCGAGTGGGGCGGTTTGGGTGCGTCCAGGGGGTGTGGGCTCAAAGGCCTCCTCCTTGAACTCCCGTAATAACTGACGGCGCGAGTAACTTTTGTTTTGTCCTTGCCGTTCCTTTCCGTATCCCTCTTCAGCGGCTATGATTTGAGTCCATTTGTCGATTATGGAGTCATGTCCGGCTTTGATTTGTTGTTGTTTTATCTTGAGACTTCGAGCAGTGGCTATGAATTTTCGCTTGAATCGTTCTTGATCCAGTGGGTCCTCGGGGACTATGAAGTCCTCCTCTCTGAGACTAAACTCTTCTTCAAAAGGAGGGAGGTCGTTTCTATCCTCGAAGCCGTCGAGGTCCTTGGGTTCTTCCACATCCATGTGTCCCTCCGAATCATCGAGCTTGTGTTCGAGAGCAGCGGGATCAACGGGGTTCTCTGGATCATCCGGGATAGCGTTTTCTTCGGTTCTCGTGTTGCTTTCCTTTCCCTTGCATGCTCTAGTTTTTTTTTTGACACCGACGCCTTTGGGGTTCATCACCACTATTTTTTACTCGGGTGTCATCATCGCTCTTCCCTTTGGTGCCATCATCCTTAGGAGTGTCCACCATGTACACATCATATGTAGAGGTGGTCGTCCATCGCCCGTTCGTGGGAGGAGCAGATGTGTCGGCATCCGTATATGTGTGTTCCGCCTCATCTGAGGAGAAGTCCAGCATATTGGTTAAATCTTCGATAGTGGCTACCAAGTGGGTGGTGGGTGGGAAATAAAATTCCCTCTGACCGGGCTCGAAGCCGAACTGAGCATACGTCGGGGTCGGGTCCTCCGAAACTTCCATAGTTCAGATTCGTGTCACCATCTTGTCCGATAGCACGGGATCAGTCGGACTAGTCTTCGGGGTTTTGGGGGAGCCAACCTCCGGTTCATAGGCACAGGGAGTGTGCTCGGACATGGTTGACCCATGATCTTCGAACATCGTGGTCAGATCCATGCTCAAGGCCGGATCCAGTGTGGGCACCGTCCTGGACTTGAAGTCGGGGAGGAGACACGAAGCCAAGGCTTTGGGGTTTTCTGGTTCAATGGATGAGGACGTGAACCCAGCAAGGACAAGATTTCCTTGGGCTTGAGCAACGTAATCTAAGTCACCGAACTTGATTCCCTGGCATGGGGCGAAACCGTTGATCTAGCCTAGGTCATGAGCTGCCTACATGCGAAACAACACTACCGAACATATTGATGGTGGTATATCGAGTACAGAGTTGATCTACCTCGAGATTTTATGTTGTGGTCTAAACCCTTGGAGTAATGATCTTAACTTGTCCTATGAAGAATAGCCCTACAGTTTATATAGGTACCAAGGGTACTAGGGTTACACAATGTCAGTTACGCCAAGGAGAAAAGATGTTGATTATCATCTTGCCATGGGATGCACACCAAGTCTTCGCAAGAGCCTGTCTTGGATACAGCATCATCTTGTAGTCCTGATTTTGGTGATGATTACAGGACGGCCGAGAAGTCTAGCCCATGAAGGTAGATAAGAGACCCGAGGACCCCATATTCCCGGACTACCTCAACCATCCACCTGGTGAACATGGAGAACAGAGCGTAAGGTTCTCGCCCCTCCTCCGGCGATGAAGACGAGGATAGTTTCGACCACCTGAGGCGGACCCAAATGTCCCTGCCAGTGCGCACCACACGAAATGTCGTTTTGCTTGCTCCCGTGGTGAGGCGGACAGTAGCCGCTAGAGCGGGCGGGCACGAACAAGGAGGTGTGGTCCGGTTGGACGCATGACGGTGGCAGTGAACCTCCTCGCTGAGGTGGAGCCCTGGCCACGATGGCCTGAGCCCGGGGCATTAATGGGTCCAAGGAAAGCGAGAGGGACGAGCCAGGGCACAGCCAATGGATGTCGCAGCATGAGGATGACATTGATAAGTGCATGGGCTATTAGGCGCCTGCCATAGTCCAGAGTCGGGTTGTCATGCTAGAACCCCCCCCCCCCCCCACCGGCACCCCCGCTGCTGGTTCGCTGATTTTGACCATGCACAAAGAGGGACACGTGAGGCACAAGACTCCAGAAGTGGAGTTGATCGATGATAACTTGACACTTGTCCTGCGATCCGTGGATGGGGAGGATCAGGTTGAGTGGTTGACGTTGGTGCTGCCAAGGGGGGAGGCGGTTGTTCCATTCCCCAATTTCTAGCGAAAATTTTCAAATCTCGAGTGATTCTGCGGTCAAGTTTTTCTCCTTGAGTAGTTGCCGGTCTGTGTTGGGCGTGGGAAGTAAGGGGTCGGGCGGGAAGTGTGCCTTAGACACTTTTCTGGTGAGTCTCTCTGGCTCGGGGTCCTGCTCTCCTGTGGGGACGAGACCTAGCTCGGTGGATGCGCAGCTTGATCAAGCAATTTAGAGATCACTGCTAGAAGAAAATCTCGCCGTTGATGCCCAAGCCAATGGTGGTGCGCAAGAGACATAGGAAGAGGGTGCCACCTACCACCGTGCGCTGCAGTGAGAGGCTAACGGTTCACCTCAATAATGTCTCATTCATTAAATTGTAGTAGCTCGCCCTGATTGTGCACCTCAGGATTACGAGTGAGGGTGAAGTCATCGGCAATGACGTGTTGCGGGCCTATTTAGCATTATTCCCTCGACCACTCTAGCAAGACCACATCACTGCTATCATAGGCATGTTAGGCTGGCAGCCAAAGGTCATGCAACTTGGTCGAGACGGAGAGGGTGCCACTTAGTAGGGTATTGTGCTTCATCATTGTTTGGTAGGCCTTTGTGACGGCAAATTCGAATCATGCAGTCATGGTGTGGAATGTTCCTAGAATGAATAACCCGGCAAAAAGAAACGCAATAAAGAATCTAGTTATGGGTTCGAGTGTGTCTGTTGCATGATTACAGGAGACCAAGGTGCAAGACATGTCACTTGCACTAGTGAAACAATTCTTGGGATCAAAGTTTGATAGTTTCTCTTGCGTGTCGGTGGTAGGGTCATTCAAAGGGGCACTTCTGGTGTGCAAATCTACAAGCGTTTGGATGTCTAACCCCCATATCACCACCAACACTGTGACGGAGCGGCTTGAGTTTGATGGGGGCATAGGCTGGCAGTTTACTGGGGTGTATGGATCCCAAGAGGATGCAGAAAAGGTGGCTTTCTTGGATGAGATTAGGGAGATTAGGTACTTACACGCATGTCCCTGGATGGTGGCATGGGACTTCAATCCCATTGCCAACCCTTTAGAGAAGAGTAACGACAGGATCAATAATAGAATGATGGGCCGGTTTAGACGGTGCATTGCAGATCTAGATCTAAAGGAGCTTTACCTTAATGCAAGTGCTACACTTAGTCAAACTAGAGGCAAGACCCGACCCTTGAGAAACTTCACAGATTTCTCATCTCGGTGGAGTGGGAACCGCTACACCCCTCTTCATTCCTCGAGGCCTTAAGTACGAGTGTGTCACACCACTTTCCCTACATCTTGTGCTCGGCGCAGACTTGCGACGAGGTAGAAGGTTTCATTTCGAGGCGTTGTGGAAGAAAGTGGATGGCTTCCATGATGTCATACAGCGAGCATGGAACAATGAGGGGATGATCGAGAACCCTTTCAAGAGGTTGGCAAGGAAGTTCAAAGCGACAACCCAGGAGCTCGCTAGTTGGAGCGACACCCACATCGGCAGTGTCAAGCGATAGATTATCATCGCCCCTGAGGTGATCCTGAGACTTGACGTCTTTGGATCTCTCCACATCTAAAATGAACCTGCATCGTTTTCTCAAGATAAAACTCCTTGGCCTAGCTTTGGTGGAGAGGACCATAGCACGCCACAGATCGATAGTCTTATGACTCAAACATGGGGATGCATATACAAAATTCTTCCAAGCCATAGGCGGAGGAAGAATTTCACATCAAAACTTAAGGTGGATGGGGTGTTGACCTCATACCACGACGAAATGACGAAAGCAGTTGACTCTTTCTTCTCTAACTTGTTGGGCAATGCACTGGAGCGACCCTACACCCTTGATCTCCAAGAAATTGGCATGCAAAGCAAGGAACTAGATCATCTTGACGTGGACTTCTTCAAGGAAAAAGTGTGGGCGGCTGTTAAAGCACAAGGATTCGACAGAGCGCCCGGCCCTGATAGATTTATAGGGCCTTCTATGTGTCTTGCTGGTCTATTATCAAAGATGACATCATGAAGGCTTACAAGGCATTCGGGAGATTGGATTTTAGGGGACTGACTTTCATCAACCAGGCCCTAATCACTTTGCTGCCCAAAACCCCGACGACCCAGAGGGTTAGGGAGTTTCGACCCATAAGCCTCACCCACAACTTCCCTAAGCTGGCTGTGAAGGTGTTATCAATGCATGTGGCCGCGGAGGTGCCGAATCTGGTTGGTGCTCACCAGAGCGCTTTTGTAAATGGCAGATGCTTGCACGGCAATTACATGCTAGTTCACGGAACAGCCAAGAGGCTTAATTCCATGGCAAGATCAGCGATTATGCTCAAGTTGGACATCACAAAAGCTTTCGGCATGGTGGATTGGGCTTTCTTGCTTGAGGTTCTATGACACATGGGATTTGGCAGTAAGTGGACGGCTTGGGTAGCAGGGATGTTGGCATCCTCTTCTACTGGAGTGCTTGTCAATGCGGTGCCCGTGGAGGTGATTTACAACAAGTGAGGGTTGTGACAAGGGGATCCATTTTCCCCCACTCCGCTTTGTCATGGTCATGAAAGGCATATACCACTTGATCAAACATGCGGCGGCTTCCGGTGTTCTCACCCCTCTGGTGCCAACGGGTGTCAATCATCGGCCTTTGATCTTCGCGGATGATGTGGTCACCTTCCTCGTCCCAGACTTGATGAGTCTAAGGGCACGTGCACTACTTCTAGATGATTTTTCCATGGCGTTTGGGATGCACACAAATATGGCCAAATGTTCTGTGCACTCGATTAGGTGCTCCGAAAAGCAAGTGCAGCTACTTTCCATGGAGATGGGTTGCCAGCAGTTGGGGTGCCCATGCCGCTACGAGGGCTTCTGATTGGCCTACGCAAAGTCCCAACCGCCCAGCTACAATTCTCGATGGATAAGATGGTTGAATGGATGCCTGCTTGGCAGGCGAGGCTACTCTACCTGGCGGGGCACTTGGAGCTGCTCAAACCTACGCTCTCGGCCATATCAGTCCAAGCGACAATGGCGCCTAACATCCCAATGAAGGCGTTATATGCGGCCAACAAAATCTGCCATGGTTTCCTTTGGAAAGGATGGAGAGACATGCACAGAGGGCATTTCCTAATGGCTTGGGACCAGGTATGCATGCCCACAGAGTTTGGGAGCCTCGGAGTGCCAAACTTACACCTACTACACCTTGCGCTATGGCGAGGTGGTCGTGGCTCACTATGACCAATCTCGACAAGTTGTGGGCTAAGTTCAACTTGGAGGTTGCACCCAGTCCAATGCCATATACAAGGCGGCCACCAAATCTACGATCGGTGATGGGGCTGGTACCCTATTTTGGATGGACTGCTGGATGAGAGAGGGCCGCATCCAAGACTCCCTGCCAAACCTTTTTGCAACGGTGAGGAGGAGAGCATGCAAAGAGAGGATTGACCGCCAAGCGGTCATGGAGGGATGGTGGCATGACATAAACCCTAACATGTCAGCTAAGGCAATTAACGAATTCCTGCACCTGGTCGATCGTATGGGAGGCATTGAACTAAGAGATGGCATAACAGACCAACTAAGATGGGCTTGGGCAGAAGACACGTGTTACTCTTCGAGATCATCATATCATGCATTTTTGGTGGCCGGGTTGAGAAGTCATGTGCAACATAGATTTGGAAGTCTAGGGCGCCACCAATGTGCAAGATCTTCGCACGGCTTGCTACTAGAAAGCGGTATTGGATGACCGACAGACTCGAGCGTCGCCAACTACCATGACGGGCGGTGTCCTCCTTTTGTAACCAGGCTACGAAAAATATTGATCGCATCATCCTCGGATGTGAGCTCACCACACAGGTGTGGGAGGACATAGTCACGAACTGGGGCTAGTCCAATTGTTTGTCGAACCATGACTCACAACTCGCTAGTTGGCGGGCGTCTCTCATTACGTCCCATAAAACCAGCAAGGAGATTTGGATGGTCGTCGCCCTAGTGGCATGGACCTTGTGGCGGCACAAGAACGACGTCGTCTTCAACGGAGCTTCGCCGGACTCGGCAACGGTGTTGAGGCAAATCGAAATTGAGGCTCAAGATTGGAGGGCCAAAAAGCTAATGCAAGATACTAGATCTTCGTCAATTAGGATAGTAATGGTAGAGGATAGCGAGTAGTCCGCATGAGGTGTCTCACTTAATGAATCATGGATGAATTGTACCAGAAAATGTCTTCTTGGTATCTTCTTTCTATGATCCCTGACGTATCCTAAAAAAGCATTTCCTATTCGACGTCTTACGCGCCCATTATATGTTATTTGGGATGCACCACACACAAACCATCTCTTCTCTTGATCTAACTAGGCCGCATTATTCACAACATATGCATCATTGGACTAATATGTTTTCCAAGTATATTTCAGAAAAGTTCAAAACATGCTATGGCTAAAAGCTTATGTGAAGATGCCCCTTGATGCAAGAAAGGAATATTATTGGCTCAAGCTTCAAGCTAGAAGACTCTTCATTTTATATTTGTGAGGAATCACTTTTGATAACATAGGAAAGTCAATACTATTAAAAGGGGGTGAGGTAGTAAAATGAACTCATTGCTCAAAATACTCAAAGTTAGCCACCAAAATACTCAGTAATTTTTCCCACATATCCACTCTGTTAGATTCCATATACACAAATTTGGTGTCACCAACTTTCACATGTCTGTACCCACTGAGTTTGATCTCAGACAGAAGCCTTGGCCATTCCCACCAAATTGGTGCAACCAAATCCGTATCGGTGATACCGAGTTTGGGTGACCAACTTTTGGGTGCCTTGGTACACAAAATCGGAATTTCCGAGTTTGAGTATATGTGCCATCGAGTTTGGCCACCTGACTGTTAGACACCTTTTCGGTGCCATCGAGTTTCATATATCGGTCTCACCGAGATTCAGTTTCCACTTTTGTGCTAATCAGTACCACCGAGTTTTTCATTTCGGTGTCACCGAGTTTGCCACTTTGTGTGTAACGGTTGGATTTTGTGTGATGCCTATATGTACCCCTTCACCTACCCCTCATTCGTGGCAGAAGCACTTAGAACACACACTTCATTGCCAGATCCATTTTCTGAGAGAGCACAACCTACTCACGTGTTGATACCAAGATATGACAATCCAATCATTTGAAACTTGATATCTAGCATCCCCAAACAACTTTCCACCAAATCAACCTCTCCTACCCATGCATATTCTGTGAGAGAGTGATTTTGTGGCGAGGAGACTATCTTTAGAAGCACAAGAGCAAGGAGTTCATTGATCTACCACATCTATTACCTTTTGGAGGCTGGTGCATCCTAGATTGGTTAGGTGTCGCTTAGGAGCCTCCTACTTTGTGTTGTGGAGTTGAACCGAGATGTTTGTAAGGGCAAGGAGATCGCCTACTTCGTGAAGATCTACCGTGAGTAAGGCTAGTCCTCTATGGACGGAAGCTGTGGTGGAACAGACAAGGCCACTTCTTTGTGGACCCTCCGTGGGTGGAGCCCTCCGTGGACTCTCGCAGTTGTTATGCTCCATGGGTTGAAGTCTCCACTAACATGGACGTACGATAGCGCCACCTATCGGAACCATGCCAAAAATTGTCGTCTCAACCTCATGCATTTGATCTCCCTACCTTACTCCTCTACTTTACACTTGCATGTTTTACATTCCGCTGATATACTCTTAGAACTGCATGTGTAGGGTGTACTTGACTTGCTATAACTCACATAGCTGCCTCTCAACTAAAATTGGGAAAAGGCAAAAAAAATATCTTGTGAAGTAGTCTAATCACCCCCTAAACATACTATCAATCCTACAAGTGGTATGAGAGACTTGGTCTCCATTTCATTGGTTTAACAACCTAGAACAGTATGGCGTCTAGTGAGCGAAACTATCACCGTAGAGGTCCATATTTCGATGGCACTAATCTTGCTAGTTGGAAGCATAAGATGAAAGTGCATATTCTTGGTTTTAATCCGCAAGTTTGGGATGTTATTCGTGTTGGTGTGCAAGGTAACTTATTTGGAGAAGGACATGAACCTGATCATGATGCGACATCTTATGAACTGAAAATGTTGCAACTCAATGCTCAAGCATGCGACATCATCTCCAACTGTCTATGCCCCGAAGAATTCAACAAAATAAGTCGGCTTGAGAATGCGAAAGAAATTTGGGATAATTTGGTTGATATGCACGAAGGTACCGATTCTGTTTGAGAATCTAAGTTGGATGTGCTTCAAAGTCATCTTGACAAGTTCAAGATGAAGGATGGTGAAGGTGTCGCTGAAATGTACTCTAGGCTAGCTCGCATCACCAATGAGATTGTGGGCTTAGGAAGCGAAGAGATGACCAACAAATTCATCATCTAGAAGATACTTAGAGCTCTCGACGCCAAGTATGACACACTTTGCGCATTGATCCAAATGATGCCAAATTACAAAGATCTCAAGCCAACTGAAGTCACTGGTAGGATTGTTGCTCATGAGATGTCACTCAAGGATAAAGATGAGCTGCACAACAAGTCAAGCGGTGCTTACAAAGATTCATGTGATGCCCCCGCTACTTCAAAGGACAATCTTGTCACTAATGAAGAGATAAGCCTCCTGGTTAGAAAATTGAACAAGTTCTACAAGAGTAGATGCAAAGAGAGAAGCTCAAGCTCAAGACATGATGAGAAGTGTTCGTCCAGTAGTGACCGAAACTACTACAATTGTGGAAGCTCGGACACTACTCTAATGAGTGATCGTATCCCTAAAAAAGAACAGAAAAGTGACCTCGAAGACGAAGCTCAAGAGATGAGTCACCTCACAGAGATAGATGGAGTAGTTAAGATCACTATGAACGAAGACACCCACGAAGAGGCAAGGAATAGCAGAAGAAGGACAAACACGCCAAGAGCGGCTCAAGAAGAAGACATCAAGCTCATGTTGGTGAATGGGTTTCTGGCTCCGAGTTTGATCACCACTCCGAGAGAAGCTAAAGTCCCCAAATGAGGTGTTCGGAAACTGCATCATGGCTAAAGTCCCCAAGGTTCACACCCCGAGTATCTTGATTTTAATAGTTATGAGGATGAACTGTTAGGAGAAGATGACTTGCTCTTTTATAAAACTAGTGATTGCAATGAAAATGAACTTTCTAATTATCATGCTTGTCAAGAGAAATCGAGTGATGACGATAAGAAATAAATTGAGTGACTAACTCAAGAATTAAAAACTATTAAGTTAGCTCACGAGACTACTCTAGAAGATCATAGAGAGCTTGCTAGAACCCATGAGAAGCTACGCTTTGAGAAGCTCAATTTGGAGCAAGAGCATTAGTTCCTAAAAGCGATCAATGATTATCTTTGAAAGAAGAGTTCTTCTTATCTAGCCAAATGATTACTTTTGTCTAATTTTGTTCCTCAAGTTAAACCTAGGAACACTAGTAACAAAGGCAAGAAATTTTCTTCATCAAGTAACAACTATGCTAAAGCTAAATCCAATAATGTTGTTGCTAGTAGCTCTATTGATTCCACTAATGATTCTCTTAGCCAAGTTACACTTGCGCAAGAAAATGATTTATTGAAAGGGATTATGGAGAGAGGTGTCTTCAGGAGTCTTGCCGGAAGTAAGCAATTCGAGGAAATTGTGCGCAAGCAAGGAGGACATCGCAAAAAACAAGGTGTTGGCTACTTCAACGTCAACGGAGATGATAGGGAAGAAGGTCCATATCCTACTCCTCCCGAAGGAACAAGCTCACAAGATGGCCTTATACCACAAGAGCACAAAGGCAAGGGAAAGCTTCAAGATGATATCGACCTATTTGAAGAAGGACCCCAAGCCAAGGTCAAGTGGGTTCCCAAGGACACTACTAGCTCTACCTCAACTAGTGCTACCACAACTCCAAGGGTTCCAATCAATTTGGTGTGGATCCCCAAGAGGAAGAACTAGGAAGTTCTTGAGGAGTGACTCCGCCAATGAAATTCACTCTTATTCATTTTGGCAAGAACTATTTGCAACAAACCTCAACCATATGCATTAGTTCAAGGAGTCACACATTCCCTCAAAGATAAGCAAGGAACAAGGTAATTAATGCATCTTTGGACATCATACCATATGTGTTTCACTCCATGTACATAGATATTCTTGCATATGTTCCTTTTGCTTTGGGACTAACCCATGTAGGTGAGAAGGGTAAGAAAACAACAAGTATTGCTTCCAACTCAAGATGATCTTCATCAACTTCGAGCATCCACAACTAACTCACTTACTTGAAGTCTTCTACGACAATACCCAAGGTTAGTTGATCCCTCTTAAGGAAAAAGTCATATCAAGGGGGAGAATTACTCTAAGACTTGAGTATAAGCATCTCCTAAGGATATGAACACATTAATTTTTATGTAAAAGTGGTAACCCCACTTGTGCTTAACAATGAGTATGACCTATGATAAAGTATTCTTACTTGGCTCCTATGTCAATATACTCGTATATAGATGACTTTGGTCATCGCCCAAGTGCTTGATAGCTGCTAGGATGTTTGTGCATGTTCACCATGTTCTATCTGTCATTCTTATTGTGTGAGCATGTTGGTCTGCATGTGTTTGATCATTCGAGGACATCCAATTGTTGTTATTTGGCTCTTGATTTATGTTTTGCCAATTGGATGGACAAGAATGCCTAGGACCCTTCTCTAGCTATCTATGTTATCTCATCTCAAGTTCTATTCATGCTTCATCACAAAACTTGAACAAGCACTTGTCGATCCCTCTGTGTGGAGATGCACTCGTAGTTACGTATCGTCAATGGCTAACTTCCAAAACCTCTTTGAAAACCTCGGTGAGACCACCTTCACAAAATCGGTTACACCGAATTTACAAAGTTGACATCGTTTTCCATCTCGGTACCACCAAAATCACAAACTTGGTTACACCAAGTTTCCCTATCAACTCACAGTAGAGGAACTCGGTGACACCGATTTCGTAATGTCGGTGACACCAACAGCAAAAGGGTATATATTCCAGCTGACCGAATCTTTGATTTCAGTTCGTCAAAGTCGTTTCGTCCCAAACCCTATGTTGCCCTCTGGACCCTTGGTCGTCGCCCTTGACTCCCCGTGCGTCTCCGCCATTGGGATTCGCCGTCGTCGACGAATTCTTCACCGCCGTCGCCACCATAGCCGGACCGTTGCTGAGTTAGGGTACGGATCTGTTCCTTACTTTTGCACCTCCCCAATCTATCTCGTGCACATTAGAAGATTTATCCACAAGCCACAATGTGCAATCTCTCCATCCACCAGATGCTCCCGTAGATCAAAGAACGAGGAAGTTTTTAGGTTTAGTTGTCCGCAGACCTCATCTCGGTGACACCGATTTGCAAAAGTCGGTTACACCGAAATGTGATCTGCAGAAAGCTAAAACTAAGGATTTCCTTATTCAAATATATTTTTTAAACATCTGAATTCTATTATGCTCAACCCTTTTGTCTTTCTTATATCTAATTCATAGGTTTTGTTGTTTGCTACTGAGTTTCGGTCTGTCTGCCAAGATGTCTGGATCAGATGATAGCCAAAATGATTTCAAAGAACAAACTGTTGAGATGGACTCGGGCACTAGTCGAGAGAAGTTTGACTCTGACCCTGGATCCTACAGCTCCCATGGCTTGCCCAAGGCAGCCATGAGGCAGAGGAAGAAACTGAATTCTGATGAACAAGACTCAGACTTTGTGCCGGATGAAACTTCAGCTCCTCCTAAGGCTACAAGGAAGGCTAAAGGGAAAATCAATTAAAAAGCAGAAAACACGTGTGAAAAATATAAAAAAACAAAAATCAAAGGGAACGCTTAGAACGCGACACATGACGGTGCTTGAGAACGCGCCAAATTACGGCACGTGGGGGTGATTGTTGAGAGACTTGTGAGGGAGTGCTTCTCAACTAGTTGCTCCCCGAATATTTCCCTAAACGCACATTGTCGGGCCGTGTTGGGAAGGCCCATGAAGACGCAGCACAACGATGCTATAACGTTAAAAAATATGTACTGCTGCATTCATACTTTTCTTTTGAAGCTTGGCTCACCCTAAATTTTAATCATTTAGCGGTAGCCCATCTAAGTGCAAAGCGCCCCTCAGAAAGCCGGGGATTACATTAGAAAAAGGTAACAGTATCATCTAACGCTAGATCATCTTTAGGACACAAATGTGCAACATAATTACCATGTCGACTAACATAACGATGCTCGAATCCTTGAAAACTTAACATCTCTTCTTTCATGTTCTATAATATGTGGTAGCCAATTGATCTATCCATTTTCCGAGTTCCTCATAAGTTCTTAGCATTTAAACAATGTGACGAGGGGATAACCTCGGGGTAGGCTCATCAAGACTACTCCTCTATACTTCGGTGTAGAGAGGGGCAAAAGCTTCCTCAACTGTGGGCTCATCCTGGCCGGCTACGAAGTCCTTGCCGGCTAGGAGCATAGTCGTCTACTCTCTGACCGGCTGGCTAGCGGCGAGCCGGCTGAAGGGCACTTGTTGCATCGATCCCCGTGATGTGACGGGGGCCTGTGATTAAAGGCGAAATTACCTCAACACCGGTACGATGGAGAAGCATACACATGGCTACAGTGGCGGCGGCCGTACTGCTGACAGGCGCCGGATCCCGCAAGACGACTCCCGTTGTACCACACGCGCCCTGTGTGGGGAGCACGCACCAATCCCATAGGCTAGCCGGTGGGTCCCAAGGCCGGATGGGACCTTGCAGCCGGCGGGCCCCTCCAGCGACAAGACTAATCCTCAGTGGGCCCCCTAGCCGGCCTTAGAGGCTGCCAATCGGGCCCCATATATTGTGCCTATTATCCATTTTGTAGGCCCGTGGGTTTGTCTATAAAACCCCCCGACCCCCTTCCATGCACAGGGTCGACCATTCTGACACCCACACACCCCACACAAGAGAAGCATATAGCGAGCCGGCTGCTCCTTCTTCCTCCTTCGTCGAACAACTCAAGGAGAATCTTGTAATCACCTTGGTTCATCAACCACTCCGGCAGGACTAGGGGTATTATCTCCCACGGAGAGCCCCGAACCTGGGTACATCCTGCGTCTTGCATTGCTAGCTACCAATCTTGTTCCCAGAGTCCGCCGGTGTCCCTTCGGTCCCAACCACTCTCGATAAGGCTACCCATGGCATCTGTCATGAGAAAACAACGACAGTTGGCACCCACCATGGGGCCGTCTGCGACACCGGTCGGAGTTACGCTCCGGGTGGGACCCTTCGCCAACCCCACCGGATGCCTCGCGTCCGGACATATAAGCACGCCCGTGGAGCCTACCCCTACGGAGGTTTCCGCACTGTTGATCGACGGCTCAGTCCGTCCTACAGGCTCTGCCGTTGAGATCGCGAGCGAGCCCCTCGATGGCGGCGTTGCCCCTGACGTCGCTCACCTCTGCGTTCTCTTCGACAACATACTCCTCGACGATGAGCCTCACCACCTTGGCGGGGACGTCGACATTGAAGCCCTCTGCACGCACTTCAGCAGACTCAGTCTCGAAGATGCACCTGCACCCGACGAGTACCCCAGTGACGTATTCGACTGCAGCGATCCACCATCGTTTGCGGGGTGTCTTGCCCCGCATGATGCAGACATTCCCTCTGATCTCATGGAGGTGATGGTTATAGGCCCCAGCACCAGCTCGGGTCGCGCCAAGGCCGCAGCGGACGCGGCTGCGCCCCCTCAGGGCCCTTCCAACCCGCTTCATGTCACCCTTGCCGAGTTGACTACTCCTATCGCCCCGACGGCTAACACAGCTTCGTCTAGGGCTGAGCTGCAAGAGGCTCGCAAACAGCTACTGGTGGAGGGCACCACCCTTGCCACCGCCAAGCGCCGGATGGAGGCCGCGCAACGTGAATTCAACTCCGCCTACGGCTTCACCCTGGCCGCTGACGGACCTAGCCGGCGTGGAGACGTCTACAACCGCGGACGGGTTGTTGCCGATATCCTAGGCGGCAAGCTACCCATCTACGACACTCCTGCGGCCAACATGCGGGCCGCCCACGCGGCTCTTGAAGAGATGGACGCCCTGGAGGGCGAGGAGTGTGCGTGCCAAGAAAGGCGCATCAAGGACCTCCTCCCCGCCGCTAACGAGCAGCACGCTCGCCTCGATCCTACCCGTGCTTTCTCCGTGTCTTCGGTCTTCGACCTCGAAGGTTATGACGTCCCCAACGGTCGTCAGCAAGCTCAACATTCTTCCTCCCCTCGCAACTCTGTCCGGAAGGCCGCTGGAAGGCACGATCGGTGTTCCAAACGCCAGAGCGAGCATCAGGCAGTATCTAGCCGGCTCCGCGAGCCGGCTGGAACTGTAGGAGGCTCGGTTCATGAAGTTCCCCCGCCTGAGCGGCGGGAGAAGTCCGGCACGCCCATGCCCCGATCTGGCCCGAGCTCGCGGCTCGGATCATCCCTCACGTCCTTCGCAGCGAGAACGATGCTCGTAAACGCATCGACCTTCTCGTGCAGTCGACCCTCCTGGAGGAGAAGGGTCCCATCAGTCCGGCGTGCTTCGGCCCTCGGATCCGCGGGGAGTCGTTCCCGTCCGGCTTCATTCTCCCCCGCGATACTACAAAATACTACGACTCTGCCAAGCCGGAAGATTGGTTGATCGACAACACCACTGTAGTCGGCATCGCCCGGGGCAGCAAGCGCGTAGCCATCCGCTACAAGCCCCTCATGCTGAGCGGCTTGACCAGAACTTGGCTTAACAACCTGCTAGCCGGTTGACTTTGAAGAGGCTTTCGTCCGCAACTTCATCGTCACATACAAGCATTCTGGCCGCTCCCACGAGTTGGCCATGTGCGTCCACAAGTGCGATGAACCCCTCTGCGACTACGCCACACGCTGGACGGAGTTGCCTGTTGGGTAACGTAGCATAAATTCAAAATTTTCCTACGCATATTCAGATCTTCCTATGGAGAGACCAGCAACAAGAGAGGGGTAAGAGCTTCTTCATACCTTTGAAGATCGCTAAGCGGAAGCGTTGCTAGAACGCGGTTGATGCAGTCGTACTCGCAGCGATTCCGATCTAGTGCCGAACTACGGCACCTCCGCGTTCAACACACGTGCAGCCCGGTGATGTCTCCCGCACCTTGATCCAGCAAGGAGGAGCGAGAGGTTGGGGAAGAACTCCAACAGCACGGCGGCGTGGTGTCGATGGAGAGACGAGGTTTCCCGGCAGGGCTTCGCAAAGCACCGGCAGAGAGGAGGAGGAAGAGGGGCAGGGCTGCGCCGAGAGAGAGAGAAAACCATGTGTCTCAATGGCCAAAACCCCTCTCTATTTATAGGAGGAGGGGAGGGGGTGCGCCACCCCTAGGGTTTCCCCCTAGGTGGTGCGGCAGCCACCAGATGGGAGGGGGCGGCGGCCAGGGCAGGGAAAGGGGGGGCGCACCCTAGGTGGGCCTTGGGCCTCACCTGCGCCTAGGGTTTCCCCCCTCCCCTTCTCTGGTGCACATGGGCTGGGTGGGGGGTGCACCAGCCCACCTAGGGGCTGGTTCCCTTCCCCACTTAGCCCATCTAGCCTCCCGGGGTCGTTGCCCCCCTTCGGTGGACACCCGGGGCCACCTCCGGTGGTCCCGGTACGTTACCGGTGACGCCCGAAACACTTCCGGTGTCCGAAACCATCCGTCCTATATATCAACCTTTACCTCCGGACCATTCCGGAGCTCCTCGTGACGTCCGGGATCTTATCCGGGACTCCGAACAACTTTCGGTAACCTCGTATAACAATTCCCTATAACCCTAGCGTCATCGAACCTTAAGTGTGTAGACCCTACGGGTTCGGAAGACAGGCACACATGACCGAGACACCTCTCTGGCCAATAACCATCAGCGGGGTCTGGATACCCGTGGTGGCTCCCACTTGCTCCATTATGATCTCATCGGATGAACCACGATGTCAAGGATTCAATCAATCCCGTATACGATTCCCTTTGTCTGTCGGTATAGAACTTGCCCGAGATTCGATCGTCGGTATGCCTATACCTTGTTCAATCTCGTTACCGGTAAGTCTCTTTACTCATTCCGTAGCACGTCATCGTGTGACTAACTCCTTAGTCACATTGAGCTCATGATGATGTTCTATCAAGTGGGCCCAGAGATACCTCTCCGTCACACGGAGTGACAAATCCCGATCTCGATTCGTACCAACCCAACAGACACTTTCGGAGGTACCCGTAGTGCACCTTTATAGTCACCCAGTTACGTTGTGACGTTTGATACACCCAAAGCACTCCTACGGTATCCAGGAGTTGCACAATCTCACGGTCGAAGGAAAAGATACTTGACATTAGAAAAGCTTGAGCATATGAACAATACGATCTAGTGCTATGCTTAGGATTGGGTCTTGTCCATCACATCATTCTCCTAATGATGTGATCCCGTTATCAATGACATCTAATTCCCATGATCAGGAAACCATGATCATCTATTGACTAACGAGCTAGCCAACAAGAGGCTTGCTAGGGACACATTGTGATCTATTTATTCACACATGTATTACTGTTTCCTGTTAATACAATTATAGCATGAACAATAGACGATTATCATGAACAAGGAAATATGATAATAACCATTTTATTATTGCCTCTAGGGCATATTTCCAAAAGTCTCCCACTTGCACTAGAGTCAATAATCTAGTTACATTGTGATGTATCGAACACCCATAGCATTGTGGTGTTGATCATGTTTTGCTCGTGGAAGAGGTTTAGTCAACGGGTCTGCAATATTCAGATCCGTGTGTACTTTACAAATATCTATCACTCCACTCTGGACATGGTCCTGGATAGAGTTGTAGCGGCGTTTGATGTGCTTCGTCTTCCGGTGAAACCTGGGCTCCTTGGCTATGGCAATGGCCCCAGTGTTATCACATAATAGTGTCATTGGACCCGACGCGCTTGGAACCACTCCAAGCTCGGTGATGAGCTCCTTCATCCAAATTCCTTCATGAGCTGCTTCTGAAGGAGCTATGTACTCCGCTTCACATGTAGATGCTGCCACGACTTCTTGCTTGCTGCTGCACCAGCTCACTGCCCCACCATTCAACACATATACGTATTCGGTTTGTGACTTAGAGTCATCCGGATCTGTGTTGAAGCTAGCGTCGACGTAACCCTTTACGACGAGCTCTTCATCACCTCCATAAATGAGAAACACTTCCTTAGTCCTTTTCAGGTACTTAAGGATATTCTTGACCCCTATCCAGTGCTCCATACCTGGATCACTTTGGTACCTCCCTACCAAACTTATGGCAAGGTTTATATCAGGTCTGGTACACAGCATGGCATACATTAGAGAGCCCACGGCTGAAGCGTAGGGGACAGAACTCATCTTCTCTATATCTGCTGCCGTGGTCGGTGACTGAGTCTTACTCAATCTCATACCTTGCAAAACTGGCAAGAACCCTTTCTTTGAGTTTTCCATATTGAACTTCTTCAATATATTGTCAAGGTATGTACTTTGCGAAAGACCTATGAGGCGTCTTGATCTATCTCTATAGATCTTGATGCCTAATATGTATGCAGCTTCTCCAAGGTCCTTCATTGAAAAACTCTTGTTCAAATAGGCCTTTATGCTCTCCAACATCTCTATATTATTCCCCATCAATAATATGTCATCCGCATACAGTATGAGGAAAGCTACAGAGCTCCCACTCACTTTCTTGTATAGATAGGCTTCTCCGTAAACCTGTATGAACCCAAACGCTTTAATCACCTCATTAAAGTGAATGTTCCAACTCCGAGATGCTTGCACCAGCCCATAGATGGAGCGCTGGAGCTTGCACACTTTGTTAGCACCCTTAGGATCGACAAAACCTTCTGGTTGCATCATATACAACTCTTCCTTAAGGTTCCCGTTAAGGAACGCTGTTTTGACGTCCATTTGCCAAATTTCATAATCATAAAAGGCGGCAATTGCTAACATGATTCGGACTGATTTCAGCTTCGCTACGGGAGAGAAAGTCTCTTCGTAGTCAACTCCTTGAATTTGTCGAAAACCATTTGTGACAAGTCGAGCTTTGTAAACGGTTACATTACCGTTTGCATCAGTCGTCTTCTTGAAGATCCATTTATTTTCTATGGCTCGCCGGTCACCGGGCAAGTCCACCAAAGTCCATACTTTGTTCTCATACATGGATCCTATCTCGGATTTCATAGCCTCAAGCCATTTGTTGGAATCCGGGCCCGCCATTGCTTCTTCATAGTTCGATGGTTCACCGTTGTCTAACAACATGATTTCCATCACAAGGTTGCCGTACCACTCTGGTGCGGAGCATGCCCTTGTGGACCTTCACGGTTAAGTAGTAACTTGATCCGAAGCTTCATGATCATCATCATTAACTTCCTCTTTAGTCGGTGTAGGCACCACAGGAACAACTTCCCGCGCTGCGCTACTATCCTGTTCGAGACGGGGTGTAATTACCTCATCAAGTTCTACCTTCCTCCCACTTACTTCTTTCGAGAGAAACTCTTTCTCTAGAAAGGATCCGTTCTTGGCAACAAAGATTTTACCTTCGGATCTAAGATAGAAGGTATACCCAATAGTTTCCTTAGGGTATCCTATGAATACGCATTTCTCCGCTTTGGGTTCGAGCTTTTCTGGTTGAAGTTTCTTCACATAAGCATCGCAGCCCCAAACTTTAAGAAACGACAACTTAGGTTTCTTGCCAAACCATAGTTCATACGGTGTTGTCTCAACGGATTTAGACGGTGCCCTATTTAAAGTGAATGCTGCAGTTTCTAATGTGTATCCCCAAAATGATAGCGGTAAGTCGGTAAGAGACATCATAGATCGTACCATATCTAATAAAGTGCGATTACGACGTTCAGACACTCCGTTGCGTTGCGGTGTGCCAGGCGGCGTCAGTTGTGAAACGATTCCAGACTTCCTTAGGTGTGTGCCAAACTCGTGACTCAAATATTCTCCTCCACGATCAGATCGTAGACATTTGATTTTTCTGTCACGTTGATTCTCAACCTCACTCTGAAATTCCTTGAACTTTTCAAACGTCTCAGATTTGTGCTTCATCAAGTAGATATACCCATACCTACTCAAATCATCGGTGAGAGTGAGAACATAACGATAACCACCACGAGCTTCAACGTTCATTGGACCACACACATCAGTATGTATTATTTCCAATAAGTCGGTTGCTCTCTCCATTATTCCTGAGAATGGAGTCTTAGTCATCTTGCCCATGAGGCACGGTTCACATGTGTCAAATGATTCAAAGTCAAGAGACTCTAATAGTCCATCAGTATGGAGCTTCTTCATGCGCTTAACGCCGATATGACTAAGGCGGCAGTGCCACAAGTATGTGGGACTATCATTATCAACTTTACATCTTTTGGTACTCACACTATGAATATGTGTAACATCACGATCGAGATTCATCAAGAATAAACCATTCACCAGCGGAGCATGACCATAAAACATATCACTCATATAAATAGAACAACCATTATTCTCTGACTTAAATGAGTAGTCATCTCGCATTAAGCAAGACCCTGATACAATGTTCATGCTTAAAGCTCGTACTAAATAACAATTATTAAGGTTTAAAACTAATCTTGACGGTAGATGTAGAGGTAGCGTGCCGACGGCGATCACATCGACCTTTGAACCATTCCCGACGCGCATCATCACCTCGTCCTTGGCCAGTCTCCGCTTATTCCGCAGTTCCTGCTTTGAGTTGCAAATGTGAGCAACAGCACCGGTATCAAATACCCAGGAGCTACTACGAGCGCTGGTAAGGTACACATCAATAACATGTATATCACATATACCTTTAACGTTGCCGGCCTTCTTGTCCGCTAAGTATTTGGGGCAGTTCCGCTTCCAGTGACCCTTTCCCTTGCAATAGAAGCACTCAGTCTCAGGCTTGGGTCCGTTCTTTTTCTTCTTCCCGGCATCTGGCTTACCGGGCGCGACAACAGCTTTGCCGTCTTTCTTGAAGTTCTTCTTACCCTTGCGTTTCTTGAAACTAGTGGTCTTGTTGACCATCAACACTTGATGCTCTTTCTTGATTTCTACTTCTGCAGACTTGAGCATCGAGTACAACTCGGGAATGGTCTTATCCATCCCTTGCATGTTGTAGTTAAGCACAAAGCCTTTGTAGCATGGTGGGAGAGACTGGAGGATTCTGTCAATTATAGCATCATCCGGAAGTTCGACTCCAAGTGAAGTCACACGACCGTGTAACCCAGACATTTTGAGTATGTGCTCACTGACAGAACTGTTCTCCTCCATCTTGCAGCTAAAGAACTTGTCGGAGACTTCATATCTCTCGACGCGGGCATGAGCTTGAAAAACTAGCTTCAGCTCCTGGAACATCTCATATGCCCCGTGTTGCTCAAAACGCCTTTGGAGCCCCGTTTCTAAACTGTATAACATGCCACACCTAACCAGAGAGTAGTCATCACTCCGCGTTTGCCAGACGTTCAGAATGTCCTGGGCTGCTGCGGGAGCGGGAGGGTCACCTAGCGGCGCATTAAGGACATAAGTCTTTTTAGCTGCTTCAAGGATGAGCTTCAAGTTGCGAACCTAGTCCGCATAGTTGCTACCATCATCTTTCAGCTTGTTTTTCTCTAGGAATGCGTTGAAATTGAGGTTGACATTGGCCATCTACAATATTTATAAAGACAACTTTTAGACTAAGTTCATGACAATTAAGTTCATTTAATCAAATTAAGTATGAACCCCCACTTAAATCGACATCCCTCTAGTCATCTAAGTGATACATGATCCATGTTGACTAACCCGTGTCCGATCATCACGTGAGACGGACTAGTCACCATGGTGAGCAACTCCATGCCGACCGTATTCAACCATACGACTCATGTTCGACCTTTAGGTCTCTTGTATTCGAGGTCATGTCTGTACATGCTAAGCTCGTCGAGTCAACCTAGGTGTTTCGCGTGTGTAAATCTGGCTTACACCCGTTGTATGCGAACGTTAGAATCTATCACACCCGATCATCACGTGGTGCTTCGAGACAACGAACCTTTGCAACGGTGCACACTTAGGGGAATACATTCTCGAAATTTTAAGAGGGATCATCTTATTATGCTACCGTCGTTCTAAGCAATAAGATGTAAAACATGATAAACATCACAATGCAATCATATAGTGACATGATATGGCCATTATCATCTTTGCTCTTTCGATCTCCATCTTCAGGCATCGCATGATCATCATCGTCACCGGCGTGACACCATGATCTCCATCATCTTGCCTTCGTGAAGACATCACGCCAACTACTACTATCACTACTACTATAGCTAACTGTTAGCAATGAAGTAAAAGTAGTAAGCACATGGCGTTGCATCTCATACAATAAATTAAGACAACTCCTATGGCTCCTGCCGGTTGTCATACTCATCGACATGCAAGTCGTGAAACCTATTACAATAACATGATCATCTCATACATCATACATGCAACATCACAACTTTGGCCATATCACATCACATGTCAAACCCTGCAAAAACAAGTTAGACGTCCTCTAATTGTTGTTGCAAGTTTTACGTGGCTGATTTGGGTTTCTAGCAAGAACGCCTTCTTACCTATGTGACAGCCACAACGATGATATGCCAAAGCTATTTACCCTTCATAAGGACCCTTTTCATCAAATCCAATCCGACTAGAGTAGGAGAGACAGACACCCGCTAGCCACCTTTATGCACGGTGTGCATGTTTGTCGGTGGAACCAGTCTCACGTAAGCGTACGTGTAAAGTCGGTCCGGGCCGCTTCATCCCACAATACCGCCAGAAAAGAATAATACTAGTAGCGGCAAGCAAATTGACAAATCATCGCCCACAACTTTTGTGTTCTACTCGTGCATAGAATCTACGCATAGAAAACCTGGCTCGGATGCCACTGTTGGGTAACGTAGCATAAATTCAAAATTTTCCTACGCATATTCAGATCTTCCTATGGAGAGACCAGCAACGAGAGAGGGGTAAGAGCATCTTCATACCTTTGAAGATCGCTAAGCGGAAGCGTTGCTAGAACGCGGTTGATGGAGTCGTACTCGCAGCGATTCCGATCTAGTGCCGAACTACGACACCTCTTCATTCAACACACGTGCAGCCCGGTGACGTCTCCCGCACCTTGATCCAGCAAGGAGGAGGGAGAGGCTGGGGAAGAACTCAAGCAGCACGACGGCGTGGTGTCGATGGAGAGACGAGGTTTCCCGGCACGGCTTCGCCAAGCACCGGCAGAGAGGAGGAGGAAGAGGGGCAGGGCTGCGCCGAGAGCGAGAGAAAACCGTGTGTCTCAATGGCCAAAACCCCTCTCTATTTATAGGAGGAGGGGAGGGGGGTGCGCCACCCCTAGGGTTTCCCCCTAGGTGGTGTGGCAGCCACCAGATGGGAGGGGGCGGCGGCTAGGGCACGGAAAGGGGAGGCGCACCCTAGGTGGGCCTTGGGCCTCACCTGTGCCTAGGGTTTCCCCCTCCCATTCTCTCTTGCGCATGGGCTGGGTAGGGGACGCACCAGCCCACCTAGGGGCTGGTTCCCTTCCCCACTTAGCCCATCTAGCCTCCCGGGGTCGTTGCCCCCCTTCGGTGGACCCCCGGGGCCACCTCCGGTGGTCCCGCTGGTCCCGGTACGTTACCGGTGACGCCCGAAACACTTCCGGTGTCCGAAACCATCCGTCCTATATATCAATCATTACCTCCGGACCATTCCGGAGCTCCTCGTGACGTCCGGGGTCTTATCCGGGACTCCGAACAATTTTCGGTAACCTCGTATGACAATTCCCTATAACCCTAGCGTCATCGAACCTTAAGTGTGTAGACCCTACGGGTTCGGAAGACAGGCACACATGACCGAGACACCTCTCTGACCAATAACCATCAGCGGGGTCTGGATACCCATGGTGTCTCCCACTTGCTCCACGATGATCTCATCGGATGAACCACGATGTCAAGGATTCAATCAATCCCGTATACAATTCCCTTTGTCTGTCGGTATAGAACTTGCCCGAGATTCGATCGTCGGTATGCCTATACCTTGTTCAATCTCGTTACCGGTAAGTCTCTTTACTCATTCCGTAGCACGTCATCGTGTGACTATCTCCTTAGTCACATTAAGCTCATGATGATGTTCTACCGAGTGGGCCCAGAGATACCTCTCCGTCACACGGAGTGACAAATCCCGATCTCGATTCGTACCAACCCAACAAACACTTTCGGAGGTACCCCTAGTGCACCTTTATAGTCACCCAGTTACGTTGTGACGTTTGATACACCCAAAGCACTCCTATGGTATCCGGGAGTTGCACAATCTCACGGTTGAAGGAAAAGATACTTGACACTATAAAAGCTTTAGCATACGAACAATACAATCTAGTGCTATGCTTAGGATTGGGTCTTGTCCATCACATCATTCTCCTAATGATGTGATCCCGTTATCAATGACATCTAATGCCCATGATCAGGAAACCATGATCATCTATTGACTAACGAGCTAGCCAACTAGAGGCTTGCTAGGGACACATTGTGATCTATTTATTCACACATGTATTACTGTTTCCTGTTAATACAACTATAGCATGAACAATAGACGATTATCATGAACAAGGAAATATGATAATAACCATTTTATTATTGCCTCTATGGCATATTTCCAACATTGTGCAACTCCTGCGAAGGAGTGCATGAAGTACAAGCCATTTAGTACTTCATCGAAGGCTGCCGAGTCAGCACCCTTCTCAAGGACAAACTTATGTGCTCCGACCCTACCTCTTTGCAGCACTCATGTCCAAGGCGGATAAATACGCCACTACCGAGTCTGCAATGAGGATCAAAGTCAGCACGACGGACAAGCCCGTCCAACCGCCGACTACAACTAAGCCGGTTGGCGACAATCGAGGCGGGCAAAACAACAAGCGCAAGGCGGATCAGCTAGACCCGCGACCTGGAAGCAAGCAGGTGGCCAACGTGGAGGAAGAGCAGACGGCTACGCAAGGCGGCGCTCAACGACAACGAACCGGCAAGAACACCTGGCATTCAAAGCTCACCTTCGAGCATATGCTCGACGCGCCCTGCAAGATGCATTCCGGGGCGAAGCCGGACACTCACACGCTCCGGTAGTGCAGCTTTTCACAACGCCTGGCCCGGGGCCAGGGTCTGCCGGCTCCCCCGGGGGCGGCTCCTCGAGGTCCGGCTACCGGGTCAGGTCCGGCTCTAGCTGAAGCGCCTCCCAATGACGATCGTCTCCACGACCAATTCCCCGAGCAGGATAGGGCCTACATCGTCTTCACAAGCGAGGGCGACGACAAGCACAACCAACATCAGCGCCGACATGAGGTGAATGCAACCGTCCCCTCGGTTCCCCAATACATACATTGGTCTGAAAAAGCCAATTACATGGAGCCGGGAGGACCATCCCACGGTGATTCCGAACCCCGGCACATACGCGCTCGTCCTCGATCCCACCATCGCCTCCAAGAGACTCACATGTCGGTTCTCGCATGTGCTGGTCGATGGCGGCAGCAGCACCAACATCCACTACCACAACACCTTACTCAAGCTCAGGCTGAAGGAGAAGGACCTACAGCTGACCAGGACTGTCTTCCACGGCATTGTGCCAGGGCAGTCTTTCTCGCCTATCGGCAAAATCTAGTTGGACGTCCTCTTTGGCAACAAGTCGCACTTCCACCGCGAGTCGGTCTGGTTCGAGGTGGTGGACCTCAACAGCCCCTACCATGCGCTGCTAGGCAGGCCGGCGCTAGCCAAATTCATGACGATCCCCCATTACGCCTACCTCAAGATGAAGATGTCGGGGTCCCAGGGGCATTATCACTGTTGCCGGCGACTACAAGAAGTTGATCGAGTGCGCACGCGACATCAGCCGATTGGGCGAGGCAATGGTGATTGCCGAGGAGAAGAGGCAGCTCGACTGGCTCGTGGCTCAGGCCACCGAGCAACCGGCCTTGCCCACTCCTCCGTCCCAGTCGGCGAGCGAGGCCTCGTTCGAGCTGTCCAAGGAAACCAAGCAAATGCCACTCGACCAGGCCAACCCCAAGAAGTGTGTCACCATCGGCGCCAACCTTGTAACGACTAAGATGTGGTTCTTTCCGGTTTAGGGGAACGAGGCCCCAAAGAGCAAAGAAGCGCATCTAAGCGTTTTGCAAACACGGTAACAAAGCAGATACATTATAATAGAATGACAATTAGGGATTCAACTGTCATCTCATAAATAATATCAGAGTTACATCACGCATTCAAACAAGGTAGTTCCGCTACGGAGTAGAAAACATGATAAATGGCTATGCTACCTTGCATGCTTGCCCACGATCACGACCATGCCTCAGTCTTCTGGATAGTTCACGTACAGGCGGTCGTTCTCCTCATCATACTGCCACTCCAGCTGCGTGCCGTCGGGATCACCTGTGTCGGGCGTACCTGTAATGCCCCAAGAGTGAATCTTTCCCTTTTTGGATCCTTCTTCATGTGGGTCCAAGTTGTCATTGACATGAGAGCTATCAATGCATATGATTTCATGTGATGTTACTTTGTTTACTCTCCTTTGCATGCATGCATGCCATATTATTTCATGTCCATGTCATTGTGTTGTTGCATTGTGATCATATGAGGTAATGTGATGCCTTGTGATCTTATGTGGTTGTGTGATCCATGGTAGTGTGGTGATGTGATGTGTCAACTTGTGTGGGTATGCATGTGATAGTAGGAATAACCTTGTGATTTGCATAGGTTTCAAAACCATCTTCCCCCCTCTCTATTTCATCTCAAAGGTCAAGTTCCACTTGATTCTTTTCTGTTTTAAAAAATGCCTAGGTTTAGCATATTTTGTGGCGGATAAGAAGATGTGATTGTGCTGTTTTGAAACTTTGTTGAGAGGGTGCAAATATTCACAAAACAGCCCAACTTATTTCTGTTTTGTAAATATTTACTTGCTCCTAAAATCTTGTTTCTGTTTTTTTTAATTAGGGCATAAACTCTTATGTCCAGGGGTCTGCTTGTTTTATTTTTTTAGCATCTATAGTTTAGGCTATGCTTTTATTTGTTTCCCTGTTGTTGCTAGTAAATAGAAACCCCTAGTAGTTTATCTTTCTTATGTGGCGCCTCAGGTGGGCTTCCTCCCCCCTGTGCGGCCCAGTTCTCCTCTCCGCCGCACTAGAGCCCAGCTGCGCGACCTCCTTCCTCCTCCTAAAGCCGTCTGCTACCCGCGCCTCCTTTCCGTTTGAGCTTTAGAGAGAGAGAGAGTGCCGCCATGAGGAACACGGACGTCGAGGCTCCCTATATAACATTGGCATTCGTGCCCTCCTTCTCTTAGGGTTCTGCACCTCCCTCTTATGCCGCTGCCACCTCTCTCCATCTCCCTCCTTCCTTCCTTCCCCCTCCGGTAAGTCTCTGTAGATCGAAACAGAGAGAGGAGTGTAGTAGTCGCCAGCGTCTACCCGTGCTCCCGTCATTGTCCGGTGCCGCCGCCATGTCCAGGGGCTCGGGGGAGCACCCCGCGCTCCATTCCCGACCTCGGTGAGGCCGGGGAACGACCACGTCGACGGCCAGCTCTTCGTCACCTACGTGTTCCCGGCGATCTCCCTCGTTGTACCGCTACTTCGGCTCGACAGCGCATCTTCAGGTCTTCTTCCTCTCGAGCCTGCCTCCTTCTTCGATCAGCGACCCTCCTCCTTCCCTAGGTGAGCTAGTCTCCTTCCCTCCTCCCTTCCCTCGGTTAGATCCGGCAGTAGGTCAGGCCGGCCACCTTGCATGCCTCTGTTCGTAGAGGAGGCCGACAATATTTGTGTGCATGCTTGTGTAGTTGCAGTGCTTGTGTTGTGTTGTGGCGTGCTCGGTAGTGCAGAGCAGAGGCTCCCTCGTAGTTGCCGCGCCGTAGCCATAGTGGATCCCCCCTCGTCGTAGCAGATGCAGTAGAGGACACCAGCCCCGGCGACCTCCCTGTTGTCGTCGGCGTCTCTGTGTGCAGCAAACAGAGCATCTGCTTGCCTGGTAGTTTACGTTGTTTTAGATCCCTATTCTGTCAACTCCCGAAGCGTAGCATAGTGGTCAGAAGCGTGTGCTTGTTGTGGTCAGGTCATGGGTTCGACTCCCCCTTTTTGCAATTATTTCGGTACAGTGGCGTTGCAGCACAGGGCAGTATATCCTGCTTAGCTCCCCTTCCCTGTCGAACCAGTGCAGCTTAGCCCAGTGGTAGTGTTGCATAGTTGTGATCCAGGAGGTGCAGGGTTCGATTCCTGCCCCCTCCTTTTATTTTTTTCCTTTTGCATTTTTTGTGCTATAGACCTTTGGCTTGTGTAGTTGTTGTTGTGGTGTGCCTCACACCATGAGGGTATTATATCTCCCCTCAAAACAGCATTATATGCATAATATTTCTCCTAGATGTGAGTAGTTTCTCATGTATAGGAGATGTGCTTTGTGCATACGTGTTCTAGCTGATAAGTGTGCATGTGAGGTTTCAGATGTTGTGGTGTTGTAGTGCTTGTACCCCCTTTGTTGCATAAGTGTGCTGTTGTGTGTGTGTGGATGGGTTTCCCCCCTTCCCACATACCTTGTGTGAGTGTGTGTGTAGTTATGTTCTTAGTAGATTGCATGTGTAGGTGGATTTGCATGTATGCATGTGTAGATTCATGTGAGTGTGTGTGCCCATGGGCATGGTGATGCAGTCATGCACCATGGTGTGATGTGAGTGTGTGTGTGTGCTATGTGTGTGTGTCTCACACATGTCATGGCAAGGTGTGCCATGATAAGCACATGTGCTTGTATGTGTAGGGCATAGAGGCTAGATGATGTGTGTGTAGATGGGGTCTCCATGTGGTGCAAGTGAGTAGCAAATGTGGGTGTTTTACCCATGAGCATGTTAGATGTGATGCATGTGAGTGTGTGGTGGTGTGCCAAGGCACATGGGCATGAGGTCTCCCCCTCATGTGCACTATTGATGTTGTGGAAATATGTATATGCTAGTGTAGGTGTGTTCTAGTGAATAGCACATGTGATGATGCACTATTCACTATATGTGATTCTATGCAAGATTTCTTTTCTAGTTTGTGCCCTTTTGTTCTATACAAGTGCATAGATATTATATATGTTTTTGGGGTAGAATCATCCCAGTAATCCATTGGTGAAGTCAGTTTTGCCTTTGGAACATTTTCTGGAGATGACATATTTCAGTTTTGTTCTATGTTTAGAGATTGGTTCCATGAGATGTGGTGAGCACAAGAGGTTGATTCCTTGTTGTGGCATTAGAGGGTAACCCCCTATACCACTTGTTGCTTTTGTTTCTTGTTTAGGAACTCATATGTGCAAGTTGTGCCCAATCAAAGTAGGCATGTGGCTGAAATTCCAGATTAGTGAAAATCTATGATTTTCACTAAGTCTGAGAATCTGCTTATATTTTCTTCTCCTATTGATGAGCTTGTGCAGGTCCATGTGTTGTGATTCAGCCTTAGCTTTCAACTGGGAAGTTGTAGCTTTTATGTTTGTCTAGCTCTCTATAAATTTTCATTCCATTTGAAGTCCTGTAGATATTGTTTTGGGTGCTGTCAAAATGCCTCAGAGCATAAACAACTAATGAGAATCTGGAATTTCACCAAGTCCCTGAAATCTGATATTTTTGGCCAAGTTCGCACATGTGTAACTTTCTGTGTGAAACTCCTTTGTGTGATCTTTTTGCTTGTGCTTGTAGTACTCTTGGATAGCTTCTGCCACATATCTTATTTGTCATGTTTGGGTGGCTGTAGGTGACTTGCATGTAGCTCTCAATGTGCTATGATGTTGTTCATGGCAGATTGTATAGTTTTGATGTTTTGATGATTGTGAGTGCTTAGATGATGGTGTGGTGTTATTCTTTGCACCACCCCATCCATGTTGGTTTGTTTTATGTCTTGGCAACCTGGAAACACCAGAGTTATGCCATTGCAGTGTGTTGTGCTGTATTTGACTCGTAGCACTTCATTTCTTGTTTCGTTGTTTCTCGTTGATCCGTAGCTCCGTTTGTAATGTTCTTTATATGGTTTTGCATCATTTTCATGTGACGCATCTGATCATGTAATTCTAATGCATGCCAAGATAGCTTAGGGTGCAGTTCTGTCCAGGAACTTGAATTTACTTCTCATGCTTGTGCTAATGAGTAGAATAGAGATGCATGTTCATATTCATCTCATGCATCATGTGCTTGTTGCATCTTGAGGTGCTGTTGTTCATTGGATGCTATTTTTATGTTGGGTAGCACCGGGATCAGAGAACGAGTACGTGGATTCGGGAGAGTACGTGCAGGACGAACAAGAGCAGTTCCAAGCTAAGGATATCACAGGCAAGATGATATGACCTTGATTCCATCTCTAGACTTGTTATGCTAGATTATGTTTCCTTTGTCATATGTTCACTGCCTACCACTGAAACAATTGCCTCCCTTTCTAGCAAATCTTGACTGGCTAGGTAGGCCTTGCTAAGCTTCTAATGTTAGCGTTGCTAGTTGCAGGTGCTTTGTCTCATGTGATAACATGAGTTGATATCATTATGTTATATCTGTTATTTAATTAATGCACCTATATACTTGGTAAATAATGGAAGGTCTAGCCTTTTTCCGGGTGTTTTGTTCCGTTATTGCCGCCATAGTTACCGGCTACCAGTGTTTGATTCCATAATGATCGGTCCTAACACGTTCGGGGTTGTTATGGGGACCCCCTCGATAAATCGCGTAGTGTTGAGGCTTGTCCAACAGGACCCAACATTGGTGTTAATTTGCTAATCACTTAATAATAATATGCATAGGGAATAGCTACCCCGAGGAATTTAATCAACAACCCGGGCCAGTGCTCCTCATGAGTGTTGGTCCAACCCAGAGCAGCTTATTATGCTCCCTGGGGCAACTCGTTGTTTTGGCGTGGTAACCATCGCTCATCCGGCGTGTCCTGAGACTGAGATACGTGGCTCTTATCAGGGTCGTCGACACGTCGGGAGGTCCTGCTAGTCTTGTCTTACCTTGGCGATATATCTTGCGTATAGGAATCCCGGTGAAGCTTTGGTTCTCCCCAGAGTTGAGGTTTTCCTCTAAGGAATCCGACGAGATCACGAGATTCGTGATAGAGGATTACTTTGCGGCCCGTGTACGTTCGTGATGGACTAGTTGGAGCACCCCTACAGGGTTTAATCTTTCGGAAAGCCGTGCCCGCGGTTATGTGGAAACTTGGAATATTTGTTAACATCCGGTTATAGAAAACTTAAACATAACTCTAATAAAATTGCCAACTGTGTGCGTAACCGTGACTGTCCCCTTCGAAGATCTCTCTTCGATCGAGAACACGGTGGGGTTATGATTGACGTAAGTAGGTGTTCAGGATCACTTAGTGATCAATTATTCATCGACCGCTAGACTAGACCACCTTCAATACATGTTCTACGTAAGTTAGTGTCACGCCCAAGATGCGACCCTATCCTCAATTTGGCACGAAGGCCTCGTCAGGGATAGAAGCGCATCTCGTCGTGTCGCAAGAATGGATATCGTTACAAGTACATGTACTGCAAACAAGAGATATATAAAGAATTGGCTTACACTCGCCACAAGCTACATCAGAGTCACATCAGTACATTACATAATCATCAAGAGGAAGAGCAGGGTCCGACTATGGACGAAAACAAACGACAAAAGAAGAACGGCGTCCATCCTTGCTATCCCAGGCTGCCGGCCTGGAACCCATCCTAGATCGATGAAGAAGAAGAAGAAGAAGCAACTCCAAATGAACAATCAACGCGCTCGCGTCAAGTAACCTTTACCTGTACCTGCAACTGGTGTTGTAGTAATCTGTGAGCCACAGGGGACTCAGCAATCTCATTTCCAAAGGTATCAAGACTAGCAAAGCTTAATGGGTGAGGTAAGGTTAAGTGGTGAGGTTGCAGCAGCGGCTAAGCATATATTTAGTGGCTAAACTTACGAGTACAAGAAATAAGAGAGGGAAGATCTACGCATAACGGACGTGAACTACTGATGATCAAATGAATTATCGTGAACACCTACCTACGTCAGGCATAACCCCACCATGTCCTCGATCGGAGAAGGAACTCACGAAAGAGACAGTCACGGTTATGCACACAGTTGTCATGTTTTAATTAAGTTAACTTCAAGTTATCTAGAACCAGTGTTAAACAAAGTTTCCACATTGCCACATAACCGCGGGCACGGCTTTCCGAAAGATTTAACCCTGCAGGGGTGCTCCAACTAGTCCATCACAAATTACCACAAGCCGCATAGAAATCCTCAATCACGAAGCTCGCGATCTCGTTGGATTCCCTAGTGGAAAACCTCAACTCTGAGATTACCCAAAGCATCACCGGAATCCCGATGCACAAGATATCTCGTCAAAGGTAAAACTAATCCATAAAGGCCGCCCGACGTGTCGACGATCCCGATAGGAGTCGCGTACCTCGTTCTCAGGACATGGCGGATGAGATAGACGTTGAGATCGCTAAACCTCCGGGTGACCAGAGGGGCGCCGGACATCGCTCAGTTGGGACCAACACTCATGAGGAGCACTGGCCCGGGGGTTGATTAAATTAGTCCACGGGTGCCGGTGGGTCCCTATGCATTATTATTAGGTTATTAGGCAAATGTAGTACCAAAGTTGGGCCTTGCCAGACCAGCTTTAATCTAAAACGAATTATGAAGGGGGTCCCCATAACAACCCCGATCGTGTTAGGAGCGCTCATTTATGGAACATAACACCGGTAGCCGAAACTAAGGGGGCAAAGGTGGAACAAAACACCAGGCTAGAAAGGCCGAGCCTTCCACCTTTTACCAAGTATATAGGTGCATTAAATTAAATAGCATTTAATATGGTGATATGACAAGGAACCCATGCTTTCACATGGAAGCAATGCACCTGCAACTAGCAACGCTATCAATAGGGTTAAGCAAGCAGTAACATAGCCAATCAGTGGTTTGCTAGGTTGAACAGGTTGAATGTTTCATGGTATTGTTGAGAGGATGATATTTAACATGTGGTAGGCAACGATACATAATCGATAGAAGCGATAAAAACTAGCATGGCAATGATAGTAATGGTATCTGGGAAAATGATCATCTTGCCTGAGATCCCGCTTGGAAGAAGAATGCCTCCGTGAAGCAGACGAACCGACATAGTCGAACGGGTCCTCACAATCCGGCACGCTGCGGAACTCTATCGAGACGAAGCAAACCGGAAACACAAATCAACACACGAAATTCACCACACGATGCAACAACACAAATGATGCATGAGCAGCGGAATACATGCAAGTCACGACATGACAATTCACACAAACAAACACTACACATTAAGTGAAGTTCAATATGCAACGAGTTGCATATTGACGAAACTCCACGTTTATTATTCAGTTCTATCCCGGTTAGATACACGGCAATATTAAATGTGATTAAACATGGCAAGAGGTGAACCGCAATTAAATTACCTATCTAGGCATTTTAAATGAGGTCGGAAATGACATATAGCACCTCCGAAACGACCTCACATGTTAATTTACAATTCTGTCCAGATCTGAACTAACACATTTAATTAGTTGTTAAACAGCAAAACAAATAGGTTCACGTGATTCTACACGTCAAGGCAAGCAATCTACACGTAGAGAACATCTCCGACGGAGCTACGGGTCAAAAGATACAAGCACCGCAAGATATGATGGCATGAATGCAAAATGTGTGCAACAATGGTCACGAGCACTTCAAAACATACAAACAGCAAGAGAACATGAAACTACCTGAGATTCTAAGCAAGTTTCATGTAGGACACGATCAAAACGGAGCTACGGTTCAAAAACTACGAGCATAACAAGAAAACACTACAATCTGCCAAAATCAGCCACATAACATTTTCTACGCCCCACAACTACGGCTACACAACTCCGATATGCACAAGCAAGGCATGGCACGGAAGAGGGAAAAAGCACTACTACAAACAACTAACAACAACTAGCATGGCAGCAAGGAGCACTAGGAAAAGAAGACACCAAATGGCACCCCACACATTATTTCAGACTTAGTGAAAATTACACCTCATGAAAGTGCAGTTTTCGATCTCAAGCTATATTGACATCAGAAAAACCTATAGCTACAGGACTCCAAATGGCATGACAATTTACAGCATGCTAGAGAAACACAAGGGGTACAACTAACTCCATTGGACCAACCTCAAAAGAGCTAGAGATCACAAGATGCAAGCAAGACAAGACAACAACAAAATATAACAGATTCCAGACTTAGAAATATTTCAGCTCCTCTAAAACAGCACTATTTATAGCAAGTTGAGAGCAAGCAAAACACAACTAAACATGCATTTCTATTGCAACCAAAAATACCAGGGGCTAAAAAAACATCCAAGATCAACTCTCTAGTTGACAACTCCGTCAAACGACGCACCGAATAAATCCTACGAATTAAACAAAAGGGCAACATAGCAAAATATCGCGCGAACTAACTTGCTCAAAAGCTAAAACTAATTGCACAGAAGAATCCCATGGATTTTTCTACCCCGTAAACATATAAAATATGTGGGGTTTGCAACACAAAATAATGCCACACATTAAAGCGAGATAAACATCTATACGCGGGAAAATAAATTACCGGCAAATCCTACACGCAAAAATGCGAGTGACCGCTCTAAAATGCATGGAAAAATGGTCCCTAAAACATAGGCATTTCTATCATGGCATTCGAGCAATTCAAACATGCGCGGAAAATAAATGCGGGCACTTTCCTATTAAGACAGCACGTAAAACCATGCATGCGATACGTCAAACAACGTCAAATAAATATGCAAGTTGCTAAATCGTATTCTACACGAAATTCTACACCAAAACGATATAAAGATCACCTCGATCCGACTAACGGAAAAAAAGTTACGGGCGTTTTAATATGCGGTTATTTTCTGGAACATATATTAATTCCGAAATTCAACCTAATATCTTACGGGCCGGTCAGGGGGCGCAACATTTTTAAAATGCACGCATGCGGGGGATTACCTTGGGCCGGTTGGGTGCAGCTGCGGGGCCGATGGGGGAAGAAGGCCGGTCTGGGCCGAGGAAGGTGGCGCGGAGCGCACTGGGCCGGCGCGGGGCGATGGGCCTCGGGCGCTGGCACACTGCGGGAGGAGGCCGGCCCAGGCACCAGCCTTGCCCCCGATGCGGCCCAGGGGAGGGGCTCCTCTTCCTCGACGACCCGATGAGGCGAGGCGGGCATGGCGATGGGAACCAGGGGGCCCGGTCGCGTCGACCTCGGAAGGTGGCGCTCCGGCGAGGGACGTGGCAGGTCCGGCTGGATCGAGGGCGGCGGCGGATCCCTGGCCGAAGGCGGCCGGCTACGAGGCTCCTGGATCTGGCGCATGCGGCGGCCGACGGGGTGCAGCGGGGAGGCCGCAAAAGGCGGGGCGAGGTGGCCACGGCCGGCGCTCCGGCGACGAGTTGCTGCCGGCAGCGAGGACGCGGTGGCGAAGGGGCGAGGTTCCGGCGGCGGCGCAACACAGCGGCGGGACGAGGCCGCGCGATCCGAACGGCTTGCTGCCTCCGGGCGAGCTCGGGAGGAGCGGCGGCGCGACCCGGGCCGGGCGGGCCGTGGATGGGCTTCGGCGGGCCCTGCGGCGGCTGGTGGGAGGGAGGAGAGAGAGTGCGGCTAGGGTTTGAGGGGCGTGGTTCCCGAGGGAGAGAGAGGGTTTGTCTGAATAATGCATGGGGGGTCTATAATAGACAAACGGGGGGGAGGGGGCTCGGTTAACCGGAATCACGTTCTGGATCCAACCGCGGGGTCGGATTCGGACGATTTCGAACGTGGTAATGGGTACGCGGCCGTTTGGAGGGGATAACCGGAGACGAGAGGGAGAACGGGCGGCGCGGCGACACAGTTTTAAACACCGGAACACGTCCGACGGTAGACCGAATACGGTGCCACTACGGTCGACCGTTCGGGTACCAGACGGACTCCGATCGCGACGAAATTCGACAGGCGGCCTAGCTATAACTAGTTACGATCGCACGTCAAATCTCAACCCGATCAGAGAAAATTTTACGCACACTTTAAAAACAGGGTTACAACGGTGCCGCGGGCGCGTGCGTGTGCGGTCGGGCTCAGAACGGGCAACGACGAGAACCGGCAACTACTAACGGATGCAAGTTTTGAAAACTGGCGGCACGAAGATGCCGATGCGATGCAGATGATGCGCATGATGCGATGATGATGCGACAAATAAAATAAATCACACGACGAAAACGGAAAGGAAAGGGAATCTTCTGGAACGTCGGCATCGGGCTGTCACAGTTAGCCACCATATAAAGCTTAGGATGCTGTAACCTAAACACTAAACCTTCCTTACCTAATAACATGGCTAGTTCTGGCACCGAGGTCATAGATTGCTGAGTCCCCGTGGCTCACAGATTACTTCAACACACCAACAGGTACATGTACTGTAACGACTAAGATGCGGTCCTTTCCGATTTGGGGAACGAGGCCCCGAAATGGAAAGAAGCGCATCTAAGCGTTTCGCAAGCACGATAACATAACACATACATAATAATAACAGAATGACAATAAGGGATTCAACTGACATCTCATAAATATATCAGAGTACATCACACATCCAAACAAGGTAGTTCCTCTACGGACTACCAAACATGAGAAATGACTATGCTACCCTGCATGCTTGCCCACGAGCACGACCATGCCTCGGTCTTCTGGATAGTTCACGTACAGGCAGTCGTTCTCCTCATCGTACTGCCACGCCAGCTGCGTGCCGTCGGGATCACCTATCTCGGGGGTACCTGAACTTGTTGGTTTTGTGAAGGAATCTGTGCACGCGGTTAGGGGTAGCAATTCCCTATGCAGATTATTAAGTGTTTAGGTTGGAGCATCCTAAGCTTTATGGTGGTCTATGCTAGAGATCGATGATTAACTGATCACTAAGTGATCCTGAGCACCTACTTACGTCAATCATAACCCGCCGTGTTCCCGATCGAAGAGAGGTCTTCGAAGGGGACAGTCACGGTTACGCACACAGTTGGCAATTTTATTATATTATGTTCAAGTTATCTATTACCGGATGTTAACAAATATTCCAAGTTGCCACATAACCGCGGGCACGGCTTTCCAAAAGATTAAACCCTACATGGGTGCTCCAACTAGTCCATCACAAACGGTCACGAGAAGCAAAGTAATCCTGTATCACGAATCTCGTGATCTCTTCGGATTCCATAGAGGAAAACCTCAACTCTGGGGAGAACCAAAGCTTCACCGGGATTCCTATACGCAAGATATATCGCTAAGGTAAGACAAGACTAGTAGGACCTCCCTCGTGTTGACGACCCCGATAAGAGCTGCGTATCTCAGTCTCAGGACACGACGGATGAGCGACGCGTACAGTGGCCTGATAGAAATCTCTCAAGTTGCCCTGAGTTAGCCCCGCACAGTACACCAATGTTGGGTCCTGCCGGACAAGTCTTAACACTACGCGATTTATCAAGGGGGTCCCCATAACAACCCTGAACGTGTTAGGAGCAATCAGTTATGGAATCGAACACCGGTAGCCGCTAACTATGGCGGTAATAACAGAACAAAACACCCGACAAAAGGCTAGGCCTTCCGTTATTTACCAAGTATATAGGTGCATTCATTAAATAACAGAATTAATATAATGATATCAACTCATGTTATCACATGAGACAAGGCACATGCGACTAGCAACACTAACATTAGAAGCTGAGCAAAGCCTACTTAGCCATTCAAGATTTGCTAGGAAGGGATAAGTGATTGGGTTTCATGGCAATATCATGAGGGAATTATTTCAGTGGTAGGCAACGAGCATATGAAGAGAAGAAGTGTAATCTAGCATAACAAGTCTAGAGATGGAATCAAGGCCATATCATCTTGCCTATGATGTCCTCAGCTTGGAACTGCTCTTGTTCGTCCTGCACGTACTCTCCCAGATCCACGTACTCGTTCTCCGATCCCGGTGCTACCCAACATAAAAATAGCATCCAATGAACAACAGCACCTCAAGATGCAACAAGCACATGATGCATGAGACGAAAATGAACATGCATGTCTATTCTAGTCACTAGCACAAGCATGAGAGGAAAATACAAGTTCCTGGACAGAACTGCACTCTAAGCTATCTTGACATGCATGAGGATGACATTAACATATGCTTCACCCAAAAACGATGCAAAAACATATAAAGAACGTAACGATCGGAGCTACGGATCAACGGGAAACAACAAAACAAGAAATAGAGTCCTACGTGTCAAATCCATCACCACACACTCCAATGGCATACTTCTGGTATTCCCAGGTTGCCATATCACAAAACAAACAAGAATGGATGGGGTGGTGCAAAGAAATATCACCACACCATCATCTATGCACCCACAAGAATCAAAACATAAAAACTATACAATCTGCCATAAACAGCATCATAGCAGTTTGAGGGCTACATGCAAAGCACCTAGAGCCACCCAAATATGCCAAATAGGATATGTGGCAGAAGCTATTCAAAAGTACTACAAGCATGAGCAAAAAGATAATACAACCGAGTTTCACAGCTGCTAACTTGGCCAAAAATATCAGTTTTCAGGGACTTAGTGAAAATTCCAGATTCTCGCAAGCTGTTTATGCTCTGAAGCATTTTGACAGCACCCAAAACAATGTCTACATGAATCCAAATGGAATGAAAATTGACAGGGAGCTAGACAAACACAAAGGCTACAACTTCCCAGTTGATAGCAAAGGCTGATTCCCAACACATGTACTTCTACAAGCACAACAACACGAGAAGAAAATATAAGCAGATTCTCAGACTTAGTGAAAATCAGAGATTTTCACTAAATTGGAATTTCAGCCACATGCCTACTTTGACTAGGCACAACTTGCACACATGAACTCCTAAGCATGAAACAAAACCAACATGTGGTAGAGGGGTTCATGCTCTACTGCCACAACAAAGAATCAACCTCTTGGGCTCATCACATCACATGGAACCAAGCTCTAAACATGGAACAAAACTGAAATATGACATTCCCAGAAAGTGTTCCAAAGTGGAATCTGAACCCACCATTGGATTCCTGGGATGATTCTATCCCAAAAACATATATAATACATGGGCACTTGCATAGAACAAATTGGCACAAACTTGAAAAGAAAACCTACATGCAATCACACACAGATGAATAGTGCATCATCACATGTGCTTCCACTAGCTCATCACTTGTACATGCTCTTGCACATGTCCTCAACACCAATGGTGCACATGAGGGGTAGACCTCATTCTCATGTGCCTTAGCACACTACCACACACTCACGTGCATCAAGCACAACATATAGCAAGTCCTACACATGCTAGTTAGAACACTCCACTAACTACACACACATCATGCCTCTCTTCACCTACACATATAAACTTGCACATGTGCTACACAAGCATCACTAGCTTATATCAAGAACACATGTTCTACACAAGCACACAAGCATCACATGTGCAAGCAGAATAGCTACACAAGCATCACTAGCTTATAGCAAGCACACATGTTAAACACACACACATGCATATCTCTTGGTCCACCTACACTAGCATAAAAATCTCTACATATGCCTACTACCAAGCAAGCAAAACACAAGGTGATCTAACACCTACAAAACAACTACACAAGCAATCAAGTGCAAAACAGTAAAGAAAAAGCAAAAGGAAATAAAAAGGATGGGGATGGGATCGAACCCGAGACCTCCTGGTCACTACAGCAACCAGCACCACTCTGCTACGACTACTCTGTTCGACAGAAACAAGGAGGGAAGCAGGTTAAACTATCTCCGCTGCTGCTTACGCTACTGTGCCGAATAATAAGCAAAAAAGAGGGAATTAACAAGGTAAGCCATCACCAAGAGGATAGCTTGCCCTGCCCTGCTCTGCTCTGCACAAAGGGACGCGGCAACAACGATCGCTGGAGCGTCTCTTCTACTGCTGCGCTTTGCCGTGGGGAAACACCTACACAAGCTACTCTACTGCAGCGTTGGAGCAGCTGCTCTGAGCACCAGGACTAGCCCGAGCTCACACACACAAGAACATCCAAGCACTGCACTGCCGTACTCCTCTCGGTACAGAGGCACGCAATGACCCCCTACGCAGCATCTGACGAGGGAGAAGGGAGGAAGGGGCATCCTCACAGAGGGAAAGAAGAAGAGGGCGCCAGTCGGGGAAGAAGTCTGACGAAGACGACTAACTGAAGAAGATGCTACAGAACCGAAGTAGAGGAACAGGCCGCCGGGAACACGCCGTTGGTGTGGTCCTGCCCGTCGCTGTGGTCGCTCCCCGACCTCAACGACGGCGGGAATGGAGCGCGGGGTCCTGCTCTGAGCCCCCGGACATGGTGGCCGACGCCGGAGGCAGCGGATGCATGGTGGACGACGGCGGTGCACTACCTCTTTCTCTCTGCAACTGGATCTACAGGAGCTTACCTTGCGGGAAGGAGGAGATGGAGGGAGGAAGTGGCGGCGATAGACAGGGAAGCGCGGAACCCTAGGGACAGGGGCACGGACGCCAAGTTTATATGGGGCCGCAGATGGAACGCGCCATCATCTCTCTCGCTCTCTCTCTCTCTCGGTGGCACTGACGAAAAGTAGACATGGCCGACGGTGTCAGGAGGAAGGGGATGGAGCGCTAGGCTGGGGTGCCGCAGGGGATCAGAGAGAGATGGGCCTCACCGAGGGAAAGCTAGCCCAAGCAGGTGTCTGATAAGAGAGAAAATAATCCCTTGGGATTTTTACTTAAAAACAACACCAGCAAAGAAATAATCTCCCAGGGATCAACTAAGGCAACAAAATTAAAATAAATATGCCCCTGGTCATAAGGAATTATGACCTATTTAAGAAAAATAGAAAAGGAATTTTGGGAGCAAGTAAATATTTGCAAAATAGAATTTGATCCTCTGTTTTGTGAATATTTGCACCTCACCAACAAAGTTTCAAAACAACTACTTCACAACTTCACATCCACAACAAAATATACTAAAACATGGACATTTTTAAAACAGGGAAGGAACAAGTGAAACTTGACGTTGAGATAAAAGGGAGGAAGAAGTTTTCAAAAACCTAGAGCAAACCACATGCTTCCTACTAACACATACTCCACTCCACATCATTACCCATATCCAACACCACATGATCACATCATCACACCACATACACAAGAACACAAGGTAACAAACACCAAGGCATGGAATGAATGGAATGCATGCATGAAAAGGAAAGAGAAGGTGACACATGAAATAACACATGCATAGGCTCTCATTGCAATGACAAGGTGGACGCACATAGAGAAGGTTCCAAATATGGCAAGTTACACACTTGGGGCATTACAAACTCTCCCACACTACAAAAAGATCTCGCCCCGAGATCTAAGACTGAAAGAACTCCAGAAATTCAGAACGGAGGTGATCCTCGCGTTCCCAAGTAGCCTCTTTATCTGAATGGTGTGACCATTGCACTTTGAGAAATTTGACAGTCTTGTTGCAGTTCTTGCGCTCAGTCGCCTCGAGAACCGCAACTGGATGCTCACGATAGGATAGGTCGGGTTGAAGGTCGATGTCTTGAAGATGAACAGTGCGCTCGGGGGTCTTGGAGCACCTCCGGAGCTGAGAGACATGGAACACGTCATGCACATTTGCAAAGTTTGATGGGAGCTCGAGCCGGTACGCAAGGTCGCCTCTCTTGCCAACCACTTTGAAAGGACCCACGAAACAAGGCGCAATCTTGCCTTTCATGCCAAAGCGGTGTGTACCCTTAATAGAGGACACCTTGACATAGACGAAGTCATCAAGCTCATAAGACATGTCACAATGCTTGCCATCATAATAGCTCTTCTGACGGGACTGAGCTGCTTTGAGATTATCTCGAATGACCCAACACATCTCTTCAGCTTCTTCTATCAAGTCATTCCCAAGAATATGACGCTCGCTGTTCTCAAACCAGTTGAGCGTGGTACGACACTTCCTGCCATAGAGAATTTCAAACGGAGCTTTGCCTGAACTAGCTTGATAACTGTTGTTATACGAGAACTCAATGAAAGGCAGGCAATCATACCACTTCATGCCAAAAGAGATAACACAGGTGAAAAGACCTCGATGACGACTAGAGGGGGGGTGAATAGGCTATTTAAAAACTTCTTCGGATTGGGCTTGAACCTAATGCGGAAATAAACTAGGAGGGTAATTGTCAAGCACAAATCCTAAATGCACTAGGCACTGCAACGTGTATGAACAACACGATCTACCAAGATGGACACAATACAGTTACTAACAATCACAAGTAAGTTACACAAACTTACTTAAGCTATATCACATGACAAGTAGGTGAACGACACAAGATACTTGATCACACTATATCACACAATATATCAAGAGCTGCAAGTGTGAACGTGTGGATATAGAGGGCATGCTTGAATGTTTAATCTTGTACAAGAAATAGCCAACACAATATAATCAGAACAACCAATATGCTATGTATGTATGCTCAAATAACACAAGTAAACCACAAGTAAGGAGTTAGGGTTAAGGATAACCAAGGTCACTGAGACGAAGATGTATCCCGATGTTCACTTCCTTGGAGGGAAGCTAGTCACCGTTAGAGAGGTGGATGTTACCACGAAGGCACACCAACGCCACGAAGGCTCACCCTATTCTCCCTTTGAGATAACACCACGAAGGCGTTTCTCAACCACTAGTGGTAATCCTTTAAGGTGGCTTCCAAACCCTCACAAACTTTTCCGGGGGAAATCACACGGATTGATTCCTCTCCGAAGAACTCCTACCGCCTAGGGGTCTCCAACCTCCAAGAGTAACAAGATCACGGGGAATGCTCAAAACTTGCTCAAATCACAAATAGCTTGGGTTGAGAGAAGGAGAGGGAGACGATCTATCTTTTGATTGGAACAACTCTCAAAGGGGCTCACAAATGCTCTTGGGATCTAAGATTTGGAGTGAGCGAATGTGTGTGAGGTGGAAATGTGTTCTTATGAGGATAAGGCTGTGTTGGGCAACCCTCTCACGAAGTGGGAGGGGGATATTTATAGTGGGGAGAGAAAAAGAGCCGTTGGGGACACTTTAAGTCACACAGGGTCCGGACGTCCGACAGTTGTCGGAAGTCCGGGCGTCCGCGAGGGGTCGGACGTCCGACAGGGGTCGGTCGTCCGAGGCCTGTAGATATGACTGAAACTATTTTGAATTAAACAGCGACCGGACGTCCGACACGGGTCGGTCGTCCGAGGCCTGTAGATACGACTGAACCCTATGTTGAATTTATCAGCCACCGGACATCCGGAGAGGACCGGAAATCCGAGTTATACAGCTCAACTTCTACTCGTGGTAGGTTCCGGATTTCCGACGGGTGTCGGACGTCCGGTGCTCGGACGTCCGGAGGGAGCCGGATTTCCGAGATATAGAACTCAACTTCTACTGGTGCAGGCTTCCGGATTTCCGGGACTTGGCCGGACATCCGGGCCTCGGACGTCCGGAGGGAGCCGGAAGTCCGAGTTATATGGCTCTAATTTCTCTGGTATAGGATTCCGGATTTCCGAACTAGTCGGTCATCTAGTCCTCGGAAGTCCGGAGAAAGCCGGATATCCGAGGCACTGGTTCTGTTTTCAGATAACAACAAAAGAGTGGAGATGTGGACTGAGCAGAAAGTGATGATGTAGTTTGAGCAAGTTCACCGCAAAACCTGTGATCCCCTCTTAATAGTGCGGGATGCCTAAGGACTCAAGAATCATAAAAGAGTACTGATGATCCATAGTTGAGTGTATACTTTTATTCGCTGATCATCACTCCGCCCCACTAACGCCAAAGGAAACTGATACCTTTGAGTTAGCCCTTTCACCTGAGCTTGATGTTGTTGTTCCTTCTTGGCTCAAGTTGAAAGCAAGACATGATGAAGTCTTCAAGTAGCTTTGCCATACACAATGCGGAAAGCCTAGCTTATGTATTTATCTTCATTTGTCCACCATGTGAACATCCACAAGAATCAAGCATGTAGTGCTCAAGAATGCTTATCTTGATCTTGTCCTTGTTAGCACATGAGATTGTCCTTATAAACACATGATCATTGACAATAGTTTCAATGATATATTCGTGCTGATCCACTTGAACTTGCACACCACAATCTTGATGACGATCACCACTTGACGTCATCCTTCATGGGTTGTATGAGATCTTCCTTTTGACGCAAGCCCAATGGAAACACACCTAACCCCCACCTAGGAGTCTCACAAAGACCATGGGTTAGTACACAAACACGTAATGGACAATGCTTACCATACCATGGGATCACTTGATCCTCTCGGTACATCTTATACGCTTTGTGTGTTGATCATCTTGATTTACTCTTAGTCTGAGATCTTGATCAACCTAGTGTTTCTATGACCATTCTTTGGAGAATACTTTGAATAACATCATGGTCAACATATAAACTCCTTGAACCCAACAGATGGACTTCAAGAAGTGCCTATGGACAAATCCTATAAATATAACTTAAGGCAACCATTAGTCCATAGGAATTGTCATCAATTACCAAAACCACATATGGAGATATATGCTCTAACAATCTCCCCCATTTTGGTAATTGAAGACAACCACTTCAAGAGAGTTTATATAAGGAAATAAGCATAACCAAGCGCACACATACAAGGTAATAATGCACGTGAGCAAGATGTAAATGATTACGCAATAAAAGCAAAACCCTCTACATATCTACATATCCAAAGTAAACTCTCTAAACTTCTCCCCCATTGGCATCGATTGCCAAAATGGACGAAAAGTTTAGAAAGCAAATATAGTAGGTGGTCCTCCAAAAAGTGTGTACTTCTCAACAAATGAGTGCAGAAAAATACACAAATGCAATGATAAGTAGTTGGAGGAAAACAAACTATATTGAGGACCCAAAGATTGCAAATAAAAGGATCGTATGCCACAAAGACATACACAGATAGAGGCAAGCAATCAAAAGATTCCAGATGGAACAAACAATCATATGGTCCTTCGAACCACATGAATAAAAGATATTATGATAAAGGCAACATAGTGCTTTATCAAAAACTAGAGAAGCTCCCCATGATTTGTGCACTAATAGGCGATTTTTGTATTTTACACAGGTGCACAAAATAGGATCGTTGCTCCCCCAGAATTTATAGAACACACAACGAGTGCAAGAGGATAGATGAGACAGTAAGCATATCACTTGCACAAAACAAATGGTTGAGCAACATGTAATAGAAGCAACTTAAGAATAGGCTCAAACAAAGTAATGTGTATGAGTCATGGCAAAGCACTTGAGAAGACTAAGATAAGGATGAGCATTACTCATCAACATAGTCTTGATGAAATGAGATACAAAGTGCAAGACATATCATTCCCACACACACATACTAGAAAATGGATTCACAAGCTTACTAATAAACAAAATAAGAACCAACGCTTGTGACAACCCATTATGAAGATAGGAAGTAAGAACCTTGTCAAGAGGAGGGATACTAATTGAAAATGGAAAAAACCCTCCACAAGACAAGCATGAGGAAAAATAATCTTCACGGCCAAAGAGTGCATCAAGATGTAGAAATAGAGATGTGCACTCAAAACAAATCCTTTCACGAAGCCATCAAAAAAAACTTGAAAGAGGAAATGCAATGATGGACGTGAAAGAAAAGAGGATATCAATTAGAGATGTAACTTCTCATATGTGTAAAAGATTCTAAGTAGAAGACAATCATGATGATATATATCTACAAAGAAGGATGTACACACGAAATGGTTACAAGAAGGAACAAACTAGATATCCAAAAAAAGGAAGTCATAAATATATCAATGAGATCTTTTGCTTGGAAGCATAGCACATGGCCTAATATTTTCTTATTGTATAATATGAACTTCCAACATACGCACATCAAAGACATCCCAACTAGTAGTAAGACATCATCGTTCGGATGCTTTGAGAAAGCAAACAAGTACTACAAGAACGAATCAAGAGATTCATGCCATGATGCAACCTGGAAAAGAAAAGACAGGTTGGGTCCTTTGCAAGAGAAGAATGCATGAAGTGGATACTTGTTACCGAGACAGCATTGGATTGATGTAGTAGATAGTTGTTCTTTGATCATCCTAACTTGGCTCCAATAATGATATGGTCTCAACATCTTCCTTATAGGTGAGCCGAGCATCCAATGCATCTCCAGTTGTTCTTGGAACAACAAAAACAAACAAAATGGTGCCCAAACTCATTGGGACCAAAGAGTTAGAAAACCAGCAACACATAGGACAAACTCCACACACATATGTGCATATAGATATGAATTTGAATTTCATGCACACCTTAGCCAATTTATGACAGGGTGGAGTTTCCCTTATATATTGGGTCAAAGGAGGAAAGCAAGCAAAAGAAGTTGTATATAGTAGCTAGATATGCATGCTCAAGACTCTCAAGAATCAACTCAACACAAAGTTGATAAGTCATCAAAAGACAAGATATCAAGTGATAATAAGATCCTAAAACAAAAGAACTATCACTTGAAAGATATCAATTAAAAGATACATCAAGGAATGAGATATCCATTGACACATGCCAAATAGAAGGCAACAAAAAACCAATTGAAGGAAAACAAACACGAGGTATCTAGTTTCTAAGAGAGAGCTAGGTTCCAACAAACAAAGCCCTCTACAAATTTTCATGATGGCACAAAGCATCATAAAGAGCAAGACTTGCCTCCCATCAACACACACTTGATGGGGATCAAATGATTTTATGATGGGTCAATAAAGAGAGTGTTTTTAAAGAGAATAGGATAGCTCCCCCAAGGGACGTGCATTATATAGAATTTGCATTTGAATACAAAACGCACACGATGGGATCATCACTTTCTCTATATCTATAACCACACTAGACATGTTAAAAATAGATTCATAAGAGGCAAGAAAGACAAACGAAACACAAAATCCAATGTAAAGATGATTATCAATTCCAATCATATGATGGGAATACCAATTGTCAAGGACAAGAAGTATTTTTGAAATGATACTCATTGGTAGATCACAAATATATCCAAGATCATCTTTACCCATAAAACGCAAGCAAATGACACTTGTAGAGCTAACATGCCACCTAGGAACAAGATAGTTTACAATATCAATGCTAAGTGGCAATACGTCAAATGTACACATTTTCTAGGTTTGTAATATGCACATAGCATATTACTCCCCCATAATGTGATAAACCAATAACATTAACAAGTGGAAAATTAAAACCAACAAGAGATACTTAATGGACCATATAGAATTTGAATTTCTCATGAGTAAGACATACCACATAGACACTAGATAATCTTGAAGCATCAAAACTAAGTGGTATTCCCCATGTATACACATTTATAGGATTGTGAGGTGTGCAAAGCACATCACTCCCTCACAATGGGATAATCCATTAATCTCTCACAAGAGCCAACAAAAATACAGACAAGATGCAAATAGGCTCAATACAAGACTCACATGTACATGATGTGCAAACCAACATACACATACTTGATTACTCAAGATAAGCAAGTTGGAGGCACACCATATACAAACGCATGCAAGGTAAAAAACCACAACATGCAAATGGGCAAGCACCTAACAATGTAAACAGTTTAAGTATAAGTTACCGTAAGGGGGCACATTGGATATAAGATAGAAACTCGATAATCCAAATGACTTGGCTTGAGATAATATGAATGATGAAGACCCCTTAATTCTTCATTAGTATTCAAGTCTTTAATGTCCTCCATAGTCACCTATTGTATCAAGTTTGAGCTTGTTGGTCCCCAACTACGTTGGGTCCTAAGAGGTTAATCACAATAGGCTTCGCAACCCAAATGGTTCTTTTCTTGACACCATTTTGAGTACCAACAAACTTGGCAAACACATTGCCAACCTTATCCTTCCCAAGGGAATAGATATCATCAATAGTGATTGGGTTGGATAAGTTACCTCTTGTGCAAGACGAAGCGACGTGACCCTTCTCACGACATAAGTAGCAACATCTACCCTTTGCTTTCTTCCAAGTTGATTTCTCACCTCGGGGAGTGTTGGCGTTGGTCTTATTGGGAAGAGGCCTTCCTTCAACTTGTAGTTGAATATGTGATTGAGTTTGTGGCCGCTTCCCATGTTGCTTGTGACTTTGAGACTTCGTCTTCAGAGGGCAAGATCTAACATGGTGCCCTTTAACTTTGCACTTGAAGCAAATGATTTTGGCCGAATTCTTGACTTGTTCTAGGCCCCTCTTGTTCTTGTTTGCGTTTACTCCAAACTCATTTTTGTCATTCGGAGATGTTTGCTCACACAAGACGTTGTTGAGTGTGGGAATCCCTTCATGACACTGTTCCAAGTCTTTCTTCAAAGAAGTGACTTGGACCTTGAGCTCTTTGATTTCCTCTGCACGGTTAGTATCAATGCAAGTACTAGAGGAAGTGTAAGCTTCAATGTTAGAGCAACAAGGCATGGAAAGTAATTCATCACACGAGGTAGCAACATTATGAGTAGACGAATTACGAGGACTAGCACATGGAAATATAGTACTTTGACTAGAAGTAGTGCCACTGTCCACATGAGGCTCGCTTGATGTTACCTTGGTGATGATAGCCTCATGAGCTAACTTTTGCACATTATGGGATGTTAGAAGATCGGCATGAGAGCTTGTGAGCATTACATGGTTTTCTTCCAACTTTCCATAATTGCTAGTTAGTAAATCAAGTTGAGCACGTAGCTCAACATTCTCCTTCAATGTTGATACTTCAAATGAGGTAGAGTTAGATGTACAAGTATCATCAACAATATGAGAGGAGTAAGTAGCAAATAGAGACTTCTCATGAGTAGATTGAAGATCCTCATAGATTTTAGAGGTTTTGATGAGCTCTCCCTTGACATTATTGCATTCAAGGAGAAGGACCTCAAAATCCTTTTTAAGTTTATCATGAGCAACTTCAATCTCTCCGTTTGAGGATCTTAAGTCTCTACATGCTTGATGACTCTTCTCAAGTTCATGTTCAAGTTGTTCACTTTTAGCTTGTTCATGATTAAGTGAATCATTACAATTTTCAAAGTAAGCAAGAACATCTTGGAACCTTTGAAGAGCGTTATTTTTAGCTTTATCAAGAATTTTACTGATCACATAGATATTTTCAGTCAAGTCATCATCATCATCCTCATCGCAAATATCATTGTTATTGCACAGGGAAGATGATACCTCATTATTACCTCTTGCCATGAGGCACATGTGAACTGGAGGAGTTGATGATGATTCTTTTGGTGAATCAGATTCTTCATTAGTCAAAAGTACTTCATATTTCTTGATTTCCCCTAAATGGTTAGTCATAGAGCAACTAGGGAGAAACAAGATATTTTGATCAAGAGGACACGAGGAAGCAGGCATATCACCACAGACATTTGTCGAGGAATCTTTAGGTGAAATGCATGACTTATCAGCACAATAATTTACACTATGTGTGGTGCTAGATATGCTTGTGTCCATAGAGGCTATGACATTTTCATCAACATATATTTCTTCACTCACCATGTCATTACCTTGTGAGATTGAAGATGCTGAGGTGTGCAAGCAATCGAATATGGAAGTAGTGGTGGACTCTTTAAGATCGAAAAGAGTGAAGAGCTCATGCACCAACTCCTTCATCATAATACCGTCTTCATCAAGATTGGACCCACCATATATATCTTCAAGTTTAGTCCAAACTTCATGAGCTGACTTGCAAGTCGAGATAGACTTAAACACTTCAGGACTTATGGTTCGATGAATGGCAAGAAAAGCCTCACAATCAAGATACATTTCATTAGTAGATGAAGATGCATCATCCTTTTTGTCGGCAATCCCTACAAGAACAATTCGTAAAGTATTTGGGCCCATGGCCCGAAAGTGATGAAGCATACGAATTCTCCATAGGGTATAATTTGTGCCATCAAAGTCAAAGATGCCATTGTGCACTAATCCAATAGTCGACATCGATACTCTCTAGGTCATGAAACCTAATTAAAGAGAGACCTAGCTCTGATACCAATTGAAAAGACCTCGATGACGCCTAGAGGGGGGGGTGAATACGCTATTTAAAAACTTCTTCGGATTTGGCTTGAACCTAATGCGGAAATAAACTAGGAGGGTACTTGTCAAGCACAAATCCTAAATGCACTAGGCACTGCAACGTGTATCAACAACACGATCTACCAAGATGGACACAATACAGTTACTAACAATCACAAGTAAGTTACACAAACTTACTTGAGCTATATCACATGACAAGTACGTGAACGACACAAGATACTTGATCACACTATATCACACGATATATCAAAAGCTGCAAGTGTGAACGTGTGGATATAGAGGGCATGCTTGAATGTTTAATCTTGTACAAGAAATAGCCAACACAATATAATCAGAACAACCAATATGCTATGTATGTATGCTCAAATAACACAAGTAAACCACAAGTAAGGAGTTAGGGTTAAGGATAACCAAGGTCACTGAGACGAAGATGTATCCCGATGTTCACTTCCTTGGAGGGAAGCTAGTCACCGTTAGAGAGGTGGATGTTACCACGAAGGCACACCAACGCCACGAAGGCTCACCCTATTCTCCCTTTGAGATAACACCACGAAGGCGTTTCTCAACCACTAGTGGTAATCCTTTGAGGTGGCTTCCAAACCCTCACAAACTTTTCCGGGGGAAATCACACGGATTGATTCCTCTCCGAAGAACTCCTACCGCCTAGGGGTCTCCAACCTCCAAGAGTAACAAGATCACGGGGAATGCTCAAAACTTGCTCAAATCACAAATAGCTTGGGTTGAGAGAAGGAGAGGGAGACGATCTATCTTTTGATTGGAACAACTCTCAAAGGGGCTCACAAATGCTCTTGGGATCTAATATTTGGAGTGAGCGAATGTGTGTGAGGTGGAAATGTGTTCTTATGAGGATAAGGCTGTGTTGGGCAACCCTCTCACGAAGTGGGAGGGGGATATTTATAGTGGGGAGAGAAAAAGAGCCGTTGGGGACACTTTAAGTCACACAGGGTCCGGACGTCCGACAGTTGTCAGAAGTCCGGGCGTCCGCGAGGGGTCGGACGTCCGACAGGGGTCGGTCGTCCGAGGCCTGTAGATATGACTGAAACTATTTTGAATTAAACAGCGACCGGACGTCCGACACGGGTCGGTCGTCCGAGGCCTGTAGATACGACTGAACCTATGTTGAATTTATCAGCCACCGGACATCCGGAGAGGACCGGAAATCCGAGTTATACAGCTCAACTTCTACTCGTGGTAGGTTCCGGATTTCCGACGGGTGTCGGACGTCCGGTGCTCGGACGTCCGGAGGGAGCCGGATTTCCGAGATATAGAACTCAACTTCTACTAGTGCAGGCTTCCGGATTTCCGGGACTTGGCCGGACATCCGGGCCTCGGACGTCCGGAGGGAGCCGGAAGTCCGAGTTATATGGCTCTAATTTCTCTGGTATAGGATTCCGGATTTCCGAACTAGTCGGTCATCTAGTCCTCGGAAGTCCGGAGAAAGCCGGATATCCGAGGCACTGGTTCTGTTTTCAGATAACAACAAAAGAGTGGAGATGTGGACTGAGCAGAAAGTGATGATGTAGTTTGAGCAAGTTCACCGCAAAACCTGTGATCCCCTCTTAATAGTGCGGGATGCCTAAGGACTCAAGAATCATAAAAGAGTACTGATGATCCATAGTTGAGTGTATACTTTTATTCGCTGATCATCACTCCGCCCCACTAACGCCAAAGGAAACTGATACCTTTGAGTTAGCCCTTTCACCTGAGCTTGATGTTGTTGTTCCTTCTTGGCTCAAGTTGAAAGCAAGACATGATGAAGTCTTCAAGTAGCTTTACCATACACAATGCGGAAAGCCTAGCTTATGTATTTATCTTCATTTGTCCACCATGTGAACATCCACAAGAATCAAGCATGTAGTGCTCAAGAATGCTTATCTTGATCTTGTCCTTGTTAGCACATGAGATTGTCCTTATAAACACATGATCATTGACAATAGTTTCAATGATATATTCGTGCTGATCCACTTGAACTTGCACACCACAATCTTGATGACGATCACCACTTGACGTCATCCTTCATGGGTTGTATGAGATCTTCCTTTTGACGCAAGCCCAATGGAAACACACCTAACCCCCACCTAGGAGTCTCACAAAGACCATGGGTTAGTACACAAACACGTAATGGACAATGCTTACCATACCATGGGATCACTTGATCCTCTCGGTACATCTTATACGCTTTGTGTGTTGATCATCTTGATTTACTCTTAGTCTGAGATCTTGATCAACCTAGTGTTTCTATGACCATTCTTTGGAGAATACTTTGAATAACATCATGGTCAACATATAAACTCCTTGAACCCAACAGATGGACTTCAAGAAGTGCCTATGGACAAATCCTATAAATATAACTTAAGGCAACCATTAGTCCATAGGAATTGTCATCAATTACCAAAACCACATATGGAGATATATGCTCTAACAATCTCCCCCATTTTGGTAATTGAAGACAACCACTTCAAGAGAGTTTATATAAGGAAATAAGCATAACCAAGCGCACACATACAAGGTAATAATGCATGTGAGCAAGATGTAAATGATTACGCAATAAAAGCAAAACCCTCTACATATCTACATATCCAAAGTAAACTCTCTAAACTTCTCCCCCATTGGCATCGATTGCCAAAATGGACGAAAAGTTTAGAAAGCAAATATAGTAGGTGGTCCTCCAAAAAGTGTGTACTTCTCAACAAATGAGTGCAGAAAAATACACAAATGCAATGATAAGTAGTTGGAGGAAAACAAACTATATTGAGGACCCAAAGATTGCAAATAAAAGGATCGTATGCCACAAAGACATACACAGATAGAGGCAAGCAATCAAAAGATTCCAGATGGAACAAACAATCATATGGTCCTTCGAACCACATGAATAAAAGATATTATGATAAAGGCAACATAGTGCTTTATCAAAAACTAGAGAAGCTCCCCATGATTTGTGCACTAATAGGCGATTTTTGTATTTTACACAGGTGCACAAAATAGGATCGTTGCTCCCCCAGAATTTATAGAACACACAACGAGTGCAAGAGGATAGATGAGACAGTAAGCATATCACTTGCACAAAACAAATGGTTGAGCAACATGTAATAGAAGCAACTTAAGAATAGGCTCAAACAAAGTAATGTGTATGAGTCATGGCAAAGCACTTGAGAAGACTAAGATAAGGATGAGCATTACTCATCAACATAGTCTTGATGAAATGAGATACAAAGTGCAAGACATATCATTCCCACACACACATACTAGAAAATGGATTCACAAGCTTACTAATAAACAAAATAAGAACCAACGCTTGTGACAACCCATTATGAAGATAGGAAGTAAGAACCTTGTCAAGAGGAGGGATACTAATTGAAAATGGAAAAAACCCTCCACAAGACAAGCATGAGGAAAAATAATCTTCACGGCCAAAGAGTGCATCAAGATGTAGAAATAGAGATGTGCACTCAAAACAAATCCTTTCACGAAGCCATCAAAAAAAACTTGAAAGAGGAAATGCAATGATGGACGTGAAAGAAAAGAGGATATCAATTAGAGATGTAACTTCTCATATGTGTAAAAGATTCTAAGTAGAAGACAATCATGATGATATATATCTACAAAGAAGGATGTACACACGAAATGGTTACAAGAAGGAACAAACTAGATATCCAAAAAAAGGAAGTCATAAATATATCAATGAGATCTTTTGCTTGGAAGCATAGCACATGGCCTAATATTTTCTTATTGTATAATATGAACTTCCAACATACGCACATCAAAGACATCCCAACTAGTAGTAAGACATCATCGTTCGGATGCTTTGAGAAAGCAAACAAGTACTACAAGAACGAATCAAGAGATTCATGCCATGATGCAACCTGGAAAAGAAAAGACAGGTTGGGTCCTTTGCAAGAGAAGAATGCATGAAGTGGATACTTGTTACCGAGACAGCATTGGATTGATGTAGTAGATAGTTGTTCTTTGATCATCCTAACTTGGCTCCAATAATGATATGGTCTCAACATCTTCCTTATAGGTGAGCCGAGCATCCAATGCATCTCCAGTTGTTCTTGGAACAACAAAAACAAACAAAATGGTGCCCAAACTCATTGGGACCAAAGAGTTAGAAAACCAGCAATACATAGGACAAACTCCACACACATATGTGCATATAGATATGAATTTGAATTTCATGCACACCTTAGCCAATTTATGACAGGGTGGAGTTTCCCTTATATATTGGGTCAAAGGAGGAAAGCAAGCAAAAGAAGTTGTATATAGTAGCTAGATATGCATGCTCAAGACTCTCAAGAATCAACTCAACACAAAGTTGATAAGTCATCAAAAGACAAGATATCAAGTGATAATAAGATCCTAAAACAAAAGAACTATCACTTGAAAGATATCAATTAAAAGATACATCAAGGAATGAGATATCCATTGACACATGCCAAATAGAAGGCAACAAAAAACCAATTGAAGGAAAACAAACACGAGGTATCTAGTTTCTAAGAGAGAGCTAGGTTCCAACAAACAAAGCCCTCTACAAATTTTCATGATGGCACAAAGCATCATAAAGAGCAAGACTTGCCTCCCATCAACACACACTTGATGGGGATCAAATGATTTTATGATGGGTCAATAAAGAGAGTGTTTTTAAAGAGAATAGGATAGCTCCCCCAAGGGACGTGCATTATATAGAATTTGCATTTGAATACAAAACGCACACGATGGGATCATCACTTTCTCTATATCTATAACCACACTAGACATGTTAAAAATAGATTCATAAGAGGCAAGAAAGACAAACGAAACACAAAATCCAATGTAAAGATGATTATCAATTCCAATCATATGATGGGAATACCAATTGTCAAGGACAAGAAGTATTTTTGAAATGATACTCATTGGTAGATCACAAATATATCCAAGATCATCTTTACCCATAAAACGCAAGCAAATGACACTTGTAGAGCTAACATGCCACCTAGGAACAAGATAGTTTACAATATCAATGCTAAGTGGCAATACGTCAAATGTACACATTTTCTAGGTTTGTAATATGCACATAGCATATTACTCCCCCATAATGTGATAAACCAATAACATTAACAAGTGGAAAATTAAAACCAACAAGAGATACTTAATGGACCATATAGAATTTGAATTTCTCATGAGTAAGACATACCACATAGACACTAGATAATCTTGAAGCATCAAAACTAAGTGGTATTCCCCATGTATACACATTTATAGGATTGTGAGGTGTGCAAAGCACATCACTCCCCCACAATGGGATAATCCATTAATCTCTCACAAGAGCCAACAAAAATATAGACAAGATGCAAATAGGCTCAATACAAGACTCACATGTACATGATGTGCAAACCAACATACACATACTTGATTACTCAAGATAAGCAAGTTGGAGGCACACCATATACAAACGCATGCAAGGTAAAAAACCACAACATGCAAATGGGCAAGCACCTAACAATGTAAACAGTTTAAGTATAAGTTACCGTAAGGGGGCACATTGGATATAAGATAGAAACTCGATAATCCAAATGACTTGGCTTGAGATAATATGAATGATGAAGACCCCTTAATTCTTCATTAGTATTCAAGTCTTTAATGTCCTCCATAGTCACCTATTGTATCAAGTTTGAGCTTGTTGGTCCCCAACTACGTTGGGTCCTAAGAGGTTAATCACAATAGGCTTCGCAACCCAAATGGTTCTTTTCTTGACACCATTTTGAGTACCAACAAACTTGGCAAACACATTGCCAACCTTATCCTTCCCAAGGGAATAGATATCATCAATAGTGATTGGGTTGGATAAGTTACCTCTTGTGCAAGACGAAGCGACGTGACCCTTCTCACGACATAAGTAGCAACATCTACCCTTTGCTTTCTTCCCAGTTGATTTCTCACCTCGGGGAGTGTTGGCTTTGGTCTTATTGGGAAGAGGCCTTCCTTCAACTTGTAGTTGAATATGTGATTGAGTTTGTGGCCGCTTCCCATGTTGCTTGTGACTTTGAGACTTCGTCTTCAGAGGGCAAGATCTAACATGGTGCCCTTTAACTTTGCACTTGAAGCAAATGATTTTGGCCGAATTCTTGACTTGTTCTAGGCCCCTCTTGTTCTTGTTTGCGTTTACTCCAAACTCATTTTTGTCATTCGGAGATGTTTGCTCACACAAGACGTTGTTGAGTGTGGGAATCCCTTCATGACACTGTTCCAAGTCTTTCTTCAAAGAAGTGACTTGGACCTTGAGCTCTTTGATTTCCTCTGCACGGTTAGTATCAATGCAAGTACTAGAGGAAGTGTAAGCTTCAATGTTAGAGCAACAAGGCATGGAAAGTAATTCATCACACGAGGTAGCAACATTATGAGTAGACGAATTACGAGGACTAGCACATGGAAATATAGTACTTTGACTAGAAGTAGTGCCACTGTCCACATGAGGCTCGCTTGATGTTACCTTGGTGATGATAGCCTCATGAGCTAACTTTTGCACATTATGGGATGTTAGAAGATCGGCATGAGAGCTTGTGAGCATTACATGGTTTTCTTCCAACTTTCCATAATTGCTAGTTAGTAAATCAAGTTGAGCACGTAGCTCAACATTCTCCTTCAATGTTGATACTTCAAATGAGGTAGAGTTAGATGTACAAGTATCATCAACAATATGAGAGGAGTAAGTAGCAAATAGAGACTTCTCATGAGTAGATTGAAGATCCTCATAGATTTTAGAGGTTTTGATGAGCTCTCCCTTGACATTATTGCATTCAAGGAGAAGGACCTCAAAATCCTTTTTAAGTTTATCATGAGCAACTTCAATCTCTCCGTTTGAGGATCTTAAGTCTCTACATGCTTGATGACTCTTCTCAAGTTCATGTTCAAGTTGTTCACTTTTAGCTTGTTCATGATTAAGTGAATCATTACAATTTTCAAAGTAAGCAAGAACATCTTGGAACCTTTGAAGAGCGTTATTTTTAGCTTTATCAAGAATTTTACTGATCACATAGATATTTTCAGTCAAGTCATCATCATCATCCTCATCGCAAATATCATTGTTATTGCACAGGGAAGATGATACCTCATTATTACCTCTTGCCATGAGGCACATGTGAACTGGAGGAGTTGATGATGATTCTTTTGGTGAATCAGATTCTTCATTAGTCAAAAGTACTTCATATTTCTTGATTTCCCCTAAATGGTTAGTCATAGAGCAACTAGGGAGAAACAAGATATTTTGATCAAGAGGACACGAGGAAGCAGGCATATCACCACAGACATTTGTCGAGGAATCTTTAGGTGAAATGCATGACTTATCAGCACAATAATTTACACTATGTGTGGTGCTAGATATGCTTGTGTCCATAGAGGCTATGACATTTTCATCAACATATATTTCTTCACTCACCATGTCATTACCTTGTGAGATTGAAGATGCTGAGGTGTGCAAGCAATCGAATATGGAAGTAGTGGTGGACTCTTTAAGATCGAAAAGAGTGAAGAGCTCATGCACAAACTCCTTCATCATAATACCGTCTTCATCAAGATTGGACCCACCATATATATCTTCAAGTTTAGTCCAAACTTCATGAGCTGACTTGCAAGTCGAGATAGACTTAAACACTTCAGGACTTATGGTTCGATGAATGGCAAGAAAAGCCTCACAATCAAGATACATTTCATTAGTAGATGAAGATGCATCATCCTTTTTGTCGGCAATCCCTACAAGAACAATTCGTAAAGTATTTGGGCCCATGGCCCGAAAGTGATGAAGCATACGAATTCTCCATAGGGTATAATTTGTGCCATCAAAGTCAAAGATGCCATTGTGCACTAATCCAATAGTCGACATCGATACTCTCTAGGTCATGAAACCTAATTAAAGAGAGACCTAGCTCTGGTACCAATTGAAAAGACCTCGATGACGCCTAGAGGGGGGGGTGAATACGCTATTTAAAAACTTCTTCGGATTTGGCTTGAACCTAATGCGGAAATAAACTAGGAGGGTACTTGTCAAGCACAAATCCTAAATGCACTAGGCACTGCAACGTGTATCAACAACACGATCTACCAAGATGGACACAATACAGTTACTAACAATCACAAGTAAGTTACACAAACTTACTTGAGCTATATCACATGACAAGTACGTGAACGACACAAGATACTTGATCACACTATATCACACGATATATCAAAAGCTGCAAGTGTGAACGTGTGGATATAGAGGGTATGCTTGAATGTTTAATCTTGTACAAGAAATAGCCAACACAATATAATCAGAACAACCAATATGCTATGTATGTATGCTCAAATAACACAAGTAAACCACAAGTAAGGAGTTAGGGTTAAGGATAACCAAGGTCACTGAGACGAAGATGTATCCCGATGTTCACTTCCTTGGAGGGAAGCTAGTCACCGTTAGAGAGGTGGATGTTACCACGAAGGCACACCAACGCCACGAAGGCTCACCCTATTCTCCCTTTGAGATAACACCACGAAGGCGTTTCTCAACCACTAGTGGTAATCCTTTGAGGTGGCTTCCAAACCCTCACAAACTTTTCCGGGGGAAATCACACGGATTGATTCCTCTCCGAAGAACTCCTACCGCCTAGGGGTCTCCAACCTCCAAGAGTAACAAGATCACGGGGAATGCTCAAAACTTGCTCAAATCACAAATAGCTTGGGTTGAGAGAAGGAGAGGGAGACGATCTATCTTTTGATTGGAACAACTCTCAAAGGGGCTCACAAATGCTCTTGGGATCTAAGATTTGGAGTGAGCGAATGTGTGTGAGGTGGAAATGTGTTCTTATGAGGATAAGGCTGTGTTGGGCAACCCTCTCACGAAGTGGGAGGGGGATATTTATAGTGGGGAGAGAAAAAGAGCCGTTGGGGACACTTTAAGTCACACAGGGTCCGGACGTCCGACAGTTGTCGGAAGTCCGGGCGTCCGCGAGGGGTCGGACGTCCGACAGGGGTCGGTCGTCCGAGGCCTGTAGATATGACTGAAACTATTTTGAATTAAACAGCGACCGGACGTCCGACAGGGGTCGGTCGTCCGAGGCCTGTAGATACGACTGAACCTATGTTGAATTTATCAGCCACCGGACATCCGGAGAGGACCGGAAATCCGAGTTATACAGCTCAACTTCTACTCGTGGTAGGTTCCGGATTTCCGACGGGTGTCGGACGTCCGGTGCTCGGACGTCCGGAGGGAGCCGGATTTCCGAGATATAGAACTCAACTTCTACTGGTGCAGGCTTCCGGATTTCCGGGACTTGGCCGGACATCCGGGCCTCGGACGTCCGGAGGGAGCCGGAAGTCTGAGTTATATGGCTCTAATTTCTCTGGTATAGGATTCCGGATTTCCGAACTAGTCGGTCATCTAGTCCTCGGATGTCCGGAGAAAGCCGGATATCCGAGGCACTGGTTCTGTTTTCAGATAACAACAAAAGAGTGGAGATGTGGACTGAGCAGAAAGTGATGATGTAGTTTGAGCAAGTTCACCGCAAAACCTGTGATCCCCTCTTAATAGTGCGGGATGCCTAAGGACTCAAGAATCATAAAAGAGTACTGATGATCCATAGTTGAGTGTATACTTTTATTCGCTGATCATCACTCCGCCCCACTAACGCCAAAGGAAACTGATACCTTTGAGTTAGCCCTTTCACCTGAGCTTGATGTTGTTGTTCCTTCTTGGCTCAAGTTGAAAGCAAGACATGATGAAGTCTTCAAGTAGCTTTACCATACACAATGCGGAAAGCCTAGCTTATGTATTTATCTTCATTTGTCCACCATGTGAACATCCACAAGAATCAAGCATGTAGTGCTCAAGAATGCTTGTCTTGATCTTGTCCTTGTTAGCACATGAGATTGTCCTTATCAACACATGATCATTGACAATAGTTTCAATGATATATTCGTGCTGATCCACTTGAACTTGCACACCACAATCTTGATGACGATCACCACTTGACGTCATCCTTCATGGGTTGTATGAGATCTTCCTTTTGACGCAAGCCCAATGGAAACACACCTAACCCCCACCTAGGAGTCTCACAAAGACCATGGGTTAGTACACAAACACGTAATGGACAATGCTTACCATACCATGGGATCACTTGATCCTCTCGGTACATCTTATACGCTTTGTTGATCATCTTGATTTACTCTTAGTCTGAGATCTTGATCAACCTAGTGTTTCTATGACCATTCTTTGGATAATATTTTGAATAACATCTTGGTCAACATATAAACTCCTTGAACCCAATAGATGGACTTCAAGTAGTGCCTATGGACAAATCCTATAAATATAACTGAAGGCAACCATTAGTCCATAGGAATTGTCATCAATTACCAAAACCACATATGGAGATATATGCTCTAACAACAGGCTCTCAGCATATCCTCAAGAACTTGATTGACTCGCTCCACTTGACCACTAGTCTGAGGATGAAAAGTTGTGTTGAAGCGTATCTTCGTGCCCATCGCAGACTGAAAAGAGTCCCAGAACTTGCAAGTAAGATACTTCCGCGATCCGAAGAAATCATCATAGGCACGCCGTGCAAAGACACTATTCTGGAAGTGTACAACTCTGCAAGCTGAGCAGCGGAAATGGATTCCTTGACTGGAAGAAAATGAGCCACTTTACTCAAATTGTCGATGACGACGAAGATGGCATCATTACCCTTCTTGGACTTCGGAAATCCGGTGAAGAAATCCATCACAATATGATCGAACTTCCACTCGGGAATGTGCAAAGGATGCAAAAGATCTGCTGGATGTTGATGCTCTGCTTTCACCCTTCGACATACATCACATTCATTTATGAACTGAGCAATCTCACGCTTCATGCGAGTCCACCAGAAGGTTTGTTTCAAGTCCTAATACATCTTGGAGCTTCTTGGATATATTGAGAGCAAGGAGTTATGATCTTCTTCCATGATTACCTTTCTGAGATCACCTTTCCGAACGACAAGACGATCCTCAAAGAACAACGTGTCCCTGGCATCAACACTGAAGCACTTATATTTGGGAAGACCCTTTGCCACACCAATCTTGACTTTCTTCACCATTGCATCAAGAAGTTGTGCTGTTCGGACCTGATCTTCCAAGGTAGGAGAGATCTGAAGGTTTGCAAGAAATCCCTGAGGTACTAACTGAAGGTTGAGCTTTCTGAAAGATTCACAAAGGTCAGGCTGGAGAGGCTTCAGAATGAGACTGTTGCAGTAAGATTTCCTACGCAAAGCATCTACCACGACATTAGCTTTGCCTGTCGTGTACTCAACACTCGGATTAAAATCTTGGAGCATTTCCACCCAACGAATTTGCCGGAGATTCAGGTTAGGCTGAGTGAAGATGTACTTGAGACTCTTGTGATCGGTGAACACTTCAACCTTTCGTTCCAACAAGAGGTGTCTCCAAGTCATCAGAGCGTGTACCACAGCTGCTAGCTCAAGATCATGCACATGATAATTCTTCTCCACTGGCTTCAATTGCCTGGAGGTATAAGCAACCACTTTCTACTCTTGCATCAGAATTGCACAAAGACCCTGAATAGAGGCGTCGCGGAACACCTGGTAAGGCTTGGAATCATCCGGAGGAACCAAGACTGGAGTAGAGGTGAGTTTCTCTTTGAGTGTGTCGAAGGCCAACTGACACTCTGGAGACCAAGCATACTTCACACCCTTCTGAAGAAGACTTGAGAGAGGCTTAGCAATCTTGGAGAAGTTCTCAACGAACCTTCTGCAATAGCTTGCGAGCCCGCGAAAGCTTCGAAGCTGCTTCACATTCTGCGGAGGCTCCCATTCAACAATGGCCTGCACCTTCGACGGATCAACTTTGATGCCCTCGGCAGAGATGATGTTCCCAAGATAGACGACTTCTTTCAACCGGAACTCACACTTGGAAAACTTGGCATATAATTTGTACTCCCTCAGCTTATCAAGGACCAATCTGAGATGTTCTTCCTCAGTCTCTGAAAAGACTAGAATATCGCCGAGATACAGCAAGACGAAGTCATTCTTGAATGGAGAGAATATGTAGTTCATCAATCGACAAAATGTCGGAGGAGCATTTGCCAGACCAAAAGACATGACCATATACTCATACGAGCCAAAACTAGTCCTAGAAGCAGTGTTCGGAATATCCTCTTCGCGAATGCGAATTTGATGATAGCCCATTCTGAGATCGAGATTGGAGAAGATCTTAGCCCCTTTCAACTATTCGAACAACTCAGTTATGTTCGGAAGTGGATACTTGTTTTTGATTGTCTTCTTGTTCAATGGACGGTAATCGACACACAAACGGTCCGTGCCATCCTTCTTCTTGACAAACAGAACTCCACAGCCCCAAGGAGACGAGCTCGGTCTGATCAAACCCAAACGCTCATGCTCATTGAGTTGCCTCTTAAGTTCCTTCAACTCTCCTGGACCCAATTTGTACGGCCGGTTGCACACAGGCTCAGTACCTGGTTCAAGCTCAATGACAAATTCAACTTCTCGGTGCGGAGGCATTCCTGGCAGCTCTTCTGGAAACACATCTTCATATTCGCAGACCACTGGGACTTGCGAAATAGGATTAATCTCACCCTTTTCATTCAAAGAGAATAGACGGATTGTATCATCGCGCCCCGTGAATATAATCACGTCCTCCGAAGAGTGAGTAAGCTTCACTTCTTTAGCTTCACAATCAATTGATGCCTTTTTCATGGACAACCAGTCCATACCAAGGATCAAATCAATGTCGGAATTGCCCAAGACATACGGAGAAGCCAGAAAAGAATAACTCCCTATCTTGACATTGACATCAGGAACTATAGAATTTGACCTCATCTAAGCACCCAGAGAAACAACACCCAAAGTTCTATGCAAACTTGTCGAGGGAAAATCATGCTTGATGAAAAATGCCTTTGACATAAAGCAATGCAAAACACCAGAATCGAACAAGACTTTAGCAGGAAAATCATTGACTGAAAGGTTACCCATGATCACATCAGAGGAGTTGTCTGCTTCAGCTGCGTTCACCATATTGACTCAAGTTGACCTGGGGTTGAACTTCACGAGAGCATTGCTTGGAGGTTTGCTTGGAGGAGGAGGCGGAAGACGGAGCTGAGAAGTGCACTTGTTGGCATAGTGACCTTTCTGCCCACACTTGTGACAAGTAACCTCTGCTGGCTGACGGTACTGTGTCTGAGGAGGCCCTTGCTTCTGTTGCTGGAATCTCTGCTGAAAGACTGGGTTGGGTGGGTGGGAAGAACCACGGCCACCAGAATGCTTGAACTACCGTGTGTGCCGAGGAGGAGGAGGAGACACCCAATACTTCTGTTGCTTCTGAACCACCTGAGTACATGAAGAGGAGCTGGAATCTCTGAAGCGCTTCTTAGAATTCTCCACCCTGAGCAAAGCTGCCTCAGCCCTCAGAGCTAAGTTGTAGAACTTGTCGAACTCCTCAGGATCGTGCAAAGCAAGAGCTAACTGCAAATCTTCTTTCAAGCCACCTTTGAACTGATAAATCTTGCTCTTCTGATCAGGGATATCCTGTAAGGCGTATCGGGCTAGCTCATGGAACTCGACATTGTACTTGTACACGGAGTTACCACCTTGCTTCAAGCGCCTGAACTTCTCACGCATTTCCTCCACGAAGCTAGATGGAATGTAGTGGGATCTGAAGTCACGGCAGAACTCATCCTAAGTGATCACTCTAGCACCCCTGGAATCCTTCAACTGTTGCCACCAAATAGATGCTTGCCCCTTCAGATGGAATGTAGCAAACTCGACGAAATCCTCAGACGAACATCGCTGCACTCAAAATGCTTGTTCATGTCGCGGATCCAATCCTTAGCATCAAACGGCTGGTCACATGAAGTGAAAGTCTTCGGCTGATTTGGCAGGAACTGACTCAGATTAGCAAACTGATTGCCATCATGCTGGAAATTGCCTTGTTGCTGATTAGCCCTCTCTTGCAACAACTGAAGCATCATCTCAGTGTTTGCATTTGTAGCAGCCATCACCGCTTGCCAAGCCTCAGCAGGAGGAGGCAGCGGCGGAGGAGGGTTCTCCAAAGGAGGTGGTGGTGGCGGCACATCCTCACGCCCTGGATACTGACGAGTTGGTGGAGCCATCCTGAAGACGGACAACACATTATCCCACAAATTAAATTGAATGTATAGCTGAATCAAAAAGGCAGGAATATCTGAACAGGAATATTAGCAATTGCACTCAAACAAAATAGTAAGAATGCTTCCTCAAAGTGACGGTCGACAAAATTCTGATTAAGACCACTTGCAAACAAGTATGAGCTAGAACTGCTCGGAACAAACATATGATCGAGATTTCATCTGAAACCTTCGTGGATAAGATCGCACGGGCTCAAATTTACAGTAGCCATCCTGTGCAAGGTAGTGCACACAACTTACGAAGTATCCCCGAGTCGTAGCGAGCTACAAGGACTCTTTAAGACACAACGAGAATCGTTGTAAGACGACCTGAACAAACATACCCACTGAACATCGAATCCCAACCTCACATCATGCATCTGTAGGAAGATTGTCCTATAAGTCACTACTTGATATCGCACCTATGAATTCCCGAAATATCTGGTTATGCAATCTGGTACACGGAAACAAGGAGTAATATTCACACAACTCCTATACTAACCCGTCCACCCTATCACATATGTCAACACATAACCAGAATCTCGGACCTTCATCTACAACAGACCCTCGTGATCACAACGATACAAAGTATGACAGTACTCCCGACCAATCTGCACTAGTACTAGGGACATCGGGGTTATCTCGCCACTACTAGTATTGAAGCAATTATGAACATCCTTCGTTCTTAGATACTCAGAAATCTGAATGATGGCGACGTGCACAAGAATCCCCTGGAGATCAACTCCCCGGAAGAAATCAAGGCAGACAGGAGGCACCAAGACAGAACTCTGTCACATCGATATCATATAGATTTCACAAATACCCGCGTGATCCTAAATTTTTTTTGAGCGAGAAGGGGAGTAGAATTAAGATTTCCTAAGACGGGAACCTCACCAGAGCATGGAAGAGGAGAAAAAAGAATCCTACTCTCCGATATAACTAAGACTCAAAACATTTTACTAGACTCGACTCGGCCAAGTATGATCACACAAAGGCTCCTATGGTCGTAAGGCTGTGATTACCAACTTGTAATGACTAAGATGCGGTCCTTTCCGGTCTAGGGGAACGAGGCCCCAAAGAGGAAAGAAGCGCATCTAAGCGTTTCGCAAACACGGTAACATAGCACATACATTATAATAGAATGACAATTAGGGATTCAACTGCCATCTCATAAATAATATCAGAGTTACATCACGCATTCAAACAAGGTAGTTCCTCTACGGACTACAAAACATGAGAAATCGCTATGCTACCCTGCATGCTTGCCCACGATCACGACCACGCCTCAGTCTTCTGGATAGTTCACGTATATGCGGTCGTTCTCCTCATCGTACTGCCACGCCAGCTGCGTGCCGTCGGGATCACCTGCATCGGGCGTACCTGTACCTGTTGGTGTGTTGAAGTAATATGTGAGCCACGGGGACTCAGGAATCTATGACCTCGGTGCCAGAAATAGTCAAGTTATTAGGTAAGGAAGGTTTAGTGTTTAGGTTGTAGCATCCTAAGCTTTATGGTGGCTAACTTACGTAGAACAAGTATTGAAGGTGGTACTTATCACTAAGTGATACTGAACACCTACTTACGTCAATCATAACCCCACCGTGTTCCCGATCAAAGAGGGGTCTTCGAAGGGGACAGTCATGGTTACGCACACAGTTGGCAATTTTGTTATATTAGGTTCAAGTTATCTATTACCGGATGTTAACAAATATTCCAAGTTGCCACATAACCGCGGACACGGCTTTCCGAAAGATTAAACCCTACAAGGGTGCTCCAACTAGTCCATCACAAACAGTCACGGGCCGCAAAGTAATCCTCTATCACGAATCTCGTGATCTCGTCGGATTCCTTAGAGGAAAACCTCAACTATGGGGAGAACCAAAGCTTCACCGGGATTCCTATACGCAAGATATATCGCTAAGGTAAGACAAGACTAGCAGGACCTCCCGTCGTGTCGACGACCCCGATAAGAGCAGCGTATCTCAGTCTCAGAACATGACTGATGAGCGACGCATACAGTGGCCTGATAGAAATCTCTCAAGTTTCCATGAGTTGTCCCCGCATAGTGCTCTAGTTTAGACCAACACTCATGAGGAGCGCTGGCCCGGGTTGTTGATTAAATTCCTCGGGGAGGCCATTCACTAGGTAGATTATTATTAAGTGATTAGCAAATTAACACCAATGTTGGGTCTTGCGGGACAAGTCTTAACACTACGCGATTTATCAAGGGGGTCCCCATAACAACCCCGAACGTGTTAGGAGCGATCAGTTATGCAATCAAACACCGGTAGCCGGTAACTATGGCGGTAATAACGGAACAAAACACCCGGAAAAAGGCTAGGCCTTCCGTTATTTACCAAGTATATAGGTGCATTAATTAAATAACAGAATTAATATAATGATATCAACTCATGTTATCACATGAGACAAGGCACGTGCAACTAGCAACGCTAACATTAGAAGCTGAGCAAAGCCTACTTAGCCATTCAAGATTTGCTAGGAAGGGATAAGTGTTTGGGTTTCATGGCAATATAAGGAGGCAATTATTTCAGTGGTAGGAAGCGAGCATATGATGGAGAAGCGTAATCTAGCATAACAAGTCTAGAGATGGAATCAAGATCATATCATCTTGCCTGTGATGTCCTCATCTTGGAACTGCTCTTGTTCGTCCTACACGTACTCTCCCGGATCCACGTACTCGTTCTCCGATCCCGGTGCTACCCAACATAAAAATAGCATCCAATGAACAACAGCACCTCAAGATTCAACAAGCACATGATGCATGAGATGAAAATGAACATGCATCTCTATTCTAGTCACTAGCACAAGCATGAGAGTAAAATACTTGTTCATGGACAGAAATTCACTCTAATCTATCTTGACATGCATGAGGATGACATTAACATATGCTTCACGCGAAAACGATGCAAAAACATATAAAGAACGTAACGATCGGAGCTACGGATCAACGGGAAACAACGAAACAAGAAATAGAGTCCTACGTGTCAAATCCATCACCACACACTCCAATGGCATACTTCTGGTATTCCGAGGTTGCCATATCACAAAACAAACAATAATGGATGGGGTGGTGCAAATAAATATCACCACACCATCATCTATGCACCCACAAGAATCAAAACATCAAAACTATACAATCTGCCATAAACAGCATCATAGCAGTTTGAGGGCTACATGCAAAGCACCTAGAGCCACCCAAATATGCCAAATAGGATATGTGGCAGAAGCTATTCAAAAGTACTACAAGCATGAGCAAAAAGATAATACAACCGAGTTTCACAGCTGCTAACTTGGCCAAAAATATCAGTTTTCAGGGACTTAGTGAAAATTCCAGATTCTGACTAGCTGTTTATGCTCTGAAGCATTTTGACAGCACCCAAAACAATATCTACAGGAATCCAAATGGAATGAAAATTTACATGGAGCTAGACGAACACAAAAGATACAACTTCCTAGTTGATAGCAAAGGCTGATTCCCAACACATGGACTTCTACAAGCACAACAAGAGGAGAAGAAAATATAAGCAGAGTCTCAGACTTAGTGAAAATCACAGATTTTCACTAAACTGGAATTTCAGCCACATGCCTACTTTGACTAGGCACAACTAGCACACATGAACTCCTAAGCATGAAACAAAACCAACATGTGGTAGAGGGGTTCATCCTCTACTCCCACAACAAAGAATCAACCTCTTGGGCTCATCACATCACATGGAACCAAGCTCTAAACATGGAACAAAACTGAAATATGACATTCCCAGAAAGTGTTCCAAAGTGGAATCTGAACCCACCATTGGATTCCTAGGATGATTCTACCCCCAAAAACATATATAATACATGGGCACTTGCATAGAACAAATGGGCACAAACTTGAAAAGAAAATCTACATGGAATCACATAGAGATGAATAGTGCATCATCACATGTGCTTCCACTAGCTCATCACTTGTACATGCTCTTGCACATGTCCACAACACCAATGGTGCACATGAGGGGTAGACCTCATGCTCATGTGCCTTAGCACACCACCACACACTCACATGCATAAAGCACAACATATAGCAAGTCCTACACATGCTAGTTAGAACACTCCACTAACTACACACACATCATGCCTCTCTTCACCTACACATATAAACTTGCACATGTTCTACCAAGGCACAACATGCCTTGGCATGTGTGTGACACGCACAAACAAGCACTCACAACTTGCACACACACTTCACAAGATCAACTAACACACACACAAGGTATGTGGGGGGGTGCAACCCACACACACACATACCCCACACTTGCACATCATAGTGGATGAGTTCATCACCTTGCCCATGGATACACACCACATACATACTCACAAGCCTACACATGCATATCTACACATGAGAAAAATGCTAGAGGCAACCTACTTGATTGGAGGCAAGCAAAATAGCTACACAAGCATCACTAGCTTATAGCAAGCACACATGTTAAACACACAGATGCATATCTCTTGGTCCACCTACACTAGCATAAAAATCTCTACATATGCCTACTACCAAGCAAGAAAAACACAAGAGACTACATGCTGCTTGTGAGGAGAAAAAATACACACAAGGTGATCTAACACCTGCACAGCAACTACACAAGCAATCAGGTGCAAAACAGTAAAGAAAAGCAAAAGGAAATAAAAAGGATGGGGATGGGATCGAACCCCAGACCTCGTAGTCATTACAGCAACCAGCACCACTCTGCTACGACTACTCTGCTCGACAGCAACAAGGAGGGAAGCATGTTAACTGTCTCTGCTGCTACTTACGCTACTGTGCCGAATAATATGCAAAAAAAGGGGTGGCACGCGCGGGACTCGAGCCCACGATCAGCTGATCCACAACCACACGCTGCACCACTACGCTATGCTACGGAGACTTGACAACATCGAGGGAATTAACAAGGTAAGCCATCACCAAGAGGATAGCTCGCCATGCCCAGCTCTGCTCTGCACAGAGGGACATCGGCAACAACGACCGCCGAAGCGTCTCTTCTACTGCTGCGCTTCGCCGCGGGGAAACACCTACACAAGCTACTCTACTGCAGCGTTGGAGCAGCTGCTCTGAGCACCGGGACGAGCCCGAGCTCACACACACAAGAACATCCAAGCACTGCACTGTCGTACTCCTCTCGGTATAGAGGCACGCAACGACCCCCTACGCAGCTCCAATGAGGGAGAAGGGAGGAAGGGGCATCCTCACCGAGGGAAAGAAGAAGAGGGCGCCGGTCGGGGAAGAACTCTGACGAAGACGACGAACTGAATAAGATGTTGCAGAACCGAAGTAGAGGAACAGGCCGCCAGGAACACGCCATTGATGTGGTCCTGCCCGTCGCTGTTGTCGCGTCTTGAGCTCAACGACGGTGGGAATGGAGCGTGGAGTCCTGCTCCGAGCTCCCGGACATGGTGGCCGACGCCGGAGGCGGCGGATGAACGGTGGACGACGGCGGCGCACTACCTCTCTCTCTCTCTCTGCAACTGGATCTACATGAGCTTACCTTTGGGGAAGGAGGAGATGGAGGGAGGAAGTGGCGGTGCTAGATGGGGAAGCATGAAATCCTAGGGACAGGGGCACGAATGCCAAGGTTATATGGGGGGCACGGATGGGACGCGTCGTCATCTCTCTCGCTCTCTCTCTCGGTTGCACTGACGGAAATCAGACATGGCCGACAGCGTCACGAGGAAGGGGATGGAGCGCTAGGTTGGGCTGCCGCCGGGGATCAGAGAGAGATGGGCCTCACCGAGGGAAAGCAAGCCCAAGCAGGCGTCTGATAAGAGAGAAAAGAATCCCTAGGGCTTTTTATTTAAAAACAACACCAGCAAAGAAATAACTCCCAGGGATCAACTAAGGCAACAAAATTAAAATAAATATGCCCTTGGTCATAAGGAATTATGACCTATTTAAGAAAAATAGAAAAGGAATTTTGGGAATAAGTAAATATTTGCAAAACAAGATTTGATCCTCTGTTTTGTGAATATTTGCACCTCACAAACAAAGTTTCAAAACAGCAACTTCACAACTTCACATCCACCACAAAATATACTAAAACATGGACATTTTTGAAACAGGGAAGGAACAAGTGAAACTTGACCTTGAGATAAAAGAGAGGAGGAAGTTTTTAGAAACCTAGAGCAAACCACATGCTTCCTACTAACACATACTCCACTCCACATCATTACCCATATCCAACATCACATGGTCACATCATCACACCACATACACAAGAACACAAGGTAACAAACACCAAGACATGGAATGAATGGAATGCATGCATGCAAAGGAAAGACAAGGTGACACATGAAATAACACATGCATAGGCTCTGATTGCAATGACAAGGTGGACCCACATAGAGAAGGTTCCAAATATGGCAACTTACACACTTTGGGCATTACAAACTCAACCCCAAATAGGAAGGCTAGCTCGTCGACTTCCTCGTGAGAATCGAGATATCTTTGCTTGGTCCCCCAAGGACATGCCGGGAGTCCCGAGGAAGTAGGCCGAGCACAAGCTTCACGTGTGGCCGAACACTTAGCCGCTCAAACTTCCCTGAGGGAAAGCGGTGCACAATCGGAGAAGAGATCGCCCGACTGCTCGCAGCCGGCTTCATCATGGAAGTTTTCCACCCGGATTGGCTGGCCAACCCAGTCCTGGTGCTGAAGAAGAACAAGACATGGTGCATGTGTATCGACTACACAAGCCTCATTAAGGCATGTCTGAAAGACCCTTTTGCCCTGCCACAAATAGTCAAGTGATTGACTCCACGACCGATTGCTAATTGATGTCCTTTCTGGAAGCTTATTCCGGCTACCACCAGATCAAGCTGGACCCGTCCGACCGGCTCAAGACCTCCTTCATCACACCTTTTGGAGCCTAGTGCTACATGACGATGACGTTTGGCCTGAAGAACGCAGGCGCCAGCTTCCACTGCTGCATGCGACAATGCCTCCTGCCCCAAATCAGGAGGAACATATATGTCTACGTCGACGACATCGTCGTCAAGACCAAGAAGCATTTCAGTCTCCTTGACGATTTGCGGGAGACCTTCGCCAACCTGCACAAGTATAAGATCCGGTTCAATCCACAGAAGTGCGTCTTCAGAGTACCAGCCGACAAGCTCCTGGGTTTCTTCGTGTCGGCCCGCGGCATCGAAGCTAACCCCGAGAAGATCAGAACAATCGAGCGCGTAGCCAAGCCGGCTCGACTCCTCGATGTTCAGAAGTTTGCCGGCTGCCTGGCATTTCTCAGCCGGTTTGTCAGCCGGCTGCCTGGCATCTCTCAGCCGGTTCGTCAGCCGGCTAGGCGAGAAGGTGCTACCACTCTATCAACTGATGAAGAAGACAACGAAATTCGAGTGGAATGATCAAGCGGATGAAGCATTCCGCGACCTTAAGCTCATGATCTCCAGTATGTCAATCTTGGTCGCACCGGCGGAGAGGGAGCCCAACCTCATCTACATCGCGGCAACCATGCGTGTGGTCAGTGTCGTCTTGGTGGTGGAGCGAAAGGAGGAGGGCAAGGTGTTGTTGGTTCAGCGCCCTGTCTACTATCTGAGCGAAGTCTTGTCCACCTCCAAGCAAAACTACCCCCACTATCAAAAGACGTGCTACGACGTGTATTTTGCCGCCAAAAAGCTAAAGCAATACTTCCAGGAGCATACCATCACGGTGGTGAGCACAACTCCACTTTCAGAAATCATGGGAAACCGTGACGCTACGGGCCGGATCGCCAAGTGGTCCATCACCATGGCCGACCACAACATCCGCTACGAGCCGCGCACAACCATCAAGTCTCAGGTGGTGGCTGACTTCCTCGTCGATTGGGCCGAGACCCAGTTCCTGTCGCCGCCTCCTGACTCCACACATTGGTGGATGCACTTCGACGGCTCCAAGATGCGAACCGGTTTGCGAGCCGGCATTGTCCTGACATCCCCAAAAGGGGACCAGCTCAAATATGCTCTCCAGATACACTTCGCCACCTCCAACAACGTCGTTGAGTACGAGGCACTCGCACACGGCCTCCGACTTGCTAGATAGATTGGCATCCGGCGGATTCTTTGCTTCGGTGGCTCCGACCTTGTGGTGCAACAAGTCTTTGGCGAGTGGGATGCCAGGGATGCCAACATGGCCAGCTACCGCTTCCTCATCCAGCAGCTCAGTGGCCCTTTCGAAGGCTACGAGTTCCATCATGCCCCCCCAAGCGGACAACGAGGCGGTAGATACATTGGCAAAAATTGGCTCCACAAGGCAGGCAATCCCGGCCGGCGTCTCCCTCGAGCAGCTGCACAAGCCTTCCATCAAGTTGTCTCCGGAGTCCTCATCGATCTTCGTGCCTATAGACCCGTCCGTCCCAATGACTTTGGGTCTGGAGAAACTGCCAGTCTCATCAACTCTGTGGGATCCGCACGCTCTGCTGGCTCCGCCCGTTGTGCCGGCTCCGTTAGCTTTGCCGGCTCCGGCAACCTTGCCGACTCCTACTGCCTTGCCGGCTCCGGCGACTCTGCCGGATATGCCAAAGCTCGAATCCAGTCGGCTCAACACCCAGTGGGTGGCCGTCATGGAGGTTGATGGCATGCCGGCTGCCACAACGATGCCAGAGACAGAGGGTCTCAAACCCAGGCACAACAGCAAACTCGGGGGGCTTCAGCTGCCCCTCGGCTTCAGGCCGAGCTAGAGCCGGCTCCTGTGTTGGCTCCCACATGGGCACACCCCATCATGGCTTTCATCCTTCACGGCGAGCTCCATCAAGACGAGGCGGAAGCGCGACAGATCCAACGACGATCTCCCCCGTACGCCATCATCAACCACGAACTGGTTCGACGCAGTGTAACATGCGTATTTTAACGCTGCGTCGAATCAGAAAAAGGGCAAGAAATTCTCAAGGACACACATTAGGTGAGTGCGGGCATCACGCCGCCTCGATAAACCTGGTGGCCAAGGCGTTCCGCCATGGATTTTACTGGCCCACGGCCCTAGAAGGGGCCACAACCTTGGTCGACAAGTGCGAAGGATGCCAACGCTTCAGCACGCAAAGCCACTTGCTGGCCTCGGCTCTCAAGACCATTCCCCCTCATGCCTCTTCGCCGTCTGGGGGCTGGACATGGTAGGCCCATTCAAGACCGCTCGAGGCGGCATCACGCATCTCCTGGTAGTCGTCGACAAGTTCACCAAGTGGATTGAGGCTAGGCCAATCAAGAAGCTTGACGGTCCCACGACCGTCAAGTTCATCAAGGACATCACCATCTGCTACGGCGCCCCCTACAACGTCATCACCGACAATGACACCAACTTTGCCAAAGGTGCAATGGCGCTCTTCAGTGCGAAAGAAGGCATCCGACTCGATCTAGCGTCGGTGGTGCGCGTGCAGTCAAACCACCAAGTGGAAAGGGCAAACGGCCTAATCTTGGCCAACATCAAGCCAAGACTCGTGGTGCCGCTCGTTAGGTCAGCCGACTGCTAGATCGAAGAGTTCCCAGCTATGCTGTGGAGACTTCACACCACGCCAAATCGGTCAACCGGTTTCACGCCGTTCTTCTTCGTCTACGGGTCCGAGGCAATCATCCCCGCGGATGTCGGGTTTGACTCGCCTCGCGTGACCCTGTACACGGAGGCGGATGCAAAAGAGGCAAGAGAAGACGACCTTGATCTACTCGAGGAGGCACGGGAGCTGGCCCTGAGCCGGACGACCATCTACCAACAGAAGCTGAGACATTACCACAACAAAAAGATCAGGCCTCTCTCTTTCCGTGAGGGGGACCTGGTTCCTAGAAGAATCCAGCGAATAGCCGGCCAGCACAAGCTCTCCTTCCCATGGGAGGGACCCTTCTGTTGGGGATCGTAGTAATTTCAAAAAAAATCCTACGCCATGCAATGATCTATGTATGGAGAAACCAGCAACGAGAGAGGTTGTAGAGCATCTTCATACCTTTGAAGATCGCTAAGCGGAAGCGTTACTATGAACGCGGTTGATGGAGTCGTACTCGCAGTGATTCAGATCGCGGTGGATTCTGATCTATGTGCCGAACCACGGCACCTCCGTGTTCAACACACGTACAACCCGGTGACGTCTCCTCCTTCTTGATCCAGCAAGGAGAGAGGAGAAGTTGAGGGAGAGCTCCGACAGCATGATGGCATGGTGGCGGTGGAGCTTTGTGGTTCTCCGGTAGGGCTTCACCAAGCTTTGCGGAGGAGTAAGAAGCGAGAGGTAGGGCCGCGCCTTGGGAGAGATCAATTGTGTGTCTCAAAAGGGCCAACACCTCAATTATATATAGGAGGAGGGAGAGGGAGGGATGCCTTGCCCCTCCTCCAAGGAGGAGAGGTTTGGCCGAACTAGGGGAGGAGTCCACCTCCCACAAGGGAGGTGGATCCCTTCCTTTTAAACCCCTTTTTGCCTTATATCATTTATCCCTAGCCGCATGAGCATTTAGGAAAGGCCTTGGGCAGCCCAATAAGGGCTGGTCCACCTCCTCTAAAAGCCCATGAACTCCTTTGGTCGTCACACCCCTCTCGGGGATCCTACGACACCCTCCTCGCACTCCTGGTACACTATCGATGAGCCCAAAACTTTTCCAGTGACCGAAACAGGACTGCCTATATATAATTCTTTACCTCCGGACCATTCCGCAGCTCCTCATGATGTCCGAGATCTCATCCGGGACTATGAACAACCTTCGGACCACGTACTATTCCCTTTACAACTCTAGCATCATCGAACCTTAAGTGTGTACACCCTACGGGTTCGGGAAAGATGCATACATGACCGAGACATCTCTTCGGCCAATAACCAACAGCGGAATCTAGATATCCATGTTGTCTCCCAGATGTTCCACAATGATCTCATCGGATGAACCACGATGTCAAAGATTCAATCAACCCCGTGTGCAATTCTCATTCTCTACCGGTATGATACTTGCCCGAGATTCGATGGTCGGTATACCCATACCTTGTTCAATCTCGTTACCGACAAGCCTCTTTATTCATTCTGTAACACATCATCCCGTGGCTGACTCCTTAGTCACACTGAGCCCAATATGATGATGGATTACTGACTAGGCCCAGAGATACCTCTCCGTCACACGGAGTGACAAATCCCACTATCGATTCATACAACCCAACAGACACTTTCAGAGATACCCATAGTGCACCTTTATAATCACCCAGTTACGTTGTGACGATTGGTACACCCGAAGCACTACTACGGTATCCGTGAGTTGCACGATCTCACGGTCTAAGGAAATGATACTTGACATTAGATAAGCTTTAGCAGAAGAACAACACAATCTAGTGCTATGCTTAGGATTGGGTCTTGTCCATCACATCATTCCCCAATGATGTGATCCCGTTATCAATGACATCCAATGTTCATGATCAAGAAACCATGATCATCTATTGATCAACGAGCTAGCCAACTAGAGGCTCACTAGGGACTCATTCTGATCTATATACTCACACATGTATTACGGTTTCCGAATAATACAATTATATCATGAATAATAGACAATTATCATGAACTAGGAAATATAATAATAACCACTTTATTATTGCCTCTAGGGCATATTTCCAATAGTCTCCCACTTGCACTAGAGTCAAGAATCTAGTTACATTGTGATGAATCGAACACCCATTGAGTTATGGTGTTGATCATGTTTTGCCCGTGGAAGAGGTTTAGTCAACGGGTCTGTGACATTCAAATCCGTGTGTACTTTACAAATATATATATATATCCATCGTGGATGTATCCACAAATGGAGTTGAAGTGGCACTTGATGTGCTTGGTCTTCTTGTGAAACCTGGGCTCCTTTGCAATGGCAGCAGCTCCAGTGTTGTTACAAAACAGAGTCATTGGGCCCGACACACTTGGAATCACTCCTAGGTCGGTGATGAACTCCTTCCTGTGTTGCTTCCGAAGCAGCGATGTACTGCACTTCAAATGTAGATGCCGCCACGATGCTTTGCTTGCAAGTGCACTAGCTAACTGCCCCGTTATTCAAAATATACACGTATCCGGTTTGTGACTTGGAGTCATCCGGATCTGTGTCAAAGCTAGTATCGACGTAACCCTTTACGACGAGCTCTTCGGCACCTCCATATATGATAAACATACCTTTAGTCCTTTTCAGGTGCTATAGGATATTCTTGACCGCTGTCCAGTGATCCACTCCTGGATCACTCTGGTACCTCCTTACCAAACTTATGGCAAGGTTCACATCAGGTCTGGTACACACCATGGCATACATAATAGAGCCTATGGCTGAAGCATAGGGGATGGTACTCATCTTCTCTATATCTTCCGTCGTGGTCGGTCGTTGAGTCCCACTCAACCTCACACCTTGTAATACAGGCAAGAACCCCCTTCTTAGCCTTCTCCATATTGAACTTCTTCAATATCTTTTCAAGGTATGTGCTTTGTGAAATACCTATGAGGCGTATCGATCTATCTCTATAGATCTTGATGCCTAATATGTAAGCAGCTTCTCCAACGTCCTTCATTAAAAAACTCTTGTTCAAATAGGCCTTTATGCTTTCCAATAGTTCTATATCATTTCCCATCAACAATATGTCATCCACATATAATATGAGAAATGCTACAGAGCTCCCACTCACTTTCTTGTAAATACAGGCTTCTCCGGAAGTCTGTATAAACCCAAACGCTTTGATCACCTCGTCAAAGTGAATGTTCCAACTCCGAGATGCTTGCACCAGCCCATAGATGGAGCGCTGGACCTTGCATACCTTGTTAGCATTGCTAGGATCGACAAAACCTTCCAGCTGTATCATATTCAATTCTTCTTTAAGAAATTCGTTCAGGAATGCTGTTTTGACGTCCATTTGCCAGATTTCATAATCATAAAATGCGGCAATTGCTAACATGATTCGGACCGACTTCAGCATCACTACAGGTGAGAAGGTTTCATCGTAGTAAATACCTTGAACTTGTCGATAAAAGTTAGCGACAAGTCGAGCCTTATAGATGGTCAAATTACCATCCGCGTCAGTCTTCTTCTTGAAGATCCATTTATTTTCTATGGCTCGACGATCATCGGGAAAGTCCACCAAAATCCATACTTTGTTCTCATACATGGATCCTATCTCGGATTTCATGGCCTCGAGCCATTTTTTGGAATCCGGGCCCGCCATCGCTTCTTCATAGTTCGAAGGTTCACTGTTGTCCAACAACATGATTTCCATGACAGGGTTGCCCTACCACTCTGGTGCGGAACGTACCCTTGTCGACTTTCGAGGTTCAATAGAAACTTGATCCGAAGTGTCATGATCATCATCATTCACTTCATCTCTAGCCGGTGCAGGCACCTCAGAAACATTTTCTTGCGCTGCGCTACTCTCCGGTTCGAGAGGAGGTACAATTACCTCATCAAGTTCTATTTTCCTCCCACTTACTTCTTTTGAGTGAAGCTCTTTCTCTAGAAAATATCCGTTCCTAGCAAGAAAGATCTTGCCTTCGGATCTAAGATAGAAGGTGTACCCAATAGTTTCCTTAGGGTATCCTATGAAGACGTGTTTTCCGCTTTGCGTTCGAGCTTCTGTGGTTGAAGTTTCTTCACATAAGCATCGCAGCCCCAAACTTTCAGAAACGACAGCTTAGGTTTCTTGCCAAACCATAATTCATACGGTGTCGTCTCAACGGATTTAGACGGTGCCCTATTTAAAGTGAATGCAGCAGTTTCCAATGCATAGCCCCAAAATGATAGCGGTAAACGGTAAGAAACATCATATATCATACGATATCCAATAGAGTGGATTACGATGTTCAGACACACCGTTACGCCGCGGTGTGCCAGGCGGCGTGAGTTGTGAAACAATTCCACATTTCCTTAGGTGTGTGCCAAACTCGTGACTCAAATATTCTCCTCCACGATCAGATCGTAGAAACTTTATTTTCTTGTCATGTTGATTCTCCACCTCATTCTGAAATTCCTTGAACTTTTCAAAGGTTTCAGACTTGTGCTTCATTAAGTAGACATACCATATCTACTCAAATCATCAGTGAGGGTGAGAACATAACGATAGCCACCGCGAGCTTCAACGCTCATTGGACCGCATACATCGGTATGTATTATTTCCAATAAGTTGGTTGCTCGCTCCATTATCCCGAAGAATGGTGTCTTGGTCATCTTGCCCATGAGGCATAGCTCGCATGTGTCAAATGATTCAAAATCAAGAGACTCCAAAAGTCCATCAATATGGAGTTTCTTCATGCACTTTACGCCGATATGACCAAGGCGGCAGTGCCACAAGTATGTGGGACTATCATTATCAACCTTGCTTCTTTTGGTACCCACACTATGAATATGTGTATCATCACAATCGAGATTCATCGGGAATAAACCATTTACCAGCGGGGCATGACCATAAAACATACCACTCATGTAAATAGAACAACCATTATTCTCATATTTAAATGAGTAGCCATCTTGCATCAAGCGAGATCCCGATACAATGTTCATGCTTAAAGATGGTACCAAATAACAATTTTTAAGGTTTATAACTACTCCCGAAGGTAGATGTAGAGGTAGCGTGCCAACGGCGATCACATCGACCTTGGAACCATTCCCGACACGCAACGTCACCTCATCCTTAGCCAGCCTACGCTTGTTCCGCAATTCCTGCTTAAAGTTGCAAATGTGAGCAACAACAGCGGTATCAAATACCCAAGAGCTACTACGAGCACTGGTAAGGTACACATCAATAATAAATATACCACATATACCTTTGACGTTGCCGGCCTTCTTGTCCGCTAAGTACTTGGGGCAATTCCGCTTCCAGCGACCAGTTCCCTTGCAGTAACAACACTCAGTCTCGGGCTTGGGTCCTTTCTTTGACTTCTTCCCGGTAACTGGCTTACCGGGTGCGGCAACTGATTTGCCGTCTTTTTTGAAGCTTTTCTTACCCTTTCCCTTCTTGAAATTGGTGGTCTTATTTACCATCAACACTTGATGCTCTTTCTTGATTTCTACCTCCACAGATTTCAGCATTGAATACAACTCGGGAATAGTATTTTCCATCCCTTGCATGTTGTAATTCATCACAAAGCCTTTATAGCTAGGTGGAAGCGACTGGAGGATTCTATCAATGACCGCATTATCCGGAAGTTCAACTCCCAATTGAGTCAAGCGGTTGTGCAACCCAGACATTCTGAGTATGTGCTAACTGAGAGAACTTTTCTCCTCCATCTTACAGCTAAAGAACTTGTCGGAGACTTCATCTCTCTCGACCCGGGCATGAGCTTGAAAAAAAAGTTTCAGCTCCTCGAACATCTCATATGCTCCGTGTTGCTCAAAACGCCTTTGGAGCCCCGGTTCTAAATTGCAAAACATGCCGCACTGAACGAGAGAGTAGTCATCACTCTGCGACTGCTAGGCGTTCCTAGCGTCCTGGTCTGCCGCGGGAACGGGAGGATCACCTAGTAGTGCAGTGAGGACATATGCCCTCTTGGCAGCACTCAGGATGAGCTTTAAGTTACGAGCCCAATCCGCATAGTTGCTCCCATCGTCTTTTAGCTTGGTTTTCTCTAGGAACGCGTTGAAGTAGAATGAGACATTTGCGTTGGCCATTGGATCTACAATATTTGTAAAGACACTTTTAGACTAAGTTCATTATAATTAAGTTCATCTAATTACTAATGAAATCCCACTTAGATCGACATCCCTCTAGTCATCCAAGTGTTACATGATCCACGTCAACTAGCCCGTGTCTGATCATCACGTGAGACGGACTAGTCATCGATGGTGAGCATCTCTATGCTGATCGTATCAACCATACGACTCATTTTCGACCTTTCGGTCTCTCGTGTTCGAGTCCATGTCTGTACATGCTAGGCTCGTCGAGTCAACCTAAGTGTTCTGCGTGTGTAAACTGTCTTACACCCGTTGTATGCGAACGTTAGAGTCTATCACACCCGATCAACACGTGGTGCTTCGAAACAACGAACCTTCACAACAGTGCACACTTAGAGGAATACATATCTTGAAATTTTAATGAGGGATCATCTTATCTTTGATACCGTCGTTCTAAGCAATAAGATGTAAAACATGATAAACATCACATGCAATCATATAGTGACATGATATGACCAATATCTTCTTGCTCCTTCGATCACCATCTTCGGGGCACCATGATCATCATCATCACCGACATGAAACCATGATCTCCATCATTGTGTCGTTGCGAAGTCGTCACGCCAACTATTACTTCTACTACTATAGCTAACTGTTAGCGATAAAGTAAAGTAATCAACATGGCATTGCATCTCATACAATAAATGAAGACAACTCCTATGGCTCCTGCCGGTTGTCATACTCATCGACATGCAAGTCGTGAATTCTATTACAAGAACATGATCAATCTCATACATCACATATGTAACATCACATCCTTTTGGCCATATCACATCACATAGCCTACCCTGCAAAAACAAGTTAGGTGTCCTCTAATTTTTGTTGCAAGTTTTACGTGGCTGGTTAGGGTTTCTAGCAATATTGTTTCTTACCTACGTGACAGCCACAACATTGATATGCCAATGCTATTTACCCTTCATAAGGACCCTCTTCATCGAATCCGATCTGACTAAAGTGGGAGAGAAAGACACCCGCTAGCCACCTTATGCAACTAGTGCATGTCGGTCGGTGGAACCAGTCTCACGTAAGAGTACGAGTAAAGTCGGTTCGGGCCGCTTCATCCCACGATGCCGCCGAATCAAGATAAGACTAGTAACGGCAAGAAAATTGACAAATCAACATCCACAGCTTTTGTGTTCTACTCGTGCAAAGAATCTATGCATAGATCCTTGGCTCGGATGCCACAGTTGGGGATCGTAGTAATTTCAAAACAATTCCTACGCCATGCAAGGATCTATTTATGGAGAAACCAGCAACAATAGAGGTTGTAGAGCATCTTAATACCTTTGAAGATCGCTAAGCGGAAGCGTTACTATGAACGCGGTTGATGGAGTCATACTCGCAGCGATTGAGATCGTGGTGGATTCTGATCTATGTGCCGAACCACGGCACCTCCGCGTTCAACACACATACAGCCGAGTGACGTATCCTCCTTCTTGATCCACCAAGGATAGAGGAGGAGTTGAGGGAGAGCTCCGGCAGCACGACGGCGTGGTGGTAGTGGAGCTATGTGCTTCTCTGGCAGGGCTTCGCCAAGCGCTGTGGAGGAGGAAGAAGAGAGAGGTAGGGCTGCCCCTTGGGAGAGGTCAATTGTGTGTCTCAATAGGGCTAAAACCTCAAGTATATATAGGAGGAGGGAGATGGAGGGCTGCCTTGGCCCCTCCTCCAAGGAGGAGAGGTTCGACCGAACTAGGGGAGGTGGATCCCTTCCTTTTAAACCCCTTTTGCCTTATCTCCTTTATTCCTAGCCGCATGAGCCTTTAGGGAAGGCCTTGGCAAGCCCAATAAGGGCTGGTCCACCTCCTCTAACAGCCCGTGAACTCATTTGGTCGTCACAACCCTCTCGGGGATCCTCCGGCACCCTCCCGGTACACTACCGATGAGCCCGAAACTTTTCCGATGACCAAAATAGGACTTCCTATATATCAATCTTTACCTCTGGACCATTCCGAAGCTCCTCGTGACGTCCAGGATCTCATCCGGGACTGCAAACAACATTAGGTAACCACATACTATTCCCTTTACAACTCTAGCGTCATCGAACCTTAAGTATGTAGACCCTACAGGTTCGGGAAACATGCACACATGACCGAGACATCTGTTCGACCAATAGCCAACATCGGGATATAGATATCCATGTTGGCTCCCACATGTTACATGATGATCTCATCGGATGAACCACAATGTCAAGGATTCAATCAATCCCGTGTGCAATTCCCTTTGCCTACCGGTATGATACTTGCCCGAGATTCGATCGTCGGTTTCCCCATACCTTGTTCAATCTCGTTACAGGCAAGCCTCTTTACTCGTTCCGTAACACATCATCCCATGGCTAACTCCTTAGTCACACTGAGCTCAATATGATGATGGATTACCGAGTGGGCCCAGAGATACCTCTCTGTCACACGAAGTGACAAATCCCAGTCTTGATTCGTACAACCCAACAGACACTTTCCGAGATACCCGTAGGGCACCTTTATAATCACTGAGTTACATTGTGACGTTTGGTACACCCAAAGCACTCCTACGGTATCCCGGAGTTGCACAATCTCATGGTCTAACGAAATGATACTTGACATTAGAAAATCTTTAGCAGACGAACAACACGATCTAGTGTTATGCTTAGGATTGGGTCTTGTTCATCACATCATTCCCCAATGATGTGATCCGTTATCAATGACATCCAGTTTCCATGATCAAGATGTTGGAAATATGCCCTAGAGGCAATGATAAAAATAGTTATTATTATATTTCCTGTTTCAAGATAATCATTTATTATGTATGCTATAATTGTATTGAATGAAAACATAGATGCATGTGTGGATACATAGACAAAACAATGTCCCTATCAAGCCTCTGGTTGGCTAGCCAGTTGATCAAGGATGGTCAAGGTTTTCTGACCATATGCAAGTGTTGTCACTTGATAACTGGATCACATCATTAGGAGAATCATGTGATGGACTAGACCCAAACTATGGATGTAGCATGTGATCATGTCATTTTGTTTCTATTGTTTTCTGCGTGTCAAGTATTTATTTCTATGACCATGAGATCATATAACTCAATGGCACCGGAGGAATACCTTGTGTGTATCAAACGTCGCAACGTAACTGGGTGACTATAAAGGTGCTCTATAGGTATCTCCGAAGGTGTCCGTTGAATTAGTATGGATCAAGACTGGGATTTGTCACTCCATGTGACGGAGAGGTACCGCGGGGCCCACTCGGTAATAAAACATCACAAACAAGCCTTGCAAGGAATGTAACTAAGTGTAAGTCACGGGATCTTGTATTACGGAATGAGTAAAGAGACTTGTCGGTAACGAGATTGAAATAGATATGCGGATACCGACGATCGAATCTCGGGCAAGTAACATACCGAAGGACAAAGGGAATGACATACGGGATTATATGAATCCTTGGCACTGAGGTTCAACCGATAAGATCTTCGGATAATATGTAGGATCCAATATGGGCATCCATGTCCCGCTATTGTATATTGACCGAGGAGTGTCTCGGGTCATGTCTACATAGTTCTCGAACCCGTAGGGTCTGCACACTCAAGGTTCGATGATGTTTTAGTATAGTTGAGTTCTATGTGTGGTTACAGAATGTTGTCCGGAGTCCCGGATGAGATACGGACGTCACGAGGGTTTCCGGAATGGTACAGAGATGAAGATTGATATATAGGATGGTTTCATTTGGTCACCGGAAAGTTTCGGGCATTATCGGCAGTGTACCGGGAGTGACGAATGGGTTCCGGGTATACACCGGGAGGGGCCAACCCACCCGGGAATGAGCCGAGTTGAAAGGACGTGGATGTCGCCTAGAGGGGGGTGAATAGGCGCTTTAAAATAATTATTGTTTAGGCTTGAACAAATGCGGAATAAAACTAACGTTTAATTTGTCAAGCACAAAACCTAAAACAACTAGGCTCATCTATGTGCACCAACAACTTATGCTAAGCAAGATAAACAACTAAGTGATAGCAAGATATACAACAATAAACAATATGGATATCACAAAGTAAAGTGCATAAGTAAAGGGTTCGGGTAAGAGATAACCGAGGCACGCGGAGACAATGATGTATCCCGAAGTTCACACCCTTGCGGATGCTAATCTTCGTTGAAGCGGTGTGGAGGCACAATTCTCCCCAAGATGCCACTAAGACCACCATAATCTCCTCACGCCCTCGCACAATGCAAGATGCCATGATTCCACTAAGGGACCCTTGAGGGCGGTCACGGAACCTGTACAAATGGCAAACCTTGGGGGCGGTCACCGGTACCCGTACAAATTGCTCGGGGAAATCTCCACAACCTAATTGAAGACCCCGACGCTTTCCCAGAGCTTTACACCACAACGATTGAACTCCGAGACACCACCAAGCTTCTAGGACGCCAAAGCATCCACGAAGAACTATATCTAGGGTACTAAGTACCAAAGGTAATAAGCTTCTCAAACTTCACTTCCACGTATCACCGTGGAGAACACAAACCGATGCAACTAATGCAATGGCAAGAACACACGAAGTGGACAAGTCCCTCACACTCAAATCCCTCCACAACAACAAAAGCTGTGGAGAAATATAAGAGGAAGAACAAGGAGCTCAGATAGAACTCCAAGATCTAGATCAAAGGGGTTCCCCTCACATAGAGGAGAAAGTGATTGGTGGAGATTTGGATCTAGATCTGCTCTCTATTTTGCCTCAAGAACAAGCAAGAATCATTGGAGGGATTGAGAGTAAGCAAGCTCTAAGAAGGTCAACAATGGGGGTAGAACATGAGCTCAACGTATAAGATAACCCCAAGGGGGAAGAAGGACCCCCTTTATATAGTGGGGGAAAGAATCAGACGGTTACCCTCACTTACAGCCCGAGCACAGCGGTACTACCGCTCGGGGAGGAGCGGTACTACCGCTAGCCCTGGCGGTACTACCGCTAGCCCGTGGCGGTACTATCGCTAGAGAAAGTCTTCGCAAAAAGTCCGACGGAGAACAACTGCTCAGAGAGAGGTACTACCGTTCCGAAGCGGTACTACCACCCTCCCGGAGCGGTACTACCACTGCCCCTGGCGGTACTACCGCTAGGCCCTTGGCGGTACTACCGCAAGGCCCCTAGCTGTACTACCGCTAGGACTGGAGCGGTACTACCGCTCGCCACTGAAACAACCTTAACTTTCGCATACGGACTCCGAATTCAATGAAACCAGGTTTGTTGGAAAGCTAACGACATGGGCTAACACAATCTTGATAGAAATATCAATAAGAAGTAAGTGAGAAAAAAGGCCCATAAGAAAATGGTGAGAACCCTTCCTCGAATAAGACCGGTAAAAACTCCTAACATCAAGAACATCATAGAAGATGCATATGGACTCCATTTTCGATGAACTCAAGCTTGTCATGAAGATGGACATAAGCTCTAAAACTCACAATGAGGAACACCAAACAAGAAGCAAGAAGTATGATGCAAGGATGCAAATGGTTTGAGCTCTCAACGAACGATACGATCAAGCTACTCACTTGGGACCCCCCTTGACAGTACAACAATCTATCCTAAAACAGAAAACCTATCAAGGGAAAACCTATACCTTGCACCTTATCCTCTTGAGCTAGATGACGATGATATTGGCTTCCTCAATATGGACCACCTTATTGATTGCGTTGGCTTGATGAAGACTAGTTGATAGCTCCCCCATGCACAACATGGGTGAGCCGCTCTTCAGCATATCTTCACAAGTCCATTGCCACCACAATGGACGGCAAGCTTCAAGCATGATATCTTCATGCTGATCCACTTGAACTTGCACACCGCAATCTTGATGACGATCACCACTTGACGTCATCCTTCATGGGTTGTATGAGATCTTCCTCTAGATGCAAGCCCATGGAAACACACCTAACCCCACATAGAACTGTCACGAAGACCATGAGTTAGTACACAAACACGTAATGAACAATGCTTACCATACCATGGGATCACTTGATCCCTCTCGGTACATCTTGTACGCTTTGTGTGTTGATCATCTTGAATTACTCTTTGTCTGAGATCTTTATCAACCTTGTGTCTCTATGACCATTCTTTGGATAATACCTTGAATACCTCCTTGGTCATCATATAAACTCCTTGAACCCAACAGATGGACTTCAAGAAGTGCCTATGGACAAATCCTATAAATATAACATAAGGCAACCATTAGTCCATAGGAATTGTCATCAATTAACAAAACCACATATGGAGAGATATGCTCTAACAATCACCCCCATTTTGGTAATTGATGACAACAACTTCAAGAGAGTTTATACAAGGAAATAAGCATAACCAAGTGCACACATACAAAGCAATAATGCATGCGTGCAAGATGTAAATGCTTACGTAATAAAAGCAAAACCCTCTAAACATATCCAAAGTAAACACTATAAACTTCTCCCCCATTGGCATCGATTGCCAAAATGGACGAAAAGTTTAGAAAGCCAATATAGTAGGTGGTCCTCCAAAAAGTGTGTACTTCTCAGCAAATGAGTGCAAATAAATACACAAATACAATTATAAGTAGTTGAAAGAAAACAAACTATATTGAGGACCCAAAGATTGCAAATAAAAGGATCGTATGCCACAAAGACATACACAGATAGAGGCAAACAATCAAAAGATACCATATGGAACAAACAATCATATGGTCCTTTGAACCACATGAATAAAAGATATGATGATAAAGGCAACGGAGTGTTTTATCAAAACTAGAGAAGCTCCCCATGATTTGTGCACTAATAAGAGATTTTTGTATTTGATACAAGTGCACAAAATAGGATCATTGCTCCCCAAAAATTAATAAAAACACACAACGAGTGCAAGAAGATAGATGAGACAATAAGAATATCACTTGCATAAAACAAATGGTTGAGCAACATGTAAAAGAAGCAACTTAAGAATAGGCTCAACCAAAATAATGTGTGTGAGTCATGGCAAAGCACTTGAGATGACTAAGATAAGGATGAGCATTACTCATCAACATAGTCTTAATGAAATGAGAAACAAAGTGCAAGACATATCATTCCCAGACACACACACTAGAAAATGGGTTCACAAGATTACTATTAAACAAAATAAGAACTAACGCTTGTGACAACCCATGGTGAAGAAAGGAAATAAGAACCTTGTTAAGAGGAGGGATACGAATCGAAATGGCAAAACCCTTATCAAGACAAGCATGAGGAAAAATAATCTTCAATGCCAAAGAGTGCATCAAGATGTAGGAATATAAGATACGCACTCAAGACAAATCCTTTCACGAAGCCACCAAAAACTGAAAAAAGAAATGCAACAGTGGACGTGAAAGAAAAGAGGATATCAATTAGAGATGTAACTTCTCTCATGTCTAAAATATTCTAAGTAGAAGACAATCATGATGATATATATCCACAAAGAAGGATGTACACACGAAATTTTTACAAGAAGGAACAAACAAGATATCCAAAAGGAAGTCATAAATATATCAATAAGATCTTTGCTTGGAAGCATAACACATGGCCTAATATTTTCTTATTGTACAATATGAACTTCCAACATACGAACATCAAAGACATCCCAACTAGCAATAATACATCATCATTCGGATGCTTTGAGAAAGGAAACAAGTACTACAAGAGCGAATCAAGAGATTCAAGCCATGATGAAAACCTGACCATGAAAAGACAGGTTTGGGCCTTTGCAAGAAATGAATGCATGAAGTAGATACTTGTTACCGAGACAACAATGGATTGATGTAGTAGATAGTTGTTCGTTGATCATCCTAACTTAGCTCCAATAATCACATGGTCTCAACACCTTTCTTGTAGGTGAGCCGAGCATCCAACGCATCTCCAATTGTTCCTGGAACAACAAACAAACAAAATGGTGCCCAAACTCATTGGGACCAAAGAGTTAGAAAACCAACAATACACAGGACAAACTCCACACACATATGTCCACATAGATATTACTTTGAATTTCATGCACACTTTAGACAATTTATGACAAGGTGGAGTTTCCCCTATATATTGGGTCAAAGAAAGCAAGCAAGCAAAACAAGCTATATATAGTAAATATGCATGCTCAAGGCTTTCAAGAATCAACTCAACGCAAAGTTGATAAGACACCAAAAGACAAGGTATCAAGTGATAATAAGTATCACTTGGAGGATATCAATTAAAGATACCTCAAGGAATGAGATATCCATTGACACATGCCAAATAAAAGGAAACAAGATACCAATTGAAGGAAAACAAACGCGAGGTATCTAGTTTCCAAAAGAGAGCTAGGTTCCAACAAACCACACCCTCGACAAATTTTCATGATGGCACAAAGCATCATAAAGAGCAAGACTTGCCTCCCATCAACACACACTTGATGGGGATCAAACTATTTTATGATGGGTGAATAAAGAGAGTGTTCTAAAGAAAATAGGATAGCTCCCCCAAGGGATGTGCATTATATAGAATTTGCATTTAAATACAAAATGCACAAGATGGGATCATCACTTTCTCTATATGTATAAAAACAATAGACATGCTAAAATAGATCCACAAGAGGCAAGGAAGACAAACAAAACACAAAATCCAATGTAAAGACGATTAGCAATTTCTACCACATTATGGGAATACCAATTGTCAAGGACTGGAAGTGTTTTGGAAATAATACTCATTGGTAGATCACAAATATATCCAACATCATTTTTACCCCTAAAACACAAGCCAATTACACTTGTAGAGCTAACATGCCACCTAGGAGCAAGATAATTTACAATATCAACACTAAGTGGCAAAACCTCAAATGTACACATTTTCTAGGCTTGTAATATGCACATACCATATTACTCCCCCATAATGTGATAACCCAACAGTATTAACAAGTGGCAAATTAAAACCAACAAGAGATAATTAACGGACCATATAGAATTTGAATTTCTCATGAGTAAGACATACCACATAGAAACTAGATAATCTTGAAATATCAATACTAAGTGGTATTCCCCATGTATACACATTTATAGGATTGTGAGGTGTGCAAAGCACATCACTCCCCCACAATGGGATAATCCATTAATCTCTCACAAGAGCCAACAAAGATACAAACAAGATGCAAAAAGGCTCAATACAAGACTCACATGTACATGATATGCAAACCAACATACACATACTAGATTACTCAAGATAAGCAAGTTGGAATGACAAAATATACAAACACATGCAAGGTACAAAACCACAACATGCAAAGGGGCAAGCAACTAACAATGTAAATAGTTTAAGTACAAGTTACCGTAAGGAGGCACATTGGATATAAGATAGAAACTCGATAATCCAAATGACTTGGCTTGAGATAATATGAATGATGAATACCCCTTAATTCTTCATTATGTATCCAAGTCTCCAATGTCCTCCACATTCACCTATTGATCAAGTTTGAGCTTGTTGGTTCCCAACCACGTTGGGTCCTAAGAGGTTAGTCACAATAGGCTTGGCAACCCAAATGGTACTTTTCTTGACACCACTTTGAGTACCAGCAAACTTGGCAAACACATTGCCAACCTTATCTTTCTCAAGAGAATAGATATCATAAATAATGATTGAGTAGGATAAATTACCTCTCGTGCAAGAAGAAGCGAAGTGACCCTTTTCATGACATAAGTAGCAACATCTACCCTTTAATTTCTTCCCTATTGATTTCTCAACATGAGGAGTGTTGGCTTGGGTCTTCTTGGGAAGGGGCCTTTCTTCAACTTGTAGTTGAGTATATGATTGAACTTTTGGCCGCTTCCCTTGTTTCTTGTGACTTTGGGGCTTCTTCTTTAGTGGGCAAGATCTAACATGGTGCACTTCAATTTTGCACTTGAAGCAAATAATCTTGGCCGAATTCTTGACTTGTTCTTGGCCCTTCTTCTTGAAGGTTTTGGACTTATTCTTCTTGTTGGAGTTTAATCCAAGTCCATCTTTGTCATTTGGGGAATTTTGCCCACACAAGACATTGTTGAGTGTGGACATTCCTTCATGACTCGTTTCCAAGTCTTTCTTCAAGAAGTGACTTGGGTCTTGAGCTCTTTGATTTCCTCTACATGGTTAGTATCAACACAAGTACTAGAGGAAGTATAAGCTTAATTGTTAGAGCAACAAGGCATGGAAAGTAATTCATCACAAGATGTAGCAACATTATGAGTAGATAAATTACGAGGACTAGCATATGGCAATATAGCATTTTGACTAGAAGTAGTGCTAGTGTCCACTTGAGGCTCCCTAGATGTTACCTTGGTAGTAATAGCCTCATGAGCTAATTTTAGCACATTATGGGATACTAGAAGATCATCATGAGTGCTTGTGAGCATTACATGACTTTCTTCCAATTTCCCATAATTTCTACATAGCAACTCAAGTTGAGCCCTTAGCTCAACATTCTCCTTTAAAATGGATGCTTCGCAAGAAGTAGAGTTAGTAGCACAAGCATCATTATTAATAATAAGAGGAGAAGGCAACTTGGCAAGCTCTTTAGCATATGAAGCTTCAAGTTGACCATGAGACTCGGTGAGTTCGATGAGCGAACTCTTAATAGCTCTTGAGCCATTTTCGAGGTGCTCATAGTCCTCAACGAGTTTAGCATGTGCAACTTCAAGCTTATCGTTTTTAGTTCTAAAATCCACAGCCACCTCGAGAGCTCTATCATGGGATTCCTTTAATCTAGATAATTCTATAGCAAAGGTTTCCTCAAGAGATTCCTTGGTGGTTTGTTCATTTTCAAGAGGTTGAGATAGCTCCGCGATCTCGTTAGCGTAATCACGCTCATGACCTTCCATTGTCTCAATGCTGGCCTCATGCTCCTCGAGATGAGCTTCCAACTCTTCAATGTATTTCTTGCCCTCACTGGCAATACACATGATTTCCAAGAAGTTGGAACAAGCAAGTTTATTTTTATAAAGATATTTAAAAATAATTTCACCCTTAATTTTTAAGGATGCAATAATATCACTCTCTTCATCATTATTCTCATCCTCATTATCATCAACATCAGCATCATGAGATACATTGGGATTCAAAGTAGGAGATACCTTTGAAGCCTTAGTCATAAGGCAAAAGTGAGTAAAAATAGATGATGATGTAGGATCCCTTGAAGCATCATTCAAGGCCACATCTTGTTCCATGGAGTGATGAATTTCCTCTACATTGTTAGCAAAACAACTCGAGGAAATATATACATTTTATCATGGCAACAAGACATATGAAGCATATCATCATGAGATTTAGTCAAGCAGTTTTTACATGATATGCAAGGACTATCAACACAAGCATGTAAAACATTTAGAGTGCTCGAAGTATTAATGCCCAAAGATGAAGCATTGCAATAATATAGTGATGAAGGATCATCAACAATAAGCCCACTATCATCATTGCAATGATCTCCACTACTCACCATATCATTACCTTGTGGCAATCCACATGTAGGTGAAGTAGATGAAGTTGAGAAGACCACACGACCGGAGGTGGAGGGAGAACAATTATTCCCACAAATCTTGGACATACCATATTTATCTTGAAGCTTTGTCCACAACTCATGAGCATCCCGAAATGGCATGAGTTGACATATAACTACATTTCTCAAAGCATCAAAAAGCACATTAGAAGCTTGAGCATTGAGATAAGAGTTTTTCTCATCCTCTAAAGATATATTTTGAGAATCCTTTGGAGGAGAAAAACCCATATCTACAATTCTCTCCAAGTTTGGCTCCATGACCCTAAAGTGATTAAGCATGCGAATTACCCAAACATCAAAATTTGTGCCATCGAAACTAAGAGTGTCAGAGCATCCTAAACCCATAGTCGACATCCTTAGTCTCTAGGTGGTTAAACATAATAAAGAGAAACCTGGCTCTGATACCAATTGAAAGGACGTGGATGTCGCCTAGAGGGGGTGAATAGGCGCTTTAAAATAATTACGGTTTAGGCTTGAACAAATGTGGAATAAAACTAACGTTTAATTTGTCAAGCACAAAACCTAAAACAACTCGGCTCATCTATGTGCACCAAAAACTTATTCTAAGCAAGATAAAAAACTAAGTGATATCAAGATATATGACAATAAACAATATGGCTATCACAAAGTAAAGTGCATAAGTAAAGGGTTCGGGTAAGAGATAACCGAGGCACGCGGAGACGATGATGTATCCCGAAGTTCACACCCTTGCGGATGCTAATCTCCGTTGGAGCGGTGTGGAGGCACAATGCTCCCCAAGATGCCACTAAGGCTACCGTAATATCCTCACGCCCTCGCACAATCCAAGATGTCGTGATTCCACTAAGGGACCCTTGAGGGCGGTCACCGAACCTGTACAAATGCCAAACCTTGGGGGCGGTCACCTGTACCCGTACAAATTGCTCGGGGCAATCTCCACAACCTAATTGGAGACCCTGACACTTGCCCGGAACTTTACACCACAATGATTGAGCTCCGAGACACCAACAAGCTTCTAGGATGCCAAAGCATCCACGAAGAACAATATCTAGGGTACTAAGTACTAAAGGTAATAAGCTTCTCAAACTTCACTTCCACGTATTCACCGTGGAGAACTCAAACCGATGCAACTAATGCAATGGAAAGAATACACGAAGTGGACAAGTACCTCACACTCAAATCCCTCCACAACAACAAAAGCTATGGAGAAATATAAGAGGAAGAACAAGGAGCTCAGAAAGAACTCCAAGATCTAGATCCAAGGGGTTCCCCTCACATAGAGGAGAAAGTGATTGGTGGAGATGTGGATCTAGATCTCCTCTCTCTTTTCCCTCAAGAACAAGCAAGAATCATTGGAGGGATTGAGAGTAAGCAAGCTCTAAGAAAGTCAACAATGGGGGTAGAACATGAGCTCAACGGATAAGATAACCCCAAGGGGGAAGAAGGGACCCTTTATATAGTGGGGGGAAGAATCAGACCGTTACCCCCACTTACAGCCCGAGCACAGCCTTACTACCGCTGCCCCCAGCGATACTACCGATCAGGGAGGAGCGGTACTACCGCTGCCCATGGCGATACTACCGCTAGCCCCTGGCGGTACTACCGCTAGACCTGGCGGTACTACCGGTAGCCCTGGTGGTACTACCGCTACAAAAAGTCTTCGCAAAAAGTCCGACGAAGAACGACCGCTCAAAGAGAGGTACTATCGTCCCGAAGAGTTACTACCGCCCACCCGGAGCGGTACTACCGCTAGGCCCCTGGCGGTACTACCGCTAGGACGGGAGCGGTACTACCGGTCGCCACTGAAACAGCCTTAACTTTCGCATACGGACTCCGAATTCAACGAAACCAAGTTTGTTGGAAAGCTAACGACATGGTCTAACACAATCTTGATAGAAATATCAATAAGAAGCAAGTGAGAAAAGTCCCATAAGAAAATGGTGAGAACCCTTCCTCGAATAAGACCGGTAAAAACTCCCAACATTGAAAACATCATAGAAGATGCATATGGACTCCGTTTTCGATGACCTCAAGCTTGTCATGAAGATGACCATAAGCTCTAAAACTCACAAAGAGAAACACCAAACAATAACCAAGAAGTATGATGCAAGGATGCAAATGGTTTGAGCTCTCAACGAACGATACGATAAAGCTACTCACTTGAGAGCCCCCCTTGACAGTACGACAATCTATCCTAAAACAGAAAACTTATCAAGGGAAAACCTATACCTTGCACCTCGTCCTCTTGACCTAGATGACGATGATATTGGCTTCCTCAATATGGACCACCTTCTTGATTGCGTTGTCTTGATGAAGACTAGTTGATTGCTCCCCCATGCACAACATGGGTGAGCCTCTCTTCAACATATCTTCACAAGTCCATTGCCACCACAATGGACGGCAAGCTTCAAGCATGATATCTTCATGCTGATCCACTTGAACTTGCACACCGCAATCTTGATGACGATCACCACTTGACGTCATCCTTCATGGGTTGTATGAGATCTTCCTCTAGACGCAAAGCCCATGGAAACACACCAAACCCCACATAGAACTCTCACGAAGACCATGGGTTAGTACACAAACACGTAATGAACAATGCTTACCATACCATGGGATCACTTGATCCCTCTCGGGACATCTTGTACGCTTTGTGTGTTGATCATCTTGATTTACTCTTTGTTTGAGATCTTGATCAACCTTGTGTCTCTATGACCATTCTTTGGATAATACCTTGAATACCTCCTTGGTCATCATATAAACTCCTTAAACCCAACAGATGGACTTCAAGAAGTGCCTATGGACAAATCCTATAAATATAACTTAAGGCAACCATTAGTCCATAGGAATTGTCATCAATTACCAAAACCACATATGGAGAGATATGATCTAACACCAGTGACTCTAGGGTGGCGCACCCGCTATTGGATATTGACCGAGGAGTGTCTCGGGTCATGTCTACATAGTTCTCGAACCCGCAGGGTCTACACACTTAAGGTTCGATGATGTTTTAGTATAGTTGAGTTATATGTGCCAGAGTCCCGGATGAGATCACGGACATGAGCCCAGTGACCCTAGGGTGGCACACCAGCCCTTAGTGGGCTGGTGAGGCTAGCCCAATAGGGCTATGGCACCACAAGTGGAAAAATACCAAAGGAAAGGAAAAAAGGAAAGAGGGAGGTGGGAAGGAAGGAGTGGACTCCTTCCCCCAAACTGAATTGGGGTGGGAGTCCACCTCCTCCCTTCGGCCGGCGCACCTTGGGGCTCCTTGAGCCCCAAGGCTAGCCCCTTCCCTCTTCCTATATATACTGGTGGTTTTAGGGCTTTTGAGACACAACTTTGCCGCGTGTAACTCAAACCTATACCACGTAGTTTTACCTCTAGATCGGATTTCTGTGGAGCTCGGGCGGAGCCCTAGACGAGTAGATCATCACCACCACCGGAGCGCCGTCGCGCTTCCGGAGAACTCATCTACTTCTCCGTCTCTCTTGCTGGATCAAGAAGGCCGAGATCGTCATCGAGCTGTACGTGTGCTGAACGAGGAGGTGCCGTCCGTTCGGCGCTAGATCAGAACGGATCGTGGGACGACGGTGATTTGAATCACGAAGTTGTACCACTACATTAACCGCGTTTATTAACGCTTCCCGCTTAGCGATCTACAAGGGTACGTAGATCTAATCTCCTCTCGTAGATGGACACCACCATGATAGGTCTTTGTGTGCGTATGAATTTTTTGGTTTCCCATGCAACGTTCCCCAACACAAGAAACCATGATCATCTATTGATCAACGAGCTAGCCAACTAGAGGCTCACTAGGGACTCATTGTGATCTATATATTCACACATGTATTACGGTTTCTGGTTAATACAATTATAGCATGAATAATAGACAATTATCATGAACTAGGAAATATAATAATAACCACTTTATTATTGCCTCTAGGGCATATTTCCAACACCTTCATCATCAGCAAGGCGCTACAAAACAATGCGTACTATCTAATAGACGCTCGGAAGTCGCAGAAGCACAAAAGAGACGCCTCCAGCAAAGAAATAGAGCGTCCATGGAACGTGGCCCTTCTTTGCCCGTTCTATTGCTATAACAAGAGAGAAAAACTTGTACGTATGTATCCTTTACCCTTTTGCGATTTCAATGAATTCAATGGGTGCTCCAAGCCAGTACTTGGGGCATACCTTTTCAATTTAATAAAAAGAGTTGTCATTACAAGAGTGGGCTCCCCGATCCGACTCCTCGGGCTCGGGAGCTCGCTAGCCGGCCCGAACCAACTTCCTAGTCGTAGTCGGACATATAGTGCATGTCGAGCAGAAACCCTTACCATCTCATGCAAGCTACAGACCGGCTCCCGGCTGTTCCGCTAACGGGATAGTGGAACGGAAGGCCGGCTGCACGTAAAAGTCGACTAAGAAGGGGTTGCCAGCTCGGGCTGGTCTGATCTCTTCCGATCTTCATTTCTAGCCGGCCTCTCCTGACTCTCTCCAAGTCTAACTATCTATGTGGCTTCAAGAAGTCATGTCCCAGTCACAGACCGGCTTCTGGCTGTCGGACTGGTGGGGTGGATGCTGGAGGGGGCATGCTGTTGGATAGACGGAAGCCAAAGGGGAACAAAAGACAGAAAAGCGAGTCGGCAAGCATGATGACCCACACGTATTGGGGATCTATCATAGTCCTTTAGATAAGTAAGAGTGTCGAACCCAACGAGGAGCAGAAGGATCTGACAAGTGGTTTTCAGCATGGTAAAATCTGCAAGCACTGAAATTATCGGTAACAAGTAGTTGTGTGGTGAGATGATTCGTAGCAAGTAGCAAAAGTAGCAACGGTGCAGCAAAGTGGCCCAATCCCTTTTGTAGCAAGGGACATGCCTGGACAAAGTCTTATAGGAGGAAAAGCACTCCCGAGGACACACGAGAATTTCTGTCATGCTAGTTTTCATCATGTTCATATGATTCGCGTTCGTTACTTTGATAGTTTGATATGTGGGTGGACCGGCGCTTGGGTACTTCCCTTACTTTGACAAGCATCCCACTTATGACTAACCCCTCTGGCAAGCATACGCAATTACGAAAGAATAATTAAGACAAAGTCTAACCATAGCATTAAACTAATGGATCCAAATTAGCCCCTTACGAAGCAACGCATAAACTAGGGTTTAAGCTTCTGTCACTCTAGCAACCCATCATCTACTTACTACTTCCCAATGCCTTCCTATAGGCCCAAATAATGGTGAAGTGTTATGTAGTCGACGTTCACATAACACCACTAGAGGAAAAACAACATACAACACATCAAAATATCGAACGAATACCAAATTCACATGACTACTATTAGCATGACTTATCCCATGTCCTCAGGAACAAAAGTAACTACTCACAAAGCATAATCATATTCATGACCAGAGAGGTAATGAGTAGCGTCAAAGATCTGAACATAAACTCTTCCACCAAGTAATCCAACTAGCATCAACTACAAAGAGTAATTAACACTACTAGCAACCTTACAAGTACCAATCGGAGTCGTGAGATGGAGATTGGTTACAAGTGATGAACTAGGGTTTGGAGATGAGATGGTGCTGATGAAGATGTTGATGGTGATGAGTCCCCTCCGATGAGAGGAGTGTTGGTGATGACAATGGCGACAATTTCCCCCTCCGGGAGGGAAGTTTCCCCGACAGGATCGTCCTGCCGGAGCTCTAGATTGGTTCTGCTCAAGTTCCACCTCAGGGCGACAGCGAATCCTCCGAAAAGCCTCCTCCAGATTTTTTCCAGACTGAAACCCTTCATGTAGCAAAAGTGGGGGGCCAGTGGGCTAGCAGGGAGCCCACAAGCCCCCCTAGGCGCGGCCAGGGGGGTGGCCGCGCCTAGCAGGCTTGTGGCCACCTGCTGGCGCCCCTCTGGCACTTCTTCGGCCCAGTATTTTTTATAAATCCCGAAAAGAAATCCACGTTGATTTTCATGGCATTTGGAGTTGCGCAGAATAGGTATCTCAAACTTGCTCCCTTTTCAGGCCAGAATTCCAGCTGCCGGCATTCTCCCTCTTCATGTAAACCTTGCAAAATAAGAGAGAAAAGGCATAAGTATTGTACCTTGAAGTGAAATAATAGCCCAAAAAGCAATAAATATCAACATGAAAGCATGATGCAAAATGGACGTATCAAAGCACAACCTTCGCAGGCGCAATTTAAACAAGCAAGCATATATTACATCAAAAGACATGTCAAGGCTCACGACCAAAGTTCATTACATTACACCCCCAATGGGTGGAACTGCTGGATTAACAAAAAATGGAAAAAAATAGAAAAAACTTCAGTCGGTGGTGGCTCCACCCTTGGCTCCGGCATCGCCGGCAGCACCGGGGGTTGAGGCGGCTCCACCCTTGGCTCCGGCATCGCCGACAGCACCGGAGGTCGAGGCGGCTCCACCCGTGGCTCCGGCATCGCGAGCAGCACCTGAGGTCAAGGCGGCTCCACCCTTTGTCCCGGCATCGCCAGCGGCACCTGAGGTGGAGGCGCCGTCGTCTGCTCGAGCTCCTTCGGCACTGGCCTTCACGGCGGAGTCGGAATAGGCCTTGTCGCTGGAGTCGGCATCCTCGAATGTCGTCTTGTCGGAGCTTCCATCGGGGTCGGCAAGGGCTAGCCGGTAATGATCCTCCAGGATCAGGCTTCCGTCAGCACTCCGCTCCATGGAATACACATTTGACGCGGCAAAGGAGGCAATGTCGCTGGCTCGCACCTGCAGCTCATCTTCGATGGCGGCCAACTCCGCTTCCATGCCGGCACGCTGCGCTGCGAGCAAGCCCAAGTTCACGTTGTGATACCATGACTTGGTAAGACGGAGCGCCATATATGCTCCGGCTCATGCAACCGACGCACACCAGGCATCCAGCTTGGAGGTTCCTGCCTCGAGCCATCGGGATAGCCGGCTCATCGACGTCGGCTCCATCTCGTTCGGCCAAAGGCTGGTCAGCATCGCCAGCTCAGCGTCCTGGAGCCGGGTCATGGACTACGACAGCTCCTACATATGGGCCCTGGCGGCAAGGGCCACCGCCTCCATGGTCCAGCCAGCGTTGGCGTCCATCACGACGCTGACGACGCATTGTTCGTCGCGATGAGCCTCTACACCCACGTCTGCCGCATCCCGAGTCCCTGGAAAGAGCTCTCGGGAGCAATGGCAGGGGCACGACGTAAAGAAGGAGAAAAAGAGAATGCAACAATAAAAAGACAAGATAAGGCAGGGACGGCTCATGGTTGAGGAGGATGTCGACCTCGACTACCTCCTCTTGAGCCTCGCGCTCCCAAACTGCGTGCTCCTGATCCAGGCGGGTGAGCTCGTCCCGCAGGGCCTGTGCCGCCTCGGTCTCCTTCGCAAGTTGGGCTTTCATGTCCTTCATGGTGGCGTCCTGCTGCGCCTTTTCGTCAAGGCATAGCTTCTCCAAACGTTCAAGCTCGACGGCTTGGGAGGCATCCTTCCGTGACAAGGTGTCGTTATGGGCGGCGTGCACCCGCTCCAGCTCCATTTGATGGGCCACCTCACGATCCTTCTTCTCTGTCTGGAGAAGCTCTACCTCTTGATGTAGCCGGCCGTCCTCACTGCGCAAGGCGTCACGCTCTGTGACGGCTCGGTCCAGTCGGCCTTGAAGGTCGCCTGTTCGCTTCTCGGTCACTTAGAGCCAGGCCAATAGCGTGTTATGAGCCTGAGACTAGCTGTTGTGGTGGTCCTGCGGCACAAGAAAACAGATCAAGAATAAGATTCGGCACAGCAGACTCCCAACCGGCCCAATTCTCGGGGGCTACACCCAGTAGGTGCGCTTGCGCGCCCCCACTGAAAGGAAAGTGGAAACAGCTGCCGCGATTAAGACTCGAGTCGGCTAACTTTCAGCCGGCCCGACTCTCAGGGGCTACAGCCAGTGGGTGCGCTGGCACTCCCTCACTAGAGCAAATGGAGAAGAAGAAGATTCTTGACTAAAAGAAGCGGGGATTAAAAAACATACGATAGTCCATTCCTCGTGGCGGATAAGATCCTCCCGAGCCACCTGGGCTGCCTGCGCCACCTTCTCACGGCTGTGGGAAAACGCCACGACAAGCGCGGGGACACCACTCAGCGTAGCACCAAGAGGCAGGCAAGCGCAGACTGATCTGGCCGCGCCCCACGACTCTATGGGCCGACTCCCAGAGAATGTGCCAGCTCCAGAGGCGGACGGGGCACGGCCGGAAATGACCATGGTATCGTCTCCCGGTGGTGCGCTCCTGGTCGGCTCCTTCGACGCGTCAGCCCGGCGAGGCGCTTGCTGATCTTGGGTCCCCACAGTCTTGTCCTTGGACGCAAGGGCCGCGTCTCATCCGAGGTCTGGGCTTCACAGCCGGGGACCTCCGTACTCGGTGGCGGGATCTCCGCTCCCGGCGCATCCATCGGCGCCTCTGGTTTGGTATCTATCCCGACGCCGCGCACGTCAAGATCCACCGGAGCGGCTGAAGACCCTGGCTCGGCGGCCTTGGTGGTCTCGGACGCACTCACACCGGTGTGTGCCTGCTCCATGTTCGCCCGCAAGGCGGGGTCATGCTTCGTCTTCGATCGCCTCTCCTTGGTTGGAGGCTTCTGAGCGGGGTCGACTGCACGCTTGTTCGGTTGGTCTCAGCCCGCGGCCGCCTTCCGGGCCGCCTCCTCCCAGGGGCGGCGCTCATCCTCGAGCAATTCCTTCTTTGTGGCGTCTGCCTCGGCCCAGGCGGCTTGCTCCTTGGCGGTGGCGTCATCCACTTCCGCCATCTGGGCGACCCTGCTCGTGGTAATCTAATAACAAGGGATCCCCTGCCAAACAATCAAGAACAAGGCAAAGTAAAGAGGAGCACGATTACTCACCCAGTGACGGCGGGATTCGGTCGTCTGCTGATGACGGCCGGGCCAACTCGCTGCTTCTTCGAGCCGCCCTCACGACCCCCAACGGGAGGTCCTGTCATGGTTTGCTTGGAAGCCCACTTGGCGGAGGCAGCTTGCTTGCCTTTCTGTCGTGCTTCCTCACCATCTACGGATGACTCGTGGGCGACTTGACATTGCCGTCTCACGGGAGGCCTGGAGACGTCCTCTAGCTCTTCCACGTCTTCCGTGGTGATTGCACCTCGCAATGGAGGCGACCCCTCGTCATCATCGGTCCAGTCAAGCAATCCAGACGCAAGAAACTTACCGGTCGGCTCGGTTCCCTCCACTCCGCCACCCCCTCAACCTCTTCCGAGGCTGCTGGTTGAGGCTCCACCTCGTCCTCATCCTCGACCTCGACAGGGTCTGACACCTCCACGTCGGTAGCCGGCGGGTGATAGGCTTGTAGGCGCGCGAACAACTAAGGATATGGTCGGCGTCTGACGTGAGGATCCGGGAGGCATTCAAAAGAAAATAGAAAGCATTATCATGAAGAAACATACCACCGGGGCTGGATGATCCCGGTCGTAAGGGGTCATGCCCCATTCCCACGCACCGCCTTCATCCATGGAGGCGGAGGAGATCAAGTTCACCAGCTGTGCAATCCGGCCGGCTCGCAGGTTCTTCGTCGAGAGGCGGCATGGGTCATGTCGGCCGCTCATGTGGCAGATCGCGTCCGGCCGGCACTGTAGAGGCAGAATCCGGCATGCCACGATGGTGGCAAGCAGATCTTCGGCCGTAAGGCCTCGGGTCTTCAGAAGCTCGAGGTGGGCGCATATCAACTTCACCTCCGGGATCAGATTTGGCACCGAGCTCTTCCAGTTCAGCTTCGTAGTCCGCAGAGCAATGATGAAAGGGGGCAGATAGATGCAATTGTTCTCAGGATCCACATTCTTCACATAGAAGAATCACTTCTGCCACTTCTTCACTGAACCCTGGAGAGGAAGCTTCAGGAAGCCGGAGGTGGTCCGGTGATGGACGAGGGCGCGGCACAAGGGGTCATATTCATGGTGCCGGGGGCATCGCCCGACACCGATTGCTGCTTGAAGAAAAAACAGTTGGCGCCACAGGTCCAACCGGGGCTCGATCCCGAGGAATCCCTTGCACAGGGTGACAAAAGCCACCAATTGGAGGATGGCATTCGTTGCGAGATGATGCGGCTGCAGGCCAAAGTGTACCAGGAACCGGAGAAGAAGTCGCTCGCTGGAAGACCGAACCCGCGAAAGAAATGCTCATTGAAGACTACCATCTCGCTGTCTTGTTGGATTGGAGATCCTTCTCTGCTGGGGAGGCGCACGGTGACGAGATCAGCCGGAGGCAGCATACGGCGGTGGCGGAGGACCTTGATGTTCTCCTCGGTAACGAGGATGACTTCCCAGGCACCCCCGGGAGTTCTCCTTCTTGGCGTTGCCTCAGAACATGGCGGAGCGATGACTCGAGGTACTAGAGCTGCACGAAGCACCAGTGGTGAAACCACAGGCGGCGTCTCTTTCTCTCTCGCTCAAGGAAGGAAGGGGCACTAGAGCAAAACAAGACAGGGTCAAATGGTCTCTTCGACGTCCCCGCCCGTCCATTTAAATCGTGGAAGAGATCATGGGGGAGGGGATCCGGTGCGCACGATCCCCACCCCTTCAGGGTCGTGCGGGAGCATTAATGCGCCCCGAAACGCCAACCATCGCCTCGTATCCACAGAGGATCCCCATGGGCGGGCCGAGGCTGCGGCGTGGCGGGGCCCGTCGCACAAGCCCGGTCCTGTCACGCGCGTGGTTTGTTTGGGCGCGGTTCCCAAAGCCCAACACGTGGTGCATCAACACTACAAGCGAAGAAGTCGAGGCGTCCAGCGGAAGCCGGTCGGCTCCTGGCCCGGCCGTCTTTCACGTCTGGGCTCACAGGTCGCGGCTCCCTCGACCCACGAGCCGGATACTCAAGCCGGTGAGGCCCTTCGCCTCAAGACGACGGGCCTCCCCTGCTTCGGGGACTACTGACGGGGGGATAACGCCGGGGTAGGCTCATCAAGCCTACTCCTCTATACTTCGATGTAGAGAGGCGCAAAAGCTTCCTCAACTATGACTCCTCCTAGCCGGCTAGGAGCGTAGCCGTCTACTCTCTGGCCTGCTGGCTAGCCGCCAGCCGGCTGAAGGTCACCTGTCGCATTGATCCCCATGATGTGACGGGGGCCTTCAATTAAAGGCGAAAGTACCTCACCACGGGTACGATGGAGAAGCATACGCATGGCTACAGTGGCGGTGGCCATACCGCTGACAGTGCCGGCTCCGACCCGTCAACCGTGTACAGCACCCGCACGCCACTACCCCCTCCATTACCTAGCCCGGCGTGGCTAGAGTGGAGGCGGCCGTACCACTGACCGACGCCGGATCCCGCAAAACGACGCCCGTCATACCGCACGCGCCCTGCATGGGGAGCACACACTAATCCCATAGGCTAGCCGATGGGTCCCACGGCCAGATGGGACCTTGCAGCCGGTGGGCCCCTCCAGCGACAAGACTAATCCTTAGTGGCCCCCATGGCCTATGATAGCCCGAGACCGACGCCCCAGAAGATTCTCCTTTTATTCCAATGCTGGCGTGTGATTATTTTTATTTGTCGCGTCATCATCGCATCATGTGTATCATCCGCATTGCATCGGCACTCCGTTGTCGCCAGTTTTCAACTTGCAGCCGTTATTTGTTGCCGGTTCTCTCCGTTCTCGTCATTGACCGTGTTGAGCCCGACCACACACACACGCGCTCGCGGCATCGTTAAAATATTTGGTTTTAAAAGAGTGTATAAAACTTCCTCTGGTTGGGTTGAAACTTGGCGTGCGGCCTTATTATAATATAGGTAAGCCGCTTGCCAATTTTCGTCCCAATCAGAGTCCGTCTGGTACCCGAACGGTCGACCGTAGCGGCACCGTCTTTGATTATTCGTCGCACATTTTTTTATGTTTTAAAATCACGTTGCTGGGTGCCTGTTTTCCCTCTCATCTCCGGCTAGCCACTCTACATAGCCCACCTAGCCATTTCCGCATTTGTGGCCGTCCGATCGCGATCCCATGGCCGAAAACGGAGCCGAATTCGGATAACCCTTGCCCTGTGTGTATAACTAGACATCACATCCCCTCTCTCCCTCAGTTTCCACGCCGTGCCTAACCCAAGCCGCCACTTGGCGTCCTGTGCTGCTCTTCCCACCAACCTCCCAGCCGCGGGCCCGCCCGAGCCCATCTGAGGCCTGCCGGGCCCGGTTTCGCCGCCACCAGCCGCATGCGCGCAGCTCCCGAGCGCCTCCGCGTGCCCTCGTCTCCACGCAGCCGTGTTGCTGCCTAGCGCTCCCGATCAGCCACCCCGCGCCGGAGTCTGCATGCGCCTCCGCCGGCCAGACGAAGCCCCGTCGCCGTGCACCGCCGGCTCTGTATCAACCGCCGTGCGCCGCCGCCCCGTGCCCTCTTGACACCGCCGCCGGCAGGATCCGGCCAGATCCGATCCGAGAGCCTTCCCCGCGCCTTCAAGCCCCGTCTTTAGCTGGTCTCCGCCAACTGTGCCCTGCTCCTCGCCGGAACCGCTTTTGCCGCATGCCATGGGAGCAGTTGCAGCTCCACCTCGCGTGACCGGGCGTTGCGCTCGCTCGCTCGCCCCCGCGTGGCCAGGTGCAAGGCCCAGCGCTGCACCGGACCATGCCGTCAACCGGCCTGCCTCCTCTTCCCCCGTGGGCCGCGCCTCCCTGTGGCCCATCTTCAGCTAGCGCCGGCCCAGCCTCCCTCCTCTCCAGCCGGCCCAAGCGGCCGAGGTGAGAACCCTGGTCGCCCCCTCTATTTTTTCGCCCAAGCACGTGTTTGTTATCTTGCGCCCACAAGTTTAGGCCCGAAAGTATTTTCTAGGATTTTTGGATTTATTAATTTCAGGAATATAGCTGATATTCAAACGTGTGTAGATATGAATCCGTGCGTCGGATCGCAACGAGTTATATATGTAACTTGTGTAGTTTTTCGTGTAGAATATTATTTTGCATCTTGCTTGCATGTTTGAAGTGGTTTGCCCTGCCGTATGCCTAGATTTGCGTGGTGTCCTAATAGGGAATTATACCGTAACTATTTTCGTGCGTGTCCGGATTGCTCAAATCTCGTAGATTAAATGTACATGTTGTCCGTGCCCCTTTGCCATGTTTTTTAGAGTAGTTGTTTGCATTTTTGCATGTAGGTTTCGTCATTAGTTTGCTATGTCGTGTTTAGGTTCTATTCGTGCATTTAATTGTGGCGCTAGTTTTATTTTTCGAACCCCACATATTATATATGTTTTTGTGGTAGAAAAATCCGTAGAATTTATTGGTGCAATTAGTTTTAGCGTTTGAGCAAGTTAGCGTGCATGATATTTTGACATGTTGCCCTTCTGTTTATTTCGTGGGATTTATTCCGTGTGTGCTATGAATGAGTTGTGAACTAGAGATATGCCCTTGGATGTGTAGACTAGCCCCTGGTAATTTTGGTTGCAATAGAAATCCATGTTTAGGTGTTGTTTGCTTGTTGTCAACATGCTAGTAAATAGTGCTGATTTGGAGATGTTTAAATATTTCTAAGTTCGAGATCTATAATATTTTGTTGTTGTCTGGCCATGAGTTTTTCTACTGGTCTACAACTCCTTTGGGGTTGGTGCAATGGCGTTATTTGTAGTCCTTAAGATTCTCTAGCATGTTGTAAATGTTCATGTCTTTTGGTGCCATGTAGCATATAGTTTTGCTGCTGCCAATATGCCTTCAGATCGAAAACTGCACTGCCAATAGTGTTATTTTCACTAAGACTGAATCTGTGTGTGAGATGCCATTTTGTGAGTTCTTTTCCTAGTGATCCATGATTACATGCTAGATGTTATTAGTATGACGTTGTAGTGCATATTGACTACTACTGTCTCATGGTTTGGTTCTCGTAGCTAGTTCCATCCGGTCGTGTCCTGAGAACGAGATACGCGGTAACTATCGGGTTCGTCGACACGCCGGGCGGCCTTGGTGAACTTGTTTTACCTTTATCGATTGTCTTGTGCGAGGGATTCCGAGGATGATTTGAGCTAACTCGAGGTTGAGGTTTTCCAATAGGAATCCGAGAAGATCACGGGTTTTCCCTCATCGAGGTCATTCCATCGCATCATGTGGTAGTTTGTGATGGACTAGTTGGAGCACCGCTGCAGGGTTAAATCTTTCGGAAAGTCGTGCCCGCGGTTATGTGGCAACATGGGAACTTTGTTTAACATCCGGTTCTAGACAACTTGAAGTTAATTTAATTAAAATATGCCAACTAAGTGCGTTACCGTGACTGTCTCTCTCGTGAGCTCCTTGTCGGTGTTTACTCACAACATAAGCCATGGGTAGGATAAGGATGGTGGGAACCGAAGTGGCACTCGAGGACGCTGGGGACGAGGTTTGTACAAGCATGGAACACACGATGTACCCAGGTTCATGGCTCTCTGTAGAGATAACACCCCTAATCCTGCCGGAGTGTATAATGTATCAATGAGGCTACAATGTGCTCCTTGAGCTGTTCTGCTGAGGAGGAAGAAGAAGCAATCGGCTCGCGTCTACCTCTCCTGTATGGTGTGTGTGTGTGCTGAGTTGACCGACCCTCTGCATGGAGGGAGGCCGGGGGGTTTTATAGTCGAACCCACCGACCTACAATAAGGATAAAAGTACAGGAGTGGGACCCGTTGGCCAGGGGGGCCCACGGGGGTCTTGTCTTGTCGCTGGAGGGGCCCGCCGGCTGCAAGGTCCCGTCTGGTTGTGGGACCCGCCGGCTAGCCAGTGAGGCTCTCGCGTAAGGTTGACGCAGGACACGTGTGGTATGTCCGGCGTCGTCTAGCGAGATTCGTCATGGGCGGTCAGTACGGTCGTCTCCACTATTCCCATGTCGAGTGCAGTAATGGAGTGCGAGTTTGACGGCCGACACTATGAAGGATGGTGGATTGGAGCCGGAGTAGGTCAGAGGCATGGCTGCCAACGTTGTACCTGCTGTGCACCCCAATCCTGTACCTTAGCTGACGCACAGCCACCTTTAACCGTAGGGTCTCGTCATGACCTACGGTCTGATGTGACTTGAGCTCCCTAGCCGGCTAGTCACTTAACTAGCCGACCTGCGCACGTCCGCCTCGCCTCTAGCCGACCGGCTTGGCCTACATGGCCAGAGGGAGGTAACCGTCTCGCCTCTAGCCGGCAGGAGCTTCCTGGCCGGCCAGAGAGTTGGTCGTCTCACCCCCAGCCGGCAGGTGCTTCCTAGCCGTCCACGGGGACTTGGGCTTTGTAGAATGTTTCATGTTGTTCCTTCATGGTAGAAGGCAAAGGAGTAGGCTCGATGAGCCTACCCCGGGGTTATCCCCCCGACAGTAGTCCCCGAAGCAGGGGAGGCCCGCCGCCTTGGAGCGGGTGGCCTCGCCAGTTTGAGTTGTTTGCTGTTGAATTCCTGCCGCCTGCTGTGGCCGGAGACGCCGGCTCGAAAGCCGGTTGGCTTCCAAGAGACGCATCGGTTTCGTCGTAAGTCGCACAGATTGCGCCACGTGCCAGGCCCCGGCCTGACGTGATGATGGATTGCTCAGATGACAGGACTGGGCCTGAGCCCTGGGTCCCGCCACGATGCCTCCTCGGCCCCCGCGTGAAGGATCCTCTACGGGTTTACTCCGTGACGGTTGGGCTTCGGGAGTCGTAATGTCCCCGTAATAATCGGGGATGGTGGGTCCTGTGTGCACCGGATCCCCTCCCCATGATCCATCGTGGGGTTTAAAGGGGGTGCGGGGGTACCGAGGAGTCCATTCGCCCCCTTCTCGCCCCGAACTTGTGCCCCCTCCCTTCCTGAGCCCAGAGAAATAGAGAGACTCACCTTCGTCTTCGTCTTCGCCGTCGCGCAGACCATCGTCGCCAACCCCCTCGAGCTCTCGTCGCCCGCCGCCATGTCGAGCGGCGCCTCCAAGAAGGGCCACCACAACAGTGCCTGGCTCGGCAGCGACATCTGCGACGGCCATATCGATGCGCTCCGCCATCGTCGTATGTTGCCTCCGGTATGCCTCGTGGCCGTGCGGATTCCCGGAGCTGAAACCGCCCCGACACCGAGGGAGGGAGAAGTAGTTGTGTTCGACAAACACTTCTACACAGGCTTCGGGCTCCCGGCGAGCAACTTCTTCGCCAACTTCCTTACTTTCTTCGGCTTCCAGCAACATCATCTGGCGCCGAACGCCATTCTTCAACTCGCCTCCTTCATCGTCCTGTGCGAGGGCTTTCTGGGGATCGAGCCCCGCTTCGACCTCTCGCAAAGACTCTTCTTCTTCAAGCAACAGTCCATAGAAATGGACAAGGCCGAGGCGGAGAAGCTTACAGGCCCTCGCCCGATGACCCCTTGCGGCGCAGCACTGGTGCATCATCGGACAACGTTCGGCTTCCCCCAGATGCCGCTCCAGGACTCCATCAAGCAGTGGCATAGGGGATTCTTCTATGTGAATAATGACAACCCCTCCCACGATGCCATCAACATGCCCCCCTTCGCCATCGATCCTTCGACAATGAAGAAGAACTGGCAGGCTAAATACCCGAAGCCGATAGCCGAGGTAGTGCAGATATGCGCCTACCTCGAAAGCATGAAGGCTCGCGGCCTCCTGGGCCGCGACTTGCTCACCACCATGATGACCCACCGGATCCTGCCTCTGCAGAGACGTCCTCATCTGATTTGTCAGATGAGCGACTGGCGCGACCCCTGCCGGCTCTCCACCAAAAACTTCCATGCGGGCACGGTGGCTAAGAACGTGAACCAGATCTCCTCCGCCAACATGGATGAAGATGGGGACTGGGAATGGGGGCTAGTCCCTTACGACAGAGACCATCCACCCCCAGTGGTAAGCATCTCCATGGATCTTGTTTTTCTTGTCTTTGAAATTGTTGTTTCCTCTATTGAGATGGTTGCCAACTCTATTGCTTAGCTGTTTGAGAGCCTGCAAGCGCTCAACCCACCAGCCACCGACGTGGAGACGTCAGACCCCTCGAAGATTGAGGATGAGGGGATGATTGAGCCGCGGGCCGCCGCCTCCGAAGGTTCGGAGGAGGCGCTGGAGTCGGAGGGCTCCGAGCCGCCTGGTGAGCACCTGAAGCCTCCCCTTGTTGACTGGACAGATGATGATGAGATGCCACCTTCTTCATATGATGCAGCCTTCGGGAGGACTTAGAGGAGGTGGATCAAGCCACCAGCCCTCACCTGACACGAGGCCGCCGCAACACTGGCGAGACGGTCGTGCCTGGAGAGGCGGCTAGGAACAAGGGCAAGGGTGCCGCAACCTCCAAGCCTGCCCCCAAATGCGCCGCGACAGGACCTCCAGCCGGAGGGCGAGCGGGCGGCGCCAAGAAGCGTTGTGCCGGCTCCAGCAGGAAGCAGGTGCCCATCGTGGCGGGGTAAGAGTCCTTTGTTATCTCTTTGTGTTTTGTCGTGCAAGGATAGGTTCCTCAAATAGTACTTGGCAGGGAGGCAGAAGACGTGGAGGAAGAAACCGCCTCCGCCACCAAGCGAGCCGGCTGGGCAGCTACTGACGCTGCCAAGAAGGCGCTAGAGGACGAATCCGCCCTTCGCAGGGAAGCGGCGGCGAACAAGATGGCCGCAGGCCAACCCAAGCCCAGCCGGGATGAGAAGCCCAAGGAGAAGCGCTCGAAGGCCAAGCATGACCACTCCAAGTGAACGCGCGTGGAGGAGCCAGCTAGCGAGGCGGCTCCGAGGTGCGCCCAGGGACCCAAGGCGGCCAAGTATCCTAAGCCGGCCGCCTCCACACCTGCAGACCTCGAGGTGGTCCCCGACACGCCGGAAGCTGAAGTAGACGGCGCGCTGGAGATGAACGTGGAGGCGCCTGAGGTGACCACAGATGCACCGGAGACGGCCGATCCACCCCCGGCTGCAGAGACGGCGCCGGCCAGAACGTCCATGGAGCCGGCCACCAACCAACCACCTGGAGATGGCACCATCGTCGTGGCCAACTGCGGCCCCGCCGCTCCAGGAGCCGGCTCCATCGTCGGAGTCGGCCCATGAATACTTGGCGCGTGGCCAACGCTCAGCGCATAACGCTGCCCCCAGGCACCGAGCTTAGTGTATCCCGGAACTGGAGGCACTATTCACTAGTAGCCGGGACAAGGTGAAACACACGGCCCGGGTGGCCCACAACGATCTGGAGCGCCTGGAAGAACGCGCCAAGGTGAGTCCTTCATCTTTTGTGTCTTCATTGCCTTGGTTTTGGCTTTTTCTTTTTCTGCTCTTGAATCAGTAGGGGCGCGCCAGCGCACCCACTGGGTGTAGCCCCCGAGAATCGGGTCGGCCAAGCATTGGCCCGGCCGAATCTCCTTGTGCTATGCTTTGTCTTTGCTTTTTTAGTGGGGGCATGCTAGTGTACCCACTGGGTGTAGCCCCCGAGAATCGGGCCGGCTATGAATTAGCCGGGCCAAACCTTACTTCTTGCTTCCTTTGCTTTGCTCGTAGGAGCTTCATGACACCCAAGTGCACGCGTACAACGTGCTGCGGGCCCAGACCCAGGCGGCTGATGGCCAAGTTGCTGATCTTCAGGGTTGGCTGGGCGCTGCCGTCTCGAAGCAAGACACCTTGCGCGAGGCGGACCAGCAGCTCCAGCAGCAGCCGAGTCTTCTCCAAACGGAGAAGAAGGATCACGAGGCGGCCCTTCAGGTCGAACTGGGGCAGCTGCGTGCCACCCTTCAGGAGAAGGACACCTCCCATGCTGCCGACATGGAGCGTCTCAAGACGGCTCATCTCGAGGAGATGAAGCTCAAGGACGTCGCCATGAAGGAGAAGGAGGAGGTCCTGATCCAGAAGCAGACGCAACTGGCCAAGGCGATGGAGGCGGTCGCGGCCCTCCAGGAAGAGCTCTCCCGCGCAGCTCAAGCGAGCATGGTGCGGGAGCGCGAGGCCCTGGAGGAGGCCCGCGAGACCGACATCCATTTCAACCATAAACCTTTCTTTTATTTTGTCTTGATCTTTTCTTCTTTGTTGATATCCCCTCTTATTCTTCTTTGCACCCCTTCCCATACCCCAGGAATCTTCCTAGGACATGGGAAGCGGCTGAAACGGCTATGGAGACTAGCCGTGAGGAGCGTCGTGCTGCTGGTGAGGAGGTGGATGCCAACGCCGGCTGGACTGTGGAGGAGATTTCTGTGGGCATCAGAGCCCGTCTGCTTGTCCTGGCCGACTCCCTCGAGCGGCTCCAGAGCGTCGGTGCATCGATGATAAGGGCTCTGTGGCCTGAGGCCGTGGAGCCGGCGTCAATGAGCCGGATGTCCCGCTGGCTTGCAGTCGGTGGCGATCGCCTTGACGCCTGGCGCGCCTCAGTCGCGCGTGCTGGTGCCTACATGGCGCTGCTCTTGGCCAAGTCCTGGTATCGGAACCTAGACTTGGGCAAGCTCGTCGCACAGCGCGACAGCTCAGAGGGGGAGCTGCAGGCCGTGGAGGACCAGCTGCGGATGAGGGCCAGCGACATTGCCTCTTATGCCACCTGGGATGAGCTCAACTTGGAGCGCGATGAAGATGGAAACGCGATCCCTGAGGATTTGTTCCATCTTCAGCCCTATGACGCTGATGGCAGCTCCGACAAGGCCCTTGAGGAGGAGGCTTCCGACTCCAACAGCGAGGCCTAAGCGGACTCGGCCGCAAGGGATGGAGCCGGAGGCTCTCCTGGTGGAGACGGCGCATCCGCCTCGGGAGTAGCCGGCGATGGTGAAGCGACCACTTCAGGAGCTGCAGCCGGGACAACAGACGAAGTCGCCGCCCCTTAGCTGGTCCCTTTGTTTTTTCATTGTCTCTGCATTGTATCGCCAGTCCAATAGTTCCACCCACTGGGGGTGTTTATTGTAATGAACTTCGGCCGTGGGCCTTTTGAATGCTTTTGAATGTATATGTTCTGCATTAAATTCGTAAACACCATGCTTGCTGCCTTGTATTTTCATCTTTTGATTCCTGTTTGACTCCTTTTTCTCCAACTCCCTTATTCCCTCTAACATCCAGCTCGCCAGCCCGACAACCGGGAGCCGGTCTGTGACTGGGACAAGGCTTCTGCCTTTGAGAATATTGGACTTAGATTTTTCGAAGCCATCAAGACTTAAAGATTCAAACACAAGCCAGCAGAGGCCGGCTAGAATAATAAGATCAAAAGATGATCAAACCAACCTGAGCCGGCAACCCTTTTTGTAGTTGAACTTTTCATGCAACCAGCCTTCCCTGCCACCGCCTCGTTAGCCGGACAGCCGGGATCCGGTCTGTAGCTGTTACGAGATGATAAGGGTTCGACCCGGTGTACACTATACGCTCATCTACAACTAAGGAAATCGTTCGGGCCGGCTAGCGAGCTCCCGAGCCCGTGGAGCCATACCAAGGGACTCACAAATGAGTGAAAACTCTTGTCATGAATCCAAAAGAGGCATGTCCCAAGCATCGTCTTGAAACACCCATTGTATTCATTGGAAATCCTGAAGAGGGAGGAAGATACATACATACATACTCTTTTCATTTTTCTTACTTACATTCTAGCAATAGAACGGGCGAAGCAACGCCGCATTCCATGGACGCTCCATCTCCTGGCAGGAGTCGTCTCTCTTGGGCTTGCTTGGCTTCTGGGCATCGATTAGGTAGTATCCATTGTTATGCAATGCCCGGCTGATGATGAAAGGCCCCTCCCATGGGGACGAGAGCTTGTGCTGGCCGACTGTTCGCTGGATTCTTCTGAGCACCAAGTCCCCCTCCCTAAAGGAGAGAGGCTTGATCTTCTTGTTGTGGTAGTACGTCAGCTTCTGTTGGTATATGGCCGTCCGGCTAAAGGCTAGATCCCGTGCCTCCTCGAGCAGATCGACGTCGTCTTCTCTTGCCTCCTTTGCTTCTGTCTCTATGTATAAGGTGACCCAAGGCGAGTCAAAATTGACATCCGTGGGGATGATTGCCTCAGACCCATAGACCAAAAAGAATGGTGTGAAGCCGGTTGACCGGTTCGGCGTGGTGCGGAGACTCCACAACACTGCCGGCAGCTCTTCGATCCAGCAGCTGGCTGACCTAACGAGTGGCGCCACCAGTCTTGGTTTGATGCCGGCCAGGATCAGGCCGTTGGCCCTCTCCACCTGGCCATTGGATTGCGGGTGCGCCACCGGCGCCAAGTCGAGCCATATGCCATCCTTGGAGCAGTAGAGTGCCAAAGCACCCTTGGCGAAGTTGGTGCCGTTGTCCGTGATGATGCTGTGGGGAACGCCGTAGCGGACAGCAATGTCCTTGATGAACCTGATGGTCGTGGGGCCGTCAAGCTTCTTGATGGGACTAGCCTCGATCCACTTGGTGAACTTATCAACAGCCACCAAGAGATGTTTCATGCCGCCTCGAGCGGTCTTGAATGGCCACACCATATCCAACCCCCAGACGACAAACAACCATGACAGTGGGGTGGTTATGAGGGCTGAAGTCGGCATGTGGCTCTGCGCGCCAAAGCATTTGGAGCCTTCGCATTTGTTGACCATGTCCACGGCCTCCTCGAGGGTCGTGGGCCAATAGAATCCGTGGCGGAACGCCTTGACCACCAGGGTTCTAGAGGTGGCATGATTCCCAAACTCAACCTGGTGTATGTCTCTGAGGATCTCCTGCCCCTTTTCTGATTCGATGCAGCGCTGGAACACGCCAGTCATGCTACGCCGAACCAGCTCGCAATTGATGATGGAGTAGGCTGCTGATCTGCGATGAATCTGCCTTGCCTCCGCCTCATCTTGAAGAAGCTCACCGCGAAGAAGGAAAGCCAAGATGGGTTGAGCACACGACGGAGCCGACACAAGGGCTGGCTCCGTCTTGACCTAAGTATGAAGGGCTTCTGCAGCCCCCGCACTTGATGAAGCAGTCACAGGCTCGAGACTTTCTGTCTCTGATGCCGTCGTTCCAGCCGGTTCGCCTTCTACCTCCATGACGTGCACCCACTAGGTGTCGGGACGATAGGATTCGAGGCTTGGCAAAGACGGATTTGTTGTTGTAGCCGGTGGAGCAGTCGTAGCCGGCGAAGTAGTTGTAGCGGGCACAACAATTGGAGTCGGTAGAGTCAGTGTAGCCGGCACAGCTGGCGTAGCCGACGGCGCTCGTAGTGATGGATCTGCCGACACAAAAATTGACGCCGACTCCGGAGACGGCTTGATGTATGTCTTAAGCAGTTGCTCGAGGGAGACGCCTGCTGGGATTGCCTGCCTTGTAGAGCCGATCTTGGCCAATGTATCAGGCGCCTCGTTGTCCTCCCTGGGAACGTGATGAAACTCACAACCCTCGAAACGGCCGCTGAGCTGCTAGATGAGGAAGCGATAGCTCGCCATGTTGGCGTCCCTGGTGTCCCATTCGCCAGAGACTTGCTCCACCACGAGATCCGAGTCGCCGAAGCAAAGGAGTCGTCGGATGTCAATCTCCTTGGCAAGCCAGAGGCCATGAGCGAGTGCTTCGTACTCGACGACGTTGTTGGAGGCGGCGAAGTGTATATGGAGAGCATACTTCAGTTGGTCCCCTTTCGGAGACGTTAAAACAATGCCGGCTCCCAGACCAGTTCGCATATTCGAGCCGTCGAAGTGCATCCGCCAATGAGTGGAGTCTGGAGGCGGTGGCTTGAATTGGGTTTCGGCCCAATCAACAAGGAAGTCGGCCACCACCTGAGACTTGATGGCAGTACGCGACTCGTAGCGGATGTCGTGGTCGGCCATGGAGATGGACCACTTTCCAATCCGGCCAGTTGCATCACGGTTGCCCATGATTTCTGAAAGCGGAGCAGTGCTCGCCATGGTGATGGTATGCTCTTGGAAGTATTGCTTCAACTTCTTTGCGGCAAGGTAAACACCATAACACATTTTCTCGTAGTGAGGGTAGTTTTGCTTGGAGGCGGACAAGACCTCGCTGAGGTAATAGATAGGGCGTTGCACTAACAGTACCTTGCCCTCCTCCTTGCGTTCTACTACCAACACTGCACTAACCACACTAGTGGCCGTTGCAATGTATATGAGAATGGGTTCCCTTTTAGCCGGCGCTACCAAGATTGGCACGCTTGAGATGACCCGCTTGAAGTCACTGAAGGCTTCGTCCGCCTGGTCGCTCCACTCGAACTTGGTTGTTTTTTTCATGAGCTGGTAGAGTGGAAGCGCCTTCTCGTCGAGCCGGCTGATGAACCGGCTAAGGGACGCCAGGCAGCCGGCGAACTTCTGGACGTCGAGGATTCGAGCCGGCTTTACCATCTGCTCGATGGTGCTGATCTTCTCAGGGTTCGCTTCGATGCCACAAGCGGACACGAAGAACCCCAAGAGATTGCCGCCTGGAACCCCGAAGACGCATTTCTATGGGTTGAGCCAGATCTTGTACTCGCGCAGGTTGGCGAACGTCTCCCGCAGGTCGTCAAGGAGACTGAAGTGTTGCTTGGTCTTGACGACGATGTCGTCCACGTAGATGTGGATGTTTCTGTCGATCTGCAGCAGAAGGCACTGCTACATGCAGCGTTGGAATGTCGCACCAGTGTTCTTTAGACCAAACTTCATGGTGGTGTAGCAGTAGGCCCTGAAGGGCGTGATGAAGGAGGTATTTACGTGATCAGCTGGATCCAGCTTGATTTGATGGTAGCGTGAATAAGCGTCCAGAAATGATAGCAGTTCGCAGCCGGCTGTGGAGTCGATCACTTGATCTATCCTGGGCAAGGCGAAAGGGTCTTTCGGGCATGCCTTATTCAGGCTCGTGTAGTTGATACACATTCGCCATGTATTGTTCTTCTTCAGCACCAGGACTGGATTAGCCAACCAGTCCGGGTGGAAAATCTCCATGATGAAGGCGGCTGCGAGCAGTCGGGCAATCTCTTCTCCAATTGTGTGCCGCTTCCCCTCGGCAAAGCGGTGCAAAGGTTGTTTCACCGGCTTTGCATCCGGCCGCACGTGAAGTTTGTGCTCGGCGTACTTCCTCAGAACCCTTGGCTTGTCTTATGGATACCATGCAAAGATGTGCCGATCCTCATGGAGGAAGTCGACGAGCTCGCCTTCCTATTTGGGGCTGAGGTTAGCCCCGATGGTGACGCACTGCTTGGGGTTCGCAGGGTCGAGTGGCACCTGCTTGGTTTTTTAGCCGGCTTGAACGAGCCCTCGCCGGCCAACTGGGATGGTGAAGTAGGGAGCGCCGGCTTCTCGGTAGCCTGAGCCACGAGTCCCTCAATCTGCCTTTTCTCCTCAGCAATTACCATGGCGTCGGCCAGACGACTGCTGTCCTGTGCACACTCGAGTGACTTCTTGTAGTCTCTAACAATGGTTATGATGCCCTTTGGACCTGACATCTTCATTTTAAGGTAGGCGTAGTGGGGGATGACCATTAATTTGGCCAGAGCCGGCCTGCCCAAGAGCGCGTGATACGGGCTGCTGAGATCCACCACCTCGAACTATATGGACTCTCGGCGGAAGTGCGCCTTGTCACCGAAAAAGACGTCCAGCTGGATTTTGCCGATCGGGGAGCAGGACTGTCCTGACACAATGCCGTGGAAGACAGTATTGGTCGGCTGGAGGTCCTTCTCCTTGAGCCCAAGCTTGAGCAGGGTGTCGAGGTAGAGGATATTGATGTTGCTGCCGCCGCCGACCAACACCCGGGACAACCGGCAGGTGAGCCTCTGGGAGGCGAAAGTGGGGTCGAGGACGAGCGCGTATGAGCTAGGATTTGGCATCAACACGGCTCCATGTAATTGGCTTTTCAGACCAATGCATGTATTGGGGAACCGGGGGGACCGTGGAGTTCACCTCACGCCGGTGTTTTCGTTGGTTGTGCTTGTCGTCACGGTCGCTGGTGAAGACAACGAATGCTCCATCTTGATGGGGGTAGTCGTCATGGAGACATCGTCGTTGTGAGGCGGCGGCGGCGGAGCGGGAGCTGGACCAGGAGCTGGAGCATGAAGCGCTGTAGCTGCACCTGGGGGAGCCGGCAAGCCCTCTCCTTGCGACAGTCGCCGTGCAAAGCTGCACTGTCGAAGGGTATGGGTAGCGGGCTTCGCCCCAGTGTGCATCTTGCACGGCGCGTCAAGCATTTTCTCGAAGTTGAGCTTGGGCTGCCAGTCGTTCTTGCCGGTCCGCCTTCGTTGAGAGTCGGCTTGAGTAGCCGGCGCATCTCCCTCCACATTGGCCACCAGTTTGTTGTTGGAGCACGAATCAAGTTGATCTGCCTTGCGCTTGTTGTTGTTCTGGCCGCCTCGATTGTCACCAGCCGGCTTGGGAGTAGTCGGCATGGGGACAACTTTGTCTGAGGCGGTCACCTTGGCCCGCATCGCGGAGTCAGCCGTGGCGTACTTGTCCGCCTTGTCCATGAGCACCGCCAGAGAGGTGGGCTCGGAGCACATGAGCTTGTGCTTGAGGAGAGTGTCGTCTCGGCAGCCATCGATGAAGTACTGGATGGCTTGTACCTCATGCACTCCCTCGCAGGAGTTGCGTAGCTCAGTCCAACGCGTGACGTAGTCGCGAAGGGGTTCGTCGGGCCTCTGGACGCACATGGCCAGCTCGCGAGGCCGGCCAGGGCTCTTGTAGGTGTTAGTGAAGTTGTCGACGAACGCCTCCTCGAAGTCAACCTAGGAGTTGACGCTGCCGGCTGGAAGGCTGTTAAGCCATGTTCTAGCCGAGCCGGCCAGCATGAGTGGCACGTAGCGGACGGCTACGCGCTTGTTGCCCCGAGTGATGCCAACAGCGGTGGTGTAGTCGATCAGCCAGTCTTTTTGGCTTGGTTGTGCTGTTGTACTTGGGGGTGTCCCGAGGGAGAGTGAAGCCTCGGGGAAACGGCTCCCCTCGGATCCCGGGGCCGAAGCACGGTGGACCGATGGGTCCGTCCTCTTTGAGGAGAGCAGACTGCACCAAGGCATTGATGCGCTTGCGAGCATCGTTGTCGTTGTGTGGGACGCGAGGGCCGATCCGAGCCGTGATCGGAAGGGTGTCTTGTGAGCCGGTAGCATGGGCCCTCCCCGGACGAGGAACCTCATACAGCGAATCACTCTCATCACCACCATCTCTGCGACGCCGGCTTGAAGTTGGCTCGCTCTGGCGCTGAGAACGCCTGTCGTGGCTACCCTCGCCCTTCCGGCCGGAAGTGCGATGCGAGGAAGATCCCTCGGCTTGATGACGACCGCTGGGGTTATTGCGCGCTCCGGGATTGGGCCCCGGAGACTCCGACTGTGCCTGACCAGGGTCAAGCTGTGTCTGCTGCTCATTGGAAGCGTCAAGGAGATCCTTGACCTGCTTCTCCTGAAGGACGCGCTCCTCGCCCTCCAAGTCTGGCATTTCTGCCATGGCCACTTGGCCAGCCCGTAAGTTGGCCGCAGGAGTCTCGTAGATGGGCTGCTTGTCACCTAGGATCTCGGCAATGACCCGGTCGCGGCCGCGGACCGAGCCAAGCCGGCTAGGACCCTCGGAAACCGGAGTGAGGCCGTAAGAGTTATACTCGCGCCGCATGGCCTCCATCCGGCGTCTAGCCGCGGCGATAGCAATGCCCTCCTCCAAGATATGCCTGCAAGCCTCCTCCAGCAAGGACGGCGCGTTGGTGGGGTTTGTGGAGGTGGCGATGGGCGTCTTCAAGCCGGGAAGGGCGGCATGAAGCGCGTCGGCTGATACCACAGTAGGATCATCAGCGTCGGCTGACGCCTTGCCATGAGCCATGCTGGTGCCGGCACCAATGACCATCACCTCCATGATGTCGGAGACGACGGCAACGTGATACGGGGCAAGGCACCCCGCAGATGACGGTGGACCGTCAAAGACGAGCACGTTGCTAGGGTACACGTCAAATGCAGGCGTCTCCGTGAGGGAGAGCCTACTAAAGCTGGAGCACAACATGTCAACATTGTTGTCCTCGCCAGGGTAGCGAGGGCCATCGTCGAGGCGCAAGTCGCTGAAGAGAACGCTGAGGTTCGCAACAGCAGCGATGACGACGCTGGGGAGTGAATCCTCGTCAGACTCCCCATCGGAATCCGCATGACGGACTGGGACGTCGATCAACATCGGAGAATCCTCCTCAAGAGCAAGCTCCACGGGCATGCTGATCGGTTCGGACATGATGCATTCGACGGTGTAAGCGCAGGGCCCCGCTCAACGTGTAAATCCAGTCGATGCCATGGACGGCCCCACGGTGGGCACCAAATGTCGGTGTTTACTCACAACATAAGCCATGGGTAGGGTAAAGATGGTGGGAACCGAAGTGGCATCGGAGGACGCTGGGGATGAGGTTGGTACAAGCATGGAACACACGATGTACCCAGGTTCGCGGCTCTCCGTAGAGATAACACCCCTAATGCTGCCGGAGTGTATAATGTATCAATGAGGCTACAATGTGCTCCTTGAGTTGTTCTGCGGAGGAGGAAGAAGGAGCAGCCGGCTCACGTCTACCTCTCCTGTATGGTGTGTGTGTGCTGAGTTGATCGACCCTCTGCATGGAGGGAGATCGGGGGGTTTATAGTCGAACCCACCGACCTACAATAAGGATAAAAGTACAGAAGTGGGACCCGGCTGGCAGCCTCGCCGGCTGGCCAGGGGGCCCACAGGGTTCTTGTCTTGTGGCTGGAGGGGGCCGCCGGCTGTGAGGTCCCATCTTGCAGTGGGACGCGCTGGCTAGCCAGTGAGGCTCTCACATAAGGTTGACGTAGGACACGTGTGGTACGTCCGGCGTCGTTTGGCGAGATTCGTCATGGGTCGTCCGGACGGTCGTCTCCACTATTCCCATGCCGAGTGCCGTAATGGAGTGGGAGTTTGACGGGCCGACACTGTGCAGGATGATGGATCGGAGCCGGAGTAGGTCAGCGGCATGGCCGCCGACGCTGTACCTGCCGTGCACCCCAATCCAGTACCTTGGCTAACGCACAGCCACCTTTAACCATAGGGTCTCGTCATGACCTACGGTCTGATGTGACCAGAGCTCCCTAGCCGGCTAGTCGCTTAACTAGCCAGCCTGGGCACGGCCGCCTCGCCTCTAGCTAGTCGGCTTGGCCTAGACGGCCAGCGGGAGGTAACCATATCGCCTCTAGCCGGCCAAAGAGTTGGCCGTCTCGCCCCCAGCCGGCAGGTGCTTCCTAGTCGGCCAGGGGGACTTGGGCTTTGTAGAATGTTTCATGTTGTTCCTTCATGGTAGAAGGCAAAGGAGTAGGCTCGATGAGCCTACCCCGGGGTTATCCCCCCGACTCTCCTTCTCCGATCGAGGACACGGTGGGGTTATGTCTGACGTAAGTAGGTGTTCAGGATCATTCATTTGATTATCATTAGTACACGTTCGATACGTGTAGATCATCTCCCTCTTATTCTTGTACTCGTAAGTTAGCCACCTCATAAATTGCTTAGTCACTTGCTGTAGCCTCACCACTTAACCATATCTCACCCATTAAGCTTTGCAAGTCTTGATACCTTTGGAAATGAGATTGCTGAGTCCCCTATGGCTCACAGATTACTACAACATCAGTTGCAGGTGCACGTAAAGGGTTATTTGACGTGAACGCGTTGATTGTTCATTTGGAGTTTCTTCTTCTTCATCATCGATCTAGGATGGGTTCCAGGCCGACAGCATGGGATAGCAAGGATGGACGTCATTACTTTATCGTTTGTTTTCGTCCGTAGTGGAACCCTGCTCTTCTACATGATGTTTATGTATTGTACTGATGTGACTCTGATGTAGCCTGTGGCGAGTGTAAGCCAATCCCATATATCTCTTCTTTTCAGTACATGTACTTGTAACAATATCCATTCTTGCGAAACGACGAGATGCGCTTCTATCCTTGTCGAGGCCTTGGCGCCAAAATAAGGATATGATCGCATCTTGGGCGTTACATGGCCGGCCTGAGAGGCTACCAGCCGGGCCCCATATATTGTACCTATTATCCATTTTGTAGGTCAGTGGGTTCATCTATAAAACTCCCCGCCCCCCTTCATGCAGAGGGTCGGCCATTCTCACACCCACACACCCCACACACGAGAGGTAGATAGCGAGTCGGTTGCTTTTTCTTCCTCCTCCATCGAACAGCTTAAGGAGCATCTTGTAATCACCTTGGTTCATCAACCACTCTGACAGGACTAGGGATATTATCTCCCACAAAGAGCCTCGAACATGGGTACATCGTGCGTCTTGCATTGCTAGCTACCAATCTCGTTCCCGGAGCCCGTCGGTGTTCCTTCGGTCCCAAACACTTTCGATAAGCCTATCCATGACATATGTCGTGAGAAAATGATGACACATTGTGTCTCTACGGTTATTGACTCGTACCCTTCTCCTTTGCAAACAGCAAAGCGCCACGACATGCCAAAATCCTCAAGCTAAAAGGGTCACTCACACCCATATAGCCAACGCATCTTGCCGACGGCAAAGCCCCATCATATTGCAAGCAACCATTCATGTGGCTCCCTTGCCATTAGCATTATCAACCGCATCATCGATGTTTATCTTCAACCATCTTGTAATTCACGCAACCCAACATGTATTCTTTGAATTACCTTCTCTTTTATAACATGTGGGATCTCTAGTGCCCACACTATCTCATAAATCTTGAGCATGGGCTGCTTTGGCTGGTACTGCACTGTTGGAATTATGCCCTAGAGGCAATAATAAATGTATAGTTATTATTATAATTCCTGTATCAAGATAATAGTTTATTATCCATGCTATAATTGTATTGAATGAAGACTCATTTACATGTGTGGATACATAGACAAAACACCGTCCCTAGCATGCCTCTAGTTGGCTAGCCAGTTGATCGATGATAGTCAGTGTCTTCTGATTATGAACAAGGTGTTGTTACTTGATAACTGGATCACGTCATTGGGAGAATCACGTGATGGACTAGACCCAAACTAATAGACGTAGCATGTTGATCGTGTCATTTTGTTGCTACTGTTTTCTGCGTGTCAAGTATTTATTCCTATGACCATGAGATCATATAACTCACTGACACCGGAGGAATACTTTGTGTGTATCAAACGTCGCAACGTAACTGGGTGACTATAAAGATGCTCTACAGGTATCTCCGAAGGTGTTAGTTGAGTTAGTATGGATCAAGACTGGGATTTGTCACTCCGTGTGACGGAGAGGTATCTCGGGGCCCACTCGGTAATACAACATCACACATAAGCCTTGCAAGCAATGTAACTTAGTGTAAGTTGCGGGATCTTGTATTACGGAACGAGTAAAGAGACTTGCCGGTAAACGAGATTGAAATAGGTATGCGGATACTGACGATGGAATCTCGGGCAAGTAACATACCGAAGGACAAAGGGAATGACATACGGGATTATACGAATCCTTGGCACTGAGGTTCAAACGATAAGATCTTCGTAGAATATGTAGGATCCAATATGGGCATCCAGGTCCCGCTATTGGATATTGACCGAGGAGTCTCTCGGGTCATGTCTACATAGTTCTCGAACCCGCAGGGTCTGCACACTTAAGGTTCGACGTTGTTTTATGCGTATTTGAGTTATATGGTTGGTTACCGAATGTTGTTCGGAGTCCCGGATGAGATCACGGACGTCACGAGGGTTTCCGGAATGGTCCGGAAACGAAGATTGATATATAGGATGACCTCATTTGATTACCGGAAGGTTTTCGGAGTTACCGGGAATGTACCGGGAATGACGAATGGGTTCCGGGAGTTCACCGGAGGGGGGCAACCCACTCCGGGGAAGCCCATAGGTATCTGTGGGGGTCACACCAGCCCTTAGTGGGCTGGTGGGATAGCCCACCAAATCCTATGCGCCAAGGAAGAAAAATCAAAGAAAGAAAAAAAAAAGAGGAAGAAGTGGGAAGGGGGAAGGACTCCCTCCCACCAAACCAAGTAGGACTCGGTTTGGGGGGGGGAGAGTCCTCCCCCCTGGCTCGGCCGACCCCTTGGGGTTCCCTTGGACCCCAAGGCAAGGTCCCCCTCCCTCCTCCTATATATATGGGGCTTTTAGGGCAGATTTGAGACGACTTTCTCACGGCTGCCCGACCACATACCTCCATAGTTTTTCCTCTAGATCGTGTTTCCGCGGAGCTCGGGCGGAGCCCTGCTGAGACAAGATCATCACCAACCTCCGGAGCGCCGTCACGCTGCCGGAGAACTCTTCTACCTCTCCGTCTCTCTTGCTGGATCAAGAAGGCCGAGATCATCGTCGAGCTGTACGTGTGCTGAACGCGGAGGTGCCGTCCGTTCGGTACTAGATCGTGGGACTGATCGCGGGATTGTTCGCGGGGCGGATCGAGGGACGTGAGGACGTTCCACTACATCAACCGCGATCTCTAATCGCTTCTGCTGTACGATCTACAAGGGTACGTAGATCACTCATCCCCTCTCGTAGATGGACATCACCATGATAGGTCTTCGTGCGCGTAGGAAAATTTTGTTTCCCATGCGACGTTCCCCAACAGTGGCATCATGAGCTAGGTTCATGCGTAGATGTCTTCTCGAGTAGAACACAAAAGGTTTTGTGGGCGGTGATGTGCATTTTGCTGCCCTCCTTAGTCTTTTCTTGATTCCGCGGTATTGTTGGATTGAAGCGGCTTGGACCGACATTACTCGTACGCTTACGAGAGACTGGTTTCATCGTTACGAGTAACCCCCTTTGCTCAAAGATGACTGGCAAGTGACGGTTTCTCCAACTTTAGTTGAATCGGATTTGACCGAGGAGGTCCTTGGATGAGGTTAAATAGCAACTCATATATCTCCGTTGTGGTGTTTGCGTAAGTAAGATGCGATCCTACTAGATACCCTTGGTCACCACGTAAAACATGCAACAACAAAATTAGAGGACGTCTAACTTGTTTTTGCAGGGTATGATTGTGATGTGATATGGCCAATGATGTGATGTGATATATTGGATGTATGAGATGATCATGTTGTAATAGAAATATCGACTTGCACGTCGATGGTACGGCAACCGGCAGGAGCCATAGGGTTGTCTTTATACTAACATATGTGCTTGCAGATGCGTTTACTATTTTGCTAGGATGTAGCTTTAGTAGTGATAGCATAAGTAGCACGACAACCCCGATGGCGACACGTTGATGGAGATCATGATGATGGAGATCATGGTGTGGCGCCGGTGACAAGCAGATCGTGCCGGTGCTTTGGTGATGGAGATCAAGAAGCACGTGATGATGGCCATATCATGTCACTTATGAATTGCATGTGATGTTAATCCTTTTATGCACCTTATTTTGCTTAGAAAGACGGTAGCATTATGAGGTGATCTCTCACTAAAATTTCAAGACGAAATTGTGTTCTCCCCGACTGTGCACCGTTGCTACAGTTCGTCGTTTCGAGACACCACGTGATGATCGGGTGTGATAGACTCAACGTTCACATACAACGGGTGCAAAACAGTTGCGCACGCGGAACACTCGGGTTAAGCTTGACGAGCCTAGCATGTGCAGACATGGCCTCGGAACACATGAGACCGAAAGGTCGATCATGAATCATATAGATGATATGATTAGCATAGGGATGCTTACCACTGAAACTACTCCCGACTCACGTGATGATCGGACTTGGGATAGTGTAGGTGGATCATGAACCACTCAAATGACTAGAGAGATGTACTTTTTGAGTGGGAGTTTAGCATGTAATTTGATTAAGTTGAACTCTAATTATCTTGAACATAGTCTAAGTCCACTTTGAATATATTTGTGTTGTAGATCATGGCTCACGCAAGTGTCATCCTCAATTTTAATACGTTCCTAGAGAAAGCTAAGTTGAAAGATGATGGAAGCAACTTTGTAGACTGGGCTCGTAATCTTAAGCTAATCTTACAAGCTGGTAAGAAGGATTATGTCCTTAATGCTGCGCTAGGAGATGAACCACCCGCTACGGCTGATCAGGATGTTAAGAACGCTTGGTTAGCGCGTAAGGAGGACTACTCAATAGTTCAATGTGCAGTCTTGTATGGCTTAGAACCGGGACTTCAACGTCGCTTTGAGCGTCATGGAGCATTTGAGATGTTCCAGGAGTTGAAGTTCATCTTTCAGAAGAACGCCCGGATCGAGAGGTATGAGACCTCCGATAAATTCTATGCTTGCAAGATGGAGGAAAACTCGTCTGTCAGTGAACATGTGCTCAAAATGTCTGGGTACTCAAACCGTCTAGCTGAACTGGGGATTGAACTCCCGCAAGAAGCTATCACTGACAGAATCCTCCAATCACTGCCGCCAAGCTATAAAAGCTTTGTGTTGAACTACAACATGCAAGGGATGAACAAGTCTCCCGGCGAGTTGTTTGCGATGCTGAAAGTCGTAGAGTCTGAACTCCGTAAAGAACATCAAGTGTTGATGGTGAGCAAGACCACTAGTTTCAAGAGAAACGGCAAAGGCAAGAAGGGCAATTCGAAGAAGAGCGGCAAGCCTGTTGCCAATCCGCCGAAGAAACCCAAGGCTGGACCTAAGCCTGAAACAGAGTGCTTCTATTGCAAGGGTATGGGTCACTGGAAGCGCAATTGCCCCAAGTATCTGGCAGATAAGAAGGCGGGCAAAGAAAAATCAGGTATATTTGATATACATGTTATTGATGTGTACTTAACCAGCTCTCGTAGTAGTGCCTGGGTATTCGATACCGGTTCTGTTGCTCACATTTGCAACTCGAAGCAGGAACTGCGGAATAGACGGAGGCTGGCGAAAGACGAAGTGACGATGCGCGTAGGAAACGGTTCCAAGGTTGATGCAATCGCCGTCGGCACCGTGTCACTTCAACTACCATCGGGATTAGTGATGAACTTAAATCATTGTTATTTAGTGCCTGCGTTGAGCATGAACATTATATCTGGATCTTGTTTATTGTGAGACGGTTACTCTTTTAAGTCTGAGAATAATGGTTGTTCTATTTCTATGAGTAACATCTTTTATGGTCATGCACCGAATGTGAGAGGATTGTTCATATTGAATCTCGATAGCGATACGCATATACATAACATTGAGACCAAAAGAGTTAGAGTAAACAATGATAGCGCCATATTTTTGTGGCACTGCCGCTTGGGTCATATTGGTATAAAGCGCATGAAGAAACTCCATGCTGATGGACTTTTGGAGTCACTTGACTTTGATTCACTTGACACGTGCGAACCATGCCTCATGGGCAAGATGACTAAAACTCCGTTCTCCGGAACAATGGAGCGTGCAAGTGACTTGTTGGAAATCATACATACCGATGTGTGTGGTCCGATGAGCGTGGAGGCACGCGGCGGATATCGTTATTTTCTCACCTTCACTGACGATTTGAGTAGATATGGTTACGTCTACTTAATGAAGCACAAGTCTGAAACATTTGAAAAGTTCAAGCAATTTCAGAGTGAAGTAGAAAATCATCGTAACAAGAAGATCAAGTTCCTACGGTCTGATCGTGGGGGTGAATATCTGAGTTTCGAGTTTGGTACTCACTTAAGACAATGTGGAATTGTTTCGGAGTTAACACCGCCTGGAACACCACAGCGTAATGGTGTGTCCGAACGTCGTAATCGTACTTTATTAGAAATGGTGCGATCTATGATGTCTCTTACTGATTTGCCGTTATCGTTTTGGGGTTATGCATTAGAAAAAGCTGCATTCACTTTAAATAGGGCACCATCGAAATCCGTTGAGACGACACCATACGAACTGTGGTATGGCAAAAGGCCAAAGTTGTCGTTTCTTAAAGTTTGGGGATGTGATGCTTATGTCAAAAAGCTTCAGCCTGAAAAGCTGGAACCCAAAGCGGAAAAGTGCGTCTTCATAGGCTACCCAAAAGAGACAGTTGGGTACACCTTCTATCTCAAATCCGAGGGCAAAGTGTTTGTTGCTAAGAACGGAACTTTTCTCGAGAAGGAGTTTCTCTCGAGAGAATTGAGTGGGAGGAAGATAGAACTTGACGAGGTTGTCGAACCTCTCATTCCTCTGGATGGTGGCGCAGGGCAAGGGGAAACCCCTGTGATTGCGACGCCGGTTGAGGAGGAAGTTAATGATGATGATCATGAAACTCCAGTTCAAGTTTCTGTTGAACCACGCAGGTCGACGAGATCACGCGCTGCTCCAGAGTGGTACGGTAATCCCGTCTTAACAATCATGTTGTTAGACAACAATGAACCTGCAAATTATGAAGAAGCAATGGTGGGCCCAGATTCCAACAAATGGCTAGAAGCCATGAAATCCGAGATAGGATCCATGTATGAGAACAAAGTATGGACTTTGGAGATACTACCTGAGGGCCGCAAGGCTATTCAGAACAAATGGATCTTTAAGAAGAAGACGGACGCTGACGGTAATGTGACCGTTTATAAAGCACGACTTGTGGCAAAGGGTTTTTCACAAGTTCCAGGAATTGACTACGATGAGACTTTCTCTCCCGTAGCGATGCTTAAGTCCGTCAGAATCATGTTAGCAATAGCTGCATTTTTCGATTATGAAATTTGGCAGATGGATGTCAAAACGGCGTTCCTTAACGGTTTCCTTAAGGAAGAGTTGTATATGATGCAACCCGAAGGTTTTGTCGATCCTAAAAATGCTGACAAGGTGTGCAAGCTCCAGCGATCCATTTATGGACTGGTGCAAGCATCTCGGAGTTGGAACAAACGCTTTGATGAGGTGATCAAAGCATTTGGGTTTATACAAGTGGTTGGAGAATCTTGTATTTACAAGAAAGTGAGTGGGAGCTCTGTGGCGTTTCTAATATTATATGTGGATGACATATTACTGATTGGAAACAACGTAGAGCTTTTGGAGAGCATAAAAGGTTACTTGAATAAAAGTTTCTCTATGAAGGACCTAGGAGAAGCTGCTTACATTCTAGGCATTAAGATCTATAGGGATAGATCAAAACGCCTGATAGGACTTTCACAAAGCACATACCTTGATAAAGTTTTGAAGAGGTTCAAAATGAAACAGTCCAAGAAAGGGTTCTTGCCAGTGTTACAAGGTACGAGATTGAGTAAGACTCAGTGCCCAGCAACTGATGAAGATAGAGAGCATATGCGCTCCGTCCCCTATGCTTCAGCCATAGGCTCTATCATGTATGCGATGTTGTGCACTAGACCGGATGTTAGCCTGGCCATAAGTATGGCAGGCAGGTTCCAGAGTAATCCAGGAGTGGATCACTGGACAGCGGTCAAGAATATCCTAAAGTACCTGAAAAGGACTAAGGAGATGTTTCTCTTGTATGGAGGTGACGAAGAGCTCGCCGTAAAAGGTTACGTCGACGCAAGCTTTGACACAGATCCGGACGACTCTAAGTCGCAAACCGGATACGTATTTATTCTTAATGGGGGTGCAGTAAGCTGGTGCAGTTCCAAGCAAAGCGTCGTAGCAGATTCTACATGTGAAGCAGAGTACATGGCTGCCTCGGAGGCGGCTAAGGAGGGTGTCTGGATGAAGCAGTTCATAACGGATCTTGGAGTGGTGCCAAGTGCACTGGATCCAATAACCTTGTTCTGTGACAACACTGGTGCCATTGCCTTAGCAAAGGAACCAAGGTTTCACAAGAAGACCAGACACATCAAACGACGCTTCAACCTCATCCGCGACTACGTCGAGGAGGAGGACGTAAATATATGCAAAGTGCACACGGATCTGAATGTAGCAGATCCGCTGACTAAACCTCTTCCACGGCCAAAACATGATCGACACCAGAACTGTATGGGTGTTAGATTTATTACAATGTAATTCACATGGTGATGTGAGGGCTAGATTATTGACTCTAGTGCAAGTGGGAGACTGTTGGAATTATGCCCTAGAGGCAATAATAAATGTATAGTTATTATTATAATTCCTGTATCAAGATAATAGTTTATTATCCATGCTATAATTGTATTGAATGAAGACTCATTTACATGTGTGGATACATAGACAAAACACCGTCCCTAGCATGCCTCTAGTTGGCTAGCCAGTTGATCGATGATAGTCAGTGTCTTCTGATTATGAACAAGGTGTTGTTACTTGATAACTGGATCACGTCATTGGGAGAATCACGTGATGGACTAGACCCAAACTAATAGACGTAGCATGTTGATCGTGTCATTTTGTTGCTACTGTTTTCTGCGTGTCAAGTATTTATTCCTATGACCATGAGATCATATAACTCACTGACACCGGAGGAATACTTTGTGTGTATCAAACGTCGCAACGTAACTGGGTGACTATAAAGATGCTCTACAGGTATCTCCGAAGGTGTTAGTTGAGTTAGTATGGATCAAGACTGGGATTTGTCACTCCGTGTGACGGAGAGGTATCTCGGGGCCCACTCGGTAATACAACATCACACATAAGCCTTGCAAGCAATGTAACTTAGTGTAAGTTGCGGGATCTTGTATTACGGAACGAGTAAAGAGACTTGCCGGTAAACGAGATTGAAATAGGTATGCGGATACTGACGATGGAATCTCGGGCAAGTAACATACCGAAGGACAAAGGGAATGACATACGGGATTATACGAATCCTTGGCATTGAGGTTCAAACGATAAGATCTTCGTAGAATATGTAGGATCCAATATGGGCATCCAGGTCCCGCTATTGGATATTGACCGAGGAGTCTCTCGGGTCATGTCTACATAGTTCTCGAACCCGCAGGGTCTGCACACTTAAGGTTCGACGTTGTTTTATGCGTATTTGAGTTATATGGTTGGTTACCGAATGTTGTTCGGAGTCCCGGATGAGATCACGGACGTCACGAGGGTTTCCGGAATGGTCCGGAAACGAAGATTGATATATAGGATGACCTCATTTGATTACCGGAAGGTTTTCGGAGTTACCGGGAATGTACCGGGAATGACGAATGGGTTCCGGGAGTTCACCGGAGGGGGGCAACCCACTCCGGGGAAGCCCATAGGTATCTGTGGGGGTCACACCAGCCCTTAGTGGGCTGGTGGGACAGCCCACCAAATCCTATGCGCCAAGGAAGAAAAATCAAAGAAAGAAAAAAAAAAGAGGAAGAAGTGGGAAGGGGGAAGGACTCCCTCCCACCAAACCAAGTAGGACTCGGTTTGGGGGGGGGAGAGTCCTCCCCCCTGGCTCGGCCGACCCCTTGGGGTTCCCTTGGACCCCAAGGCAAGGTCCCCCTCCCTCCTCCTATATATATGGGGCTTTTAGGGCAGATTTGAGACGACTTTCTCACGGCTGCCCGACCACATACCTCCATAGTTTTTCCTCTAGATCGTGTTTCCGCGGAGCTCGGGCGGAGCCCTGCTGAGACAAGATCATCACCAACCTCCGGAGCGCCGTCACGCTGCCGGAGAACTCTTCTACCTCTCCGTCTCTCTTGCTGGATCAAGAAGGCCGAGATCATCGTCGAGCTGTACGTGTGCTGAACGCGGAGGTGCCGTCCGTTCGGTACTAGATCGTGGGACTGATCGCGGGATTGTTCGCGGGGCGGATCGAGGGACGTGAGGACGTTCCACTACATCAACCGCGATCTCTAATCGCTTCTGCTGTACGATCTACAAGGGTACGTAGATCACTCATCCCCTCTCGTAGATGGACATCACCATGATAGGTCTTCGTGCGCGTAGGAAAATTTTGTTTCCCATGCGACGTTCCCCAACAGTGGCATCATGAGCTAGGTTCATGCGTAGATGTCTTCTCGAGTAGAACACAAAAGGTTTTGTGGGCGGTGATGTGCATTTTGCTGCCCTCCTTAGTCTTTTCTTGATTCCGCGGTATTGTTGGATTGAAGCGGCTTGGACCGACATTACTCGTACGCTTACGAGAGACTGGTTTCATCGTTACGAGTAACCCCCTTTGCTCAAAGATGACTGGCAAGTGACGGTTTCTCCAACTTTAGTTGAATCGGATTTGACCGAGGAGGTCCTTGGATGAGGTTAAATAGCAACTCATATATCTCCGTTGTGGTGTTTGCGTAAGTAAGATGCGATCCTACTAGATACCCTTGGTCACCACGTAAAACATGCAACAACAAAATTAGAGGACGTCTAACTTGTTTTTGCAGGGTATGATTGTGATGTGATATGGCCAATGATGTGATGTGATATATTGGATGTATGAGATGATCATGTTGTAATAGAAATATCGACTTGCACGTCGATGGTACGGCAACCGGCAGGAGCCATAGGGTTGTCTTTATACTAACATATGTGCTTGCAGATGCGTTTACTATTTTGCTAGGATGTAGCTTTAGTAGTGATAGCATAAGTAGCACGACAACCCCGATGGCGACACGTTGATGGAGATCATGATGATGGAGATCATGGTGTGGCGCCGGTGACAAGCAGATCGTGCCGGTGCTTTGGTGATGGAGATCAAGAAGCACGTGATGATGGCCATATCATGTCACTTATGAATTGCATGTGATGTTAATCCTTTTATGCACCTTATTTTGCTTAGAACGACGGTAGCATTATGAGGTGATCTCTCACTAAAATTTCAAGACGAAATTGTGTTCTCCCCGACTGTGCACCGTTGCTACAGTTCGTCGTTTCGAGACACCACGTGATGATCGGGTGTGATAGACTCAACGTTCACATACAACGGGTGCAAACATTTCCGGCGTCCAAACTCATCCATCCTATATATCAAACTTTACCTCCGGACCATTCCGGAGCTCCTCATGACGTCCGGGATCACATCCGGGACTCCGAACATCCTTCGGTAACCTCGTATAACAATTCCCTATAACCCTAGCGTCATCGAACCTTAAGTGTGTAGACCCTACGGGTTCGGGAGACAAGCAGACATGACCGAGACACCTCTCCGGCCAATAACCATCAGCGGGGTCTGGATACCCATGGTGGCTCCCACTTGCTCCACGATGATCTCATCGGATGAACCACGATGTCAAGGATTCAATCAATCCCGTATACAATTCCCTTTGTCTGTCGATATAGAACTTGCCCGAGATTCGATCGTCGGTATACCTATACCTTGTTCAATCTCGTTACGGGTAAGTCTCTTTACTCGTTCCGTAGCACGTCATCGTGTGACTAACTCCTTAGTCACATTGATCGCATGATGATGTTCTACCGAGTGGGCCCGGAGATACCTCTCCGTCACGCGGATTGACAAATCCCGATCTCGATTCGTACCAAGCCAACAGACACTTTCAGAGGTACCCGTAGTGCACCTTTATAGTCACCCAGTTATGTTGTGACATTTGATACACCCAAAGCACTCCTACGGTATCCGGGAGTTGCACAATCTCACGGTCGAAGGAAAAGACACTTGACATTAGAAAAGCTTTAGCATACGAACAATACGATCTAGTGCTATGCTTAGGATTGGGTATTGTCCATCATATCATTCTCCCAATGATGTGATCCCGTTATCAATGACATCTAATGCCCATGATCAGGAAACCATGATCATCTATTGATCAACAAGCTAGCCAGCTAGAGGCTTGCTAGGGACACATTATGACCTATTTATTCTCACATGTATTACTGTTTGCTGTTAATACAATTATAGCATGAACAATAGACGATTATCATGAACAAGGAAATATGATAATAACCATTTTATTATTGCCTCTAGGGCATATTTCCAACAGTCTCCCACTTGCACTAGAGTCAATAATCTAGTTACATTGTGATGTATCGAACACCCATAGTATTATGGTGTTGATCATGTTTTGCTCGTGGAAGAGGTTTAGTCAACGGGTCTGCAACATTCAGATCCGTGTGTATTTACAAATCTCTAGTACTCCACTCTGGACATGGTCCTGGATGGAGTTGTAGCGGCGTTTGATCTGCTTAGTCTTCCGGTGAAACCTGGGCTCCTTGGCAATGGCAATGGCCCCAGTGTTATCACAGAAGAGTGTCATCGGACCCGACGCGCTTGGAACCACTCCAAGGTCGGTGATGAGCTCCTTCATCCAAATTCCTTCATCAGCCGCTTCCGAAGCAGCTATGTACTCCGCTTCACATGTAGATGCTGCCACGACTTCTTGCTTGCTGCTGCACCAGCTCACTGCCCCACCATTCAAAACATATACGTATCCGGTCTGTGACTTAGAGTCATCCGGATCTGTGTCGAAGCTAGCGTCGACGTAACCCTTTACGACGAGCTCTTAGTCACCTCCATAAACGAGAAACATCTCCTTAGTCCTCTTCAGGTACTTAAGGATATTCTTGACCGCTGTCCAGTGTTCCATACCGGGATCACTTTGGTACCTCCCTACCAAACTTATGGCAAGGTTTATATTAGGTCTGGTACACAACATGGCATACATAAGAGAGCCTACGGCTGAAGCGTAGGGGACAGAACTCATCTTCTCTCTATCTGTTGCCGTGGTCGGCGACTGAGTCTTACTCAATCTCATACCTTGCAAAACTGGCAAGAACCCTTTCTTTGAGTTTTCCATATTGAACTTCTTCAATATCTTGTCAAGGTATGTACTTTGCGAAAGACCTATGAGGCGTCTCGATCTATCTCTATAGACCTTGATGCCTAATATGTATGCAGCTTCTCCAAGGTCCTTCATTGAAAAACTCTTGTTCAAATAGGCCTTTATGCTCTCCAACATCTCTATATTATTCCCCATCAATAATATGTCATCCACATACAGTATGAGGAAAGCTACAGAGCTCCCACTCACTTTCTTGTACAGACAGGCTTCTCCGTAAACCTGTATGAACCCAAACGCTTTAATCACCTCATTAAAGCGAATGTTCCAACTCCGAGATGCTTTCACCAGCCCATAGATGGAGCGCTGGAGCTTGCACACTTTGTTATCACCCTTAGGGTCAACAAAACCTTCTGGTTGCATCATATATAACTCTTCCTTAAGGTTCCCGTTAAGGAACGCTGTTTTGACGTCCATTTGCCAAATTTCATAATCATAAAAGGCGGCAATTGCTAACATGATTCGGACTGATTTCAGCTTCGCTACGGGAGAGAAAGTCTCTTCGTAGTCAATTCCTTGAATTTGTCGAAAACCCTTTGCGACAAGTCGAGCTTTATAAACGGTTACATTATCGTTTGCATCAGTCTTCTTCTTGAAGATCCATTTATTTTCTATGGCTCGCCGGTCATCGGGCAAGTCCACCAAAGTCCATACTTTGTTCTCATAGATGGATCCTATCTCGGATTTCATAGCTTCAAGCCATTTGTTGGAATCCGGGCCCGCCATCGCTTCTTCATAGTTCGAAGGTTCACCATTGTCTAACAACATGATTTCCATCACAGGGTTGCAGTACCACTTTGGTGCGGAGCGTGCCCTTGTGGACCTTCGCGGTTCAGTAGTAACTTGATCCAAAGCTTCATGATCATTATCATTAACTTCCTCTTCAGTTGGTGCAGGCGCCACATGAAAAACTTCCTGTGTTGCGCTACTATCCTGTTCGAGAGGGGGTGTAATTACCTCATCAAGTTCTACCTTCCTCACACTTACTTCTTTCGAGAGAAACTCTTTCTCTAGAAAGGATCCCTTCTTGGCAACAAAGGTCTTACCTTCGGATCTAAGATAGAAGGTATACCCAATAGTTTCCTTAGGGTATCTATAAATACGCATTTCTCCACTTTGGGTTCGAGATTTTCTGGTTGAAGTTTCTTCACATAAGCATCGCAGCCCCAAACTTTAAGAAACGACAACTTAGGTTTCTTGCCAAACCATAGTTCACACGGTGTCGTCTGAACGGATTTAGACGGTGCCCTTTTAAAAGTGAATGCTGCAGTTTCTAATGCGTATCCCCAAAATGATAGCGGTAAGTCGGTGGGAGACATCATAGATCGTACCATATCTAATAAAGTGCGATTACGACGTTCAGACACTCCGTTGCATTGCGGTGTGCCAGGCGGCGTCAGTTGTGAAACGATTCCACACTTCCTTAGGTGTGTGCCAAACTCGTGACTCAAATATTCTCCTCCACGATCAGATCGTAGACACTTAATTTTTCTGTCACGTTGATTTTCGACCGGACTCTGAAATTCCTTGAACTTTTCAAATGTCTCAGATTTGTGCTTCATCAAGTAGATATACCCATACCTACTCAAATCGTCGGTGAGAGTGAGAACATAACAATAGCCACCGCGAGCTTCAACGTTCATTGGACCACACACATTAGTATGTATTATTTCCAATAAGTCGTTTGCTCTCTCCATTATTCCTGAGCATGGAGTCTTAGTCATCTTGCCCATGAGGCACGCTTCGCATGTGTCAAATGATTCAAAGTCAAGAGACTCTAATAGTCCATCAGTATGGAGCTTCTTCATGCGCGTAACGCCAATATGACCAAGGCGGCAGTGCCACAAGTATGTGGGACTATCATTATCAACTTTACATCTTTTGGTACTCACACTATGAATATGCGTAACATCACGATCGAGATTCATCAAGAATAAACCATTCACCAGCGGAGCATGACCATAAAACATATCACTCGTATAAATAGAACAACCATTATTCTCTGACTTAAATGAGTAGCCGTCTCGCATTAAGCAAGACCCTGATACAATATTCATGCTCAAAGCTGGTACTAAATAACAATTATTAAGGTTTAAAACTAATCCCGACGGTAGATGTAGAGGTAGCGTGCCGACGGCGATCACATCGACCTTGGAGCCATTCCCGGCGCGCATCGTCACCTCGTCCTTGGCCAGTCTCCGCTTATTCCGCAGTTCGTGCTTTGAGTTGCAAATGTGAGCAACAACACCGGTATCAAATACCCAGGAGCTACTACGAGCGCTGGTAAGGTGCACATCAATAACATGTATATTAGATATACCTTTAACGTTGTCGGCCTTCTTGTCCGCTAAGTATTTGGGGCAGTTTCGCTTCCAGTGACCCTTTCCCTTGCAATAGAAGCACTCAGTCTCAGGCTTGGGTCCATTCTTTTTCTTCTTCCCGGCATCTGGCTTACCGGGCCCGGCAACGGCTTTGCCGTCTTTCTTGAAGTTCTTCTTACCCTTGCCCTTCTTGAAACTAGTGGTCTTGTTGACCATCAACACTTGATGCTCTTTCTTGATTTCTACTTCTGCAGACTTGAGCATCGAGTACAACTCAGGAATGGTTTTCTCCACCCCTTGCATGTTGTAGTTCTGCACAAAACCTTTGTAGCTTGGTGGGAGAGACTGGAGGATTCTGTCAATTATAGCATCATCCGGAAGTTCGACTCCAAGTGAAGTCAGACGACCGTGTAACCCAGACATTTTGAGTATGTGCTCACTGACAGAACTGTTCTCCTCCATCTTACAGATAAAGGACTTGTCGGAGACTTCATATCTCTCGACACGGGCATGAGCTTGAAAAACTAGCTTCAGGTCTTGGAACATCTCATATGCACCGTGTTGCTCAAAACGCCTTTGGAGCCCCGTTTCTAAACTGTATAACATGCCACACCTAACCAGAGAGTAGTCATCACTCCGCGTTTGCCAGACGTTCAAAATGTCCTGGGCTGCTGCGGGAGCGGGAGGGTCACCTAGCGGCGCATCAAGGACATAAGCCTTTTTAGCTGCTTCAAGGATGAGCTTCAAGTTGCGAACCCAGTCCGCATAGTTGCTACCATCATCTTTCAGCTTGTTTTTCTCTAGGAATGCGTTGAAATTGAGGTTGACGTTGGCCATCTACAATATTTATAAAGACAACTTTTAGACTAAGTTCATGACAATTAAGTTCATTTAATCATATTAAGTATGAACTCCCACTTAAATCGACATCCCTCTAGTCATCTAAGTGATACATGATCCATGTTGACTAACCCGTGTCCGATCATCACGTGAGACGGACTAGTCACCATGGTGAGCAACTTCATGCTGATCGTATTCAACCAACGACTCATGTTCGACCTTTCGGTCTCTTGTATTCGAGGTCATGTCTGTACATGCTAAGCTCGTCGAGTCAACCTAGGTGTTTCGCGCGTGTAAATCTGGCTTACACCCGTTGTATGCGAACGTTAGAATCTATCACACCCGATCATCACGTGGTGATTCGAGACAACGATCCTTCGCAACGGTGCACACTTAGGGGAATACGTTCTTGAAATTTTAAGAGGGATCATCTTATTATGCTACCGTCGTTCTAAGCAATAAGATGAAAAACATGATAAACATCACAATGCAATCATATAGTGACATGATATGGCCATTATCATCTTTGCTCTTTCGATCTCCATCTTCAGGCATCACATGATCATCATCGTCATCGGCGTGATACCATGATCTCCATCAACGTGTCTCCGTGAAGTCGTCACGCCAACTACTACTATCACTACTACTATAGCTAACCGTTAGCAATGAAGTAAAAATAGTAAGCACATGGCGTTGCATCTCATACAATAAATTAAGACAACTCCTATGGCTCCTGCCGGTTGTCATACTCATCGACATGCAAGTCGTGAAACCTATTACAATAACATGATCATCTCATACATCATACATGCAACATCACAACTTTGGCCATATCACATCACATGTCAAACCCTGCAAAAACAAGTTAGACGTCCTCTAATTGTTGTTGCAAGTTTTACATGGCTGATTTGGATTTCTAGCAAGAACGCTTTCTTACCTACGTGATAGCCACAACGATGATATGCCAAAGCTATTTACCCTTCATAAGGACCCTTTTCATCGAATCCAATCCGACTAGAGTAGGAGAGACAGACACCCGCTAGCCACCTTTATGCACGGTGTGCATGTCTGTCGGTGGAACCAGTCTCACGTAAGCGTACGTGTAATGTTGGTCCGGGCCGCTTCATCCCACAATACTGCCGGAAAAGAATAAGACTAGTAGCGGCAAGCAATTGACAAATCATCACCCACAACCTTTTGTGTTCTACTCGTGCATAGAATCTACGCATAGAAAACCTGGCTCGGGTGCCACTGTTGGGTAACGTAGCATAAATTCAAAAGAAATTCTACGCATATTCAAATCTTCCTATGGAGAGACCAGCAATGAGAGAGGGGTGAGTGCATCTTCATACCTTTGAAGATCGCTAAGCGGAAGCGTTACTAGAATGCGGTTGATGGAGTCGTACTCGCGGCGATTCAGATCGCGGTGTGATTCCGATCTAGTGCCGAACTACGGCACCTCCGCGTTCAACACATGTGCAGCCCGGTGACGTATCCCGCACCTTGATCCAGCAAGGAGGAGGGAGAGGTTGGGGAAGATCACCGGCAGCACGACGGCATGGTGTCGATAGAGAGACGAGGTCTCCCGGCAGGGCTTCGCCAAGCACCGCGGGAGAGGAGGAAGAAGGGGGCAGGGGTGCGCCGAGGGAGAGGGAAAACGGTGTGTGCAACAGCCCCAAAACCCCCACTATTTATAGGAGGAGGGGAGGGGGTGCGCCACCCCTAGGGTTCCCACCCTAGGTGGTGCGGCAGCCCAGATGGGAGAGGGGGCGGCGGCCAGGGGAGGGAAAGGGGGGGCGGCGCCCTAGGTGGGACTTGGGCCTCCCCTGCGCCTAGGGTTTCCCCTCCCTCCCTCTCTGGTGCGCATGGGCTGGGTGTGGGGGGCGCACCAGCCCACCTAGGGGCTAGTTCCCTCCCGCACTTGGCCCATGTAGCCCTCCGGGGCTTGTGGCCCCTCCCGGTGGGCCTCCGGAACCCTTCCGGTGGTCTCAGCACTTTGCCGGTGGTGCCCGAAACATTTCCGGCGTCCAAACCCATCCATCCTATATATCAATCATTACATCCGGACCATTCCGGAGCTCCTCGTGACGTCCGGGGTCTCATCCGGGACTCGGAACATCCTTCGGTAACCTCGTATAACAATTCCCTATAACCCTAGCGTCATCGAACCTTAAGTGTGTAGACCCTACGGGTTCGGGAGACACGCAGACATGACCGAGACACCTCTCCGGCCAATAACCATTTGCGGGGTCTGGATACCCATGGTGGCTCCCACTTGCTCCACGATGATCTCATCGGATGAACCACGATCTCAAGGATTCAATCAATCCCGTATACAATTCCCTTTGTCTGTCAGTATAGAACTTGCCCGAGACTCGATCGTCGGTATACCTATACCTTGTTCAATCTCATTACCGGTAAGTCTCTTTACTCGTTCCGTAGCACGTCATCGTGTGACTAACTCTTTAGTCACATTGAGCTCATGATGATGTTCTACCGAGTGGGCCCGGAGATACCTCTCCGTCACGCGGAGTGACAAATCCCGATCTCGATTCGTACCAACCCAACAGACACTTTTAGAGGTACCCGTAGTGCACCTTTATAGTCACCCAGTTACGTTGTGACGTTTGATACACCCAAAGCACTTCTACGGTATCCGGGAGTTGCACAATCTCACGGTCGAAGGAAAAGACACTTGACATTAGAAAAGCTTTAGCATACGAACAATACGATCTAGTGCTATGCTTAGGATTGGGTCTTGTCCATCACATCATTCTCCCAATGATGTGATCCCGTTATCAATGACATCTAATGCCCATGATCAGGAAACCATGATCATCTATTGATCAACGAGCTAGCCAACTAGAGGCTTGCTAGGGACACATTGCGATCTACTTATTCACAGATGTATTACTGTTTCCTGTTAATACAATTATAGCATGAACAATAGACGATTATCATGAACAAGGAAATATGATAATAACCATTTTATTATTGCCTCTAGGGCATATTTCCAACAATCAAAGTATACTGCCGCTTCCTCCGAGAACAAAAGTGCATGATCGCACAACATGAAAGTATGGAACACGGTGTAATCACCATGGCCACACATAGGACAGACTAAGAGCACTTTGACATGCCTCCGCTTCAGCTCCATGTAACATGGTAGCATGTCCTTGACCACCCGCCACCAGAAAATACGAATTTTTGGTAGTACTAGCAGTTTCCAAAGCACCCTCCAAGTCTGATCGCTCCCTCGAGAGCTTTCAACAACACATTATTCTTGAGCATATTTTCTATCCATCTTCTCTCGGTATGCTGAGTGAATCACTAGAGTCAGTGCATCCTTGTCCGAGCTTAGCAAACCACTAGAGGCACTCGAGATAATAGCTCCAACAAAATAAGAACAAGTGCAGCTGTGCTATTTATTTGCATAATGTTGTCTATTATATGACTTAGATTTTTGAATCATTTTTAAAAAATGGGTATTTGAAAAGTGTCATGATTTTTTTAAAGGTTCACAAACATAGAAAAAGTTCATCGATTTTTGAAAAAAAAATGAAAAAACATAAAAAGTTCAATGCTTTTGAAAAATGTTGATCGCTTTTAAAAAAATGCCCATAAATTTTTAAAAGGTTATTTATTTTCAAAAAAAGTTCACTTGTTGTGGGAAAAGTTAAGACAATTTCAAGAAATATCTTCAAATTTTAAAAAGGTTCATCGAATTTGAAAAAAAATCATCAATCTTGAGAAAAAGTTCATATGTTTTGATCAAAATAATTCACGGTTTTTAAGAAGTTCATCGAACCATGTAGAGGAGAAAAGGGAAAAGAGAAAAACAAAGAGAAAAAAAAAGAAGGGAAAAGAGATAATTAAACATGAGAGTTTTGGTGGCGGGGTGTTTAGTGCGTAGTTCTGCAAACCAGGACATTGCCGGTTTGATTCAGCATAGCCGGGGGTTTTCTGTGTCTTGAAATACAGGAAAGAAAAAGATAGATGGACCGCCCCAGCGCGGAGGGTTGCCGACATACATGGAAAACCTTATTCTCGTTCTTTGCGTCAAATAATTGGGCAAACGCACATGCGCGACAAACTGGACCGGCCCATCTCCAACTGAAGGCAGTTCCGGTTTCTGCCTCATTTTTTTCTCCATTTTTCTGTTTCGTTTTTTCCTTTTTCTGCTTCTCCTTCTTATTTTCCTTTTTTTTATGGTTATTTTTTAACCTAAGTTCATCTTTTAAATTCTTTCTTGAAATTCAGAAAATGTTCTTGATTTTATCAAAATGTTCTAAATTTAAGATATTTGCCGTTTTACAAAAACAAATTTAACTTCAAAAAATGTTCAGGATTTTAGAAATGTACGACATTTTCAGAAAACAAAATGTCATTTCAAAAAATGTTCCTTTTTTCAAAAAAAATATATTTTTCCTATTTAATTTTTTTGCTTCACTCTTAATCCTTTTTTCCTTTCCCTATTTTTCTGTTTGACATTTTATAATTTTCGTTTTGAACTGGAAAAAATGTTCTCTGATTCACAGATTATATTTAAATATCCGTGCTTCAAAAAATGTTCCTGCTTCCAAAATATGTTCATCTTTTGAAAAATGTTTGTGTTTCAAAAATTGTTCTTGTATTCAAAAAACTGCATGATTTTTCAACAAATACTATTTTCTATAAATTGTTCACAATTTGTTTAAAAATGTTCTTCTTTTCAATTTTTTTTTAAAAAGTCCCTGTTTTAAGAAATATGTTTCTCTTTTTTGAAAACTTGTTCAAATTTTGTTCACCAATTCGAAAAATATTCAAGATTTTAAAATGTTCTGGAAGTGTAAAAAATATTCTGCATTTTCCGAAAAATATTTGCCGTTTCAAAAAATGTACATAAGTTCAAAAAATGTTCCTGTTTCAAAAAGTGTACATAAGTACAAAAAATGTTCTCGTTTCAAAAATTGTTCATAAATTTCCAAAAATGTTCTTTATTAGAAAAAAGTGTTCTATGTTTGTAAAATGCTCATGTTTTCAAATTTGTTTATAGTTTAAGAAATTGTTTATGTTTTCAAAAAAAATGTGTATTGACAAATATGTTTGAGCTTCCAAATTCGTTCACGTTTTTTTAAATTTTTACAGGTTTGAAAATTTATTTTTAAAATGCAAAAAATGTTTGTCCTTTAAAAAATTGTTCACTCTAACAATTTTGTTGGGTTTTTTCAAAGTAGTTCTCCTTTTCAAATTTTTTTCTCAAGATTAAAGAAATATTCGTGCATTTAAAAAATTGTCCGTGCTTCCAAATTTGGTCAAGTTTTAAAATAGTTCTCGGTTTTAAAATTTCTTCTGAAAATGCAAAAAATGTAAGCTCTTTCAAATTTGTTCTAGTTTTTCAAAATTGTTCTCCTTTTCAATTTTTTGTTTTCAAGTTTCAAAAAATGCTCGTGCTTTAAAAAATTGTTCGCGCTTCTAAATTTGTTCACTTTTTTTATAATTGTACTCATTTTACAAATTTCTCCTCAAAATTCCGGAAAAGTTCATGCTTTAAAAATTTGTCCGTGATTTCGAATCTGTTTGGGATTTTTTAAAATTGTTCTCCTTTACCAAATTTTGTTCTCAATATTCAAAAAGTAATTTTGCTTTAAAAAATTGTTCAGGTTTTCTTAAAATTGTTCTAAAAATTCAAAAATTGTTCGTGATCAAAAATATTGTTCGCGTTTCAAAAAATTTCAGGGATTTTCAAAATTGTTCTCTTTTTTAAAATTTTGTTCTCAAGATTTAAAAATGTTCGTGCTTTAAAAAATTGTTCACGCTTCCAAATTTATGCAGGATTTTTCAAAATGATTATTCAAATTCGATTATTGTTTTTGAACAAAAAAGGAAAATGAAAGGGAAGAGAAAACGAACAAAAAAAGAAAATAAACAGAGAAGAAAAAAAGTAACAGAAAAAAAAAAGAAACAAAACTGGGCCGGCCCAGCCGGGGCGCCCCCTGGGCGGCGCAGGGCTTCTTTCCACAGTGAGCAGCAGGTAGGTGTTCCCGACATAGATGGCGCCTGTTTATGGAAACAACTATAACAGGCCCTACTGGCGCATTATAAACATAGACAGCTCCCGCGAAGCTTGGAATATGCCTACATGTCGTTTACGTGGACCACAACCCATTGGGTTTATTTTCCTTATTTTGCCAATGCTCTTTGTTTGTCGTATGTGGACTAGGCTTTGGCTTAATCCTATTTACTCCCTCCGTCTCGGTGGCATTAGGCATTTTATAAAAATTAAATAATACCAAAACACCCAGGCACATTACAATAGTAATAGTTGAATGCATATTAATTAGACCCCATCTATTAATTGAACGAACAATGCATGAAATTTATGCGACATGTTTATTGGATTTCAAGAGGTCTCCTAATTAATAGCACATTTTCAGTTGAGAAAGGAATATGTGATTGGCTTCCACTACAATTCAATTTCTTCTCCTATCCAATCTCTGCGTGTCTAGGTTGCAGTGCACCACAAAAAAGGTTCATCGCTCTTCCTAGCAATCGAACCCGGGTCACCAAGTCATGTGCGCTTGCTGCTAGCCACTAGGACCGAAGAATTCTTGCAGCAGAAATGCATCACAAGAATTAAAATAGTAGTACCGGACGTAGCACTATTTGAAACATACCCACACAAATTTAAAAATTTGGTTAATTTTTTGAACTTACGACCTATTTTTGGCAAACCCAAACAATTTTCTAAAATGGCGAACATATTTTGAAATTACTGAACAATTTTCGTAAACATGAACATTTTTCAAATTTGGGAACAAAGGTTCCAAATGGGGGAAAAAGTTAAAATCACGAACATAATAATTTTTTAGAGCATATTTTGAAACGGAGAACAAATTGCCAAACAAATTTATAGATTTGTTTTGAAAACCAATTTATTTTATGATATGGGAACATTTTTGTAATATCTCCCAAAAATAGGAAACATTATTTTTTCAAAACCGGAACATTTTCAAATTCAAAAACAATTTTCGGAGACGTGAACATTTTTCCAAGCCAGAACATTGTACAAATTTGAAAACAATTTTTGGATACGCAAACATTTTTTGGAACTTCTCAACAAGACTTGAAAACATGGACAATTTCTGAAGAATTTTTGAATCTATGAACAATTTTGGAAAAGCAAACAAATTTATGAAAAACGCGAACATATTTTGAAAATAATAAAAAATATAAATTTTTGAACAACGTGGAAAACGTGAACATTTTTTGTAAAGTGCCACTTTTTTATTTGTATTTGTGAACAATTTCTGAATAGGAATGGTTTTTTGAAAATTTAAACAATTTCTGAATCTATGAACAGTTTTTGATAAAACAAACAAATTTAAGAAAATAGTCAAAATACTATAATTTTGAAATTTGTGAAAAAAATTGAAAGCAGGAACATTTTTGGTAAAGTGCGACTAATTTTTCGTATTGTGAACAATTTGATTTTTTTATAAATCTGAACAATTTTTGAAAAAAGCAAACAAATTTATGAAAATGTAAACATATTTTGAAAATACAACCATTTTTTGAAATTGTTGAACACTTTTTGAAACACAAACAGTTTTTTGAAAATGCAAATATTTTTTAAGAAAGAAAAATAAATTTGATAAAGAAAGTAGCAGAAAAAGGAAAAAGAAACAGAAAAAAAAGAAAAAGAAAAGAGAAACAAAACAGAAAAAAGTCCAGCCTGGGAACCTTGTAAAAGTTTTCCAACACAGTAAATTTGAGAAAGAAAGTAGCAGAAAAAGAAAAAAGAAACAGAAAAAAAAAAGAAAAAGAACAGAGAAATAAAACAGAAAAAAGTCCAGCCTGGGAACCTTGTAAAAGTTTTCCAACACAGTAAAAAACCAGTCAATCAAAAAAAAAAGTAAAAAACCCGCTGGAACCTTTAGAAGGTTCCGAAAACCAGTAGTAACTATAGTGGCTGCAGCCCCGAGCTACACGCTTGTTTTAGGCGAGTTTAACCTACGATTGCTAGATAGCTCAGCTGACCAGCAGAGCCAAGAGGAGCACCTACGCTTCGGAAGCACACGCGCGCGCCCATTCCTTCTCCCTGTTTCCTCTCACCATGCTCAATTCGTGTACCGTACGTACCTGGGAGTGTCTTCTGCGTCTTCTTATCTTCAGCTGCATGCCTCAAATCATCTTGCCAAGAAATTGATTACAGTTCCATTATATGCTACTACTAGGCACTAGCTATGTTGCTCCTTCATACTCTCCCACAACGCAAAGCCTAGAACGGTAAAGGTTTGTAGTGTGTAGCGTCGTCCCCTGCTTGCTGCCAGTGCCCAGTGGGTTGGCTGGCGACACACGAGAAAAAGGCACGAGGAGACGAGGAGGCATGATCAAAGCGAGCGGCAGGGAGGGAGGAAAAGAAAAAGGAAAAACAACTGAAAAGTCATGACCCGTCTTGATGTGACACCTCCTACTCCTTGCAGACCTGCCTCCCAGGCTATCAGCCATCAGGTCAGGAGTCTCTGCTGCTTCCTGCGGCTGCATGCTGCGATCGCTGCCCCGTATTATTGGTTCGTTAAGCTAGCAGCGATGCGACACGGTGGCTCACCAGCTTTCCGGGGAGCATCAGTCTGCTATCTGAATAAAGACTACGGCTTTCTCTTGCGTAGTGGAGGAGGCGCCCGCGCTTTCGCGATCATTAGCGGCAACCCCTCCTTCACGGCCTCGCCATGCCTCTCGTAGCGCGGCAGCGATGCCGGCTGGTCGATGCGGCAGTACCAACTGTTAGAGCAAGCGCGTCGCCGCTGTCCGTTTAGATCCACAAAAAATTAACCCAACGCGTCCATTCGGATGCGCGTCCACTTTTTGTTTGCGTGTCTATCATTTTCGGCCTCATTTTAAGTTTGATTTACATCGGCGCGAACGCGCGCAACGCGCGCCTACTCCCCTCCGTGGCCTGCAAGTTAGCGGTAAATCGATCACTTTTTTCCTCCATTTTCCCAAACCCTCTCGTTCGCTCCCGCCCCCGCTCCACCCCCACCGACGGCCTTGCCTCCCTCGCCTTATCCGCCGCCGCCGCCGCCGCAGCCAGAGACAAGCCCCGCGCCCCCGCAAGGCCGCCGTGGTGCCCAAGAAGATGAAGAAGGAGTTGACGCCCGAGGAGCGGGCCATGGAGTCGGCCAAGAGGAAGGGTCGGAGGCACGCACAGGATGCAAGTGGCAAGGCAACTGCCGCCGCCGCCATCGCCGTCGCCGCACAGCAGGAAGACACCAATGCTTGGGTGAAGGCGACAACGAGGGAGGCCTTGTTTTACCTAGGGGTAAACCCTAGCCAGCACAGGCTTGTCAACGCTGCCGTTGTCGTGGCCGCGGCCAGCACGGGCTCGTCAACATATCCTCAGATGATGCCGCTAGAGTCGTCGCGCATGTCTTCCATGCTGCCCATTCCCGGCTTCCACGTTTACCCGCAAGGCAGCCGCTTCTCCGGGGAATGCTCGCTAGAGGTGAGCATTGTGGCCCCTTCCACGCCCGCGCCGGTGACCATCGATCTCAACTCCATGCCAGTGGCAGGCGGATCATCGTCCGGAGGCAGGAGAAAACGCCACCGCGAGATGCGAGCCGACATGCTCACCGGCGCCCGCAATCTGTTTGACGGAATGCCGGCGGTCGTCGATGATGACACGGCCAATTGTTTCCTCGAGAACATGATCTTCGAAGGCGGTGCACCGACGGCTGGTGGTTACTCCGCGGCTGCATATGAACCCGATGAGACCCAAAGCCAGGACGACCAAGCGACCTTCACGCAAGCCACCAATGATCCACATGACGCCTTCTTGCAAGATCAGATCGGCCTAGACGGCTTCCCGCTCGACCATGAGTTCTCGAAGGACTACGACCTTGAGGAGGATGATGATGACATGGACATCGACGGGGAGCCTTTGTTTGAGGAGGAGCTCGCCAACCAAACTACTGTCGGGGCGAAGCTGAAGCGCAAGAGCAAGCGGACAAAGGCATACATGCTGGCCAAGGACAAGCTCCTTTGTGAGTGTTGGAGGAACATTGGGCAAGACCCGAAGGTCGACGCCGAACAAAAGTATTCAGCCTTATGGACTCGCGTTCATCATGAGTTCCATGAGCGCAAGAAGTTTCCCTCATACCAAATGCAAAGCAAGCGTTGATGGGTGTCACTTTTGAAGCGTTGGAGGATGATTCACCAAGAGTGCAACAAGTTTTGTATCACCTATGAGAGCATCAAGGCATGTCCTATGAACGGCCTGGGCATGCAAAACATGGTATGCATGCCTGTCATTCCCTTTTGGTGCCACACATTTTTCCCGTGGATTGCATGTCTGTTTTCCCATATATGCTTGCTTGTTTTGAATTGTAGGTGTTCCAAGCTTTGGAGGCATTCAAGGTTCAACACGACGACAAGGCCTTCCATCTCACCCATTGTTGGACTATCATCAACGGGAAGGAGAAGTTCAAGGCGCAATATGCCGCCCTCTTAGCGCGTGGGGGTAAAGAAGCCGTGGAGGACCATGGTGACGACGAGAAGGCCCAGTCACGGGGGAAGACCAACTCGAAGAAGGAGGATAAACGGGACACAACGTCGATCGCCTTGCTTGAAAAGGTGAAGGGCATGATCAGCAAGAAGGACTTGAGGGAGGAGAAGCGCCGGCAAGAAAAGTAAGAGAAAACGAACACGTTCATGGAAATCCAAAGGAGGAGGCTCGAGATGGACGCGGAGAGGCAAGCCAAGATGCTTGAGTTGGAGGAGGCGAAGCAAGCCAAAATGCTCGAGATCGAGGCCATGAATGCCAAGACCAAGGCGGAAAAAGTGGCCCTCACAAGCATGAAGACGGGCGTGGGGATCATGAAGGTTGATCTGAATACCGTGTCGCCGAGGAAGAGGATATGGTTCGAGAAGATGCAGGCTGAAGTGCTCAAGTTCGACCAACTGTGATCTGCGACGGAGATCACAGTCTCTTTTTTATATGCCGACAAGTGTCCTAGCATGACCACGGGACGACATGGCGTGGTTGAATTCCCGCCCCTTTTGGTGTGCTGGCATGTGTGTCGGACGCTGGCAAGTGTAAGAGCATGAACTACGTGGTGGTTTTCTGTAGGCTGGCAATGTATGACGGCTACTGGTATGGTGCGAGCATGAACTCTTGAGCGTTGGCATGATCTATGGTCGGGGGCCTTTTTAATCTAAATGTTCGGACATAAATGGGTCGCCAAAAATAAAAGCGAGCAGACGCGGAGCGGGCGGCCGACTCAAACGGACAAAAAGCAAACAAAGCGCGCATCCGTTTGGTATGGCCCGTTGGAGTTGCTCTTATGCGACGATGCTGACTCTTTCATCATGTTTGATTTAACGACACATCCAAGGTGTGCCCACACCACAAGCTAAGTTAGGACCATGAAAATAATCTAACACGGTTCTATATCAATCTGTGGCGGTATTTAGATGCATTTTCTTTCGCAAACTAAAGAAGTTTATAGAAGTCCGGACCGACCTCAAGCCCACATCTGACCGCCCTCACCTACCAACCCCCTCTCGTGTGCGCTTCCTGCCCGAGCCAGCTGTCCGCATTCATGCCGCTGTAGAGCGCACTGCTTCACATTAAAGGTGGTTTAGGATAGACGCGGCCTGTCACCGCCTCTACCATTGAAGTGACCCGTCAGCCGAGGGCGTCATCTGTTGCACGCCTAGATGAATACGCCTCCTTGCCGCATTCAAACACCTCCATTAAACCTGCGCGGAAGCCAAAAAAACCTACTCCAGCCACATGTCTGTTCATATGCGCACCGACATTAAACGCAACAACGGTTGAGCTCCTCCCGTACGCCCATTATTTAAACGAGGCCAAACATCGGGCGAGAATCACACCCCATCTCCTTCTTCACCATTTTTTTACTCTTCCGATGGTTTCTGAAGAGCAGTTCTCTGGCATAAAAGCCGATTGGGTGGCCTGCCGATCACGCCGGATAAGAACAGGAGCGAGGCAGGTCGCTGCTCCACCTCCCTTGCCTAGCCCGACAGAGTGGGTTGCTGAGCCCGCCGACTATGAGCGAGGCAGCCCGAAGGAGCCAGTTGCCGCTCCATTCCATCTCGACGAGGAGTGGCGAGTTGCTCCATGCCCGCACGGCGGGGAGCATGATGACAACCGCGCCTCCCGTGCCTGCAACCGTGCCATCCATCGTCATTGCCCGCGTAGCTGCACCATGTAGGGAAAGAAAGAAGTCGGTTGCACGGACATCGATGAGGTGGCGGCCCAGACGTGTGCGCTCGTCGCCATTATGAAGGAGAAGTAGAACACGGGAGTCTAGCGTTGCTTTGGTTCCAAGAGGACCTCCGCAATCGAGTCACCAGCGTCCACAGCCGGTGTCTCATCCTCGCTTGCCGTCCATCGTCATTCCTAGCCCCCCAAACAAGAACGGACCCGCACTTCACAGAAGCGCATGCAACCCTTCCATTTGGTCTGAAGCACCCTCTTTGCCACTCCCACGATCGGCATAACCAGAGATAGGGAATGGGGATGGAATATACCTCTTGAGCTCCCGACAGTCTGGTGAGCGAACCGCCAGACATGAGGAAGAGAAAAGGATCCGTCGCGGCCAGCTGTAGATTAGTGTACTGTATCCGTGTCCTAGGAGTGGAGCTCCGCTCTACCGTACGTGTACATAGTTTTACCTTTTTCTTAAATATGTTTAGAATGTAAACGTTTTCGTCCGGTTTGTATGAAATCCATGAACGCCTTCATGTTTATATGAAATATGGTTGTGTTTGCATGAATTTTGTCCGGTTGGTTTGAATTGTTATCAAAATGTATGCGACTAGCTTTGGTTGTCGTCCTTTCGCATCCATGTTCATGGACTGGTCTCTTCCTGTCCGCGGACAGACGCATGAGAAAATTTGTGGATTGCCATTGGAGATGCCCAAAATGTTGCGGTTGCATACGGGGACGTCTATTTTCTCCTTATCGTGAAGTTGGTGGGTCCCAATTGCAAGGGGTTCTACCAAGTAGTATTTTTTCTTATGTGATCTCAAATTTTATCGAGCAATATGAGCTTCACCATTATAACCAATAATCAACACATGGACACATAAAAACAAATCTTTTGTGCCCCCCCCCCTAAAAAAAATTAGTGAGGTTGTCAATCTTACTAGTCTGCTAGTTACAACAATGGTGAAAATATTGTATAAAGATTAATGAAAATGTATTTGTAAGAAAAATCAAAGAACGTGAATTAAAGATTGAAAACTTTTTTGAAGATGATAGACCAGGATCCATAGGTTCAGTGATGGTCTCTTTGAAAAGATAAGCAATTGTGTGATGAATAAATTATAGCTGGACAATGATTAAATTGTAATATTTATGTATACGAATCATTAGTTGTACAATAAGAATATGCACGTCCAGTTCAAATCTATACATCGTTATGAACTGCATCTATAGCTAACTGGATGACCCGTTGCGTCAATTGGCCCAAAGATCAACTCCAACCTGAAAACTAAGCGAATTATTTTGAAAAATAAAAAGGAATTAAGTGAGTTGTTTCAACAGTGTTTCTTGCGAATGGTCTGCAAATGATTACATTCATAATGTGTTTGTATCTGCCTTGTATACTTACCAACAACATATGACGGCGATTGTTTTTCATGTCCTTCTTTGCCCAGCCAGGACAATCTAACAACCTGTACACTATCATGCAGGTGTCTAAGGGGCTTTGCTCGCCAAATTTATTTGTGGAGTCTAGGGTATGGCTATGTCGTTTTCGGTTGCATTAGAAGATTTATTTCCTCAACCGCATCTTGGAAATGAACTGAACTACTTGAAGGAGCATTTGTATCTTCCTTGTATACTTACTAATGGCATCTTCAATATCGACCCTCCAACCCCTCGCAATCGTACGGGGCGTGTGGTCTGGACATGTTTTGCTATCCAATGCGGGGCTGTATAGGTCCGTCAACCGGTCTAGATGTGATTTTTCTTAAAAACTGTAAACAAACAGCGGGGGGCTTTGCATACGTACGAACTAATGCCACACTTGCACTATAATTTTTTTACACTTCCATGACATTATGGCCTGAAAGAAAACCTTTTCTGTCATGAATATGACACTTCCATGATAATAATCATGACAAAAACACGTATCATTATAGATGTGGTGGGCTCCTATTTCAGTGAAAAAATATTATGATAGAAAATGGGCTTTTTGTCTAGGGCAGTCCCGTGAAGTGATGGAGAGGAAAGTTTCGGGGATTTTACGGTTAGGGTCGGTAATCGTTGGGTGGTCGGGGACAAGTGGTCCAATGTGGTTTGCACGTTTCTCTTGTGCGTGTGTGTGTAAGAGGCGTTCGCTAGCTAACCGAACCCGATCTAGCGAGGCGTTCCCTTGCAGTAGCTACGTACCGAACACGAGTGATCGACCTTGTACTATGTACTAAGCCCAACCGCCCTTTGCTGCTAACTGCACCTAAGCGGCTGCTTCACTGCTAATTGAACCCGAGCGATCCCTTGGCTACAATTTATTACTGAACCTCATCGATGATTAATGCAAACCCCGTGCGAAACATGAGTTGAGCTAGCCGGTTGGTTGTTGCCTCTTGATGAATAATGCACGTTACTGCATCCATCGATCCCCTTGCGCGAGATACATGTAGTAGTAATAGTAGTGTAACAGTCTGAAACCGACGCTCCAGAAGATTCCACTTTATACTATTGTCTCCGTGTGATTTATTTGGTTGTCGCATTCATCTTCGCTTCATGAGCATCATCTACATAGCATCGGCACTCCATTGTCGTCATTTTCAAAACTTGCATACGTTGTTAGTTACCAGTTCTCTTTGTTTTTGTCGTTGTCCATTTCGTGCCCAACCACACACGCACACGCCCGCGGCACCATTAATATTTTGTTTTTAAAAGTGTGTATAAAACTTTCTCGGGTTGCATTGAGAGTTGGTGTGCAATATTAATATAGTGTAGGTAGGCAGCCTTCCAAATTTCATCGCAATCAGAGTCGATTAAGATACCCGAACCATTAAATATATAGCAGTACTATAGTCAGTCAATTTGTCGGATGTTTTCGGTTTATAAAACTTTTTCATAGGCCGCAAACCTCCCTCTCATCCCCACCAAGGCCATATACACAACCCACTAGACCCATATAGCCTATCCCTCTGTTCGTTATCATTGGATCGCGATCGGACGGATGAGGTCCAACCCACCATAGACCATTCCCTATATATAAACCCACCCTATGGAGAGAGCCTCACACTCTCTAGGGTTTTCCCTTGCTAATTTTGCAAACACCCCCTCTAAAATCTCCCCCCTAGTCACCCAAACCCTCCATATCCCGCTACCCTAGTCCCTTCAGATCTAGACCCTTCGATCTGGATCTAGGGACTCAAAAATCACCTAGAACCCCACCCAGGACAATGTCCGCGGCCAACCCGGACATGTCCGACCGAAAGCAGTGCCCGAGCTCCTCCTGTGCGCCGCCTGCAGCAATTAGAGCCATAAACAGAGCTCCGCGCTGCAACGCCTCGGGCCCCGCCGCCCGAGTGCCGCGTTGCGGGCCCCGACCTATGCCTTTGCGAGCCACCGCCGCCGCTGCATCGAGCTGCCGCTGCTTTCGTTGCCGGAGCACTCTTGTCACCGCTCCGGGGACCCGCCTCTGCCTCGCCGTCAGCCTCCTAGCATCGTCGCTAGCCAAATCCCACCACTGCTTCCGCCGCCCGGGACCTTGCCGAAGGACCCCGCAGCTGCCCTCGCGCCGTGCCCGTTGGCCGGCTCCGTCGCTTCATCAGGATCGAGCAGGAGGCTCGATCCGTCCGCTCCGCTCGCGCACCGCATGGGCCATGCGTGAGCCGGCCTAGATCCCCCAGCTCGCCTCCCCCGCAGCCAGACCGCAGTCTAGCCGCGCCTCTCCTCCGCCCCTGCAACGCCCGCCTGCCCAACCCGCTTTACCCGCTCCACCGGCTCCGGGTTTGGCTGAGGCGATGCCGCCCCCGCCATATAGATGGCAACTTGTCGATGGGGTCCCGCAAAGTCCTCGGAGTTTGCCGCCCGCGGCAAGCCTCCGAGCTGTCCCTCGTAGAGAGGGTGAATTGAATCCGTGTCGCCCATAGATGAATCATCGTCCGAGTTGACGGGGGTGATCTTCTGGACTACCGACTCGTCCTGTAGGCTGGCTCCCTGCGTAAAGCCGACGAAAACGTGGCGTCCCCTGTCCTAATGTGTGGTGGGGTGGGCGTACTAGGCCGACTCGACGATGTTGGTGAATGTGTCCGGCTCAGGTACAGGCGCCCCAAACATGCCGATGAAGACGTGGATCTTGCCGAAGGGGACCCTGTAACCAGATTCGACTGAATCAACTTCAGGCTCCCACTGCGAGTTGTCGATGTAGTATTTTCCACGGCGGCTCTTCGTCATGATGCCGACCGCATAACTTCCTGACCCTGGAAGGGCTCCCTTTGAGAACTCAACTCCACCGTGCGCTAGCCCCATGGTGGGCGCCAACTGTCATGGTTTTGTCATGGCAGATGTCCGCGTGAAAGGACTTAGTGAAGGAGCCATCGCACCTTGGTGGCGACTCAAAGGGGGTGAGCGGAAGCGAGACTCAGATTTACCCAGGTTTGGCCCCTCGTGTGGAGGTAAAAGCCTACGTCCTGCTTTGTGTATATTGATGATGGATTCGATTACAAGGAGGGCGTAACTCGCCTGACCTAGCTCTCGATGATTTCTAACTTGATGTATCTGCCATAGAGACTCGCCTTTATATACAGGTCGAGGTCCTAGGGTTTACAAAAGTCCTGGCCACGTTACAGATCGTGGTCTTCCATATCCATAAGTTGTCGTGTTTTCCAAGCCTGGAAACCTCCTTGGCGGCTTATCTTCTTCATCAATCCTGAACCGCCATACGGCTCATGGCCCCTGGCGGACTTCTAAAGAATATCTCTCAACACGCCTCAGTCCTGGGCCAAGGCTTACACTAACCATGTATGAGTCGCCGCTTTTCTGACCCGGCCCAATTAGGGTGGGTCACACCGCAGGTAATATCCCCAACACTTTCTCTTCTATCTTTTTCTCCACAAGACGAAACTTATATTACCACACGTAGGGCAAATGGAGGCTCTAGGGCCGCACAAGCGTAGGTGGCGCAACCTAGGCGGCGCCACGTGACCTTGTGGCTCTATGGTGGCCCCTCTCTAGTAGGTCTTTTCACGAGTATTTTTTATTTATTTTAGAAAAAATCTCCGCATTTTTTTGTACAATTCCAAGAACTTTTATTTCTGCACAAAAATAACACCAAGGTAATTCTATTGAAAACAACATTAGTCCGATTTAGTTTCATTCAAATCATGCAAACTAGAGTACAAAACAAGAGAAAAAGGGTTCAGAAAAGTAGATAGGTCTAGGATATATCAACTCCCCCAAGCATAACAGATTGCTTGTCCTGAAGCAATTCAGTTGATAAACTGAAAGTGATAAAGAAAAACTTTTACGAACTCTTTTGTTATTATTTCTATATATAAGCTTAGATAGTAGTCATGTTTTCAACAAAGGTCATGAGGTAAACATATCAATAATAACACTTAAAAGTCATATTTACTCATATCAATGACATAATCAACTAGCAAGCAATAATACTATATCTCAAATACCAACACATTGTCAAAACAATCATGCTATAATATGATAGAATTGTATCTCACTAGCCCTTTCTAAGAATGGAAAACATAAATTCAGAGCACCTCCAAAGTTCAAGCAGCAACTACACATTGTGATTTAGGGTAGAAGAGATCCATTCATGCTCATACTCAATATTGACTAGAATCAATGCATGTTACAACAAGAATGACAATAGCGCTCTCTATGTTGGTTCTCAAATGAGAAGGTGATGACTCAACAATAAAATAAGATAATATGAAAGTACATAACAAGAAAGTAAATAGAATGCTCCTTCATAGAGGGAATCAGAGATTCACAACTCCGCTAGAGCTCATAGTTTAAAACATAGATGAATATATTTTGGGTGGTGTGACTTTCTTGTCAACATCACGATAAATGGAGGTTCCCAAGCATTATTAAAAAAATTACTCCCCCTTTCCACCATACAAACACATTCCATGGCTAGCCGAATCCTCGGGGGCCCTCCAAACAATCAACTTTCTAGGGTTTTTTGTTGTTGTTAATTTATGTAATATGCAGGACCGGGCATCATTTTTACCAGCTTCTCATGTCCAGGGCGAGTGACTAAACTCCCTTTGTGAGAATAAGCCACTTAGCATCAAATATTGTGACCACACTGTCACTCCATGAGGTGTACAGGGACAAAAAGTGATGTTTATTTGAATGATTAGAGATGTGACAAGCAATTTACTTGGAACGATAGGGTAGTACAGTATATAGGTAGGTAGGGTGGACTCTTTTGGAATAATTTTGAGTTTCATAGATTTGGATGTACAAGCAGTATTTCTGCTTCGGACAAGCGAATACTAGCAAATAGATTGATAAGCAACCAACTAGAGAGTGACAACAATCATAATCATGCATTGGGAATATTTAGCATTCAATACAAGCATGAGGTGGATATAAACACTCTGAACATAAATATCATAAAGGCTACATTGGTTTTGAATAAACTACATGTGTGAACATGTGACAAATCAAGTCACTTGAATTCTTCAGAGGAGGATACCATCCTAACATACTACATCATAATCATTTTAATGCATGTTGACACACAAGATAGATCATTATCCAATTCTAGCTACTTAAGCATGGAAATAGAAAATATAATCTATTATGTCATCACAAATATGTTACTCATGATATGTTGAATCAAGGACTACGAGCTAAACATATTTAGAAAAACGAAACAAAAACAAGAATAGTGCATACCGTCTTTCCTTTCCCGCAACCACTTCATCAAATTATCGCCATTATTTCCTTTCACTTGCACAACCAAATAATGTGAAAATTATAATAGTACAAGGGTGTCGTGGATTAAGATGGAATCTGCAAACTTTTATGCGGAGGAGAATACAAGGAATAATTGCATCTTTATGAGATGAACAATAAATGTTATATGATCCATTTGATAGTTCTTACAAAGTCTTCTTCATATGACGACTCAAAGAAAGAAAAGAAATTTAGAGAAGCACACTAAAATATTTTTGTTTGTTTCTCTAAAGCAAGCAAATGAAAGAATAAAAATGAAAACAAGAAAAACTATCTACACAGGAGAACTCCCAACAAACAAAAGAACAATGAGAAATCTTTCTGGGTTTTCGTTATAATTCTACAAACTAATTAAACAAGAAATAATCCAAAAAAAGAGACAAATATTTTTGGGTTTTCAAAGTTTTTAAAACACACAACAACAACAACAACAACAACAACAACAACAACAACAACAACAACAACAACAACAAAAACAACAACAATAACAAAGCCTTTCGTCCCAAACAAGTAGAGGTAGTCTAAAGGTGAAACCCATAAGATCTCACGACCAATTCATGGTTCTGTTACATGGGTAGCAAGCTTCCACACACCCATGTCCATGGCTAGTTGTTTGGTGATACTCCAGTCCTTTAGATCTCTTTTTGCAGACTCCTCCCATGTAAAGTTTTGTCTGCCCTACATCTTTGGAAATTATCATCATGCTTTAGCCGCCCTCTATGCACTAGAGCTTCTGGACGCCTGTGCTGAATATGCCCAAACCATCGCAGATGATGTTGGACAAGCTTCTCTTCAATAGGCTCTACCCCAATTCTATCTCCTATATCATCATTTCGTACTCAATCCTTCCTTGTGTGGCTACACATCCATCTCAACATGCGTATATCCGACACACCTAACTATTGCACATGTCGCCTTTTAGTCGGCCAACACTAAGAGCCACACAACATTGCGGGTGGAACCATCATCCTATGGAACTTGACGTTCAACGTTTGTGTCACTCACTTGTCACAGAGAATGCCAGAAGCTTGGTGCCACTTCATCTATCCACATTTAAGTCGATGGTTCACATCTTCATCGATATCCCCATAGTTGTGTAGCATTGACCTCAAATATTGAAAGGTGTCTTTCTAAGGCACCACCTACCCATCAAGTTTAACTTCCTTCTCCTCCTTATGCTTAGTAGTACTGAAACCGCACTTCACGTACTTGTTTTTAGTTCTATTACGTCTAAAACCTTTTGATTCCATGGTTTGTCCACATAGGTGTAACTTCCCGTTGACCCTCGTCGGAATATCATTGACTAGCACCACATCGTCCGCAAACAACATATTCCATGGGATATCTCCTTGTATATGCCTTGTTACCTCATCCATCACTAAGGCAAAAAGATAAGAGCTCAAAACAGACCCCTAGTGTTGTCCTATTTTAATCGGGAAGTGATCAGTATTGCCATCACTTGTACGAACACTTGTCACAACATTGTCGTACATGCCCTTCATGAGGGTAATATACTTTGTTGGAACTTATGGTTTCAACAAGGCCAACCGCATGGAATTTTGTGTTATCTTATCATAGGACTTCTCCTAGTCAATGAACACCATATCTAGGTTTTTCTGTTGCTCCATGTATCTCTCCATAAGTTGTCCTACCAAGAAAATGTCTTCCATGGTAGACCTCCCATGCATGGAGCCAAACCGACTTTTGTTCATGCTTTTCATTGTTCTTAATCGGTGCTCAGTGACTCTCTCCCGTAGCTTCATTGTATGGATCATCAACTTAATTCCACGATAATTAGGACAACTCTACACCCCCTCGGTTCTTGAAGATTGGTACTAATATATCCCTTCCATTCTTGTGGCATCTTGTTTCCCGAAAAACGAGGTTGAAAAGCTTGGTTAGCCATACTATCGCTATGTCCCCGAGGCCTCTCCACCCTTAACGAGGATACAATCAGGGCCCATTGCCTTATCTCCTTTCATACTTTTTAAAGGCTCCCTCTGACTCCTCGATTGGCTGCACAAAATGCATGCTAGTATCATCACATGAGTCATCCATTTAAATGGTAGAGTTCTCACTCTCCCCATTGAACAACTTGTCAAAGTACCCCCACCATACATTTTTAATCTCCTCGTTCTTCACCACGAGCTGATCTACTCCGTCCTTGATACATTTGATTTGGTCAACATCCCTCATCTTCCTCTCTTTGATCTTGGCCATTTTATAGATGTCCCTTTCGCCTTCCTTCATGCCTAACCGTGGTAGAGGACCTCATACGCCTGACCCCTTGCTTCACCCACATCCCGCCTTGCGGTCTTCTTAGCCATCTTGTACTTCTCTATATTTTTTGCACTCCTATCCAGGTATAGGTGTCTAAAACAATCTTTCTTCTCCTTAATTGCCTTCTGGACATCATAGTTCCACCACCAGGTACCTTTAGCTTTCCTTCTACTTCCCTTAGCCACTCCAAATGTGTATCATGCCACCTTATGAATGCAAGTCACCATCTTTATCCACATTTTATCTACATCACCTCCTTCCTCCGAAGGGCCCTCCATATGTTGGGTAACGTAACATAAATTCAAATTTTTTCCTACACATATTCAGATCTTCCTATGGAGAGACCAGCAACGAGAGAGGGGTGAGTGCATCTTCATACCTTTGAAGATCGCTAAGCGGAAGCGTTACTAGAACGCGGTTGATGGAGTCGTACTCGTGGCAATTCAGATCGCGGTGTGATTCCGATCTAGTGCTGAACTACGACACTTCCGCGTTCAACACACGTGCACCCCGGTGACGTCTCCCGCACCTTGATCCAGCAAGGAGGATGGAGGGGTTGGGGAAGATCTCCAGCAGCACGACGGCGTGGTGTCGATGGAGAGACGAGGTCTCCCGGCAGGGCTTCGCCAAGCACCGGCACAGAGGAGGAGAAAGAAGAGCAGGGCTGCACCGAGGGAGAGGGAAAACTGTGTCTCCAAAAGCCCAAAAGTGCCCACTATATATAGGGGGAGGGAGGGGCTGTGCCCCCTTGAGGGTTTCCCTCTCCTGGGAGGGGCGGCAGCCCAAGATGGGGGGAGGTGCGGCGGCCAAGGGGGGAAGGAGGGGTGGCACACCCTTCTGGTGGGCCTTAGGCCCACCTCCGCTAGGGTTCCCCCCTCTCCCTTCTTCTTGCGCCATGGGTTGAGTGGGGGTGGGGGTGCACCAGCCCACCTAGGGGCTGGTTCCCTCCCGCACTTGGCCCATATAGCCTCTCGGGGTCGTTGCCCCCTTCTGGTGGACCCCCGGGGCCACCTCCGGTGGTCCCGGTACGTTACCGGTGACGCCCGAAACACTTCCGGTGTCCGAAACCATCCGTCCTATATATCAATCTTTACCTCCAGACCATTCCGGAGCTCCTCATGACGTTCGTGATCTCATCCGGGACTCCGAACAACTTTCGATAACCTCGTATAACAATTCCCTATAACCCTAGCGTCATCGAACCTTAAGTGTGTAGACCCTACGGGTTCGGGAGACAGGTAGACATGACCGAGACACCTCTCCGGCCAATAACCACCAGCGGGGTCTGGATACCCATGGTGGCTCCCACTTGCTCCATGATGATCTCATCGGATGAACCACAATGTCAAGGATTCAATCAATCCCGTATATAATTCCCTTTGTCTGTCGGTATAGAACTTGCCCGAGATTTGATCGTCGGTATACCTATACCTTGTTCAATCTCATTACGGGTAAGTCTCTTTACTCGTTCCGTAGCACGTCATCATGTGACTAACTCCTTAGTCACATTGAGCTCATGATGTTCTACCGAGTGGGCCCAGAGATACCTCTCTGTCACACGGAGTGACAAATCCTGATCTCGATTCGTACCAACCCAATAGACACTTTCAGAGGTACCCGTAGTGCACCTTTATAGTCACCGAGTTACGTTGTGACGTTTGATACACCCAAAGCACTCCTACGGTATCCGGGAGTTGCACAATCTCATGGTCGAAGGAAAAGACACTAGTCATTAGAAAAGCTTTAGCATACGAACAATACGATCTAGTGCTACGCTTAGGATTGGGTCTTGTACATAAAATCATTCTCCCAATGATGTGATCCTGTTATCAACGACATCTAATGCCCATGACCAGGAAACCATGATCATCTATTGACTAACAAGCTAGCCAACTAGAGGCTTGCTAGGGACACATTGTGATCTATTTATTCACACATGTATTACTGTTTCCTGTTAATACAATTTTAGCATGAACAATAGACGATTATCACGAACAAGGAAATATGATAATAACCATTTTATTATTGCCTCTAGGGCATATTTCCAACAGTCTCCCACTTGCACTAGAGTCAATAATCTAGTTACATTGTGATGTATCGAACACCCATAGCATTATGGTGTTGATCATGTTTTGCTCGTGGAAGAGGTTTAGTCAACGGGTCTGCAACATTCAGATCCGTGTGTACTTTACTAATCTCTATTACTCCACTCTGGACATGGTCCTTGATGGAGTTGTAGCGGCGTTTAATGTGCTTCGTCTTGCGGTGAAACCTGGGCTCCTTGGCTATGGCAATGGCCCAAGTGTTATCACAGAAGAGTGTCATTGGACCCGACGCGCTTGGAACCACTCCAAGGTCGGTGATGAGCTCCTTCATCCAAATTCCTTCATCAGCCGCTTCCGAAGCAGCTATGTACTCCGCTTCACATGTAGATGCTGCCACGACTTCTTGCTTGCTGCTGCACCAGCTCACTGCCCCACCATTCAAAACATATACGTATCCGGTCTGTGACTTAGAGTCTTCCGGATCTGTGTCGAAGCTAGCATCGACGTAACCCTTTATGATGAGCTCTTCGTCACCTCCATAAACGAGAAACATTTCCTTAGTCCTTTTCAGGTACTTAATGATATTCTTGACCACTGTCCAGTGTTCCATACCGGGATCACTTTGGTACCTCGCTACCAAACTTATGGAAAGGTTTATATCAGGTCTGGTACACAGCATGGCATACATAAGAGAGCCTACGGCTGAAGCATAGGGGACATAACTCATCTTCTCTCTATCTGCTGCCATGGTCGGCGACTGAGTCTTACTCAATCTTATACCTTGCAAAACTGGTAAGAACCCTTTCTTTGAGTTTTCCATATTGAACTTCTTCAATATCTTGTCAAGGTATGTACTTTGCGAAAGACCTATGAGGCGTCTCGATCTATCTCTATAGATCTTGATGCCTAATATGTATGCAGCTTCTCCAAGGTCCTTCATTGAAAAACTCTTGTTCAAATAGGCCTTTATGCTCTCCAACATCTCTATATTATTCCCCATCAATAATATGTCATCCACATATAGTATGAGGAAAGCTACAGAGCTCCCACTCACTTTCTTGTATAGACAGGCTTCTCCGTAAACCTGTATGAACCCAAACACTTTAATCACCTCATTAAAGCGAATGTTCCAACTCTGAGATGCTTGCACCAGCCCATAGATGGAGCGCTGGAGCTTGCACACTTTGTTAGCACCCTTAGGGTCGACAAAACCTTCTGGTTGCATCATATACAACTCTTCCTTAAGGTTCACGTTAAGGAACACTGTTTTGACATCCATTTGCCAAATTTCATAATCATAAAAGGCGGCAATTGCTAACATGATTCAGACTGATTTTAGCTTCGCTACGGGAGAGAAAGTCTCTTCGTAGTCAAATTCCTTGAATTTGTCGAAAACCCTTTGCGACAAGTCGAGCTTTATAAACGGTCACATTACCGTTTGCATCAATCTTCTTCTTGAAGATCCATTTATTTTCTATGGCTCGCCGGTCATCGGGCAAGTCCACCAAAGTCCATACTTTGTTCTCATACATGGATCCTATGTCGGATTTCATAGCTTCAAGCCATTTGTTGGAATCCGGGCCCGCCATCGCTTCTTCATAGTTCGAAGGTTCACCGTTGTCTAACAACATAATTTCCATTACAGGGTTGTCGTACCACTCTGGTGTGGAGCGTACCCTTGTGGACCTTCGAGGTTCAGTAGTAACTTGATCCGAAGCTTCATGATCATTATCATTAACTTCCTCTTCAGTTGGTGTAGGCGCCACAGGAACAACTTCCCGCGCTGCGCTACTATCCTGTTCGAGAGGGGGTGTAATTACCTCATCAAGTTCTACCTTCCTCCCACTTACTTCTTTCGAGAGAAACTCTTTCTCTAGAAAGGATCCATTCTTGGCAACAAAGGTTTTACCTTCGGATCTAAGATAGAAGGTATACCCAATAGTTTCCTTATGGTATCCTATGAATACGCATTTCTCCGCTTTGGGTTCGAGCTTTTCTGGTTGAAGTTTCTTCACATAAGCATCGCAGCCCCAAACTTTAAGAAACGACAACTTAGGTTTCTTGCCAAGCCATAGTTCATACGATGTCGTCTCAACGGATTTAGACGGTGCCCTATTTAAAGTGAATGTTGCAGTTTCTAATGCGTATCCCCAAAATGATAGCGGTAAGTCGGTAAGAGACATCATAGATCGTACCATATCTAATAAAGTGCGATTACGACGTTCAGACACTCCATTGCGTTGCGGTGTGCGAGGCGGCGTCAGTTGTGAAACGATTCCACACTTCCTTAGGTGTGTGCCAAACTCGTGACTCAAATATTCTCCTCCACAATCAGATCGTAGAAACTTAATTTTTCTGTCACGTTGATTCTCGACCTCACTCTGAAATTCCTTGAACTTTTCAAATGTCTCAGATTTGTGTTTCATCAAGTAGATATACCCATACCTACTCAAATCATCGGTGAGAGTGAGAACGTAACGATAGCCACCGCGAGCTTCAATGTTCATTGGACCACACACATCAGTATGTATTATTTCCAATAAGTCGTTTGCTCTCTCCATTATTTCTGAGAATGGAGTCTTAGTCATCTTGCCCATGTGGCACCGCGCGCATGTGTCAAATGATTCAAAGTCAAGAGACTCTAATAGTCCATCAGTATGGAGCTTCTTCATGCGCTTAACGCCGATATGACCAAGGCAGCAGTGCCACAAGTTTGTGGGACTATCATTATCAACTTTACATCTTTTGGTACTCACACTATGAATATGCGTAACATCACGATCGAGATTCATCAGGAATAAACCATTCACCAGCAGAGCATGACCATAAAACATATCACTCATATAAATAGAACAACCATTATTGTCTGACTTAAATGAGTAGCCGTCTCGCATTAAGCAAGACCCTGATACAATATTCATGCTCAAAGCTGGTACTAAATAACAATTATTAAGGTTTAAAACTAATCCTGACAGTAGATGTAGAGGTAGCGTGCCGACGGCGATCACATCGACCTTGGAGCCATTCCCGACGCGCATCGTCACCTCGTCCTTGGCCAATCTCCGCTTATTCCGCAGTTCCTGCTTTGAGTTGCAAATGTGAGAAACAACACCGGTATCAAATACCCAGGAGCTACTACGAGCGCTGGTAAGGTACACATCAGTAACATGTATATCACATATACCTTTAACGTTGCCGGCCTTCTTGTCCGCTAAGTATTTGGGGCAGTTCCGTTTCCAGTGACCCTTTCCCTTGCAATAGAAGCACTCAGTCTTAGGCTTGGGTCCATTCTTTTTCTTCTTCCCGGCATCTGGCTTACAGGGCGCGGCAACGGCTTTGCCGTCTTTATTGAAGTTCTTCTTACCCTTGCCCTTCTTGAAACTAGTGGTCTTGTTGACCATCAACACTTGATGCTCTTTCTTGATTTCTACTTCTGTAGACTTGAGCATCGAGTACAACTCGGGAATGGTCTTCTCCATCCCTTGCATGTTGTAGTTCAGCACAAAACCTTTGTAGCTTGGTGGGAGAGACTGGAGGATTCTGTCAATTATAGCATCATCCGGAAGTTCGACTCCAAGTGAAGTCAGACGACCGTGTAACCCAGACATTTTGAGTATGTGCTCACTGACAGAACTGTTCTCCTCCATCTTACAGCTAAAGAACTTGTCGGAGACTTCATATCTCTCGACACGGGCATGAGCTTGAAAAACTAGCTTCAGGTCTTGGAACATCTCATATGCACCGTGTTGCTCAAAACGCCTTTGGAGCCCCGTTTCTAAACTGTATAACATGCCACACCTAACCAGAGAGTAGTCATCACTCCGCGTTTGCCAGACGTTCAAAATGTCCTGGGCTGCTGCGGGAGCGGGAGGGTCACCTAGCGGCGCATCAAGGACATAAGCCTTTTTAGCTGCTTCAAGGATGAGCTTCAAGTTGCGAACCCAGTCCGCATAGTTGCTACCATCATCTTTCAGCTTGTTTTTCTCTAGGAATGCGTTGAAATTGAGGTTGACGTTGGCCATCTACAATATTTATAAAGACAACTTTTAGACTAAGTTCATGACAATTAAGTTCATTTAATCATATTAAGTATGAACTCCCACTTAAATCGACATCTCTCTAGTCATCTAAGTGATACATGATCCATGTTGACTAACCCGTGTCCGATCATCACGTGAGACGGACTAGTCACCATGGTGAGCAACTTCATGCTGATCGTATTCAACCATACGACTCATGTTCGACCTTTCGGTCTCTTGTATTCGAGGTCATGTCTGTACATGCTAAGCTCGTCGAGTCAACCTAGGTATTTCACGTGTGTAAATCTGGCTGACACCCGTTGTATGCGAACGTTAGAATCTATCACACCCGATCATCACGTGGTGCTTCGAGACAACGATCCTTCGCAACAGTGCACACTTAGGGGAATACGTTCTCGAGATTTTAAGAGGGATCATCTTATTATGCTACCGTCGTTGTAAGCAATAATATGAAAAACATGATAAACATCACAATGCAATCATATAGTGACATGATATGGACATTATCATCTTTGCTCTTTCGATCTCCATCTTCAGGCATCGCATGATCATCATCGTCACCGGTGTGACACCATGATCTCCATCATCGTGTCTCCGTGAAGTCGTCATGCCAGCTACTACTATCACTACTACTGTGGCTAACCGTTAGCAATGAAGTAAAAGTAGTAAGCACATGGCGTTGCATCTCATACAATAAATTAAGACAACTCCTATGGCTCCTGCCGGTTGTCATACTCATCGACATGCAAGTCGTGAAACCTATTACAATAACCTGATCATCTCATACATCGTACATGCACATCACAACTTTGGCCATATCACATCACATGTCAAACCCTGCAAAAACAAGTTAGACGTCCTCTAATTGTTGTTGCAAGTTTTACGTGGCTGATTTGGGTTTCTAGCAAGAAAACTTTCTTACCTACGTGACAACCACAACGATGATATGCCAAAGCTATTTACCCTTCATAAGGAACCTTTTCATAAAATCCAATCTGACTAAAGTAGGAGAGACAGACACCCGCTCGCCACCTTTATGCACGGTGTGCATGTTTGTCGGTGGAACCAGTCACACGTAAGCGTACGTGTAAGGTCGGTCCGGGCCGCTTCATCCCACAATACCGCCGGAAAATAATAAGACTAGTAGCGGCAAGCAATTGACAAATCATCGCCCACAACCTTTTGTGTTCTAATCGTGCATAGAATCTACGCATAGAAAACCTGGCTCGGATGCCACTGTTGGGTAACGTATCATAAATTCAAAAATTTTCCTACGCATATTCAGATCTTCCTATGGAGAGACCAGCAACGAGAGAGGTGAGTGCATCTTCATACCTTTGAAGATCGCTAAGAGGAAGCATTAATAGAACGCGGTTGATGGAGTCGTACTCGCGGCGATTCAGATCACGGTGTGATTCCGATCTAGTGCCGAACTACGGCACCTCCGCGTTCAACACACGTGCAGCCCGGTGACGTCTCCCACACCTTGATCCAGCAAGGAGGAGGAAGAGGTTGGGGAAGATCTCCAGCACCACGACGGCATGGTGTCGATGGAGAGACGAGGTCTCCTAACAGGGCTTCGCCAAGCACCGGCAGAGAGGAGGAGAAAGAAGAGCAGGGCTGCGCCGAGGGAGAGGGAAAACTGTGTCTCCAAAATCCCGAAAGTGCCCACTATATATAGGGGGAGGGAGGGGCTGCGCCCCCTTGAGGGTTTCCCTCTCCTGGGAGGGGCGACAGCCCGAGATGGGGGGAGGTGCGGCGGCCAAGGGGGGAAGGAGGGGTGGCGCACCCTTTTGGTGGGCCTTCGGCCCACCTGCGCTATGGTTCCCCCCTCTCCCTTCTTCTTGCGCCATGGGCTGAGTGGGGGGCGCACCAGCCCACCTAGGGGCTGGTTCCCTCCCGCACTTGGCCCATCTAGCCTCCCGGGGCCACCTCCGGTGGTCCCGGTGGTCCCGGTGACGCCCGAAACACTTGCGGTGTCCGTAACCATCCGTCCTATATATCAATCTTTCCCTCCGGACCATTCCGGAGCTCCTCGTGACGTCCAGGATCTCATCCGGGACTCCGACCAACTTTTGATAAACTCGTATAACAATTCCCTATAACCCTAGCATCATAGAACCTTAAGTGTGTAGACCCTACGGGTTTGGGAGACACGTAGACATGACCGAGACACCTCTCCGGCCAATAACCATCAGCGGGGTCTGGATACCCATGGTGGCTCCCACTTGCTCCACGATGATCTCATCGGATGAACCACGATGTCAAGGATTCAATCAATCCCGTATACAATTCCCTTTGTCTGTCGGTATAGAACTTGCCCGAGATTTGATCGTCGGTATACCTATACCTTGTTCAATCTCATTACCGGTAAGTCTCTTTACTCGTTCCGTAGCACGTCATCGTGTGCCTAACTCCTTAGTCACATTGAGCTCATGATGATGTTCTACCGAGTGGGCCTAGATATACCTCTCCGTCACACGGAGTGATAAATCCCGATCTCGATTCGTACGAACCCAACAGACACTTTCAGAGGTACCCGTAGTGCACCTTTATAGTCACCCAGTTACGTTGTGACGTTTGATACACCTAAAACACTCCTACGGTATCCGGGAGTTGCACAATCTCACGGTCGATGGAAAAGACACTTGTCATTAGAAAATCTTTAGCGTACGAACAATACGATCTAGTGCTACACTTAGGATTGCGTCTTGTCCATCACATCGTTCTCCCAATGATGTGATCCCGTTATCAACGACATCTAATGCCCATGACCAGGAAACCATGATCATCTATTGACTAACGAGCTAGCCAACTAGAGGCTTGCTAGGGACACATTGTGATCTATTTATTCACACATGTATTACTGTTTCGTGTTAATACAATTATAGCATGAACAATAGACGATTATCATGAACAAGGAAATATGATAATAACCATTTTATTATTGCCCCTAGGGCATATTTCCAACACCATAATGACCCTTACCTTGAACGCCTGAGCTATCTCCACCTTGAGCTTCCACAACTTTGTTCTACCGAATTTGGCACACTTATCCCACTAGACACGAATCCGAAAGAGAAAGTTAGTAATGAAAAGTTTGTGTTGAGGGATAACACTCTCTCCAGGTATCACCTTACAATCTAGGCATGCACACATGTCTTGTCTTCTCGAGAGGATAAACTCAATCCGGCTAGAGTGTTGACCACTACTAAAAGAAACTAGTTGTGATTATCTCTTCTTAAAGACGGTGTGATGTGGAGCATCCTAAGGACATCACCATGTCAAGACCACTTTCCCAAGTGACACGTGCGACGTCTACTGCATGTATATAAAGGTGAATAATCTCATTTACATGTGTCTACTTGTGCCCTTCGAGGATGGTATACTACGTGACGCCTCTCTCGTGTGCATGCATTGGTGTGAGCGGAGCTACACATTTGTCGAGGAGGAGTCCAAGCTAAATAGTATGAGTCCACCATCTACATGGGAAGCTTGGGAGCAGAGATGGAAGAAGATGAAGATGTGAAAGTCTACAGTGGCCAGACGACTGGAAACCACCGGACGTCCGACACTCTATAACGGTTGGACTATCGGCGTCCGCTGGACGTGTGACACACTATAGCGATGCCTATAAACTACCGGAAATTTGTCGACACCTATCCACAGCCAAAATTTTGGAAGTACGGTGTCCATCGGACGTTTGGTCCCTCATGAGACACCGGACAACCGGTAACCACCGAATGTCTGGTACTTGCTGTGCGCATCCACTCGAGTTTTGACCCATGTATCCTCTCCCTAGACTATAGATACCCTTTCACTTAGACAAATTAGGGTTAGCAAAGTAATAGATCATTTCTAGTTTAGCTTTGCTCCTTCCACTACCTGTCCCATGGAGATCAAGGCCTCCATGTGAGAAGATCCCATAGTGGATGTCAATGCCCCTTTCGTGGGAAGATCCATGTTGGATTCAAGACCTCATCTCCCTATGGGATTTGGGATGAAATTTACCATGTATCTTTCATTCCTTTTGTTGTTCTTGTACCTTTGTGCATCTCGTGTGGATGTTTGTCTAGTGGATGTGTGATTGAACTTGTTCTTGAGGGTTCCTCTCATGATTTCTCCCAGCTCTTCTAAGTGTTTTTCGTTTTCTTCGTGGAAGCCCCTCCAATTCCGGGAGGATCAACATCTAATGATTCCACCCTACATCATCTTTGATCAGAGCTTAGGTTCTCACGAATTTGGAGTTCCTCCCCTTAGTTTTCTAGCCTAATGTTCTTTGTTTTTATCCCAATTTGAAAATTCCGACCAAAAATAGCCATACCTTTTTTTTGCAATTTGGGTGTTCTTGAGAGATTTTGTTGTGTTTGATTAACAATTTTGTTGTTTGGAAAGTGGATCTTGGCAGTCCTCACCTCCCCACCACTAAATCTATCCCAATTGTTTTCTTTTCCCCATCAATTTTGACCTCAAAATCGAAAATTCCGCCCAAAAGCGTGCCCCAGATCTGAAATCCCTAGTTGACCCAGACCCACAGGATGCCTGACCTTTTTTCGAACGTCCGGACCCTCGAAGCACCAGATGTCTGGTCTTTACCGGAAATCCCACCCCCTAACTAGAACAAAATTCTCGGATGTTCTTCCATTTTCGTACGTTTGGTAACCCAGAAACTGAATTCGGCGGATTCTTGTCTCCGCGCTATCTAATTCATTCGGACTCGGAATTTTGTGTTCTTTACCTTATTTTGTAGCTATGTACATCCACCATCCACAACAAATACTAGCACGACCATAGTGATACACATACTTGTGCATCATAGTGATACGCTTATTTCACATAGCTACTTTTAGCATGCAAATATCTTTCTATATACATTATGCCATAAGTCTCTGTGGTGCATATCTCACATACTTGCCTCATATCTTGGTTCGAGCATCAAGCGTAGCGGCAAAGGAAACTTACGGAAAAAAGAGAAAAAATTAAGCAAAAGAGAAGATAGAAAAGAGCTTGTAAGCAATAGAAATAACATTGAGCCATTTTGCATAGTACATACTCTTGGAGCATACATACATAGCATAATTGGGATTGAATACGACACATTTACTTTCATAGGCTAGTGCACAAGAACTTATCTAGCACATTTGAGAAATTGGGCTATTATCTCTCTAGTATCCGTGCAACACGAGCTTTTCCATGCTAATTGCTACTTGTAAACTGTGTTGGGTTTTCCCCAAGAGGAGGGGTGAAGCATTATATCAGAGATAAGTATTTTTCTCAATGAGAACCGAAGTTATTGAGCCAATAGGGGAATCAAGCAAACTCTCATCATCAACAACTACACACACAATGCGGGCAAGAGGGTTGTCAAGCCCCTTGAACTTGTTACTTGCAAGGACTAATTCTGATATATAAATAATATAAAAGGAAAAAGTAAGTAAATAAAAGTAAAAGTTCAGCAAGGTAATTTTGTTTTATGGCAACACGATTAGGTACACCCGGGCGGCATATTATTTGCTAGAGGCTTCTATCTCGAACATAGCACACGGTGGGTAAACAAATTACTATTGGGCAATTGACATAATAGCGCATAGTTATGCCGTATTATTCATGGAAATGATTATGTGTATATAGGAATCATGTCTATAAACAAGTATACCGACTCCTGCCTACATCTAATACTATTAATCCACTTAGAGAGAGCTTCTATGCTTGGCTCTCTAGGTATTAAGTTCATGATAAATAGAGTAATGCTTGTAGCAAGATGACATGATGTCGACAAAGTAAGACAAGCAATATGTTCACACCCCTTCATTCTATCCTTAGTGGCAGCAATACAGATATGTGTCTTGTCAGTTTCTATCACTTGGATATAGAGCACCACAAGATTTAACCCACTACAATGCACCACTCCCACTGAAGATAATTCAATCTACTTGGCCAAACTAAACGAATAGATCAGAGAGAAATATAAATCTATAATAATCACACATAATAGAATTCAGAGGATACTCAATTACTTTCAGTGAATAATCTTATCATAAATCCGCAATTCGTTGGATCCCAACAAACACATCGCAAACGAGGATTACATCGAATATATCACTGCGTGAATCGCGTCAAACGTTGTATTGAAGATCACATAGAGACAAGAAGCCATCTAGGTACTAGCTATGGACTTGTAGGTTTGTGGTGGACTACTCGCACATCATCATGGAGGCACCAAGGTTGATGTAGATGGCCTCCGTGATCGATTCCCCCTCCGACAGGGTACTTCAAAAGGTCTCCAGATGGGATCACGATGAAACAGAGACTTGCGATGGTGGACAAAGTGTTTCGAGTGTCTCTTTGATGTTTACAAAATATTTCATAATTTATAGAGGTGCAATTAGGTCACGAGCACCAACGAGGGGGCCACATGCCCAGGGGGCGCACCCTACCCCCTACGGTGCATCCCACAGGCTTGCCGCCTCCTCGTGCAGCGTCGGGCCAGCTCCCCGAAGATTCATGGGTCTACAATCTTCCATAAAAAATCACCAAAAAAGTTCATTGTGTTTGGACTCTCTTTGGTACTGATCTTTTGCAAAAGTCAAAAACATGCAAAAAGCAGGAACTGGCACTAGGCACTAGGTTGATATGTTAGTTCCCCAAAATGATATAAAATAGCATATTATTACATATAAAGTATCCAAGATTAATAATATAATCCCACTTATCTACCTGTGTATGTGTTCCTAGTGCCACCATAGTTATTGATCTATTTGCTTTGTGTTGCAATTTTGTGAATCTTACTCAAAATTTTCTATATCTTAACTAACATTTTCTTGATTTTTTGGCCACTTGTCCTAACCAAGACACCCAATAAGCTTTACTTTGTAGGCGTGAGTGAACAAGTCCGATACGAGTTCCACTATTCTCTCAATTCACATTGAGTGACACGGGATATACCCTCAACTTTGAGAAAAGGTATCTTGGTATCATTTATCTCATTTCCTACTAACCTTTGCTCGAGTCTTATGATGCCTAGGCAACACACATCATCTCCAATCTCCGACAACAACGGCAACACAAAAAACTAGATCAACAAAAGTCACGTCTCCATACTACAACGAGAAATGCAAGCTAAATGGTGTGACCATGTTGAGCGACTCGCCACCGACATCTTACACTCCAAAGCTTGAGGAAGAGTCTACATCGACAACAAGTTGGACACACACATGGATCACTTTCGACATGTGTTGGTGAACTACAAGTCTTCTTCCCCATCGTCATCTTCATGGCGGATACGCTCAAGTCGTACATCTTCAGAGCACGCATCTGATGCAATCACAAGTTGGCCACACCCTCAACTTTGAGATAGTGGGCATGACCCACACCATCTCGAAGGGCAAGCCACCTCAAAGAATCAAGTGCACGATGACAAAGGATGCCCACGACTACAATGTCAATCACGACAAAGAAAACATCAAAATGAAGACACTCGAGCAGAGGACATCTACAAGAGAAGTCCATGCGAGGAGATCCAACACGGAGAAGATTTGACGCCAACATGAGGCACCCAACTACAAGTATGGGTGACACTTCCATGTTCAGAAGCACCTGAAGGAAGATGTCCAAGCACGAGAAGTTCCCATCGGCCATGGATGCGCGTGAAGACGTGCCAGATCCATGCCCTCATACAAGGAGACATTGACAAGATGGTTGAGCATGGGATTTTCCCTTCGACCAAACCGGTGAGCACGACCCTCTTCAATGAAATGAATACGACACCCATATGGGACTCATACTCAAAGTCGAGCACCAAGGCAGAGCTTGGGATTTTCCCTTCGGTCTTGGAGGAGAGTGATGATTTTCCACATCCTTCGGCATTCATCTTTAGAGGCGTTATGGATCAGAAGTTGACCATGGTACTATAGCTTCAACCAAGGCGACGAAAGGAGTTGAGCATGGAGACGTTTGCACCTACATCTCTTCGACACCCACATATGATGAGATACCCCTATTTTTATGTGAGGAGAGCCACTACCATATGAGTGAGATGAGTGCCTCCACCATATGTGACATTGAGTGCATTTCCTGTGAGAGGATGAGTGTCGGTGTGAAAATCCGTAGACCTTGGGATAGGGGGTCCCGAGCTGTGGATCTCGTGTAGATGGTAACAGCAACAGGGGAGACAATGTTTACCAGGTTCGGGCCCTCTTGATGGAGGTAAAACCCTACACCCTGTTCTTGTTTATATTGATGATGAAGTATCAAGTACAATCTTGATCTACCTCGACATCATAAGTTGTCTTCTAACCCTAAGACTAGGTGGATGATTTGTGTTGATGTGCCCCCTTCTATGTGTTAAACCCCATGGCTTATACAGACGACAAGTAGGGTACCTAGGGTTACAAGTTCGGTATCTTTGGTGTGGAGGCGGCAAGAGAAGTCTTGGAGTATACACCAAGCCTTCGGCAGATGCAGTCCTAGTATCCCCCTATCATAGATCTTCCGAGGTCCACCTTGAGAATGAGGAGGACCCATCGGCCCAATCCGAGGGGCCTGGGCCCACTATGTTGGTACCCCCTAGTCGATGACACTATCAGTAGCCCCCGAACCGGTAAGCTTTGCCGAGGATGATTCCCTTGACAAAGATAACTTTGGTTCCGTAGTCCTTGGCTTTACAGACAATTTCCTCTTCGCAACTTCACGTATCCTGAACCATTCAAAAGAAATGGTGTCTTATAAACAAGATCAAGTCGAAATCATACTTTACCCGAAGGGGCGAGATAACTTAGCCTCGAAGGCCGAGCACGAAGGTGTGAATAATATTGCCTAGCCTAACGAATTTATTGAAGCGACGCACCCCACGATGGGTCGAGCAGTTACTGCCTAACTCAAATCGCGGCTCGAGGCAACCTTTTGACTGACACGTTTCATTGAAATGGGGATCATGCCTGTTTTATTAGGGATATCATCAAGATTTTGTTTCCCCTATACGCACAACGACATCTTTTGCGGGAGAGGCATTTATTGATGCAGCTAGGGGAACTATTGGCCTTTCAACAACCTATAATAGTGAAAAGAGAACAACACAAATAACCCACTCTCTCATTCCCCCCGCCCGCTGCTTCTTCTACCTCCAATACCCATATCCAATCTTGTTTTGAACAAGTCCAAACTCTACCATCCAGCCATGCACTCGTGCAGCGACGTGCTATGAAAATGGTTTTTAACCCCATTCTGCGACGCAGTTTTAAACCATCGCCTTGCATGTGTGGGCGATAGGGGGGTCCATCCAACACGACAAGGAAAAGCCATCGAAGCTGGTGACCAACGAATGCAAACGTTTGACAAAACTAAGTGTATGTGATGTACGCATCTATCACAAATGCGAGTCATCGGTCAACCTTTTGAGATATGCCATACTTCACATAAGACTGATCTTTGCTACTCGTATGCGATCGCATTACCATCGCACGCGCTACTCTGTGGCGCACTTTTTATGATGTGCACTGAATCACAAACAGTTCATGATTATAAATCATGTAGGATAACAGGACTATCACACACATTTAGTTCCGCTATGACCATTTGTGATAGGATATAAGAGTGCATACGTTTATCATTATAAAACCGTATGCGAATGTTGAATCTATCCCACACGCAATTCTTTTTATAAACGTTTGTGATTTACAAAATGTCCCAAATGTGTGATCCATACTTCCCAAAGGTGTCATCCAGACTACATGTCTCGGATGAAGGCCTATCGCACATGTTGTTCTTTGGCCAACGTTTACGATGGGCAGGACATCATAAATTGTTCACGATACCAAATCGTATGTGATAAGGAGACTATAAAAATGCTTGATGATAAGTAACTATGTGCCCTGGTGTTTTAAATCTCACACGTTATTTTTTGGCTGACCGTGTGCGAGCAGAGATTCATCGCACATGCGACGAGTGGAGAAACGTGTGTGATCTTAAAGTTGATTGCAAATGTTTTGCTTTCTCAAATTGTGTGCATTGTAATGGCCTACAGAGCATAATTTACCCCTAATTTAATACTTGCGTTCATAATTCACACAATTTAAATTTGAAAGTAGGAAATCATGTATTTCATATTGAATCATGTTTAAATATTAGTTGAAGAACGAATGCATAATTTGATTCACATGTACATATAATCAAGAATTACAAAAGCATCATTTCACAAAAAAAGGAAAACTACACAAGGGACACATAAAGAATGATGGAACCATGGTTGTATTAAAGAAAGTAAAGATAGATCCGAAAGACATTCTCATTGTTGGACAAGGTGAAGCAGAATGCCCATATTGTGCCCTCCTCCATGCCTAACGCACGAACGACTCTAGGCCAGCCCCTAGTGATGGCTGCCCGCCCATCCTTCACTGTCTTCATTACGACTTCTCGATACCCATTCTAGTTTGGATGATATACTTTAACCTTCATTGCATGTCCAACAATCATGTACTTTTTGATGTAATCTTGAGTAAACTGCTTTGGGAACCACTGTAAAAGAAAAAGATTCAGACATTATTGAGTGACAACTCATTATTGGCAGTACGAATAGAAGGCTAGGGAGTACGTAGTTACCATCCTACAACTCACTGTTCTGTTCGATAGAGCATAAACAAATAGACTAATTGGCATCGTTTGTCTCTTTTTCCTAACAATCCTTATCGGTTTCCTCACTTGATACTGGTTCATGAATATTTGATACGTATCCAACGTATCTATAATTTTTGATTGTTCCATGATGATATATTATCATTCTAGAATACTTATTGGGTATTTATTTACCAATTTATATATTTTGCGCACTAACCTATTAACCCAGTGCCCAGTGCGAGTTGTCGTTTTCTGCGTGTTCGTCACTTTTCAGGTTTTCCATACTAAACAAAGACCAATTGCCCTCAAACTTTCTCGTGATTTTTTCTGGAACAACAGAAGACCGTGGAGTATCGAAAGAAGGCTCGAGGGCACACGAGGGGACTAAAAGCCAATAGGGCACGACTGGGGGGGGGCACTCTAATGGCTTGTGCCTCCCTCGTGTCCCTATCGATTCTGTTCTGTGGCTTATAAATTCTCATCTACCCTAAAAACATCATGGGGGTGTCCCTAACACCTTTTATGTTGTTGCAAGTCTCGGTTCCGATGGGAGGCCATGTGGAGCTCCGTTCCGACACCCAGCCAGAGGGGGATCGATCATGGAGGGCCTCTTCATCAATCTTTCTGTTCTCACGATGATGCGTGAGTAGTTCACCACAGACCTATGGGTCCATAGCCAGTACCTAGATGGCAATCTCTCTCTCTCTCTGATCTTCAATGCAATGATCATCGTATCTTCGCTTTGATCCACATGATGTAATTCCTTTTGTGCGGTGCGTTTGTTGGGATCCGATGAATTGTGAGATTATGTTCAAATTATTCATGATAAATATTTGAATCTCCTCTAAATACTTATATGATTGTTATGTGCATGATTATGATAGCTTCATAATTCTCTCCGATCTATTGAACTAGTTTAGCCAACTAGATCGATATTTCTTCGGTGAGAGAGGTGCGTCGTTGTAGGTTCAACCTGGCGAATTTCTATATCCCAGTGACAAAATGGGACAAGATGCATCTTTGTGTTGCTGCTACTAAGGATAAAATGGTAGGGTTTTTTCATATTGCTTGAGCTTGTCTACATCATGTCATTGTTCTCCATGCATTAACCAGTTTTACTTAATACTCTAGATGCATGCTGGACAACGGTCGATGAGTGGAGTCATAGTAATAGGTGCAGGCAGGAGTTAGCCTATTTCTTTATGTACTTGATGCGTATATACACATGATCATTACCGTGAGTATCACATAACTATCCGTTTTTTTTCATTTTCCCAACTATAATTTGTTTACCCACCGTATGCTATTTATCATGAGAGATGCCATTAGGGAAAATTATACCCTAACGGCCAGTTACAACATACACTACTGGAATCAGGGAATTTGCCATCGGCCAGTTCTTTGCCGTGTGCTGGCTGATGGGAAAGAGCTTCTTTGCCATCATCTTCCACAAAACAGACGACAAAGATATGGCTGATGGCAAATGGCCTTTTTGCCATCAGCCCAATCTTTGCCGTTCGCCAGTAGCTGGCAAAGAAGGGGTAGGCAGACGGAAAAGGGCCCACACCTCACCCCCCACTTTGCCGTCGACCAGCGGATGACAAAGAAGGGGTAGGTATATGGAAAAGGCGATGCCCTAACGGCCGACGCCACCCGCGCCTCCACCCCCTCTTTGTTGTCCGCTGCAAACGACAACGAGGCTCCTAAGGTAATGGTCGTTACCCCCTGGCACAGACCCCTCTCTCTCTGCCTCTCCCCCTCTCTCATTCTGTCCACCCACACACGCCTCCCCACACCACCTCCCCGATCCTCTTCTCCTGCACCACCACATCATAGGCGTGTGCGCAGCCCCGATTCCCCACCGCCCCCGCTCTCTACCCCGCCCCTCACCACCACCTCAGCCCCGCCACCTCACCGATGCCCCTACCCCACCACCTCATCGGCGTCGGGAGCTCGCACAGCCCGATCGCCCCACCGCCCCCGCGCTCTACCCCGCCACTTCGCCACCACTCCTGCCCCGCCACCTCGCATGCAGCCCCGGTGCCCCTACCCCGACACCTTGCCAGCGCCCGGCGCGCGCGCAGCCCTGGTGCCCCACCGTCCCCGCGCTTTGCCCCGCCACCTAGCGACCGCACCTGCCCCGCCACCTCGCGCGCAGCCCCAGCGCCCCGGCGCCCCCGTGCTCTACCAGCCCGACGCCCCACCGCCCCGGCCCCCCACCCCTGAGTTTTTTTTCCTGTTTTTGTTATATTTTTCTGTTTAATTTTTAGGTTATATTAGATTTAGTGGTAGGTTATATTAGATTTAGTGGTAGGTTATATTAGATTAGATTTATCTATTTAAGTGTTAGGTTATATTAGATTTAGTGGTAGGTTATGTTTTTATGTTTAGTGGTAGGTTATATTAAGAAGTAGAAAAAATATGAAAAAAGATGAAGAAGAAAAGAAGAATAAGTAGAAGAAGGAACAACAACAACAAGAAGAAGAAGAGGAGGAGGAGGAGGAGGAGAAGAAGAATAAGAAGAAAAGAAGAATAAGAGGAGAAGGAAAGAAGAACAAGAAAACGTAGAAGAAGAGGAGAAGAATAAGAAGAAGAAGATAAGGAAAGAAGAAGAAGAAGAAGAAGAAGAGGAACTGTCAATCTTTATGTGATGTGATGTCATTAGTAATATTTTTTTCATAGTTTGAACTGTCAATGCTTTATGTGATATGAAGTCCTAAATTTTTTCACTCGGTAAAATTTACAGGATTTGTGCTATTTCATCTCCTTGGAGTCATCATCGTTGAAGATTTTGTTCTGAGATCCCGCCACTGTTTGACTACTTCCTCTACAAACGAGGGTGAGCTACGAATCCACCTTCACCACCTACGCTCTTTTAATCATGTCAATAGATTTCATTTTCGTGCTAATTCGCGTAACCTAGGCGCCTCCCACTCGAAAGGTTTGCATCGATAAATATGCATTGAATTGCATATTTATCACCGTAACTCATTTAGATTGTCCAACGATTTCCACGGACAGCCAGATTATGTGTAGAGTGAGTACGATCTCCGTGCTCTAACCCATTCCAAGACAAAATTTCGGGAGCTCCTCCCCTTTCTTCTCCGGATGCACATTCTCTTGGATTTTCGCCGAGACGTGTATTGGGTGAACAACAGGGAGGTGCTGCCGAAATTTTGTCTCGGAATGGGGTAGAACATGGAGAACATACTCACTCTACACATACTCGGGTGGGATTAGGACCTATCTTTACCTATTAGCATGTAGGTTGCATGGACGTAATAAAATTAAAAACCTAGATCAACTGATGAGTATACATGTTGAATTATATATATATATATATATATGTATATATGTATATATATGTATGTATGTATATATATATCTGGTGTCTTTAGCAGCTAGGCAAGATGAGTGATCGTGCGTGGATGTACACCGGTCACACTAGTCACAAAGAGATGATCAAAGAATGGTTTATAAAAACCACGGAGTTTGTGAAAGCCGCATTTGCAAATGTCCAGGAAAAAAACTAGTGCCCCTGTCCTGGGTGCGACAACTATAAAAGAGGTCAGAGGCTGAAATGATTAAACATGTGCAGAGGAGGGGTTTTAAGCCTAATTATACGGTGTGGACATTTCATGGTGAGTCTAGAAAATGCACCAGAGCTAAGGTGGTTCGTCGTTGCACGGACGAGCATGGTACCAGGATCGAAAGCATGGTGCAAGACTTTGATGATGCTCGGGATTCGGACGATGAGATGGAGGAATCTGCAAAGGCCTTCTATGAAATGTTGGAGTGTTCAAAACGTCCCCTGCACGAGCACAATGAGCTTTGTCAACTGGATGCCATTGCACAAGTAATGGATCTGAAGGCTCAATTCAACTTGGGAAGAGAATGCTATGACACAATTATGACACTATTTGGATGCTTTCTACCCTAAGGCCATGTCGTGCATGCAAACCTGTACCAATCGTACAAAATACTTCGTGTACTTAAGATGCCCTATGAGAAGATACATGCTTGTGAGAAAGGATGTGCCTTATTTAGGAAGGTGTATGCGGACTTGGACTATTGTACCATTTGCAAGTATTCCAGGTATGTTGTGGTAGACAACGATATGGGTGAGAAGAGCCACTCTGAAATCCCAGTTAATGTTCTTCAGTATATGCCAATCATACCAAGGCTTCAATGACTTTTCATGGTCGAAGAGACGACCAGACATATGACATGGCACAAAGTGGGCAAAAGAACCGAACTAGATGCAAATGGGAATAAGATGGCGGTACACACAACAGATGGTGAAGCATGGAAGGACTTCAATGCATTACATCCGGATAAATCAACAGATCCAAGGCATCCTCAAGTCTGCATCCTCACACATGGGTTCAATCCCTTTGGTATGACGGCAACCCAATACAGTTGTTGGCCAGTATTTGTCATTCCACTCAATCTCCCCCCCGGACAGATTATGCAAAGAAACAACATATTCCTCACGTTGATAATTCCAGGGCCCAACTATCCGGGGAAGAATATGAATGTGTACGTGTAGCTGTTTAAGGATGAATTGCAAGACGCTTGGGATAATGGGGTCAAGACATACGACACTGCTAGAAAAAACTTCAAAATGCATGTCTTGTACATGTACTCAATGCATGACTCGCGGGCGTATGCGCTATTCTCTGGCTGGTGTGTGCATGGAAGGTTCCCGTGTCGCACGTGTAAGGCAACTCTTTAGTTTCATTGGTTGCAACACGGTTGGAAGTATTCTTGCTTTGACTTGCATAGACAGTTCCTGGATCCTCACCATCAGTTTAGAAAAGACAAGAAGAACTTTACCAAAGGTAAAGTTGTCAAAACATCGGCACCACCTGTGTTGACAGGCCAACACATCCTGGATCAGTTAAACGCTCTCGAGCCTAATCCAGAGCATCCAAGGTATTTCAAGGGGTATAATTTAGAACACGCCTCGACTCACAAGCCATGCTTGTGGGATTTGCCGTACTTCAAAGATCTCCTTCTTCCACAAAACACCGACATGATGCACACTTAAAAGAATATTGAATAGGCCATTTTTGTTACATTATTCGACATAGAGTGGAAGTAAAAGGATAATCCTAAGGCTAGAGTCGATCAAGATATTCTATGTCATAGACCATTACAAAACATGTGACAATCAAAAGGAAAGCAGAAATGGTCGAAGCCAAAGGCCTGGTTCAATCTAGGAGGACCAGATATGAGGTTAATTATCTTGTGGGCAAAAGTGCACTTGATGTTCCGGTGGGTATGCAGCGAATCTAAAGAGAGGAGCGAGTCTTGAAAAATTGAAGATATTTGGTCTCAAGAGTCATGATTGGCACATATGGCTTGAGTGGGTAATGTCGATGATGTTACGTGGCTTTATACCTGAGGATGAATGGCTAGTACTGGCAGAGCTGAGTTATTTCTTCCATGTTCTTTGTGAGAAAGAAGTGTCGCCTAGCATGGTAAATGACATGAAGGAGTTGGCGCCAGAGTTGCTCTGCAAGTTAGGGAAGATCTTTCCACCGGGCTTCTTTAATCCAATGAAGCATTTGATGACCGAGGCAAGATTGGGTGGGCCCGTGCAAAGTTGTTGGCGCTTTGCAACTGAGAGGATGCAGAAGATGCTTCAAGCTAAATGTGAAAATAAACGTAGAATTGAAGCATTCATTACCGAGGAGGTGACAAACTTCATGACAACACACTACGAAGCAAAAAATTATCATTTGCATAATCCGAAGCCTCGGTACAATGATGACAACCCTAAAAAGGTAGATTCAACCTCAGTCTATTCAAAGGGAAGCTCGCACAAGCCGGTGCTTAGAAACCAATAACGTTGGATGTTGAAGAATGGCGGATCATTCAAAAACCTAACAGAAGTGCAGCCGTACATCGAGTAAGTTCACGGTACATTTTCCGCAAATTCTAATTCCTTTGATCTGCTCTTATTCCCGTATATTTGATACAGTCGATATGTCGTTAAATTCTCGGATGGAGAGGTCATCCAAATTGATTCTTAGTGATTTTGGTGGTTTGAAGACTTGTATGTTAAGTATCTAATGTGTTCATGAGTGTACACATGATCTATAAGTCGCTGAGGAGCTTGAGATTTTAGATGAATATCGACCCCTAAAAATGTATATCTTTGGCTGAAGAAATTGGTCTGAAGCTGAAGAATTGAATCGCAAAGAAATTGCGATGAAATTGATATTCCTCATGAAGAAATTGAAGATGAGGAATTCGGTGTGTCCTGAAGGAAAACAATGTGAAGATTTTGAAGCATGAAGATTTATTTTGTCTGTTTTATTTTCTTCATTTTTGAGTCATAGGAACACCGTATTGTTAAAGGGGGTCAAAGTAACACGTCGGAATGAATTTCCTCATGATGCTCACCCCAAGCCTAATCCTACCAAAAGCCTCAAGTGAGGAATATGAGAGACATGAGGACTCTCATAGTTGAGGGTCCCGACCGTTACTGCAAGTCACGCCACATCACTGATCTTATCCACACCAACGGTCATATTATTTAAGGGCATTAATGTCAAATCATGTCGGGATGCTCCCAGGCTATAAATAGCCGCCCCCACAACCATTAGCTGGTTGGCTGCTCCGTTGGAAACTGACACTTGTCATAAGAGCAACCCAAATTCCTCAGAGTTTTCGAGAGTAATTCATCAGTGAGGAAATACCCCAAACACCAAACCACAAACCGAAAACCAAGTGATTGAGCATCACTAAAGAAATTGTTCCTGTGTGGGACTGAAGCCTTTTACCTTTGAGGACTGTGCATCCTCCATACGGTTAGGCGTCATGGTCTAGAGAAATCCAGCAGTCAATTGTGGATCGTCAGGTGACCAAGTTTGTGAGGGTTTGGAAGTGTGCCCTGAAGACTTACCATGAGTGTTGGGCGAGGACTGTGTGTTCTTAGCCCTAGGAGAATACATTAGGGACTGTGTGTCCCGGGACTGTGTGTCATTTGGTTTCAATACCAAGCCGCTCCAAACCAGATGTACAACTGTCAGATCACTTGGAACTCGGTCATCAACCATTGTCTTCACTGTGAAACGGGTTCTATTTCTTCAACTCTTTCAATTCCTCATATTGTATGTTGATGATTTTAACTGTCATTGTTTGAAGAATTTGCTGAAGACTTTCTCTGAAATTCCTCAACCCCAAATTCTTCACGCGAGTTAATCCTCACCTGTTTTCTCCGTGCATGCATACTGTACAAACTGTTTTTGATATTCTTCACCTTGAAAACTACTTTAGTGATACTTTGCACTCCTGATCCTTTGTTGTTTCCGCTGCAAGTTAGTCATCAGTGAGGAATTTTCTCAAAAGGAATTTCCTCAGTGATGAAATTCTAAAAATCTCCTATCCACCCCCTCTAGTCGATATAACGCACTTTCAATTGGTATCAGAGCGAGGTACTCCCTTGTTCTGTGTGATGTTGGTTTAACCACTTGGAGTTTTTGTTATGTCGACTGCATGCATGATCAAGGTTACTGCAGGATGTCCTACTTTCGAAGGAAAGGACCCTTCTGGAAGACCAAGATGCAGATGCATCTACAAGCTATTGACAATGATCTCTGGTATATTGTGGAACATGGTTTCCCTATCATCACTGCTACTGTCTCTGCCGCTGATGTGAAGAAATTCAAGAAACTTGATTCTCAAGCAAAGAATATCATCTGTGGACATCTGAGCAAGGGCCAGTATGGCAGAGTGGGTGCTTCGGGCTCAGCAAAACTTATGTGGGAAAGGTTGTCCAAAGTTAATGAAGGAGTATCAACCCAGCGTGATTCTCGTGTTGACGTTCTTCGCAATCTCTTCAATGCTTCAAGAGGCTTGACAATGAAAGCTGCCAAGATACCTTTAATCGCCTCACTGACATATCAAATGAACTGCAAGCACTGGGAGCTCGAGACATCACTGATCACAAAGTTGTGAAGAAACTGCTAAGATCTTTGGATTATTCATTTGATACTTTAGTTCTGATGATTCAAGAAAGACTAGACTACAAGATGCTTGATCCAGCTGGTATACTCGAAAGACTCAATACTCATGAATTCCAACAAGAAGAAAAGAGAGATCTATATGGACCAATCTATTCTAGACCACGTGCACTAAAGGCCAAAGCAATTTCCTCATCTGAAGAAGAAGACTCTGATGGTAGCATTGGTGATCCTGAAGAATTTGGACATGAGCTTGCAATGCTCGTGAGAAAATTCTAGAAGTTTACAAGACGTGGCCAGTTTGGTAAATCTTCAAGAAGAGATATGAGGAAATCATAATCTTCATCTAAGGACTACAAGAAAAGAACCAGCCACAAATGCAAGAAATCAGGTCACTACATTGTTGATTGTCCTTGTTGGGGAAAGGAATCAAAGAAGAAGAAATACAAGGATGAAAGTTCTGATGACTCGAAGAAAAAGAAGAAATCTTCAAAATCCTCATCCTCAAAGTCCTCATCGCACAAGAAGACTAGTTTCAGAAAGGCTCGGACACTTATTGGCAAGGAAATGGATTCTGAGGCACAATCCAAGGAATGTGATGAAGAGGAGGGTTCTTATGAAGACCTAGAATCTGGACAGGCTAGCCTTGCACTTGCAACCACATTCGTCAGCAAGTCAATCTTCAACCTGGAAGAAAATGATAACACCATCCACACTGATGAATATGCTGATGACTTCGCTCCAACCTATTGCTTCATGGCAAAAGGTTCAAAGGATGACAAACCCAAGAGTACTGAGTGGGTTCTTGATAGTGGCTGCACACACCACATGACTGGTGACAAAAGCTTGCTCATGAATATGCCACCAACTCCATCACCCCTAAAGCAAATCACATATGTTGACAAAGGTAAAAGTAAGGTATTGGGACTTGGCGAAGTGGTTATTTACAAGGATAGGCACATGGACAAATTGATGCTTGTTGAATCCCTTGGATTTAAGCACATGTCAGTCTCAATGCTTTGTGATTGATATGATTGTTATTGTAAGCTAGTTTGTGTGTGATAACTAGCATGTGTAGGTGCTTATTATGTGTGTGCTTGATGTAAGTGTGTGTGTGGTGGTGTGCTAAGGCACATGAACATGAGGTCTACCCCTCATGTGCACCATTGGATATGTCAGTGTGTGCAAGTGTGTAACATCCCAAAATTATAAATTTTGGAATGTTAATATAAATATTAGATTGATTGTTTGTTTGTTTGAGTGATTGAAACTTGAGTGGAATTTGAAACTTCTCAAAAAAAAATGAGAGGGAATAAAATGACTTTCCCAAAATTTTCTATTTTTAGTCCCTTTTCAATTTTGAGTTTGAATATTTTCAAAACCCTTTGATTAAAAAAAATCAAACGAGTGGAGGAAAATGACCCTCCAAAATCAGAGACTATGTCCTGATTCAAATTTTAAGTATTCGCAATTTATTTGAAATTCAAATTCCTTTTCATTTTAAAGTTATTGCAAAAAAAAAATTTAAAAAGTATTTTTTTGGTTTTGAAAATATGTTCATGTTTTAGAAAATTTTATTCTGAAAATTTTGATATATAATATGCCTATATAAAATGTTCTCTCTATTTTCATTTTTACGTTTTCTTCCCTTTAAAAAAAACATTGTTAAAAAAAAGGCACGGCTCGCATGAATCGCCTCTTGCGGCCGGCCGAACCTTTACCTGGCCCATGAGAGGCTTTGTTTCTTTTATCTCCACGTTACGTATATGTTTAGTCCCATATTGCCTATCTATGGACCATTAGACCTCCCTTCCACCTATAAGTATATACCCATAGGAGCATCCAAAAATCATCTATTTCGGGTTAAACCAATCTTTTGGTTTAACTAGATTTATTAAATAAAAATATTTTTTCCTTCTCTTCGGCGGGATTTCTGGAAGTCGTCTCCTCATTGGAATTAATTCTTACTCTGCATTCTAAAGGTATTTTTCTTCGTATTTTTTTACTCCCGTAGTTTATTATTTCTAGACTAGTATTCCTACACTAGTATATGGTAGAGTAATTAGATATATTAATTAGTCTTCGTATTTACACATTACTACTAGAATTCTTTTAGACATAGCACTTTTCTTCTGTAAACAGCTTGGCCCTGATTTTTCAAATAGCCATAACTTTTTACTCGTTTATCCGAATTAGATGAAACCAACGCCTAGAGTTTCGCTTGATCCCACCTATCCGATGAACCTATCATTTCAACTTTTTTGAAATTTTCAAATTTCGAAATTTGTTCATATTCATATTCAAACCTCTTTTGATCATATCTTTTTATCCGTAGCTCCGTTTTAGATGAATTTAATTGCGTTGGATTCGTATCAAAGTAATCTTTCCGTTTGTATCATTAGTTTTAAATTTTCAACTTATAATTTTGATCAAATCGGATTTATCTATTAGTGCCCAAAAGTGTTCACATCGTTCTAAGCCGATTCAATGTTATATTGACGTATTTGTATCTTTTGATCCGCTAGTTCAAATCTAGTAATTCTTTTTTCTACACGCTCATATTAATATCCTATATCCAGGAGCATCATTAGTTTCGACCTTTGAACCTTACAAATTTGAGCGATTCAAATTTGTATTCGAACATTCATTTGATCTTATCTTGAAAATCGTACCACCTTTTCAATTGATTCCTTTTACCCCTAAACACTCATGTCATATATTTTTGTACGTAACCATCGTACTTCAGTTCAACTTCTCTTGACCTTTTGAATGCAAATTAAATTCATACTTCAATTCGCTATAACTTGCGTTGTAGTGCTCCATTTCAAGAAATTCTTTCTACAAATAAATTCTTATGTCTTATACTATTTGTCAAACAACATTCATGTTGTTCTCCCAATATTTTTTATCATCTCCCATAGTGTATGCAAGTCGAGCTTATATAGCGATAGTTGATCATCCTTTGACTCTTTTGAGTTGACCCCTTTCACCGTTCCTTTTACAACACCATAAGGCCCTATCTTTTTTTATTAAACCTTAGTACGTTGTTATTTTGCACCAAGACATGCTTTGTTCTTATGTTCTCTTGGTTCTTCCTTTTTGTCATGAATGTTTATTGAATGCTATTTGTTTACGATAGATTGCTCGGAGTGTGGCGAGTAGAATTATCAGGATTATGAGAGGGACTATCTTCATCAAGTAATACCAGACAAGTCACTTTGATCATACTATCACCTATGTTTTATGCATCGTAGTTCTACCATCCTATGCCCAATTGCATGCTGCTTAGGTACTTGGAAATTGTAGTATAGATTGTAGTATCATGTGGTAGGCACCCAACAACCCCGATACTTGGCCCCGGGACGACAAATTTCATATTGCTATGCTTGAGTAGACGGGATTTCGGTTGAGTGCATAACACGAGTGATGCAAGGTTGATTAAATAATCAAGACCGGTTAAGACAAGATTTTCAAGACCTCGGACGCAATGCAACTCTGGGTGAAGGACGGTTGATCGGCTCCCTGGAGAACCCAGTGGATGACCCGGGATGCTGGAGAGGCCATGACATCCTGCGGAAAGCTTCACCCAGGCTCAAAGAGACGGACGGATATTTTCAAGACCCAAGGCTTACCTGCACAGCCACAAGTCATTATGGGCTCTGGCTTGGTTGGACAACGCGGCGACTCTGGACAGGCGGTGCTAGCAGATGTAGAAGAACGGTAGGATTGGATGGGCACCGACATGGATTCAGAGGGACCCGTTGAAAGACCATGTTTTGATCATCCGGTCTTCAAACCCCCTGAAGTGCGAGGACATACACGGAGGCGATCAAATCTTGTGGGGAACGTGTGCAAAACTCTGCAAAGTACTCAAACCTAATCGATTAGCCGTGTCCACGGTCATGGACAACTTGAGCCAAAGGAATTAAAGTTATCTGAAATTCTCAACACCATTATAAATACTTGATGAGGGTAATATTGATAACTCGGGTATGAGAACTGGTTGGAGGAACCATCTCATTAACAACCAACAGCGTAGTAATATTTTACTTTTAGCCTCTCTTGATGTAGGAGAAAACTTGCTTTTTGCTAAAAACTTATAGCCCCACCTGCCATATACGCATATAGTATAGATGACATTTTACCCCCTCTCATATGTGACTTGCTGGCATATTCAATATGCTGACCTACACGGCTGCAACGTCTTATGTTGCAGATATTTTTCTTCGACGAGTAAGAGTACGATTCAGGGTTATGGTCTACACTCAACTTGCCGTTGGTGTTTATTCGGACTCCACTCCCTTGACTGCTTCCGCTGAGATTTTAAGGTATATATATATCAGTTTTACGCTATTTACATGTGATTTCACTTTGATATATATATTGATGTACTGTGTGTGCCAGCATACTGATCCAGGGATGGCACAGAAATACAGAGGCTTGACTCGTTTTGAGTCGGGTCGCTACAAAGTGCATGTAGGTGATGATCTAGTGAGTAGCATGTGATATAGCACTATTCACCCTTTATGATTCCATGTTTATTTTATTCTTAGCTTTGTGCCCATTTGTTCTATGCAAGTGCCTATGAATTATATATGTTTTTGGGGTAGAATCATCCCAGGAATCCAATGGTGGAATCAGATTCCACAAATGCAAGAAACCAGGTCAATACATTGCTGATTGTCCTCGGTGGGGAAAGGAATCAAAGAAGAAGAAATACAAGGATGAAACTTCCGATGACTCGAAGAAAAAGAAGAAATCTTCAAAATCCTCATCCTCAAAGTCCTCATCGCACAAGAAGACTCGTTTCAGAAAGGCTCGGGCACTTATTGGCAAGGAAATGGATTTCGAGGCAGAATCCGAGAAATGTGATGAAGAGGAGGGTTCTGATGAAGACTCAGAATCTGGACAGGCTAGCCTTGCACTTGCAACCACATTCGTCAGCAAGTCAATCTTCAACCTCGAAGAAAATGATAACACCATCCACACTGATGACTATGCTGATGACTTCGCTCCAACCTATTGCTTCATGGCAAAAGGTTCAAAGGATGACAAACCCAAGAGTACTGAGTGGGTTCTTGATAGTGGCTGCACACACCACATGACTGGTGACAAAAGCTTGCTGATGAATATGCCACTAGCTCCATCACCCCTGAAGCAAATCACATATGCTGACAAAGCTAAAAGCAAGGTATTGGGACTTGGCAAAGTGGCTATTTCCAAGGATAGGCACATGGACAAAGTGATGCTTGTTGAATCCCTTGGATTTAAGCTCATGTCAGTCTCAATGCTTTCTGATTGATATGATTGTTATCTTTGGAAGATATAGATGTGTTGTCGTCATGGAATCTGACAGATCCAAAGTCTTTGAAGGTGTTAGAAGAGGGGATTTGTACATTGTTGATTTCTCTACAGGTCCCCAACCAGCCACTTGCTTACTAGCAAAAACCTCAGAAGGGTGGCTGTGGCATCGGAGACTTGGTCATTTGTAATGCCCCAAGAGTGTAACTTGCCTTATTTGGAACCTTATGTATGTGGGTCCATCTTGTCATTGCAATGAGAGTATATTCCATGTGTTATTTCATGTGATGTCACCTTGTCTTGTTTTCCTTTGCATTCATGCATCCATTCATCCATGCCTATTTTTGTTTGTTGCTTTGTGTATCCATGTGATGGAGGGTATGTGATGTTTTTGATGTGTGTTGGTAAGTGAAGTGATGTGGAGTGGAGTATTTGTAAGTAGGAAGCATCTATGTTGGTTTGCACTAGGTTTCAAACTTCCACTCTCTATTTTTTTCTCAAGCCCAAGATTCACTTGCTCCATCCCTGTATCAAAATGCCCATGTTTTAGTATGATTTGTGGTGGATGTAAGGCTAGGTTTAGAGTGTTTTGATACTTTGTTTGAGTTGTGCAAATATTCACAAAACAGTGTGATTATTTCTGTTTTGTAAATATTTATATGCTCCAAAAATTCCTTTTATATTTTATTCAAATAGGTCATAATTCCTTATGACTAGGGGCATTTTAATTTTAATTTTTTGGTTCCATAGGTTTCCCTCGGAGATTATTTGTGTTGCTGGTGTAGTTTTAATTAGAAAACCCCAGGGGTATTTTCTCCCTTACCTATCGCTAGCATGGGCCTCCTGCCCCCTCCCGAGGCCCATCTCTCCTCCCTGTTTTCCCAGCGGCAGCCCACCGTGCGCTACATCCCCTTCCTCCTGAGAGCGTCGTCCCCGCGCATGCTTTCCGTCATAAGCAGCAGAGAGAGAGCGTGGGAGTTGACGGCGTGCGCTCCATCCGCGGCCATATATCCTCGGCGTGCGTGCTCTATTGCCTAGGGTTCCGCGTCCCACCACCTAGCGCCGCCACCTTCCCCTCCATCTTTCTCTCCCTTCCCCAAGGTGAGATCTGTAGTTGCAGGTAGCAGAGAGGGAAGTAGCGCGTCGCCGTCGTTCTCCGCGCATCCCTCGCCTCTGGCGCCGACAAGCATGTCCGGGAGCTCGGGGGTAGTGACCGCGATCCATTCCCATCGACGGTGAGGTCGGGGCACACCGCACTAACACGCATGACCTCTTCTCTGGCGTGTTCCCGGCGGCCCTGTTCCCCTACTTCGGTTCTGCATCAGATCATTTTCACTCATCTTCAGGTCGTCGTCATCTCGTCTGCAGGCGTCTCTCTTCGATCGGGACCCCATCTTCCCCTTTCTCTCGGTGAGCCTACTCTCTTCCTCCCTTCCCACTCTTTAGATGCGGTGTAGGAGCTCGTGGCCATGCCTTTCTGATCGGAGATGAGCACGGAAGTGCATGTGTCGTTCTTTGTGTGGTGTGCTCGGGCTCGTCGGTGCTCAAGGCAACGACGTCCCACGCGACAGGCTGGTAGCCGTTGATGATCCTCGCCAGAACAGCAGCAGTGGTAGAAGGCCATGCTTCGGTGAGCGTGGCTGCATCGTCTCTGTTGTAGGAGCAGAGAGGGGTACCCAATAGGGAAACCTCCTCCTCTCTGTTAAGATTCGTAGCGCATGTAGTGGTAGGTGGCGTGTTGTTGCATCACGTGGTCGTGGGATCGAAACCCCGTGGCGCCACCCCCTTTTTGTGATTTGTTTTGGCACAGTAGCGCAGGGAAGAGGGCTTACCTTGTATGACTCCCCCTATTCTGTCGAATGGATGGCAGTAGTGCAGTGGTTAGCTCAGGTGTGTTAGACCAGTAGGTCCTGGGTTCGATTCCCAGGGCATTCTCTTTTATTTCCTTGTTATTTTTGTTTGTTGTTGTTTTGCCTTGCTAGTTAGTTGTGATGCTTGGGCAGCAATGTTTTGATGCCAAAACATTTACAAACCAGTAGGTGTCCCTGGCATTTTGCTAGTATGTGTAGAAATGCATGTGTAGGACTATGAGTGCATATATGTATGTGTGAGCTACCTTGTATGTGTGTGTGTATTAGCATGTGTGTATTGCACTAGGGTAGTGATGCATGTGTGTGTGTGTTACTTATGTGCATAAGTGATGAGCTCATGCACTAGTTTGTGCAAGAGTGTCAGTGTGTGTATGTGTGGGTTCCCCCCCCACACTTTGTGTTGTGAATGTGTTCATGTGTTGTGTGTGTGTGTGTGTGCATGGTGTTTGTCACACACATGCCCAAGGCATGGTGTGCCTTGATAAGCCCGTATGTGCAAGTTGTATGTGTAGGTGTAGGAATGCATGATGTGAGTGTAAGCTAGTTTGTGTGTGATTACTAGCATGTGTAGGTGCTTATTATGTGTGTGCTTGATGTAAGTGTGTGTGTGGTGGTGTGCTAAGGCACATGAACATGAGGTCTACCCCTCATGTGCACCATTGGATATGTGAGTGTGTGCAAGTGCATGTAGGTGATGATCTAGTGAGTAGCATGTGATATAGCACTATTCACCCCTTTGTGATTCCATGTTTATTTTATTCTTAGCTTTGTGCCCATTTTTTCTATACAAGTGCCTATGAATTATATATGTTTTTGGGGTAGAATCATCCCAGGAATCCAATGGTGGAATCAGATTCCACAAATGCAAGAAACCAGGTCAATACATTGCTGATTGTCCTCGTTGGGGAAAGGAATCAAAGAAGAAGAAATACAAGGATGAAACTTCCGATGACTCGAAGAAAAAGAAGAAATCTTCAAAATCCTCATCCTCAAAGTCCTCATCGCACAAGAAGACTAGTTTCAGAAAGGCTCGGGCACTTATTGGCAAGGAAATGGATTCCGAGGCAGAATCCGAGAAATGTGATGAAGAGGAGGGTTCTGATGAAGACTCAGAATCTGGACAGGCTAGCCTTGCACTTGCAACCACATTCGTGAGCAAGTCAATCTTCAACCTCGAAGAAAATGATAACACCATCCACACTGATGACTATGCTGATGACTTCGCTCCAACCTATTGCTTCATGGCAAAAGGTTCAAAGGATGACAAACCCAAGAGTACTGAGTGGGTTCTTGATAGTGGCTGCACACACCACATGACTGGTGACAAAAGCTTGCTGATGAATATGCCACTAGCTCCATCACCCCTGAAGCAAATCACATATGCTGACGAAGCTAAAAGCAAGGTATTGGGACTTGGCAAAGTGGCTATTTCCAAGGATAGGCACATGGACAAAGTGATGCTTGTTGAATCCCTTGGATTTAAGCTCATGTGAGTCTCAATGCTTTGTGATTGATATGATTGTTATCTTTGGAAGATATAGATGTGTTGTCGTCATGGAATCTGACAGATCCAAAGTCTTCGAAGGTGTTAGAAGAGAGGATTTGTACATTGTTGATTTCTCTACAGGTCCCCAACCAGCCACTTGCTTACTAGCAAAAACCTCAGAAGGGTGGCTGTGGCATCGGAGACTTGGTCATTTGTAATGCCCCAAGAGTGTAACTTGCCTTATTTGGAACCTTCTGTATGTGGGTCCATCTTGTCATTGCAATGAGAGTATATTCCATGTGTTATTTCATGTGATGTCACCTTGTCCTGTTTTCCTTTGCATTCATGCATCCATTCATCCATGCCTATTTGTGTTTGTTGCTTTGTGTATCCATGTGATGGAGGGTGTGTGATGTGTTTGATGTGTGTTGGTAAGTGAAGTGATGTGGAGTGGAGTATTTGTAAGTAGGAAGCATCTATGTTGGTTTGCACTAGGTTTCAAACTTCCCCTCTCTATTTTTTTCTCAAGCCCAAGATTCACTTGCTCCATCCGTGTATCAAAATGCCCATGTTTTTGTGTGATTTGTGGTGGATGTAAGGCTAGGTTTAGAGTGTTTTGATACTTTGTTTGAGTGGTGCAAATATTCACAAAACAGTGTGATTATTTCTGTTTTGTAAATATTTAGATGCTCCAAAAATTCCATTTATATTTTATTCAAATAGGTCATAATTCCTTATGACCAGGGGCATTTTAATTTTAATTTTTGGTTCCATAGGTTTCCCTCGGAGATTATTTGTTTTGCTGGTGTAGTTTTAATTAGAAAACCCCAGGGGTATTTTCTCCCTTACCTGTCGCTAGCATGGACCTCCTGCCCCCTCCCGAGGCCCATCTCTCCTCCCTGTTTTCCCAGCGGCAGCCCACCGTGCGCTCCATCCCCTTCCTCCTGACGGCGTCGTCCCCGCGCATGCTTTCCGTGATAAGCAGCAGAGAGAGAGCGTGGGAGTTGACGGCGTGCGTTCCATCCGCGGCCATATATCCTCGGCGTGCGTGCCCTATTGCCTAGGGTTCCGCGTCGCCCCACCTAGCGCCGCCACCTTCCCCTCCATCTCTCTTTCCCTTCCCCAAGGTGAGATCTGTAGTTGCAGTTAGCAGAGAGGGAAGTAGCGCATCGCCGTCGTTCTCCGCGCATCCCTCGCCTCTGGCGCCGACAAGCATGTCCGGGAACTCGGGGGTAGTGACCGCGATCCATTCCCATCGACGGTGAGGTCGGGGCACACCGCACTAACACGCATGACCTCTTCTCTGGCGTGTTCCCGGCGGCCCTGTTCCCCTACTTCGGTTCTGCATCAGATCATTTTCACTCATCTTCAGGTCGTCGTCATCTCGTCTGCAGGCGTCTCTCTTCGATCGGGACCCCATCTTCCCCTTTCTCTCGGTGAGCCTCCTCTCTTCCTCCCTTCCCACTCTTTAGATGCGGTGTAGGAGCTCGTGGCCATGCCTTTCTGATCGGAGATGAGCACGGAAGTGCATGTGTCGTTCTTTGTGTGGTGTGCTCGGGCTCGTCGGTGCTCAAGGCAACGACGTCCCACGCGACAGGCTGGTAGCCGTTGATGATCCTCGCCAGAACAGCAGCAGTGGTAGAAGGCCATGCTTCGGTGAGCGTGGCTGCATCGTCTCTGTTGTAGGAGCAGAGAGGGGTACCCAATAGGGAAACCTCCTCCTCTCTGTTAAGATTCGTAGCGCATGTAGTGGTAGGTGGCGTGTTGTTGCATCACGTGGTCGTGGGATCGAAACCCCGTGGCGCCACCCCCTTTTTGTGATTTGTTTTGGCACAGTAGCGCAGGGAAGAGGGCTTACCTTGTATGACTCCCCCTATTCTGTCGAATGGATGGCAGTAGTGCAGTGGTTAGCTCAGGTGTGTTAGACCAGTAGGTCCTGGGTTCGATTCCCAGGGCATTCTCTTTTATTTCCTTGTTATTTTTGTTTGTTGTTGTTTTGCCTTGCTAGTTAGTTGTGATGCTTGGGCAGCAATGTTTTGATGCCAAAACATTTACAAACCAGTAGGTGTCCCTGGCATTTTGCTAGTATGTGTAGAAATGCATGTGTAGGACTATGAGTGCATATATGTATGTGTGAGCTACCTTGTATGTGTGTGTGTATTAGCATGTGTGTATTGCACTAGGGTAGTGATGCATGTGTGTGTGTGTTACTTATGTGCATAAGTGATGAGCTCATGCACTAGTTTGTGCAAGAGTGTCAGTGTGTGTATGTGTGGGTTCCCCCCCCCACACTTTGTGTTGTGAATGTGTTCATGTGTTGTGTGTGTGTGTGTGTGCATGGTGTTTGTCACACACATGCCCAAGGCATGGTGTGCCTTGATAAGCCCGTATGTGCAAGTTGTATGTGTAGGTGTAGGAATGCATGATGTGAGTGTAAGCTAGTTTGTGTGTGATTACTAGCATGTGTAGGTGCTTATTATGTGTGTGCTTGATGTAAGTGTGTGTGTGGTGGTGTGCTAAGGCACATGAACATGAGGTCTACCCCTCATGTGCACCATTGGATATGTGAGTGTGTGCAAGTGCATGTAGGTGATGATCTAGTGAGTAGCATGTGATATAGCACTATTCACCCCTTTGTGATTCCATGTTTATTTTATTCTTAGCTTTGTGCCCATTTGGTCTATGCAAGTGCCTATGAATTATATATGTTTTTGGGGTAGAATCATCCCAGGAATCCAATGGTGGAATCAGATTCCACAAATGCAAGAAACCAGGTCAATACATTGCTGATTGTCCTCGTTGGGGAAAGGAATCAAAGAAGAAGAAATACAAGGATGAAACTTCCGATGACTCGAAGAAAAAGAAGAAATCTTCAAAATCCTCATCCTCAAAGTCCTCATCGCACAAGAAGACTAGTTTCAGAAAGGCTTGGGCACTTATTGGCAAGGAAATGGATTCCGAGGCAGAATCCGAGAAATGTGATGAAGAGGAGGGTTCTGATGAAGACTCAGAATCTGGACAGGCTAGCCTTGCACTTGCAACCACATTCGTCAGCAAGTCAATCTTCAACCTTGAAGAAAATGATAACACCATCCACACTGATGACTATGATGATGACTTCGCTCCAACCTATTGCTTCATGGCAAAAGGTTCAAAGGATGACAAACCCAAGAGTACTGAGTGGGTTCTTGATAGTGGCTGCGCACACCACATGACTGGTGACAAAAGCTTGCTGATGAATATGCCACTAAATCCATCACCCCTGAAGCAAATCACATATGCTGACAAAGCTAAAAGCAAGGTATTGGGACTTGGCAAAGTGGCTATTCCCAAGGTTAGGCACATGGATAAAGTGATGCTTGTTGAATCCCTTGGATTTAAGCTCATGTCAGTCTCAATGCTTTGTGATTGATATGATTGTTATCTTTGGAAGATATAGATGTGTTGTCGTCATGGAATCTGACAGACCCAAAGTCTTCGAAGGTGTTAGAAGAGGGGATTTGTACATTGTTGATTTCTCTACAGGTCCCCAACCAGCCACTTGCTTACTAGAAAAAACCTCAGAAGGGTGGCTGTGGCATCGGAGACTTGGTCATTTGTAATGCCCCAAGAGTGTAACTTGCCTTATTTGGAACGTTTTGTATGTGGGACCATCTTGTCATTGCAATAAGAGTATATTCCATGTGTTATTTCATGTGATGTCACCTTGTCTTGTTTTCTTTGCATTCATGCATACATTCATCCATGCCTATTTGTGTTTGTTGCTTTGTGTATCCATGTGATGGAGGGTATGTGATGTGTTTGAGGTGTGTTGGTAAGTGAAGTGATGTGGAGTGGAGTATTTGTAAGTAGGAAGCATCTATGTTGGTTTGCACTAGGTTTCAAACTTCCCCTCTCTATTTTTTTCTCAAGCCCAAGATTCACTTGCTCCATCCCTGTATCAAAATGCCCATGTTTTAGTATGATTTGTGGTGGATGTAAGGCCAGGTTTAGAGTGTTTTGATACTTTGTTTGAGTGGTGCAAATATTCACAAAACAGTGTGATTATTTCTGTTTTGTAAATATTTAGATGCTCCGAAAATTCCGTTTATATTTTATTCAAATAGGTCATAATTCCTTATGACTAGGGGCATTTTAATTTTAATTTTTGGTTCCATAGGTTTCCCTCGGAGATTATTTGTTTTGCTGGTGTAGTTTTAATTAGAAAACCCCAGGGGTATTTTATCCCTTACATGTCGCCAGCATGGTCCTCCTGCCCCCTCCCGAGGCCCATCTCTCCTCCCTGCTTTCCCCAGCGGCAGCCCACCGTGCGCTCCATCCCCTTCCTCCTGACGGCGTCTTCCGCGCGCATGCTTTCCGTCAGAAGCGTCAGAGAGAGACCGTGGGAGTTGACGGTGTTCGTTCCATCTGCAACCATATATCCTCGGCGTGCCTGCCTTATTGCCTAGGGTTCCGCGTCCCCCCTCCTAGTGCCAAGACCTGCCCCTTCATCTCTCTCTCCGCATGTTCCCGGCGGCCCCGTTCCCCTGCTTCGGTTCTGCATCAGATCATCTTCAGTCATCTTTAGGTCGTCGTCAGTTCGTCTGCAGGCGTCTCTCTTCGATCGGGACCCCCTCTTCCCCTTTCTCTCGGTGAGCCTGCTCTTTTCCTCCCTTCCCCCTCTTTAGATGCGGTGTAGGAGCTCATGGCCGTGCCTCTCTGATAGGAGATGAGCACGGAAGTGCATGTGTCGTTCTTTGTGTGGTGTGCTCGGGCTCGTCGATGCTCAGGGCAACGACGTCCCACGCGACAAGCTGGTAGCCGTAGATGATCCTCGCCAGAACAGCAGTAGTGGTAGAAGGCCATGCCTCGGTGAGCGTCGCTGCGTCGTCTCTGTTGCAGGAGCACAGAGGGGTACCCAATAGGGAAACCTCCTCCTCTTTGTTAATATTCGTAGCGCAGCGTAGTGGTAGGTGGCGTGTTGTTCATCAGGTGGTCATGGGATCGAAACCCCGCGGCACCACCCCCCTTTTTGTGATTTGTTTTGGCACAGTAGCACAGGGGAGAGGGCTTACCTTGGATGACCCCCCCCCTATTCTGTCGAATGGATGGCAGTAGTGCAGTGGCTAGCTCAGGTGTGTTAGACCAGTAGGTCCTGGGTTCGATTCCCAGGGCATTCTCTTTTATTTCCTTGTTATTTTTTTGGTCTGTTGCTATTTTGCCTTGCTAGTTAGTTGTGATACTTGGGCAGCAATGTTTTGATGCCAAAACATTTACAAACCAGTAGGTGTCCCTGGTATTTTGCTAGTATGTGTAGAAATGCATGTGTAGGACTTTGAGTGCATATATGTATGTGTGAGCTACCTTGTATGTGTGTGTGTATGAACACATGTGTATTGCACTAGGGTAGTGATGCATGTGTGTGTGTGTGTTACTTATGTGCATAAGTGATGAGCTCATGCACTAGTTAATTTGTGCAAGAGTGTGAGTGTGTGTATGTGCGCCCCCCCACATACTTTGTGTTGTGAATGTGTTCATGTGTTGTGTGTGTGTGTGTGGGCATGGTGTGTGTAACACACATGCCCAAGGCATGGTGTGCCTTGATAAGCCCCTATGTGCAAGTTCTATGTGTAGGTGTAGGAATGCATGATGTGAGTGTAAGCTAGTGTGTGTGTGATAACTAGTATGTGTAGGTGCTTATTATGTGTGTGCTTGATGTAAGTGTGTGTGTGGTGGTGTGCTAAGGCACATGAACATGAGGTCTACCCCTCATGTGCACCATTGGATATGTGAGTGTGTGCAAGTGCATGTAGGTGATGATCTAGTGAGTAGCATGTGATATAGCACTATTCACCCCTTTGTGATTCCATGTTTATTTTCTTGTTAGCTTTGTGCCCATTTGTTCTATGCAAGTGCCCATGTATTATATATGTTTTTGGGGTAGAATCATCCAAGGAATCCAATGGTGGAATCAGATTCCACTTTGGAGCACTTTCTGGGAATGTCATTTTTCCGTTTTGTTCAATGTTTAGAGGTTGGTTCCATTTGTTGTGATGAGCCCAAGAGGTTGAATCCTTGTTGGGGCAGTAGAGCGTGAACCCCTCCATAGCATGTTGGTTTTGTTTCATGCTTAGGAGTTCATATGTGCAAGTTGTGCCTAGTCAAAGTAGGCATGTGGCTGAAAATTTCAGCTTAGTGAAAATCCGTGATTTTCACCAAGTTTGAGAAACTGCAGTTATTTTCTTCCCTTGTAGTTGTGCTTACAAAAGTTCATGTGTTGGGAATAAGCCCTTGCAATAAACTGGAAAGTTGTAGCTTTTGGGTTTGTCTAGCTCTTTGTCAATTTTCATTCCATTTGGCTTCCTGTAGATATTGTTTTGGGTGCTGTCAGAATGCTTCAGAGCATAAACAGCTAGTGAGAATCTGAGAATTTCACTAAGTCCCTGAAAACTGATATTTTTGTGCAAGTTAGCAGTTGTAGAACTTTCTGTGTGAAACTCATTTGTATTATCTTTTTGCTCATGCTTGTAGAGATTTTGAATAGCTTCTGCCACATATCCTATTTGGCACATTTGTGTGGTTGTAGATGCTTTGCATGTAGCTCTCAAACTGCTATGATGCTGTTTAGGACATAATGTATAGTTTTGATGTTTTGATGCTTGTGAGTGGATTGTTGATGGAGTGGTGAGTTTCTTTGAACCACGACATCCATACTTGTTTGTTTTGTGTTTTGGCAACCTGGGAATACCAGAAGTATGCCATTGGAGTGTGTTGGTGATGGAATTGATCCGTAGAACTCCGTATCTTGTTTCGTTGTTTCCGGTTGATCCGTAGCTCTGTTTGTAACGTTCTTTATATGTTTTTGCATCGTTTTCGCGTGATGCATCTGTTCATGTCATCATCATGCATGTCAAGATATCTTAGAGTGAAGTTCTGTCTAGAGGTTGTATTTTCTTCTCATGCATGTGCAAGTAGCTAGAATAGAGGTTCATGTTCATTCTCATCTCATGCATCATGTGCTTGTTGCATATTGTTGTGTTGTTTTTCATTGGATGCTATTTTTATGTTGGGTAGCACCGGGATCGGAGAGCGAGTACGTGGATCCGGGAGAGTACGTGCAGGACGAACAAGAGCAGTTCCAAGCTGAGGACATCACAGGCAAGATGGTATGACCTTGATACCATCTCTAGACTTGTTATGCTAGATTCACGTTTCCTTCGTCATATGCTCGCTGCCTACCACTGAAATATTTGCCTCCTGATATTGCCATGAAACCCAAACACTTTTCCCCCTCCTAGCAAACATTGAATGGCTAAGTAGGTTTTGCTCAGCTTCTAATGTTAGCGTTGCTAGTTGGAGGTGCTTTGTCTCATGTGATAACATAAGTTTGATATCATTATGTTAAATCTGTTATTTAATTAATGCACCTATATACTTGGTAAATAGCGGAAGGCCTAGCCATTTTCCGGGTGTTTTGTTCCGTTATTGCCGCCATAGTTTCCGGCTACCGGTGTTTGATTCCATAACTGATCGCTCCTAACACATTCGGGGTTGTTATGGGGTCCGCCTTGATAAATTGTGTAGTGTTAAGACTTGTCCGGCAGGAACCAACATTGGTTTTAATTTTCTAATCAATTAATAATAATTTGCATAGGTAATAGCTACCCCGAGGAATTAATCAACAACCCGGCCAGTGCTCCTCATGAGTGTTGGTCCACCCACCTAGGAGTCGGCAATACCACCTCGGGGAAACTTGAGGCATTGGTCATTGTCCACTATGCATAGACGGTGTTGTCCTAAGACTGAGATACGCGGCTCTTATCGGGGTCATCGACACACCGGGAGGTCCTGCTAGTCTTGTCTTACCTTAGCGATATATCTTGCGTATAGGAATCCCGGTGAAGCTTTGGTTCTCCCTAGAGTTGAGATTTTCCTCTAAGGAATCTGACGAGATCACGAGATTCGTGATAGAGGATTACTTTGCGGCCCGTGACCATTTGTGATGGACTAGTTGGAGCACCCCTGCAGGGTTTAATCTTTCGGAAAGCCGTGCCCACGGTTATGTGGCAACTTGGAATATTTGTAAACATCCGGTTCTAGATAACTTGAACTAATTATGATAAAATTGCCAATTGTGTACGTAACCGTGACTGTCCCCTTCGAAGACCTCTCTTTGATCGGGAACACGGTGGGGTTATGATTGGCATAAGTAGGTGTTCAGGATCACTTAATGATCAGCTAGTCTTCGCTCGCTAGTATAGACCACCATCAATAACTTGTTACGTAAGTTAGCCACCATAAATCTTAGGATGCTGCAACCTAAACACTGAACCTTCCTTACCTAATAACTTGACTTGTTCTGGCACCGAGGTCATAGATTGCTGAGTCCCCGTGGCTCACAGATTACTTCAACACCCCAACATGTATAGGTATGCCCGACACAGGTGATCCCGATCGCACGCAGCTGGTGTAGTAGTACGATGAGGAGAACGACCGCCTGTACGTGAACTATCCAGAAGATTGAGGCGTGGTTGTGATCGTGGGCAAGCATGCAGGGTAGCATAGCCTTTTCTCATGTTATGTAGTCCGTAGCGGAACTACCTTGTCTGAATAAATGTGTGATGTAAACTCTGATATTATCTATGAGATGGCAGATGATTCCCTATTTGTCATTCTATTATTATGTATGTGCTATGTTATCGTGCTTGCGAAACGCTTAGATGCGTTTCTTTCCATTTTTGGGGCCTCGTTCCCTAAATCGGAAAGGACCGCATCTTAGTCGTTACATCATGCAGGCATGAGGAATTTGTACACGCTAGCGAAGAGGAAGCATGTCATCGGAATCGAATCAGTCAAACTCCTCAAGGATCACCTCTGCGGTGCTTGTGAGTCTGGGAAAATGACTAGATCCAAGCACCCCTCGAAGACTATCATGACCACTACTCGTCCATTTGAATTGCTTCACATGGATCTATTTGGACCTACTCATTATGCCACTCTAACAAATGCAACATCTTCATATGGCTTTGTCATAGTTGATGATTATTCCAGATACACATGGGTGCATATCATTTTATATAAAATTAAAGTGCAGGAAGTCTTCAAACGATTTTCCTCAAGGGCCTCGACGAACTTTGGCGTGAAGATCAAACACATCAGGAGTGATAATGGAACATAGTTCAAAAACACTAGTCTTGATAATTATCTTGATGAACTTGGTATTACTCACGAATTGTCTGCTCCTTATACTCCTCAACAGAATGGTGTCGTCGAAAGGAAGAACAGGACTCTGGTTGAGATGGCAAGAACCATGCTTGAAGAATATCAGACTCCTCGTCGCTTTTGGCCTGAAGCAATTAACACTGCCTGCCATATCATCAACAGGGTATATCTCCACAAATTCCTCAAGAAAACCTCATATGAACTCCTCACTGACAAGAAACCCAATATAAGTTGTCTCCTGAGGAAGCAATAAAGCTCAAAGCTACTGAAGACATTGTTCCCACTGAGGACATTGATGAAGAGATCATTCCTAGCACTGATGAAAATCAAGAAGATGGTCCTGAGGAAATTGCTCCAGAACCAATTCCTCAGCCCAGACGAAATCCCCAACCAGCTCATCCGAGGATTGCAAATGAAGTAGAACTTGACAAAATCCTCGATGACATCAACGCGCCAGGTCCTCTCACTCGCTCAAAAACTTGACACTTAGTTAACTTTTGTGGGCATTTATCCTTTGTGTCTATCATAGAACCTTCAAAAGTTGCCGAGGCTTTCATGGAACCAGAGTGGATCCAAGCCATGCAAGACGAACTTCTTCAATTCAAGCTAAATGATGTATGGGAGATCGTCAAACGACCAGATCCTCGCAAGCACAATATCATCGGCACCAAGTGGATTTTCCGAAACAAGCAAGATGAGGATGGTCAAGTGGTGAGGAATAAGGCACGACTTGTAGCCCAAGGCTACACATAGGTTGAAGGAATAAATTTCGATGAAACTTTTGCACCTGTTGCTAGACTTGAAGCAATTCGAATACTACTTGCTTATGTTAATCATCATAACATTATCTTATATCGAATGGATGTGAAAAGTGCATTCCTCAATGGTAAGCTTGAGGAAGAAGTATATGTTGCTCAACCCCCAGGTTTTGAGGATCCAAAGAATCCAGACAAAGTCTTCAGACTCAAAAAGGCGTTCTATGGTCTCAAGCAAGCCCCTCGGGCGTGGTATGATACATTGAAGGAATTCCTCATGAAGAAAGGCTTCAAACCTGGTTCACTCGATCCAACTCTTTTCACTAAATCCTATGATAATGAACTATTTGTGTGCCAGATATCGATGACATCATATTTGGCTGTACTTACAAACGTTACAGTGATGAATTTGCTTACATGATGAGTGAAAAATATCTGTGTCTATGATGGGGGAGCTGAAATTCTTCTTAGGTCTTCAAATTCGTCAACAACGCAATGGAATCTTCATATCACAGGAGAAATACCTCAAGGATGTTCTGAGGAAATTCGACATGCCTACCAACGGCCAACTCTGCACTGACGAAAATGGTAAAGAATTCGATCAGCAGGTATATCGCTCCATGATTGGCTCTTTACTGTATTTTTGTGCATCTAGGCCAGATATAATACTTAGTGTTTGCATGTGTGAACGTTTTCAAGCAAAACCAACGGAATCACACCATAAGGCTGTGAAGCATATTCTTCGATACTTAGCTCACACACCAACACTAGGATTATGGTACCCCAAGGGCTCAAATCTTCATCTTGTGGGATATTCTGATTCTGACTGTGCTGGTGACTGATACGTCTCAAACGTATCTATAATTTTTGATGGTTTCATGTTGTTATCTTGTCAACTTTGGATGTTTTATGTACCTTTTATATCTTTTTTGGGACTAACTTATTAATTCAGTGCCAAGTGCCAGTTCCTGTTTTTTCTGTGTTTTTGACTCTTATCAGATCTGATTTTGGAACGGAGTCCAAAAGGAATAAATCCCTGAAATAATTTTTTCCAGAACGGAAGAAGATCAGGGGACTTGAGGGCCAAGGCATGAGAGCCACAGGGAGCCCACAAGCCCTGTAGCTGCCACAAGGGGGCGGCGGCTACCAGGCTTGTGGCCTCCCTAGAGCCCCCCTGACCTAGCTCCTTCGCCTATATATTCCCTAAAATCCAAAAAAAATAAGGGCATCCACGAAAACACTTTTCCACCACCGCAAGCTTTTCCGCGAGATCTCATCTGGAGACCCTTCCCGGTGCCCTGCTGGAGGGGACTTTGGAGTTGGAGGGCTTCTACATCAACATCATCGCCTCCCCAATGACTCGTGAGTAGTTCACTTCAGACTTACGAGTCCGTAGTTAGTAGCTAGATGGCTTCTTCTCTCTCTTGGATCTTCAATACAAAGTTCTCCATGATCTTCATGGAGATCTATCCGATGTAATCCTCTTTGGCGGTGTGTTTGTCGAGATCCGATGAATTGTGGATTTGTGATCAGATTATCTATGAATTATATTTGAGTCTTTGCTGATTTCTTATATGCATGATTTGATATCCTTGTAAGTCTCTCCGAGTCTTGGGTTTTGTTTGGCCAACTAGATCTATGATTCTTGCAATGGGAGAAGTGCTTGGTTTTGGGTTCATACCATGTGGTGACCTTTCCCAGTGACAGAAGGGGCAGCAAGGCACACATCGTGTTGTTGCCATCAAGGGTAACAAGATGGGCTTTTATCGTAGATATGAGATTGTCCATCTACATCATGTCATCTTGCTTAAGGTGTTACTCTGTTCTCATGAACTTAATACACTAGATGCATGCTGGATAGCGGTCGACGTGTGGAGTAATAGTAGTAGATGCAGAAAGTACCGGTCTACTTGTTTTGGACGTGATGCCTATAGATATAATCATTGCCTTAGATAACGTCACGACTTTGCGCAATTCTATCAATTGCTCGACAGTAATTCGTTCACCCACCGTCTACTTGCTTTCATGAGAGAAGCCACTAGTGAACACTACTGCCCCTGGGTCTATTCACAACTATCGTTTCCACTTTCGCTTTTACGTGGCTTTGTTTCTTTTTGCTTTCAGTTCTCACTTGGCAAACAATCTACAAGGGATTGACGACCCCTTCATAGCGTTGGGTGCAAGCTCTTTGTGTTTGTGCAGGTACTTGTGACAATCCTTCACTGGATCGATACCTTGGTTCTCAAAACTGAGGGAAATACTTACCGCCGCTGTGCTACATCACCCTTTCTGCTTCGAGGGAACACCAACGCAAGGCTCCAAGGCCACGAGGGAATCATTTGCATATTTTCCAAGGAAGTTCCTTAGGGCGTAGCCATAGCAGAAGGATTCCTAGTGCCATTGCTGAGGAGTAAAGAGTCTCCCGTCAGCATGCTTGTTTCTGGCGCCGTTGGAAGGTCTTCTGTTGCAGTAGCAGAAGTATTTCTGGCGCCGTTGCCGGGGAAGGAGAGATCTATCCAAGTAGGTGTCACAAACTCATCTCTTGCATTTACCTTTTTTGCCAGTTGCCTCTCGTTTTCCTCTCCCCCACTTCACATTTGCCGTTTTCATTTGCCTTTCTCCTTTGCCGTTTTCTATTGCCTTTTGCCTTTTTGCCGTTTTCCTTTGCCGGTTTTCTTGCTTGCTTGAGTGCTTGTTTGTTTGTTGAAGTCATCATGGCTGAAAACACCAAACTTTGCGACTTATCGAGTACCAATAATAATGATTTTATTAGTACTCCGATTGCTCCCGCCACTAGTGCGGAATCGTTTGAAATCAACGCAGCTTTGCTGAATCTTGTTATGAAAGAGCAATTCTCTGGCCTTCCTAGTGAAGATGCCGCATCCCATCTCAATACCTTCATTGAGCTTTGCGATATGCAAAAGAAAAGAGATGTGGATAATGACGTGATTAAGTTGAAGCTTTTTCCTTTCTCGTTGCGATATCGTGCAAAAACTTGGTTTTCTTCTTTGCCTAAAAATAGTATCGATTCTTGGGATAAGTGCAAAGATGCTTACATATCCAAGTATTTTCCGCCGGCTAAGATTATCTCCCTACGTAACGATATAATGAATTTCAAGCAACTTGATCATGAACACGTTGCACAATCTTGGGAGAGGATGAAGTTAATGATTAGAAATTGTCCCGCTCATGGCTTGAGTTTGTGGATGATTATACAAATCTTTTACGCTGGCTTGAATTTTGCTTCTCGCAATATCTTGGACTCCGCCTCATGTGGAATGTTCATGGAAATCACGTTAGGAGACGCTACAAAACTCCTAGACAATATCATGACCAACTACTCTCGGTGGCACACTGAAAGGTCACCTGCTAGCAAAAAGGTACACGCTATAGAAGAAATTAACTCGCTTAGTGCTAAGATGGACGAGTTGATGAATTTGGTTACTAGTACAAATGCTCCTTTAGTTCCTAATGACATGCCACTATCTTCCTTGATTGAGAGTAGTAACGCTAGTTTGGACGTTAATTTTGTTGGTAGGAACAATTTCGGCAACAACAATGCTTTTAGAGGAAACTATGTTCCTAGGCATTTTCCTAGTAACTCCTCTAACAATTATGGCAATTCCTACAATAACACTTATGGAAATCACAACAAATTACCCTCTGATTTAGAGAGTAATATCAAAGAGTTCATCAACTCTCAAAATATTTTCAATGCGTCCATAGAGGAAAAACTACTCAAAATAGACGATTTGGCTAAGAGCGTTGATAGCATGTCTTGTGATATTGATGCTTTGAAAGTTAGATGTGCTCCTCCCAATGTCAACTTGGATGAAACTTTAAAAGCTATGCGTGTCTCCATGAATGAGAGCAAAGAAAGAACCTCCCAAATTCGCGTTAGGCATGAATGGTTTAAAAGGGTGCGTTCTAGTGATGTAAATCACGAAGATCTTAAAGTGCTTGGTGTGACTCCTCTTGAATCTTTGTTTTCGCGTGTCAAACCTATTGATGAAGGGGCTGGATATGAATCCACTTTGGTTGAAAAACGCCCCAATGATTCAGAGCCCACCTATGTTAATGATAAAGGTGTGGAGAGTGGAGTAGAAGAAATCAAAATTTTGGGTAGTAAAGGAACTCCCACTTTGGTTTTCAAGGAATTCAATTATGATATTTTCTCCTTGTTTGAATGCATTTCCTTGATGCAATCCATTGCAAACTCTCCACATGCATATAGCCAAAGCAAAGCCTTTACCGCGCATATCGTAGATGCTATGATGAAATCTCTTGAAGAGAAGCTCGAACTAGAAGTCTCTATACCTAGAAAACTTCATGATGAGTGGGAACCTACTATCAAAATCAAGATAAAAAACTATGAATGCAATGCTTTGTGTGATTTGGGTGCTAGTGTTTCCGTGATTCCAAAGTCTTTATGTGATGTTCTTGGTTTTCATGAGATTGAAGAGTGTTCTCTTAATTTGCATCTTGCGGATTCTACTGTCAAGAAACCCATGGGAAGGATCGATGATGTTCTTATTGTTGCAAATAAGAACTATGTACCCATGGATTTCATTGTAATTGACATAGATTGCAATCCTTTATGTCCCATTATTCTTGGTAGACCTTTCCTAAGGACTATTGGTGCTATCATCGATATGAAGGAAGGGAATATTAGATTTCAATTTCCTCTAAAGAAGGGCATGGAGCATTTTCCTAGAAAGAAAATAAGATTTCCTTATGAATCTATGATGAGGACTACTTATGGTTTGAGCACCAAAGATGACTATACGTTCCATCACATTTTGCCTAGCTAAGGGCGTTAAACAATAGCACTTGTTGGGAGGCAACCAAACGAATCTATCCTTTTTCTTTCTGTTTTGTGTTTTTCACACTTTCATAATACTGTTATTATTGTGTTTTTTGTGTTTCTTTTTGCGTTTGTGCCAAGAAAAACCGTTAAGATTAGTCTTGGGGATGATCGTTTGGTCATGCTGGAAAAGACAGAAACTTTCTGGTCACGAAAAGAATTGTCATATTTTCTGTAAGATCTTTTGAGTTGATTCTTTCTGCTGCTGATTGCTACGCACATTCTTCAGAGTGTCGTAAGTTTTCAGAATTTTTGAAGTAACAGAAGTATACGAAGTATACAGATTGCTACAGACTGGTCTGCTGTTAACAGTTCTGTTTTTGTTGTGTTGGTTGCTTATTTTGATGAAACTATGGATAGTATCGGGGGGTATTAGCCATGGAAGATTGAAAATACAGTAACCCAAAATCAACATAAGTAGAATGTAAGTTTGCTACACTACCTAAGGAAGTGGTGGTTTGCGTTCTTATACTAATGTTATCACGAGTTTCTGTTTAAGTTTCGTGTTGTGAAGTTTTCAAGTTTTGGGTGAAGTTCTTATGGACAAAAAGATAAAGAGTGGCAAGAGCTCAAGCTTGGGGATGCCCAAGGCACCCCAAGATGATTCAAGGATGCCGTAAAAGCCTAAGCTTGGGGATGCCCCGGGAAGGCATCCCCTCTTTCGTCTTCAATCCATCAGTAACGTTACTTGGGGCTATATTTTTATTCATCACATGTTATGTCTTTTGCTTGGAGCGTCTTGTATCGTAGGAGTCTTTTATTTTTGTTGTGTCACAATCATCCTTGCTACACACCTAGAGAGAGATACATGCACTCACCGTGATTTTGTCGAGCTTCACTTATATCCTTTGGTAGACAATTCAGCTCACATGTGCTTCACTTATATCTTTTGAGCTAGTTGATTTTGCTCTATGTGCTTCACTTATACCTTTTAGAGAACGGCGGTGCGTGGCTTGGTAGTTGATCTATGCTATGAAAGTAGTCTCAAAAGGGGTAGTTATCCAAAGGGATATGAAAACTTCCATCTCTATGTGCATTGAATAGTTAGAGAAGTTTGATTCATCTCAATTAGTTTTGAGTTGTGGTTGTGGTAATATTGAAGTTATGCTAGTAAGGTGTTGTGGATCAAGAAATACTTGTGTCAAAGTTAGTGATTCCCGTAGCATGCACGTATGGTGAACCGCTATGTGATGAAGTCTGAGCATGATTAGTCTATTGATTGTCATCCTTTGTGTGGCGGTCGGGATCACGCGATGGTTTATACCTACCAACCCTTCCCCTAGGAGTATGCGTTGAATGCTTTGTTTCGATTACTACTAAAACTTTTGCAACAAGTATATGAGTTCTTCATGACTAATGTTGAGTCCATGGTTTAGATGCACTTTCACCTTCCACCATCACTATCTTCTTTAGTGCCGTGCAACTTTCGCCGGTGCACAAAACCCACCATTAGCCTCCCTCAAAACAGCCACCATACCTACCTACTATGGCTTTTTCAAAGTCATTCCGAGATATATTGCCATGCAACTACCACCATGACATGTGCCACCACTTCTACATTGCCATTGCATGATCGTAAGATAGCTAGCATGACGTTTCCATTAATGTCTATGCCATGCTAGATCATTATCACGGTACACTACCGAAGGCATCCATATAGTCATCATTGTTCTAAGTTTTGAGTTGTAAGTGTGATGATCATCATTGATGGAGCATTGTCCCATGTGAGGAAATAAAAGAGGCCAGCGAAGCCCATATACAAAAAGAGGCCAAAGATGCCAACCAAAATAAAAATAAAAATATAAAAAAAATATAAAAAAAGAGCCAAAGAGCCCACCAAAAAAATGAGAGAAAAAGAGAGAAGGGACAATGCTACTATCCTTCCACACTTGTGCTTATTAAGCACCATGATCTTCTTGATTGAGAGTCTCTCGTTTTGTCACCACCATATAGCTAGTGGGAAATTTTCATTATATAACTTGGCTTGTATATTCCAATGATAGGCTTCCTCAAATTTGCCTTAGGTCTTCGTGAGCAAGCAAGTTGGATGCACACCCACTAGTTTTCTTTAAGAGCTTTCACTTACTCTTAGCTTTAGTGCATCATTTGTATGGCATTCCCTACTCATTCACATTGATATCTATTGATGAGCATCTCCACAGCTCCTTGATATGCCTAGTTAATGTGACCATCTTCTCCTTGTTTGCCTTGCAACCTCCACCACACTCCATTCCACTTATAGTGCTAAAACCATGGCTCACGCTCATGTATTGCGTGAGAGTTGAAAAGGTTTGAGAAAGTAAAAGTGTGAAAACAATTACTTGGCCAATACCGGGGTTGTGCATGATTTAAATTCGTTGTGCAAGGATGAAAGAACATAGCCAGAATATATAATTTTGTAGGGATAACTTTCTTTTGTCCTTGTTATTTTGAAAGTTCATGATTACCTTGCTAGTTTGCTTGAAGTATTATTGTTTCCACGTCAATAGAAAACTATTGTTTTGAATCTAATGGATCTGAACATTCACGTCACAAAAGACGAGTTACAAAGGACATCTATGCTACATAGCGTGAAAGCATCAAAAAATCATTATTTATCACTTCACTTCCCTACTCGAGGACGAGCAGGAGTTAAGCTTGGGATGCTTGATACGTCTCAAACGTATCTATAATTTTTGATGGTTTCACGCTGTTATCTTGTCAACTTTGGATGTTTTATGTACCTTTTATATCTTTTTTGGGACTAACTTATTAATTCAGTGCCAAGTGCCAGTTCCTGTTTTGTGTGTGTTTTTGACTCTTTTCAGATCTGATTTTGGAATGGAGTCGAAACGGAACAAAATCCCCGAAATAAACTTTTCCAGAACGGAAGAAGATCAAGGGACTTGAGGGCCAAGGCACGAGAGCCACAGGGGGGCCACAAGCCCTGTAGTCGCCACTAGGGGGGCGGCGGCTACTAAGCTTGTGTCCTCCTTGACCTAGCTCCTTCGCATATATATTCCCTAAAATCCATAAGAAAAATAAGGGCATCCACGAAAACACTTTTCCGCCGCCGCAAGCTTCCATTTCCGCGAGATCTCATCTGGAGACCCTTCCCGGTGTCGTGTCGGAGGGGACTTTGGAGTTGGAGGGCTTCTACATCAACATCAGCGCCTCTCCAATGACTCATGAGTAGTTCACTTCAGACCTACGGGTCCGTAGTTAGTAGCTAGATGGCTTCTTCTCTCTCTTGGATCTTCAATATAAAGTTCTCCATGATCTTCATGGAGATTTATGCGATGTAATCCTCTTTGGCGGTGTGTTTGTCGAGATCCGATGAATTGTGGATTTGTGATCAGATTATCTACGAATTATACTTGAGTCTTTGCTGATTTCTTATATGCATGATTTGATATCCTTGTAAGTCTCTTCGAGTCTTGGGTTTTGTTTGTCCAACTAGATCTATGATTCTTGCAATGGGAGAAGTTCTTGGTTTTGGGTTCATACCGTGTGGTGACCTTTCCCAGTAACAGAAGGGGCAACAAGGCACGCATCGTATTGTTGCCATCAAGGGTAACAAGATGGGCTTTTATCGTAGATATGAGATTGTCCATCTACATCATGTCATCTTGCTTAAGGCGTTACTCTGTTCTCATGAACTTAATACACTAGATGCATGCTGGATAGCGGTCGACGTGTGGAGTAATAGTAGTAGATGCAAAAAGTATCGGTCTCCTTGTTTTGGACGTGATGCCTATAGATATAATCATTGCCTTAGATAACATCACGACTTTGTGTGGTTCTATCAATTGCTCGATAGTAATTCGTTCACCCACCGTCTACTTGCTTTCATGAGAGAAGCCACTAGTGAACACTACGGCCCCCAGGTCTATTCACAACTATCATTTCCACTTTCGCTTTTACGTTGCTTTGTTTCTTTTTGCTTTCAGTTCTCACTTGGCAAACAATCTATAAGGGATTGATAACCCCTTCATAGCGTTGGGTGCAAGATCTTTGTGTTTGTGCAGGTACTTGTGACAATCCTTCACTGGATCGATACCTTGCTTCTCAAAACTGAGGGAAATACTTACCGCCGCTGTGCTACATCACCCTTTCCACTTCGAGGGAACACCAACGCAAGGCTCCAAGGCCACGGGGGAATCCTTTTCATATTTGCCAAGGAAGTCCCTAAGGGCTTAGCCGTAGCAGAAGGATTCCTGGTATCGTTGCTGAGGAGTAAATAGTCTCCCGTCAGCATGCTTGTTTCTGGCGCCGTTGGAAGGTCTTTTGTTGCAGTAGCAGTGACCGTGTGGATCGCAAGTCAACCTCTGGCACATGTCATTTCCTCAGAAATTCACTAGTCTCCTCGTCCTCAAAGATGCAGAACTGCATTTCACTCTCCACTACCGAAGCTGAGTACATTGCTGCTGGTTCATGCTATTCTCAATTGCTATGGATGAAGCAAACCCTCAATGACTACGACATCAACATGAAAAATGTGCCCCTCTACTGTGACAATGAGAGTGTAATCAAGATTGCATACAACCCAGTACATCACTCGAAGACTAAGCACATCCAGATTCGTCATCATTTTCTTCGGGACCATGTCCTCAAGGGCAATATCCTCATCGACTATGTGAAGACTGATGATCAACTAGCAGATATGTTTACTAAGCCCTTGGATGAGAAAAGGTTTTGCAAGTTGCGGTGTGAGCTAAATAGCTTAGAATCTTCAAATGTTTTGTAAAAACATGCACACATCCTAACACTTATGCAAAATTGATGACTTAGATGTGCAACACACGAAGAATTGATATTCTTCAACCAATGAAGAATATCACTCTTAGTGTGCGGAAATCAACGAAGATATTGATTCTCAGGGCCCTACGACAATTGTACGCGGCCTCTGAAATCAACATTCTTATATGGCGGGTCACGCCACCACACAACTTGAAATTCCTCAAGTTGAATTTCTTCAAAGTAGTTATTCTTTAAACTTCTCTTTCTTCAAAGCTGAAATTCATCATCATGACGCTTTGTCACAAAATCCTCAAGTTAATAAAAATCTTCAAAAACACCTGATGATTTTCATTTGCCTAGATATATATATATATAGACTGTGATTTCAAAGTCCTCAACAACATTCACTTATAGCTATTTCGTCAAATTGATATTTCATCTAAGTGAATGTGATCGGACCCTACTTTCCCTCTATGCTACTCTCACCAAGTCTATTCAATTCTTCATATGTGTTCTACTTGAAACTATGTTCAAAATCCTCACTGCGTCCTTGTGAGCTGATGATTTTGTAACAAAATCCTCAAATCTTCAAAAATGATTTTTATATCGTTACACAGTAACTGAACCCCACTTCCCACGATAAGATAAGCACGAACTCCACCGCTTTAAACGGTTGCTACACGTGTCATGCGGAGACGAAAGAGCAGGGGTAGTTCGGTCCGAAAGAATCGGCAAGACAGTTTTTACGTGGGCTATATATATGTCCTTACCCCCTCCGGTCAAAACTCTTCGTTCTCTCTCTCGACCTCCTCTCTGCTACAGCAAAGCCCTAGCGCCACCGTTGGAAGTTTCACCGCCGGCGAGGAAAAGCTTCACTGCCTCGACCTCTCCGTCGCCGAAATCACGCTGGAATCGGATCATCTTCGTCCGCCACCGTCGTAGTTGTCCTGTGTTGCCAAGTTAGGGCGCAGTGGACTCGAACCAAAGAGCATCTACTGCTACTTCTTCCTGTGTTCTTCGTGCGCGCTATATAGGGTTAATAAAACCCTATTTTTACAGCCCCCTTTTTATCTACTATTTTACCGTAGATTTGTGAAACTTGTTTTTCCTCAAGTCTCTATCAGTCTCTATTCCTCAAACACTGCTCATTCCTCAACTGTTGATGAATTTCACTAAGCATCTAATAGTCTTCACGAGATTCCTCAATTGTGCAAATTTTCGAATTTGTACAACTTTGGAACCCAAGATCACAGTGCTTAAACAAATTCGTCAACCCACTGGTCAAATTCCTCAACTTTAAAATTTTTCAATTTCATCAAATCTGAGAACACATATGACCTCTCCAAATTCCTCGCAACTATACTCTGTTCACAGGTACAAAATGTCGGCTGATGAATCTCTAGGTTTTCATCAACTTAACTCATTTGTAGCGTTTCTTGAAGAAAATCTGCAAGCTTCATCAGAATCGTCAAGAGTTCAATTTCCTCAGCAAAAGCCTCTGCTGAACAAAATGGAAGATGAAAGGAAGCAAAAGGGTGGCAAGAAGCTTGAACAGAACCCTGCCATCGATATTCCTGATGACATACACCTGGAATACTGCACACCTGATGAGCAAGAGACTATGCCCAGGAGGAAGATAAGGCTTCAAAAGATAGAACGCCGGTGGGCTAAGGAGTGGAAAGAATACAGATTCGTCAGTCCCAAGTACGCGAAGAAATTCGCTCTTAAGCCTCCTGGCAAACAGCCTACTCTCAAGGATTATCAGGATGCACAACCCTCAAGCCTCAAGACAATTGATGACTATCCTGCAGAAAAGTCAAAACATTTTTCAAAGCTTCAGAAGCAGGCAGAAGCTGCAGTGAGGAAATTTAATGAAGAATCTGCTACTGCTGCTACTGCCGTGTCACGCCCAAGATGCGACCCTATCCTCAGTTTGGCACGAAGGCCTCGTCAGGGATAGAAGCGCATCTCGTCGTGTCGCAAGAATGGATATCGTTACAAGTACATGTACTAAAAATAAGAGATATATATAAAGAATTGGCTTACACTCGCCACAAGCTACATCAGAGTCACATCAGTACATTACATAATCATCAAGAGTAAGAGCAGGGTCCGACTACGGACGAAAACAACCGAGAAAATAAGAACGACGTCCATCCTTGCTATCCCAGGCTACCGGCCTGGAACCCGTCCTAGATCGATGAGGAAGAAGAAGAAAAAGCAACTCCAAATGAACAATCAACGCGCTGGCGTCAAGTAAACTTTACCTGTACCTGCAACTGGTGTTGTAGTAATCTGTGAGCCACGGGGGACTCAGCAATCTCATTTCCAAAGGTATCAAGACTAGTAAAGCTTAATGGGTGAGGCATGGTTAAGTGGTGAGGTTGCAGCAGCGGCTAAGCATATATTTGGTGGCTAACTTACGAGTACAAGAAATAAGAGGGGGAAGATCTACGCATAATGGACGTGACTATTGATGATCAAATGAATGATCCTGAACACCTACCTACGTCAGACATAACCCCACCGTGTCCTCGATCGGAGTAAGAACTCATGAAAGAGACGGTCACGGTTACGCACACAGTTGGCAAGTTTTAATTGACTTAACTTCAAGTTATCTAGAACCACTGTTAAACAAAGTTTCCACGTTGCCACATAACCGCGGGCACGGCTTTCCGAAAAGATTTAACCCTGCAGGGGTGCTCCAACTAGTCCATCACAAATTACCACAAACCGCATAGAAATCCTCAATCACGAAGCTCGTGATCTTGTCGATTTCCCTAGTGTAAAACCTCAACTCTGAGATTACCCAAAGCATCATCGGAATCCCGATGCACATGATATCTCGTCAAAGGTCAAACTAATCCAGCAAGGCCGCCCGGCGTGTCGACGATCCCGATAGGAGCCGCGTATCTCGTTCTCAGGACACGACGGATAAGCGAAGTGTACGAGTGCCAAACCTCGAGTTTCGTCACGGTGGCCCCGCACAATGCTCTGTTTTGGACCAGCACCATCAGCACTGGCCCTCCCTGTATTATGTAGAATTACTCCTCGGGTAGCGCTAACTCCCTATGCATTTCAATTTAACAGAATTCTTATGTTGGGCAAATAGTACCAATGTTGGGCCTTGCCAGACCAGCTTTAATCTAAAACGAATTATCAAGGGGGTTCCATAACAACCCCGATCGTGTTAGGAGCGCTCAATTATGGAACATAACACCGGTAGCCGAAAACTAAGGGGGGCAAAGGTGGAACAAAACACCAGGCTAGAAAGGCCGAGCCTTCCACCTTTTACCACGTATATAGGTGCATAAAATTAAATATCATTTAAATATGGTGATATAACAAGGAACCCATGTTATCACATGGAAGCAACTGCACCTGCAACTAGCAACGCTAACACAGGGTTAAGCAAGCAGTAACATAGCGAATCAGTGGTTTGCTAGGTTGAACAGGTTGAAGGTTTTCATGGCATTGTTGAGAGGCTGATATTTAACATGTGGTAGGCAACTAGACATAATGATAGAAGCGATAAAACTAGCATGGCAATGATAGTAATGGTATCTGGGGAAATGGTCATCTTGCCTGAGATCCCGCTTGGAAGAAGAATGCCTCCGTGAAGCAGACGAACCGACGTAGTCGAACGGGTCCTCACAATCTGGCACGCTGCGGAACTCTATCGAGACGAAACAAACCGGAAACACAAATCAACACACGGAATTCACCACATGATGCACAAGACAAATGATGCATGAGCAGCTGAAAACATGCAAGTCACGGCATGACAATCCACACAATCAAACACTACACATTAAGTGAAGTTCAATATGCAATGAGTTGCATATTCACGAAACTCCACGTTAGTTATTTAGTTCTATCCCAATTAGATACACGGCAATATCAAATGTGGTTAAACATGCAAGAGGTGAAGTGGAAATTAAACTAGCTATCTAGATATTTTAAATGAGGTCGGAAATGACATATAGCATCTCCGAGATGACCTCACATGTTAATTTACAATTCTGTCCAGATCTGAATTAACACATTTGATTAGTTGTTAAACAGCAAAAAAATAGGTTCATGTGATTCTACGCGTCATTACAAGCAATCTACACATAAAGAACATCTCCAACGGAGCTACGGATCAAAAGATACAAGCACCGCAAGATATGATGGCATGAATGCAATATGTGTGCAATGACGGTCACGAGCACTTCAAAACATACAACCAGAAAGATAAAATGAAACTACACGAGATTCTAAGCAAGTTTCGTGTAGGACACGATCAAATCAGAGCTACGGTTCAACAACTACGAGCAAAACAAGATATCACTACAATCTGCCAAAATCAGCCACATAGCATTTTCTACACCCCACAAGTACGGGCTACACTACTCCGATAAACTCAAGCAAGGCATGACACGAAAGAGGGAAGAAGCACTACCACAAACAACTAACAACAACTAGCATGGATTCAAGGATCACTAGGGAAAGAAGTCACAAAAAGGAACCCCACACACTATTTCAGACTTAGTAAAAATTACACTTCATGAAAGTGCAGTTTTCGATCTGAAGCCATATTGACAGCAGCAAAACCTATAGCTACAGGTCTCCAAATGTCATGAAAATTTACAACATGCTAGAGAAACACAAGGGGTACAACTAACTCCATTGGACCAACCTCAAAAGAGCTACAGATCACAAGATGAAAGCAAGACAAGACAACAAGAAAATATAACAGTTTCCAGACTTGAGAAATATTTCAGCACCTCCAAATAAGCACTATTTCTAGCAACTTGAGAGCAATCAAACCACACCTAAACATGCATTTCTATTGCAACCAAAAATACCAGGAACTAGACAAAACATCCAAGATCGACTCTCTAGTTGACAACTCCGTCAAACGAAGCACGGAATAAAACCTATGAAATAAACAAAAGGGCATCACGGCAAAATATCGCGCAAACTAACTTGCTCTAATGCTAAAACTAATTGCACAGAAAAATCCCATGGAATTTTCTACCCCGAAAACATATATAAATATGTGGGGTTGCACAACAAAATAAAGCCACACATAAATGCGGGAAAATAACCTATATACAGGAAAATAAACTAGCGCAATTCCCTACACGTAAAAATACAAATGACTGCTCTAAAATACATAGCAAGAGGGTTCCTAAAACATGGGCATTTCTAATACGGCATTCGGGCTATACGGACACGCACGAGAAATTAATACGGACTATAATTCTATTGGGACAACACATAAACCTATGCCTTTGGCGTCTCAAACTACGTCAAACAATTACGACATGTTTTAAATTCGTATTCTACGCGCAAAACTACCACAAAACCATATACAACTTGGTCCGATCCGACACACGGTTAATTAACTACAGCCGTTTTAATATACGTATATCTACTGGAATTTATTATAACTCCGAAAATCCTACTAACCTATTGGGCCGAAACTTGAGGCGCGACCTAACAAAAACTAAAAAAATGCACAGGCGGGGGATAGGCTCGGGGCTTACCTTGGGCACGGCCCAGCTTGGAGGGGAGGCACATGGGCCACGATGCCTGGCTCGGGCGCCACCTGTGCCACGTGGGGAGGCAGCGTTGGGGCCGCTGCGGCGCGGATGCTGGGCCGGCGCGGGGCCCACGGGGCGGCGCGAGCTCGCTCATCCCCAAACCCGATCCAGATCGGGATCACGGGGAAGGAGCAGAGGCGGCGCGATCCGGCGGCCCGCGCGGGCACAGGCCACGGCGGGACACCGACGCTCGACGAGGGGCACGGGAGGTGGGAACCGCTCGTTCCCGAGGAGGAGGCGGAGCTTGGCTGTGGGGCTCCCTGGCAGTGGCCGGCGTCGAGGCTCCTTTCGGCGGTGGTTGCCGGCGGCTGCGAAGCTGCTCGGGGCGAGGCTGCGCTCGTACGGCGGCGGCAGGAGGCGGCGAGGCACGGGGCAGGCGGCGGGGCCAGACGGGGACGGGGCCGGCAGGGAGCTGCGGGCAGGAGGCGGCGCCATGGGAGGCCAGGGGCACAAGAGCACGGGAGGCGGCGGCGACGGCGGTTCCGGGCCCGGCGGGCCAGCCGTGGGCCTGGCGGGCCCTGTCGGTGGGGAGGAGAGAGGCAGATCGCTGGGGGCGGCTGGTGGTAGGTGGGGCGCGGAAAACGAGGCAACCGCTAGGGTTCGCTGTCTAAATAATAGGGGGATCTATATATAGTCAAACGGGGGGGGGGGGGCTAGGGTTATCCGAATTCGGCCCTGTTTTCACCCACGCGATCGGAATCGTACGAACTCGAACGCGGGGTCAGCTAAGTGAACGTGTAGAGTAGGCTAGCAGGGGAAGAGAGGGAAACGGTGTGGCGTGGCAACGCGATTTTAAACACCGGAACATGTTCGACGGTAGACCGAATACGGTGCCGCTATGGTCGACCGTTCGGGTACCAGACAGTCTCCGATCGCGACGAAATTCGACAGGCGGCCTAGCTATATCTAATTACGCGACCGCATGCGAAGTTTCACCCCGATCAGAGAAAGTTTTACGCACACTTTTAAAACAGGGTTTGACGATGACGCGGGCGCGTGCGTGTGCGGTCGGGCTCAGAACGGACAACGACGAGAACCGGCAACTAACAACGGATGCATGTTTTGAAAACTGGCGGCAACGAAGATGTCGATGCAATGTTGATGATGCGCATGATGCGACAAAATAAAATAGACACACAACAAAAACGGAAAGAAAAGGGGAATCTTCTGGAACGTCGGCATTGGGCTGTCACATGCCGCCACCTCCTCTGCAGCTGAAACTTCTGGCACGACCATTCCTCAAGTGAAGTCTGTGCCGCCAAAACCAAATGCTTCAAAGCCTTAGGAGAAATTGCTTCAGAAAGCTGCACCTGCAACCGCACCAAAACCGTTAGCACCACCAAAGGCTTCAAAGCCTGAACACAAGTAGATTGTGAAGCAGATGCCGACTGTTTCCAGCTCCTTTGTTCCTTCTGCAACTAGCTCAGAAACAATGTCTTCACCAACTCCAATGAAGACTAAGGTGACTGCTGGGAGAGGAACCAGACCTAGCCCAAGCAAAATCATCACCGTCCCTTCTACATCAGAAGGCAGTGGTGAATATGCTGATGAGACTCTGCAAGCCATCATCAGAAACAAGCAGGAGAGGGTAGCACAAGCTTCAGGCAGCGCCATTCCTCTGGCCATGGACCCAAAAGTCCTATTGGATTACATCAATATATGGTATGATGACCCCAACACACCTATTGATGATTTGAAGCTTCCCCCAGGCATCAGCCACATGGTGGCCACTTTCATCAATGAGGCCAAGTGGAAGGAGACGCAAGCCAAACAAGCAAAGGTTGTGAAGCTGAAAAAGGAGAAATTCCTCAGACAAAATCTTCTTAGTCTAACGCCTGATGCACTTGTGTCCACTCAGGCAGAATTGAAGACTTTGACAAACAAGTACACCAAGCTATCTGATCGTCAAAGTCTCAAGAACAATTTCATCAAGTTGGCTACTAATGTCGTTGATGAATACAACAAAAAGGCTGCCCCTCCAGTAACACCTCAGCAACTTGAGATTGAAGAAGAACAAACTGCCCCTGCTGAGGAAATGCATCAAGAAAGACGTGCTGATGAACTGGCTAGTGAGGAAATCACCAAAGAAACTCCAGTTGATGACTCTGCTCCAGCTGATGAAACTGCTCCAACTGATGCTTCTAAGCCAGCTGATGACTCTGCTCCAGCTGAAGAAACTGCTTCAGCTGAGGAAACTGCCAGGACGGATATAACTCCGCCACCTGAAGAGAAAATGCCTTCACCAAAACCTTCAAAGGTGAAGAAAATGACTCCATTTGCATTAGACGTGAAGAAAACAAGGGCTGCTGAAAAGGAAGCTAAGAAGAGAAAAGCTTCCTCAACAGAAGAATCAACTAAGGCCAAGCGCCTCAAATCTCTTGATAAAAATGCTCCGCTGGATCCTGTGCCTCTAAACATTGCTCCATCCTATGAGATGACTCCCTTCGAAAGCGAAGACAAGGAGCATATGACTGATGAGGAAATGAAAAATGTTGTGTTTGAGGAACACACTGATGAAGAAATTCAGATTGATGACAGTCCTCAGACATTTATTCCTCCTGAAGAACCTGCTCAAGGATCAGCTGCACCAGCTGATGAATTTGGCTCTCCCACCAAGCAAACCCCTCAAGATGAGGAAAACCAAGGAGAAAATCCTCACCCTGAAGAAAATCCAAATCCTGAGCAAAACCCTCAACCTGAGGCTCAGGATGAAGAGATTCCTCCTCCTGAGAAAAATTCTCAACCAGAGACTCCAGTTGATGACATTCCTCACCCACAGCAAGATCCTCAACCTGAGGCACAGGCAGATGAAATTCCTCATCCTGAGGAACATGCTGAAGAAAATGCCCCTGCACCAAATCCACAGAATGCTCTTGTCGTTATCAATCCAGAAAACTACGATGATTGTCTCCCCTCAAGGGAAGAAGCAAAACCTTCAGTCGATGCAGCGTCAGCCGTTCTCCAAGCGGCCAAAGTTTCAAAAGGAATCCTTCTTTGAGGAACGTATCTATTTCATCAGAGAAAATCCTTATGACAAGCCTCGCATTAGACATATGAAGTTTTGGACGAGGACTAAGCTCAACTACTATGCATCTGTGCTTTGTGGAAGAAACACAAATTTTCAGCACATGCATATTCCTCATGTTGAGCTTGAAGAAATTCCTTGCTTTACCCCAGTCCTTAACGTTCTTCATGAAGCAGGACTGCTCCCTCTGTGCTCTGATATCTGCGATTGGAACAACGACATAGTTCTTCAATTCTATGCAACTTTGCACATCTCTGGAGATCCAACAGATATCAACACTTGGGTGCTGGATTGGATGACGTAGCACACACACTTCAAGGCCCCTGCAAATGAGCTGCTGCAAGAACTTCCTGTGTCAATTCCTTCAGAGCAGGCCATGAAGATGTATGATGAACGGGAGCTGCCGAATAAGCTGATGGAAGTCCTCATGAAGCCTTTGGCCAAGGGACAACCACCAAGAACAACCTTCCTGGTCCCTGAGCTGAAGTATGAACCCAGGAGTTTTTACAAAATCCTCTGCAGTGTACTTGCGTCAATCGAGGGCCATGATGATGAAGAAGATGTCATAGGCATCATGAAGAATATCCTCTTCAACATCATCCATGGCATTCCCATCAACACTCACGATTTCTTATTGAGGACTCTGGCAGAAAATGCTATGTCCCCTTTTGTCCTAAAGACTTACGCTCCATGGATCATGAGATTCATCAGACGCAGGTCAGGCATCAACTATAACGCTGATTTCAATAATCACCTTGGATATATGCCTCCAATAAGGGTCAACAAGAGGACTTTCGAGCCTGTTGAAGGAAAAGGCAAGTCTGTGATTGATGAAGGCAGTCGGCCCCTTGATGGCCAGTTCCGAGAGCCAGATGCATATTCCTGATGGGATGACACTGAAACCCAGCCACCAAGTCCTGTTGCTCCAAGGGTGATGAATACCAGAGAGCTTCTCCTCAGTCTTCATCAAAAGGTAGATCAAAATCAGAAGTGGGTCAAAGGCCAGTTGGGCACCATTGTGAAAACCCTCACTCAGACACAGAATGCCGTGAAGCTTAATCATCATTATCTTCATGAGGTTTTTGATCGCACCTGGGCCACACTGGCTCATTTGAAGACTCCACCAGAACTTAAAGAATTGGAGTTTGCACAGGACTTCGACTAGTCATGGCCGTCAAAGAAAAATTCAGGCCAATTCCAGTTCCAGACCTTGAGGACAGTTCATTTTCTTTATTTCGCACTCCAGAATCAGATGAAGATCAACAAGACACTGCCATTGGTCCAAGGAGGAAGTCTGCTCCCAAGAATCCTCACGCGTCTTCCTCAACTGCCAAGAAGTGAAAGTCTTCACGGGGTGTTAGTCCTCAGTTTTGTCCCTTTTTGTCACTTGATGACAAAGGGGGAGAAATCTGAGAGTTAGTCTTCATGCGGGATTTATTTTGGGTCTTATGAACTTTATTTAAGTTACAAACTCTTGGCTCTTCTGAAGTGTTTTATGTAATCAGTTGTAACTTAAGCCCGATGGTACTCTGACGCTTTTTGAACGTTTTACTTCGCATGCTTATTCCTCAAAATATTAATGCACGAATGCTGGAATTCGTCAGATACCATTTCTCATCGTGTATTCCCAATTTCTTCATACTGTATGTCATATGTATGCATGATTTACAAGACTCAGGGGGAGATCTCCATGATATAAATCGTCAACGTGCATTTGCTATGAAAAGAAAAATCCTCAAGAGATGCACATCTTCGGGGGGAGTCCCTCTGAATCTTGATTTCAAATTCCTCAAATGAGTATTTACACTTCATACTTTTATCCCCGTTGAAGACTTAACCAAAAAGGGGGAGATTGTAAGTGCATCTAGTGTCCCTTAGTGATTTTGGTGGTTTGAAGACTTATAGGTTAAGTATCTAATGCGTTCATGAGTGTACACAGGATCTATAAGTCGTTGAGGAGTTTGAGATATTCGATGAATATCGACCCCTAAAAATGTATATCTTCGGCTGAAGAAATTGGTCTGAAGCTGAAGAATTGAACTGCAAAGAAATTGCGATGAAATTGATATTCCTCATGAAGAAATTGAAGATGAGGAATTCGGTGTGTCCTGAAGAAAAACAATCTGAAGATTTTGAAGCATGAAGATTTATTCTGTCTATTTTATTTTCTTCACTTTTGAGTGATAGGAACACTATACTATTAAAGGGGGTCAAAGTAACACGTCGGAATGAATTTCCTCATGATGCTCAACCCAAGCCTAATCCTACTAAAAGCCTCAAGTGAGGAATATGAGAGACATGAGGACTCTCACAGTTGAGGGTCCCGACCGTTACCGCAAGTTGCGCCACATCACTGATCTTATCCACACCAACGGTCATATTATTTAAGGGCATTAATGTTAAATCATGCCGGGATGCTCCGAGGCTATAAATAGCCGCCCCCACAACCATTAGCTCGTTGGCTGCTCCGTTGGAAGCTGACACTTGTCATAAGAGCAACCCAAATTCCTCAGAGTCTTTGAGAGTAATTCATCAGTGAAGAAATACCCCAAACACCAAACCACAAACCGAAAACCAAGTGATTGAGCATCACTGAAGAAGTTGTTCCTATGTGGGACTGAAGCCTTTTACCTTTGAGGAGTGTGCATCCTCCAAACGGTTAGGCATCATGGTCTGGAGCAATCCAGCAGTCAATTGTGGACCGCCAGGTGACCAAGTTTGTGAGGGTATGGAAGTCTGCCCTGAAGACTTACCACGAGTGTTGGGCGAGGACTGTGTGTTCTTAGCCCAATGAGAGTATGGTAGGGACTGTGTGTCCCGGGACTGTGTGTCTTTTGGTTTCAATACCAAGCCGCTCCAAACCATATGTACAACTGCCACAACAGTTGGAACTGGGTCATCAACCAGTGTCTTCACTGTGAAACGGGTTCTATTTCTTCAACTCTTTCAATTCCTCATACTGTATGTTGATGATTTTCATTGTCACTGTTTGAAGAATTTGCTGAAGACTTTCTCTGAAATTCCTCAGCCCCAAATTCTTCACGGGAGTTAATCCTCACCTGTTTTCTCCGTGTGTGCATACTATGCAAACTGTTTTTGATATTCTTCACCTTGAAAACTGTTGTAGTGATACTTTGCACTCGTGATCCTTTGCTGTTTCCGCTGCAAGTTCGTCATCAGTAAGGAATTTCCTAAAAGGAATTTCCTCAGTGATGAAATTCTAAAAATCTCCTATTCACCCCCCTATAATCGATATAACGCACTTTCAAGTATGAGCTTCTGGCAAAGCATGGAGGCGGCTATCCCGGTTTCATCTCTTGGTTCAAACAAACGGTAATTATAAATAATGGACCATTTCATTTCTTGGTCTAATTTGTGGCTAATGCAACAATCCTTGTAGGCTAATTCAGAGTCTATGGACGCTGAATTGAGACAAGCCGCTAATGGTTTTGACTATAAGGTCCATTCATTTGAGAAATACAACATCAACGGGTATCACTTTCGTACCTTTGGCAAAGTGCTATCTATGCCCGATCGGAAATCTACAAATTGTGGTGTCTCTGCTATCGACGAAGGAGGTATCGAGTATTATGGAAGAGTTGAGGCAATTTATGAACTTCAATTCTATGGTGAAAACCCACCGAACGTTATTGTCTTCAAATGTTATTGGTTCCAGCCGAAGGAGACAAGAAGGACTCACGGACATGTAGGGATAGTTGAAATCAAGCAAACATGTTCCCTATGTCTATATTACGGCTCAACAGGCAACCCAAGTTTTCTATCTAGCGTGGGCATGCCAAACTAATAAGAATCTGAATGGTTGGGATGTTGTTTATGAAGTGTCGCCACATGCTAGACCACCTCCCCCAGATGAAGAGGATTATGAACCTCACATTAACCTAGACACATATGATGGAGAATTCTTCCAAGAAACACGTCTTTCGAAGAAATGTTTCAAAAACCGTTGTACTTCACCTTAGAACATTGAAGTAGACAGCGACAGTGAATTCGACTTCACCCTTGAGCCGGAACTAAAAGAGGTTACTGTTGCGGATGACATGTCAATGCTTGACCGATTACAGAAAGGCCTTCCACAAGTTGATGCTGGTGAACCCGATGAGCACGTCATTAATGAAGACACGCGTGATAGTGATGATGATGATGAATTTATTGATCCAGACTATTATTAGTTTTCATGCATACCAACTTAAATTATATATGTACATATTATTATTCATTTCAGGTATTCAATTTTTTATGTTGTACTAATTTCTTTTAGTCTTTATCATGACAGGTGTTGAAAGATGGTGCACGCGGGTCCAGATTGCTCAGTGGCCCGCGCAAGGGGTACTTCCATTGCACCCCAGTCTCTCCGTAGAGTCTTGGTAGACAGTCTAGGGACACCCACGGTGCTTCCTCGTCAGTGTCGTTGCCCATCGGGAGAGGAGGTCGGGCAGGCGGGAAGAAGGCGAAGGGTACAAGACGTGGCCACGAGAGAGGTAGAAAGACTGTTGTGTGTCCTCGCTGCCACCCCTAGTCGATTCACCCTAGCACATGACTACTATGGTGGACCCATTTGAGGTGGAGGCTACGAGGACTCCGGTCAAGGAGCCTCGGGTTGACGGGCATTTGACCCATGAGACTCCAGTTCCCGAGGCTTCGGCCCACGAGACATGTGTACCAGGGGCTATGTCCCAGTAGATTCCCGCCCTAGAGGCTTCAGCCAATGCGGATATGTTTGGATAGGATACCTGGCTGGATCGGACCGAGGGGTCGGGTGGCCATTCTGATGGAGGCGGGGAGGCCGGTGATGAGTCTACTTGTAGTGAGGGCGAGGTGATTGAGCGGGTCACCGTGTACCAGTGTGGTAGTACACATCTCCCGGTCGTGCCGGCGACCTGCTAGCATAGGCCGATGATTAGGCGTGAAGGGGCGAAGTAAGTGCATTTACTATTTTTGTACCTTTTTCCTTCAAGTTTCTTCATATATCTAATGTGCTGACCTTGTCATACTGCATGGGTTGGCATCACCCCCTTGGAGTCCGCAAGCTGAACACCATCCTTGGTGTGCTTTGCCGGGAAAATTTCATGGGCTTTGTCACGTTGCCCGGTGAGGGTGGGCTTCCTACACTAGGATTTACCTTGGAGCACTACCAGGCTGCCCAGGCCCCGCCGGAGGAGATTATCGATGGTGTCTTGTGCCACACGAGGGTCGAGATGGTGATACACAGATTTTGGGTAATTTCTCCTTGTACACAATCAAAAATTAACAATATAGCTAGGTGTTGTACTAATCAGTGTTGTCTTGTTTGATTGCAGACCTTCTACATGTGTGAAGAGGGATATGAGGAGGCGGCAAGCAATGTTATCGAGGTCAAGTGCAAGTGGCTATTACAGAACTTACACCACGAGGCTCGGCCGGAGGCTGTTCGAGACAACTACACCATGTGTGCTATTAAGAAGGACAAGAAGTTCTGTCGCGGAACGTATTTGACGAAGGAGAAGTACATGAACGTAATTACCTATTCTTGTGACACCGTCGATTTAATCATACGCTAATCATACACACAAATGCGTACGATCAAAGTCAAGGACTCACGGGAAGATATCACAACACAACTCTAGAAACAAATAAAACATACAAGCTTCATATTACAAGACAGGGGCCTCGAGGGCTAGAATAAAGAAGCTCGATAAGCACACGAGTCAGCGGAAGCAACAAATATCTGAGTACAGACATTAAACAAGAGGTGCCTTAGAGAAGGCAAGCACAAATGATACAACGATCGAACGAGGCGAGGCTTCCTGCCTGGGAACCTCCTAACTACTCCTGGTATTCAGCAGCCTCCACAAAGAAGTCACCATCGGGGCGGCAGGCGTCGACAGGAAACTCCATCTCCTGGGCTCCAACATCTGGTTGCAGCAACGGATCAAGGGGAAAAGGGGGATCAAAGCAACGGTGAGTACTCATCCAAAGTATTCGCAAGACTTACATCAAAACTATGCTAAGTATGCATCAGTATCAAAGAACGGGGGTATATGTGGACTGACTGCAGCAATGCAAGAATAGAGCGAGAAGGTCTAGTCCTATCAAAGGCTAGCATCTTCAGGGTCTTGCAGCAATAGCCGATAGTAGAACTGGTAACACAAATATTATAGTCATATTGTTTGAGCAATATTAATATGAGGTCACGCCCAGAGATCCTTCCTCGACTCCCAGCGAGGAAGCAATCCGAGGGCAACAATTCCAGTTAAGTAACAGTTGTAGTTGTATAAGATCAGGGCACAACTCCAAGTCGTCCTGTAACTGTGGACACGGCTATCCGAATAGTTAAGTTTCCCGTCACGCTCGATAACACTCTAGCCGGATACACTTTTCTGGGTCATGCCCGGCCTCGGAATATCGACACATCGCAGCCCCACCTAAGATCAACAGAGAGGCCAGCCCGCCGGTCTAACTCCTAAGAACAAAGTGTTCGTGGGCCCACTTGGGCTCCGCGCTCCTGCACGATGCGAGGGCGGCCGATGTCAGTCTTAGCATCCCTTAATCACAAGCGCGATGCATCTCGGGACCACTCAGGTGCGCGCCGCTCCATTGCTAACGTGTGAAGAGATTCAGGTGATACCGCGATGTCGAGTACCCATAATTCTCCCCGCGTAGCCGGTTAGTGCGAAGAGGTCTCCGACCAACCCAGATCAAATACCCAAATCCATTATCATTTTAATTAAGTCATCGACACTAACACTTGGGAATCCACCCACCTAACATCTATTCATCAACGATCCCAGTAACATGGTCAAGTAACTGTATGGTTGTAACATCAGGGGGATCCGAGGCATCACCCTCATTCAATTCCGAATGATGTAACCGTCAAGGTGGACTTAGAGGAATCACCCTCGAGGGTCCCACACTTGAGGGGTTGCACGATAGAGAGATCGTCGGGAATGGTGAAAGAGGAATCACCCTCGATAACCATGACCGACTAGGTGTACTACAGAGATATCATCCTGTGTACTTCGTGAGGTGTCACCCTCGGTACCTGATAGTATCTCTGTAGCGCCGCACAACTAAGGGGGGTGTAAGTGCTGTGTCGGATTTGGCTCCTCGATTAGGGATCGAGACTTGATGACAAAGCGGGGCTACTGGACTAAGGGGTCAGAGGGGATGACTACTCCACCTATACTAAACAGTTTTAAAGATACAATACTGAAAGTAGCACGTCATCAAAATTAGGCTATGCATCAGATATAGGAGCTAACTACAAGAGTAGCAAAATTCTAATGCAAGCAGGAGGAAGAAAGACATAGGCGATATAGGGATGATCAAGGGGGGTTTGCTTGCCTTGCTGCTCTGCGGCAAAGGGCTGGTCTTCATGAGGGTAGGTGTACCTAGTAGCAGCGTCGTTCTCGGGGTCTACCGGTAAGAAGAGGGGGGGGGAGAAACAATAAATAACAGTAACAGGTCACTAAGCATGACATGAAAATATGCAGGCTAGGCATGAGCTAACGCAGTAACATCCGTCATAGACGGGTCGGGAAAATATCAGATGATATTTCCCGGTCTCTAGCTACTACTGGTCAGACGAAAAACGATGAAAAAGTTCCAAGTTTGCTATGCTAGGGACGCGTGACACACGAATGGACTGTGTATCCGGGTTCGTCTCGTTTCTGCTGATCAACTATCATGTTAAAAATATTTTGATCTGACTTGCGGTTTATTTTATATTAATTTTTAAAGTTATATTAATATTTAAGAATTAAAAACAGAATTAATTAATTATTAAATACTATTATGACATCAGCATGATGTCATGCTGACATGAGAAGTTGACTAATCAACTCACTAGTGGGTCCTATCTGTCATTGACACAATTTATTAATTAAGGTTAAATATTAATTAATCAGATTAATTAAATAGGGGACCCACGTGCCATACTCTAATTAACATATTTACTTAATTATACTAATTACTCATAATCATATATTAACCAATAAATTCATTAATTAATTAATTCACTAATTAATTATTGAATAAATTAAAATATTTATTAAATATATTTTTTATATTTTTTATTTCCATTTTTCTTTAACAGTTAAGAGGGGGTTCATGGGCCCCCTCTCTCATTGGGAGTGGGGGGTTTGGTCCCACATGACACAGGCCCACCAGCCATACACACACACAAACACATCTCACACACTCGCATGTACACAAAAACACACACATGCATACCTACGCATACATATCAATTATATTCACATTTACAGCATATACACACACATCTGCACCTATACATAGATACATATATATCCATACTCCTCTTTTATTTTCTTTTCTTTTTTACTGTTTTAGATTCATTTTATTTCAGTGAAATTAAATCCCCTCAAAATTAATAATTCCTAAAGGAATTTTTCATAAGTACTATTTGACAAACATCGAACATTTTTTTATATTTGAATTCGAACCGTTTTGAACTAACACGAATTTAACAATAGGAACCACGATGACGTGGCACCATTAGCATAGGCTTACTTAGTATAATTACGGAGGTTAGTGTAACAATAACTCGGGATGTCACAATTCTTAAGGCCTTGTACGTAGTTTTCTTGATTTTATTCGTAGGCTTAGCGTTTAAATTTCTCCTTACTAACTTATAGGTGCCCTAGAGATGGTGTGCGAATCAGATGGATTGTTGGGAGGCGTTGGTGGAAGAGTGGTACACAAGCCAATGGCAAGCCGTCCACGACAATGCGAAGGATCGGCGTGCCCAAATGGGTGGTGTGACACACCATCGAGGCAACGCCAACTTATTCCAGTTCGTACGGAACCGGGTATGTGGTTTTCTTCATGATCCATGCAATTCATTCTTCATGCCAGCTTGAGACCTTTACTAATACTTTGTTCCTCTCTTTTAGGCGCATCACAATAATATGGAGGTGCCACATTTGTACGACCTCTATGACATGGCCCATACTGCCTCCTACAAGAAGGCCAAGGCATCATCTGAGTCTGACATCGATCATCCAGAGAAGTTCACCAACATCCCCTCCCACCACAAGCTTGTGAGATACTCCCTCCGGTCCTTTTTACTCTGCATATCAGACTTGGGTCAAGTCAAACTCTACAAAGTTTGACCAAATATATATTGAAAAATGTCAACATATACAATATCAAATATACATATCATAAAACTAGCTTTTGTAATGAATCTAACAATATTAATTTGATATTCTGAATGTTGATATATGTTTCTATAAATTTGGTCAAAGTAGAGATACTTTGACTTCGGACAAAGCTAATATGCAGACTAAAAAGGACCGGAGGGAGTACAAGGACAATGTGAAGAAGCGAAGAGGGGAGGACATTAACCCGAGCCAAGAACCTTTGGATCCAGAGAGGGTGATGATATCTAGTGGTGGAAGGCCCCCTGGGGTCGATAGCTATTGGAGATGGGTCGATACGTTGTCCTCTCACTCTCACTGAGATCAAGGCGCGCTAGACGAGCTCCTGTCCTGAGATAAGGCCTCGTCCATGGCCAGTCGATCTCGCCATCGAGGTTAGTTATACGGACATTGTGTGTGTGGCCATTGATGATTACAATGCTAACGGAGGTGTGGTGTTGCAGGGTACTCTTCGGAAAGAGAGAGCATCAACCTAGACGTTTCTGGAGGAGAGGGACCGGGCCGCGAAGGAGAAAATGACTCGGTTGTTGGAGGAGGAGAGGGCACAAAGTGAGGCGGCTAACCGGGCCATGTACGATCTAATTGTGGTAAGTTTCCTTTTTCACATTAGCCAAATCATGCATGTAATGTAAGTTTCATTACTAACTGATATGACTCACCCTTCAAATCCAAATGTGCAGTCTATGGGCCTCCAAAACGGTGAGACCCCTCCGCTCATGCCGGACATTTCTGGGGTTGGAACGGTGATTTTCATTTCAATGGTCATTACTTACTAGTATGAACATTTCAGTGTCATCATGATAACGATACATGGAAAATATCTTCGGTCAGAATAATTCCCAAGTTGCATTGCACACCGCTTCTCTGGGCAACCTTCTCCAAGTGAACTCGGCCCTAGAAACCCCCATAATTCACATCCTTGATGACGACGAATTAAGTTTTCCCTAGTGTTCTGCGGCATACTTAGGTCATAACTTAGCTAATTATCCTTCTTCTTCTAGTTTTATTCTCCAAAATGACATACTTATCTAATTATCCTCCCAAATGACATAATTAGCTTATTTAGTTCATTTATGAAATAATTAGCTTAGTTAGGTCAAAAATAGCACAAGAACCTTGGTTAGCACATAACTTAGGGGATCTTCCTCCAAAATGACATAATAATCTCAAAACATGATAAGTAATCATCTGCACCATCTACTTCTCCTTCTTCTTCTTTTTTCCTCCTTCTTCTAGTCTTCTCCTCCTCCTCCTCCTCCTTCTTCTAGTTTTGTTCTCCAGAATGACATACTTAGCTACTTATTCTCGAAAATGACATGATTAGCTTATTTAGTTAATTTATGAGATAATTACATTAGTTATGTCGAAAATAGCACAAGAACCTTGGTTAGCTCATAACTTAGCGTATCTTCCTCCAAAATGACATAATAAACTTAAAACAAGATAAGTAATCATCTTCACCTTCTTCTTCTCATTCTTCTTCTCCCCCACTTCTTCTAGTCTTCTCCTCCGCCCCCTTCTTCTTCTTCTAGTTTTATTCTCCAAAATGACATACTCAGCTAATTATCCTCTAAAATGACATAATTAGCTTATTTAGTTCATTTATGACATAATTAGCTTAGTTAGGTCAAAAATGGCACAAGAACCATGGTTAGCTCATAACTTAGCGTACCTTCCTCCAAAATGACATAATAAGCTCAAAATAACATAAGTAATCATCTTCACCTTCTTTTTCTCCTTATTTTTCTTTTTCTCCTCTTTCTTATAGTCTTCTCCTCCTCCTCCTCCTTCTAGTTTTATTCTCCAAAATGACATACTTAGCTAATTATCCTCTGAAATGACATAATTAGCTTATTTAGTTCATTTATGACATAATTAGCCTAGTTAGGTCGAAAATGGTACAAGAACCTTGGTTAGCTCATAACTTAGCGTATCTTCGTCCAAAATGACATAATAAGCTCAAAACAAGAAAAATAATCATATTCACCAACTTCTTGTCCTTGTTCTTATTTTTCTCCTCCTTCTAGTCTTCTCCTCGTGCTCCTTCTTCTTCTTCTAGATTTATTCTCCAAAATGATATACTTAGCTAATTATCCTCCAAAATGAGATAATTAGCTTAGTTACATTGAGAATAGCACAAGAACCTTGGTTATCTCATAACTTAGCGTATCTTCCTCCGAAACGACAAATTAAGCTCAAAACAACATAAGTAATCATCTTCAACTTCTTCTTCTCCATCTTCTTATTTTTCTCTTCCTTCTTCTAGTCTTCTCCTCCTCCTCCTCCTTTTTCTTCCAATTCTATTCTCCAAAATTACATACTTAGCTAATTATCCTCTAAAATGACATAATTATCTTATTTAGTTTATTTATGATATAATTAGCTTAGTTAGGTCAAACGTATCACAAGAACCTTGTATAGCTCATAACTTAGCGTATCTTCCTCCAAAATGACATACTAAGTTCAAACATACATAATTAATCATCTTCACCTCCTTCTTCTCCTTCTTCTTCTTTTTATCCTACTTCTTCTAGTCTCCTCCTCCTCCTACTTCTCCTTCTAGTTTTATTCTCCAAAATGACATACTTAGCCAATTATCCTGCAGAATGACATAATTAGCTTATTTAGTATACTTATGACATAATTAGATTAGTTTGGTCAAAAATAGCACAAGAACCTAGGTTAGCTCATAACTTAGCATATATTCCTCCGAAATTACATAATAAGCTCAAAAGAAGATAAGTAATCATTTTCACCTTCTTCTTCTCCATCGTCTTCTAGGCTTCTCCTCCACCTCCTTCTTCTTCTAGTTTTATTCTCCAAAATGACATAATTAGCTTAGTTATGTCGAAAATAGCACAAGAACCTTAGTTAGCTCTTAAATTAGCATATTTTCCTCCAAAATGACATAATAAGCTCAAAACAAGATAAGTAATCATCTTCACGATCTTCTTATTTTTCACCTCCTTCTAGAATTCTCCTCGTCCTCCTTCTACTCCTTCTAGATTAATTCTCCAAAATGACATACTTAGTTAATTATCTTTCAAAATGACATAATTTGTTTTTTAGTTCATTTATGACATAATTAGTTTAGTTTAGTCAAAAATAGCACAAGAACCTTGGTTAGCTCATAACTTAGCATATCTTCCTCCGAAATGACATAATAAGCTCAAAACAAGATAAGTAATCATCTTCACCTTTTTCTTCTCCATCTTCTTCTTTTTCTCCTCTTTTTTCTAGTCTTCTCCTCCTCCTCTTGCTTCTTTTTCTAGTTTTATAATCCAAAATGATATGCTTAGCTAACTATCCTCTAAAATGACATCATTAGCTTATTTCGTTCATTTATGACATAATTAGCTTAGTTAGGTCAAAAAGAGCACAAGATCCTTGGTTAGCTTATAACTAGCGCATCTTCCTCCAAAATGAAATAATTAGCTCAAAATTACATAAGTAATCATCTAACCTTGTTCTTCTTTTTATCCTCCTTCTTCTAGTATTCTCCTCGTCCTCCTCCTTCTTCTAGTTTTCTTCTCCAAAATGACACACTTAGCTAATTATCCTCAAGAATGACATAATTAGCTTATTTAGTTCATTTATGACATAATTAGCTTAGTTAGGTCTAAAATAGCACAAGAACCTTAGTTAGCTCATAACTTAGCGTACCTTCCTCCAAAACGACATAATAAGCTCAAAACAAGTTTTTAAATAATCATCACCTTCTTCTTCTCCATCTTCTTCTTTTTCTCCTCCTTTCTCTAGTCTTCTCCTCCTCCTCTTGCTTATTTTTCTAGTTTTATAATCCAAAATGATATACTTAGCTAATTATCCTCTAAATTGACATAATTAACTTATTTCATTCATTTATGACATAATTAGCTTAGTTAGGTCAAAAATAGCACAAGATCCTTGGTTAGCTGATAACTAGCACATCTTCCTCCAAAATGACATAATTAGCTCAAAATTACATTAGTAATCATCTTCACCTTCTTCTTCTTTTTATCCTCCTTCTTCTAGTATTCTCCACCTCCTCCTTCTTCTAGTTTTCTTCTCCAAAATGACACACTTAGCTAATTGCCCTCAAGAATGACATAATTAGCTTATTTATTTCATTTATGACATAATTAGCTTAGTTAGGTCTAAAATAGCACAAAAACCTTGGTTATCTCATAAGTTAGCGTATCTTCCTCCAAAATGACATAATAATCTCAAAACAAGATAAGTAATCATCTTCACCTTCTTCTTCCCCATCTTCTACTTTTTCTCCTCCTTCTTCTAGTCTTCTCCTCCTCCTCTTCCTTCTTCTTCTAGTTTGATCCTCCAAAATGACATACTAAGCTAATTATCCTCTAAAATGACATAATTAACTTATTTAGTTCATTTATGACATAATTAGGTTAGTTAGGTCAAAAATATGACAAGAACCATGGTTAGCTCATAACTTAGCGTACCTACCTCCAAAATGACATAATAAGCTCAAAACAAGATAAGTAATCATCTTCACCTTCGTTTTCTCCATCTTCTTCTTTTTCTCCTCCTTCTTCTAGTCTCCTCCTCCTCCTTCTTCTTCTAGTTTTATTCTCCATAATGGCATACTTAGCTAATTATCCTCTAAAATTACATAATTAGCTTATTTAGTTCATTTATGACATCATTAGCTTAGTTAGGTCAAAAATAGCACAAGAACCTTGATTAGCTTATAACTTAGCGCACCTTCCTCCAAAATGACATAATAAGCTCTAAACAACATAAGTAATCATCTTCACCTTCTTCTTCTTTTTCTCCTCCTTCTAGTCTTCTTCTCCTTCTCCTTCGCCTTTTAGTTTTATTCTCCAAAATTACATACTTAGCTAATTATCCTCCAAAATGACATAATTAGCCTATTTAGTTCGTTTATGACATAATTATTTTGTTAGGTCAAAAATAGCACAAGAACCTTGGTTAGATCATAACTTAACGCATATTCCTCCAAAATGACATAATAAGCTTAAATGACATAAGTAATCATCTTCACCTTCTTCTTCTTCTAGTATTATTCTCCAAAATGACATACTTAGCCAATTATCCTGCAGAATGACATAATTAGCTTAGTTTGGTCAAAAATAGCACAAGAACCTTGGTTAGCTCATAACTTAGCATATCTTCCTCCAAAAATACATAATAAGCTCAAAAGAAGATCAGTAATCATCTTCACCTTCTTCTTCTCCATCTTCTTCTAGGCTTCTCCTCCTCCTCCTCCTTCTTCTAGTTTTATTCTCCAAAATGACATACTTAACTAATTATCCTCTCAAATGACATAATTAGCTTATTTAGTTCATTTATGACATAATTAGCTTAGTTATGTCGAAAATAGCACAAGAACCTTGGTTAGCTCTTAACTTAGCGTATCTTCCTCCAAAATAACATAATAAGCTCAAAACAAGATAAGTAATCATCTTCACGATCTTCTTATTTTTCACCTCCTTCTAGAATTCTCCTCCTCCTCCTTCTACTTCTTCTAGATTAATTCTCCAAAATGACATACTTAGTGAATTATCCTTCAAAATGACATAATTTTCTCATTTAGTTCATTTATGACATAATTAGCTTAGCTTAGTCAAAAATAATACAAGAACCTTGGTTAGCTCATAACTTAGTGTATCTTCCTCCAAAACGACATAATAAGCTCAAAATAAGTTTTTAAACAATCTTCACCTTCTTCTTCTCCATCTTCTTCTTTTTCTCCTCCTTTTCTAGTCTTCTCCTCCTCCTCTTGCTTCTTTTTCTAGTTTTATAATCCAAAATCATATACTTAGCTAAGTATCCTTTAAAATGACATAATTAATTTATTTCGTTCATTTATGACATAATTATATTAGTTAGGTCAAAAATAGCACAAGATCCTTGGTTAGCTCATAACTAGCGCATCTTCCTCCAAAATGACATAATTAGCTCAAAATTACATAAGTAATCATCTTCACCTTCTTCTTCTTTTTATCCTCCTTCTTCTAGTATTCTCCTCCTCCTCCTCCTTCTTCTAGTTCGCTTCTCCAAAATGACACACTTAGCTAATTGTCCTCAAGAATGACATAATTAGCTTATTTAGTTCATTTCTGACATAATTAGCTTAGTTAGGTCTAAAATAGCACAAAAACCATGGTTAGCTCATAACTTAGTGTATCTTCCTCCAAAATGACATAATAAGCTCAAAACAAGATAAGTAATCATCTTCACCTTCATCTTCCCCATCTTCTTCTTTTCCTCCTCCTTCTTCTAGTCTTCTCCTCCTCCTCTTCCTTCTTCTTCTAGTTTGATCCTCCAAAATGACATACTAAGCTAACTATCCTCTAAAATGACATAATTAGCTTATTTAGTTCATTTATGACATAATTAGCTTAGTTAGGTAAAAAGTATGACAAGAACCATGGTTAGCTCATAACTTAGTGTATCTACCTGCAAAATGACATAATAATCTCAAAACAAGATAAGTAATTATCTTCACCTTCGTTTTCTCCATCTTCTTCTTTTTCTCCTCCTTCTTCTAGTCTCCTCCTCCTCCTTCTGCTTCTAGTTTTATTCTCCATAATGACATACTTAGCTAATTATCATCTAAACTTACATAATTAGCTTATTTAGTTCATTTATGACATAATTAGTTTAATTAGGTCAAAAATAGCGCAAGAAGCTTGATTAGCTCATAACTTAGCGTACCTTCCTCCAAAATGACATAATAAGCTCTAAATAATATAAGTAATCATCTTCACCTTCTTCTTCTCCTTCTTCTTTTTCTCCTCCTTCTAGTCTACTTCTCCTCCTCCTCCGCCTCTTAGTTTTATTCTCCAAAATTACATACTTAGCTAATTATCCTACAAAATGACATAATTAGCTTATTTAGTTCTTTTATGACATAATTAACTTGTTAGGTCAAAAATAGCACAAGAACCGTGGTTAGATCATAACTTAACGCATCTTCCTACAAAATGACATAATAAGCTTAAAATGACATAATTAATCATCTTCACCTTCTTCTTCTTCTCCTTCTTCTAGTCTTCTCCTCCTCCTTCTTCTTCTTCTAGTTTTATTCTCCAAAATGACATACTAAGCCAATTATCCTGCAGAATGACATAATTAGCTTATTTAGTTTACTTATGACATAATTAGCTTAGTTTGGTCAAAAATTGCGCAAGAACCTTGGTTAGCTCATAACTTAGCATATCTTCCTCCAAAATTACATAATAAGCTCAAAAGAAGATAAGTAATCATCTTCACCTTCTATTTCTCCATCTTCTTCTAGGTTTGTCCTCCTCCTCCTCCTCCTTCTGTTAGTTTTAGTCTCCAAAATGACATACAGAACTAATTATCCTCTAAAATGACATAATTAGCTTATTTAGTTCATTTATGACATAATTAGCTTAGTTAGGTCAAAAATATGAGAAGAACCATGGTTAGCTCATAACTTAGCGTATCTACCTCCAAAATGACATAATAAGCTCAAAACAAGATAAGTAACCATCTTCACCTTCGTTTTCTCCATCTTCTTCTTTTTCTCCTCCTTCTTCTATTCTCCTCCTCCTCCTCCTTCTTCTAGTTTTATTCTCCATAAGGACATACTTAGCTAATTATCCTCTAAAATTACATAATTAGCTTATTTGGTTCATTTATGACATAATTAGTTTAGTTAGGTCAAAAATAGCAAAAGAACCTTGATTAGCTCATAACTTAGTGTACCTTCCTCCAAAATGACATAATAAGCTCTAAATATCATAAGTAATCACCTTCACCTTCTTCTTCTCCTTCTTCTTATTTTTCTCCTCCTTCTAGTCTTCTTCTCCTCCTCCTCCGCCTTTTAGTTTTATTTTCCAAAATGACATACTTAGCTAATTATCCTCCAAAATGACATAATTAGCTTATTTAGTTCGTTTATGACGTAATTAATTTTTTTAGGTCAAATATTGCGCAATAACCTTGGTTAGATCATAACTTAACGCATCTTCCTCCAAAATGACATAATAAGCTTAAAATGACATAAGTAATCATCTTTACCTTCTTCTTCTTCTCCTTCTTCTAGTCTCCTCCTCCTCCTTCTTCTTCTAGTTTTATTCTCCAAAATGACATACTTAGATAATTATCCTCTAAAATGACATAATTAGCTTATTTAGTTCATTTAGGACATAATTAGCTTAGTTAGGTCAAAAATAGCACAAGAACCTTGGTTAGATCATAACTTAGTGTATCTTTCTCCAAAATGACATAATAAGATCAAAATAAGATAAGAAATCATCTTCCCGTTCTTATTATCCTTCTTCTTCTTCTTCCCCTTCTTCTTCTACTCTTCTCCTCCTTCTTATCCTTCTCCTCCTCCTCCTCCTGCTTCTTCTAGTTTTCTTATTTTCTAGTTTTATTATTCTTCTTCTTCTAACTTTATTGCTTTCATTTTGCAGATTTGATTCACTTCATGGAAGGTGGCATTCATGGAAGCCAACACTGAAGGACTACCACTGTTTACTTTTTGTTTGGATTTGTATTGATAAATAGTGTGAAACTATGTGTATGCATGGAGATAAGATAAGTATGTGTATGAATGATGATTGAAACTATGTGTATGTATTGGAAGCTAGCCTATTTGTTGTTCTGCTCTTATATGATGTTCGATACATGGCCTATATGCTGCTTATATGATATGTGTATTTTAAAACTTTATGTGGGTGTTAGAAATTATATATATCACATGTGTATTTTTAAAATGCAGGGAAATATCTAAAAGCAAACAAAACAGTGGAATGCTAGTGTTTTGTCGTCTGCGAGCGGACGACAAAGGGCTTTGCCATCTTCCAGCGGATGGTAAAGGTGCCACGTGTCATCCACCTATGCAACCTGGGGCAACCGGCTGGACCGTATGGTTACTTTGTTGTCTGCGGCACACAGGAAAGGGGGCCACTAGGCAGACGGCAAAGGAGGCCACGAGGCGGACGTCAAAGGAGTAGCCACGAGGCACGTGACAAAGGGGTGGCCACCAGGCAGACGACAAAGGAGGGGCACCTCAGGCGGGGCCTCGCGGACGGCAAAGGGTGGCCACCAGGTAGACGACAATGGTTTGGCCGTGGCTGACGGCAAAGGTGTGGCCCCAGCAGACGAGAAAGGTGGCGCGCAAGGCAGACGACAAATACTCTGTTAGCCACCTAACGGAGTAGGTGCGAGTGGGATGCCATGTGCTTGCCATTGATGACGGATGGCAAAGGCCTTTACCGTCTGCTGCCTACTGGCAGACGACAAAGAGGGCCATTTACCGGTGCAAGCAGTCGTAGAAGTTTTGCTGACTGTCGGCGGACAACAAAGGGCTTTGCCGTCCGTGGGGTAACCCTTTGCCGTTTGCTATGGCAGATGGCAAATACGCGGATTCATGTAGTGATATTGATAAAACCTTCAATACCTAGATGCTATTTACTTCTTTTTATTTTATCTTGCTATGTATAATTATCTACACACCTCAATCGCTTGCAAATAACAAGACAAGAGGATTGACAACCCTCTTGCCCGTGTTGGGTGTAAGTTGTTTGATCTTTTGTGTGCAGCCGTTGAAGATTGTTGTGGTTGATATTCCTATTGGTTCGATAAACCTTGGTTTCATAGCTGAGGGAAATACTTACCCACATTTTGCTGCGATAACCCGTTCCTCTTAACGGAAAACCCAACGCAGATCACAAGTATCAATATTTCATGTCCCACACGCAAAACGGGTCTAGGATTGGATCTTTACCAAGGACATATGCACCTACAAGCAAAAGGCCAATATTAGAAGATAAAATGCAATTGTAGAATGGAGTAATATTATAATCCAGCAATTACAAAATGTGTTGCCTTTAAATATTTTGCGAAGTGAACATTTACTAACTTTCACTAAGTTTCTAGAGAAAACCGTATACATCTCGAATTGCAATTCCATTTCATTAGATATATCAAAGAATTTAATTTCATATTTTATACATTTTAGTGTGGTATATATAGATACTATTCTTTATAAAAAATTGACATTTCGCAAAGATTGACTATTCAAAAAATCTATATGCACTACATTATCGAATGGATGGAGTATAAGCGGAAGGATGAAAAAAACCTCGATGGCAAAAGTTGGCCACTCACATTGTTGTCGTGTGCAAGTACATGAAAAGTCATGATAAGTATAACATGCTTAACATCAACCAAATATAGAAGGTATCTTCTTGAAATATACAAGGCATATATTCTCACTATAACAACCAAATATAGCCATTGGAAACTGGATAAATGCTCAATGCAACCAATCTAAGAACCAAATATAGGAAAGCAAGGCATCTGCTAGAAAACAAGACAAATGCTCACTGCAATCAACCTAACAACCAGATAGTAAAAAACAAGGCATGTGCTTGAAAAATAGACAAATGCTCACTTCAACCAACCTGACAACCAATTTCATAGAAACAAGGCATAAATGTTTTAAGCGGCCGTTGAGGACACTCCTTAACAACACTATACATAACAAGTGGTATTGATGAAATTGAACTGCACACTTCATACTTGCACATAATAAACATCCTATCGCGAATAAATGAAAGAAACATGGTATATATGCTCACTGTAACAACAAACAATAGCCATTGAAAACTGGACAAATACTCAATCCAACCAACCAAACAACAAGATATAGAAAAGCAAGGCATCTGCTTGAAAATTGGACAAATGTTGAATTAGACACTTCATGATTATCGCATGGCAAAATCTACTATAACATTGAGTACGAGAGGGCTAGCTAGAAAAAGTATGATTTTCTCAAGGGATGTTGCCTCACTTGTCATGCATGGGCTTCTTCTAGTTGGAATTTGTGGTGTCCGGGGGTGCGCCCCTGATGGCACACATGGGACGTTTCACCCTGTAACAGCCGTAGTGTGTGCCCTTTTCTTGGTCGATGAGATATGACTTTGGATCTAAGGATCCCAAGCCATCGCCATAGAATGTTTCCTTTAGAAATGACAAAAGGGGCTCAATGGCATGGAAGGATCACAAATCCATGACTGCTAGGCGGAGGAGATCAACGGTGGGGTCCTTGAAGAGATCGACGATGGTTGAACCAGAGACGTTGCTGGTGGACCACTTAACTTTTGACATGGCCCGAGTGAAGCCGGTGATGTTGTGGAGCTTGATGTCGTAGACGAATCTCTTGAAATACCGGCATACGCAAGCCTGCAGATTTGAAGCCTTCGACATGGCAATGTAGTCAACATATTCACTGTCTTCCATGATGAGGTGTTCCTCCTGGATCGCAGGGTCGGCACGAACATCGCCCACCTCTCCAGCGTGTGGTGGAGAGGCCATGATATACCTTTTTTTGCTCGTACACTCCTCGAGCTCCACGGGATATGTGGTCGGGCTGATTAGGCTACGACTCTCTAGACTATGGGATGGCGATCTGGGGGAAAGGGACACCGCCGAACTCATCTAAAAACTTAGGGCAGTGATGGTGTACGTGGATCGGTGGGGACCCTGAACTTGTTTAGCTATCAGACATGAGAAGACCGACTGAACTTGGTGGTGGAAGGCGGCGGGGGCGGGGGGAGAGCTAGGGTTCAAGCAGGGGAGGAAGGGGAGGGGGTTGTTGTGGAGGGCGGTTGCGAATGTGCCACTGCTACTGATTTTTTTAGTAGTAATGGTGTTGGTGGAGATGGTGGTGGACGATGAATGGTGATGGTTCGAATGCCTCGCCAGCTAAAATTTTACTATAGGGCCACTGGTGGATGAAGGAGGGCGGCAGTTGAAATACCGCTTCCACTTTGGTAAAGGAACTAAAGCGGTGCGGGAGCAACCAAGATCGAACACGGTCCAAACATAATAAAGTATGTACTCTGTAATGAAATACCATTCCATGATACCACAAATTTTTGCATCGCTTAAGGCGGGTAGCTTTTTCTGATATTTCTCAAAGCGGGTTCATCTCATACGGTTCATCCTCATGTTCAGACGTACGCGTGAAATTCATCTTAAATTTCCACATGCACACAAACATATGACACAAATATTAGGCTAATTTTCACCAGAAATGCCTTACTCTGCATCGTATTACTCCCTTTGTTCCTAAATATCAGTCTTTTTAAAGATATCATTAGGGGACTACATACGAAACAAAATTAGTGAATCTATATCTGAAGTATATATCTATACACATCTGCATGTAGTTTCTTAGTGAACCCTCTACAAAGACTTATATTTAGGAATGGAGGGAGTAGTTGAGATTAGCTCATATGCTCGGTAATTTACAAACAGTTCGTCAATTTACATGAAGATGAATTGCACTAAATAATCACTACACCATGGATGCATACAAGTGACGCGCCTCCCGTGTCGTCATGACCTTCCTCGGCTAAGAAGGAGTTTTTAGAGGAGGTCGTCAAGTTGATGAGATCCAGTAGTCCCACGATGGCGACAGGCGGGGATACCTTGGTCAGACTGACCATGGCACCTCTCGCTAAATCTACCGATTGTGTTGAAGCTACCTTTGCTACAACGGCATTCCCCAGGGTAGCCACCGTTGTCGAGGAGGCTGTAGTGGCATCTGTGTGGGCCATCAGGATACACATAGGTGTCGCTCTCACATGAGCCGCGTCCCTGGCTTCCATGGACGTTGTTGCCAGGGCTGCCGCCGCAGCTCGAAGGCTTGCACTAGCCTCCAACATGGATGAGAGGCATGCGACGGCCTGCTCCGCCACCTTCTGGTGCTGCTCCCGCCTGTTTTTGCGTGGTGCATCTAAGTTCCTCATCAGTCGCTTCCTCTTTGCATTCTCTCGCCATTTCTTCTGCTTCAGATCCCTAGCCGCCTTGCGAATGGCATGCGCAAATGCGATAGGTTATTCCATACCAACAATAAAATGACCCTCGTCCTTGTCACACATGAACGCATCGAGGCTCGATTCCTAGATAAATAGATGCGATGACCATTTTCATCCGATGCTGAAACTCGGGGTCGTCGTCGTCATCGTCGACCGCGGCAGATGACGGTTCACCATTGACCAATATAGAGGCCACTGCGTCCGAATCCTCTATTCCGTCGTCATCGGCCGCGACCGCTGGCTATTTGCCGTTGCCCCCCATGACGGCCAACACAGCGGAATCCTCTATCATGTCGTTGTCCAACACTATCAGGACATCACCATACACATCCAGATGGTTGAGCAGCGGTTCAATTTGGTGTGTGTGGTGGTGGTGGCGAGCTATCGGCGAAAACAATTAGCTATTAGCCTCTGGTGACGGGATCTTTTACAGGTTGTTGTCGGTTTGGGTTTTTACTATGCATAGTACCCCTTTGCACTAGCTGACTCTTACGATTTCCACCACTACACGGAGCTAATTCTGAAGTGTACATACATCGCAGACGGTTAGAGTAGCACACTCGTGTATGTTGGGTATACAATCACATACGGTTGTTTCGTCAGATTTGTTTGCTATTTTAGATAATAGCGTTTTTGGGGTAAAAGGCAAAGAAAACATGAGGGAGAGTCAAATCACAACGACTCGTGCTAGTGTCCCAAATATATACTCACTCCGTTCCTACATATAAGTCTTTAGAGAATCCACTACGAAATACGTACTGCACTCTAAAGTATGTATATATATACATATACATACATATATATATATGTGTGTGTGTGTGTGTGTGTGTGTGTGTGTGTGTGTGTGTGTAGTTCGTAGTGAAATATGTAAAAAGACTTGTATTTAGGCATGGATGAAGTTTATATATGTACAAACATGGTTTCGTCATGTTTGAATTCACAATGCACAACTTTGACTTGGCACATGATGCATATGTGTATTCCTAAAAGTTTATAGTGCAACAGAAAAGGGTTCATGACATAAACATAGGATGTTTTCCCTACACTTTGTGTTGGTGGAGGGGTTCCTATGAACATATGATCTGGCTCAAACTTTGTCACACAATTATTCATGTCTGACTTGTCGTAAGACAACCAAGAGAATTTATACCTTAATTCGGTTAAACCATCACATATTATTGTCGGTCTAGAGGGATGTATAAACCGCACGGTCCCACGAGTTGTCGTTTGTCGAACATCGGTTGAGCGGGGCTAGAAGAACACCATCGCCCTGCATGTGACCAATAGTATATAGGAAAATGGTCTATTCCGATGTTTAAATAGGAAATGCACAACACTATGATGTGGCATGCACCTAGCTCAGAAAACTGAATATACCCCTCATAAGATTGGTTATATAGATGGTAGGTTATGGACGTATATATGGTACCCCTTCAACCCCACCCCACACACACATGACATGTAGCTAGGGTGTTGCTTGAGTATTGACAGTCAAATGGATGACATATATATGACCTATATAACGGCCCATCTATAGGCGTGTAATTGAAAACCTCACAATATAATGGAGGCATGCATGGTCGACACACACACACACATGTGGGCACGCATACACATTTCATTGATCCTTGATGTTCCAGCATGGTCACTCATAAGGATGAGAGACCCCAGGGGCCCACCGATATGTGTGTCATTGAAAACCGCACAGCAAAGGTATGGTGCACACACACACATGAATGGGCTCTCTCACACAACCATACATGCACACACGCACGTGGGCGCAAACACACACACATGCATGCATGCGACCACACACACACACGTCACCCATTGTTCCTTGGTCTTCCAGCATGGTGAGTCAAACCTCGATGACATACCCTGTACTAGGGGGCCTACCGATAGATGTGCCGTCGAAAACCGCTTAACGGAGGCATGGACCACACACATGCATGCATGGGTTCACACACGCCCATGCACACACACACACACAACCACACCATCACCCATGGTTGGCGTTGCAACGTTCTCAGTAAAAGGCATGGCAGACCCTAAGGGCCCACTCGTAGGTTTGTCGTCGGAAACTGCACAATGTAGGCATGGTCGAGACACACATGCATGGGTTGACACACCCACACATTTTCGAAAACAGCAAAAAAAATCATGGGTTCACACATGCACACACATTTTATAAAAAAATAACACTAAATATTTTCCAAGGCATGGTCCACACACAGGCATGGTGGGTTGACACACATGCACACGAATTTTCAAAACAACAAAGCAAAATCACATTTTCGGAAAAACAAAAAAATAATTCTAAATATTTTCAAGGGAATGGTCCATACACATAGGCATGGTCGATTTACACACATGCACACACATTTTCAAAACAACAAAAGAAAACCAGTCTAAATATCTTTAGAACAAGGATCTCAAGATTTATTTAGCTAGAATGACATATCACCACAAGCATTTACTGATAAACACCTATAGTGATCGTATAACACCACCTAAATGAACCTCGAGATTTACAAAGGTTCTCAACCGCTCACCCATCCTTGGACTACTCCACCCAAAGAACTTGTTGATAAGGTTCTTAACTTGAGATTTCTATTCGAATCGGTTAAGGGTTGGGAAGGTGCATCTTGTTGATAAGGGTTGCCTACTATCATTTATAAGGCATGCCCTGATGGGCACCCCGTGGGACCAGCTACGTATCGCAGCCGTTTTTGGTAGTACTAGAAATCGTTTGTGATGGTGGCATGGCGTCACCTACCGATGCCTGCATGGGCTGATGATGATGTCTCGCTCATGCTTGATGGCCCGGTGCCTCTTTTGCCTGGTCTCTATCCTGCTCCGTATCGTCCTCCTCGTCCAAGAGGATGATGATGGGGCCGACACTTCAGCGAGAAACCGACTGTGGAGTGGTGGGAGACTGAGTGGGAGAGTGGTGTGACATCCTCAGCTTTTGCTATAGTAATGAATGTAATTAAGCTACAGTGATCCTTACTAATGATGCCACATCATGGTGATTGCAATCATTGCTCTCGCGATTGTTAGTTGAAACCGAATTAAAATTTGAGACCTAGAATTAAAGTCGAACGAGGAAAGATTTATGTTCTTTAAATAAAAACGTTGGGGAGTTATAAAAATTACCTAACGAATTATAAAATGTGAATCGGGCACTTTTGGAATTATTGGTAATCCCTATATATTTAAGAGAGTAACTTTACGTAAAATAAATAAAGTAAATAAAATTAAATAATAAAAAAAAGACAGTATTAAAAAAACGACCCCCTGGCCCGAATTGGGCCTACCAGCCCACTCCCATTTGGCCCACCCCTCCCTGGGGTATACAGCCCCCGAGGGGGCTAACCCTAATCGGTCCCCATCGCCATCCGGCTCCCTCCCCATCCCACTGGCCGCCGCCACCTCCACCTACCACGACCCCCTCTCCCCTCGACCGCACCAGCACACCCACCCGCTCGCTCGCCCTGGTGTCCTCTCTCTCCCCACGAGAGCCTCACCTCCCGAGCCCAACCAACCCCACGACAACCCTCCCACCTAACCCCAAGAGAGCCCCTCTTTTGTCGGTCTGCCTCCCAGACCCACCTCGACCCCTGCCTCCCACCAACAAACCCCACCACCGAGAGCCCCATATCCCTCCCGTCGGTCTCCCCCCACTTCGGCGCCCCCCATCTCGCCTCCCCTGCTAACCCCATGTCGGCGACCTCCCATTCCCGTCGGCCTCCCTCCCCACGAGCACCCTTCCTCCCGCTCGATCCAGGAGGTATTGGGCAAGGAGGTCCCCCCCTCCTCGTCACGCCGGCTGGCCCCCTCCGGGAGGCCCCTCCGGCGACCCACCTCACCGGAACCGTCACCATCACCACCGCGCCTTCCACCACGCCGTCTCCTCCGCACCTCCCGAGAACTCCGGCTTCACCGGGCCCTCTCGTCAACGTCGGTGAGCCCCTTTTTGGGCTCCTCCCACCGTCTCCTTCCTTGCGCCGTCCTGGTTCCATTCCGGCAAACAGCGCTTCGTTCCGACGTCGTTAATATCGAGTAGGAGGAGATGGAGATGCTCCTTATTCTCTGTTGCCAGAGAGGTTCTTCTGTGAACACACAGAGTTAGCACAGAGATGAGAAAAAGTAAAGGAAAAATAAAATTATGTATTTGTGTATGTATGTAGGTATTGGATGCCGTATGTATTTTGTATGTATGAGATGTACGTATGTATGTATTTATGTATGTAGGTATAAGGAGAAATACGTTATGTTTATTATATGGGTAAATATGTTTATGTGGCCTATCTCACTTACCGGTGGGGCCAACCCACCCCACTGTCTATGACAGGGAGGCCCCACACGCTATTAAGAAAAATGAAAATGAAAATATAAATATAAAAATATATTTTTATTAAATAAATAAATATATATATTATTTAATTAATTAGGTAATTAGTATAATTAGAGTATGACACGTGGGTCCCCCACTAAATTAATTTGACTAATTACGATTTAATCTTAATTAAAAACTTGTGTCTATGACGCTCGGGACCCATTGGTCAGTTGACCAGTCAACTGCTGATGTCAGCGTGGCATCATGTTGATGTCATAATAGCATTTAAATAAATTAATTAAATATTTTTTTAATTCCTAATTATTGAATAAAACTTTAAAAATTAATATAAAATAATCCGTAAGTCACATCAAAATATTTTCAACATGAAAGTTGATCAGCAGAACGAGACGAACCCGGATACACGGTCCATTCGTTTGTCACGCGTCCCTAGCATAGCAAACATGGAACTTTTCCATCGTTTTCCATATGGCCGGTAGTAGCCCGAGACCTGGAAAATATCGTGAGATATTCTTCCGACCCGTCTATGACGGATGTTGCTGCGTAAGCTCATGTCTAGCCTGCATCTTGACATGTCATGCATTGTGTTGCACCGTTGCTATTATTTATTGTTTCTTCCCCCTCTTCTTACCGGTAGACCCCAAGACTGGCGCTGCTGCCGGGTACATCTATGACCCTGCCGACCAGCATTTTGCCGCAGAGCAGCAAGGCAAGCAACACCCCCCCTTGATCATTCCTATACCGCCTATGTCTTTCTTCCTACTGCTTGCATTGGCATTTTGCTATTGTTCTAGTTAGATCCTATATCTGATCCATAGCCTACTTTTGATGAACTCTTACTTTCAGCACTATACCTTTAAACTGCTTAGTATAGGTGGAGCAGTCATCCCTTCTGACCCCGTAGTCCAGTTGCCCCGCTTTGCTTTCAAATCTCGATCCCTGATCGACAATCCATACCCGAAATAGCACATACACTCCCCTTAGTTGTACGACGCTACAGAGCTACTATCGGGTACCGAGGGTGACACCTCGCTAAGTACTCCTGATGATATCTCTGTAGTATAGCTAGTCGGTCGTGGTTATCGAGGGTGATTCCTCTTTCACCATTCCCGACGATGCCTCTGTCATGCAACCCCTCAAGTGTGGGACCCCCGAGTGTGATTCCTCTAAGCTCACCTTGACGGATACATCGTTCGGAATCCAATGAGGGTGATACCTCGGATTCCCCCCCCCCATGTTACAACCACACACTTACTCGACCATGTTACTGGGATCATTGGTGATTAGATGTTAGACGGGTTGATTCCCGCGAGATTGTGTCGATGGCCTAATTAAAATGATAATGGATTTGGGTATTTGATCTGGGTTGGTTGGAGACCTTTTTCGCACTAACCGGCTACGCGGGAAGAATTATGGGTACTCGACGTCGCTGTATTAGCCGAAGCTTTTCAGATGTCAGCAATGTAGCGGCGCGCGCCCGAGTGGTCCCGAGATGCATCGCGCTTGTGATTAAGGGATGCTAGGACTGACGTCGGCCGCCCACGCATCATGCAGGAGCGCGAAGGGGAACTGGGCCCACGAACCCTTTGTGTTTAGGAGTTAGACGGGCGGGCTAGCCTCTCTGTTGAGTCTTAGGTGGGGCTGCGACGTGTCGATATTCCGAGGCCGGGCATGACCCAGAAAAGTGTGTCCGGCCAGAGTGTTATCGAGCGTGACGGGACATTTGGTGCACCCCTGCAGGGATGAGAATTAACTATTCGGATAGCCGTGTCCACAGTTACAGGGCGACTTGGAGCTGTGCGCTGATCTTATACAACTACAATTGTTACTTAACTGGAATTAGTTGCCTCGGGATTGCTTCCTCGCAGGGAGTTGAGGGAGGATATCTGGGCGTGACCTCACTTTAATATTATTGCAACAATATGACTATTAATTGTGTTACTTTGCTCTATTCTCGTGTATTGTTGCGAGACCCTGAAGATGCTAGTCTTTGATAGGACTAGGCCTTTCTCTCCATTTCTCGCATTGCTGCATTCAGTCCACATATAAACACCCCCTTTTTAGATACTGATGCATACTTAGAATAGTTCTGATGTAAGACTTGCGAGTACTTTGGATGAGTACTCACCGTTGCTTTGCTCCCCCTTGTCCTCTTGATCCGTTGCTGCGACCAGATGACGGAGCCCAGGAGTGGAGTTTCCTGCCGACGCCTGCCATCGTCGAGGTCGCCGATGACCAGGAGTAGTTTAGGAGGTTCCCAGGCAGGAGGCCTCGCCTCGTTCGATCGTGTTTTTTTGTGCTAGCCTTCTCTAAGGCACCCCATGTTATGTATGTACTCAGATATTTGTTGCTTCTGCTGAGTCGTGTGCTTATCGAGCTTCTGTATTCTAGACCTCGAGGCCCCTGGCTTGTAATATGAAGCTTGTATTATTTTTATTTGTGTCTAGATTTGTGTTGTGATATCTTCCCGTGAGTCCTTGGGTTTGATCGTACGCATTTGCGTGTATGATTAGCGTACGATTAAACCGAGGGTGTCACAAGTGGCGGGAGAAGCGTGCTAGGATAGAACACCGTTTTAATATAAATTGGATAGCTTATGAAATAAGGAAGCTCGAGCTAGCACGATACGTGCGCACACCATGCTTACAGACGCACGGGCTCCAAACGAGCGTATAGAACTGCTTTAAATTATTCATGGTTCATCTGGCCTTTTGTATACAACACTAATTAAGTTTCTAGGCATTTAATGTGCATAATAGAAATTTGAACTAAACGCACATGCTCCATGTCACCAAAATGGGTTGAAAAACATATGTATGTCCTTGCGTTCCTTGTTTAGGTCCCATGCAATGAATGTTAATGCATTACAAACATCTCGACGTCGTGACTAGGCCACAAACATTATGAAACTTGGATTTTAAATCCCCATAAATCGAAAACTCATCCGAAATTGTTGAAACTTACCCCGGTGTCATGGCACGACACTTATATGACATGGTTATTTTTTGTCACTTCCCGTGAGTCTCTTGCACACTCGAATTTCACTCAAGAAGCATTATGGTTTTGATACAAAACATGTTACCTTTATGCGGGGAACGACATTCACTGTCTCTTCTTGCCTTGATATTTTGTCTACCTGCAATTCTTGAAAATTACTGTGGTGTCATGACACGACAACTATAAGATATGGTATATTTTTACCAATATGGGACAAGTTTTGGGACAAACCTCTTACAGATCGGAGCTTCCCATGAGAAACATCATGGTTTCGATAGGGAACATGCCACCTTTGTGGTCGAAACGGCATTGAGTTTTCTAGGCATGCACTTAATGTGAAGAACTCAAATTTGAACTACAACAAGCACATGCTCCACGGAACCAAAAAATGGATTGAAAACTACATTGTTGTCCTTGTTTAGATCCCATGCACTAAAGGTTAATGAATTGAAAACATCTTGGCGTCGTGACTAGGCCGAAAACATTGATAAAATTGGTTTCTAAATCCTCGAGAACCCAATGCTCGTCTGAAATTCATGGAACTTACCCAACGTCATGTCATAACATATATATGGCATGATATTTTTTACAAATTTGGGAAAAATATTGGGACATGCGTCTTACAAGCCAAAGCTTATGCAAGAAACCTCGTAATTTCGATAGGGAACATGTCACCTTTGGTAGCGAAACTACATTCAATGCGTCCCCCTAGTGCATTAATTTGGACCTTTTATATATTAATTGAGTTTGCTAGGGATTTAATACGCGTAATGCAAATTTTGAACTAGAAGCACATGCTCTAGTGCATTAAAATTAGTTGGAAAATCATTTTTGTGTCCCTGGTTGCTTGCTTAGGTCCCATGCAACGAATGTGAATGAATTAGAAACATTAAGGCATGATAGCTCGTGGAACCACAATCATTGATAATCTTGGTTTTTGAATTCCCATAAATACAAAACTGACAACATAGAGGTTCACACAGTAACACACAACGTAGACATTTTGTAACAAATAGGTGCCACATTATTATCACAAGCCATTGTATTACGTGAATCGTGTGGGCTCTGATAGCAATTTATTTGGTGCCACGGATCCAAAATATTTACTTGATATGGCGGTGCCGTGCGAGTAGCTGTTTGATGACAAGATGCGTGCGAGCTTTCTGCCGCGTAGGCTCGGCGGGACGCATGAGGGTTGTCCGCCATGGAGGATCGACGGGACGCGTGAGAGTTGTCCGCCCGCATGTTTGACAGGACGCATGAGAGTAGTCTACTATGCATGCTCATGAGGAAGCGATACTTTGACCTCCATGCCCGCTCGCCTCTCTCCCAACTTCTGAGTTAATGGCATCCAACCCGCTGTTTATCATGCGGTTAATGTGCCTGGACGGAGGGACTAGTTTTTGTGATCTCATTGCCGCGTTCAATGTAACCATTGTTTAGTTCGCGCCTTGTCGGGAACTTGAATTTTCTTGTATTTTTGACTCGTATACATGTCCTACTAACGAAGTAATATAATAAAAAATTTGCACCAGCAAAGGATAATAATTCTCTTACATATTAAGGATAATAAAAAATGCCACATGCGGCAAGTCCACAAAGACACAGGGGCAAAAGAAGAAGGACGAGGCTGAAGAAGGAAGACACATACAAGAATCTAGGCCGCTACATTCTAAATCTTGATGGATTGCAAGCATGGAGTGATGTCCACGATGCAACTTTATTCTTATAGACGTTGTAGGGCCTCCAAGTTCATAGTTTTGTAGGAAAAAACAAATTTGCCTCAAGTGGATGACCTAAGATTTATCAATCCATGGGAGGTGTAGAATGAAGATAGTCTCTCTCAAATAACCTTGCAACCAAATACAATAAATCTCATTGTCACTACGAGTATCCACATGGAAGACATACATCAAGTGTTCTCAAATCCAATTTTCAATACAACATAACTAGATCTCCAAGGGAGAGATTCTATTCATCACAACAAGATAGCAACGGAAGAACACCATATGATCCAACTATATTAACAAAGCCCGTCATACATCAAGATCGTGACATCTCAAGAACAAGAGAGAGAGATTGAACACATAGCTACTGGTACATACCCTTAACCCCGAGGGTGAACTACTCCCTCCTTGTCATGGCCTCCGCCGGGTTGATGAAAATGGCCACCGGAGATGATTTCCTCCCTCCGACTTGGTACTAGAGAGGCTCCATATGGGGTTTCATCTATAGAGAGAGTTGTAGTGGTAGAGTGGAAGTTATTTGTTTGTTTTTGAGGGTTTTTGAGCCACGTGGGTCCCACAAGCCATAGGGGCGTGCTAAGGGGGGTGGGCTCCCTATTGTCTTGTGGCTCCCCTCCGGTGGTTCTTCGCTCCGGTATTTATTATTTCCTCGAGAAAAATCATAAAAAAGTTTCGGGCGATTCCAAGAACTTCCATTTTTTGCAAAAAACAACAACATTGAAATTATGCTAAAAACAATGTCACTCCGGGTTAGTTCTAAATAAATCATATAATGTGTATCAGTACCATATAAAAGTATTGTATACATAGGAAAATATGGCATGAATACTTCATAAATTATCGACACGTTGGAGATGTATCAGCATCCCCAAACTTAATTGCTACTCGTCTCCGAGTAGGTAAGCGATAAAATAAATAATTTATGAAGTGTGAATGCTAGCAAAGTATATAAGTTTGAAAAATGAAAATTCCAATCAATTTTTCTAGCATCATAACCAACAACGTTTTTTATAAAAATCATGATGGTTGAGTAGAAATCAATTCACATGTTATGGTTCAAAAAATGCATTCTCTGAAACTAAACAACCCATGTTCTTAGTCACCAAGCAACTTCACCGCATCATGAAGTCTAAGTAAGAGCTCCGGATACTCAGTTATCATATAGTCTTCTATGATTGCTAATACTCAAGGCATATTTTATAACAAACAATATCCATTGAACAAAGAGAAATATAGGGGCTTAATGTTTTGCCTCCAACGTACTTACCATAAAGATAATTGTCAACAATAATGAATCATGATCAAATATATTTGATAGGATATATATGTTTGGATCTTTCCCTACAACATGGTGCTTGTAAAATAATAGATTGAGGTTGGAATAAGAAGTCGACACAACATTAAAAGTAAGTAACCTGGAAGTAAAAATATTGTCCCTTTGTAGGGGGAAGGAGGGATTTCCAGAGGTCCTAGAGCTCATTGTTTTAAAACATAGATGAATTTATAATCTTGGGTGGTGTGTGTTTCATGTTAACGTCACAAGAGATTTTTTAATATCTTCCATGCTAATAAAGTTATTGGTGGTTGCCAAACATAATTGTTATTGTACTCCCCTCCACCATTCAAACACGTTCAATGGCTAGCCGTATCCACAGGTACCATCAAAACAATCAACTTTCTAGGGGGAGTTCTTGTTTATTTATTATTGTATTATGCTGGACTGGGCATCCTTTTTACTAGACTCTCTCATGTAGTGACAAGTGAATATGCACTCATCTTGAGAATAACTTGCTTAGCATGGAAGATAATGACCGCCCCGTCGGTCCATGAGCGATACGAGCACACGAAACAGATGTTTATTTGAAGGTTTTAGAAGTGACACATGCAAATTTACTTGGAATGGCAGTGAAATACCATATATAGGTAGGTATGGTGGACTCTCATGGAAGAAAATTTCCTCAAGGGTTTAGATGCACAACTAGTATTTCTACTTACTAAAAAATTTGTCTAGTAAAAGGTTCTAAACAAGCACCACATGTTGGAGGATCCATAACAATATAACTTCTATGCAATATACCCAAACATAATCGTTACATTGTATTCCTTTCCAAATTTAGATATACGATCAAGGTTTAAAATAATTAATGGGTATTCACAATCATAAAAGATGTCCAAGATAATATATTTGTATGTGAAAGTTCTATTTCTTATACTGATCATTCATGAATTGCTGGTATGACTAATATTGTGATTGTCAAACTTCAATAGATTTTATTTCTATACCAATTGTGAAACTAATACAAGGCATAAGGAACATTGATAATTTCATATTTATGATATTTCATTCATTCACATTTTACTATTAGGGTATAAGTGAAGCACAATAGTAAACTTTAAACTACTCGCGAAAGATATAAGTGAAGATCAATGAGTTTTTAAAAAATCGAGTAGCTATGTGAGGACTCTCTCTAAATAAATATTTTAAGGTATAATATTTTATTTCAAACAACAAAGGAAAACAAAAAATGCACTCAAATAATAACACATATCATGTGGATAAATAAAAACTTAGGGTCAACATAGGCTAACCGTTATTTGTTTACGAAGAGAGGTGGGATGTGTAGCATCCCCAAGCTTAGATGCTTGAAATTTCTTATAATATTTACTTCGAGTGACTTGGGCATCCCAATCTTGAGGTTTTGCATCTCGTTCAATCCTCTTATATCCCGGTTTCACCTAAATCTCAGAAACTTCATCCACACAATACTTGAAAAGAACTCGTTAGATAGGTTAGTACACATAAGAATAAATAAACACTTAATGTACTGCCAAAACAAGTTGCATAATAATTTTAAAACATTAGGTACCGTATACAATCATTTCCATAATTCATATCTATCAATATAAGCCATCAAAACTCTGGAATAAGAAAACTCTGGAATAAGTAGATAACAAAATTATGACACAATCTCTCCAAATAGAATAGTCTCTAGCAATCTATTTAAATAGTATACTTATGTAACTCTAAAAATTATGAAAATTTAGGATATCAAAAATAATTTGTATGAAATTACTGTGTAAAAGTTTCATAAACTTTCCATGTTCAAGTAAAATATCATAAACTCTGGAATAAGTTTTTGCTTTTGTACAACACATATCACACATGCAATTCAAGCATTCCAAAGGCAATTCTTGAAAAATTTATTGATTAAAAATATAATAAATAACATACTCCCTCCGTCCCAAAATAACACTCTCTACTTTCTACTAACTCTAGTATAAATTTTAACTAAGCTTAAGACACTTATTTTGGGACGAAGGGAGTATAACATAGAAAAACTATAGAAAATGACGCTCCAAGCAAAACACATATCGTGTGAAGAATAAAAATATAGCTCCAAGTAAGATATACCGATAATGCTGGACACAAAATAGGGGATGCCTTCCGAGGCATCCCCAAGCTTAGAAGCTTGTATATTGCTTCGATACCACGTTGGGGGTGCCTCGGACATACCCAAGCTTAGGTTCTTGCTTCTCTTTATTCACCTCTTATTGGTATCTCACACAAAACTTGAAAACTTCAATCCCACAAAACTTAATGGAACTTCGTGAGATGGGTTAGTGTAATAAAGATAGATCATTCCGTTAGGTACTATCAAGACAAGATTCATAATCATTCTCTCATGATACCTACTTTAGTATATCATTCCCATAATTTATATCACTCAATATAAGCTATGGAAATACTAAAATAAGCAAACTATGCATGCAAAATAGAATCTGTCAAAAACATAATTGTCTGCGAAGATCTCAATGAATAGCATACTTCCCTCACTCTAAAAATTCTGAACAATTAGTATAACGCAGAGAATATGTGTGGCAATTATGTGTAAAAAATTCAGAATTTTTTAACACTCCAGTAAAATCACATAATGCATGTACTAGACACAAAAGTTTCTATTTTTGCATAGAATCAAACAAACAAGTATCCACACTATCCCAAAGGTTTTACTTGGCACTTTATTGAAATAAAATACACAAAAAATTATTACTACACTTGCTTAACAAAATAAAACATAAATATAAAGTGTTGGGTTGTCTCCCAACAAGCATTTTCTTTAATGCCTTTTAGCTAGGCATCATGGTTTCAATGATGGTCATATAAAAAGTAGTAAGTGAAACATGCAAGAGAGCATCATGGATCACATGGCAAGCACATTTAAGTCTAACCCACTTCCAATGAATAAGGATTTTTTAAGAAAACAATTAATTTTAGCAAGAATCAACTCGTATAGGAAGGCAAAACAAGCATGACTTGAAAACTTTGAACACACAAGGTGGAAATTTGATATTATTGCAACGTCTACAAGCATATGTTCCTCCCTCATAATAACTTTCAGTAGCATTATGAAGGAATTCAAAAATATAAATATCACATAAAACATTCTTTTCATGATCCACAAGCATAGAATTTTCATTACTCTCCACATAAGAAAAATTCTTCTCATTCAAAGTAGTGGGGGCGAAATCAACATCATAACTATCATGAGATAGTTGATTGATATAATCCAAATGAAAATTAAAATCATGATGATAAGTTTCATGTTTATTATTGTTCTTTATTGCATACATTTTATCAAAATAATCATCATAGATAGCAACTTTGTTGTCATACTCAATTGAAACCTCTTCCAAAATAGTGGACTCATCACTAAATCACGTAATGACCTCTCCAAATCCACTTTTATCATTATGACAATAAGATTTAACACCCTCCAAATTAGTGGGATCATTAGTACCTAGAGTTGACACTCTTACAAACCCACTTTCATCAATACAATCATAATAAATAAGAGGCATGTTATCATCATAATAAATTTGTCCATCAAAACTTGGGGGACAAAAAATATCATTTTCATCAAACAAAGCGTCTACAAGCTTGAGGCTTCGCATATCATTAGTATCATGCTTATTAATAGCAGTCATACTAACAATATTACTATCATGCTCATCATTCAAGGAATTCACATTAAGAACTTTTATGAATCCTTCCTCCAAGAATTGAGCCCAATTTTCCAAATCCTTATTTTCATGAAAGACATTATAAAGACGAAACAATTGAGGCAAATTAAACTCCATTTTGTTTTGTAGTTTTATTTTATAAACCAAACTAGTGATAAACAAGATACTAAAAGATTTAATTGCAAGATCTAAATATATACCTTCATGCACTCACCTCCCCGGCAAGGACGCAAGAAAAGAGCTTCATGTCTACTATGCAACTATATTCTTGTAAACGTTGTTGGGCCTCCAAGTGCATAGTTCTGTAGGACAACAAAAAAATTCCCTGAAGTGGATGACCTAAGATTTGTCAATATGTGGGAGGTGTAGGATGAAGATGGTCTCTATGAAACAACCATGCAATCAAATACATTAAATCTATTGTCTCCCCAACACACCCAGTACAATGGAAAATTGTGTAGGTGCACTAGTTCGGCATAGAGGTGGTGATAGAATTGAAATATGGATAGTAGATATATGTTTTTGTAATCTGGAAAATATAAAAATATCAAGGTACCTAGTGGAAAACAGGGAGCAAAACGTTGTATAAATTCTTGGAAATAAGGCCTAGCGTTCATACTTTCACTAGTGCAATCTCTCAACAATGCTAACATAACAGAATCATATGATCATCCCTCAATGTGCAATAAAGAATTACTACAGACTTCATAAGTAGCAGAGAACATAAGATGAAATTAGTGTAGGTAGTAGAACCACCTCATTGTTATTCTTCACGATCAATCTTTTGTGATCTTCCTATAAGTGTGAGAAACAACCCTAGTGTTCGTACTAGAATAATACCTATGATACATATCAATGTTGCGACCGTCAACAGAAAAATCAACGACGCGAATAAATTTCCCAATATTTCCTGGTACGGTGTCACCTGAAACGCTATGGCGCTTGCGATTTTCTCGACGCAATCACCATGAAAACAACACGCACACCTTGATGAGGAAGTATGTGGGCGATTCACCAAGAATCAGCAGTAAATTTGAGACAGCGTCTCCAATCTCTCGCCCAAAACACATAGTAATAATGAAAACTCCTCAACAAAGAGTCATGAAAAAACAGGCTATGGGAAGAGACCCCAGCTTTCTAGTTCTCGTGTTCGATGACCGAAATGAGCTAAAAAGTGATTCCCTAACTCTAACGATCCAGCACATGTAAATACTACCCGGCCGGCTAGTAGTCCTAACAGACTACTACTTTTTAAAAATCCTAACTGAGTTCTACTCTTATCGAAATAACAACCGGCCAGTCCGGCGGCAATTAGGCACGCATGCCTCTAACTTTCCTAACTAACATTACATGGATGTGTTGGAGTCTTGCATGCATGTACTGGATTATTTTCTTTGGAATTGCCCACTCGTACAACTCAAGCATGGATTCTAGTCACTCCAACCATCATATTTGCACCTGGTGTTCTGAAACATGGCTCCACCTCGTCTTGTTGAAATACATCAAATGCCAATCTCCCAAACTGAAGCACAAACGAGTTTGTAAGCTGGCGTCCAGTCTTACTTTATTTAGTGTTAACCTTGTTCAAACTACATGTTGTTCCATTCAGCTGAATTCTTTGGTGAACATTTTGTGTCTCTCCTTGTTTGGGCAATGCTGGAACAATGTATTTTTGTGTTCCCTGAATACTGGCCAATGATAATTTCAAACATTAGGCATGGGCATATCAATCAATCAACCCTACACTTAGATACTCCAATGTCACCTCAAGTATTCGTGGGTTAATTATATGACATGCATCAAACAATTTTATATTCATCATATTCAATCCAACACAAAGAACTTCAAAGAGTACCCCAAGATTTCTATCGGATAATGTGGTATGGAAACATGCAATCAACCCGTATGCATAGATCCCAAAGGACACCGGAATCCGCAGGTTGGTGCCATAACATATATAAAGTGAATCAATATAATAACCCATTGTCACCATGGGTATCCACATGAAAGACATACATCAAGTGTTCTCAAATCCTATATTCAATCCAACATAATGAGATCTCAAAGGGAAAGATTCAATTCATCACAACAAGATAACAATGGTAGAACACCGTATGATCCAACTATATTATCAAAGTCCGTGATACATCAAGAACACTAGAGAGAGATTGAACATATCTACTGGTAGATACCCTCAGCCTCTAGGGTGAACTACTCCCTCCTTGTCATGGCCTCTGCCAGGATGATGAAGATGGCCACATGAGATGATTTCCCCCCTCCGTCAGGGTACTCGAGAGGCTCCACACAGGTTTTTCGTCGACACAAAGAGTTGCGGAAGTGGAGCGGAAGTTCTTTGTTTATTTCTGAGGGTTTCTATATATATAGGATTTTTCGCGTTGGAATCACACTAAACGAAGCCATGTGGGCCCCACAATCCATCTGGGTGCGCCTAGAGGGTGGGTGCATCCTGTTGTCTTATGGCCCATAGGTATTTATTATTTCCTATAGAAAAATCAAAAAAAAGTTTAGGGCGATTCTGAGAACTTATATTTTCTGCACAAGAACAACACCAAAGTAATTCTGCTAAAGAGCGTTAGTCCGGGGTAGCTCTAAATAAATCATATAAAGTGCTCAAATTTCATATAAAACCATTGTAAACATAGGAAAATATGGCATGCATACTTCAGAAACTATTGATACGTTGGGGACGTATCACAGAGTTCCTCAATCTCCTTCTTCATCGCCTCTAGGACCTCCATATCCTCTCGCCTCTCCTCTGCTTTCTTCTGCGTTGTGTCCATGGCGTGGGATTTTTTTCTCAAGAGCGTCAATCCTTTCAGTCACGTATGCATGAAGTTCCTAGACAAGAGCCACAGAATCCCTCACCAATCCCTCGCGCTCGATGTGGCACTTTTCTTATCAAGTAGTTTCTTAAATGCTGCATTCTACTCCATAAGTTTCCCGACGAGGCCAACCGCCTTGTCAAATGAGGCATCGCTCTTCTCCAGTAGCTTCACCAATGCATCAATCACCACCTCCTTCTTATCGATCTCAGCACACATGTCGTTGCTGGCTGAGGAATCCAATAGTGTCATCTCGTTCACTTTGCCTCCGAGGCGAATGCGCTTGTGATTGTTAGAGCCATCCCCTCTCTGCGAAATATCCTCCTAGGCATCCGCGGTGCCGCCTGATACGTCTCCATTGTATCTATAATTTTTGATTGTTTCGTGCCAATATTCTACAACTTTCATATACGTTTGGGAACTTTTTATACTATTTTTGGGACTAACATATTGATCCAGTGCCCAGTGCCAGTTCCTGTTTGTTGCATTTTTTTGTTTCGTAGAATATCCATACCAAACGAAGTCCAAACGCAATAAAAAATTACGGGGATTTTTTTTGGAATATTTATGATCTTTGGGAAGAAGAATCAACGCGAGACGGTGCACGGAGTGCCCACAAGCCCACCAGCCGGGGCCTCGGGGTGGGCCTGCGGCTGGCATGCTTGTGGGCACTCCTTAAGGCGGCTGGTTCCCTTCTTTCGCTGCAAGAAAGGTAATATCTGTAATAAAATCATGTTAAAATTTCAGCCCAATCGGAGTTACGGATCTCCGGGAATTTAAGAAATGGTGAAACGCAGAATCTGGGAGAGCAGAAACAGAAGGACAGAGAGAAAGAGATCCAATCTCGGAGGGGCTCTCGCCCCTCTGCCGCCATGGAGACCATGGACCAGAGGGGAAACCCTTCTCCCATCTAGGAAGGAGGTCAAGAATAATAAGAAGGAGGGGGGCTCTCTCCCCCTCTCTCCCGGCGGCGCCCGAACGCCGCCCGGGACATCATCGTATGACGGCGATCTACACCAACACCTCCGTCATCCTCACCAACATCTCCATCATCTTCCCCCATCTATATTCATCGGTTCACTCTCCCGCAACCCGTTGTAGCCTCTACTTGAACGTGGTGCTTTATGCTACATATTATTATCCAATGATGTGTTGCTATCCTATGATGTCTGAGTAGATTATCGTTGTCCTATCGGTGATTGATGAATTGCTATGATTGGTTTAATTTGCTTGTGGTTATGTTGCTGTCCTTTGGTGCCCATCATATGATCGCGCGCGTGGATCACACCATAGGGTTAGTTATATGTTGATAGGACTATGTATTGGCAGGCTAGAGTGACAGAAGCTTCAAACCTAGCATAGAAATTGATGCATATGGGATTGAAGGGGGACCAATATATCTTATTGCTATGGTTGGGTTTTACCTTAATGAACGTTAGTTGTTCTCTATCTTTAGTTATGGATACGGAATGCGAAATACCAAAAAAATTAGGTGTACTTGCTACTCATGGAGATGGGGAACCTCCTAAAACCCTCGAGGCTCGTTATGTGGAAAATATTATGCACTTCTTTAATAATCCAGAGAATGTCCCATTCAATTATATAACGGGATACACGTTGGATCAACGTGAATACTTTAGGGATTATCGCTTGACTCTAAAAGGGAAACTTTTATGGGATCAAATCCATTTGTTGAAATGGTATGCTTGGGAACTATGTAAGATATATGGTGTTACTTGTTGCTCTAGGATGAAGGCTCCACACCTTCCCTTTTCTTGTGAATTTAATGTTCATAGAACCTTGGCTTCTTATGATAATGGTATATATGATTACTATTGTGGAGAAAATAGAAGATTTTGTTGCTTTTATGGGTGCTTATGAAATTGAGGCTGTGTTTAAAGGGTGTGATGATAATGATGATGCTCCTTACCGATCTGAAAATTTGGCTATGCTTCACTATTGTTATACTAATTATGAATATAATGCCCATATTGAACGATTTAAGGAGAAATTCTATGCTGCCCAAGAAGAGACTATTATTTTGCAGGAAACTATGGAAGAAGAAAATGCTGAAATTGTGAGCTCATTAGATGAAAAAAGATGAAGAGGAGAGCGAAGAACAAAAGGAGGAAGAGTGGACTAGCTACTCGTGTCCACCTTCTAATGAGAGTAACTCTTCTACTCATACATTATTTAATTTCCCTTCGTTCTTACCGAAGGATGAATCCTATGATCCCTTGGATTCGTATGAAATATCCCTTTTTGATGAACTTGATGCATGCTATGCTTGTGGCCATGTTGCCAATATGAATGATGCTTATGAAGATGAGCTAGCTATAGTCCCTTATGTTAAACATGATGATTTTGATGAATATACTATGCATGTGCTTGCTGCTCCTACTTGCAGTTATTATGAGAGAGGAACTACATCTCCACCTCTCTATGTTTCCAATACGATAAAATTGCAAGAAACTGCTTATGCTATGTCTTGGCCTTTACTTGGTGTGCATGAATTGTTCTTTTATGACATGCCAATGCATAGGAAGAGAGTTAGACTTCGTCATTGCTTGATATATGTTACCTTGTGATCACTACTAAATTTCAAATCATTGCTAATTAAAATTGGCTTTGATATACCTTGGGATCCGGGTGGACCCATTACTTGAGCACTTTATGGCTAGCTTAATGGCTTTAAAGAAAGCGCTGCCTGGAAGACAACCCGGAAGTTTTTGAGAGTCATTTATTTCTTTTGAGTGCTTTTATTCAGTTTAAAAACAAAAAAATATAGAGGGGAACTTAAAACTTTTTCAAAAATATTAGCGATTGAAAGGTGATGCATTGCGGAAGTGAGGGTCGACCTTGAACACTTGTGTTCATGCTCATGGAAACAATGTAGAATTTTTCATGGAAGTTTCTCACTAAAATAGTTATCCCATTGTACAATTCCTTTGTGTTTTAAAAAATAATGTGCCAAGTAAAGCCTTTACGATTAGTTTGGGTGATAGTTGTTTGATCATGCTGAGAAAAGACAGAAACTTTCTGCTCACGAACTTAATTTTCATTTTTATTCTGGAAGATCTTTTGAGTTCATTCTTTTTGCTGCTGATTTATATGCAAATTTTCCAGACGTTCGTAATTTTTCAGATTTTTTGAGATATCAGAAGTATACGGAATAAACAGATTGCTACAGACTGTTCTGTTTTGACAGATTCTGTTTTCTATGCATTGTTCTCTTATTTTGATGAATCTATGGGTAGTATCGGGGGGTATGAACCATGGTGAAGTTGGATTACAGTAGATATAATGCTAATATGAATTTAGAATGAGTTCACAACAGTACTTGAAGTGGTGATTTATTTTATTATACTAACGGATCTCACGAAGTTTTGTTGAGTTTTGTGTGATTAAAGTTTTCAAGTTTTGGGTGAGAGCATGATGGATGAAGGAATAAGGAGAGGCAAGAGCCTAAGCTTGGGGATGCCCAAGGCACCCCAAGGTAATATTCAAGGAATACTCAAGCGTCTAAGCTTGGGGAAGCCCCGGAAGGCATCCCCTCTTTCGTCTACAATCTATCGGTAAATTTACTCGGAGTTATATTTTAATTCGTCACATGATATGTGCAAATGCTTGGAGCGTCTTTTGTGTTTATTTTTCCTTTTTATTTTATGCACCATGCTGGTATGAGATAGTCCTTGGTTGTCTTTATAGAATTCTTCTTGTGCTTCACTTATATCTTTTGAAGTTTGGATTGCCTGTTCCCCTACACATAGAAAACTGCCATTTGTGGAATGCTCTTTTGCTTCACTTATATTTGTTAGAGCGGGGCATATCTGTTGTAGAAAGAATTAAACTCTCATGTTTCACTTATACCTATTTAGAGAGTTAACAGGAGTTGGTCATTCACATGGTTAGTCATAAAATCCTACATAAAACTTGCAGATCACTGAATATGATATGTTTGATTCCTTGCAACAATTTTGCGACATGAATATGTGATATTAGAGTCATGCTAGTGAGTAATTGTGTTTTTTTAGAAATACTTGTGTTAAGATTTGTGATTCTCGTAGCATGCACGTATGGTGAACCGTTATGTGATGAAGTCGGAGCATGATTAATTTATTGATTGTCATGCTTTGTGTGGAGGTCGGGATCGCGCGATGGTTAACTCCTACCAACCTTTCCCCTAGGAGCATGCGTGTAGTACCTTGTTTCGATGACTAATAGACTTATGCAATAAGTATGTGAGTTCTTTATGACTAATGTTGAGTCCATGGATTATACACACTCTCACCCTTCCACCACTGCTAGCCTCTCTAGTTCCGCGCAACTTTCGCCGGTGCATTACACCCACCATATAGCCTCCCTCAAAACAGCCACCATACCTACCTATTATGGCATTTTCATAGCCATACCAAGATATATTGCCATGCAACTACCATCGTTCCGTCTCATGACATGTTCCACCACTTCCATATTGCCATTGCATGATCGTAAGATAGCTATCATGATGTTTCCATGGCTTGTCCGTTTTTTGATGTCATTGCTATGCTAGATCATTGTCACGGTACACTACCGAAGGAATTTCATATAGACTCATCATTGCTCTAAGTATTGAGTTGTAAGTGTGATGATCATTATTAATAGAGCATTGTCCCATGTGAGGAAATAAAAGAGGCCAGCGAAGCCCATTTACAAAAAGAGGCCAAAGATGCCCACCAAAAAAATATAAAAAAAAGAGGCTAAAGAGCCCACAAAAAATGAGAGAAAAGAGAGAAGGGACAATTGCTACTATCCTGTTTCCACACTTGTGCTTCAAATAGACTATGATCTTCATGAGAGAGAGTCTCCTATGTTGTCACTTCCATATACTAGTGGGAAATTTTCATTATATAACTTGGCTTGTATATTCCAATGATGGGCTTCGTGAAAATTGCCCTAGGTCTTCGTGAGCAAGCAAGTTGGGTGCACACCCACTAGTTTCTTATGTGATCTTTCATACACTAATAAGCTCTAGTGCATCCGTTGCGTGGCAATCCCTACTCACTCACATTGATATCTATTGATGGGCATCTCCATAGCACATTGATACGCCTAGTTGATGTGAGACTATCTCCTCCTTTTTTGTCTTCTCCACGACCACCATATTCTATTCCACCTATAGTGTTATGTCCATGGCTCACGCTCATGTATTGCGTGAAAGTTGAAAAGGTTTGAGAACACTAAAGTATGAAACAATTGCTTGGCTAAAACCGGAGTTGTGCATGATATAACTACGTTGTGTGGGGAAGATGGAGCATAGTCAGACTATATGATTTTGTAGGGATAACTTTCTTTGGCCATGATATTTTGAGAAGACATGATTCCTTTTTTAGTAGGCTTGAAATATTATTGTCTTTATGTCAAATGATAGACTATTTCTTCGAATCACTCGTGTTTTAGTATTCATACCATGATTAGATTATATGATCAAGATTATGCTTGGTAGCATTCCACATCAAAAATTATCATTTTTATCATTTACCTACTCGAGGACGAGCAGGAATTAAGCTTGGGGATGTTGATACGTCTCCGTCGTATCTATAGTTTTTGATTGTTTCATGCCAATATTCTACAACTTTCATATACTTTTGGCAACTTTTTATACTATTTTTGGGACTAACATATTGATCCAGTGCCCAGTGTCAGTTCCTGTTTGTTGCATGTTTTTTGTTTCGCACAATATCCATACCAAACGAAGTCCAAACGCAATAAAACTTTACGGGGATTTTTTTGGAATATTTATGATCTTTGGGAAGAAGAATCAACGCGAGACGATGCACGGAGTGCCCACAAGCCCACCAGCCGAGGCCAGGGGGTGGGCCCGCGGCTGGCAGGCTTGTGGCCACCGCTTAAGGAGGTTGGTGCCCTTCTTTCGCCGCAGGAAAGATAATATCCGGAAGAAAATCGTGTTAAAATTTCAGCCCAATCGGAGTTACAGATCTCCGGGATTTAAGAAACGGTGACACGCAGAATATGGGAGCGCAGAAACAGAAGGACACAGAGAGAGATCCAATCTCGGAGGGGCTCTCGCCCCTCCGCCGCCATGGAGACCATGGACCATAGGGGAAACCCTTGTCCCATCTAGGGAGGAGGTCAAGGAAGAAGAAGAAGGAGGGGGCTCTCTCGCCCTCTCTCCCGGCGCCGCCCGAACGCCGCCCGGGACATCATCGTGTGACGGCGATCTACACCAACACCTCCGTCATCGTCACCAACATCTCCATCATCTTCCCCCATCTATATTCAGCGGTTCACTCTCCCGCAACCCGTTGTACCCTCTACTTGAACATGGTGCTTTATGCTCCATATTATTGTCCAATGATGTGTTGCTATCCTATGATGTCTGAGTAGATTATCGTTGTCCTATCGGTGATTGATGAATTGCTATGATTGGTTTAATTTTCTTGTGGTTATGTTGCTGTCCTTTGGTGCCCATCATATGATCGCGCACGTGGATCACACCATAGGGTTAGTTGTATGTTGATAGGACTATGTATTGGCACGCTAGAGTGACAGAAGCTTCAAACCTAGCATTGGAATTGATGCATATGGGATTGAAGGGGGACCAATATATCTTATTGCTATGGTTGGGTTTTACCCTAATGAACGTTAGTAGTTGCGGACGCTTGCTAATAGTTCCAATCATAAGTTCATAGAATTCCAAGTAAGGGATGACATGCTAGCAGAGGCCTCTCCCACATGATACTTGCTATCGATCTAGTAACGTAGTCAATTGCTTAGGGACAATTCCGCAACTCCTACCACCACTTTTCCACACTCGTTAGACACTCGTAGTTGTTTCTTTATCTAACCAGCCCCTAGTTTTATTTCCGTGTTCTTTACTTTCTTGCAAGCCTATCCTATCACTCCTACAAAGTACTTCTAGTTTCGTACTTGTTCTAGGTAAAGCGAACGTAAAGTGTGCGTAGAGTTGTATCGGTGGTCGATAGAACTTGAGGGAATATTTGTCCTACCTTTAGCTCCTCGTTGGGTTCGACACTCTTATCGAGAAAGGCTACAATTGATCCCCTATACTTGTGGGTTATCACCACCAGACATCTCTGTTGCGGCACCCCAAAATTATAAATTTTGGAATGTTAATATAATTATTAGATTGATTGTTTGTTTGTTTGCTGAGTGATTGAAACTTGTGTGAAATTTGAAACTTTTCGAAACTTTCGAATGAGAGGGAATAAAATGACTTCCCCTTCTCCGGTGAATTCAAATTAAAGCTTTTAAAAGCAACGAGAGAAGATTACATGACTTCTTCAATTATAAAGAATTTGAACGGAGATGTTTGCACTCGAATTTCCTTGCATTTCCATTTGTTTTTCTTCGTGCAACAAAATGCCGGGAAATGCATTCTGTCAAACAGAAAAGAGCGGAGGAACATGACCCTCAAATACCCGGGCATTTTGAATGTTATTTGCAACCTCAAACTTAGAGGATCATTTGAAAATTATTTGCAAAAAGAAATAATGCTTTTAGGGATTTTTGGAAAAACATTTTTTCTGAAGTTTTATTTTTGCCGTGGAAAAATGCCCATCATCTATATTTTATTTTTCTGATAATTTTAGTATATAAAAACTCTTTATTCCGAATTGATTTGATTTCCTTTTTAACGTTTTAGTTTCCTAGTTTTGAAAATAGGAAGGAGATCACTTTTATTAGGAAATAGGAGCTAGCCCATTAAGAGCTTTCCAAATTTGGCCCAACAGAGGATCATCTTCTTCCTCCTCTCTCCCTCACGTCACACGAAGTTTCCTTCCATGGAGAAGAGAATCCCCACCTCCGGAATTCGCGAAGCCCTTTCCTTCCCGGCGCCTCCCACCACCCCTATAAGAACGCCCCTCCTCTCCTCGTTCCATTTTCCCCATCACCTCGCCTTCTCCCTGCTCGTAGCCACGGTGCCACCAACATCATCTTCCTGTCAAGAACGGAGTACAGTAGGTCTCGTGGCGCTTCCCCATCACCCCTGCCGAGCCTCTCCAGGGCCCCACCCCCTGCCGTGCTAGTCCTCCGCCGATACCCCACCCCGCCGGCGACCTCCCCACCTCGCCGGAGCAGCTACCTCGCCGGAGTTCTTCCTGTGTGTCACCCATGGTAAGATTCACGAAATCCCGTATTGCAGTTTTTTCAGAAAATTGCAATCTTAGAAAATTCATATCTATTAGTCTATAACTCCGAATTAGGTGATTCTTTTTGCGTTGGATCACAAATTTTATGCAGTTTCCGTAGATATATAATTTGTCTATGTTTGGATTTATAAAAATTGAGTTACATCAGATTTGAATTAAAGCTTGTTTTGCTTATTCCGGGAGTTTAAAAATAGCTTTTAATTTGATTCTTTTTTCTGCTGCTTCCTATTGATCATAGCTTTCAGTAGTTTAAGTTTCAAATTTTTTAAAATATTTTTAATTGGGGTTTTTGCCAAAACAGATTCTGTTTTAGCTCTTTTAGGACTATGGCTATTATTTTTTTGTAAATTGTTTTAAAATATTTTCTTTATTATTTCAGAATGATTATTGTTTTGTTTATGTTAGTTAACAGTAGTTTTGCAACAAGTGTTGATTTTATTTTTATTTTTTATCATGAAATCAATTCTAGTTCCTTAGTAACTTGCAATTGGTTTCCCCACTGTTTCAAATCCCGTTTGGGAATAATTTCAAAAAGTTTTGTGAAAGATACTTTATTTTATCTTAGTTAGATTTATATCTTAGTTCCTTGTTATTATTTTCTGTTAGACAAAAATCATTTTAGTGTTTGATGTAGTAGAAGACTCCCTAGTCTTATTTGAAGTTTCTTTCGGTTTCTCGTTCGCTCTCTCTCTTTTGTTTGATTGCTAGAATGATTGCTAGTATGAGTGCTTATGTGAACGATATGTTTGTTATATAGATTTCATCGGAGAGTGACGAGTAGTCTATCAAGTTATTTTCTCGAGAAACTCTTCTTCGTCAACATCACAGGCAAGTCATCTTTGATCATGTTATTTTACCTATGTTTTCAATGCATAGTAGATCACCTTCTTTGCCCAATTTGCATGCTGCCTAGGTACTTGGAAACTTTAGTGTAAGTTGTAGTATTCATGTGGTAGGAACACAACACCCCAATACATGGCCCCGGGACGACAATGTTATATTCGCTATGCTTGAGTAGACGGGTTATCGGTTGAGTCTATACCACGAGTGATGCGAGGTTGATATAATAATCAAGACCGGACTAAGACAAGATTTTCAAGACCTCGGACGCAATGCAACACTGGGTGTAGGACGGTTGATCGGCTCCCTGGAAAACCCAGTGGATGCCCGGGATGCTGGAGAGGCCATGTCATCCTGCGGAAAGCTTCACCCAGGCTCAAAGAGACGGACGGATATTTTCAAGACCCAAGGCTTACCTGCACAGCCACAAGTCATTATGGGCTCTGGCTTGGTTGGACAACGCGGCGACTCTGGACAGGCGGTGCTAGCAGATGTAGACGAACGGTAGGAATGGATGGGCACCGACGGGGATTCAGAGGGACCCGTTGAAAGACCATGTTTTGATCATCCGGTCTTCAAACACCCTGAAGTGCGAGGACAAACCCGGAGGCGATCAAATCTTGTGGGGAACGTGTGCAAAACTCTGCAGAGTACTCAACCTAATCGATTAGCCGTGTCCACGGTCATGGACAACTTGAGCCAAAGGAACTGAAGTTATCTGGATTTCTCAACACCATTAAATATATTTGATGTGGGAATTATTGACAACTCGGGTACGAGAACTGGTTGGCGGAACCATCTCGTTAACTACAAACCTTGTAGTAACATTTTTCTTTCAACCCCTCTTGTTGTAGGATAAAACTGGCTTTATGCAAAACTTAGCTCCACCGACCAAATATGCATGTAGAGATAGTTGATTATTATTTTACCCCTCTCTTGTGACTTGCCGGCATATTCAATATGCTGACCTACACGGCCGCAACGTCTTATGTTGCAGATATTTTTCTTCGACGAGTAAGAGTACGATTCAGGGTTACGGTCTACACTCAACTTGCCGTTGGTGTTTATTGGGACTCCACTCCCTTGACTGCTTCCGCTGAGATATTTAAGGTATATATCAGTTTTACGCTATTTACATGTGATTTCACTTTGATATATACATTGATGTACTGTGTGTGCCAGCATACTGATCCAGGGATGGCACAGAAACACAGAGGCTTGACTCGTCTTGAGTCGGGTCGCTACATGGCCGGAGCTCTGTGGCGCTTCCCTGGTACGGCGTCAGCAGGACCTCTCTGTTTCTTCCACGGCCTTGATCTTCATTTCCTAGTTATATCTCGACACAGTACCCCCTCCTACCAGCTGTGGCAAATTGAAGTAATGACTAATAAGAAAGGCCTATTTTTTTGTTGATGGGGAGAGGAATGTGCAGTAATTTTCAAGTAGGTGTTTTTATAGCCTACTAATAAACAACTGCTAAGTGGGAACACATTTAGGTTTGGTATGTTTGAACTGATTTGCAATAAGTTAAAGCATGGTAATTCGGAATATGACTAGAGAAAACTCAACATTTATTGATGGTTTTGGTTACCAAGCCCGAAAGAGTTTATGAGTATTAGAAACTATGTGGGATGGCCTATGCGGGCCTGCGTTCTCAGATGTGTTTACGCGTCTGCCCACTATAATGCAAGGTCTACCCATCCTTTGTTCCCGAACAGCAGGTAGTAAATAATTTATTTGGGGCACTTCTGCAACTCAAATAAAAAATAAGAACAGATGCCAGAAAGGAGATTATATAGAGCATGTTGTCAAAAATATTCAGATCAAAAAGATGATCTGGTGATTTTTGGCCAATTTTTCGTTCCAGCAGGCAGAATCTGTTTCTGGACAGCATGTCACAGTTTTTGAACTTTCTTGCAATCGGAGGTTATAACTTGGCACAAAGCTTAAAACTAAAGATACAGTGATGGTCCTACAGTAGTAACAAGAATCAAGACCACTAAAACATAAAGTAAAGAACAAATTGGGTTGCCTCCCAACAAGCGCTTTCTTTTATGCCTTTGAGCTAGGCATAATGCAAGAAGATCAAGTGTTATCAACTCCAAAATAATAACTTGCCTGAGTAAGGACTCATAAGGTAAGTTAATCTTCTCTCTAGGGAAGTGTTCCATTCCCTTTTTTAAGAGGAAATTGGAATTTAATAATTCCCTCTTTCATGTCAATGATAGCACCAACGGTGCGGAGAAAAGGACGTCCCAAAATAATTGGACATGAAGGATCACATTCAATGTCCATAATAATAAAATCAACGAGCACATAATTATCATTGACAATAATAAGAACATCATCAATTCTCCCTAAAGGTTTCTTTGTGGAAGAATCAACAAGACGAACACCAAAAGAACATGGATCATAAGGTTTCCAATCAAGCATATCATACATTCTTTTGGGCAAAATGGAGGCATTAGCTCCAACATCACACAAAGCAAAGCAAGAGATATTATTCAATTTAATTTTGACCACAGGATCCCAACCATCTTCTAGTTTTCTAGGAATAGAAGTATCTAGCTTGAGCTTCTCCTCTCTAGCTTTGGTTAGAGCATTGGCAATATGCTCGATGAAGGCAATATTGAGTGTACTAGTGTGGGGGTCTAGCCATTCTTTGCAAAAAGGTGATAACTTCATAGAGACTACAATTGTCAAAATCAAGGTTACTACCATTAATTAAAGTGGTAGTAATGTCATCTAAGCTCATTCTTTTGGTACTCTCTAAATTCGTAGGACCTTCTTGTCCTATAGTTGAGGTATTAGCATCACCATTAATAGGTCCATTTGGACTAGGAGTGCGATGGGTGTTGAAAGTTTTGAGATCCTCAACAACTTGTATAGTAGCAATGGTAGTGTGTGTAGGAAGGCTCTTAATTCTCTCTTCCTCTTACTTTTCTCTAGCCCATCTTTCTTTAAGTTTGGCTAGCATTCTTATGTTCTCATTAATTTTTACTTGGATAGCATTCATGGGTGTGGTGTTCCTTTCCTCAAGTGGGGAAGTTCTAATTTTAAGCATCTCTACATCATGAGCTATGTTGTCCACCTTCAAAGTGAGACTACCTAATTTTTCTAGTTTCTCTTCTGCGTTCTTGTTGAAGGCCTTTTCAGAAGTGATAAAATCCTTAAGCATGCTCTCTAATTCAGAAGTGGAGTTTTTGGTGCTAGGATAATTGTTATCGTTCCCATAGTTGTTGGATGGGAACGGTCTAGGATTGCTACCAAATTACTCATATAAGCATTGTTATTGAAGTAGTTCCTAGAGATAAAATTAACATCAACTTGCTCTCTTTCTTGAGCAACCAAAGAATTTAAAGGAACATCACGAGGATCAATAGGAGCTTTCTTACTGAGTAGAGTCATGATCATGCCAACCTTATCATTAAGGGAGGAGATCTCCTCAACAGAGTTTACCTTCCTACCTGTTGGAGCTCTCTCTGTGTGCCATTGAGAATAATTTGTCATCATCTCATCCAATAGCTTTGTGGCACCACCAAGTGTAGTTGACATAAAGGTTCCTCCCGCGGCCGAGTCTAACAGATTCCACGAGGTAAAGTTCAATCCTGCATAGAAACTTTGGATAACCATCCAAGTAGTCAAACCATGTGTAGGGCAATTCTTAACAAGAGATTTCATACATTCCCAAACTTGAGCAACATGTTCATTATCCAATTGCCTAAAATTCATAATGTTACTCCTCAACTGGATAATCTTAGCAGGCGGGTAATACTTCCCAATAAAAGCATCTTTGCACTTATCCCAAGAATCTATGCTATTCCTAGGCAAAGATTGAAGCAAAACTTTAGCTCCTTCTCTCAAGGAGAAAGGAAAAAACATAAGTTTAAGAATATCACCATCTACTTATTTATAGTTTTGCATATCACAGAGCTCAACAAAATTGTTCAAGTGCAAGGCAGCATCATCTCCAGCGTAGGAGAATTGATCTTTCATAGCCAGGTTCAGCAAAGCAGGTTTAATCTCATAGGACGTGGCCTCAGTGGCGGGAGCAGCAATATGAGTGCAAATAAAGTCATTGTTGTTGTGACTAGTGAAGTCACACAACTTGGTGTTTTAAGTGGAACCCATAGCAGCGACAACAAGCAAGAACAAAGCAACTAATTTTTTGTGGTTTTTGGTATAAGACTCTAAAGCAAAAACTAGAAAGCAAACTAACAAGACTAAAAAGCAAAGGTAAAAGATAGCGTGCAACTCCCCTATCTTGAATACTAGAGTCCTCGACAACTGCACCAGAAATTCGCTTGATGATGAGTTAATGGATATACTTCTCGCCCCTCATTCGTTACCCCATGTGGAACGTGGAGATGTAGTCAGTAGCAGATTTCCCTTACATGAAGACCCTAGGTTTATCAAACCAAGAGGACTCCTAGGCTCCACAAGTAGGTGTCTTCCACCCTGGCGCTAGCATAAGACGTGGACCTGCACACACAACAAATTACTTTGCTCCCAACGAGTACATAGAGGTTGTCAATCTCTCCATCCTTGTAGTTTGCAGAGGATCAAAACACAAGCGAGAAGGTAATAGTGATTGCAACGGAAAAGTAAATGAAAGCGGTAAATGATGGAGGTGTAAACAATGATGGTGATATGGACCGGAGTCACATGATGTTCACTAGTGATGTATCTCTCCCAAAAGACGATAAACAACTATTCTTGGCTAAACAAATCACAGTTGGGCAATTGACAGAATTATGATCACACCACATTGCTAATTATGCTACTTGATAGTTAGAGTTCAATAGTAATGGGCAATACGCCAAGTCAAGTAGACCGTTTATTCATCATCATCTACTTACTAATCATCCACCTTGAGATATCTATCGAGAACATCTCTCCGGTACTAAGTTGCGAGCCCCACCCAAAGTGTAAACTCAAGGCAACAGACAACTCAAGGTAAACAATCCTTGCAACCGTGGTCACAAGCGCCGTTGTTTTCTCCCTTGTGGCAACAAGCACATCCCCTAGTCTCATGTTTCTGTCACTCAAGCTAGACATCGAGGGGCATGAATCCACAATCATGCATAACGCTTCCTCTTGGAAGTACGATCTACTACATGGCCAAAGAAATAAAAAGCAACGAAGAATATGCATGAATCACTAAGGAACATAATATAAAAGGATAATCAAACATATAACTCATAACAATCTGAACATAATCTCAAAATCTATCGGATCCCAACAAAGCGACCATAGCAATAGCAAGAGAAGACATCATGTAGGGCAGCTCACAAGGACTAACTATTGAGGCACAAGATTGGAGAGAAGACATCACATAGCTACTGTTCATGGACTCATGGTCCAAGGAGGACTACTCGCGGCACGTCCGGGAAGCTTCCATGGCGGTGGAGAAGCTCCCGGAGGTCAATCCTCCCTCCGGCGGGGTGTCGAGAAGAGGCCTCCTGACGCTCCCGATCTCGGAAGCGCTGCGGTGGCGGAACGATGGAGAAATTCGCGATTCCCGAAAGTTTGCGAGGGTTTCCTCTGTCGACTCTAAATATAGGCCAAACGAGGCCACCGGAAGAGGTGGGACTCACCCAGGCAACTTCCTGGCGCGACCTAGGGCCTGGCCGCGCCAGCAGGCCGCCTAGGAGGCCCCTGCCCCCCCCCCCTCTGGCCCATCTTCAGTGATCCGGAAGCTTTTGTTTCGCTGATTTTTTATATATTTGCTCTGGATTTTTCGGCCTTCAGAAAATTTGGTAAAAGCCCATGCAAAATAGACATCAGCAGACCGAAAGTGGCACTGGGTGCACTAAGTTAGTAGGTTAGTCCAAATATGTGTAAAATGATATGAAAGTGTAGCAAAACATATAACAATGTCACCCTAAAGATCATCGAACAAGCAGAAATTATAGATACGTTTGGGACGTTTCGACGCCTCGGTTTTTCCAGCCGGATCAAGACCGACGCAAGCTGGGGTTCGCTGATCTCTTTGCACTCCCACCCCCAGTTCACCGTCGCGGGGATCGGCGGAGGTTAGAACAGAGCTCCCATCTCGGCAGCCTCAACCTACACCCACTGCCGCTGGAACCCTTCCGCTTCGGACAGGAGCAAAGCGTATAAGACTCCGGGGGTTGTTGCGTCGACAGTTCTCAAGGGCGCACACCCAGAGCACTACACCTCGGAGATCAACTCAAGGGAGAAGAAATGGTGGAGCAATGCCACGGAAGGAGTAACGCTGACAAAAGCCTCGCACAAGAACGTGAAAGCAGAGAGGAGGACCAAAGAACGGGGGTCAAGGTGGAGCGCATAGATCTGATAATGGGAAAGCATTGTGTTGAGGAAACCCGAGAACGGCGGCAGTACAACAGATACGAGGGTGTGGAAATGGAGAGGAACTGCGGGGGACACCCTCTCCCTCCGAGGCCATGAGCCTGGCCAGATCTAGATGGCCCCCCACTCATTGGAGTCGGCAGCAACTACCAGCTGATCCTTTTTTAGCCCCTCGAGGTTCATCACCGTAGACCATTCCAGCCTGGGCTAGGGCGCCACCGGGACGGTTGGGCCCCACAAGACTCCACATTTCCCCCCTCTCTGAGGCATGACAGAGAGAACAAGGCAAAGATGACGTGACGCGCGTGGGGCAGAGGAAGAACCGGCGGCTGAATCGATAGAAGGAAGACCCGACGGCTGAATGGATAGGGGGTGGAGATGGTCGGCAGACGTAGGACAGGAGATGCTGCGTGAAGAGGAAGGGCTCGCCGTTTTAAAGGCCTGGCCCGCAGGTGTTTAGGGCCTGCGACGCTTCTGGCCGCCCTCAAGGCTCCACCAAGAAGCCAACCCAAGCACGCCTTGGGCCCGGGGACTACTGTCGGCGTTCTGGGAATGGGGGTACCCAGACCTGCATGCCTACGGCCCAGGGCCAGTCCACCTCACCGACCCAAGACTGCCTGGAAGAGCACCACCCTGGACAAGGCTCTCGTGCGGGGCCAAGCCTCACGAGGAAGAGTGACATCAAGACCCGCAGGGTACCCCCTCAGGACCCCTCCGGAGCGGCGGATATTTTGAGGCTAGGTCGGGCCTCACGAGTCAAGGGTGACGCCAGGGAAGGACAGGCTAGCAATAGATGGCAGGGCAGGACAGTTCCCCCTTTAGTGCAAAGGAGGTGGAAGCGTACCAAGGTTCCATAGGCATCTCCCAAAGGTTTCCCTTCTGGTCCAATGAAGCCACCGCCGCCCGCCAGTAGGGCAAACGTCATCCCCGGGCCCGTCCCTACAGCGCAGGCAGTTACTTTACAGGCAAAGACCACCATTGGGCAAGGGAGCATGTTCCCCTGTTGACCTTTAAAATTGGCCACTTTGGGATCCCTTCCCGCCGAAGCTATGAGGGAAGAGGACCCGAGCTCCGCTATAAATAGAAAGGGCAGAACACTTGGTACGGGGGTTCATTTTTCCAACCGTAGGGCAACACACCTAGCCATTTTGGCCTCGGAGGCTCGAGAGCACTTTACTAGTTCATCCACCAACCTCCACGAGAGACAATCCACCAAATGCAGGAGTAGGGTTTTACGCTTCGCAGCGGCCCGAGCATGGGTAAACTGTTGTGTTCTGTGTTCCCCTCACCATCGAGTGAGTCCTTCGCGGTTTCCATCGAGTTGCGGGCTAGGCAAGGTCGAGCTGGGAGAGATCGCCGTACAAGCCCCTGTGTTTGAATCCTTAGGGTTTTGCGGAACCCGAAATCCTACAATCTTGATCTCACCCAAAACTTGAAATTTTCAATCACACAAAATTCAACAAAACCATCATGAGATGTGTTAGTATAAGAAAACCAATCTTTGCTTTATGTACTATTGAAAAGCCATTTCAATTTTGCTTTTGCATTATACCTACTCTATTTGAACTTTACCATGGCTTGTACCCCTCGTACAATCCATAGATTCATCAAAATAAGCACACAACTCAAAGAAAACAGAATCTATAAGACAGAACAGTCTGAAAAGACTAGAATTTTATTGATATTTCTGTAACACGAAAAAATCTGAAAATTTAGGACAATGTAGGAAATTTGTATATCAATCTTGTGCAAAGAATTCAAACACATTCGTCAGTTCGGTGATTTTCTAAATTCATGATACTCGACGCAATAGTTTGTGCTCTTCAACAAGATCACTACCATAATTGTGCAAACACTTAGGAATAGAAAGCAAAAGTTAAAAATATTTTTTTCATTGGGTTGCCTCCCAACAAGCGATATCATTTTACCTCCCTGGCTAGGCGTAAAGCATAGATTTCAAGTATTGTCATCTTTAGTTTATGATATCTTTGTAAGAGCTTTCTCAAACCGGGGTGGCTCTTTTCGTTTCCCAATATTCCCATAAAAAGGGACCATATTAAGATCCAAAATATCCACCGGTTTATTACACAAGGTAATCAAAGTATTCGTGCGATTGAGGTTTCCACTGAAATGCTTAAGAGGTTCATAAGATTTTTGCAATTGAACAAAACATTTGTGTAGATCACTCAATTTGTCTAATATTAGAACTCCTTATTGCATAAATGTAAATCCCTTTTTGGGTAGTGGAACACCCAATATTCCTTCTATTATTTCATAAGCAGATTAGGAACAATCTAAACAAAATTTACTTTAGTGGCAAAATCTAGAAGTTGTGTGTGATGGATGCTTAATCCTATGTAAAAATTGCAGAGCAAAATCTTTGCACCCCCTTTTAAATTACAAACATGATAAGATTCCATCAACCTATACCGATCATGTTTTGAATTTTCTCATTGACTCTGTTTCAAGTACAAAACTTCAAAATCTGATGACAAAGGAGGGGTAGTAATGCAAGACATAATGACAACGCAAGCAAGAGATCCAGCAAGAAAACGGCAAACAGAAAGATGGCAAATAAAAAGACAAATATTTTTTTGAAGTGGGGGAGAGGAAAACGAGAGGCAAATGGCAAATAATGTTATTGCAAGGATATGGGAGTTTATGTGTGGGAACCTAATAGATCTTGACTTGATCTTCCCCGGCAACGGCGCTAGAAAGCTTGCTTGGTGTTGCTGATGCGTTGGTTTTTCCCACCGAGTGTAAAGGGTGATGTAGCATAGCAACGACAAGAATACCCTCAATTTGGAACTAAGGTATCAAACCAGTAGGAAGATCCACAAGACTATGTAAGTAGTACCTACACACAAACAACAAATCCTCGCAACCCACCGTGTGTAGGGGTTGTCAATCCCTTGTTGGTAAGATAACATGGTAAATAGATACATTGATAGATGCAAATAAAGTAACGGTAAATAAAATATAGCAAGGTATTTTTGGGTTTTTGATAATATAGATATGAAAATAAAAGAGAAAATAAATTGAAAACTGGAATAGCAAAACAGATCTTGCAAATATATGGTGAGAAATAGAACCGGGGGCCGTACGTTTTACGAGTGGCTTTTCTCGAGATAATAGCATACAGTAGGTAAACAAATTACTGTTGGGCAATTGATATAAGAGCGAGCAATTATGACGATATCCAAGACAATGATCATGTATATAGGCATCAAGTACGAGACAAGTAGATCAACTCCTGCCTGCATCTACTACTATTACTCCACACATCGACTTCTATCCAGCATGCATCTAGTGTATTAAGTTCATGGAGAAATGGAGTAATGCTTTAGGAATGATGACATGATGTAGACAAGATCTGTTCATGTACGAATAGATCAAGTTGTATTATTCTTAATAGCAATGATAGGTGTGTGTCATGTGTCCTTCTGTCACTAAGATTGAGCACCGCAAGATCAAACCCATTACAAAGCACATCTTCCTTTTGCAAGTTAAAAATATCAAGTTGGCCAAACAAAACCCAAATACTGAAGAAGAAATATGAGGCTATAATAATCAAGTATGGATATAATTTCATAGATCTGATCACAAACTCAAAGTTCATCAGATCCCAACAAACACACCGCAAAAGAAAGAGTTACATCAAATAGATCTCCAAGAGACCATTGTATTGAGAAGCAAAATGAGAGAGAAATCCATCTAGATACTGCATACGGACCCGTAGGTATGATATGAATTACTCACGTATCATTAGAGGAGCACCAATGTGGATGATGAACCCCTCCATGACCATGTTCCCCTCCGACAGGGTTCCGGAAAGGGCTCTAGATTGGATCTCGTGGCATTTGGAACTTGCGGCGGCTGAAATGATTTTCCATCGAATCTTCTAGGTTTTCTGGAATACATGGGTATTTATGGAGTTAAGAGGCAATGGAGGCGGTGCCCGAGGCCCGTACTATCCACCAGGGTGTGCTAGGGGACCACGGCGCTCCCTGGTGCCTAGTGGGCCACCTTGGCCTCACCTGGTGAGCCTCCTTGGTTCTCACGTTTCCTTCTGGTCCAAAAAATATGCAAAATGTTTCATGGTACTTGGACTTCATGTGATATTTATTTTCTGCGAAGGAAAAAACAAGCAAAAAATAGCATCTGGCACTAGGCACTATGTCAATAGGTTAGTCCCAAAAATGATATAAAGTTGCTAGAAAATGATTGTAAAACATTCAAGAATGATAATATAACAGCATGGAACAATCAAAAACTAAAGATATGTTGGATACGTATCAGAAGCCACCTGAGGGGCCCAGCATGGTGCGATGGTTCTCCAAGTAAGGTTGACTCTCGAGACATCGTTTGGTGCATCCAGAGTGGTTGCGACTGTGAAGTCTAAGTTGGATGCTCGCCATGCTTTTCTGCAATGAATGTCCTAACACGGACCGAGACTAGCGACAATGGTTTGTGGCGGGTCAACCAAAGCTTGGATGGAGTTTATGTTGACATAATGAGCATTGACGAGTGCTTGCAAAGCAGCCACGAGGGAGCAAGGGTCTGCACCTCTCACGTATACAAATGTATGGATCTTTCCATCGCGAGACAAACTTTTACCGTCATTCCCGGGGAATAGACTATTTTTGCCAAGTAGTCTATTCACCCCCTATTTGTTGGCAAATATTATCAATTTTAAGAAGTATACCACACCCTACACTTTCAAATCAACGTGTATAATAGTAGAAAGGAAATACATGCACATGTAAGTAAGGAGTATAGATAGGAATATCAAACGCAAAGAAGATATTCAAAAGATAGTCTCCTCAACACTCAATCGCTCTATCATAGGATACAGCTTTGGTAGAACGATTGATTGGGTGGAAAGCAAGTTGGGGAGGCTATAAATCAAGATTCATATGGTTGGACTGGAATATCTTGATCTCAACACATGAGTAGGTGGTTCTCTCTCAGAAAATGAATGGTGAAAGTGTTTGCTTGTTTTGAGTGCTCTATCTATGAATGAGAGGGAGGTGGAGGCGTATATAGCCATCTCCAAAAATCCGACCATTACAACATTGTTTCCCAACTTGGCGGGACCAAAGTAAAAACTCGGTTGCACCGACCAGTGCAAAATGTCCTAACTTTTGGCTTTTCGGTGAGACCAATATACATCATCTCGGTGAGACCGAGTTGGATGACCTAGGCAGTACCTAGACTCGGTGAGACCGATTTGCAAAACCCAGGAATTCTGATTTTATGCAAATGAGCAATAACAAGTTTGCCACCTATTTTGGTTGTACTAAAGTGAATCTCGGTAGCACCGGTTTGCTAGGGTTTGGCTCTAGGATTTGTCTAAGGAATACTCGGCATGGCCAATTTGGAAATGTTGGTGGGACGGAATTTGACTTTTGGGATTTTGAAAGAATATATTGTGAGACAATTCGTTAGGGTTTTTGGTGGCTAATCTCTAAGCACTTGAGCAACCAGATCATCATATATAACTTATCCCCTTTTAATAGTACTCTCTTTCCTATGGACTCAAATTATGATTTATCACATAAATAAAAAATGTAGAGTCTTGAATCTTGAAGGTTTGCCAATCCTATCCTTTCCTTCTTGGGGATCCTCTTCACAATTTCCATCCACTGTAATATTTGGACCCAATCTGAAATAAACTAGATACAACTAGTTATTATCATATTTCCTTGTTCATGATAATAATTTATTACCCATGCTATAATTGTATTGATTGGAAACTCAAATACATGTGTGGATACATAGACAATACAGTGTCCCTAGTGAGCCTCTACTAAACTAGCTGATTGATCAAACATTGCCAAGGTTTCCTAGCCATAGACATGAGTTGTCACTTGATAATGGGATCACATCATTGGGAGAATGATGTGATGGACAAGACCCAAACCTTAATCATAGCATTTGATCGTATCTAGTTTACCCCTATTGATTCGTGCATGTCAATGTATTTTATTCCTATGACCATGAGATCATGCAACTCACTGACACCGGAAGAATGCCTTGTGTGTATCAAACTTCACAACGTAACTGGGTGACTATAAATATGCTCTACAGTTATCTCCGAGGGTGTTTGTGGAGTTGGCACGGATCAAAATTGTGATTTGACACTCCGTGGGATGGAGAGGTATCTCGGGGCCCACTCGGTAATACAACATCACAACAAGCTTGCAAGCAACGTGACTAAGGAGTTAGTCACGGGATCTTGTATTACAAAACGAGTAAAGAGACTTTCCAATAAAGAGATTGAACAAGGTATGGAGATACCGACGATGTCATCTCGATCAAGTATCATACCGATGGAAAAAGGGAACTCCATACGGGATTGATTGAATCCTTGACGTCGTGATTCGACCGATAGAGATCTTCATAGAATATGTAGGGACCAGTATGGGCATCCAGGTACCGCTATTGGTTATTGACCGTATATGCGTCTCGGTCATGTCTGCATAGTTCTCGAACCTGCAGGGTCTGCAAACTTAACGTTCGATGACGATATAGAGATAGTTGAGTTATTGTGTTGGTGACCGAAGGTTATTAGGTGTCCCGGATGATATTCTGGATGTTACGAGGAAGTTCGGAATGGTCCGGAGGTAAAGATTTATATATAGGAAAGTGGTATTCAGGTTTTGAAAATGTTTCGGTGTTTTATGGTATTGTACCGGGAATGCTGAAAGGGTTCCGGGGGTCCATCGGGAGGGGGCCACCCACCCGAGTGGCCACATGGGCCTAAGAGGTGGCGCACTAGCCCCTGGTGGGCTGTGCAGCCCCAAAGAAGCCCATGCGCCCAAGTGGTAGACGGGGAGGTGCCTTGAGGAGGAGTGACTCCTCCCCTTGGGCGCCCACCTCCCTTGTTGGAGGTGGACTCATCCCCTCTTGGCCGGCCAGCCCTCCCTTGGATCAGGGGCCAAGGTTGCACCCTACCTACCCCCTCCTCCTATATATAGAGAGGGGGATAGAGAGAATCACCACCCCAATGCATAGGTGCAGCCCTACCTCTCTCCCTAGATCAATTTCTCCTCTGAAACGCGTCTACGGTAGCGCTTGGCAAAGCCCTGGTGAGATCGCACCACCATGCCGCTGATACGTCCCAAACGTATCTATAATTTCTGCTTGTTTCATGATCTTTTGGGTCACATTGTTATATGTTTTGCTACAGTTTATATCATTTTACACATATTTGGACTAACCTACTAACTCAGTGCACCCAGTGCCAGTTTCTGTCTGCTGATGTCATTTTTGCAATGGCTTTTACCCAATTTTCCGAATCCCAAAAAAATCCAGAAAAATATATAAAAAATCAGTGAAACAGAAGCTTCAGGATCACCGAAGGAGGGCCAGAGGGGGCCAGGGGCCTCCCAGGCGGCCTGTTGGCGCGGCCAGGGTGCACGCCGCGCCAGGAGGTCGCCTGGGTGGGCCCCACCTCCTCCGATGCCCTCCTTTGGCCTATATTTAGTGTTCCCTGAGGAAACACCCGAAGACTTTCTCGAATCGCGAATTTCTCCATCGTTCCGCCGCCGCAGCGCTTCCGAGATCGGGAGCGTCACGAGACCACTTCTCGGCACCCTATCGGAGGGAGGATAGACCTCCGGGAGCTTCTCTACCACCATGGACACCTCCTGGATGTGCCGTGAGTAGTTTCCCTTGGACCATGTGTCCATGACCAGTATCTATGTGGTGTCTTCTCTCCAATCTTGTGCTTCAATGGTTAGTCCTTTTGACCTGCCCTACATGATCAAGGCAACTATGTAATTCTCTTACTATTGCTATGCTCGGTTTGTTGGGATCCGATGGAATGAGATTATGTTCAGATTGTTATGAGTTATATATTTGATTATCCTTTTATATTATGTTCCTTAGTGATTCTTGCATGTTCTCCATTGCTTTATATTGCTTTGGCCAAGTAGTAGATTGTAACTCCAAGAGGGAGTGTTATGCATGATTGTGGGTTCGGGCCCCTCGATGTCTAACTTGAGTGACAGAAACATGAGACTATGGGATGTGCTTGTTGCCACCCGGGAGAAAACAACTGTGCTTGTGACCAAGGTTGCATGGATTGTTTACCTTACAAATAGTTCGTTAATGCAGTTGTCCGTTGCTTTGGGTTTACACTTTGGGTAGGGATCGGAACTTAATACCGGAGAGATGTTCTGGATAGATATCTGAAGTTGGATGATTACTAAGTAGATGCTGATGAATAAACGGTCTACTTGTCTTGGTGTATTGCCCATTACTATTGAACCTCTAACTATCAAGGAGCATAATTAGCATTGTGGTGCGATCATAATTCTGTCAATTGCCCAACTGTGATTTGTTTACCCTAGCATAGTTGTTTATCGTCTTTTGGGAGAGAGACATCACTAGTGAACATCATGTGACTCCGGTCCATATCACCATCATTGCTTACACCTCCACCATTTACCGCTCTATTTACTTTTCCGTTGCAATCACTATTACCTTCCTGCTTGTGTTTTGATCCTTTGCAAACTATAAGGCCGGAGAGATTTACAACCTATTTGTACTCGTTGGGCACAAAGTTATTTGTTGTGTGTGTGCAGGTCCACGTCTTCTGCTAGCACCAAGGTGGAAGACACCTACTTGTTGAGCCTAGGAGTCCTCCTGGTTCGATAAACCTTACAGTCTCCGCGTAAGGGAAATTTGTTGTTGACTACATCTCCACCTTCCACTTGGGGTCCAACGAGGGGCGAGAAGCATATACATCACCTAGTCATCAAGCGAATTTCTGGCGCCGTTGTCGGGGCCTCCACTCTTCAAGATAGGGGAGTTGCACACCACCTTTTACCTTTGCTTTTTGGTCTTCTTAGTTTTCTTTAGAGTCCTATACCAAAAACCAAAAAAAAGTTACTTTGCTTTGTTTAGTCAGTATGCCTAAATCATTTTCCACTAGTGTTGCACCTGAAGGAGAGATTCTAACCTTCAAACAAAGGGTTGGAGAAAGTTTGAAAGATGCTTGGTATAGAATTAAAGGTTCTCAAGATAGAGCCACCAAGAAGCAATCCACCACTATTTTGCTTAGAAATGTTTATGTTTGTCAGCGATGCTAGGTCGACACCTATGGGAATAAACGTGAAACCCTTGTGATCGTAGGGCAGGGAAACACAACGTCAAGAGCAAAGCCAACGATCAACACCTAGCAAGCCTTTTTACCCAGGTTCGGGCCGCTTACGCATAAAACCCTACGTCATGCTTGTCTAATCGTATTAAGTGTTTTGTTGTTTTGTTACAGTGACTGATGATAATCGTCTTCTTGGACAATCTCCGAAAAGTCTAACCCCTTGTGAATGAGCTAAGGGCCTCCTTTTATAGGCAAAGGGGTCACCTACAGTGCTTGATGGTAGGTTCACGAGAAGTTACAGTGAACCTAGAGCGGTGCTTATCCATCTACAGTCATGAGGTGCATTAAATGCACGTCTTGTCCTTGTCAGCAATGTGCTGGTGAAGACATGTGTGCAGGTGTTTCGACAGTTGGACGTCGTGCTGGCGCATGCGGAATGCGCTGGAACTTGGGGGCGGTGGCACTGTGGCAAGGGCGACCGCCCTCTAGTGCCTAGCCTCGTCATCCCGGCAAGGGTGCTTGCCGGGGCCTTGGATCTTCGTCCCGGCAAGGAAGCTTGTTGGGGGCTTCAGTTGTCTTCCCGACGAGCGAGGCTTGCCAAGGTCTTGTGCTTGGTGCATTCATCACGTCCACTAAACGGGCGTGGCCTTGGTAATCTGGGGGGTGCGTCTTGTCTGGATCCCGCCACACCTTGCCGTCATAGGCTCTTTGCGCCCGCGCACAAGTCTGGGGCACTAGGGACCCCAGTCTTTAGTGCGCCGATAGGAGCCCCCGGGCCTGGTCCACAAACACGGTTGTGTTTCCCCATGACGTGCGGGGTGGGGAGTTGTGAGCGTAGTAGTCTAGGTGGCCGCAAGAGTGGGGAACCGTTGGTAGAGCAGGCAAAGGGTCAGCTCGCGCCCTCATAAGAAGGGGGAAACATGAGATCTTCTATCCCACTGTTCCGTGTCCTTTCCCAATCTCAAACGCTGCCGGCGTCGCCACCCTCTGCTAGAGTCTGTCCGTGCCTCCCCTTCCTCCCTGCGGTTCTGATTCGGGCGACAGCTTCCATCTTCCGCCGTCGTCATGCCGCTGAAGGCCTACGGGGGAAAGGGTGCTGCCTCGGAAAAGGAGTTGGCGAGGCTGCGGAAGAAGTACGCCTACTTTCCCAAAGGTTTGGATATGGCCAACCTGAGGATCCGCTACCAGATCATGTGGGCTGCCGAGATGAAGGTGCATCCGGCCACCGAGGTGCTCCCCGGGACGGGAAGTGGGGGAGCGGACCAGCTCCCCTTCTTTGACGACTATTTCTTCTGCGGGCTTTTCCCACCATTCTCAGAGTTCTTCCTCGACCTCATGCACACCTATGGCTTCCGCTTCCTCGACTTTAAGTTGAACGCGGTGACGTGCATGTCCATTTTGGGCACCTCTACGAGAACTTCGTTGGGATCACCCCAACACAACTCTCTTCCGCCACTACTTCACTCCTCGCATCCAGGGTGGGGAGGCCCTCTTGGGCTCCATCGCCTGCGTCCCATGGACTGGGCGCAAGTACGCGTACCTGGGATGTACCCTTCGCGAGAAGTGGGATGAGTGGCGGGGGAAATGATGTTGTATTCATCAGGAGGGTTATCCGCCCTGCTGCGAGCCCAAGACCTCCAGGATTGGGTCTCGGGGAGAGGGCTGGAGAGACTTGTCCCTTGATGACAACAAGCTGACCATCCCCACTACCAAGATCATGCGCCTCAGGGCTGCGGGGTTGACGATGGATATGGTAGGCGCCGATTTCATCCGCAGGCGCATCCCCCCCTCCAGTATAGGGGAGGGAGGGAGGCCTCGGCCTTTGTAAACGCGGCGGATATCATGCGGATGTGACCAGGGGTGGACTATAATCTGACGGCCATTGAACTTGGGTACTTCTGCCAGAAGTTGCTTAGCTTCGAGTTGAAGATCCAGCTGTCGCGAGGGGTCTTCCCGCTGTGCAACAGCTCGGCCCTGAACAGCCTCACGGTGATGATGCCGGATTGTGATGCCCACGACGTGGTCGCGACCTGGCTAGAGCCCGCAGCGGAGGTGGTCTCGACTTTCTTCGACGGATTGTTGGAGGTCCCCCTTCGGAAGGAAAGCGGACTCGTCCGCGAGACCACCGTCGGGGAGGAAGCGCACATCGCGTGCCGGATGAAGGAGCTCGGGGCTGGGGGTGCGGGCCCCCACGGAAGAGAGGTGACTGCTGGAGAGGCGCCGCTGCAAGTGGAGTTTTCCGAGGGCACTGGCGGCGCGGCTGTCGGGGGTCGTCTCGAGGAACGGGTGCCTGCCGCCGGGGTGCAAGAGGAGGAGGAGATGGAGGAGTGCTTGGCTCACCGGAAGCCCTGGCGAGTGCTCCGTTGCGTCGGCTCGGTCCGCCAAGGCCCGCCTGCCGCACCCGCCAAACGTCCGAGGGTGGCGCCCCACTCCACGGGTGCCAGGGCGGAGGTGGATTATGACATCTCGACCCTGAGTTCGAAGGAGGAGGAGGAGTAAGAGTTTTGTCTCCCGTCTCCCCTCGCCCTTGCTTGTTTGTTGCTTTTGCTGACTTGGTGGTGTCGTCCACCCATAGGGACACCCAGACGCTGGCCCAAAGGTCGGCAAAGAGGGCCAGGGCATAGGCCACCGATGAGCCGTCGGCGAGACCAGATACATCGTCCGATGGGGTGACCCGGCAAGCCCTAAGCGCTCGGCCGAGGGCGCCCCTTTGGTGGATGTTGACGCGCCGGTCGGTGAAGGTCCCTCGACAGGCGCCACGGGGCCAACCAGCGGCGGTTCCTTGGCGAACGCTCCGGAGGCTCCACCGGCGCCTTCGGCCACTCTCGTGGCCAGCCCCCGGCAAAGCCCCCAGTGCATGTCGTCTGAGCCGGTAGAGCTTGAGGACAAGCCCCCGGCAACGGCCGTCGCTATAGAGGGGACATCTACTATCCACCAGCAGGAGGAAGGTGAGCGCCTGCCCAAAAGCATCCGCAAATTGGGTCTTGATTTTTCTTCCTGATTAACTTGTCTGATCTCGATTATACCTTTTCTCTTCGTGTCCCACAGATCCTTCTCCCGTGGAGGATATGGACGTCGACGCCGTGGTTACGGAGGTCGCCCGCAAAGCGGTGGCTGAAGCCCTCGACGCCACAGCGTGCGAGGCCACCCACGAGGAGCGGGAGCAGGAGTAGGATATCCAGGAGCCTGCAGAGGGGCCCGTTGAGGGCCCGGAGGTGCGCGCTGACGACTCTCCGCCTTCCGATGGCGAGTAGACCGCCAATGGTGTGGAATACCACCCCACTGGCGTGGAGGTAGGCGGCGGTCAGCCCCCCCAGTTCCGATGATATCCCGGGCAGTGCGTATCTCCGTGTTGGCAAGGAGATGTTCGTCGTCCCGCCAAGGGCGAAGCGATCGAGGATCTTGGTGGAGGGGGAGAGTGTTGATGCGGAGGCTTCCGCTGGCATTGGCTTCGACTCCCCGGTGGGGATGGACACCGGCGGCGGAAAGCTCAGCGAGGAGCAGCTCTTCCGCTCCATGAGAGACCATGTCGTCCAGCTCCAAGCCTTGTACCGCATGAGGAGGGAGAAGTTGGACTCCCGGGAGGAGGTCATCAAGGCGGCGGAGGAGGCATTTGAGAAGCGTCTCGAAGAAACGCGGGCTCATTTCGACGAGGCCTACAAGGCGCTGCAGGCCGAGCGCAAGAAAATGAAGGTCGAGGATCAAGTGCTCAACCTTCGGTCGGACGATGCACGGAAGGAGGAGGAAGAGTCTCGGCGCTGAACCGCAGCCGAGGAAGCCCGCCTCACCAACATCTGGATTGGCCTGGAAGATCATGAGAAGGAGCTCGCTGCCCACGAGTGTGGGCTCAGCGAGGGGCTCCGCGCCAAGGACGAGGAGGTCGACAAACTGGTGGCGCAGCGTACACAGGAGCTGGCGGACCAGTTCAAGAGCGACCTCGACGCCCAGGCTTCGGAGCACGCCGGCAAGCTCCAAGAGGTCACCGATCGAGCGTCTGCCGGCCAAGTCACGAAGGATGGGCTCACTGGGATGGTGAAAGAGCTCGAGGAAGAGCTCGATGGCCTCCGCGATAAGGTATCAGTGCTTTCCTCTGCGAGGGACGAGGCCCTCGCCAGCTTGAAGGATGTTGAGGCCGTTGTGACTGACAAGGCCGCCCAGCTTAATAGCGCCAATGTCTCCCTCGGCGCCCTGCAAAACAAATTGACTCCTATGGAGGAGGCACTCAAGGAGGGCGCAGCCCGGGAGGAGGCCTTGACTCGGAGGCTCCAGGCCGTGATGGAGCAGCTCGATGGCGCCTCCGCCGAACACAGCAAGTACGTGAAGAGGGTCAAGTTGTGGATGGAGCGCCTTGTTAACACTGTGTCCGCCATCGCCGACCAGCTGGCCACCATGGATCTCGAAGGCCCTGGCCATTCTCCTTCCCCAGGGGCTCCTCCAAGCGTCAATTTGACCCTGTTCTTCGAGAGTCTGATTGACGCCCTAAACGCCTTCAGACCGACGAGGCGACGCGGCTGGAGAGCAAGGCCCGGCGGCTGTGCCGGAATGTTGTCCTCAAGGTTCTCACCAAGCTGGCGTACAGGAACCCTGATCTGACCCTCTCCATGGTACGCCTGCCGAAGGACGTGGACCCCAAGCCCTTTGAGGAGAAGGTCATGTCCATCGTCGACAGGATAGACAAGGTTAAGAGAGTGCAAGGTCCACGCCGGGACTAGCCCCCGTTCTCCTTGTTATTGCAATATGTGTCTTGCCGGGGGCCGTCACTATCGGTAGGATGCCTAGCTCTCTTCTGGGCCTTGCCGTGTGTCGCCGAGCACGCTTCTTACAAAAAGGTATGCCGGACAAGCCACCTCGGTTGTTGAGCGCGCTTCAAGGCAACGTCTGGAAGCATTGTGACAGTGATCCCCGGCGCACGGGTTTTTCCGCATGAGAGAATCGAGGACGTCTTAGAGAGCAGAGGAATGTACGCACCCAATGACTTACTCAAAGTGTTTGCAACTCATATGCCGGCTGCGTTTACTTTTTCTTCGGCCTTGAGCGGATTTTCTTGGCTCTTGCTATTGATGTGGGTGTCCCCAGTATCTCCCCCCCCCAGGCAAACTTATGTGCAGGGGTTATACCTGTCTTTCAAAGGAAAGAATAGAGGGAAAATATCTGTCGGGGCTATGGTCCCCTTGTTAGCTTTTGTGTTTCACAAAGTCATAGATGCATGCATGTTTTCTATCAGGCGGATCTATATGATGACGCGACACGCTATGCTTTATTTGAATGCGCTCAGGGTCTTCGCCTGGCTTTGTACAAAGGATTACATGCAACTTCTTCAAGACTTGTACAAAAGGTGGTCGTCGGTTAGCCCGGCAACCTCTCCCTACGGGTAGAACTTTTGAAGATGCTCTATGTTCCAGGAGTTGCTCACCAGTAAGCCATCTTCGATCTCCAGGCAGACAGCGCTGGGCCTGGTGACTCGCACTACCCGATATGGGCCTTCCCACTTTGGCGTCAACTTGTTGGTATTCTTGGACGACTGAACATGCCTAAGAACAAGGTCGCCTTCCTCAAAACTTGTTGGTATTCTTGATGCGTTTATAGAGAAAACTAAGTTGAAAGATGATAGTAGCAATTATGTGGAGTGAGTCCATAAACTATGGATTGTCCTCATCGCTACACACAAGGCTTATGTCCTTGATGCACCGCTCAGTGTGCTATCCCTTAAGCATCGTTTTGATGATTTTTAGAACATCTAACATGCATGTTTTTATAACTACATGATAGTTCAGTGCGTCATGCTTTGCGTCTTAGAATTGAGGCTCCAAAATATTTTGACCATCACAAAACATATGAGATGTTCCAAGAGCTGAAATTAGGATTTCAGGCTCGTGTCCGTGTTGAGAGGTAAGAGACCTCCGACAAGATTCTTTGCCTAAAAGATGAAGGAGAATAGCTCAATCAGTGAGCACGTGCTCAGATTATCTAGGTACTACAATCGCTTGAATCAAGTGGGAGTTGATCTTCCAGATAAGATAGTGATTGACATAGTTCTCCAAAGTCACTACCACCAAGCTACTGGAGCTTCGTGATGAACTATAGCATATCAGGGTTGGAGAAGATGATGCCTGAGCTATTCGCGATGTTTGGCACTGCGAAGGTAGAAATCAAGAAGGAGCATCAAGTGTTGATGGTTAGCAAAACCAATAGTTTCAAGAAGGGTAAGGCCAAGAAGGGAAACTGTGAGGATGACAAGTTAGTTGTCTCCCGAGTGAAGAAACCCAAGATTAAACCCAAATCTGAGACAGAGTGCTTCTCTTATGAGGGGAGTGGACACTAGAAGCATAAGTGCCCCACATACTTGGCAGATAAGAAGCCTGGCAATGTCAACAATGGTATATTTGATATACATGACATTGATATGTGCCTTACTAGTGCTCGTTGTAGCCCGTGGGTATTTGATACGGGTTCAGCTGCTAATTTTAGTAACTCAAAACAGGAGTTGCGGAATAAATGAAGACTAGCTAAGGGAGAGGTGTCAATGTGTGTTGGAAGTGTTTCAAAAGTTGATGTAATCACCATCGCATGCTCAATCTACCTTCGGGGTTAGTGGTAACCTAACTAAATGTTATTTGGTGTCTATGTTGAGCATGAATATTATATTGTTTTTGCTTATTGTGAGACGATTATTCACGTAAGTTAGAGAATAATGGGTTATTCTCTTTACATGAATAATATCTTTCATGATCATGCACCCAATGTGAATGGTTTATTGAATCTCGATCATAGTCATACACACGTTCATAGTATTTATGCCAAAATTAGTAATGATAGTACCACTTACTTGTGGCACTGCCGCTTAGGTCATATTGATAAAAACGCATGAAGAAACTCTATGCTAATGGACCTTTGGCCTCGCTCGATTTTCAATCGTTTGAGACACACGAACCATGCCTATTGGTAAAACGCATGAAGAAACTCCATGTTGATGGATCTTTTCGAATCACTTGATTTTGAATCCCTTGAGACATGCAAACCATGCCACATGGGAAAGATGACTAAAGGCCTCGTTTTCCAGTGAGATGGAACGGGCAAGTGATTATTGGAAACAATACATTTTCATGTATGGAGTCCAATGAGTGGTGAAGCACACAGTGGATACGGGTATTTGAGTAGATACTGGTATATTTATTTGATGAATCACAAGTCTGAAATGTTGAAAAGTTCAAGCAAGTTCATAGTGAAGTTCAATATCATTTTTACAAGAGGATGAAATGTCTACAATGTGATCATAGAGGTGAATTTTTGAGTTATGAGTTTGATGTACCTTTAAGACAATGTGGAAATTGTTTCACGACTCATGCCACCTGGAACACCATAGTGTGATGGTGTGTCCGAACATCGTAGCCTTGCCCTATCGGATATGGTGCGTACTATAATATCTCGTACCGATTTGCCACTATTGTTTTGGGGTTATGCATTAGAGACAACCACATTCACTTTAAATAGGTCACCATATAATTTCGTTGAGATGACACCGTATGAACTATGGTTTGGAAAGAAACATGAGTTGTCGTTTCTTAAAGTTTGGGGATGTGATGCTTATGTCAAAAGGCTTCAGGCTGATAAGCTCGAACCCAAAGTGTATTAATGCATCTTCATAGGATACCCAAAGGAAACGGTTGGGTATAAGTCCTATCTCAGATCAGAAGGCAATGTGTTTTGTTGCTAAGAACGGATCATTTAGCAAGAAAGAGATTCTCTCAAAATAAATGAGTGGGAGGATGGTGGAACTTGATGAGGTTATTGAACCGTCACTTCAACCAGAGAGTAGGACGACGCAGGAATATGTTCCTGTGGCGCCTACACCAGTTAAAGAGGAAGTTGATGATTGTGATCATGAAGCTTCACACCAAGTTACTACCAAACCTCGTAGGCCGAGAAGAACACGTACTGCTTGAGAGTGGTACGGTAATCCTGTCTTGGAGGTCATGTTGTTGGACAACAATGAACCTACGAGCTATGGAGAAGCGATGGTGGGCCTGGATTCCGACAAATGGCTGGAGGCCATGAAATCCAAGATAGGATCCATGTATGAAAACAAATTGTGGACTTTGGAAGAACTACTTGATGGTTGTAAGGCTATTAAGTACAAATGGATCTTTAAAAGGAAGACACGCGAATGGTAAATGTTACCATTTCGAAAGCTCGACTTGTCTCAAAGAGGTTCCTGAGAAGTTCAAGGAGTTGACTACAATGAGACCGTAGCAATGCTAAAGTCTGTTGGAATCATGTTCACAGTTGCTACATTTTTCAAATATGAAATCTGGCACATGGATGTCAAAACAATGTTTCCTTAACAATTTCTTTGAGGAAAGGTTGTATGTGATACAACCAGAAGGTTTTGTCGATCCTAAGGATGCTAAAAGCCATGCGGGCTCTAGAGATAAATTTATGAACAGGTGAAACATCTCGGAGTTGGAACAAGTTCTTTGATGAGTAATAAAAGGTTTTGGTTTATACAGAGTTTATGAAGAAACTTCTATATACAAGAAAGTGAGTGGGAGCACTATATACCTTCTGATAAGTATATGTGGTTGACATATTGTTGATCGGAAATGATATATAGTTTCTGGATAGCATACAGGGTTGTTTGAAAGGAGTTTTTCAAAGGAAAACCTGGATGAAGCTACTTAAAATATTGGTCATCAAGATCTATAGAGATAGACCAGGACGCTTGATAAAACTTTCATTAAATATGTACCTTGACAAGATTTTGAAGGAGTTCAAAATGGATCAGTCAAAGAAGGAGTTCTTGACTCTATTGTAAGGTGTGAATTTGAGTAATACTCAAAGCCCGACCTCGACAGAAGAAGGAAAAGAAAGAAGGTCGTTGTCAACGTCCTCGGAACGGGTGTACTCACACTTGCCTGTGTGCGGCCCAGGGCTGGCCCACTCCGTTGATCAAGCACCAGCAGTCTCGGCAAGGCCCTCGTGAGGGGCCAAGCCTCACGAGGAGGAATGGGATCAAGACCCGCAGGGGCCTCCTGAGGATGCCTCCGGAGCGGCAAACATTCCGAGGCAAGGCCCGGCCTCAGGAGTCAAAGATGACAGAGAAGGGGGACAGGCGACCCGCAGATGGCAGAGCAGTGCAGCTCCCCCTTTGGTGCAAAGAGAGCAGTTTCGTACATGGGATCCGAAGGCATCTCCCAAAGGTTTCCCTTCTGGTGCAACCAAGCCGCTGCCTCCCGTTAGTAGGGCAGATGTCACCCTGGGCCTTTCCCTGCAGCATGGACAGTTACTTTGCACGCGAAGACCGCTTTTGATAGGGGAAGCATGTTCCCTTGTCTCCCACCAAAACTGGCCGTTTTGGGTTTCCTTCCCACCTGCGATAAGGAAAGAGGACCCTGTCCTCCACTATAAATAAAGAGAGTAGGATACCTGAAAGGGGGATCAGATCATCATAACCCTAGAGCAACACACCAAGCAACTTGGCCTCCGGAGGTTCAAGAGCACTGTACTATCTCATTCATCAACCTCCTTGAGAGGAAATCCACCAAAAGCAGAAGCAGGATTTTATGCTTCGCAGCGGCTCGAACCTGGGTAAACTACTGTGTCCTGATTTCTCCTCACTGTCGTGTGAGTTCAAGTATTGCCCAGCGTGTAGAGAGTCCGGAAAACCGAATCTGTTGGGTGGTATCAGTGCGCGCCCCTGGGTTCGAATCCCTAGGGTTTTGCGGAGCCCGAAATCCGACATTTGGCGCGCCAGGTGGGGGCGCGTGTCGGATCCTCCACGCTAATAGCAAGAACTAGATCTCGGCTCGGCAGCACCATGGCAAGTTCAACTATCGACAACCGCCGGTCTGAAGCGGAGGACGGCGTGCGAGCAGGCGGGGTCGCCCCTGCGGTTGCCTGCATCCTCGACGGATCATAGGTGCCACCCTCCAGCCACCACGTCAAGCGTTTCCTGCATCGCGAGGGAACAGCATGCCTAAGGCCCGAGCCCTCGGAATGCCATGTGTGGCCAGAGGTCAACATCATCTTCGGCCCCGACGACCACCCAAAAGCCACGACGGCCATCGGGGCGCTTCCCATGCTATGCACGCCGACCATCTCCGGCGTGGCTGTCTCCAAGACCCTCATTGATGGTGGTGTGGGTCTCAACGTCATCTCAATGGAGGCCTTCGACGCTCTACGGTTGCCTCGAGAGCATCTCGTGCCCTCGAAGCCCTTTTCTGGGGTCGTGGCGGGATTTGTCATCCCCGTGGGACGGATCCGTCTCCCTGTTACGTTCGGCACCAGCTCCAACTTCCGCACCGAGCGAATCAACTTCGACGTCGCTCACATCCACCTTCCGTACAATGCTATACTTGGCTACCCTGCCCTTGCGTAGTTCATGGCAGCGATGCACCCGGCCTACAACGTCGTAAAGATGCCAGGGAGCGTCGGCGTGCTTACCGTCGAGGGAGACATCAAGGATGCCTCGTGGGAGCTCGGGTTATTTCGTCAGGCTGCGGCCGCGATGCGTGCCGACTCTAGGGGTCAGGCGTGCGTCGCGGGGTACCCAGGAGACGCCCTCGACATCACGCCCGTGAAGAAGAAGCAGTTGTTTTCCCAGGACTGGGCGGAGACGAAGCAGGTGTCGGTGGACAAAGGGAGCCTGACCCCCGCCTTCACCATCGGCGCGAATCTCTCCCAAGACAAAAAGAAATCATTGGTGGATTTCCTCACGGAAAACAAGAGCGCGTTTGCCTGGAGTGCCTCCGACCTTGTGGGGGTACCCACGGACATCATCGAGCAATACCTCATGGTATGCCCAAACCCATGTCCAGTGAAGCAGAAGGCAAGGAGGCAGGCTCCGGAAAATCAGGCCTTCATAGCTCAGGAGGTGCGTAAGCTGAAGGAAACAAGGGTCATAAGGGAGGTGCGCTACCCGGAGTGGGTGGCAAACCCGGTGGTTGTCCCGAAGAAGTGTGGGAAGGAGCGCATGTTCGTCGACTTCACGAACCTCAACAAGGCCTGCCCTTAGGACCCGTTCCCGGAACCGCGCATCGACCATATCGTGGACTCCACCGCAGAGTGCGACCTTTTGTGCTTCTTTGATGCCTTCTCGGGCTACAACCAGATCAAGATGGCGGTGGAGGACGTTGAGAAGACGTCCTTCCTCTCTCCGTGCGGGGTGTACTGCTATGAGTGCATGCCTTTCGGGCTGCAGAACGCCGGGGCGACCTTCCAGTGGTTGATGCACATTGCCTTGGGGCCGCAGCTCGGGAGGAATGCGGAAGCTTACGTCGATGACATTGTGGTCAAGTCAAGGCAAGCCAAGACCCTGGTGGAGGATCTGGAAGAGACCTTCACCAGCTTGCGGGAGGTGAACATGAAGCTCGATCCCGAGAAGTGCGTCTTCAGAGTCCCGTCAGGCAAGCTACTTGGTTTCCAGGTGTCGCACCGGGGGATCGAGGCTAACCCAGTAAAGGTAAATGCCATAAACAAGATGAGCGCGCCGACAACCCTCAACGAAATGCATAAGCTGGCGGGGAGTGTCACTTCCTTGGGTCGTTTCATCTCCAAGCTTGGCGAGCGGGCACTACCCGTCTTCAAGATCATGAAAAGGAAGGGGCCCTTCGAGTGGACCCCAGAGGCCGGCGTTGCCTTCGAAGAGCTCAAGCGTTACCTCACGAGCCCGCCGGTCATGGTGGCGCCTCGCCCTCGGGACCCCCTGCTTCTGTACCTTGCTGTCACCCCACACTCCGCCAGCGCCGCTTTGGTGCCAGTAAGGGAGGAGCGAGCCGGCAAAGGCGCTACTTTGGGAAGCCACAGCGGGCCCTCGCCCCATGCTCCAGAGGGCTCGCGTGACCCGCAAGCTCCAACTCCCCCGCGAGTGGGGGGGCCCGAGGTCCAGACTGATGAAGCAGGACTTGAAGAGCCTTGTCCTCCCGAGGCTTCGGCCTTCCCTCCGGACGACGATGCGTTCCAACGTCCTGAAGCGACCAAGGATAATGACTCCCCGGGCGGTGGAGTCCTTGTCGAGCACCCCGTGTACTTCGTCAGCACGGTACTGCGGGACGCCTGCTCGCGCTATCGCATGCAGCAGATCCTTTGGGCGCTCCTCGTCGCCTCGTGCAAGTTGTGTCACTACTTCCAAGGACACCCGATCAAGCTCATCTCTGCTTACCCCTTGGAGAATATCTTGCACAACCCAGACGCGGCAGGAAGAGTTTCTGCATGGAATATCGAGCTTCAGGCCTTCAACATCGAATTCAGCACTACCAGGGTCATCAAAGGAGCCGCCTTGGCCGAATTTGTGGCAGAATGGACGGACGTGCCTGCCCGGGGGCTGGAAGGGAACCAATCCCTTGCCCCCGGCACAGAGGCGTCCGAGGGATGGACAATGCATTTGGACGGAGCCTTCGCGCGAATGGGAGCAGGGGTTGGCGTCCTCCTCACTTCCCCGATGGGAGACAAGCTTCGCTACGCCAAGCAGCTCTGCTTCCAAAGGGGGGAGAAGGTCTCCAACAACATAGCGGAGTACGAGGGCCTCATCGCCGGCCTCAAGGCAGCGGCGGCCTTGGGGATCCAGCGCCTCACCGTGACGGGCGACTCTCAGCTCCTCGTCAACTTCTCTAACAAGGAGTACACGCCCAAAGATGAGCATATGGAGGCATACCTGCAAGAGGTGCGTAAGATCGAGAAACGTTTTTAGTGCCTGGAGTTGCAGCACATCCCGCGAGGTAAACACTATTGGGGAACGTCGCATCGGAAACAAAAAGTTTCCTACGCGCACGAAGACCTATCATGGTGATATCCATCTACGAGAGTTGATGTAGTTGACGAAATTTCAGCGCCTGGAGTTGCAGCACGTACCCTTGTAGATCGCACAACAGAAGCATTAGTGAATGCGGTTGATGTAGTGGAACGTCCTCACGTCCCTCGATCCGCCCCGCGAACCGTCCCACGAACCGTCCCGCGATCCGTCCCACGATCTAGTGCCGAACGGACCGCACCTCCGCGTTCAGCACACGTACAGCTCGACGATGATCTCGATCTTCTTGATCCAGCAAGAGAGACAGAGAGGTAGAAGAGTTCTCCGGCTGCATGACGGCGCTCCGTAGTTTGGTGATGATCTAATCTCGGCAGGGCTCCGCCCGAGCTCCACAGAAACGCGATCTAGAGGTAAAACCGTGGAGTTATGTGGTCGGGCTGCCTTGGAAAAGTTGTCTCAAATCAGCCCTAATTGCTCCATATATATAGGAGGAGGGAGGGGAGGCTTGTATTGAAGCTGAAGGATCCCCAAGGGCTGGGCCACCAAGGGAGGAGGAGTCCTCCTCCAATCCTAGTCCAACTAGGATTGGAAAGTGGAGTCCTTCTCTCCTTTCCCACCACCTTTTTTTTTCTTTTCTCTTTGATTTTCTATCCTTGGCGCATAGGGCCCTCTTGGGCTGTCCCACCAGCCCACCAAGGGCTGGTGCGCCACCCCCAAGGCCTATGGGCTTCCCCGGGGTGGGGTGCCCCCCCCCCCCCCCCGGTGAACATCCAGAACCCATTCGTCATTCCCGGTACATTCCCGGTAACTCCGAAAACCTTCCGGTAATCAAATGAGGTCATCCTATATATCAATCTTCGTTTCCGGACCATTCCGGAAACCCTCGTGACGTCTGCGATCTCATCCGGGACTCCGAACAACATTCGGTAAGCAACCATATAACTCAAATACGCATAAAACAACGTCGAACCTTAAGTGTGCATACCTTGCGGGTTCGAGAACTATGTAGACATGACCCGAGTGACTCCTCGGTCAATATCCAATAGCGGGACCTGGATGCCCATATTGGATCCCACATATTCTACGAAGATCTTATCGTTTGAACCTCAGTGCCAAGGATTCATATAATCCCGTATGTCATTCCCTTTGTCCTTCGGTATGTTACTTGCCCGAGATTCGATCGTCAGTATCCGTATACCTATTTCAATCTCGTTTACAAGCAAGTCTCTTTACTCATTCCGTAATACAAGATCCCGCAACTTACACTAAGTCACATTGCTTGCAAGGCTTGTGTGTGATGTTGTTTTACCGAGTGGGCCCCGAGATACCTCTCCGTCACACGGAGTGAAAAATCCCAGTCTCGATCCATACTAACTCAACGAACACATTCGGATATACCTGTAGAGCATCTTTATAGTCACCCAGTTACGTTACGATGTTTGATACACACAAAGCATTCCTCCGGTGTCAGTGAGTTATATGATCTCATGGTCATAGGAACAAATACTTGACACGCAGAATACAGTAGCAACAAAATGACACGATCAACATGCTACGTCTATTAGTTTGGGTCTAGTCCATCACGTGATTCTCCTAATGACGTGATCCAGTTATCAAGCAACAACACCTTGTATATAATCAGAAGACCCTGACTATCTTTGATCAACTGGCTAGCCAACTACAGGCTTGCTAGGGATAGTGTTTTGTCTATGTATCCACACATGTATATAAGTCTTCATTCAATACAATTATAGCATGGATAATAAACGATTATCTTGATACAGGAATTATAATAATAACTATATTTATTATTGCCTCTAGGACATAATTCCAATAGTCTCCCACTTGCACTAGAGTCAATAATCTAGCCCTCACATCATCATGCGAATTACATTGTAATAAATCTAACACCCATACAGTTCTGGTGTTGATCAGGCTTTGCCCGTGGAAGAGGTTTAGTCAGCGGGTCTGCTACATTCAGATCCGTGTGCACTTTGCATATATTTACGTCCTCCCCTTCGACGTAGTCGCGGATGAGGTTGAAGCGTCGTTTGATGTGTTTGGTCTTCTTGTGAAACCGTGGCACCCGTGTTGTCACAGAACAAGCTTATTGGATTCAGTGCGCTTGGCACCACTCCAAGATCCGTCCTGAACTGCTTCATCCAGACACCCTCCTTAGCCGCCTCCGAGGCAGCCATGTACTCCGCTTCACATGTAGAATCAGCTACAACGCTTTGCTTGGAACTGCACCAGCTTACCGCACCCCCATTAAGAATAAATACGTATCCAGTCTGCGACTTAGAGTCGTCCGGATTTGTGTCAAAGCTTGCATCGACGTAACCTTTTACGGCGAGCTCTTCATCACCTCCATACACGAGAAACATCTCCTTAGTCCTTTTCAGGTACTTCAGGATATTCTTGACCGCCGTCCAGTGATCCACTCCTGGATTACTCTAGAACCTGCCTGCCATACTTATGGCCAGGCTAACGTCTGGTCTAGTGCACAGCATTGCATACATGATAGAACCTATGGCTGAAGCATAGGGGATGGTGCTCATATGCTCTCTATCCTTATCAGTTGCTGGGCACTGAGTCTTACTCAATCTCGTACCTTGTAAAACCGGCAAGAACCCTTTCTTGGACTGTTCCATTTTGAACCTCTTCAAAACTTTATCAAGGTATGTGCTTTGTGAAAGTCCTATCAGGCGTTTCGATCTATCCCTGTAGATCTTAATGCCTAGAATGTAAGCAGCTTCTCCTAGGTCCTTCATAGAGAAACTTTTATTCAAGTAATCCTTTATGCTCTCCAAAAACTCTACATTGTTTCCAATCAGCAATATGTCATCCACATATAATATTAGAAACGCCATAGAGCTTCCACTCACTTTCTTGTAAATACAAGATTCTCCAACCACTTGTATAAACCCAAATGCTTTGATCACCTCATCAAAGCGTTTGTTCCAACTCCGAGATGCTTGCACCAGTCCATAAATGGATTGCTGGAGCTTGCACACCTTGTTAGCATTCTTAGGATCGACAAAACCTTCGGGTTGCATCATATACAACTCTTCCTTAAGGAAACCGTTAAGGAACGCCGTTTTGACATCCATCTGCCAGATTTCATAATCAAAAAATGCAGCTATTGCTAACATGATTCTGACGGACTTAAGCATCGCTACGGGTGAGAATGTCTCATCGTAGTCAACTCCTTGAACTTGTGAAAAACCCTTTGCCACAAGTCGAGCTTTATAAACGGTCACATTGCCGTCAGCGCCCGTCTTCTTCTTAAAGATCCATTTGTTCAGAATGGCCTTGCGGCCCTCAGATAGTACTTCCAAAGTCCACACTTTGTTTTCATACATGGATCCTATCTCGGACTTCATGGCCTCCAGCCATTTGTTGGAATCTGCGCCCACCATTGCTTCTTCATAATTTGCAGGTTCATTGTTGTCTAACAACATGATTGACAAAACAGGATTACTGTACCACTCTGGAGCAGCACGTGGTCTCGTCGACCTGCGTGGTTCGATAGGAACTTGAACCGGAGTTTCATGATCATCAACATTAACTTCCTCCTCAACTGGCGTCACAATGACAGCGGTTTCCCCTTGCCCTATGCCACCATCCAGAGGGAACCTCATCAAGTTCTATATTCCTCCCACTCAATTCTCTCGAGAGAAACTCCTTCTCGAGAAAAGCTCCGTTTTTAGCAACAAACACTTTGCCCTCGGATTTGAGATAGAAGGTGTACCCAACTGTCTCTTTTGGGTAACCTATGAAGATGCACTTTTCCGCTTTGGGTTCCAGCTTTTCAGGCTGAAGCTTTTTGACATAAGCATCACATCCCCAAACTTTAAGAAACGACAACTTTGGCCTTTTGCCATACCACAGTTCGTATGGTGTCGTCTCAACGGATTTTGATAGTGCCCTATTTAAAGTGAATGCAGCTGTGTCTAATGCATAACCCCAAAACGATAACGGCAAATCGGTAAGAGACATCATAGATCGCACCATTTCTAATAAAGTACGATTACGACGTTCGAAACACCATTACGATGTGGTGTTCCAGGCGGTGTCAACTGTGAAACAATTCCACATTGTCTTAAGTGAGCACCAAACTTGAAACTCAGATATTCACCCCCACGATCAGACCGTAGGAACTTGATCTTCTTGTTACGATGATTTTCAACTTCACTCTGAAATTGCTTGAACTTTTCAAATGTTTCGGACTTGTGCTTCATTAAGTAGACATAACCATATCTACTCAAATCGTCAGTGAAGGTGAGAAAATAACGATATCCGCCGCGTGCCTCCACGCTCATCGGACCGCACACATCGGTATGTATGATTTCCAACAAGTCACTGGCACACTCCATTGTTCCGGAGAACGGAGTTTTAGTCATCTTGCCCATGAGGCATGGTTCGCATGTGTCAAGTGAATCAAAGTCAAGTGACTCCAAAAGTCCATCGGTATGGAGTTTCTTCATGCGCTTTACACCAATATGACCTAAGCGGCAGTGCCACAAAAACATGGCGCTATCATTGTTAACTCTAACTCTTTTGGTCTCAATGTTATGTATATGTGTATCACTATCAAGATTCAATATGAACAATCCTCTCACATTGGGTGCATGACCATAAAAGATGTTACTCATAGAAATAGAACAACCATTATTTTGTGACTTAAAAGAGTAACCGTCTCGCAATAAACAAGATCCAGATATAATGTTCATGCTCAACGCAGGCACTAAATAACAATTATTCAAGTTCATAACTAATACTGATGGTAACTGAAGTGAAACTATGCCGACGGCGATTGCATCAACCTTGGAACCATTTCCTCCGCGCATCGTCACTTCATCTTTCGCCAGCCTTTGCCTATTCCGCAGTTCCTGTTTCGAGTTGCAAATATGAGCAACAGAACCGGTATCGAATACCCAGGCACTACTACGAGAGCCAGTTAAGTACACATCAATAACATGTATATCAAATATACCTGATTTTTCTTTGGCCGCCTTCTTATCAGCCAGATACTTGGGCCAGTTGCGCTTCCAGTGACCCATACCCTTGCAATAGTAGCACTCTGTTTCAGGCTTAGGTCCAGCTTTGGGTTTCTTCATCGGATTGACAACAGGCTTGCCGCTCTTCTTTGAATTACCCTTCTTGACTTTGCCGTTTCTCTTGAAACTAGTGGTCTTATTCACCATCAACACTTGATGCTCTTTACGGAGTTCAGACTCTGCGACTTTCAGCATCGCAAAAAACTCGCCAGGTGACTTGTTCATCCCTTGCATGTTGTAGTTCAACACAAAGCCCTTATAGCTTGGCGGCAGTGATTGAAGAATTCTGTCAGTGATAGCCTCTTGCGGGAGTTCAATCCCCAGCTCAGCTAGACGGTTTGAGTACCCAGACATTTTGAGCACATGTTCACTGACAGGCGAATTCTCCTCCATCTTGCAAGCATAGAATTTATCGGAGGTCTCATGCCTCTCGATCCGGGCGTTCTTCTGAAAGATAAAATTCAACTCCTGGAACATCTCATATGCTCCATGACGCTCAAAGCGACGTTGAAGTCCCAGTTCTAAGCCATACAAGACTGCACATTGAACTACTGAGTAGTCTTCCTTACGTGTTAACCAAGCGTTCTTAACATCCTGGTCAGCCGTAGCGGGTGGTTCATCTCCTAGCGCAGAATTAAGGACATAATCCTTCTTCCCAGCTTGTAGGATCAACTTAAGATTACGAGCCAAGTCTACAAAGTTGCTTCCATCATCTTTCAACTTAGCTTTCTCTAGGAACGTATTAAAATTCAGGATGACTGTCGCGTGAGCCAGGATCTACAACACAAATATATTCAAAGTGGACTTAGACTATGTTCAAGATAATTAGAGTTTAACTTAATCAAATTACTTGCTAAACTCCCACTCAAAAAGTACATCTCTCTAGTCATTTGAGTGGTTCATGACCCACTTACACTAGCTCAAGTCCGATCATCACGTGAGTTGAGTATAGTTTCAGTGGTAAGCATCCCTATGCTAATCATATCAACTATATGATTCATGATCGACCTTTCGGTCTCATGTGTACCGAGGCCATGTCTGCACATGCTAGGCTCGTCAAGCTTAACCCGAGTGTTCTGCGTGTGCAACTGTTTTGCACCCGTTGTATGTGAACGTTGAGTCTATCACACCCGATCATCACGTGGTGTCTCGAAACGACGAATTGTAGCAATCGTGCACAGTCCGGGAGATCACAATTTCGTCTTGAAATTTTAGTGAGAGATCACCTCATAATGCTACCGTCGTTCTAAGAAAAATAAGGTGCATAAAAGGATTAACATCACATGCAATTCATAAGTGACATGATATGGCCATCATCACGTGCTCCTTGATCTCCATCACCAAAGCACCGGCACGATCTTCTTGTCACCAGTGCCACACCATGATCTCCATCAACGTGTCACCATCGGGGTTGTCATGCTACTCATGCTATTACTACTAAACCTACATCCTAGCAAAATAGTAAACGCATCTGTAAGCACAAAAGTTAGTTTAAAGACAACCCTATGGCTCCTGCCGGTTGCCATACCATCGACGTGCAAGTCGATATTATCTATTACAACATGATCATATCATACATCCAATATATCACATCACATCATTGGCCATATCACATCACAAGCATACCTTGCAAAAACAAGTTAGACGTCCTCTAATTTTGTTGTTGCATGTTTTATGTGGTGACCATGGGTATCTAGTAGGATCGCATCTTACTTACGCAAACACCACAACGGAGATATATGATTTGCTATTTAACCTTATACAAGGACCTCCTCGGTCAAATCCGATTCAACTAAAGTTGGAGAAACCAACACTTGCCAGTCATCTTTGAGCAAGGTGGTTACTCGTAGCGATGAAACCAGTCTCTTGTAAGCGTACGAGTAATGTCGGTCCAAGCCGCTTCAATCCAACAATACCGCGGAATCAAGAAAAGACTAAGGAGGGCAGCAAAACGCACATCACCGCCCACAAAAACTTTTGTGTTCTACTCGAGAAGACATCTACGCATGTACCTAGATCTGATACCACTGTTGGGGAACGTCGCATGGGAAACAAAAAATTTCCTACGCGCACGAAGACCTATCATGGTGATGTCCATCTACGAGAGGGGAGTTCCGATCTACGTACCCTTGTAGATTGCACAGCAGAAGTGTTAGTGAACGTGGTTGATGTAGTGGAACGTATTCACGTCCCTCGATCCACCCCGCGAACCATCCCATGAACCGTGCCGCGATCCGTCCCACGATCTAGTGTCGAACGAACGGCACCTCCACGTTCAGCACACGTACAGCTCGACGATGATCTTGGCCTTCTTGATCCAGCAAGAGAGACGGAGAGGTAGAAGAGTTCTCCGGCAGCGTGACGGCGCTCCGGAGGTTGGTGATGATCTAATCTCGGCACGGCTCCGCCCGAGCTCCGCAGAAACGCGGTCTAGAGGTAAAACCGTGGAGTTATGTCGTCGGGCTGCCTTGGAAAAGTTATCTCAAATCAGCCCTAATTGCTCCATATATACAGGAGGAGGGAGGGGAGGCTTGCCTTGAGGCTCAAGGAGCCCCAAGGGCTGCGCCACCAAGGGAGGAGGAGTCCTCCTCCAATCCTAGTCCAACTAGGATTGGAAAGTGGAGTCCTCTCCTTTCCCACCTCCTTTTTTTTTCTTTTCTCCTTGATTTTCTATCCTTGGCGCATAGGGCCCTCTTGGGCTGTCCCACCAGCCCACCAAGGGCTGGTGCGCCACCCCCAAGGCCTATGGGCTTCCCCGGGGTGGGTTCCCCCCCCCCCCCCGGTGAACATCCGGAACCCATTCGTCATTCCCGGTACATTCCCGGTAACTCCGAAAACCTTCCGGTAATCAAATGAGGTCATCCTATATATCAATCTTCATTTCTGGACCATTCCGGAAACCCTCGTGACGTCCGTGATCTCATCCGGGACTCCGAACAACATTCGGTAACCAACCATATAACTCAAATACGCATAAAACAACGTCGAACCTTAAGTATGCAGACCCTGCGGGTTCGAGAACTATGTAGACATGACACGAGTGACTCCTCGGTCAATATCCAATAGCGGGACCTGGATGCCCATATTGGATCCCACATATTCTACGAAGATCTTATCGTTTGAACCTCAGTGCCAAGGATTCATATAATCCCGTATGTCATTCCCTTTGTCCTTCGGTATGTTACTTGCCCGAGATTCGATCGTCAGTATCCGTATACCTATTTCAATCTCGTTTACGGGCAAGTATCTTTACTCGTTCCGTAATACAAGATCCCGCAACTTACACTAAGTCACATTGCTTGCAAGGCTTGTGTGTGATGTTGTATTACCGAGTGGGCCCCGAGATACCTCTGCGTCACACGGAGTGACAAATCCCAGTCTCGATCCATACTAACTCAACGAACACCTTCGGAGATACCTGTACAGCATCTTTATAGTCACCCAGTTACGTTGCGACATTTGATACACACAAAAGCATTCCTCCGGTGTCAGTGAGTTATATGATCTCATGGTCATAGGAACAAATACTTGACACGCAGAAAACAGTCATGATCAACATGCTACGTCTATTAGTTTGGGACTAGTCCATCACGTGATTCTCCTAATGACGTGATCCAGTTATCAAGCAACAACACCTTGTATATAATCAGAAGACCCTGACTATCTTTGATCAACTGGCTAGCCAACTAGAGGCTTGCTAGGGACAGTGTTTTGTCTATGTATCCACACATGTATATAAGTCTTCATTCAATACAATTATAGCATGGATAATAAACGATTATCTTGATACAGGAATTATAATAATAACTATATTTATTATTGCCCCTAGGGCATAATTCCAACAAAAACAAGGAGGCGGGCGACATCGCTAAAAGGGCTTCGCGTCGCGAGGCTCAAGAGCCTGGCGTCTTTGAGGAGCGACTCTTCAAGTCTTCTGCGACGCTGTTACCAAGGACCTGGCACCGCGCGGAGAGGAGCTCCCCCCAACACCACCCACGAGGGCTCCAGACTGTGGTCAAGCCTCGTGGGTTCGGCTACTCTAGGCCCTGGAGGCTCAAGACGACAACTCGATGCAGGAACTCGGAGCATACTTGCTCCATGGTGCATTGCCGGAGAAGGAGGAGGATGCGGAATGTGTAGTACGACAAGCCTTGGCTTACTACGTGCGAGACGACGCCTTGTACTGCAGGTGCCCGAACGACGTCACGGTACGGTGCATCTCTAGGGAGAAGGGGCGCGAGCTACTGGCCGATATTCATGGAGGGGACTATGGGCATCACTCTTCCTCGCGCACGCTCGCAAGTAAGGCGTTCAGGTTAGGTTTTTACTGGCCCACAGCTCTGGACGACGCTACCGAGCTGGTCAGGTCTTGCGAGGCCTGCCAGTTCCATGCCAAGCAGATCCAACAGCCCGCGTAGGGCCTCCATACCATCCTGCTCACCTGGCCATTTGCGGTGTGGGGGCTGGACATATTGGGGCCCTTCCCCCGAGCCGCGGGTGGCTTCCACTACCTCTACATCGCCATCGACAAATTCACCAAGTGGGTGGAGGTGGAACCCATGCACACCATCCCGGTCGGGTCCGTCGTCAAGTTCATCAAGGGCCTTGCGAGCCGCTTCAACGTCCCCAACCGCATCATCACGGATAACGGTTCACAGTTCACTAGTCAGCTCTTCAAGATTTACTATGCTAACCTCGATACACAAATAAGCTACGCATCGGTGGCCCATCTGCGGAGCAATGGCCAGGCAGAGCGCGCCAACGCGAAGGTCCTGCAGGGTCTCAAAGTGGGGAGTTTCAAGAAGAAGCTCGAGGCTTGCCGCCGAGGTTGGGTCAATGAGCTCCCGTCGGTACTATGGTCCATCTGCACCACTGCAACCAAGCCTACCGGCGAGACCCATTCTTCCTCGTCTACAGAGCAGAGGCGGTTCTTCCCCGCGAAATCAAGCACCGCTCCCTGTGGGTCCTGGCGTTTGATGAGGAGCGTCAGGAGGCTGCGCGGGGGTAGGACCTCGTACTCGGAGAGGAGGTGCACCACTGGGCCTTTCTCCGAGCCGCGACGTACCAGCAGGCCTTGCGACGTTCCCACGGCCGCAACATCCGCTCCAGGGCCCTCGAAGTTGGTGACCTCGTCCTAAGACGGGTCCAGTCCGGGGAAGGCTTGCATAAGCTTTCGCCCATGTGGGAAGTCCCTTTCAAGGTCGTCCACGTCTCCAGGCCTGGCTCCGTGCGTTTGGAGACTCAAGATGGGGTCCCCATACAGAATGCGTGGAACATCCAGCACCTTCGCAAGTTCTACCCATGACGACTCTACACCGCTCCTGCACTGCCTCCGTGTCGCCTTTGCATCGACCCTGCATCGTCCTTCAATTCTTCTGGAACCTACTTCATCCCATGACACTCTCATGTAATAACGAGCTGAGGCTGTATACGCCCAGCGCCCCCCGAGGATGCGGGAGGGGTCCATCCCACGCCTAGTGGGGAAGACGAAGGAAATCAACACAGTCCACCAATGACTTCCGGAATCAGGCGCCTAATGCTTTGGGGGTAGGGACACTCGCGAGGCCAAAGCAACCTCGTGACCTCCCAGATACACCCCCACCATGACACTCTCACGTAATAACGAGCCGAGGCTGTATACGCCTAGGGGCCCCCGAGGACGCGGAAGGGGTTCACCCCACGCCTAGTGGAAGACCTTAGCTCCGCGCTGGGTGGCGATGGAGGCGGAGAATAGATTAGGTGTTGGACGCGGCTTGCATTTGCTTTTTCTGTCTTGGATTTAAAGGTATTTATGAATTCAAAACTCGGGGCCTTTCCAAATGAAGCTTTCCGCAAAAACTTATTTTCCCCACATTATTCGCAACACGTTCTTTTCCTCTAAATCGTGCGTCCGTCTGCCCTCACCCGCTCGTACCCCACGAGAAGGGGGCTGAGGGCACGGTGTCGGCACCTCGCCAAGGCCTTGGCGCCCGAATACACATGTGGTACTCACTAACAAGTCGGAAGACTCATGCCAACTAGCACTCGCTCACGAGGACTAATCACGGCTCGGCGCACCACCTTGGAGAGGGAACAACATTTGGTTTTTCCTTACAACAGTTGTTTATATTTGGATAGTTTGAGCGCCTAATGGGGGCTCCTGAACATAACGTCTCGGGACCTTATCGGTCACAAAGCCACCTGGCACCCCGGTGCCAGGGCCCGGCCCCGTGAGGAACCACCTTGGTAACGGGTTGCGCCTCACAACGGCGGGGAAATGTGCGGGACTGGGACCTACCGACGAAGAGCTTCCTGAATGCAGTTTAGGGACCTCCAAAACAGAACTCACGAGGGCCTCTTGAACGTCTAAGGGGGTACTGAGCATCACGCCTTAGGAACCTTACCGGTCTCAAAGCCACCTGGTACCTGGGTTCCAGGGCCTTGTTCCATGAGGGGCGACCTTCAAGTCGCGCCTCGCGACAGGGAAATGTGCGGGACCGGGACCTGTCGACCTCAGGATCCTTACCGGTCACAAAGCCACTTGGCACCCCGGTGCCAGGGCTTTGCCTCATGAGGAACGACCTTGGTAACGGGTCGCACTCCACGGCGGCAGGGAAATGTGCGAGTCCGGGGCCGGCTGAAATAGAGCATCGACCCACTTCACCTGCAGCAAGGGAAAGACCAACCAACCAACGAGCCCCCCCCCCCCGAACACCACAGTCGTGCATCACAACAAAGAAGTTCCTCACAAGCATACCAAGCTAAGTATCTAAACCAGCAGAGAAACAACATCACTAACAAAAGGGGGCGCCGCAAAAATCCATTACATGCCCAAAGAGTCTACCCCTGTTCCTGTCGATGCAGGGTTGAAAGCAAGGAGAAGACAACTAGCGATGGAGATCCCGGAGGAGGACTGCTGCCGCTGCCGCCCAGCACCTGCACACCGACACTTAGTCCATGTCCTCATCCTCCTTCACAGGCACCGCAGGAGCACACGGGCGATGCTGCACTTGGGGGCTCCCCCCCCCCAGGCTCAGGCACGGCAGCGAGGCGGCTCGTGGTAGCTGATGTCCCTCAGGCTCCTCCCGGAGGGGATTTCACTGCTGCTGGAGGCATGGTGCCATTGCCAGAGATGGGCTCATCCACGGGACCGCCACGGCCGGCGTCCTCCGGGCAACAACCCAGACGATCGCCCTTGACACCGAAGATCTTGACAAAGAACGTCGCGTCCCTGTCGAACTTGAAGTGGAGGTAGCACATGCCCTTCAAGCCTCGAGCATGGGCGAATGCCTGCCACCCACGGTTCGGGTATACATAGCCGCGGGGGTGATCTCCACCTCGACCCAGGACGCCTCGCCGCAGCAGTCGTCGGCCTGCAGCCAAAGGCCCGAGAGCCCGTCGGCCGGCAACACCTTCGCGAAGAAGCTTGGGAGCTGGAGCTAGGCAATCTCCGGCATGTCCACCCACGTCATGAACTGCATCGCCCTATCAGCCGAGTGGAGCCACGGGCGAGGCGGCCGGGTGGCCATCACGGACCTCCCATTCCGGCTGCTGCGGGCACCCTCGCCAGATGACGCCCTGCCATGGGTGTCAATGGTGATCCCCGGGCAGGCAGAACCACGGCCGCACCCGCCGGAGGCCACCGTCGGCGCCGCCGCGTACTTTTGAGGGCGACCTCATCCCCTCTTGGTAGTTGGAGCAGCAAGACCTTACCCAGGGGCCTTCCCCTTATTAGCAGGAAAGAATCTGCTTACCGGCGCCATGCTGTGAGAGTGGAGGGATGAAGGTGCAAGGCGAAGAAGACTGAGGCGACGCAAGCCTTATCGCCCTCACCGGGTTAAATACACAGCCCAGAGCAGGAAGGCGTCCCTGCGCGTCCCCGGGCCAACGCAATTCGTGAGGGGACGCGACCGCGTGGCGTTTGTACACGCGCTGCCCCCAGGGAGCAATGATGGCTGGCGCAACATCCGGGCGTCACATCAATTTGACGAGGCGCGCCTCCGGGCGCTTCGGGAACTTGAGTGTTGCCGCTGGGCTACGTGGCTCGTGTGGAACGTGGCCCGCAGACATTTAGGGCCGCGACGCTCCAGGCTGCCTCCAAGGCTTCGCCATGAAGCCAGCCCGAGCGCGCCTTGGGCCCGGGGGCTACTCTCGGTGTCCTGGGAACGGGGTACCCGGACTTGCCTGTCTGCGGCCCAGGGCTGGCCCACTCCATCGATCAAGCACTAGCAGGATCGGCAAGGCCCTCGTGAGGGGCCAAGCCTCACAACGAGGAATTGGATCAAGACCCGCAGGGGCCTCCTCAGGACCCCTCCGGAGAGGCGGACATTCCAAGGCAAGGCCCGGCATCAAGAGTCAAAGATGACGCAGAAGGTGGACAGGCGACCCGCATATGGGAGAGCAGTGCAGCTCCCTTTTGGTGCAAAGAGAGCAGGAGCGTACATTGGCCCCGAAGGCATCTCCCAAAGGTTTCCCTTCTCATGCAACCAAGCCGCTGCCGCCCGTCGGTAGGGCAGACGTCACCACGGTCCTTTCCCTGCACCGCGGACAGGTGCTTTGCAGGCAAAGACCGCTTTTGACAGGGGAAGCATGTTCCCTTGACTCCCACTAAAATTGGCCGTTGTGGGTTTCCTTGCCGTGTGCGATAAGGGAACAGGACCCTGGCCTCCACTATAAATAGAGAGTAGGATACCTAAAGGGGGATCAGATCATCATAACCCTAGAGCAACACACCAAGCAACTTGGCCTCCAGAGCCTCCAGAGCATTGTACTATCTCGCTCATCAACCTTCGTGAGAGGCAATCAACCAAAAGCAGGAGTAGGGTTTTACGCTTCGTAGTGGCTCGAACCTGGGTAAACTACTATGTCGTGATTTCTCCTCACCGCCGCATGAGTTCTAGCCTTGCCCAGCGTGTAGTGAGTCCGGAAACTGAATATGTTGGGTAGTCTCAGTGCACGCCCCTGGGTTCGAATCCCTAGGGTTTTGCGGAGCTCAAAATCTGACAGTCGCCCCCTATGCCTTATCCATAGGCTCTATAGTATGCCATGTTGTGTACTGCACCTCGTGTGTGCCTTGCCATGAGTCTGTCAAGATAAACAAGAGTGATCCAGGCGTGGATCAGTGGACAGTGGTCAAAGTTATCCTTAGTAACTAGAGGACTAAGGAAATATTTCTAAATTATGGAGGTGATAAAATAGTTTGTCGTAAAGGGTTACATCGATGCAAGCTTTGACACGAATCCCGATGACTCTGAGTAGCAAACCGGATTCGTATAGTGGAGCAGTCATTTGGAATAGTTCAAAATGAAGCATGATAGTAGCATCTACAGTATGACAATGAGATTTCTAAAGTATACATGCATCTGAATGCTACAGACGAGTTGACTAAAACCTCTCTCACAAGCAAAACATGATCAAACCCAAGAACTTATTGGGTGTTAATCACATGGTGATGTGAACTAGATTATTGACTATAGTGCAAGTGGGAGACTGTTGGAAATATGCCCTAGAGGAAATAGTAAATTAGTTATTATCCTACTTACTTGTTAAATATAATAATTTATTATCCATGTTATAATTGTATTGATTAAAAACTCAAATACATGTGTGGATACATATATAAGACCATGTCCCTTGTGAGGCTCTGCTATACTAGCTCGTTGATCAAAGATGGTTAAGGTTTCCTAGTCGTAGACATGAGTTGTCATTTGATAACGGTATCACATAATTAGGAGAATGATGTGATGGACAAAACCAAACCTTAAGCATAGCATTTGATCATATCCAGTTTACTACCCTTGCTTTTTTGCATGTCAATGTATCTCTTCCTATGACCATGGGATCATGCAACTCACTAACACCGGAGGAACGCCTTGTGTGGATCAACCGTCACAATGTACCTGGGAGACTATAAATATGCTCCATAGGTATATCCGAGGGTGTGTGTGGAGTTGGCATGGATCAAGACTGGGATTTGTTACTCCATGTGATGGAGAGGTATCTCGGGGCCCACTCGGTAATACAACATCACAACAAGCTTTCAAGCAATGTGACTAAGGAGTTAGTCATGGGATCTTGTATTAAGGAACAAGTAAAGAGACTTTCCGATAACGAGATTGAACTAGTTATGGATATATCGACGATCGCATCTCGGGCAAGTATCATACCGATGGACAAAGGAACTCCATACGGGATTGGTTGAATCATTGACATCGTGGTTCGATCGATAAATATCTTCGTGGAATATGTAGGAACCAATATGGGTATCCAGGTCCCGCTATTGATTATTGATCGTAGAGGTGTCTCAGACATGTCTGCATTGTTCTCGAACCTGCAGGGTATGCACACTTCAAATTCGGTGACCATAAAGATATAGTTGAGTTATTGTGTTGGTGACCGGAGCTTGTTAGGAGTCCCAGATGAGATACTGGACGTCACTAGGAGCTCTGGAATGGTCCGGAGGTAAATATTTATATATAGGAAAGTGGTAATGGGGTTCTAGAAAAGTTTCGGGGTTTTCCGGTATTGTATCGGGAGTATCGAAAGGGTTCCAGGCGTCCACTGGGAAGGGCCCACCCACCTCGGGGTCCACATGGGCCTAAGAGGTGGTGCACCAGCCCCTACTGGGCTGGTAAACCAACCCCAAATAATCCCATGTGCCCAAGTGGTAGGTGGGGAGGTGGCTTGAGTAGGAGGGACTCGTCGCCTTGGGCACCCACGTCCCTTTTTGGAGGTGGACTCCTCCCCACTTGACCGGCCACCTCTCCCATGGAGTAGAGGCCATGGCTGCACCCTACCTACCCCTCCTTCTATATAGAGAGATGGATAGATAGGGCAGCACCACCCCAATGCATAGGTGCAGCCCTACCTCTCTTCCTAGATCGATTTCTCCTCCAAAACGCGTTTGCAGCAGCGATTGGCGAAGCCTTGCTGAGATCACACCACCACCACTGCCACCACGCCATTGTGCTGCGTGAGAACTCATCTACCACTTCACCCACACTTGCTGGATCGAGGTGTTGAAGGCGTCGTCGGGTTGTACGTGTGTTGAACATGGAGGTGTCGTCCGTTCGGCACTTCATCGGGGCGTCCATGATTGGATCGCGGAACGGATCGTGATTGGATCACGAAGATGTTTGACTACCTCAACCCCATTTCTCAACACTTCCGCTTAGCAATCTACAACGTTATGTAGATGCACTCTCCCTATCGTAGTTATTGATCTCCATAGATTGATCTTGGTGAGCGTAGGAAAGTTTTAGTTTCCCATGCGGCGTTTCCCAACATTTCGGTTGTACCGAAGTGAATCTCGGCAGCACCAATTGTCTAGGGTTTGGCTCTAGGATCTGTCTAAGGAAAGCTTGGCATGGCCGATTTTGAAATGTTGGTGGCACCGAATTTGAGTTTTGGGATTTTGAAAGAATATATTGTGAGAGAATTCTTTAGGGTTTTTGGTGGCCAATCTCTAAGCACTTGAGCAATGAGATGATCATATATACCTTATCCCCTTTTAATTGTACTCGCGTTCCTATGGACTCAAATTATGATTTCTCCCATAAATATAAAATGTAGAGTCTTGAATCTTGAAGCTTTTCCAATCCTATCCTTTCCTTCTTGGGGATTTTCCTCGCAATTTCCAACCACTACAAGCTTTGGACCCAATCTGAAATAAACTAGATAGAACTATTAGTCCAAGAGATAATGTATGTTGTCATGAAATATAACAAACTCCGGTGGAGAATATGTGTGTTCAACACCCCCCCTTTTGATAATTAATGACAACATACAATCAAAGATTCAGTTAAAAATTAGACAGTAACATGTGATAGCTTTGAGAGACATATGACTAAGACAAGCTCCCCCAAAATGTGTGCAATCCTTTTAAGGATTAGTTGCTTTTGGAATGCATGAGTGCTCACATAGTAGACAGAACATGACAAGTCATATGTACCTTGGCTATATGCATCATATAAATAAGAATGGAGTACCTCCATGTTGAGGACTAATTCTGGCAAAACAATATGTGCAAGAAGCAAGAAATTGTCCTGATCGGTGATATGATACATATACTTTCCTTGAAGTTCTAGAGCATTTTCACTTGAGAAACACACTTGAGAAAACAATGTTGGATAACAAAAGACTATTACTTTCATAAAAAATGCAAGGAAACTTAAATTTCACCAAAGTTTGGAAGAAGTGTAGGAAATAGTATTTTTCAAGATTAACATGTTTCCAAGAATAAATTTAGAACTTTCTCCCCTAAATGTAGATTTTAGTTTCTCCTCTCCCTCTGGATCTTAGCATGTAGATATTGGGAGTAGATAGGGTGAGACAAGTCTAGAAGGAAACATATAGCAGTGCAGGAACATGAATCAAGGTCACAAGGTATTTTATTAGAACACACCCCTTGATAGTTTTCTGGAACAGCTGAAATAAGCTACTCGCAAGCCATCGGGTCCAGGGGCCAAATCCGGGTTCATAGAATTGATGTAGGACTCCACTTCCGCCTCCTCAAATGGAGCCAGCAAGGCGTCATTCTCTGCCATAGACACATGTTGCTCCTCAGACCAGATGGAGTTCGCGAGTGAAATATCGCCCCTTGGGTGGCCAGCGAACAAATCTTTATAAAATCCATCCACATGGCTACGAAGCTCATCTGGGTCTTGGATCATCCTCCCCCCATCCCAAAGAAGGTGGATCGTGCATCGCCTACGCTGGCCATTCGCGATGGCCTGAAAGTAAGTTGTGTTGGCATCACCAACTAGAACCTATTTCAGAGATCCCCTGCAGTGCCAGTATTCTTCCTCCTTAGAATAGATGCCCATCAAGGAATCTTTGAGGCTTTATGACAGAGCCCATTCGACTAAAGATAGGTTGGGGCCGTCGGCCAGAAGATCAAGGGTTTGGATTTGCGCCATCAAGGAGCTCTTTAGGACCGTCAAGTCGCGACCCACATTGGCACCCCAACCCTTCATGAATTGTCTACACCATTTGGCAAGGTGGTGCCATTTGTCAATTACCGACATCGCTCTATGTGGTTCAGCCTGGACATCATTCAATAATCCGTGACTGCAGTGATGAGCCCGGTTGGCGAAGCCAAAAGGTCTCAAATCTAAAGCGAGGGGACGGGGCCGCTCATCTTGCAATGATGGAAGTAGCGGAACGTGATCCGGGTCGATCCTAGTGATCACCTGGATAGATGCTAGGGGAAAACGAAGTTCCCAATCCGGAGACGTGAATACCCGGTCAATGACACTTAGGGTGTGGGGCACCTGTCTATTAGTCCAGGTGTATCTCGCCCCCACCCGATAAATCTCACAGAGACCAAGATCTAGTACCCAGTCACTAAAGCGATGCATGCTCAAGAGGTCCACTCAGACATTATTCTTGTCATGTGCCATGAGAGGTAGGTTAAAGTCCCCTTATACAACCACTGGGAGTTGGGTGTCACCAATCTTGGTATGCAACTCCTCCAGGAAGGCATGTCGTCGATGATCCGTTGGGCCATAAATGACAATCACCTCCCACTTAAAGTTAGCAGCTCGCTCCCAAACCTCCGTACTCACATAGAATTCTCCCCGGTCCATGGAGCCAACTTCAAAGGTGGTATCCTTCACACCTAAAAGGATACCACTGGAGTGACCAATCACTCCACTAGATGACAACTAGTGCCATGCAAAGAGGTGCCTACTGAGGCCCTCAACTTCAGGCAGGGAGAAGTCGCCACGCATAGTCTCTTGGATCTCCATGATATAGATATTCTCATCTCTAATGTACTCAATTAATAGCCTTCATCGGCAAACATGGTCGAATCCGCGCAGGTTCTAGAATAGGGCCCGCATACTACTCCTCTAGGGGGTCCGAATGGGACCCCACAACAGTGGAAGCACTCTGTGCTCGACGAAGCCGAGCTATACGGGACCTGGTTCGTCCCCTAACATCTTTAGGGGGCAGGTAAGGAATACCCCTACGGCTAGCAGGCTGCGGTGTGGGAGGATCGGCCTCCTCGGTCGCAGCGACAGCACGCTCCCGGGCTGCCGCAAGCTGGACCTCTTAAACCTCATTGGCGTGAATAGTCGCGATTTGTTCTAATGTCGGATTATTCTCTCCATGGAACACAATCACCGAGTCTGCCACAATCTTGGCAAGATGACCAAGGGGAACACCAGCCAGGGCCAAAAATGAATCCTCCCCCCAACATCAAGAGAGCACAAATCTACAAGGGGAAGGGACAGATCTGCATCAAGGTTCCGGACCACAGCCCAATGCTTGGCCTTGTCGACCACGTTGGGGGAGGCACCCCCTAGTCCAGCCGCCGCCCCCAACCGCAAGCCCTTCCACGTGGACGTTGCTGGAGAGGAACGGACCTGATCTTGGCCCGGCGGAGGGTGCGCAACCGAGGGGGCCATAGAAGGCTGGCCGCGGACCGAGGAAGACTTCGTTGGTGGAGGCGAGTCCTCTCTAGTGATGGGAATCACGGAAGGATCCTGGATTGGAGAGACATGGAGCGGGGAGGACGGCGGGCACATCTCCAACCCGATACTGCCAGCCTCATTATCATTCCCGTCATCCATCGGCGAGACCGGGGAGGAGTGACGGAGAGACATCACTCATCCTAGAGGGATGGAGGCCGCCTCCTCGAGCATGGAAGCGATGACCTCCAAATCATCCTGCTCTCATAGCACCTCCTCAGCTTTCTCCACCAACCAAGAGCACTTGGACTGCTCGGGCTGTTTGGTAGTCGGGTGGGAAGGGGAGGTATCCGGTCCTAGCAACTCATCATCGATCTCCTCCGATCTAGGAGTGCGGGAGCAGCGATGGGTTGATTTTCCGTCCACTGGCCCGCCACCAGGTCCACCAACGTCATGCTCCGAATCACCCCGTCCTGCCTGGCGATTGGAGGGAGCCCATGAATCTGGATCCACACCATCGAGAGGGTAGCAACCGTCATGGGGTCTCCAGTAGCAACCTTCATGTTGACGGTGAGGTTGTTGAGGGCGAGGGTGATCTCCGCACTGTGAGTGGCGTATCGTAGGCTGATCGGGTCTGGGAAGACAGCTTTGAACTCATGGTCCGAAACCGGAGTCACCTCCCAGTACGAGTTCGAGCAAAACAAGTGCTCGAGCTCATCCGTGATGATCGCGAGATATGTCGTCTTGCCAACGCAGATGGTGATGAGAGCCAGTGGCGATGACGTAGCCTCCATCATGGTTTTATCATGTGAAATAAACTGAGTTCGTCTAGGGCTTACTCGAACAATCTCAACTCCCCCTTCGTAGGAACACCGGGACAAAACAGCTTCGGGTGGTCAGTTCCCTTGCACTTGTCGCAGGCCAGAGGCAGCTTGCTGTCCACCTGACCATGCCCCTCCTTCCCAAAGTTGAAGCAGATCACGCCAACAGGAGGGGCAACGGTCACCGTCGTGGACTCGGGGACACTGATGGGAAGCGTGACCGAGGACGATTTCCTAGCCATACCACCTTGTCGCGGAGCACCTTTCTTCTTCTTCTTCTTCTTATTCCCAAAGGCCTCTTTGTGGCAATTGTTCGCCCCGTCCGGTGGGAACTGTGCCTACCAACGCGGGGGATTGTTGTTGGAATTATGCCCTAGTGGCAATGATAAATAAGTTATTATTATAATTCCTGTATCAAGATAATCGTTTATTATCCATGCCATGATTGTACTGAACGAAGACTTAGATACATGTGTGGATACATAGACAAAACACTGTCCCTAGCAAGCCTCTAGTTGGCTAGCCAGTTGATCAAGGATAGTCAGGGTCTTCTGACTATGTACAAGGTGTTGTTGCTTGATAACTGGATCACATCATTGGGAGAATCATGTAATGGACTAGACCCAAACTAATAGACGTAGCATGTTGATCATGTCATTTTGTTGCTACTGTTTTCTGTGTGTCAAGTATTTATTCCTATGACCATGAGATCATATAACTCACTGACACCGGAGGAATGCTTTCTGTGTATCAAACGTCGCAACGTAACTGGGTGACAATAAAGATGCTCTGCAGGTATCTCCGAAGGTGTTCGTTGAGTTAGTCTGGACCGAGACTCGGATTTGTCACTCCTTGTGACGAAGAGGTATCTCGGGGCCCACTCGGTAATACAACATCACACACAAGCCTTGCAAGCAATGTGACTTAGTTTAAGTTGCGGGATCTTGTATTACGGAACGAGTAAAGAGACTTGCCGGTAAACGAGATTGAAATAGGTATGCGGATACTGATGATCGAATCTCGGGCAAGTAACATACCGAAGGACAAAGGGAATGACATACGGGATTATATGAATCCTTGGCACAGAGGTTCAAACGATAAGATCTTCGTAGAATATGTAGGATCCAATATGGGCATCCAGGTCCCGCTATTGGATATTGACCGAGGAGTCCCTCGGGTCATGTCTACATAGTTCTCGAACCCGCAGGGTCTGCACACTTAAGGTTTGATGTTGTTTTATGCGTATTTGAGTTATATGGTTGCTTACCGAATGTTGTTCGGAGTCCCGGATGAGATCACGGACGTCACGAGGGTTTCCGGAATGGTCCATAGACGAATATTTATATATAGGCTGACCTTATTTGATTACCGGAAGGTTTCCGGAATTACCAGGAATGACGAATGGGTTCCGGATGTTCACTGGGGGGGCGGGGGGCAGCCCAGCCCGGGGAAGCCCATAGGCCTTAGGGGTGCCGCACTTGGCCATAGTGGGCTGGTGGGGAAGCCCAAGAAGGCCCCTGCGCAGGAGATAAGAAAATCAAAGACAAAAGAAAAAAAAGGGAAGTGGGAAGGAAGGGAAGGACTCCACCTTCCAATCCTAGTTGGACTAGGATTGGAGGAGGAATCCTCCTCCCCCCTTCGGCCGACCCCCTTGAGGCTCCTTGAGCCTCAAGGCAAGGCCCCTCCCCTCCCACCTATATATACGGAGGTTTTAGGGCTGATTTGAGACAAATTTTCCACGGCAGCCCGACCATATACCTCCACGGTTTTTCCTCTAGATCGCGTTTCTGCGGAGCTCGGGCGGAGCCCTGCTGAGATTAGATCACCACCAACCTCCGGAGCGCCGCCGCGCTGCCGGAGAACTCATCTACCACTCCATCTCTCTTGATGGACCAAGAAGGCCGAGATCATCGTCGAGTTGTACGTGTGCTGAACGTGAAGGTGACATCCGTTCGGCACTAGATCGTAGCGGATCGTGAGACGGATCGCGGGATGGTTCATGGGACGGTTCGCGGGGCGGATCGAGGGACGTGAGGACGTTGCACTACATCAACCGCATTTACTAACGATTCTGTTGTGCGATCTACAAGGGTACGTAGATCTAAAATTCCCCTCGTAGATGGACATCACCACGATAGGTCTTCGTGCGCGTAGGAAAATTTTTGTTTCCCATGCGATGTTCCCCAACATTGGCATCATGAGCCAGGTTCATGCGTAGATGTCATCTCGAGTACAACACAAAAGTTGTTGTGGGCGGTGATGTGCGATTTTCTGCCCTCCTTAGTCTTTTCTTGATTCCGCGGTATTGTTGGATCGAAGTGGCTCGGACCGACATTACTCGTACGCTTACGAGAGACTGGTTTCATCGCTACGAGCAACTCCGTTGCTCAAAGATGACTGGCGAGTGTCGGTTTCTCCAACTTTAGTTGAATCGGATTTGACCGAGGAGGTCCTTGGATGAGGTTAAATAGCAATTCATATATCTCCATTGTGGTGTTTGCGTAAGTAAGATGCGATCCTACTAGATACCCATGGTCACCACGTAAAACATGCAACAACAATTAGAGGACGTCTAACTTGTTTTTGCAGGGTATGCTTGTGATGTGATATGGCCAACGATGTGATGTGATATATTGGATGTATGAGATGATCATGTTGTAATAGTTAATATCGACTTGCACGTCGATGGTACAGCAACCGGCAGGAGCCATAGGGTTGTCTTTAAACTAACGTTTGTGCTTGCAGATGCGTTTACTATATTGCTAGGATGTAGCTTTAGTAGTAATAGCATGAGTAGCACGACAACCCCGATGGCGACACGTTGATGGAGATCATGGTGTGACGCCGGTGACAGAAGATCGTGCCGGTGCTTTGGTGATGGAGATCAAGAAGCACGTGATGATGACCATATCATGTCACTTATGAATTGCATGTGATATTAATCCTTTTATGCACCTAATTTTGCTTAGAACGACGTAGCATTATGAGGTGATCTCTCACTAAAATTTCAAGACGAAATTGTGTTCTCCCCGACTGTGCACCGTTGCTACAGTTTGTCATTTCGAGACACCACGTGATGATCGGGTGTGATAGACTCAACGTTCACATACAACGGGTGCAAAAGAGTTGCACATGTGGAACACTCGGGTTAAGCTTGACGAGCCTAGCATGTGCAGACATGGCCTCGGAACACATGAGACTGAAAGGTCAATCATGAATCATATAGTTGATATGATTAGCATAGGGATGCTTACCACTGAAACTATCCTCAACTCACGTGATGATCAGACTTGAGCTAGTGGAATTGGATCATGAACCACTCAAATGACTAGAGAGATGTACTTTTTGAGTGGGAGTTCAGCAAGTAATTTGATTAAGTTAAACTCTAATTATCTTGAACATAGTCTAAGTCCACTTTGAATATATTTGTGTTGTAGATCATGGCTCACGCGACAGTCATCCTGAATTTTAATACGTTCCTAGAGAAAGCTAAGTTGAAAGATGATGGAAGCAACTTTGTAGACTGGGCTCATAATCTTAAGTTACTCCTGCAAGCTGGGAATAAGGATTATGTCCTTAATGCTGCGCTAGGAGATGAACCACCCACTACGGCTGACCAAGATGTTAAGAACGCTTGGTTAACACGTAAGGAGGACTATTCAGTAGTTCAATGTGCAGTCTTGTATGGCTTAGAGCCGGGACTTCAACGTCGCTTTGAGCGTCATGGAGCATATGAGATGTTCCAGGAGTTTAACTTTATCTTTCAGAAGAACTCCCGGATCGAGAGGTATGAGACGTCCGATAAATTCTATGCTTGCAAGATGGAGGAGAATTCATCTGTCGGTGAACATGTGCTCAAAATGTCTGGGTACTCAAACCGCCTAGCTGAGCTGGGGATAGAACTCCCGCAAGAGGCTATCACTGACAGAATTCTTCAATCACTGCTGCCAAGCTATAAGGGCTTTGTGTTGAACTACAACGTGCAAGGGATGAACAAGTCACCCGGCGAGTTATTCGCGATGCTAAAAGTCGCAGAGTCAGAACTCCGTAAAGAGCATCAAGTGTTGATGGTGAATAAGACCACTAGTTTCAAGAGAAACGGAAAAGGAAAGAAGGGTAATTCAAAGAAGAGCGGCAAGCCTGTTGCCAATCCGACGAAGAAACCCAAAGCTGGATCTAAGCCTGAAACGGAGTGCTATTATTGCAAGGGTATGGGTCACTGGAAGCGCAACTGCCCCAAGTATCTGGCTGATAAGAAGGCGGCCAAAGAAAAATTAGGTATATTTGATATACAAGTTATTGATGTGTACTTAACCAGCTCTCGTAGTAGTGCCTGGGTATTTGATACCGGTTCTGTTGCTCACATTTGCAACTAAAAACAGGAACTGCGGAATAAGCGAAGGCTGGCAAAGGATGAAGTGACGATGCGCGTGGGAAATGGTTCCAAGGTTGATGCAATCGCCGTCGACACAGATTCACTTCAGTTACCATCAGGATTAGTTATGAACTTGAATAATTGTTATTTAGTGCCTGCGTTAAGCATGAACATTATATCTGGATCTTGTTTATTGCAAGACAGTTACTTGTTTAACTCAGAGAATAATGGTTGTTCTATTTCTATGAGTAATATCTTTTATGGTCATGCACCCAATGTGAGAGGATTGTTCATATTGAATCTTGATAGTGATAATACACATATACATAACATTGAGACCAAAAGAGTAAGAGTTAACAATGATAGCGCCATGTTTTTGTGGCACTGTCGCTTAGGTCATATTGGTGTAAAGCGCATGAAGAAACTCCATACCGATGGACTTTTGGAGTCACTTGACTTTGATTCACCTGACACATGCGAACCATGCCTCATAGGCAAGATGACTAAAACTCCGTTCTCCGGAACAATGGAGAGTGCAAGTGACTTGTTGGAAATCATACTTACCGATGTGTGTGGTCCGATGAGCGTGGAGGCACGCGGCAGATATCGTTATTTTCTCACCTTCACTGATGATTTGAGTAGATATGGTTTTGTCTACTTGATGAAGCACAAGTCTGAAACATTTGAAAAGTTCAAGCAATTTCAGAGTGAAGTTGAAAATCATCATAACAAGAAGATAAAGTTCCTACGGTCTGATCGTGGGGGTGAATATCTGAGTTTTGAGTTTGGTTCTCACTTAAGACAATGTGGAATTGCTTCATAGTTGACACCGCCTGGAACACCACAGCGTAATGGTGTGTCCGAACGTCGTAATCGTACTTTATTAGAGATGGTGCGATATATGATGTCTCTTACCGATTCGCCGTTATCGTTTTGGGGTTATGCATTAGAAACAGTTGTATTCACTTTAAATAGGGCACCATCAAAATCTGTTGAGACGACACCATACGAACTGTGGTATGGCAAAAGACCAAAGTTGTCGTTTCTTAAAGTTTGGGGATGTGATGCTTATGTCAAAAAGCTTCAGCCTGAAAAGCTGGAACCCAAAGCAAAAAGGTGCATCTTCATAGGTTACCCAAAAGAGACAGTTGGGTATACCTTCTATCTCAAATCCGAGGGCAAATTGTTTGTTGCTAAGAATGGAGCTTTTCTCGAGAAGGAGTTTCTATTGAGAGAATTGAGTGGGAGGAAGATAGAACTTGCTGAGGTTGTCGAACCTCTCATCGCTCTAGATGGTGGCGCAGGGCAAGGGGAAACCCCTGTCGTTGCGATGCCGGTTGAGGAGGAAGTTAATGATGATGATCATGAAACTCCAGATCAAGTTCCTGTCGTACCTCGCAGGTTGACGAGACCGCGTACTACTCCAGAGTGGTACGGAAATCCCGTCTTATCAATTATGTTGTTAGACAACAATAAGCCTGCGAATTATGAAGAAGCAATGGTGGGCCCGGATACCAACAAATGGCTGGAGGCCATGAAGTCTGAGATAGGGTCCATGTATGAAAACAAAGTGTGGACTTTGGAAGTACTACCTGAGGGCCACAAGGCTATTCAGAACAAATGGATCTTTAAGAAGACGACGGACGCTGACAGTAATGTGACTGTTTATAAAGCTCGACTTGTGGCAAAGGGTTTTTCACAAGTTCAAGGAGTTGACTACGATGAGACGTTCTCACCCGCAGCGATGCTTAAGTCCGTCAGAATCATGTTAGCAATAGCTGCATTTTTCGATTATGAAATCCGGCAGAAGGATGTCAAAACGGCGATCCTTAACGGTTTCCTTAAGGAAGAGTTGTATATGATGCAACCTGAAGGTTTTGTCGATCCTAAAAATGCTAACAAAGTGTGCAAGCTCCAGCGATCCATTTATGGACTGGTGCAAGCATCTCGTAGTTGGAATAAACGCTTTGATGAGGTGATCAAAGCATTTGGGTTTATACAAGTGGTTGGAGAATCTTGTATTTACAAGAAAGTGAGTGGGAGCTCTATGGCATTTCTAATATTGTATGTGGATGACATATTGCTGATTGGAAACAACGTGGAGTTTTTGGAGAGCATAAAGGATTACTTGAATAAAAGTTTCTCTATGAAGGACCTAGGAGAAGCTGCTTACATTCTAGGCATTAAGATCTATAGGGATAGATCGAAACGCCTGATCGGACTTTCACAAAGTACATACCTTGATAAAGTTTTGAAGAGGTTCAAAATGGAACAGTCCAAGAAGGGGTTCTTGCCAGTTTTACAAGGTACAAGATTGAGTAAGACTCAGTGTCCAGCAACTGATAAAGATAGAGAGCATATGAGCACCGTCCCCTATGCTTCAGCCATAGGTTCTATCATGTATGCAATGTTGTGCACTAGACCGGATGTTATCCTGGCCATAAGTACGGCAGGAAGGTTCCAGAGTAATCCAGGAGTGGATCACTGGACGGCGGTCAAGAATATCCTGAAGTACCTGAAAAGGACTAAGGAGATGTTTCTCGTGTATGGAGGTGACGAAGAGCTCGTCGTAACAGGTTACGTCGATGCAAGCTTTGACATAGATCCGAACGACTCTAAGTCACAGACCGGATACGTATTTATTCTTAATGGGGGTGTTGTAAGCTGGTGCATTTCCAAGCAAAGCGTCGTAGCTGATTCTACATGTGAAGCGGAGCACATGGCTGCCTTGGAGGCGGCTAAGGAGGGTGTCTGGATGCACCAGTTCATGACGGATCTTGGAGTGGTGCCAAACGCACTGAATCCAATAACCTTGTTTTGTGACAACACGGGTGCCATTGCCTTAGCAAAGGAACCACGGTTTCACAAGAAGACTAGACACATCAAATGATGCTTCAACCTCATCCGCGACTACGTCGAAGGAGAGGACGTAAATATATGCAAAGTGCACACGGATCTGAATGTAGCAGACCCGCTGACTAAACCTCTTCCACGGGCAAAGCATGATCAACACCAGAACTGTATGGGTTTTAGATTAATTACAATGTAATTTGCATGGTGATGTGAGGGCTAGATTATTGACTCTAGTGCAAGTGGGAGACTGTTGGAATTATGCCCTAGAGGCAATGATAAATAAGTTATTATTATAATTCCTGTATCAAGATAATCGTTTATTATCCATGCTACAATTGTATTGAATGAAGACTTAGATACATGTGTGGATACATAGACAAAACACTGTCCCTAGCAAGCCTCTAGTTGGCTAGCCAGTTGATCAAGGATAGTCAGGGTCTTCTGACTATGTACAAGGTGTTGTTGCTTGATAACTGGATCACATCATTGGGAGAATCATGTGATGGACTAGACCCAAACTAATAGACGTAGCATGTTGATCGTGTCATTTTGTTGCTACTGTTTTTCTGCGTGTCAAGTATTTATTCCTATGACCATGAGATCATATAACTCACTGACACCGGAGGAATGCTTTGTGTGTATCAAACGTCGCAACGTAACTGGGTGACTATAAAGATGCTCTACAGGTATCTCCGAATGTGTTCGTTGAGTTAGTATGGATCGAGACTCGGATTTGTCACTCCGTGTGACGGAGAGGTATCTCGGGACCCACTCAGTAATACAACATCACACACAAGCCTTGCAAGCAATGTGACATAGTGTAAGTTGCGGGATCTTGTATTACGGAACGAGTAAAGAGACTTGCCGGTAAACGAGATTGAAATAGGTATGCAGACACTGACGATCGAATCTCGGGCAAGTAACATACCGAAGGACAAAGGGAATGACATACGGGATTATATGAATCCTTGGCACTGAGGTTCAAACGATAAGATCTTCGTAGAATATGTAGGATCCAATATGGGCATCCAGGTCCCGCTATTGGATATTGACCAAGGAGTCCTTCGCGTCATGTCTACATAGTTCTCGAACCCGCAGGGTCTGCACACTTAAGGTTCGACATTGTTTTATGAGTATTTGAGTTATATGGTTGGTTACCGAATGTTGTTCGGAGTCCCGTATGAGATCACGGACGTCACGAGGGTTTCCGAAATGGTCTGGTGACGAAGATTGATATATAGGATGACCTCATTTGATTACCAGAAGGTTTTCGGAATTACCGGGAATGTATCGGGAATGACGAATGTGTTCCGGATGTTCACTGGGGGGGGGGCAGCCCACCCCGGGGAAGCCCATAGGCCTTAGGGGTGTCGCACCAGCCCTTAGTGGGCTGGTGGGCAAGCCCAAGAAGGCCCCCGCGCAGGAGATAAGAAAATCAAAGAGAAAAAAAAGGGGAAGTGGGAAGGAAGGGAAGAACTCCACCTTCCAATCCTAGTTGGACTAGGATTGGAGGAGGAATCCTCCTCCCCCCCCCCTTCGGCCGACCCCCTTGGGGCTCCTTGAGCCTCAAGGCAAGGCCCCTCCCCTCCCACCTATATATACGGAGGTTTTAGGGCTGATTTGAGACAACTTTTCCACGGCAGCCCGACCACATACCTCCACGGTTTTTCCTCTAGATCGCGTTTCTGCGGAGCTCGGGCGGAGCCCTGCTGAGATTAGATCACCACCAACCTCCGGAGCGTCGTCACGCTGCCGGAGAACTCATCTACCTCTCCGTCTCTCTTGCTGGATCAAGAAGGCCGAGATCATCGTCGAGCTGTACATGTGCTAAACGCGGAGGTGCCGTCCGTTCGGCATTAGATCGGAGTGGATTGTGGGACGGATCGCGGGACGGTTCGCGGGGCGGATCGAGGGACGTGAGGACGTTCCATTACATCAACCGCGTTTACTAACGCTTCTGCTGTGCGATCTACAATGGTACGTAGATCTGAAGTTCCCCTCGTAGATGGACATCACCATGATAGGTCTTCGTGCGCGTAGGAAATTTTTTGTTTCCCATGCGACGTTCCCCAACAGCTATAGCACCGCGAAGAGGGGTCACCAAGGCCAGGCGTGCCGATGACCGAGACTGGCGAGGCGGGGAGCGATGGTCGCGGCCATGATCCAAACGTGCCAATGGTCCGGCGACCACTTCTGGCCCCGTTGGTCGCGTCGGTCACACCGTTCCCCTCCACGGCCTTTCCCTTGAGCATCGCAGAGCGTAGGTTAGCTTCGCGCCGCTCAGCGTCAGGGGACGGACGCCACGCCCCATCCCCGCGCATGTCCTCTCGGTCGTCTGCACGGGGCTTGGGATGGGCGCCCCCATCGCCAAGTTCATGTGGCAGGTCCGTTGAGGCAGGCCGGGGGAAGAGCAGGGGGTTGGTAAGACCGCAGTGGAGGGATCAGAGGGCCGGAGGCACGAGTTAGAGCAGCGGTCGAAGGTGGATCAGATGCGGAGGAGTGCAAGACAGGCAAGAGGAGGTGCAGGGGAGAAGGCGGCGTGGGATGGGAGGGAATAGGTGCAGGGCCACTCGGAGGGGGCAATCCTATCCTCCCGACCGGAGGTGGGCCAGGACCAACCGTCGAACCGGCCGAAGAGCCCACCACATCCACCCGGATCAAGCCACCAGAGGGCCCACCCCCGACACATGCGGGCCATTGAGCAGGTGCCGGCCCAGGCCACCGTGCAAGAGAGCAGGGCGAGTGGGAAGGTTTCCCCTCGTACGGCCCCAACCTGGCCCTCGTCGACATCCACGCGCGACTGCGTCGGGGCAGGGAGGAAGGGGCGGAACCATCTCCCTCCACTGCCCCAATTCCCTATCGGATCCACCGAAAGAGCGCCCGAAGAGCGTTGCCATGGGAGCCGTCGTCAACCCGCCGTCTTCTCTCTGCCACGACGGTGCTGCACGACCACGGTTAGCCCTGCTCAACACCCCCACCTCCTGCTCAGGCCCCGCGCCCGGCACCAAGGGTCATGGGGAAGGTGAGGGTCGAGAGCGTGGCGGAGAGGGATCGCCAAGCAACATGTCGGCAAACGCCGCGGCGGCCGCCTCCTCCTCCAAGGCCAGGTCCGCCCAGGAGCCGGGGCCCCAGGAGGCCCAATGACGAGATCAGAGGAAGGGGGCGAGGAGAGATTCGGGGGCTGCGGACGGGGGTGCGGGGGAGCTCAGGGAGGCAACAACTCCAACGGGGAGGCCCGGCCGCCCGAATCGCCCATCACGTCGCCAGCTAGCCTCTCCATCGTCTACTGAATCATGCGCCAAGCAATATAAACATCAATGATGAGTTTCAACAACTATTAGAGACATTAATGAGGTGTATTGCAACAAACATGAATGCTAAGCAAATATCAAGAGGAACAAATCTTTTCAGGAAAATCTTTAGGATTTTCAGCAAATATACTACTCCGTTTGTTTATATCGTTGAAGGCCTTAAGTCCTTGAGAAAAAAAGGTGCTCTCTTCTCTTTTTTGGACGGAAATGATGGTCCAAGATGGATCTTCTTGCTCGAGAAAACAGAAAGATAAGAACAAGTAAGAACTAAAAAAGAACAGAATGAGAATGTGTATAATAAATCGTTTCTGCTCATTTGTTCTATATGTGTATGTTTGGTTCTATATTCCACTGTTAGATGACCCCACGGAACAGGAACCTGATCCGACATGAACAAAATATACCGTCATGATATACAAATACATTACACACATAAACAAAGAACGAACAACCTACATATAGACACACTTTTTTGCATGTTGACGCAGGTCAAGGCCCCACCCCAGCGTGCTACAAATCCCCATCCCCGCATGGGTGTGACTTTGAGGTGGTGTGTGTGTATGTTGGGGTTGGTGACTGAGGGTTCATGGATACGCATGGTGCCAAATTACGAACCGGACGGATCGCTCCAAATTAAGGAGCACAGAACACGGCATGCACATCATCGGCGCGCGTGTTCTCCTTTTTGTGCACACACACATGCTCCCAGTCGCATGGCAGACATATACTTGACACGTACAAGGGCACGCACGCACGCACGCCTTGTCAACATTGTTCTTTTCCTTGCCCATTCTCTCTTTAGCTTCACATACACACTCCTGCATCTGCATGCATGGCCGGCCCGTATGTATGGGCACACAGGGTCAAAGCATACATCCATGTCTTCAAAATGCCAAAAGAGTCGGGGCACTGCTGCAGGGTGTATAGTAATGTGTAGTCGACGTTTGCATTATAGTAGTATTATTTTCCCGCTCCTGCTTGAACAAAAGAAGCCATGCCAATGCACGCGCCGTTGCCCGGCCGGCAAAGCCTCTACACACAACAACAATATAGACACTGTGTACGTACGCATGCACCTACGTACGTGCAGGTGTCCCTGCATCTTCATATATGCAGAGCTTTTAAAAAAAAATGTTACTCCTACGAGACAGGCCGGCCGAAGGGATGGAGCCTATAGCTAGCTAGCTAGACAGCTTGCCATTTAATTCGATGGGACGTTGGATCACTGTAAAGATTCTCTTGGCATCGAAATAGTACTGTGTGTAGGTGTGTGTGTGCGCGCGCGCGTTGTTATTTGATCTGCAAGAGATGCAAACGAACAAGAAAGAATTACTCATACATAACTAAAACTGAACAGAAGATTTTTCTTTTGGCGTGAACAGAAGATAGTTGAATAACTGTTGATTTGTGCAGCGGTGCAAGCAACAGGAATTCCACATGCATGCATATACATGTTTTGTCTGAAATTCTCGGAATGTCTTGACAATCAGTACCCATCCATTGCACAATGTTTCGCACATAGTCTTTTTTTTTTTCGAACGTCGAATTTACAAATTATGACCAATTGATAATATCTACATCCAGAATACCAAATAACTGTGTTTTCCTTTTGCAGATAAAATACATATCATTAGATGCAACTGGAATCTTATTTTGTTATTATATTTCATATTGTATATACACGAATGCTTTTCTCTATAATCTTTATCAAAGTTTATAAAATTTGACTTCAAAAATATTATTACATTACGAAACGGAGGGAGCAGTAACAAATAAAATACATATCATTAGATGCAACTGGAATCTTATTTTGTTATTATATTTCATATTGTATATACACGAATGCTTTTCTCTATAATCTTTATCAAAGTTTATAAAATTTGACTTCAAAAATATTATTACATTACGAAACGGAGGGAGCAGTAACAAATAAAATCATGTACCAATTTATATGGAACCTTTTTCTACTTTGTCTGAAAAATATTTTTTGATAACCCTTCTCCCAAGATTAATTATATATCCAAAAGATAATTAGATTGTTGTGCAACCTGAAAACATATATTTCTTTCGCGGGAACTTTCTAAAAATAATTTACCATCCAAATTTAGAAATCTTCAACAAACAGTTCCGCTGCATAAGTTTAGATATAACTTTGCTAAGACTGGTGATGTTGAGTCTGATTGACCTATGAACAATAATTTTGACCTAGAAACAATAAGTCCGTTAATGAACCTAGCTAGCTGGTGGTGGATCCGACGCATGGAAATGGATGGATGGAGAAAGACAAAAGAAGAAGAAGAAGAGCTAGTATGATTTATACTATATCGTTGGGGACCGATTTTGTCATGTGACGCCAACTACTACTATCTGGAAAAACGACGTACGAAGAACTGTGCATATGAAATGAAGATGCTATAGGTTGTTGATGATGCATCACACAGCCAAGCTTAGCCCACCTCACGGTGTCATCGCCTTATTAGAGAGAGAGAGCGAGAGAGGGGAGGGAGGGGGGGGGGGGGGGGGGGTGATGGGAACAGTAGAAATCCAAGCCGGAACAGTTGGAGAGGGGAGAGAGGGGGAACCACGGTGGGAGACCACGCTTTTATTGTGTGAGCTCGAGATGTTTTTTTCCCCTTTCCCTGTTAACAGCGGCGCGGCGGAGCAGCACACAGTACCGGCGTGTACGTAGCAACAGCCCGCGCCATCGTGCACTGCAATCCATCCACGCCCATCCATGACCATGGCCATGGCCATGGGGTTATAGCTGTAGCTGCATGCATGCATGTGTATCTGCTGGCTAAAATTAACCTCGTCTGGACGCTGGCCACTGACTGCATGCATGCCGCGATCGGTCGATCGATCCACCTGGATTCTACTGCGTCTGCGTGCACATGCACGTACGTAATTCAGTGCAGTAACAAGCAAGCGGCCAGCGGGGATATGGACAAGGAACACACAATTAACTTTGTCGCACGTACCTAATTAATTATGATTAGAGCATCTAAGCACCCATGTCGACGTGACGCCTTCCATTACTTAAGGGCAGTCATAACCTCAGGTGCTCCTGCCATTGAAACTTTCTAGTAACATCTGGTATGATGAGCAACAAACACATAGAGTACGTACGTATTTAGCAAGGACATGCGAGTATTATTATATGTTTCAAAATCAAATAGGGAGAGGGGACATGTGTGAAGCAGAGATAAAAGGCTTCCATGTGCATGCGACACTGGTACAACCACTGTTCACTGACATAATTGTATTGAGTACTTGTACAGCATACGTACCTTGCCATCTACAGAATCATGTGGCGTTCAAATCTTTCTACAGAAATGAGATAGACGAGTTGCAACCACAAAATAAAAATATATTTGGGAATGTGCTTTAATACTATTATTCCATTCCATTTCAAATGATAAACAAAACAAGTTTTAAAATACCCACGTATCAGGCGGTACTGTTTCTACAGTTTAAATCTCTGTTTTGATGGAAATCTCAACTGTTTCAGTTTACTTTAAACAGTGCCGAGCAATAGAGAATCTCTGAATAACTCTGCTCTAGTACATCTCCTCTCATTCATTTTTTAAGACGAAGAAAACATCCATATCCATCATCACCTCAAGTTGCTCATATTTTTAATAAATTTCCAATCCAAAAATGCCACACCAAAGCATTCCAACTTATGGACGGATTTGCCCCCTAATCACACGCATGAATCAGTCCATAGATGTAGCATCTCTCTCTTTCATAATTAAGAGTAGATCATACGCAGCTTTAGCACAACATTTTTTTGAACCAATTCCGTAGAACAATAGTTCTATATATATATATATATATATATATATATATATATATATATATATATATATATATATATATATATAGTGGAGAACGGGTCTTTGGCCGGGATCCTTTAGTCCCGGTCTGTCTCTGGGTCGGGACTAAAGACCCGACCACGTCGCCCCAATTCTCAATGCCTCCCTCGAGGCTTTAGTCCCGGTCCGTAAGGAGCCTTTAGTCCCGGTTCGTGTCCCAAATCGGGACTAAAGGGCTACGCGGTGGGCAGCCCGCATGTGCGTCACCTTTAGTCCCGGTTTGTGTCTCAAAACCGGGACTAAAGTCCTCTGCCTATATATAGCACAGCCCCCCTCTCCCATCTTCCTTGCATTTTTCTTGGATGGAGGATTATGGGTGTGTGCTAGCTCTCCACTTTTTTTATGCACTAGAGGTGTTTGTTGAAATGTGTGTTAGAGCGATGCCGCTTTAGTTCACCGAACACAACTACGATATGAGATGCCTGAGCCACGCTTAAACCTCTTCCTCTTTATTTCTACTTATTCTAAAAGGTTAGCAACTATATTTCCTCGTTTAGACCGTGCGGTACTAATTTTTAGGATCGTGATTGTATTTGATATACTGTCGTATAACACAGATGAGCCATCCATGGATGTACGGTGATCGATGCACAACCGCTTACAGAGAAGGCGTGCATTCTTTTCGAGATGCAGCCGATGCGAACAAGCATGGTGGTGGCTATATGTTTTGTCCATGTGTTGAATGTCGGAATGAGAAGGATTACACTTCCTCAAGAGTCATTCAGAGCCACCTGCTTCGGTCCGGTTTTATGTCGGGCTATAATGTTTGGACCACGCACGGAGAAAGAGGGGTTATGATGGAAGACAACGATGAAGAAGAAGAGAACGATGATGACAACTACCGATCTATGTTCCCTGAGTATGCTGATACCGCAATGGAAGACAATGAAGAAGAAGATCAGGATGAAGAACGGGAAGCAAATGAGCCCGCTGATGATCTTGGCCGGGTCATTTCTGATGCACGGCGAGGTTGCGACACAGAAAAGGAGAGGTTGCAGTTCGAGCAGATGTTACAGGACCACAACAAATTGTTGTACCCAACTTGTGAAGATGGCCAGAAGAAGCTGGGTAGCACACTGGAATTGCTGAAGTGGAAGGCAGAGACCGGTGTGACTGACTCGTCATTCGAAAAGTTGTTGGTACTGATGAAGAAGATGCTTCCAAGAAAGAACGAATTGCCCGCCAGCACGTACGAAGCAAAGAAGCTTGTCGGCCCTCTAGGATTAGACGTGCAGAAGATACATGCATGCCCTAATGACTGCATCCTCTACCGCGGTGAGAAGTATGAGAATATGGATAAATGCCCGGTATGCACTGCATTGCGGTATAAGATCAGAAAAGATGACCCTGGTGATATTGAGGACGAGCCACCCAGGAAGAGGGTTCCTGCCAAGGTGATGTGGTATGCTCCTATAATACCATGGTTGAAACGTCTGTTCAGAAATAAAGATCATGCGAAGTTGTTGCGATGGCACATGGAAGATCGTATGAAAGACGATAAGTTGAGGCACACCGCTGATGGTCGGCAGTGGAGAAAAATCGAGAGAGAGTTCCCGAGATTTGCAGCTGACGCAAGGAACTTATGGTTAGGTTTGAGTACAGATGGAATGAATCCTTTTGGGGAGCAGAGTTGCAGTCACAGCACCTGGCCCGTTACTCTATGTATCCACAACCTTCCTCCTTGGTTGTGCATGAAGCGGAAGTTCATTATGATGCCAGTGCTTATCCAAGGTCCAAAGCAACCCAGCAACGATATTGATGTGTACCTAAGGCCATTAGTTGATGAACTTTTACAGTTGTGGGCCGAACCAGGTGTACGTGTGTGGGACGAGCACAAACAAGAGGAATTTGACCTTCGAGCGTTGCTTTTCGTAACCATCAATGATTGGCCTGCTCTTAGTAACATTTCAGGATAGTCAAACAAGGGATACAATGCATGCACGCACTGTTTGGATCAGACAGAAAGTATATATCTGGACAAATGTAGGAAGAATGTGTACCCGTACAATCGTCGTTTTCTTCCGCCCAAGCATCCCTTAAAGAAAAAAGGCAAGCATTTCAATGGCAAGGAAGAACCCCGGGGGAAGCCTGTCATCCGTACTGGTGTTGAAGTATTTGATATGGTCAAAGATTTAAAAGTAATCTTTGGAAAGGGTCCTGGCAGCCAACCTGTTCCTGACGGCCCTGATAAGCGCGTACCCATGTGGAAGAAGAAATCTATATTCTGGGAGCTACCCTACTGGGAAGTCCATGAGGTCCGCTCGGCAATCGACGTGATGCACCTGACGAAGAATCTCTGCGTGAATATTCTAGGCTTCCTGGGCTTGTATGGGAAGTCAAAAGATACACCGGAAGCACGGGAGGACCAGGAACGTCATAAAGGAAGAGATGGCATGCATCCAGGGCAGTTTCAAGGGCGTGGCAGCTACGCTCTTACTAAGGAAGAGAAGGAAATCTTCTTTGAAGTCCTTTTCAGTATCAAGGTCCCGACTGGCTTCTCATCGAATATAAAGGGAATCGTAAATATGAAAGACAAAAAATTCCAAAACCTAAAGTCTCATGACTGCCACGTGCTTATGACGCAATTGCTTCCAGTTGCATTGAGGGGAATTCTACCGGAAAATGTTCGCCTGGCAATTGTGAAGGTATGTGCATTCCTCAATGCAATTTCTCAGAAGGTAATCGATCGAGAAAGTCTATCAGGGTTACAGATTGATGTGGTCCAATGTCTGGTCAGCTTTGAGTTGTTGTTCCCACCATCCTTCTTCAATATAATGACACACCTCCTAGTTCACCTAGTCGAAGAGATTAGAATTCTCGGTCCTGTGTTTCTACACAATATGTTCCCCTCCGAGAGGTTCATGGGAGTCTTAAAGAAATATGTTCGTAACCGTGCTAGGCCAGAAGGAAGCATCTCCAAGGGCTATGGAACAGAGGAGGTCATTGAGTTTTGTGTGGACTTTCTTCCTGACCTTAAGCCGATTGGTGTTCCTGAATCTAGGTATGAGGGTAGGCTGACAGGAAAAGGCACACTAGGAAGGAAAGCAAAAGTATGTATGGACGGGCATTCTTTCTCTCAAGCACACTACACAGTTCTACACAATTCCACCGTGGTGGCTCCGTATATCGTGAGACACAAGAATATTCTACGCTCTGAAAACCCGGGGAAGGCTGACTCTTGGATTAAAGGGGAACACGAGAAGACTTTCGGCAGTTGGTTGCAGACACATCTCATGAATGACGACACCGTTGGAGATGAGCTGTACTGTTTGGCCAGGCCACCATCTTCGACTATATGTACTTTCCAAGGGTATGAGATAAACGGGAATACATTTTACACGGTTTCCCAAGATAAAAAGAGCACCAACCAAAATAGTGGTGTCCGCTTTGATGCAACAGACGAGAATGGGCACTGTTTGGAAACATATTACGGGTACATAGAGGAGATATGGGAACTTGACTATGGACCTACTTTTAAGATCCCTTTGTTTCGGTGCAAATGGGCGAAGCTGACAGGAGGCGTGGTAGTTATAGACCAAAAGTACGGCATGACAACAGTGGATCTCAACAATCTTGTGTACATGGACGAACAATCTTGCGTACAAAAACGAGAAAAAGAAATCAGCAAAAGAAGATATCGTCCGATGAGCCAAAACGCCACATAGTTCTTTCAGGAAAAAGAAACATCGTGGGAGTAGATGACAAGACAGACATGTCAGAAGATTATAATAAGTTTCATGAAATTCCGCCCTTCAAACTGAAAACTGACCCAAGCATCCTACTGAATGATGAAGATTCTCCATGGCTACGACCCAAAAGAAAACAGAAATAATAGATAGGAATATTGGTGCAATAATGTAATAATGTATTAAACCTTTTATGTAATGCATGTATGGAATGTACTAAATTTCAAATACTTTTCATTTTCATAGTTTTGTCAAATTCTCAAATACGCAAAAAGAATTTTAATAAACCTTTGTAAGAGATGAGTTCTCGTTCGAAACCCTGATACTTCGAGAGAGATTGTCCGTTTTGTACACGAAGTGCATCCAGTTTTTGTCGTAGCCCTCTCAATTTTTTTTAAAAATAAGTAAATGCACGAAATATACCAAATGAAGTCAGAAATTGTTGAAATTTTGTGATGTGCCTTTGAATGGTGCATTTTGAACACACAAAAAGTATGGAGTTCAAATAAGTTCAAAAAACCATATTATAAAATTAAATATTATCATTGGCGATTCATCTCTATTATGAAATTAAATATATCAAAAAACCATTGCAGACCATATGACCAAATTAATACAAGTTCATCATCACATTAAAGCCAAAGAACAGTAGTGATCAAATGTTATTATTGCAAAAAATAAATACATAAAGTTCTCTCATAAAACAACATACAACTATGTAAAACATTTAAATAAAACAAAAAATGCGATCAAAATCGCAACTAAGGTAACAATTGACCCAACAGCATAATGATACCAAGCCTCTTTATCAATGGCATATTTTCTAATATTCCTAATCTTCAAGCGCATTTCATCCATCTTCAAGCGCATTGCATCCATCGTCAACTGCATCGCATCGATCTTCATCTTGCGATCATCTATGACATCGGCGACATGCAAATCCAGTTCCACATTCTTATCCTCAATTATTTTTAATTTTTTCTTCAAGTATTTGTTTTCTTTTTCAACCAAATTTAACTTCTCGACAAGAATTTCTATGTGGGTTGGAATTTCCGGTTCACATACCTCGTAGATTAAAAAATATATATCACGTTGGTCGTCATAATTGCCATAAACACTAAATAAAACAAATAGTTATAAAAGATAATATATACCACATCCGAATCATAGACAGGACGAGGGCCGACGGAGGCGGATACCAAAACCATCGCACTATATAAAAACAAAAAATAATGAAAGTGAGTAATTTATACAAGTATGTATCTAAATCATACAAGTAAGATTTTTTTTCTTTTAAAAAGAAGATAAGAACAAGAGGCTCACCACGGTGGTGCTCGTGACGAGATCGTCGCGGGGTGATCGACAATGGTGAGGACGGGCACGGGACGACACCCTACGCATGTGCAGACTCTAAGAAGTTAATCTGAGCATTTCAAATGAGCTACACTAGCAGTGAGAAATGAAAGGATGAAGTAGCAAACCTTTTAAAACACTTGTGCAGTTGGTGCACGGCCAAACCTAGACAAATATTAAGGAAAATGGAGCTTGGAGGTCGAGCTTGGAGAGGAGAAAGCTTAAGTAGAGTGGCTCGGGCATTTCATCGAACACGTAATGTGCATGAACTATAGTGGCAAGAGCATGGCATGGTCACACTTCAACAACCAAAAAACAGGGGAGATGGTGGGCAGGGGCGAGGGTTTATATAGGCAACACTTTAGTCCCGGCTTTTGTCTAAAACCGGGACTAATAGCCTAACCTTTAGTCCCGGTTCTTGCCACAAACCGGGACTAAAGGCCCCTGCTTCCCGCCTTCTGGTCTTCCGAAAAAGGGCCTTTTGTCCCGGGTCGTGGCTCCACCCGGGACTAAAGGCCCCTGCTTCCCGCCTTCTGGTCTGCCGAAAAAGGGCCTTGAGTCCCGGGTCATGGCTCCACCCGGGACTAAAGGCCCCTGCTTCCCGCCTTCTGGTCTGCCAAAAAAGGCCTTTAGTCCTGGGTCGTGGCTCCACCCGGGACTATAGGGTGTCTTTAGTCCCGGTTCGAGCCCCGAACCGGGACCAAAGATCCTACTATATAAGCGGGAGTTGGAAATTTCCAACCCAAATCGCCATTTCGTTCTTCTTCCTCGGACTCTCCTGCCCGGTGCGGCACCGACGAACTCGACGCCGCCAGACTGCCCGCCGTCCTGCGCGCCGCCGCCTGCCGTCCTCCTCGCCGTCGCCGCCGTCCTCCTCGCCGCGCGCCGCCGCATTCCTCGCCGCGCGCCGCCGTCCTCCTCGCCGCGCGCCATCGACACCTCCGGCCGGTAAGCCCCCTTCTCCCCAACACTCCGGCCAGTAGAAGAAAAGAAGAAAAAGGAGAAGAAAAGAAGAAAAAGGAGAAGAAAGGAATAAAAAGGAGAAGAAAAGAAGAAAAAGGAGAAGAAAGGAAGAAAAAGGAGAAGAAAGGAAGAAAAAGGAGAAGAAAGGAAGAAAAAGGAAGGAGAAGAAAAGAAGAAAAAGGAGAAGAAAAGAAGAAAAAGGGAAGAAAGGAGGAAAAAGGAGAAGAAAGGAAGAAAAAGGAGAAGAAAGGAAGAAAAAGGGAAGAAAAGAAGAAAAATATTGTTTTTGTCATTTAATTCCTATTGTTATTAGGTTTGTGCTAGATTATTAGGGTTAGTAATATGTAGAATTAGGAAAAAGGAAAATAAGAAGAGGATGAGAAGAAAAGAAGAAGAAGGAGAATAAGAAGAGGAGGAGAGGAGAAGAAGAGGAAAAATAGAAGAAGAGGAGAAGTAGAAGAAGAGAAAAAAATTAGAAGAGGAGGAGAGGAGAAGTAGAAGAAGAGAAGAGGAGAAGTAGAAGTAGAAGAAGAAGTAGAAGAAGAGGAGAAATAGAAGAAGAGGAAAATTTAGTTTAGGGTTACAAGAAGAAGAAATATTTTTTTTGTCATTTAATTTTGCTATTGTATAGTGTATATGCTTAAGTGTTAATAGTGTTTCTTAGATTATTGCTTAATTTTGCTATTGTATATGCTTAAGTGTTAATAGTTTAATTTTGCTATTGTATATGCTTAAGTGTTAATAGTTTATTTTTAGCAAGAAAATTAATAGAACTAGTTTAATTTTGCTATTGTATATGCATAAGTGTCCGGGACTGGGCTTCGCCCGACTGGTATTTTAGAGTTTAGGTTCTAGCCAAGACCCGGGACTAAAGGTCCTCCTATATAAAACGACACTTCGAAGTTTCCAACCCCTCTTATATAGTTTGTTAGTTTATTAGTTAATCAAATGTCCATTTTTTGCAGAACTATGGATCCACATATCAGGAACCTCGAAGAGGAAGAACTTCTCGAAGATGTAATCAAAGACGACCCCGACGTTGAACCAGCTGAATCTCCGTCGTCATATCTAAACCCCTCCGGATATGGAATGGAGGTCGAGCGACACGAAGATGAAGCCGATGGGGCAAGAGATAGGTCCAATGACAGAGAAGGTGATAGCTCCACTGATGGAGAAGCCGGTGAAGAAATAATAAAGTCCGGCGAGGTATACATATGAAGTTCGACAATCACTTGTAATATGTAAAAAATATTGGAGATAGCTCTATATTGTATACATATACATTCATTTGACAAATGTTTCTCCCTCTTAGGCCTCCACATCGAGCAAAGCTACGAAACGAGGCCCGACTAGAAAGTTGGATGCACGGACGCATTACACCTTTGAGGTGATATTGCCTACGGGCGAACCCAAGCTTCCTAAGAATGCTGCTGACACATTCAAGAAGCAATGCGGAGTTCTCGTTAGGAATCACGTCCCGATCAGCGTTTGGGAGTGGAACAAGCGCAAAGGGGCAGCCGATAGTGACTATGTCGCCGAAAGGTACAAAGATAATCTTTGGAATGATCTCATGTCACATTTCAACCTGCCAGAATGTGAGAATGAAGACGCCGCAGACAAACTGAGGGCCAAAGTCAAGCAGTTGACTCTAAAGAAGATGGCCGTACTGTTCCATAGCTGGAAGAAGAAGCTATGGAAAAACTATCTGAAGACAAAGAAAGTGCCACTATTCGAGGGGTATCTAGCCAAGCACGTGAATCACTGGAAGGCATTTCAAGAGTACAAGGAGTTAGAAGATGCCCAGGCATTATCAGAAAAGAACAAGATAAATGCCGACAAGAAGAAATATCACCACAAGCTGGGGCCAGGGGGCTATGAGACTGCCATCCCAAAAAGGGATAAGAAAGAGCAAGATCTGCTAGATAAAGGCATCGTACCTGAACCACTCCGTGATGAGTGGGAATTGAGAGCAAGAAATTGGTTCCTTACGCATGGTGGTTCGTACGACGAAAAAACGGGGGACCTCATCTGTAGTGACGGTCTTAGGATACCTAGGGAGAATTGGAAAAGGATAGTGAAAGAAATTAAGGAGGGAAAAAGAAAGTTCACTGCAGATAGAGAGAACGATTTGCTCACACTGGTCCTCGGCAATGACGAACATGGAGGACGAACGCGAGGCTTCGGTCCTTCTTACCCGTGGTGGCTTGGGTTTGCGAGAGACCAAGACACTTACAGAAGCCGAGAGAGAGCAAAGAAGCGGCAGCATGATGAGGAGAATGACAAGTTCAACCAGTTGCTTGCCAGGATTAACGAGCAACTGAAGCAGATTGATGAGCTTAGAGGAGTAGCGCGCTAGGAAGATCCTGCACTTGATATTACCGGCGCCCCATCTAAGCGGAAAAGCAGCGCGGCTGAATCTGAGGCCCCGCCCGACGATGCACGAAGAATGATAGAGGGCGGTCCCGGCTACCCCGTGGATGGCATCAAGGAGTCAACATCATGTGAACTCCATCAGAAATTCAAGAACATATCCATGAAGGTGGCCGTCGGACAAGCTTTACCTTCTGGCCCTGATGCACGCTGGCATGGCCGTGAGATTCTAGCTGGCTTTGCTAAAGTCGGGGTGGATGAAATCCTGGCGGGGTTTCATGATATGGAGCTCGACATAGCTGGACCCGAAGATGAGAGGACACTCGGAGAAGTACTGGGTGGAGTCATCCTATGGAACAAGAACTACATCAAGCTTCCAGGCTCGGCCCCAAGGACAACACCGCCTCCGAGTCGTCGCAGGTCACGTACACTTCCATTACCTCCAAGCCCTCCACATGACGTCGGCCAGCACAACACGAGTCCATCTCGATCACCGCCGCCGGACTTGGATCGTCCGTCTCCGTCGCCGCCCGCTCCGGATACTAAGCGGGAGCGTGCCACCAAGAACGCTTCGCCGACGATTCCTAAGCGACGGAGCCCCCCAAAGCGCAAACGGTCGCCCCTCCCAAAGGTACCTCATGCTAATCTTCCTATCAGACCTTATGATCGTACCCCCGAGGAAAACGCCAGGATAGCAAAGGAACATCATGATGCGCAGATGAAAAAGAAGGAACCCGAGCCCCGCCCGGAATACACCGAGAAGCAAATAACATTTGCAAAATACTTCACGACCCTTCCATCAGAGTATGACTTACACCATAAGCCTGATGACTATACACGCACATTGCAGAAGGAAGTGAAAAAGTGCAGATCACCTCCAAGCCCTCCACATGACGTCGGCCAGCACAACACGAGTCCATCTCAATCACCACCGCCGGACTTGGGTCGTCCGTCTCCGCCGCCGCCCGCTCCGGATACTAAGCGGGAGCGTGACACCAAGAACGCTCCGCCGACGATTCCTAAGCGACGGAGCCCCCCAAAGCGCAAACGGTCGCCCCTCCCAAAGGTACGTCATGCTAATCTTCCTATCAGACCTTATGATCGTACCCCCAAGGAAAACGCCAGGATAGCAAAGGAACATCATGATGCGCAGATGAAAAAGAAGGAACCCGAGCCCCGCCCGGAATACACCGAGAAGCAAATAGCATTTGCAAAATACTTCACGACCCTTCCATCACAGTATGACTTACACCATCAGCCTGATGACTATACACGCACATTGCAGAAGGAAGTGAAAAAGAGCAGATCACGTGCAAGTGCAAGTGGGAGCAAATCAAGTTCAACTACAAGCAAGAAAAAAATAAGACGTTCCTCAGCTTGGACAACATGCCAAACAGTTGATCCCACCCCTCAAGGTGTTAACCAAGAATGTTCCCCCTCCGGTGCAGGGGCAAGCTTTTGAAATAGCAAAGAATTGGGCGGCTGAATGGGGTGTCTCGGTTGAAGATGTTCTGGCTTCCCAAGACGACAGGTTACCCAAGGCTGTGGTAGCCCCTAAGCCACAGTTTGTCATGGGAGAGCCTTTGGTCAGCAAAGATGATCTCCCAACAAATATGCGTTACTTGCATCAATGGTACTTAAGTGAATCAAAGAATGGGAGAACGATGATCGTGGTGAGTGTCCCACGGGAGTACTACGGCCGCCCCGAAGAAATCCATATCGACTTTGATGAACTCTTCCAGATGTACAATGGCGACGCCCTCGACAAATCGCTTATGAGTTGCTATTGTGTGTAAGTTTTTCAATTCGTTGTCTACATATAACTTGTTTAGTTATTTCAATTCATTGTCTATATATAACTTGTACTCTATTATGCAGAAAGAAGAATCTGGATTGTAAAAGTAAGAACATCCTAAATATTGGGTTTATTGACCCAGATAAAATACATATAGTGACGCTAACTGATAAACCCGAGGAGACGGAGGAAAACCTTCTAAGGTTTCTAACAGATCAAAATTTCTGTGACCACATACTGTTTCCATACAACTTCAGGTGAGGGTCTTTACTCTGTTGTGTCCATTCACTTATAAGTGTAATTGATAAGTTACTGACACATATATATACATGTGCAGCTTCCATTGGATTCTGTTGGACATTCAAATTGATAAGGGAAGAGTTGATGCCTTCGACCCATTATCGAGACCCTTGGAACAGTTCTAAAGCCTGCAGGACATGCTCCAAGGGTAATTTCAATCATTCTTGCGCTCTATCGGTCTCTTTCGATGATTTTATGATATATCAATTAATGAAAAACTTAGCAAATCATTATCCTTGCCGGGAAGGGTTTGGAAGCGGTTCAAGTGCGTGACTCCCGGTAACTTTCCTGAGAAGCTGAGCTTTAGAGAGGCTCAGGTAAGTAGTAGTATGATATACTTCTATTTTCAATACATTTATGATGCTAGATTATTATTTTGATTATATATATTCTATTCTCGTAAAGTGCGACCAGCAGCCACGGGGAACGCATCTATGCGGATACTATGTTTGCGAGACCATTCGCACGTTTACCTCTGAGCACAAGGATCATAGATTCGACGTAAGCAATGAACATTCACACCTCTATTTTTACCCGTCATTCTTTGTTATCATGATTGATATTCATATTCATCTCCTCTTATTATATAGTACACGGCCATGAGGACGAAGGTCCTACCAGAGCAACGCACGATTGTTGTTGCAGAGAGCTTGCGACCTTTCTGAGGATGGAAGCTATAGATGACAAAGGACAATTTAGTGTAGCTAGGGGGCCATTACTGATGTTCGTCCATGTAATCGAATAGACGGGCTCTAGTCCCGATAATTCAGATCTCCATATAATTGTATATATATGCTCGCTTGTAAGATAAGTTAATCTTATATATATATGCATAATTATTTCTATTTAAATTATATGAAAACTAATTCCCGAACACCAAACGAGGCATCACGTTAATCTCCCGAACACCTCAACCCTAAAACCCTAAAACCCAAAATTAATTTCATTAAAAAAAACCCCAAAAATAAAAACAAGATCTGAAACTCTTTAGTCCCGGTCCGTGTAACGAACCGGGACTAAAGGGCCTGCCCCTGGGGCGCTACGAGGCGCCCACATGGAGCACCTTTAGTCCCGGCTTGTAAGAGGGCCGTGACTAAAGGTTAGGCCTTTAGTCCCGCCCCTTTAGTCCCGGTTGGTGAACCGGGACTAAAGCCCCTTACGGGCCGGGGCTAAAGGCCCCGTCCCCACTAGTGTATATATATCACTAGTAAATATGAGGCTTCAAACCCGGTTTGTTTGGACCACTAGCCCCGGTTCAGGAACCGGGACTAGAAAAGTGGGACTAATGCTAGCTCCTGTTCGGTCCCGAACCGGGCTAGTTGTCCTCCACTTGGTGGGGCTGGGAGCGAGGGGGAGGGGTATTAGTCCCGGTTCATATTACGAACCGGGGTTATTGCTTCGTTGCCTTTTTTAGCACTTTTTAGGGTTTTAGAGCATCTCCAATAAAAGGTCTAAATGTAAAAATACCTAACTTTTGGACCGTCTGAGATAAAAAAACGCTTCTCCAGCACACGGTCCATATGTAAAAAAATTTGGACCGCAGCCTCCTCGTGATGTAAAACGCAACACCTCGCGGTGCAAATTTACATCACGAGGTGCATCTGGTCCAAACCAGCCGCCGCCCGCGAACGCCCAACCGCCACTTCATTTCCCTTCCCGCCCGCCCGCGTCTGCCCACCCGCTTCCCGCCCGGCCGCCGCTGCCCCCCGTCGTCCAGCGCCGCCATCGCCGAAGGCTTCTCCGTCGCCGCCGCAACCGGTGGGCTGACCCACGTGGCTGTTGCCGTTGCCGCCGCTGCCATTTTTCCCGCAACCGCTGCCATGCCACCGCCCCCCGTCCGCCGGCACGGATTAGCGCCGCCCCGGCCGGTTGCCACAGCGCCGGCGGCGAAGCAGACGAAGGGACGAGACGGCGGAAAACGGGCGGCCAACCGCAGCCGCAACCTGACCGACAGTTTTACGCGGCCGGTGAAGCTCTCCAAGGCGGCAACGGCGGCTCGAGGTGATGAATCGCAGCTGATGCGGTCAGCCACCACCGCCGTGGAGGACGATGTGGCCACGTCGACGGCCACCGCCTCCAACATGTTCGACGAAATATCGCAAAGGTATAAATTTTCCGGTTATGCTCTCGTTTGTTGTTGCAAATTGTATGTGTTTTTGATTTTTTGTGCGTCCAATTGTAGACTTGATGATGAAGCTTTCATGCACTCGACAAATGTGGCAAATGATGATTACATGTATGCGTCACAAGAATATGAAATCCAATATGATGATGACAATCTTGATGTGGACGATGAGGGCTTTGTTGTCAAGGGAAGAAGTGGAAATTATACCACCGCGGAGGATGTGTTGATATGCACCGCTTGGAAGAAAATATCTCAAGATAAAACTTTGGAAGTGACCAAACGGTGAACACTTATTGGCAACGCATCAAGGAGTACTTCGATGAGAGCAACACAAGTGGTCACTTCCGTTCGAGCGACTCTCTACACCAACGTTGGTCCACCATCAACGCCGAATGCCAAAAATGGTGTGGTTGCTTGCCAAACGTTACTCGCATGAACCCAAGTGGTTGCGGTGAAAGTGACTTGGTAAATATTTGATAACCCACAAGTATAGGTGATCGCAACAGTTTTCGAGGGTAGAGTATTCAACCCAAATTTATTGATTCGACACAAGGGGAGCCAAAGAATACCTTCGAGTATTAGCAGTTGAGTTGTCAATTCAACCACACCTGAAAGACTTAGTATATGTAGCAAAGTTTTAGTAGCAAAGTAGTATGATAGTAACGGTAGCGGCGGTAAGAGTAGCAGTAGTAATTTGTATAGCAAGTGTGACATCAGTAGCGGTAAAGTAACTTAGCAAGGACTACTATAGGAAAAGCTCGTAGGCATTGGATCTGTGATGGATAATTATGTCGGATGGCATTCATCATGTAACAGTTATAACATAGGGTGATATGTAACTAGCTCCAGTTCGTCAATGTAATCTAGTCATGTATTCCGTATTTAGTCATACGTGCTTATGGAAAAGAACTTGCATGACATCTTTTGTCCTACCCTCCCGTGGCAGCGGGGTCCTAATGTTAACTAAGGGATATTAAGGTCTCCTTTTAATAGAGAACCGGAACAAAGCATTAGCACATGTTGAATACATGGGATCCTCATACTATGGTCATCTCCGAGAGTGGTTCCGGCTATTGTCACTCCGGGGTTGTCGGGTCATAACACATAATAGGTGACTACAACTTGCAAGATAGGATCAAGAACACACATATATTGATGAAAACATAATAGGTTTAGATCTGGAATCATGGCACTCGGGCCCTAGTGACAAGCATTAAGCATAGCAAAGTAGTAGCAACATCAATCTTAGAACATAGTGGATATTAGGAATCAAACCCCATCAAAACTAACTCGATTACATGATAGATCTCATCCAACCCATCACCGTCCAACAAGCCTACGATAAGATTACTCACGAACGATGGAGAGCATCATGGAATTGGCGAGGGAGGATGGTTGATGATGACGACGGCGTCGATTTCCCCTCTCCAGAACCCAGAACGGACTCCAGATCTGCCCTCCCGAGGAAGAACAGGCGGTGGCGGCGGCTCTGTATCGTGAAACGTGATGAACTCTTCTCTCCCATTTTTTCTAGGCTAGAGAGGTTATATAGAGTTGGAGATGAAGTCGGAGGAGCCACGTGGGCCCCACGAGCCTGCTAGGCGCGCACTGGGGGGGGGGGCGCCTGCAGGGCTCATGGCCCACTGGCAGCGTATCTTTAGTTGATTCTTTCTCTGATATTTTTTATATATTCCATAAAAAATCCTCATAAGTTTCCACGTCATTCCGAGAACTTTTATTTCTACATAAAAACAACACCATGGCAGTTCTGCTGAAAACAGCGTTAGTCCGGGTTAGTTTCATTCAAATCATGCAAATTAGAGTCCAAAACAAGGGCAAAAGAGTTTGGAAAAGTAGATACGTTGGAGACGTATCAACTCCCCCAAGCTTAAATTCTTGCTTGTCCTCAAGCAATTCAGTTGATAAACTGAAAGAGACAAAAGAAAAACTTTTACGAACTTTGTTTGATCTTGTTGTTGTAATTATGTCTAACTCATATTCAGATTTTCGGCAAGATCATAAGCTAACCACATAAACAATGGCATCTAGGTATCATGGTATACTCATATCAATGGCGTAATTAACTAGTGAGCAATAATAATAAGTTTCAAACGTCAACACTTCAATCAAAATAATCATGATACAGTATGAATAAATGGTATCTCGCTATCCCTTTCTCAGACCGCAAAACATAAATGCAGAGCACCTTCAAAGACCAAAGGCCGACTGGAAATTGTAATTCATGGCAAAGAAGATCTAGTCATAGTCATACACAATATCAATTAATAGCAAAGCATATAAATGACGGAGGTGCTCTCTAACTGGTGCTTTTTAATAAGAAGAGGATGACTTAACAGAAACGTAAATATATAGGCCCTTCGTAGAGGGAAGCATTGATTTGCAGAGGTGCCAGAGCTCAAGCTTTTTAAAACAGAGTTAAATAATTTTGGGTGGCATGCTTTCATTGTCAACGCGATGACCAAGAGTTTTCACCATCTTCCATGCTACACATATTATAGGCAGTTCCCAAACAGAATAGTAAAGTTTTGACTCCCCCACCACCGATCAATCACACTCCACGACTAGCTGAATCGTCGGGTGTCGTCCATACCAACAACATTCCTGGGGGAGTTTTGTTTGCAATTATATTTTTGATATGATTTGAGCATGGAACTGGGCATTCCGACTACCGGCCCCTTTCTCGTGAGTGATAGTGAATAAACACGTATCAAGGATAACACGCCTAGCATGGAATATACTGACCGCCCCTTGTCACCACATGAGCGATTCGGGCATACAAGACAGTTTATTATTTGAAGATTTAGAGAGTGGCACATGCAAATTTACTTGGAATGGCAGGTAGATACCGCATATAGGTAGGTATGGTGGACACATACGGAACAACTTTGGGTTTATGGAAGTGGATGCACAAGCAGTATTCCCGCTGAGTACAAGTGAAGGCTAGCAAAAGACTGGGAAGTGACAAACTAGAGAGCGACAATATTCATCAATATGCATTGAAATTAACCAATGTTGAGTGCAGGCATGAGTAGGATATAAATCACCATAAACATGAATATCGTAGAGGCTATGTTGATTTTGTTTCAACTACATGCGTGAACATGTGCCAAGTCAAGCCACTTGAATCATTCAATGGAGGATACAATCCTATCATACTACATCATAATCATCTTGAAATTCATGTTGGCATTCAAGACAAACCATTATAAGCTCCTAGCTAATTAAGCATGGCATCAGAAACTATGATCTCTAAGTTGTCATTGCAAACATGTTTCTCTCATAACAATGCTGAATTAGGAACGATGAGCTAGTCATATTTACAAAAAAATAGGTCGAGTTCATACCAGCTTTTCCAGGCTCAGTCACTTCATCATATATCGTCATTATTGCCTTTCACTTGCACGACCGAATGATGTGAATAATAGTAAGAGTGTTCCTGCATTGGACTAAGCTGGAATCTGCAAGCAAATTTAGAGCAGAAGACAAAGTAATATGGCTCTTTGACGGATAAACAATAATGCATATGAGAACCACTAATCATTTTAATCATGGTCTTCTACCTCGACCCAAATAAAAAGAAAACTATTTACATGGGAAAGCTCCCAACAAGCAAAAGAAGAATGGGACATGTTTTTGGGTTTTCTTTTTAATTACCACTAAGCATGCTGGAAAGTAAACTTACAACTAATTTTTTTGTTTTTCTCATTTTTAAACAAACACACGAGAAGAATGCAAGAAAAAGAAATAAACTAGCATGGATGATACAATGGAAGAGTGTGAACACCGACTATCAAAGTGAATGTGTGAGCATGAATATAAAGTCGGTGAGAGACACGTACTGCCCCAAGATTAGGCTTTTGGCCTAAGTTGGTCTACTCCCAAGGAGGGAAGTAACCGTCTCTGGGGTACTCTGGAGTGTACTGAGGGTGCCACTGCTGGGTGAGCTCCTCTGGCTCCCACTGATATGCTGGCGTCTGGCACTCGACTGGTAGCTCGGGCACGGGTGCCTGTGGTGGCGCCATGCCCCAGTATGCGTGGATGTCCGAGGGCATAATAATGTACCTTCCTAGATGAAGGTTGAACAAAGAAGCAGCAGGCAAAGTAATAGTCTCACGAGTACCCTGGCTAAATACCAAGTTATAAATCATCCTCTTACCGTTATCAAGAAAATCATGGCGAACCATGCTATCATAATCTAAATATATCTCTGGAAGAAGCATCTCTTCTTCCTCGTACAGTCTAATAGGTATCTCAAAATGTTTAGCAAGACGGGTAGCATAGATACCTCCCTAAACAGCGCCCTTGGTACGGTTCGTGTTCAACCGTTGAGCCACTATAGCGCCCAAGCTATAAGTTCTATCATTATAAAGAGCTTCATGCAAAACCGCAAGATCTGGGGAGCTAAGAGCCCCAACTTTCCCACGGCCAATCAAACATTTTCCCACGAATAATGAGAAATACCGAAGCACGGGAAAAAGTACACTAGCAACTCTAGCGCCAGACACCCCTCTCTCCTCTCCTACAGCAATAGTATAAATGAAAGCCTCCAAGTCCCGTGGACGAGGTTCATGAATATCCCCAACATAAGGTAACTTGCAAACATTGTAGAAATCCTGAAGTGACATGCGCTGGGGGATATCATATAACTTGAACTCAACCATAGGAGGACTCTTCCTCGGATAAAAATTAAAGCTTTGCACGGAAGTATTAGTGAGGAGGAGGTTTTGTGGACACTTACCTTCGACAAATGCGGTAAGGCCTGCGTTCTCCACCAAGTAATAAAAATCCACATAAAGACCGGCGGCGTGTAAGAACACATCACTTGGCCACTCGCACGCTCGAAGTTCTGCAACTTAGGGGACCAGATACTTGGGTTTCTTCTTCTCATGTTCATCTTCTTTGGGGTCACGGCTCGAAGAGCCTCTTAGAAACCTCCTCATATTTTCCTTTTTCTTTCTCTAAAAATTTCTGAAATTTTTAGTGACTCAAAATAAAAGTGAACAAAGCTTAACAAAACTCATAGCAACTACTCCTACAAGTGCCTAGAGGCCATATCATGCATCAAAACTACTTGGGACCAACTAAAATTAACATGCAAAGCTCAAGAACAGGGTCACCAAGGCAGTAATAATATGAAATGAATAAAGCACTAGAATAAAAACTAATTGGACCAATGGAGGGGTCACATACCAAGGAACAATTCCCCAAGACAGTTTGGTGAATGGGGCTTTGCACAAGGAGATCAAAAATACAGCAAAATGAGCAAGAAGATGGGTTTGAGGTGTGGAATGATTTTTTTCTAGAGGTAGACGAAGGAGATGGGTGCTGGAATAAGTGGAGGGGGGCCACGTGGGACCCACGAGCCTGCCAGGCGTGCCTAGGGGGGGTGGGTGCGCCTCCAGGGCTCATGGCCCACTGGTGCATGCCCGTGACTAGTTATCTATCTCAGAAATTCTTAAATATTCCAGAAAAAATCATACTTGAATTTCAGGGCATTTGGAGAACTTTTATTTTCACGTCATTTTTTATTGAACGGATAATGCGGAAAATAGGAAAATAATGCTATATTTATTATTTTTCTACTAAATAACAGAAAGTAAAAGTTGGGAACAGAAGGTTGTGACTTCTAGATTCATCCATCTCATGGTCATCAAAAGAATTCTGTCAATGAGGTTGATCAAGTCTCCTTGACAAACTTTTTTTCGAATCACATAAACTCGAGACTTTTAGAATAATCACTAGGGTACCTCAACGGGGATGTGCATATCCCAAGTAAAAAGTATATCATATTTCATCTTGACAGTAGGTATAGGGAATTCAAAGCTTCCAATAATAATTGATGAAGATTTTTCAATAGTATTAATGCAATGAACTCGATATTGCTTCTTCTGAAAGTGCATCGTGTGCTCATTACCATTAACATGGAAAGTGACATTGCCTTTGTTGTAATCAATAACAGCCCCCGCGGTGTTTAAAAAGGGTATTCCAAGGATGACCGACATGGCATCATCCTCGGGAATATCAAGAATAACAAAGTCCGTTAAGATACTAACGTTCGCAACCACAACATGCACATCCTCGCAAATGCCGATAGGTAAAGCAGTTGATTTGTCGGCCATTTGCAAATAAATTTCAGTAGGTGTCAACTTATCCAAGTCAAGTCTACGATATAAAGAGAGAGGCATAACACTAACACCGGCTCCAAGATCACATAAAGCAGTTCTAACATAATTTCCTTTAATGGAGCAAGGTATAGTGGGCACTCCGGGATCATCTAGTTTCTTAGGAGTCCCACCCTTAAAAGTGTAATTAGCAAGCATGGTGTAAATCTCAACATCAGTTATCTTTGTTTTATTAGTCACAATATATTTCATGTACTTAGCATAAGGAGACATTTTAAGCATATCAGTCAAACACATTTGCAAAAAGATAGGTCTAATCATTTCAACAAAGCGCTCAAAATCCTCATCATCCTTTTTCTTGGATGGTTTGGGAGGAAAGGGCATGGGTTTCTGAACCCATGGTTCTCTTTCTTTACCATGCTCCCTATCAATAAAATCATTCTGATCATTTCTCTTGTTCTTAGGTTGTGGGTTATCAAGATCAACAGCAGGTTCAATCTCCACATCATTATCATTACTAGGTTGAGCATCAACATGAACACCATTATCAATATTATCACTAGGATCATGTTCATCACCAGATTTTGTTTCGGCATCAGAAATAGAAACATCATTTGGATTCTCACCTGTAACAGCAACAAGTTTACTAGCATGCAAGTTCCTATCATCTTTCTTTTTCTTCCTATTACCAGGATGACTAGGTGCATCACTATTAACTCCTTGAGAATCTTGTTCAATTCTCTTAGGATGGCCCTTAGGATACAAAGGTTCCTGAATCATTCTACCACCTCTAGTAACAACTCTAACAGAATTATCATTCAATTCATTAAGCAAGTCATTTTCAGCCTTAAGTACTTGTTCTACTTGAGTAGTGACCATAGAAGCATGTTTACGAATAAGCTTAAGATCATTAACATTTCTATCCACACAAGCACTTATATGATTAATCATACGAGCATTTTGTTTCAGTTGTGTGCTAACATAATCATTAAAACTTTGTTGTTTGGCAACAAAGTTATCAAATTCATCTAAGCATAAGCTAGCAGGTTTATCATAAGGAATATCACTCTCATTGAATCTACGTAGAGAATTTACCTCTAGTACCTGTGTCGGGTTATCAAGACCATGTATTTCTTCAATAGGTGGTAGATTCTTAACATCTTCAGATTTAATACCTTTCTCTTGCATAGATTTCTTGGCTTCTTGCATATCTTCAGGACTGAGGAATAGAATACCTCTTTTCTTCGGAGTTGGCTTCGGAGGTGGTTCGGGAATAGTCCAAGCATTATCATTGCTCAAGATATTATTCAATAGAATTTCAGCTTCTTCCACAGTTCGTTCCCTGAAAACAAAACCAGCACAACTATCTAGGTGGTCCCTAGAAGCATCGGTTAGTCTATTATAAAAGATATCAAGTATTTCATTTTTCTTAAGAGGGTGATCAGGCAAAGCATTAAGTAACTAGACAAGCCTCCACCAAGCTTGTGGGAGACTCTCTTCTTCAATTTGCACAAAGTTATATATATCCTCCAAGGCAGCTTGTTTCTTATGGGCAGGAAAATATTTCTCAGAGAAGTAGTATATCATATCCTGGGGACTACGCACACAACCAGGAGCAAGAGAAGTAAACCAAGTTTTAGCATCACCCTTTAGTGAGAAAGGAAACAACTTAAGGATATAGTAATATATAGTGAATTTTTTCCTCATTAGTGAATAGGGTGGCTATATCATTCAGTTTAGTAAGATGTGCTGCAACAGTTTCAGATTCATAACCATGAAAAGGATCAGATTCAACCAAAGTGATTAACTCAGGATCGACAGATAATTCATAATCCTTATCAGTAACAAAGATGGGTGAAGTAGCAAACTTAGGATCATATTTCATTCTAGCTTTCAGAGATTTTTCTTTCCACTTGCGTAATAAATTCTCAAGATCATAGCTATCCTTACAAGCAAGAAAGTCTTCCTCCATAACATAACCCTTAGGTATATTAGGAAATTCATATCTAGGAGAGCTAGGTATAACAGGTGTCACAGCAGGTTCAACTTCAATAATTTCATCAGTTTCAGAAGTATCATCAGAAGGTGAATCAAGTGCAGAGCTAGATGGCAGTTCCTTACCTGTCCTCGTAGTTGAGGGCAAGACTTTAGTTTTTGGATCTCTCAGATTCCTCATAGTGATCAAAAGATATAAATCCCAAGTGACTCAGAGAATAGAGCTATGCTCCCCGGCAACGGCGCCAGAAAAAGGTCTTGATAACCCACAAGTATAGGGGATCGCAACAGTTTTCAAGGGTAGAGTATTCAACCCAAATTTATTGATTCGACACAAGAGGAGCCAAAGAATACTCTCGAGTATTAGCAGTTCAGTTGTCAATTCAACCACACCCGAAAGACTTAGTATCTGCAGCAAAGTTTTAGTAGAAAAGTAGTACGATAGTAACGGTAGCGGCGGTAAGAGTAGCAGTAGTAATTTGTATAGCAAGTGTGACAGCAGTAGCGGTAAAGTAACTTAGCAAGGACTAGTATAGGAAAAGCTCGTAGGCATTGGATCGGTGATGGATAATTATGTCAGATGGCATTCATCATGTAACAGTTATAACATAGGGTGATATGTAAATAGCTCCAGTTTGTTAATGTAATGTAGTCATGTATTCCGTATTTAGTCATACGTGCTTATGGAAAAGAACTTGCATGACATGTTTTGTCCTACCCTCCCGTGGAAGCGGGGTCCTAATGGAAACTAAGGAATATGAATGTCTCCTTTTAATAGAGAACCGGAACAAAGCATTAGCACATGTTGAATACATGGGATCCTCATACTATGGTCATCTCCGAGAGTGGTTCCGGCTATTGTCACTCCGGGGTTGTCGGGTCATAACACATAATAGGTGACTACAACTTGCAAGATAGGATCAAGAACACACATATATTGATGAAAACATAATAGGTTTAGATCTGGAATCATGGCACTCGGGCCCTAGTGACAAGCATTAAGCATATTAAAGTAGTAGCAACATCAATCTTAGAACATAGTGGATATTAGGAATCAAACCCCATCAAAACTAACTCGATTACATGATAGATCTCATCCAACCCATCATCGTCCAACAAGCCTACGATAAGATTACTCACGAACGATGGAGAGCATCATGGAATTGGCGAGGGAGGATGGTTGATGATGACGACGGCGTCGATTTCCCCTCTCCAGAACCCAGAACGGACTCCAGATCTGCCCTCCCGAGGAAGAACAGGCGGTGGCGGCGGCTCTGTATCGTGAAACGTGATGAACTCTTCTCTCCCATTTTTTCTAGGCGAGAGAGGTTATATAGAGTTGGAGATGAAGTCGGAGGAGCCACGTTGGCCCCACGAGCCTGCTAGGCGCGCACTAGGGGGGCGCGCCTGCAGGGCTCGTGGCCCACTAGCAACGTATCTTTAGTTGATTCTTTCTCTGATATTTTTTGTATATTCCATAAAAATCCTCGTAAGTTTCCTAGTCATTCCGAGAACATTTATTTCTGCACTAAAACAACACCATGGCAGTTCTGCGGAAAACAGCGTCAGTCCGGGTTAGTTTCATTCAAATCATGCAAATTAGAGTCCAAAACAAGGGCAAAAGAGTTTGGAAAAGTAGACACGTTGGAGACGTATCAATATTCCCTCTTCGTGCGTGATTTGTCAAATATTTCCTCTTTGTTCCACATGTTGATGATGATGTTTTGCTTGTTTTATTGTAGAAAATAGTTGCACAAGGATTGTTTTGAGAGAGGAACATCAAAGGCGAGAAAAAGAAAAGAAAAGAAAAAGCTTTCACTTTTCATCATTGCTACAAAGAGCTCAAGGATGTGGAGAAGTGGAAAACTAGAGAGACTTTTTAATCGTCGAATAAAAAGAGTGTGGTTCTTGAGGATGAAGAAGATGTCATTGAGGAGACGAGCTCCACTCCTCACTTTGCAACAAAATCTTATAGGCTCGATGGAAACAAGAAAGTGAAGGGAACCAAGGCTGGATACAATGATCTCAAGGAAGGATTTGATGCCATTGTCATGGCGAGGAAAGAGTATGCCGAAGAGAAAAGAATCTTGAAGCTCAAGGAAATAGAGGAGAGGAGTGAGGCCGAGCGGCGAAGGGCAGCGGCCGAGGAGAAGAGGGCGGCGGCTGAGGAGAGGTTGGCCGTGGCCGTGGAGAGGTTGGCCGCGGCCGAGGAGAGGAACGTGGAACTAGAGGAGAAGAAGGCCGCGGCCGACGAGAGGAGAGGACACTCAAGTTTATGTTTATGGACACATCAACTCTTGATGCCAAGGCAAAGGCATATGTTGAACTTTGTCGGGATGAAATGCTCATGAAGAAGCAAATGCTCATGAGGCAAATGATGATGGGAGGAGGCATGGGAGGTGCCATGGGAGGAGGCATGGGAGGTGGTATGGGAGGAGGCATGGGAGCAGGCATGGGAGGTGCCATGGGTGGTTACATGAACATGATGGGAGGAGGCATGAATGGTGCATTTGGCGAAAACATGGGAGGTGGCTTCGGTGGAAACATGGAAGGTGACTTTAGCGGCATGGGAGGTGGCTTTGGCGGCATGGAAGGTGGCTTTGGCGGCAACATGATGGGTGGCGTGGGAGGTGGCTATGGCGGCAACATGAGTGGCGTTGGAGTTGGCTTCGTCGGCAACATGACCGATATGGGACGCAATGAAGATGCTTCAGTGGTGCTCACGGCAAGGAGAGTTCATCGCTTGTTGAGAACGTCGACAAAGAAGGTGGTGAAGATGATGATCGTACCACGGTTCACAAGGCCGATGGTGTTGATGACCCGCATTAATAATATTCATGTGCATTTCAATTTCTAGGGCGCAAAACTTTGATTGAGACGATGCTCTTTTGGTAGAGGGATTTGATACTATGATGGTAATGCACTTTTGATTGAAACTATGATGATGATGCACTTTATTTTCAAATTTTTGATGCTAGTTCAATGCAAAACCGCGGCGAACAGTGGCTGGCAGCAGGCGCACGGCCGTTTTCAGATTTTTACATCTTTGGTTTGGACCATCTATTGGAGTTGCTCTTTTGGACCATCAATTTGGACCATCTGTTGGAGTTGAGTGTTTTTCGGTGCTCCAAAATGCACTTTTTGGCGGTCCAAATTTTACATCTCCGGTTTTGGACCGCCAAAATTTGGACCATCTATTGGAGATGCTCTTAGGGTTTTGCACTAAATTGGATGGGGGCTATTTTGCTGTCCCTTTCTTGTTTGCTATTTTCCCATTTATTTGTTTTGGACACTTTTTAATTCTTGTTTTAAACTAAATTGGATGGTACATACACAACAATAAAGAAACAACTATGTTGCACATCATCGTCATGAATATATTACACCATCTCATCTATCGTGCTTTGTCGAACATATTACAAAATGTAGTCACGAGTTACATGCACATAGGCATCTCTTTTACACTTAAAATTTCACTGCATCCGGCAGGCAATAGTATTCTCCCTTCAGATATAGGCCCTCTACATCTAAGAATCCGGCAATGTCCTCTTGAATTGCTCGTACGCGTTCCTGTGGTAGAAGACCGTCCCGCAACCGTTCGATCTAATTTAAAGAAGGGGTCAATATATATCAATGAAACTGAACACAATTGATGGTAATAAAATAAAGTTGTGAGTATTGTTTGTCGTACTTCAATTTTTTATGTCCCGATTTTTGCCTGTCTCATGGGTCGTGTGCCGAATGAACTCACAAACATAGTATCCACATAAATTGTTCCCCTTTTCCTGCCACAAGCAGTTTACGAGAACAGAGTTTAATCAAAAACATAATCAAGCATGATAGTGGTATTGAAACTAGAATAAAGAGATGCGCGGATCTAGCTAGTAGTGCTTACATCCATTTGTCTAAATTTAAGCTCTGGCTTCCAAGCACCCTGACACTTGGCGGTGAACCGTTTCCAAGCCCTGCCAAGAAAAGGAAATGAATAAAGGAGTTCTATATTAATTACTTGCTATCAGGAAATGAACGAAAAGTTATCGATATAGTGCCATAATGATTGAAATTACCTATGGATGCATTCCTCCATGTTCGCCCAATCAGCGAGGGGTTTGCGTAGCGAGTCCATGACTTTTACTAGTCCATCATCAGGTACAATGACTAACAGAATAAAGTGGAAGTTGCGCACGCATAACGAGTCAATTATACACTTAACATCGAGTAGGCGGAAATAGAATGTGTGGACAAGACAGTAACACTCACTTGAAGTTGTAAGGAAATAGTATTTCCCTTTTGGTAGAGGAAAACCTTAACCCTTGTACCAAGTTCTTCTCTGTCTCGCGGGTATCCAGTGCGAGACTTTTGTCATGAATGAAATATGGGTCAATGAACCTAATGTCATAGATTCGTCCTCTTTTGCATTCTAGAATCTTCATTCTGCAAAATTATTATAGTGATGAGTAAGATTATATATGCTATGAACAAGCTGAGTAAGACTTAATGACATAAATTAATAATACTTACAAACAATAGGCACTGATGATAGATTTTTCGAGGGCGTCTTGTTTGTATAACTGAAATAATTCATCGAATTCAATCATTAGCACGCCTTCTACATGCCCGTAATGCTCATTTTTATATGCACGGTTGATCCAGTTTTGCTGTTCAGCAGATGCTCGCATGTACCAGTTATGCAATCTTCGCAATTTTGTTGGTATCTTGTTGACTAACTCATGTTTGACGAGAGGAGACCCGTGCCGGTACACGTATTTTACGTCAGCGAAATCATGTATATGGTTTAAGTACCGATCAATAGACATGCCATGAGCCTTGGACGCTTCTCCGTACAGTTCAACAAACTTCTGATCAATATCATCTGTTTCATCATACCTCTGCTCGACGGCAGCTCCGCTTGAGCACACCTCTGTATTGGAATACACTTTGAGCGGGGGCACGATTCGTTTTTCTGTTGTCCAATCTGGGCAACTGATTTCCCGCTGGACCTACTACTCTTCAACCGTTGCTTTTTTGCCTCAGCCGACTTGTGAATAAAGCGTTCATAGTCTGCTGGTAACGTTGGCGGGGGTTGTGCAAGGGTATTCAGCATTTTCACGCACGCGACGTGATCTTCTGGGGTGACCCGGAACTCTGGCTCTTTCGCCTTCTTCTTGTTAGCCATGTTAGCCTTCCACTATGGATATGGGCGTCTGCCCTCTTCTTGTTTTCCTCTTCACTATAGTCCCAAGGTCTCTTCTCCATATTCTGATGAGGTACTTTTGGCAGGGCGACGACTTGTGTTTGTGTGATCGGAACCCCTTTCCGCCGGCACTATTAGCAGTGGTCCGTTTCCGCTTTTGGCTCTAATCCTCAGTGGACGGAGACGACTGACGGGGCGGTGGAGACGGCTAATGCGGCGGTGGAGACGGCTGATGCGGCAGTGGAGACGACTGACGGGGCGGTGGGGATGGCTAATGTGGCGGTGGACGGCTGCGCTCGAGACTGGTGAGGCGGCGAAGACGACGGTTGCGTTGCAGACTGGTGAGGCGGCGAAGACGAAGGTTCGCTGGAGACTGGTGAGGTGGAGGCGAAGAAGGATTGCTGTTCTGATGAGTCGGTGGCCTTGGCGGTCAATTTGGAAGCAAGATGTGCTCCTTTGGCCATACAACGGTCTGTTTCTTGACTTCTCCAAGTTTAGTCAAATCCCTATATTCACCTGCAGGGTAGCCCAGCTTCAACTCCTCATAATCTTTCATCATTTCATCCACCGCGACGACAGCATACCCTTGTGGAACTGGAGAGCAATGCTAAGTTGGGTTATGTACAATTGGTACGGCCATGCCGACCGCCACCGTCAACCTTAAGTTAGCAACTTTCACCTATAGCTCACAAGGTGTGCTCTTTGTGATATCATCCACTCGGTAGCGACGAGGAGGATCCGTCGTCAGTGCATCATCATCACCATCATCCTGGAGCTGCGTGGAAGCGACACTGCTTTCCCGATTCGATGCAACTTCTATCATGAGCCACTGTGATTTGCTGCTACCTTGCTGGTTGTTAAGTCTGTCGATTTGATCCTACTGCAGCCGCTTTCCTGCTTCTTCTACATTATGCATCCAGTCTACAACAGCCGCTTTCTCAGCTGCCTCCTTTTCCTTTCTCCTCTGATGGCTTCTATCAGGACATTTCTTCCTTTCCTCGGAAAACGCAAGCATCCACGACGGGGAGCCTAGTAAGCCTCGTGCTCGTCCTTTGTGTTCATCATTCCCAAGGGTGCGTGAGAGCTCGTCGTTCTCTCTATCGGGAATGAAGCGTCCCTCTTCAACATCCTTTACTGCACTTCTAATGTTCTCGATGGGTAGTAGGGGATTATCTTTGTGTCTTTGGTTATATATCGCCTTCCCTTCTGCGTCCAACATGCCCCCATGCCCGTAAAACCAGTTTCTTGACCGTTCGATCCATGTTAAGGGCTGTGGAGTGATATTGTTAGCCATAAATGGTGCCTCAAGTGCGTCCCACTTAGCCATGTTACCGGCGTAGCCAGCAGGCCCCATAATATGGTGGTACTTCTTCATACGTGCATTCATCTTATTTGTTGCAGACTTTTTCAAGGCGTCCTCCGATTTCTTGTACGCCACAAATTCGTTCCAGTAGTCTTTTATCTTCTCACAACCGTTATCGAAATCTAGAGTCTTATCTTGCAAGATAAAATCCTGGTGCAATCTTTTCTTCCAGCCCCTGAATATATCGGCCATATTCTTAAGAGCCCACTCCTTGACTTTTTCTCTAGGGCCTCTTTCGCCTCTTCATTTCCTCCTCATTTGGCTCCTCCTCATCTGGATCCACCTCTGGCGCTGGCAGGGTGAAATGAAGCATGAGCTTTCTCCAAAGGTTTTTCTTTGGCTATTGTGCCGACATATGAGACTCCTTCCACCCTTGGATTAAGCCATTCTCGAGTGGTGATATGGATGTGGCCCCTAACAACAACTCTGCATGCCTTCACAAATTTCTTCTTTACATCTGTGGGAGCAATCGGTTGCCCGCCTTTTGAGACTCTTTCGATCATGTACCTCTCACCGTCATCCATCTTCTTGGTTGGGCATCGTTTCGTCCATACTGAAGTTTTGCTCGATCTGGAGGGCTAAAAGAAGAAAGAGCGTTAATATATGTATATAGACAGTAGAGGATTAATTTATTAATATATATATATATGCACATCGCCGAAGCCGTCGGCTTCTCCCTCGTCGGCTTCTCCCTCATCGGAGTCGTTGAGTCCTCCTCGCCCGAGGCGTGGGCGTCTACCTCACCAGAGCTTCTACCTCCTGTGTTGAGAGAATCATCTCCCTCGCCAGACTCGTTCAGAAACTGATTGGTGACATCTCCAACAATAATATCATCCCCGCGGATGAATCCATGCATCATGTCTTGCTGATATTCGTCTCTACTGTGTATTGGATCCATAGTATCTGCAAATCCATAGTATCTGTAAATTAACTAAAACATTAAATAACTAAAACATAAAACAACTAAATAAATAAAAACATAAAAAACTAAATTAACTAAATTAATATACATCGAATAATCCACTTAACTAATGCATCACCGAATAATCCACTTAATATTATCCAATATATAATCTCGAATACATCACTAATACATCTCTCGAATACAGTAATACATCTCTCGAATAATATCTAACTGATCAACCAACAAAAAGTTGTCGATGTACTGAGGCGCGGGCGGTGGACACCCAAAGAGCAGGAACCATCACCGGATCATAGCTCGGGTGAGATCCCTGAAGAACCTGCCATGTATTGGAGAACCTGGCGTCGAACGCCTCCATGTATCGACGGACATGCTCGTCCTCCTCCGTGACACGGCGACGTACCTCCTCCACGGGGGTTGGCACCCTCGGCACCGAAAGTGGCCCACGCGACCGCCACCAAAGAAGCTCCGGGGTCGACGACGTGAGCCCGATTCCTCACCAAGCTGCGCGCCCTGGAAGGTAGGTCCTCCCAGTGCCAGCCCGACGGAGCCCAGTCCCGCACATGCTGGCGCCTCCCAAGCAGGTGGTCGTTGCGGGCGAGGCATCGTATGTCGACACCAAGAACCAATTCTATAACTATTTAAATTCCTACTATTTAATATATATTTTTCTAAACTTTTACAACTATTTAATATTGATAAAATAGTTCTCAAATATTAATAGAGAAATACCAGTAGCAAACTTAACAAAAAAGAAAATTTACCAAGGGTGATAAAATTAAATGGCACCATTGGATTCCTTGGGTTTTTCTACCCCAAATCCATATATCACACTAACATACTTGCATGCATAAAATTGCAAGAAAACAGAAAAGAAAATCTACTCTAAAACCTAAATCAATTATATGCCAAATCAAAACCTAAACAAAATCTCCTTTTTTTGCACTAATAACCTATTTAACTTAAACTAACAATAACCTATTCAACACTAACTGTGACCTAAACTAACACTAACAGATCGAAAACTAAATTAACTAAACCACTAAAACAACTAAAACTTAAAACTTGGCGGCGCGGTGGCTCACTGCACGTGGCAGGGAACGGGCGGCGGCGGCGGGGCCGGGAACTGGGACGGGGCGCAGCGTCGGGACCGGGAACGGGCGGCGGTGGCGGGGCTCCTCGATCTCCACGGGCGGTGCCGCGTGCGGGCCATGGCTCCTCTCACGGGGCGCTCCTCGATGGGAACGAGCGGCGGCGGGGCTCCTCTCACAGGGCGGTGCGCACGGCGAGGCCGGTGGCGGAGGCGGAAACGGGGGTGCGATAAGGAGCGAAGGATGGCGGCATGGAGCGGACCAGCCTGACGGCGTGGTGTGTTCCTCCTCACGCGCGTGAATGGGGAGGAAGGGGAGGCGAAAATGGTTATAGACACGGCTATAGTCCCGGTTCGGGGGAAGAACCGGGGCTATTGCCTCATTAGTACCGGTTAGGGGGAAGACCCGGGGATAATGGCCTGCATTTTCGGGCCCCTTTTTGATCTGGCGCGCACCGTGGGCTATTAACCTCGGTTCTTGGCCGAACCGGGGCTAATGAGTCGTTTAAAAAAATGATCTTTCACGTCAAGTGTGTTATTCCTGCCTTTTTTTCTTATTTAATTAGGTGCATTACATATGAATTTCAAATGGTTTTTAAAGGTAATTTATTTTGAATTTCAAAAACCTTCCAACATGAAAAGTGTTTCAATTTGCATATCTAATCCATAACCATTTTCTGTTTTCCAAAATAATTATTCTAACTATACAAACTATTAACCATTTTGCTATTTTCAATTAAATATGCATTAAGAAATAATTATTGCATATTTTTGAATTAGAAAAACCTTTCAACATGAAAAGTGTTTCAATTTGAATAAATAATCCAAAACCATTTTCTGTTTTCGAAAATATTTGTTCTAACTATACAAACTATTAACCATTTTGCCATTTTTAAATAAACCCATGTCCAATCGTTATCTGGAGTGGGCTTATCTGGGAGGGCCTTACCTGGGGTACCTTATGTGGGGGGGCTTATCTGGCGGCCGCCAGGAAGGCGGCGAGCAGGAAGGCGGCGGCAAATGCGCGGAAGGACTAGTCGTAGTTGATTTAGTTCTCGCAGTTGTTTTAGTTCTGGTAGTTGTTTTAGTTCTCGTACTCATAGTTGTTTTAGTTCTTGTAGTTGGTACCTCTTTCACAAAAAACGCCGTTTTTCCACTAATAAAAGGAGAAGTGCATTTTATTTAGAACCAAGTGGTACCAAGTTTAATACATTAATACACATCACTTAAAGTTTAATACATTAGTACACATCACATAAATTTTAATACATTACATAGATTTACATTTTGATCCCTTGCCTATGATCGCTTTGGCCGTAATAATGGAGCATCTTCATTATTTAACGTGATGCTTGGGTCAATTCTCACCGTGAAGACCGGAATTTCATCAAACTTATTATAATCTGCTCACATGTCTGTCTTGTCCTCGATTCCCATGATGTTTCTTTTCCTTGAAAGAACTATGTGACGCTTTGGCTCATCGTCCGATGTATTCATTTGCTTTTTTTATTTCTTTTTTCGGTCTGGAGGACATGTCTTTCACGTAGAAAACCTGAGCCACATCATGTTTTAGGATGAATGGCTCGTCTCTGTGACCAAGATACTTGAGATCAATTGTTGTCATTCCGTACAACTGGTCTACCTTTACCCCTTCTCCATTCATGTTCACCCAACTACATCGAAACAAAGGGACCTTAAAAGTAGGTCCATAGTCAAGTTCCCATATCTCCTCTATGTAACCATAGTATGTGTCCTTTTTCCCATTGTCGTCTGTTGCATCATAGCGGACACCACTGTTTTGGTTGGTGCTCTTTTTATCTTGGGCGGTCATGTAAAGTGTATTCCCGTTTATCTCGTACCCTTGGAAATGTAATACAGTCGAAGAAGGTGATGCGGCCAACAAGTAGAGTTGATCTCCTACAGTGTTGTCATTCGTGAGACGTGCTCGCAACCAACTGCCGAAAGTATCCATGTGTTTTTCTTCTATCCAGGAGTCAGCCTTTCCCGGGAACTCAGAGCGTACAAAATTCTTGTGTTCCTCGATATACGAAGCCACGAAGGTGGAACTTTTTAGAACTGTGTAGTGTGCTTGAGTGAAAGAATGCACGTCCCTACATATCACTGCTTTCTTTCCTAGCGTGCCTTTTCCAGTCAGTCTCCCCTCATGTCGCGATTCAGAAACACCAGTCGGCTTAAGGTCAGGAAGAAAGTCTACACAGAACCCAATGACCTCCTCTGTTCCATAGCCCTTGGAGATGCTTCCTTCTGGCCTAGCACAGTTATGAACATATTTCTTTAAGACTCCCATGAAATACAGGACCAAGAATGGAAATCTCGTCGACTAGGTGAACCAGGAGATGCATCATAATATTGAAGAAGGACAGGGGGAACACCAACTCAAAACTGACAAGACATTGGACCACATCCCTCTGTAGCCTTTCCATACGTTCTTGATCGATTACCTTCTTAGATATTGCATTGAGGAATGCACAAAGCTTGAGAATGGGTAATCGAACATTTTCCAATAGAAGCCCCCTCAATGCAACCATAAGCAACTGCATCATAATCACGTGGCAATCATGAGACTTCAGGTTCTGGAATTTTTCTCTTCCATATTTATTATTCCCTTTATATTAGACGAGAAGCCAATGGGACCTTCATACTGCTCAGGCATTCAAAAAAGATTTCCTTCTTTGCTTTCGTAAGAGCATAGCTGCTTAAGTATTGACGCCCTTTATCAGTCTTCTTGTCATATGGGTCTTCCATACGTTGCTGCTCCTCCCGTGCTTGTGGTGTATATTTTGTCTTCCCATACACACCCAGGAAGCCTAGCAGGTTCACGCAAAGTTTCTTTGTCACGTGCATCACGTCGATTCAAGACCGGACCTCTAGGTATTCCCAATAGGGTAGCTCCCAAAATAAAGATTTCTTTTTCCACATGGGCACGTGTCTGGTAATGACGTCTTTCGGAACAGAATGAACGTCAGGACCCTTTCCAAAGATTACTATTTGATCCAAATCCTTGACCATAGCCAATACCTCATCACCAGTAGGGAGGTTAGGCTTCTTCTGGTGATCTGCCTCACCATTGAAATGCTTGCCTTTCTTTCTTACGGGATGATTGGTCGGAAGAAATAGACGACACCCCAGGTAGACAACCTTCTTAGATTTTTCCAAACATGTACCTTTAGTCTTATCTAAACAACACATGCATGCATTGTATCCCTTGTTTGATTGTCCTGAAATGTTACTAACAGCAGGCCAATCATTGATGGTTATGAACATCAATTCTCGTAGGTCAAATTCCCGCTGTTTGTGCTCATCCCACACACGTACACCTGGTTTGGCCCACAACTGCAAAAGTTCATCAACTAATAGCCTGAGGTACACATCAATGTCGTTGCCGGGTTGCCTCGGCCCTTGGCTGACTACTGACATCAAAATGAATTTCCGCTTCATGCACCAACCAAGGAGGAAGGTTGTAGATACATAGAGTCACGGGCCAGGTGTTGTGACTGCAGCTCTGCTCCCCAAAAGGATTCATGCCATCTGTACTTAGACCAAACCATAAGTTCCTCGCGTCACCTACAATGTCCGGGTACTTTCTCTTGGTTTTTCTCCACTGCGACCCATCAGTGAGGTGTCTCAACTTCCCGTGTTTCTTACGCTCTTCTTTATGCCATCGTAACAACCTGGCATGCTCATTGTTTCTGAACAAACGTTTCAACTATGGTATTATAGGATCATACCACATAACCATAGCAGGAACCTTCTTCCTGGGGGGCTCGTCATCGCCCTCAACATCACCAGGATCATCTTGTCTGATCTTGTACCAACATGCAGTGCGTACCGGGCATTTATCAATATTCTTATACTTCTCACCGCGGTACACGATACATTCATTAATGCATGCATGTATCTTCTGCACATCTAATCCAAGAGAGCAGATAGACTTCTTTTCTTCATATGTAGTCTCGGGCAATTCGTTATCCTTTGGAAGCTTCGGCTTCAATATTTTCAGTAACTTCTCAAATCCCTTGTCATATAAACCAGCTACTGCCTTCCATTTCAACAGTTCCAGTGTGGTACCGAGCTTTGTGCTGCCATCTTTGTAATTTGGGTACAACAATTTTTTTTGATCCCTTAGCATGGCCTCCAACTTCAGCTTCTCCTTGTCTGTATCGCATTCTCGCTTTGCATCAGAAATGACCCAACCAAGACCATCAGTGGGCTCATCTGATGTCGGTTCTTCTTCACATCCTTCTTCTTCATTGTCTTCCATTGCAGTATCACCGTATTCTTCAGTGAACATAGGACATTTGTCATCATCATCTTCTTCTTCATTTTCTTCCATCCTAACCCCTCTTTCTCCGTGCATGGTCCAACAATAATATCTGGGCATGAAACCTCTTCGAAGCACGTGGCCTTGAATGGTTTTCGAGCTAGAGTACTTCTTGACATTCCGACAGTCAACACATGGACAAGGCATAAAATTATCCACTTTGTTTGCCTCAGCCACCTCGATAAATTTATGCAGGCCTGCAATAAATCGTGAACCACGTCGTTCGCCGTACATCCATCGCTTCCGTGCATCGATCTGCATCATACATGACTAGTGAAATGACCATTGTATATGGACACATGCAATATTTGTGTATCATTTACATATGAAAAGGATAAGGTTGCTAACCTCTGTCCAGGATACCATTTTGTGTGAACTTATGTGTGACTCGGGCATTTCATAAAACACCTCTTGTGCGTAGCAAAGGAAAAAATTCTAGCACCCACCTCCCACACATCCAACCATAAAAAAATTAAGTGGGTGGGGAGGGTTTATTTATAGGCAAGGGAGGGGCACTAATCCCGGTTCGTAATGTACTCTCAAGTGCGTCGGTCACTGTACATCCATTGGCGGTTCATCTGTATTATGAAATTAAGTATATCAAAAAACTATTGCAGAACATCATGAATAGAGAAATCACCAAATTAATACAAGTTCATCATCACATTAAAACCAAAGTACAGTAGCCATCAAATGTTATTATCGCAAAAATATATACATAAAGTTCTCTCATAAAACAACATACAACTATGTAAAACATTTAGATGCAACAACAAATGCGCTCAAAATCACAACTAAGGTAACAATTGACCCAACAACATAATGATACCAAGCCTCTTTATCAATGGCATATTTTCTAATATTCCTAATCTTCATGCGCATTGCATCCATCTTCAACCGCATTGCATCCATCTCGATCTTGTGATCATCGACAACATACATGCAACTCGAGTTCCATATTCTTCTCCTCAATTATTTTCAATTTTTTCTTCAGGTAATTGTTTTATTTTTCAACTAAATTTAACCTGTCGACAATAGGGTCGGTTGCAATTTCCGGTTCACATACATCCTAGATAAAAACATCCATGTCACGTTTGTCGGCATAATTGTCGTCATAGACACTAAATGAAACAAATAGTTATAAAAGAAAATATACCACGTCCGAATCATAGGCCGGACGAGGGCCGACGTGGGCGGATACCAAAACCATCGCACTATATAATAACAAAAAATAATAAAAGTAAGTAACTTATACAAGTATCTATCTAAAACATACAAGTAAGATTTTTTTTCAAAAAGAAGATAAGAATAAGAGGCTCACCACGCTGGTGCTGGTGACGAGATCGGCGCTGGCGATCGACGACGGTGAGGACGGGCACAGGACGGCACCCTACAAATGTGCAGACTCTAAAAAGTTAATTTGACCTCAAATTTTGCATCTAAATCAAAAGAACTCCCACATACACTCCTACACTAAAACCCACAAACCACTCTACTTCTAGAGCATTTGAAATGGGCTAAACTAGCAGTAAGAGATGAAAGGATGAAGTAGCTAACCTTTTAGAACACTTGTGTAGTTGGTGCACCGCCAAACCTAGACAAATATTGAGGAAAATGGAGCTTGGAGGTCGAGCTTGGAGAAGAGAAAGCTTAATGTGGCTCAGGCATTTCATGAAGCACCTCGTGTCCATATGTAGGCAAAAACAGAGTAGCACACACCTCCACCCTTCCATGGCCAAAAAGAGGAAATGGGAGGGGGCGGTGGATATATATAGGCAAAACTTTGGTCCCGGTTTTTGTCTAAAACCGGGTATAATAGCCTACCATCTAGTCCCAGTTGCAGCCACGTGTCAGTCGCTGGATCTTTAGTCCCATTTTTTAGCCCGAACCGGGACTAATGCATCGAACCGAACCGGGGCTATTGCCCCACGAGGCCGTGACAGCTCGAACCGAGACCAATGCATCACATTGGTCTTGGTTTTACTTGGACCCGAAGCTAATGGGATTTGGGGCTCCGACCAAAAGCCTCATTTTCTACTAGTGTATATTAAAATAATAAAAGGTACAAAGCACCAAAGTACCAACTAAATAAAAAAACTTTATCCTGTGAAACCCAATGATAACATGGCTCAAGGTAGGTTCTCATCAATCTAGCTTGAAATGTTGTTCTTCAAATTTTCCTTTAATTGTCTGATTAGTTATAAATCAAACTTGAGCTAGAATTGCCAAGACCCAATGGAGGCCATGTGAGATTTGAAGATAATCCCATTCCTTTGCATCCAAATATTCCAACAGCCCATGATAATAATCTCATAGCAATGTTATGGGTTAGAGTTTGGGCAGCAAACAAAACATCATCGTATACCGAGATGCCTCTATTCTTATGCTCCAGAATTGAGTTCGAACATGTCATTGCAAAATTGCAGTCCCAGAATAGGTGCATTGCTGTTTCAGTTGTGCTAGAATGACCGAGAACATAGTTGTATGATGGCAAATAGAATGATTTCCTTTGGAGCGGGTTCCTTGCATTAACTCTGTCATGCAACACCAACCATAAGAAAATTTCATATCTTAGCACATTAGCACTTTTCCAGATCTTCTTGAAGATGGGAGGGGCTAATTCTCCAGTAGATAGGTCTTTGTACATCTTGATGGATGAGAAATAAGAGCCGCAAGGATATGTCTATTTATCAAAGTTGTGGGATAGGTTGGTTTGTTGAACAATGTCTTGCAAAACTTGATACTGCTGATGAGCCTGGAAAGATAAGGGGGTGTGGCTTTAGCTTATATTGAACGTATATTTGGTCTAAATATCCTTTTTACCCTAATTCTAAAGAAGTCGACTTAGTCATATGTGTTAGTTTCACACCTTGTAATGCATCTATTGTAGTTGCTTATGTTTTGTACTCCTCTTGTTGATAACTTTGGCTTCATTGTCTTGCGTCAATTTTCAAAATAATGACCATGTGCATCACATTGATGGAGAGACCGGGGCTTCAACCTCCTTTTCAAAAGAAAAAAAGGAAAAGATAATGTAGCAAAGGATCTATCCATATATAACCACTAATAGAAAATAGGGCTTTCGTCCTAGCCGTATCGGAGCAATAGTCCCGGTTGCGTTATGAACCGGGACTAATGTGAGCATTAGTCCTAGTTCAAGCAGCTAGGACGGCTGACAGAGCTCGGTAGGCATTAGTCCCGATTTGAATGAGACCTTTAATCCCGGTTGGAGACACCAACAGGGATTAAAGGGGTTTACCACCTTTAGTCCCGGTTGGTGTCTGCAACCAAGACTAAAGGTCCTCCCTTTAGTCCCGATTGGAGCCACCAACCGGGACTAAAGTCTCCTTTTTGAAGGCCCAAATTCTGTGCGGGAAGGGACCTTTAGTCCCGGTTGGTGGCTCCAATCGGGACTAAAGGTCTATTTTCTATGTTGTTTTTCTAAACATGACAATTTTTGTTTTTAGATTTGGAATAATTGTTAGTATATTTATAGTTTTTGAAAGAATATTTTTGCTTTAGGTCACAAAAAATATAAATTTTCTATTAGTGCTAGTAGTTTTCAAATTTAAATAACTTAAATTTGAATTCTTTGAAATTTGTGTGAATCACTACTTTGTGAATAACTTTACTTTGAGTGATTCTTTTTCCTACTTTTAATATTAGTGTGTTTTATCATTATATTAAATTTGGTAATTTTTAGGTTATTTTTAACGGGTGTTTAAATCAAAAATAGATTTTGTTTAGCTCTTTTAGTTTTATAGCTCAAGAAAATCATTAAATGCATGAAAATAGAAAATGAAGTGAGAAAAGGTTGAAAATTGATGATGTGTCTTTGAATGGTGCATATTGAACGCAAAAAAGTCTGGAGTTAAAATAAGTTTAAACAAATGAAATGCCTTGGTAACATAGGAATTTTCGTTCGAAATCCTTATACTTCCAAAGAGATTGTCGAGTTTGCCACACGAAGTGCATCCAGTTTTGGCCGTAACCCTCTCGACGTTTTGGCACATGCTATGTGGGTGAAATGATGATACCATGTCAAGTTTCAGCCTTTACAAAGATTCATTTGTAGTGATCTTCAATTTCACGGTCATTTAGCTCAATAAAATCATTAAATGCATGAAACATTGCAAATGAAGTCAGAAAGGGTTGATTGATGACATTGCTTTGAATGGTGCATATTGAATTCACAAAATGTGTGGGGTTAAAATAATTTTTAAAAAATGAAATATCTTTGTAAAACCTAAGTTTTCGTCCGAAACCGTGATACTTTAAAAGAGATTTCCAGTGTGTACATGAAGTGCATCCAGTTTTTGCCGTAACCTTGACAACTTTTTAGCACATGCTATGTGGATGAAATGATGATACCATGCCGAGTTTCAGCCTTTTCAGAGATCATTTGTAGAGCTTTTCAATTTCACGGTCATTTAGCTCAACAAATCATTAATTGCATGAAATATTGCAAATGAAGTTAGAAATGGTTAAAAATTGATGACGTGGCTTTGTATGCTGCACATTGAAACCGCAAAAAGTGTGGAGTTAAAATAAGTTTGAAAAAAATGAAATGTCTTTGTAAACCTAAGTTTTCGTCCGAAAACGTGATATTTCCAAATAGATTGTTCAGTTTGTATACGAAGTGCATCCAGTTTTTACCGTAACCTTTTCAACTTTTATGCACATGCTATATGGACGAAATGATGAAACCATGCCAAGTTTCAGCCTTTTTAGAGTTCATTTGTAGTGTTTTTCAATTTCACGGTCATTTAGCTCAAAAAAAGATTAATATATCAAAATGTTCACCACGAGAAACCAGGTCCTATGGCAACCATCGCAGGTTGTTTTGTAAATTTTTAGAATCCTCAATTTCCGAAAGGAAAAAAAGTTATCCTCAAATTTAAGTTTCTTTGAATTTTGGTTAGACTACTTATTCAACAAATATTAGTGTTACTAGATAATAATAATTTTTTAGAATAATAGTTTCGAACTCAAATGGTCAAACGTGTGACATCATTCTCAAGGGCTTAATTGGATTGATATGATACATATAACATAAATTAATTGAATAAGTAGTTTATTTTTTAAAATGTTTTTAATCCTTTTAGATTTTTGAAATTTGAAAAGAATAAAATTCAGATTTTAAAACTATTTTTTTTAAATAAATTATGTCATATTTGTATTCCTCACATTTTTCTCATAATAATGGATATATTATTTGTTGAATTTTGATTTATAGATTCAAAGATATTAATTATGCCATATTAAATGAATAAATGGAAAACAATGAATAAAATAATATTATTACTTGTTTTATTTTCATTAAAATTAAATATTATTATTTAATTATTTTATTTTGAACTTTCTATTTATTTTGAATTTTTGTTTTTTCATGTTTTTTGAGAATTATTTGAGTTTTTTTTTTAAATTTTGCCTTCTTAATTTTTTTTTGAGTTTTCAAATTAATTATTATTGTTTGTTAATCATTGTTGTTTATTTTAATAATTGTTTACAATTTTAAAAAAATAAATCATGTGACATCAAGATGTAAGGGTTAATAGGATTGATAGCTTACTACTGTTAAGAAAACAACAAGTGCAAACTTGAAAAGTAGTGGAGATGGAACTTGAAAGTAAAGCGTGCTTAGGCTGGAGCACTGATTAAGTTTTTTTTGAAAAAAATTCTTTAGTCCCGGTTCGTAACACAACCGATACTAACGGCCCGTTTTCCACTAGTGAACATGGTCTCCACCATACATTTTTCACCTGTTTATTTTGTACATGTACATTTCAATACAATGATTACATTTCAAAAGTAATTTTTGAGGAATCTAAAAAAATATTATGACGTTAACATTGTGATTTTTAATACTCTAATAATAGTCAAATCTACACAACTTTGAGTGCAAGCTTTTGAAGGACTTATGTATTTAAAAACGGCGGTAGTAATTCATGAATAAAAAAAGCATACAAACTATTTTCTTGTTTGAGTTTTAATTTAACATCAACAAATAATATATTTTTTAGCGTTTCACAAAGAATAACTAGTTCGTACTGAGAAAATGCACAAATATATGTTTTTTCTTCACAATGTTTAGTCCAAACATCTATATTAGATTGCTCGCATATGCTATAGTTTTGAAAAAAACATGTTTTTACCAAGTTAATGCATATGTCATAAAAATGAGTGAAGTTTGCCTTAAGCTTGCATACAAGCAGTGACCGTCTCTTATTTTGACCCCCTATTTCAAAAGGTGCATATTTAAGTATCTAAAATACAATTTTGTTTGTGAAGAAACCAATTGAAATCATTGGATAATTTTTTCATGGGCATGAAAAAAGTTTCTATGTGTTACTAGACTATTTCTAGAATCTTTTGGCTGATCCTATTTACAGTTCTCATGATCAAATGTTGGCTGATGTAGTCCTAAAAGACACATTTGTAATATTTAATAACAAAGTGTGGTTTGAACTCTATTGGCACACCTCACTAGTAGAAAACATGGCTTTCGTCGTAACCCCGATCGAGCATTAGTCCTAGTCGCTTTACAAACCGGGACTAATGCTAGCATTAGTCCCGGTTCGAACGACTAGGAGTGAACAGGAGGCACTGCCATCTTTAGTCCCGGTTGGTGTGGGACCTTTACTCCCGGGTGGTGACACCAACCGGGATTAAAAGGGTCGCCGCCTCAGCTGTCCTCGCCTCCTAAGCTGTCTTTGCCACGTCAGCTGACTCCGCCTCCTCAGCTATCTTCGCTGCGTCAGCTGACTCCACCGTGTCAGAGACTACACCTCCTCCTCCGCCTAAGCCCCATGCACGGAAGAGAACCACCGCTCCGGCGGCTAGTAGTACAACTGCGAAGAAACCAAAGCATCTACACGCGTCAAGAAGGCTCCTGCCAAGTTACCATACGAGCTAACTGAAGAGGAAAACAAAAAGGTCGTGCAGGGGCAAGTTAGAAGCCATTTTGCAGCGAAACCGCGTGAGGAACCGGAGAAAATAGATCCAAAAATAGGAAGCACGCTCTGCAAAACCTTACGCGACCAGCGTCGCCTCCGCCCCTAGCAAACTATGAACGCTCGATTGTTAAGTCACATAGAGCACACACACGGTGTGGAAGTAGTAGATCAAGTGGGAAAACAATTCCCCAGCTCGAAGAACAAAAAAATCAATCAGTCCCCCCTCTGCTTACCGGTGCCGATTATGATGCGGAGGCAGCGAGCCATTGTATTGGTTTCACTCTTGGTAGGCGAGGAGGAAGAGTTCATCACGGCTTAATATACATATGCATACATAAACGAATACGGGAATCCTCTCGTCAAACCTGAGAATGTCCCGCTTCTACCAACACGAATGCGAATTTGCATGAGTGGTACATGAAAGCCTGCACGTATAGGACCAATTATCTCATTGTGTGGGTTAAAGATGAGCATTATTTCAATGGAGACGAGCTGATTTACATTGAATTTGAGGAATTTTTTTAGTTATTCAATCAAGACGCCCTCAACAGAACTATCGTCGGTTGCTATTGTCTATAAGTATCATTTTTGTAGTTAAGTCCCTATCTCAGCATGTTCATTGCATGTATAATTATCCTCACTATATATGTTATGCAGAATGAAGATCCTCCAATGCAGAACAGGAGGAATCTATGACATTGGGTTCATTAACCCAAACACTGTTCATGAAGTGACGGTAAAAAAGAACGTCGCACATACACAGAAGATCTTGCTAAGAGCGTTAATTGAACAAGAAACCAAAAGGGAAATACTTTTTCCTTACAACTTCAAGTGAGTGTTATACTGTCTCGAACAGATTCTGTTTTCGCTAATTACTCGATGTTAAGTGTAACTGATGAGTTATGTGTGCGCAGGTTCCACCTTATTCTGCTAGTCATCTAGTTGGTCGCAGGAACTATCCTTGTCACGGACTTGAAATGCAAGGACTTGGAGACGTGGACGGACCTGCAACAAATGTTCCAAAGGTAATTTCAATCATTACCGCACTATATCAGCAACTTCCGTTCATTTTCCTGGTATCAAGTAATTAATAACTCATTTGTATATTCATTTTCTTTGCCGGACAGGGTTTGGAAACAATTCACCAAGAATACTTCGGGTGAATGGAGAAAGGAGCTGCGATTTCAAAAAGTCATTGTGAGTAGTACTAGCTAGGTTCATGCATCTCTTTGATTATAGTTTTAATACCATTATTATGCTTGACTATTATTTTAATTGAACTCTATTATCATGTAGTGCCGAAGGCAGTTAGACAGGAATAATTTATGTGGATACTACGTTTGCGAGTTCATTCACATGACGACCTGCGAGAGGGGCAGAAATTTTGCAGAACTTGACGTACGTAAACAATATTCACAACTTTATTTTATTACCATCAATTTTGTTGAGTTTCATATTGACCCTTTCTTTAAATTAGATCCACCGGAAGCGGGATGAACTCCTACCAGAGAATCACATATGAGCAATTCAAGAAGAATTGGCGTGATTCTTCGTTGATGAGGTCATATCACCAATCGGAGAATACCATCAGCAAGTTAGAGGGAATGTTGGTAATTACATATTAGAGATCGTGATATACACATATATATTGTATATATGCATGAATGTGTACTATAGGTAGTAGCATTGAATTTTAGTAGCTAGTGTCGAGGCAGAAAGGTCACTTCATATTCATGACGATATTGTGTAATTTTAGTAGCATTGAATTTTAGTAGCTAGCATCGAGGCAGAGAGGTGACCTACGCGCACACACTAGTAGAAAACAGGGTTTTGGTTCTAACAAAAAAAATAAACACAAAATAAAACCGCTAAACACCTCTGAAAGCCTACCCCTCCAAATCCCTCTGAAACCCAACAAAAAACACGTGGGGTTCTTTAGTCCCGGTTGGTGCAGTCACGTGGGACCCCCTTTAATCCCGGTTTGCAACACGATCGGGACTAAAAGGTGGGGCCTTTAGTCCCGAAGGCTTACACAAGTAGGAAAAGGGCCATTAGTCCCGGTTCCAGAGGGCCTTTAGTCCCGGTTCCTCAACTGGGACAAAACCATCAGGACTACCCAAACCTTTAGTCCCGGTTGGCTTACGAACCGGGCCCAAATGAGCTCCATGTGGCCGCTACAGGGCGCCCAGGCAGGAGGACCTTTAGTCCCGGTTGGTAACACCAACTAGGACCCAAAGGCAGCCACGTGTGAGTAGCTCCAGGCGCTGCGTTTTTTTTGAAGGGGGGGGGTGGGTTAGGGGTTTTGGAGGGTTTTATTAGGCGTTTCATATTGTGTTTCCCCCTTTTCTTTTTTGTGTCCATCATCTTTGTTTCCTTATGGTTGTTGGTGTTTTCGGTGGGTGTCAACTAGACGCTAGCTAGTGCATACATAAATCATTACACGACATCGTATATTACTCCTCATCATTACATACTAGTTAAAAAGCTCTTCATCATTCTAGGTAAAATAGCATAAAAAATATAAACTCCTCATCATAATGTTTGTTATCATAGTAGCAAATCACCAAGTTATCACAAGGTTGAAACACTAACTACTACTCTCTCCTAGGTAAAAAAGCAAAATAAAGGTGAACTCCAATATCTCTGTATTAAAGAACACAGATCGACCTATCTCCAACTTGTGGGATGCGCAAGGATTCCTCTCCAAATGGTATCATGGATGCTTGTATTGCGTTTCTCCATCCTTTGATTTTCATATTATCTTCACTTTGAGATATCGTGTATTTACCACGATAATTAATCGGGGTTGGCCATAAGCTAACCATTTCCAAATCACCGATGGTAAACATCCATTTAGGCATGGTCTCTGGCGGGAGTACCTGCTAGTAATAATAATATAGTTAGCAAACTAGTTTTTCTTAAGAATAATGTATAAAAAAGATGGATTAGTGACGCAATGGTATAAAAAATCTTACAAAGTTGTCTGAAGTGATGTTATGAGGGCTCAACTGGTGCACTAGTGGCACATATTCATGATAAATGTTGCGAGTCATATAATTTTTAGCATGATTGTCAACATCATGAATAAATGAGATAAGATGATTTTTCTCCAATCAAGTAAGGTTGGAGCCAAAACTGTAGTAGGTCCGATCTACTATCTTCCGTGTAGTTCTTGTAGCATAGAAATAAGCTAATAATTGATAATATAGAAATTTAATCGGGACAAGTACAAGATACTTTTCAGTAATCAATAAAAATTACCTAACAAATATGTCGACAAAACACACTTGTAGGTAGAACTGGAATCAAGTCATCCTCTGCATGCACCCAAATTTCTATACTATTATCACGGACATCATCATTACCAAGATCGAAGGTAATGTTCATGTCCTCATTCAACCCATATGCCTTAAAAAATGCTCTCCAATTAGAACAACCAAAATATGTGTGATATTCATCATTTTTTTCCTTGACAACAAAAGTGAAATGCTTTGTTCTTAGGTGAGGTATGTTAGGCTCTGTACTATCCTTCTCTTTAAAATGAAACTTTTCGAAGATAGCAAATCTTGCATGGCAGGGAACACACTAGTCGAATTGTACAAAAGAAAATTAAAGGTTAACTAAAGAAAAAAAAGCACACGCCATACTTGACTAACCAAAAATACATGTTGTATTTACATACCATAATAATCGGGAAGTCATCCATCAGCTTGATGGTGAAGGACGTATCGTTATCTAGGTGAGGATAACGATCGCATATACCCCTATCATCCCAGCACAAATGGTACACACGGATCCTATCGTCATCGGACCACGCCATTCCCTGTGTTCATAATTCTATATAAGATTGAAAATCACATACATTGGACAAAACAAAAACCTATCCTAAAGTCTACAATAACAAAAAAACATCATACAATGATGGACCTGCCGACACTTAGAAGTTTAATTTTTTTTCTAGCAACAAAGTCAAAAGCGATTGTCCTGTAATAGATCTGAAGAGGCAAAGCGATTCTATTTCGGTTACAACCAATAATCAACTTAATATATCTCGAATATTATCGAATATAATCTCGAATACATCTCTAGTATAATCTAGTTCACTCTCGGTTCCTAATCAAATGGATCACCCAAAGAGTTGTCGTTGTACTGAGGCGCGGGCGGTGGTCAACCACAGAGAAGGAACCATCACATGATCATAGCTAGGGTTAGATCCCTGAAGAACCTGCCAGGTATTGGAGAACCTGGCGTCCAACGCAACCAAGTAGCGTCCAACGCAACCAACGTACGTGCTCTTCCTCCTCCCGGACACGGTGAAGTACCTCCTCCTCGGGGGTCGGCTGCCTCCACACTGAAAGTGGCCCACGCGATCGCCACCAAAGAAGGTACGGGTCGACAACGGGAGCCTGGTTCCTCACCAAGCTGCGTGCCCCGAAAGGTAGCTCCTCCCAGTGCCAACCCGGCGGAGCCCGAACATGCTGGCGCCTCTCAAGCAGTTGGTCGCCACCGAGTCGACGACAAGGATGCGGGCCAGGCATCGTCGGCGTCGAGAACCGAGTTCTACAACTATTTGAATTCCTACTATTTAAAGAATAAACCGAAATTGATATATGTCACTGATAATTTGTTTCCAAATTCCAATCTAGGTAGCAGTAAGAATAGAGAAACAAATACGTACTAGGATGCTATGAGCATTAAAACTATAAATAAAGGACAAACAAAAATGCAGAGTAATTGTTGTGGGGGCATACATGTTCTTAGAGTTACACTAATCATATCTAACACACATCTTTAGGATTTCATACACTTGGATGACTTTTTAAATACCTCATATTGGAAAATATCCTCAAGTAATATCGAACACTATTAAAAAAGGCTTAAGACATGGGGCATGTGATTGGCCATTGTCCTTTGTTACACTTGCTCCTTCTTACTTGATTAACCTAGAAATAACTAGACATCTAACAAGTGAATTGTGTAACCACACAAGCATGTTTATATCGCTTAGTCAACATAAAAGATGAAACACTATGATATTTTAATGATTTCGACAAGTCTTCATGTACACAATATTTTGAACCACACAATGCTTAATTTTCTCTAAAATTCATGTATAAATACGGATGTGTATAGACACAATTTACACAATATTTTTATGATTTCGACAAGTCTTCCTATACACAGTCTTTTTAGAGGTTCACTTAGGGACTACATACGGATGTATATAGACACAATTTAGAGTATACATTCATCTCTAAAAGGAATTATATTTAGGAACGGAGGGAGTAAAATTGGATAACACTCATGCATAGAGGGAAGCGTGCTGGGAGCGATGGAGATGCAGGAGCTCAGCACGGGCGGCGAGCGATGGAGATGGAGGGGTTGGCCGACAATGAGGGGGGCGCACGGCGACGGCGACGTCGGGGCAGGGTGTGGGGACGGCGACGACGACGTCAGGGCAGCCACCGGTGACGGCGTCGGGGTAGGACGGGCCCAGCGAGGGGAGCGGCGACGGTGTTAGGGTAGGGCAGACACCGTCGACGGCGAGGTCTGGCAGCCTCGTGGCGTCGTGGGAGAGGAGGATATCAAATTCAAAGAAAGCAGTGGATTTAGAAAAACCGCAAAGTCCCGCTTATATGGCCCGCACCTTTAGTCCCGGTTGGTGGCTGCAACCGGGACTAAAGCTCCTTTTTAGCAGCTGAAAGGGCGGGAAGCAAAAGGCTTTAGTCCGAGTTGGTGGCTCCAACCGATACTAAAGGGGGGGGGAGGGGCTTTAGTCCTGGTTTTAGCCACCAACCGGGACTAAAGCTCCTTTTCAGTAGCCGAAAGGGAGGGAAGCAATGGGCTTTAGTCCTGGTTGGAGCCACCAACTGGAACTAAATGGCTATTCCCGGCGCTCGCAGAGGGTGGTGGGAGTTTAGTCCCACCACGCTAGTCGAGAGGAGCCGAGAGTGATTTATAAGCGCGGTTGCCCCAACCTTCTCAAGCTCCTCGCATAGGCAGGGCTACGGGCCTAAACCAACTCGGTGTGTTTGTGGGCCTAGTGGGCCTTCTCTGGGCCTACATCCTAGCCCAACAATCATGTAGGGTTTCTATTCGTATGCACGTCGTAATCGCCCATTAGGTGGCATTTTTTTTGCATTTCTTATGTTTTTAATTTTGTAAATTTTTGCATTTTGTTATCTTTAGTTATATAATTTTAGTTGCATAAATTTTATATAATTTTAGTTGCATAAATTTTATATAATTTTAGTTGCATAAGTTTTATTTTTATTGATTCTTTTTAGTTGATACTTATTAGAGTTTTTGAGAAAATACATTATGAAAATTTCTATTAAAGTTTGTAACCAAAAATACTTTATGAAAATTCTTTTTACTATTAAAGTTTTTAAGAAATAAATACTTTGATAATTTTAGTTAATACTATTTTGATTATTTTTAGTTGATTTTTTTTGCTATTGAAGAATATCATATTTAATTGATTATTTTTAGTTCTTTGTTTTTGCTATTAGAGTTTTATAAAAACTTTTTAGTTAGTTTTTTTTGCTATTAGAGTTTTGTAAAAGCTTTTTAATTCATTCCTTTTGCTATTAGTTCATTCTTTGAGCTAAGCTAAATTACCCTGAAATTGAAAAGCAATATAAATTAACATTGATAAGTTTAGCTAATAGTATTTTTGGTTCTTTTTAGTTAATTATTATTGACAAATCAATACTTTGATAAGTTTAGTTAATGTTATTTTGATTCTTCTAAGTTCATTCTTTTTTATATTAGTTTATTCTTTCATCTAAATGATCCTAAAATTGAAAAGCACTACAAATGAACTGTGAAAAGGTTGAAAGTTCGCATGGTATCATCATTTCACCCACACAGGATGCGTTAAAATGTTGAGAGGGTTACGACAAAAACGAGATGCACTTCGTGTACAAAATCGGCACTATCTTTCGAAGTATCATGGTTTCGCACGAAAACTCATGTGTTACAAAGGGATTTCATTTTTTTGAAGTTATTTCAACTCGAAACTTATTGTGCTTTCAACATGCACCATTCAAAGCCACGTTATCAATTTTTAACCCTTTTTTACTTCATTTGATATTTTCTTGCATTTACTCATTTTTTGAGCCAAATGACCCTGAATTGGATGATATCATCATTTCATCCACATAGCATGTGTTAAAAAGTTGAGATGGTTACAGCAAAAACTGGATGCACTCTTCATTATCATGTGTACAAAATGGACACTCTCTTTCGAATTATCATGGTTTCGCACGAAAACTCATGTATTACAAAGGAATTTCATTTTTGAACTTATTTCAACTCCAGACTTTTTATGCTTCCAACATGCACCATTCAAAGCCACATCATCGATTTTCAACCCTTTTTGACTTCATTTGGTATTTTTTTCTTGCATTTACTCATTGTTTTGAGCTAAATGACCCTGAAATTGAAAAACACTACAAATGAACTCTGAAAAGGTTGAAATTTTGCATGGTATCATCATTTCATCCACATAGGATGTGTTAAGATGTTGAGAGGGTTACGACAAAAACTGGATGCACCTCGTGTACAAAATCGATAGTCTCTTTCGAAGTTTCATGGTTTCGCACGAAAACTCATGTGTTACAGAGGGATTTCATTTTTTCAACTTATTTGAACTCCAGACTTTTTGTGCTTTCAACATGCACCATTCAAAGCAACATCATTAATTTTCAACCCTTTTTTACTTCATTTTGCTATTTTTCTTGCATTTACTCATTTTTAGCTAAATGACCCTAAAATTGAAAAACACTACAAATGAACTCTGAAAAGGCTCAAAGTTGGCATGGTATCATCATTTCATCCACATAGGATGTGTTAAATAGTTGAGAGGGTTAAGGCAAAAACTGGATGCACTTCGTGTACAAAATTGACAGTCTCTTTCGAATTATCATGGTTTCGCACGAAACATCATGTGTCACAAAGGAATTTCATTTTTTGAACTTATTTCAACTCCGGAGTTTTCGTGCTTTCAACATGCACCATTCAAAGCCACATCATCAATTTTTAACCCTTTTTGACTTCATCTGGTATATTTCTTGCATTTACTCATTTTTTAGCTAAATGACCTTGAAATTGAAAAGCACTACAAATGAACTCTGAAAAGGTTGAAAGTTGGCATGGTATCATCATTTCACCCACATAGCATGTGTTAAAAAGTTGAGAGGGTTACGGCAAAAACTGGATGCACTTCGTGTACAAAATCGACAATCTCTTTCGTAGTATCATGGTTTCGCACGAAAACCCATGTGTTATGTACAAAGGGATTTCATTTATTCAACATGCACCATTAAAATTTTATTATTTTTAGTTCATTCTTTTTAGTTAATATTTTAGTTGTGGAGAGAAAGTCTTCACTTTTTCTTTGTGTGTGTCCCTTGCTTATATATTGCGCTGTAACCACGGAAAATCTTCATCACATACATCACAATGCTTCAGAAAGGTTGCTCACATAATTTAAATATTCTCACACATAAATCGTACTTAAACAGGGACATAATAAAAATAATACTTCAGATATCCATTACAGAAAGTACTGCATAACATGAAGAGACTCCCAAGCACTACTCGTCGTCCGGATCAGAATACTCGTCTTCCTGATTAGAATACCCCAAGCAGTAGATACTAGCGGTACGAGGTGACGCTGCCCATAATTGAAGATTCTACTCTTGTGGTACAACTCGTATGAAACGTACCCATCTTTTGCTGCATACGCAATGTTGATAGGGTCAAGTGGGATCTTACCCCAAAGTTTGTGCCCTGACTTAGGGAATTTTGTCTTCATATCAACGTACTCGTCATCTATCAGGGCGGCTGCCATATGAGCCATTGAAGTCTTGTCATGCTCAAGCCTGAACCTGCCGTGAAGATCAATGTGTCATTCAGCTGGTATCTCAATACCCCAAGTGCGCCTCATCTTGATCTTGTCATTTTTTATATCAACGCTAGCAAAATTTATGTTGCGGCGAAGAAAGTCCATGAGTTTTGGACAATGGTTGTCACTACTTCAACAACAAAATGGAACAAATGTGTTAAATATATACTACTACAACACGTTTATTTTAGAACAAGTATAATATAATCGTAATTAGTATAATTTGGCACAAGTATAATAAGAATCATAACAATTATAATAAGAATCATATATAGTAAGTTTTCTCTTTCCTATATGCATTTCCTATCCTATGAATCAAAAGAAGCCCCTAATCTATAACATGTTGTGACGATGGTCAATATGCAACTACAAGGAAAATTCCTATGCAATTTTCCTAATCCTCCTATTCCTATGCAATTTTCTATTCCTGTGCAATTTTCCTATGAATCAAAGAAAAGCCCCATTCCTATGAATCATAGAAAAAGCCCCAATTTTGCTATGCATTATTCCTATGAATCAAGGAAACTATGACATGTTCTCGACATTCCCAATTCTCCTATTCAAATGCAATTTTCCTATCCTATGAATCAAAGAAAAGCCCCAGTTAAAACTATGACAAGTTTCATATTACCTTGCCCACTGAAAGACCATGACACGATGTTTGAAACAAAGTTGGACGACGGCAACATCACGACAATCGGCCGTGTACTCGAGATCGAGGCCCATGAACTTGTGTTTCTCCTCTCGAAGCAATGCCTCGAATATGGAAAGAAAAACGGGGACCTTGGTGCTGTCGTTCGTGTAGACGACATCGAGATTGGTCTTGCCATGTGCGAGCACCTTCCCGTAGCGAGTGATTGGATTCATGGTAGAGGATGGGGATGGAGGAGAGGGAGACAAACAGAGGAACCAGAGACGAATAGGCGAGAGGAACTCGCGGTTACTGTAGCGTTTGATATCGTGAGGAACAACTTCTAAGGCGCGGGAGTCGAACGGTTTGGACCTTCAGTCCCGGTTCGAGCCACCAGCTGGTACTAACAAGGCTCGCGCTAGGCGATCGGTTGCCACCACACCTTTAGTCCCGGTTCGTGGCTCACACCGGGACTAAAGGTCCCATCTGAACCGGGACTGATGCCCTGGCCTCACGAACCATGACTGATGCTCCCATTCCTCCCGGTTCGTAACAGAACCAGGATTAAAGCCCTTTTCTCGCCTGGACCATAGCCCTGTTTTCTACTAGTGTTAGTCCCGGCTGCACAACCGGGACTAAAGGCCCTCTGTAATCGGGACTAAACCCTCATTTTTCAATAGTGCCTATACCCAACGGATACATGCTTCTATATTTAAATTTGTTATAGATTCTTAATTTACTTTATAAATTATGATCACTATCTAGTGTTCCAAGAAACATATACCAACTGAACTCGTAGCTTCAAGTAATACTAGATATTTTTTATGTAGCAACAGGTGTTGTATTGCATACATGTCAACAAGTTCGACTACAATCAAAATTAAGGAGTATATTGTGACTTTTTAGTTGTTGGAAATTAAAGGCAAATGCTGATTCACCATTGCAATGTATATGTATGTTCTTATTTTCAAATCCATCCGCCCATATTGTAATTTTTGCATATGTCATAATAACCTTGACTGTACACTCTGAAAATTTGAAGTCAATTACTAAAGTGTATTAAAGCAACTTGAACTTGAACTTAAAATCTAAAATATCCAAGTTACTTGTCTCAAACTTGCTTGAAATCGCATTGCTAGTTATCTCCCTTTTGTTACCTAATGAAGAACACTTCCCATCCTCCCTATACCCAAAGGGTAAACAGAACAAATCATTAAAAAGTTCAACAAGCCTACAAGGAAAAATAAGAATAAATGATCTTAGCGAGTTCTCATGTTTGACGTACCACGCATGTATAATTGTCCTTTTTTTTGCGGGAAAATGTATAAATAGTCCATTGATTGTAGATCGATGTCAGACATACAACTGATCACTCACCTGCAGTCAAGAGCAAACAAAACCTAATGTTTTAATTAACCACGCTGTCTCCTTATGTTGGACAGAGACGACAAACTATTTACTTTTATTTTGAGTGAAACACATACTATTTACTACACAGGAGTATCAGCTATGCTATGCTATCAAAGATATTAGTCTGATGTAATCAACAAAATGCCTTACACTATCCAAAAGTGCAAGGAAAAAGGATCTAAACTATTTGCACTGTATACCGGTACTTGCTACTCTACCGCCATGGGTGCCACACGTTAAACTATGTAGACAATTTACGTTTACTTTCTTTTATTTATTGATGATGGAAGACAGTACGTATTAATTAGACTGTTGGGTGTATATTTACGTTCAACTATTTGTATTGTACCCGCAAAAACATTTTCATTCAAATTTTCGCAAAATTAAACTTATGCGTTACCATTGACAATAATTCCTAGCTACTCCGTAGATCGTTTTGGGGAAGTTTTCTTTATCAATTTCCTATCATTAAGAAAATTTCCTATTATTAAGAAAACCTGTGGACAGGAAAATTGTGTCACAGTAATAGGAGAAATCCCTGTGGCCATTCATTCGATTCCACGCTTAGATTCGCCTTGTCGAAGGCCATGCGCTATCCTGCCTATCGTCCAAAGCCCTACTACAGTCACCAAAAGCTGCATAAAGGGAACATGCATGTAAAACCACGGGCAACTGCTGAATCCCCATGCTGCGCATAGCGTTCAACACTGCATCATAGTATGCATCCAGGACCAATGAATCTCGCAACATGCATTGACAATTAAGATGAACATTGACTACTTTTTCTGAAACCTTGACCACTGGTTTGAACAAATTAGCAACAGTTGCTGGACTTGCCAATCATGCGAAAAGATCGAAGAAGAATCCACATCAAATACCATCAAGTTCTTGGCCATGCATGCATTGCACACTCGATCATATGTCGACCCTTTCAATTCCTAGCGATACAGCACCGTCGTATGGATGGATCCATGTCCAACGATGATGCAGCAGAATTAATCATCAGCATGGTTGGATGGATGGATCGAGAGCGAGATATGCATGTGTGGTAGGAGCGACGAGCTAGAACACTGAGACGGCCGGCCGGAGTTGTTGACGACCATCATGGGAAGCCATTGGGGAAGTACAAGGTGGAGGGGCTCGCGCGACCGTTGTTGTTCCCTTTGTTCCTCGCTTCGCCGGCCACCGGCGGCGCCGCCATCTCCTGGCCCTGGTACATGAGCGTGGAATTCATGGTCAGGCTCACCAGGCTGTCGTCAGCGTCGCCCCGACCGAAATTTCCACCGTCGCTTCCCCCAGCGCCGCCGCCATCGCCTCCCCCGCCGTCGTCGCGCGTAGTCACCATGACCGCCGACTGCACGAGTTCGAGGCACAGCCTCAGCTTGTTGGGCTCGATGTGGGTGAGCCCTGGCACGGCGCCCTTGAAGAGGAACTCCGAGGTGAGGCCCCGGAGTACGTCCAGCGGCGTGACGCCGTCGAGGGTCCTGGCGTTGGGGTCGGCGTGGTGGTCGAGGAGGACGGACACCATATCCGGGGACACCATCTCAGCGGCCAGATGCAGTGGGGTCTTCCCCGTAGGGCCGGCGCGGGAGTTGACGTCGGCGGCTCCGAGCTCCAGAAGTGCTTTGACGACGTCGCGGTTGCAGTGCTGCACGGCGTAATGCACCGCGAGCGCGTCATCGAGGTCCAGGCCTTCGCCCATGACCATGAGCTTGACGAGCTCGATGTCGGCCGCGTCGAGGGCACGACGCATGCGCCGGATCTTGTGGTCGCGGTCGGCGGCGGAAGACGGCCCGTTGTTGATTGGCAGGTAGTGGTGGGTGAGAAATGGCGAGCGCGGCGCGGAGGCGCCGCCTCCGGCGAGTGGCGACTTGGCTCGAATCTCCTCGATCTTGGCGACGACGTCTATGGGGAGGTGCTTAGCGAGGAGGTCGGCAGAGAGGCCCGAGCGTGCGACCAGGTGGGAACAGGTGGCCCAGAGCTCCTGCATCTCGAACTTGCGCGACGCCATGAGTACCTTCATCACGTCATCCACGGACGCCTCCTTCACCATGCTCTCCAATTGCTTCTGCATCGACAAGTTCTCCCAAATGGTTAACCAACAAATTAGCCAGTATGATATAGTATTAACCAGATCAAAACCAACAAATCATACATCTGCATGAAATGCACTGTTTAATTCCAATTACCGCACAGCAATGCATGTGTACTTGCTCAACAATACCATGACATGCGGTACACCAGCAATTTTGTTGGAAATGACGCTGTTGGGGTCTGGATCAGTGTCCAAGAAGAAACCCTAGCGCAACGCAATCGCAAGCAGTGGGTGGAGGTGGAGATGGATGTGATGTGAGGGAAGCGACAGACACAAACGAGGGCGTGAAAAGACCCTTCCTAGTAAAGATGAGTCAGAGGAGGAGCTCCATGACAAGTGATGCATGACAGTGGCTGCAGCAACAGCAGCAGCAGGAGCGAGGAAAAAGCAAAGGAGACTGTTAGAGACTAGAGACGACTCAGTCCTATCACTCGTTCAGTACACACTGCACCAAGAGGAAAAATTGATAGAAAAATGGCCAGGAGGACTGACGAGGGATGTGAGTGCACTGGAATCTGCAGCAGCAGCTGCAGATGCAGCTGCTGATGATGCAGTGAGTGAATCGATCGATCAGAAAGGTAAAGGGGGGCAACCTAGTAGGGATCTAGTCAGTATGAGCTCAGCGGGTAGCAGCACCGGCGCAGACGTCCATGGATTTGATTCTTCTGACCTGCTAGCTTGCATGCTGCCATGTTAATGTCACAAAGGGAGTCTCCAATCATGGCAGGCCTAACTACCATCATCCTTAATGGCGCCGACGACTGGAGATCGAGTTAGCATATGCTTGCAGATCCCAAGAAAAGGGGAATATATATGAGTGCACTGCAGCATGGATGGATGTATGGATGGGAAGACATGGAAATTGGAATGATAGTACTTGTTTGTGTTTGTTCCCCACCTGGACCAGCAAGGCGAGCTGCTCGACGCCAAAGGAGCGGGCGGCGGCGAGGGTGTCGAGGGCTAGGTCGACGGCAGCGCCGCAGCGGGTGTGCCAGCATCCCCTGGCGCCGCAGCCGGGTAGCGGCCCGCTCTTGGGCGCCGCGACCGACGCCTGGCCGCTGTAGAGGAACTGCAACACCAGCACCAGCACCTCGTAGCGGATCGAGCTGACGGGGATGACCAGCTCGGGCGTGGCGGGGGCACCCCCGCTGCCCCCACGTGAGCCGCCACCGCCACCGCTGCCGCCTCCCGCGGTTGGCCAGTTGAGAGGCGGTGGCGGAGGCTGGTGGCTCGGGTCGAGGCCGCAGAAGAGCTTCCTGAAGAAGAGGCTCCGCGCCGCGAGCACACAGCGGTGCGCGTGCACGAGGCGGCCCTCCACGCTGAAGGCCACGTCGCTGAACGCCTGGCCGTTGATGAGCAGATTGAGGTAGTCAAGCGACAGCGACTTGAGCGAGTCCTCCGAGCTCATGATCTCATGTAGCACTAGTACCCTCCTTGAGCTAATTCTCTAAAAAGATCCCAGCTTTTGCACGGGATTTGGAGGAGGGAAGGGGAAAGCAGCCGGAGTGAGGAGAGCTTGGGACCGTGGGGAGAGGGAGAAGAGAGGAGAGGAGGGGGAGGAAGACGGAAAGGTTAGGGAAGGGAAGGCATCGCGCGGCTAGCTAGCTATCAATCCCCTTTGCTCTACAGCGACACTGCAGCTTGGCTCTTTTGTGGCTCCCCTCTCCTCTCTCCTCTCTCCCTCCGTCGAGCTGAGAGCGACCAGTACTGTTGGCGCTACAGTGTCGTGGGTGGTGGTGTACAGTCCAGTGCACTGTGTTGTTTGCTGTGCGCGCATCGCTGATGGGTGGGGCAATCGCTGGGTGAGCCCACCTGCCAATCACAGCACAGGCTATAGCTCTAGTGCTGTGTGTATGTGTATGTGTACATGTATCGTATGTGTGTAGTGGTACTACCGGTACCGGATGACTATGGCGCACGTTAGGTTTTCGTGTGTGGTAAAAGTGGGAGGGGTGAAAAAAGTGGAGTTTTTGATTGGTTGATTCGATAGATCTCAATCAACTCAAACATTGAGGTGGGCTTGGGCTTCACATACGTGGGCCAGTTCCAGGGCCAGTCCTGGAGAAGATATTAAACTATGGAACCCTTTTTCACATGTATTTAGTCTCTTTGACAAACTCAAAATTTTTTAGGGGAAAAGGTGGTCATATGACTAGTCATCAGATGCGTCACTTGTTGAAAAGGTTTATACAAAGAAGAGCATTTCTATGCAAATCTAGGATGTTTTGAAACTCAACTTATTTTTTCACGTGCCATTTTGCAATATGCAGCTCTAAAATGTATATCACCGGTTCAAGAATTCACAGGTCTGTTGTCGAATGGGTGTGCTCAATCTATCACAAATTTGAATTGACCTGCTACAAAAATCATGTGCATGTCTTTGTTTTCCTTTTGGAAACATTGAAATATTTACAACAAAAAGGCAAAGACCAAAAAAATATGGATAATTCTCTTTTTTAGAATTATTTTTTTAGCATAATACACCAGGGATGGCCCCTACCGTGTCTCATTTTCTATTAAAATTGGGTATGTATTGGGTGGACAGTTACATGACAGGGATTACAAAGGCAACTACAAAGAGTATAGCCATTCATTTATGCCATCCTTGAGACTAGGCTTGGCTCACACCATCACCATTTGGAAGGCTTCTTTGAAGGCTAATACACACCGGTTCATGCTTACTTGCTTATTATGAAAAATAATACAAAAATCTATGGTTCCATAAGATCCAGCATCGAGTGATGGGAGCTTCCCTAAAGCATGATATATTCATTACGTTTTCCCACTAATCAGAGTTGGATATCAAAGTCAGTATTCCATTCAATACCAAGGGTCAACCAAAAGTTTTGGTCTGAATCACATCTAAAGAAGAGATGCATATAAACTTCTATGCAATGTTCCTCACATACTCCAAAAATCATGTGCATGTCTTTGTGTTTCTTTTTGGAGCCCCGTCAGCACACAATTATAGTCATCAGTGTGGAAATTATTTCCCATTGGTAGGTCTTTAGTGCCCAATCTGTCTTGTATAAGGATCTAGAAAAGGAATATTTTTCTTAGATAGGACATGGGATTTCCAAATACATTGGAAAGGGCCAGGTGCTTTATTAGGATAGCAACTCAAATTTTACAGACTTTTCCTATTGGAGAATCTGATTCCTTAAGCCTGATTTTCCAAGCATCCAAATCACCATTTTTTAATATTTCATTTAATAGTATGGACGAGTTCATGGCATTGTTGTAATGGAGTGGTGGATAAATGTAGATAAAACATGCCATATATGTTCTCGTGAATGATTTCATGAGCTTTCCTGACACATATGTCTTTATCCTTGGCAAATGAGTACAATTTTGGAAATTTATGCTGTCATTCTACATCTTGCCATTGGTCGGGCCAGAAATATGCAGTATCACAACATTTGATATTGCATATGGTCATGCCTTAAAATTGGGGATGAGCTTACAACAATCATTCGACCAAAAAAACCTGATTTGGTTGTTTGATTAGGAATGATAGGATCAGAATAGCGGGCCTTCCATATTAGCTACACCTAGGGAGTATCATGGTGGTTGACGAAATTATATATTTTTGCATCTAAAGGTCTATTGTGTTGTCTGATGTCCAGCACATCTACCCAACCCCCAAGATATATGGGGAGACACATCTTTCCCCATTTCACCAGACCATGAATGTTGATGTCCTTGCCATACCAAAGAAAGTTCATGTGAGCTTTTTCCACATCGTCAATGATTGTGAAATGGACTTTAATAGAGCACACAGTAAATATTGGCATGTGAGAAATGATAGACTTTAGATAAATAAGTCTACCAACATAAGTGAGCAGGGAGGTCGTGACAATAGGCATAATATCATCTATTCTTGGTGTAGTAATCTGCATTGGTAGCCCCACGTATGTGAATGGCATAGTCTGCTTTTTACAACTTGGAAGGTTGACTAGATGAGTGCACTAGTAGAAAAGAGGGCTTTCGTTCTAATCAATAGTCTCGGTAGCGTTACGAACCAGCACTAATATGAGCATTAGTCCCAGCTCGAGCGGCTAGGACGCTGGACGGGCTCGGCAGACATCAGTCCTGGTTTGAATGGGACCTTTAGTCCTGGTTGGTGATACCAACCAGGACTAAAGGGGTTGCGGCAGGAGCGGTACTCTTTAGTCCCGGTTGATGTCTCCAACCGAGACTAAAGGCCCATCTTGAACCCCGGTTTTTGGACACCAACCGGGACTAAAAGTTGCCTATATATATCACCTTGCCCTGCCCAACCTATCCTCTGTTTTTCCTCATAGAAGGTGGAGGCGTGTGCTATTTGTCTTCCCTTCCTATGCACAAGAGGTGCTCGATGAAATGCGTGAGAGTATGATGCCACTTGATTTCACGCAAAACAAACTGATATGAGGTGCCTGATGACCCACAGGTATAGGGGATCAATCATAGTCCATTCGATAAGTAAGAGCGTCGAATCCAACGAGGAGCGGAAGGAAATGACAAGCGGTTTTCAGCTAGGTAATTTCTGCAAGCACTGAAATGGCGGTAACAAGTTGTTTGATAGCAAGATAATCGTAACAAGTGACAAGTAGCAATAGTAACAACAAGTGCAACAAGGTAGCCCAATCCTTTTGTGGCAAAGGACATGCCGGAACAATTTCTTATAATAGGCAAAGCATTCTTGAGGGCACACGGGAATTTGATCTAGTCACTTTCGTCATGTTGGGTTAATTCGCGTTCGGTACTTTGATAATTTGATATGTGGATGGACCGGTGCTTGGATGCTGTTCTCACTTGAACAAAACTCCCACTTATGATTAGCCCTACCGCAAGCATCCGCAAGTACCAGAAAAGTATTAAGAATAGATCCTAACCATAACATTAAACACGGGGATCCAAATCAGCCCCTTACGGAATAGTGCATAAATTGGGTTTAAGTTTCTGTCACTCTCGCAACCCACCATTTAATTACTACTTCACAATACATTCCCTTAGGCCCAAATATGGTGAAGTGTTATGTAGTCGATGTTCACATAACACCACTAAGGGAATCAAAAAATTCACATCATCGAAATATCGAACGAATATCAACTTCACATGACTACTTGCAATATGACTTCTCCCGTGACCTAAAGAACAAAAGTAACTACTCATAAGTGATAAACATACTCATGACCAGAGACATATTAAATAGCATATTATATCTGAACAATAATCTTCCACCAAATAAACCGTAAAGCATCAACTACAAGATGTATTCAACACTACTAGTCACACCCTAGGTAACAATCCGAGGTTCCGGTACAAGATTGAGCACAAGAGATGAACTAGGGTTTTGAGAGGAGATGGTGCTGATGAAGATGTTGATGAAGATTGGCCTCCCCAAGATGAGAGGGTTGTTGGTGATGACGATGGTCTCGATTTCCCCCTCCGGGAGGGAAGTTCCTCCAGCGGACTCGCTCCGCCGGAGGGTAAAAGTGCTCCTGCCCAGGTTCCTCCTCGAGATGGCGGCGCTTCATCCCAAAAGTCCTCTCCTAACTTTTTAGGGTAAAAGGGAATTTCTACCCAAAGATGGTCACCAGAGGTGGGCCAAGGGCTCCACTAGACATCAGGCCGCGCCAGGGGGCTGGCGCGCCATGGTTTCTATTGGGCGCCTGGTAGCCCTCCTTTGGTACTTCTTTCCTCCAGTATTTTTTATCTATTCCAAAATAAATCTCTATAAAATTTCAGCCCATTTGGAGACGTGCATAATAGATATCTCTGACGTAGCTTTTTCAGGTCCAGAATTCAATATACCGGCATTCTCCCTCCTGATGTAAACCTTGCATATTGTGAGCGGAAAGGCATTAGATTTACTCCTGCAAGTGGCATAATGCATAAAAACACTATAAATAACAGTAAAAAAATATGATGCAAAATGGACGTACGTATCAGTGCCCGAGCCACACTTAAGCTTTCTCCTCGTTCTTTTCATATGTGTAGTGTGGTTTAGGGTGCGGGCCCAACCTCACCGCCGTCGATCCCCCGCGTTGATCTCATCGCCACCACCACCGCAGTGATCCTATTGTTCTTATCTATATATTTTTATAAAATATTCTTACTTGTATGATTTAGATAGTTACTTGTATAATTTTCTTACTTGTATTATTGTTTGTTATTATATAGTGCCATGGTTTTGATATCCGCCCCCGTCGGATCTCGTCCGATCTATGATTTAGATGTGGTATATTATCTTTTATAACTATTTATTTCATTTATTGTTTATGAAAATTATGCTGACCAACTTGACATAGTTTTTTTTTATCTCAGAGGTATGTGAACCAAAAATTCCAACCGACCCTGTTGTCGAGAGGTTAAATTTAGTTTAAAAAGAGAAAACAAATTCTGAAAGAATAGTTGAAAAGAATTGAAGAAGAGAAGATGATATTGGAGTTGCATGTTGCTGATGACGTTGATCTACACAAGATCCAGATGGATACAATGCGCTTGAAGATTAGAAAGATAAGAAAATATGCCATTAATAAAGAGGCTTGGCTCATTATGTTGTTGGATAGATTATTACCTTAGTTGTGATTTTGATTGCATTTAAATGTTTTACATAATTGTATGTTAGTTAGAATGTATGTTAGTTTGACCAACTATGTGTGAAATTAATGTATTTATTTTTGCAGTAATAACATTTGATTACTACTATACTTTGGTTTTAATGTGATGAACTTGCATTAATTTGGTCATTTCTCTATTCATGATGTTATGTAATGGTTTTTGATATACTTAATTATATAATGCAAATGTACCGGCAATGGTTGTACGGTGACCGACGCACTGTCGAGTACATTACGAGCCTCCATAATTTTATCGTTGTGACTCAGGAAAACATTCTGAATGGTTGTATGTGTTGTCTGTGTGTTGATCGTGAGAATAAGAAGGATTACTCTTCCTCGAAAATGCTTCACACCCACCTGCTCCGATCCGGTTTCATGCCCAGCTATAATTGTTGGACCGATCACGGAGAAAGAGGGGTTATGATGGAAGACAATAAGGAAGAAGAGGATGATGACAATTATCCTATGCTCCCTGAATACGGTGATACTACAACGGGGAAACTGAAGATCAAGAGGCACCACATGTTCCCGTTGATGATCTTCGTCGGGCCATTGTTGATGCACTAAGGGAATGCAAAAGTTAAAAGGAGAAGTTGAAGTTAGAGCGCATGTTAGAGGATAAAAAAATGTTGTACCCAAATTGCAAGTATGGAAACCCAAAGGTCGGTATCACACTGGAATTGTTGCAATGGAAGATAGAGAATGGTCTATCTGACAAGGGATTTGAGAAGTTACTAAAAATAATGGAGAAGAAGCCTCGAAAGGATAACGAATTGTCTGGCACTACGTACGAAGCAAAGAAGGTTCTCTGCCCTCCGGGATTTGAGGTGCAAAAGATACATGCATGCATTAAAGACTGCATTCTTGGTCTTGTATTTCTACAAAATATGTTCCCCTTTGAGAGGTTCATGGGAGTATTAAAGAAATATGTTCATAATCGTGCTTGGCCAGAAGGAAACATCTCCAAGGGCTATGAAATAGAGGAGGTCATCGAGTTTTGTTTTGACTTTATTCCTGACCTTAAGCCGATTGGTGTTCCTCAATCGCGACATGAGGGGATAACCAATGGAAAAGGCACATTAGTAAAGAAATCAATAACATGTAGGGACGAGCATTCTTTCTCTCAAGCACACTACACAGTTCTACAAAGTTCTACCTTGGTGCCCTGTATATCTATGAACACAAGAATATTGTACGGTCCCAATACCCGGGGCAGTCTGACGACTAGATTACACATGCACACAGGGCGACTTTCGATGGTTGGTTGCAAACACAACTCGCAAATAACACCACTGTTGAAGACGAGCCATCCTTGTTGACGAGGACACCATCTCTGACTTTATTTAATTTCCAAGGGTACGACATAAATGGGAATACATTTTACACGATTGTCCAAGATACAAAGAGCACTAACCAAAATAGTTGTGTCCGCTTTTATGCAACAAACACCAATAGGGAAAAGGTCACATATTATGGTTACATAGAGGAGATATGGGAGATTGACTATGGAAGTTCGTTTAATGTCCCTTTGTTTTGATGCAAACGGGTCAATGTGACAGGAGGCAGAGAATCCTAGACCCGCAATACGGAATGACAATAGTGTATCTCAACAATCTTGGGTACACAGACGAACCATTTGTCCTAGCCAATGATGTGGTGCAGGTTTTCTATGTGAAGGACTTGTCTACCAAACCGAGGAAAAGAAAAGATAAGGAAGCAAATACATCATACTATGAGCCACAATGCCACATAGTTCTTCCAGGGAAAAGAAACATCATGGGACTGGAGGACAAGACAGACATGTGAGAAGATTATGAAAAATTGGATGAAATTCCTCCCTTCATAGTGAAGACTTACCCAAGCATCCTATCAAATGATGAAGTTTCTCCTTGGTTACGACGCAACCATAAGCAAGGGACACACGCAAAGAAAAAGTTTTATAGTCCAAGATCCCACTCTCGGATGTGACCAGCATCACCGTCATCACTTTCTCTCTAGCTAGTTTCCGGACTTATAGCTGGAAAGTCCCACTTAGGACAAACCGGGGGGAATCTTTGTAAGAGTTAGGGTATATATGAGTTTCGGGTGTTCCTAGGTGGACTCCGGAGCATTGGTATCCAACCAAAAATATGGCGCATTTTGGCATTTGAGGAGTAAATCAATGCACTTATGTAGAAACAAAATATGGATGTCTTATAATCATTCGAGATAAGTCGCTTGAGGTTGACATGCATAGGCCATACACCGTCACCAGTTGTATTGATTTCAGTCCCAAATTTTGCAAGAAACCACCCCTAGATATCACCGGTCATGCCCCCGTTCAATCAAATAGAAAGCAAAACAAAACTTCAAGAAAAACCAAATAAAAACTCCTAAGGGAACTGTAGGACTTAACTACAAATAACAAAAATAGTTTTTGTCCTACATAGAACTTAACATCAAAGAAAAATACTAAATTAATAACTTAACAAAAAATAAAATATAACATTATTAGGTTAACAAAAAGTATTTTATAATATTCTTCAATAGCAAAAAGAATCAACTAAAAATCTTTTATAAAACTCTAGATATGATCAAGATAATATTAACTTAGAATTAATTAAAAAAATGATAAATAATACAAATTGTTTGTGATCTAAAGTAAAGTTAATATAAAGTAAAATTTATCCAACTAAAATTTGTATAAAGTATTTTTTGTTAAAAACTTTAATAGCAAAAAGAATTAAATCAAAATTGTTTTTAAATCTATCTAAAAAAATGGGCTTATTCCATTTGTGCCCCCAATTCCTTAGTTGTGCTCAGTTTTCCCCACACTTCAAACTTTTGCTCACTTTTCCCCTCTCCCTTAGCTGAAACTCTCAAAAATGTTGATAACACGCGTTTGCCGTCTTGGCGGTTAACTGACTTGTGGGACCATGTTGAACTGTGTTGACTGTGGCTGTGGCTTCGCTGGTTGGGCCGTGTTTGTGTTCATAGGACGGGCCCGTTAGTTTGTTGGTAATAAATTAAAAAAGCCTACTATCGATGGATGCAGCCTCCTATGCATGCCCGTCTTTGGCATCAATGTAGCCTGCTATGCATGCCCGTCTTTGGCATCGATGTAGCCTGCTATGCATGCGAACACCACCACGCACGCATCCAGTGAGCTAGACCTAAACGCATGCATGCACGCCGACACGCAATGACACACAACGCCGACACGCAACTGCCGCACGGTTGCCAGTGGATTCAGTCGCTCCGCAATGTCGTTTCACGCATTGCACGCATACGTGCCGGTGGCAGAAGGGGCAGGCTGCACGCACGCTCGCACGCTCGCGTCCATATGTCGAGGCATCAGTTCACGCCGCACGGCTGCCGCTCGATTCAGTTGTGCCGGTGGCAGAAGGGGCATTATTACAACTGATGCCAACATTATCACAGCTGATGCCAACATTATTACAGTAGCTTAAAGCTACCAAGTTTTAAGATGCCAACATATTAATACAAATCTACCAAGTTTTAAGCGACCGACTCGCCCTCAAATTGACAACACAAACATTTTCCAACAGCTTAATTCAAATTTTTGACTTTCTCCTTGTGTTTGCAGCTGGCTTCACAGTCTTGCTCCTGGTTTCCCTAGTTGAGATGCTCTTTTCTTTCAGACTCTTGTTCCTTTTGATCTTGGGCTTTACTTGGTGTTTTCCCCGTGGAGGTTCTAATGGAGTAGTTCCACTCGCCGAGCACTTGACGACCATTTGACGGTCATCTATGGGTTCAGTAATCTTTAAAGGCACAATTGGAACAATTACCCCCTCCTCTTCCTCTCCTATAGCTTCAAAACCATCAAAGGCCATGGTTTCAAAATCTTCTGCTTCATTTGCTGCTGCATTCTCCGCTGCATCTTCAATCTCCATTGCTGCTGCATTCTCCACTGCATCTTCAATCTCCATTGTTGTTGCATTCTCCTCAGCATTGGCTGATGTCCATCTTTCCTCCTCTCCAAATGATGCGTCCACTGCATTGGTACAAAGCCTAGCAATATGCCCTAGAACTCCACACTTTTTGCAAGCACGTTTCTTTGGTAGACGACCCTCCTCACCTGCTCTAATCCTCTGGTTCCTTGGTCTTCCTAGTGGTCTAGTAATGACAGGAGCGTGGAGTTTGAACCCTGGATCTACTATGTTCCATTGATCTTTCCCCAATAGTGCAGGCACATTGTTAGCATAAGCAGCCATAAATTTGGCAACAGAGAAATACTCAGAGCAATATTGATCAACTTCACCATCTGCACCCCCGATAACGGTCATGAGATGTAGGGCATGTATGCATGGCTTCCCACGGATCTGCCATTGCCTACAAGTACATTCTCCAGTACTTAGGTTCACAGGATACCTCCATATCCTATTTTTAGTGTCAGTATAGGTAACCTCTGCCTCATATGTACCAGATCGAATACATTTCATCTTCAGGCCTCTTGCCTTCAAGTGCAATGCCTTAATCAGTGATGGGAGCATTTGATGACCAACATATTGTGTTTCTGCAATTCTTTTGCGAAGAGCCATCTTTATGATGATCATTTGCCTCATCTTGTCAAATGCTTGCCACAACAAGAGCCCTTTCACTGACCTGAACTTTGAATTGAAGCACTCTGCAAGGTTACTGGTTACATAATCTACTTTGCAGATTTCGTTGAATTTGCTTCTTGACCACACCTTACCATGATGTGCATCCATGTACTCCTTCACAAGAGGATTTTGAGCATACAACACTCTCAAATGGTGTTCATGCTTCCTTTTGCTGCATGTGTATGATGCTGGCCATAAGTTCTCAGCATAAACTTTACCTTTGAACTTATTTTTGAAATTATGCGCTAGGTGTCGCATACATTCCCTATGCTCCACTCCAGGGAATACAATTTCCACTGCACTCTCTAAACCCTTGCAAGTATGTGTGTGTATAGCCAAACCTGGGGGTGTGCCTATAATGTTGCGCAACTGCTGCAGAAACTAGACCCAACTTTCCTCAGACTCTGCCTCCACCACACCAAATGCAACTGGGAATAGCCAGTTGTGTCCATCAACTGCAGAAGCTGCTACTAGCTGTCCTCTCCATCTTCCAGTTAAATGTGTAGCATCTACAGCCAAATAGGGCCTGCAACCATCTAGAAACCCCTGCCAGCAAGCCTTGAAACAAACAAAAGCCCTTCTGAAGCACTCCTTCTGAAATGACTTCCCTTTTATTTTGAATTGAACTATATGCTTGTCAATCTCTACAACACTCCGTGGACTTGCCATCTCCACTTCAGCTTTGAAAGTGTAAAGCAGCTGAAAACTGTCATTCCATTGACCATTAATTCTGTCAAGAGCCTTTTCCCTAGCATTGAAAATTCTCATGTAAGGAATTTCTATCTTGTACTTCTCAAAAAGCTTCCCATGGAGTGCTGTTGGACCAAGTCCAGGTTCTTCTCTCAGCCAATCCAATATAGCATCTGCCACCCACCTAGTTTTTGCTAGCTTGGTTTTGGCCTTCCCCCCTCCCCCTCCAGGTGGACAGGTGTGCTTGTGTGGGTTTTTCTTTATCTGAAACAAAATAAAAGGGTAAAAAATAGTTAAGAAACCTTACTCAACAATCTGAAACTAAATTACTAACTGAACTTGGATTACCTAAATATATTTGCTCTTTCTCAAACGAGATGCATGCAACTTCCACCTACACCTAGGATATGGACAAAAAACTGTGAACCTTGTTGGCTCACTCCTTTTAATCTTATATGTGTTTTCAAATATAATGCACCATGTTGTCACTGCATTCCGACAGTCCACCATTGATTGGAAAATGGTACCTACACTAAGCTCAGGTTTTTCCCTATTCCACTCAATTGTTGGCATGTCATCACCATCGTATTCATCCTCGATTAAGCTGTCCATGTTCTCCACCTTCTCTTCATTGTCAGTGTCATCAAACCTAGCTTGGCTGATGGGCTCCTCCATATATTCGTCATCCACTGCTTGCTGACTGGCTACATCGAACAGTTCAGGAAACATCATCTCGTCTTCATCATCATTTGTAGGCGCTGCCTCGTCAGGTTCTGCATCCTCTTCTACACCAACTGCAGAAGGTACACGAGAAGCAGCAGCTGAATCGGAACCACAATTGGCAGCAGGCATGTTGTGGCTCCATGAACCACTTGCTTTATTTGGTGTCGACCTACAAGGAGTGCCAGGGTGCTGGCTATTAGCACAGGCAGATGCTGTCTGAACTCCCTTCCCCTTCACCCGTTCTGCACGTGGCTGAAGCACATCGATTTGGAGTTTACCGAATCGGCAGCCAGCAATCCCAGCAAAAAGCAACGGCATATGATCATCGCAAGTTAGTGGGAGAAATCTTTGCTCATCACTGCTGAAGTAATTCAGTTCAACAGCATCGGCATCACTCCAGGGATATGTGTTTCTGAGCTCAGCTTGCAAATCTTTGAAAGATATGCTAGTTTCTACTACTTTGGGATAGAAAAATGATGAAATCAAATACGCTTTAGTACCACGCAGCACACTAATTTCCATTCTAATCGCCAGCCGGAAAGCCAGCGCGGGATCAATCCTATTTTGTTGAAGGAAATAAAGGCTTCAGTTAGCCGGGTAAAATCGAGCACAAATTCGAACGATTCAAGCAAAAAGAAGTCAAATACGGCCTACAATACGACTTAGAACGTCAAGTCGAGAGGAAACAATTCTTACCCAGGTTTAATCCATGAATTATCTGCCGCGGATTCGACCCAATCCTTTCCACGAGCGACTGCATTTCGGGCGTCCTCACTCAACATCGCCATGTAATCCTAGATGGGGAGGTGGGCTATATCTGGCGGAGACGCGACGTCGCCGACGAACGGAATAGGGGCATAGGGTGGAGGAAACAACTGCGGTGGACGCGGCATGACGCCGACGGAGGAGGCAGGGCGGCGCGATGTAGTGCGGCATGTCTAGATATGTTTCAGATTTAGACAAGCTGCCCAATACGTGTCTCCTTGCGGTCCCACCCGTCAGCAAGCAACAGTCAGCCGAAGACTCGGCCCCACTCGTCAGCAATTGACTGTCACGGTCAAGACAACAAACGGTCAATTGACGGTCAATGGACGGTCAAGACAACAAACGGCCGCTATGAGCATTTGTGAGAGTTTCAGCTAAGGAAGAGGGGAAAAGTGAGCAAAAGTTTGGAGCGTGGGGAAAAGTGAGCACAACTAAGGAACCAGGGGCACTAATTTAAATATCCCAAAAAAATTGGGTGTTTAGTCCGAGTTGGTGGATGATACGTCTCCAACGTATCTATAATTTTAGATGTTACATGCTATTATGTTATCATTCTAGGATGGTTTATGATCATTTTATAGCAACTTTATATCATTTTTTGGGACTGACCTATTGACATAGTGCCTAATGCCAGTTGATGTTTTTTCCTTCGTAGAAAATAAATATCAGATGAAGTCCAAATGCCATGAAACTTTAAGAAGATTTTGTTTTTGGACCAGAAGGAATGTTGGGAGCCAAGAATGAGGAACACACGAGGCCTAGACGGCCCACTAGACACCAGGGCGCGTCTAGGGCCCCTGGCACGGCCTGGTGTAAGTAGGGACCTCGGGCGCCTCGTTCACTTCCTGTGAGGTCTATAAATATCCCAATATTCAGAAAAACCCTAGGGGAGTCGACGAAAAATCATTTTAGCCGTCGCGATTTCTAGAAGCCACAAAATCCAATCTAGAGCCCGTTCCAGAGAGGAACACGATTACACAGGGGATCACCATCCTCACTAGTGCTCCTCCGATGATGTGTGAGTAGTTCATATTAGACCTATGGGTCCGTAGGCACTATCTAGATGGCTTTCTCTCTCGTTTTGTTTCTCAATACAATGGTCTCTTGGAGATCCATGTGATGTAACTCTATATTTTGCAGTGTGTTTGTTGAGATCCGATGAATTTTGAGTTTACGATCAGATCTATGAAAACATATTCATCCTTGATTATTACAGACTCGTATTTATTTTGCGATATTTGGTTTTTTCTAGCCAACTTGATCTTTTATCTTGCAATGGGAAGCGGTGCTTTTTGATGGGTTCGATCTTGCGGTGCTCAATCTCAGTGACAGAAAGAGACATGACACGCATGCATTGTTCCTATCAAGGATAAAACAATAGGGTATATTCCTAAATGAATAGATATTGTCTACATCATTTCATTTCTCCTAAGGCATTGCTCCGTTTCTCAATGAACTCAATACACTAGATGCATGCTGGATAGTGGTCGATGTGTGGAGTAATAGAAGTATATGGAGGCAGAAGTCGGTCTACTTGTCTTGGACGTGATGCCTATATACATGATCATTGTCTTGAATATCGTCATAATTATTTGCTCTTCTATCAATTTCCCAACAGTAATTTGTCTACCCACCGTTTGTTATTTTCTCGAGAAAAGCCACTAGTGAAACTTATGGCCCACTGTATTTCTACTTCACATCATCTATTTGCAATCTCTACTTTGTCGTTCGCGTTTCTATTTCATTTGCTCTTTTATTTTCAGATATATATTATAAAACCCCCAAAAATACCTTCTCCATTTTATTTGATATCACTCTTATTTGCATCTATCAATCTATCCTTACTTTACCCACGAGGGATTGACAACCCCTCCATGCGTTGGGTTGCGATGATTTTCTATTTGTGTGTAGGTGCTGCTTACATAGTCTTGTGGATCCTCCTACTAGATCGATACCTTAGTTTCATAACCGAGGGAAATACTTGTTGTCGCTGTGCTACAACACCCTTTAAGCTTGGAGGGAAACCGACACAATCAGCAAGGAGTCAAGATTTCTCGCGCCATTGCGAGGGAAGATCAAGTCAAGATCTATCAGGTTCCTACATACAACTCTCATTTCCTTGCAATTACATTATTTGCCATTTTCCTCTCGTTTTCTTCTCCCCCATTTCACAAAAAATCACCTTTTTATTTTCCTCCTTTCCGTTTGCCGTTTTCCGGATCTTTTGTTTACTTATTGCTACGGCAAACTCCTCCCTCGCTATGAGCACCCATGAGATTGAAGTTCTCAATTTTAAGCAAAGGGGAGGAGAAAGTCTAAAATATGCTTGGTATAGGATTTTCAATGCTCATGATAGATCTATCCACAAGCAATCTACTCCCGTTCTTCTTCGAAACTTTTATGCAGGAATTACTAGTTGGTATAGATTTGTTCTTGACACTATCACCCTATGATGCTCTCAATGCCATGGGAAGTCTATTGGGGTCTCCACCTATCGTTATAAATGAAACATTTTAGAGTCTTAAGCATGTTATTCAAAGGATAGATGCTATTGACAAGAAAATTCTTACCAAAGGGCATGTTGACATTTGGATAAAAGGGTGCAAGATCTTGTTAATCGTATTTGTTCAAAGATGGGAGAAGCTATTAAAATGTAAAAGAGAAACAACCCATAACTAATGAAAGGGTAGTAGAGAGTCCCGCTCGAATTGATAAATTAGAGAATTTTTTGGTAACTTGAGCACAACTTTTCATTCCCTTGAAGCTATTGAGAAAACTCGTCTTGGCAAGAAAACTACCCAAACTCCGAGGAACAAGGGTGCCTCTTCTAGGAACAACGTAGATCTTAAGATGATTAGGGCTCACTTCAACTTTAATGAACCTCCTCGTGTGAATGAATTCTTTAACTTTATCCCTAGGAGTGTAATTTTTGGAAATATGCATGCTAGATCTCTTAGAAATCAGGGATGTGTGATTGAGGAGTTGGAAATTAAATATGACAATACTTGAATCTATGCTATATGCCTAGCTAGGGGCATAAAACTATATCGCTTGTTGGGAGACAACCCAATGAATAAAATTTATTTTCACTTTTTATTACTATTGTTGAGTGTTTAAAAAATTATGCTATTGTTATAATTGTATTTTTTTATTTACTATTTGTGCCAAGTAAAACCTTTGGATCATGTGGGGTGTTAGTTGCTTTAATCCCTTCGAATAACACAAACTTTTGCGTCAAGTAGAAATAATCATAAAAATCACAAAAACATCAAAAGTGTGTGAATTATTTACACAATATTGATATACAAATTCCCTAAATTCTACTATTTTATCATAATTTTTGGAGTTACAGAAGTATGAGTAAAATTCAAATCTTTACAGACTGTTCTATTTCTGAGAGATTATGTTTTGTTTGCGTTATGTGCTTGTTTTGATGATTCTATTGTTTGTATCAGGGGAGGGGGGGTATAAACCATGATAAATTTAGAATACAGTATGTATAATGCCAAAAAAAATCATAATAGGTTTTCAACAGTACTTAAAGTAAATTTTGGTTTTCTTAATGCTATTGGATCTCATGAAAATTTTGTTGAGTTTTGTGTGGTTGAAGTTTTTAAGTGACTAAGTTCACAATGGATGAAGGAAGAAGGAGTGATAAAATTCCCCATGGCACACCAAGGTAATATCCAAGGATTACCAAGCAACTAAGCTTGGGGATGCCCGAAAGGCATCTCCTCTTTCTTCTAACAACCATCGGTAATTTTACTTGGAGCTATATTTTTATTGATCACATATCATGAGTTTTGCTTGGAGCATCTTGTATAATTTGTGTCTTCACTTTCTTTGATGGTTAGTTTACCATAATAAACATTGTTGTATACAACCATTTGATAGAGCCAAATTATGGTATGATTTCTTAGAATCGCTCTTTATGCTTCACTTAAATTTTTTGAGTCATGGAATTGCTCAAGTACTTCACTTATATCTTTTTGAGCACGGTGGTGCTGTTATTTTGAAGAAATTTTCTCTTGTTCTTCACTTAGATTATTTTTAGAGTAGTATAAATTTTGAAGAAATCCTCTCTTCCTTCACTTATATTATTTTGAGAGTTGAAAATTTTAAAGAAACTTGTGCTCTCGTTCTTCACTTATATTTGTTTGAGAGGTTGATATTTGCAATGACAAGTTGCTTTAAATGAGAAGTAGTTACAAAGTAATGAATATCTAGGAAAGATATAATAAAAACTTTCATGAAGATCATTGGATATTAAACTTGAATTTTTGCAATAGTTTTGCGATATAAAGATAGTGATATGTGAGTTATGTTGATGAGTAATTATGCTTTAGTAAGAATACTGGTGTTAAAGATTGTGATTCGCTATGCATGCACACGAAGTCAATAATTATGCTATGAAATTACATCCTACTTGTGTTACAGTATTCAGTGTTAGTTATGTTTTAATGTTTACTTATGATGATTCTCGTTCCTTGGTTGGGCACTTCTCAATCTATTTGCTAGCCTTCACTTGTACTAAGCAGGAATACTGCTTGTGCATCCAAATTCTAAACCCACAGTTGTGCCAAATGAGTCCACCATACCTACCTATATGCGGTATTTCTATGTCGTTCCAAGTAAATTTGCAAGTGCCAACTCTAATGTTCAAAAAAATTTCTGTTTTGTGTGCCCGTACCGCTCATGAAGTGGCGAGGCCTAGTCATGGAATGTGAAAGAATGGTGGAAAAAGGAATAAATTCTATTTTCCGTTTGGGAACCTCCCATAATTTGTTTAGCATGGAGGATATTGGAAACTCTTAGTCATCTTTGTTGATAGGAAAAGCATACCACCCAAAAATAATTCTCTAAGTTTTTCACTTTGAGCTCTGGCACCTCTACAAATCCCTGCTTTCCTCTACAAAGGGCCTATATATTTACTGTACGCAATTTTTATTATGAATTTGAGTCTCCATATTCTCTTATAAAGCACCAACTAAGGAACATCATTATCATACTTGAGCATTGGATATAGTTAATATTTGAGTGTGTTGCATGAACGAATCAATGATAGAGCATGATGGGCTAGGGATAACGTTCTTCAACATTGATATTTTGAAAGAATTGGTTGCTTGTTAATATGCTGGAGTATTGAAGTTTTCATGTAAAACTATAGACTATTGCTTTGCATCATCTACAAGTCCATATGTCCATGCTAAAAAGAAAAAAGAATATGATGAACATGTGAGGCAGCATTCCACATCAAAAATTCTCTTTTTACCATTTACCTACTCGAGGACGAGCAGGAATTAAGTTTGGGGATGATGATACGTATCCAACGTGTTTAAATTTTTTTATTGTTACATGCTGTTATATTATCATTCTTGGATGTTTTATAATCATTTTATAGCAAGTTTATATCATTTTTTGGGGACTAACTTATTGACAGAGTGCCTAGTGCGAGTTGTTGTTTTTTGCTGTTTTTTCCTTCACATAAAATCAATATCTGAAGAAGTCCAAATGTCACGAAACTTTATAGAGATCTTTTTTGGACCAGAAGGAAACTTGGGAGCCAAGAATGAGCAGCAGACGAGCCCCAGGCGGCCCACTAGACACAAGGGCGTGCCCAGGGCCCGCAACATGGCCTCGTTTCTAGTGGGGCCCTCGGGCGCCTCCTCCACCATCTCTGAGCTCTATGATTATCCTAATATTTAGAAAACCGTAGGGGAGTCGATGATAAATCGTTTCAGCCCCTGCAAGTTCCAGAAGCCACAAAATCCAATCTAGAGCCCGTTCCGGAGAGCAACAGGATCACAGAGGGGTTGATCACCGTCCTCATTGGTTCTCCTCCGATGATGCATGAGTAGTTCATATCAAACCTATGGGTCTGTAGTCAGTAGCTAGATGGCTTTCTCTCTCGTTTTGTTTCTAATACAATGGTCTCTTGGAGGTCCATACGATGTAACTCTTTCTTTTGTGTTGTTTTTGTTGGGATCCGATGAATTCTGAGTTCATGATCATATCTATGAAAACATATTCATCTTGATTATTATAGCCTCGTATTTCTTCTCTGTTATTTGGTTTTTGTCTGTCCAACTTGATCTTTTATCTAGCAATGGGAGGTGCTTTGTGATGGGTTCGATCTTGCGGTGCTCAATCTCAGTGACAAAAAGAGACATGACACGCATATATTGTTTCTATCAAGGATAAAACGATGGGGTCAATTCCTACATGAATAGATCTTGTCTACATCATGTCATCATTCTTAAGGCATTACTCCATTTCTCCATGAACTCAATACACTAGATGCATGGTGGATAGCGGTCGATGTGTGGACTAAGAGAAGTAGATGCAGACAGAAGTCGGTCTACTTGTCTTGGACGTTAGGCCTGTATACATGATCATTGTCTTGAATATCGTCATAATTATTTGCTCTTCCATCAATTGGGCAACAGTAATTTGTGTACCCACCGTTTTCTTTTTTCTCGAGAGAAGCCACTAGTGAAACCTATGGCCCCCGGATCTACTTCAAATCATCTATTTGCAATCTTTACTTTGCAATTTGCGTTTCGTTTTTATTTGCTCTTTTATTTTCAGATCTATATTATAAAAAACAAAAATACTTTGTTGCATTTTATTTTATGTAACTCTTATTTTTGTCTGTCAATTTATCCTTACTTTACCCACGAGGGATTGACAACCCCTCTACGCGTTGGGTTGTGAGGATTTGCTATTTGTTTGCAGGTGCTGCTTACACAGTATTGTGGACCTTCCTACTGGATTGATACCTTGTTTTCATAACTGAGGGAAATGCTTGCCGTCACTATGCTACATCACCCTTTAAGCTTGGAGGGAAACCAGCGCAATCAACAAGGAGTAAGTGGCTCCAACCGGGACTAAAGGCTAAATAATTTGCGCCCTTTCGGCTGTCGCAAAAATAACTTTAGTCCGAATTGGTGGCTCCAACCTGGACTAAAGGTAGGCCTCTGGTCCAAGTTGGAGCCACCAACCAGGACTAAACACTCTTTACTCCTGGTTGTAGCTACCAACCAGGACTAAAGGTTTGGCAGTATTTAAACCACTTCTTCTATCTTCCCCAATTTTCCTTGCCATTCCCTCACTCGACAGCTCGCTGGACGCTGCTTCCACCGTCGACTTTCACACGACGCCGTCACGCCGCCCAACCCCGACGACGAACAACTCATCTTCATTGCCGTCGCTGCTCCTCCTCTCCCAACTCCACCTCGTCGTCGTCCAGCTTCTCTGTCCCATTCAAGGTGAGTCCCCTGTTCACCTCCTTGCCGACCATAGAATTCGCTACTGCTGCTCCATGGTGCCGGGGCTCGAGCCATGATGGCGTGTTGCATCTGGGAGGAAGAGGGGAGAAGATGTGAGTAAGAGATGAGGGGGGGGGGTGAAATTTTGATTTGCTAATATATATATATATATATTTATATACACACACACACACATATACATATATGCTAATATAGAAGTTCATGAGATCCTACCATATGCATCTTTGTTGGAAATATGCCCTAGAGGCAATAATAAATTAGTTATTATTATATTTCTTAGTTCATGATAATCGTTTATTATCCATGCTATAATTGTATTGATTGCTAACACAATACTTGTGTGGATACATAGACAAAACACTATCCCTAGTAAGCCTCTAGTTGACTAGCTCGTTGATCAAAGATGGTCAAGGTTTCCTGGCCATAGGCAAGTGTTGTCACTTGATAACGGGATCACATCATTAGGAGAATCATGTGATGGACTAGACCCAAACTAATAGACGTAGCATGTTGATCGTGTCATTTTGTTGCTACTGTTTTCTGCGTGTCAAGTATTTATTCCTATGACCATGAGATCATATAACTCACTGACACCGGAGGAATGCTTTGTGTGTATCAAACGTCGCAACGTAACTGGGTGACTATAAAGATGCTCTACAGGTATCTCCGAAGGTGTTAGTTGAGTTAGTATGGATCAAGACTGGGATTTGTCACTCCATGTGAACGGAGAGGTATCTCGGGGCCCACTCGGTAATACAACATCACACACAAGCCTTGCAAGCAATGTAACTTAGTGTAAGTTGCGGGATCTTGTATTACGGAACGAGTAAAGAGACTTGCCGGTAAACGAGGTTGAAATAGGTATGCGGATACTGACGATCGAATCTCGGGCAAGTAACATACCGAAGGACAAAGGGAATGACATACGGGATTATACGAATCCTTGGCACTGAGGTTCAAACGATAAGATCTTCGTAGAATATGTAGGATCCAATATGGGCATCCAGGTCCCGCTATTGGATATTGACCGAGGAGTCTCTCGGGTCATGTCTACATAGTTCTCGAACCCGCAGGGTCTGCACACTTAAGGTTCGACGTTGTTTTATGCGTATTTGAGTTATATGGTTGGTTACCGAATGTTGTTCGGAGTCCCGGATGAGATCACGGACGTCACGAGGGTTTCCGGAATGGTCCGGAAACGAAGATTGATATATAGGATGACCTCATTTGGTTACCGGAAGGTTTTCGTGCATTACCGGAAAAGTTTCGGGCTCATCGGTAGTGTACCGAGAGTGCCGGGAGGGGTGCCGGGGACCATCGGGAGGGGTGTCACGCCCCAAGGGGTCTCATGGGCTATGGGAAGAGATAAACCAGCCCCTAGTGGGCTGGAATAAGTTCCCACTAAGGCCCATAAGGTTTGAGAAGAAAAAAACACAAGGTGGAAAGAGTTTCCAAGTGGGAAGGTGGAATCCTACTCCAAGTAGGATTGGAGTAGGACTCCTCCACCTCCAATTTCGGCCAAACCTTTAGGTTTTGAGGCTGCCTCCTCCCCTCCCTCCCACCTATATATACGGAGGTTTTAGGGCTGATTTGAGACGACTTTCTCACGGCTGCCCGACCACATACCTCCATAGTTTTTCCTCTAGATCGTGTTTCTGCGGAGCTCGGGCGGAGCCCTGCTGAGACAAGATCATCACCAACCTCCGGAGCGCCGTCACGCTGCCGGAGAACTCTTCTACCTCTCCGTCTCTCTTGCTGGATCAAGAAGGCCGAGATCATCGTCGAGCTGTACGTGTGCTGAACGCGGAGGTGCCGTCCGTTCGGTACTAGATCGTGAGACTGATCGCGGGATTGTTCGCGGGGCGGATCGAGGGACGTGAGGACGTTCCACTACATCAACCGCGATCTCTAATCGCTTCTGCTGTACGATCTACAAGGGTACGTAGATCACTCATCCCCTCTCATAGATGGACATCACCATGATAGGTCTTCGTGCGCGTAGGAAAATTTTTGTTTCCCATGCGACGTTCCCCAACAGTGGCATCATGAGCTAGGTTCATGCGTAGATGTCTTCTCGAGTAGAACACAAAAGTTTTTGTGGGCGGTGATGTGCGTTTTGCTGCCCTCCTTAGTCTTTTCTTGATTTCGCGGTATTGTTGGATTGAAGCGGCTTGGACCGACATTACTCGTACGCTTACGAGAGACTGGTTTCATCGTTACGAGTAACCCCCTTTGCTCAAAGATGACTGGCAAGTGACTGTTTCTCCAACTTTAGTTGAATCGGATTTGACCGAGGAGGTCCTTGTATGAGGTTAAATAGCAACTCATATATCTCCGTTGTGGTGTTTGCGTAAGTAAGATGCGATCCTACTAGATACCCTCGGTCACCACGTAAAACATGCAACAACAAAATTAGAGGACGTCTAACTTGTTTTTGCAGGGTATGATTGTGATGTGATATGGCCAACGATGTGATGTGATATATTGGATGTATGAGATGATCATGTTGTAATAGAAATATCGACTTGCACGTCGATGGTACGGCAACCGGCAGGAGCCATAGGGTTGTCTTTATACTAACGTTTGTGCTTGCAGATGCGTTTACTATTTTGCTAGGATGTAGCTTTAGTAGTAATAGCATAAGTAGCACGACAACCCCGATGGCAACACGTTGATGGATGATCATGGTGTGGCGCCGGTGACAAGAAGATCGTGCCGGTGCTTTGGTGATGGAGATCAAGAAGCACGTGATGATGGCCATATCATGTCACTTATGAATTGCATGTGATGTTAATCCTTTTATGCACCTTATTTTGCTTAGAACGACGGTAGCATTATGAGGTGATCTCTCACTAAAATTTCAAGACGAAGTTGTGTTCTCCCCGACTGTGCACCGTTGCGACAGTTCTTCGTTTCGAGACACCACGTGATGATCGGGTGTGATAGACTCAACGTTCACATACAACGGGTGCAAAACAGTTGCACACGCAGAACACTCGGGTTAAGCTTGACGAGCCTAGCATGTGCAGACATGGCCTCGGAACACATGAGACCGAAAGGTCGAGCATGAATCGTATAGTTGATATGATTAGCATAGGGATGCTTACCACTGAAACTATTCTCGACTCACGTGATGATCGGACTTGAGATAGTGGATTTGGATCATGTACCACTCAAATGACTAGAGAGATGTACTTTTTGAGTGGGAGTTCTTAAGTAATATGATTAATTGAACTAATTGTCATGAACATAGTCTAATGGTCTTTGCGAATTACAATGTAACTTGCGCTATAGCTCTACTGTTTTTATATGTTCCTAGAGAAAATTTAGTTGAAAATTGATAGTAGCAACCTTTGCAGACTGAGTCTGTAAAACCGAGGATTGTCCTCGTTGCTACGCAGAAGGCTTATGTCCTTAATGCACCACTCGGTGTGCTGCACCTCGAGCGTCGTCTGTGGATGCTATGAACATCCGACATACACATTACTGATGACTACACGATAGTTCAGTGCAAGATACTTGATGGCTTAGAAGCAAGGCGCCGAAAACGTTGTAAAACGTCACGGAACATAAGTGATGTTCCGAAGAGATGCAATTGTGATTTCATGCTTGTGTCCTTGTTAAGAGGTACTAGACCTCCAACAAGATTCTTTGACCACAAAGTAAAGGAGAAAAGCTCAATCGTTGAGCATGTGCTCAGATTGTCTGAGTACGACAATCACTTGAATCAAGTGGGAGCTAATCTTCCAGATGAGATAGTGATGGTTCTCCAAAAGTCACTGCCACCAAGCTTTGAGAGCTTCGTGATGAACTATGACATATCAAGGATAGATACAATGATCCTTGAGCGATTCGCGATGTTTGACACTGCGAAAGTAGAAATCAAGAAGGAGCATCAATAGTTGATGGTTTGGAAAACCACTAAGTTTCAAGAAAGGCGAGGGCTAGAAGGGATACTTCGTGAAACGGCAAAACAGTTGCTGCGCTAATGAAGAGACCCAAGATTAAACCCAAACCCGAGACAAAGTGCTTCTGTAATAAGGGGAACAGTCACTGAGGCGGAGCAACTCTAGATACTTGGTAGATAAGAAGGCTGGCAAAAGTCGAAAGAAGTGTATTTGATATACATGGTGTTGATGTGTACTTTACTAGTACTCCTAGTAGCATGAGGGTATTGGATACCGGTTCGGTTGCTAAGTGATTAGTAACACGAAATGAAAGCTACGGCATAAACGGAGACTAGCTAAAGGCGAGGTGACGATACGTGTTGGAAGTGTTTCCAAGGTTGATATGATCAAACGTCGCACGCTCCCTCTACCATCGGGATTGGTGTTAAACCTAAATAATTGTTATTTGGTGCTTGCGTTAAGCATGAACATGATTGTATCGTGTTTATTGCAATACGATTATTCATTTAAGGAGAATAATGGTTACTCTATTTTCTTGAATATTCACCTTCAATGGTTTATTGAATCTCGATCGTAGTGTTACACATGTTCATGATATTGGTGCCAAAAGATACGAGTTAATGATGATAGTACCACTTACTTGTGGCACTGCCGCTTGAGTCATGTTAGTATAAATTGCATGAAGAGGCTCCATGCTGATGGATCTTTGTACTCACCTGATTTCGAATCACTAGTGACATGCAAATCATACCACATGAGCAAGGCCTTGTTTTCATTGAGATGAAATAAGATAGTAACTTGTTGGAAGTGATACATTTTGATGTATGCAGTCCAATGGGTGCTGAGGCACGCAGTGGATATCATTATGTTCTTACTTCACTGACGATTTGAGTAGATACAGGAGTATTTACTTAATGAATCACAAGTCTGAAATGTTGAAAAGTTCAATTCCGTTCTAGAGTGAAGTTCATCGTAACAAGAGGATAAACTGTCTACGATATGATCATGGAAATGAAAATCTGAGTTACGGGTTTTTGGTACGCAGTTAAGACAATGTGGAAATTGTTTCGCAGTTCATGCCACCTGGAACATCATAGTGTGATGATGTGTCTGAACGTCATAGCCACGCACTATTTGGTATGGTGCATACTATGATGTCTCTTATCGAATTACCACTATCGTTTATGGGTTTTGCATTAGAGACAACCGCACTCACTTTAAATAGGGCACCACGTATTTCCGTTGAGATGACACAGTATAGACTGAGGTTTAGAGAAATCTAAACTGTCGTTTCCTGAAAGTTTGGGGTTTCGACACTTATGTGAAAAAGTTTCAGTCTGATAAGCTCGAACCCAAAGCGGATAAATGCTTCTTCATAGGGTATCCAAAACAGTTGGGTACATCTCCTATCTCAGATCCGAAAGCAAAGTGTTTGTTTCTAGAAACGGATCCTTTCTCGAGGAAAGGTTTCTCTCGAAAGAATTGAGTGGGAGGGTAGTAGAACTTGATGAGGTTATTGAACCATCACTTCAACCAGTGTGTAGCAGGGCGCAGGAAGTTGTTCCTGTGGCGCCTACACCAATTGAAGTGGAAGATGATGATGGTGATCATTGAGCTTCGAATCAAGTTACTACAAACCTCGTAGGTCGACAAGGTCGCGTACTGCTGGAGAGTAGTACGGTAACCCTGTCTTGGAGGTCATGTTATTGAGCAACAATGAACCTACGAGTTATGGAGAAAGCGATGGTGGGCCCAGATTCCGACAAATGGCTGGAAGCCATGAAATCCGAGAGAGGATCCATGTATGAAAACAAAGTGTAGACTTTGGAAGAATTACTTGATGGTCATAGGACTATTGAGTAAAGATGGATCTTTAAAGGAAAACAGACGATGATGGTGATAAGTCACTATTAAGAAAAGCTCGACTTGTCACTAAGATGTTTTCGACAAGATCAAACAGTTGACTATGATGAGACTTTCTCACTCGTAGCGATGCTAAAGGTCTGTTAGAATTATGTTAGTTGTTGATGCATTATTTATGAAATATTGCACGTAGGATGTCAAAACATTGTTTCCTCGACGGTTTCCTTGAGCAAACATTGTATGTGATACAACCAGAAGTTTTTGTCGATCCTAAAGATGCTAGCAAGTATGCAAGCTCCAGTGATCCTTCAATGGACTGGTGCAAGCATCTCGGAGTTGGAATAAGCACTTTGATGAGATGATCAAAGATTTTGGGTGTGTACAAGGTTTATGAGAAACTTGTATTTCCAAAGAAGTGAGTGGGAGCACTGTAGAATTTCTGATAGGTATATGTGGTTGACATATTGTGGATCAGAAGTAATGTAGAATTTCTGTAAAGCATACAAGGTTGTTTGAAAGGAGTTTTCAAAGGAATACCTGGATTGCGCTACTTGAACGTTGAGCATCAAAGATCTATGGAGATAGATCAAAAGCGCTTAATGAAAGTTTCAATAAGATGCATGCCTTGACAAGTCTTGAAAGAGTTCAAAATAGATCAGCAAAGAAGGAGTTCTTGGTTGCGTTGTAAGGTGTGAATTTGAGTAAGACTCAAAACCCGACCCCGGCAGAATAAAGAGAATATACGAAGGTCGTCTTCTATGCCTTAGCCGTAGAATCTAAAGTATGCCATGCTGTGTACCGCACCTGATGTGTGCCTTGACTCAAAGTATGTTGAGAGGTACAGAGAGTGATTCATGATTGAATCACTAGCAGCGGTCAAAATTTATCCTTAGTAACTAATGGACTAAGGAATTTTTCTCGATTATGGAGGTGGTTAAAGAGTTCGTCGTAAAGGGTTACGTCGATGCAAGCTTTGACACTAATCCGAATAACTATGAGTAGTGAAACGGATTCGTATAGTAGAGTAGATATTTGGAGCATTTCCGAATAGCACGTAGTAGCAGCATCTATAAGATGACATAAATATTTGTAAAGAATGCACGGATCTGAAAGTTTCAGAACCGTTGACTAAAACCTCTCTCACGAGCAAGACGTGATCAGACCCCATAACTATATGGGTGTTGGATTCGTTGGAATCACATGGTGATGTGAACTAGATTATTGACTCTAGTGCAAGTGGGAGACTGTTGGAAATATGCCCTAGAGGCAATAATAAATTAGTTATTATTATATTTCTTAGTTCATGATAATCGTTTATTATCCATGCTATAATTGTATTGATTGGAAACACAATACTTGTGTGGATACATAGACAAAACACTATCCCTAGTAAGCCTCTAGTTGACTAGCTCGTTGATCAAAGATGGTCAAGGTTTCCTGGCCATAGGCAAGTGTTGTCACTTGATAACGGGATCACATCATTAGGAGAATCATGTGATGGACTAGACCCAAACTAATAGACGTAGCATGTTGATCGTGTCATTTTGTTGCTACTGTTTTCTGCGTGTCAAGTATTTATTCCTATGACCATGAGATCATATAACTCACTAACACCGGAGGAATGCTTTGTGTGTATCAAACGTCGCAACGTAACTGGGTGACTATAAAGATGCTCTACAGGTATCTCCGAAGGTGTTAGTTGAGTTAGTATGGATCAAGACTGGGATTTGTCACTCCGTGTGAACGGAGAGGTATCTCGGGGCCCACTCGGTAATACAACATCACACACAAGCCTTGCAAGCAATGTAACTTAGTGTAAGTTGCGGGATCTTGTATTACGGAACGAGTAAAGAGACTTGCCGGTAAACGAGGTTGAAATAGGTATGCGGATACTGACGATCGAATCTCGGGCAAGTAACATACCGAAGGACAAAGGGAATGACATACGGGATTATATGAATCCTTGGCACTGAGGTTCAAACGATAAGATCTTCGTAGAATATGTAGGATCCAATATGGGCATCCAGGTCCCGCTATTGGATATTGACCGAGGAGTCTCTCGGGTCATGTCTACATAGTTCTCGAACCCGCAGGGTCTGCACACTTAAGGTTCGACGTTGTTTTATGCGTATTTGAGTTATATGGTTGGTTACCGAATGTTGTTCGGAGTCCCGGATGAGATCACGGACGTCACGAGGGTTTCCGGAATGGTCCGGAAACGAAGATTGATATATAGGATGACCTCATTTGGTTACCGGAAGGTTTTCGTGCATTACCGGAAAAGTTTCGGGCTCATCGGTAGTGTACCGAGAGTGCCGGGAGGGGTGCCGGGGACCATCGGGAGGGGTGTCACGCCCCAAGGGGTCTCATGGGCTATGGGAAGAGATAAACCAGCCCCTAGTGGGCTGGAATAAGTTCCCACTAAGGCCCATAAGGTTTGAGAAGAAAAAAACACAAGGTGGAAAGAGTTTCCAAGTGGGAAGGTGGAATCCTACTCCAAGTAGGATTGGAGTAGGACTCCTCCACCTCCAATTTCGGCCAAACCTTTAGGTTTTGAGGCTGCCTCCTCCCCTCCCTCCCACCTATATATACGGAGGTTTTAGGGCTGATTTGAGACGACTTTCCCACGGCTGCCCGACCACATACCTCCATAGTTTTTCCTCTAGATCGTGTTTCTGCGGAGCTCGGGCGGAGCCCTGCTGAGACAAGATCATCACCAACCTCCGGAGCGCCGTCACGCTGCCGGAGAACTCTTCTACCCCTCCGTCTCTCTTGCTGGATCAAGAAGGCCGAGATCATCGTCGAGCTGTACGTGTGCTGAACGCGGAGGTGCCGTCCGTTCGGTACTAGATCGTGAGACTGATCGCGGGATTGTTCGCGGGGCGGATCGAGGGACGTGAGGACGTTCCACTACATCAACCGCGATCTCTAATCGCTTCTGCTGTACGATCTACAAGGGTACGTAGATCACTCATCCCCTCTCGTAGATGGACATCACCATGATAGGTCTTCGTGCGCGTAGGAAAATTTTTGTTTCCCATGCGATGTTCCCCAACAATCTTACCTATTAAAATAGTATTTTCCATCATGTTTACTTATTGTATAAGTCGACAACTCAATATGTTCTAATTTTTTAGAAAGTTATCAATACTAGAATTATTTATGGTATAAAAAATACTCTATATATGTTTGCGATTATGAGATATATATATATATATATATATATAAATATTTCTCGTCTTTAATTACATTCCATATCGTCGGAGGAGTCCCTGACGATCGTTGAAGGAGTCCTCGGTGATCGCCGGTGAAGAGTCCCCGACGATTGCCGGAGGAGTCCCCGACGATCGGTGGTGAAGAATCCCCGACGATTGCCGGTGAAAAATCCTCGACAATCACCGGAGGAGTCCCGGACGATCGCCGGAGGAGTCCCATATGATCGCTGGTGAGGAGTCCCCGAGGATTGCCGGAGGAGTCCCCGACGATCACCGGTGAGGAGTCCCTTACTAAATAGTTCCTTGTATAATTTTCATTGATTTTTAATATTTGAATCATGAACATAGGAAATATCATCATTTAATGATGAGGCCCCTGAGTGCCATTCGTGCTTGGATGACACGGGTATATGCGACCGTTATCCTCACCTAGACAATGATACGTCCTTCACCGTCAAGCTATAGGATGACTTTGATATTATTACGGTATCTAAAGACGACATGTATTTTTTATTAATGAAGTATGACGTGTGTTTTTCTGCTTCATCGACCTTTAATTTTCTTTTGTACAATTCGACTAGTGTGTTCCCTGCCATGCAATATTTGCTGTCTTGGACAAGTTTCATTTCAAAGAGAAGGATAGTATAGAGCCTAAGATAGCTCAGCTAATAACGAAGCATTACACCTTTATTGTTAAGGTAAAAAAATGAAGAAGATCACACATATTTTGGTTGTTCTAATTGGAGATCATTTTGCAAGGCCTATGGGCTGGATGGGGACACGCACATTACCTTCGATCTTGGTAATGACGATGTTTGTGATAATAATATAGACATTTGGGTTCATGCGGATGGCTTAATTCCAGTTCTACCTCGAGGTGAGTTTGTCAATAGATTTTTTAGGTAATGGATATTGATTATTGAAAAGTATTTGGTACTCATCCTGAGTAAACTTCTTTATTTTAAATTACCGGCTTATTTCTCTGCTACAATAACTACACAACAAATAATAGATTGGACCTACTACAGTTATGGCTCCGAGCTTACTTGGTTGGAGAAAAATCATTTGATTGCATTTATTCATGATGTTCAGTATCATGCTAAATATTACATGACTGTCAACATTTATCATGGATATGTGCCACTAGTGCACCAATTGAACCCTTATAACATCGCTTCAAATAACTTTGTTAGAATTTTGTTTACAATTGCATCACTAGTCCATCTTTTTCATACATTGTTCTTAAGAAAAACTAGTTTGCTAAGTATGTTATTATTACTTATGTTCTTTAACACGTACTACCGCTAGAGACCATGCCTAAATGGATGTTTACCAATGATGATTTGCATATGGTTAGCTTACGTAAAATTTGGATGGGTTACCCTCGTAAATATAGAATATCTCAAGGTGAAGATACTGTGAAAATCAAAGGATGGGGCAATGCAATAAAAGCATCCACGGATCACTTGGAGACGATAACTTGCACATGCCACAAGTTGGAGATAGGATAATCTGTATTCTTCAATGGGCAGATGTAGGAGTTCACCTTTTTATGCTATTTTACCTAGGAGAGAGCAGTAGTTAGTGTTTCTAACTTGTGATAACTTGGTCACTTGATAGTATGATAACAACTAGAATGATGAGGAGTTCATCCTTTTTATGCTATTTTACCTACAATGATGAAGAGATGTTTAACTAACTAGTATATGATAACAAATAGAATGATGAGGAGTTGATTGAGATGATGATGAGTTGGTATATAAGTATACTACAACAAATTAGAGGAGCAAGATACCAAGTTAAAATACAACCCATCCAAAACCCTATACCCCTCTGTGAAAACAAAAAAAAACCTACATGAGTCCCGGTTGGCAGAGCCTGATGCGTGGCAACCTTTAGTCCCGATTGGTGTTACCAACCGGGACTAAAGGTACTCCTTCCCGAGCGTCCAACAACAGCCATGTGGAGCCCCTGTAGTCCCGGTTCCCAACACAACCGGGACTAAAATGGGGGCCTTTAGTCTCAATTCCTTAGTCCCGGTTGCACAACCCAGACTAAAACCCTTACGAACCGGACTAAAGCCCAATTTTCCACTAGTGGTAGCTCTCTTATCAACAATATTTATGGGACAAGAGATAATTTTTTATAATTGACCAGGAGCCTAGTGCATGTAGATATTCTAAACAAAATATCTTTGATACTAGGTAATTGTGCAGGAATAACACACATGATAAGAAGAGTGGCATCGTCATATTGCATGATAGTGTAGCCAAGGCTAAATGAGCTATTAGTGGGTAGAGAGATTTCTTCATTCATTACTGGAATCAAGGAATTTGCCATTAGTTAATTCTTTGTCATCTGCTGGCTGATGGCAAAGAGCCTCTTTCTCGTCAGCTTCTACAAAACATACAACAAAGACTTGGTTGATGGCAAAGTCAATATTTGCCATCAGCCAAGTCTTTGTCGTCCGCCAGCCGACGGCAAAGGGGTGGCAGGCAAACGACAAAGAGCCCCCACAATGTTGCTGTCAGCCAGTACACGACAAAGCACATGCCCAATGTCTTGAATGAGATGCCATAGCTATGCACTATTCTATCAATTGCCCAATAGTAATTTGTTTATCCCGTATGCTATGTTCAATAGAGAATCCTCTAGCAAAAACTACGCCCCCCGGGTCTACTCAAATCATATTGCTAAAACTACAAAAATATTGCTGCCATTTATTTTGTTTTATATTTATATTCATATTACCTGTCTACCAGTATTTAATCCTTGTAAGTAACGAATTTAAGGGGCTTGACAACCCTCTTTCCCGTGTTGGGTACAAGTGTTTCATTCTATGTGTATAGGTGTTGTCAGTGAGAGTTTGTGTGATTTCCTATTGGTTCGATAACCTTGGTTCTAACCAAGGGAAAACTTATATGTATTGTGATGTATCTCCTCTCCTCTTTGGGGGAAAATCCCAACACAGTTTACAAGTATAACCAAGTGCCAGTTCCTTTTTTAGCCATTTTATATTTCACAAAAAATCCATACAAAACGAAGTCTAATTGCCACAAAGCTTTTGGGCGATTTTTTGGAACAAAACGAACCGACAAAGTGGCTGAGGTGGACTAGGGTATCCCGGATACCCCTTTGGCATGAATCCCCTAGGGAGCTCCACACGAGCTCATGGCTGTCCTGGATGCCCCTCTGGCATGAATCCAATGGAGAAAATTCTTATAAATACTGAAAACCCGAGAATCAAACCTAGAACTTCCGGTCCACCACTACAAGCCTATGTACATAAGTGATCTCATCCCGAGCCCTTTTCCGGGACCCTGTTGGAGGGGCAAATCGTCATCGGAGGCCATCTAAATAATCGTGGTGGTCTCTATAGCAAGGAGTGAGTATTTCACCCCCCGACGCTGAGGGTATGTACTAGTAGCTATGTGTTTGTTCTCTCTCTCTCTCTCAATCTATCTCTATCTATCTATCTCTCCTCTCTCTCTTGTGTTCTTGATTTGGCATGGTCTGGATGTACTATAGTTTTTGTTAATATAGTTGGATCTTATGTTCTTCTCCCCTCTCCATTTTGATGTGATGAATTGAATCTTTTCCTTTGAGGTTTTGTAATGTTGGATTGAATACTTTGGATTTGAAAAAAACTTGATATATAACTTGCATGTGGATGCCTATGGTGACAATGGGGTATTCTATTGAGTCACTTGATGTATGTTTTGGTAATCAATTTGCGGATTCCCGGTGTGATAATGAGGTAATCTAGGCACATGGATTGATACACGTTTTTGTCCTAGTTTCTCCGATAGAAACTTTAGGCTACTCTTTGAAGTTCTTTCTGTTGGATTGAATACGATTAATCTGAAATTGTTTGGTGTTATGTTAGTATGAACTCTAGGGTTGTTCATGACAATTATAGGGATGGCTCAATAGATTGATGAGAAAGAATAACTTTGAGGTGGTATTCTACCTACACCAATTTCATCTTAAGTTCTCCACTATTGATAAGAACTTTGGATTAACTCTTTGCCACACGGTGAGGAATGGTCATAATGATTTAATTATGTAAGCAGTGTTGAGAGATTGTAGTAGTGAAAGTATGAACCCTAGGCCTTATTTCCAAGCATTGATATAACATTTTGCACGTTGGTCACTACTTTTTACCTTGCTTTTTTATATTTTCAGACGACAAAAAACCTATATGTACTATCCATACAACACTTGCACCACCTTCTCTTTGTCGAACTAGTGCAACTATAGAATTTACCATATTATTGGGTGTGTTGGGAAGACAAGAGATTTCATGTATTTGATTACAAGGTTGTTTGAGAGAGACCATCTTCATCCTACAACTACCATGAATTGGTAAAGATTAGGTCATACACTTGAGTGAAATTTTCTACTATCCTTCAAAACTTCTCGCTTGAAGGGCCAACAGAGTCTACAAGAATAAATTTTCGTAGTAGATATCAAGCTATTTTCTAGCACCGTTGTCGGGGAGGTGAATTTTTGAAGGTATAAATTAGGTATTGCAATTGAATCTGTAGTTTCTTATTTTTCACTAGTTTGGTTTATAAAAAATCTACAAAAAATGGGTAAAGAGGTTGCCTCTAATACTTCTTGTTTATAATGTCTTCCTTGAAAGTGATGGATCAAAAAATTATGCCAATGTGTTAGAAGAAGAATTAAATAAAATAATTGGCATTAAATCCTTGAATGATAAGTATGATTGCAGTGTTATTGGTATATCTTCTCTGGATATCCATGATATTAATGATGATTGAACTGGTCATGATAAAAAAAGTTTCCTATAAGCATGTTATTTTTGTGGAGTGCATAAAATTTGTGAAATGATGCCATACACGGATACTAGATTTTGTAAGAAGCATAAACACGATAAAACCAATAGGTTTCTTAAAGTAATGGATGATTTTTCTACAAAATTATGTTGTCTTCATCCCAATACTTGTGAAGTTTGCAACAAAGTTGTTCATCTTAATTTCCCATACATTATTTTTCATGATTGAATCATTTCCAAATATTATGCTAATTTGATCACCCTTGAACTTCATAATGAAATTTGTCTATTTTTAGGGAGTGAACAATTGTCATGTAAAAATAGTTGGTTTCATATATTCATTACCACTAAGCACATTGAAAATAATCTACAATAAATTTATATGTTTTCTGTGGTTAATTGGTATCAGAATGCTTATATCACCAATATAGAAAGAGAGGAAAACTAATCGAGTATAAATGGAATAATAATGGAAGGGTAAAGTTCTCCAAATACCCCCATATTGTTTCTTGTAATGAATTAGGTAGCGAGGAGGAGCTTCCCATCGAACCAATCTCTTCAATAAGAAGCTCGCAAAAAACAATTACAGCCACATTTAATTAATGTGGTGAAGAATAAGAAGAGAAGGAAAATTAGAGGTCAAAAGGTATCTCTCCCAAATAATGTTGCTCCTATCATTGTTGAGAATGACTCTGATAGTATTGTGGACGATGATACACTTGATGATGATTTTGTTATGCCTATTACTTGTCATGTTAGTTATGATTGGGAAGATAATGATACTCCTTATAATATTGAAAGTATTTTTGGTATAAACTTGGAAAAGTATGATAGTAATTGTTATATTATTGCTGTTATTGATACAATTAATGATAAGAGTGATTGCACTAATGATATGCAAAACCCCAAGCTTGGGGATGCTATGTTCGATGTGAATGATATGTTTGAGAATATATTTACTTCAAATAATGTTTATTCCAAACTTTGGGATGCTATGGTAAATAAAGATGATATTTTTAGTTCCCCCACTTTTAATTGATATGATAGTATGCCTCCTATTTATTATGATTGCAATTATTATGAATGTGGGTTTGGAAGAGTGTCAACTTTAGGTGTTTTTATCCCGCTATTTTGGATAGTGTTGAATCATTTCATAATGATAAAAGTGGATTTGGATAGGTCATGACTTTATTTAGTAATGATTCCACTATCTTGGAAGAGTTTTCAATTCATTATGATGAGAACAAAGTTGCTACTTATGATGATTATTGTGATGATAATTTGGTGATAAAAAGAAGTGGTAATTATTCTTATAAACTTGTCATAATTATGAATACCCTTTTACTAAACATTACTTTTTAATGAGAAAATAATTTATAGTATTCAAGTTTCATCTCATACTCCCACTATTATGAATGATAAAAAGTTTTCTTGTGTAGGTAGTAATAAATTTTCTATGCTTGTGGATCAAGAAAAGAATGCTTTATGTCATGGTTATATTGTTGAATTCATCCATGATTGTACTGAATATTATCATGAGGGAGGAACATACGCTTGTAGGTATTACAATAATATCAAGTTTCCTCTCTATCTGTTGACAATTTTGAAGTTATGATTGTTTGGCCTTCCTATGCAAGTTGATTCTTGCTACAATAAATTGTTTGCTGAAAACTCCCTATCCATAGGAAGTGGATTAGGCTTAAATGTGCTTTCCATGAGATTAATGATAGTGTCTTACATATTTCAGTTACTATTCATATCTGAGCATGGTTGAAATCATCATGCCTAGCTAAAAGGCTTTAAAGCAAAGCGCTTGTTCAGAGATAACCCAATATTTAACCTTCCTATTTGTGTGTGTTCACATTATTAAGATATTGTAGTGATCATGTTTTGTGTCATTTATTTTGATAATGTGTGAAGTAAAGCCTTTGGGGTGGTTTGGCTACTTGTTGATTTGGTTCTATGCAAAAACAGAAACTTTTGGGTCCAGTATATGAATTCTCTGATTTTACTAGAACATGAAAACATTATGTAATTTATATACAGTATTGCTATGAAAATTTCCTACGTTGTCACATATAGGGAAGTATAGGTTTAGTTGTGATATATTTTGTTTTGAATGCATAATTTTCTTGTTTTAGTGTTTCTATAACTTATATTTAGTCGTATAAATTATGGGAACGATAGAATACAGTGGACAATATGTGATAACAATCATGAATCTTGTCTTGACACTACCCAATTGTCTTTTTATTTAATTATACTAATCCATGTCACGAAGTTCCGTTAAGTTTTGTGTGGTTGAAGTTTTCAAGTTTTGGGTGAGATAATGATATGAGGAGAATATGGAGCGGCAAGATCCTAAGCTTGGGGATTCCCAATGCACCCCAAAGTAATATCCAAGGAAGACTCAAGCGTCTAAGCTTGGGGATGCACCAAAAGGCATCTCATTTTTCGTCATCAACACTATCGATATATCTTACTTGGAGCTAGATTTCTATTCATCACATAATATATGTTTTCCTTTGAGCGTCATTTGATAGCACTTTTCCTTGATTTATGTTATTTATAATCATGTTTTTCAATAGTAAGTGCCAAGAATTGCCTTTAGGATGCTTGAATTACATGTTTAATCTGTGTTGTGAAAAAAAATGATGTAGTTTTTGAATTGTGATATTTTACTAGAACATGTAAACTTTCTGAAACTTTTACACAATAATTTAATACAAATTATTTATCATGTCCTAAATTCCATAATTCTTTAGTCTAAATAAGCACACTTTTGAAATTAATTCCTACTGACTATTCTCTTTGGACAGATTGTTGTCATAGTTTTGTTATCTATTTATCCTATAGTTTTTGTCACATTCCTGGAACCCTAGCCCCGGCCACCTCCTGCCTGCCTGCTCGGCGCTGGAGGCCCCCAGGAGCGCCAGTGCGACGTCCCGAGCCTACTTCTCCTCATCCCCGCGGCCTTATCTCCTCCCCTCGGTCTCTCGTTCCCCTTTCCCCTCTCTGATCTCTCTCTCCGTGAAGCTCCGGTCGCCGTTGATCCGTCGCCTCCCGGTCCTCCCCGATCCTGCCGGCAGCCTCACAAGAACCGCCGTGAGCTCCTCTATCCGTTCCCCCTCTTCCCGAGGCCTTTCCCCTCCTCTAACCCTGTTAGCCACCGGAGCCCGAAGGTCCTCGTCGTCGGCCATGTCGTTGCCGTCGTTGTGGTACCCCGCTCGCGAGACCGAGCTTAGAAATGAGCTCCTGGAGCTCTGTAGATGCCGTAGAGCCTTTTCCCCAGCTTGCTAGTGCCCCGCAACGCCACACCCGACGATGCCCGAGCCGCAGCCGCCGCTGACCTCGTCGCCGGCATGGATTCCGGTGACCACTCGGTCCAGCTCCTCCCCCTTTAGATGCGGCGCTTCACTAGCTAGCCGTAGCACTAAACCGCGCCCAAAACCAATGTCTGTAGCGCCGTTTAGGTCAACTCCGGCGAGTCCTCCGCCGCGCCCGTGGTCGCCGCTGGCCATATTCCGGTGGGGGCCGACGTGGTCAAACTAATTACCCATTAAACACCCCCCGTAGCCACTGACATTGGGCCCCAGGGTGGGTCAAACCCCAGTTAGGGGCTGGTCAACTCGGGGATTAGTCCCTGGTCACTGACCAGTGGACCCCACTGGTCAGGTTTGACCTGGCCCAGTCTCTGTTGACCAGAGACGTCAGTGTGACGTAATAATGGGATTTTCTAATATAAAAACAATTACAGAAATGTCTAAAACTTCTAAAAATCATAGAAAATAATCTGTAAGTCCATTGAAAATAATTTATATATGAAAAAGTATCAAAAAAATTCAAGGAATCTGAATATTTCATTTTAAAACATGTTTGAAAATGTTACTGAACCCAAACATGTAGATTAATGAATAAGTTAATTCTTATAAATACTTTGGAGATGGAATTTGGAAATTATTTAAATTTCACTACAAATTATATGATCAAACACTATCCAAATCACAAACCAGCAACCTAACATGTCAAGTTGATCTGAGCATCAGGTCGAATCAATTAAAATGGTATCCGACAATACCTCGTTTGAAGTAATATTTGAATTTGATTCAAATCAACTTCAAACGTAAAAAATGTTAGCTATAATAGTATACCACTTTGCATCCTCATGCCATGCTCATGCATCATCTTGTTGCATATGCTTGTGATTGATTGTTGTCACTCTTTTCGGTAGGCTCCGCTCCTCCGGATTCCACCGAATATCCGATTGACGGATATTGTCCCTCCTCTGAGCAACAAGGCAAGCAACCATTATGATCATCCCGATAAATCCCATGTTCTCGCTCCTGCACTTACGTATTGCATTAGGATCAAATTCTTCAAATGCTTTTGCCACGTTAGTTGAACCCACTTCCTTTTCATGACCTATCCTCGTCACAGTAAATAGCTGAACCTTGCAACCTAGCATACCTGGTAGTTGCTTGAGCCATGATGTGCCTTATCCTGCTATGCATGCTATGCTTAGACTTGTGTATGGTCTGTCATCTGGGAGATGAACAGAATTGTGAGAATGTGTTTGGTAAGCAAAGGTTGTGTGTTGAACCTGATTTGGTAAAGGTACCGGTGAAAGGCTGTGTAGGGGTGCATGGCGGGTTGTTTCATTGGAACCGTCCTTAGGAACTGAGTTCCGTGTATGTAATCCAAGACGAGATACTACCACATGCTGGGCCCTGAAATATGACCCCGCTCGACTTATTAATCGCTTAGTATTCGGTCCAGGAGTTGCAAGTAATTTATGGTGTTTATAGTCATGCTGGAGGCCGTGCATAGTGCTGACCTGAGAGGTGGGCTGTGATGCGGTAGGCAGTGGCACGGTGTACCAAGTGGCACCCGGATGGTGGGCTTGGGAACCCTGCGCACATCGTTTGGGGCCGTGGCGGAAACCTCGGCCGGACTGCCGTGCGGGTTACCCTCAAATAGGCGATAAACCTGGACTAGGTACTAGTGTGGTTAACGGTCGTGGCCGACTCCCTCGCTGGGCTTCCGCTTGAAGGTGGCCGAGGTGTATGACGTGCACATGGCGATAAGTGGCGAGAGCGTGTGTGACGAAGTACACCCCTGCAGGGTTATGATCTATTCGAATAGCCGCGTCCGCGGATATGGACTACTTGGAGACATATGTTGTTCATAGATAGCTTAAATGGCTACTCATAAAATTGTCAAGATAAGCGTGAGTGTCGTGGACGGCATTTTCGTATGGAGACGGAATGATTCCATGATGGAGTATTGTTGTGGTGTTAGTGGACTCGTGTGCGAGAGATAAAGTTGTCAAAAGTTGTTTTAAAATGTAAGTTGTCTAGCCACGAGTCAAATGCTGGCTTTCCGCATGAAACCCCACAATTCCTTATTGATACATTGCATGAGTAGGTAGTTATCCTAAAGTCTTGCTGAGTACCTCCGTACTCATGTTTGTTTAATAATTGTTGCAGAGGTGGATAATGACCCTAAGGGAGGGTTCTTCCTAGACATCGACGACGACGAGTAGCTGGTGTCCCAGCTACGATCTGGCCCTAGGTTGGGTCTGTAGTATAGTCAGGCCATGTGCCTTCTAGTTTCACCTGTCTGCACTCAGACAGTTTTAAACACTTCCGCTGGCTTGTAACTGAATGTCTGCTATTATGTGTGTGGCTCTTCCAAGCCTCTTAAATAAAGCTTGTATGTTTATGGTTATGTTGTGATGCCATCGATGTATCTATACATATCGGTATGCCATGCGTACGTGTGTCGTACTTGATATGTATGGGGTTCGATTACCTAGCCGTAAACTTTAGTAGCACTCCATACAGGGAAATGCCCCTTTTGTTGGAAATATGCCCTAGAGGCAATAATAAAATGGTTATTATCATATTTCCTTGTTCATGATAATCGTCTATTGTTCATGCTATAATTGTATTAACAGGAAACAGTAATACCTGTGTGAATAAATAGATCACAATGTGTCCCTAGCAAGCCTCTAGTTGGCTAGCTCGTTAGTCAATAGATGATCATGGTTTCCTGATCATGGGCATTAGATGTCATTGATAACGGGATCACATCATTGGGAGAATGATGTGATGGATAAGACCCAATCCTAAGCCTAGCACTAGATCGTATTGTTCGTATGCTAATGCTTTTCTAATGTCAAGTATCTTTTCCTTCGACCGTGAGATTGTGCAACTCCCGGATACCGTAGGAGTGCTTTGGGTGTATCAAACGTCACAACGTAACTGGGTGACTATAAAGGTGCACTACGGGTACCTCCGAAAGTGTCTGTTGGGTTGGTACGAATCGAGATTGAGATTTGTCACTCCGTGTGACGGAGAGGTATCTCTGGGCCCACTCGGTAGAACATCATCATGAGCTCAATGTGACTAAGGAGTTAGTCACACGATGACGTGCTACGGAACGAGTAAAGAGACTTACCGGTAACGAGATTGAACAAGGTATAGGTATACCGACGATCGAATCTCGGGCAAGTTCTATACCGACAGACAAAGGGAATCGTATATGGGATTGATTGAATCCTTGACATCGTGGTTCATCCGGTGAGATCATCGTGGAGCAAGTGGGAGCCACCATGGGTATCCAGACCCTGCTTATGGTTATTGGCCAGAGAGGTGTCTCGGTCATGTCTGCCTGTCTCCCGAACCCGTAGGGTCTACACACTTAAGGTTCGATGACGCTAGGGTTATAGGGAATTGTTATACGAGGTTACCGAAAGTTTTTCGAAGTCCCGGATGAGATCTCGGACGTCACGAGGAGTTCCGGAATGGTCCGGAGGTAAAGATTGATATATAGGACGGATGGTTTCGGATACCGGAAGTGTTTCGGGCATCACCGGTAACGTACCGGGACCACCGGGACCACCGGAGGTGGCCCCAGGGGACCACGAAGGGGGGCAACGACCCCGGGAGATAAGGTGGGCCAAGTGGGGGTGGGAACCAGCCCCTAGGTGGGCTGGTGCGCCTCCCCACTCAGCCCATAGCGCAAGGGAGAGAAAAGGGGGGGGGGCAAACCCTAGGCCAGGTGGGCCTAAGGCCCACCAGCTGGTGCGCCAACCCCTCCTCCCCCTTCTGGCCGCCGCACCTCCCATCTGGGGGGGGGCTGCCACACCCCCTAGGGTGGGAACCCTAGGGGTGGCACCCCACCTCCCCTCCCCCTATATATATCGGGCACTTTTGGCCATTGAGACACACGGTTTTTCCTCTCTCTCGGCGCAGCCCCGCTCCTCTCCCTCCTCCTCTCTGCCGGTGCTTGGCGAAGCCCTGCCGGGAGACCTCGTCTCTCCATCGACACCACGCCGTCGTGCTGTTGGAGTTCTTCCCCAACCTCTCCCTCCTCCGTTGAACGTGGAGGTGCCGTAGTTCGGCACTAGATCGGAATCGCTGCGAGTACGACTCCATCAACCGCGTTCTAGCAATGCTTCCGCTTAGCAATCTTCAAAGGTATGAAGATGCTCTTACCCCTCTCTCGTTGCTGGTCTCTCCATAGGAAGATCTGAATATGCGTAGGAAAATTTTGATTTTATGCTACATTACCCAACAGTGGTATCAGAGCCAGGTTTTCTATGCGTAGATTCTATGCACGAGTAGAACACAAAAGTTGTGGGCGATGATTTGTCAATTTGCTTGCCGCTACTAGTCTTATTATTTTCCGGCGGTATTGTGGGATGAAGCGGCCCGGACCTACTTTACACGTACACTCACGTGAGACTGGTTCCACCGACAGACATGCACATCGTGCATAAAGGTGGCTAGCGGGTGTCTGTCTCTCCTACTCTAGTCGGATTGGATTTGATGAAAAGGGTCCTTATGAAGGGTAAATAGCTTTGGCATATCATCGTTGTGGCTGTCACGTAGGTAAGAAGGCGTTCTTGCTAGAAACCCAAATCAGCCACGTAAAACTTGCAACAACAATTAGAGGACGTCTAACTTGTTTTTGCAGGGTTTGACATGTGATGTGATATGGCCAAAGTTGTGATGTTGCATGTATGATGTATGAGATGATCATGTTATTGTAATAGGTTTCACGACTTTCATGTCGATGAGTATGACAACCGGCAGGAGCCATAGGAGTTGTCTTAATTTATTGTATGAGATGCAACGCCATGTGCTTACTACTTTTACTTCATTGCTAACGGTTAGCTATAGTAGTAGTGATAGTAGTAGTTGGCGTGACGACTTCACGGAGACACGATGATGGAGATCATGATGATGGAGATCATGGTGTCACGCCGGTGACGATGATGATCATGCGATGCCTGAAGATGGAGATCAAAAGAGCAAAGATGATAATGGCCATATCATGTCACTATATGATTGCATTGTGATGTTTATCATGTTTTACATCTTATTGCTTAAAACGACGGTAGCATAATAAGATGATCCCTCTTAAAATTTCGAGAACGTATGCCCCTAAGTGTGCACCGTTGTGAAGGTTCGTTGTCTCGAAGCACCACGTGATGATCAGGTGTGATAGATTCTAACGTTCGCATACAACGGGTGTAAGCCAGATTTACACACGCGAAACACCTAGGTTGACTCGACGAGCTTAGCATGTGCAGACATGACCTCGAATACAAGAGACGGAAAGGTCGAACATGAGTCGTATGGTTGAATACGATCAGCATGAAGTTGCTCACCATGGTGACTAGTCCGTCTCACGTGATGATCGGACACGGGTTAGTCAGCATGAAGTTGCTCACCATGGTGACTAGTCCGTATCACTTAGATGACTAGAGGGATGTCGATTTAAGTGGGAGTTCATACTTAATTTGATTAAATGAACTTAATTGTCATGAATTTAGTCTAAAACTTGTCTTTATAAATATTGTAGATGTCCAACGTCAACCTCAATTTCAATGCATTCCTAGAGAAAAACAAGCTGAAAGATGATGGTAGGAACTATGCGGACTGGGTTCGCAACTTGAAGCTCATCCTTGAAGCAGCTAAAAAGGCTTATGTCCTTAATGCGCCACTAGGTGACCCTCCCGCCCCCGCAGCAGCCCAGGACATTCTGAACGTCTGGCAAACACGGAGTGATGACTACTCTCTGGTCAGGTGTGGCATGTTATACAGTTTAGAAACGGGGCTCCAAAGGCGTTTTGAGCAACACGGGGCATATGAGATGTTCCAGGAGCTGAAGTTAGTTTTTCAAGCTCATGCCCGTGTCGAGAGATATGAAATCACCGACAAGTTCTTTAGCTGTAAGGTGGAGGAGAACAGTTCTGTCAGTGAGCACATACTCAAAATGTCTGGGTTACACGGTCGTCTGACTTCACTTGGAGTCGAACTTCCGGATGATGCTATAATTGACAGAATCTTCCAGTCTCTCCCACCAAGCTACAAAGGCTTTGTGCTTAACTACAACATGCAAGGGATGGAGAAGACCATTCCTGAGTTGTACTCGATGCTCAAGTCTGCAGAAGTAGAAATCAAGAAGGAGCATCAAGTGTTGATGGTCAACAAGACCACTAGTTTCAAGAAAGGCAGGGGTAAGAAGAACTTCAAGAAAGACGGCAAAGCTGTTGCCGCGCCCGGTAAGCCAGATGCCGGGAAGAATAAAAAGAACGGACCCAAGCCTGAGACTGAGTGCTTCTATTGCAAGGGAAAGGGTCACTGGAAGCGGAACTGCCCCAAATACTTAGCGGACAAGAAGGCCGGCAACGTTAAAGGTATATGTGATATACAGGATCTTGATGTGTACCTTACCAGCGCTCGTAGTAGCTCCTGGGTATTTGATACCAGTGTTGTTGCTCACATTTGCAACTCAAAGCAGGAACTGCGGAACAAGCGGAGACTGGCCAAGGACAAGGTGACAATGCGCGTCGGGAATGGTTCAAAGGTCGATGTGATCGCCGTCGGCACGCTACCTCTACATCTACCATCGGGATTAGTTTTAAACCTTAATAATTGTTATTTTGTACCAGCCTTAAGCATGAACATTGTATCAGGGTCTTGCTTAATGCGAGACGGCTACTCATTTAAGTCAGAGAATAATGGTTGTTCTATTTACATGAGTGATATGTTTTATGGTCATGCTCCGCTGGTGAATGGTTTATTCTTGATGAATCTCGATCGTGATGTTACACATATTCATAGTGTGAGTACCAAAAGATGCAAAGTTGATAATGATAGTCCCACATACTTGTGGCACTGCCGCCTTGGTCATATCGGCGTTAAGCGCATGAAGAAGCTCCATACTGATGGACTATTAGAGTCTCTTGACTTTGAATCATTTGACACATGCGAACCGTGCCTCATGGGCAATATGACTAAGACTCCATTCTCAGAAATAATGGAGAGAGCAACCGACTTATTGGAAATAATACATACTGATGTGTGTGGTCCAATGAACGTTGAAGCTCGCGGTGGTTATCGTTATGTTCTCACTCTCACCGATGATTTGAGTAGGTATGGGTATATCTACTTGATGAAGCACAAATCTGAGATGTTTGAAAAGTTCAAGGAATTTCAGAGTGAGGTTGAGAATCAACGTGACAGAAAAATTAAATGTCTACGATCTGATCGTGGAGGAGAATATTTGAGTCACGAGTTTGGCACACACCTAAGGAAGTGTGGAATCGTTTCACAACTGACGCCGCCTGGCACACCGCAGCGCAACGGAGTGTCTGAACGTCGTAATCGCACTTTATTAGAAATGGTACGATCTATGATGTCTCTTACCGACTTACCGCTATCATTTTGGGGATACGCACTAGAAACTGCTACATTCACTTTAAATAGGGCACCGTCCAAATCCGTTGAGATGACACCGTATGAACTATGGTTTGGCAAGAAACCTAAGTTGTCGTTTCTTAAAGTTTGGGGCTGCGATGCTTATGTGAAGAAACTTCAACCAGAAAAGCTCGAACCCAAAGCGGAGAAATGCGTATTCATAGGATACCCTAAGGAAACTATTGGGTATACCTTCTATCTTAGATCCGAAGGTAAAACCTTTGTTGCCAAGAACGGATCCTTTCTAGAGAAAGAGTTTCTCTCGAAAGAAGTAAGTGGGAGGAAGGTAGAACTTGATGAGGTAATTACACCCCCTCTCGAACAGGAAAGTAGCGCAGCGCGGGAAGCTGTTCCTGTGGCACCTACACCGACTGAAGAGGAAGTTAATGATGATGATCATGAAACTTCGGATCAAGTTACTGCTGAACCGCGAAGGTCCACAAGGGCACGCTCCGCGCGAGAGTGGTACGGCAACCCCGTGATGGAAATCATGTTGTTAGACAACGGTGAACCTTCGAACTATGAAGAAGTAATGGCGGGCCCGGATTCCAACAAATGGCTTGAGGCTATGAAATCCGAGATAGGATCCATCTATGAGAACAAAGTATGGACTTTGGTGGACTTGCCCGATGACCGGCGAGCCATAGAAAATAAATGGATCTTCAAGAAGAAGACTGATGCAAACGGTAATGTGACCGTTTACAAAGCTCGACTTGTCGCAAAGGGTTTTCGACAAATTCAAGGAGTTGACTACGAAGAGACTTTCTCTCCCGTAGTGAAGCTGAAATCAGTCCGAATCATGTTAGCAATTGCCGCCTTTTATGATTATGAAATTTGGCAAATGGACGTCAAAACAGCGTTCCTTAACGGGAACCTTAAGGAAGAGTTGTATATGATGCAACCAGAAGGTTTTGTCGACCCTAAGGATGCTAACAAAGTGTGCAAGCTCCAGCGCCCCATCTATGGGCTGGTGCAAGCATCTCGGAGTTGGAACATTCGCTTTAATGAGGTGATTAAAGCGTTTGGGTTCATACAGGTTTACGGAGAAGCCTGTCTGCACAAGAAAGTGAGTGGGAGCTCTGTAGCTTTCCTCATACTATATGTGGATGACATATTATTGATGGGGAATGATATAGAGATGTTGGAGAGCATAAAGGCCTATTTGAACAAGAGATTTTCAATGAAGGACCTTGGAGAAGCTGCATACATATTAGGCATCAAGGTCTATAGAGATAGATCGAGACGCCTCATAGGTCTTTCGCAAAGTACATACCTTGACAAGATATTGAAGAAGTTCAATATGGAAAACTCAAAGAAAGGGTTCTTGCTAGTTTTGCAAGGTATGAGATTGAGTAAGACTCAGTCGCCGACCACGGCAGCAGACAAAGAGAAGATGAGTTCTGTCCCCTACGCTTCAGCCATGGGCTCTCTAATGTATGCCATGCTGTGTACCAGACCGGATATAAACCTTGCCATAAGTTTGGTAGGGAGGTACCAAAGTGATCCCGGTACGGAACACTGGACAGCGGTCAATAATATCCTTAAGTACCTGAAAAGGACTAAGGAAATGTTTCTCGTTTATGGAAGTGACGAAGAGCTCGTCATAAAGGGTTACGTCGACGCTAGCTTCGACACAGATCCGGATGACTCTAAGTCACAGACCGGATACGCATATGTGTTGAATGGTGGGGCAGTGAGCTGGTGCAGCAGCAAGCAAGAAGTCGTGGCAGCATCTACATGTGAAGCGGAGTACATAGCTGCTTCAGAAGCGGCTCATGAAGGAATTTGGATGAAGGAGCTCATCACCGACCTTGGAGTGGTCCCAAGCGCTTCGGGTCCTATGACACTCTTCTGTGATAACACTGGAGCCATTGCCATAGCCAAGGAGCCCAGGTTTCACCGGAAGACGAAGCACATCAAGCGCCGCTACAACTCCATCCAGGACCATGTCCAGAGTGGAGTGATAGATATTTGTAAAGTACACACGGATCTGAATATTGGAGACCCGTTGACTAAACCTCTTCCACGAGCAAAACATGATCAACACCATAATGCTATGGGTGTTCGATACATCACAATGTAACTAGATTATTGACTCTAGTGCAAGTGGGAGACTGTTGGAAATATGCCCTAGAGGCAATAATAAAATGGTTATTATCATATTTCCTTGTTCATGATAATCGTCTATTGTTCATGCTATAATTGTATTAACAGGAAACAGTAATACATGTGTGAATAAATAGATCACAATGTGTCCCTAGCAAGCCTCTAGTTGGCTAGCTCGTTAGTCAATAGATGATCATGGTTTCCCGATCACGGGCATTAGATGTCATTGATAACGGGATCAAATCATTGGGAGAATGATGTGATGGCCAAGACCCAATCCTAAGCCTAGCACTAGATCGTATTGTTCATATGCTAATGCTTTTCTAATGTCAAGTATCTTTTCCTTCGACCGTGAGATTGTGCAACTCCTGGATACCGTAGGAGTGCTTTGGGTGTATCAAACGTCACAACGTAACTGGGTGACTATAAAGGTGCACTACGGGTACCTCCGAAAGTGTCTGTTGGGTTGGTACGAATCGAGATCGGGATTTGTCACTCCGTGTGACGGAGAGGTATCTCTGGGCCCACTCGATAGAACATCATCATGAGCTCAATGTGACTAAGGAGTTAGTCACACGATGACGTGCTACGGAACGAGTAAAGAGATTTACCGGTAATGAGATTGAACAAGGTATAGGTATACCGACGATCGAATCTCGGGCAAGTTCTATACCGACAGACAAAGGGAATCGTATACGGGATTGATTGAATCCTTGACATCGTTGTTCATCCGATGAGATCATCATGGAGCAAGTGGAAGCCACCATGGGTATCCAGACCCCGCTGATGGTTATTGGCCAGAGAGGTGTCACGGTCATGTCTACCTATCTCCCGAACCCGTAGGGTCTACACACTTAAGGTTCGATGACGCTAGGGTTATAGGGAATTGTTATACGAGGTTACCGAAAGTTGTTAGGAGTCCCGGATGAGATCCCGGACGTCACGAGGAGTTCCGGAATGGTCCGGAGGTAAAGATTGATATATAGGACGGATGGTTTCGGATACCGGAAGTGTTTCGGGCATCACCGGTAACGTACCGGGACCACCGGGACCACCGGAGGTGGCGCCGGGGGACCACCGAAGGGGGGCAACGACCCCGGGAGATAAAGTGGGCCAAGTGGGGGTGGGAACCATCCCCTAGGTGGGCTGGTGCGCCTCCCCACTCAGCCCATAGCGCAAGGGAGAGAAAAGGGGGGGCAAACCCTAGGCCAGGTGGGCCTAAGGACCACCAGATGGTGCGCCAACCCCTCCTGCCCATTCTGGCCGCCGCACCTCCCATCTGGGGGGCTGCCGCACCCCCTAGGGTGGGAACCCTAGGGGTGGCACCCCCTCTCCCCTCCCCCTATATATATCGGGCACTTTTGGCCATTGAGACACACGGTTTTTCCTCTCTCTCGGCGCAGCCCCGCTCCTCTCCCTCCTCCTCTCTGCCGGTGCTTGGCGAAGCCCTGCCGGGAGACCTCGTCTCTCCATCGACACCACGCCGTCGTGCTGCTGGAGTTCTTCCCCAACCTCTCCCTCCTCCTTGCTGGATCAAGGTGCGGGAGACGTCACCGGGCTGCACGTGTGTTGAACGCGGAGGTGCCGTAGTTCGGCACTAGATCGGAATCGCTGCGAGTACGACTCCATCAACCGCGTTCTAGCAACGCTTCCGCTTAGAAATCTTCAAAGCTATGAAGATGCCCTTACCCCTCTCTCGTTGCTGGTCTCTCCATAGGAAGATCTGAATATGCGTAGGAAAATTTTGATTTTATGCTACGTTACCCAACACCTTTGTGATCCAACGAGCCATGGTAGCTCGCTACTGCTCCGGACACATTGGTTGACCGGCATGTGTCCTTCTTAGCTGCCGTGTCTGTCCTCCTTGGGGAAATGTCACGCGATGTAATGGAGTCCCTGTAGCTTGCTACGACTCGTCTACATTCGCTGGTGACCGACACCTGCTTTGCTGGGTCATGTATGCCTGTCCCTATGCGGAACTGCCACTTTTGTTTATGACTAGACATGTCGATCCGGGTTCTTTGTCATTGGAATGCTAGCGACATAATTGCATACGTGTGTCAAAAGGCGCAAACGGTCCCGACTAAGGTAAGGCTGCAGCCGTGGGGTTAACCGTGCGTGAGACCGCAAAGGGATGTGATGTGTTACATGCTGGATTCCTATGGCTTAGGATCGGGGTCCCGACAGCGTTGGTATCAGAGCCTGACTGACTGTAGGACTACTAAGCCAAACTGGTCAAAGTTGAGTCTAGAATTGCTTTAGTTATACCTAAGGGAATTGTTTGTGGAAGGGAACATAAGACTCTTGTTCTCTTCTCAAGTTATTCTATTCTGGTCATCCTCGTCTTTTCTGCGGGAATTAAGGACTAGGTTACTCATCTTCTTCTAGGCTCATGCATCTGATCGATAGATTATAAGACTACGGGTCGAGAGTTATATTGGGTTCCTTTTATTCCTAGGAAAAAGGAAGTAATTTTGATGATCAGAGACTTGAACTTGATAGTTGAGTGGTTACACTATTCCATTTTGGGTTGTCTCAAAATTTGTTTTTGAGTATTTACAGCCGTTATGCTGCCCAATTTTGCATTCAAAGCTCTAATTCTCTTGCATTACTCTCTATTTTCAGATGCATGGCCGTCCTTCTCGTCAGGTGGTACGTGTGACCAGGTGCATTGATGTGCCGGGTCATACGGCCATGCTGGTCAGGGTGATGTCGGTGTGCGGTTACCGCTGGTACCCCGAGTACATAGTGGAGGAACAGTGCCGAGACTTCGACCAGAGCCAGTATATCTGCACTGTTAGGGTATTTCCAGACTACCCTGGAGCTGAGGAGCCAATCCATTGGTCCTATGGGTTCGGAGTCACTGTTGACATGTCAGTACAAGATGATGCCTATTCAATGCTGACCATTATGAGGGCGAGAAATGCACTGCTACAGAATTCAGAGTTCTGCTATGTTCCTGCCTCTCAGCCTGGTGAAGAGGGATACCTCAGCGGAGTCTATTTTGATTCTTCTATGGAGGATCCACTACTGCAGTCCACTGCTGAGATGCTAGAGAACAGAGACAAGGATGCTCGTGCTCTCCGCATGGAGCTTTATGCTAGCCGTTCCCGTCTGTGGACGACTTTGATGCAGCTGGCACCGGTAGTCTAGACAGGGTACAGAGATATGGAGATGTTGAACCCTGTTAGGACCCATCTTCCGACCCACGTTGACTGGCGAGCTATAGGAGGAGTCACCCCTCTTCGGGGACCCCTATTACCACCAGTCAGGGGACCGAGGCCACATCCGTGTCCTTATGGATCCCAGGGATCTCAGGCAGAGTGTTTCCTGATCAGCAGGTTGAGCTTCCAGGCCATGGAGGCAATCTCTATGAGATGTTCTATGCGGATGCCTGAGCTGTGTGTGGAGGGATAGTATGGTAGTAGCCGTACGTTCACAGTCCTGTGTGACTTGTGAAGTATGCCTGTGATGTGAAATGAATTCCGGAGGCCTAGATAAATAATGTATAGGAAGCTTGTAAGCCTCTGATGAGTAGTTTCATAATTTCAGTAGTTTGCTCTTCGATTAAGGTTGTACTGAACTATGTAAGGGTGTGTATGAACCATGGTGTATATATAGCAGATGCTTGTTACCATGTCGTTCGGATATTCATTTCCGCATTCCGTGTGTTCAGTACATTCTTAATCCATAGCTAGTATTGATAAGATATTGGTCTAAGCTGTGAGTTTGTTTGGCAGGATGGTGTTCACCAGGTTGAACCGTGCCCCTGCTCATGAGCAAGGCGAGGGTAGTCAAGCGTCGCAGGAAGACCTGCCTCACCCACCCTCTCTGGCGGAAGTTATGCTTGAGGCAGAGAGGAACAAAAGAGAGACCAACCGACTGTTAGAGCGTATTGAACAGAATACGGCTCGCCAGCCTAGGAATGCTGCAGTGTCCCTCAACGACTTTGTGAAGCTAAATCCTCCAAAGTTCCATCACTCCGTCGATCCCCTCGATGCTGATGACTGGCTGTGCAACATCTCACGCAAGATTCGCTCTGCGAATGTTTCTGAGGCCGACAAGGTGACTTTTGCGGCGTATTTTCTGGAAGGACCCGCCAATCTGTGGTGGGAGAACTTTGAAGCTATGCGTCATGCTGAGCCAGCAGCCACATGGGCAGACTTCAGTGCAGCCTTCCGTCTGCACCATATTCCAGAGGGCCTGATGGACAGAAAGAGAGAGGAGTTCTGTGCTTTCACCCAGGGCAAGATGACCGTGGATGTCTATAGCCGTGAGTTCGGTAACCTCGCCCGCTATGCAACAGAGGAGGTGTCTACTGACGCCAAGAAGCAAGCAAGATTCCATAAGGGTCTGAGTCCTGAGCTTCGTCGTGATCTGCGCCTCCACGAGTGTGCAAGCTTTCAAGCCCTGGTTAACAAGGCGATCAGTGCCGAGACTGGTCATACTAACTTTGAAGCCACAAGGAAGCACTCCCGTGACTTTGGCTCGTCATCTAGTTCCGCGTTTCCAAAACGCAGGCTGTGGGTTCCGAACAGTTCTCTGCCGCCAAGATACACTCTGAGGCCATCCTACGTGTCGCCTCAGACGAATCAGACCAACCCTCCAACAAAAACTTATGGTGGTCCAGCTAGCAATGCTGCACCACGTGCCAACCAAGTGATATGCGACAAGTGTGGAGAACAAGGGCACTATTCCCGTGAGTGTCCTCAAAATGTGGGTGCCAAGCAACCCGGAAAGTCCGTCAGGCAAGGCAAGTCGGGCAAATCTTACTATGTGAAGCCAACTCCTGCACGTGGCCGTGTGAACTATGTCTCAGCAGAAGAAGCTGCAGAGGATCCCGACGTCATACTGGGTACGCTTCTTGTTAATCATCACCGAGCGTCTGTTCTCTTTGACACTAGGTCTTCTCATTCCTTCATTTCAGAAAGTTATGCACAGTTGCATAACATGTCATTTTGTGATATGCCAATCCCATTGGTTGTCCAAACCCCTGGTAGTAAATGGCAAACCTCTAGGATAACCTATGACAATGAAATTCTAGTAGGCAGGCTAGTTTTTCTAGCCTCATTGATAGCATTGAAATCTTCGGATATTAATATCATCTTGGGCATGGACTGGATGTCAGCTCACTATGCCAAGATTGATACTCATTCTAGAAATGTCCAACTTACCCATCCCTCGGGTGAGATAGTCAATGTCTCTACTCGAGTTGCCAAATGCCAACTCTATTCCCTAAATGCCAACCCTCTTTCGGAACTTGAAGACATCCCGATTGTCCGTGACTTCCCGGATGTTTTTCCAGAGGAACTGTCAGGAATTCCACCTGACAGAGATGTAGAGTTTGTGATAGATCTTGTTCCGGGAACTGTCCCAATAGCCAGAAGACCATATAAGATGGCACCCCTGGAGCTAGCCGGACTTAAGAAGCAACTAGATGAGGCTTTGAATGAAGGTTTCATTCGTCCTAGCTCTTCTCCTTGGGCTTGCCCCGTCCTATTTGTCAAGAAGAAAGACGGAACGGATCGGATGGTTGTAGATTACCGACCAGTTAATCTGGTCACCATAAAGAACAAGTATCCGCTCCCCAGGATCAACGACCTGTACGATCAGCTCGCTGGATCCTCAGTCTTCTCAAAAATGGATTTGAGGTTGGGTTACCATCAAATCAAGATCAAGAACGGGGACATTCCAAAAACGACTTTTGTTACTCGTTATGGCCAATACGAGTACACCGTCATGTCCTTCGGTTTAACCAATGCTCCAGCCACCTTCTCTCGTTTGATGAATGCAATATTCATGGAGTATTTGGATAAATTCGTCATGGTATACCTCGATGATATTCTCATCTACTTGAAGAACGAACAAGAACATGCCGAGCATCTAAGGTTGGTATTGATGAAACTTCGAGAGCATCGCCTTTATGTCAAGTTTTCAAAATGTGAATTTTGGTTACCAGAAGTGACATATCTGGGTCACGCAATCTCTGGTAAGGGTATTGCTGTCAATCCCGAGCGAGTTCAAGCCATCCTTGATTGGACTCAACCTGAATCGGTTAAGCAAGTTAGGAGTTTTCTTGGCCTAGCGAGCTATTGTCGCCGCTTTGTCGAGAATTTCTCCAAGGTTGCAAAGGCTCTAACTGAACTCCTCAAGAAGGACAAAAAGGTCGAGTGGACACCACAGTGTGAGCATAGTTTTCAGGAACTGAAAAGACGCCTGACTTCCGCACCTGTGTTGCTACCACCAGATTTTTCTAAGGACTTTGTTATCTATTGCGACGCCTCGCGACAAGGATTAGGTTGCATTCTCATGCAAGATCGTCATGTGATCGCATACGCATATCGACAGTTGCGTCCACATGAGGATAATTATCCCACACACGACCTTGAGCTTGCAGCCATGGTCCATGCACTAAAAACCTGTCGACATTACCTTCTGGGTAATCGTTGCGAAATATTCACTGATCACCAAAGTCTGAAATATATCTTCACCCAGCCGGATCTGAATCTCAGGCAAAGATGGTGGGTTGAGTTGATCTCGGATTACGACTTAGGGATAACTTACACCCCGGGGAGGGCCAATGTTATGGCTGATGCACTAAGTCGTAAATCTTATTGTAACAATTTGATGCTACAAGAAGGTCAACCACATCTCTGTGAGGACTTTCAGAAGTTGAATCTTCATATTGTTCGTCAAGGATTCCTTTCTACCCTGGTGGCGAAGCCTATCCTTAACTATCAAATTATAGCTGGCCGGAAGCGTGACAAGGGTATATCACGGATCAAGGAGAATATTATTAGCGGAAATGCTAAATAATTTTCCATGAATGATCAAGGTGTTGTGTTCTTCCAGAATCGTCTAGTGGTTCCTAAGAACCTACATCTAAGACAGTTATTCTTAAGGAGGCCCATGATTCTCCTCTCACCATTCATCCTGGTAGTACTAAGATGTATCAGGACCTACGCCAGAGGTTCTGGTGGACTAGGATGAAGAGAGAAATTGCTGAGTTCGTTGCTAACTGCGACGTTTGTCGTCGAGTTAAGGTAGAACATCAAAGGCCTGCTGGCACCCTTCAACCTTTAGCTATTCCTGAATGGAAATGGGATAAAGTTAGTATGGATTTCATTACCGGATTTCCCAAGACCAAGAAAGGAAATAATGCTATCTTTGTGGTGATTGACCGTCTTTCCAAAGTAGCTCTTTTTCTTCCCGTTCGTGAGAGTATAACAGCTAGCCAGCTAGCGGAGTTATATATCTCTCGAATAGTGTCTCTTCATGGTGTTCCCCTGGAGATTAACTCGGACCGTGGGAGTATCTTTACTTCTCGCTTCTGGGAAAGTTTTCAGAATGCCATGGGGACTCACTTATCTTTTAGCACTGCTTTCCATCCCCAATCAAGTGGTCAAGTAGAAAGAGTGAATCAAATCTTAGAAGATATGCTCCGAGCTTGTGTTATATCATTCGGTATGAATTGGGAGAAGTGCCTTCCATTCGCCGAATTTGCTTATAACAATAGTTATCAATCAAGCTTGGGCAAAGCTCCTTTTGAAGTTCTCTATGGACGAAGATGTCGAACACCTCTTAATTGGTCAGAAACCGGAGAGAGGCAACTCTTTGGCCCGGATATGATCCAGGATGGAGAAGAGCAGGTTCGCATTATTCGTGAAAAGTTGAAAACAGCCCAGTCTCGTCAAAAGAGCCAATATGATCGTCATCATAAGGCTGTGACCTTTGAAGTTGACGAGAAGGCTTACCTTCGGGTTACACCTTTGAAGGGTACCCATCGATTCGGTATCAAGGGCAAGTTGGCTCCTCGTTACATTGGTCCTTTTCGCATTCTTGCCAAACGAGGAGAAGTTGCCTACCAGTTGGAACTTCCTCCGCATCTTTCCAAGGTTCATGATGTCTTCCACGTCTCGCAACTCAGGCGTTGCTTTTCGGATCCTATCCGTGGGGTGGACCACGAAACGCTTGATCTCCAAGATAACCTTTCTTATCGAGAATACCCTGTTCGTATTCTCGACCAAGCTGAGCGTACTACTAGACGTCGGAACATTAAGTTTCTTAAAGTTCAATGGTCAAATCATTCTGAGAAAGAGGCAACATGGGAAAGAGAGGATCGTCTTCGACAAGAGTATTCCCGACGACTTCTAAATCTCGGGACGAGATTCTTTTGAGTGGGGGTGAGTTGTCACATCCCTGGAACCCTAGCCAAGGTTTAGCATTGTGCTCATATTTTCTTTGCATTGCATCCAAGAAAATGGCAACAAGATCAAAGTAAGTGGTGAAGGGAAACTCAAAACCCTAGCCACTTCTTAATTCAAAGGAATTATAAACTTATTCAAATCAATGAACCCAAAATGGCCTCAAGAAAAGTTCAACTTTTCTAATAATTCTTGAAAACAAATAAGCAATGAAGGAAACCATTTCCTTTATACTTTTGGCATTATAAATAAATGCAAAAGACTACTGGTTTCAAGTTTTAAATTTGAATTCAAAGATTTATAGTTTTCAAAAATGCTGAAAACTTTATGGGTGATTGGAAATATTCCAACTAACACCCCATCATTTTTCAAACTATTTATGGTTTGTTTGTGAAGCAAAAATAAATGGGAAACAATGTTAGTAAATAAAACAGAAGGAAAAGAGAAAGGAAGAGCTTACCTGTTATCTGTCGCCGGCCCAGCCCACCAGGGGCTCCCCTGTCATCTTCCTCCTCCTGCCAGTAGGAAGAGGAGAAGATGAGCATGGCGGCCAAGCCCCAGCCACCTCCTGCCTGCCTGCTCGCCGCTGGAGGCCCCCAGGAGCGCCAGCGCGACGTCCCGAGCCTACTTCTCCTCCTCCCCGCGGCCTTATCTCCTCCCCTCGGTCTCTCGTTCCCCTTCCCCTCTCGGATATCTCTCTCCCTGAAGCTCCGGTCGCCGTCGATCCGTCGCCTCCCGGTCCTCCTCGACCCTGCCGGCAGCCTCACAAGAACCGCCGTGAGCTCCTCTTCCCGTTCCCCCTCTTCCCGAGGCCTTTCCCCTCCTCTAACCCCGTTAGCCGCCAGAGCCCGAAGGTCCTCGTCGCCGACCATGTCGTTGCCGTCGTTGTGGTACACCGCTCGCGAGACCGAGCTCAGAAATTTTCTCCTGGAGCTCTGTAGATGCCGTAGAGCCTTTTCCCCAGCTTGCTAGTGCCCCGCAACGCCACACCCGACGATGCCCGAGCCGCAGCCGCCGCTGACCTCGTCGCCGGCATGGATTCCGGTGACCACTGGGTCCAGCTCCTCCCCCTTTAGATGCGGCGCTTCACTAGCTCGCCGTAGCACTAAACCGCGCCCAAAACCGATGCCTGTAGCGTCGTTTAGCTCAACTCCGGCGAGTCCTTCGCCGCGCCCGTGGTCGCCGCCGGCCATATTCCGGTGGGGGCCGATGTGGTCAAACTAATTACCCACTAAACACCCCCCCTAGCCACTGGCAGTGGGCCCCAGGGTGGGTCAAACCCAAGTTAGGGGCTGGTCAACTCGGGGATTAGTCCCTGGTCACTGACCAGTGGACCCCACTGGTCAGGTTTGACCTGGCCCAGTCTCTGTTGACCAGAGACGTCCCTGTGACGTAATAAAGGGATTTTCTAATATAAAAATAATTCCACAAATGTCTAAAACTTCTAAAAATCATAGAAAATAATCTGTAAGTCCAATGAAAATAATTTATATATGAAAAAGTATCAGAAAAATTCATGGAATCTGAACATATCATTTTCAAACATGTTTGAAAATGTTAGTGAACCCAAACACATAGATTAATGAATAAGTTAATTATTATAAATACTTTGGAGATGGAATTTGGAAATTATTTAACTTTCACTACAAATTATATGATCAAACACTGTCCAAATCACAAACCAGCAACCTTACATGTCACTCCATGCATGTTAAGCAAGTTGATCTCAGCATCAGGTCGAATCAATTAAAATGGTATCCGAGAATACCTCGTTTGAAGTAATATTTGAATTTGATTCAAATCAACTTCAAACCTAATAAATGTTAGCTATAATAGTATACCAGGTTGCATCCTCATGCCATGCTCATGCATCATGTTGTTGCATATGCTTGTGATTGATTGTTGTCACTCTTTTTGGTAGGCTCCGCTCCTCCGGATTCCACCGAATATCCGATTGACGGATATTCTCCCTCCTCTGAGCAACAAGGCAAGCAACCATTTTGATCATCCCGATAAATCCCATGTTCTTGCTCCTGCACTTACTTATTGCATTAGAATCAAATGCTTCAAATGCTTTTGCCTCGTTAGTTGAACCCACTTCCTTTGCATGACCTATCGTTGTCACAGTAAATAGTCGAACCTTGCAACCTAGCATACCTGGTAGTTCCTTGAGCCATGATGTGCCTTATCCTGATATGCATGCTATGCTTAGTGTTGTGTATGGTATGTCGTCTGGGAGATGAACAGAATTGTGAGAATGTGTTCGGTAAGCAAAGGTTGTGTGTTGAACCTGATTTGGTAAAGGTACCAGTGAAAGGTTGTGTAGGAGTACATGGCGGGTTGTTTCATTGGAACCGTCCTTAGGAACTGAGTTCCGTGTATGTAATCCAAGACGAGATACTACCACATGCTGGGCCCTGAAATATGACCCCGCTCGACTTATTAATCGCTTAGTACTCGGTCCAGGAGTTGCAAGTAGTTTCTGGTGTTTATAGTCATGCTGGATGCCGTGCATAGTGCTGACCTGAGAGGTGGGATGTGATGCGGCAGGCAGTGGCACGGTGTACCAAGTGGCACCCCGATGGTGGGCTTGGGAACCCTGCAGACATCGTTTGGGGCCGTGGCGGAAACGTCGGCCGGACTTCCGTGCGGGTTACCCTTAGATAGGCGATAGACCTGGACTAGGTACTAGTGTGGTTAACGGTCGTGGCCGACTCCCTCACTGGGCTTCCGCATGAAGGTTGCCGAGGTGCATGACCTGCACATGGCGATAAGTGGCGAGAGCGTGTGTGACGAAGTACACCCCTGCAGGCTTATGATATATTCGAATAGCCGCGTGCGCGGATATGGACTATTTGGAGACATATGTTGTTCATAGATAACTTAAATGGCTACTCATAAAATTGTCAAGATAAGCGTGAGTGTCGTGGACGGCATTTCCGTATGGAGACGGAATGATTCCATGATGGAGTATTGTTGTGGTGTTAGTGGACTCGTGTGCGAGAGATCAAGTTGTCAAAAGTTGTTTTAAAATGTAAGTTGTCTAGCCACGAGTCAAATGCTGGCTTTCCGCATGAAACCCCACAATTCCTTATTGATACATTGCATGAGTAGATAGTTATCCTAAAGTCTTGCTGAGTACCTCCGTATTCATGTTTGTTTAATAATTGTTGCAGAGGTTGTTAATGACCCTAACGGAGGGTTCTTCCTAGACATCGACGACGACGAGTAGTTGGTGTCCCAGCTACGATCTGGCCCTAGGTTGGGTCTGTAGTATAGTTAGGCCATGTGCCTCTAGTTTCACCTGTCTGTACTTAGACAGCTCTAAACACTTCTGCTGGCTTGTAACTGAATGTCTGCTATGATGGGTCATGAGACCCTTACTGTGTAATATTATATGTGTGGCTCTTCCGAGCCTCTTAAATAAAGCTTCTATGTTTATGGTTATGTTGTGATGCCATCGATGTATCTATACATATCGGTATGCCATGCGTACGTGTGTCGCACTTGATATGTATGGGGTTCGATTACCTAGCCGTAAACTTTAGTAGCACTCCTTACAGGGAAATGCCCCTTTGTGATCCGACGAGCCATGGTAGCTCGTTACTGCTCCGGACACATTGGTTGACCGGCACGTGTCCTTCTTAGCTGCTGTGTCTGTCCTCCTTGGGGAAATGTCACGCGATGTAGTGGAGTCCTTGTAGCTTGCTACGACTCGTCTACATTCGTTGGTGACCGACACGTGCTTTGCTGGGTCATGTATGCCTGTCCCTGTGCGGAACTGCCACTTTGGTTTATGACTAGACATGTCGATCCGGGTTCTTTGTCATTGGAATGCTAGCGACATAATTGCATATGTGAGTCAAAAGGCGCAAACGGTCCCGGCTAAGGTAAGGCTGCAACCGTGGGGTTAACCGTGCATGAGACCGCAAAGGGATGCGATGTGTTACAGGCTGGATTCCTATGGCTTAGGATCGGGGTCCCGACAGTTTTCATGGCTTATATTTGTAGATATAAGTTATGCAAATGATAGTATAAAGTATCTAATGTTTTAAAATCACTATGCAACTTTTCTTGTCAATACACGTAGTGTTGATTTTTTCTTATGTGCACTAACCTATCTCACGAGTTCTTGTCGAGGTTTGTGTGGATGAAGCTTTTAAGATTTAAGGGAAACCATGGTATGAGAGGGAATAAAGAGACACATGAGATCAAGATTTCGGATGCACAAGGCTCCCTAAGCCAATATTACAAGAAGTATCAAGCATCTAAGCTGGGGGATGTCAAGTTAGCCATCCCACCTCCCTTCGTCACCAACTATCGGTTAGTCTTGTGTTATCCTAGGTTTTTATTTGTTCACACGATATGTGCTATTCTTGGAGTATCCTTTGTTTTGTTTGATGTTTGAAATAATGATTAGATCTAAAATATTTGATTAAGACAGAGTCTTCGCATAGCTACCTACTTACTTAACTACTTGTTTTTCTATACTTATATCTTTTGGAGTAGTTTGTCATTTACTTCCATTCTTCACTTATATCCTAAGAGTAAATATTGGAATAAATTTAATATCATAAATTTGAAATTATTTAAGCTTCATATCTTTGTGCTATATGAGTAGTAGTATTTAATGGGCCCAGTTTTTGACGGTGGGGTGGCGGCCACACCGTCCGACTGTGGGGTGGTGGCCAGGGCGGCGACAGTAATGTGGCGGCCATGACGGCCAGAACTAGATCTCATCAGACAACGGTGGTGGCACATGTGGTGGGTGGAGTGCGCACGCCCAACAAGGCTTCTATCTACAGTAGACGTGGACGGGGACTGCGCCGCCATCATGGTGCAGCCTCCCACCTAGAGTTGTATGTAGCAGATTGGCTAGGTTAGAGCGACGAACCGGTGCCATTAGTGATTTGATGAGAAGGAGAAGAGATAAGCTATGGGTATGGACGGGAGAATGCAATGCAGAGTCTCAAGTGGAAAGGGTTTATACAGCAGACCGGTAAGCATTGTGGGTTTTGGTGGATTTAGACTAGCCGGATAGGAAGCTTGCGGTTGCATGCAGGAATCTACACGATTGTGTGGGGATGGTATCACAAACGATTCATTACTACCTATTTGATCAGAAACGTGAACAAACTCAACACCTATATGTTGCTCAAGCATGCACTCAGATCCTCCAGCGGTAGCGCGGTGATAAGACATGCGACAGGAGGATGAAATTATGCGTAGCATGCGATAAATAATTAAAAAACAATTGCAATTTATTTACATAGAAATCTACCATTTTGTAGGTAGCATCGAAACGATTGTTTGCCCTCGATATTATGAAATGCACATCATTTGCCACGACGACGCCTGCTCGCGACCATCCACTCGCTTGTAGATGGACATTCCGTGAGTGTTCAACTGATCCATGCATGTGGTTCCTCGCAATTGGGTTGGACGCGGTGCACTCTTCTTGCATCCCTCCATGCGCTCTGCTCACATCCCTCCATGCACTTTTGTCGCAGTTGGGGTCGGGGCATTATAACATATGTTTGTGATGCCATATACATGCGGTTGCATCGTATGCAGTGCCGCCATACAATTATGTGCGCCATGATACAGTTACACACTACAAAAATTGGCATGCGAATGTGCCAATGTTCCAGGCCATTAGGCTCCCGAATTATTCTCGTGGCCATTGACATTAGTCTCTTCATCCTTTTGACCGTGACCCACAATAAAATAAGCGCACCAACAATGACACGTAGAGAAAGGATATCTAGCGGCTCCAAGCGCTACCAATGGCTGATGACGATGAGCGACAATTCACCTTGCATTCCGTAGTGGACACCCACATGAGGTTGGAGACCACTTGGTGGTGTAAACCAACAACCCGGTAATGGTGGAGAACTCTATCAACACTATGGAGTAGTTGCATGATGAGAACAATTACAAAATGGTCGACTTTGACCTTGAGTACATCAGCGGTCGTGCCGAGTATCATCCGAAGGTTGCCGCTGCCCAGTTGTGTGTGCGTGATCACGTCCTTGTCTACCACTACTACCTAGACACGAGGCCTTGCGAGCATTTTGCTAGGTTTTTCAATAACACCAACTACATGTTGTCTATGATGGACACCAAAATTGTGTAAAGGTGCTCAAGACTTCGGCCATGGCCTGCGAGAAGCTTGTCTACATCTAGTGCCAGTACAGAGTCTGGAGCAACAAGAAGGAGAATGACACCCTGGTTGGCTTTGTCATGGCCATCATCAACCCCTACTACAATGATATGAAGGATGACAACAACAATAACAAGGTTTACCGGCACAAGGCATGGATGGAGAAACCTGATGAAGATCACGTAAAGTACGTGGCCAAGGACACGAACAAGCTACGAGATATACACAAGAATCATTGACATGAGGTAGTGTTTCCGTCCTGCAGCTCCCTAGGGATCGAGACACGAGAAGAACTAGCGGCAAGCATCACAAGAAGAAGATGGTTTGATGATAGTTTCTCCTAGTTCATTATGCATGCAATTGTTTATTGAGTTGTGCAAATGTTATGTTTACTTGATTATGTAGTCGGACGTTTAATTTAGTTATGTAATCATGTTCTTATAAGTATATATGTTGTTATTCTATTGACAGAGCATATATGTTGTGTAGATAGAACAAATCACACCGCATATGATTAAACTAAGGAACACGTCGGTGATGATTTCAACAATCACAAACAATTGTTTACCGGCAATCATTTTCCCGCAGTACATACACCATATTAGTAGGAATCATCTTTGTTATTATTGTTCTTCCCACATAATTCTAATTACCGACCTCTTTGTCGGGAAACACACACATCTTGTTACGTCGATTCGTTTGTGTTCTTCTCGATCATCTCAAACATTTCATTTGAGTGACATGTATGCTATCTTTCGCACACACACTCGAGGAAATAGGAGATTTGCCATCACCTTTGTGCTTTGCCATCTTGTTTTTGTTAGGGCAGACAACAAAGACCACTTTTGTCGTCAGCTGCAGACGTCAAAGAAAGTATGACGGCAAAATAGATTTTGTCGTCCGCTAAAAAACTGACGCCAAAGTGCTCACTTTGCCGTCTGCCGGAAAAATACGGACGACAAAGAAGTTTTTGTCATTTTCAACATTTTGCTGTTAGTTGACCTAAAGTCTTTGCCACATGTTTTCTAAGCCAATGGAAAAGAGGAAACACTCCACCCAGATCGATCATCTAGATTGATGAGGTGGCACGATCCACACCACATGCTCTCTCCGTGATCTCTCTCACCATATACCCCGCCACCTTTTGCCTCTGTCCCCACGTGGTCTCCCTCTCCCATGTTCTCTCCCTTATCCCCAACTCACTCTCTCTCGCGCGCGTGCGCATGGGGCACTCGGCCTCCTCTCGGCGCTGGCGCCATCGACCCCATCCCCAAGCCCCGGCGCCTCCACATGACTCCTCTCCCTGGCGGCCTTAACACCGTGCCCCGGCGAGCCCGCATGGCTCGTCGTCCCGATGGCCCCAACCTCGCGCCTCGGTGCCCGCGCAGCCTTCCTCACCTCGGCGGCCCTAGCCCTAGGCCTCGGTGCCCCTGCGACCCCCACGCCCCGGTGTCCCGCAGGCCCCCTCGCACCGGCGGCCCCAGCCCCGCACCCCCGTGCCCCGGCCCTAGCCCATTGTCATTGCAGGCCACGGCCCCGGCCTCGTCCTTGTCCTTGCCGGCCACGGCATCGGCCGCATCCTCGCGGGCCCCGACCCTGGCCCGTCGCCCTCGCTGGCCGTGGATTCGTCCTTGTCGGCCCCGTCTACCGTCAACCCCATTCCCGGCCCGTCGCCCTCGCCGCCATGGCCTTGTCCACCTTGGGCCATGATGTCGACGACCCCGTAGGCCTTCATCGTCCCCGGCCTGAAACGCGGCACAAATAAACAACTATCAGACAAAAAACGCGACATAAACAAATGAATGTCGGAAAAAACGCAAGTGAAGATTTTATCTACCCAACGACTGGGCACTTTGCCGTCAGGAAGGCTGGGATAGGGCGGCTGATAGGGTTAAAAACATTTGTTCTCAACTGAGCTAAAAGGCGGAGGGCAAACCCCTTGTCCGTCCGTCTATTTAAAGCAGATGACAAAATAGAGATTTCCTGTCGAGATCTTTCTCATTTTGCTTGCCATCAGCAAGGAAACGGCAAAGCCTTTGCCTTCCGCTTTTGTGCCCTTTGCCGTGTAATAACCCACAAGTATAGGGGATCAATTGTGGCCTTTCTCGATAAGTAAGAGTGTTGAACCCAATGAGGAGCTAAAGGTAGAACAAATATCCCCTCAACTTCTATCGACCACCAATACAACTTTACGGACGCTTAACGTTCGCTTTACCTAGGACAAGTATGAAACTATAAGTACTTTATAGGCGTGATTGGATAGGTCTGCAAGAAAATAAATAACACGTAAATAAAAACTAGCGGCAACTAATATAAAGAAACAACTGAGTTGGTCTTAGTAGAGATCTTTTTGTCACAAGAAGGTTATTTGTCCCTAGGCAATCGATAACTAGCCCGGTGATCATTATTGCAATTTTATATGAGGGAGAGGCATAAGCTAACATACTTTCTCTACTTGGATCATATGCACTTATGATTGGAACTCTAGGAAGCATCCGCGACTACTAAAGATCATTAAGGTAAAACCCAACCATAGCATTATAATGTATCAAGTCCTCTTTACTCCCATATGCAACAACCCACCTACTCGGGTTTATGCTTCTGTCACTCAAGCAACGCACCATAGGCAAATTATGAACACATTGAAACACCCTACAACAGGGATCCCTCATGCTTGCGCGACAAGGAGAGCACCATAGGACAACACCTATAATAAAACATGCAACTCAAACCAATCATGATCATCAATCAACCCATATGACAAAACAGATCTACTCAAAAATCATAGGATAACCATACATCATTGGAAAATAATATATAGCGTTGATCACCATGTTCAAGTAGATATTACAGCAGGGAGAAGGGGTGTTACACCGCTGCATAGAGGGGGTGAGAGCTGGTGATGACGACGGTGAAGTTGTTGGTGTAGGTCACCGTCACGATGATGGCCCCGACGGCGTTCCGGCGTCAGCAGGAGAGAGGGGGAGAGAGCCCCCTACTTCTTCTTCTTCCTTGTCCTCCCCCCCCAGATGGGAGAAGGTGTCCCCTCTGGTCCATGGCCTCCATGGCGACGGAGGGGCGATAGCCCCTCCGAGATTGGATCTCTCTCTCCGTTTCTTTCTGTTTCTGTATTCCAAATTCTGGCGTTTCACAGTTTCTTATATTCCTGAAGATCCGTAACTCCGATTGGGCTGAAATTTTAACATGATTTTTATACTAAAATTAGCTTTCTTGCGGCGAAAGAAGGGCACCAACCTCCTTACGGGGTGGCCAAAAGCCTGCCCGGTGGGACCTATCCCTAGGCCGCACCCCTATGGCTCGTGGCCCCCTCGGGCACTACCTTCTGTTGATTCTACTTCCCAAAATTCACAAATATTCCAAAAAAATCTTCATAAGTTTTTATTCCATTTGGACTTTGTTTGTTATGGATTTTCTGTGAAACAAAAAACATGCAACAAACAGGAACTGGCACTGGGCACTGAATCAATATGTTAGTCCCAAAAATAGTACAAAAAGTTGCCAAAAGTATATGAAAGTTGTAGAATATTGGCATGAAACAGTAAAAAAATGTAGATACTATGGAGACGTATCATCATCCCCAGGCTTAATTCATGCCCGTCCTCGAGTAGGTAAATGATAAAAAGATAATTTTTGATGTGGAATGCTACCTAGCATAATCTTGATCATATAATTTAATCATGGCATTAATATTAAGACACGAGTGATTCAAAGCAATAGTCTATCATTTGACATTACGACAATAATACTTCAAGCATACTAATAAAGCAATCATGTCTTCTCAAAATATCATGGCTAAAAGAAAGTTAGCCCTACAAAATCATATAGTCTGGCTATGCTCCATGTTCATCAAACAAAAGTATTAAATCATGCACAACCTCGGTTTTAGCCAAGCAATTGTTTCATACTTTAGTATTCTCAAACTTTTTCAACTTTCTCGCAATACATGAGCGCGAGCCATGTATATAGCACTATGGGTGGAATAGACTATAGTGGTTGTGGAGAAGACAAAATGAAGGAGATAGTCTCACATCAACTAGGCGTATCAACGGGCTATGGAGATGCCCATCAATAGATATCAATGTGAGTGAGTAGAGATTTCCATGCAATGGATGCACTAGAGCTATAAGTGTATGAAAGCTCAAAAGAAACTAAGTGGGTGTGCATCCAACTTGATTTTTACGAAGACCTAGGGCAATTTGAGGAAGCCCATCATTGGAATATGCAAGTTCTATAATGAAAAATTCCCACTAGTATATGAAAGTGACAACATAGGAGACTCTCTATATGAAAAACTTGGTGCTACTTTGAAGCACAAGTGTGGTAAAGGATAGTAGCATTGCCCCTTCTCTTTGTTCTTATTTTTGTTTTTATGCTGGGCTTCTTTGGCCTCTTATTTTTATTTGGGCTTCTTTGGCCTCTTTTATTTTTCATAAAGTCTGGAGACTCATCCCAACTTGTGAGGGAATCATAGCTTCCATCATCCTTTCCTCAAATGGGACAATGCTCTAATAATTATGATCATCACACTTTTATTTACGTACAACTCAAGAATTACAACTCGATACTAGAATAAAATATGACTCTATATGAATGCTTCCAGTGGTGTACCGGGATGTGCAATGATCTAGCATAGCAATGACATCAAAAAACGCACAAGCCATGAAAACATCATCCTAGTGTCACATCCCTGAATCCCTAATAGAGTATAGCAAGTTTGTGATCATGTCTCCTTCATTGCATCCAAGTAAATGAAATGAAATCAAAAGCAAAGCGAAGAAAACAAAAGCAAACCCTAGCAACTCTATATTCAAAAGCAATTCAAATTTGGTGGCAAATTAAAGAATCCAAAATGGCCATTAGAAAAGTTCATCATTTTTGATAAATGTTGAAAACAAAATATCAGGGGTGAAATATATTTTCAAAATGCTTTTGGAATTTTATTTTAAATTTAAAAGTTACTGAAATCAACTATATAATTGATTTCAAATAATCCAAAGTTTCCAAAAATGTTGTAACTTTTATATATGTTTTGAAATATTCCAAATAACATCCCAGCATGTTTCAAACTATTTTAGGAATAGTTTGGCGCCAAAAACAAAATAAAACTAATTCAGAAATGATAAAATAGAAACTGGGAAAGAAAGAAAATATAAAATACCTTACGAGTCGCTCACCTGGCCCAGGTCCAGCTCCTCCCCTTCTGTCGTCTTCCTCCTTTGCCAGTCGGAGCAGGAGCTGGCCGCCGCTTCTTCCGACGCGCCCACACACCTATGTGCGTGGCTGGCTCGCCTGGATGAGCTGGAGAGGGAGGATAATCCTCCCCAGGCTCATTCCCATCCTCTCGCCCTCCTCACTCGCCCCCTGCGTCTCTCTCTCTCTCAGTCGCTATTGCTGCGAGATGGAGCTCGAGCTAGCCGTCGCTCCCACCGTCCGTCCTTGCCTCTAAGCCGCACAGAAGCTCCGCCAAGACGTCGTGAAGCTTCCCATCTATCCACACGACGCCGAGAGGCCTTGAGTCACCGGATCGTCGTCGTCTTCAACCTTGGGCCACCAAGCTCGCCGTCGTCGATTCATCATCCCCAAGCCGTCCCCGAGCCAGCTTTCGTCGCCTCTGCCCTCTCTGTGAGCTTAGGGATCCATTCCCATGATTTTCCCCTTCGTTCCCGAGCTCTAAGCCCCGATTCCACCGGAGCCCGACTAGATCCGCCGCGGGACCTCGTCGCCGACGACGCTCCGATGATCGGCTGGTCATTCCGAGGCCACCATCGGCTCCAGCTCATCGTGTAGGTGCCGTAGGAGCCCAGCCCTCTGCGTGTTGAGCCCTGTAGCAGTGACCTCAACGAGTCCCGAGCTTCGGCCGCCGCCAAGCTCGTCGCCCACATTGGTTCCGACCACCCCAGCCCCTGGGGTTTGCTCCATCGTGTGCGCCATCAAGTGGTCGTTCTCCCAGTGCCTTCCGTCGCTCCATTGGTCATCGGAGACGCGTTTCCGACGCTCTCCGCTGTCCCTCGTGCTGCCGGAGGCTCACCGCCGGCGAGATCGACCTCGTCGCCGGTGGATTGAACCCCCCTAGGCCTATGACATGTGGGTCCATCTCGTGAGTAATTAAGTTTAAGTTAGTGAAAATAAATAATTAATTAAATCCCTAACCAGCCACTGACATGTGGGTTCAGCTCTGTTAAATAGCTAATTAAGTTTAAGCTTAATCTAAAACAGGCCGGAGTCACTGACAAGTGGGTCCCACTGGTCAGGTTTTACTTTCAACGGCCAACTGATCTGCTGATGTCATGGTGATGCAATATATCTAATTCTGGTTTTAAATAATACTAGAATAATTGCAAAACTTTGGAAATTCATAGAAATTTGATTATAACTCTAAATCAGACAAATAATATATGCAAATTGATCAGACAAATTCAATGAACACAATGGTGCTACTTTCATGCATGAAAAACAAAGTTATGAAACAACATCAAGTCAAATCAATTAAATGATTACGATAAATATGCCATTTCAAATGATTTTTGAATTTGGATTTCAAACCAGATGCAAACTAAGGTTTCACCAACCACATTGAATCATATCACCCTTCATTTCATGTCATGTTCATGCATCATGATTGTTGCATATGATTGTTATTGATTGTATGTTGTTATTCGGTAGGTCCCGCCCCTCCGGATAAGACTGGTTATCCGACTGACGGATATCACCCCTCTGCTGGGCAACTAGGCAAGCAACAACTTTTTATCATCCCGACAACCCGCATGTACTCGCTCCTGCTCTTATTTATTGCATTAGGTCAAGATGCTTCAAATGCTTTTACCACATTAGTTGAACCCATTCCTTTGCATGACATGTCTTTGTCACAGTAATTAGCTAAACCTGGCAACCTAACATACCTGGTAGATGCTTGAGCCATGATGTGTCTTATCCTGCTATGCATGCTATGCTTAGAGTTGTGTCTGGTCTGTCATCTGGGTGATGAACAGGATCGTGAGAATGTGTTCAATTAATAAGGTTGTGTGTTGAACCTGATTTGGTAATGGTTATGTAGGAGTACATGGCGGGTTGTTTTGTTGGAACCATCCTTAGGAACTGAGTTCCGTGTATGTAATCCAAGACAAGATACTACCACATGCTGGGCCCTGAAATATGACCCCGCTCAACTTATTAATCGCCTAGTACTTGGTCCAGGAGTTGCACGTAGTTTTTGGTGTTTATAGTCATGCTGGAGGCTGTGCATAGTGCTGACCTTAGAGGCGGGCTATGATGCGGTAGGCAGTGGCACGGTGTACCAAGTGGCACCCGGATGGTGGGCTTGGGAACCCTACGCACATCATTTGGGGCCGTGGCGGAAACCTCGGCCGGACTTCCGTGCGGGTTACCCTCAGATAGGTGACAAACCTGGACTAGGTATTAGCGTGGTTAACGGTTGTGGCCGACTCCCTCACTGGGCTTCCGCTTGAAGGTTGTCGAGGTTCATGACGTGCACATAGCGATAAGTGGCGAGAGCGTTTGTGAAGAAGTACACCCCTGCAGGGTTATGATCTATTCGAATAGCCGCGTCTGCGGATATGTACTACTTGGAAACATATGTTGTTCATAGATAACTTTAGTGGCTACTCATAAAAGTATCCAGATAAGTGTGAGTGTCATGGGTGGCATTTCCGTAGGAAGACGGGAATGATTCCATGATGGTGTATTGTTGTGGAGTTAGTGGACTTGTGTGCGATAAAACAAAGTTGTCAGACTATTTTAAAAACGTAGTTTTGTCTAGCCAAGAGTCAAAGCTGGCTTTCTTCTTGAAACCCCACAACCCCTTGTTGATACATTGCATGAGTAGATAGATTGTTCTAAAATCTTGCTCATTACTTTTGTACTCACGTTTGCTTAATAAATTGTTGCAGAGGACGTTAATGACCCTAATGGTGGGTTCTATGTAGACATTGACGACGACGAGTAGCTAGTGTCCCACCTACGATCTGGCCCTAGGTTGGGTCTGTAGATAGTCAGGCCATGTGCCTTTTACCTTTGCATCTGTCTGTACTCAGGCAGTTTTAATATTCCTCTAGCTTGTAAGACTTGTTTGAATGAGTTGTGATGATGGGTCATGAGACCCCTATCTGTGTAATATTATGTGTGAGGCTCTTCCGAGCCTTCTAAATAAAGTTTGTATGTTTATGGTTATGTTGTGATGCCATCGATGTATCTATGCATATCGGGTATGCCATGCGTATGTGTGTTGTATTTGATATGTATGGGGTTCGAACATCTAGTTGTATGCCTTGGTAGCACTCCTTACGGGGAAATGCCTCTTTGTGTTTCCACCGAGCCATGGTAGTTCGCTACGGCTCCAGACACATTGGTTACCGACATGTGTCCTTCTTAGCTGTTGTGTTTGTCCCTTTGGGGAAATGTGACGCGGTGTAATGGAGTCCTTGTAGCTTGCTACTATTCGTCTACACTCACTGATGACCGACACCTGCTTTGCCGCGTCATGTATGTCTGTCCCTATATGGTACTGCCACTTGGGTTTATGACTAGACATGTCGACCTGGGTTCTTTGACATTGGAATGCTAGCGACACAATTGCATACGTGAGTCAAAAGGCGGAAACGGTCCCGGCTAAGGTAAGGCAACAGTCGTGGGGTTAACCGTGCGTGAGACCGCAAAGGGATGTGATGTGTTACAAGCTAGATTCCTATGGCTTAGGATCATGGACCCGATAGCTAGCTATCTTACGATCATGCAAAGAAATATGACAATGATGGTGCGTTTCATAATAAACGAAACGGTGGAAGTTGCATGGCAGTGTATCTCAGAATGGCTATGGAAATTCCATAATAGGTAGGTATGGTGGCTGATTTGAGGAAGGATATACGGTGGGTGTATTGCACCGGTGAAAGTTGCGCGGTACTAGAGAAGCTAGCAATGGTGGAAGGATGAGAGTGCGTACAATTCATGGACTCAACATTAGTCATTAAGAACTCACATACTTATTGCAAAAATTTATTAGTCATCAAAACAAGTCACTACACGCATGCTCCTAGGGGAAGGGTTGGTAGGAATTAACCATCACGCAATCCCGACCTCCACACAAAGGATGATAATCAATAAATAAATCATGATCCAACTTCTTCACATAATGGTTCACCATAAATGCATGCTACGGGAATAAAAAACTTTAACACAAATATTTCTACCAATCCACAATTACTCACTAGAATGTCTCTAATATCACCATCTTTATATCGCAAAACTATTGCAAGGAAACAAACATATCATATTTAGTGATCTCCATGTTTTTTGTAGGGTTTTATGACTAACCATGTGAATGACCAGCTCCTGTTAACTCTCTAAATAGATATAAGTGAAGCATGCGAGTTTAATTCTTTCTACAAACGATATGCTCACGCTCTAACAAATATAAGTGAAGCAAAAGAGCATTCTACAAATGGTGGTTTTCTATGTGTAGACAAATAGTCAATCCAAACTTCAAATGATTTAAGTGAAGCACATGAAGCATTCTATAAAGCCACACTCAAAAGATATAAGTGAGGTGCAAAGAGCCTTTTATAAATTTACCAAGGAATTTCTCATACCAGCATGATGCATTATTAAAATAAAAATAAAAAATCACACGATGCTCCAAGATTTATGCATATCATGTGACGAATAAAAATATAGCTCCAAGTAAAATTACCGATGGTTGTTAGAAGAAAGAGGGGATGCCTTCCGGGGCATCCCCAAGCTTAGTTGCTTGGGAGTACTTGAATATTACCTTGGGTGCCTCGTGCATCCCCAATCTTAGTCTCTTTCCACTCCTTATTCCTTCATCCATCGTGATATCGCCCAAGGCTTGAAAACTTCAATCACACAAAACTTAACAAAACCCTCGTGAGATCCTTTAGTAATAATAAAGCAAATTACAACTTTAAGTACTATTGCCAACCAATTCATATTTTTTTTCATTGTATCTGCTGTAATATAACCATGGCTTATACCACCGATACAATCGATAGTTTCATCAAGACGAGCAAAACAACGATTCAAAAACAAAATCTGTCAAAAATAGGAGAGTTCGTAGTAATCTGTACATTAACAATACTTATGTAACTCTAAAATTTCTGGAAAAATAGGAAGACATAAAAAAGTTTGCATGGCAGTACTGTGTAAGAATTTCAGAAACTTTTGACATTCGTGTAAAAAATGTAAATTCACGCACTACAGCTAAAGTTTCTCTTTTTGCACTCCACACACCAAACAAGCAATCTAATCATCCTAATGTCACATCCCTAACCCTTAAGAAAGATAGCATTGTGCTCATGTCTTCTTTGCTTTTGCATCTAAGAAGTTTCAACAAAAACAACAAAGTGGCAAAGGAAATACTCAAAACCGTGGCCACCATTTCAATTAAAGGAAATCTCAAACTAGTTCAAAATCAATGAACCCAAAATGGCCTCAAGAAATGTTCAAACTTTCTGATAAATCATGAAAGTAAATGAGCATTGGAGAAAACTATTTCCTTGACACCTTAAGCTTTTTAAATTAATGCAAAAGCCACTCATTTCAAATTTAAAAATTGAAATCAGAAACTATAATTTTCCAAAAATGTTGGAAACCTTGGAAATGGTTGGGGATATTATAACAAATATTTCAGGAGGTCTAAAATAGTTTTTACTTTTTGTTTTGGAGCTGAAATAATTAGCAAAACAATAGTTAGCAAAACAGAAAAAACAAAAACAGAAAAAAATGGGAAACGTTACCTGTCGCCTAGGCCTGGCCCGGCCCATCTCCCCGCTCGTCCCCTCCCTCGCGCCAGTAGGCAGCAGGAGGTGGCCGCCGCCTCCTCCGGCGGGGCCACGCACCTGCGTGCCTCCCTGGCCGCCGCCTCGCGCTGGCGACGACGGGGATAAGCTCCCCAGAGCCTCCCCTATCCATTCCCCGCCTCGGTTCTCCTCCTCCTCCCGGATTTCCTCCTCCTCCTTGCTGCCGCCATTGGAGCCGAGCTCGAGCTCGAGCTGCCCGTGCCCCTGGCCATAGGATCCCCTCCCAGAGCACGCCATTAGCTCCGCCTCGTCGCCCTGGTCATCTCTGCAGAAGCCAAAGCTTCCTCGAGCCCTGCAACTCCCGCAACGCCGTCGTCTTCCACCTCCGCCGCCGGACCTCTCCCGTCGATTCGCTTCCTCCGGCGCATCCCCGAGCCCCTCTTCAGCACCATCGGAACCGCCGTGAGCTCGTCGTCGTTTCCCCTCTCGCTCCACACTCTCCCGTGCATCGTATCCTAGTTCCCCACCATGGCCGAGAGCTTCTCGCCGCCGGCCATGTCGCTGCCGACGCTGTGATGGCTGATCCACGCGCCCGAGCTAGGATTCGAGCTCCTGGAGCCTCCAGGAGCGTGTCGAGCCCTCCAGCTACCCTCCCCGTGCCCTAGAACCGCCCCGTATAGAAGGCCGAGCTTCGGCCGCCGCTCCGGCTCGTCGCCGACGCCTCTTCTGGCGACGCTAGCCTCCCCAGATGGTCCTGCCAGATCGGCCACTTCGCGAGCATGCTGTAGCTGCCAACCACGTGCGTTTTGGTGCTGTGCAGCGCCGTCTAGGTCGCCTCCGGCGAGCCCCCCGCCGCGGGTCTGGTCGTCGGCGACCACCCTCCGGTGGGCGTCGACGTGGCCGACCATTAGGGCGTAATCGCCCTCCCCTCAGTCGCTGCCAGAGGGCCCCACGCCTGGTCAAACCCCAATTAGGGGCTGGTCAGCGCGGGATTAGTCCCAGAGAGGCTGACCAGTGGGGCCCCCCTGTCAGGTTTGACCTGAACAGGTCGGCTGACCTGCTGACGTCAGCCTGAGGCAATAAATAGAATTTCCAGTTTAAAACTAATTCAGGAAATTGCTAAAATTTGTAAAAATCATAGAAATTAATCTGTAACTCCAATGATAATAATTTATATATGAAAAAGTATGAGAAAAATTCAAGGATTCTGATTATGCTATTTTCAACCATGTTTGAAAAAGTTACAGAACCCTAAATTGTGAAATAAGGAATCATTCAATTCTTTTAATCACTTTATAAATGGAATTTGCAAAAATATTCAAATTTAATTATATATGCAATGATCACACACTGCCCTAATTACAAATCAGTATCATAACATGACATTTCATGCATGTTAACATCAAGTTGATCTGAGCATCAGGTCGAATCAATTAAACCGGTATCCGAGAATACCCCGTTTGAATTGCTATTCGAATGTGATTCAAATCAACTCTAAACCTAATACGTGTTGAAAATAATAACCTATCACCTTGCATTCTCATGCTATGCTCATGCATCATTTTGAGTGCATATGATTGTTATTGAATGTTGCCATTCTTTTCGGTAGGCTCCGCACCCCCGGATTCCACCGAATATCCGTCTGACGGATATCGTTCCTCCTCTGAGCAACAAGGCAAGCAACCCATTTTGATCATTCCGATAAATCCCATGTTCTTGTTCTTGCTCCTGCACCTATTTATTGCATTTAAGATCAAATGCTTCAACTGCTTTTGCAACGATAGTTGAACCCACTTCCTTTGCATGACTTAACCTTGTCACAGTAAATAGCCAAACCTTGCAACCTAGCATACCTGGTAGTAGCTTGAGCTATGATGTGCCTTATCCTGCTATGCATGCTATGCTTAGAGTTGTGTATGGTTTGTCATCTGGGAGATGAACAGAATTGTGGAATGTGTTTGATGAGCAAAGGTTGTGTGTTGAACTTGATTTGGTAAAGGTACCGGTGAAAGGCTGTGTAGGAGTACATGGCGGGTTGTTTCATTGGAACCGTCCTTAGGAACTGAGTTCCGTGTATGTAATCCAAGACTAGATACTACCACATGCTGGGCCCTAAAATATGACCCCTCTCGGCCTATTAATCGCGTAGTACTCGGTCCAGGAGTTGCAAGTAGTTTCTGGTGTTTATAGTAATGCTGGAGGCCGTGCATGGTGCTGACCTGAGAGGTGGGCCGTGATGCGGTAGGCAGTAGCACGGTGTACCAAGTGGCACCCGGATGGTGGGCTTGGGAACCCTGCGCACATCGTTTGAGGCCGTGGAGGAAACCCCGGCCGGACTTCCGTACGGGTTACTCTCAGATAGGCGATAAACCTGGACTAGGTACTAGTGTGGTTAACGGTCGTGGCCGACTCCCTCGCTGGGCTTCCGCTTGAAGGTTGCCGAGGTGCATGACGTGCACATGGCGATAAGTGGCGAGAGCGTGTGTGACGAAGTACACCCCTGCAGGGTTATGATCTATTCGAATAGCCGCGTCCGCGGATATGGATTACTTGGAGACATATGTTGTTCATAGATAACTTCAATGGTTACTCATAAAATTGTCAAGATAAGCGTGAGTATCGTGGACGACATTTCCGTATGGAGACGGGATGATTCCACGATAGTGTATTGTTGTGGTGTTAGTGGACTCGTGTGCGAGAAATCAAGTTGTCAAAACTAATTTCAAAGTGCAAGTTGTCTAGCCACGAGTCAAATGCTGGCTTCCCGCATGAAACCCCACAATACCTTTTGATACCTTGCATGAGTAGTTAGTTCTCCTAAAGTCTTGCTGAGTACCTTCGTACTCATGTTTGCTTAATAAATGTTGCAGAGGTTGCTAATGACCCTAATGGAGGGTTCTTCGTAGACATCGATGACGACGAGTAGCTGGTGTCCCAGCTACAATCTGGCCCTACGTCGGCTCTGTAGTATAGTCAGGCCATGTGCCTTCTAGTTGCCCTGTCTGTACCCAGACAGTTTATAACTCTTCCGCTGGCTTGTATTGTATGACTACTATTATGGGTCGTGAGACCCTTAATGTGTAATATTATGTGTGTGGCTCTTCCGAGCCTCTTAAATAAAGCTTGTATGTTTATGGTTATGTTGTGATGCCATCGATGTATCTATACATATCGGTATGCCATGCGTACGAGTGTCTTACTTGGTATGTATGGGGTTCGAATACCTAGTCGTGAACTTTAGTAGCACTCCTTACAAGGAAATGCCCCTTTGTGATCCAACGAGCCTTGGTAGTTCGCTACTGCTCCGGACACATTGGTTGACCGGCATGTATCCTTCTTAGCTGCTGTGTCTGTCCCCTTTGGGGAAATGTCACGCGATGTAATGGAGTCCTTGTAGCTTGCTACGACTCGTCTACATTCGCCGATGACCGACACCTGCTTTGTTGGGTCATGTATGCGTGTCCTTGTGCGGTACTACCACTTTGGTTCATGACTAGACATGTCGATCCGGGTTCTTTGAAATTGGATTCCTAGCGACACTATCGCATACGTGAGTCAAAAGACGCAAACGGTCCCGGCTAAGGTAAGGCTGCAGCCGTGGAGTTAACCATGCGTGAGACCACAAAGGGATGCGATGTGTTACAGGCTAGATTCCTATGGCTTAGGATCGGGGTCCCGACAGCGTTGGTATCAGAGCCTGACTGACTGTAGGATTACTAAGCCAAACTGGTCGAAGTTGAGTCTAGAATTTCTTAGTTATATATAAGGGAATTGTTTGTGGAAGGGAACGTAACACTCTTGTTCTCTTCTCAAGATATTCTATCCTGGTCATCCTCGTCTTTTCCGCGGGAATTAAGGACTAGATTTCTCATCTTCTCCTAGGCTAGTGTTTCCGATCGGTAGCTTATAGGACTACGGGTCGAGAGATATTGGGTTTCTTTTATCCCTAGGAAGCAGGAAGTAAGTTTGATGATCAGAGAGTTGAACTTGATAGTTGAGTGGTGGCGCTATTTCATTTTGGGTTGTCTCAAAATTTGTTTTTGAGCATTTACAGCCGTTATGCTGCCCAATTTTGCATTCGGAGCTCTAATGCTTTTGCATTACTCTCTATTTACAAATGCCTGGCCGTCCTTCTCATCAGGTGGTACGTCTGACCAGGTGCATTGATGTGCCGGGTCATACGGCCATGCTGGTCAGGGTGATGTCGGTGTGCGGTTACCGCTGGTACCCCGAGTACACGGTAGAGGAACAGTACCGAGACTTCAACCAGAGCGCACTGTTAGGGTATTCCCAGACTACCCTGGAGCGGAGAAGCCAATCCATTAGTCCTATGGGTTGGGGGTCACCGTTGACATGGCAGTACAGGATGCTGCCTATTCAATGCTCACTATTATGAGAGCGAGACATGCACTGCTGCAGAATTCAGAGTTCTGCTATGTTCCGGCCTCTCAGTCTGGTGAAGAGGGATACCTCAGTGGAGTCTATTTTGATTCTTCTATGGAGGATCCACTTCTGCAGTCCACTGTTGAGATGATAGCGAACAGAGACAGGGATGCTCGTGCTCTCCGCATGGAGCTTTATGCTACCCGTGCCCGTCTGTGGACAGTTTTGACGCAGCTGGCACCGGTAGTCCAGACAGGGTATGGAGAGATGGAGATGCTGAACCCTGTTAGGACCCATCTTCCGGCTCACGTTGACTGGCCAGCTATAGGGGGAGTCACACCTCTTCGGGGACCCCTCTTACCACCAGTCAGGGGACCAAGGCCACATCCGTGTCCTTATGGATCCCAGGGATCTCAGCCTAGAGTGTTTCCTGATCCGCAGGTTGAGCTTCCAGGTCATGGAGGTAATCTCTATGAGATGTTCTATGCGGATGCCTGAGCTGTGAGCGGAAGGATAGTATGGTAGTAGCCGTACATTCACAGTCCTGCGTGACTTGTGAAGTATGGTAGTAATGTGAAATGAATTCCGGAGGCCTAGATAAATAATGTATAGGAAGCTCGTAAGCCTCTGATGAGTAGTTCCACCATTTCAGTAGTTTGCTCTTCGAGTAAGTTTGTACTGAACTATGTAAGGGTGTGTATGAACCATGGTGTATATATAGCAGTTGCTTGTTACCATGTTGTTCGGATATTCATTTCCGCATTCCGTGTGTTCAGTACATTCTTAATCCATAGCTAGTATTGATATGATATTGGTCTAAGCTATGAGTTTGTTTGTCAGGATGGTGTTCACCAGGTTGAACCGTGCGCCTGCTCATGAGCAAGGCGAGGGTAGTCAAGTGTCGCAGGAAGACCTGCCTCACCCACCTTCTCTGGTGGAAGTGATGCTTGAGGCAGAAAGAAACAAAAGGGAGACCAACCGACTGCTAGAGCGTATTGAGCAGAATACGGCTGGACAGCCTAGGGATGCTGCAGTGCCCCTCAATGACTTCGTGAAGCTGAATCCTCCAAAGTTTCATCATTCCGTCGATCCCCTCGACGCTGATGACTGGTTGTGCAGCATCTCACGCAAGATTCGCTCTGCGAATGTGTGTGAGGCCGACAAGGTGACCTTCGCGACATATTTCCTGGAGGGACCCGCCAATCTATGGTGGGAGAATTTTGAAGCTATGCGTCCCGCTGAACCAGTGACCACATGGGCAGACTTCAGCGCAGCTTTTCGTCTACACCATATTCCAAAGGGCCTGATGGACAGAAAGAGAGAGGAGTTCTGTGCCTTCACTCAGGGCAAGTTGTGTGTGGATGCCTATAGCCGCGAGTTCGGTAACCTCGCCCGCTATGCAACAGAGGAGGTGTCTACTGACGCCAAGAAGCAAGCAAGATTCCGTAAGGGTCTGAGCCCTGAGCTCCGTCGAGACCTGCGCCTCCATGAGTGTGCAAGTTTTCAAGACCTGGTCAACAAAGCGATCAGTGTGGAGACTGGTCATACTGACTTCGAAGCCACAAGGAAGCACTCCCGTGACTTTGGCTCATCTTCTGGTTCCGCGTTTCCAAAACGCAGGTTGTGGGTTCCAAACAGTTCTCTGCCGCCAAGATACACTCCGAGGCCATCCTACGTGGTGCCTCAGACGAATCAGGCCAACCCTCCAGCAAAAGCTTATGGTGGTCCAGCTAGCAATGCTGCACCACGTGCCAACCAGGTGATATGCTACAAGTGTGGAGAACCAGGGCATTATTCCCGTGAGTGTCCTCAGAATGTGGGTGGCAAGCAACCCGGAAAGTCCGTCGGGCAGGCCAAGTCGGGCAAAGCTTATTATGTAAAGCCAACTCCTGCACGTGGCCGTGTGAACTATGTGTCAGTAGAAGAAGCCGCAGAGGATCCCGACGTCATGCTGGGTACGCTTCTTGTTAATCATCACCCAGCGTCCGTTCTCTTTGACACTGGGTCTTCTCATTCCTTCATTTCAGAAAGTTATGCACAGTTGCATAACATGTCATTTTGTGATATGCCAATCCCATTGGTCGTCCAAACCCCTGGTAGTAAATGGCAAACCTCTAGGATAACCTATGACAATGAAATTCTAGTAGACAGGCTAGTTTTTCTAGCCTCATTGATAGCATTGAAATCTTCGGATATTAATATCATCTTGGGCATGGACTGGATGTCAGCTCACTATGCCAAGATTGATACTCATTCTAGAAATATCCAGCTTACCCATCCCTCGGGTGAGATAGTAAATGTCTCTACTCGAGTTGCCAAATGCCAACTCTATTCCCTAAATGCCAACCCTCTTCCGGAACTTGAAGACATTCCGGTAGTCCGTGACTTCCCGGATGTTTTTCTAGAGGAACTGCTAGGAATTCCACCTGACAGAGAGGTAGAGTTTGTGATAGATCTTGTTCCGGGAACTGTTCCAATAGCCAGAATACCTTATAAGATGGCACCCCTGGAGCTAGCCGAACTTAAGAAGCAATTAGATGAGGCCTTGAACAAGGGTTTCATTCGTCCTAGCTCTTCTCCTTGGGCTTGCCCCGTCCTCTTCGTCAAGAAGAAAGACGGAACGGATCGGATGGTTGTAGATTACCGACCAGTTAATCTGGTCACCATTAAGAACAAGTATCCGCTCCCCAGGATCAACGACCTGTACGATCAGCTCGCTGGATCCTCAGTCTTCTCCAAAATGGATTTGAGGTTGGGATACCATCAAATCAAGATCAAGAACGGGGACATTCCAAAAACGGCTTTTGCTACTCGTTATGGCCAATACGAGTACACCGTCATGTCCTTCGGTTTAAACAATGCTCCAGCCACCTTCTCTCGGCTGATGAATTCAATCTTTATTTAGTATTTGGATAAATTCGTCGTAGTATACCTCGATGATATTCTCATCTACTCAAAGAATGAACAAGAACATGCCGAGCATCTAAGGCTGGTATTGATGAAACTTCGAGAGCATCGCCTTTATGCCAAATTTTCAAAATGTGAATTCCGGTTACCAGAAGTGACCTATCTAGGCCACGTAATCTCTGGTAAGGGTATTGCTGTCAATCCCGAGAGAGTTCAAGCTGTCCTTGATTGGACTCAACCTGAATCGGTTAAGCAAGTTAGGAGTTTTCTTGGTCTAGCGAGCTATTGTCGCCGCTTCGTCGAGAATTTCTCCAAGGTTGCAAAGCCTCTAACTGAACTCCTCAAGAAGGATAAAAAGTTCGAGTGGACACCACAGTGTGAGCATAGTTTTCAGGAACTGAAAAGACGCCTGACTTCCGCACCTGTGTTGCTACCACCAGATTTTTCTAAGGACTTTGTTATCTATTGCGACGCCTCGCGACAAGGATTAGGTTGCATTCTCATGCAAGATCGTCATGTGATCGCATACGCATCTCGACAGTTGCGTCCACATGAGGATAATTATCCCACACATGACCTTGAGCTTGCAGCTGTGGTCCATGCACTAAAAACCTGGTGACATTACCTTTTGGGTAATCGTTGCGAAATATTCACTAATCACCAAAGTCTGAATATATCTTCACCCACCCGGATTTGAATCTCAGGCAAAGACGGTGGGTTGAGTTAATCTCGGATTACGACTTAGGGATAACTTACACCCCGGGGAAGGCCAATGTTATGGCCGATGCACTAAGTCGTAAATCTTATTGTAACAATTTGATGCTACAACAAGGTCAACCACATCTCCGTGAGGACTTTCGGAAGTTGAATCTTCATATTGTTCCTCAAGGATTCCTTTCTACCCTGGTGGCGAAGCCTACTCTTAAGGATCAAATTATAACTGGCCAAAAGCGTGACAAGGGTATATCACGGATCAAGGAGAATATTTTTTGCGGAAACGCTAAAGAATTTTCCATGAATGATCAAGGTGTTGTGTTCTTCCAGAATCGTTTAGTGGTTCCTAAGAACCCACATCTAAGGCAATTAATCCTTAAGGAGGCTCATGATTCTCGTCTCACCATTCATCCCGGTAGTACTAAGATGTATCAGGACCTACGCCAGAGGTTCTGGTGGACTAGGATGAAGAGAGAAATTGCTGAGTTCGTTGCTAACTGCGACGTTTGTCGCCGAGTTAAGGCAGAACATCAAAGGCCTGCTGGCACCCTTCAACCTTTAGCTATTCTTGAATGGAAATGGGATAAAGTTAGCATGGATTTCATTACCGGATTTCCCAAGACCAAGAAAGGAAATAATGCTATCTTTGTGGTCATTGACAGTCTTTCCAAAGTGGCTCATTTTCTTCCTGTTCGTGAGAGTATAACAGCTAGCCAGCTAGCAGAGTTATATATCTCTCGAATAGTGTCTCTTCATGGTGTTCCCCTGGAAATTAACTCGGACCGTGGAAGTATCTTACTTCTCGTTTCTGGGAAAGTTTTCAGAATGCCATGGGGACTCACTTATCTTTTAGCACTGCTTTCCATCCTCAATCAAGTGGTCAAGTAGAAAGAGTGAATCAAATCTTAGAAGATATGCTCCGAGCCTGTGTTATTTCGTTCGGTATGAATTGGGAGAAGTGCCTTCCATTCACCGAATTCGCTTATAACAATAGTTATCAATCAAGCTTGGGCAAAGCCCCTTTTGAAGTTCTCTATGGACGAAGATGTCGAACCCCTCTTAATTGGTCAGAAACCGGAGAGAGGCAACTCTTTGGCCCGGACATGATCCAGGATGCAGAAGAGCAGGTTCGCATTATTCGTGAAAAGTTGAAAACAGCCCAGTCTCGTCAAAAGAGCCAATATGATCGTCATCATAAGGCTTTGACCTTTGAAGTTGACGAGAAGGCTTACCTTCGGATTACACCTTTGAAGGGTACCCATCGATTCGGTATCAAGGGCAAATTGGCTCCTCGTTACATTGGTCCTTTTCGCATTCTTGCCAAACGAGGAGAAGTTGCCTACCAGTTGGAACTTCCTCCGCATATTTCCAAGGTTTATGATGTTTTCCACGTCTCGCAACTCAGGCGTTGCTTTTCGGATCCTATCCGTGAAGTGGACCACGAAACGCTTGATCTACAAGATAACCTTTCTTTCCGAGAATACCCCGTGCGTATTCTTGATAAGCTGAGCGTACCACTCGACGTCGAAACCTCAAGTTTCTTAAAGTTCAACGGTCAAATCATTCTGAAAAGGAGGCAACTTGGGAAAGAGAGGATCGTCTCCGACTTGAGTATCCTGCGTTATTCCCGACGACTTCTAAATCTCGGGACGAGATTATTTTGAGTGGGGGTGAGTTGTCACATCCCTAACACTTAAGCAAGATAGCATTGTGCTCATGTCTTCTTTGCTTTTGCATCTAAGAAGTTTCAACAAAAACAACAAAGTGGCAAAGGAAATACTCAAAACTCTAGCCACCATTTCAATTAAAGGAAATCTCAAACTAGTTCAAAATCAATGAACCCAAAATGGCCTCAAGAAATGTTCAAAGCTTCTGATAAATCATGAAAGTAAATGAGCATTGGAGAAAACTATTTCCTTGACACCTTAAGCTTTTTAAATTAATGCAAAGGCCACTGGTTTCAAATTTAAAAATTGAAATTAGAAACTATAATTTTCCAAAAATGTTGGAAACCATGGAAATGGTTGGGGATATTATAACAAATATTTCAGGAGGTCTAAAATAGTTTTTACTTTTTGTTTTGGAGCTGAAATAATTAGCAAAACAATAGTTAGCAAAACAGAAAAAACAAAAACAGAAAAAAAATGGGAAACCTTACCTGTCACCTAGGCCTGGCCCGGCCCATCTCTCCGCTCGTCCCCTCCCTCGTGCCAGTAGGCAGCAAGAGGTGGCCGCCGCCTCCTCCGGCGCGGCCACGCACCTGCGTGCCTGCCTGGCCGCCGCCTCGCGCTGGCGACGACGGGGATAAGCTCCCCAGAGCCTCCCCTATCCATTCCCCGCCTCGGTTCTCCTCCTCCTCCCGGATCTCCTCCTCCTCCTTGCTGCCGCCATTAGAGCCGAGCTCGAGCTCGAGCTGCCCGTGCCCCTGGCCATAGGATCCCCTCCCAGAGCACGCCATTAGCTCCGCCTCGTCGCCCTGGTCATCTCTGCAGAAGCCGAAGCTTCCTCGAGCCCTGCAACGCCCGCAACGCCGTCGTCTTCCACCTCCGGCCGCCGGACCTCTCCCGTCGATTCGCTTCCTCCGGCGCATCCCCGAGCCCCTCTTCAACACCATCGGAACCGCCGTGAGCTCGTCGTCGTTTCCCCTCTCGCCCCACGCTCTCCCGTGCATCGTATCCTAGTTCCCCACCAAGGCCGAGAGCTTCTCGCCGCCAGCCATGTCGCTGCCGACGCTGTGATAGCTGATCCACGCGCCCGAGTTAGGATTCGAGCTCCTGGAGCCTCCAGGAGCGTGTCGAGCCCTCCAGCTGCCCTCCCCGTGCCCTAGAACCGCCCCGTATAGAAGGCCGAGCTTCGGCCGCCGCTCCGGCTCGTCGCTGACGCCTCTTCCGGCGACCCTAGCCTCCCCAGATGGTCCTGCCAGATCGGCCACTTCGCGAGCATGCTGTAGCTGCCAACCGCGTGCGTTTTGGTGCTGTGCAGCGCCGTCTAGGTCGCCTCCGGCGAGCCCTCCGCCGCGGGTCTGGTCGCCGGCGACCACCCTCCGGTGGGCGTTGACGTGGTCGACCATTAGGGCGTAATCGCCCTCCCCTCAGTCGCTGCCAGAGGGCCCCACGCCTGGTCAAACCCCAATTAGGGGCTGGTCAGCGCGGGATTAGTCCCAGAGAGGCTGACCAGTGGGGCCCCCCTGTCAGGTTTGACCTGAACAGGTCGGCTGACCTGCTGACGTCAGCCTGAGGCAATAAATAGAATTTCCAGTTTAAAACTAATTCAGGAAATTGCTAAAATTTGTAAAAATCATAGAAATTAATCTGTAACTCCAATGAAAATAATTTATATATGAAAAGGTATCAGAAAAACTCAAGGATTCTGATTATGCTATTTTCAACCATGTTTGAAAAAGTTACAGAACCCTAAATTGTGAAATAAGGAATAATTCAATTCTTTTAATCACTTTATAAATGGAATTTGCAAAAATATTCAAATTTCATTATATATGCAATGATCACACACTGCCCTAATTACAAATCAGTATCATAACATGACATTTCATGCATGTTAACATCAAGTTGATCTCAGCATCAGGTCAAATCAATTAAACTGGTATCCGAGACTACCCCGTTTGAATTGCTATTCGAATGTGATTCAAATCAACTCTAAACCTAATACGTGTTGAAAATAATAACTTATCACCTTGCATTCTCATGCTATGCTCATGCATCATTTTGAGTGCATATGATTGTTATTGAATGTTGCCATTCTTTTCGGTAGGCTCCGCACCCCCGGATTCCACCGAATATCCGTCTGACGGATATCGTTCCTCCTCTGAGCAACAAGGCAAGCAACCCCTTTTGATCATTCCGATAAATCCCATGTTCTTGCTCCTGCACCTATTTATTGCATTTAAGATCAAATGCTTCAACTGCTTTTGCCACGATAGTTGAACCCACTTCCTTTGCATGACTTAACCTTGTCACAGTAAATAGCCAAACCTTGCAACCTAGCATACCTGGTAGTAGCTTGAGCTATGATGTGCCTTATCCTGCTATGCATGCTATGCTTAGAGTTGTGTATGGTCTGTCATCTGGGAGATGAACAGAATTGTGAAATGTGTTTGATGAGCAAAGGTTGTGTGTTGAACTTGATTTGGTAAAGGTACCGGTGAAAGGCTGTGTAGGAGTACATGGCGGGTTGTTTCATTGGAACCGTCCTTAGGAACTGAGTTCCGTGTATGTAATCCAAGACTAGATACTACCACATGCTGGGCCCTGAAATATGACCCCGCTCAGCCTATTAATCACGTAGTACTCGGTCCAGGAGTTGCAAGTAGTTTCTGGTGTTTATAGTAATGCTGGAGGCCGTGCATGGTGCTGACCTGAGAGGTGGGCCGTGATGCGGTAGGCAGTAGCACGGTGTACCAAGTGGCACCCGGATGGTGGGCTTGGGAACCCTGCGCACATCGTTTGAGGCCGTGGCGGAAACCCCGGCCGGACTTCCGTACGGGTTACTCTCAGATAGGGGATAAACCTGGACTAGGTACTAGTGTGGTTAACGGTCGTGGCCGACTCCCTCGCTGGGCTTCCGCTTGAAGGTTGCCGAGGTGCATGACGTGCACATGGCGATAAGTGGCGAGAGCGTGTGTGACGAAGTACACCCCTGCAGGGTTATGATCTATTCGAATAGCCGCGTCCGCGGATATGGACTACTTGGAGACATATGTTGTTCATAGATAACTTCAATGGTTACTCATAAAATTGTCAAGATAAGCGTGAGTGTTGTGGACGGCATTTCCGTATGGAGACGGGATGATTCCACGATAGTGTATTGTTGTGGTGTTAGTGGACTCGTGTGCGAGAAATCAAGTTGTCAAAACTAATTTCATGCGGTAGACATCGACGACGACGAGTAGCTGGTGTCCCAGCTACGATCTGGCCCTACGTCGGCTCTGTAGTATAGTCAGGCCATGTGCCTTCTAGTTGCCCTGTCTGTACCCAGACAGTTTATAACTCTTCCCCTGGCTTGTATTGTATGACTACTATTATGGGTCATGAGACCTTTAATGTGTAATATTATGTGTGTGGCTCTTCCGAGCCTCTTAAATAAAGCTTGTATGTTTATGGTTATGTTGTGATGCCATCGATGTATCTGTACATATCGGTATGCCATGCGTACGTGTGTCTTACTTGGTATGTATGGGGTTCGAATACCTAGTCGTGAAATTTAGTAGCACTCCTTACAAGGAAATGCCCCTTTGTGATCCAACGAGCCTTGGTAGTTCGCTACTGCTCCGGACACATTGGTTGACCGGCATGTATCCTTCTTAGCTGCTGTGTCTGTCCCCTTTGGGGAAATGTCACGCGATGTAATGGAGTCCTTGTAGCTTGCTACGACTCGTCTACATTCGCCGATGACCGACAACTGCTTTGTTGGGTCATGTATGCCTGTCCTTGTGCGGTACTGCCACTTCGGTTCATGACTAGACATGTCGATCCGAGTTCTTTGACATTGGATTGCTAGCGACACTATCGCATACGTGAGTCAAAAGACGCAAACGGTCCCGGCTAAGGTAAAGCTGCACCGTGGAGTTAATCGTGCGTGAGACCACAAAGGGATGCGATGTGTTACAGGCTAGATTCCTATGGCTTAGGATCGGGGTCCCGACACCTAAAGGCAAATCTTCGCACATTATTTTTAAAATACAATGGATTTAGACAAGGGGATAATTATTTTTGTTGAAAATTTTCTGTAATTAAGATTCACAAAGTTTCCATGGGCATGAACAAAGTTCAAGGAGCTCCCCCACTTCAACGGTGCTCGTCCTTCTTACTTTCACTTCTCTTTTTGAAAAAGTTTTAGGTTCCCCTCTTTTTTGAAACTGTATGAAAGCACACAACAGAATAAAAAGACTCTCTAAAACTTCCAACTTGTCTCCCTGGCAGCGCTTTCTTTAAAGCCATTAAGCTAGGCATAAAGTGCTCAAGTAATGGATCCACCCGGATCCCGAGGTATATCAAAGCCAATTTTAATTAACAATGATTTGTATATTAGTAGTGAGCACAAACTAACATATATCACACAACAACGAAGTCTAAATCTCTTCCTATGCATCGGCATGTCATAAAATAACAATTCATTCACACAAAGTAAAGGCCAATGCATAGTATAAACAATTTCTTCCAATTTTATCGTATTGGAAACATGGAGAGGCGGAAATGTAGTTCCTCTCTCGTAATAATTGCAAGTAGGTGTAGAAAGCACATGCATATTATATCTATCAAAATCATCATGTGTAATAGTAAAAGGTAACCAATTTATATAATCCTTAATAAGTGCAAACTTCTCCAGTATAGTGTAGATGGGAGAATTCAAAAAGATAATAGGACTATCATGTGTGGGTGCACTAGCAACAATTTCACGTTTAACATAAGGAACTATAGCAAGTTAATCTCCATAAGTATCATTCATATTGGCACCATGGCCACAAACATATCAAGCATCAAGTTCAAAAAAGGGATATTTCAAACGAATCCAAGGGATCATAGCAATTATCATAGCATTCATCCTTCGGTAAGCATGAAGGGAAATTAAAAAAATGTATGAGTTGAAGAGTTACTCTCATTAGAAGGTGGGCACGGGTAGCTAATCCGCTCTTCCTTCTTTTGTTCTTCGCTCTCCTCCTCATCTTTTTCATCTAATGAGATCACAATGTCATTAATTCCTTCTTCCATAGATTCCTGCAAAATATTAGTCTCTTCTTGGATAGAGGAGTCTTTCTCAATAAGTCGATCAATATGGGCATTATTTACAGAATTGGCGTAACAATAATAAAGCATATCCAAATTTTGAGATCGGTAAACAGAATCATCATAATCTTCATACTTTTCAAACAAAGCTTCAATTTCATAGGCATCCATAAAAGCAACAAGCTATTCTATTGGTTCCACATCATAGTAATCATATATACCATTAGCATAAGAAGCCAAGGTTTCATTATCATTAAATTTACATGAAAAGGGAAGGTGTTTATCCTTCATCCTAGAGCAACAAGTAATATTATATCTCAAGCATAGATTCCAAGCATACCATTTCAACATATGAATTTTGATCCCATAACAGTTTCCCTTTTTAAGTCAAGTGATAAACCCTAAAGTAATCACGATGATCCAACGTATCTCCTATTATATAATTGAATGGGGGTTCTCTCAGGATTATTAGAGAAGTGCATAATATCTTCCACATAATGAGCACCGAGGGTTTTAGGAGGTTCCCCATCTCCATGAGTAGCAAGTACACCTAATTTTCTTGGTATTTCGTGTTCCATATCCATAACTAAAGATAGAGAACAACTTAAACAGCAAATAAAATCTACTTAGTGATAAAGCAAACAAGCACACATGAGAATATTCACCCCACGCTATTGCTCTCCGGCAACGGCGCCAAAAAAAGGTCTTGATTACCCACAAGTATAGGGGATCAATTGTAGCCTTTATCGGTAAGTAAGATTGTCGAACCAAATGAGGAGCTAAAGGTAGAACAAATATTCCCTCAAGTTCTATCGACCACCATCGACCACCGATACAGCTCTACGCACGCTTAACGTTCGCTTTACCTAGAACAAATATGAAACTAGAAGTACTTTGTAGGCGTGATAGGATATGTTTGCAAGAAAATAAAGAACACGTAAATAAAAACTAGGGGCAGCTAAGATAAAGAAACAAGTAAGTTGGTCTTAGTAGAGATCTTTTTGTCACAAGAAGGTTATTTGTCCCTAGGTAATCGATAACTAGACCGGTCATCATTATTGCAATTTTATATGAGGAAGAGGCATATGTTAACATACGTTCTCTACTTGGATCATATGCACTTATGATTGGAACTCTAGCAAGCATCCACAACTACTAAAGATCCTTAAGGTAAAACCCAACCATAGCAATATATGGTATCAAGTCCTCTTTACTCCCATATGCAACAACCCATCTACTAGGGTTTATGCTTCTGTCACTCAAGCAACCCACCTTAGGCAGATCCTGAACACATTGCAACACCCTATAGCAGGGATCCCTCACACTTGCGTGACATGGATAGAACCATAGGACATCACCAATAATGAAACATGCAACTCAAACCAATCGTGATCATCAATCAACCCATAGGACAAAACAAATCTTCTCAAACATCATAGGATAGCCATACATCATTGGAAAAAATATAGCATCGAGCACCATGTTTAAGTAGATATTACAACCGGGAGAAGGGGTGTTACACCACTACATAGAGGGGGAGAGAGTTGGTGATGACGGTGGCGAAGTTGTTGGTGTAGATCGCCGTCACAATGATGGCCCCGGCAACGTTTCGGCACCACCGGGAGAGAGGGGGAGAGAGCCCCCCTCCTCCTTCTTCTTCCAAGCTGGGAGAAGGGTTTACAGTCTGTTCCAGGGCCTCCATGGCGGCGGAAGGGCGAGAGCCCCTCCGAGATTGGACATCTCTCTCTGTTTCTGCGTTCCAGATTCTGGCGTTTCACCGTTTCTTATATTGCCGGAGATCCGTAACTCCGATTGGGCTGAACTTTTATCATGATTTCTATACAGAAATTAGATTTCTTGCGGCGAAAGAAGGGCACGAACCGCCTTACGAGGTGGCTACAAGCCTTCCGGTGCGGCCTACCCCCCAGGCCACGCCCCTATGGCTTGTGGCCCCCTCGGGCACCGCCTTCTGTTGATTCCACTTCCCAAAATTCACAAATATGCCAAAAAGAATCTCCGTAAATTTTTATCCCGTTTGAACTTTGTTAGATATGGATTTTTCGTGAAACAAAAAACATGCAACAAACAGGAATTGGCACTGGGCACTGGATCAATATGTTAGTCCCAAAAATATTATAAGAAGTTGCCAAAAGTATATGAAATTTGTAGAGTATTGGCATGAAACAATCAAAAAATTTAGATACGATGGAGACGTATCACCATCTGCTTTGGCTGATGGCAAATCTCCTATTTCATGTAGTGACATGTGGATCTGGGTATCTGTTAGTGTTATTTTGGCTTATTGCAAATAGTTCGTATGAATCAACTTTATGCCAGTAACACACATGAGATCTTATTTGAATCATAGTTGATAGATCATCCATCGCACATAGTTCATTTTATTGGAGACAATTTTATTCCCATACTGTTTGTGATTCATTCATCGCACATAATATGGTCGAATGGTCTTCGATAGATGTGTCATGTTAGGACATTCCTGTAGTAGTGTATGGTAGGGTTGAGAGACATTCCCAATCCATCTATAAATGATTGCCCGAAGATATTAGCTTTTTGCTCAAGATCATGTATGATTCTTCCATCCACACATGTAATGAATGCACTAAGATTATTCATGTAACTTTGTGTTGTGATAGCATGGAAAATTTGTGTGTTATCATCTCGTAAATCAGCCCTTCTAATATTCTCCCTTTTCTTACATTACATCTTTTTGCCATCAAGAAGTTTCTTGATATGAGATGTAAGTGCTTTCCTGAAATTTCTTTCTTGTGTAGAGATCTCTCTCTGATCCTCAAGTCCACAAAAAATATCCAATACATAAGTACATTGCTATATGACATTTCTCAGCTGTGAATGCTTTTGGCTCCATTTTGAGTCCTATATTGTTGAATTTTAACCTTCTATGAACATGTTCCGTAGAATTTGCAAAGTATTCAAAACTGCTCCATTACATCTTCACTATCTGAGAAAAGCCGTTGAACTTCGGCCAGAATTCCTGAAATCTAAAAACCAAACCTTCAGTGTATCAATTTGTATAATAACAGTTAAGTGATTAGAAGTAACTCTAGATAAAGGAGATGCAAGTGTATTAGGAAATGAAGCGGTACATTCACCATTGGTAAAAATCCAATCTACTTTTTCTAGGAGTTTTTGTTGCATGCTACTCGAATTGCTCTCCCTTTAATTGGTATTTCAACCAAATCATGTTGGATGATGCTTTTTAGTAACATCATACTGTTGTTGTCACCTCCTGGCCTATTTGTACCTGTCAGATTTCGGGCTCCGCAAAACCCACTCGATGGTGAGGGAAACACAGAACAAAACAGGGGTGTGTGTGAAGATCTCTCACGGCCTAACCTCACCCAGTCCTCTATTCAATGGGAACGACGACGAACTCACTCGATGGTGAGGGAAACACATAACACAATAGTTTACCCAGGTTTGGGCCGCTGCAAGGCGTAAAACCCTACTCCTGCTTTGGTGGATTGCCTCTCATGGAGGATGGTGGATGAACTAGTACAGTGCTTGGGAGCCTCCGGAGTCTGGATGACCTTGCGGGATGCTGGTGGGTGAATGAATGGTTCAGCGATCGGGTCCAATCCCCTTCTACGAAGCAACCTATCCTCTATTTATAGTGGTGGCCCCGGTCCTCTTCCCTTATCGTTTCGACAGGAAGGGATCCCACAGTGGCCAATTTTGAAGGGGAACAGGGGAACATGCTCCCCTGCCCAAAGGTGGTCTTCGCGTGCAAAGTAGCTGCCAGCGTTGCAGTGGCTGGCCCAGGGATGACGTCCGTCCTTCCAGCGGGCGGCCAGGGTCTTGTTGCACCTGAATGGAAACCTTTAGAAGATCCCTTGGGAACCTGCGTTCGTCCTTGCCCCCTTTGCACCAAAGGGGAAACTGCTCCGCTCTGCTGTCTGCTGCTCGCCTGTCCTTCCCTTGCGTCAGCCTTGACTCCTGAGGCCGGGTCTCGCCTCGGAATATCCGCCGCTCCGGAGGGGTCTTGAGGAGGCCCTTGTGGGTCCTGATGCTGCTCCACCTCGTGAGGCTTGGCCCCTCGCGAGGGCCTTGTCCTGAGTGACGCCGGGCGTATTGGTTTTCGGTCGATGAAGTGGGCCAGACCTGGGCCGCAGGCAGGCAGGTCTGGGTACCCCCATTCCCAGAACGCCGACTGTACCCTCTAGACCCCTCATATAGTTGAAATCCCACAAGATCGTCTAATAGTATATATTAGAGATGTCAAGATTACTTAACCACATTGTGAAAATGAGTTTTCCTCCATCAGAATTGATGCCATATACATTAGTTATATATGAGATCTGGTACTCAAATTGCATGTAAATTCCATAATACTTTGGAAAATACTTTGTGAAATGATTATGTTAGTTAAGAGCGATCCATTAAAAATAGTAATCATATTACCAAAGTTACCAATAGATGTCTATCAAAGAATGGATTGAGTCTGTTGGCGAAGAAAGTTTTCAAAAAAAGAGTGGTCATAAGTGATGATTCTGATTTACGTGATACTTTTGGTGGCTATTTTTTTGCCTATGCTATAGGGTTTGTGTAATTTTATTTATGTGATTCCTATTTTGGCATATCCCTATTGTGACGCCCCTTGCCTTAATCATATGCTAAGCATACACGCAAATACATATGATCAAGATCAGGGACTCACGGGAAGATATCACAACACAACTCTTGACACAAAAAATAATACAAGCTTTATATTTCAAGCCAAGGGCCTCGAGCCCTCGCATACAGAAGCTCAAATATAAATGAGTCTGTGGAAGCATCAATATCTGAGTAAACAAGCAAGTTGGCCATAAGAAGGCTAGCACAAAAGCAACATGGATCGAAAAGGCAAGGCCTCCTGCCTCGGAGCCTCCTAACTACTCCTGGTCGTTGGAGGCCTTCATGTAGTAGTAGGCTCTGTCGGGGTAGTAGTACTAGTCAAGAGGAGCATCTGACTCCCGGGCTCCATCATCTGATCGCGGCAATTGTATCGAAAGGGGAAAAGAGAGCAAATCAAGAGTGAGTACTCATCCAAAGTACTCACAAGACTTACATAAGATCTAAACTAAATATGCATGGGTACCAAAGGAATGAGGCTATATCTTTGGACTGAATTGCAGAAATGCCAGAAGAGAGGGGAAAGACCTATTCCTATTGAATACTAGCATCTTCAGCGTCTTGCAGCATTAGAAGAGTACAGATGAGTATAACATATATTAACAAGGCCCATAGATCCTTCCTTGACTCCCTGCGAGAAAGTAATCTAGGATCCATCATATCCATTTCATGTATCCAGTATCTAGTTCTAGTTGTATAGATCGGTATACAACTCCGAGCGTCCGTTACCGTGGACACATCTATTCAAAAATATATACTTCCCTATAGGGGTGCACTATATTACCCAACACATCCGATTAACTCCGGCCGGACACACTTTCCTGGGTCATGCCCGGCCTCGGTTGATTGACACGATGTAGTCCTACATAGTCTCAATAGAGAGGGCAACACATCGGTCTACTCGTAAGTGCTCAGGTGTAATGCCCAAGATGGGGTCCTATCCTTATTTTGGCGCAAGGGCCTCGACAGGGATAGAAACACATCTCGTCATTTTGCAAGAATGGATATTGTTATGAGTACATGTACTAAAAAGATGAGTATAAGGAGTTGGCTTACACTCTCCACAAGCTATATCAGAGTCACATCAATACAATACATACAATCATGATGAAGAAGAGTAGGGTCCGTCTACGGACAAAAAGAAACGATAAAAGAACAACGTCCATCCTTGCTATCTCAGGCTGCCGGCCTGGAACCCATCCTAGATCGATGATGAAGAAGAAGAAACTCCAACAACACAATCATCGCGCACACGTCATAATATCACCTTACAAGTACCTGCAATTGCCGTTGTAGTAATCTGTGAGCCACAGGGGACTCAACAATCTCATTTCCAAAGGTATCAAGACTAGCAAAGCTTAATGGGTAAGGTATGGTGAAGTGGTGAGGTTGCAGCAAGCGACTAAGCATTTATTCAGTGGCTAAATTACGAGTACAAGAATAAAGAAGGGGATGATCTACACATACCGGACATGAACTAGTGATGATCAAATGAATGATCTTGAACACCAACTTACGTCAGACATAACCCCACCGTGTCCTCGATCGGAGAAGGATCTCACGAAAGAGACAGTCACGGTTACATACTGAGTTGGCAAGTTTTTAATTAAGTTAACTTCAAGTAATCTAGAACCGGATGTTAAACAAAGTTTCCACGTTGCCACATAACCGCGGGCACGGCTTTCCGAAAGATTTAACCCTGCAGGGGTGCTCCAACTAGTCCATCTCAAAATACCACACGCTGCGACGGAATGACCTCGATCAGAGAAACCCGTGATCTCCTCAGGTTCCTATTGGAAAACCTCAACCTCAAGATAACCCAAAGCATCTTCGGAATCCCTCGCACAAGACGCTCGAGAAAGGTAAAACAAGTCCAGCAAGCCCGCCCTACGTGTCGACAATCTTGATAGGAGCCGCGTATCTCGTTCTCAGGACACGACAGATAAGCACAGCGTACGGTGGCCTGATAGACATCACCCGAGTTTCCCGGGTTGGCCCCGCAAACGGATATATTTTGGACCAGCAATATCAGCACTGGCCCTCCCTGTATTATGTTGAATTACTCCTCGGGTAGCGCCAACTCCCTATGTTTTCAGTATTAACAAAATTATTATGTTGGGCAAATATAGTACCAATGTTGGGCCTTTCCAGACGATATTTATCCCAAAACGAGAATCTAGGGGGTCCCCATAACAACCCCAAGCATGTTAGGAGCGCTCATTTACGGAACATGACACCGGTAGCCAAAACTAAGGCAACAAAGGTGGAACAAAACACCAGGCTAGAAAGGCCGAGCCTTCCAGCTTTTACTAAGTTTATAGGTGCATTAATTTAAATAACAATTAATATGGTGATATAACAAGGAACCCATGTTATCACATGGAAGCAATTGCACCTGCAACTAGCAACGCTAACACATGGTTAAGCAAGCGGTAACATAGCCAATCACTGGTTTGCTAGGTTGTGAACATGTTGAATGTATTCATGGCAATGTTGGGAGGCTGTTATTTAACAGGTGGTAGGCAGCGAGACATAACAATAGAATCAAAAAAACTAGCATGGCAATGATAGTAACGATATCTAGGGAAATGGTCATCTTGCTTGAGATCCTTCTTGAAAGAAGAACGACTCTGTGAAGCAGACGAACCGACGTAGTCGAATGGATCCTCACATTCGGACACGCTTGCGAAACTCTATCGAGATGAAGCAAACCAGAAACAACAATCAACACATGCTGTTCACCATGCGATGCACAACACAAATGATGCATGAGTGGTTTCAATTATGCAAGGCATGGCATGGCAATTCACATCACGCAAACTCTACACATTAAGTGAAGCTCAATATGCATCGAGATGCATATTGACGAAACTCCAGATTTAAATATTTAGTTCGCTCTCGTTTATTTACACGGTAATATTAATTGTTGGTAAATATGGCAAGAGGTGAAGCGTAATTAATCTACCTATCTAGTCATTTTAAATGAGGTCGGAAATGACATACAACATCTCCGAAATGACCCGATGTGTTACTTTCTAAATCTGTCCATATTTGACCTAAACACATTTATGTTTGTTAAACGTCAAAACAAAGTGGTTCACGTGAAACTACACGTCATACTAGTCCATTTACATATATGGAACATCTCCAACGGAGCTACGGTGCAAAAGATACGATCACCGCAAGATATGATGGCATGAATCCAATATGTATGCAATAACAGCCACAAGCATCCAAAAACATACAAATAACAAGATAATATGAACCTACACGAGATTCTAAACAAGTTTCATATAGGACACGATCAAAACGGAGCAATGTTTTAACAACTACAAGCCAAACAAGAAATAGCTACAATTTGCCCAAAACAGCAACATGGCATTTTCTACACCCTAAGACAACAAGCTACATAATTCTAAAATGCTTAAATAAGACATGAGGCAGTAGTGGACAAGATGCACTACAACATCGTACTAATAACATCTAGCATGACATCATCAAAACTAGGAAAAGAACTCACAAAATGGCATCACGCACACATTTTCAGACTTGGTGAAAATAACACTCTTGTCAGTGCAGTTTTCGATATGAAGGCATATTTACAGCAGTAAAACTATATTCTACGGGGCACCAAATGGCATGAAAATTTACAACATGCTAGAGAGTCGCAAGGACTACAAATAACCCCATTGCACCATCCTAAAAGTAGTTGTAGATCACTAGCAAATCTCATGGCAAGACAACAACAAAATATTATAGATCTCAGACTTAGAAATATTTCAGCATCTCCAAATCAGCACTATTTTCTAGCATGTTGGCAACAAGAAAACATCACCTAAACATGGATTTATATGGCAACCAAAAATACCACGGGCTAGCCTACCTATCCAAGAGCATATATCTAGTCCACAACTATTTCATATCATGCACGGAATAAATCCCACAAAATAAAAATCAGGGCAACATGGCAAAATATCATGCACACTAACTTACTCAAAAGGCAAAACTAAATGCACAGTTTAATTATATGGATTTTTCTACCCCATAAACATATATAATATGTGGGGTTGAAAAAATAAAACTAATGCCACACGTATATGCGAGAATATGTCCTAAACACGACATAACAAACTATTGATGCCACCTACATGAAAACATCAGGACAACTAATTCTAAAAATACATGGCAAGGGGTTGCAATAACATGGACATTTTACCTACAGGGTTTGAACATTCCGGGCGCGCACAAAATTAGCTACGGAATATCTAACCTATTAGGACAGCACACAAATCTAGGCAAATCGCAGTTCAAACCACTTCAAACATGCATGCAAGTTGTAAATTAATATTCTACGCAAAATACTAGCCAAGTTACGTATCTAAATCATCGCGATCTGATGCACGGTTCAATATCTACGGACGTTTTAAAATCTAGCATTTTTCTGAAATTAAATAAATCCTAAAAACCTAAAAAAAATATAACGGGCCAAAACTAGTACTAGGCCGAAACAAGGGCATGGCGGAGATAGCATATCACGCCTACGATGCTAGATAGGCAGCAGGGAGGAGGCCCACCTTGGGCCTTTTCCCCTGCTCAAAGGAGAATGGCCGGCTTGGGGGCGGTGGCCTGGCCTCGTGCTCGAGAGGCCAGGTTGATGGACCAGCTCTCGGCTGGGCGAGGCCCACCGCACTAAAGCGGGCGGTGACCCACACGGCATGAGGCGGAGAGCGGGCGACCTTCGTGCTCCTCCCGCACGAGGCAAGGTCGACTTGGCTGGCCGGTCGTCGGGGCGAGGTCCGACGAGGGAGACGGTAGGGATGGGCTCCCTCGGGCCGGATCTAGCCGGATCCGGCCAGATCGGGGCAGCGGCAGCGGACGGAGGCAAGAGGCGGCGGTGCAGATCGGGGCAGCGGGCGGCACGGCATAGGAGGTGCTTGGGGCCGGCGAGTAGATGCGGCTGTGGCGCGGTGGCCGGCGCGGGGTGACCTGGCCGTAGGCTGGCGGGTCCCCCGTGATATCCATGTGAGGGGCTGGCGGTGTGCCACGAGGTCTCACGCATGGAGCGCCTGGCCGCCGTGGTGGAGCTCGGGAGCACTGCATGGGCTGTGGCCGATCCGGGCGTGGGAGGGCCCCAGATGGGCTTCAGGGGGCCTGGGCGCTGGAGGTGGGATACATGCATGGTTAGCTGGCGGCGGCTTGTTTGGGTGGCACGGGAAACGAGGCAACTAGAGTTCGGTCCGAATTTAGGTAGGGATGGTTGTCTATATATAGACACATGCTAGGGTTGGCTGTTTTTCGCCCCGGTTCCAACCATGCGATCGGAACTGAACAGTCTTGCACGCGGGGAGGGTCTAGGTGGCTTTCAAGAGTGGTTAGGTGGGGATGAGAGGAAATGGTGCGGCGCGGCAATGCGATTTAAAACTCCGCAAAACGTCAGACGATAAACCGAGGATGGTGCCGTTACGGTGGACCGTTCGGGTACGAGACGAACTCCGATTGCCACGAAAATTGGCAAGCGGCCTACCTATATTAAAACAAGACCGCATGCCAAGTTTCATCCCAATCCAAGAATATTTCATACACACTTTAAAAAAAGGTTTGACGATGCCGCGGGCGTGTGTGAGTGTGGTCGGGCTCAAAATGCGCAACGACGAGAACAGAGAGAACCGACAACTAATATAGGATGCAAGATTTGAAAACTGGCGGCAACGGAGTGCTGATGCAATGCAGATGATGCACAAGATGCGATGATGATGCGACAAATAAAAATAATCACACGCCAGCAACGAAATAAAAGGGGAATTGATGACCCACAAGTATAGGGGATCAATCTAGTCCTTTCGATAAGTAAGAGTGTCGAACCCAACGAGGAGCAGAAGGATCTGACAAGTGGTTTTCAGCAAGGTAATATCTGCAAGCACTGAAATTATCGGTAACAAGTGATTCTATGGTGAGATGATTCGTAGCAAGAAACAAGTAACAAAAGTAGCAACGGTGCAGCAAATGGCCCAATCCCTTTTGTAGCAAGGGACAAGCTTGGACAAAGTCTTATAGCAGGAAAAGCGTTCCCGAGGACAGATGGGAATTTCTGTCATGCTAGTTTTCATCATGTTCATATGATTCACGTTCGTTACTTTGATAGTTTGATATGTGGGTGGACCGGCTCTTGGGTACTGCCCTTACTTGGACAAGCATCCCACTTATGATTAACCCCTCTCGCAAGCATCCGCAACTACGAAAGAACAATTAATACAAAGTCTAACCATAGCATTAAACTAGTGGATCCAAATCAGCCCCTTACGAAGCAACACATAAACTAGGGTTTAAGCTTCTGTCACTCTAGCAACCCATCATCTACTTACTACTTCCCAATGCCTTCCTCTAGGCCCAAATAATGGTGAAGTGTTATGTAGTCGACGTTCACATAACACCACTAGAGGAAAAACAACATACAACACATCAAAATATCGAACGAATACTAAATTCACATGACTACTATTAGCATGACTTATCCCATTTCCTCAGGAACAAAAGTAACTACTCACAAAGCATAATCATGTTCATGACCAGAGAGGTAATTAGTAGCATCAAGGATCTGAACATAAACTCTTCCACCAAATAATCCAACTAGCGTCAACTACAAGGAGTAATTAACACTACTAGCAACCTTACAAGTACCAATCGGAGTCGTGAGATGGAAATTGGTTACAAATGATGAACTAGGGTTTGGAGACGAGATGGTGCTGATGAATATGTTGATGGTGACGAGTCCCCTCCGACGAGAGGAGTGTTGGTGATGACGATGGCGACGATTTCCCCCACCGGGAGGGAAGTTTCCCCGACAGGATCGTCATGCCGGAGCTCTAGATTGGTTCTGCTCAAGTTCGGCCTCGTGGCGGCGGCGAATCCACGAAAAAGCTCCCCTGTGATTTTTTCCCAGATGAAACCCTTCATATAGCAAAAGATTAGCGCCGGAGGGGCAACAGGGGCCCCACAAGCCCTCCAGCCCCGACCAGGGGGGTAGGCCGGGCCTGGCAGGCTTGTGGCCTCCAGGTGGCGCCCCTCTGGTACTTCTTCCGCCTAGTATTTTTTATATATTCCCAACTAATTCCACGTTGATTTTCACGGCTTTTGGAGTTGCGCAGAATAGGCATTTCCAAGTTGCTCCTTTTTCAGGACAAAATTCTAGCTGCCGTCATTCTCCCTCTTCATGTAAACCTTGCAAAATAAGAGACAAAAGGCATAAGTATTGTACCTCAAAGTGTAATAACAGCCCAAAAAGCAATAAATATCAACATGAAAGCATGATGCAAAATGGACGAATCAACTCCCCCAAGCTTAGACCTCGCTTGTCCTCAAGCGAAAGCCTAGATCAATAAACATGACCACATGTATAGGGAGAGAGGTGTCGACAAAACAAGATACGAACATGCATGCATCATGACCAAGATTAGAACAACAATACCAATATATAATCTCTCATGCTAAAGTGACAAATTCTTCACAAAGTAAAGCATGGATCAAGAACCTTACCGACAAGTAACAACCGATAGCCTTTAGTCATAGAAGCAATTGCAATTTATCACAACATCAGAAAGAGTCAAATTAGAGCTTGTAAAGCAAATCCATATGCTCAATCATCTTTTCGTTCTCTACAATTGCTACTACTCACGTGGTACTCATGAGATCAAAGTTTCAGCTGGACACAGAGAAAGATAGGGGCTTATAGTTTCGCCTCCCAACTGCTTACCTCAAGGGTAATGTCAACAATAATAATTCGTGAATACTTACCTCCAAGTTGACATATGAATATAGATCTTTCCCTAGCATGTGACATTAGCCAAGATAAAGGCGAAACAAGGAATTGGTGAAGATCACCATGACTCTTTCAAGGGCAAAAAGTAAAGGTACAAGATAGGCCCTTCACAGAGGGAAGCAGAGGTTGTCATGCGCTTTTCAGGTTTGGATGTGTGTCCTCTTAGTGCGGAGGAACGTCACTTTGTATTGCCTCGTGTGATAAAGAACTTTATTATGCGGTCTGTCGCTTTTATGTCTTCCTCATCACAGGTTCGTACAAAGCTTATTTTCCACACACTAATAGATCATACATATTAGGGAGCAATTTTTTTTTGCTTGCACCGATGAAAACTTACTTGAGGGATCTTATTCAATCCATAGGTAGGTATGGTGGACTCTCATGGCAAAACTGGGTTGAAGGTTTATGGATGCACAAGTAGTATCTCTACTTGGTGCAGGAGTTTTGGCCAATATGAAGTGGAAGCAATCGTCACATGCTAAGGGATCTCTTATCATATAACATTGTTCGGAACCAAGCAAACACAATTCATTATGTTGTCTTCCTTGTCCAACATCTACTTCTAGGCATGTAATAGTTTAGCAAGTGTTCACAATCATAGATGGTGTCAAGGATGATATATTTATATGTGAACCTCTCCTTCTTTATCAATTCCTATTAATTGCAACAATGACCAACGTCTACGTTTGTCTACCCTCAACAAGTTTCAATCATCATCCTTTTTATATGTGAAGCCATCACTTCCCATAAGATCACTATATGATCTTTCATGCTTTTGTTCTTTCTCGATCTTTTGATCAAGGCAAGAGGAAAAGCCCTTCAACTAAGATACTCTTTATTATATGGCTAACGAGCTCGAATACATCGGGGGTGACACAAAGTAAAACTCAAGACTAAAACACTAAGACCTTTATTCTACTAGAGAAAGAGAAAACTGAAAAGGAACAAACAAAAACAAAGGTAAAGGCAAAAAGATATGATGGTGATACGATACCGGGGCAACTCCCCCAAGATTGGCACACGCCAAGGGGATTGCCCATAACCATGCTCAATTGTCTTCCTTTGGAGGTGATGGTGGTGGAGTTGTTGAAACATGGGCTTCATCCTCCGTCTTCCCAGGCATAGGTGCTCCATCATGGAAAGATGACCGAGTCTCCGGAATCCTCAAATGTGCAACCAACCGTATTAATTTAAATCTATACTCATACTCACAGTTTTGGTTCTGCAGGTCATAGATCTGGGCCTGGAGTTGATAATTCCTGTCATAGAGCCTCGAGAGGTGCTTCCCAATGTCATTGGCATCAATCTTGTGCTTGTTGGGGAACTCTGTGATCATCATGTGGTTGGCGTTGAGTCCACGCTCCACCATCCCTTGGCACTTGAAGACTTGTTGCTCCATTGCTTCGAGCCTCGTCTCCATGCTTCCGGTCTTTTTGGGCCCCTCAATATCACGGATGTGCAACATCCCCTCATGCATTTCGATAGATTGAGGGTGTTGCAGCACTCCCGCTAGGTAAGGATTAATGACCTTCTCGAAGATCTTGTCCTTCGGAGCTTTTGGGGACATCATAGCGGTCTAGATCTGTAGTAGAAACAAGCTCGAAATGAAAACAGAGGGAATTTGCGTGATACAGAGGTCAGACCTTTCGGTAGAATATATAATGATTTTTTCCAGACCAGAAGGAGTACTTCGCACGAAAATGGAGTTCGGGAGGCGCACAACGTGGCCACAAGCCCTCCAGCCCGGCCAGGGGGGTAGGCCGGGCCTGGGAGGCTTGTCGCCTCCTCGGGCACTTTCCGGACTGCTTTAAATTTTTCTATTTTTTCAAATATTCCAAAACGGAGGAAAATTGCTACGGGAAAAGTTTCGGAGTCGGTTTATTTACCGAATCACATACCTCCTTGTTTTCGGAGTCTGAAACAGGCTGATAAATATCCCTTGTGTACTTCTCCGGAGTTATGGTATTGATAATATTGCTCTCAACATTTACGGGAGTACCTGGGATGTAATTCTTGATTCTCTGCCCGATTACCACTCTCGGACAATTGCCTTCCGTGTTGTTGATCTTGATAGCACAGGAACGATATACTTCCTCAACAATATAGGGACCTTCCCATTTAGAGAGAAGCTTGCCTGCAAAAAATCTTAAACAAGAATTGTATAGCAAGACATAATCACCTACATTGAACTCACGCTTTTGTATCCTCTTATCATGCCACCTCTTAACCTCTTCTTTGAATAACTTGGCATTTTCATATGCCTGAGTTCTCCATTCATCAAGCGAGCTAATGTCTAATAACCTCTTCTCACCAGCAAGTTTGAAATCAAAGTTAAGCTCTTTGATTGCCCAATAAGCTTTATGCTCTAGCTGAAGAGGTAGATGACATGCTTTACCGTACACCATTTTGTACGGAGACATGCCCATGGGATTCTTATAGGCAGTTCTATAAGCCCACAGTGCATCATCGAGCTTCTTAGACCAATTCTTTCTAGACCTGTTGACAGTCTTTTGCAGAATCAGTTTAATCTCTCTATTGCTTAGCTCTACTTGACCACTGGACTGAGGGTGATAGGGAGATGCAATGCTATGGTTGACATCATACTTAGCAAGCGTTTGACGGAAAACACCATGAATGAAATGTGAACCACTGTCAGTCATTAGATATCTAGGGACTCCAAATCTAGGGAAGATAACTTCCTTAAGCATCCTGATAGAGGTGTTGTGATCAGCACTACTAGAGGGGATAGCTTCTCCCCACTCAGTGACATAATCAACAGCAACTAGGATATGAGTATACCTGTTGGATTTTGGAAAAGGTCCCATATAATCAAAGCCCCAAACATCAAATGGTTCAATGACAATTGAATAGTTCATAGGCATTTCCTGACATTTACTAATATTGCCTATTCTTTGACATTGGTCACAAGACAAGAGAAACTTACGGGCATCCTTGAAGAGAGAGGTCCAATAGAAACCTGACTGCAATACCTTGTGTGCAGTTCTATCTCCCACATGGTGTCCTCCGTAGTCCTTGGAGTGACACTTCTGTAGGATCTATCCCTGTTCAGGTTCAGGTACACAATGTCTAACAACACCATCTACTCCTTCCTTATAAAGGTGAGGATCATCCCAAAAGTAATGTCTCAAGTCAATGAAGAATTTCTTCTTTTGCTGATATGTGAAACTAGGTGGTATATATTTGGCAACGATATAGTTTGCATAATCAGCATACCACAGTGCACTACGTGAAGCATTGATGACATTCAGTTGATGATCGGGAAAGCTATCATCAATAGGTTGTGGGTCATCAAGAACGTTCTCCAACCTAGACAAGTTATCTACTACTGGGTTATCAACACCCTTTCCGTCGACAACGTGCAAATCAAATTCTTGTAGCAAGAGAACCCATCTGATAAGTCTAGGTTTAGTGTCCTTCTTCTCCATGAGGTACTTAATAGCAGCGTGATCAGTGTGAATAGTGACTTTGGAATCAACTATGTAAGACCTGAACTTTTCACATGCAAACACGACTGCTAAAAATTCCTTTTTCGTAGTAGCATAGTTTCTTTGGGCACCGCCTAGAGTTTTACTAGCGTAGTGAATAACATTCAACTTCTTATCAACTCTTTGCCCTAGGACATTATCAACAGCATAATCACTAGCGTCACACATGATTTGGAAGGGTAAATTCCAATCAGGTGGTTGAACAATAGGTGCAGTTATCAAAGCCCTCTTAAGTATTTCGAAGGCTTCTTCACAATCATCGTCAAAAACAAAAGGAATATCCTTTTGCAAGAGATTGGTATGAGGCCTAGAAATATTAGAGATGTCTTTAATGAACCTTCTATAGAAACCAACATGACCAAGGAAACTTCTTATACCTTTGATATCTGTGGGGTATGGCATTTTCTCGATTGCATCAACCTTGGCCTTATCGATTTCAATACCTCTTTCAGAAATTTTATGTCCTAAGACGATGCTGTCATTGACCATAAAGTGGCACTTCTCCCAATTCAAGACAAGATTGGTGTCTTTACATCTCTGCAAGACTCGATCAAGGTTGCTGAGGCAATCATCAAATGAAGACCCATAAACGGAAAAGTCATCCATGAAAACCTCAACAATCTTTTCACAAAAGTCAGAGAATATAGCCATCATACATCTTTGAAAGGTGGCAGGTGCATTACATAAGCCAAAAGGCATACATCTATAAGCAAAGGTACCGAAAGGGCAGGTGAAAGTGGTTTTCTCCTGATCAGATTGTGCAACTGGTATTTGGCAGAAACTGGAATAACCGTCTAGAAAGCATAAGTGTGTGTGTTTAGACAGTTATTCTAGCATTTGGTCAATAAAAAGCAAAGGGTAATGATCTTTCCTAGTGGCTTTATTCAATTTCCTAAAATCGATCACCATCCTATAGCGAGTAATAATCCTGTGCGGGATCAATTCATCCTTATCATTAGGGACAAGGTAATGCCTCGCTTCTTAGGGACGCAATGCACCGGTGTCGGGACCCCGGTCCTAAGCCATAGGAATCCAGCCTGTAACACATCGCATCTCTTTGCGGTCTCACGCACGGTTAACCCCACGGCTGCAGCCTTACCTTAGCCGGGACTGTTTTCCTCTTTTGACTCGCGTATGCAATTGTGTCGCTAGCAATCCAATGGCAAAGAACCCGGATCGACATGTCTAGTCATAAACCAAAGTGGCAGTTCCGCACAGGGACATGCATACATGACCCAGCAAAGCAGGTGTCGGCCACCAGCGAATGTAGATGAGCCGTAGCAAGCTACAAGGACTCCATTACATTGCGTGACATTTCCCCAAAAGTGGTCAGACACAGCAGCTAAGAAGGGCACATGCCGGTCGACCAATGTGTCTGGAGCAGTAGCGAGGTACCATGGCTCGTTGGATCACAAAGAGGCATTTCCCTGTAAAGAATGCTACTAAAGTCTACGGCTAGGTAATCGAACCCCATACATATCAAGTACGACACACGTACGCATGGCATACCGATATGTATAGAAACATCGATGGCAGCACAACATAATCATAAACATACAAGCTTTATTTAAGAGGCTCGGAAGAGCCACACACATAATATTACGTAGTAAGGGTCTCACGACCCATCATAGCAGTCATTCAGTTACAAGCCAGCGGAAGTGATTAAACTGTCTAAGTACAGACAGGTGAAACTAGAAGGCACATGGCCTGACTATACTACAGACCCAACCTAGGGCCAGATCGTAGCTGGGACACCAGCTACTCGTCGTCGTCGATATCTAGGATGAACCCTCCATTAGGGTCATTAACAACCTCTGCAACAATTATTAAGCAAACATGAGTACGGAGGTACTCAGCAAGACTTTAGAATAACTATCTACTCATGCAAGGTATCAATAAGGAATTGTGGGGTTTCATGCAGAAAGCCAACATTTGACTCGTGGCTAGACAACTTGCATTTTAAACAATTTTTGACAACTTGATTTCTCGCACACGAGTGGACTAACACCACAACAATACTCTATCGTGGTATCATACCGTCTCCATACGGAAATGCCGTCCACGACACTCACGCTTATCTTGACAATTTTATGAGTAGCCATTGAAGTTATGTATGAACAACATATGTCTCCAAGTAGTCCATATCCGCGAACGCGACTATCCGAATAGATCATGACCCTGCAGGGGTGTACTTCGTCACACACGCTCTCGCCACTTATCGCCATGTGCACGTCATGCACCTCGGCAACCTTCAAGCGGAAGCCCATCGAGGGAGTCGGCCACAACCGTTAACCACACTAGTACCTAGTCCAGGTTTATCGCCTATCTGAGGGTAACCTGGATGGAAGTCCGGCCGAGGTTTCCGCCACGGCTCCAAACGATGTGCGCAGGGTTCCCAAGCCCACCATCCGGGTGCCACTAGGTACACCGTGCCACTGCCTACCGCATCACAGCCCACCTCTCAGGTCAGCACTATGCACGGCCTCCAGCATGACTATAAACACCAGAAACTACTTGCAACTCCTGGACCGAGCACTAAGCGGTTAATAAGTCGAGAGGGTCAATTAAGTATCCCAACGTGTGGTAGTATCTAGTCTTGGATTACATACACGGAACTCAGTTCCTAAGGACGGTTCCAATGAAACAACCCGCCATGTACTCCTGCATAGCCTTTCACCGGTACCTTTACCAAATCAGGTTCAACACACCACCTTTACTTACTGAACACATTCTCACAATTCTGTTCATCTCCCAGATGACAGACTATACACAACTCTAAGCATAGCATGCATAGCAGGATAAGGCACATCATGGCTCAAGCAACTACCAGGTATGCTAGGTTGCAAGGTTCAGCTATTTACTGTGACAAGGACAGGTCATGCAAAGTAAGTGGGTTCAAATAACGTGGCAAAAGCATTTGAAGCATTTCATCCTAATGCAATAAATAAGTGTAGGATCGAGAACATGGGATTTATCGGGATGATCAAAATGGGTGCTTGCCTTGTTGCTCAGAGGAGGGACAATATGCGTCAGTCGGATATTCGGTGGAATCTGGAGGAGCGGAGCCTACCGAAAGGAATGACAACAATCAATAACAAACATATGCAACAAGATGATGCATGAGCATGCCATGAGGATGCAAGGTGGTATACTATTATAGTTAACGTTTATTAGGTTTGAAGTTGATTTGAATCAAATTCAAATATTACTTCAAACGAGGTATTCTCGAATACCATTTTAATTGATTCGACCCGATGCTCTGATCTACTTGTTATTTTACATGCATGGAAATGACATGTTAAGTTGCTGGTTTGTGCTTGAACAATGTTTGACCATATCATTTAAAGTGGAATTCAAATGATTTCCAAATTCCATCTCCAAAGTATTTATAAAATTTAACTTATTCATTATTCTATATGTTTGGGTCCAGTAACATTTTCAAACATGTTTGAAAATGACATATTTAGATTCCTTGGATTTTTCTGATACTTTTACATATATAAATTAAATTCATTGGAGTTACATATTAATTTCTATGATTTTTAGAAGTTTTGGCATTTTTCTGGAATTCTTTTAAATCAGAAATTCACTTATTGCGTCATAACTACATCATCATGGCGTGAGCAGGTCAACTGACCTGATCAGGTCAAACCTGACAGGGGGGACCCACTAGTCAGCGTATCAGGAGCTAATCCCGCGCTGACCAGCCCCTAAGTGGGTTTGACTTGGCCTCGGGCCCACTGTCAGTGGCTGCTTAGCGCTAAAACACCGGGGTTAGGCCGGCCACGTCGTCCCCCCGCCGGAGTCTGACTGGGGGCGACCAGATCCGCGGCAGAACTTCTCCGGACATGCGCTAACTCGTGCTGTGGTGCTCGGAAACGGTTGCCGAGAGCACTGGGATAATCCCCAGGCTCGGCCTCATCCAGCACTAGCCTCAGGGAGGGCTATGGGTGGCCAGAGCAAGCCGACGACGAGCCGAGGCGGCTGCCGAAGCTAGGGTTCGTTGGTCCAGTGAGTAGGGGGCACGAATCGGAGGGGAAGAAGAGGGGAAATGTTCACAGGATCACGATGGAGGTGAAGCTAGGCTCAGACTGCTCGGGGAGGGGCTGTAGCCGGCGATCCACCGTCGATTTGTCGGCGGCCGAAGGTTGAAGACGATGGCGCTTGTGTGGGGACCCCGACTAGCAAGTCGAGTTCGCCGTGCCCAGTGACCCCAAGGATCAATGTTCACTGAACACAGATACTGAGTAATAGAGTCTTACATCCAAGTACCGAAATTATTACATCAGACGACCAGAAGGTCGGGTTCAAGAGCGAGGCCTAAGGCCAAATTAAACAGATACATCGAGTAGCGGAAACTCGTAAGGGTTAAGCGGTGCCCATGCCATGAAGCCTACACCGACATGCATTCTGACTTGGAAGCGTCCTGGATCACCGGTTCATCTCCGAGAGCATACTCGTCGCCAAACTCCGGTCCTTCCATGTCTGGTCAATAATATAACCAGTGGCAAGCCAATGAGTACTTTGAATGTACTTGCAAACAGCCCATGATATGAACATTTATAGTGAAGAATAATAGTATCATGCATCTTTAGTGGAATGCAATTTGGTGGAATGATCAACTATATGCATCAGGTTAAAGAATTACTGTTTAAGAACAGGTTACATATATCATCATATCTGCTAAGGGTTGAACACACCGGGTTCACCCTAAATTCCAACTCATCGGAGTTGTCATAACCTCAATGTGTTAATGAGGGCTAAGACATCCGGGTTTACCCTATATGTCAAGTCATCTAACTTGTCATAACCTCAAGGTATGAGCTGAGGGTTAAACCATCCGGGTTTACCCTATATGCCAAGTCACCGAACTTGGTCATATTATTGTCATAATTATAACATCACCTTTAACACCACACACACACACTTTTGGTTTATGCGGAAACGCTGGACGTAGTTTAAGCAGCACCACCCAACTGTCCTTGACCGTGGACACGACTATTCGAATAGTTTACACTCTGTAGAGGTAGTACGCTGGACCCACGAGAAACGGGAAACTTCCGTGTCATCCACGACTCGCGGTATATCACATATACCCGAGGTAAGTACCCGATCATCATCTTTCCCCTGACGATACTAGACAAAGAGGACCACTCGATTGGTACCCAGCCCACATGTTGTACGTCTTACGAGCACCGACTCTGGACTGTATCAACCATGCAGGGACCAATGGTGTGCCTGGAACTCATAATAATGGCATAGTCGTCTTACCTGGCACGACCCCATCAGGAGAGTGACACCGATCACTCCCGCCACTAGTAATGTGGCTCTTTGCTAGTACCAACCAGAGTAATCAACAAAGCCCCGTCCCGTAAAGGGGTATCGTGGTCGTACTGGTAAGGTTGGGACGGTCGACACATCATAAATCTAATCCCAATTCCGAAACCATACTCACACAAAAACACCGGTGCATCACTTCACCAAAAGTGATCACCAACTCATCATCACCCTCGGGCATTAGTGGCACCCGAGGGGATTTTCATAAACTCTTTGATTTAACTCATCATCATTCTTGTGATAATATGCTCTATCTTTACTTGTCAACATGGTAATAGCATGACCCTCAAGGGGTAGGGTCAAGCTCAATGCAATGATCTTATTTTACTAGTCAGCATGACAGTAGCATGATCCTAATAGATGGTAGGGTCAAGCTCATCATGCTTGTGCTCCAAGGAGCCATATGAATAACATCATCAACATTCAAGGGCTTTGAAGAAGCCTCTGGTGCCATCACCACAATGATGAACCGGCATCGTGATCACATGCAACGGGAAAATACCAACTATACTAGCATGCAATAATGTTTTGTGCTCAAGTGATGGTCAAAGGGCTGCTTGCCTTGGTCAGCTAGGTATCCGGGGTCTTCGAGGTCTTCCGCTCCGGATCCTCCGTCACTCGGTAACTCTACCGTCGAGAAAGGAATAAATAAATAATAGCTCTCACTAAAACAGTTCACAAAGTGCTTTTAGAAATGTTGCAAGGTTTGAATAAATTCAGTTTATCATTTTGGAAAATGTTTACTATAGTTTTTATTAGCTAAGCATATTTATTTAAAAGCAAACAGAAGCAAACAAATGCTTTTAATATCATTTTATTATACCAAAATAGTTTCTGTTTTTGATAAATGTCAAACACTACAGAATCAATTACTACACATTTTTAGAAAATTACTGGTGGAAGAATCATATTTTTCTAGTGGCTAAATATTTTTATAAAAATCATTTAAGTTGCTGGATTAAAATAAAAGGAAAAAGGCCAGGGGGGAAGATCCAGCCGGCCCAGCTAGCCGGCCTGGCTGCCAGGCGCGCGCGGGCCAGGTTCAAACCTCACCTGCGGGCCCCTGGAGTCAGCGTCAGCGGCTGCGCGCGCTGGCTGCCCCAGGTCATCGAAAGGTGGGCTCCACCTGTCGGGTTCTTCTCCTACCTCCAGCCAGAGAGGTGGAGACGGACGCCGGCAAGGCTGTCGTTGTCCTCAGGCCAATCTAGGAGCGGGAACGGATCCCTCATGCGTCCGCCTACCTACTCGTGGTTGGGATGTCACCGGAGGGTTGGCTAGGTACCCTGGTTCGACTATCTCAAGCCCGAAGTCCTCCATCTCTTCATGTAAGATGGGCAACCTTTCCTTGAGCGTGACGTTCAAGGAGCCTCCCTTCCGGCTCAAGGCATCGGCTACCTCGTTCGCCTTGCCGGGATGGTACTGAATGCTGAGGCCGTAATCCTTGATTAACTCAAGCCATCTCCGCTGTCTCATATTCAGCTCCCTTTGAGTGAAGATATATTTCAGACTTTTGTGATCTGTATATATCTCACATCGCTTCCCAGAAGGTAATGTCGCCACGTCTTCAGAGCATGCACTACAGCTGCTAGCTCGAGATCATGGGTGGCGTAGTTCTCCTGATGCAGTCGCAGTTGCCGTGACAAGTACGCCACGACTCTGCCATCCTGCATCAGGACTCCACCGAGCCCGGTTCCAGAGGCATCACAATATATCACGAATTCCTTGTTGATCTCTGGGGTAGCCAATACCGGGGCGGTAATTAGCCTCTTCTTCAACTCCTGGAAGCTTGCTTGACATGCCGGTGTCCACTCGAACTTCCGACCTTTCTTCAAGAGCTGAGTCATAGGTCGAGCGGTGCTGGAGAATCCTTCTACAAACTTGCAATAGTATCCCGCGAGCCCGAGGAAACTCCTGACATCCTTCACGTCCTTTGGTGATTCCCAGTTGGTCACTGTAGTAACCTTGGAATGATCTACGGCCAAACCGCGTGTCGTCAGGGTATGACCCAGAAATCCAACTTCGTTCAGCCAGAACTGACACTTGCTGAATTTGGCATAAAGTTGGTGCTCTCGAAGTTTCCCCAGCACTAGCCTCAGGTGCTCCTCATGCTCCTCTTCGGACTTAGAGAAGATTAATATGTCATCGATGAACACGACGACAAACTTGTCCAAATATTCCATGAAGACCTTGTTCATGAGGTACATGAAGTAGGCTGGGGCATTTGTCAAACCGAAGGGCATGACAGTGCATTCGTATAGACCGTACCGGGTCACGAATGCAGTCTTGGGTATATCTTCAGGTCGAATCTTCAACTGGTAATATCCCGATCGAAGATCGATCTTGGAAAATACCCTCGCCCCGTTTAACTAGTCAAAAAGGTCTTCGATCTTGGGGAGCGGGTACTTGTTCTTAATTGTGACTTCATTAAGAGAACGGTAATCAACGCAGAGTCGAATGGTACCATCCTTCTTTGAAACAAATAGAACAGGTGATCCCCAAGGTGATGCACTCGGACGGATGAACCCTTTTTTGAGTCGCTCATCCAGCTGCTTCTTCAGCTCTACCAGCTCTTCGAAACCCATCCTGTAAGGCTTTTTATCTATAGGCCTTGATCCGGGCATGAGCTCAATGATGAACTTGATGTCTCGGTTAGGAGGCATTCCGGGTAGCTCGTCAGGAAAGACGTTCGGGTATTCACAAACTACAGGCACTTGATCAAGCTCTACATCGGATAGACTGTTGACTCGAGGCAGTTGAGCCGATACTGGTTCAGAGACAAACTTGACCTTGACCCCTTGGTTGCTTGTCTAGGGAATGGCCCTGTTGGCACAGTCCAAAAGACTTTGGTGCTTGGCCAACCAATCCATGGCGAGGATTACTTCTACACCTTGCGATTTAAGCACAATGAGGTGTGCCAAGAAACTCGTCCCATTGATAACTATCTCGACCCTTCTACACCCTAGGTTGGTCCTCAATACTGCTCCCGGGGTTTGAATTGCCATCTGCCCACGGAGTAGAGTGGGTTTCAAACCACACTTCTCCGCAAACCCTTGAGTAACAAAAGAATGCGAGGCACCACAATCAAACAACACTGTTGCTGGAGTTGAGTTGACGAGGAACGTACCCAGAATGCAGTCCGGGTCTTCGTGTGCCTCTTCTGCAGTGATGTGATTGATCTGGCCCCTGCCATTGAACTGCTGGTTGCGGGGGGCCTGGTTCCTTCCTGGTGCACCTTGACCCGGGTTGGGTGCATTGGGACGCGGTGCGTCGGGCTTCTTGTTGGGACACTGCCTGGAATAGTGCCCAGTCTGACCACACCCAAAGCAGGTGACTTGCCCCGGATGGTTGGTCTTGACTTCACCGTTGTTCGGCGGGTTGAATGCTGGCTTGGCTTGCTACTGAGGCTGATAATTCTGGCGGAACACCGGATACTTGTACTGCTGCTGCTGAAAGTTGGGTCTTGCAGGTGCTGACTGCCATGGTCTTGGTCTTGCGTTACTGGGTCCTCCACTGCCTATCAGTTTGCGCTTGCGGGTGTCGTCCATCGCACGACGCTTGTCTTCCAGCATAAGCGCCTTGTTAACCAGCTCGCTAAAAGTCTGGCAGTCGCAAACCACCATCTAGTATTGCAGGGACTGCTGTAACCCTTTCATGAAGCGTTCCACCTTAGCGGCCTCAGTGTTAACATCTTCAGGCGCGTACCTCAACAAGAGGTTAAACTTCTGCAGGTACTCCTTAACAGTTCCACTGTCCTGCCTCAAGGCTCGGAATTCCAGCTTCTTAATCGTCATCAGTCCAGGTGGAATGTGAGCCGCGCGAAATCCTTCCTTGAACATCACCCAAGTGATGACTTGCCCTATCCGCATGATCTGGAATCCATCCCACCATGCCCTGGCGGTGCCTCCGAGACAGTGAGAAGCACAAAGGACCTTCTCATGATCATCGGTGCACTTGACCAGCGCAAGGAGATCTTCAATGGTGCGAATCTAGTCATTGGCATCCAGTGGTTCAGTCGACTCCGTGAATATGGGGGGTGTAGTCCGCATGAACTCAGAGAGAGTAGAGCGGCCACCGGCATTCCCATTCCGCGGCGGGTTGTCCACCAGGACTTGGCGTCATCTGCTGAATAGCGGTAGTGCTGGCTTGACGCTCCTCCCGAAGAGCTTGAAGGAACTAAACCATTGTCAAGTTCTCAGGAGGAGGTGGTGGCGGAAGGTCTCTAGGCTGCTCGTGGTGATCTCCAGCGTGAGCTTCTCCTTCGGTTCCCTGCGGCGTCCCTGAGGAGCCGGCGCCGGGGTTGCCGAAGGTGCTGTTGCAGGTTTTGTTCACCATCCTGTCATAGAAACAGACAGGTCAAAATGCCACCTAGCTTGGGAATACAAGGATTCGCTCCTAGTAAGAGGGGGTCCAATATGTGCATTTGCCAAGTTTTTAAAACCAAAGTTTTTGACAAACTGGAAATTGCATTCATAAAAACTAGGTGATGTAGTCACTTAGAGGCTGCCTAGGGCAGTATGTGACTTACATCATGCACACATACGCAAATTAGAAACGGATACATAGATACCCTATGCTCGGGGTACTCCTAATTGCCTACGCTAAATCCTACGTGGCGGACTGCTCGGTCTCAAAGGCAGACTCAACAGGATCCTCATCTTCATCAACATCTTCTTCCATTATAGGAGTGGAAGAAAGAATCCGCACATCACGGCGTCTCTTAGGCGAGGCGCCGAAGATCTCAGTGTACTCTTCCGCTGTCAGGCGGCGACTCTGAAGAGGGACTACCTGGATGGGTAACACACCACCCCTAGTCGCAACAGCTGTCCTCCCTTCAAGTGCGCCTACCTTCTTTAGCTTGCGGTTCTGCATCTTCTCAGTGTGGAGCAGGCCCTTGACTAGGTGCAGCTCTTGGCGAAGCTTGACTGATTCCTTAAACAGGAAGTGTGTCAGGGTGTCCGACGAGAGACTGAAGTAGGTCTGAAACCTTAATGGCATCCCATCCTCCATGGCTGGGGTGAGTGTCCAACTCCCATCCATTCCTTCCTTAATGAAAGGTAGGTGACGAGTGACAGGCTCATTAGCCATCTCAGGGAGGATGCTGCGGAGTTGCACGAGCGCCTGTGGTCCTTCGAAGAACCAACTAGACGGGGAGTCATTAGTCTTAACTATCACGCCCACGTGATATTCCTTAGTGTCGGCGTTGACCCAGTGCTCGTGGTAGAGGAAGATGGGCGTGCGACGTACGTGGCACTTCTCGCGACAATCCACCAGAAGTAGTGGAAAGCCGGTCTCCAGAAGCGTCTCAGGTACGGCAGCCATCTACAAGGCATGGGACAGAAGTCAGAAGGTTGTATGTGCAAAAGTCTTGTGCAAGGCTGGCGTTCTAACGTTCTCGGCTAACGTCCATGCTATCTAAGGCTTCCTATTGTCAACTTGGCTCTGATACCAGTTCTGTGGGGACCCCGACTAGCAAGTCGAGTTCGCCGTGCCCAGTGACCCCAAGGATCAATGCTCACTGAACACAGACACTGAGTAATAGAGTCTTACATCCAAGTACCGAAATTATTACATCAAACGACCAGAAGGTCGGGTTCAAGAGCGAGGCCTAAGGCTAAATTAAACAGATACATCGAGTAGTGGAAACTCGTAAGGGCTAAGCGGTGCCCATGCCATCAAGCCTACACCGACAGGCCTTCTGACTTGGAATCGTCCTAGATCGCAGGTTCGTATCCGACGGCGTACTCGTCGCCAAACTCCAGTCCTTCCATGTCTGGTCAATAATATAACCAGTGGCAAGCCAATGAGTACTTTGAATGTACTCGCAAACAGCCCATGATATGAACATTTATAGTGAAGAATAATAGTATCATGCATCTTTAGTGGAATGCAATTTGGTGGAATGATCAGCTATATGCAACAGGTTAAAGAATTACTCTTTAAGAATAGGTTACAGATATCATCATATCTGCTAAGGGTTGAACACACCGGGTTCACCCTAAATGCCAAGTCATCGGACTTGTCATAACCTCAATGTATTAATGAGGGCTAAACCATCCGGGTTTACCCTATATGTCAAGTCATCTAACTTGTCATAACCTCAAGGTATCAGCTGAAGGTTAAACCATCCAGGTTTACCCTATATGCCAAGTCACCGAACTTGGTCGTATTATTGTCATGATTATAACATCACCTTTAACACCACACACACACACTTTTGGTTTATGCGGAAACGTTGGACGTAGTTTAAGCAGCACCACCCAACTGTCCTTGACCGTGGACATGGCTATTCGAATAGTTTACACTCTCCAGAGGTAGTACGTTGGACCCACAAGAAACGGGAAACTTCCGTGTCATCCATGACTCGCGGTATATCACATATACCCGAGGTAAGTACCCGATCATCATCTTTCCCCTGACGATACTAGACAAAGAGGTCCACTCGATTGGTACCCTGCCCACATGTTGTACGTTTTACGAGCACCGACTCTGGACTCTATCAACCATGCAGGGACCAACGGTGTGCCTGGAACTCATAATAATGGCATAGTCGTCCTACCTGGCACGACCCCATCACGAGAGAGACACCGATCACTCCCGCCACTAGTAATGTGGCTCTTTCCTAGTACCGACCAGAGTAATCAACAAAGCCCCGTCCCGTAAAGGGGTATCATGGTCGTACTGGTAAGGTTGGGACGGTCGACACATCATAAATCTATTCCCATTTCCGAAACCATACTCACACAAAAACACCGGTGCATCACTTCACCAAAAGTGATCACCAACTCATCATCACCCTCGGGCATTAGTGGCACCCGACGGGATTTTCATAAACTCTTTGATTTAACTCACCATCATGCTTGTGATAATATGCTCTATCTTTACTCGTCAACATGGTAATAGCATGACACTCAAGGGGTAGGGTCAGGCTGAATGCAATGATCTTATTCTACTAGTCAGCATGACAGTAGCATGTCCAAATAGATGGTAGGGTCAAGCTCATCATGCTTGTGCTCCGAGGAGCCATATGAATAACATCATCAACATTCAAGGGCTTTGAAGAAGCCTCCGGTGCCATCACCATAATGATGAACCGGCATCGTGATCACTTGCAACGGGAAAATACCAACTATACTAGCATGCAACAATGTTTTGTGCTCAAGTCATGGTCAAAGGGCTGCTTGCCTTGGTCAGCTAGGTATCCGGGGTCTTCGAGGTCTTCCGCTCCGGATCCTCCGTCACTCGGTAACTCTACCGTCGAGAAAGGAATAAATAAATAATAGCTCTCACTAAAACAGTTCACAAAGTGCTTTTAGAAATGTTGCAAGGTTTGAATAACTTCAGTTTATCATTTCGGAAAATGTTTACTATAGTTTTTATTAGCTAAGCATATTTATTTAAAAGAAAACAGAATCAAACAAATGCTTTTAATATCATTTTATTATACCAAAATTGTTTCTGTTTTCGATCAATGTCAAACACTACAAAATCAATTACTACACATTTTTAGAAAATTACTGGTGGAAGAATCATATTTTTCTAGTGGCTAAATATTTTTATAAAATCATTTAAGTTGCTGGATTAAAATAAAAGGAAAAAGGCAAGGGGGGAAGATCCAGCCGGCCGAGCCAGCCGGCCTGGCCACCAGGCGCGCGCGGGCCAGGTTCAAACCTGACCTGCGGGCCCCTGGGGTCAGCGTCAGCGGCTGCGCGCGTTGGCTGCCCCAGGTCATCGACAGGTGGGCTCCACCTGTCGGGTTCTTCTCCTACCTCCAGCCAGAGAGGTGGAGACGGACGCCGGCAAGGCTGTCGTTCTCCTCAGGCCAATCTAGGAGCGGGAATGGATCCCTTGTGCCTCCGCCTACCTACTCGTGGTCGGGATGTCACCGGAGGTGGTCTGGGTCGCCGGCGATGAGGTGACCGTGGCGGAAGGGTTTCGGGTCGGCGTTGAACTAGTGGCTAGGGGCACGGATTCGCTCGGGAAGGTTGGGGGAAATGGTCCTGGCGTCAAGGCGAGTGTAATGGGAGGTCGGGCAGTGCAGGAGCCAACGTGTAGCCGGAGATCGACCGGAGCTCCGAGGCGGAGGGGCCTCGGTCGATCTCGAGCACCGGGGCTCTGCGAGCTCGATTGGGTGGCTAGGGGGTGTCTACTGGTTGTGCTGAAGCTGCTTGGAGGGTGCTGGGGTGTCGGGGGTTCCTATTTATAGGCCAACGACGGTGACCCGACTCGGGCGCGCCGGTGACTCACCGTGGCGCGCATGCGAGCACAGTGAGGTGCTAGCCACGAAACCATGGGTTCGGGATGTGGTTTAGGACCTCCACGTGCATCGACCGCAGAGGGAAAGCGAGTGGGGTCAAGCCGCAGCGACCGTGCATGCTCGGCCGCGTCGGGCGCGCACGGGCACGCGTCGCCTGAGCTCTTGCGCGAGGGGAGAGGGTCCCTGGGGGTAGCTTCGCACTGAATGGTTGTCGGGGGAGTGTTTGGACATAACTGGGGAGGTTGGGACCGGCCGGGGCGTCGTCCCCTTGCTGGAGGCTCTCTGCAGCGCGCCCAGAGCGCAGTTTTGGCATGCCACGGCATGCTGGCTCGCTCTGGGGCACATGGGACGAGTCCTCCATGTCCTGAGTGTTGCTGGGACTGTGCCTAGCCGTTGTGTGTTAGTGGGAGCTCGAGCTTGTCAAGGGAGCAAGGAACACTAGTGTTGCCAGTACTGCCCTGCGACTCAAATTGGAGTTCTTGTCACTTGTGCTTGGAGTTGGGGAGGGGCTGATTGTCTGGGTGCTCAGGGTGTTCTGGGGCTCTAACCCACCAAGTTTGGGGCCTTGCCATTGGGTAAAACAGTGGCTAGGAGGGTTTTTACCTTCCTGTCGGTAGGTGTTCGACAGTGACTTGGGGTGCTTCCACTCCACCACTGGAAATGAAACTTAACAGGTTTGGACTTGGGGTAAAAACATGGGGTTTCACCAAATTTGAGCTCCATTGAACAAGTTTAGCTTTGTAAACTTGAAAATGCCTCAAAATGACCAGTGCTGTCCTTTACAAAGGAAGTGTGACCAAACAGAGTCTCACAAATCCCATCTTTGGTGTGGAGTCCTTATTTGGGGTGTCAAACACCTCTGCAAAGTTTCAGCTCCATTGGAGAAACTTTGCAATGTAGAGTTGTTCCAACTCTTCTCTGGACAGAGAGGGTTTTGGGCTCATTAGGTGCACTTCCCCACCTTGGATCAAGGTGAGATTTTATGTGAGCACCTAATATGGCTTGGGAGGGCTCCTGTAATTTTATGGGAATCTACTGAGATAATTTCCTTTGGAAACATCTCAAAAAGCTAAAACAGACAGAAATGGTTTTCAGGGTTTTACTCAAATAATATTAATATAAAATAGGGTTGAAAATCTTATATATGGAAAATATATGTCCTTCTGAGCTTCCTTGAATTTACTCAGAATTTTCTAAGGCAGGAAAGCAATTTTCCTTGTGGAAATATCATTACTGGCCTTAGAAACAGACATAGATATAAAATAGGAAAATAATATTTGAAATCACCAATTAATGTTTTTAATGAATGAAAATAATATTTGGATCAGATCACCAACTTTGGTTGGAAGTGCCACTTGGCTTCATGAGCTTGTAGTGTATCCCAACATGGTGAAGGTGATCTTGATATAAAGGAAAAATGGTTTTTGAAGAGAGCAAAATAATAAGTTTTGATGGGTTTGAGTCATCAAACAAGCAAGCAATCACTCAAACAAGGGTTTTCATTGCAGTCACAACATTATTTTGAAAAAGTTTTAACAAGCTCTGATTTTTGCAACATAAAATACTTGTGGTGAAAAACAGGGTGTGACAGCTTGGGGCGTTGCAGGGCTCGGGGAGGCTTCGGCTTTTGCAAGGAGAACCAGCTCGTCGAGGCGGACCTACTTGACTACTCGGGAGGAAGGTCCTGTGGCTAGGGGCACGGCAGCTCGAGCTTGAGCTCTTGGCAATGGCGGCAGGAGGAGGGAGGAGAGAACCCGGGAGGAGGGGGGAACTGGAGCACAAGAACGGATAGAGACGCGCTCGGGGAGGATAACCCTGCTATCGCGTTGACCTGGGAGGCACCGGAGATCGTCACGGCGAAGGAGGAGGTGGAGGAGCCTCCGTGGTCGATCTCTCCTCTGCCATAAGGCAGAGGAAGAAGACGACCCTGCCCCTGATGGGCTGGGCCTCCTCAGGCGACAGGTAGGTTTTTTCCCCATTTCTTTCTATTTGGTTTCTGTTTTAATTATTGACATTACTTTCGATTTATTTTGGCTTCACAAGCAAACTATAAATAGTTCGAAAAATGCTGGGGTGTTAGTTGGAATATTTCCAATCACCCATAAAGTTTTCAGCATTTTTGGAAACTATATACTTTTGAATTCAAATTTAAAACTTGAAACCATTAGTCTTTTGCATTTATTTAAAATGCCAAATGTATTAATAAAATGGTTTTCTTCATTGCTTATTTGTTTTCAAGAATTATCAGAAAAGTTGAAATTTTCTTGAGGCCATTTTGGGTTCATTGATTTGAATAAGTTTATAATTCCTTTGAATTTGAGAAGTGGCTAGGGTTTTTGAGTTTTCCTTATCCACTTGCTTTGTTCTTGTTGAATTTTTCTTAGATGCAATGCAAAGAAGATATGGGCACAATGCTAACTTGATTAGGGTTTCTGGGATGTGACAACTTACCCCCACTCAAAAGAATCTCGTCCCGAGATTTAGAAGTCGTCGGGAATAACGCAGGATACTCAAGTCGAAGACGATCCTCTCTTTCCCAAGTTGCCTCCTTCATGGATAGTTGAGGTTTAAGAAACTTGAGGTTTCGACGTCGAGTGGTACGCTCAGCTTGATCAAGAATACGCATGGGGTATTCTCGGTATGAAAGGTTATCTTGGAGATCAAGTGTTTCGTGGTCCACTTCATGGATAGGATCCGAAAAGCAACGCCTGAGTTGCGAGACGTGGAAGACATCATGAACCTTGGAAAGATGCGGAGGAAGTTCCAACTGGTAGGCAACTTCTCCTCGTTTGGCAAGAATGCGAAAAGGACCAATGTAATGAGGAGCCAACTTGCCCTTGATACCGAATCAATGGGTACCCTTCAAAGGTGTAACCCGAAGGTATGGCTTCTCCTCAACTTCAAAGGTCACAGCCTTATGATGACGATCATATTGGCTCTTTTGACGAGACTGGGTTGTTTTCAACTTTTCATGAATAATGCGAACCTGCTCTTCTGCATCCTGGATCATATCCGGGCCAAAGAGTTGACTCTCTCCGGTTTCTGACCAATTAAGAGGTGTTCGACATCTTCGTCCATAGAGAACTTCAAAAGGAGCTTTGCCCAAGCTTGATTGATAACTATTGTTATAAGCAAATTCGGCGAATGGAAGGCACTTCTCCCAATTCATACTGAATGACATAACACAAGCTCGGAGCATATCTTCTAGGATTTGATTTACTCTTTCTACTTGACCACTTGATTGAGGATGGAAAGCAGTGCTAAAAGATAAGTGAGTCCCCATGGCATTCTGAAAACTTTCCCAGAAGCGAGAAGTAAAGATACTCCCACGATCTGAGTTAATCTCCAGGGGAACACCATGAAGAGACACTATTCGAGAGATATATAACTCTGCTAGCTGGCTAGCTGTTATACTCTCACGAACTGGAAGAAAATGAGCTACTTTGGAGAGACGGTCAATGACCACAAAGATAGCATTATTTCCTTTCTTGGTCTTGGGAAATCCGGTAATGAAATCCATACTAACTTTATCCCATTTCCATTCAGGAATAGCTAGAGGTTGAAGGGTGCTAGCAGGCCTTTGATGTTCTGCCTTAACTCGACGACAAACGTCGCACTTAGCAACGAACTCAGCAATTTCTCTCTTCAGCCTGGTCCACCAGAACCTCTGGCGTAGGTCCTGATACATCTTGGTACTACCGGGATGAATGGTGAGAGGAGAATCATGGGCCTCCTTAAGGATCAATTGCTGCAGACGTTTGCTCTTAGGAACCACTAAACGGTTCTGAAAGAACACAACACCTTTCTCATTGATGAAGAAATCCCTAGCGTTACCGCTAGCAATATTCTCCTTGATCCGAGATATACCCTTATCATAAGCCTGCACGGCTATGATTTGATCCCTAAGAGTAGGCTTCGCCACCAGGGTAGAAAGGAATCCTTGAGGAACAATATGAAGATCCAACTTCCGAAATTCCTCATAGAGATGTGGTTGACCTTGTTGTAGCATCAAATTGTTACAATAAGATTTACGACTTAGTGCATCAGCCATAACATTGGCCTTCCCCGTGGTGTAAGTTATCCCTAAGTCGTAATCCGAGATCAACTCAACCCACCGTCTTTGCCTGAGATTCAAATCCGGTTGGGTGAAGATATACTTCAGACTTTGGTGATCAGTGAATATTTCGCAACGATTACCCATAAGTTAATGTCGCCAGGTTTTTAGTGCATGGACCACAGCTGCAAGCTCAAGATCATGTGTGGGATAATTATCCTCATGTGGACGCAACTGTCGAGATGCGTATGCAATCACATGACGATCTTGCATGAGAATGCAACCTCATCCTTGTCGCGAGGCGTCGCAATAGATAACAAAGTCCTTACAAAAATCTGGTGGTAGCAACACAGGTGTGGAAGTCAGGCGCCTTTTCAGTTCCTGAAAACTATGCTCACACTGTGGTGTCCACTCGAACTTTTTATCCTTCTTGAGGAGTTTAGTTAGAGGCTTTCCAACCTTGGAGAAATTCTCGACAAAGCGGCAACAATAGCTCGCTAGACCAAGAAAACTGCTAACTTGCTTAACCGATTCAGGTTGAGTCCAATCAAGGAAGGCTTGAACTCTCTTGGGATTGACAGCAATACCCTTACGAGAGATTACGTGACCTAGATAGGTCACTTATGGTAACCAAAATTCACATTTTGAAAACTTGGCATAAAGGCGATGCTCTCGAAGTTTCATCAATACCAGCCTTAGATGCTCGGCATGTTCTCGTTCGTTCTTCGAGTAGACGAGAATATCATCGAGGTATACCACGACGAATTTATCCAAATACTCCATGAAGATTGAATTCATCAGACGAGAGAAAGTGGCTGGGGCATTGGTTAACCCGAAGGACATGACGGTGTACTCATATTGGCCATAACGAGTAATAAAAGCCGTTTTTGGAATGTCCCCGGTCTTGATCTTGATTTGATGGTATCCCAACCTCAAATCCATTTTGGAGAAGACTGAGGATCCAGCGAGCTGATCGTACAAATTGTTGATCCTGGGGAGCGGATACTTGTTCTTTATGGTGACTAGATTAACTGGTCGGTAATCTACAACCATCCGATCCGTTCCGTCTTTCTTCTTGACGAAGCCCAAGGAGAAGAGCTAGGACGAATGAAACCTTTATTCAAGGCCTCATCTAGTTGCTTCTTAAGTTCGGCTAGCTCCAAGGGTGCCATCTTATATGGTCTTCTGGCTATTGGAAGAGTTCTCGGAACAAGATCTATCACGAACTTTACATCTCTGTCAGGTGGAATTCCTGGCAGTTCCTCTGGAAAAACATCCGGGAAGTCACAGACTACCGGAATGTCTTCAAGTTCCGGAAGAGGGTTGGCATTGAGGGAATAGAGTTGGCATTTGGCAACTCGAGTAGAGACATTGACTATCTCACCCGAGGGATGGGTAAGCTGAACATTTCTAGTATGAGTATCAACCTTGGCATAATGAGGTGACATCCAGTCCATGCCCAAGATGATATTAATATCCGAAGATTTCAGGGCTATCAATGAGGCTAGAAAAACTAGCCTGTCTACTAGAATTTCATTGTCATAGGTTATCCTAGAGGTTTGCCATTTACCACCAGGGGTTTGGACAACCAATGGAATTGGCATATCACAAAAGGACATGTTATGCAACTATGCATAACTTTCTGAAATGAAGGAATGAGAAGACCCAATGTCAAAGAGAACAGACGCTGGGTGATGATTAACAAGAAGCGTACCCAGTATGACGTCGGGATCCTGTGCAGCTTCTTCTGCTCAGACATAGTTCACACGGCCACGTGCAGGAGTTGGGTTCACATAGTAAGCCTTGCCCGACTTGCCTTGCCCGATGGACTTACCGGGTTGCTTGGCACCCACATTCTGAGGACACTCACGGGAATACTACCTTGGTTCTCCACACTTGTAGCATATCACTTGGTTGGCACGTGGTGCAGCATTGCTACCTGGACCACCAAAAGTTTTTGCTGGAAGGTTGGTCTGATTCGTGTGAGGCGCCACGTAGGATGGCCTCGGAGTGTATCTTGGCGACAGAGAACTGTTCGGAACCCATAGCCTGCGTTTTGGAAACGCGGAACCAGATGACGAGCCAAAGTCACGGGAGTGCTTCCTTGTGGCTTCAAAGTCGGTATGGCCAGTCTCGGCACTGATCGCCTTGTTGACTAGGGCTTGGAAACTTGCACACTCGTGGAGGCGCAGATCACGACAGAGCTCAGGCTCAGACCCTTACGGAATCTTGCTTGCTTCTTGGCGTCAGTAGACACCTCCTCTGTTGCATAGCGGGCGAGGTTACCGAACTCGCGGCTATAGGAATCCACGGTCATCTTTCCCTGGGTGAATGCACAGAACTCCTCTCTCTTTCTATCCATCAGGCCCTCTGGAATATGGTGCAGACGGAAGGCTGCACTGAAGTCTACCCATGTGCCTGCTGGTTCAGCAGGACGCATAGCTTCAACGTTCTCCCACCACAGATTGGCGGGTCCTTCCAGGAAATACGCCGCGAAGGTCGCCTTGTCGGCCTCAGCAACATTCGCAGAGCGAATCTTGCGTGAGATACTGCACAGCGAGTCATCTGCGTCGAGGGGATCGACGGAGTGATGGAACTTTGGAGGATTCAGCTTCACGAAGTCATTGAGGGGCACTGCAGCATTCCTAGGCTGATGAGCCGTATTCTGCTCAATATGCTCTAACAGTCGATTGGTCTCCCTTTTGTTCCTCTCTTCCTCAAGCATCACTTCCGCCACAGAGGGCGGGTGAGGCAGGTCTTCCTGCGATGCTTGACTACCCTCGCCTTGCTCATGAGCAGGGGCACGGTTCAACCTGGTGAACACCATCCTGACAAACAAACTCACAGCTTAGACCAATTTCATTATCAGTACTAGCTATGGATTAAGAATGCATTGAACACACGGAATGCGGAAATGAATATCCGAAAAACATGGTAACAAGCAACTGCTATATATAAACCATGGTTCATACACACCCTTACATAGTTCAGTACAACCTTAACCGAAGAGAAAACTACTGAAATTATGAAACTACTCATCAGAGGCTTACAAGCTTCCTATACATTATTTATCTAGGCCTCCGGGATTCATTTCACATCACAAGCATACTTCACAAGTCAAACAGGACTGTGAACGTACGGCTACTACCATACTATCCATCCACTCACAGCTCAGGCATCCGCATAGAACATCTTGTAAAGATTGCCTCCATGACCTGGAAGCTCAACCTGCGGATCAGGAAACACTCTGGCCTGAGATCCCTGGGATCCATAAGGACACGGATGTGGCCTTGGTCCCCTGACTGGTGGTAGTAGGGGTCCCCGAAGAGGGGTGACTCCTCCTATAGCTGGCTAGTCAACGTGGGCCAGAAGATAGGTTCTAACAGGGTTCAGCATCTCCATATCTCCGTACCCTATCTGGACTACCGATGCCAGCTGCGTCAAAGCCATCCACAGACGGGCACGTGTAGCATAAAGCTCCATGCGGAGAGCACGAGCATCCCTGTCTCTGTTCTCTAGCATCTCAGCAGCGGATCCTCCATAGATGGATCAAAATAAACCCCGCTGAGATATCCCTCTTCACCAGGCTGAGAGGCAGGAACATAGCAGAACTCTGAGATCTGCAGCAGTGCATGTCTCGCTCTCATAATGGTCAGCATTGAATAGGCAGCATCTTGTACTGCCATGTCAACAGTGTGTCCCAATCCATAGGACCAATGGATTGGCTCCTCAGCTCCAGGGTAGTCTGGAAATACCCTAACAGTGCAGATATACATGCTCTTGTTGAAGTCTCGGTATTGTTCCTCCACTGTGTACTCTGGGTACCAGCGGTAACCGCACACCGACATCACCCTGACCAACATGGCCGTATGACCCGGCACATCAATGCACCGGGGCAGAGGAACCACCTGACGAGAAGGATGGCCAGGCATATGAAAATAGAGAGTAATGCAAAAGCATTAGAGGTCTGAATGCAAAATTGGGCAGCATAACGGCTGTAAATGCTCAAAAACAAATTTTGAGACAACCCAAAATAGAATAGCGTAACCACTCAACTATCAGGTTCAATTCTCTGATCATCAAACTTACTTCCTTTTTCCTAGGGATAAAAGAAACCCAATATAACTCTCGACCCGTAGTCTTATAATCTACCGATCAGAAACACGGTCCTAGAAGAAGATGAGTAACCTAGTCCTTAATTCCCGCAGAAAGACGAGGATGACCAGAATAGAATACTTGAGAAGAGAGCAAGAGTCTTACGTTCCCTTCCACAAACCATTACCTTATATATAACTAAAGCAATTCTAGACTCAACTTAGACCAGTTTTGCTTAGTAGTCCTACAGTCAGTCGGGCTCTGATACCAACGCTGTCGGGACCCCGATCCTAAGCCATAGGAATCCAGCCTGTAACACATCGCATCTCTTTGCGGTCTCACGCATGGTTAACCCCACGGCTGCAGCCTTACCTTAGCTGGGACCTTTTGCGCCTTTTGACTCGCGTATGCAATTGTGTCGCTAGCAATCCAATGACAAAGAACCCGGATCGACATGTCTAGTCATAAACCAAAGTGGCAGTTCCACACAGGGACATGCATACATGACCCAGCAAAGCAGGTGTCAGTCACCAGCGAATGTAGACGAGTCGTAGCAAGCTACAAGGACTCCATTACATTGCGTGACATTTCCCCAAAAGGGGACAGACACAACAGCTAAGAAGGACACATGCCGGTCGACCAATGTGTCCGGAGCAGTAGCGAGCTACCATGGCTCGTTGGATCAAAAACGGGCATTTCCTTGTAAAGAATGCTACTAAAGTCTACGGCTAGGTAATAGAACCCCATACATATCAAGTACGACACACGTACGCATGGCATACCGATATGTATAGATATATCGATGGCATCACAACATAATCATAAACATACAAGCTTTATTTAAGACCCAACCTAGGGCCAAATCGTAGCTGGGACACCAGCTACTCGTCATCGTCGATGTCTAGGAAGAACCCTCCATTAGGGTCATTAACAACCTCTGCAACAATTATTAAGCAAACATGAGTACGGAGGTACTCAGCAAGACTTTAGAATAACTATCTACTCATGCAAGGTATCAATAAGGAATTGTGGGGTTTCATGCGGAAAGTCAGCATTTGACTCGTGGCTAGACAACTTGCATTTTAATTTTTTTTTTGACAACTTGATTTCTCGCACACGAGTCCACTAATACCACAACAATACTCTATCGTGGAATCATTCCGTATCCATACGGAAATGCCGTCCACGACACTCACGCTTATCTTGACAATTTTATGAGTAGCCATTGAAGTTATCTATGAACAACATATGTCTCCAAGTAGTCCATATCCGCGGACGCGGCTATCCGAATAGATCATAACCCTGCAGGGGTGTACTTCGTCACACACGCTCTCGCCACTTATCGCCATGTGCACGTCATGCACCTCGGCAACCTTCAAGCGGAAACCTAGCGAGGGAGTCAGCCACGACCGTTAACCACACTAGTACCTAGTCGAGGTTTATCGCCTATCTGAGGGTAACCCGCACGGAAGTCCGGCCGAGGTTTCCGCCACGGCCCCAAGCGATGTGCGCAGGGTTCCCAAGCCCACCATCCCGGTGCCACTTGGTACACCGTGCCACTGCCTACCGCATCACAGCCCACCTCTCAGGTTAGCACTATGGACGGCCTCCAGCATGACTATAAACACCAGAAACTACTTGCAACTCCTGGACCGAGCACTAAGCGATTAATAAGTCGAGAGGGTCAATTAAGTATCCCAACGTGTGGTAGTATCTAGTCTTGGATTACATACACGGAACTCAGTTCCTAAGGACAGTTCCAATGAAACAACCCGCCATGTACTCCTACATAGCCTTTCACCGGTACCTTTACCAAATTAGGTTCAACACACCACCTTTACTTACTAAACAAATTCTCACAATTCTGTTCATCTCCCAGATGACACACCATACCAAAGTCTAAGCATAGCATGCAAAGCAGGATAAGGCACATCATGGCTCAAGCAACTACCAGGTATGCTAGGTTGCAAGGTTCAGCTATTTACTGTGACAAGGACATGTCATGCAAAGGAAGTGGGTTCAACTAACGTGGCAAAAGCATTTGAAGCATTTCATCCTAATGCAATAAATAAGTGTAGGAGCGAGAACATGGGATTTATCGGGATGATCAAAATGGGTGCTTGCCTTGTTGCTCGGAGGAGGGACAATATCCGTCAGTCGGATATTCGGTGGAATCCGGAGGAGCGGAGCCTACCGAAAGGAATGACAACAATCAATAACAAACATATGCAACAAGATGATGCATGAGCATGGCATGAGGATGCAAAGTGGTATACTATTATAGTTAACATTTATTAGGTTTGAAGTTGATTTGAATCAAATTCAAATATTACTTCAAACGAGGTATTCTCGAATACCATTTTAATTGATTCGACCCGATGCTCTGATCTACTTGTTATTTTACATGCATGGAAATGACATGTTAAATTGCTGGTTTGTGATTGAACAATGTTTGACCATATCATTTAAAGTGGAATTCAAATGATTTCCAAATTCCATCTCCAAAGTATTTATAAAATTTAACTTATTCATTATTCTATATGTTTGGGTCCAGTAATATTTTCAAACATGTTTGAAAATGACATATTCAGATTCCTTGTATTTTTCTGATACTTTTACATATATAAATTATTTTCATTGGAGTTACACATTAATTTCTATGATTTTTAGAACTTTTGGCATTTTTCTGGAATTCTTTTAAATCAGAAATTCACTTATTGTGTCATAACTACATCATCATGGCGTCAGCAGGTCAACTGACCTGATCAGGTCAAACTTGACAGGGGGGACCCACTGGTCAGCGTCTCAGGAGCTAATCCCGCGCTGACCAACCCCTAAGTGGGTTTGACTTGGCCTGGGGCCAATTGTCAGTGGCTGCCTAGCGCTAAAACACCGGGGTTAGGCCGGCCACGTCGTCCCCCCGCCGGAGTCTGACCGGCGGCGACCCGATCCGTGGCGGAACTTCGCCGAAGACGGGCTAACTCGTGTTGTGGTGCTCGGAAACGGTTGCCGAGAGCACTGGGATGATCCCTAGGCTCGACCTCATCCAGCACTGGCCTCAGGGAGTGCTATGGGTGGCCGGAGCAAGCCGGCGACGAGCCAAGGCGGCTGCCGGAGCTTAGGTTCGTTGGTCTAGTTAGTAGGGGGCACGAATCCGAGGGGAAGAAGAGGGGAAATGATCGCAGGCTCACGGTGGAGGTGAAGCTAGGCTCAGATTGCTCGGGGAGGGGCTGTAGCCGGCGATCCACCGTCGATTTGCCGGCGGCCGAAGGTTGAAGACAAAGGCGCTTGGGGCGTTGCATGGCTCGGGGAGGCTTCGACTTTTGCAGGGATAACCAGCTCCTCGAGGCGGAGCTACTGGACTACTCGGGAGGAAGGTCCTGTGGCTAGGGGCACGACAGCTCGAGCTTGAGCTCTTGGCAATGGTGGCAGGAGGAGGGAGGAGAGAACCCGAGAGGAGGGGGGGAACTGGAGCACGGGAACAGATAGAGACGCGTTCGGGGAGGATAACTCTGCTGTCGCGCTGTCCTGGGAGGCATCGGAGGTCGCCACGGTGAAGCAGGAGGTGGAGGAGCCACCGTGGTCGATCTCTCCTCTGCCAGAAGGCAGAGGAAGAAGACGACCCTGCCCCTGATGGGCTGGGCCTCCTCAGGCGACAGGTAGGTTTTTTCCCCATTTCTTTCTTTTTGGTTTCTGTTTTAATAATTGACATTACTTTCCATTTATTTTGGCTTCATAAGCAAACTATAAATAGTTTGAAAAATGCTGGGGTGTTAGTTGGAATATTTCTAATCACCCATAAAGTTTTCAGCATTTTTGGAAACTATATACTTTTGAATTCAAATTTAAAACTTGAAACCAGTAGTCTTTTGCATTTATTTAAAATGCCAAATGTATTAATAAAATGGTTTTCTTCATTTCTTATTTGTTTTCAACAATTATCAGAAAACTTGAACTTTTCTTGAGGCCATTTTGGGTTCATTGATTTGAATAAGTTTATAATTCCTTTGAATTTGAGAAGTGGCTAGGGTTTTTGAGTTTTCCTTCTCCACTTGCTTTGTTCTTTTGTTGAAATTTTCTTAGATGCAATGCAAGGAAGATATGAGCACAATGCTAACTTGATTAGGGTTTTAGGGATGTGACAACCGGACTCACCCAATCGCTATGAGCAACAGGAGAAGTAATACCTACCTCCAGGAGCTTTAGTATTTCTTACTACTTCTTTCATCTTAGGATTCAATCTCCTTTGATGATCAGCAACTGGTTCGGAATCAGGATCAATTTTAATCTTGTGTTGGCATAGAGTGGGACTAATGCCCTTACTATCATCTAGAGTATAGCCAATAGCAGCACGATGCTTCCTGAGAGTTTGTAGTGGCTTATTTTCTTCATGCTCTTAGAGGCTAGCACTAATTATGACATGATATATCTATTTTTCATCAAGATAAGCATACTTAAGAGTATTAGGCAACTGTTTAATCTCGAACACAGGATCACCCTTTGATGGGGTGGATCCCCAAGCAGTTCAACAGGCAGATTATTCTTAAAGATCGGATATTGTTCTAAGACAACTCTATCTATCTGATCTGTTTCATCCATATGCATATCATTTTCATTTTCAAGCAAGTATTGCTCTAAGGGATCAGTAGGAGGCACGACAATAGAAGCTAAGGCAATAGTTTCATCCTTACTAGGCAACTCCTTTTCAGGAGGTTGTCTACCAAACTTGTAGAAATTGAACTCGTGTGACACACCTTCAAAGCCAACAGTGATAGTTTGCTTCTCACAATCAATATGAGCATTGCCAGTATTGAGAAAAGGTCTGCCAAATATGATGGGACAAAAGCTATCTTGGGTGGTAGCAAGAACAAGGAAATCAGCAGGATACTTCGTTTTACCACACAAGACTTCAACATCCCTAACAATTCCCACAGGGCAGATAGTATCTCTATTGGCAAGATGAATAGTGAAATCAATAGGCTCTATCTCAATAGGTGCAATCTCATCTTTGATTTCATCATATAAGGATTGAGGTATTGCACTAACACTAGCACCCACGTCACATAAACCATGATAGCAATGATCTCCTATCTTAACGAAAACAACAGGCGTGCCAACAACAGGCCTATGTTTGTCTCTAGCATGAGGTTTAGCAATTCTAGCAGCATCTTCATAGAAGTGAATATTATGTCCCTCAACATCGTCGGACAAAAGATCTTTGATAATAGCTATGCTAGGTTCAACTCTAATTTGCTCAGGGGGTGTAGGTGTTCTAATGTAGCCTCTACGTATCACAGTTGAAGCTTTAGAATGATCCTTTATCCTAACAGGGAAAGGTGGTTTCTCAATGTAAGCACTCGGAACAATAGGATCATTATAGGCAATGACACTCTCTTCAATTGGATTGGGTTTAACTACATTGAATTCTAAAGGAGGATGATATTTAAACCACTTCTCTTTGGGGAGATCAACATGAGAAGCAAATGATTCACACAATGAAGCTGCTATCTCAGAGTCAAGTCCATACTTAGCGCTAAAGTCACAAAAAGTATTTGTTTCAACAAAGGATTTAACGCAATCAAACTGGAAATTCATAACTGACTCCTTACCTTATTCAAGCTCTCAATCTTCAGAGTTGCATTTAATTCTCTCCAATAAATTCCATTTGAAGTCAATATCTCTCTTCATAAAGGAACCGGTACAAGAAGTATCAAGCATGGTGCGATCATCATGAGAAAGCCGAGCATAAAAATTCTGAATAATAATTTCTCTCGAGAGCTCATGATTGGGGCATGAATATAACATTGATTTAAGCCTCCCCCAAGCTTGAGCGATGCTTTCTTTGTCATGAGGACAAAAATTATAAATATAATTCCAATCACGATGTACTAAATGCATAGGATAAAACTTTTGATGAAATTCCAATTTCAACCGATTGTAGTCCCATGATCCAGTATCATCACATAGCCTATACCATGTCAATGCCTTATCCTTCAAAGATAAAGGAAATACCTTCTTCTTGACGTCATCTTCGGGCAAACCTGCAAGCTTAAATAAACCACAAACTTCATCTACATAGATTAGATGCAAGTCTGGATGTGATGTTCCATCTCCTGTAAAAGGATTCGTTAGCAGTTTCTCAAGCATACCCGAAGGAAATTCAAAGAAAATATTTTCAGTAGGTGCAGCAGGTTGAGGAGAAACTATTTGTGCTTCCGTTCGAGGTGAAGCTACCCCGAACAAGCCCCTCAAAGGATTACTATCCATAGTGACAAGTGACAATAAATTTCAGCACACTATATGAACGTTTCCTTACCAAGTTCCACTTACCAAAGGCACTTCACTCCCCGGCAAAGGCGCCAGAAAAGAGTCTTGATGACCCACAAGTATAGGGGATCAATCATAGTCCTTTCGATAAGTAAGAGTGTCGAACCCAACGAGGAGCAGAAGGATCTGACAAGTGTTTTTCAGCAAGGTAATATCTGCAAGCACTGATATTATCGGTAACACGTGATTGTATGGTGAGATGATTCGTAGCAAGCAACAAGTAACAAAAGTAGCAACGATACAGAAAAGTGGCCCAATCCCTGCTGTAGCAAGGGACAAGCCTGGACAAAGTCTTATAGGAGGAAAAACGCTCCCAAGGACACATGGGAATTTCTGTCATGCTAGTTTTCATCATGTTCATATGATTCGCGTTCGTTACTTTGATAGTTTGATATGTGGGTGGACCGGAACTTGGGTACTGCCCTTACTTGGACAAGCATCCCACTTATGATTAACCCCTCTCGCAAGCATCCGCAATTATGAAAGAAGAATTAAGACAAAGTCTAACCATAGCATTAAACTAGTGGAATGCAAATCAACCCCTTACGAAGCAACGCATAAACTAGGGTTTAAGCTTCTGTCACTCTAGCAACCCATCATCTACTTACTACTTCCCAATGCCTTCCTCTAGGCCCAAATAATGGTGAAGTGTTATGTAGTCGACGTTCACATAAAACCACTAGAGGAAAAAAACATACAACACATCAAAATATCGAATGAATACCGAATTCACATGACTACTATTAGCATGACTTATCCCATGTCCTCAGGAACAAAAGTAACTACTCACAAAGCATAAGCATGTTCATGACCAGAGAGGTAATGAGTAGCATCAAGGATCTGAACATAAACTCTTCCACCAAATAATCCAACTAGCATCAACTACAAGGAGTAATTAACACTACTAGCAACCTTATAAGTACCAATCGGAGTCGTGAGATGGAGATTGGTTACAAGTGTTGAACTAGGGTTTGGAGATGAGATGGTGCTGATGAAGATGTTGATGGTGACGAGTCCCCTCCGATGAGAGGAGTGTTGGTGATGACGATGGCGACGATTTCCCCCTCCGGGAGGGAAGTTTCCCTGGCAGGATCGTCCAGCCGGAGCTCTAGATTGGTTCTGCTCAAGTTCCGCCTCGTGGCGGCGGCGAATCCACGAAAAAGCTCCCCTTTGATTTTTTTCCAGACGAAACCCTTCATATAGCAAAAGACGAGCGCCGAAGGGGCAACAGGGGGCCCACAAGCCCTCCAGCCCCGGCCAGGGGGGTAGGCCGGGCCTGGCAGGCTTGTGGCCTCCAGGCGGCGCCCCTCTGGTACTTCTTCCGCCCAGTATTTTTTATACATTCCCAAAAAGTTCCACGTTGATTTTCACAGCTTTTGGAGTTGCGCAGAATAGGCATCTCAAACTTGCTCCTTTTTCAGGCCAGAATTCCAGCTGCCGACATTCTCCCTCTTCATGTAAACCTTGCAAAATAAGAGAGAAAAGGCATAATTATTGTACCGCAAAGTGTAATAACAGCCCAAAAAGCAATAAATATCAACATGAAAGCATGATGCAAAATGGACGTATCAGGAATGTTCTGGAGCGTCGGTCTCGGGCTGTCACAACTCTCCTACACTACAAGAGGATCTCGACCCGAGATCAAAGAATGAAAGGGGAAGAGAAAGAGCAAGAGCAATAGGTAAAACTTAATTGCTTCTTTGACAAACGAGTGAGACCAACGATCCTTGAAGGTTAGAAAGAGAAGAAGAATGATATGAGAAACAAGCCAGAATTCACACGAAATCTAGGCAGCACTTCGGTAGGAAAAGGGGACAAAATTCGATACAATGGAAAGATCTTGAGAAGATTCAGAACAAACTAACTAAATTGAACAAGGGAACAATATGATCTTGAAAAGACAAAATTATATATTGAAGACAGAAACATCACAAAGCCTCCATTACAAAGAATAGAAACTAGATCTTGGAAAGAAAAGAACGAAGAAGAAAATGAGAACTACCGCCACTAGAATCATGAAGAACACCTTGAGAATGAAGAGATCTTGAGCCGCCTAATAGAAAACTGAACAAGGCATCGGAATAATTGAGAGACGAACGAAGAGACAACAATTGAGAAGAATTTGAGAACGAAAACTGAAAGCTGAGAACAAAGAAATCTTCTAAAATGATGGCCTTTGGAGGATCAAGAATGAAAACAACTCAGAAATGCACCAGATAGCAAGAAGGGGATTCTCATGATTGGGAACAATTGAGAAGATAACACGAGGTGATATGACAAACTTCAAAAGAATGGACAAGATTTGAGAGAAACACTCCTTCGGTCTTCCAAGCTGAAACTGATGAGGAGAATATCACCAAGAATAACTGAGACACTCCGGAATAATGAAGAATGAAAGGTTGAGCCAAATATGAGAATTAATTCAAATTGATATTGAAGAAGGAATATGACTGATGAAATTCATACTTACGTCATAATTGAAAAAAATTAGAGAACTCTAGAAAGATTACAAAAGCCAGATAAGATCCTAGAAAAAGCGTGTGGGTTATGGGCCCACTCAAAAGAAACCACCGTTGAAACAATTGATAGAAAGATTGATTGCACCAGCATAAATGAAAACTAGATGAGGTGAGAACCTGTAAATAATTGAAAGGATTGAAAACAAGAAACTTTTGAGATAAATTCAGCACTCTTGACAGAACATAGAGAGATGAAAAACAAGAAAGACTTGACAGAATTTCCAACATGAGAAATCATTTACAGGATGAAAATAACATGATGAGCACCCATAGCTTGAATTGCATCCATCGGAGAAGAAAAACAAGAATGAAGAAATGATGAGCTAGAAACTCCTCAAAATCTTCACAATGAATCACCAGATAGGACACGGAAGAAAAGATAGCGGAAGCAACACTGAAAAGAAGGCACTTGGAAGATACTCTAATCACTAAAGAAAAGGGCGGGAGAGCGGGGAAAAAAGATAACTAGGGACGGATGAGACGAACTCTGGAAGAAATGAGAGAATGATCTTGCAAAATTGGAGAGGATTGAATTCACTTGAAGAGAAGCACTCCGGTTGAAAAGAATTGACAAGACAACTTGATTGAGCAAAAGAATTTGTATTCCCATAGAATATGGGAACACCTCTAGGAAAGATACGAAATCACCACTTGACATCGAAGCAACTCGAATTACCATATCTCAACAAAAGAAAGGATGCAGCTTATGAAACAAGCCGAAACAAATTCATGACAGATATTTCGTCCGATATTTTTGTGGATAGGATCACACGGGCTCGATGCTACAGTAGCCATCCTGTACAAGGTAGTTAACACGACATACGAAGTGTCCCCGAGTCGTAGCAAGCTACAAGGACTCTTTAAGACACAACGAGAACCGTTGTAAGACGAGCGTGAACAAACGAATCCACTAGATGTAGAACCCCAACCTCACATCATGCATCTGTTGGAAGATTGTCCTATAAGTAACTACTTGAATTCCCACCTAAGAACTCCCGAAATTTTCTAGTCTTGCAATATGGTCCACGGATACAAGGAGTAATATATCACTCAACTCCTATACTAACCCCTCTAGTGTATCACACCCGTCAACACATAACCAGAGATCTCCGAAACTCATCTATGTCAGATCCTCGTAATCACAACGATTCTAAGTGTGGCGATACATCCGGACCTATCTGCACTAGTACTCTGGAAGCCGGACTCCTCTCACCACTACTAGTATTGAAGCAATTTCGAACATCCTTCGTCCTGAGATACTAAGAAATCTGAATGAATACGATGTGCTCAAGAATCCTTTGGAGCTCAATTCCCCGGAAGAAATCAACTCAGATAAGAGGCATCAAGATAGAACTCCTTCACATCGACATCATATAGATTCCAAAAATATCTGCGTGATCCTTTTTTTAGTGAGAAGAGGACTAGAATTGAAATTTCTTAAGTCATGAACCTCACCGGAGCATAGACGAGGAGAAAAAAGAAACCTTCTCTCCGATACAACTAAGACTCAAAATAATTTTTCACCAGACTTGACTCGGCCAAGTTCGATCAATCAGGGGGGCTCCTAGGTCGGTACTGCTCTGATACCAACTATCAACGCCCAAGATGTGGTCCTATCGTTATTTTGACATGAGGGCCTAGACAGGGATAGAAACGCATCTCGTCGTTTTGCAAGAATGGATATCGTTACAAGTACATGTACTGAAAAGATGACTATAAGGAGTTGGCTTACACTCGTTACAAGCTATATCAGAGTCACATCAGTATAATACATACAATCATCATGAAGACGAGCAGGGTCCATCTTCGGGCGAAAAGAAACAACAAAAGAACGACGTCCATCCTTGCTATCCCAGGCTGCCGGCCTAGAACCCATCCTAGAGCGATGAAGAGGAAGAAGAAACTCCAAAAGCACAATCATTGCGCTCACGTCATAATATCACCTTACATGTACCTACAACTAGTGTTGTATTAATCTGTGAGCCACAGGGGACTCATCAATCTCATTTCCAAAGGTATCGAGACTAGCAAAGCTTAATGGGTGAGGTATGGTTAAGTGGTGAGGCTGCAGCAAGCGACTAAGCGTTTATTTAGTGGCTACGAGGACAAGAATAAAGAGGGGGGATGATCTACACATATCGGACGTGAACTATTGATGATGAAATGAATGATCCAGAACACCTACTTATATCATACATAACCCCACCATGTCCTTGATCGGAGAAGGAGCTCACGAAAGAGACAGTCACGGTTACGCACTCAGTTGGCATGTTTTTAATTAAGTTAACTTCAAGTTATCTAGAACCGGATGTTAAACAAAGTTTCCACATTGCCACATAACTGCGGGCATGGCTTTCTGAAAGATTTAACCCTGCAGGGGTGCTCCAACTAGTCAATCACAAACTACGACACACTGCGACGGAATGACCCCGATCAGGGAAACCCGTGATCTCCTCTGGTTCCTATTGGAAAACCTCAACCTCGAGATTACCCAAAGCATCCTCGACCCCGATCAGGGAAACCCGTGATCTCCTCGGTTTCCTATTGGAATACCTCAACCTTGAGATTACCCAAAGCATCCTCGGAATCCCTTGCACAAGGCAATCGAGAAAGGTAAAACAAGTCCAACAAGGCCGTCCATTGTGTCGACAATCCCGATAGGAGCCGTGTAACTCGTTTTCAGGACACGAGGATAAGCACAGTGTATGGTGGCGTGATAGACATCACCCGAGTTGCCCGGGTTGGCCCCGCAAAAGGCTCTGTTTTGGATCAACACCATCAGCACTGGCCCTCCCTGTATTATGTTGAATTACTCCTCGGGTAGTGCTAAATCCCTATGTTTTTCAGTATTAACAGAACTATTATGTTGGGAAAATATAGTACCAATGTTGGGCCTTGCTAGATGAGATTTATCCCAAAATGAGAATCTAGGGGGTCCCCATAACAACCCCAAGCATGTTAGGAGCGCTCATTGATGGAACATAACACCGGTAGCCGAAACTCTGGCGACAAAGGTGGAACAAAAACCAGGCTAGAAAGGCCGAGCCTTCCACCTTTTACCAAGTATATAGGTGCATTAATTTAAATAACAATTAATATGGTGATATAACAAGGAACCCATGTTATCACATGGAAGAAATTGCACCTGTAACTAGCAAAGCTAACACATGGTTAAGCAAGCGGTAACATAGCCAATCAGTGCTTTGCTTGGTTGTGAACAGGTTGAAAGTTTTCATGGCAATGTTGGGAGGCTGTTATTTAACAGGTGGTAGTCAGCGAGACATAACGATAGAATCAAAAACAGCTAGCATGGCAATGATAGTAATTATATTTAGGGAATTGGTCATCTTGCCTGAGATCCTGCTTGGAAGAAGAACGACTCCGTGAAGCAGAAGAATCGACGTAGTCGAACGGATCCTCACATTCTGACACGCTTTCGGAACTCTACTGATACGAAGCAAACTGGAAACAAGAATCAACACACGATGTTCACCACGTGATGCACAACACAAATGATGCATGAGCGGTTTCAATTATGCAAGGCATGGCATGGCAATTCACATCACGCAAACTCTACACATTAAGTGAAGCTCAATATGCAACGAGATGCATATTGACGAAACTCCACATTTAAATATTTAGTTCACTCTCATTTATTTACAGTGTAACATTAAAAGTTGTTAAACATGGCAAGAGGTGAAGCGTAATTAGTCTACCTACGTAGGAATTTTAAATGAGGTCGGAAACGACATATAGCATCTCCGAAATGACCCCATGTGTTACTTTCTAAATCTGTCCAGATTTGACCTCAACACATTTTCTGTTTGTTAAACATCAAAACAAAGTGGTTCACGTGAAACTAAACATCATACTAGTCCATTTACATATATGGAACATCTCCAACGGAGCTACGGTTCAAAGATACGATAACCGCAAGATATGATGGTATGAATGCAATATCTATGCAATGACAGTCACAAGCATCCAAAAACATACAAATAACAAGATAATATGAACCTACACGATATTCTAAACAAGTTTCATATAGGACACGATCAAAACGGAGAAACGGTTTAACAACTACAAGCTAAACAAGAAATAGCTACAATTTGCCCAAAACAAAAACATGGCATTTTCTACACCCTAAAAGAACAAGCTACATAATTCTAGAATGATCAAACAAGACATGAGGCAGTAGTGGACAAGTTTCACTACAATATCCTACTAATAACATGTAGCATGGAAGGATGGAACACTAGGAAAAGAACTCACGAAATGGCATCACGCACACAGTTTCAGAGTTAGTGAAAATAACACTTTGTGAGTGCAGTTTTCGATCTGAAGGCATATTGACAGCAGTAAAACTATATGCTACGGGCATCGAATGGCATGAAAATTTACAGAATGCTAGAGTATCTTAAGGACTACAAATAACCTCATTGCACGAACTTCAAAGGAGCTATAGATCACAAGGAAATCTAATGGTAAGACAGCAACAAAATATTACAGATCTCAGACTTAGAAATATTTCAGCATCTCCAAATCAGCATTATTTTCTAGCATGTTGGCAACAAGCAAACATGACATAGACATGGATTTCAATAGCAACAAAAAATACCAGGGGCTTGCCTACCTATCCAAGAGCATATCTCTAGTTCACAACTAATTCATATCACGTACGGAATAAATCCCACAAAATAAAAAAGAGGGCAACATGGCAAAATATCATGCACACTAACTTACTCAAAAGGCAAAACAAAATGAACAGTTAAATTCTATGGATTTTTATGCGCCACAAACATATATAATATGTGGGGTAGAAAAAATAAAACTAATGCCACACGTATATGCGAGAATATGTCCTAAACACGACATATCAAACTATTGATGTCACCTACATGAAAACAGCGAGACAACTAGTTCTAAAAATACATGGCAAGGTGTTGCAATAACATGGACATTTTACCTATGGGATTTGAACAATCCGGACGCGCACAAAAATAGCTACGGAATATCTAACCTATTAGCACATCACACAAATCTAGGCTAATAGCACGTGAAACCACTTCAAACATGCATGCAAGTTGTAAATTAATATTCTACGCAATATTCTAGCCAAGTTACGTATCTAAATCACCGCGATCCGATGCACGGTTCAATATCTACGGATGTTTTAAAATCTAGCATTTTTATGAAATTAAATAAATCCTAAAAAGTTATAGAAAATATAACGGGCCAAAACTACTACTCGACCGAAAGAGGGACATGGTGGGAGATATCATATTGCGCCGACGACGCTAGATAGGCAGCAAGGAGGAGGCTCACCTCGGGCCTTTTCAGCCTGCACGAAGCAGAAGGGACAACTTGGGGGCGGTGGCCTGGCCTCGTGCTGGAGAGGCTACGCGGATGAGCCAGCTCCTGGGCTGGGCGAGGCCCACCATGCTGACGCGAGCGGCGGCCGACACGGCATGAGGCGGGGAGCGGGCGACCTTCGTGCTCCTCCCGCAGGAGGAACGGTCCACCGGTGACTTGGCTGGCGAGTCGTCGGGGCTAGGTCCGGCGAGGGAGACGGTAGGGATGGGCTTCCCTAGGCCGGATCTGGCCGGATCGAGGCGGTGGCGGCGGACGGCGGATAGAGGCGGCGGCGCAGTACATGAGGTGCTTGGGGCCGACGAGTAGAGGCGGCTAAGGGCTGATGGCCGGTGCGGGGTGGCCCGGCCGTAGGCTGGCGGGTTCCGGGAGAGATGCATGCGAGCGGCTAGCGGCGTGTGGCGAGGTCTCAGGCATGGAGCGGCTGGCCGCCATGGAGGAGCTTGGGAGGACTGCATGGGCGTCGGCCGATCCGGGCCTGGGTGGGCCCCGGATGGGCTTTGGCCGGCCTGCGCGCTGGAGGTGGGAGACAAGCATGGTTAGGTGGCGGCGGTTGGTTGGGGTGGCACGGGAAACGAGGCAGCTAGGGTTTGGTCCGTATTTAGGTAGGGATGGGTGTCTATTTATAGACACGGGCTAGGGTTGGTAGTTTTTCGCCCCAGTTCCAACCGTGCGATCGGAATCGAACGGTCTCGCACATGGGGAGGGTCTAGGTGGCTGTGAAGAGTGGCTAGGTGGGTATGAGAGGAAATGGTGCAGCGCAGCAATGCGATTTAAAACACCGCAAAATGTCAGACGATAAACCGAGGACGGTGGTGCTACGGTCAACCATTCGGGTACCAGACGAACTCCGATTGTGACGAAAATTGGCACGCGGCCTACCTATATTAAAACAAGACCCCACGCCAAGTTTCATCCCAATCCAAGAATATTTTATACACACTTTAAAAAATGGTTTGACGATGCTGCGGGCGGGTGCGAGTGTGGCCGGGCTCAAAACGGGCAACAACGAGAACCGAGAGAATGGACAACTAATAACGGTCGCAAATTTTGAAAACTGGTGGCAATGGGGTGCCGATGCAATGCAGATGATGTGCATGATGCGACAAATAAAAATAATCACATCGCCCTTTGCAGTCATGCACGTTACGAGGTCTCGGTGCCGATGCACGTTACGTTATGTGCAATGGGGTGCCGATGCAATGCAGACGGTATAAGAGGGGAATCTTCTGGGGCGTCGGTCTCGGGCTGTCACATCTCCCTTTGCACTCCTGCATGTTACGAGGTCGGTCGGGATCAGTCTAGCTACCTCTTAGTCCAAAGCGCGTGCGTACGCGAACCACCCGGATGCGTGCCGCTCAATGTGGCATCTAAATAACTTTCGGGAGAACGTATGGCAAAGGGTGTCCATACTTATTCCTGCATGGTGGTTAGTGTGATAAAGGCCAGAGGCCTACTCTGTTGGGGAAGGTCGCATGGGAAACAAAAAATTTCCTACGCGCACGAAGACCTATCATGGTGATGTCCATCTACGAGAGGAGATTTGGATCTACGTACCCTTGTAGATCGCACAACAGGGAGCGTTAAGAAACACGGTTGATGTAGTGGAACGTCTTCACGTCCCTCGAACCGCGCCATGAACCGTCCCGCGATCCGTCCCACGATCCGTCCCGCTATCCGTCCCACGAACCGTCTCGCGATCCATTGCACGAACTGTCTTGCGATCCATCTCACGATCCGTTCCGATCTAGCGCCGAACGGACGACACCTCCGCGTTCAGCACACGTACAACTCGATGACGATCTCCACCTTCTTGATCCAGCAAGAGGGGCAGAGAGGTAGAAGAGTTCTCCGGTAGCGTGACGACGCTCCGGTGGTGGTGACGATCTAATCCTGCACGGCTCCGCCCGAGCTCCGCAGAAATACGTTCTAGAGGAAAAACTGCGTAGTATAGGGTCGAGCAGCACGTGACAAAGTTGTGTCTCAAAAACCCCCAATACCTCTAGTATATATAGGAGGGAGGGAGGGGACGAGGCAACCTCAAACCCTCAAGGTTTGGCCGAAATTGGAGGTGGAGGAGTCCTACTCCAATCCTACTTGGAGTAGGATTCCACCTTCCCACTTGGAAAATCTTTCCACCTTATGTTTTTTCCTTCTCAAAGCTTATGGGCCTTAGTGGGAACTTATTCCAGCCCACTAGGGGCTGGTTTATCTCTTCCCATAGCTGATGAGACCCCTTGGGGCGTGACACCCCTCCCGATGGTCCCCGGCACCCCTCCTGGCACTCGACGTACATTACCGATAAGCCCGAAACTTTTCCGGTGACCAAAACAGGACTTCCTATATATCAATCTTTACCTTCGGACTATTCCGGAGCTCCTCGTGATGTCTTAGATCTCATCCGGAACTCCGAACAACTTTCAGTTACCAACACCTATAACTCAACTATACCAAAACGTCACCGAACCTTAAGTGTGCAGACCCTGCGGATTCGAGAACTATGTAGACATGACCCGAGACACTCCTCGGTCACTATCCAGTAGCGGGACCTCGATTCCCATATTGGATCCTACATACTCTCCGAAGATCTTATCGGTTGAACCTCAGTGCCAAGGATCCATATAATCCCGTATGTCATTCCGGTATGTTACTTGCCGGAGATTCGATCGTCGGTATCCTCATACCTATTTCAATCTCGTTTACCGGCAAGTCTCCTTACTCGTTCTGTAATACAACATCCCGTGACTTACACTAAGTCACATTGCTTGCAAGGCTTTTGTGTGATGTTGTATTACCGAGTGGGCCCCGAGATACCTCTCCTTCACACGGAGTGACAAATCCCAGTCTTGATCGACACTAACTCAACGGACACCTTCGAAGATACCTTTAGAGCATCTTTATAGTCACCCAGTTACGTTGTGACGTTTGATACACACAAGGCATTCCTTCGGTGCCAGTGAGTTATATGATCTCATGGGCATAGGAATAAATACTTGATACGTGGAAAAAAGTAGCAATAAAAATGACACGATCAACATGCTACGTTCATTAGTTTGGGTCTAGTCCATCACATGATTCTCCTAATGATGTGATCCCGTTAGCAAGTAACAACACTTGCCTATGGTCAGGAAACCTTGACCATCTTTGATCAACGAGCTAGTCAACTAGAGGCTTAGTAGGGACAGTGTTTTATCTATGTATCCACACAAGTATTGTGTTTCCAATCAATACAATTATAGAATGGATAATAAACGATTATTACGAATAAGGAAATATAATAATAACTAATTTATTATTGCCTCTAGGGCATATTTCCAACATACTCGGATCACGTATCCAAACCCGCTAGTGTCTTGGGAGCTCGCGGTAACGATCGGTGATCCTCCCGATCGTGTCACCCATCTCGTAGAGTTATGGCAAGCGAAAATAATGCCCGACTGTGTCGCATTATTATCTCATGGGTACCCTCCAGGTCAATCCGACTCCACAAGGGACCGTCGAAAACTTAGTCCACCTCAACAAGGGTGCTATCGCCCTTCAGTCCCACCATACGAGTAACAAGGGCAACATGCAAAGGTAACAGTGTGTCCATGCCATCAAGGGGAAATTTTTAAGAATCACCCTCGATGGATTTTGATAACCCACAAGTATAGGGAATCACGACTGTCTTTACGGGTAGTATTTCAACCTAATTTATTGATTCGACACAAGGGGAGCCAAAGATTATTTATTGGCCTTGACAGTTGAGTTTTCAATTCAACCGCACGTGGGATATCTCTGTGTAGAAAGGATTTAGTAGAACATCAAATGATAGTAGTAACTGTAAGAATAATAGCATCAATTTTGGTAACAATAGCAATTGAGTAGGAGGTGTGACAGTAGCAACAACAGTAGTAACTCAGGAGGATTAAGTATATGTAAAGCGTAGGGACGTGGATCGCTGATGGATAATGATTTAGATGACATTAATAATGTAAATGTTACACACTAGGGCGACAAAGAACTAGCTCTAATTCATCAGTATAATGTAGGCATGTATTCCTTATATAGTCATACATGCTTGTGATAAGAACTTGCATGCATCTTTTGTCCTACCATCCCGTGGCAGTGGGGTCCTATTGAAAACTAAGGGATATTAGGGGCTCATTTTATTAGAGAACCGGAACAAAGGATTAACATAAGGTGAATACATGAACTCCTCAAACTACAACAATCACCAAAAAGAATCCCAAATATTGTCACCTTGGGATATGCGGATCAAGACACGTAATATCTGACTACAACTTGCAAGATAGGATCCAAATCACTCTTATATTCATGAAAACATAATAGGTTCAAATATGAAATCATGGCACTTGGGCCCTAGTGACAAGAATTAAGCATAACAAAGTCATACCAACATGAATCTCAGAACATAGTGGATACTAGGGATCTAGCCCTATCATACTTAACTCAATTACATGGTCAATATCATCCGACCCCACCACCGTCTAGCAACCCTACAAAGGAATTACTCACTACCGGTGGTGAGCATCATGGTGGTGTTAATGGAGAAAAGTTGGTGATAATGACAACGATGAATTCCCCTCTCCGGAGCCCCAAAGAGACTCTAGATCAGCCCTCCGGAGGAAGAACGGGAGGTGTTAGCGGCTTCGTCTTGTAGAACGCTATGAAAACTTGTCTATGATTTTTTCTCCGAAGATGTGATTTTTGTTGGAAATATGCCCTAGAGGCAATAATAAATTAGTTATTATTATATTTCCTTGTTCAAGATAAATTTTTATTATCCATGCTAGAATTGTATTGGTTGGAAACTCAAATACATGTTTGGATACATAGACAACACACTGTCCCTAGTGAGCCTCTAGTTGACTAGCTCATTGATCAAAGATGGTCAAGGTTTCCTGGCCATAGACAAGTGTTGTCACTTCATAATGGTATCACATCATTACGTGAATGATGTGATGGACAAGACCCAAATTATGAACGTAGCATATGATCGTGTCAGTTTATTGCTATTGTTTTCTGCATGTCAATGTATATGTTCTTATGACCATGAGATCATGCAACCCCCAGACATCGGAGGAATACCTTGTGTGTATCAAACATCGCAACGTAACTAGGTGAATATAAAGGTGCTCTACAGGTATCTCCGAAGGTGTGTGTTGGGTTGGCGTGGATCAAGACTAGCATTTGTCACTCCGTATGACTGAGAGGTATCTTGGGGCCCAATCGGTAATACAACATCACAATAAGCCTTGCAAGAAATGTGACTAAGGAGTTAGTCACGGGATCAAGTATTACAAAACAAGTAAAGAGACTTGCTGATAACGAGATTGAACTAGGTATAGAGATACCGACGATCGAATCTCAGGCAATTAACATACCGAAGGACATAGGGAACAACATATGGGCATACTGAATCCTTGACATAGAGGTTCAACTGATAAAGATCTTCATAGAGTATGTCGGAGCCAATATGGGCATCTAGGTGTCGCTATTGGTTATTTACTAGAGAGTGTCTCAGGTCATGTCTAGATAGTTCTCGAACCTGCAGGGTCTGCACACTTAAGGTTCGGTGACGTTTTAGTATTATTGAGTTATGTGTCTTTGATAACCGAAACTTGTTCGAATTCTCGGATGAGATCCCGACGTCACGAGGAGCTCCAGAATGGTCTTGAGGTAAAGATTTATATATAGGAAAGTTGCATTTGGCTTCCGGAAAGTTTTCGGGCATTACCAGTAAAGTACCGAGAGTGACGAATGGGTTTTGGGGTTTTACCGGGAGGGGCCACCCACCCGGGAGAGAACCTAATATGCCTAAAGGTGGTGCACCAGCCCTTAGTGGCATGGTGCATCGAGCCCAATAAGGCTATTTTGGTCAAGGAGCAAAAGAAGGGAAAAAAGGGAAAAAGGGAAGGAGGAGATATGATGGAACCCTACTAGGAGTAGGATTGGAGTAGGACTCCTCCACCTCCAATTTCGGTCAAAACTTGAGGGTTTGAGGCTGCCTCCTCCCCTCCCTCCCCCTATAAATACTAGAGGAATTAGAGGCAGCCCTAACCTTAATTAGCCACGTGCTACCCTCTCTCTCAAGATCGTTTTCTCCTCTAGATTAGTTCTGTAACGTTTGGCGAAGCCTTGCTGAATTGTCCACAACCACCACCATGCCGCCGTGCTGGAGAACTCATCTACCTCTCCGCCCCTCTTGCTGGATCAAGAAGGCGGTGATCATCATCGAGCTGTACGTGTGCTGAACGCGGAGGTGCCGTCCGTTCAGGACTAGATCGGGATGGACCGTGATGGGATCATGGGACGAATCGTGATGAGATCGCGGGACAGGTTGCGATTTGGATCACAAATATGTTCCACTACATCAACCGCGTTATATACGCATCCTCGTAGCAATCTACAAGGGTATATAGATTCACTCTCCCCTCTCGTAGATGATCATCACCATGGATAGGTATTGCGTGTGCGTAGGAAAATTTTGTTTCCCATGCAACGTTCCCCAACAGTGGCATCATGAGCTAGGTCTATGCATAGATGACATATCGAGTAGAACATAAAGGAGTTTGTGGGAGTTCATGTTCAATTTTCTACCGTACTTAGTCTTTTCTTGATTCAGCAGTATTGTTGGATTGAAGCGGCCCTGACCAACATTACTCGTACGCTTACGAGAGACAGGTTTCATCGACAAACATACAACTTGTTGCATAAAGATGACTGGCAGGTGGCTGTTTCTTCAACGTTAGTTGAATCAGATTTGACCGAGGCGGTCCTTGGAGAAGGGTAAATAGCTACTTACATATCACCGTTGTGGTTTTGCGTAAGTAAGATGCAATCATACTAGATACCCATAGCAGCCACGTAAAAGATGCAACAACAAATTAGAGGACGTCTAACTTGTTTTTGCTGGGTATTCATGTGATATGATATGGCCAAAGACATGATATGATATATTGGATGCATGAGATAATCATGTTGTAATTGTTAAATATTGACTTGCACGTCGATGCTACGACAACCGGTAGGAGCCATAAGGTTGTCTTTAATAATTTTGCGCTTGGAGATGCTTTGCTTTATCGGTAGTAGTAACTATAGTAGTAACAACATATATAGTAACACGACAACCTCGATGGTAGCACAATGATGGAGATCATGGTGTGGCACCGGTGACGATGGAGATCATGCCTGTGCTTTGGTGATGGATATCAAGAAGCACAAATTCATGGCCATATCATGTCATTTATGATCTGCATGTGATGTTGATCCTTTTATGCACATTATTTTGCTTAGGATGAGGTAGCATTATAAGGTGACCCCACACTAAAATTTATAGATAAAATTGTGTGCTCCCCGACTATGCACCGTTGCGACAGTTCGTCGTTTCGAGACACCACGTGATGATCGGGTGTGATAGACCCTATGTTCGCATACAACGGGTGCAAAACAGTTGCACACGTCGAACACTTAGGTTAAACTTGACGAGCCTAGCATGTACAGACATGTCCTCGGAACACAAGAGACCGAAAGGTCGATCATGAGTCATATAGTGGATATGATCAACATGGAGATGTTCACCATGGAAGCTAAACTCAACTCACGTGATGATCGGACTTGAGTTAGTGAATTTGGATCATGTACCACAAGAATGACTAGAGGGATGTAAATTTGAGTGGGAGATATTAAGTAATACGATTAACTGAACTTATTATCATGAAAATAGTCAATATGTCTTTGCAAATTATGTTGTAGCTTGCGTTGTAGCTCCACTGTTTTTGATATGTTCCTAGAGGAAACTTAGTTGAAAGATGATAGTAGTAATTATGCGAACTGGGTCCGTAAACTCAGGATTGTCCTCATAGCTGCAAATAAGGCTTATGTCCTTAATGCACCACTTGGTGTGCTACCCCTAGCATCGTGTGTGGATGTTGCGAGCATCGCACATACACGTTTTCGATGACTACATGACACTTGAGTGCGTAATGCTTAATAACTTAGAATTCAGGTGCCCAAGACGTTTTTGAATGTCAGAGAACATATAAGATGTTCCAAGAGCTGACAGTTGATGGTTAGTGAAACCACTAGTTTCAACAAGGGCAAGGGCAAGAAGGAATACTTCATGAATGGTAAACCAGTTGCTGCTCTTGTAAGGAAACCCAAGGTTGAACCCAAACCCGAGACTAAGTGCTTCTCTTATGAGGGGAACGGTCACTAAAGCAGAACTACCCTAAATACTTGGTAGATGAGAAGGTTGGTAAAGTCGACAAAAGTATATTGGATATACATGATATTGATGTGTACCTTACTTGTACTCCTAGTAGCACACGGTTATTAGATACCGGTTCAGTTGCTAAGTGTTAGTAACTCGAAATTATAGCTATGGATTACACAAATGCTAGCAAGGGTGAGATTACCATGTGTGTTGGAAGTAATTCCAAGGTTGATGTGATCAAACATCACACGCTCCCTCTACCATCGGGATTAGTGTTGAACCTCAATAGTTGTTATTTGGTGTTTATGTTGAGCATAGAGATGATTAGATTGTGTTTATCGCAATACAGTTATTCATTTAAAGAGAATAATGGTTATTGTGTTTACTTGAATAATACCTTCAATGGTCTTGCAACTAAAATGAATGGTTTATTGAATCTCCATCGTAGTGATACACATGTTCATAATATTGATGCCAAAAGATAAAAAGTAGTAATGATAGGACCACTTACTTGTGGCACTGCCGCTTGAGTCATATTGGTATAAAACATATGAAGAAGCTCCACGCTGATGGATCTTTGGACTCACTCGTTTTGAATTGTTTGACATGTGCGAACAATCCGATTGGTGTAAACGCATGAAGAAACTCCATGCAAATGGCTCGTTTAGACTCACTTGAGACATGCAAATCATGCCACATGGGGAAGATGACTGAAGGCTTCATTTTCAGTGAGATGGAACGAGCAAGTGACTTGTTGGAAATAATAAATTTTGATGTATGCAGTCCAATGAGTGCTGAGGCACGCCGTGGATATCATTATGTTCTTAATTCACTTATGATTTGAGTAGATACATGTGTGGTTTCTTGATGAATAACAAAGTCTAAAATATTGAAAAGTTCAAACAATTTTAGAGTGAAGTTGAAGATCGTCGTGACAAGAGGATAATATATCTACGATGTGATTCTGGAGGTAAATATACATCTGAGTTGCGAGTTTGGTAAATATTTAAGACAATGTGAAAAATTGTTTCACAACTTATGCCACCTAGAACACCATAGTGTGATGGTGTGTCCGAACGTCATAGCCGCGCCATATTGGATATGGTGCATACTATGATGTCTCTTATCGAATTACCACTATCGTTTTTGGGTTAGGCATTAAAGACAACCGCATTCACTTTAAATAGGGCACTACGTAATTCCATTGAGATGACACTGTATGAACTGTGGTTTGGAGAAACCTAAGTTGTTGTTTCTTAAAAGTTTTGGCTGCGACACTTATGTGAAAAAGTTTCATCCTAATAAGCTCGAGCACAAAGAAGATAAATGCATCTTCATAGGATACCCAAAACAGTTGGGAATACCTCATATCTCAGATCCGAAAGCAAAGTGTTTGTTTCCAGAAATGGTCCTTTGTCGAGAAAAAGTTTCTCTCGAAAGAATTGAGTGGCAACATGGTTGAAACTTGATGAGGTTATTAAACTGTCACTTCAACAAGTGTGTAGTAGGGTGCATGAAGTTTTTCATGTGGCGCCTACACCAATTGAAGTGGAAGCTGATGATAGTGATCGTGAAACTTTAGATCAAGTTACTACAAACCTCGTAGGTTGACAAGGTCACGTACTTCTTTAGAGTGGTACGGTAACCATGTCTTGGAGGTCATGTTGCTGGTCAAAAATGACCCTGCGAGCTATGGAGAAGCGATGGTGGGCCTGAATTTTCAACGAATGGCTAAACGCCATAAATTTGAGATAGGATCCATGTATTAAAACGAAGTGTCACCATTAAGGAAGATAGATGATGATGGTAAATGTCACCATTAAGAAAGCTCGACTTGTCGCAAATATATTTCCGACAAGTTCAAAGAGTTGATTACAATGAGACTTTCTAACCCGTAGCGATACTAAAAGTTTGTTCAAATTATGTTAGCAGTTGCTGCATTTTTCAATTATGGAATCTTGCAGATGGATGCCAAAACATTGTCTCCTCGACGGTTTCCTTGAGAAAAAGGTTGTATGTGATACAACGAGAATGTTTTATCGATCCTAAGAATGCTGACAAGTATGCAAGCTCTGGCGACCGTTCTATGGACTGGAGGAAGCATCTCGGAGTTGGAATATACGCTTTGATGAGATGATCAAAGTTTTTGGGTTTATATACAAAGTTTATCAGAAACTTGTATTTCCCAGAAAGTGAGTGTGAGCACTATAGAATTTCAGATGAGTATATGTGGTTAACATATTGTTGATCGGAAATAATGTAGGATTTCTGGAAAGCATAAAGGATTGTTTGAAAGGAGTTTTTCAAAGGAAAACCTGGATTGAGCTACTTGAACATTGAGCACCAAGATCTATAGAGATAGTTCAAAACGCTTGATAAAACTTTCAATGTATATATATCTTGACAAGATTTTTGAAGGACTTCAAAATAGATCACTCTAAGAAGGAAGTTCTTGGCTGTGTTGTAAAGGTGTGAAATTTGAGTAAGAGTCAAAGCCCTACCACAATAGAAGAAAGGGAAAGGACGAAGGTCGTCCGGTGTGTATTGGCCATAGGCTCTATAATATGCTATAGTGTGTACCACACCTGATGTGTGCCTTGCCATGAATCTGTCAAGGGGTACATAAGTGATCCAGGAATAGATTACTGGACAACGGTCAAAAGTTATCCTTAGTAACTATTGACTGAGGAATTCTTCTCGATTACGGAGGTGATAAAAGAGTTCGTCGTAAAGGTTTACGTCGATGCAAGCTTTGACACTAATATGGGTAAATTCGAGTAGTAAACCGGATTCATATAGTGGAGCAGTTATTTGGAATAGTTCCAATTGGCGCATGGTAGCAGCATCTATAGGATGACATAGTAATTTGTAAAGCACACATGGACTTGAAAGATTCAGACCCATTAACTAAAAACCTCTCTCACAAGCAAGACATGCTCGAACCCCAGAACTGTCTAGGTGTTTCATTCATTGCAATCACGTAGTGATGTGAACTAGATTATTGACTCTAGTGCAAGTGGGAGACTCTTGGAAATATGACCTAGAGGCAACAATAAATTATTTATTATTATATTTCCTTGTTCATGATAAACGTTTATTATCCATGCTAAAATTGTATTGATTGGAAACTCAAATACATGTGTGAATACATAGACAACACACTGTCCCTATTGAGCCTCTAGTTGACTAGCTTGTTGATCAAAGGTGGTCAAGGTTTCCTCACCATAGACAAGTGTTATCACTTGATAACGGGATCACATCATTAGGAGACTGATGTGATGGACATGACCCAAACTATGAAGGTAGCATATAATCGTGTCAGTTTATTGCTACTATTTTCTCCATGTCAATGTATCTATTCCTATGACCATTAGATCATGCAAATCCCAGATATCGGAGGAATACCTTGTGTGTATCACACGTCACAACGTAACTAGGTGACTATACAGGTGCTCTAAAGGTAACTCCGATGGTGTCTGTTGGGTTGGCATGGATCAAGACTGGGATTTGTCACTCCGTATGACGGAGAGGTATCTCGGGGCCCACTCGGTAATACAACATCACAATAAGCCTTGCAAGAAAGGTGTCTAAGGAGTTATTCACATGATCTTGTATTACGGAACATGTAAAGTGACTTGTCAGTAATGAGATTGAACTAGGTATAGAGATACCGATGATCGAATCTCGGGCAAGTAACATACCGAACGACAAAGGGAATAACATACAGGATTAACTAAATCCTTTACATAAAGGTTCAACGATAAAAATCTCCATGGAATATGTAGGATCCAATATGGGCATTTAGGTCCCGCTATTGCTTATTGAACGGAGAGTGTCTCAGCTCATGTCTACATAGTTCTCGAACCCGCATGGTGTGCACACTTAACGTTCGGTGACGTTTCAGTATTATTGAGTTATGTGTGCTTGGTAACCTAAAGTTGTTCGGAGTCCCGGATGAGATCCCGGACATCACGAGGAGACCTGGAATGGTTTGGAGGTAAAGATTGTTATATAGGGAAGTTGCATTTCGCTTCCGGAAAGTTTTCAGGCATTACCGGGAAAGTACGAGAGTGAGGAATGGGTTCCGGGGTTTTACCGGGAGGGTCCACCCACCCGGGAGAGAACATAATAGGACTTAAGGTGGTGCATCACCCCTTAGTCGGCTGGTTCGGCCAGCCCAATAAGTCTATTTCGGCCAAGGATTCGAACTCACAGGCGTGTATGAGGATCTCACATGGCCTAACCTCGTCCAGCTCTCTCCTTGATGGGAACGGCGAAGAACTCAGTCGATGGTGAGGGAAACACAGAACACAACATTTTCCCAGGTTCGGGCCGCTGCGAAGCGTAAAACCCTACTCTTGCTTTGGTGGATCGCCTCTCGTGAAGGTTGGTGGATGAACTAGTATAGTGCTTGGGCGCCTTCGGAGCCTGGATGACCTTGCGGAGTGCTAGTGGGGGAATAAGTTGTTCGGGAATCGGACCCCTTCTACAAAGCAAGCTAACCTCTATTTATAATGTCGGCCCCGGTCCTCTTCCCTTATCGGTTCGGCGGGAAGGGATCCCATAGTGGCCAATTTTGAAGGGGAACAGTGGAACATGCTCCCCTGTCCAAAGGTCGTCTTCGCCTGCAAAGTAGATGCCTCCATTGCAGGGGCTGTCCAAGGATAACGTCCGTCCTGCCGGTGGGCGGCCACGGTCTTGTTTTACCAGAATGGAAATCTTTAGGAGATGCCTTCGGAACCTACGTTCGTCCTCGCCCCCTTTACACCAAAGGGGAAACTGCTCCGCTCTATTGTCTGCTGCTCGCCTGTCCTTCCCTTGCGTCACCCTTCACTCATGAGGCCGGGCTTGGCCTTGGAATATCCGCTGCTCCGGAGGGATCCTGAGGAGGCCCTTGCGGGTCTTGATGCTGCTCCTCCTCGCGAGGCTTGGCCCCTCAGGAGGGCCTTGTCCCGAGTGATGTCGGGCCCATTGGTTTTATGTCGATGAAGTGGGCTAGCCCTAGGCCGCAAGCAGGCAGGTCTGGGTACCCCCATTCCCAGAACATCGACAGTAGCCCTCGGGACCAACGCACGTCGTGGTTGGCTTCTTGGCGAAGCCTGGAGAGCGGGCTGAAGTGTCGCGGGCCCTATTTGCGTGTGGGCCAGGCGGCACACGTGTCCAGCAGCCATGTGGCAATGCTCTCGCTCCTCGTGGCGTCCTCGAGGCGTTTGGGGTGCGCCAGGCCATGACGACATGATCTCCTAGAACCGCACACGCCATCATTGCTCCCATTGAACGGCATAGGTGTGGCTTGACCACTCCCAACGGCCCTCGCGGACGTGACCACTCGGTGGACAGGTGAGGCGACATGGGCGGCAGCGCTCCCGTCGGCCCACCTCGCGACCCTGGTGAGGCGCGCGACGCTCGCACTTCCATGACACTTGGTGGTCGTAACTCACCTATTAATTGGCGCCGCCCCCACCTAAAGGGAGGCACTACAATCTCGAGCTTCTTTTTCACTTCTTCTGCTCGCCGCGAGAAAACCCCCTCTCCCCTTTCGTTCCTTGTCTTCATGGTGACCCCGAAGATGGTGTCGACCAGGGGAAGCACGCGGTGCCTCCGACGCCTGCATCTGCTCGCGAAGGCAGCGGGGGAGGGCCCTTGGGGCCTCTGCGTGCCCGTCATCACTAGGCTCTGGCCGGCGAGTAAGCCTCTAGTTTGAATTTCCTTTAATTGACACCTCTTCTTCAGCTTGGTGTCTAATTTCGTCTCTTCTCGAGCACGCCCTCTTCCAGGAAGCCCAAGTTTGGCGAGCTTCAAGAGGATGTCGAGGGTTGCGGGGCCAGCTTGACAGTGCTGAGGCCGCCCTCCAGGCCGCCCGCCATGGCGATGTGGAGGCCAAGTCGGAGTTGGCATCGCTGCAGCAGCAGGTCAAGGAGGTGACCGACGCTGTTCAAGCCGCCTAGGACGTGGCGTCGTATGCCCGACTGATAGCATCACATCGCGCAAAATAATACGCGGACATCGCCTGTCGAGCGGTAGCCGCGACGTGCCGATTCGCAGGATAGGCTCCGGCGCTGCCCAACATGAGGAGCGACGGGGGTTACCTCGCCTTCTTCGAGAAGGTGGCGCAGGGACTGGAGGCCGACATCTCCCACATGGAGGAGGACAGTGCGTCCAACGCGCGAGAGTTTCTGGGCCTTTCCTTGACGCTCGTATTCTCCAATTTGCAGCACCTCATGCTGGAGCTCGATCTCCAGCGCATGGCCGAACCCATGCCCGCCGTGTCCCCGCGTCTTCTCCCGGACGAAGTCCGCCCGTGTTTGGATGCCTTGGTGTAGCGGTACATCCAGGTGCCCGCATCGAGCGAGGAGGATGGCCCCAACACCAAGCCTGCTGGCGCCGTGGGTGACGTCGGTAGCCCCTCCCCTTAGGCATCCTCAGCTTCTGTCTCCTTCCCCTTCATCGTTTTCCTTTGTCCTTTCGCTCCTGAATTGATGGCTTGCTTGTCGGTGGTCGTCACGGCTTGGCTTCGAGGTTTAGGGTCCGTCACTGCCCAAACCACTGCTTGGGAGTGAGGGGGGACGGGGCCCTCAGGAGGTCATGTCCTCCCGAGGCACCGCTCGTGCCGCCGCACGTTCGGTCGATGGCCTCCTTCCTTGCCGCCGCTGAATCCTTAGGCTCTACAACCCTTCGTTAGCATGTTCCTAATTCATTGTTAATTCGACGTGAGACGAGAAGGTTCCAGTCCGGGCCTACGGGGTACTTAACTCGTGCTTTTGTGTCGGTCCCTTGCGTAGTCCCTCCTGTGTAGCTCCTGTTTCGTAGGTGGGACAGGGTGAAGACCCTTTTGGCACTCTATGTGTGTGGGTCCCGGTCCCGCGCATTTCCCTGCCTCCGTAGGGCGCAACCCGTTACCAAGGTTGCCCCCCACAGGGCAAGGCCCTTACCCGAAGGCGAGGTGGCCTTGTGACTGGTAAGGCTCGTGAGGCATGCTGCCCAGGAACCCCTTGATATTCAAGCCGCTATGCGTCGTCAGGCCCCAACGCCGCACATTTCCCCACCGCCGTTAGGCTCGCGCTTCACAAGGGGGGGGGGCATTCCTGACGTCGACTGGGGCTCCCGGACGGCGCCAACAGTGGTGAGTGGCATTATGGCCGGTAAGGCTCCTGAGGCATGTCCAAGAGCCCCCTTTATGGCTCTCGAGCAATTCCGCAATCCGTTCCTTTGTTCGTCGCCCCACGGGCGCTGAGGCCTCCCGATAATCTTTGTGGTGGTATCAAGTTTCAGTCCGGACCCCATTGCGGGGGTGGACTACTGAAAAACGTTTGCCCCTGGGGTGGCAAGTCCTTGCTTTCGTGATCCTTGACTCCTAGGGGTGGTGAAGAGCATTCATCTCCAAACACATCCTCTAGACGGGAGGTTTTAAAGCCAGTGAAATAAGAAAGCACCAGAGAAAGTTTCCCCCCTTTTTGTTTTTCAAACGTCAGGCACTGAAAATCACAAAACAATTTTTGGAGCTGACAACTTGAAGTTCAGAGGAAAATTGTTCTAAATCCAAGAAAAGCAAGCAAACGCCGCGTCCAGCACTCTAGCTGGCATAGTCACTCGTGGACTATATGGGTTTCCTTGCCAATTGCGGGTATAGTCATTAGTGGATTATGTTGATTTCCTTTGTCTTCTCCCCAGCGGGGAGCGTAGGGCTGCCACTAGGCGTCGGATGGACCCCTCCACGTCCTCAGGGGCCCCTGGGCGTATATAGCCTCGCCTCATTATTACGTGAGAGTGTCACGGTGGGGGTGTATATGGGAGGTCGTGAGGACGCTTTGGCCTCGTGAGTGTCCCTACCTCCGAGGCATAGGCGCCTTATTCCGGAAGTCATTGGTGGACTGTGTTGATTTCCTTCGTCTATACCCAGCGCGGAGTATAGGTCTTCCACTAACCGTGGGGTGGACCCCTTCCGTGTCCTCGGGGGCCCTGGGCGTATACAGCTTCGGCTCATTATTACGTGAGAGTGTCACGGGATGAAGTAGGTTCTAGAACGATTGAAGGACGATGCAGAGGTGCGACGGGTTGATGCAGGTCTTGCGTGCTCCTTCCCCGGAGGCCAGTTAAGTGCTTTTCTATGGCTCGACGTCGACAGGTCCCAGTCCTGCACAGTTCCTACCATCGTGAGGAGCCTCATGAGGCAAGGCCCGACATCCCCTGATACCGACCAAGACTGGGCGGCGCGAGGGTGGTCAAGTGGCTTTGTGACCGGTAAGGCTCCAGAGGCGTGATGCTCAAGAGCCCCCCTTAATGTTCGAGCGGCTCTACGTCGCTAGGATCCAGTCCCGCACATTTCCCGAGCGCCGTCGCGTGTGACCGAGCGAATGGATGTAGCTACAGGGTCAGGCCCTGCTACCCCTGATAACGACCGGATAACCGAGGACGATGTCAAGGGCGGCAGGTGGACTTGTGACTGTATGGTCCCTAAGGCGCAATGCTCTGGGGACCCCTTTTGATGTTCAAGCGACTCTGCATCGCCAGGACTCGGTCCCACACATTTCCAGACCGCCGCCGCTTGCGACCTAATGAACGATCTCAGCTACAGGGTCAAGCGCTACCACCCCTGATAACAACCAGATAACCGAGGACGATATCAAGGGTGGCAGGTGGCCTTGTGATCGGTAAGGCCCCTAAGGCGCGATGCTCAGGAGCCCCCCTTGACGCTCAAGTGACTCTGCTTTTATCCTATTGATTGTGGTCTTGGGGAGTCGTGGGGCAACGTGCACCGGCCGGAGCCCCCGAGCGAGGGAGGTAGATCGCCCAAAGATGCAAGCAAGGCAGTGTGTCAGGTCTCCAAGTGGATGCCGCAGAAATTATAAAAGATTGCGCAAACGATACGACAAGCAGAAGCATGCCCTGAATATTGGAAGTCCCTGCGGTCAGCAGACACTTCCTAAGGCAGTAAATCCAAAAAATTACCTCAAATAGCTCCCTTTGTGCCTGAGGAGCGCATCGTGAGGCCTGGTCCTCGGCGCCCACGCGTGCACCTTGGTTGTCGCGGGTGACCCGTGCCGCTTGCATCTTGTTGCTCCACTCGACTCGTCCTGCTGAGGCCTGGGGTTTGGCCTTACGTAGTTCTCCCGCAGGGAAGGAGGCTCTCTCCACGCCCCGTGACTTGAGGGCGCCTCCGTGCCCGCGCCTCTTGGGCCCGGCTCAAGGAGCCCCCCCAAAGCGTCCCTCACTCCTGAGGAGGATAGGTGACCGGGGGGGGCTGAAGCTCTTCCTCGTCGGGAGGGTCAGGTTATGCCGCATACTCTGGCACGGACGGCTCCATGTAGGCGTTCGGTCGTCCTTCGTGGCCGCTCAGCAGTGCAACGGTGGCAGTACCTCTCGGCGGTGGAGGGTGGTCCCCCCGGACGTACTGCTCGGAGATCTTCCTGCTATAAGCCTCTGCGTGAAGTCGCTTGTTCCTATTGCTGCAGTTGGCTTGTCCCAGCGCCGCCCGGTGCCGATTCCCTCCTTGGTGCCCTGGCACGTCTTCGATGTCGTACTTCGCCCACGCCGACGCATCCGCCCTCTGCTGGTTGCGCTAGAGGGAGCACTCTTGTTTGGTTGCCCCGGGCTGTCTAGGGTCGACCTAGTCTTGGTGATGCACACTGGTGTGTGCATCGGTCATACCGTCGTTCTCTCAGTGCCCCTGGTGGTTGTCGGTGTGATGCGCCTTGGGGCCGGCCACCGGAACCTGGAGGAGGAAGAGGGCTGCACGGGGAGCGTCTTTCTCGATCCCGCTCAGCATAGGAGGGGCCCCGTTGCTCGTATCCCTATGGGACGGCATTAGGTGCGAGCCCTCGACACCTGACCCTGGCGGCCTTGAAGAAGAGCGGGTTTGGACGGCCTTCTGGGCGATGGCGATCAGCTCCATGATGTGGTCCGCCCAGGCGTCAAAGCCCCCCGTGTCGGTCGTTGATGAAGCATCTTGCTCACCATCTGCAACGTGTCGTGTGCGCCGAGGTCCCGAAGTTGAGGCAATGCTTTGTAGGTGCCGGGAGCACCACTCAGCCGCGAGGCGCCCGTGTGGCGCGGGTGGTTGCGACGGTGGAGACTACGTTGACGATCTGGTATGAGTCGTCCGGTACCACAACGCCGGCGTTTGCGCTTCCAGCCACTATGGCATAGTGGTTGGCGGCCAACTCGATGAGGCTCGAAGAAGCCGGTTAGGCGTTGGCCATCGTAGCAGCTGGCCTGGGGAAGGTGAAGTTCGGACATGACCTTAACACGCCCCCCTACCTGGCGCGCCAAATGTCGGATTTCGGGCTCCACAAAACCCTAAGGATTCGAACTCAGGGGCGTGTATGAAGATCTCACACGTCCTAACCTCGCCCAGCTCTCTACTCGATGGGAACGGCAAAGAACTCACTCGATGGTCAGGGAAACACAGAACATAATAGTTTACCTAGGCTCACGCCGCTGCGAAGCATAAAACCCTCCTCCTGCTTTGGTGGATTGCCTCTCGTGGAGGTTGATGGATGAATTAGTACAGTGCTTGGGCGTCTCCAGAGGCTGGATGACCTTGCAGAGTGCTAGTGGGTGAATAAGTGGTTCGGGAATCGGATCCCTTCTACGAAGCAACATGTCCTCTATTTATAGTGGCGGCCCTGGTCCTCTTCCCTTATCGCTTCGGTGGGAAGGGATACCATAGTGGCCAATTTGGACGGGGAATAGGGGAACATGCTCCCTTGCCCAATGGTGGTCTTCTCCTGCAGAGTAGGTGCTAGCGTTGCAGGGGCTGGCCCAGGGATGACGTCCGTCCTGCCGGCGGGCGACCAGGGTCTTGTTGCACTAGAATGGAAACCTTTAGGAGATGCCTTGGGAATCTGCGTTCGTCCTCCCCCCTTTAGACCAAAGGGGAAACTGATCTACTCTTTTGTCCGCCGCACGCCTGTCCTTCCCTTGCGTCACCCTTGACTCCTCAGGTCGGGCCTCACCTCGGAGTATCCGTCGCTCTGGAGGGATCCTGAGGAGGCCCCTGCGGGTCTTCATGATGCTCCTTCTCGCGAGGCTTGGCCCCTCTTGTGGGACTTGTACTGACTCACGTCTGACCAATTGGTTTTAGGTCATTGTAGTGGGCGAGCCCTCGGCCGCAGGCAGGCAGGTCTAGGTACCCCCATTCCCAGAACGCCAACAAAAAGGGTAAAAGGGAAGGAGGAGACAAGATGGAATCCTACTAGGAGTAGGACTGGAGTAGGACTCCACCACTTCCAATTTCGGCCAAACCTTGCGGGTTTGAGGCTACTTCGTCCCCTCCCTCCCTCCTATATATACTAGAGAAATTAGAGGCAGCCCTAACCCTAATTAGCGACGTGCTGCCCTCTCTCTGTCTAGATCGTTTTCTCCTCTAGATTAGTTCCGCAGCGTTTGGCGAAGCCCTTCTAAATTGTCCACCACCACCACCACACCATGCTGGAGAACTCATCTACCTCTCCAACCCTCTTCCTGGATCAAGAAGGCGGTGATCGTCATCGAGGTGTACGTGTGCTGAACGCGGAGGTGCCGTTCGTTCGGCACTAGATCGGGATGGATCGTGATGGGATCGCGGGACGAATCCTGATGAGATCTAGGGATGGGTTGCGATTTGGCTCACGAAGATGTTCCACTACATCAACCGCGTTATATATGCTTCCGCTTAGCGATCTACAAGGGTATGTAGATTCACTCTGCCCTCTCTTAGATGATCATCACCATTGATAGGTATTGCGCGTGCGTAGGATTTTTTTGTTTGTTTCCCATGCAACTTCCCTAACAATTTTATTGGACTGGAATTAGGGTTGGAGGAGCCACGTGGGCCCCACAAGACATCACGACATGGATGGGGGCGCCCTATTGGCTTGTGGCCCCCTAGTAACCTTTCCTGGGTAGGTCTTTGCTCCATAGTTCATCATAAATCCCAGAAATAATACACAAAAAGTTTTGTTCGATTTCGAGAACTTTTATTTGTGCACCAAAATAACAGCAAGGTAATTATGCTAAAAACAGCATCACTCCGAGTTAGTTTCATTCAAATCATGCAAATTATAGGTCAAAACCAGAGCAAAAGTGTATGGAAAAGTAGATGCATTGGAGACGTATCAACTCCCCCAAGCTTAACTCATTGCTTGTCCTAAAGCAATTCATTTGAATAAGTGAAAGTGATAAAGAATTTTTTTACAAATTATTTGTTCTTGTTGTTTTACACATGCTTAGCTAGTGTTCAAGTTTTTAGCATAAATCATAAGTAACCACATCCATGATAACAATTGAACATCATATTCCATCATGGCAATACATAACCGACTAGCAAGTAATAATAAGATATCTCACAAGCCAACAATTTTTCAAGATAATCATGATATAATATGGGGACATGGTATCTTGCTAGCCCTTTATCAGACCGCAAAACATAAATGCAGAGCACCTCTAAGATTCAAGCAGTGACTAAACATAATAATTTAGAATAGAAAAGATCCTAGTCATGCTCATATCCAACATAGACTAGACTCGATGCATAAAAATGAAAGTAGTGATCTCCATTTTGGTGTTGTAGGTAAGAGGATGATCACTCAACATAAAAGTACATAGATAGGCCCTTCGTAGAGGGAAGCATTGATTTGTAGAGGTGCCAGAGCTCAAAGTTCAAAGAAGGATTGAAAATATAGTTTTTGAGTGGTGTTCTTTACTCTCAATGTACGACAAAGGTTTTCAGTATCTTCCATGCCAAACTCATTATTAGTGGTTCCCAAACAAAATTGAAAGTTTTACTCCTATCCACCATTTATACACATCCATGGCTTGCCGAATTCACACGTGCCCTCCAATATATCAACTTTCCAAGAAGTTTTGTTTTAATTTAATTTTGAATATGACGGACTCGGCATCCCTTTTACCAACCTCTCGTGTGGAATGATGGCAAATAAACGCATGTCCTGAGAATAACTTAGTTCGCATGGAAGATACGGATTGCCACGTCGCTCCATGAGCAGTACGAGTGCACAAAACAGATGTTTGTTAAAATATTTAGAGGTGGTACATGCAAATTTACTTGGAACACCACGGTAATAGCACATATAGGTAGGTATTGTGGACTCATGTTGAATAACTCGGTTTTAAAGATATTGGATGCACAAGGAGAATTCCCGCTTAGTACAAATGAAGGCTAGCAAAAGATTGGGAAGCGACTAGCTAGATAGCGAAAATGGTCATAAGCATGCATTGAAAATAATCAACTTTGGATAAAGCATGAATAGGATGTAAACACTGTGAATTTAAACCTCGTGAAAATTATATTGGTTTTGAATCAACAACATGTTTGCACACGGGCCAAGTCATGTCGGTCGAATTACTTAGAGGGAAATACCATACTACCATATCACATCATAACCATTTAAATGCATGTTGAGACATAATACAAATTATTATTCACTCCTAGCTTTTTAAGCATTGCATGAAAAACTATGTTATCTAATTGTCATGAGAAACAAGTTCACTCATGATATATTGAATCAAGATCGAACGGGCCAACATATTTACAAAAACTAAAAAAAAGAAGAGTTCGTACCAGTTTCCTTTGGCATGATCACTCCGTGAAACATCGTCATTATTGCCTTTCACTTGCACGTCTGAATGTTGTGACATTAATAGTGCAAGAATCCCATGGACTAAGCTAGGATCTGCAGGGCTCTTTCATGCAAAGGAGAAGACAAGATAATATTGCCTCATTATTATATTGACGATAAAGTATAAAGGAGCCACTCAACATTTTTCATCGTGGTCTCCTCCTTTCATAACTCAACAAAAACAAAAAGAAATTCATAGAAAGACATTGAAATATTTTTGGAGTTTTTGGTTTTCTTAAGCAAGCAAACTAAACAAAAGAAAAACAAGAATAAGAAAAACTATCTACACAACACAGTTCCCAGCATGCTAGAGGAACTCTTTTTGGTTTTTTTTAATACAACAACTAATTAAATGGAAAAGAATCAAAAAACAAACAAAAATATTTTTCTGTTTTCAAAGTTTTTCAAACACACAAGAGGAATGCGGAAAAATAAAGCTAACATGTATATACAATGAAAGAGCATGAACACCGACAATATGTAGGAAGTGTGTGAACATGAATGAAATGTTAGTGGAAAATACGTACTCCCCAAGCCTAGGCTTTTGCCTAGCTTGGAAATCACCACTGCTAATAACCATCAGGCACAAGAAAGTGTTCCTGCGGCAGCACCTGAGCATCCCAATACTGGGCCTCAGCCTCTGCAACCGCCAACCTGTCACGTTATTCAATTATGTCTTCCGACATGATGGTGTATCCGTTCTTGCCATGAAAGTCAAACAAAGAGGGTGCAGGCAACACAATAATATCGTGAGTGTTCTTGTTGTATACTAAATTATAGTGGATGCCTTGCGATAGCTTAGTTTCCACAGTGTATTGATGATCTCACATAGATTTGTGGTCGAGATAAACGTGAGGCAATAAATAATCAGTAGGTTGTATGGCAAAATTAAGATGCTTTGCCAAGCACATGGCATAAAAACAACCATGAATCTTGCCTTTGATTCAGTTAATATCTAAGCGGCGCCCGACAATAGCTCCTAGGTAGTAAGTGTTATCTTCATAAAGTGTGTGGTGCAAAATAGCCAGGGTCGGGGCACTAAGACCACCACCCTCCTCCATAGAAGTTACGCATTTTCCTATAAACAGAGAGCAATAGTGCAGAGAACAAAAATGTAAACTAGTGGCCCTGGTGTTTGATACGCCCCTAGTTTCCCCCACAGTTAAGGTGAAGAGGAAACCCTCAAATTCCAGACACTTAGGCTCTTGTATCCCCCCATTAGACGGGAGCAAACAAATCTCCAAAAATACATCCAAAGGCAATTCAAACTTTGTTGCATAAAGAGCAAAGCATACTCTAGAGGCACCAGGCGTGTTTAAGAAGTGAAAGTTTTGCATGAAGGAATTAGTAAGGAGATAGAATTGATCACACCAATGTGCGAGGAAGTGGGTCAGCGTGGCATTTGCAACTAATTGCATGAATTATTCATAAAATCACCTTCACCCATGAAAGGGAAATTTAGCCATTCACAAGGCCTAACCTCCGCGTTGCACAAAATGTTGACATCACGATCTTGAGTCCTCCCAACAGGTCCCTTGGGGTTACGGCTAGAAGAACCCTTCCTTAAGAAGTTCATTCTCCTAAGAACAAATTTCTGAAATTTTTGAGCCACAAATTTATGTCAATAAAACTTTACGAGGTTGATAGCAACTACTCATATGAGTACTTAAAGGCTATATCGAGCATTCATACTACTTGGAACTCAAAGAATTAAACATGCAAGCTCATTTTCTATAGCACCAAGTGAAGCAATTTATGCAAAATATATAACACTAAAGAAAAAACTATTTGGATAGATGGAGGAGTAACATACCAAGGAATAATTTCCTCAAAACACATTCCGAAACCGTGTTCCGAACAAAGATATCGAAAATTCCAGTTTCTAGAGGAAGAACATGGAAGAGAAAGAGCTAAGGAATTTTATTTCTGGAGGTAGAGGATGATCTGAGCTAAAAGGGATAAGGCAGGGGGTCTTATGGGACCCACAAGCCATCGGAGCATAGCCAGGGGAGGCCTTGTTGGCTTGTAGCCCATAGGTGCATCTCCCTGTTGTTATTTTTATGCCAAAAATTCTAATTTATTCCAGAAAAAATCATGTTAAATATTTTTAGCAACCTGAGACTTTTTAGTTCTGGGTCATTTTTTATTGCACAGGAGAAATGAAAAAACAAGAAAAGTTAAACTAATTTCTATTTCTTAACTATGATAACACAGAATAAAGTTATGATACACAGAATTGTTTATACTCAATTCATCAATCATATGTCTTTCAAAAAGGATCCGTTAATAAGGTTGATCTAGTCTTATTAATAATTGTTTTCGATTAACATGAAATCAAAGAATTTTTATATATCACTAGGTTACCTCAATGGGGATTTGCATATCCCCAATAATAAGATTATATTATTTCTTTTTTTGGCAGTAGGAAGAGGGGCTGTAAAATCTCCAATGATGCATTAATATTGTTAACCAAAGTTTTGTTCGTTGGAAAATGCAGATTATGTTGCTTGCCATTAACATGAAAAGTGACCTTTCTTTTGCTGCAATCAATAACAGCCCGTGTGGTGTTTAATCACGGTCTACCAAGGATGATCGACATATTGTCGTCCTCAGGAATATCAAGAATAACAAAGTCTGTTAAGATAGTAGCATTTGCAACCACGACGGGAACGTCCTCGATAATTCCAACACGTAAAGCAGTGGATTTGTCAGCCATTTGCAAAGATATCTCAGTGGGTGTAAGCTTATCCAATTCAAGTATTTTATAAAGGGAGAAAGGCATAACACTAACACCGGCTTCTAAATCACATAAAGCAGATTTAACATAATTTCTTTTACTAGAGCAAGGTATTGTGGGTATACCCGGATGGCCTAACTTCTTAGGTATTCCACCATCAAAAGAATATTTAGCAAGCATGGTAGCAATTTCCTTTCGGGTATTTTTTTTTGTTGGTAATAATATACCGCACCTATTGGTCCAGGCTACATCAAGACCCGTCGTGGCCGACTCGCATCTGCACCGGATTTCAATGTTGCGATCGACTCTCACGTCTACATCAACATACCGATGCACTGCTCGCCTATATGAGTAGTCCGACAGATGCGCGCAAGACGCCGCCCCCGTGCTCCGGTCTACATCAACATACCGGTCTAGTGCTTGCCTATACGAGATGCCCAACAGGGATGCGCAAGACGCCACCCCCGCGGTACGGTCTACATCAACACGTCGGTGTCATGCCCGCCTACACAAGCCACCGAACGGACGCATGCAAACTACCCCCACGGTCCGTCTCCTCCAACAACATTGGATCAAAGGACAAAATGATGTTCATGTCTTACACATTATCATGGAAACACGCACCAGCTCCCAGTCACGCCAGGTTGCTCAATGGATAGACGCATTGGCCTATTATCGTGGCAATACTACCTACGTCAACATATCAAAAGAAACATGAGGGCTTGTCATGAAGGAAACATCCCTGGTGAATCTACAATTTGAGCCGGCCATCATTGAGCCAGCAATTCAAAGCAAGCGGCAAAGGAAGAGAAAAATGGCCTTGGAGGAGCAAGGGGAGCCGGACTACATGAGAACAAAGCATGGGTCAACAGGCATATGAACTCAATTTGGCCACGACATTTGTCAAAGATATACGATGAGTGTCACGAAGATCATCAACTCGTCATATCATCTCCAGCTTCAATAAATTTTATCATTCAGCTGTTAACTTTACATCATCTTATGCTACAACCAAGTATGAAGACTCTCAAGCTGCCTCCTCGAGTCGACTTAAGACTCGGGGGCTACACAGTCATGGCTCGATAGATTTAGTCGTTTTCAACAAATACAAGAACACCGAGTCATTGCAAGGAAGATAACCCGATCCAGGGGGATGCTACCTTATTGGCAGATAAAATAAAGGCCACCAAAGAGGACTAGCTGCCACGATGCATTGTTCAAACATGTGTGTTTTGCCTTATTGATGAAAACTGAAAGGTCACCAAAGAGGACTAGCTGTCATGATGCGCAGTTCAAACAGGGGTGTCCTGCCTCATCGGTGAAAAATTAAAAGGTAACCAAAGAGGACTAGCTGCCACGATGCGCAGTTCAAACATGGGTGTCTTGCCTTATTGGCAAAAATTGATGGTTAAACCTACATGTCTACATAATGCTACTCTGAACCCCGTGTACTCTCGATAAGTCAATCCACAAAGACCCTGAACTTATCCAGGTTAAAACATCGATTGTGTCATGTGGGAGCTGGCTTATAGAAAGCGATCATACTCCTTGGGCTATTAAGCCACCTTCTTTGAAACTTGGTTACACCTGCGTGCTTGCAAGATACTACTCCGACCTCGTGTATTCTCGATAAGTCGTGTTCAAACTTATCAGGTTAAAACCTCGATTGGGTCAGGTCAGGGCCGACTTATAGAGAGCGATGATAAACCAATGTCTATAATGATAGTTTCATTGAAGTAATATTCGAGTCTTAGAAACTGACACTTTATATTATGTTATCATATACATACATCATCTGTCACACCTTGTTTTCACTTCACTTTTATTGTAATTCAAAAACCTGAGTTTATTAAAACTTTTCCAAAATCAATGATGTGAGTGCCAGGGTTGTCATTGTATGCTTGTATGCTTGATTGTGTGTTATCAAAACCATATTTTTCATAACTTAAATATTATCAAAATCCTTTTTCTTATTTCTGATTATTTCAAACCCCGCTTTGGGTTGCACTACAAGTCCTTCATGGAAAGAGGGTGCTCTTACCCAAAGTTGGTGATTTGGTTCTAAACCTATTCTAGCTTACCAAAACCATAAAATAATTACTTTATATATTATTTTCCTATTTTATTTGCATGTCCATTTTTGATGCCAGAAATGATATTCCTATATGGAAAAATACTTTTTTGCCTTAGAAAAATCTTAGAAAATTTGGAGATACTCCGAGGACATATATTTTCCATACATAAGATTTTCAACACCTATTTATATTATAAATTATTGAGTAAAACCCTCAAAACCTAGCTTGTCTTTTTTGACCTTTTGAAATATTTCCAAAGGAAATATTCTCAATAAATCCCTAGGAAATTCAAGTGACCTCCCTAAGCCATATTTGGTGCCCATATAAAGTTTCACCTTGATACAAGGTGGTTAGGGTCACGAAATAATTCCAAAACTCTTGTTGTCCAGTATGAAATTAGAGCAACTCTTCATAGCAAAGTTTACCCAATGGAGCTGAAACTTTGCAGGAGTGCCTAATACCTCAAATGAGGAGCCTCTGCCAAAAATGGGATTTGTGGGACTTTATTTTCCCACACTCCCTTTGGAAGGGACAGATCTGGCCATTTAGGAGTGATTTCAAGTTTACATTTCTAAACTTGTCCAAAGGAGCCCAAACTTGGTGTAGCCTCATGTCTTTGCACCAAACGTGGTCCTGTTAAGTTTCATAGCTAGTGGTGGAGTGTAACCACCCCAAACCACTGTCGAGCACCTTCTAACAGTATGACAAAACCCCTCCTAACCCTAGCTACACCCAATCCCATTCTCTCAAACTCCTAGATTAGGTGGCCGGCATCAATGCCCAACTCCAGACGAGTAGCCCGTCTGTTGTCCTAAGTAGAAAAGCCAGAAACCCTAATCTAAGCTTCAGCCCTAGGCTGACAGCATTTGTTTTCCACCCCTCCTTTGACTAGCTGATGCTCCCACGGTATTCAAACGACTAGGCATCTCCAAGCAAGGTCCCAAGACAAGCCAGTCGTGTCCAAGGCTCGCCAGAGCGCCAACATGCCTTAGAATGCAAAGCTGTGCTCTGGGCACACTATAGGGAGCAACCATGGTGGGGGCGACCTCCCATGGCCAGTTCCAACCTCCCCGCGGTGTCCCTCCTCTCCCCCGACAACTCCACTGCATCAAGCAGCCCCAGGGCCCCTCCTTTCCCGTGTTGCGGGCCGGTGCGACGTGTGCCCGCGCGCACCAGGTTCGGCCCGAGGAGCGCGGCCACGCAGGCGTGCCACTCCTCACTCCCCCTCTCTCGCAGTGAGCTCGGAGGTCCAAAACCACGTCCTGAGACTGTGGTTTCAACCCCAACCTCTCTGTGTGCCCCCTGCACACCACGGTGAAACCACCGGTGCTTCCAGCCCGGTGCACCGTCGCGGCCTATATATAGGCCACCCCCTCGCTCCAGAACCCTGCAAACTACTCCACCAAGGCCCCAATCGTCTCCCTGGCCACCCCATTGAGCAAGAAGAGCGACGTTGCTCGAGATCGACCGAGGCCCCTCCGCCTTGGAGCTCTGGTCGATCTCCGGCTACACGGCGGTTCTCTCGTCCCTCTGCCCTCCTTCGCACTCCTCGTGACTTTACCGTTGGTAAATCATTGAAGTGATGTTACCGATGGCTCCTCCGGAGCACTTGCATATTGAGCATGATCCTACCACCTATAAGGGTCACACTAATACCATGTTGACAAGTAGAGCTAAGCATAGTAGAATGAGCATGATGATGGTGATAATCAAAGGTTTATGAAAACCCCATCGGGTGCCACTAATGCCCGAGGGTGATGATGAGTTAGGTGGCCACTTTTGGAGAAGTGGTGCACCGGGTAGTTTGTGTGTGTATGGTTTCGGAAATGGGAATATATTTATGATGTGTCGACCATCCCAACCTTACATGTACGACCACGTTACCCCTTTATGGGACGGGATTTGTTGATTACTCTGGTCGGTGCTAGCAGAGAACCACATTACTAGTGGCGGGAGTGATGTGTCATCACTCTCGTGACGGGGTCATGCCGGGTAGGGCGACTATGCCGTTTTTACGTGTTCTGGGCACACCGTTGGTCCTTGCATGGATGATACTATCCAGAGTTGGTGCTCGTAAGACGTACATCATGTGGGATGGGTACCAATCGAGTGGACCAATTGGTCTAGTATCGTTAGGGGAAAGGCATTTATCGGGTACTTACCTCGGGTATGCTACATACCGTGAGTCGTGGATGACACGGAATTTTCCTGGATCTCTTGGGTACAACGTACATCCTATGCAGAGTGTAAAACTATTCGAATAGTCGTGTACACGGTCAAGGACAGTTGGGCAACCCTTCTTAAACTACGTCCAGTCGTTTTTGCATAAACCGAGTGTGTGTGTTTAATGGTGTATCTGAGAAAGAGATATATGGCCAGGTTTGGTAACTTGGCATATCGGGTGAACCCGGATTGTTCAGCTCATAGCAGATATATTGATATCTGTAACCTATTTTCTCAATACCACCTAGCTTGTGTTGCTCATCCATGAACATGTATATTTACAGTTAAGTTACTATCCACCGAAATCGCATAGTACTTGTTATTCTACCAATTTCATTGTTCATATCATGGGTTGTTTGCGAGTACATTCAAAGTACTCATTGGCTTGCCACTGGTTATATTATTGACCAGACATGGAAGGATCGGAGTTTGGACAAGAGTACATCGTCGGAGACGGCCCTGCGAACTAGGACGCTTCCCAGTCCGAATGCCTGTTGGTGTAGGCTGATGGAATGGGCACCCGCTTAGCCTTAAGATTTCCGCTACTAGTTGTGTCTGTGTGATTTGGCCTTATAGGCCCTACCTTGTGAACTTGACCATTCGGTCATGTGTTGTAATAATTCGGTACTTGAATGTAACACTCCTAATATTCAGCATATGTGTGTTCAATGAGCATTGATCTCTGGGATCACTGAGCATGTTCATTTGGCGATCTTGACTTGTAAGTCGGGGTCCCCACAGAGCTGGTATCAGAGCCAGGCTGACTGTAGGAATCCTTAGGTAGCATGGACGATACCCGAGACGATTAGTGCACTTAGCCCTTACACTTGCGATTTTCTGCATCCACCAAAAAAATTCTAACTCTCCTCTACAACCTTGTAGATGGCCGCCGTACCTGAGATGCTTCTGGAGACGGGTTGTCATCTACTTTTGGGAGATAGCCTCGAGAAGTGTCAAGTACGCCGCACGCCCATCTTCCTCTACCACGAGCACTGGGTCAACACCGACACCAAGGAATATCACATGGACGTGATAGTGAAGGCTAACGACTCCCCAACTAGCTGGTTCTTTGAAGGACCATAGATGGAGGATCTGATATTGGCAGTGGAGAAAGTCGCACGAGAGGCGCTCATGCGCCTCCGCGACATCCTTCCCGAGATGGCTAACGAGCCAGCTACTCGTCGCCTACCTTTTTTATTAAGGATGGGATTGACGGGAGTTGGACACTCAACTCTGCCTAGGGTTCCGAGGACGGGACGCCACTAAGGTTTCAGACCTACTTCAGCCTCTCCTTCGACACCTTGACTCACCTTCTGATCAATGAGTCGAAGACGCTTCGCCAAGAATTGCACCAAGTCAAGGACCTACTATGTCTGGAGAAGATGAAGACCCGCAAGGTCTAGAAGGAAGGAGCACATGGAGGGCAATCATCCATTGCCTTCCGAGAAGGAGTACCAGCGCTCTAGGCCACTCCTATTCATAGTTGACGTCTGAACGCGGAAGAGTACACTGAGCTCCTCACTGCTTCGCTGATTAAGAGACGCCTTGATGGACCCCTTCCATCTCCCACACCTTTGAAGGAGGAAAGTAGCGATGAAGATTAAGACGAAGACCCTGCAAAACCTGCCTATGAGACCGAGCAGTCCGCCGCTTAGGAGTACAACTTAGGCAGTTAGGAGTCTTCCCCTAGCGCAGAGTGTCCATGTATCGGTTCATGTGAACCATGAGTGTTCTGTGAGCATGTATGATGCAAGCCCCATTTCTGCCTTAGGCAGCTTGTAAGCAACTACATCACTTTTTTTAAATTTAATGCATTAGCTTTTCCCAAAAACCTTTGTTTAAAAATCTCACACTAGCACGGCACCAAACCCCCATATTAGAGCATCATCCCTTATGATTCCCGGCCAATTCGGCATATTGACATGTCTACTCCCCTGATAGGATGGTGATTTCAACTCGCAGCAGCACCTTCGCAACCCCGGCTCTGCTTCCTTAGGCCAGCAGCAAGGAACCAGTGGAAACGCTCAGGCTGGAGATCACCACGAGCAGCAGCAAGGCGATATTCCTCCACCACCGCCTCCTCCGGAAAGCTGGACTGTGGCTCAATTCCTCCAAGCTCTACGAGAGGAACGTCAAGCCAATAATGCCGCCATCCAATAGCTGGCGCAAGTCTTGGTGAACAATCCGCCGCATAATGGAAATGGCAACGGTCGCTCTACTCTATCTGAGTTTATGAGGACTACGCCTCCTATATCCACGGAGACGACTGAACCATTGGATGCCGATGACTGGATCCGCACTATCGAAGACCTCCTCGCGCTGGTTAAGCGGACGGATGATCGGGAGAAAGTCCTTTATGCTTCTCACTGTCTCGGAGGCACGACCAGAGCTTGGTGAGACGGGTTCCAGATCATGCGAGAAGGACAAGTTATCACTTGGGCAATGTTCAAGGAAGGATTCCGCGCTGCGCACATTCCTCCCAGAATGATGACCATTAAGAAGCAGGAATTCCGAGCTTAAAGGCAAGGCAGTGGAACCGTCAAGGAGTATCTGCAAAATTTTAACCTCCTATCGAGATATGCACGAGAGGATGTCAACGGTGAGGCCGCAAAAGTGAAACACTTTATGGAAGGACTGCAGGAGTCACTCTAGTTGAAACTGGTTGTTTGTGAATGCCAGACCTTCTGCGATCTGGTTAATAATGCCCTCATATTGGAGGATAAGCATCGTGCAATGGACAACACCCGTAAGCGCAAGCTCATGGGTAGTGGAGCACCCAGTAACCCGAAACCACGCCCATGGCAGTCAGCTCCAGCAAGACCCAGTTATCAGCAGCAGCAGTATAAGGCTCCAACGTTCCGCCAGAACTACCATCCTCAGCAACAAGTCAACACCAAGCCAGCATTCAACCCACCAAACAACAATGGAGTCAAGACCAACATCCCGGGACAGGTTACCTATTTTGGGTGTCAACAAGCTGGGCACTATTCCAGGCAATGCCCCAACAAGAAGCTCAACGCACCGCGTCGCAATGCGCCCAATCAAGGACCAGGTCAACGAGCACCAGGCAGGAACCAAGTCCCCGCAATTAGTAGTATCACAGGACGGGACGTATTAATCACATCTCCACATAAGAAGCACATGAAGACCAGGACTGCATTCTGGGTACGTTCCTCGTCAACTCCACCCCAGCAACAATATTGTTTGATTGCGGTGCTTCGCATTCTTTTGTTACTCAGAAGTTTGCGGGAAAATGTGGTTTGAAGCCTACCCTACTTAACGGGCAAATGGCAGTACATACCCCGGGAGCAGTGCTAACGACCAACCTAGGATGTAGAGGAGTCGGGATTAATATTAATGGGATAAGCTTCTCTGCAGATCCCATTGTCATTAAGTCTCAAGCCTTAGAAGTAATCCTTGGAATGGATTGGTTGGCGAAGCACCAGAGCATCTTGGACTGTGCCAACAGGACTATTACAATGACAAGCGACCAAGGGGTCAAAGTCAGGTATGTCCCTGAGCCTGTATCCACTCGAGTCCCGCAGGTTAATAGCCTATCGGGGGAAGAGCTGGACCGAGTTCCGGTAGTCTATGAATACCCGGACGTATTTCTTGATGAGCTACCAGGGATGCCTCCCAACCGAGACATCGAGTTGATCATTGAGATCATTCCCGGGTCGAGGCCTATCTATAAGAAGCCTTATAGGATGGGATCCGAAGAGCTAGCAGAGCTGAAGAAGCAGTTGGATGAGCAACTCAGGAAGGAATTCATTCGTCCGAGTGCATCACCTTGGGGATCACCTTTTCTGTTCATGTCTAAGAAGGATGGGACTATCAGAGTCTGCGTCGATTACCGTTCTCTCAATGAAGTCACGATCAAGAACAAGTACCCACTCCCCAAGATTGAAGACTTGTTTGACCAATTAAATGGAGCCAAGGTATTTTCCAAGATCAATCTCCGATCTGGATATTACCAACTGAAGATTCGACTTGAAGACGTACCCAAGACTGCATTCGTGACCCGGTACTGTCTATACGAGTGCACTGTCATGTCATTTGGGTTGAGAAATTCCCCAGCATACTTTATGTACCTCATGAACAAGGTCTTCATGGAATACCTGGACAAGTTTTTCGTCGTATTCATCAATGACATATTAATCTTTTCCAAGTTCGAAGAAGAGCATGAGAAACACTTGAGGTTAGTGTTGGCGAAGCTTCTAGAGCACCAACCTTATGCCAAGTTCAGCAAGAGCTAATTCTGGCTGCACGAAGTTGGATTCTTGGGTCATACCATGACGGAAAACATATTGGCGGTCGATCCTTCCAAGATTACTATGGTAACCAATTGGGAGTCGCCAATCGATGTGAAGGAAGTCATGAGCTTTCTCGGACTCGCGTGATATTACCGCAAGTTTGCAGAAGGATTCTCCCGCATCACTCGACCCATGACTCAACTCTTGAAGAGAGGCAAGAAGTTCGAATGGACGCCGGAGTGTGAAGAAAGCTTCGAGGAGTTGAAGAAGAGATTGACTACGGTCCCAATATTGGCTACTCCAGATATCAGCAAGGAGTTTGTGATATATTTGATGTCTCTAGAACCAGGCTTGATGGAGTCCTAATGCAAGACGGCAGGGTCGTGCCATATTTGTCATGGCAACTGCGCCCGCATGAGGAGAACTATGCCACCCATGATCTCGAGTTGGCAGTAGTAGTGCATGCCTTGAATATATGGCGACATTACCTTCTCGAGAAGCGATGTGAAGTATACACTGACCACAAGAGTCTGAAGTATATATTTACTCAAAGGGAATTGAATATGAGAAGCGAAGATGGCTGGAGTTAATCAAAGACTACAACCTCAGCATTCAATACCACCCCGGTAAGGCCAATGTGGTGGTCGATGCCTTAAGCAGGAAGGCCAACACCTTGAATGTTATGCTCAAGCAAAGGCTACCTGCCTTGTATGAAGAAATGGAAAGCTTCGGGTTGGAGCTAGTTGAACCAGGATTCCTGGCTAACCTCGAAGTCAAACAAATGCTAGCAGGCGACATCAAGGAGGCCCAGAAGGGGCACAAGAGTATTCAAGGCATCAAGAAGAAGATGCAGGAACGCAAGGCCCCAGAATTCTCGGTGGATGAGCAAGGAGTAGTATGGTTTGGGAAACGTTTATGCGTACCCAACAAGGCAGAACTCAAGGATTTGATCCTGCAGGAGGCACATGACACACCCTACTCAATTCACCCAGGAGGCACCAAGATGTATCAAGACCTCCGAGAAAAATTCTAGTGGCATGACATGATGAGGGAAATAGCGTCTTATGTCGCCAAGTGCGACGTGTGCCAAAGGTTCAAGGATGAACACCAACGACCTGCTGGAGTGCTACAACCTCTCTAGGTGCCAGAATGGAAGTGGGACCGAGTCGGCATGGACTTCTTCACCATCTTACCCAGGTCCACAAGAGGACATGAATATATATGGGTTATCGTCGACCATCTGACCAAAGTGTCTCACTTCATCCCGGTTAGTACCACCTATTGGGGCGACAAGTTGGCTAGCCTCTACATTGAGCGTATTGTGAGACTTCATGGAGTCCCCAAGGAAATCATATCTGACCGGGGCACGCAGTTCACCTCAAGATTCTGGAAGAACTTCCAAGAAGCTCTCGGAACCAAGCTCTCTTTCAGCACCGCTTTCCACCCGCAGACGGGAGGACAGACGGAGAGAGTAAACCAGATACTCGAGGATAAGCTCCGCGCTTGTGTCTTGGAACATGGTGCCAAATGGAATGACTGTATGCCGTTCGCTGAGTTCTGATACAACAACAACTACCAGTCCCATCTCCAGATGGCCCCATTTGAAGTGTTGTACGGACGAAAGTGTCGCACCCAGCTCAACTGGTCTGAAACTGGCGAAGGGTTGATTTCCGGGCCACAAGTTCTGCAAGAGGTAGAAGATAAGGTGCACCTTGTCCGAGAAAACTTGAAGGAGCCAAGTCGCGACAATAGAAGTATGCGCGTTCTCACCGCACAGAAGTGGAGTTCATTCCCGGAGACCAGGTGTACCTCCGCTTCAAACTTCTCAAAGGAACCAAGCATTTCCACATCAAAGGGAAACTTGCTCCAAGGTTCATTGGTTCTATTAAGATCACGGCAAGGCGTGGAGAAGTTGCTTACCAGTTGGAGTTACCACTAGAACTTTCGGGTGTGCACAATGTTTTCCACGTGTCACAACTCCGGAAGTGTCTACAAGCGCCAAAGTGTCCAGATATTTATAAGGACATTGACTATCAGGTCATCGACCTTCACCTAGATCTCACTTATCATGAGAGGCCGATCCGCATGTTGGATGAAGCAGAGCGTTGCACCAGAAGCCCCACCATAAAGTATTTCAAGGTTCAGTGGAGCAACCACACCGAAGCAGAAGCAACACGGGAGCGTGAAGACTATCTCCGATCTTAATTTCCGTACCTTTTTAGCACCTAGCTTAGGAATCTCGGGGACGAGATTCTTGTAAGCGGGATAGGTCTTTCACACCTTGTTTCACTGCACTTTTACTGTAATTCAAAAATCTGAGTTTATTAAATTTTTTGCAAAATCAGTGATGTGAGTGCCAGGGTTGTCATTGTAGGCTTGTATGCTTGATTGCGTGTTATCAAAACCATATTTTGCATAACTTAAATATTCTCAAAATCCTTTTTCTTATTTCTGATTATTTCAAACCCTGCTTTGGGTTGCACTACAAGTCCTTGATGGCAAGAGGGTGCTCTTACCCAAAGTTGGTGATTTGGCTCTAAAACTATTATAGCTTACCAAAACCATAAAATAATTATTTTATAAATCATTTTCCTATTTTATTTGCAACTCCATTTCTGAGGCCAAAAATGATACTCCTATATGGAAAAATACTTTTCCGCCTTACAAAAATCTAAGAAAATTTGGAGATACTCATAGGACATATATTTTCCATACATAATATTTTCAACCCCAATTTATATTTTAGTAATTGAGTAAAACCCTGAAAACCTATTCTATCTATTTCGAACTTCCGAAATATTTCCGAAGGAAATATTCTCAATAAATCCCTAGGAAATTCCAGTGACCTCCCTAAGCCATATTTGGTGCCCATATAAAGTTTCACCTTGATCCATATTTGGCAGAGCTAAACACGGCCGCCAACACTTTTCCTACAAACACCAGAAACTAATTGCAACTCCTGGACAGGGATCTAGGCAATTAATAAGCCGAGCGGGGTCATATTTCAGGGCCCAATGCATGGTAGTACCTTGTCTTGGGTAACATACACAGAACTCAGTTCTTAAGGACGGTCCCAATGAGACAACCCACCATGTACTCCTACATGGCCTCTCATCGCTACCTTTACCAAATCGAATTCACACTTTTACTCTCACACTGTAGGACATGAACACAACCATTCCGATTCATCATCCAGATGGATCAGACCCGACACGACTCTAAGCATAGCAGGCATTGTAAGCAAGCATGGATGTGTAAGCACAACAAGGCTCAAGCAGTTACTACTCATGCTAAGTGGTTTCAACTATTTACTGTGACAAAATCAGGTCATGCAGAGGAATGGGCTCAACTACCGATAACATGTACACTTGAATCGTGTTTGTCCCAATGCAGTAAAGAGAGCAGGAGCGAGAGAGTAGGTTTATATCAATATGCTCAAGGGGGTTTACTTGCCTGACACATCTGAAGATAGCAATGAGTCTTCATCAATGTCAATGATCACATCATCGGAACCATCGTCTACTGAGAGGGAACAGTACCGGTAAACAGGAAAGAACAAAAGTTACTTCACAGAAATGCAACACTATGATGCTTGATCAAGAAATGGAAATGGAATGTGACAGGGCCAATATAGCTACCATTTCTTAGGTTGAAGCTGGGTTTGAATCAGGATTCAAACATCACTTCAACAAGGTATTTTCCGGATACCCTTTTAATTGATTCGACCTGATGCTCATGCATAATTTGTGTTATCATGCAAGGGCATGGTATTTTGAGGTACTGGTTTCCCTTGATCAATTTTTGGTCATAACAATTGTAGTGGAATTCAAATAGGAATCAAATTCCAACACCAAACTAATTATTAAATTTATCCTATTCATCATTTTGCCTATTTGGTGTTGTTAACTTTTTCAAACATGCATGAAAATGCCATAATCAGATTCTTTGGATTTTTCTGATCATCTTTGATATATAAATTATTTTCATTGGACTTACAGATTATTTTCTATGGCGACGCTATGGTGGCTCGGGTGCTCGGGGTTGTTGACGGTGAGGATCTTCTTGTCGAGGCGGAGCTAATGAGCCGGCCGGGGAGGCGAGGGATGGCCGGAGACGAGCTGGAGGCGAGCTTGAGCAGATCGGCAATGGCGGCCGGATGAGCAAGAGACAGAGAAGAGAGGAGGGGAATGGAACGGGGAGGAGATAAGGAGGGCTTGACGTCGCGCTGGCGAGAGAGAGCAAGGGGGAGGCGACATGACAAGCAGGAGGTGGCAAGCCACGACGGCGAGCTCATCACGGTTCTGCCCGTCCTCCTGGCAGAGGAGGAAGATGACCTCCTCGCCCCTGGTGGACTGGGCCTGGAGGTAAGCGTCAGGTAAGTTCTCTCTCTCTCTTTTCCTATTTTTGTTTTATTTCTTTCTGGCATTTAGATTTAGGTTTAAAAAAAATGTTTAAATATTTTATAAAAGCCTAAGTTAGTGTTATGTGACAAGGGTAAAGATAATCAATTCCACATAATAGTTTCAACATTTTTGAAACTTTTATTTTAGAAGAAAACAAAATAACTCCATTCCAAACAATTATTTGATCAAATCAAGAATCCTTTTCAAAATGTTCGAGTGACTTAAAATTTTGGTTTCACAAATTTATTCCCTGTCACTATTTTCCCAAATATTTGGAACATTTTCCTGGTTCCTTTTAGGGTATTAATTTTTATTGCCTTGTTGCCAATTTTTCAAATCATTGGGGTTTTGACCACTTCGTATTTTAAACATCAAAGTTTTATAATGCATGCATGAATGCTTGGAAAACAAATGAAAGCTAGGGCTGTGGCAATATATAATTTTCCAATCCTAGCTATTAATTTAAGCATGGCATGAGAAACTATAATCTCTAATTGTCATCATAAACAGGTTCACTCATGATATACTAAATCAAGATCAAACGAGCTAAGCATATTTACAAAAACGGAAAACAAGAAGAGTTCATATCAGCTTCCTTTGCCTCTATCACTTCATCAAATGTTATCATTATTTCCTTTCACTTACATGACCAAATGATGTGATAATAACAATAGTGCAAGGATGTCGCGGACTAAGTTGGAATCTGCACGTCAATTTTATACAAAGGAGAAGATAAGGTAATATTAGCTCTTTGTCATATCAACAGTAAAGCATATATGAACCACTTAACATTTCCCTCGTGGTCTTCTCCTTTCAACATATCAACAAAAAGGAAGAGAAATTCAAAGGAACACACTAAAATATTTTTATATTTTTTGATTTTTCTCGAAGAAAGCAAACAATCAAAGGAAAAACAAAAACGAGAAAAACTATTTACACGGGAAAGCTCATAATAATTAAAGAAAATCGTGTTGGGTTTTATTTTAATATTACAACTAAATAAACGGAAAATAAAAACAAAAAGAAGCAAGAAATATTTTTGTATTTGCAAAGTTTTTCCAGCATACAAGAAGAAAAGGAAAAAATAAAACTAACATTGATTTACAATGAACAAGGATGAACACGGACAATTTATATGAAGTGGACATCAACGTAATGTTAGTGAGAAATACGTACTCCCCCAAGCTTAGGCGTTTGCCTAGCTTGGTGATCATCATCGCTAATCTGGATAGTACTCGAAGTGGTAGCTCGGGGAGTCATTCTGGGCCGCGAGTCAGCCAAGTGAGCTGCCTTCCACGACAGTGTTGTACTCTTCCACCTCGCTCTCAAGAACATAGTATCTCTATTTATTGTGAAAATCAAAGTGAGCAGGCGCAGAAAAAGTGAAAATGTTTTTGGAAAAGTAGATATGTTGGAAAAATATCATTTCCCCCAAGCTTAACTCATTGCTTGTCCTCAAATAATTTAGTTGAAAAACTGAAAGTGATAAAGAAAACTCTTACAAACTCTTTTGTTCTCATTTCTGTATATATGCTTAGCTAGTGTTCAAGTTTTTAGCATAAATCATAAGTAGTCATATAGATGGTAAAAATTAAGCATCATATTCAATCATGGCAATTCATAAACCACTAGCAAGCAATAATAAGATTTCTCACACGCCAACAATTTTTCAAAACAATCATGATATAATACGGTGACATGGTATCACGCTAGCCTTTTTTGAGACCACACAACATAAATGTGGAGCACCTCTGAAAACATCCAGTTCATGCTCGCATCCAACATTAACTAGACTCAATGCATAAGAATGACAATAGTGCTCTCTATTATCGTGCTTTTAGTAAGAGGGTGATGACTCAACACAAAAGTAAATAGATAGGCCCTTCACAGAGGGAATCATGGATTTGTAGAGGTTTTAGAGCTCATGTTTTAAAACAGGATTGAAAATATAGTTTGTGAGTGCTGTTCTTTACTGTCAATGTTGCGACAAAGGTTTTCAGTATCTTCCATGCTAAACTCATTATTGGTGGTTCCCAAACAGAATTGCAAAGTTTACTCCTATCCACCATCCATTCACAAACCATGGCTAGACGAATTCATGGGTGCGCTTCAACATATAAACTTCCCCAAGGAGTTTTGTTTAATTTGATCTTGATTTTGCAGAACTAGACATCCTTTTTACCAACCTCTCTCGTGCAATGATGGCGGATAAACGTCCGTCTTGAGAATAACTTCCTTAGCATGGAAGATACGGACCACCTCGTCGTTCCATGAGTGGTACGAGTGCACAAAGCAGATGTTTGTTTGAATGTTTAGAGGCAGCACATGTGGAATACCACATATAGGTAGGTATCGTGGACACATGTGGGATGACTGAGTTTAAGGATTTTGGATGGACAAGCATCTTTCCTGCTTAGTACAGGTGAAGGCTAGCAATAGATTGGGAAGCGACTAGTTAGAGAGCTACATTTAAACATCACGAAGGGGGAATTGGTTTTGAATCAACTACATGTTTGCACATGGACCTTGTCAAGCCGCTTGAATCACTCAGAAGGAAATACCATACTACCATACCACATCAGAACTATATTAATGCATGTTGACACACAAGATAAATCATTATCCACTCCTAGATATTTAAGCATGGCATGCTACACTATGATAAACATGTTCACTCATGATATACTGAATCAGGATCGAACGAGCTACACATATTTACAAAAATGGCATGAGAAACTTTAATCTCTAATTGTCATCATACACATGTTTAGTCATAATATGCCGAATCAAGACTGAACTAGCTAAACATATTTACAGAAATGGAATACAAGAAGAGTTCATACAAGTTTCCTGTGCCACGATCCCTTCAACAATCATCGTCATTATTGCCTTTCGCTTGCACGACCGAATGATGTGATAATAATAATAGTGGAGGTGTGTCCTCGACTAAGTTGGAATCTGCAAGGTATTTGTGCAAAGGAGAAGACATGGTAACATTGGATCTTTGATAGATCAACAATATAGCATATGAAAGCCACTCCACATTTCCATCATGGTATTCTCCTTGCAACGAATCAAAGAAAACAATTTCGGAGAAACACACTAAAATATTTTTGGAGTTGTTGATTTTTCTCAAGAAAGCAAACAAACGAAGTAAAAAACAAAAACGAGAATAATTATTTACACGAGAAAACACCCAAGAAGGAAAGGAAATATTTTTCGTTTTCTCTTAAGTACTACAGTGCGAAATAAAAAACCAAAAAGAAGTGAGAAATAGTTTTGGAGTTTCTATAGTTTTTCAAACACACAAGAAGAAAGCGAAAAAATGAAACTAACAAGGATTTACAATGAAAGAGGATGAACACCAACAATTTATATGTGGGTGAGAAATACGTACTCCCCTAAGCTTATGCTTTAGCTTAGCTTGGTGATCACCATCGCTGGTCTCGATAGTAGTCAAACTGGTAGCTCGGGGAGGCATTGCGAGTCGCCGCCTCCACCAAGTCAGTTGCCTCCACTACAGCGAGGTGCTCTTGCACCTCGCTCTCAAGAACATAGTATCGCCATTTTTTTGAATATCAAAGAGAGCAGGTGCACGCAAGGTGACAGAAACAAGACTATATTTATCAAATATTAAGTTATACTCATATCCTCTAGCGCTAGTAATAATGAACTAATGACGGTGCATGGCTTCAAAGTCTAAATATCCCTCAGGTAGCATAGGGTCATTAGGTTATGATGGAATGTTCACACTTGTGGCTACACCGGCAGCATAAATACCGCCATATTGGTCGGCACTACTTGCGTTAGAATGCAACCTCCGGGCCACAATGGCACCGAGGTTGTAATCTCTCTCGCCAGTCACCACAGTGTGAATAAGGCTCAAGTAGGGGGCACAAAATGCACAACAATCCTGCTGACCCACTCACATTTTCCATTAAAAAGTGCAAAGTAGCGAATAGAGGGAAATTGAATACTTTTTATTCTAGCATGTGCTACCCCTCTATCTTCTCCAAAATTGTTGTGGTTTTGTCACAACAGATGTCCTCATGAAAGGACTAAGTCTAGGAGCCATCACAACTAGGTGGCGGCTTGAAGGGGTTGACTCGGAAACGAGAGATGCGAGTTTACCCAAGTTCGGCCCCTCCGATGGAGGTAAAAGCTTGCATCCTGCGTTGTGTATATTGATGATGATCTCGATTAAAATGGTGTGGAATCACTAACCTAGCTCCAGAGTCTTTCTTACCTGTCCTTTCTACCTCACGGGCTCCCCTTTATATATGCACGTGGAGGCCCTGAGATTACAACAGAGTTCGGGTCATATTATAACACGTATCTTACTCTATCTCTTACTAACTTGGGCAAGGAGAATCTTCACGATTCTCTCTATGAGCCGACATGCCTAGCGATGGGCCATGAGGTGGCCTTCTCATGATCCACCTCATGGGATTTTCGCATTTAAGGGCCTCCTGCCCTAGTTATGGCCTAGGTTGGTTATTCCCTGGGCAGGTTAACCCGTGGGGTATATCCCAAAAATTAGCCCCTAGTTTAATTTGGATTTTAATCACGTTAAATTTCATCCTGAAAAACATAGAAAAAAATCTCGAAGTTGAGGATTAGCATGAGTCACCCTTTGAGCTCGCAATCTCCCTTTGAGGAACATATTTGCCCGTGTTAGCATTTCGCTAGGTCATTTCTCTTGTTCTAGACTTGGTAGTTTTATCAACTTGTTGTAGTTATGACACCATCCTACTCACTATTGACGTCATCTAGTCATCATAGTGAATGTTTTTCCAATAGTGTTCAAATCCCTGTCACGCAAAGAAATCGAGACGTCCTTTTCTCCACCAATTACTGCGTTCACTCCATGTTCCACTATGTCGCTTCGGTTCTTACTCTTATTATATATAGACCTGCTAGGTTTACTTGTAACATCTTCTTTTTCCTCTTGCCCGTAGCACCTTGATACGTCTGCAACGTATCTATAATTTTTGATGGTTTCATGCTATTATCTGGTCAAACTTTGGATGTTTTCCATGCCTTTTATATATTATTTGGGACTAACTTATTAACTCGGTGCCAAGTGTGAGTTCCTATTTTTTCCATGTTTTTTACCCCTTTTAGAGGAGGATTTTGAATGGAGTCCAAACGGAATGAAACTGCCAAAAAGATTTTTCCGGAACAGAAAAAGATCGGAGAGCCGGAGAATCAGGGGAGGGGGCCACCAGGGACCCCACAAGCCCTCACGGCGCGGCCAGGGGGGGCGTGGCCCCCTGGCTTGTGGGCTCCATTAGGCTCCTTTGCCCTACGTTTTGCGCCTATATATTCCCTAAAAATCCATAAAAAATCAGGAGATCATCGAAAGTACTTTTTCGCCGCCGCAAGCTTCTGTCTCCGCAAGATCCCATATGGGGCACGTTCTGGTGCCCTGCCGGAGAGGAGATTCAGATACGGAGGGCTTCTTCATCAATGCCATGACCTCTCCGATGATGCGTGAGTAGTTCACCATAGACCTACCGGACCATAGCTAGTAACTAGATGGCTTCTTCTCTTTTTTGGATGTTCAATACAAAGTTCTCCATGATCTTCATGGAGATCTATCCGATGTAATCTTGTTTTGTGGTGTGTTTGTCGAGATCCGATGAATTGTGGATTTATGATCAGATTATCTTTGAATATTATTTGAGTTTCTTCCGATCTCTCTTATGCATGATTTCATATCCTTGTAATTCTCTTGGAGTTGTGGGTTTTGTTTGGCCAACTAGATCTATGATCCTTGCAATGGGAGAAGTGCTTGGTTTTGGGTTCATACCGTGCGGTGACCTCACCCAGTGACAGAAGGGGTAGCGAGGCACGCATCGTGTTGTTTCCATCAAGGGTAAAAAGATGGGGTTTTCATCATTGGTTTGAGATTATCCCTCTACATCAAGTCATCTTGCTTAAGCGTTACTCTGTTCGTCATGAACTCAATACACTAGATGCATGCTGGGTAGCGGTCGATGTGTGGAGTAATAGTAGTAGATGCAGAAAGTATCGGTCTACTTCTCTCGGCCGTGATGCCTATATGTATGATCATTGCCTTAGATATCGCATGACTTTGCGCGGCTCTATCAATTGCTCGACAGTAATTTGTTGACCCACCGTGATACTTTCCATTTTGAGAGAAGCCTCTAGGGAACACTATGGCCCCCTGGGTCTACTCCACACCATATTTTCAGCCTTACTCTTTTTCTTCGTTGCACTTTCCGCCTTCAGATCTCACTTTGCAAACAATCTTGAAGGGATTGACAACCCCTTTAAAGCGTTGGGTGCAAGCTCTTTTGTGTTTGCGCAGGTACTCTGGACTTGACGAGATTATCCTACTGGATTGATACCTTGGTTCTCAAACTGAGGGAAATACTTACTGCTCATGTGCTGCATCACCCTTTCCTCTTCAAGGGAAAAACTAACGCAAGCCCAGTCTCCGTCAATGTGTCAATTTCTGGCGATGTTGTTTGTTGCCGTAGGAGAAGAATTTCTGGCGCCGTTGCCGGGGAGGATCAAGTCAAGAACACATCCAAGTAGGTGTCGCAACCTCATCTCTTGCATTTACTTTGTTTGCCAGTTGCCTCTTGTTTTCCTCTCCCCCAGTTCACCATTTGCCTTTTCCGTTTGCCTTTTTCATTTACCTTTTCATTCGCCCTTTTTCCCGCTTGCTCTTCGCCCGCCTGTCTGCCTGCTAAAACCCGTATGGCCCAACCAAGGGATTTTGATGTTCACTATGCGAAGGTACACGAGATTGAAACTAGTGTTAAAGGCTTCATGTCTATACAATTTGAATACAACAGTTACTTTCGTAGAGAACTGAAGGAGCAAAATTCTTTTCTGACTTTTATAAGTAGAGAAGTTGATGATATGGCCAAAGAATTCCTTGCGCTAAATTCTCAGTTTGCTCGTCTTGAAAAGTTGGTAGGCCAGATTTCTGATTAGCAGGCTACCTTAGTCAATAAAATGGCCGCCAAAACTGAAAATCGTGATGAGAATCACGAATATCTTAAAATGCTTGGTGTGACTCCCATTGGATCTTTGTTTTCTTGCGTCAAACCTAATGATGATGGGGCTGGTTATGAATCCACTTTGGTTGAAAAGTGCTCCAATGATTCGGAGTCCATCTATCTTGATGCTAAAAGCATTGAAAGTGGAGTAGAAGATGTTAAAACTTTGAGTAGTAATGAAATTACTACTATGGATTTCAAGGAATTCAATCAGGATAGTTTCTCCTTCATTAAATACATTTCCTTGATGCAATCCATGTTAAACTCTCCACACGCTTATAGCCAAAACAAGGCCTTTACCGATCATATCGTTGAAGCTATGATAAAATATCTTGAAGAGAAACTTGAATTGGAAGTATCTATCCCTAGAACGCTTCATGATGAGTGGGAACCTACCATCAAAATCAAAATCAAAAACTATGAATGCAATACTTTGTGTGATTTGGGTGCTATTGTTTCCGCGATTCCAAAGTCTTTTTGTGATGTTCTCGGTTTTAATGAGATTGAAGAGTGTTCTCTTAATTTGCATCTTGCTAATTCTACTGTCAAGAAACCCATGGGAAGGATCAATGATGTTCTTATTATTGCAAATAGGAACTATATACCCGTGGATTTCATTGTGCTTGACATTGATTGCAATCCTACATGCCCTATTATTCTTGGTAGACCTTTCCTAAGGACTATCGGTGCTATCATCGATATGAAGGAAGGGAATATTAGATTTCAATTTCCTTTAAGGAAGGGCATGAAACAATTTCTTAGAAAGAAAATAAGATTTCCTTATGAATCCATGATGAGGGCCACTTATGGTTTGAGCACCAAAGACAACGATACGTGATTCTATCGCTTTTATGCCTAGCTAAGGGCGTTAAACAAAGCGATTGTTGGGAGGCAACCCAATGAATTTATCTTTTTCTTTCTGTTTTGTTGCGTTCATACCATCACAATTCTGTTGTGATTGTGTTTTTTGCGTTTCTTTTTGTGTTTTATTCAAGCAAAATCTTTATGACTAATCTTGGTAATGGTTGTTTGATCCTGCTGGAAAAGACAGAAACTTTTCGCTCACGAGATGATTTTTCATTTTTATTACGAAAGAGCTTTTGAGTTGATTCGTTTTTATTATGGTTTATATTCCTTTTCCCCAGGCAGTCGTAATTTTTAAGAATTGTTGATGTACTAGAAGTATATGACGGATACAGATTGCTACAGACTGGTCTGTTTTTGACAGATTCTGTTTTTGTTGAGTTGGTTGCTTGTTTTGATGAAACTATGGTTAGTATCGGGGGGTACTAGCCATGGAAAAGTGAGAATATAGTATCCCAACACCAACATAGATGGAATTCAAGTTTGATACACTACCAAAAGAGGTGGTAGTTTGTTTTCCTGTGCTAATGTTATCACGAGTTTCTGGTTAAGTTTTGTGTTGTGAAGTTTTCAAGTTTTGGGTGATGTTCTCATGGACAAAGAGATAAGGAGTGGAAAGAGCTCAAGCTTGGGGATGCCCAAGGCATCCCAAGCCATATTCAAGGATACCAAAAAGCCTAAGCTTGGGGATGCCCCGAGAAGGCATCCCCTCTTTCGTCTTCAATCCATCGGTAACATTACTTGGAGCTATATTTTTATTCACCACATGATATGTGTTTTGCTTGGAGCGTCTTGTATCGTAGCAGTATTTTCTTTTTGTTGTGTCACAATCATCCTTGCTTCACACCTTTTTGAGAGAGAGACAAGCACTCATCGTGATTTTGCTAGAATGCTCATAGTGCTTCACTTATATCTTTTGAGCTAGATACTTTTGCTCTATGTGCTTCACTTATATCTTTTAGAGCACGGCAGTGCGTGACAAGGTAGTTGGCTTATGCTATGAAAGTAGTCCCAAATGTGATATGTACCCAAAGAGGATGCAAAAACCTCCATCTTCATGTGCATTGAGTGGAGAGAGAAGTTTTGATTCCTCTCAATTAGTTTTGAGACGTGGATTTGGTAATATTAAGAGCTACGTTAGCAGGGTGTTGTGAATCTAGAGATACTTGTGTTGAAGTTAGTGATTCCCGTAGCATGCACGTATGGTGAACCGCTATGTTAGGAAGTCAGACCATAATTGATCTATTGATTGTCATCCTTTGTGTTGAGTTCGGATCGCGCGATGGTTAACACCTACCAACCTTTCCCCTAGGAGTATCGTTTAGCACTTTGTTTCGATTACTAATAAATACTTTCGCAACAAGTATGTGAGTTCTTCATGACTAAAGTGAGTCCATGGTATAGATGCACTTTCACTTTCCACCATTGCTAACATCTCTAGTGCCGCGCAATTCTCGCCGGTGCACAAACCCACCATATGCCTTCCTTAAATCAGCCACCATACCTACCTACTATGGCATTTTCATAGCCATTCCGAGATATATTGCCATGCAACTCCCACCGTTCCGTCTCATGACTTTTGTCTTCACTCTCATATTGCCATTGCATGATCATAAGATAGCCAGCGAGATGTTTTCAACGTCATACGCCATGCTAGATCGTTGCACATCCCGGTACACTGCCGGAGGCATTTCCTATAGAGTCATCATCGAGCTTTGAGCTGTGAGTAAATAAAAGTGTGATGATCATCATCATTAGAGCATTGTCCCATTTGAGTAAAAAAAGAGAGGCCAAAGAGCCCAAGTAAAAAAAAATAGGCCCAAGTGCCAAAATAAATAAAAGAGAGAAAAAGAGAGAAGGGACAATGCTACTATCTTTTTCCACACTTGTGCTTCATAATAGCACCATGTTCTTCATGATTGAGAGCTTCTTGCTTTGTCACTACCATATGCTAGTGGGAATCTTCATTATATAACTTGGGTTGTATATTCCAAAGATGGGCTTCCTTAAAATTGCCCTAGGTCTTCGTGAGCAAGCAAGTTGGATGCACACCCACTAGTTCTCCTTTTGAGCTTTCACATACTTATAGCTCCAGTGCATCTCTTGTATGGCAATCCCTACTCATTCACATTGATATCTATTGATGGGCATCTCCATAGCCTTTTGATACACCGAGTCAATGTGACTATCTCCTCCTTTTTGTCTCACAACCACCACCACACTCTATTCCACCTGTAGTGCTATATCCATGGCTTGCGCTCATGTATTGCGTGATAGTTATAAAAAGTTTGAGAAAGTAAGAGTGAGAAAGCAATTACTTGGCCAATACCGGGGTTGTGCATGATTTACATTAGTTGTGTGAGGATGATGGAGCATAGCGAGACTATATGATTTTGTAGGGATAACTTTCCTTGGCCTTGTTATTTTGAAAGTTCATGACTACCTTGCTAGTTTGCTTGAAGTATTATTGTTTTCATGTCAATAGCAAACTATTGTTTTTAATCTTATGGATCTGAACATTCATGTCACGTGAAAGAAGTTGCAAAGGACAACTATGGTAGGTAGCATTCCACATAAAAAATTCAGTCTGTAACACTTCCCTACTCGAGGACGAGCAGGAGTTAAGCTTGGGGATGCTTGATACGTCTCCAACGTATCTATAATTTTTGATGGTTTCGTGCTATTATCTTGTCAAACTTTGAATGTTTTGCATGCCTCTTATATATTTTTTGGGACTAACTTATTAACTCAGTGCCAAGTGCGAGTTCCTGTTTTTTCCATGTTTTTGACCCCTTTTGAGAGGAGGATTTTGAAGAGAGTCCAAACGGAATGAAACTGCCAAAAAGATTTTTTTCCGGAACAGAAAAAGATCGGAGAGCCGGAGAATCAGGGCAGGGAGCCACCAGGGACCCCACAAGCCCTCACGGCGCGGCCAGGGGGGCCGCAGCCCCATGGCTTGTGGGCTCCCTGAGGCTCCTTTGCCCTAGGTTTTGCGCCTGTATATTCCCTAAAAATCCATAAAAAATCAGGAGATCATCGAAACTATTTTTCCGCCGCCGCAAGCTTCTGTCTTCGCAAGATCCCATCTGGGGCATGTTCTGGTGCCCTGCCGGAGGGGGGATTCGAATACGGACGGCTTCTTCATCAACACCATGACCTCTCCGATGATGGGTGAGTAGTTCACCATAGACCCACGGGTCCATAGCTAGTAGCTAGATGGCTTCTTCCCTCTCTTGGATCTTCAATACAAAGTTCTCCATGATCTTCGGGGAGATCTATCCGATGTAATCTTATTTTGCGGTGTCTTTGTCGAGATCCGATGAATTGTGGATTTATGATCAGATTATCTATGAATCTCATTTGAGTTTCTTCTGATCTCTCTTATGAATGATTTCATATCCTTGTAATTCTCTTCGAGTTGTGGGTTTTGTTTGGCCAACTAGATCTATGATTCTTGGAATGGGAGAAGTGCTTGGTTTTGGGTTCATACCGTGCGGTGACCTCACCCAGTGATAGAAGGGGTAGCGAGGCACGCATCGTGTTGTTGCCATCAAGGGTAAAAATATGGGGTTTTCATCATTGATTTGAGATTATCCCTCTACATCATGTCATCTTGCTTAAGGCGTTACTCTGTTTGTCATGAACTCAATACACTAGATGCATGCTGGATAGCGATCGATGTGTGGAGTAATAGTAGTAGATGGAGAAAGTATCGGTCTACTTGTCTCGGACGTGATGCCTATATGTATGATCATTGCCTTAGACATCGTCATGACTTTGCGCGGTTCTATCAATTGCTCGACAGTAATTTTTTCACCCACCGTGATACTTACTATTTTGAGAGAAGCCTCTAGTGAACACTATGGCCCCCGGGTCTACTCCACACCATACTTTCAGCCTTACTCTTTTTCTTCGTTGCACTTTCCGCCTTCATATCTCACTTTGCAAACAATCTTGAAGGGATTGACAACCCCTTTAAAGGGTTGGGTGCAAGCTCTTTTGTGTTTGGCAGGTACTCTGGACTTGACGAGATTCTCCTACTAGATTGATACCTTGGTTCTCAAACTGAGGGAAATAGTTACTGCTCCTCTGCTGCATCACCCTTTCCTATTCAAGGGGAAAACCAACGCAAGCCCAGTCTCCGTCAACGTGTCAATTTCTGGCGCTGTTGTGTGTTGTCGTAGCACACCTTCTCTCGAACTCTCTCAGCGCTTCTCCGTCTCGGGCGACTTCATCCCTACACTATTTTCACCGGAGTTCATCATCGTTGATCGCGATGCTCTCGTGGCGCGGTTGTCCACACTCCTCCTATGTTGCGAATTGTGATAAGTTCCCCATTTCTACTTTTTAGATCATTGCCACTTGTTAGTAGTTCATCAGAGTTCACCTTAATCACGATAGGTTGTAGCAGTAGATCTCTTTACTTCTTGTATGTGCACTAGGTGCGATTTCACCATCGCTGTTGTCTGGCAGTTTTTGTAGATGTGTAGAAGACTCATCTTAGCTTCTCGTAGATGCCTTGTTTCGGCAGTTCCTCCATTTCAAAACGTATTTTTCTTCTTTTTTATGTATAATGTAGATCCACTTCTTCAGCCATTGAGATAGCACATATGTTTGTTGCCTTGCAATTTTCACTTAGTCATGAAAGGATCTCTGAACTGCTCTTGATCCGGTCTTACGATGACTGAATTACCTAATTTGTTCAATTAGGCGGCTTGCCAAGAGTCTGATCATTATTTGTCTATATGAATTGAAAGCTCATATGAGGCGTCAAATCCTTCCTTTCAAAACCGTCTCGTCTTGAAGTGTGGATAACCTTAGCCGTTGTATTGCTTTAAACTGACTTGAAATCTGATTTCTCATACTTTTATCTCTATGTGTTGTAGGTCTATGCTTTCCAAAATCACAATTCCTTCCAAGACCAACATAATTTATGGTTGGCTCAGATCTTAGGAATATGTTCTAACCTTAGTGGACCTTGTTTTCAAAGGTGTTTTGCCGGCTCAGAATGTAATGAGCTGGCGAGCGCCTCATCAAGAAATCTCCCCACTACCCGAGCAAGGGGAGATAATCTGTTTCACTAACCATGCGATGAGAGGGTTTAGACCGCCGGACTCCAAATTCTTTAGGGATATCCTTCACTTTTTCAACCTTAGGCCTGAGGATATTGGTCCCAATTCAATGATGATTATTTGCCTAGTTCCTGGTGTTCTATGAAGTGTACCTTTAGATTGAGCCGTCTGTGGCTCTCTTTAGAGAGTTCTTTTATTTGAATCGTCAAACTAAAACTAAAGATAGCCCCAGTATGGAACTTGGTGGCGTTTCCATTTAAAAGGGGAAGAATAGTCCTTTCCCGAAGACCAAGCTAGTGATTCATCCGAAACGATGGAATAAAACTTGGTTCTACTGTAAGAACACAGCTCCCGCGGACCAAAACCCATTGTCGGGTTATAGATTGGAATGACTTGGCCCTGATGCTTAATTCCCGGGTTGGCCAACTGATGAAGAAAGAAAATTAATGGTCCATGTGCTATTGAAGGTAAAGGCCCTAAATGCCAATGGCCTTACTGGGATCAACTTGATCCAATGTTGGATTACTTCGCGGATTCAACCCCTCAGCATTAGAGGAAATTTGATGTGCAACTACACTGTCGAGTTGGAGGATGCGCAACGCTTTAGCAAGATAGACTTAATTGAAAAGGCTATCAATAAGCTGACCAAGACGTTATTTTATCATTCTAAAGAGAAGTGTAGCACAACTGGGATCGCCCCATTCTTCTTGAAGATTCCAGTCCCCCTAGTATGAATTTCGTCAATCTTTTCTAGCTTATTCTTTCGATTTTAGTGCTCTATGCTTATTGTCCGTCTTATGTTTCTGCAGGCTGGCTATGATTTTTGGAAAATTATTTCCAAATCTTTTGTTCCTTCTTCAAGCCGTCAGAAACAAAAGTCTCCTGAGTTGTCTTTAGGGGGGAATCTGAGGTAGAACTCAATTCTCTTCATCGTTTGTTTATCTAACTTGCTCATGCATCCTTTTATCAGGATAACACTGACACTAGTTGAGCAGGCGATGTCAAAGTAATTTCGATCACTTCTACTTCTTCAGAAACATAAGTTGTTAAGAGGACAAGACGAGCCATCAAAAAGGTTAAGTATTCACGCCTAGCTGCCTACTTAGATCCCAAACTTCTTTTGAAGCGATATGAACACACCGCACAATCTAAACACAAAACTTGGAGTTACTCCAGAGAGTTGTCAGCGGTCTTGGAGCCTCCTGCTCTCAAAAAACGCCATGAGGTGCCACACAGTCCAACTATTTCTCACCCTCAAGACGGTCTCTTTGAACAACCCCTTAGTCCAGCTAATTCACTTTATCACCACGAGTCATCTCCTTCATCTGGTGACTCGAGTGCAACTCAATTTTCAGCTATCACCATCAACCGAGGGTAAGCTTTTGTAAGTCGTCTTTTGTTGACCATGTCATCATTTCTTGTTTCATTAACTTTATAAACTCATATTTATATTATTTAGAGCCAAAGCCTATATTAGGAAAAATGCGGGTGTATCTTCTTCCACTGTTGGGGAGGATAATATTCAAAATATATCTTTAATTGAAGCGGCAGCTCACCCTTAGCCGTCTGTTGTAGTTGAGCCGTCTTTGAATGTTGATCTGGCTCACGACATAGAGATGACTCTTGTCGAGGAACCAGCTGTTGTGGGAACGGCACCCCTGATATTCCAGCCTTTCAACCTTCAATCCCTGCTGCTCCTCCAAGCCCGGTACCATGTATGGATAACACAAAAGAGACTATTATAGAAGGGGCTTATCAAGCCCCCAACCCTTTCAATAAAGTTGTCAGTCTATGGGACGGTTTGCCCTTGCAGTGTTCGATCAAAAAAAAGCTACCAACCCTTCAACTATTATAACCAAAGTTGTGTCCAAGGATTAATAGGCATATAAAGAGAAAGGAAAAGCCAAAGTTGAGCTTCCATAATTTGAAAACCTTGACCTCCAAGGGTTGTATCAGCACTATGTGACCCGGTTGTCTAAGAGCCCGGATTTTGAAGTAAATTTGGTCAGCACCATGAAGACCAAATATGAGGTAAAAAATGCTTACCCTTTGCTTATTGTATATACTATTGTCGCCTCCAAGAACTAGTTTACTACAATAAGTAATGAACTGGGTCTTGTAACGCCTTGTATGAGACAATTATAGACCCAAGGACTGGGTCATTATGATAATAATGAGCTGGTACTTCCATGTAAATTTCCTTTATCGTAGCCTCTAAGGGCCGGCTTATCTCCATGAGTACTGTAGCCCCCAAGTGCTGGGTCATTTTCCTATAGCGACTCGTGAATTAATATGTATGTATCTTTTTGAAAAGAAACTCACATGACGTAGCCCTGAAGAGCTGGCTTTCCTCTTTGAGATGGTCGGGTCTTCTAATTGTAGAACAAAGAAAATGGTGCATTAGCCCCCAAGTATCGTGTAGATTGCTTGGAAATGCATGGGACTTCGTCTGTTTGGTCCAAATTTTCAAAGTCACGTAGCCCCCAAGTGAAAGTCAACTCTTTTTAGGGGGCTCAAAACTTGTACTTAGAATCTTTATGTTGTTGCAGGAATCATTGCACCACTTCGGGTCTATTGTAGTCGATCTTCAAGGGCGGCTTGTAGAGGAAAAGAAGTTGAAGACTGTTTAAGAGCAAATTATCAGCTGGCTTGAGGATGAGAAGAAACGGCCATCTCATCTCCTTAATCAAATCAAGGCTGATTTTGATAAGGAAAAAACCACCCTGTTGAAATGTGCCTTGAATGCGGAAAACCGGCTTGAACCTATCCTGCAAGAGCTGCAGACTGTGACTAAGCAGCTCAATGATATGATAACTTCAATCTTTGGAATGATGCATGTACTGTCCTCTTAAATTACGGGTCAGATGATTTTCTGGCGTATCTTCTTATTTGTTGTTTTACAGGATGAAAGGATTGCAGTCTTATTCGACCACCTATTTATAAGTTAAAGGCAATCGTTACTTACATCGAGAAGTTGTTCACAAGGTCTCTTTCTGCCATTAAGGCAACCAAAAATTTGCAGAAACCTCCGTTGAACATAAAATACATGATCAAACAACTATCAACGGTCCCGCAATGGATTTAAGAATACAAGAGATCGGCATCTCGTAGGGGAGAAAACATGGCGCTTCTCGTGCCGAAGCCTATGTCCTGGAGTTTGATGTTCAAGCAACATCCAATGGGCTTCCAGAGTTGAAAGTGGACGACTCTCCCTTTATGGAAGATGATTTAACCAAGTGTATTAAGGAGACCCGCCCTCTCACAACTCTAATGGCAAACAAGCTCAATAACAAGAAGTATAAGCTTGCTTATTCAATGAATAATAGACGCATAAGTGCACCGCAAGACCAGCCTTTTGAGATTATTCCTCCTTGTTGTAAGCGACCCTTTGCCCCTGATGTTGACTCGTCTATAATTGTTCCTCGCCCTTCAAACTTGCCATCTCTTTGCTTAATTGTGTGGGCGGACAAACACTAACAGATGCAAGAAGATGAGCCGGCTTTTGCAGGTCCCGAGGTGGCTCGCCTAGAATAACAAGACAAGCAAGTTGATCGAGAAGCTCCACAAGCCGCCGGGCAGGAGTAAATCCAACTGTTGTTTAGTGAAAAAACTTAATATTTTTTGTGGCTCTTGAGATGAGCCTCTAATAGGGATAGTGCATTTGGCCCGCCTATCATGCCATCGTGTACGTAAAACTTGTACTTTTGAGTATGCTTACGACATTGTCATTATATCTTCACTCTGTCTCATTTTTGCATAGGCCTCCCCTTTTTGGCTTGCACGGGAGAAGCTGCCAAAATGAAGATTCCTCTAATATCTTGATCAGGAAAATAATTGGTCATCTTGTGACCCAGTAGAATACCCCATCAGTCTATGCATGCCCCGACAATAATATGATCCAAGCATATAACTGATCATCTCTGTGACTCGGTATTTATAACTTGGTCATCAATATGTGACCTGATAAAAGGATGAAATTCCTGCTATAAAAATAGAATAATTTATGGTCATGCACCCAATGTGAGAGGATTGTTCATATTGAATCTCCATAGTGATACACACATACATAACATTGAGACCAAAAGAGTTAGAGTTAACAATGATAGCGTCATATTTTTGTGGCACTGCCGCTTAGGTCATATTGGTGTAAAGCGCATGAAGAAACTCCATGCCGATGGACTTTTGGAGTCACTTGACTTTGATTCACTTGACATATGCGAACCATGCCTCATGGGCAAGATGACTAAAACTCCGTTCTCCGGAACAATGGAGCGTGCAAGTGACTTGTTGGAAATCATACATACCGATGTGTGCGGTCCGATGAGCGTAGAGGCACACGGCGGATATCGTTATTTTCTCACCTTCACTGACGATTTGAGTAGATATGGTTATGTCTACTTAATGAAGCACAAGTCTGAAACATTTGAAAAGTTCAAGCAATTTTAGAGTGAAGTTGAAAATCATCATAACAAGAAGATCAAGTTCCTACGGTTTGATCGTGGGGGTGAATATCTGAGTTTCGAGTTTGGTGCTCACTTAAGACAATGTGGAATTGTTTCACAGTTGACACCGCCTGGAACACCACAACGTAATGGTGTGTCCGAACGTCGTAATCGTACTTTATTAGAGATGGTGCGATCTACGATGTCTCTTACCGATTTGCCGTTATCGTTTTGGGGTTATGCATTAGAAACAGTTGCATTCACTTTAAATAGGGCACCATCAAAATCCGTTGAGACGACACCATACGAACTGTGGTATGGCAAAAGGCCAAAGTTGTCGTTTCTTAAAGTTTGGGGATGTGATGCTTACGTCAAAAAGCTTCAGCCTGAAAAGCTGGAACCCAAAGCGGAAAAGTGCATCTTCATAGGTTACCCAAAAGAGACAGTTGGGTACACCTTCTATCTCAAATCCGAGGGCAAAGTGTTTGTTGCTAAAAATGGAGCTTTTCTCGAGAAGGTGTTTCTCTCGAGAGAATTGAGTGGGAGGAAGATAGAACTTGATGAGGTTGTCGAACCTCTCATCCCTCTAGATGGTGGCGCAGGGCAAGGGGAAACCTCTGTCATTGCGACGCCGGTTGAGGAGGAAGTTAATGATAATGATCATGAAACTCTGGTTCAAGTTCCGGTCGAACCACGCAGGTCGATGAGACCACGTGCTGCTCCAGAGTGGTACGGTAATCCTGTCATGTCAATCATGTTGTTAGACAACAATGAACCTGCAAATTATGAAGAAGCAATGGTGGGCCCAGATTCCAACAAATGGCTAGAGGCCATGAAGTCCAGGATAGGATCCATGTATGAGAACAATGTATGGACTTTGGAAGTACTACCTGAGGGCCGCAAGGCTATTCAGAACAAATGGATCTTAAAGAAGAAGACGGACGCTGACGGCAATGTGACCGTTTATAAAGCTCGACTTGTGGCAAAGGGTTTTTCACAAGTTCAAGGAGTTGACTATGATGAGATACTCTCACCCGTAGCGATGCTTAAGTCCGTCAGAATCATGTTAGCAATAGCTGCATTTTTCGATTATGAAATCTGGCAGATGGATGTCAAAACGGCGTTCCTTAACGGTTTCTTTAAGGAAGAGTTGTATATGATGCAACCCGAAGGTTTTGTCGATCCTAAGAATGCTAACAAGGTGTGCAAGCTCCAGCGATCCATTTATGGACTGGTGCAAGCATCTCGGAGTTGGAACAAACGCTTTGATGAGGTGATCAAAGCATTTGGGTTTATACAAGTAGTTGGAGAATCTTGTATTTACAAGAAAGTGAATGGGAGCTCTGTGGCGTTTCTAATATTATATGTGGATGACATATTACTGATTGGAAACAACGTAGAGTTTTTGGAGAGCATAAAGGATTACTTGAATAAAAGTTTCTCTATGAAGGACCTAGGAGAAGCTGCTTACATTCTAGGCATTAAGATCTACAGGGATAGATCGAAACGCCTGATAGGACTTTCACAAAGCACATACCTTGATAAAGTTTTGAAGAGGTTCAAAATGGAACAGTCCAAGAAAGGGTTCTTGCCAGTTTTACAAGGTACGAGATTGAGTAAGACTCAGTGCCCAGCAACTGATGAGGATAGAGAGCATATGCGCACCGTCCCGTATGCTTCAGCCATAGGTTCTATCATGTATGCAATGCTGTGCACTAGACCGGACGTTAGCCTCGCGATAAGTATGGCAGGCAGGTTCCAGAGTAATCCAGGAGTGGATCACTGGACGGCGGTCAAGAATATCCTGAAGTACCTGAAAAGGACTAAGGAGATGTTTCTTGTGTATGGAGGTGACGAAGAGCTCGCCGTAAAGCGTTACGTCGATGCAAGCTTTGACACAGATCCGGAAGCCTCTAAGTCGCAGACCGGATACATATTTATTCTTAATGGGGGTGCGGTAAGCTGGTGCAGTTCCAAGCAAAGTGTCGTAGCAGATTCTACATGTGAAGCGGAGTACATGGCTGCCTCGGAGGCGGCTAAGGAGGGTGTCTGGATGAAGCAGTTCATGACAGATCTTGGAGTGGTGCCAAGCGCACTGAATCCAATAACCTTGTTCCGTGACTACACGGGTGCCATTGCCTTAGCAAAGGAACCACGGTTTCACAAGAAGACGAGACACATCAAACAACGCTTCAACCTCATCCGCGACTACGTCGAGGGGGAGGACGTAAATATATGCAAAGTGCACACGGATCTGAATGTAGCAGACCCGCTGACTAAACCTCTTCCACGGGCAAAGCATGATCTACACCAGAACTGTATGGGTGTTAGATTTAATACAATGTAATTCGCATGATGATGTGAGGGCTATATTATTGACTCTAGTGCAAGTGGGAGACTGTTGGAATTATGCCCTAGAGGCAATAATAAATATAGTTATTATTATAATTCCTGTATCAAGATAATCGTTTATTATCCATGCTATAATTGTATTGAATGAAGACTTATATACATGTGTGGATACATAGACAACACACTGTCCATAGCATCCCTCTAGTTGGCTAGCCAGTTGATCAAAGATAGTCAGGGTCTTCTGATTATGAACAAGGTGTTGTTGCTTGATAACTGGATCACGTCATTAGGAGAATCACGTGATGGACTAGACCCAAACTAATAGACGTAGCATGTTGATCGTGTCATTTTGTTGCTACTGTTTTCTGCGTGCCAAGTATTTGTTCCTATGACCATGAGATCATATAACTCACTGACACCGGAGGAATGCTTTGTGTGTATCAAACGTCGCAACATAACTGGGTGACTATAAAGATGCTCTACAGGTATCTCCGAAGGTGTTCGTTGAGTTAGTATGGATCGAGACTGGGATTTGTCACTCCGTGTGATGGAGAGGTATCTCGGGTCCCACTCGGTAATACAACATCACACACAAGCCTAGAAAGCAAAGTGACTTAGTGTAAGTTGCGGGATCTTGTATTAAGGAACGAGTAAAGAGACTTGCCGGTAAACGAGATTGAAATAGTTATGCGGATACTGACGATCGAATCTCGGGCAAGTAACATACCAAAGGATAAAGGGAATGACATACGGGATAATATGAATCCTTGGCACTGAGATTCAAACGATAAGATCTTCGTAGAATATGTAGGATCCAATATGGGCATCCAGGTCCCGCTATTGGATATTGACCGACGAGTCACTCGGGTCATGTCTACATAGTTCTCGAACCCGGAGGGTCTGCACACTTAAGGCTCGACATTGTTTTATGCGTATTTGTGTTATATGGTTGGTTACCGAATGTTTTTTGGAGTCCCGGATGAGATCACGGACGTCACGAGGGATTCTGGAATGGTCTGGAAACGAAGATTGATATATAGGATGACCTCATTTGATTAACGGAAGGTTTTGGGAGTTACCGGGAATGTACCGGGAATGACGAATGGGTTCCGGGTGTTCACAACCCACCCCGGGGAAGCCCATAGGCCTTGGGGGTGGCGCACCAGCCCTTAGTGGGCTGGTGGGACAGCCCAAGAAGGCCCTATGCGCCATAGGAAGAAAATCAAAGAGAAAAGAAAAAAAAGAGGAGGTGGGATAAAGGGGAAGGACTCCTCCTTCCAAACCTAGTTGGATTCGGTTTGGAAGGGGAGGACTCCCCCCCTTGGCTCGGCCGACCCCCTTGGGGCCTCTTGAGCCCCAAGGCAAGGCTCCCCCTCTTCCCCCTATATATACGGATGTTTTAGGGCTGATTGGAGACAACTTTGCCACGGCAGCCCGACCACATATCTCCACGGTTTTACCTCTAGATCGCGTTTCTGCGGAGCTCGGGCGGAGCCCTGCCGAGATAAGATCATCACCAACCTCCGGAGCACCGTCACACTGCCGGAGAACTCAGCTACCTCTCCGTCTCTCTTGCTGGATCAAGAAGGCCGAGATCATCGTCGAACTGTACGTGTGTTGAACGCGGAGGTGTCGTCCGTTCGGCACTAGATCGTGGGACGGTTTGCGGGGCGGATCGAGGGACGTGAGTACGTTCCACTACATCAACCACGTTTCTTAACGCTTCTGCTGTGCAATATACAAGGGTACGTAGGTCGAATATCCCCTCTCGTAGATGGACATCACCATGATAGGACTTCGTGCGCGTAGGAAAATTTTTGTTTCCCATGCGACGTTCCCCAACAGTGGCATTATGAGCTAGGTTCATGCGTAGATGTCTTCTCAAGTAGAACACAAAAGTTTTTGTGGGCGGTGATGTGCATTTTGCTGCCCTCCTTAGTATTTTCTTGATTCCGCGGTATTGTTGGATTGAAGCGGCTTGGACCGACATTACTCATACGCTTACGAGAGATTGGTTTCATCGCTACGAGTAACCCCGTTGCTCAAAGATGACTGGCAAGTGTCAAGTTCTCCAACTTTAGTTGAATCGGATTTGACCGAGGAGGTCCTTGGATGAGTTTAAATAGCAATTCATATATCTCCGTTGTGGTGTTTGTGTAAGTAAGATGCGATCCTACTAGATACCCATGGTCACCACGTAAAACATGCAACAACAAAATTAGAGGAAGTCTAACTTGTTTTTGCAGGGTATGCTTGTGATGTGATATGGCCAACGATGTGATGTGATATATTGGATGTATGAGATGATCATGTTGTAATATATAATATCGACTTGCACGTCGATGGTACGGCAACCGGCAGGAGCCATAGGGTTGTCTTTAAACTAACGTTTGTGCTTGGAGATGCGTTTACTATTTTGCTAGGATGTAGCTTTAGTAGTAATAGCATGAGTAGCACAACAACCCCGATGGCGACACGTTGATGGAGATCATGGTGTGGCACGAGTGACAAGAAGATCGTGCCAGTGCTTTGGTGAAGGAGATCATGGAGCATGTGATGATGGCCATATCATGTCACTTATGAATTGAATGTGATGTTAATCCTTTGATGCACCTTATTTTGCTTAGAACGACGGTAGCATTATGAGGTGATCTCTCACTAAAATTTCAAGACGAAATTGTGTTCTCTCCGACTGTGCACTGTTGCTACAGTTCGTCGTTTCGAGACACCACGTGATGATCGGGTGTGATAGACTCAACGTTCACATACAACGGGTGCAAAACAGTTGCGCAGCGGAACACTCGGGTTAAGCTTGACGAGCCTAGCATGTGCAGACATGGCCTCGGAACACATGAGACCGAAAGGTCAATCATGAATCGTATAGATGATATGATTAGCATAGGTATGCTTACCACTGAAACTATACTCAACTCACGTGATGATCGGACTTGAGCTAGTGTAAGTGGATCATGAACCACTCAAATGACTAGAGAGATGTACTTTTTGAGTGGGAGTTTAGCAAGTAATTTGATTAAGTTGAACTCTAATTATCTTGAACATAGTCTAAGTCCACTTTGAATATATTTGTGTTGTAGATCATGGCTCACGCGACAGTCACCCTGAATTTTAATACGTTCCTAGAGAAAGCTAAGTTGAAAGATGATGGAAGCAACTTTGTAGACTGGGCTCGTAATCTTAAGCTAATCTTACAAGCTGGGAAGAAGGATTATGTCCTTAATGCTGCGTTAGGAGATGAACCACCTGCTACGGCTGACCAGGATGTTAAGAACGCTTGGTTAACACGTAAGGAGGACTACTCAGTAGTTCAATGTGCAGTCTTGTATGGCTTAGAACCGGGACTTCAACGTCGCTTTGAGCGTCATGGAGCATTTGAGATGTTCCAGGAGTTGAAGTTCATCTTTCAGAAGAACGCCCGGATCGAGAGGTATGAGACCTCCGATAAATTCTATGCTTGCAAGATGGAGGAGAACTCGTCTGTCAGTGAACATGTGCTAAAAATGTTTGGGTACTCAAACCGTCTAGCTGAGCTGGGGATTGAACTCCCGCAAGAGGCTATCACTGACAGAATCCTTCAATCACTGCCGCCAAGCTATAAAGGCTTTTTATTGAACTACAACATGCAAGGGATGAACAAGTCACCCGGCGAGTTGTTTGCGATGCTGAAAGTCGCAGAGTATGAACTCCGTAAAGAGCATCAAGTGTTGATGGTGAATAAGACCACTAGTTTCAAGAGAAACGGCAAAGGCAAGAAGGGTAATTCAAAGAAGAGCCGCAAGCCTGTTTCCAATCCGACGAAGAAACCCAAAGCTGGACCTAAGCCTGAAACAGAGTGTTACTATTGCAAGGGTATGGGTCACTGGAAGCGCAACTGCCCCAAGTATCTGGCTGATAAGAAGGCGGCCAAAGGAAAATCATGTATATTTGATGTACATGTTATTGATGTGTACTTAATCGGCTCTCGTAGTAGTGCCTGGGTATTCGATACCGGTTCTGTTTCTCATATTTGCAACTCGAAACAGGAACTGCGGAATAGACGAAGGCTGGCGAAAGATGAAGTGACGATGCACGTAGGAAATGGTTCCAAAGTTGATGCAATCGCCGTCGACACATTTTAACTTCAGTTACCATCAGGATTAGCTATGAACTTGAATCATTCTTATTTAGTGCGTGCGTTGAGCATGAACATTATATCTGGATCTTGTTTATTGCGAGACGGTTATTCTTTTAAGTCAGAGAATAATGGTTGTTCTATTTCTATGAGTAACATCTTTTATGGTCATGCACCCAATGTGAGAGGATTGTTCATATTGAATCTCCATAGTGATACACACATACATAACATTGAGACCAAAAGAGTTAGAGTTAACAATGATAGCGTCATATTTTTGTGGCACTGCCGCTTAGGTCATATTGGTGTAAAGCGCATGAAGAAACTCCATGCCGATGGACTTTTGGAGTCACTTGACTTTGATTCACTTGACATATGCGAACCATGCCTCATGGGCAAGATGACTAAAACTCCGTTCTCCGGAACAATGGAGCGTGCAAGTGACTTGTTGGAAATCATACATACCGATGTGTGCGGTCCGATGAGCGTAGAGGCACACGGCGGATATCGTTATTTTCTCACCTTCACTGACGATTTGAGTAGATATGGTTATGTCTACTTAATGAAGCACAAGTCTGAAACATTTGAAAAGTTCAAGCAATTTTAGAGTGAAGTTGAAAATCATCATAACAAGAAGATCAAGTTCCTACGGTTTGATCGTGGGGGTGAATATCTGAGTTTCGAGTTTGGTGCTCACTTAAGACAATGTGGAATTGTTTCACAGTTGACACCGCGTGGAACACCACAACGTAATGGTGTGTCCGAACGTCGTAATCGTACTTTATTAGAGATGGTGCGATCTACGATGTCTCTTACCGATTTGCCGTTATCGTTTTGGGGTTATGCATTAGAAACAGTTGCATTCACTTTAAATAGGGCACCATCAAAATCCGTTGAGACGACACCATACGAACTGTGGTATGGCAAAAGGCCAAAGTTGTCATTTCTTAAAGTTTGGGGATGTGATGCTTATGTCAAAAAGCTTCAGCCTGAAAAGCTGGAACCCAAAGCGGAAAAGTGCATCTTCATAGGTTACCCAAAAGAGACAGTTGGGTACACCTTCTATCTCAAATCCGAGGGCAAAGTGTTTGTTGCTAAAAATGGAGCTTTTCTCGAGAAGGTGTTTCTCTCGAGAGAATTGAGTGGGAGGAAGATAGAACTTGATGAGGTTGTCGAACCTCTCATCCCTCTAGATGGTGGCGCAGGGCAAGGGGAAACCTCTGTCATTGCGACGCCGGTTGAGGAGGAAGTTAATGATAATGATCATGAAACTCTGGTTCAAGTTCCGGTCGAACCACGCAGGTCGATGAGACCACGTGCTGCTCCAGAGTGGTACGGTAATCCTGTCATGTCAATCATGTTGTTAGACAACAATGAACCTGCAAATTATGAAGAAGCAATGGTGGGCCCAGATTCCAACAAATGGCTAGAGGCCATGAAGTCCGGGATAGGATCCATGTATGAGAACAATGTATGGACTTTGGAAGTACTACCTGAGGGCCGCAAGGCTATTCAGAACAAATGGATCTTAAAGAAGAAGACGGACGCTGACGGCAATGTGACCGTTTATAAAGCTCGACTTGTGGCAAAGGGTTTTTCACAAGTTCAAGGAGTTGACTACGATGAGACATTCTCACCCGTAGCGATGCTTAAGTCCATCAGAATCATGTTAGCAGTAGCTGCATTTTTCGATTATGAAATCTGGCAGATGGATGTCAAAACGGCGTTCCTTAACGGTTTCTTTAAGGAAGAGTTGTATATGATGCAACCCGAAGGTTTTGTCGATCCTAAGAATGCTAACAAGGTGTGCAAGCTCCAGCGATCCATTTATGGACTGGTGCAAGCATCTCGGAGTTGGAACAAACGCTTTGATGAGGTGATCAAAGCATTTGGGTTTATACAAGTAGTTGGAGAATCTTGTATTTACAAGAAAGTGAATGGGAGCTCTGTGGCGTTTCTAATATTATATGTGGATGACATATTACTGATTGGAAACAACGTAGAGTTTTTGGAGAGCATAAAGGATTACTTGAATAAAAGTTTCTCTATGAAGGACCTAGGAGAAGCTGCTTACATTCTAGGCATTAAGATCTACAGGGATAGATCGAAACGCCTGATAGGACTTTCACAAAGCACATACCTTGATAAAGTTTTGAAGAGGTTCAAAATGGAACAGTCCAAGAAAGGGTTCTTGCCAGTTTTACAAGGTACGAGATTGAGTAGGACTCAGTGCCCAGCAACTGATGTGGATAGAGAGCATATGAGCATTGTCCCCTATGCTTCAGCCATAGGTTCTATGATGTATGCAATGATGTGCACTAGACCGGACGTTAGCCTGGCCATAAGTATGGCAGGCAGGTTCCAGAGTAATCCAGGAGTGGATCACTGGACAGCGGTCACGAATATCCTGAAGTACCTGAAAAAGACTAAGGAGATGTTTCTCGTCTATGGAGGTGACGAAGAGCTCCCCGTAAAGGTTTACATCGATGCAAGCTTTGACACAGATCCGGACGACTCTAAGTCGCAGACCGGATACGTATTTATTCTTAATGGGGGTGCGGTAAGCTGGTGCAGTTCCAAGCAAAGCGTCGTAGCAGATTCTACATGTGAAGTGGAGTACATGGCTTCCTCGGAGGCGACTAAGGAGGGTGTCTGGATGAAGCAGTTCATGACGGATCTTGGAGTGGTGCCAAGCGCACTGAATCCAATAACCTTGTTCTGTGACAACACGGGTTCCATTGACTTAGCAAAGGAACCACGGTTTCACAAGAAGACTAGACACATCAAACGACGCTTCAACCTAATCCGCGACTACGTCGAGGGGGAGGACGTAAATATATGCAAAGTGCACACGGATCTGAATGTAGCAGACCCGCTGACTAAACCTCTTCCACGGGCAAAGCATGATCAACACCAGAACTGTATGGGTGTTAGATTTATTACAATGTAATTCGCATGATGATGTGAGGTCTAGATTATTGACTCTAGTGCAAGTGGGAGACTGTTCGAATTATGCCCTAGAGGCAATAATAAATATAGTTATTATTATAATTCCTGTATCAAGATAATCGTTTATTATCCATGCTATAATTGTATTGAATGAAGACTTATATACATGTGTGGATACATAGACAAAACAGTGTCCCTAGCATGCCTCTAGTTGGCTAACCAGTTGATCAAAGATAGTCAGGGTCTTCTGATTATGAACAAGGTGTTGTTGCTTGATAACAAGATCACGTCATTAGGAGAATCACGTGATTTACTAGACCCAAACTAATAGACATAGCATGTTGATCGTGTCATTTTGTTGCTACTGTTTTCTGCGTGTCAAGTATATGTTCCTATGACCATTAGATCATATAGCTCACAGACACCAGAGGAATGCTTTGTGTGTATCAAACGTCGCAACGTAACTGGGTGACTATAAAGATGCTCTACACGTATCTCCGAAGGTGTTCGTTGAGTTAGTATGGATCGAGACTGGGATTTGTCACTCCGTGTGACGGAGAGGTATCTCGGGGCCCACTTGGTAATACAACATAACACACAAGCCTTGCAAGCAAAGTGACTTAGTGTAAGTTGCGGGATCTTGTATTATGAAACGAGTAAAGAGACTTGCCGATAAACGAGATTGAAATAGGTATGCGGATACTGACGATCGAATCTCGGGCAAACATACCGAAGGATAAAGGGATTGACATACGGGATTATATGAATCCTTGGCACTAAGGTTCAAACGATAAGATCTTCGTAGAATATGTAGGATCCAATATCGGCATCCAGGTCCCGCTATTGGATATTGACCGAGGAGTCACTCGGGTCATGTCTACATAGTTTTCGAACCCGCAGGGTCTGCACACTTAAGGTTCGACGTTGTTTTATGCGTATTTGAGTTATATGGTTGGTTACCGAATGTTGTTCGGAGTCCCGGATGAGATCACGGACGTCACGAGGGTTTCCAGAATGGTCCGGGAACGAAGATTGATATATAGGATGACCTCATTGGATTACCGGAAGGTTTTCGGAGTTACCGGGAATGTACCGGGAATGACGAATGGGTTCCGGGTGTTCACCGGGGGGGCAACCCACCCCGGGGAAGCCCATAGGCCTTGGGGGTGGCGCACCAGCCCTTAGTGGGCTTGTGGGACATCCCAAGAAGGCCCTATGCACCATAGGAAGAAAATCAAATAGAAAAAAAGAGGAGGTGGGAAAAAGGGGAAGGACTCCTCCTTCCAAACCTAGTTGGATTCGGTTTGGAAGGGGAGGACTCCCCCCTTGGCTCGGCCGACCCCCTTGGGGCCTCTTGAGCCCCAAGGCAAGGCTCCCCCTCTTCCCCCTATATATACGAAGGTTTTAGCGCTGATTTGAGACAACTTTGCCACGGCAGCCCGACCACATATCTCCACGGTTTTACCTCTAGATCGCGTTTCTGCGGAGCTCGGGCGGAGCCCTGCCGAGATAAGATCATCACCAACCTCCGGAGCGCCGTCACACTGCCGAAGAACTCATATACCTCTCCGTCTCTCTTGTTGGATCAAGAAGGCCGAGATCATCGTCGAGCTGTACGTGTGCTGAACGCGGAGGTGCCGTCCGTTCGGCACTAGATCGTGGGACGGATCGCGGGACGGTTCGCGGGGCGGATCGAGGGACGTGAGGACGTTCAACTACATCAACCGCATTACTTAACGCTTCTGCTGTGCGATCTACAAGGGTACATAGATCGAATATCCCCTCTCGTAGATGGACATCACCATGATAGGTCTTCGTGCGCGTAGGAAATTTTTTGTTTCCCATGCGACGTTCCCCAACATATAGAAGCTTAAACCCCAGTTCATGTGTTGCTTCATGAGGGGCTGATTTGGATCCATGCGTTTAATGCGATGGTCAGATTTATCTTAGTTGTTGTTTCGTAGTTGTGGATGCTTGCGAGAGGGGGTAATCATAAGTGGGTTGCTTTTTCAAGTAAAAACCATCACCTTAGCATTGCTCCACACACATATCAAATTATCAAATTAGCGAACATGAATCAACTCATACATGATGAACATGACTAGACAGAAATTCCCATGTGTCCTCAAAAGCGCTTGCGTTATATAATATTACTTTCGGGCCTGTCCTTTGCTATGGAAAGGATTGGGATATCTTGATGCATACTTCTTACTATTGTTACTTGTCACTTGTTATGGATTATCCTCCTACAAAACTATTTCTCATTGTTACTCATATCACTTGTAGAGAATATTTTGGTGAAACTGCTTATCATTTCCTTAAGCTCCTCGTTGGGTTCGACTATCTTACTTATAAAAAGGACTATGATTGATCCCATATACTTGAGGGTCATCAATCTTCCACCCATTTGATACGTTTATCAACTGCCACCAAGAGGTGGGTCTTCTTACACTTCAACCTCTTGAAGGGACCTACCATGTCTAGAACCCATACCGCAAATGGCCATGTGATTGGTATCATCTTCTGGGCTTGAATAGGAATGTGATCTTCATGAGCGTATCTCTGGAATCCATCACATGTGCGTACAATCTGGTGTAAGCCAGAAAAATCCATGCCTTAAAGCTTTCACCACCAAAGATCTGGAACTGGCAAGATGACCACAATCGTCTGAGTGGATCCCATTGAGTATTTGTTGGCCTTCTTCTTGAGCAACACAATGTTGAAAACTTACTGTTGTACTAATTTTATGTAGGTCACCATTGATTACTTGTAAGCTTTGGCGCGACATTGGATTTGCTTGGAGAGGAGTTTGTCATCGGGCTGTTCTCCCCGTAGTTTGTAAGCCAGATAAGAGTGTTTCCAGGTTGTGGTACCATGAAATATTGCGACCAACTCAGACTAGCTAAAATCAGGATTAGCAGGGTCCTCTTCTGTAGGTATCTTCACAAAAGGGTTATGTAACTCATCAAAAAAGGCATTGAGTGGCATAGGTTTCTTCGTATGCCTCATTAAGCCGCATATCAATGTGGTCCACTTGATAAACGTGGAAGTGCCCAACTATTGTTGTAACCACACGGTGCGTAACAAGATATTTGGAATCCCATCTCCCTGAAACTTACAACGATACAAGGGCAGATTCCCCAAGATACCATATATGTGTGGTGCTCAGCTATTTGGCAATGCACAATCCATGATGAAAAGCCACTTATTTTGCACCATTATTAGTGTTGGAGATATCCCCTAGAGGCAATCATGTGTGATGATATTTCCTATGTGTTTATGAATAAATATAGTCCTTGGAAATTATCAATGATGTGTATCGACAACTATGTGACTTGTTTGTGAGACTATGCATTGTATGATGACTATCGTAAAGAGTCCCTAGTCGAAAGGGTAGTGTGGACGGGGAACCAATCAGACTAGCATATGACATGGTGGATGGTTGATTACGAGTTGATGTATATACTTCTCGCCCCTCATTGGTTACCCCAAGTGGAAGGTGGAGATGTAGTCAGCAACAAATTTCCCTCACACAAAGACTGTAAGGTTTATCGAACCAGGAGGACTTCTAGGCTCAACAAGTAGGTGTCTTCCGCGCTGGCGCTAGTAGAAGACGTGTACCTGCACACACAACAAATAACTTTGCTCCCAACGAGTACAGAGAGGTTTTCAATCTCTCTGGCCTTGTAGTTTTTAAAGGATCAAAACACAAGCGGGAAGGTAATTGTGATTGCAACGGAAAAGTAAATGAAAGCCGTAAATGATGGAGGTGTAAACAATGATGGTGATATAGACCAGAGTCACATGATGTTCACTAGTGATTTCTCTCTCCCAAAAGACGATAAACAACTATGCTTGGGTAAACAAATCACAGTTGGGCAATTGACAGAATTATGATCGCACCGCAATGCTAATTTTGCTCTGTGATAGTTAGAGGTTCAATAATAATGGACAGTACGCCAAGACAAGTAGACAGTTTATTCATCAGCATCTACTTACTAATCATCCACCAAGAGATATCTATCCAGAACATCTCTTCGGTATTAAGTTGCGAGCCCCACCCAAAGTGTAAACTCAAAGCAACGAACAACTGCATTAATGAACTATGTGTAAGGTAAACAATCCTTGCAACCGTGGTCACAAGCACCGTTGTTTTCTCCCTGGTGGCAACAAGCACATCCCCTAGTCTCATGTTTCTGTCACTCAAGCTAGACATCGAGGGTCCTGAACCCACAATCATGCATAACTCTCCCTCTTGGTGTTACGATCCACTACTCGGCCAAAGCAATAAAGAGCAACAGAGAACATGCATGAATGACTAAGGAAGATAATATAAAAGGATAATCAAATATATAACTCATAACAATCTGAACATAATCTCATAATCCATCGGATCCCAGCAAACCGAGCATAGCAATAGCAAGAGAATTACATAGATGCCCTGATCATGTAGGGCAGCTCACAAGGGCTGATCATGGAAGCACAAGATTGGAGAGAAGACATCACATAGCTACTGGTCATGGACTCATGGTCCAAGGAGGACTACTCATGGCACGTCTGGGAAGCATCCATGGTGGTGGAGAAGCTCCCGGAGGTCAATCGTACCTCCGACAGGGTGCCAGGAAGAGGTCTCCTGACGCTCCCGATCTCGGAAGCGCTGCAGCGGTGGAACGATGGAGAAATTTCGCGATTCTGGAAGTTGTGGAAGGGTTTCCTCGCGAAGGAGTAAATATAGGCCAAAGGAGGGCGTCAGAAGAGGTGGGGTCCACCCAGGCGGCCTGTGGGCATGGCCAGGGGCCAGGCCGCGTCAGGAGGTCGTCTGGGCAGACCCTGGCCCCCCTTTAGCCCATCTTCGGTGATATGGAAGCTTCCGTTACGCTGATTTTTATATATTTTTCTCGAGATTTTTGGGGCTCCGGAATATTGGGTAAAACCCCGTGCAAAAAAGACATCATCAGACATAAACTGGCATTGGGTGCACTGAGTTAGTATATTAGTCCGAATATGTGTAAAAATATATGGAAGTGTAGCAAAACATATAACAATGTCACCCAAAAGATCATGGAACAAGCAGAAATTATAGATATGTTTGGGACGTATCAACATCCCCAAGCTTAATTCTTGCTCGTCCTCGAGTAGGTAAATGATAACACAATAATTTATGTGGTGACATGCTAACACACATATAAGAACTTCAAAGTAAAGCAAGTAAGATATGCAATTCAAGCCAAGACAATAACAAGCAAGAGTCTATATCTAGGATTGAGTTTAGCAAAGTAAGAACATAAAGGTGCAAGACCTCTCGTTGTCCGTGACTCGAATCTCTCCAAACGGTGTTTGCGTGCAAGAAGTGGGAGATGGGTTGAGATCATAAAATATATTTTTAATTGAAAACTCGATCTACTAAACTTCACACTTGGTCTCCTTCGGAATCTTATTTTGACTCATCTCCTTACCACTAGTGAGGCACAAGTCAAAATGATCCTCTCCCTTTCGACTTTGAGCACTCATGCAAAGGATGAGCGCAAGCAAGATATGTTGGCACTTAGGATGGCAAATAGAATAATGACGGGGAACAAATACAAAAAGGTGTGAAAGGCTCACATGAATGAGGGCAACCATAGGCGAGAGAAAGCCAAATGTTAGATATGATGTGAGGAGTAGGGATTGCCATGCAACGGATGCACATACGAGATAAGGTAAGCTCTCCAATGGAACTAGTGGGGGTGCATCCAACTTGCTTGCTCATCAAGACCTAGAGCTCATTTGAGGAGGCTCATCATTGGAATATGCAAGCCAAGTTCTATAGTGTAAGGGTCCCCACATAGTTATGCATGAATGATAATCTCTATATAGTACAATTATAGCAATGGAGTACGAGCGTGAATCTTTCAAAAGGAATAGTAGTGTTGCCACCTTCTCTTTTTTTTGTGGCCACTTTGGCTCTTTCTTTTTATCTCTCATTTGTCCTATTTGGGATCTTTTATTCTGTCCACTTTGGGATCTTTTCCTCAGTTAAGGGAACACTCTATGTTTTACATGTATGAAAAGAAGATCATCACACTTTATAAGATGTACTCAACATAAAGGCAAGTGAAAACTATCATGATGTATGCAAATATATGCCTCTGCCAGTGTAGCAGGATATGCAATGAAACTAGTGCGTCGGGTAGCAAATATAAGGGCAAGGCCCAACTAGCATGCGTCTCCTCGATCAAGCACAAGCATGTATGACACGAAGATCAAGTCATGAGATGGTGTATGTTGCATGGCAATGTTTCTCGGAAAGGCTATGGAAATGCCTTAATAGGTAGGTATGGTGGCTGTTTTGAGGAAAGATATAATGAGGCTTATGTATGACAGAGTGTATCATGCCAAGGGTTTGGATGTACCGGAGAAGTTTGCACCAACTCTCAAGGTGACAAAGGGCAATGCACGGTACCGAAGAGGCTAGCAAAATATGGATGGCAGAAGTGCCAACAATCGAATACTCGCATTAATCAGAAAAACTCATACACTTATTATCAGTAACTCTCTATCTAGTTAGGAAATTTATAAACAGACAAGTACCCCGAGGAGGAGTGTCTGGGGGTTTGGTTATCCTTGTGCATCCTTGACCTATGGTAACATGAGGGTACTCTATATATTCCAACCCCTCTAGAGGTTAGCGATAAATTTAGTAGCTAGAGTTCTCAACTAATTTTTAGTTTTTGGGAAACACACAGATTTCCCAAAATATGACACCTATGACTAATAGGCTCAAGCTCTTGGCACCAACCGTCCAAACATTACTCAAATCAATACCTTAAAACTATTGCAAGTTACTACTATACTTAAATAGCAACCTCAATTACCTACTCATGCAAGACACACAACTCACTACAATAAGCCAACTCTCTAAACAAGATAAACATGACAACTCAAGATAGTTCCAGAAGAAACCTAAATAAAAGCTCTTCAAAATATATAGCATGAAAACTAAGAGCTAAGCATGAGAGTAGCTAAGTAAAGATAAAGAACACACAAAAAGGATAATCATGAAAACCTATGTTGTGTTCTAGAGTGGAATGGAGCGTGTTTCTCTCCCAAACTAGGTAGGCTAGGTTCCGACTTGTTATGAACAACAAGCATAAGTAAAACAAACTAAAAAGTAAAGAGCGGGACGCTCCAAGCATAGCACATAACATATGAAGTGATAAAAATATAGCATGGAGATGGACGAACTGATGATTGTTGATAGAGAAGGGGATGCACGGGGGCATCCCCAATATTAGACGATTGAGTCTCCTTGAATATTTCTTGGCGGTGCATGGGGGTATCCCCAAGCTTGAGCGCTTGACACTCCTGGATCTTGTTTCATCATCTTCCATCGCATACATGAAAACTCCCTTCATATGAAACTCATGATAAGCTCATTAGAGTGGTTAGTACACATAACAAAATAATTTATTCCCTACTAGAAATAAAAAAATTCATGAAGAGATACTGTTTCTCATGATTGCCAAAATATTTTTGGAAAGGAAAAGGTAGCTTAAGATTTGCAAAATGATGTAAACGGAAAATGTGGCAGAATCTGTGAAAAACAGAACAACAAGTAGTAAATAATATTTTCGGGGCACTTCTGCGACTCAAATCAAAACAAAATCAGAACAGATGCCAGAAAGACAATTATATAAAGCATCCTGTCAAAAAAATTCAGAGCAAAAAGATGAACTGGTGATTTTTGGCATATTTATCCGTCAGGCACACATAATCTGTTTCTGGACAACATGTCACAACTTTTGAACTTTCTTGCAATCGAAGGCTAAAACTTGGCGCAAAGCTTGAAAATAAAGATACAATGATGTTGCTACAGTAGTAACAAGCATCAAGACCACTAAAAAGGAAAGTAAAAATAAATTGGGTTGCCTCGCAACAAGCGCTTTCTTTTATGACTTTGAGTTAGGCATGATGCAAAAAGATCAAGTATTATCAACTCCAAAAGAATAACTTTCCCGAGTAATAGACTCATAAGGTAACTTCATCTTCTTTCGAGGGAAGTCTTTTATTCTCTTTTATTTGTAGTTTTTGGTATAAGACTCTATAGCAAAAACTACAAAGCAAACTACCAAGACTATAAAGAAAAGGTAAAAGATAGTGTGCAACTCTCCTATCTTGTAGGTTGGAGTCCCCGGCAATGGCCCCAGAATACTTTTCTTGATGACAAGATGATGTATATACTTCTCGCTCCTCGTTGGTTACCCCAAGTGGAAGGTGGAGATGTAGTCAGCAACAAGATTTCCCTTACACAGAGACTATATGGTTATCGAACCAGGAGGACACCTAGGATCAACAAGTAGGTGTCCCCTTCCCTGGCGCAAGCAGAAGACATGGACCTACACACACACAAATAACTTTGCTCCAACCGAGTACAGAGAGGTTGTCAATCTCTCCGGCCTTGTAGTTTGCAAAGTATCAAAACACAAGCGGGAATAGTGATAGTGATTGCAACGAAAAAGTAAATGAAAGCAGTAAATGATGGAGGTGTAAGCAATGGTGGTGATATGGACCGGAGTCACGTGATGTTCACTAGTGATGTCTCTCTCCCAAAAGACGATAAAGAACTATGCTTGGGTAAACAAATTACAGTTGGGCAATTGACAGAATTATAAACGCATCGCAATTCTAATTATGTTACTTGAAAGTTAGAGGCTTAATAGTAATGGGTAGTACGCCAAGACAAGTAGACCGTTTATTCATCAACATCTACTTACTAATCATCCACCTTGTGATATCTATCTAGAACATCTCGCTGGTATTAAGTTGCGAGCCCCACCCAAAGTGCAAAGCAACGGACAACTGCATTAACAAACTATGCGTAAGGTAAACAATCCTTGCAACCGTGGTCACAAGCACTGTTGTTTTCTTCCTGGTGGCAACAGCACATCCCCTAGTCTCATGTTTCTGTCACTCAACCTAGACATCAGGGGGCTTGAACCCACAATCATGCATAATGCTCCCTCTTGGAGTTACAATCTACTACTCGCCAAAGCAATAAAGTGCAACGGAGAACATGCATGAATCACTAAGGAACAAAATATAAAAGGATAATCAAATATATAACTCATAACAATCTGAACATAATGTCATAATCCATCGGATCCCAATGAACCGAGCATAGCAATAGCAAGAGAATTACATAGATGCCTTGATCATGTAGGGCAGCTCACAAGGGCTAATCATGGAAGCACAAGATTGGAGAGAAGTCATCACACAACTACTGGTCATGGACTCATGGTCCAAGGAGGACTACTCACGGCACGTCCGGGAAGCGTCCATGGCGGTGGAGAAGATCCCAGAGGTCAATCCTCCCTCCGGCAGGGTGCCGGAAAGATGTCTCCTGATGCCCCCGATTTCGGAAGCGCTGCAGTGGCGAAACGATGGAGAAATTCGTGATTCTGGAAGTTGTGGAAGGATTTCCTCGCAGAGGAGTAAATATAGGCCAAAGGAGGGCGTCAGAATAGGTGGGGTCCACCAAGATAGCCTGTGGGCACGGCCAGGGGCTAGGCAACGCCGGGAGGTTGCCTGGGCAGGCCCTGGCCCCCTCTGGCCCATCTTTGGTGATCTGGAAGCTTTCGTTACGCTGATTTTTATATATTTTACTCGGGATTTCCGGTGCTCCGGAAAATTGGGTAAAAGCTCCTGCAAAAAAGACATCAGTAGACATAAACTAACACTAGGTGCACTGAGTTAGTATGTTAGTCCAAATATATGTAAGAAGATATAAAAGTGTAGCAAAACATATAAGAATGTCACCCAAAAGATCATGGAACAAGCAGAAATTATAGATACGTTTGGGACGTATCACATTGTCATTTCCGTCCTTAACCCTCATGGGTCAGTAAGGTTTTTATCGCATCCACAATAGTCATCCCTTCCTTTCAACAAGATACTCACCTCTTCATTCCCCCATACTTGTAGGTTTGACTGAAAAAGTCTCAGCAGATCTACTGTCCGGCGCGTTTTCTCAAGGGAAACATCACGCCCCTATTGGCAGCCATGCTGGTAGAGAAGCCGAACATGGCTCCGGGAGCAAGGAGGAGCAGAAGAAAGGGAAGAAATAGATACGAGAGGGTTTTCAGTCCAAGGGTCCACCAGACACTAGGTCCGAGGAGACAATGGCTCCCTCCAATCTTGAGTGGGAGCAAGAAGACGATGAGGAGGAGGAGAGTGACTCCTCCCATACGAGGAACTGAGGGGTGTCCAAATATGTCGAGGGAGATCCAGCTCTCGTTGCTATGAAGAAGTAACACATGGACCTATTTGAAGATGTTCCAAACTCACACTAGGAATCCGAGGATGATGCACCGATCCATCAAAGGACCCTTAGGGTAAAACCCCAAGCACGAAGGTACTTATCAAAATTCCAAAAACACCATTCTTTTTTTAAATATCGTGGCTCTAACGACTAGACCCGCTTTCCGTATTGCAGCTCACAATGTAACTTCCCCACCGATCACATGTCGGAGGGGGATTCTTTGGCAGCCAATATGGCTAAAAGCGGGACCGGATCGCCCCATACACCTTCCCCCACCACCGAGTAGATCGGGGAGGTGATATCTCAGGAAGTTCCCCCTGAGCCGGAAACAAAGGTCGGGGGTGATGCTATCATCGTCGAGGTTGATACCTTGGTCACAAAGTACCAGGAGGATGAATACCTACTGGCAAGAAAGGAAGGAGGGTCTGGACATTCTAGGTCCCCCCCCCCCGAAGGAAACTTCGGAGGGGCCTCTTTCTCCGATGCTGTCAATAGTAGTTCCTCCGTGAAGGAAGACTTCTACGCCACAAACGGAGTCGTCCACAATGGAGCAACTCCGAACTGGGTGGTCATCCATGAGGGAGGAGGTTTTCAATGACTCTTCCATACCCAAAGAGTGTCGCACTTATCTGAGTGTTGTATTGATACGCATTCAGTCTGTTGACAACGGTCTAAAAGAGGCTTTCGACGTGTTGTTGCCAGGTATCAAGGTAATTCACACACTATTTTTCCTTCTCGAAGTAATTATGTTTTTTGTATCATCTATCTTATGCTCAATAGCCCTCGATCCCTGTGCGAGTTAGGAAAATGTCATGCGGAGGTCAAAATAGTTAGGAAAAATAGTTGCATGTAACCCCCAAGACTCTAGTAGAATGATAAAATACACCCTAGCAGAGGATTTCAAAAAAAATCTCAGAACTGTGAGATTCTTATCTGCAGGCCTCAACCTCGGTCGCATCCCATAGCTCCATGGAGTTGGCGGAAATGAACCGGAAACTGAAGGTTTCCTAGGAAGTCCTCGACCGCCTCAACAAGTGGTTTGAGGATGCACAAGGTAAACGCTACTTGCTTAGTTTTCTCATAAAAGTGAGGTGTTTAATATTTTTGTCCATAAGTGCAATTTATTAGCATGACCATCATAGCTACTGCTGCTGACATCGAGTGACTCAAAGCCTAACTGGGAAAGGCCAATCAAGAGGTTGCCAAACAAAGAACGGTGGCCGAATAGGCCAAGTCTGCGAGTGAGAGGTATGAGGATAGGATCAATGAGGTCCAGCAAGAGCTCAAGGACGCCGTAAGTAATATTGAGGCACTTGAGCAGAAAAGAAAAATCTTCTGACCTGACCTCGATAACTATCGCTCTCCAAGAAGCATGGAAGGAGGCACACAGTCATCGGAAGGAGATCCATCATACCAAGAAAATTGCAGATGTAAGAGATATTTACTACAATGTATTTTCAGTGTACAATGATTTGCATTGCTTACTCGAGTGTGGCATTCTCGAGGCGCGATTGTGGATCTCTCGAAGAGTGCGGCTGATGCTTTGAAGCACTATGCATCCTAGGAGGGTGAGGCCCATCAAATCTCTTCTAGGCGCAATTTCAAGCCCCCGGGTAACCCTTTCTTGTCTTCGACCAGTTGCAACAACTGAGGCAGGTGCACAAGATGACAAAGCCGGTAATGAAGGCTTTGCATCAGGCTTTGCATCAGGGTTTGGCCTACTGAGTCATTTCCCATCACCTATTTTGGCTTGGTGCAAAAGCTCATTGTTGTTGTACCCCAGATTGATATCGTGAAGCGCTCGGTCTGCATCGAGGGGGCTCAGATGGCCTTTGCAAGAACGATGATGCATTGGGCAAATGTGGAGCCCTTCAAGACAGCCACCGCACCTTGGCCGCTTGTAAAGGAGCATAGACATCCAAAGCTTGGAAGGTGCTCGAGTTGTAGAAGCACAGTGCTCCAAAGACTTAATCTTTGAATGAAAACCTTATCATATAAAAGTGGTTGTATGATACAATGTCGTTTTAGTTTTGCATGGTATACCATGACTTTTTAATTACACCTCCTATGTGGTTGTTTTAATACTGTTAGTTTCTAGTCATCGGTTTCGGCCACCTGACAGATACTACCAGGGGTCTTTTCGGCCTCCACATTGTTACCCTTAGCCAACGTCTTGGTGCCCTAAGGCGGTAATGGAGGAGAAAACCAGACAATCGGACTAAGTGGCTTTAGGTCTTTCAGTTAACCATAGGAGCTTGACTACGAGTGCCAATTGGAGCCTGATACGTCCATTTTGCATCAGGTTTTCATGTTGATATTTATCGCTTCTTGGGCTGTTATTTCACTTCAGGGTACAATTCTTATGCCTTTTCTCTCTTATTTTGCAAGGTTTACATGAAGAGGGAGAATGGCGGCAACTGGAATTCTGGCCTGAAAGTGGAGCAAAGTTGAGAGACCTATTCTGCGCAACTCCAAACGCCGTAAAAATCAACGAGAAATTTTTTCCCGATTAATCAAAAATATTGGGCCGAAGAAGTGCCAGAGGGGCACGAGGGGGTGCCCACAAGCCTGCACGGCCCGGCCACCCCCCAGGCCACGCCATGGGGGCTTGTGGGCAGCCCACTGGCCCACTGGCCCCCCTCTTTTGCTATATGGAGGGTTTCGTCCAGGAAAAAAATCAGGGAGGAGCTTTTTCGTGGTTTCGCCGCCGCCACGAGGCGGAACTTGAGTAGAACCAATCTAGAGCTCCAGCAGGACGATCCTGCCGGGGTAACTTCCCTCCCGGAGGTGGAAATCTTCGCCATCGTCATCACCAACACTCCTCTCATCAGAGGGGACTCGTCGCCATCAACACTTTCATCAGCACCATATCATCTCCAAACCCTAGTTCATCACTTGTAACCAATCTCCGTCTCGCGACTCCGATTGGTACTTGTAAGGTTGCCAGTAGTGTTGATTAATCTTTATAGTTGATGCTAGTTGGATTACTTGGTGGAAGAGTTTATGTTCAGATCCTTGATGCTACTCTTTACCTCTCTGGTCATCAATATGATTATGCTTTGTGAGTAGTTACTTTTGTTCCTGAGGACATGGGATAAGTCATGCTAATAGTAGTCATGTGAATTTGGTATTCGTTCGGTAATTTGATAGGTTGCATGTTGTTTTTCCTCTAGTGGTGTTATGTGAACGTCGACTACATAAAACTTCACCATTATTTGGGACTAGAGGAAGGCATTAGAAGTAGTAAGTAGATGATGGGTTGCTAGAGTGATAGAAGCTTAAACCCTAGTTTATGCGTTGCTTTGCAAGGGGCTGATTTGGATCCACTAGTTTAATGCTATGGTTAGACTTTGTCTTAATTCTTCTTTCGTAGTTGCGGATGCTTGCGAGAGGGGCTAATCATAAGTGGGATGCTTTTCCAACTAAGGGCAGTACCCAAGCGCCGATCCACCCACATATCAAACTATCAAAGTAACGAACACGAATCATATGAACATGATGAAACTAGCATGACAGAAATTCCCGTGTGTCCTCGGGAGCGTTTTTCCTCCTAGAAGACTTTGTCCAGGCTTGTCCCTTGCTACAAAAGAGATTGGGCCACTTTGCTGCACCGTTGCTACTTTTGTTACTTGTTGCTTGCTACGAATCATCTCACCACACAATCACTTTTTACCGACAATTTCAGTGCTTGCAGATATTTCCTTGCTGAAAAACACTTGTCAGATCCTTCTGCTCCTCGTTGGGTTCAACACTCTTACTTATCGAAAGGACTACGATTGATCCCCTTTACTTGTGGGTCATCAGAGCCCCCTTGCAAAGTGTGATGTTCTGCTAGGTTATGGTGGAAAAACCTATTATCACTTGGTCTAAATGATTTCAAACCTTTCACATAATGCGATGAAACCCTAGCGGTTCTTTAGTTTAATACTTGTCTTCAGATCGCAGGCCAGTTCTCGCATATTAAGGCAGTCGGTTTCCGTCTTTCTCTAGTCCGCTACTTACGCATACTAGCTGGAAGTACAATCGCAGCAGTTCTCCCTCTACCGTTTAAGCTGAACGAGAAGAACATAAAGGGGTAAGCACAAGAGCGGTGCAACCCAAATTTTGATCCAAGACGTAATTCGGAACCAATGCATATAACGCGAATCCAAGATGTCGCACACATGAACGCTAAGTAGTATTGGAATGGTTCTAAGGGGGTTCATGACAGCCAAGCCCCCCATAAATTTAGCTAGTATCTAACATGTGCATAAAAAAAGTCTTGTGATGGCGTTCGAAAAATAGTTCGAAAAAAGGAGGACGCAAAAAGATGTTGCAAACTCATGAAGCCCAAAGAGCATTCCTTATTTACGATGAACTTGTATTTGTACAGTTCAAATTTAGCAAGCGACTGTTTATATATATAAATAAGTTTACAGAGTGAAGTTTTCTACACGGTTTGATATAGCTGGCTAGATGTTCCTTATAATGCCTGCTGTAGGTCCGCACCTTTACTCTTCGGGAAATATTCCTTGAAAGGAGGGAACGTCGGTGAGTGGTCCTCAAACAAAAGGTGGTGTTGAGAAGCCACCAATGTGTGAGGTGCTTGACACAAAATTGGTCCTTTATGGTACCTGCTTGTGTCCGATCACGATACTGACCATAGTTTAGTCTAGCCAAACACTAGGTCTTATATGGTCAATCCCCACAGGTTCCCATGATATCTTAAGCGCAAAATTGTGTCTTGGAGGCACATATTTCTCTATAGGCGAGGTGCTGCTGTGGGGAGCGTATCCCTATTTGGTTTGAGTATGTTGAGTGACCGGGGACAGTGGTGGGGAGTGAGCTCGTTTGTGCTCCTTGACGGTTAGTTATGACAATAGAGCCGCATCTCCAGCCTGTACTTCGGCTGCCAAAGCCGTAGTCTGTTCCTTAGTTCGAACGGATCACTCGATGTTACCATCGATGTTAATGACACCCTTAGGTCCTGGCATCTTCAACATCAGGTATGCATAATGGGGAACGACATTAAAGCGGGCGAATGTTGTACAACCGAGGAGTACATGGTACCCACTGCGGAATGGAACAATGTCGAAGATCAAATCTCCGTTGTCAAAGTTGTCAGGTGAACCGAACACTACTTCGGGAGTTATGGTGCCCGAATAGCCAAGAATTACTCCTTTGAAGGTGGTGTTGCTAGGTTTGATTCTGGATGGATCAATGCCCATTTTTCACTATGTCTTCATAAACTAGATTGAGGCTGCTACCTCCATCTATGAGGACTCGTGTGAGGTGATACCCATTAACGATGGGGTCGAATACCAAGGTCGTTGAACCCCCATGCCGAATACTGGTTGGGTGGTCTATGTGGTCATAAGTGATTGGATATGCCGACCGTGGGTTGTACTTCGGGGCTACTGGCTCTATGACGTAACCGTCCCGAAGTGCCCGCTTCCTCTCCTTTTTGGTAAGTGAGTGACACAGATCATGTTCACGGTCTTTACTTGAGGGTGGAAACTACTTTTGTCCCCCGTTGCTTGGGCAACGAGGTTTGTCGTCGTCCTTGCTGCGAGGGATCTTGGCCTGGTCTTCGGCCACGTTCTTACTCGCCGCCATGAGCACCCAACTATTATGGTTGGTGTGAGTAGCGGGTTTGTTTTGGGTGCTTTGTATCTGTTAGGGCATCTCAAGTACTTTGTCCAGCATGGTCGGGACATCATGATTACCTTTAGAGGGTTTCTTCCCTGGTCCGGGCCTAGAGTTGCTAAATCTGGCATTAACTATCATGTGATCGGCTTCACCACCGTTGTGTTGATGCTTGTTCTTGTTGCGTCGTGACTTTTCGTTGCCATGCCGGACTGTGGAAATGACAGGGTTTTAGGGAGCGTTATACCACCAAGATAGCCAAGTATCCTCACCCGACAATGGAGGGTCATGAGCGAGGTAAGGGCGTCCATTGTTCTCAGCCTCCCATGCCCAAGCGTCCAGGCGAACCATTCATCTCGTATGTGGTTACGGAAATAAGTTAATGCCTTGGCGTCTGAACAATCGATAATCTAATTTTTCTTGGTGAGGAATCTATTCCAGAATTGCCGAGATGACTTATCGGGTTGTTGAATGACGTGGCTCAAGTCATCGGACCTAGATGGTCAGACATAAGTGCCTTGAAAGTCAGCTCCAAAGGCATCTTAGAAGTCTTTTCAACTCCCATTGGAGCTTTTGGAGAGGGTGTTCAACAAGTGCCTTGCTGGACCCTTGAGCTTCAATGGTAGGTATTTGATGGCATGGAGGTCATCTGCGCGATCCATGTGAATGTGGAGAAGGAAATATTCAATCGATACAGCTGGGTGTGTTGTCTTGTCGTACTGCTCAATATTCAATGGTTTAAACCCTTCAGGGAACTGATGTCGCATCACCTCATCTGTGAAGCACATTGGGTGCGCGGCGCCCCTTATCCGAGTTGTGTCGTGCTGGAGATCAGACGAGATCCTACCAGCTGTTGTTCTCAAACTCCATCATTCTGATTGGGCTGATCTTGGTATATGTCCTATCTAGTGGGGGTGTGACTCCTAGATACTAAATAGATCTTGTCTGTCGTGTTCTAGACTTAATGTTCTATCGCTGGTCAAATGGTTCTCCGGGTTGAGCTGGCTCCCTTCTCCTGTCCCGTCCTCGAGGAGGGACGTATGCTTGGTCATCTTGTGTGGATCTAGGTGGTGCGGTCTCAAAGGCCTCGTCTTTGAATTCTAGAAACACACGGCGATGGGGATAACTTTTAGTTTGTCCCCATTGTTCCTGGATGTACCCCTCTTCGACGACCAGGACATTTGTCCATCTTCTAGTGATGGAGTCATGTTCGCCTTTAAGTTGCCTCTGCTTTAGATTAAGGAGCTGCCGCCTGAATACTTCTTGATCCAGTGGGTCTTCCGAGACGACGATATCTCATCTCCCAAGCTATCGTGATCCTCGATCAGAGGGATGTAGTTGTTGTCTTCAAAATCATCAAGATCCTCAGGTTTGTCTAGATCCATGTAACCCGGAAGGTCGGAGTTGTATTCGGGGTCTATAGGTTCTAGGGATTCAACGGGCTTTTACGTATCCTCGGGGGTTGGGTTATGTCCAGTTCTAGCATTACTTTCCTTGCCCTTACCAGCTTTCGGCTTTTTGCGTTGGTGATGGCACCCGATGGGTTCGTCGCCACTGTTTTTGACCTGGGTGTCATCATTGGTTTTCCCTATGATGCCATCATTATTAGGGGAGCCCACCATGTAGACATCGGACGTGGAGGTGGCAGTCCATCTTCCCATTACGAGAGGACCATGTGATCTGATAGACATGTAAATATCTTTGACTTCTTGTGAGGAGAAGTGTAAGAGATCAGGTGGATCTTCGATAGTGGCTATGAAGTCAGTGGTGGGCATGGCATAAACTTCCCCACACCCAGACTTGAATCCAGAAGGATCATGGATAGTGACCAAGTTGTCCAAACTGTTAGTGGCTTGGGTTCGGATCAGCATCTCGTTTGAGAACGGGAGATTTGCAGGACTAGTCCTCAGAGCTTTGGAGGAGTTGAGCATTGATGTGCCAACATAAGAAATGTGTTCGAGCGAGGTTACCCCTAGACCTTCGAACACAACGTTCAGATCTGGGCTCAAGGACGGATCGGGAGTAGACACTATCCCGGACTCGAGGTTGGGGAGAGGGCCCGAAGTTAAGGCTTCAGAGTTTCCGAGCTCTTCGGCCAATACCGACACCTTGGAGAGGATCATATCTCCTTGGGCGTGGCGACATCCTATAAGTCACCAAACTTGAATCCCTGGCCATGGACGAACCCCTTGATTTGGTGATAAACCGCCTTGACGCGGGGGGTAGTACTGCTGAAAGCAGGGGGTTGGTCCTGGATGAAGATATCCCCGACATTGATGTTTTTGCTGGTGACCAAGCGAGCCATCCATCCTTTAGACGATCCTTTAGCAGAACTCTGAATGAAAGCACCAACGTCGGTGTCATAACTGACTGATCTCGATTAGGGGGTCCAAACTATGGACCTTGGATCGACAGATAAAAGGGATGAAGGAGACGATGTTTACCCAGGTTTGGGCCCTCTTTATAGAGGTAAAACCCTGCGCCTCCTCTTGTTGTATTGATGAAGTAGTAGAGAATACAAAGTTGATCTATCTCAAGATTGGATGTTGTGATTTAAAACCCTAATCATAGTGATCTTGATTGGTCCAATGAAGTATGGCCCTCGGGTTTATATTGATACTAGGGATGCTAGGGTTACACAAATTCGGTTACATCAAGAAAGGAATATGTCGGTTACTACATAGCTTTATATTGCATGCCAAGTCTTCGAAAGATTCCATCTTGATTTTAGTGTCGTCAATGATGATCGAATGGCCGAGGAGTCCGGCCCACGGGAATAGATAAGTGGCCTGAGGAACCCTTAGTCCTAGACTCCCTGACCCACCTCCCATGTTGAATATCATCCCAATAACTTGGGCCGAAAAGATGTTTGGGATATAGGCTATGTAACAACTTCCTACTGACTCAATCATGCAGTTATGAGCTAGGTTCTCGTTTGTCAAAAACAAGATACCAAGCTACTAGGACTCAGAGATATTAGAAGCCTTTCAGCTCGGATGAATAGATAAAAGTGTTTGGAATGCTCTTTTCCGATGTTCTGTACAATCACTTCATGTATTGTCTGATCTGGTGTCCAGATTCTGCACCATCGAAGGCGCTTGGCTGGTCGGGGACAACGTAAATTCGATCTATGAACACAATGCAAAATGTGACGTACTTGGACCTCGATGTGCCCTACAGATGGAACATCCTGATCAAATGTCCTTGGAAGAAGAAGAAAACCTTCGGCCATCTCGAAACACCACTCGACGGACTCCTGGATAAACCATGCTCAATACATGCTATTCTACTTAATGCCTGCCCAATCCACAACCTTCACGACTGTTAGGTTGTGAGGCAGGTGGCCAAGGGAGGACCTTCCCTTTTTACATGCATCCCTAGCCATGCAAAACTGTCCTCGCGTGAAGTGAAGTCATGATTACTTAGGAGACCTTCGCATCCAACAACTTGCACAGATAAGCCTTGCAGGGAAAAATTCTATCCAACGGGTACCAACCCGGGGCGCGTGGATAGACGCACCAATCACCTTTGACCATAAAGATCAACCGAGGTCGACCCCATACAGGTGCCCTACAGTGCTGGTCCTCAACCCTATTGTGGGCAGTCACTGACTTCGGAAGGTGTGCATGGATGGGGGCAGTAGCCTAAATCTGATATATGCTGACGTTTTGGACAAAATGCACTTGATAAATCACGCATAGAGTAAAGTGGCACTATCTTTAAAGGTATAATACCCGAGCGAAAAGCACGCTGCAGTGGAAAAGTAACCCTCAATGTAGTCTTTGGAACACCGGACAATTACCGCTCCAAAGAGGTTACATTCTTCATCGCCCCTTTTAAGAGTGGATATCCCGCCCTCCTGGTGCGGGACGCCTTCTCCAAATTTCAATTAGTGCCACATTATGGCTACATGAACCTCAAAATGTAGGGCCCAAAGGGGAACATTACTATCTCAAGCAACCCCGACAGAGCACTCAGAGCCAAAAATAAAACGGTGTCACTTGCCCATGAAGCCTTGTTTGAAGCCCTTGTGGCCATGGAGCTACTCGAACTACGAGCTGAAATCGATAAAGATGATGTCATCCTGGACAAGCGGTCAAAGTCTACTTCATTCAAGTTGTTGGACGAAATAATCAAATTACAAGTACACCCCATGGACACAACTAAAATGGCATCCATTGGGGAAAACCTCGATCCCGAGATTGGCGAAGCTCTGCACAATTTCCTCAAGGAAAAGTGGGATATAATCGCCTCACACCCTTATGATATGCCAGGGATACCTTCTAGGCTAACATAACACAACCTAAACATATTAATGGGCCACAAGCCTGTCAAATAAACACTTCGACGTTTCTCTGAACCCAATTGTCAAGCAATGGGCAAGGAATTGGAAAACTATAGGAGGCTGGATTTATAAGAGATATAAAGCACCCCTACTGGATTGCCAACTTGGTCATGGTACCAAACAAGGATAAGTCTTGGCGCCTGCGTGTCAATTTTAAAGACCTCAACAAAGCGTGCCCCAACGATACTTTCCCATTACAACGCATCGACCAAACCGTGGACGCCAAAGCAGGGCACGAATCAGTATGCTTCTTGGATGCCTACTCAGGATATCATCAAATCAAGATGAAAGAATCTAAGGAGGAAGAAACAACATTCATTACACCTTACAAGTGGTTTCATTTAAACATGGTGCCCTTTGGATTAAAGAACTCCCATGCCGCATACCAACACATGATTCATTCATTCCTCCAAAAAAAATCGGAATGACCGTCAAAGCCTACGTTGACAATGTGGTCGTCAAAACTAAAAATGTCGGATAACTGGTAAACAAGCTCTGTGATCCATTTGCCAGCTTATAGGAATATCAAATTAAGCAGAACCCCCAAAAATGTGTCTTCGGTGTCCCAGCTAGCAAACTCTTCAGCTTTAATATGTCTAATCGAGGAATCGAAGTATATCCGGCAAAGATACGAGCCTTGGATCTTTTGGAGGTACCAAAAGAGCTCAAACACATGCAAAAACTTACACGATGTGTGGTGACCCTAAGACCCTGAGGGCATTGAACTCCTTATTGAAGAACGTGGAATTCCTTAAGGAAGCCTTCCATCTCCGATAATTCATGGTGGACTAGATCTCAGAAGGAGTAGCCAAACTGGTCGACGAGTCCTCGGGCTAAGGAACCTGCAGAGTAACTCCTGTAGTAGGGCGTGCCTCTGCTTCCTTACGTGCGGTTGTCGTTCCTTCGGCCCCGCCCTCACGGTTATGGAAGAAGTTGAGGGTTGCGTGTGAATACTCAAAGGAGTCAGGGCTTGACAAGGTACCCTTAAATACATGTCGTATTAAAAAAGGAGGTTACCTGGTAATGGAGGGGGCACTTTCCCCTGCCGCCATGACCTGGGCCTATGCGTCTTGCATCTCCTACGGAGACATCCCTTGTAGAGACACCTCTCTGCTTGGACATTTAGAACGCAACCCTTTTGGAGGAGGTATGTGGCTAGGGGCTGGAGGGATAGCAGCTTGCTTTCTATTAGAGGAAGGGGGTATAACCGATGGAGTTGGCCTCATACGAGGAACATCGGGGGTAGTGGACATCCTTGAGCCATCAACGCTCTCCAAAAAAATTCCTCCCTTCATAAATAAGGGCTAGGTCCTCATTTGTTAAGAGGGAATCTTCAGCTCGGTGTTGCGACTTCGGCTCGGTGCTGGGATGCTTATGTTTTCAAACCAATGCCTCCTCCTTTTTTCAAAAAGAGGGCATGCTTGGATAGATAAATTACCAAATACTTAGGATGGACGAGGGAAGTAGAGTGACTTACACTACTAGAATCACATAATTTTTCGTTAGTCCTTTCTTTGTCGTCGGCCGGCAGACGAGAATGAAGGTCTTTGCATCAGATTCCAAAAAAATAGATGGCAAAGAAGGGACTGATGGGAAAGATATTATTTTCCATCAATCCATTCTTTGTCGTGTGCTAGAAGACGGCAAAAATCCAAAGGGAGAGGACAACGAACCCAACTAGGCCCACTCAACCATTGACGTGGTTAGGTCAAATGGATGCCTTTTTGTCGTCTACTAGCAGACGACAAACCACCCAAAAGTAGATGGCAAAGAGAATGCTTTCTTTGTCGTCTAGTAGAACACTACAAAGAGCACAACCTACTAACGGATGTGCCCCTCCCCCACCTCTCGCTCTCCCTCCCTCCCAACCCCTCTCCCCGATGCCCATCGAGAGCCGTCCCCACCCACCGGCCGCCCCGACGCCCCGATGCCCCGACGTCTGAGCGCCCCTCCATCCCTTTCCCCCGCCGCCTGGCCGCCCCCTCCGGTGAGCTCTCTCTATCTCCTCACTTCCCCTATTTGTAGCGTGTGTCCCCCATCTGCCGACTACTGTGCATTTTATATTTTTTTCATCTAATTAGATTATTAATTAGCTAGCCATTGTTAATTGGATTAGTTAGAAGAAGAAAATTAGATTAGTAATTGGAAGAAGAAGAAAAATAGATTATTAATTACAAGAATAATAAAATTAGAAGGAAAAGAAGAAAAGTAGAAAAGAAGAAGGAAAAGAAGAAGAAAAGAAGAAGGAAAAAAGGAAAAAGGACAAATGAAAAGAAGAAAATAAGAAGAAGAAGAAGAAGAAGAAGAAGAAGAGGATAAGAGGAGGAGGAGGAGGAGGAGAAAAATAATAATAATAATAATAATAATAATAATAATAATAATGAGAATAAGAAGAAGAATAAGAATAAGAAGAAGAGGAGGAGGAGAAGAAAAAGAATAAGAAGAAGAAGAAGAAGAAGAGGAGGAGGAGAAGAAAAAGAAGAAGAACAAGAAGAAGAAGAAGAAGAAGAAGAAGAAGAGGAGACGAGGAGGAGGAGAAGAGGAAAAACTAAAGAAGGAAGAAGAAGAAGGAGAAGAATAAGAAGAAGAAGAAGAAGAAGAAGAAGAAATAGAAGAAGAGGAGGAGGATGAGGAGAAGAAAATGAAAAATAGAAGAAGAGGAGAAAGTAGAAGAAAAAGAGGAGAAGTTGAAGTGGAGAAGAAAAGAAGAAGAAGAAGAAGAAAAGAAGAAGAAGAATAAGAAGAAGAAAAGATTAAAAGAAAGAAGAAGAGGAGAAGAAGAAGAAATAGAGGAGAAAAGGATGAAAATCAAAGTGGAAAAGTAGTTATATATAAATGGATTTTCTATCGGAATTGAATATTCATGTTGATCATGTGGATTTAAATGTGCAGTTTTTTCGTCGCTTCGAGGGTCTAGTGTTCAAGGGCCTCCCCGTGCGACTATGTTCCCTACGCGCTAGTAGTGCGCACTACTGTCATCTCCTCCCTGACCCTCCCCTATTTGCTCTATTCCGGTTGTCATGCCGATGTCACTTCATTCTATTTTCATGTCAAGTCTCTTAACCTAGGTGTCTCCCTTTCGAAAGGGTGGCATCTATAAATATGCATGTCTTTGCATATTTATAACCAAAGTTGTTAGAATCGCGAGTCTGAATCGGATCGGAACTCCGTTGCTAGGATCGTGAATCATAGAATCACAACTATTAGGATCGTACAAACTTAGATTCTATGAGCAGGATCGTATAATCGGAGGGGCTAGTTTGGATCTTAAGATCTTAAGATTCTAAGACTTGAGTCACGATTCTGACAACTTTGTTTATAAACGCCATCCTTTCGAATCATCCATGTTATCAATGGATAGCCCGAGTACATGTAGATTGGGTTTTGTTTGCCGTGCTCTACTTTGGCCCGAGGCAAAATTTCGTTAGCGCCACTGATGACCCACAAGTATAGCGGGTCAATCATAGTCCTTTCGATAAGTAAGTGTTTTGAACCCAATGAGGAGCAGTTTTCAGCAAGGTAATTTCTGCAAGCACTAAAATAGCGGTAATAAGTTGTTTGATAACAAGATAATGGTAACAAGAGACAAGTGGCAATAGTAACAATAGGACCAGAAAGGTAGCCCAATCCTTTTGTGGCATAGGACAGGCAAGAACAATTTCTTATCATAGGCAAAGCATTCTTGAGGGCACACGACAATTTCATCATCATGTTCAGTTAGTTTGCGTTTGGTATTTTGATAATTTGCTATGTGGGTGGACCAGTGCTTGGGTGTTGTTCTTACTTGAACAAACCTCCCACTTATGATTAACCCTCCCAGAAGCACCCGCGGCTACGAGAAAAGTATTAAGAATAAATTCTAACCATAGCATTAAACATGGGGATCCAAACCAGCCTCTTACGAAGTAGTGCATAGACTGGGGTTTAAGTTTCTATCACTCTCGCAACCCACCCTCTAATTACTAGTCCATGATGCATTCCCTTAGGCCCAAAATACGGTGAAGTGTTATGTAGTCGACGTTCACGTAACACCACTAAGGGAACATTCATATCATCGAAATATTGAACGAATATCAACTTCACATGACTACTTGCAACATGATTTATCCCATGGCCTCAAGAACAAAAGTAACTACTCACAAGTGATAAACATGTTCATGATCACAGAGGTAATGAATAGCATAATGGGTCTGAACATATAATCTTCCACCAAGTCAACCATAAAGCATCAACTGCAAGATGTAATTAACACTACTAGACAAACCCCTGGTAGCAATCTGAGGTTTCGGTACAAGATTGAGTACAAGAGATGAACTAGGGTTTTGATAGGAGATGGTCCTGGTGAAGATGTTGATGAAGATTGGCCTCCCCAAGATGAGAGGGATGTTAGTGATCACGATGGCCATGATTTGCCCCTTTAGGAGAGAAGTTCCTCCTGTGGAATCGCCTCGCTGGAGGGCAAAAGTGCTCCTGCCCAGGTTCGGCCTCGAGACTGCGGCACTTCATCCCATAAGTCCTCCCCTTTATTTTTTAGGTTGGAGGAGAATATATACGAGAAGATGTGTGCCACAGGTGGGCAAGTGCCCCCCTGGACATCGGGCCGCGCAAGGGGGCCCTAGCGCACCCTGGTGTCTAGTTGCTGCCTCCTGACCCCCTCCAGCACGTCTTCGTTCCAATTATTTTTATATTCTAAATTAAATCCCTGCATATTTTCAGCTCAATTGGAGGTGTGCATAATAGGTATCTTTGACATAGCTTTTTTAGGTCCAGAATTACATCTGTCTTTACTCTCCGACTTGATATAAAACTTGCATATTATGAGAGAAAAGGCATTAGAATTACTCCTCCAAGTGGATACAAGCATAAAAACACTATAAATAACAGTAATAAAACATGATGCAAAATGGACATATCCACTCCCCTAAGCTTAGATCTTGCTTGTCCTCAAGCAAAAGCCGATAACAAAAATCATGACCACATGCTTTGAGAGAGAGGTGTCGATAAAAACAAAATACGAACATGGAAACATGGCAACATCATGCTCATTATTATAACAAAAAATAAAACTTTATAAAGTACTTTCTCACAACATTTTCATCATATAACATTTACAATAAAGGCTTCTTATAAGCAAGTGGCAATTCATCACAATCATTGAAGTATAAAGCATAAACTCAATTGAAAACTAACAAACTATGTTCTCAGTCAACTTTGCAACACAATTCATCATATTTTCAGGAAGGGTTACATGTTGGAGCTTTTCAGCAAGTCTACATATTCAACCATCATTTAGTCTTCTATGATTTCTAACACTCACCGCATACATATGAGCAAAAGGTGTAGGATCGAATCTATGTCTAGAGGAGGGGTGATTAGACTACTTGACAAGATAAAAACTTAGCCTTTTCCCAATTTCAAGCATGGGCTAGTTTTAGCAATTATGACTAGTCAAGTACACCCTAAACATGCACATCTAAGAGTATAGTGGTGGACAGTAAAACATGAAGTGTAAAGTTGAGGGTAAGGTAGGGAGATCAAACGCAAATGTTGACACAGCGATTTTTGGCATGGTTCTGATAGGTGGTGCTATAGTACGTCCATGTTAGTGGAGACTTCAACCCACAGAGGGTAATGGCTGCGAGAGTCCATGGAGGGCTCCACCAACAAGGGGTCCACAAAGAATCGGCTTGTTTATTCCACCACGGTGTCTGTCCACACAGGGCTAGCCTCACTCACGGTAGATCTTCATGAAGTAGGCGATCTCCTTCCCTTACAAACATCTTGCTTGAACTAAACAACACAAAGTAGGAGGCACCCAAGCGACACCTAAACAATATAGGAGACACCACCCTCCAAAAGGTAATAGGTGTGGTAGAACGATGGACTTCTTGCACTTGTGCTTCTAAAGATAGTCTCCTAACACTCAACCACTCTCCCTTAGATTTGGCAGGGGTAGGAGAGATTGATCTTGTGGTAAGCGACCTGGGGAGGCTAGAAATCAAGGTTCAAATGGTTGGAATGGAATCTCTTGATCTCAACACATGAGTAGGTGGCTCTCTCTCAGAAACATGAATCTAGCAAGTGTAAGTGTTGTCTGAGTTCTTCCTCTACGAATAAGAGGTAGGTGGAGGGGTATATATAGGCATCCCCCAAAATCCAACCATTACAACATTATTACCCCACTCGGTGAATCCGAAAAGAACCTTGATGGTACCGAGTTGCACTAAATGTGGAAATTTTTGAATTATCACTAAGACCGATATAGGAAGCTCAGTGGTACTGATACACTGACCTAGACCAGTTTTCAATTCTCGGTAAGACTGATTATAAACTCGGAAATTCCGATTCTTGAAATCTTCTCAACAGAAAGTTGGTAACTGAATCTCGGTGACACCAATATGGTAGTGTTTGGCATAGGCTCTGTCAAGTGTAAAATCGGTACAGTCGAGTGGAAATTGTTGGTGGCACCGATTTTGCTCGTTTGGGTTTGGCAGAGGTATTTTGTGGGAGAATGGATGAGTATTTCTGGTGGCTACCTCTAAGCACTTGAGCAAACAATTCATCGTAATACCTCACCCTATTTTAATGGTATTGTTTTTCCTATGGACTCAAAGTGATTTCTCACAAAGTATAAAATGAAGAGTATTCTTGCATGAATCTTGAGCCAATCCTATTCCTTCCTTGCATCAAGTGGCATCTCCTCACAATCCTATAGCTAAAGAATATTTGAACTTTTCTGAAATATACTTTAATAAAGTCATTAGTGCAATGATGCGTATGTTGTGATTAATTACCTAAACCACCTTAGGGAGAAATTGTGCTTTCAAAGGGTTTCAACCGGACACACAAAAAGATAGGATCTTATAGTGTTGCCTCCCAACGTATTAACCTCGAGGGTGATGTCAACATTAATAATTCATGACAATCACATTCGGCTGGATATATATGTTTAGATCTTTCCCCACGACATGATGCTTGCCAAAGGGAAGATAAAGGAAGTAGAAGAACATACTTTGAATCTTGCACAAAAGTAAATACATAAAGGTAAAAGGTAGGCCCCTCACAGAGGGAAGAAGAGGTTGTCAAGTGCTTTTTGGTTGTACGGTAAGGAATGTTACATTATATTGCCCCTTGTGATGGCAACCTTTATTATGCAGTCCGTCGCTTATATCACCATCACAGGATTGTGCAATAATTAATTTCCCTTACTCTAAATGATCAAACATATTTAGAAGCAATTTGTATTGCTCTGTGCACTGATGAAAACTTACTTGAAGGACTTACTCAATCCATAGGTATGTACGGTGGACTCTTGAAACATAGGTTCGGGTTTAGGGTTTTGGATGCACAAGTAGTATCTCTACTAAAGAAGTGAGCCTAGCTCACTTGGCTAGTGGAGTGGATGTACAACCCAGCCACCCAGGTTCAAGTCCCCACGGACGCGAATTTGGGTTCTTATTATTTCAAAAAAGACTCGCTATGGGGGGTTTCTCTTATAGTTTTCCTTCAAAAAAGTAGCATATCTACTTAGTGCAGAGTTTTTGGTAAGCAAAGGTATTCGGCAAGCACCACATGTTAGATGATCTTTAACAATATAACTTCTATGTAAATATAAACAATCATAAATCATTATGTTGTATTCCTTGTTCAATGTCAACAGTTTCGGCATATTATAATTTTTGGGGGCTGACAATCACAAAAGATGTCAATAATAGTGTACTTACATGTAAATCTTCTCTTCCTTTATGAATTCTTTCATGTGTTGCATCAGTGACCAATGCTATGTTTGTCAATCTTCAACAAATTTAACCACTTATACTTTTCCTTATGTGAAACCACTACTTACTATAAGATTAACATATGGTCTTTCTCATTATTTTATTTATTTTGATTGCAACATGAAAGTCGAGAAGCAAAACACAAACTAAAATTTATTATATAACTCTCACTTGATTACATAGATAGATAGACAGATCACGAAACTAGCACTCAAAAGAAAAAGATTGAACTAAACTTTTATTTGACCAGATTTCAAAATAGCTAAAGAGCAAACTAGGATGGATAAAGAAAAGAAGGGTGATGGTGATACGATACCGGGGAGCCTCCCCCAAGATAGGCACAAGCCAAGGGGAGTGCCCATACCCGTGTACTCAAGTCTCCTTCCTTGGTGATGAAGATGGAGGTGGTGGTGTAGATGATGAGGTATTGTCAAACTTGTCCTCCGGCTTCCATGGCAGTGGATCACCATTATAAGGAGAGACACGATTCTGGAAAGTCCTGCAAGTGGCGGCCAAACTCATACCTTTAAACCTTTCTTAATACTCAAATATTTGGTTTTGGAGATCAAAGACTTGGCCTTGCAGAAAATTGATTTGGTCATTGACGGTGAATACGGTATCCTCCAAGGGCCTGCCATCCACCTTTAGATCATTAGTGAATACCATGATCATGGTGTGGTTGGCTCTAAGTCCACGCTCCACCATGCCTTGGCACCTGAAGACCTCCTGCTCCACCGCCTCAAGCCTAGCTACCACAGTTCGCATCTTCTTCGGCACTTGAACATCCCGGGTGTGAAGCAACCCATCACGCATCTCAATGGTTTGAGGGTGATTCATCAGCTCTGGCAAGTAGGGGCTTATGACCTTCTCGAAGAACTTGTCCTTGGAAGAGCTTCATGAGGCCATGGTAATCTAGATGTGTCAGAAAAACAACACAAAACAAGAACACAGGATTTTCGTGGTATCGTGGTCAAATCATCAAGAGATATATAGAGAGAATTTGTATATAAGGGAATAGGTGATCCACAAGAAAACGGAGTCGGGAAGGTACCCGAGGGGCCCATTAGGCATCAGGCCGCGCCAGGGGGGTCGGGCGCACCCTGGTGTCTAGTGGACACATGGGTTGCCTCCCCGTGTGTTTCTTGGTAGTATTTTTGCGGATTTTTCTGAGCACGTTTACTTACCGTATGACATACCTCTTCCTATTAAGGGTTCTGTAATGTTCTGAAAGGTCTCCCTAATTTCTCCTCTGGTGTCATGGTTTGGATAATATTTGTTTCAACATTAATTGTGTGCCTGAGATGTAGTGCTTTATTTTTTATCCATTGACCACCTTCGGGCTAGTGCCTTTGGGGTTATTGATCGTAATAACTCCATACCGATAAACTTCTTCGATAATATATGGTCCTTTCCATTTGCATACAACTTTTCCTGCAAAGAATATAAGATGAGAATTGTACAACAGAACATATTCACCAACTTTGAATTCTCGCTTTTGCATTCTTTTGTCATGCCATCTTTTTACTTTTTATTTGAATAGTTTGACATTTTCATAAGCTTGGGTTCTCCATTCATCTAATGAGCTAATATCAAATAACCTTTATTCACCAGCAATTTTTAAATCATGGTTGAGTTCTTTAATTGCCCAATAAGCTTTGTGTTCTAATTCAACAGGTGAATGACATGCTTTCCCATAAACCATTTTATAAGGACACATACCCATAGGATTTTTATAAGCTGTTCTATAAGCCCACAATGCATCATCTAATTTGTTAGACCAATTCTTTCGAGACCTATTGACAGTCTTTTGCAATATTAATTTTATCTCTCTATTGGTTAATTCTACTTGACCACTAGACTAAGGATGATAGGGACATGCAGTTCTATGGTTAACATCATAACTAGAAAGTAGCTTACACGAAGCACCATGAATAAAATGTGAACCCCCAACAGTCATTAAGTATCTAGGGACTCCAAAACTTGGGAAAATAACTTCCTTAAGCATCTTAATAGAGATGTTATGATCAGCACTATTGGTTGGGATAGCTTCTATCAATTTAGTGACATAATCAACAGCAACCAAAATATGTCTATACCCATTGGAGGAAGGAAAATGTCCTATATAATAAAATCCCAAAACATCAAATGGTTCAATAACAAGTGAATGATTCATAGGCATTTCCTAACGTCTACTAATGTTATGAATTCCTTGACATTCATCACAAGAGAGGAAAAATTACGAGCATATTTGAAAAGAGCAGGCCAATAAAATCCACACTGTAATACCTTGTGTGCAGTTCTATATCCCGCATGGTGTCCTTCATAAGCCTCGGAGTGACACTTCCGAAGGATTTGTTCCTGTTAATGCTCAGGTATAAAACGTCTAATAATACCATCTACTCCCTATTTATAAATATGTGGGTCATTCCAAAAGTAATATATTAAACCAAAGAAGAATTTTTCTTTTGTTGCTAGGTGAAACTAGGTGGTATGTATTTAGCAGCAATGTAATTAGCATAATCAGCAAACCATGGTGTTCATCGGGAAAGCTATCATCAATAGGTAGTGTCTCATCAATAACATTTTCTAACCTAGGCAAGTTATCAGCTACAGGGTTCTCATCTCTTTGCTATCAATTATATGCAAATCAAATTCTTGTAGCAAGAGAACCCACCTAATAAGTCTAGACTTAGCATCTTTCTTTTCCATAAGGTATTTAATACTAGCATGATCAGTGTGAAAAATTACTTTAGAATCAACAATGTAAAATCTGAATTTGTCAAAAGCAAAAACAACTGCTAAGAGTTCTTTTTCTGTGGTAGCATAATTTCTCTCGGGACTGCCTAGAGTTTTACTAGAATAATGAATGACATTTAATTTCTTATAAACTCTTTGTCCTATGACAGCACCAACACCATAATCACTAGCATAAAAGATAATTTCAAAAGGCAAGTTGTAGTTAGGTGGTTGAACAATAGGTGCAGAAGTTAAGGCTTTCTCAAGTGTTTCGAAGGCTTCTACACAATCGTCATAAAAATGAAAGGAACATCCTTTTGTAATAGACTGGTGAGAGGCCGAGAAATTTTAGAAAAGTCTTTAATAAACCCCCTATAGAAACCAGCATGACCAAGGAAACTACGGATACCTTCGATATCTTTAGGACATGGCATCTTCTCAATTGCATCAACTTTAGCCTTATCCACCTCAATACCCCGATCGGAAATTTTATGTCCCAAGACAATACCTTCATTCACCATAAAGTGGCACTTCTCCCAATTCAAGTCAAGGTTAGTTTGCTCACATCTCTACAAAACTCGATCAAGGTTTCTTAAGCAATCATCAAAATAAATTTTGTAAATGGAAAAATCATCCATGAAGACCTCAACAATATTTTCACAAAAATCAGATAATATAACAGTCATACATATTTTAAAGGTAGCATGTGCATAGCATAATCCAAAAGGCATACATCTAGAAGCATAGGTTCCAAAAGGAGAAGTAAAGGTGGTTTTCTCTTGATCAGGTTGTGACACGGGTATTTGGGAGGAACCAGAATAGACATCTAGAAAGCAAAAAAGTGTGTGCTTTGATAATATTTCTAGCACTTGGTCTATGAACGGTAAAGTACAATGATCTTTTCTAGTAGATTTGTTTAATTTTCTAAAACCAATTACCATTCTATAGAAAGTCACAATTCTTTGTGGAATGAGATCATTTTTATGAATAGGGACAACAGTAATACCTCCTTTCTTAGGGGCACAATTAACGGGACTTGCCCATGTACTATCAGCTATGGGATAAATTAAACATGCTTCCAGAAGTTCTAATATTTCATTTCTCACCACTTCTTTCATTTTGGGATTCAATCTTCATTGGTGATCAACAACTGGTTTAGCATCTGGTTCCATGTTAATCTTGTGCTGACAGAGAGTGGGACTAATGCCCTTAAGATCATCAAGAGTATATCCAATAGCAGCTTGGTGCTTCCTTAACAAAATTGGTAATATGTTGTCTTTATGCTGTGTAAGGTCAGCACTGATAATAAAAGGATATATCTTCTTTTCATCAAGATAAGTGTATTTTAAAGTGTGAGGTAATTACTTTGTTTCAAACGCAGGATCACCCTTGGGTGGAGGAGGACCTCCTAGAGTTTCACAAGGCAAGTTGTGTTTAAGGATAGGTTTTTTTCTCAAAGAACATATTATCTATTTAATTCCTTTCATGCATATGCATATCATTTTCATGGTCTAGCAAATATTGTTCTAATGGATTCATGGGAGGAATTGCAATAGAAGCCAGACCAATTATTTCATCTTTACTAGGCAGTTCCTTATCATGCGGTTTCTTACTAAACTTGGAGAAATGAAACTCATGATATGTACCACCAAAATTAACTCTGACAATTTTCTTATTGCAATCTATTTGAGCATTGATACTGTTCAACAAGGGTCTACCAAATATTATGGGACAGGAATTATCTTGTGGCGCGCCAAGTACAAGAAAATCAGTCGGGTATTTTACTTTCCCACACAAGACATCAACATATCTAACAATCCCAAGTGGTGTGATGGTGTCTCTATTAGCAAGTTTAATAGTAACATCCATGTCTTCTGTCTCAGCGGGTGCTATCTCATGCATAATTTCTTGATATAAAGTAAAATAGATAGCACTAACACTAGCACCCATATCACATAAGCCATGATAACAATGTTCTCCTATTTTAACTGAAACGACACGCATGCCAACAACGGGTCTATTCTTGTCTTTAGTATCAGGTTTTGCAATTCTAGCAGCTTCATTACAAAAATAAATAACATACCCATCAATATTGTCTACCAAGAGATGTTTAAGCATAGCGGTATTAGGTTCTACTTATTGCTCACAAGCTTTGGTAGTTTTCACATAACTTTTGTTAAGCATAGTTGAAGCTTTAACACTTTCCTTTATCCTAACATGGAAAGGTGGTTTCTCAGTGTAAGCAGTAGGCACAACTGGGTCAACATTGTAAATAATACTTTCAACTTCAACTTTAGTTGCTTCTTCAATTTCTTCTTTAATAGGTGGATGGTATTTAAACCACTTATATTTAGGGAGATCAACATGAGCATCAAAGGTTTCACAAAATGAGGCTACTATCTGAGAATCAAGTCCATACTTAGTGCTAAAATTATTGAAACCATCGGTATTCATAAAACATTAAACATAGTCAAACTTGGGTTTTATACCTGACTCTTTACCTTCGTTGAGCTCCCAATATTCAGAGTTGCATCTAATTCTTTCCAAAAGATCCCACCTGAATTCAATAGTGTTCTTCATGAAAGAACCAGAGCAAGATGTATCGAGCATGGTTTGATCATTACGAGAAAGTCGAGCATAAAAATTCTGAACAATAATTTCTCTCGAGCTCATGATTGTGGAATGAATATAACATTGACTTAAGACTCCCCCAATCTAGAGTGATACTTTCTCATTCACGAAGCCAATAATTATAGATAAAATTCCAATCACGAAGAAAAAGATGCATAGGATAAATATTTTGGTGGAACTCCAATTGCAATCAATTCCAGTTCCAAGATCTTGTATCATCACGTAGCCTATACCATGTCAATGCCTTTCCCCCCAAAGGTAAATGGAAAACCTTCTTCTTGAATTCACCTTTGGATAAACCTAAAAGCTTAAATAATCTACAAACTTCATCCACATAGATTAGGTGCAAATCAGGATGTTTTGTGGCATCTCCTTCATAAGGGTTAGCTAGCAGTTTCACTATCATACCCGAAGGAATTTCATAATAAATATTTTCAGTAGGTGCAACAAGTTGAGGGACAACTCTCGGTGTTTCCATTCGTGATTAAGATACCCCAAACAAGCCCCTCAAAGGATTACCTTCCATAGCGACAGATAACAGTAAATTTCAGCACGTAATATAAATTTTTCCTTACCAAAGGCACTTCACTCCCCGAAAATGGCACCAGAAAGAGTTTTGATGACCCACAAGTATTTGGGGTCAGTCACAGTCCTTTAGATAAGTAAGAGTGTCAACCCCAATGAGGACCAGAAGGAAATGACAAGCTATTTTCAGCAAGGTAATTTCTGCAAGCACTGAAATAGCTGTAACAAGTTGTTTGATAGCAAGATAACTGTAACAAGTGACAAGTAGAAATAGTAACAATAGGTCCATAAAGGTAGCCCAATCATTTTGTGGCAAAGGACAGGCCAGAAAAGTTTCTTATAATAGGCAAAGCGTTCTTCAGGGCACGCAAGAATTTCATCTAGTCACTTTCGTCATGTTGGGCTAATTCGCGTTCGGTATTTTGATATTTTGATATGTGGGTAGACCGGTGCTTGGGTGAGGTTCTTACTTGAACAAACGTCAAACTTATGATTAACCCTCCCGTAAGCTTCCACAACTACGGGCTAAGTATTAAGAATAAATTCTAACCATAGCATTGAACATGGGGATCCTAATCAACCCCTTACGAAGTAGTGCATAGACTAGGGTTTAAGTTTCTGTCACTCTCAAGAACCACCCTCTAATTAATACTCCACAATGAATTTCCTTGGGCCCAAAATATTGTGAAGTTTTATGTAGTCGACGTTCACATAACACCACGAAGGGAATCACAACACTCATATCATCGAAATATCAAACGAATAACAACTTCACATGACTACTTGCAACATGATTTATCACATGGACTCAAGAACAAAAGTAACTACTCACAAGTGATAAACATGTTCACGATCAGAGAGGTAATGAATAGCATAATGGATCTGAACATATAATCTTCCATCAACTACAACATGTAATTACCACTACTAGACACACCCGAGATACCAATCCGAGGTTCCAGTACAAGGTTGAGTACAAGAGCTTAACTAGGGTTTTGATAGGAGATGGTGCTGGTGAAGATATTCATGAAGATTCCCCCCCCCCACAAGACAAGAGGCTTGTTGGTGATGACGATGGCCACGATTTTTCCCTCAGGGAAGGAAGTTCCTCCGACGAAATCGCTTCGTTGGAGGGCAAAGGTGCTCCTGCCCAGGTTCTACCTCGAGACAGCAGCGCTTCGTCCCGAAAGTCGTCTCCGTATTTTTTTAGGTCGGAGGATAATATATACCAGAAGATAGGCGACAGAGGTTTGCCAGTTATTCCACTAGACATCAGGCCGCGCTAGGGGGCCGTGGCGCACCCTCGTGTCTAGTGGCCGCCTGGTGACCCCCTCCGGCACTTCCGTATTCCAGTATTTTATATGTATTCTATAATAAATCACCGTAAATTTTTAGCTCAATTGGAGGTGTGCATAATAGGTATCTTTGACAAAGGTTTTTCACGTCCAGAATTCCATCTATCGGTATTTTCCCACTTGATATAAACCTTGCATATTATGAGAGAAGGCATTAGAATTACTCCTCCAAGTGGCTAAAAGCATAAAAACACTATAAATAATAGTAATAAAACATGATGCAAAATGGACATATCGGCCACCCCGTTGTTCTCTGGGTACACATTCTCTCGGCTCATTGTTGAGACATGTATGAGGAGAACAGCGGGGAGGTGCTGCGAAAATTTTGCATCGGGTCCGGAGTAGAGCATTGGAAACGAACCCGATCTACACATACTCGAGTGGGATTAAGACCCTTTTTTACCTATTACAGATAGATTCAATCCATGAATGACCATTTCCCTTTTGTATTGAAAAAATAAAACTGTGGCGTAAAAAATATAACAAAAGTAACTAGTTTTTTATCTAGTCGCAGTTACATTCTACATAACTTGATGAATATGAATTTCGTGCAGCTACTGTGAGTGCAAGTACCATCATGTGTACTTGTGCGTGGATGTACATCGGTCACACTAGTCAGAAAGAGATGACCAAGGAATGGTTAACCAAAACCAAGGAGTTTGTGAAAGCCGCATTTGCTAATGGCCAGAGAAACACCTGGTGCCCCTGTCCGTGGTGCGACAACTTTAAAAAGTTTACAAAGGATGAAATGTGTAAACACCTGGAGAAGAGGGGTCTTACGTATGATTATATGGAGTGGACATTTCATGGTGAGTCTACCTAACGTACCAGAGCCGAGCTGGTTCATCATCACACTTACGAGCATGGTGCCGAGATTGAACACATGGTGCAAGAATTTGATGATGCTCGGTATTCTGATGATGAGATGGAGGAATCTACAAAGGACTTATATGAAACGTTCGAGTCTTCAAAATGTCCTCTCCACGAGCACACTGAGCTTTGTTAGCTGGGTACCACCGCACAACTAATGGCTCTAAAGGCCCAATTCAACTTGGGAACAGAATTCTATGATGCAATGATGACACTATTTGGACACTTTCTACCCAAAGGCCATGTCATACCTGCAAACCTGTACAAGTCGGACAAAATACTCCGTGTACTTAATATGCCCTATGAGAAGATAGCTACCTGTGAGACATGATGTGCCTTATTTAGGCTTGAGTATTTGGGCTTGAACTAGTAGCCCATTTGCATCTCTTCCACGTGTGTTGTGGTAGACAACGGTATGGGTGAGAAGAGGCACACCAAAATCCTAGTCAATGTTCTTTGGTATATGCCAATCATACCAAGACTTCCACTTATTTTCAAGCTCGAAGATATGGACACACAAATGCCATGGCACAAATTGGGCAAAAGAACTGAACTAGATGCAGAAGGGAATAAGATGTTGGTACACACATCAGATACGAAAGCGTGGAAGCACTTCGATGCATTACCTCCGGATAAAGCGGCAGATCCAAGGCATCCACGGGTGTGCATCGGTACGGATGGGTTCAATCCCTTGGTATGATGACAACCGAATACAATAGTTTGCATGTATTTGTCATTCCACCCAATCCCCCCGGACAGATTATGCAAAGAAAGAACATATTCTTGACGTTGATAATTATAGGGACAACTATCCGGGGAAGAATATGAATGTGTACATGCATCAGCTTAAGGATGAATTGCAAGAAGCTTGGGTAATGGGTTCAAGACATATGACGCCCTAGAAAGGAAAAGTTCAAAAGGCGTGTCTGGTACATGTACTCGATGCATGACTTGCCGGCGTATGTGCTATTAGCTTGGTTCTGTGTGCATGGAACGTTCCCGTGCCCCACATGCAAGGAAGCTCCTCAGTTTCATTAGCTGTACGCGAGTCAGAAGTATCCTTGCTTCGACTTGCAAAGACAGTTTCTGGATCCTTGCCATTGGTTTAGAAAAGACAAGAAGAACTTTATCAATGGTAAAAAAGTCAAAAACTCGGCACCACCTGCGTTGACATGCCAACAGATCCTAGATTAGTTAAACACTCTCGAGCCTGATCCAGAGCGTCCAGGGTATTTCCAAGGGTATAATTCGGAACACGCCTCGACTCACAACACATACTTGTGGGATGTTCCTTACATCAAAGACCTCCTTCTTCCACACAACATGGACATGATGCACACTGGAAAGAATATCAGAGAGGCCATTTTTGGTACATTGTTCGACATAGAGTGGAAGTCAAAGGATAATCCTAAGGCTAGAGTCGATCAGGAAACTCTATGTGATAGACCATTACAAAACATGCGACAATCAAAAGGAAAGCAAAACTGGTCGAAGCTAGAGGCCTGGTTCAATCTAAAAAGGTGAGCTATGAGGGAAATTATCGTGTGGGTCAAATGCAGTGATGTTCCCCGATGGGTTGAGTGAATCTAAAGCGGGGAGCGAGTCTTGAAATATTGAAAATATTTGCTCTAAAGAGTCATGATTGGCACATATGGCTTCAACGGGTAATGTCGGTGATGTTTTATGGCTTTATTCCTAAGGATGAATGGCTAGTACTAGCAGAGCTGGGCTATTTCTTCTGTGTTATTTCTGCGAAAGAACTATCGCGTGGCGTGGTAGATGACATGGAGGAGTTGTCACCGGAGTTTCTCTGCAAGTTAGAGAATATCTTTCCATCACTACAGGAATCTGAGAATTTGCGGTCTGCCATGGCTGACGACAAAGGGGGGAACCAGGGACGGCAAAGGCTTTGCCGTCCATCAGCAGACAACAAAGTAGACGGCAAAAAAATATCCGGTGAAGAGGTTCTTTGTCGTCTGCTGTTGTAAGGCGGACGTCAAAGAATCTTTGCCATGAGGGGACATACGGCAAATTAAATGGAACGACAGATCCATAGACGGTCCCGTTAAGTGTTAACGGAAGGCCCCCCCTCTTTCCCGTCTGCCCCCCCTTTGCCATGAGGGGGCTCACGACAAAGGGGGGACCCAGCCCCTCTCTCTCTCTCCCCACTTTGCTGTCTTCCCTTCTCCCTTTGCCATGAGGGGGCTGACGGCAAAGGGGGGACCCAGCCCCTCCACTCTTCCCCCTTTGCCGTCTGCCATCCCCCCTTTGCCATGAAGGGGCTGATGGCAAAGGGGGGACCCAACCCCTCTCTCTCCCCTCTTTGTCGTCTGCCCTGAGTCCTTTGCCGTCTGCCCCCTCATGGCAAAGCCTGAAACAGCCCCTTTTATTTTATTTCCTATTATATACAGCAATTTTCACAATAATCAGGATATATATATATATATATATATTTGAAAAAAATAAATTTGTTTCCGTACTCATAACCATATTAAAATAACTTTCATCCATAGTACATACATATTATGCAAGTTGCATCCGTACCAAACCATATATTACACCAGTTTCATCCATGCATACAAAGTTTCATATATATCCATATACTACAATAGTTTCAATACAAGCTTCCGTGAAGCCATGGTACAAGAAATCATATTCAAGCATTCCATCAATATAATCCAAGCTTCCCGTGAAGGGAATGTAATCTGCAAAATGACAAATCAGAAAGTTAGAAGAAGAATACTAGATGAAGAAATATATATAGGTTATTTCGTAGAGAACTTAGCTAAGTATAGGCCATTTAATAGCTAAGTTAGTTGGAATAGGTCATCTTGGAGCTACATAGCCTTATTATGTCATTTAGGAGATAACTTAGCTAAGTATAGGTCATTCTAGAGCTAACTTGGATAAAATATGTCATTTTGTAGCCAACTATGATTATTAATCCATTTTGACCTTATTATGTCATTTTGGAGCTAAATTAGTCATTTTAATGAGCTAACCAAGGTTCTTATGATGTTTTTACCTAACTATGCTGATTATGTCATTTTGGAGGATAATTAACTACGTATGTCTTTGTTGAGGAAAATAACCTACGTAGAACAAGAAAGAGAAGAAGCAAGAAGATAAGAAGCAAGAAGAGAAGAAGAAGGAGAAGAAAAAGAAGAAGAAGAAGGAGGAGGAGGATAAGAAGGAGAAGGAAGAGGAGAAGAAGAAGAAAAGAAGAAGGACAAGAAGAAGGAGAAGAAGGAGGATAAGAAGGAGAAGGAGGAGTCCTTCTCCTTCTTCTTCCTCCTTCTCCTTCTCCTTCTTCTCTTCTTCTTCTCTTCGTCTTCTTCTTCCTTCTTTTCAATTTTCCTCCTTCTTCTCTTGTTGTCCCCTTCTTCGGGCTAAATTAGCTAATTATGCCTTTTTGGAGCTAATTATGTAATTTTGAGGATAATTAGCTAAGTATAGGTCATGTTTAATTAAATAGACCATTTTGGACCTAACTAAGCTAATTATGTCATTTAGGTGGAAGCCTAGCTAACTATAGGTCATTTAGGAGCTAACTTGAGTAAAATTTGTCATTCCGGAGCAAACTATGCTTATTAAGCCATTTTGGATCTAGCTAAGCTAATTATAGGTCATTTAATACCTAAGTTAGGGGGAATAGGTCATCTTGGAGCTAAGTTAGCCTTATTATGTCATTTAGGATAGAACTTAGCTAACTATATGTCATTTTTTATTAAATAGGTCATTTTGGAGCTAACTAAGCTAATTATGTCATTTAGGTGGAAGCCAAGCTAACTATATGTCGTTTTGGAGCTAACTTGGGATAATATGTCATTTTGGAGCTAACTATGCTTATTAAGCCATATTGGAGGTAAATTGGGTAATTATATCATTTAGGTGGAAGCCAAGCTAAGTATATAATATTCATGAGCTAACCAAGGTTCTTATGCCATTTTGAGCTTATTATTTCATTTTTGAGCTAAATTGGTCATTTTAATGAGCTAACCAAGGTTCTTATGATGTTTTCACCTAACTAAGCGAATTATTTCATTTTGTAGGATAATTAGCCAATTTAGTATTTGTTGGATGAGTCTAAGCTACGTAGAAGAAGAGAAAGAGAAGAAGCAACAAGAGAAGAAGAAGGAGAAGTAAAAGAAGAAGGAGGAGGAGGAGGAGAAGGCGGAGGAGAAGGAGAAGGAAGAGGAGAAGAAGAAGAAAAGAAGAAGGACAAGAAGAAGAAGGAGGAGGAGAAGAAGGAGAAGGAGCTTCTCTCCTCCTTCTCCTTCTTATCCTTCTTCTTCCTCCTTCTCCTTCTCCTTCTTCTTCTCTTCTTCTTCTCTTCTTCTTCTTCTTCCTTCTTTTCATTTTTCCTCTTTCTTCTCCTCTTGTCCCCTTCTTCGGGCTAGATTCGCTAATTATGCCTTTTTGGAGCTAATTATGTCATTTTGGAGGATAATTACCTAAGTACATGTCATTTTTATTAAATAGACCATTTTGGAGCTAACTAAGCTAATTATGTCATTTATGTGGAAGCCTAGCTAACTATAGGTCATTTCGGAGCTAACTTGGGTAAAATAGGTCATTTCAGAGAAAACTATGCTTATTAAGCCATTTTGAATCTAAATCGGCTAATTATATCATTTAGGTGGAAGCCAAGCTAAGTATATAATATTCATGAGCTAACCAAGGTTCTTATGCCATTTTGAGCTTATTATTTCATTTTTGAGCTAAATTGGTCATTTTAATGAGCTAACCAAGGTTCTTATGATGTTTTCACCTAACTAAGCTAATTATGTCATTTTGTAGGATAATTAGCCTATTTAGTCTTTGTTGGATGAGTATAAGCTACGTAGAAGAAGAGAAAGAGAATAAGCAAGATGTGAAGAAGAAGGAGAAGTAAAAGAAGAAGGGGTAGTAGGAGGAGAACGAGGAGGAGAAGAAGAAGGAAGAGGACAAGAAGAAGAAAAGAAGAAGGACACGAAGAAGGAGAAGAAGGAGGAGAAGAAAGAGAAGGAGCTTCTCTCCTCCTTGTCCTTCTCCTTCTTCTTGCTCCTTCTCCTTCTCCTTCTCCTTCTCTTCTTCTTCTTCTTCCTTCTTTTCATTTTCCTCTTTCTTCTCCTCTTGTCCCCTTCTTCGGGCTAAATGAGCTAATTATGGCTTTTTGGAGCTAATTATGCCATTTTGGAGGATAATTAGCTAAGTATATGTCATTTTTATTAAATATACCATTTTGGAGCTAACTAAGCTAATTATGTCATTTAGGTGGAAGCCTAGCTAACTATAGGTCATTTCGAAACTAATTGGGTAAAATAGGTCATTCCGGAGCAAACTTTGCTTATTAAGCCATTTTGGATCTAGCTAAGCTAATTATAGGCCATCTAATACCTAAGTTAGGGGGAATAGGTCATCTTGGAGCTATGTAAGCCTTATTATGTCATTTAGGAGAGAACTTAGCTAACTATAGGTCATTTTTTATTAAATAGGTCATTTTCTAGCTAACTAAGCTAATTATGTCATTTAGGTGGAAGCCAAGCTAACTGTATGTCTTTTTGGAGCTAACTTGGGTTAAATATGTCATTTTGGAGCTAACTATGCTTATTAAGCCATATTGGACCATTATGCGGTTGTTCGGCAAAACACTAGAAATAACATACCATTATCGTCATCACGGCACTGAAGCATGGTGGCTCTGGCTTGTTTCACCTGGACAAGGCTGCCTTAGAGAAGGCTCCACTATAGAAGGGTCGTGCGATGCGTTTCGGGAGATATTCTGTACCAAACATCATTTGCAATGTGTCGTTAGCATGAGGACACTCTTAAGATCACTGAATTGAAATGAAACTCACCGTCCCCGCCATGTTAATGACTCGCATTGCCGGAGGGACTTGGCCGGTCTTGTAGCACATAGACTGTACATTTGGTTTCGAAAAGTCAAACTTTTTAGTTATTAAAGAAACGGACATTAAAATGCAACATTTGAAATAATATGAAGAAGAAACATACCACGAAGAGCTCGTATATGGCTCTATTAGACTCATCATTCTGTGCCCTCTCCGCCTCCACCAATGTAGTCGTCCTCTCCTCCAGCTCCCTCATCTCCTTATCCTTCTCCGCCAAAACCACCTGCATTACCTCTCTCTCTTCCAGAATAGCAGCCTCCAACACAACTCATTGTTTTCATTGTAATCATATTGGTTCCAACGCACAACATAATAAGGAAAGCTAGTTGAGTCCATTAAACTAACCTCGATGGCGAGCTCGACTGGCCGTGGACGAGGTGTTATCTCAGGATAGGAGCTCATTCAGCATGCCTTTATCTGCCGGAGAGTGCTAGGACAACGTATAAGGCCGTCTCCAATGGCGATCGAGCCATGGGGCCTCCCGTTGCCAGCTATCATCACCAGCTCTAGATTAATATGCCCCTCGCTCGGGTTAAAGTCCTCCCCTTTCCTCGCCTTCACGTGATCTCTGTACTTCACGATCTTGTGTTGGGAGGAGATGTTGGTGAAGTTTTATGGATGCTCGAGGTTGGACTCAGAGAATGCCTTGACCTTCTTGTACGAGGCAGTATGGGCCATCGCATATAGGTCATACATCTATGTCACCTCCGTCTTATTGTGACGCGCCTAAAAGAGGGAGAGAGGAAAATTGTATTAGTAAAGGGCTCAAGATAGAATTAAGAATGAATTGCATGAAGCATGAAGCAAACCACATACCCAGTTCTCGCCAAATTGGATTAAGTTGACGCTCCCTTGATGGTGTGGCACACCAATTATTTTGCCACACCTCTCCTTGGCGTTGTTGTGGCTGGCCTCCTACGTTTCGGAGCACCACTGATCCACCAAGGCCTCCCAACAATCCATCTTATCCACACACCATCTCGGGGGCACCTAAGTTAATAAAAAGAAATTTGAGCCGTAAGAACCAAATCAAGGAAACTAACTACAAAGCCTTAATAATATGTAATTACCTTCATGTAATGCTCCTTCTCCATCTTAGAATCACGGCACTTTGCCTTGTCCTTCCTAATACGCCGCGAGGCATAGTAGTCTCGACCAGCATGCACCCGAGCCTCGTGCCGAAAGTTTTGAAGTAGGAAGCGACATTCGGTTTCAATAACCTTTGCCACGTCCTCCTTGTATCCCTCCTCACACCTGTAGTAGGTCTGCAAAAAAGACAACACCGATTAGTACAATAACTAGCTATGGTTGATTTATAATTGTGTGAAGGAGAAATTACCTAGAACTATCGGATCACCATGTCGGCCCTTGTGTGGCAGAAAACACTGTCGATCTCCACCTCCGGCGGGGCTGGGGCACCCAAGTAGTGCTCCCAGGTCATTGCAACCTCTCGCTCCCGACTGGGCAACGTAGCAAACCCTGGGTCGTTTTGACGGCAAAGCACACCAAGGACGCTGTTGGGCTTGCGGACACCCTTGGCAAAAATCCAACCCCTGCAGTATGACAAATTAAAGCCAAAACATTAGATATTTGAGAAAACGTGAAGGCAAAAGGTTAAATAAGAGTAAATTAACTTACTTGTCCCCATTTGTCTTAATCGACCACATCTGCTCGCGGGCCGCCGGCACGAGCGGGAGCCCCGAACTACCACGCTCATAGATGGTAGCCCCCTAACCCAGCTCCTCGTTGCTATCAGCATGGCCACTTGGCTCAGCCCAGGTATCCCACTGGGTCTCTGGGGACATACCCTCATCCCTGCTTTGCTCCAGAGTCGCCTGGAACGAAGCCTCTGTGACACGAGTCTCGTGGGTTGAAGGCTCGTCGACCTGAGGCTCGTGAACCGGAGACCATGTAGCCTCCACCCCAGATGAATCCACCCTATAAGTCATGTGCTTAGGTGAATAAGCTTGGGGTGGCGGCGGGGAAGGCGTGGCAGCCACCGCCCTACCTCTCCCGCGTCCACGTGTACCTTTAGTACAACATAAATACCAACATGAGTAATAAAATGTATATAAATACCAACATGCATACAACATGAGTACAACATAAATACCAACATGAGTAATACCTTTAGTACCTCTTGGCTTCGTGGGGGTCGACCTCCTCTCACGGGGGCGCTCCATGCAGAGTAGAGAGCAACTCTCCGAAGAGGTGAGGCAGGAATGGAAGTACCCATCCCACCACCCGCCGATGAAGATGGAGCCACGGAGTGCTTTCGACCCTTTCCCACCATCTTTCAACACGTGTCATGACAAAGAGTAAATGAAATTAGTACAACATAAATACCAACATGAGTAATAAAATGTATATAATTTAAGTGTATCATCGTCATAAATACCAACATGACTAATAAAAGTTGAATACCTAACATGAACTCAAAATTTATATATAATAATAGTTGAATAGCTGACATGAACTAATAACAATCGTCCTCGTCCATATATGCTTCGGGGTCAATAAATGCATCATGATCATCACTATCATGAATAAATGCATTATCATCATCACTATCAGGAAGAACATGTGGAAGGCCACCATTATATAATCGGTCAAGAAGTGACAGGTCATCCGCAGCAGTAACCTCTTCTTCTTCTAGCTCTTCCTGTTCGGGCTCAGGGGTTAAGACGGATACATTTTTGCTGTCTACTTCAATGTTCTGGGGTGAAGTAGAGAGGTTCTTGAAATGTTTCTTGGACATATGTGTTTCTTGGAAGAATTCTCCTTCATATGTGTCTGGGTTAATGTGAGGTTCGTAATCCTCTTCATTGAGGGTAGGTGGTCTAAAATGTGGTGGCACTTCATAAACGACATCCCAACCTTTGAGATTTGGATCAGTTTGTTAGGCCCACGGTAGATAGAAAACTTGTGTCGCCTGTTGAGCCGTAATATAGACATCGGGAACATCTAAGTGGGTGTTTTGGTTGATTTCGACTAGTCCTATATGTTCATGAGTCCTTCTAATCTCCCTCTGGTCAAACTAATAACATTTGAAGACTACGACGGTCGATGGGTTTGCCGCCTCCTCGGTAATGAATGCCTCGGCCATCGATGCTTCAATTCTACGTTTATTTTTACACTTAGCTCGAAGCAGCTTCTGCATCCTCTTAGTTGAGTAGCACCATCGATTATGAATGGGCCCCCCATTCTTGCCTCGGTCAAGAGATGTAAAATCAAAGGTTGCATTGGATTAAAGAAGCCTGATGGAAAGATCTTTTCTAATTTGTAGATCAACTGCGCCGCCAACTCTTCCATTTCATCTAGCACGCCAGGCGATAGTACTTTCACACAAAGAGAACGGAAGAAATAGCTCAGCTCTGCCAGTACTAGCCATTCATCCTCAGGGATAAAGCCACGCAACGTCACCGGCATTACCCGCTCAATCCATATGTGCCAATCAGGACTCTTGAGACCAAATATTTACAATTTCTCAAGACTTGCTCCCCTCTTTAGATTCGCAGCATTCCCATCGGGGAACATCAACCGCATTTTCACCCACAATAGCATTTCACTCATAGCTGGCCTTTCAAGATTGAACCATGCCTTTGGCTTCGCTATGCTTTTCTTTCCTTTCTGTTGTCGCAAGTTTTGCAACGGTCTATCACATACAGCCTCCAGGTCGATTATAGCCTTAGTATTATCTTTTGACTTCCCCTCTATGCCGAACAATGTACCAAAAATGGCCTCTGCAATATTCTTTCCAGTGTGCATCACGTCGATGTTGTGTGGGCAAAGGAAGTCTTTGAAGTAAGGCAGATCCCATAAGCATGACTTGTGAGTCCAGGCGTGTTCCGTATTATACCCTTTGAAGTATCCTGGACGCAAAGGTTTAGGTTCGAGAGCGTTTAACTGATCAAGGGTCTGTTGGCCTGTCAACATAGCTGGTGCAGTGTTTTTGACAACTCTACCTTTGATGAAATTCTTCTTGTCTTTTCTGAACTTATGGTCAGGATCCAGGAATTGTCTTTGCATGTCGAAGCAAGAAAACTTGCGACCAGCTTGCAGCCAACGGAACTGAAGAGATGCCTTGCATGTGGTGCACGAGAACCTTCCATGCACACACCAGCCAGTGAATAGCGCAAACGCCGGATAATCTTGTGTCGAGTACATGTACCACACATGCATTTCGAAATTTGTTTTGGTAGCCGCATCGTAGGTCTTGATCCCATTATCCCAGGCTTCTTGCAACTCATCCTTAAGCGGTTGCATGTACACATTCATATTCTTCCCCGAATAGTTGGGCCCTGGAATTATCAATGTCAGGAAAACGTTCTTTCTTTTCATAATCTCTCCGGGTGGCAAATTGAGTGGACTGACAAATACAGGCCAACAACTGTACTGTGCTGCCGTCATACCATACACATTGAACCCATCCGTGTTGATGGCAACTCTAGATTGCCTTGGATCTTCCGATTTATCCTGATGTAATGCATCGAAGTGCCTCCATGCAAAACCATCTGAAGTGTGTACCAACATCTTGTTCCCATCCGCATCTAGTTCGGTTCTTTTGCCGAATTTGTGCCATGTCATCTGTCTGGCCATCTCTTCGACCATGAAAAGATGTTGAAATCTTGGTACGATTGGCAGATACCGAAGAACACTAATGGGATTTTGGTCTGATTCTTCTCACCCATACCGTTGTTTACCACAATATACCTGGAAGAATTGCAAATGGGGAAATAGTTCAAGGCCGCATACTCAATCCTAAATAAGGCACATCCATTCTCATAGGCATGTATCTTCTCATAGGGCATCTTAAGTACACGGAGGATTTTCTCTGACTGGTACAGGTTTGCAGGCAATACATGGCCTTTGGGTAGAAAGGGTCCAAATATCGTCATCATCGCGTCATAGCATTCTCTGCCTAGGTTGAATTGAGCCTTCAGAACCATTACTTGTGCGATGGCATCCAGCTGACAAAGCTCAGTCTTCTCGTGGAGAGGACGTTTTGAAGACTCCAACATTTCATAGAAGGCCTTCGCAGATTCCTCCATCTCATCGTCCGAATCTCGAGCATCATCAAAGTCTTGCACCATGTCTTCAATCCCGGTACCATGCTCGTCGGTGTGACGACGAATCACCTCAGCTCTAGCACATTGGTCAGACTCACCATGAAAAGTACACACTGTATAATTAGGCGTAAAACCCCACTTCTGCAGGTGTTTACCCATTTCAAACTTTGTCTGCTTTTTCCAGTTGTCGCAGTTGGGACAGGGGCACCATGTTTTTTGCTGGCCATTTGCAAATGCGGCTCTCACAAACCCCCTGGTTTTTGTTAACCATTCATGGGTCATGTCTTTCTGACTAGGGTGACCAGTGCACATCCAAGCACGATCACTCATGTTGCCTAGCTACCTATGGGCGCACAAGAAATAAATATATAATTCATCATCTATATTCATACGTTAATCAAGTTTGTCAGTTTTATTACGTCCATGCAACCTACACGCTAATAGATAAAGATAGGTCCTAATGCCACCCGAGTATGTGTAGATTGGGTTCGTTTTCCCATGCTCTGCTCCAGATGTGACGCAGAATTTCGGCAACACCTCCCCGCTGTTCTCCTGATACACGTCTCGACAATAAGCATAGAGGATGTGTACCCGGGAAACTACAGGGAGCTACTGACGCAATTCTGCATCGGATCCAGAGCACAGCATATGGGAAAACAAACCCAATCTACACATACTCGGGCTGTCCATGGATAATGTTGGACAATTCGAAAGGATGGCGGTTATAAATATGCAAAGAAATGCATATTTATAGATCTCGCCCTTTCGAACGGGAGACGCATACTGGTCACGCATACTCATGATTGAAGAAACCTATAGCTAGCAAGTTTCATCGGCATGAAGACCGGGACAGAGCAAATTAAGGGGGTAGGAGGAATAGTCATTTGTGCTCAGCAACAAACGCAGGGGCGAAGCTCGTCCAACGCACGTGGAGGTCGTCGAACAACTTCACATTGAAATTCACATGATCAAAACAAATATGATGTTTTTATAATTAACATAATGAGAAAATATGTGACCTAACTGATAATTTACAAAACTATGACCCCGTGGGCCTCTAGAAGGCCGAAAAGCACCTTCTCGTTCAACAGTAAGTAGAAGAGGTGTTGGGGGTTGGGGCTTAGTGGCGTCGAGGGTCGGTGGTGTCGGGTGTCGGTGGTCGGGAGTCGGGTTAAATGCGTCGATGGTCGAGGGTCAGTGTCGTCGGGGGTCGAGGGTCACTAGCATCGGGGGTTGGGGTCTTTTCGATCAACAAGAGGCCAAAGAGGTGTCGGGGGTCCGGAGTTGGGGGTTAGTGGCGTCGATGGTCGGCGGTAGGGGGTCGGGGGTCAAGGGTCAGTGGCGCCGGGGGTCGGGGGTCGAAGTTCAGTGGCGTTGGGAGTCAAGGGTCAGTGGCGTCGGACATCGGGGGTCGAGGGTCGAGGGTCAGTGGCGTCGGGAGTTGATGGTCAGTGGCGTCGGGCGTCGGGGGTCGGGGGTTAGTGGTGTCGGGCGTCAGGGGTCGGGAGTCGGGTGTCAGTGGCATCGGGGGTCGGGGGTCGAGCGTTGGGGATTGGTGGCGTCGGGTGTCGGGGGTTGGTGGCGTCGGGTGTCGGGGCTCGTGGGCAGGGGGTCGGGGGTCGGGGTCCTCTTCTTTCTTCTTGTCCTCTCTCCTCTTTTTCTTCTTCTTCTTCTTCTTCTTCTTCTTCTTTATCATCTTATTACTATTACTATTATTCTTTTTTCTCCTCCTCCTCCTCCTCTTCTAACAGTAACCTAATTAACACTAAACTAATAGTAACCTAATTAACCTAAACTAACAATAACCTAATTAACACTAAACTAATAGTAACCTAATTAACCTAAACTAACATTAACCTAATTAACACTGACAATAACCAAAACTAACAGATGCAATGAAATGAAAAAAAGAAAAAAAATGAAAGAGGAAGAACTCACCAAAATGAGGGAGGAGGTGTGGTTGTGGGGAAGGAGGGCCGCGGGGAGGGGGTCGTGATACCTCTCAAACGTATCTATAATTTTCGATGGTTTCATGCTGTTATCTTGTCAACTTTGGATGTTTTATATACCTTTTATATATTTTTTGGGACTAACTTATTAATTCAGTGCCAAGTGCCAGTTCCTGTTTTTTCTATGTTTTTGACTCTTTTCTGATCTGATTTTGGAACGGGGTTCAAACGGAATAAAATCCCCAAAATGTTTTTTTCCAGAACAGAAGAAGATCGGGGGACTTGAGGGCCAACGCAGGAGGCCCATAGGGAGCCCACAAGCCTTGACGCCGCGGCTAGGGCGGCTGCGGCGACCAGGCTTGTGGCCTCCCTGGCGCTCCCCTGCCCTAGCTCTTTCGCCTATATATTCCCTAAAATCCCAGAAAAAATTAGGGCATCCACAAAACCACTTTTCCGCCGCCGCAAGCTTCCGTTTCCGCGAGATCTCATCTAGAGACCCTTCCCGGTGCCCTACGGGAGAGGACTTTGGAGTTAGAGGGCTTCTACATCAACATCATCGCCTCTCCAATGACTCGTGAGTAGTCCACATCAGACCTACGGGTCCGTAGTTAGTAGCTAGATGGCTTCTTCTCTCTCTTGGATCTTCAATACAAAGTTCTCCATGATCTTCATGGAGATCTATCCGATATAATCCTCTTTGGCAGTGTGTTTGTCGAGATCCGATGAATTGTGGATTTGTGATCAGATTATCTATAAATTATATTTGAGTCTTTGCTGATTTCTTATTTGCATGATTTGATATCCTTGTAAGTCTCTCCGAGTCTCGGATTTTGTTTGGCCAACTAGATCTATGATTCTTGCAATGGGAGAAGTGGTTGGTTTTGGGTTCATACCGTGCGGTAACCTTTCCCAGTGACAGAAGAGGCAGCAAGGCACGCATCGTGTTGTTGCCATCAAGGGTAACAAGGTGGGCTTTCATCATAGATTTTAGATTGTCCATCTACATCATGTCATCTTGCTTAAGGCGTTACTCCGTTCTTATGAACCCAATACACTAGATGCATGCTGGATAGCGGTCGACGTGTGGAGTAATAGTAGTAGATGCAGAAAGTATCGGTGTACTTGTTTTGGACGTGATGCCTATAGATATGATCATTGCCATAGATAACATCATGACTTTGCGCGGTTCTATCAATTTCTCGACAGTAATTCATTCACCCACCGTCTACTTGCTTTCATGAGAGAAGCCACTAGTGAACACTACGGCCCCCGGGTCTATTCACAACTATCGTCTCCACTTTTACTTTTACTTTGCTTTGTTTACTTTTTGATTTCAGTTTTCACTTTGCAAACAATCTATAAGGGATTGACAACCCCTTCATAGCGTTGGGTGCAAGCTCTTTGTGTTTGTGCAGGTACTTGTGACTCGACGTGATCCTCCCATTGGATCGATACCTTGGTTCTCAAACTAAGGGAAATACTTACCGCCGCTATGCTACATCACCCTTTCCTCTTCAAGGGAACACCAACGCAAGTCTCCAAGGCCGCGGGGAAATTCTTTGCATATTCTCCAAGGAAGTCCATATCGGCGTAGCCCGTGACACAAGGATTCCTGGCGCCGTTGCCAGGGAAGGTTTGTTGTCACAGTAGCAGGTCGCCGCGGGGAGGGGGTCGCCGGTGGTGCTGGAGCGAGGTGGGGCTGCGGCGGGGGCAAGTGAGGTGAGGGGAGAGAGAGATAGTGTGGGGGGAGAGAGACAGTGAGCGCAAGGGGGAGATGACGGCCGTTATAGGGTCGGCCCCTTTGTCGTCCGCCCCCAACGGCAAAGGGCCCCATGGAGGGCGACAAAGGCCCCCGGATCGCAAAGTTTGCCTTTCGTCAGACACGGCAAGCATGGGACCCACCCGTCCTCTTTGCCGTCTGCCCCGGTTCTCTTTGTCGTCCACTGGCAGACGACAAAGGGCCGACACATGGCAAATAGTATGTTTGCCATCAGTCAGCCCTTTGTCGTCTGCCTTGTGTCAACTCACGGCAAAGAGGTTCTTTGCCATCAGCCAGCAGACAGCAAAGAACTGGCTGATGGCAAAGAACTGGATTACAGTAGTGTCTCCGGAGCCCAGAACGGACTCCAGATTTGCCCTTCTGAGGAAGAACAAGCGATGGCGGCGGCTCCGTATCATGAAATGCGATGAACTCTTCTCTCCTCGTTTTTTCTGGGAGGGAGAGACTATATAGAGGTGGAATTGGAGGTTGCGGATCCACGTGGGCCCCACAAGCCTGCCAGGCGCGCCCTGATGACCCACAAGTATAGGGGATCAATCGTAGTCTTTTCGATAAGTAAGTGTGTCGAACCCAACGAGGAGCAGAAGGATCTGACAAGAGGTTTTTAGCAAGGAAATAAATGCAAGCACTGAAATTATCGGTAACAAGTGATTGTGTAGTGAGATGATTCGTAGCAAGCAACAAGTAACAAAAGTAGCAACGGTGTAGCAAAGTGGCACAATCCCTTTTGTAGCAAGGGACAAGCCTGGACAAAGTCTTATAGGAGGAAAAATGCTCCCGAGGACACATGGGAATTTCTGTCATGCTAGTTTCATCATGTTCATATGATTCGCGTTCGTTACTTTGATAGTTTGATACGTGGGTGGACCGGCGCTTGGTTACTGCCCTTACTTGGACAAGCATCCCACTTATGATTAACCCCTCTCGTAAGCATCCGCAACTATGAAAGAAGAATTAAGACAAAGTCTAACCATAGCATTAATCTAGTGGATCCAAATCAGCCCCTTACGAAATAACGCATAAACTAGGGTTTAAGCTTCTGTCACTCTAGTAACCCATCATCTACTTACTACTTCCCAATGCCTTCCTCTAGGCCCAAATAATGGTGAAGTGTTATGTAGTCGACGTTCACATAACACCACTAGAGGAAAAACAACATACAACATATCAAATTACCGAACGAATACCAAATTCACATGACTACTATTAGCATGACTTATCCCATGTCCTCAGGAACAAACGTACCTACTCACAAAGCATTATCATAATCATGATCAGAGAGGTAATGAGTAGCATCAAGGATCTGAACATAAAATCTTCCACCAAGTAATCCAACTAGCATCAACTACAAAGTGTAATCAACACTACTAGCAACCTTACAAGTACCAATCGGAGTCGCGAGATGGACATTGGTTACAAGTGATGAACTAGGGTTTGGAGATGAGATGGTGCTGATGAAGATGTTGATGGTGACGAGTCCCCTCCGATGAGAGAAGTATTGGTGATGACGATGGCGACGATTTCCCCCTTCGGGAGGGAAGTTTCCCCGACAGGATTGTCCTGCCGGAGCTCTAGATTGGTTCTGCTCAAGTTCCACCTCGTGGCGTCGGCGAAACCACGAAAAAACTCCCTCGTTATTTTTTCCTGGACGAAACCCTCCATATAGCAAAAGAGGGGGTCAGTGGTCCAATGGGCTGCCCACAAGCCCCCATGGCGCGTCCTGGGGGGTGGCCGCACCGTGCAGGCTTGTGGGCACCCCCTAGTGCCCCTCTGGCACTTCTTCGGCCCAGTATTTTTGATAAATTGGGTAAAAATCCCCGTTGATTTTCACGGCGTTTGGAGTTGCGCAGAATAGGTATCTCAACTTTGCTCCACTTTCAGGCCAGAATTCCAGTTGCCGTTATTCTCCCTCTTCATGTAAACCTTGCGAAATAAGAGAGAAAAGACATAAGAATTGTACCGTGAAGTGAAATAACAGCCCAAGAAGCGATAAATATCAACATGAAAACATGATGCAAAATGGACGTATCAACTCCCCCAAGCTTAGACCTCGCTTGTCCTCAGGCGAAAGCCTAGCTCAATAAATATGTCCACAAGTTTAGGGAGAGAGGTGTCGACAAAACAAGATACGAACATGCATGCATCATGATCATGAACAGAACAGCAATACCAACATATAATCTCTGATGTTAAAGTGATAATTCCTTCACAAAGTAAAGCATGGATCAAGAACCTTACCGAGAAGTAACAACCGATAGCCTTTAGTCATTGAAGCAATTGCAATTTATCAGAACATCACAAAGAGTCAATAAGAGCTTGTAAAGCAAATCCACATACTCAATCATTCTTTCGTTCTCTACAATTGCTACAACTCACGTGGTACTCATGAGATCAAAGTTTCAGCTGGACACAGAGAAAGATAGGGGCTTATAGTTTTGCCTCCCAACTCCTTCCTCAAGGGTAATGTCAAAAATAATAATTCTTGAATGCCTACCTCCAAGTTCACATATGAATATAGATCTTTCCCAAGCATATGACGTTATCCAAGATAAAGGCGAAATAAGGAATTGGTGAAGATCACCATGACTCTTTCAAGGGAAAAAAGTAAAGGTACAAGATGGGCCCTTCGAAGAGGAAAGCGGAGGTTTTCATGCGCTTTTGAGGTTTGGATGCGTGTCCTCTTAGTGCGGAGGAACGTCACTTTATATTGCCCCCTGTGATAAAGAACTTTAGTATGCAGTTTGTCGCTTTTATGTCTTCCTCATCACAGGTTCGTATAAAGCTTATTTTCCACACACTAATAGATCATACATATTAGGGAGCAATTTTTATTGGTTGCACCGATGACAACTTACTTGAGGGATCTTATTCAATCCATAGGTAGGTATGGTGGACACTCATGGCAAAACTGGTTTGATGGTTTATGGATGCACAAGTGGTATCTCTACTTAGTGCGGGAGCTTTGGCTAATGTGAGGTGGAAGCAATCGTCACATGCTAAGGGATCTCTAATCATATAACATTGTTCACAGCCAAGCAAACACAATTCATTACGTTGTCTTCCTTGTCCAACATCTACTTTTAGGAATGCAATAGTTTAGTGGGTGTTCACAATCATAGAAGGTGTCAGAGATGATATATTTATATGTGAACCTCTCCTTCTTTATCACTTCCTATTAATTGCAACAATGACCAAGGTCTACGTTTGCCTACCCTCAACAAGTTTCAATCCTCATTCTTTTTATATGTGAAGCCATCACTTCCCATGAGATCATTACATGATCTTTCATGCTTTTGTTCTATTCTCACTCTTTTGATCATGGCAAGAGGAAAAGCCCTTCAACTAAGACACTCTTTATTATATGGCTCCCGAGCAAGAATACATCGGGGGTGACACAAAGAAAAACTCAAGACTAAAACACTAAGACTTTTAAACTACTAGAGAAAGAGAAAACTGAAAAGGAAAACTAAAACAAAGGTAAAGGCAAAAGATGTGATGGTGATACGATACCGGGGCAACTCCCCCAAGCTTGGCACAAGCCAAGGGGATTGCCCGTACCAATGCTCAGTTGTCTTCCTTTGGTGGTGATGGTGGAGGAGTTGTTGCTTCATCCTATGAATCTTGGGAAGACATCTTGCCCTAAATCCGAGGCACAAAACAGGCTCGAAACGAAAAACAGAAGAAATCTGCGTGATGCAGGGGTCAGACCAAATGGAAGTATATATAAAGATTTTTTTCAGACCAGAAGAAGTACCCTGCACGAAAACGGAGTCCGGGAGGCGCACGAGGTGGCCACAAGCCGTCACGGCGCGGCCACGGGGTGGGCCCACGCCGTGCAGGCTTGTCGCCTCCTCGCGCACTTTCCGGACTACTTCCAATTTTTGTATTTTTTTTCAAATATTCCAAAACGGAGAAAATTTCCTATTGGAAAAGTTTTGGACTCTGTTTTCTTACCGAATCACATACCTCATCATTTTCGGAGTCTGAAACAGGCTGATAAATGTCCCTTAGGTATTCTTCTGGAGTTATGGTATTGATAATATTGCTTTCCACATTTATGGGAGTAGCTGAGATATAATGCTTGATTCTGTGCCCATTTACCACTCTCTGACAATTACCTTCCGTGTTGTTGATCTTGATAGCACCGGAACGATATACTTCCTCAACAACATAGGGACATTCCCATTTAGAGAGAAGCTTGCCTACAAAGAATCTTAAGCGAGAATTATATAGCAAGACATAATCACCTACATTGAACTCACGCTTTTGTATCCTCTTATCATGCCACCTCTTAACCTTCTCTTTGAAAAGCTTGGCATTCTCATATGCTTGAGTTCTCCACTCATTAAGAAAGCTAATGTCAAATAACCTCTTCTCACCGGCAAGTTTGAAATCAAAGTTGAGCTCTTTGATTTCCCAATAAGCTTTATGCTCTAGCTCAAGAGGTAAGTGACATGCTTTCCCATACACCATTTTGTACGGAGACATGCCCATGGGATTCTTATAGGCAGTTCTATAAACCCACGGTGCATCATCGAGCTTCTTAGACCAATTCTTTCTAGACCTGTTGACAGTCTTTTGCAGAATCAGTTTAATCTCTCTATTACTTAGCTCTACTTGACCACTGGACTGAGGGTGATAGGGAGATGCAATTCTATGGTTGACATCGTAATTAGCAAGCTTCTTGCAGAAAGCACCATGAATGAAGTGTGAACCACCGTCGGTCATTAGATATCTAGGGACTCCAAATCTAGGGAAATAACTTCTTTCAGCATCTTGATAGAGGTGTTGTGATCAGCACTACTAGTGGGGATAGCTTGTACCCAATTAGTGACGTAATCAGCAGCAACTACGATGTGATTATACCCATTGGATTTTGGAAAAGGTCCCATATAATCAAAGCCCCAGACATCAAATGGTTCGATAACAAGTGAATAGTGCATAGGTATTTCCTGACGTTTGCTAATATTAATTATTCTTTAACATTCGTCACAAGACAAGACAAACTTACGGGCATCCTTGAAGAGACTGGGCCAATAGAAACCTGATTGCAATACCTTGTGTACAGTTCTATCTCCCGCATGGTGTCCTCCGTAGGCCTCGGAGTGACACTTCTGTAGGATCTGTCCCTGTTCATGTTCAGGTACACAACGTCTAACAACACCATCTACTCCTTCCTTATAAAGGTGAGGATCATCCCAAAAGTAATGTCTCAAGTCAAAGAAGTATTTCTTCTTTTGCTCGTACGTGAAACTAGGCGGTATGTATTTGGCAACGATATAGTTTGCATAATCAGCATACCATGGTGCACTACGTGAAGCATTAATGACATTCAATTTCTCATTGGGAAAGCTATCATCAATAGGTTGTGGGTCATCAAGAACGTTCTCCAACCTAGACAAGTTATCTGCTACTGGGCTATCAGCACCCTTTGTGTCGACAACGTGCAAATCAAATTTGTGTAGCAAGAGAACCCATCTAATAAGTCTAGGTTTAGCATCCTTCTTATCCATGAGGTGCTTAATAGAACCGTGATCAGTGTGAATAGTGACTTTGGAATCAACTATGTAAGACCTGAACTTTTCACATGCAAACACGACTGCTAAAAATTCCTTCTCCGTAGTGGCATAGTTTCTCTGGGCACTGTCTAGAGTTTTACTAGCGTAGTGAATTATATTCAACTTCTTATCGACTCTTTGCCCTAGAACAGCACCAATAGCATAATCACTAGCGTCACACATGATCTCAAAAGGTAGGTTCCAATCAGGTGGTTGAACAATAGGTGCAGTTACCAAAGCCCTCTTAAGTATTTCGAAAGCTTCCTCACAATCATCGTGAAAAACGAAAGGAATATCCTTTTGAAAGAGATTGGTAAGAGGCCTAGAAATCTTAGAGAAGTCCTTAATAAACCTTCTGTAGAAACCAGCATGACCAAGGAAACTTCTTATACATTTGATATCTATGGGGTATGGCATTTTCTCGATTGCATCAACCTTGGCCTCATCGACTTCAATACCTCTTTCAGAAATTTTATGTCCTAAGACGATGCCTTCATTAACCATAAAGTGGCATTTCTCCCAATTCAAGACAAGATTGGTGTATTTACATCTCTGTAAGACTCGATCAAGGTTGTTGAGGCAATCATCAAAAGGAAGACCCATAAACGGGGAAGTCATCCATGAAAACCTCAACAATCTTTTCATAGAAGTCAGAGAATATAGCCATCATACATCTTTGAAAGGTGGCACGTGCATTACATAAGCCAAAAGGCATACGTCTATAGGCAAAGGTACCGAAAGGGCAGGTGAAAGTGGTTTTCTCCTGATCAGATTGTCCAACTGGTATTTGGGAGAAACCAGAAAAACTGTCTAGAAAGCAGAAGTGTGTGTGTTTGGACAGCCTTTCTAGCATTTGGTCGATAAAAGGCAAAGGGTAATGATTTAATCTCCTTTGATGATCAGCAACTGGTTTGAATTCAGGATCAGTTTTGATCTTGTGCTGGCATAGAGTGGGACTAATGCCCTTAAGATCATCAAGAGTATATCCTATAGCAGCACGGTGCTTCCTCGGAGTTTTTAGCAACTTATTTTCTTCATGCTCTGAGAGGCTAGCACTAATTATAACAGGATATATCTCTGTTTCATCAAGATAGGCATACTTAAGAGTATCAGGCAATTGTTTAAGCTCGAACACAGGATCACCCTTTGGTGGAGGTGGATCCCCAAGCAGTTCAACAGGCAAGTTATTCTTAAGGATAGGATATTGTTCTAAGACAACTCTATCTATCTCATCCCTTTCATCCATATGCATATCATTTTCATGCTCAAGCAAGTATTTCTCTAAGGGATCAGTAGGAGGCACGACAATAGAAGCTAAGGCAATAGTTTCATCCCTACTAGGCAACTCCTTTTCATGAGGTTGCCTACCAAACATAGAGAAATTGAACTCATGTGACACACATTCAAAGCAAACAGTGACAGTTTGCTTCTCACAATCAATATGAGCATTGACGATATTGAGAAAAGGTCTACCAAATATGATGGGATAGAATCTATCTTATGCAGTAGCAAGAACGAGGAAATCGGCAGGATACTTAATTTTACCACACAAGACTTCAACATCTCTATTGGCAAGCTCAATAGTGACATCAATAGGCTCCATCTGAACAGGTGCAATCTCATTTTTGATTTCATCATATAAGGATTGTGGTATTGCACTAACACTAGCACCCACGTCACATAAACCATGATAACAATGATCTCCTATCTTAACAGAAACCATAGGCATGCCAACGACAGGTCTATGTTTGTCTCTAGCGTGAGGTTTAGCAATTCTAGCAGCATCTTCACAGAAGTGAATATTATGTCCCTCAACTTCTTCAGACAGAAGATCATTGGTAATAGAAATGCTAGGTTCAACTCTAATTTGCTCAGGGGGTGTAGGTGTTCTAATATAGCCTTTACGTATCACAGTTGAAGCTTTAGAATGATCCTTTATCCTAACAGGGAAAGATGGTTTCTCAATGTAAGCACTCAGAACAATGGGATCATTATAGGCAATGACTTTCTCTTTAACTGGAGTGGGTTTAACTACATTGACTTCTAAAGGAGGATGATATTTAAACCACTTATCTTTGGGGATATCAATAGGAGCAGCAAAAGATTCACACAATGAAGCTACTATCTCAGAGTCAAGTCCATACTTAGTGCTAAAGTCACAAAAAGTATTTGTCTCAACAAAGGATTTAACGCAATCAAACGTGAAATTCATACCTGACTCATTACCTTCTTCAAGCTCCCAATCTTCAGAGTTGCGTTTAATTCTGTCCAATAAATTCCATTTGAAGTCAATATCTCTCTTCATAAAAGAACCGGTACAAGAAGTGTCAAGCATGGTGCGATCATCATGAGAAAGCCGAGCATAGAAGTACTGAATGATAATTTCTCTCGAGAGCTCATGATTGGGGCATGAATATAACATTTATTTAAGCCTCCCCCAATCTTGAGCGATGCTTTCTTTGTCACGAGGCCAAAAATTATAAATATAATTCCGATCACGATGTACTGAATGGATAGGACAAAACTTTTGATGAAATTCCAATTTCAACCGATTGTAGTCCCATGATCCAGTATCATCACATAGCCTATACCATGTCAATGCCTTATCCTTAAAAGATAAAGGAAAGACCTTCTTCTTGACCTCATCCTCGGGCACACCTGCAAGCTTAAATAAAACACAAACCTCATCTACATAGATCAGATGCAAGTCTGGATGTGATGTTCCATCTCCAGTAAAAAGGATTAGCCAACAGTTTCTCAAGCATACCCGAAGGAAATTCAAAGAAAATATTTTCAGTAGGAGAAGAAGGTAGAGGAGCAACTATTTGTTCTTCCGTTCGAGGTGAAGATACCCCGAACAAGCCCCTCAAAGGATTAGTATTCATAGTGACAAGTGAGAAGAAATTTCAGCACACTATATGAATGTTTCCTTACCAAGTTCCTCTTACCAAAGGCGCTTCACTACCCGGCAATGGAGCCAGCAAAGAGTCTTGATGACCCACAAGTATAGGGGATCAATCTAGTCCTTTTTATAAGTAAGAGTGTCGAACCCAATGAGGAGCGGAAGGATCTGACAAGTGGTTTTCAGCAAGGAAATATCTGCAAGCACTGAAATTATCGGTAACAAGTGATTGTGTAGTGAGATGATTCGTAGCAAGAAACAAGTAACAAAAGTAGCAACGGTGCAGCAAAGTGGCCCAATACCTTTTGTAGCAAGGGACAAGCCTGGACCAAGTCTTATAGGAGGAAAAACGCTCCCGAGGACACACGGGAATTTCTGTCATGCTAGTTTCATCATGTTCATATGATTCACGTTCGTTACTTTGATAGTTTGATATGTGGGTGGACCGGCGCTTGGGTACTGTCCTTACTTGCAGAAGCATCCCACTTATGATTAACCCCTCTCGCAAGCATCCGCAACTACGAAAGAAGAATTAAGACAAAGTCTAAGCATATCATTAAACTAGTGGATCCAAATCGGCCCCTTACGAAGTAACGCATAAACTAGGGTTTAAGCTTCTGTCACTCTAGCAACCCATCATCTAATTACCACTTCCCAATGACTTCCTCTAGGACCAAATAATGGTGAAGTGTTATGTAGTCGACGTTCACATAACACCATTAGAGGAAAAACAACATAAACCATATCAAATTACCGAACGAATACCAAATTCACATGACTACTATTAGCATGACTTATCCCATGTCCTCAGGAACAAAAGTAACTACTCACAGAGCATAATCATAATCATGATCAGAGAGGTAATGAGTAGCATCAAGGATCTGAACATAAACTCTTCCACCAAGTAATCCAACTAGCATCAACTACAAAGAATAATCAACACTACTAGCAACCTTACAAGTACCAATCGGAGTCGCGAGACGGAGATTGGTTACAAGTGATGAACTAGTGTTTGGAGATGAGATGGTGCTGATGAAGATGTTGATGGTGACGAGTTCCCTCCGATCAGAGGAGTGGTGGTGATGACGATGGCGACGATTTCCCCCTCCGGGAGGGAAGTTTCCTCGGCAGGATCGTCCTGCCGGAGCTCTATGTTGGTTCTTCTCAAGTTCCGCCTCATGGCGGCGGTGAAACCATGAAAAATCTCCCTCCTTATTTTTTGCTGGACGAAACCCTCCATATAGCAAAAGAGGGGTGCCAGTGGGCCAGTGGGCTGCCCACAAGCCCCCATGGTTCGGCCTCAGGGGTGGCCGCGCTGTGCAGGCTTGTGGGCACCCCCTGGTGCCCCTCTAGCACTTCTTCGGCCCAGTCTTTTTGATAAATTGGGAAAAATCCCCGTTGATTTTCACGGCGTTTGGAGTTGCGCAGAATAGGTATCTCAACTTTACTCCGCTTTCAGGCCAGAATTCCAGTTGCCAGTATTCTCCCTCTTCATATAAACCTTGCAAAATAAGAGAGAAAAGGCATAAGAATTGTACCGTGAAGTGCAATAACAGCCCAAGAAGTGATAAATATCAACATCAAAACATGATGCAAAATGGACGTATCACGCCCTAGGGGGGCGCGCCTCTAGACTCGTGGGCCCCTGGCTTCGTTTCTTCGGGTAATTCTTGCGCTAGTATTTTTTATATATTCCACAAAAAATCCTCGTAAGTTTCCAGGTCATTCCGAGAACTTTTATTTCTGCACAAAAACAACACCATGGCAATTCTGCTGAAAACAGCGTCAGTCCGGGTAAGTTCCATTCAAACCATGCAAATTAGAGCCCAAAACTAGGTCAAAAGAGCTTGGAAAAGTAGATACGATGGAGGCGTATCAGCTCCCCCAAGCTTAAAGCCTTGCTTGTCCTCAAGCAATTCAGTTGAAAAACTGAAAGAGACAAAAGAAAAACTTTTACGAACTCTGTTTGATCTTGTTGTTGTAATTATGTCTAACTCATATTTAGATTTTCAGCAAGATCATAAGCTAACCACATAAGCAATAACATTTAGGTCTCATGGTGTACTCATATCAATGGCATAATCAACTAGCGAGCAACAATAATAAGTTTCAAACGTCAACACTTCAATCAAAACAATCATGATACAATATGAACAGATGGTATCTCACTAGCCCTTTCTGAGACCGCAAAACATAAATGCAGAGCACCTTCAAAGACCAACGGTGACTGAACATTGTAATTCATGGCAAAGAAGATTCAGTCACAGTCATACTCAATAGAAATTTATAGCAAAGCATAAAAATGACGGAGGTGCTCTCTAATTGGTGCCTTTTATAAGAAGACGACGACTCAACAGAAATGTAAATAGATAGGCCCTTCGCAAAGGGAAGCATTGATTTGCAGAGGTGCCAGAGCTCAAGCTTTTAAAACAGAGATAAATAATTTTGGGTGGCATGCTTTCATTATCAACGCGATGACCAAGAGTTTTCACCATCTTCCATGCTACACATATTATAGGCGGTTCCCAAACAGAATAGTAAAGTTTTGACTCCCCCACCACCGATCAATCACACTCCACGACTAGCCGAATCCTCGGGTGTCGTCCATACCAACAGCAATCCAGGGGGAGTTTTGTTTGCAATTATATTTTTGATTTGATTTGAGCATGGAAATGGGTATTCCGATTACTGGCCCCTTTCTCGTGAGTGATAGTGAATAAACACGTATCGAGGATAACACGCCTAGCATGGAAGATACTGACCGCCCCTTGTCACCACATGAGCGGTTCGGGCATACAAAACAGATTATTATTTGAAGATTTAGAGAGTGGCACATGTAAATTTATTTGGAACGGCAGGTAGATGCCGCATATAGGTAGGTATGGTGGACTCATATGGAACAACTTTGGGTTTATGGAAGTGGATGCACAAGCAGTATTCCCGCTTAGTACAAGTGAAGGCTAGCAAAAGACTGGGAAGCGACCAACTAGAGAGCGACAACAGTCATCAATATGCATTGAAATTAACCAATGTTGAGTGCAAGCATGAGTAGGATATAAATCACCATAAACATGAATATCGTAGAGGCTATGTTGATTTTGTTTCAACTACATGCGTGAACATGTGCCAAGTCAAGCCACTCGAATCATTCAAAGGAGGATACCATCCTATCATACTACATCATAATTATTTTGAAATTCATGTTGGCATCCAAGACAAACCATTATAAGCTCCTAGCTAATTAAGCATGGCATCAGAAACTATGATCTCTAAGTTTTCATTGCAAACATGTTTCTCTCATAACAATGCTGAATTAGGAACGATGAGCTAGTCATATTTACAAAAAAAAATAGGTCGAGTTCATACCAGCTTTTCCAGGCTCAGTCAGTCCATCATATGTCGTCATTATTGCCTTTCACTTGCACGATCAAATGATGTGAATAATAATAAGAGTGTTCGTGCATTGGACTAAGCTGGAATCTGCAAGCAAACTCAGAGGAGAATACAAAGTAATACAGGCTCTCTGATGGATAAACAATAATGCATATGAGAGCCACTAATCATTTTAATCACGGTCTTCTACCTTGACCCAAAGAAAAAGAAAACTATTTACACGGGAAAGCTCCCAACAAGCAAAAGAAGAACGGAAAATATTTTTGGGTTTTCTTTTTAATTACCACTAAGCATGCTGGAAAGTAAACTTACAACTTTTTTTTGTTTTTCTCATTTTTAAACAAACACACGAGAAGAATGAAAGAAAAAGAAATAAACTAGCATGGATGCTACAATGGAAAAGTGTGAACACCGACTATCAAAGTGAATGTGTGAGCATGAATATAAAGTCGGTGAGAAACACGTACTCCCCCAAGCTTAAGGTTTTGTCCTAAGTTGGTCTACTCCCAAGGAGGGAAGTAACCGTCTCCAGGGTACTCCGGAGTGTATTGAGGGTGCCACTGCTGGGTGAGCTCCTTTGGCTCCCACTGATAAACTGGTGTCTGGTACTCGACTGGTGGCTCGGGCACGGGCGCCTGTGGTGGCTCCATGCCCCAATATGCATGGATGTCCGAGGGCATAATAGTGTACCTGCCTAGATGAAGGTTGAACAAAGAAGGAGCAGGCAAAGTAATAGTCTCACGAATACCCTGGCTAAATACCAAGTTATAAATCATCCTCTTATCATTATATTTATCAAGAAAATCATGGCGAACCATGCTATCATAATCTAAATATCTCCCAGGAAGAAGCATCTCTTCTTCCTCGTATAGTCTAATAGGTATCTCAAAATGTTTAGCAAGACGGGTAGCATAGATACCTCCATAAACAACGCCTTTGGTACGGTTCGTGTTCAACCGTTGAGCCACTATAGCGCCCAAGCTATAAGTTCTATCATTATAAAGAGCTTCGCGCAAAACCGCAAGATCTTGGGAGCTAAGAGCCCCAGCTTTCCCACGGCCAATCAAACATTTTCCCATGAATAATTAGAAATACCGAAGCACGGGAAAATGTACACTAGCAACTCTACCGCCAGACACCCCTCTCTCCTCTCCTACAGCAATAGTATCAATGAAAGCCTCCAAGTCCCGTGGACAAGGTTCATGAATATCCGCAACATAAGGTAAATTGCAAACATTGCAGAAATCCTGAAGTGACATGCGCTGGGGGATATCATATAACTTGAACTCAACCATAGGAGGACTCTTCCTCGGAAAAATTTAATATTTGCACGAAAGTATTAGTGAGGAGGAGGTATTGTGGACACTTATCTTCGACAAATGCGGTAAGGCCTGCGTTCTCCACCAAGTAATAAAAATCCTAATAAAGACCGGCGGCGTGTAAGAACACATCGCTTGGCCACTCGCATGCTCAACCTTTTGCAACTCGGGGACCGGATACTTGGGTTTCTTCTTCTCATTTTCATCTTCCTTGGGGTCACGGCTCGAAGAGCCTCTTAGGAACCTCCTCATATTTTCCTTTTTCTTTCTCAAGGAACAATTCCCCAAAATAGTTTGGTGAATGGGGCTTTGCAAAAGGAGATCGAAAAATGGAGCAAAATGAGCAAGAACACGGGTTTGAGTTGTGGAATGATTTTTTCTGGAGGTAGGCGAAGGAGATGGGTGCTGGAATAAGTGGAGGGGGCCACGTGGGACCCACGAGCCTGCCAGGCGCGCCTAGGGGGGTGGGCGCGCCTTCTGGGGTCGGGCCCCCTGGTGCATCCCCTTGACTAGTTATCTATCTAAGAAATTATTAAATATTCCAAAACAAATCATACTTGAATTTCAGGGCATTTGGAGAACTTTTATTTCCAGGTAATCTTTTTTTATTGAACAGATAATGCAGAAAATTGGGTAATAATGCTATATTTATTATTTGTCTACTAAATAATAGAAAGTACAACTTGGGAACAAAAGGTTGTGACTTCTAGATTCATCCATCTCATGGTCATCAAAAGAAATCCGTCAATGAGGTTGATCAAGTCTCCTTGACAAACTTTTTTTTCGAATCACATAAAACCAGAGAACTTTCGAATAATCACTAGGTTACCTCAACGGGGATGTGCATATCCCAATAACAAGTATATCATATTTCATCTTGATAGTAGGTATAGGAAATTTAAAGCTTCCATTAATAATTGATGGAGATTTTTCAATAGCATTAATGCAATGAACTCGATATTGTTTCTTCGGAAAGTGCACTGTGTCCTCATTACCATTAACATGGAAACTGACATTGCCTTTGTTGCAATCAATAACAGCCCCTGTAGTGTTTAAAAAGGGTCTTCCAAGGATGACCGCCATGGCATCATCCTCGGGAATATCAAGAATAACAAAGTCCGTTAAGACAGTAACGTTCGCAACCACAACAGGCACATCCTGGCAAATGCCGATAGGTAAAGCAGTTGATTTGTCGGCCATTTGCAAAGAAATTTTAGGTGTCAACTTATCCAATTGAAGTCTACGATATAATGAGATAGGCATAACACTAACATCGGCTCCAAGATCACATAAAGCAGTTCTAACATAATTTCCTTTAATGGAGCAAGGTATAGTGGGGACTCCGAGATCACCTAGTTTCTTAGGAGTCCCACCCTTAAAAGTGTAATTAGCAAGCATGGTGGAAATCTCAACATCAGGTATCTTTCTTTTATTAGTCACAATATCTTTCATGTACTTAGCATAAGGAGACATTTTAAGCATATCAGTCAAACGCATTTGCAAATAGATAGGTCTAATCATTTCAACAAAGCGCTCAAAATTCTCATCATCCTTTTTCTTGGATGGTTTGGGAGGAAAAGGCATGGGTTTCTGAACCCATGGTTCTCTTTCTTTACCATGCTTCCTAGCAATAAAATCATTCTTATCATATCTCTTGTTCTTAGGTTGTGTGTTATCAAGATCAACAGCAGGTTCAATCTCCACATCATTATCATTACTAGGTTGAGCATCAACATGAACATCATTATCAATACTATTGCTAGGCTCATGTTCATCACCAGATTGTGTTACGGCATCAGAAATAGAAACATCATTTGGATTCTCAGGTGTAACAGCAGCATGCAAGTCCCTATCATCTTTCTTTTTCTTCCTATTACCAGGACGACTAGGTGCATCAGTATTAACTCCTTGAGAGTTTTGTTCAATTCTCTTAGGATGGCCCTTGGGATACAAAGATTCCTGAGTCATTCTACCACCTGTAGTGAAAACTCTAACAGAATTGTCATTAAATTCATTAAGCAAGTCATTTTGAGCCTTAAGTACTTGTTCTACTTGAGTAGTGACCATAGAAGCATGTTTACCAATAAGCTTAAGATCATTAACATTTCTATCCACACAAGCACTTATATGATTAATCATACGAGCATTTTGTTTCAGTTGTCTGCTAACATAATCATTAAAACTTTGTTGTTTGGCAACAAAGTTATCAAATTCATCCAAGCATATGCTAGCAGGTTTATCATAAGGAATATCACTCTCATTGAATCTACGAAGAGAATTTACCTCTACTACCTGTGTAGGGTTGTCAAGACCATGTATTTCTTCAATAGGTGGTAGATTCTTAACATCTTCAGATTTAATACCTTTCTCTTGCGTAGATTTCTTGGCTTCTTGCATATCTTCACGACTGAGGAATAGAATACCTCTTTTATTAGGAGTTGGCTTCGGAGGTGGTTCGGGAATAGTCCAAGCATTATCATTGCTCATGATATTATTCAATAGAATTTCAGCTAGTTCCACAGTTCGTTCCCTGAAAACAAAACCATCACAACTATCTAGGTGGTCCCTAGAAGCATCGGTTAGTCCATTATAAAAGATATCAAATATTTCATTTTTCTTAAGAGGGTGATCAGGCAAAGCATTAAGTAACTGGACAAGACTCCCCCAAGCTTGTGGGATACTCTCTTCTTCAATTTGCACAAAGTTATATATATCCTGCAAGGCAGCTTGTTTCTTATGGGAAGGAAAATAATTCTCAGAGAAGTAGTATATCATATCCTAGGGACTATGCACACAACCAGGAGCAAGAGAAGTAAACCAAGTTTTAGCATCACCCTTTAGTGAGAAAGGAAACAACTTAAGGATATAGTAATAGCGAATTTTTTCCTCATTAGTGAATAGGGTGGCTATATCATTCAGTTTAGTAAGATGTGCTACAACAGTTTCAGATTCATAACCATGAAAAGGATCAGATTCAACCAAAGTGATTAAATCAGGATCGACAGAGAATTCATAATCCTTATGAGTAACAAAGATGGGTGAAGTAGCAAACTTAGGATCATATTTCATTCTAGCATCCAGAGATTTTTCTTTCCACTTGCGTAATAAATTCTCAAGATCATATCTATCCTTACAAGCAAGAAAGTCTTCAGCTGCCTCTCCCTCCATAACATAACCCTTAGGTGTATTAGGCAATTCATATGTAGGAGAGCTAGGTCTAACAGGTGTAATAGCAGGTTCCATTTCAATAATTTCATCAGTTTCAGAAGTATCATCAGATTCAGCAGTAACTCTAGCAATTTGTGCATCAAGAAATTCACCTAGTGGCATATCATTATCAAGAAAAGCATCATCATAAGCATCGTGAATAGCAGAAGTAGCATCATCAAGCACAGGCGACATATCAAAATTACTAATAGGTGGTGGTGTCGCAAATTTACTCATAAGAGAAGGTGAATCAAGTGCAGAGCTAGATGGCAGTTCCTTACATGTCCTCGTAGTTGAGGGTAAGACTTTAGTTTGTGGATCTCTCAGATTCCTCATAGTGATCAACAGATATAAATCCCAAGTGACTTAGAGAATAGAGCTATGCTCCCCAGCAACGGCGCCAGAAAAAGGTCTTGATAACCCACAAGTATAGGGGATCGCAACAGTTTTCAAGGGTAGAGTATTCAACCCAAATTTATTGATTCGGCACAAGAGGAGCCAAAGAATACTCTCGAGTATTACCATTTGAGTTATCAATTCAACCACACCTGAAAGACTTAGTATCTGTAGCAAAGTTTTAGTAGCAAAGTAGTATGATAGTAACGGTAGCGACGGTAACAGTAGCAGTAGTAATTTGTATAGAAAGTGTGACAGGAGTAGCGGTAAAGTAACTTAGCAAGGACTAGTATAGGAAAAGCTCGTAGGCATTGGATCGGTGATGGATAATTATGTCGGATGGCATTCATCAAGTAACAGTTATAACATAGGGTGATATGCAACTAGCTCTAGTTCGTCGATGTAATGTAGGGTGATATGGAAAAGAACTTGCATGACATCTTTTGTCCATCCCTCCCGTGGCAGCGGGGTCCTAATGGAAACTAAGGGATATTAAGGTCTCCTTTTAATAGAGAACCAGAACAAAGCATTAGCACATAGCGAATACATGAACTCCTCATGCTATGGTCATCTCCGGGAGTGGTTCTGGCTATTGTCACTCCAGGGTTGCCGGGTCATAAGACATAGTAGGCGACTACAACTTGCAAGATAGGATCAAGAACACACATATATTGATGAAAAAATAATAGGTTCAGATCTGAAATCATGGCACTCGGGCCCTAGTGATAACCATTAAGCATAGCAAAGTAGTAGCAACATCAATCTTAGAACATAGTGGATACTAGGGATCAAACCCCATCAAAACTAACTCGATTACATGATAGATCTCATCCAACCCATCATCCTCCAGCAAGCCTATGATGAGATTACTCACAAACGATGGAGAGCATCATGGAATTGGCGATGGAGGATGGTTGATGATGACGACAGCGTTGATTTCCCCTCTCCGGAGCCCAGAACGGACTCCAGATCTGCCCTCCCAAGGAAGAACAGGCGGTGGCGGCGGCTCCATATCATGAAACACGATGAACTCTTCTCTCCTCCTTTTTTCTGGGCGAGAGAGACTATATAGAGTAGGAGTTGGAGGTTGTGGAGCCACGTGGGCCCCACGAGCCTGCCAGGCGCGCCCTAGGGGGGCGCGCCTCCTAGGCTCGTGGGCCCTTGGCTCCGTGTCTTCGGGTAATTCTTGTGCCAGTATTTTTATATATTCCACAAAAAATCCTCGTAAGTTTCCAGGTCATTCTGAGAACTTTTATTTCTGCACAAAAACAACACCATGGCAATTCTGCTGAAAACAGCGTCAGTCTGGCTTAGTTCCATTCAAATCATGCAAATTAGACTCCAAAACAAGGGCAAAAGAGTTTGGAAAAGTAGATACGATGGAGACGTATCACCTGTGTGCACTGCCCTCTCTTTGGCGGCCTCTTGTTTGGCCTTTCGCAGTTCGGCTTTAAGCCGATCAACGTCACAGCAATAGTTGTGGTAGTCATTCAGACAACATACAATCAGAGACAAAGATAACAAACAGTTCAATGGGGGATCTAAGTCTTGCACACTTACTTTCAGCGTCTTCAAAACGCGTGTTGATGCGGTCCAGCTCCTCTTCGAAAACCTTTAGTTTCTGATTCATTTCCGCCAAGTACAAGGAGATGGGGGCTGTAGCTAATGTAGAAACCTAGAGAGGAGCATTTTCTAAAACTTTTATAAGTTTTCATATTTTTTCTAAATCCTTTGCTAGGGAGTTTTTCATCAACCCACAAGAGCCTTAGGGGCTACACGCAAATTTTTCCGAACTATTTTGAACCCGAACGAGTTTTTCTCACTCACACAGGGCTCGGGGGCTACTGAGCATAATATTGATTTCAGGTAATGTACAATTATAAAGGGAAAAGTATGAAGATTACCTTGATGCCTGCCAGCGGCGCGTCGAAAGCTTCCTTTAGACCAAATATCACACTCGGATGAGTGTGGCATTCTTCAAGAACAGAAGGATCATTGAGACCTTCCTCCTTTAAGGAAGGCCATCCAGTTCGGATGTGCTCCGTTGTGGATGACCCCGGATGCGCCGTAGAAGTCCCCTTTTGCGGAGAGACTACTAATGATAGCGCCGGAGAGGGAGCAACCTCCGGAGTTGTCTTCACAGGGGACCTAGAAGGTCCAAATTTTCCCTACTTTCTCGCCAGGAGGAATTCATCCTCCTAGTCCTTTATGGCTGAGGTGTTAACCTCGGCCATAAAGTTGTCACCCCTGTCCGTATTCTCCGGTGCGGGGGGTCTCCCTAGATACCACCTCCCAAGTCTCCTCGGTTGCACGGGAGGTGTGTGGGGTGAGCCAGTCCCACTTTTAGCTAGATTGGCTCGTAGTGAATCCCCCTCCGAAATTTGATCGGTGGAGAAGTCACGTTGCAGGCTCTAATATGGAAAATGAGCCTAGTTAGAACCACGACAGGTAGTGTAATGTATTCACATTTTTAATTAATACCTTTGTACTCGGGGTTTCACCCTGAGGGTCCTTCGCGAGACCAGTGCTTCATCCTCGAACTCTTTGCCCAATTCAGGAATGTCACACCCTATGTTTTGCCTCTCCTAACTAAGTAATCATAGATCAAAAATTAGGAGCAATTAAAACTTTTTTGTGTACTTGTGATGCTTGATTTGATTGTGACTGCTTGCTTGTTTGATTGTGTTCTAAAATCACAAACTTCCTCCTACTCTCTAGAATCATCTTCTTGAGCCAAATCCTTGCGAAATGGCCATACCATGTGTATAGTACCTAAAACTATTTTTACAAAATATTGTTTTTACCGAAAATATTTTATTTAATTTAAGCTTTCAAAAACCCATGAGTTGGGATTTGCACTACAAGACCTCAAATTATGGAAGTTGTTTTGCCCCAAATATTTTATTTAAATCCTATTATCAAAAATAATTCCAAAAACCAAAAAAACATTATTATAAAAGTTATTTTCCTATTTTATTTGAACCTTTTCCTAAGACCAGAAATGGTATTTTGTGAAGAAAACTTATTTTCTTGCTTCCAAAATACCTTTTCCTAGTGGACATATATTTTTCATATATAAGAGATTAAACACATGGCCACGTTCAAAATATTGGACGAATCACTTCAAAATGTTTTCTGTTAATTTCAAGTATTTGAAATATTTCTATAAGAAATATTCTCAAACCAGTAAAATTCTAGCAACTCACACAAAATATAAGTGATTTCCTTGCCAAGTTTCATCTTAATACAAATTGATTTGATTCACCAAATTATTCCAAAACCCTTTGTGTCCAAAACCAAATTTGAGCGAATATCCATTGCCAATTTTCTCCTTTTGTTCTCAAATTTGGTGGACATGTTCCAATACCATAATGATGCTTATGCACCAAGTGGTGCATCAAGGAGAACATATCCACTCGTCCAAAGCCCCTCAAAATGACTTATCTTGATTTCTAGAATTGGGAATATTTGCATTGTCAAGTTTCTCCAATTGATCCCATAGTTTTTGGGCATGCTCTAATCCTAAAGTAATGCCACCACACCAAGTGGTGCATTAGAGGGAATTAATTTGCATGGATTCACATAGAGAAAACCATTTCTGTCAATTTTTAGGGTTTATCAAGTTTACATTGTCAATATTCACCATATAATCTCATAATTGGTGATCAAGGCCAAATGGTGTTACCCTTTGCCCCTCGTAAATATCATGGCCATTGGATACCCCTAGATGCCCTAGGGTAGCATTAAAGACCTTCATCCACAAGCTAGTGGACAAGCAAAGTTGACTGATACGTCTCCGACATATCTATAATTTTTGTTGGTTCCATGCTATTATCTTGTCAAACTTTGGATGTTTTGTATGCCTTTTATATCTTTTTTGGGACTAACTTATTAACTCAGTGCCAAGTGCTAGTTCCTGTTTTTTCTGTGTTTTTGACCCTTTTCAGAGGAGAATATTAAACAGAGTCCAAACGGAATAAAACCTCCGAAAAGCTTTTTTCTGGAACAGAAGATACGCGGGGAACTAGAGAACCAAGGCAAAGGACCCCGGGGGAGGTCACAAGCCCCCTAGGCGCGGCCTGGGGGCGCGCCTAGCAGGCTTGTGGGCCCCCTGTGGCTCCTCTCCCCTGCTTCTTCCGCCTATAAATCTCTAAAAAATTCAAAACCACGGGAGAGAGCCACGAAAATACTTTTCTGCCGCCGCAGGCTTGTGTCTCCACAAGATCCCATTTGGGGCACGTTCTGGTGCCCGACCGGAGGGGGGATTCGGACACGGAGGGCTTCTTCATCAACACCATTCCCTCTCCGATGATGCGAGTTGTTCACCATAGACCTTCGGGTCCATAGCTAGTAGCTAGATGGCTTCTTCTCTCTCTTGGATCTTCAGTACAAAGTTCTCCAGGATCTTCATGGAGATTTATCCGATGTAATCTTATTTTGCGGTGTGTTTGTCGAGATCCAATGAATTGTGGATTTAAGATCAGATTATCTATGAATCTTATTTGAGTTTATTCTAATCTCTTATATGCATGATTTCATATCCTTGTAATTCTCTTAGAGTTGTGGGTTTTGTTTGGCCAACTTGATCTATGATTCTTGCAATGGGAGAAGTGCTTGGATTTGGGTTCATACCGTGCGGTGACCTCACCCAGGCACAGAAGGGGTAGCGAGGCATGCATCATGTTGTTGCCATCAAGGGTAAAAAGATGGGGTTTATATCTATTGTATGAATTTATCCATCTACATCATGTCATCTTGCTTAAGGCGTTACTCTGTTTGTCATGAACTCAATACACTAGATGCATGCTGGATATCGGTCGATGTGTGGAGTAATAGTAGTAGATGCAGAAAGTATCGGTCTACTTGTCTCAGACGTGATGCCTATATGTATGATCATTGCCTTAGATATCGTCATAACTTTGCGCGGTTCTATCAATTGCTCGACAGTAATTCGTTCACCCACCGTAATATTTGCTATCATGAGAGAAGCCTCTAGTGACCACTATGGCCCCCGGGTCTACTTCACATTATATTTTCAGCTCCACATTTTTACTTTGTTGCACTTTCCGCCTTCAAATCTGACCTTGCAATCAATCGTGAAGGGATTGACAACCCCTTTGTAGCGTTGGGTGCAAGTTTGATGTTTTTGCGCAGGTACTTTAGGAACTTGGCTTGATACTCCTACTCGATTGATACCTTGGTTCTCAAACTGAGGGAAATACTTACTGCTACTGTGCTGCATCACCCTTTCCTCTTCAAGGGAAAAACCAACACAAGCTCAAGAGGTAGCATTGACCCCAAAAGATTCCCCTTGCTTCCACCTTTCAACCACGGTATCATATAACCCTACTTTACCTCCAGTAACTTTGTCATGGCCGCTCATAAAATTATTGAGGGTAACTCCCTCTCTTTCCCTATCCTTTTTACCATGGCATCACCTCTTTTACCCCTCTCCTTCTATTCTAATCATGCAACAGCCCCCAAACTTTACCACAACCTCATTTGCATACTGATGGATCAATCCAAGCCGAAACATGGCATGCTGATATGTCTCCAACATATCGGTAATTTATGAAGTATTCATGCCATGTTTGCCTATGATTACAATACTTTTATATGGTTTTTCTGCACTTTTTTTGATTTATTGAGAACTAACCCGGACTGACAATTTTTCAGCACAACTACCGTGGTGTTTTTCTTGTGCAAAAATAAAAGTTCTCGGAATTGGACGAAACTTTTTTATGATTTTTTGGAAGAAAAGAGAAATAATGGAGAACAGAACCACCAGAGGGGGGGCCTGGTGCACACTAGGCACCAGGGCGTGCCAGCCACCTAGCTCGTCGTGGTACCTAGTGGTCCACTCATGGCCCATCTTGGCATGATTCCAATGCCCAAAATCCTTTAAATATATAAACCTCCAGAAATAACCCTAGATGAGTAGTTCCACCGCCGCAAGCATCTGTAGCCATGAAAAAACAATCGGGGGCCCATTCCGGCACCCTGCTGGAGGGGGAGATGATCTTCGGTGGCCATCTTCATCATCCCAGTGGAGGCCATGACAAGGAGGGAGTAGTACACCCTCGGGGATGAGGGTTTGTACAAGTAGCTATGTGTTTAATATATATCTCTCTCTCTCTCTCGTGTTCTTGAGATGTCATGATATTGATATATCACAGGCCTTGTTAATATAGTTGGATCATATGGTGTTTGTCCCATGCTATTGTTGTGATGAATTAATTCTTTGACTTAAAGATCTCGTCATGTTGGGTTGAATATTGAGGTTTGAGAGCACATGATGTATGCCTTGCATGCGGATACCCATAGTGACATTAGGGTATTCAAATGATTCACTTGATATATGTTTTGGCACTCAACTCGTGGATTCCCTAGGTGACACTGGGGTAATCTATGCATAGGGGTTGATGCACCAATATAATTTACCATTGTATTTGGTGTGTTGGGGACACAGGAGACTTTTTATTATTTGGTTGCAGGATTGTTTGCGAGAGACCATCTCCATCCTATGCCTCTCATGGATTGATAAACCTTATGTCATCCACTTGAGGGAAATTTATTACTGTCCTACAAAACTCTGCCCTTGGAGGCCCAAAACGAGTCTACAAAAACAAGTTGTCTAGTAGACATCAAGCTCTTTTCTGGCGCCTTTGCCCGGGAGGTGAGTGCTTGAAGTTATATCTTTAGATCTTGCAATTAAATCTTTTAGTTTCTTGTTTTTCACTAGTTTGGTTTATCAAACTAAAATTACAAAAAAATGGAATTGAGGTTGTGCCATATTGCTCATCTCTATCATGTCTTTCTCGAAAATGATGGAAACGAAAATTGTGCTCAGTTGCTAGAGGAAGAATGTATGAAAATGCTTAATGTGAATTCCTTGAATGATGAGCATGATAGTAATATTGTTAGTATGAATTCTCTGAACATCTATGATGCTAATGATATGCAAAGCCACAAGCTTGGGGATGCTATGTTTGATGAAGATGATATTTTTAGTCCCCTAAGTTTTGATGAGCAAATTTATTATGATGAAAGATTACCTCCTATTTGTGATGATTATATTGACGAAAGTGGGGTTTTAAGAGTGTCAACTCTAGATACTAATTATCCCACTATTTTGGAGGTAAGTATGGATTGAATGCACATCTTCACAAACCGTTGTGTTTTTGACAGATTCTGTTTTTCATGCATAGTTTGCTCGTTTTAGTGTTTCCATAGCTTATATTTAGTTATATAAATTATGGTAATGATATAATACAGTAGTAATTATGTGAGAACAATTATGAATATTGTCTTGACGTTACCTAAATGCATGTATTTATCATACTAACCCATCTCACGAAGTTCCGTTAAGTTTTGTGTGATTGAAGATTCCAAGCTTTGGTGAGATACCAATATGAGGAGAATAACGAGCAGCAAGAATCTAAGCTTGGGGATTCCCAAGGCACCCCCAAGGTAATATCCAAGTAATACTCAAGCGTCTAAGCTTGGGGATGCCCTGGAAGACATCCCCTCTTTCATGAAAACATTATCGGTATATCTCACCCGGAGCTATATTTTTATTCATCACATGATATGTGTTTTGCTTTGAGAAAAATACGGGACCCCGATCCTAAGCCATAGGAATCCAGCCTGTAACACATCGCATCTCTTTGCGGTCTCACGCACGGTTAACCCCACGGCTGCAGCCTTACCTTAGCTGGGACCGTTTGCGCCTTTTGACTCGCGTATGCAATTGTGTCGCTAGGAATCCAATGACAAAGAACCCGGATCAACATGTCTAGTCGTAAAGCAAAGTGGCAGTTCCGCACAGGGACAGGCATACATGACCCAGCAAAGCAGGTGTCGGTCACCAGCGAATAAAGGCGAGTCGTAGCAAGCTACAAGGACTCCATTACATCGTGTGACATTTCCCCAAAGGGGACAGACACAGCAGCTAAGAAGGACACACGTTGGTCAACCAATGTGTCCGGAGCAGTAGCGAGCTACCATGGATCATTGGATCACAAAGGGGCATTTCCCTGTAAGGAATGCTACTTCAGTCTACGGCTAGGTAATCGAACCCCATAGATATCAAGTATGACACACGTACGCATGGCAAACCGATATGTGTAGATACATTGATGGCATCACAACATAACCATAAACATACAAGCTTTATTTAAAAGGCTCAGAAGAGCCACACAGATAATATTACAAAGTAGGGGTCTCACGACCCATCATAACAGTCATTCAAGTTACAAGCCAGCGGAAGTAAATAAACTGTCTGAGTACAGACAGATAAAACTAGAAGGCACGTGGCCTGACTATACTACAAACCCACCCTAGGGCCAGATCGTAGCTGGGATACCAGCTACTCGTCGTCGTCGATGTCTAGGAAGAACCCTCCGTTAGGGTCATTAACAACCTCTGCAACAAATATTAAGCAAACATGAGTACGGAGGTACTCAACAAGACTTTAGGATAACTATCTACTCATGCAATGTATCAACAAGGAATTGTGAGGTTTCATGCGGAAAGCCAGCATTTGACTCGTGGTTAGACAACTTGCATTTTAAAACAATGTTTGACAACTTGATTTCTCGCACACGAGTCCACTAACACCACAACAATACTCCATCGTGGAATCATTCCGTCTCCATACAGAAATGCCGTCCACGACACTCACGCTTATCTTGACAATTTTATGAGTAGCCGTTGAAGTTATCTATGAACAACATATGTCTCCAAGTAGTCCATATCCGCGGACGCGGCTATTCGAATAGATCATAACCCTGCAGGGGTGTACTTCGTCACACATGCTCTCTCCACTTATCGCAATGTTCACGTCATGCACCACGGCAACCTTCAAGCGGAAGCCCAGCGAGGGAGTCGGCCACGACTGTTAACCACGCTAATACTTAGTCCAGGTCTATCGCCTATCTGAGGGTAACCCGCACGGAAATCCGGCCGAGGTTTCTGCCATGGCCCCAAACGATGTGCACAGGGTTCCCAAGCCCACCATCCGGGTGCCACTTGGTACAGCGTGCCACTGCCTACCGCATTACAGCCCACCTCTCAGGTCAGCACTATGCACGGCCTCCAGCATGACTATAAACACCAGAAACTACTTGCAACTCCTGGACCGAGTACTAAGCGATTAATAAGTCGAGAGGGTCAATTAGGTATCCCACCGTGTGGTAGTATCTAGTCTTGGATTACATACACGGAACTCAGTTCCTAAAGACGGTTCCAATGAAACAACCCGCCATGTACTCCTACATAGCCATTCACCGGTACCTTTACCAAATCAGGTTCAACACACAACCTTTACTTACTGAACACATTCTCACAATTATGTTCATCTCCCAGATGACAGACCATACACAACTCTAAGCATAGCATGCATGGCAGGATAAGGCACATCATGGCTCAAGCATCTACCAGGTATGCTAGGTTGCAAGGTTCAGCTAGTTACTGTGACAAAGACAGGTCATGCAAAGGAAGTGGGGTCAACTAACGTGGCAAAAGCATTTGAAGCATTTGATCCTAATGCAATAAGTAAGTGCAGGAGCGAGAACATGGGATTTATCGGGATGATCAAAATGGTTGCTTGCCTTGTTGCTCAGAGGAGGGACAATATCTGTCAGTCGGATATTCAGTGGAATCCGGAGGAGCGCAGCCTACCGAAAGAAATGACAACAATCAATCACAATCATATGCAACAAGATAATGCATGAGCATGGCATGAGGATGCAAGGTGGTATGCTAATATAGCTAACATTTATTAGGTTTGAAGTTGATTTGAATCAGATTGAAATATCACTTCAAATGAGGTATTCTCGAATACCATTTTAATTGACACGACCTGATGCTCAGATCAACTTGTTTTTAACATGCATGGAAATGATATGTTAAGTTGCTGGTTGTGATTGAACAATGTTTGATCATAGCAATTGAAGTGGAATTCAAATGATTTTCAAATTCCATCTCCATAGCATTTATAAAATTTAACTTATTCATTATTCTTCAAGTTTGGTCCAGTAACATTTTCAAACATGTTTGTAATGACATATTCAGATTCCTTGGATTTTTCTGATACTTTTTCATATACAAATTATTTTCGTTGGAGTTACAGATTAATTTCTATGATTTTTAGAAGTTTTGGTATTTTTCTGGAATTCTTTTAAATCAGAAATCCACTTATTGCGTCAGCATGGCATCAGTAGGTCCAACTGGCCGTTGAAAGTCAAACCTGACTAGTGGGACCCACTCGTTAGTGACTCTGATCAGTTTTACTTTAGATTTAACTTAATTAGCTAATTAACCACACTTGACCCACATGTCAGTGACTTATTAGTTTATTTAATTTTCTTTTTTATTAACTAAATCATCCAGAGGCTGGCCCCACGCGTTAGTGGCTCAGGCCAGCTGAGATCCACCGGCGGCGAGGTCGTCCTCGCCGGCGGTGAGCCTCAGACGACCACCAGTACGGCGGAGGGGCTCGGAAACGGCGCACAGGCAGCTAAACTCTGTGTGGTGTGCACCAGAGGAACGGCACGACTCCCGCATGTTCATTTTTGCATTGAGCCGGGGCTGATCTGGCCGGAGAGGACGTCGACGACGAGCTTGGCGGCGACCAAAGTTCGGGCGTCATCGGGGTCATCGAAACAGAGGGAGCTATGCACGGGACTGAGCTCCTACGGCATCAACAAGATGGCCTGAAGCTGTTGGTGGCCTCAGATGGACCAACCCTTCACTGGAGGGCTACCGGCGACGAGGTTGCAGCGGCGGTCCTCGTCGGGCTCCGACGGAACTAGGCCTAGAGGAAGAGATCGATGGGGAAAACTAGGGGGAAAGCTGCGCAAGCTCACGGGGAGTGCAGTGGTGGCGCTAGCTTGCTCGGGGAGGCGTTGTAGGCGACGAATCGATCGAAGCTCGCCGGCGGCCGAAGCTTGAAGACGATGGTGCCGTGGGCGTTGCAGGGCTCGGGGGACCTTCGGCTTCTTCAGGAAGGACCAGCTCGTCGAGGCAGAGCGAATGGGGCACTCGGGGGAAAGAACTAGTGGCCAGAGGCACGGGCAGCTCGAGCTCGAGCTCCTGTCAATGGCGGCAGAAGGGGGAAGGAAAGAACCGAGAGGAGAGGGGGAATGGTGCACGGGAATGGATAGGCCAGAGCTCGGGGAGGTTATCCCTGCTGTTGCGCTGTCCTGGAGTGCACCGGAGCATGCCACGGCGAAGCAGGAGGTGGAGGAGACGTCGTGGGCATTCGCTCCTCTGCTAGAAGGCAGGAGGAAGAAGACGCCCCTGCCCCTGGTGGGCTGGGCCTCCTCAGGGCAACAAGTACATGCTTCTTCCTTTTTTTCTATTTTGTTTTCTGTTTTACTAACTATTTCGGTTTGCTATTCATTTCAGCTCCAAAATAGTTTACCAAAAATATTTTTAACACACGAGAATATTTGTTGGAATATATCCAACCATTCCTGAAGTTTTCAGCATTTTTGAAAACTTAAAGTTTTTGAATTCAAATTTAAACTTTAATCTAGTAACTTTTTGCATTTAAATAAAATGCCAAATGTGTTATGAAAATAGTTTTCTTCACTGCTTACTTGTTTCCATGAATTATCAGAAAAGTTGAACTTTTCTTGAGGCCATTTTGGGTTCATTGATTTCAACAAGTTTATAATTTCTTTGAATTTGAGAAGTGGCTAGGGTTTTTTTGAGTTTTGCTTCTTCACTTGCTTTGAACTTGTTGCAATTTCCTTTGATGCAATGCAAAGAAGATATGAGCACAATGCTATACTTGATTAGGGTTCCAGGGATGTGACAACTCACCCCCACTCAAAAGAATCTCGTCCCGAGATTTAGAAGTCGTCGGGAAAAACGCGGGATACTCAAGTCGGAGACGATCCTCTCTTTCCCAAGTGGCCTCCTTCTCAGAATGATTTGACCATTGAACTTTAAGAAACTTGAGGTTTCGACGTCGATTGGTACGCTCAGCTTGATCAAGAATACACACGGGGTATTCTCGGTATGAAAGGTTATCTTGGAGATCAAGCGTTTCGTGGTCCACTTCACGGATAGGATCCGAAAAGCAACGCCTGAGTTGCGAGACGTGGAAGACATCATGAACCTTGGAAAGATGCGGAGGATGTTCCAACTGGTAGGCAACTACTCCTCGTTTGGCAAGAATGCGAAAGGGACCAATGTAACGAGGAGCCAACTTGCCCTTGATACCGAATCGATGGGTACCCTTCAAAGGTGTAACCCGAAGGTAAGCCTTCTCGTCAACTTCAGAGGTCACAGCCTTGTGATGACGATCATATTGGCTCTTTTGAAGAGACTGGGCTGTTTTCAACTTTTCACGAATAATGCGAACCTACTCTTCTGCATCCTGGATCATATCTGGGCCAAAGAGTTGCCTCTCTCCGGTTTCTGACCAATTAAGAGGTGTTCGACATCTTCGTCCATAAAGAACTTCAAAAGGGGCTTTGCCCAGGCTTGATTGATAACTATTGTTATAAGCAAATTCGGCGAATGGAAGACACTTCTCCCAATTCATACCAAACGATATAACACAAGCTCAGAGCATATCTTCTAGGATTTGATTCACCCTTTCTACTTGACCACTTGATTGAGCATGGAAAGCAGTGCTAAAAGATAAGTGAGTCCCCATGGCATTCTGAAAACTTTCCCAGAAGCGAGAAGTAAAGATACTCCCCCGGTCTGAGTTAATCCCCAGGGGAACACCATGAAGAAACACTATTCGAGAGACATATAACTCTGCTAGCTGGCTAGCTATTATACTCTCACGAACTAGAAGAAAATGAGCTACTTTGGAGAGACGGTCAATGACCACAAAGATAGCATTATTTCCTTTCTTGGTCTTGGGAAATCCGGTAATGAAATCCATACTAACTTTATCCCATTTCCATTCAGGAATAGCTAAAGGTTGAAGGGTGCCAGCAGGCCGTTGATGTTCTGCCTTAACTCGACGACAAACATCGCAGTTAGCAACGAACTCAGCAATTTCTCTCTTCATCCTAGTCCACCAAAACCTCTGGCGTAGATCCTGATACATCTTAGTGCTTCTGGGATGAATGGTGAGGGTTGAATCATGAGCCTCCTTAAGGATGAATTGCCGCAGACGTTTGCTCTTAGGAACCACTAGACGATTCTGGAAGAACACAACACCTTTCTCATTGACGGAGAAATCCCTAACGTTTCCGCTAGCAATATTTTCCTTGATCCAAGATATACCCTTATCATAAGCCTGCACGACTATGATCTGATCCCTAAGAGTAGGCTTCGCCACCAGGGTAGAAAGGAATCCTTGAGGAACAATATGGAGATTTAACTTCCGAAATTCCTCATCGAGATGTGGTTGACCTCGTTGTAGCATCAAATTGTTACAATAAGATTTACGACTTAGTGCATCACCCATAACATTGGCCTTCCCCGGGGTGTAAGTTATCCCTAAGTCGTAATCCGAGATCAACTCAACCCACCGTCTTTGCCTGAGATTCAAATCCGGCTGGGTGAAGATATATTTCAGACTTTGGTGATCAGTGAATATTTCGCAACGATTACCGAGGAGGTAATGTCGTCAGGTTTTTAGTGCATGGACTACAGCGGCAAGCTCAAGATCATGTGCGGGATAATTATCCTCATGTGGATGCAACTGTCGAGATGCGTATGCAATCACATGACGATCTTGCATGAGAATGCAACCTAATCCTTGTCGCGAGGTGTCGCAATAGATAACAAAGTCCTTAGAAAAGTCTGGTGGTAGCAACACAAGTGCGGAAGTCAGGCATCTTTTCAGTTCCTGAAAACTATGCTCACATTGTGGTGTCGACTCGAACTTTTTATCCTTCTTGAGGAGTTAAGTTAGAGGCTTTGCAACCTTGGAGAAATTCTCGACAAAGCGGCGACAATAGCTCGCTAGACCAAGAAAACTCCTAACTTGCTTAACCGATTCAGGTTGAGTCCAATCAAGGACAGCTTGAACTCTCTCGGGATTGACAGCAATACCCTTACCAGAGATTACGTGACCTAGATAGGTCACTTATGGTACCAAAATTCACATTTTGAAAACTTGGCATAAAGGCGATGCTCTCGAAGTTTCATCAATACCAGCCTTAGATGCTCGGCATGTTCCCGTTCGTTCATCGAGTAGATGAGAATATCATCGAGGTATACCACGACGAATTTATCCAAATACTCCATGAAGATTGAATTCATCAGACGAGAGAAGGTGGGTGGGGCATTGGTTAAACCGAAGGACATGACGGTGTACTCGTATTGGCCATAACGAGTAACAAAAGCCTTTTTTGGAATGTCCCCGTTCTTGATCTTGATTTGATGGTATCCCAACCTCAAATCCATTTTTGAGAAGAATGAGGATCCAGTGAGTTGATCATACAGGTCGTTGATCCTGGGGAGTGGATACTTGTTCTTTATGGTGACCAGATTCACTGGTCGATAATCTACAACCATCCGATCCATTCCATCCTTCTTCTTGACGAAGAGGACGGGACAAGATCAAGGAGAAGAGCTAGGACGAATGAAACCTTTATTCAAGGCCTCATCTAGTTGCTTCTTAAGTTCGGCTAGCTCCAGGGGTGCCATCTTATATGGTCTTCTAGCTATTGGAAAAGTTCCCGGAACAAGATCTATTACGAACTCTGCATCTTTGTCAGGTGGAATTCCTAGCAGTTCCTCTGGAAAAGCATCCGGAAAGTCACGGACTACCAGAATGCCTTCGAGTTCCAGAAGAGGGTTGGCATTGAGGGAATAGAGTTGGAATTTGGCAACTCGAGTAGAGACATTGACTATCTCACCCGAGGGATGGGTAAGCTGAACATTTCTAGAATGAGTATCAATCTTGGCATAATGAGCTGACATCCAGTCCATACCCAAGATGATATTAATATCCAAAGATTTCAGGGCTAACAAAGAGGCTAGAAAAACTAGCCGGTATACTAGAATTTCATTATCATAGGTTATCCTAGAGGTTTCCCACTTGCTACCAGGGGTCTGGACAATCAATGGAATTGGCATATCACAGAAAGACATGTTATGCAACAGTGCATAACTTTCTGAAATGAAGGAATGAGAAGACCCAGTGTCAAAAAGAACACGCGTTGGGTGATGATTAACAAGTAGCGTACCCAGTATGACGTCGGGATTCTCTGCAGCTTCTTCTGCTGAGACATAATTCACACGGCCACGTACAGGAGTTGGCTTCACATAGTAAGCTTTGCCCGACTTGCCTTGCCTGACGGACTTTCAGGGTTGCTTGGCACCCACATTCTGTGGACACTCTCAGGAATAGTGGCCGGGTTCTCCACACATGTAGCATATCACTTCGTTGGCACGTGGTGCAACAATGCTAGCTGGACCACCATTGGTTTTTGCTGGAGGGTTGGTGTGATTCATCTGAGGCGCCACGTAGGATGGCCTCGGAGTGTATCTTGGCGGCATAGAACTGTTTGGAACCCATAGCCTGCATTTTGAAAACGCGGAACCAGATGACGAGCCAAAGTCACGGGAGTGCTTCTTTGTGGCTTCGAAGTCGGTATGACCAGTATCAGCACTGATTGCCTTGTTGACCAGGGCTTGGAAGCTTGTACACTCGTGGCGGCAAAGATCACGACGAAGCTCAGGGCTCAGACCCTTACGGAATCTTGCTTGCTTCTTGGCGTCAGTAGACACCTCCTCTGTAGTATAGCGGGCGAGGTTACCGAACTCGCGGCTATAGGCATCCAGGGTCAACTTGCCCTGGGTGAATGCACAGAACTCCTCTCTCTTTCTGTCCATCAGGCCCTCTGGAATATGGTGCAGGCGAAAGGCTGCAGTAAACTCTGCCCATGTGGCTGTTGGTTCAGCAGGACGCATAGCTTCAAAGCTCTCCCACCACAGATTGGCGGGTCCTTCCAGAAAATACGCCGCAAAGGTCACCTTGTCGGCCTCAGAAACATTCGCAGAGCGAATCTTACGTGAGATAGTGCACAGCCAATCATCAGCATCGAGGGGATCGACAGAGCGATGGAACTTTGGAGGATTCAGCTTCACAAAGTCATTGAGGGACACTGCAGCATTCCTAGGCTGACGAGCCGTATTCTTCTCAATATGCTCTAACAGTCGGTTGGTCTCCCTTTTGTTCCTCTCTGCCTCAAGCATCACTTCCGCCAGAGAGGGCGGGTGAGGCAGGTCTTCCTTCGACTCTTGACTACCCTCGCCTTGCTCATGAGCGGGGGCACTGTTCAACCTGGTGAACACCATCCTGACAAACAAACCCACAGCTTAGACCAATATCATCATCAATACTAACTATGGATTAAGAATGCACTGAACACATGGAATGTGGAAATGAATATCCGAACAACATGGTAACAAGAAACTGCTATATATACACCATGGTTCATACACACCCTTACATAGTTCAGTAGAACCTTAACCGAAGAGCAAACTACTGAAATTATGAAACTACTCATCAGAGGCTTACAAGCTTCCTATACATTATTTATCTAGGCCTCCGGAATTCATTCCACATCACAAGCATACTTCACAAGTCACACAGGACTGTGAAGGTACGGCTACTACCATACTATCCTTCCACTCACGGTTCAGGCATCCACACAGAACATCTCATATAGATTGCCTCCATGGCCTGGAAGCTCAACCTGCGGATCAGGAAATATCCTGGCCTGAGATCCCTAGGATCCATAAGGAAACGGATGTGCCCTTGGTCCCCTGACTGGTGGTAGTAGGGGTCCCCGAAGAGGGGTGACTCCTCCTATAGCTGGCCAGTCAACATGGGCCGGAAGATGGTTTCTAACAGGGTTCAGCATCTCCATATCTCCGTACCCTGTCTGGACTACTGGTGCTAGCTGCGTCAAAGCAGTCCACAGACGGGCACGTGTAGCATAAAGCTCCATGCGGAGAGCACGAGCATCCCTGTCTCCGTTCTCTAGCATCTCAGCAGTGGACTGCAATAGCGGATCCTCCATAGAGGAATCAAAATAGACCCCGCTGAGGTATCCCTCTTCACCAGGCTGAGAGGCAGGAACATAGCAGAACTCTGAGTTCTCCAGCAGTGCATGTCTCGCCCTCATAATGATCAGCATTGAATAGGCAGCATCTTGTACTTCCATGTCAACACTGACCCCCAATCCATAGGACCAATGGATTGGCTCCTCAGCTGCAGGGTAGTCTGGAAATACCCTAACAGTGCAGATATACTGGCTCTAGTTGAAGTCTCGATACTGTTCCTCCACTGTGTACTCTGGGTACCAGCGGTAACCGCACACCGACATCACTCTGACCAACATGGCCGTATGACCCGGCACATCAATGCACCTGGTCAGACGAACCACCTGACGAGAAGGACGGCCAGGCATCTGAAAATAGAGAGTAATGCAAAAGTATTAGAGATCTGAATGCAAAAATTGGGCAGCATAACAGCTGTAAATGCTCAAAAACAATTTTGAGACAACCCAAAAATAGAATGGCGTAACCACTCAACTATCAAGTTCAATTCTCTGATCATCAAACTTACTTCCTTTTTCCTAGGGATAAAAGAAACCCAAGTCTTATAATCTAGTCTTATAATCTACCGATCAGAAACACGAGCCTAGAAGAAGATGAGTAACCTAGTCCTTAATTCCCGCAGAAAAGACGAGGATGACCAGAATATAATAACTTGAGAAGAGAATAAGAGTCTTACGTTCCCTTCCACAAACAATTCCCTTATATATAACTAAAGCAATTCTAGACTCAACTTCGACCAGTTTGGCTTAGTAGTCCTACAGTCAGTCAGGCTCTGTTACCAACGCTGTCGGGACCCCGATCCTAAGCCATAGGAATCCAGCCTGTAACACATCGCATCTCTTTGCGGTCTCACGCACGGTTAACCCCACGGCTGCAGCCTTACCTTAGCCGGGACCGTTTGCGCCGTTTGACTCGCGTATGCAATTGTGTCGCTAGCAATCCAATGACAAAGAACCCGGATCGACATGTCTAGTCATAAACCAAAGTGGCAGTTCCGCACAGGGACAGGCATACATGACCCAGCAAAGCAGGTGTCGGTCACCAGCGAATGTAGGTGAGTCGTAGCAAGCTACAAGGACTCCATTACATCGCGTGACATTTCCCCAAAGGGGACAAACATAGCAGCTAAGAAGGACACACGCCAGTCAACCAATGTGTCCGGAGCAGTAGCGAGCTACCATGGCTCGTTGGATCACAAAGGGGCATTTCCCTGTAAGGAATGCTACTAAAGTCTACGGCTAGGTAATCGAACCCCATACATATCAAGTACGACACACGTACGCATGGCATACCAATATGTATAGATACATCGATGGCATCACAACATAACCATAAACATACAAGCTTTATTTAAAAGGCTCGGAAGAGCCACCGAGATAATATTACACAGTAGGGGTCTCACGACCCATCATAACAGTCATTCAAGTTACAAGCCAGCGGAAGTAAATAAACTGTCTGTGTACAGACAGATGAAACTAGAAGGCACGTGGCCTGACTATACTACAGACCCACCCAAGGGCCATATCGTAGCTGGGATACCAGCTACTCGTCGTCGTCGATGTCTAGGAAGAACCCTCTGTAAGGGTCATTAACAACCTCTGAAACAAATATTAAGCAAAAATGAGTACGGAGGTACTCAGCAAGACTTTAGGAGAACTATCTACTCATGCAATGTATCAACAAGGAATTGTGGGGTTTCATGCGGAAAGCCAGCATTTGACTCGTGGCTAGACAACTTACATTTTAAAACAATTTTTGACAACTTGATTTCTCGCACACGAGTCCACTAACACCACAACAATACTCCATCGTGGAGTCATTCCGTCTCCATACGGAAATGCCGTCCATGACACTCACGGGTTATCTTGACAATTTTATGAGTAGCCGTTGAAGTTATCTATGAACAACATATGTCTCCAAGTAGTCCATATCCGCGGGCGCGGCTATTCGAATAGATCATAACCCTGTAGAGGTGTACGTCGTCACACACGCTCTCGCCACTTATCGCCATGTGCACGTCATGCACCTCGGCAACCTTCAAGCGGAAGCCCAGGGAGGGAGTCGGCCACGACCGTTAACCACGCTAATACTTAGTCCAGGTCTTTCGCCTATCTGAGGGTAACCCGCACGGAAGTCCGACCGAGGTTTCCGCCATGGCCCCAAACGATGTGCGCAGGGTTCCCAAGCCCACCATCCGGGTGCCACTTGGTACACCGTGCCACTGCCTACCACATCACAGCTCACCTCTCAGGTCAGCACTATTCACGGCCTCCAGCATGACTATAAACACCAGAAACTACTTGCAACTCCTGGACCGAGTACTAAGCGATTAATAAGTCAAGAGGGTCAATTAAGTATCCCAACGTGTGGTAGTATCTAGTCTTGGATTACATACATGGAACTCAGTTCCTAAGGACGGTTCCAATGAAACAACCCGCCATGTACTCCTACATAGCCTTTCACCGGTAACTTTACCAAATCAGGTTCAACACACAACATTTACTTACTGAACACATTCTCACAGTTCTGTTCATCTCCCAGATGACAGACCATACACAACTCTAAGCATAGCATGCATGGCAGGATAAGGCACATCATGGCTCAAGCATCTACCAGGTATGCTAGGTTGCAAGGTTCAGTTATTTACTCTGACAAAGACAGGTCATGCAAAGGAAGTGGGTTCAACTAACGTGGCAAAAGCATCTGAAGCAGTTGATCCTAATGCAATAAGTAAGTGCAGGAGCGAGAACATGGGATTTATCGGATGATCAAAATGGTTGCTTGCCTTGTTGCTCAGAGGAGGGACAATATCCGTCAGTCGGATATTCAGTGGAATCCGGAGGAGCGGGGCCTACCAAAAGAAATGAGAACAATCAATCACAATCATATGCAAAAATATGATGCATGAGCATGGCATGAGGATGCAAGGTGGTATGCTGATATAGCTAACACTTATTTGGTTTGAAGTTGATTTGAATCATATTCAAATATCACTTCAAACGAGGTATTCTTGAATACCATTTTAATTGATTCGGCCTGATGCTCACATCAACTTGTTTTTAACATGCATGGAAATGATATGTTAAGTTGCTGGTTGTGATTGTACAATGTTTGATCATAGCAATTGAAGTGGAATTCAAATGATTTCCAAATTCCATCTCCATAGCATTTATAAAATTTAACTTATTCATTATTCTGCATGTTTGGTCCAGTAACATTTTCAAACATGTTTGAAAATGACATATTCTGATTCCTTGGATTTTTCTGATACTTTTTCATATATAAATTATTTTCATTGGAGTTACAGATTAATTTCTATGGTTTTTAGAAGTTTTGGCATTTTTCTGGAATTCTTTTAAATCAGAAATCGACTTATTGCGTCAGAATGGCATTAGCAGGTCCAACTGGCGGTTGAAAGTCAAACCTCACCAGTGGGACCCACTAGTCAGTGACTCTGATTAGTTTTAGTTTAGATTTAACTTAATTAGCTAATTAACCACACTGGACCCACATGTCAGTGACTTATTAGTTTATTTAATTTTATTTTTTATTAACTAAATCATCCAGAGGCTGGCCCCACGCGTCAGTGGCTCAGGCCAGCTGAGATGCACCGGCCGCGAGGTCGTCCTCGCCGACGGTGAGCCTCCGACGACCACCAATACGGCAGAGCGACTCAGAAAAGGCGCACAGGCGGCCAAACTCTGCGCGGTGTGCACCAGAGGAACGACACGACTCCCGCAGGTTCATTTTTGCACTTAGCCGGGGCTGATCTGGCCGGAGATGACGCCGGCGACGAGCTTGGCGGCGGCCAAAGTTCGGGCGCCATCGGGGTCATCAAAACAGAGGGAACTACGCATGGGACTGAGCTCCTACGGCATCTACGCGACGGCCTGAAGCTGCTGGTGACCTCAGATGGACCAACCCTTCACCGGAGGGCTACCCGCGACGAGCTGCAGCGGCGGTCCTCGTCGGGCTCCGGTGGAACTAGGCCTAGAGGAAGAGATCGACGGGGAAAACTTGGGGGAAAGCTGTGAAAGCTCACGGGGAGTGCAGTGGTGGCGCTAGCTTGCTCGGGGAGGCGATGTAGGCGACAAATCGATCGAAGCTCACCGGCGGCTGAAGCTTGAAGACGACGGTGCCGTGGGCGTTGCAGGACTCGGGGGATCTTCGGCTTCTGCAGGAAGGACCAGCTCGTGGAGGCGGAGCGAATGGGGCACTCGGGGGAAAGAACTAGTGGCTAGAGGCACGGGCAGCTCGAGCTCGAGCTCCTGTGAATGGCGGCAGAAGGGGGAAGGAAAGAACGGAGAGGAGAGGGGGAATGGTGCACGGGAAGGAATAGGCCAGAGCTTGGGGAGGTTATCCCTGCTGTCGCGCTGTCCTGGAGAGCACCGGAGCGTGCCACGGTGAAGCAGGAGGTGGAGGAGACGTCGTGGGCGTTCACTCCTCTACCAGAAGGAAGCAGGAAGAAGACGCCCGTGCCCCTGGTGGGTTGGGCGTCCTTAGGGCGACAGGTAAGTGCTTCTTCCTTTGTTCTGTTTTATTTTCTGTTTTACTAACTATTTTGGTTTGCTATTTATTTCAGCTCCAAAATAGTTTACCAAAAATATTTTGAACACACCTGAATATTTGTCGGAATATATCCAACCATTCGTGAAGTTTTCAACATTTTTGAAAACTTAAAGTTTTTGAATTCAAATTTAAACTTGAATCTAGTAGCTTTTTGAATTTAAATAAAATGCCAAATGTGTTATGAAAATAGTTTTCTTCACTTCTTACTTGTTTCCATGAAATATCAGAAAATTTGAACTTTTCTTGAGGCCATCTTGGGTTCATTGATTTCAACAAGTTTATAATTTCTTTGAATTTCAGAAGTGGCTAGGTTTTTTTTGGAGTTTTGCTTCACCACTTGCTTTGATCTTGTTGCAATTTCCTTTGATGCAATGCAAAGAAGATATGAGCACAATGCTATACTTGATTAGGGTTCCAGGGATATGACACATACTTTTTTTACTCTTTTATTTGTTCTTTATTATCTTTTTCTTTAATAAAAAATTCCAAGTATGGCCTTTAGAATGTTTGAATTACATGTTTGATCTGTGTTGCACAAAAATAGAAACTTTTGTTGTAGTATTTAAATTATCAGATTTTAATGAACGTTGAAAGTTTGTGAAATTTTTACATAGTAATTTCATACAAATTATTTATCATTTCGTAAATTTTCAGAATTTTTTGAGATACATAAGTACACTTTTTACATAGAATGCTACAAACTATTTTGTTTGGACAGTTTGCTGCCATAGTTTTATTATCTACTTATCCTAGAGTTTCCATAGCTTATATTAGTAGATAGAAATTGTGGTAATGATAGTATTCAATAACTAATGTTTTAAATTATTATTTAAATTGTATTAGAAGTACATAAAGAGTTGATTTATGCTGATGTGCACTAACCTATCTCACGAGTTCTTTTCAAATATTGTGAGGATGAAGTTTGAAAAACTTAGGTGAAAGCGGGATATGAGAGTAATGAACGAGATACAAAAGCTCAAGATTGGGGATTCCCAAGGCACCCAAAGTAAATATTTCAATAAGTATCAAGCATATAAGCTTCGGGATGCTACGCATCCCACCTTTCTTCACCAACAACTATCGGTTAGCCTATGTTAAGCCTAAATTTTATTTGTCCACATGATATGTGCTATTCTTGGAGTGTATTTTCTTTTATTTTCTGTTTGAAATAGAATAGAACATATGAAAATATTATTAACAGAGAGTCCACACATAGCTACCTATTTACTTAACGACTCACTTGATCTTCACTTATATCTTTTGAGAGTAGTTTGATTGAATTGCTCTAGTACTTCACTTATATCTTTTTGAGCACGGTGGTGCTGTTATTTTGAAGAAATATGCTCTCATGCTTTACTTAGATTATTTTGAGAGTTAGTAGAAACTTTGAATAAATCCTCTCTTGCTTCACTTATATGTTTTGAGAGTTGGAAATTTTAAAGAAACTTGTGCTCTAGTGCTTCACTTATGTTTGTTTGAGAGCTTTTTATTACCAATGATGATTTTATTTAAATGAAATTGGTCCTAATATGATGAATATCCAAGAAGGATATAATAAAAACTTTCATGAAGATCATTGCATGTTAAACTTGATTCCTTGCAATAGTTTTGCGATATGAAGATAGTGATATGTGAGTTGTGTCGATGAGTAATTATGTTTTATTAAGAATATTGGTGTTAAGGTTTGTAATTCCCTATGCATGCACATGAAGTCATTAATTATGATATGAAATTACGTCCTACTTATGTTGCATTATTCGATGTTAGTTATGTTTAATGTTCGCTTATCATGGTTTTCGTTCCTTGGTTGGGTCCTTCTCAATCTATTTGCGAGCCTTCACTTGTACTAAGCGGGAATACTACTTGTGCATCCAAATCATAAACCCAAAGTTGTGCCAAAAGATTCCATAGTACCTACCTATATGCGGTATTTCAATGTTGTTCCAAGTAAATTTAGAGGTGCCAGCTGTAATGTTCAAAATAAATTTCTGTTTTGTGTGCCCGTACAGCTCATGAAGAGCCGAGGGGTGGCTGATATCGTCCATGTTAAATAGGTTATTCTCAATACGAGGGTTAATTCACTTGTCATTGCATGAGAGTATGGCCATAACAGGGATGCCCAGTCCCGAAATGAAAAGAAATTTACTTTATGTTGTCAAATAATAAATTCCTTGGAAAGTGTTGGTATGGACGGTAGCCATGGATGCAGCTAGCCGTGGAGTGTGAAAGAATGCTGGAAAAAGGAATAAACTTGATTTTCAGTTTGGGAACCGCCTATGATTTGTTTAGCATTGGAGATATTTGAAACTCTTAGTCGTTTTTGTTGACAGGAAAATCATGCCACCCAAAATAATTTTATCTCTCAATTTAAGCTTTGAGCTCTGGCACTTGTACAAATCTCTACTTCCCTCTGGGAAGGGCCTATCTATTTACTTTATGCAATTTTTATTTTGAATATGAGTCTCCATATTCCCTTATAAAGCACCAACTACAGAACACTATTATAATACTTGAGCATTGGATGTAGCTAATATGTGGGTGTGTTGCATGGATGTATCAATGATTGAGCATAATGGGCTAGGGATAGCTTTGATATTTTGAAAGACTTGTTCTGTTGTTGATATGTTTCAGTATTAAAGTTTTCATGTCAAATTATAGACTATTGCTTTCAATCATCTACAAGTCCACATGTCCATGCTATAAAGAAAAGAATATGATGAATATTATACGTAGCACTCCACATCAAAAAATTTGTTTTCAATTGCCACTCTATCATGATGAGTTTTATAAGAGAGAGTTGTTGTTATGCTGCTAGGAAAAGTGATTGAAATTATCATTGATCAAACTTATGCTCTATGCTAGAATTCACACTTCATAAATTATTTATTTTATCTTTTACCTACTCGAGGACGAGTAGGAATTAATGTAATAGCCCGAGACTGACACTCCAAAAGATTCCCCTTTTATTCTGTTGCCGCCGTGTGATTAGATTGTTTGTCACATTCATCATCGCATCATTCGCATCATCTGCATTGCATCGTCACTCCGTTGCCGCCAGTTTTAAAAACTTGCATTCGTTATTAGTTGTCGGTTCTCTCAGTTTTCTCGTTGACCGTTTTGAGACCAACCACACATACACGCGTGCGACATAGTTTCATTTTGTTTTTAAAAGTGTGTATAACACTTTCTCGGATTGGGTTGAAACTTGGCGTGCGGTCTTATTTTAATGTAGGTAGGCTGCCTGCCAAATTTCATCGCAATCGGAGTTCGTTTGATACCCATACCGTTAATTATATAGCGGCACTATAGACGGTTTAGTTGTCGGACATTTAGGTGTTTTAAAACTCTATCATGGGCCGCACCATTTCCCTCTGATCCATACATATCCCAACAACACAACCCAATAGACCCACTTAGCCACTTCCTCCGTTCGTTGTCGTCAGATCGCGATCGGACGGATGAGGTCCATCCCATCATAGACCAAACATATATAAGAACCACCCCATGGAGAGAGTTCTCTCACTCCACTAGGGTTTCCCCTAGCCAATTTTCAGCCACCCCCTAAAAAATCCCAACTGCTAGCTCCACCTCCTCTCTCTCCCGAAATCCATCTCTGGGTCAGATCTGGATCGTTGGATCTCCATCCAAAGGCCCAAAATCACCCCGAATCCCACATACCGGACATGTCCGCGGCCAACCCGGACATTTCCACGCGACCACAGTGCCCAAGTTGTGCCGCAGCCATGGAGAAGCCCGACCTTGCCAATTCGACCAGAGCCTCCCGTAACTATCGGACCACCGCCGGCAGGTCGTCGGAGACTCGTCTGACCACCGCAGCCCTAGGCCGGAGCCTCCCCCGATACTCTCCGTCTTCCTCTCTTCTTCTCTCACCTGACCGGCTCTCTCTTCCTCCCGCGGACACGAGGAGCTGCCATGGCCAAGCTTGTCGGGGATCCCAAGGCCGACCCCGTCGGGAACGGAGACTCCACGGACGGAACTGCCCCGCCGCCCTCCGCCGGGAGCTGCCAACCCGCACGACCGCCTACCCGCAAGGCAGAGCTGGCCTCGATCTGCCTGAGATGGACCGGTCACCTAAGCCCCACCGTCGGCCCTGCCCGGATCCGTCGCCATCGAGTTACTTGAGCGCTGTCGCCCGCGTGAGCATCGGGAGCCAGCTGCGTGAGCTGCTTCCCTCCGTCGTCCCAGCTCGGCCTCCCACGGCCGAGCTCCGTTCCTCCACCATCCGGCCCAAGAGACCGGGAGGTGAGCCCTCCTACCAGCCCCCTATATCACGCCCGAGCGGTGTATAGCTAAGATGCGCCCATGATTAGATTCGTCCCATTAGCCAGATTCAACATGTTCGCGTTTTTTCCTGCTGCCAATTTCTATTTCAAAAAATTGCATTGATCTAAAAACTGTTACAACTTTTAAACCGTGCGTCGAATCGCAACAAGTTATATATGTAAAACGTGTGGAATTTTATGTAGATTACTATTTTCCAACTTGCATGCATATTTAAAACTGTTTGACCAGTTGTTTGCATGGATTTGTGTGCTTCTATATTAAGCTTGTTATTCGGTAGATAATTAGTCGTGCATCCGAGTTGGTCAAACCTATTATGCAAAATGGTCATGTTGTTTGCACCGTATTTCCATAAATGGTAAAAATTGTCATCACGTTGTTTTCATGTAGGTGGATAGTTTGCTATGTCGGGTTTATGTCATATTCTCACATATATGTTGTGCCATTGGTTTTATTTAAAACCACATATATTATATATGTTTTCGTGGTAGAAAAAATCCATGGAATTTAATTATGCATCTATTTTTGTCTTTTGAGCAAGTTGGTGTGCATGATATTTTGCCATGTTGCCCTCTTGTTTATTTCGTGTGAATTATTCCCTGCATGATATGAATTACTTGTCAACATGAGATATGGCCTTGGTTATGTATTCTAGCCCCTGGTAATTTTGGTTTCTATAGAAATCCCTGTTTAGGTGTTGTTTGCTTGTTGCCAACATGATAAAAAAATAGTGTTGTTTTGAGATGCCGAAATATTTCTAAATCTGGAGTTTGTAATATTTTGTTGTTGTCTTGCCATGAGATTTTCTAGTGAACTACAGCCTCTTTGGGGTTGGTGCAATGGAGTTATTTGTATTTATTAAGACTTGCTACATTGCTGTAAATTTTTATGCCATTCTATGCCTTGTAGCATATAGTTTTACTGCTGCCAATATGCCTTCTGGTTGATAGCTGCATAAAACTGATATTTTCACTAAGTCTGAAATTGTGTGCTACTTGACATTTTGTGAGTTCTTTCCCTAGTGATCCATGCTTCCATGATAGTTGTATTTAGTAGGGTGTTGTTGTGCATCTTGACCTCTACTGCCACATGCCTTGTTTGTGCATTTTAGAATTATCTAGCTTGTTGTCTTGGGGAGTAGAAAATGCCATGTTGTTGTTTTTGGCAGATTGTAAATATTTCTTGTTTTTCTTGTAATTGTTGAATCGTTGCTCCGTTTGGAACGTGTCATATATGAAACTTGCTTAGAATCTCATGTAGTTTCGTTATATGTTGCTTTCTTCTTGGTTTGGAATTCTTGTGGCTATAATTTGCACACATATTGCATTCATGGCATCATATCTTGCGGTGATCATATCTTTTGAACCGTCACTCCGCTGGAGATGATCCATATATGTAAATCGACTTGAACCTCTTTATTGTTCTGCTTAACAAACATTAAAACATGGTAGTTCAGATCTGGACAGATCTCTAAATTAGCGTATGGGGTTATTTCGGAGGTGTTATATGTTGTTTCCGACCTCATTTAAAATGCCTAGATAGATGGTTTAATTATGTTTCACCTCTTGCCATGTTTAAACAACATTTAGTATTGTCGTGTACCTAAATGGGAGTGAACTAAATATTTAAATGTGGAGTTTCATTGCATATTGAGCTTCACTTAATGTTTAGTGTTTGATTGTTGTAAATTGACATGCCATGCCTTGCATAATTGGAATGGACATGCATCATATTAGGTTGTGCATCATATAGTGCATGTGTTTGGTGAATATTGCGTGTTCATTCTTGTTTCCGGTTTGCTTCTTCTCGATAGAGGTCCGCAAGCGTGTCGGAATGTCAGGAACCGTTCGACTACGTCGGTTCATCTGCTTCACGGATTCGTTCTTCTTCCAAGCGGGATCTCAGGCAAGATAACCATTTCTCTAGATACCATTACTATCAATGCCATGCTAGTTGTCTTTTTTCTTTCGTTATGTATGATTTCCTACCACATGTTAAATGTCAGCCTCTCAACATTGCCATTAAACCGTCAACCTTCTACAATCTAGCAAATCACTGTTTGGCTATGTTACCGCTCTTAACCATGTGTTAGCGTTGCTAGTTGCAGGTGTCGTTGCTTCCATGTGGTAGCATGGGTTCCTTGTTATATCACCATATAATTGCTAATTAATGTAGTGGACCTATATACTTGGTAAAAGGTGGAAGACTCGGCTTTCTAGCCTGATGTTTTGTTCCACCTTTGTCGCCTTAGTTTCGGCTACCAGTGTCATATTCCATAATTCAGAGCTCCTAACATGATCGGGGTTGTTATGGGGACCTCCTTGATAATTCGTCTTAGTTAAACTTGTTTGGCAAGGCCCAAATTTGGTACTACATTTTCCTAATAACTAATAAATTTGCATAGGGACCAATCGACCCCCGTGGATAATTAATCAATAACCCGGGCCAGTGCTCCGCATGAGTGTTGATCCAAAACGGTTTGTTTGCGGGGCCACTGATACGTCCATTTTGCATCATGCTTTCATGTTGATATTTACCTCTTTATGAACTGTTATATTACTTTGTGGTACCATACTTATGCCTTTACTATCTTATTTTGCAAGGTTTATTTGAAGAGGGAGAATACCGACAACTGGAATTCTGGACTGAAAAAGGAGCAAGTCTGAGTCCTCTATTCTGTCCAACTCCAAATGCCCTGAAAATCAACATGGAATTTTTTGGGATTATATAAAAAATAATGTGTGAAAGAAGTGCCAGAGGGGTGCTACCTAGGGCCCACAAGCCTGGTAGTCGCCCCCCTAGTGGCGGCTACAGGGCTTGTGGGCACCCTGGCGGCCCACTGCCCCCCCTCTATTGCTATATGAAGGGTTTCGTCCAGGAAACAAATCAGGGTGGAGCTTTTTCGTGGATTCTCCGCCGCCACGAGGCGGAACTTCATCAGAACCAATCTAGGGCTCCGGTAGGACGATCCTGCCGGGGAAACTTCCCTTCCGGAGGGGGAAATCGTCGCCATCATCATCACCAACACTCCTCTCGTCAAAGGGGAGTCATCTCCATCAACATCTTCATCAGCACCATCTCTTCTCCAAACCCTAGTTCATCTCTTGTAACCAATCTCCGTCTCGCAGCTCCGATTGGTACTTGTAAGGTTGCTAGTAGTGTTGATTACTCTTTGTAGTTGATGCTAGTTGGATTACTTGGTGGAAGAGTTTATGTTCAGATCCTGGATGCTACTCATTACCTCTCTGATCATGATTATGATTATGCTTTGTGAGTAGTTACTTTTGTTCCTGAGGTCATGGGATAAGTCATGCTGATAATAGTCATGTGAATTTGGTATTCGTTCGGTATTTTGATATGATGTATGTTGTCTTTTCCTCTAGTGGTGTTATGTGAACGTCGACTACATAACACTTCACCATCTTTGGACCTAGAGGAAGGCATTGGGGAGTAGTAAGTAGATGATGGGTTGCTAGAGTGACAGAAGCTTAAACTCCAGTCTATGCATGGCTTCATAAGGGGCTGATTTGGATACACTAGTTTAATGTTATGGTTAGACGTTGTCTTGATTCTTCTTTCGTAGTTGCGGATGCTTGTGAGAGGGGTTAATCATAAGTGGTATGCTTGTCCAAGTAAGGGCAGTACCCAAGCGCCGGTCCACCCACATATCAAATTATCAAAGTAACAAACGCGAATCACATGAACATGATGAAACTAGCATGACAGAAATTCCCAAGTGTCCTCGGGAGCGTTTTTTCCTCTTGTAAGACTTTGTTCAGGCTTGCCCCTTCCTACAAAAGGGATTGAGCCACTTTTCTGCACCGTTGCTACTACTTTTTACTTGTTACTTTTCACTTGCTATGTTTCACCTCACCGCACCATCACTTGTTAACGCTACTTTCAGTGCTTGCAGTTATTACCTTCCTAAAAACCGTTTATCAGAGCCTTCTGCTCCTCGTTGGGTTCGACACTCTTACTTATCGAAAGGACTACGATTCATCCCCTATACTTGTGGGTCATCTAGACTCTTTTCTGGCGCCGTTGCCGGGGAGGTAGGTGGCGCCTTTGGTAAGTGGAATTTGGTAAGGATACATTTATATACTGTGCTGAAATTTTTTGTCACTTGTCACTATGAAAACTGTTCCTTTGAGGAGTTTGTTCGGGGTATCTTCACCACGAACGGAAGAACGAGGAGTTGCTCCTCAACCTCAGGTACCTACTGAAAATATCTTTTATGAAATTACTTCGGGTATGCTTGAGAAACTGCTGGCTAATCCTTTTATACGAGATGGATCATCACATCCAGACTTGCATCTATCTATGTAGATGAAGTTTGTGGTTTATTTAAGCTTGCAGGTTTGCTCGAGGATGAGGTAAAGAAGAAAGTATTTCCTTTATCTTTGAAGGATAAGGCATTGACATGGTATAGGCTATGTGATGATACTCGATCATGGGACTACAATCGGTTGAAATTGGAATTTCATCAAAAGTTTTATCCTATGCATTTAGTACATCGTGATTGGAATTATATTTATAACTTTTGGCCTCATGACAGGGAAAGCATACCTCAAGCTTGGGGAGGCTTAAATCAATGCTATATTCATGCCCCAATCATGAGCTCTCAAGAGAAATTATCACTCAAAACTTTTATGCTCGGCTTTCTCATGAAGATCGTACCATGCTTGACACTTCTTGTACCGGTTCTTTTATGAAGAAGGATATTGACCACAAGTGGAATTTATTGGAAAGAATCAAACGTAACTCTGAAGATTGGCAGCTTGAAGAAGGTAAGGAGTCGGGTATGAATTTCCAGTTTGATTGCGTTAAATCTTTTGTTGAAACAAACACTTCTAGAGATTTTAGCGCTAAGTATGGACTTGACTCTAAGATAGTAGCTTCTCTATGTGAATCTTTTGCTGCTCATGTTGACCTTCCCAAAGAGAAGTGCTTTAAGTATCATCCTCCTGTAGAAGTCAACATAGTTAAACCCAATCTAGTTGAAGAGAGAGTCATTGTGTGTAGTGATCCTATTGTTCCTTGTGCCTACGCTGAGAAACCACCTTACCCTGCTAGGAACAGATTATTCTAAAGCTCCAACTGTGATATGTAGGGGTTACATTAGACCACTTGCACCCGTGAGGAAATTAGAGTCGAACCTAGTGTTGCTATTATTAAAGACCTCTAAGCCGAAGACATAGACGGGCATGTTATCAAATTCTGTGAGGACTCTGCTAGAATTGCTAAACCTCACGCGAAAGACAAATGCGGACCTGTAGTTGGCTTGCCCGTTGTTTCTCTCATGATAGGAGATCACTGTTATCATGGTTTATGTGATATGGGTGCTAGTGTTAGTGCAATACCCCGGTCCCTATATGATGAAATCAAAGATGAGATTGCACCTGCTGAGTTAGAACCCATTGATGTCACTATTACACTAGCTAATAGAGACACTATCTACCCTGTGGGAATTGTGAGAGACGTAGAAGTCCTGTGTGGTAAGATGAAGTATCCTACTGATTTCCTCGTCCTTGCTACTTCACAAGATAGCTTTTGTCCCATATATTTCATAGACCCTTTCTCAACATTGTCAATGCTCCTATTGATTGCGTTAAACAGACCATCACTGTTAGTTTCGAGGGTGTGTCTCATGAATTTAACTTCTCCAAGTTTGGAAGACAACCCCATGAAAAAGAGTCGTCTGGTAGGGATGAAATCATTGCTCTTGCCTCTATTGTCGTACCTCCTACGAATCCTTTAGAGCAATATCTGCTTGAGCATGAAAATCATATGCATATGGATGAAAGAGATGAGATAGATAAAATTGTTTTAGAACAATATCCTATTCTCAAGAATAATGTGCGTGTTGAACTGCTTGGGGATCCTCCCCCACCAAAGGGTGATCCTGTGTTCGAGCTAAAACAGTTACGAGATACTCTTAAGTATGCCTACCTTGATGAGAAGGAGATATATCCTGTTATTATTAGTGCTCACCTCTCTAATCACGAAGAGAAGAAGTTATTAAAAACTTTGAGGAAGCACCGTGAGGCTATTGGATATACTCTTGATGATCTTAAGGGTATTAGTCCCACTCTATGTCAGCACAAGATTAAAACTGACCCTGATTCTCAACAAGTTGCTGGTCATCAAAGGAGATTAAATCCTAAGATGAAAGAGGTCGTGAGGAAATAATTATTAAAGCTTCTGGAAGCAGGAATCGTTTATCCTGTTCCTCATAGCGATTGGGTAAGTCCAGTACATTGCGTACCTAAGAAGGGAGGTATCACCGTCGTTCCTAATGATAAGAATGAATTAATCCCACAGAGGATTATTACTGGCTATAGGATGGTGATAGACTTCCGGAAACTGAACAAGGCAACCAGGAAAGACCATTATCCTTTGTCGTTTATCGACCAAATTCTAGAAAGGCTATCTAAACACACACACTTCTTCTTTCTAGACGGTTATTTAGGTTTCTCGCAAATACCTGTTGCACAACCTGATCAGGAGAAAACCACTTTCACCTGCCCCTTCGGTACCTTTGCTTATAGACGTATGCCTTTTGGCTTATGCAATGCACCTGCCACCTTTCAAAGATGTATGATGGCTATATTCTCTGAATTTTGTGAAAAGATTGTTGAGGTTTTTATGGATGATTTCTCCATTTACGGTTCTTCCTTTGGCGATTGCCTCAGCAACCTTGATCGAGTCTTACAAAGATGCAAAGATACCAACCTCATCTTGAACTGGGAGAAGTGCCACTTCATGGTTAATGAAGGCATCATATTAGGACACAAAATCTCTGAGAAAGGCATTGAAGTTGATAAGGCTAAGGTTGATGCAATTGAGAAAATGCCTTGCCCCACAGATATCAGAGGTATACGAAGTTTCCTAGGTCACGCTGGTTTCCATTGAAGGTTCATTAAAGACTTCTCTAAGATTTCTAGGCCTCTTACCAACCTCTTGCAGAAGGATGTTCCTTTTGTTTTTGATGAGGATTGTGAGGAAGCTTTCGAAATACTTAAGAAGGCCTTGATAACCGCACCTATTGTTCAACCACCTGATTGGAACTTGCCCTTTGAAATCATGTGCGATGCTAGTGATTATGTTGTCGGTGTTGTTCTAGGACAAAGAGTTGACAAGAAGTTCAATCTTATTCACTACGCTAGTAAAACTCTAGACAGTGACCAAAGAAACTATGCCACTACGGAGAAGGAGTTTTTAGCAGTCGTGTTTGCATGTGAAAAGTTCAAATCTTATATAGTTGACTCCAAAGTCACTATTCACTCTGATCATGCTGCTATTAAGTACCTTATGGAGAAGAAGGACGCTAAGCCTATGCGAATCAGACGGGTTCTCTTGCTACAGGAATTTGATTTGCACGTTGTTGACCGAAAGGGTGTTGATAACCCTGTAGTAGATAACTTGTCCAGGCTAGAGAATGTCCTTGATGACCCACGACCTATTGATGAAAGCTTTCCTGATGAGCAATTAAATGTCATCCGCACTTCACATAGTGCACCGTGGTATGCTGATTCCGCAAACTATATCGTAGCCAAATACGTACCACCCAGTTTCACCTACCAGCAAAAGAAGAAATTCTTCTTTGATTTGAGACACTACTTTTGGGATGATCCTCACCTTTATAAGGAAGGAGTAGATGGTGTTATTAGATGTTGTGTGCGTGAACATGAACAGGGACAGATCCTACAGAAGTGTCATTTCGAAGCCTACGGAGGACACCATGCTGGAGATAGAACTGCTCATAAGGTATTGCAATCAGGTTTCTATTGGCCCACTCTCTTCAAGGATGCACGTAAGTTTGTCTTGTCTTGTGACGAATGCCAAAGAATAGGGAACATGAGTAAACGTCAGGAAATGCCTATGAACTATTCAGTTGTCATTGAACCATTTGATGTTTGGGGCTTTGATTATATGGGACCCTTCCCGAGTTCCAATGGGTATACTCACATCTTAGTTGCTGTGGATTATGCCACTAAGTGGGTAGAAGCTATCCCCACTAGAAATGCTGATCATCACACCTCTATTAAGATGCTTAAAGAAGTCATTTTCCTAAGATTTGGAGTCCCTAGATATCTGATGACTGATGGCGGTTCACAATTCATCCATGGTGTTTTCCGCAAGATGCTTGCTAAGTATGATGTCAACCATAGAGTTGCATCTCCTTATAATCCTCAGTCTAGTGGTCAAGTGGAGTTGAGTAATAGGGAGATCAAATTGATCTTACAAAAGACTGTCAATAGATCTCGAAATAATTGGTCTAGCAAACTTGATGATGCACTATGGGCTTATAGGACGGCTTATAAGAATCCCATGGGCATGTCGCCGTATAAAATGGTTTACGGTAAGGCATGTCATTTACCTCTTGAGTTGGACCACAAAGCTTATTGGGCAATCAAAGAGCTCAACTTGGATTTCAAACTTGCCGGTGAGAAGCGGTTGTTTGATATCAGCTCATTAGATGAATATAGGGCCCAGGCATATGAGAATGCCAAGTTGTTCAAGGAAAAGGTTAAGAGATGGCACGATAAAAGAATACAAAAACAAGAGTTCAATGTAGGAGACTATGTCCTGCTATACAATTCTCGCTTAATATTCTTCGCAGGCAAGCTCCTCTCTAAATGGGAAGGTCCTTACGTTGTCGAGGAAGTATATCGTTCCGGTGCCATCAAAATCAATAACACGGAAGGTAATTTTCCTAGAGTGGTAAATGGGCAAAGAATCAAGCATTATATCTTTGGTACTCCCATAAATGTTGAGACCAATATCATCAATATCATAACTCGAGAGGAGTACATAAGGGATGTTTATCAGCCTGTTTCCGACCCTAAAACGAAGAAGTATGTGTTTCGGTAAGTAATTGGACTCCGAAACTTTTCCAATAGGAAATTTTCTCCGTTTTGGATTTTTTGGAAAATTAGAAAAAAAAGAAGTCCGGAGAGCGCACGAGGCGGCCACAAGCTTGGTAGCCGCCACCTACCCCCCTGGCAGCGGCTACAAGGCTTGTGGGCACCTCGTGTGCCTCCCGGACTCCGTTTTCTTACAGAGCACTCCTTCTGGTCCAGAAAAAATCATTATATATATGCCCGAGGGTTTTGATCTCCGTATCACGCAGTTTTCCTCTGTTTTCGTTTCGAGCCTGTTTCTGTGCAGATCTAGGTCAAGATGTCTTCTCAGGATTCAGAGGGGGGGAGCTATGTGGCTGATTACCTTGCTAACCCCAAGGTCTATGGGGACTTGGAACCATATGGCTGGACCACTGACGAGGAATAGGACTATGAGCCCAAGGGGAAGGAACAAACGAGTTCTGACGAAGAGGAGGTTCCTCTACCTCAACCTGGACGCACTCATGTGGACTTCAAGAAGTCAAGCCTCCCTGACCAAAGGAAGAGGCCTAAGACCTTGTTTATCCCTTCTCGTTTCTTGCAGGAGAGTAAGCAGGAACTTTGCCATAGAGTGTTGAAGCTTGAGGAGGAAAATGACGATCTGAGAGAGCAGAACTTTATGCTCAAGTGGAAATTAGACAAGCTCAAGACCGCTTCAACAACACCACCACCATCACCACAAAAGGAAGACAACTAAGCATTGGTATGGGCAATCCCCATGGCTTTTGCCAATCTTGGGGGAGTTGCCCTGTTATCGTATCACCTTTATATCTTTTCCTGTTACCTTCTTTTTAGTTCTTTCCTTTTCAGTTTTTATTTCTTCTCTTAGTGGAATAAGTCTTTAGTGTTAAGTTTGAGCCTTTTTCTTTGTGTATCCCCCGATGTATTCGAGCTTGCGAGCTATATGATAAAGAGTATCTTAGTCAAGGGCTTTGTTTTGTGCCATGATCAAAAGTATTAAAAGAACGATAGCATAAAAGATTATGAGATGATCTCATGGAAAGTGATAGCTTCACATATGAGAAGTATGTTGATTGAAACTTGTTGAGAATAGACCAACATAGACCCCAGTCATCTTTGCAATTAATAAGAAGTAATAAGGAAAGATAGGTTCACATATAAATATATCATCTTTGAAAGGATCGATATGGTTGAGTAGAGGGGGGGGGGGTGAATAGGCAACGACCACTTTTTAATTAATCTTAACAAGTTAGGTTAAACAACATACGGGTTCACAAAAATAACAACAATGGGGTGAACCGTAATGAAGTTAACAACAAGAGCTACTAAGACAATTAAGAGATAGAGAAGAACATAAGCATACACAAAGTAAAGGTTAGAGATAACCATAAGTGGAACCAATGAAGACGAGGATGTGTTACCAAAGTTCCTTCCCTTTGACAGGAAGTACGTCTCCGTTGGAGCGGTGTGGAGGCACAATGCTCCCCAATAAGCCACTAAGGCCACTGTATTCTCCTCACGCCCTCGCACGATGTAAGGTACCGTGATTCCACTATAGGTGCCCTTGAAGGCGGCGACCGAACCTTTACAAACAAGGTTGGGGGAAACTCGACACAAAGCTTGGAGGCTCCCAACAAGACCACGAAGCTTCACCACAATGGAATGTGGCTTCGAGGTGACCTCAACCGTCTAGGATGCTCAAACACCCACGAGTAACAAGATCCACAAGGGATTGGTGGGGGAATCAACTTTTCTCTTGGTGGAAGTGTAGATCTAGGCCTTCTCAACCAATCCCTAAAGAATCATCAAGTTTGATTGGCTAGGGAGAGAGATCGGGCACTTTTGAGCTTAGGGAGCAACAATGGAGCTTCGGAGGGTAAGAGATAACGTTCCACAGCTAGAAGAACCCCTTATATAGTGGGGGGGGGAATCCAACCGTTTTCCCACTCACAGCCCGTGCCTAGAAGTACTACCGCTGGATGCAGCGGTACTACCGCTAGCACTCCAGTGGTACTACCGCTGGCTGCAGCGGTACTACCGCTCGCTGCAGCGGTACTACTGCTGGGCCCATGGTAGTGCATAAGCACTACCGGGCCAACCACCGCCAAGAAAGTCTTCGCAAATAGGTCCGTCGAAGTACAACCGCTAGGAAGGCGGTACTAAGCTCCTGGAGCGGTTCTACCGCTGACCAGGGGCGGTACTACCGCCAGCTAGCGGTACTACCACTGGCTACAGCGGTACTACCGCTAGAACTCCAGCGCTACTACCGCTAGGCACATCGGTACTACCGCTGAGGGACCATTTGCTTAGATGAGATAAACACAAAGACGGGAGCCACTCCAAAGTTGCAGGCAAGGGTGAAGGAGATAAAGTGTGTGCGTGCAAAATTGATTCCACCCAAACCTTTCCACTACGTGTCCCCTCTTAATAGTACGGCGTTCCTATGACTCAAAGAAAGAGAATCGTAGAGAACACCGAGTTTCTGTTCCATGGAAAGAGGGGGCGAGTCGTCTTGTGCAGTTGGCATGTGTTATCTGAAATTTTAACACACATGATTAGTCCTTTGCGGTATTGTCATCAATCACCAAAATTACTTAGGCATAAACTATGCCCTAACAATCTCCCCCTTTTTGGTGGATTGATGACAATACCGGATTTGCACAGTGAATAATATGTGAACAAAAAGATAGAGATATATAAAAATAAGGAGCATATGGCTCACAGCATATGATGGAAATAAATCTCACACTAGTTCAAGACTCACATCACACAAAGCAAAGATAGCAAATAAAAGCAAACCAAGTTCAAAGCAAACACGAAAGATAAGCAAAGGTAAGCAAAGTTCAACTCTCAAATCCAGCTCCTAGACTCTCTCCCCCTTTGGCACAAGACACCAAAAAGGCGCACACCTAAAGACACAGGTGGTCACTCCTCATCCTCATCATCCCCAGACCCGTCCATGGCATCCGGATCATCCTGCTCCTCCTCATTGTCCTCCTCCTCCTCTGCATCAGACCACTGATAACCTTGAGCCCGCATCCAAGTAGACTCTGGAGTGATGTCGTCCTCTGAGCCGCTGGAAATCTCAACATCAAGTGTCCACAGGACACGCTTGTGCCTCTGACGGTTCTCCTTCTGGGCCACATGAGTCTGATATTGTCCCTTAGCCTGCATTGTAACATCCCAAAATTATAAATTTTGGAATGTTAATATAATTATTAGATTGATTGTTTGTTTGTTTAAGTGATTGAAACTTGAGTGGAATTTGAAACTTCTCAAAAAAATGAGAGGGAATAAAATGACTTTCCCAAAATTTTGTATTTTGAATCCCTTTTAAATTTTGAGTTTGAATATTTTCAAAACCCTTTGATTAAAAAAAATGAAACGAGAGGACGAAAATGACCCTCCAAAATCAGAGACAACGTCTCGATTCAAATTTTAAGTATTTGCAATTTATTTGAAATTCAAATTCCTTTTCATTTTAAAGTTATTGCAAAAAATAATTTTTTTAAAAAGTATTTTTTTGGTTTTGAAAATATGTTCATGTTTTAGAAAATTTTATTCTGAAAATTTTGATATATAAAATGTTCTCTCTTTTTCATTTATACGTTTTTCTTCTTAGTTTTAAAAAAAAATTTGTTCGTTCGCAAAAAAAAAAAAAAACAAAGGCCACGGCTGGCCGTAACGGCTCATGCGGCTGGCCAAAGTCTTTCGGCCCATGCGGCACTTCTTCTCTCTTTTTTTCTATTTTCTCCTCTTTACGTATATGTTTAGTCCCACATTGCCTATCTATGGACCATTAGACCTCTCTTCCACCTCTAAATATAGATCCATAGGAGCATCCAAAAATCATCTATTTCGGGTTAAATCAATCTTTTGGCTTAACTAGATTTATTAAATAAAAAAAAATCTTCTCTTCGGCGGGATTTCTCGAAGTCGTCTCCTCATTGCAATTAATTCTTACTCTGCATTCTAAAGGTGTTTCTCTTCGTATTTTTTTTATACTCCCGTAGTTTATTATTTCTAGATTAGTATTCCTACACTAGTATACGGTAGAGTAATTAGATATATTAATTACTCTTCGTATTTACACATTAGTACTAGAATTCTTTTAGACATAGCACTTTTCTTCTGTAAAACAGCTTGGCCCTGATTTTTCAAATAGCCATAACATTTTACTCATTTATCTGAATTAGATGAAACCAACGCCTAGAGTTTCGTCTTGATCCCACCTATCCGGTGAACCTGTCATATCAACTTTTTGAAATTTTCAAATTTCGAAATTTGTTCACACTGATATTCAAACTTCTTTTGATCATATCTTTTTATCCATATCTCCATTTTAGATGAATCCAATTGCGTCGGATTCGTATCAAAGTAATCTTCCCGTTTGTATCATTAGTTTTAACTTGTCAACTTATAATTTTGATCAAATCAGATTTATCTATTAGTGCCCAAAAGTGTTCACATCGATCTAAGCCGATTCAATGTTATATTGAAGTATTTGTATCTTTTGGTCCGCTATTTCAAATCTAGTAATTATTTTTTTCTACACGCTCATATTGATCTCCTATATCCAGTAGCATCATTAGTTTCGACCTTTGAACCTTTCAAATTGGAGCGATTCAAATTTGTATTCAAACATTCATTTGATCTTATCTTGCAAATCGTACCACCTTTTAAATTGATTTGTTTTACTCCTAAACACTCATGTCATATATTTTTGTATGTAACCATCGTACTTCAGTTCAACTTCTCTTGACCTTTTGAATGCAAATTCAATTCATACTTCAATTTGCTATAACTTGTGCTGTAGTGCTCCATTTCAAGAAATTCTTTCTACAAATAAATTCTTATGTCTTATACTATTTGTCAAATAACATTCATGTTGTTCTCCCAATATTTTTGATCATCTCCCATAGTGTATGCAAGTCGAGCTTATATAGCAATAGTTCATCGTCCATTAACTCTTTTGATCTCATTCATGCACCTTCACTTCACAACACACTTAGGACCTTTTTATTAAACCTTAGTACGTTGTTATTTTGCACCAAGACATGCTTTGTTCTAATGTTCTCTTGGTTCTTCCTTTTTGGCATGAATGTTTATTGAATGCTATTTGTTTACGATAGATTGCTCGGAGTGTGGCGAGTAGAATTATCAGGATTTTGAGAGCGACTATCTTCATCAAGTAATACCAGGCAAGTCATTTGATCATGTATCACCTATGTTTTATGCATCGTAGTTCTACCATCCTATGCCCAATTGCATGCTAAGTAGGTACTTGGAAATTATGGTTGAATATTGTAGTATCATGTGGTAGGCACCAAACAACCCCGTTACTTGGCCCGGGACGACAAATTTCATATTGCTATGCTTGAGTAGACGGGATTCTGGTTGAGAGTTTATCACGAGTGATGCGAGAATAATTTAATAACCAAGACCGGTTAATTCAAGACTTTTCAAGACCTCGTGATGCAATGCAACTCTGGGTGAAGGACGGTTGATCACCTCCCTGGAGAAACCAGTGGATGACCCGGGATGCTAGAGACGGCCATGACATCCTGCGGAAAGCTTCACCCAGGCTCAAAGAGACGGACGGATATTTTCAAGACCCAAGGCTTACCTGCACAGCCACAAGTCATTATGGGCTCTGGCTTGGTTGGACAACGCAGCGACTCTGGAGAGGCGGTGCTAGCAGATGTAGAAGAACGGTAGGATTGGATGGGCACCGATAGGGATTCAGAGGGACCCGTTGAAAGACCATGTTTTGATCATCCGGTCTTCAAACACCCTGAAGTGCGAGGACATACACGGAGGCGATCAAATCTTGTGGGGAACGTGTTCAAAACTCTGCAGAGTACTCAAACCTAATCGATTAGCCGTGTCCACGGTCATGGACAACTTGAGCCAAAGGAACTGAAGTTATCTGAAATTATCAACACAAATAATAATATTGATGTGGGTATTATTGACAACATGGGTACGAGAATTGGTTGGTGGAACCATCTCGTTAACTACCAACAATGTAGTAATATTTTCCTTTTAGCCCTCTCTTGATGTAGGAGAAAACTTGCTTTTCGCTAAAAACTTATAGCCCCACCTGCCATATATGCATATAATATAGATGATTACTTTTCACCCCTCTCATATGTGACTTGCCAGCATATTCATTATGCTGACCTACACGGCTGCAACGTCTTATGTTGCAGATATTTTTCTTCGACGAGTAAGAGTACGATTCAGGGTTACGGTCTACACTCAACTTGCCGTTGGTGTTCATTGGGACTCCACTCCCTTGACTGCTTCCGCTGAGATATTTAAGGTATATATCAGTTTTACGCTATTTACATGTGATTGCACTTTGATATATACATTGATGTACTGTGTGTGCCAGCATACTGATCCAGGGATGGCACTGATACACAGAGGCTTGACTCGTTTTGAGTCGGGTCGCTACAGGCATACAGAAGAGAGTCTTCATTTTATCCTGCAGTTTCACTGCCCAAGATGGCATAGCAGAAGAACGAGACTGAGAAGCGGTGCCTCTATCAGCAGCAGTCTCTGTGTCAGTGTCCATGTGCTGAGATGAAGTTGATGGGTTGGCCCATTTGTCCTTGATGCGGAGCCTGATAGGATCATGCACAAAGTAATCAGCCTGAAGGTGAAACTCCTCAAGCAAATAGGTGTCGTGCCACTTCTCGCGAATATAGGCAAACAAGTAGGGCCCGTAGATGGGAACCTTGCGCATCATGATGCAGTTCCAGAGCTCAGTGAACATCACATCAGAAATACCGAGAGGGGCAGACTCCTTAGTCATAGCATCCTGACAAAGCAGAAGCATCTCAGCCAGAGAACCTTGCACCTCGTCGAAGTTTCCAATGCGAGGAAAGAGGGTGTTGCGGAAGATCCGATGCATGATATCCAGATGCTTGGGGAGCACACCTTTCTTCACATAAAGTTGTTGTAGCCTGTCCTTGGCGGGGGCCCTATGAGTGGAAGCTGGAGCATGAGGACGCGAGCCAATAGGAGTGTCAGCTCCCTGAAAGTCGACCTTGAGAAATGCCATGAATTCATGCCAGGAACCTGTCATCTTCTGAGTACCAGTCATCCAAACCATGGTGCGCTCGTCATCACGCGAGAAGTGAACAGTGACATAGAATTGGGCGACAACATCTGGATCAAAGTCTTTCCTGAAGGAGATGATCTCCTTAATGAAAAGCTTGTCAATCAAAGAGAGAGCGTCACCAAAGTAATCCAGGTTCCGCTAAATGTGAGCCAAGTCAATCCACTGAACTGGAACAAAACTCTTCTTGAAGTGCTTGATGATGTCTCGATAAATCCTGTAGTGATCCGTTGACCAAACATGCTCGACATCCTTGATCACAGCCTTCTCTTGGAGATAGTGATTCTTGGTGCGGAACCGCAGAAAGTCCTTAGGGGGCATATTGCGAACGTTGACCCCCTTGTCCATGTGAGCTGCCTTCTTGAATACTTCTTTTTGGGTTGCAGGCCGGAAGTGGCGGAGCCCTCCGGAGCCTCTAGATTGCGATAATGTTTCGACTGGGTGTACTGTGGGGGGTTCGAGCGGCGAGCACCACGTGTGCCACACAAGACACACACTGAAAAAGAGCGAGAGAAGGAGTCAAGGCAATGAACAAAAAGAGGCATTAAAGTAAACTCACATTGCCAAGCAAATGAAAAGAAGAAAAAGAATATCCTCCTGGCGATAGTACCGCTGGGGTCCGAGCGGTAGTACCGCTACCCCTGGCGGTAGTACCGCTGGGGTCCTAGCGGTAGTACCGCTACCTCCGGCGGTAGTACCGCTAGGGGGTGGACTTTCAGATCTGAATATGAAAAAGGACCCATAGAAACGGCTAGATTGGATTTACGAGGGCCATGGGTACTGTGTATAATCACTAAAAACACCACCACAGCCCTAAACACATGAGGATCACAAGAATCATCTAAATAAAGACATGCCTAGTCAAGAGGATTCCAGTTTTAGATCTAATCCAAAAATAGAAGAAGTGCTTGATCTAAAACATCAAGAACCTAGGGCATGGCAATGTAAAGGAAATGAATCATAGGACCTACACTCCCCTCGAATATATCCTTCATGCCATCCAAGAACAAAGCACAATACCATAGACATGGATCCAAATCACCAATGCTCCTAACCCTAGAACAAGAAAACATCAACCAAGAGAATAAATGGAGGAGCTTTACTGGAGAGAAGGGGCTCCACTGATAGAGATGCAAATAGGCGGAGTTCGGGGTTGGGGAGGGAGAAGCCACGAGGAAGAAGAAGGAGGAAGGAAAAAACGGGCCCCCCCTCCTTTATATAGCCCAAGGGGTACGGGCCAGCGGTAGTACTGTTGTGGTCTTGGCGGTAGTACCTCTACCTGGCGGTAGTACCGCTGGCTGCAGCGGTAGTACCGCTGGGGTCCTGGCGGTAGTACCGCTCCCCCTGGCGGTAGTACCGCTCCCCCTTGAGACAACCCTAAAAAGTCCTAGTTAGGTTGTGGTAGACTGGGGTCCTGGCCGTAGTACCGCTATCCCTAGCGGTAGTACCGCTGGAGTCCTGGCGGTAGTACCGCTATCCCTAGCGGTAGTACCGCTGGGGTCCAGGCGGTAGTACCACTACCCCTGGCGGTAGTACCGCTGCAAATGTCACAGCGAGACATAGGAGATGAGAAAGACGTGGGAAAATGACAAGTTAGTGAAAATAATAAGATAGCACCAACAAGATATACTGACTTGTCATTTTGTATCCTTTCTTACATATGAGAGAAAGGTGGGGCCGGTGGCTGAGGCCACCTATGTTTGAGACAAAGGTATGACACGGCGAAGAATTATCCTTGGGTTCATGACCAACGCTCGTCTTTGAAGCACAAGTGCCATTTGGTAATGGCTAAAGTGAAAGACTAGATCAATTTATGCATAATGGGGGGAGGAAGAGTTCATTGAGAGAACAACACTCCCCCTATGTCCATGCCTACATCTAGAACAAGATAGAATGCATAGTAAGGTGCAACGTGCCTAGCTTCAATCCACATTACTTGAATCAATGATATTTAGCTCATGCCTTAACTCCCGGGAACCTTGCTTCATCTAGGGGCTTAGTGAAAATATCTGCAAGTTTCACTTGAGTGTGGATGAAGTGAACCTCAATATCACCTAGCTTGATATGTTCATGAATGAAGTGATGGCGAATATCAATATGCTTGGTCTTGCTATGTTGCGCTGGGTTGAGGGAAATCTTGATAGCACTTTGATTGTCACATAGAAGAGGCACTTTGTCACAAGTGACACCATAATCCTTTAAAGTTTGCCTCATCCATAGCAATTGTGCACAACAACTTGCAGCTGCCACATACTCAGCTTCGGTGGATGATAGTGAGTCACAATTCCGCTTCTTTGAAGACCAACTTACCAGTGAGCGACCAAGGAATTGGCATCCTCCAGAAGTTGACTTCCTCTCCACACAATCTCCTGCCCAATCTGAGTCGGAATAGCCTACTAGGTTGAAGTTTGCTCCTTTGGGATACCATAGGCCAAAGTTTGGGGTATGAGCCAAATATCGAAAGATTCGCTTAACAGCCATATAATGATTTTCTTTTGGTGCGGATTGAAACCGTGCACATATCCCTACACTCAACATAATATCTGGTCTAGATGCACAAAGGTAAAGGAGGGATCCAATCATGGAGCGATATACCTTTTGATCCACTGCTTTACCATTGGGATCACTGTCAAGCTTGCATCTTGTTGGCATGGGGAACTTGACCGGCTTGACATCTTCAAGCTCGAACCGTTTGAGCATGTCTTGAGTGTACTTGGCTTGTTTGATGAAGGTCCCTTCTAGGCCTTGTTTAATCTCGAAGCAGAGGAAGAACTTCAACTCTCCCATCATGGACAACTCAAATTTCTCGGTCATTAGTACAGCAAATTCTTCATTGAAGGAAATGTTAGGAGAACCAAAGATAATATCATCAACATATAGTTGGCATATGAACAAATCCCCTTTAACCCTCTTAGTAAAAAGAGTGGGATCTATCTTCCCAATTTCAAACCGACGATCTTGTAACAACTCAGTAAGATACTCATACCACGCACGTGGGGCTTGTTTAAGGCCATAGAGTGCCTTATTAAGTTTGTACATATGATTGGGGAGCTTGGGATGTTCGAATACCGGGGGTTGTTTGACATAGACTAACTCATTTAAAGGACCATTAAGAAAGGCAATTTTCACATACATTTGCTGTAATATGAAATTACGATGAGAAGCAAATGCAAGCAACATGCGAATAGATTCTAGACGAGCAACACGGGAAAAGGTTTCACCGTAGTCGATACCCTCGACTTGGGAGTAGCCTTGAGCCACCAATATTGCCTTGTTTTGAATCACAATCCCATTGGCATCTTGCTTGTTTTTGAATATCCATTTGGTCCCGATGTCATTATGTTCCTCTGTTGGTCTTGGCACTAAATCCCAGACTTGGTTACGCTTGAAGTTGTTAAGTTCTTCATGCATGGCCATAAGCCAATCCTCATCATCGAGCGCTTCCTATACCTATTGAGGTTCACAATAGGAAACAAACGCATGATGCTCACAATAATTCCAAATCTGTTGACGGGTGGATACTCCCTTTTTTAAACTGCCAAGTACATTCTTCATAAGATGTGACTTGACTCTCAGCTTGTTCGCAATCTTGGTTGCTCGACGCTCCAAGAGTTCTTCATTGGATAACTGGGGAGCATCGACTTGTTTACTTTGCTTGCCCTTGCATCTTGAGCCTCCCTTGGCACCGGCTGTTGGTGCTGCAGAAGGGAATTGTGAGACAGTATCCTGATCATCTTGACTTTCGACTTGAGCAGGTTCACTTGTTTTTCCTTGTACTTGTGGTTGCTCTTGATCTTGATCTTGTGCTTCTACTTGGTCTGGATCTTGTGGTTGCACTTGATCTTGATCATGAGCAGGTTCGGAACCTTGGGTAAGTGCTTGAATATCATGGGACACATCATCATTGTTTTGCAATTTATCTTGACCTTGAGCTTGTTCATTTTGTTGAGAGTCTTCACTTTGTTCATCGGAAGCGTGTGGGGCTTGTGGGGGTGATGGCTCCACTTGAGTAGAGCATTGTCCTTCTCCTTCGGCCACAAGGGGTTCCTCAATGGGGAGTATTTGACCAATCCCCATTCTTCATATGGCTTGGGGAGGAATTTCATCACCTACATCACAAAGACCATTTTACTCCACTTGGGAGCCATTATTTTCATAAACTCCACGTTACACGTCTCCTCAATGAGTCCGGTGGACTTGTTGAGGACACGGTAAGCATGAGAGTTTGCAGCATAACCAACAAAGATGCCCTCATGTGCTCTAGAATCAAATTTAGCTAAACGTGCACCTTTCTTGAGAATGAAACACTTACAACCGAATACCAGGAAGTACATGAGATTGGGTTTGTTTCCAGTGAGAATCTCATATGGAGTCTTGTTCAAGCCTTTGCGGATATAGAGCCGATTGGACGCATGACATGCTGTGTTGATGGCCTCTGCCCAAAAGTTATATGGAGATTTGAATTCCGCCATCATTGTTCTTGCAGCGTCCATTAAGGTCCGGTTCTTCCTTTCTGCCACGCCATTTTGTTGAGGGGTATATGGTGCTGAATATTGATGTTTTATTCCCTCATCACCTAGAAACTCATCCAAGGTGTAGTTCTTGAACTCGGTGCCGTTGTCACTTCTAATCATCAAGATCTTTGCTTCATGTTGCCATTGAGCTTCATTAGCAAAGTTGATGACAGTTTGTTGAGTCTCACTCTTCCTTTTGAATAAATATACTCCGGTGTATCTTGAGTAGTCATCAACAATCACCAAGCAGTACTTTCTGCCTCCAAGACTATCAAATGATGGAGGGCCGAAAAGATCCATATGGAGGAGCTCTAATGGCCTCTTACTGTAAATGAGAGTTGTTGGACGATGAGCAATTTCATGAATCTTTCCTTCAATGCAGGCACTGCAAGCACGATCTCTAGCAAAACTCACATTTGTTAGTCCACGAACATGGTCCCCTGTTAGAAGACTTTGCAAAGATCTCATATTGACATGAGCTCGTCGGTGATGCCAAAGCCAACCCACATCAACTTTAGCCATTGAACACGTCGCGGTCTTAGTGTGTCTCTTTGAGAAGTTCACCACACAAAGACCATTTTCGAGATATCGAACATAGGCTACTTTAAGAGTCTTGCTCCACAGGAGGACCACAGTATCAAGATTAAAGAATGTGGAAAAACGCATAATTGCAAGTTGACGAACTGAAAGTAAATTGTAGGCAAGAGACTCAACAAGCATGACCTTCTCAATAGATAACTCTTGAGAGATGACCACCTTACCAAATCCCAATACCTTTGACGAGGATGCATTGGCGAATTGGACATGTGTGGGCATAGATGGAGAAGGATGCACATCCACCACTAAGTCCTTGCTTCAGGTCATATGATTTGTTGCTCCACTATCGAGCAACCATGACACCCCACCGGAAGCAAACTCCTGCAATAGATCAAGGCTTGGTTTTAGGTACCCATTTAATTGGGTCCTTTCATGTTAGAGACAAGGGTCTTAGGAACCCAGATAGCCCATTCAATAGACTCATAGTAGGAACCAACAAATCTGGCATAAACATGCCCATCACTAGCACGACATAAGACATAAGAAGAATTGAGTTTGTCGGCTGTGTTAGTAGGAATGGTTTTGCCCTTCTTGACGTTACCATCGTCCACCTTGTTCCTGTTCACCTCCTGAGTCCCTTCACCCTCTTTGACAAAGATGTCCATGAGGGTAGGAGATCATTTGTTCCTGTTCCTCCTTTTTCCTTTTGACTTGGAGGTAAGTCCAAGTCCCTCCATTCCTACAACACCCTTTTGAGTGCTCAAGAGGTCGTTCAGGTTCTTCTCACCTTGTATGCATGCCACATGGCCCTTCTCAAGTTTCTCCTTTAACTTGGCATTTTCCTCCACAAGATGTACATGCTCACAACAAGGATTAGATCTAGAAGCATTATCAATTAACACAAAGGGAGGACAAGTAGAGATCTCCTTGGTAAGCTTTGCTTGGAGTTGATCATGAGACTCTTTCAGAGAGAAATGAACACCTTTGAAGACCTTGTGAGCCTTGTCAAGTGTGTCAAACTCCACTTTGAGTCTATCATGGACAACCCCAAGAGCATACTTCTCAGACTTAAGCATACGAGTAAGAACAGTATCATGATCTAGTTTCTTTTGCATTTTAGCGCAGTCATCGTTGTTTGACTCCTCAAGAGCCAAACGAAGAGTGCGCTCCTTTTCTAGAGCAATAGATAATTCAGCAAATTCCTCGGCATAGTCACGACTGTGTCCCTGAAGCTCGGAGATGGTCTCCTCATGAGACTCGATGAGGTCATTGGCCTCACCCAGTTGTTCCAAGAGAGCAACAAAGTGCATCTTGGATTCTCCCTTAATAGTGCACAGAAACTTGTCAAGATCATGCTCATTAAGTTCCCCAACATCACTATCATCAACACAATTTAACAATAAAGGAGCAGTAGCGATGTTGGTCTTAATGATGGGGGTTACCTGATTGATACCTTTTGCCATGAGGCACTTGGTGATGTGGTCCTCGTTGGGGGCGTTGAAGAGAGACACCTTCTGGGGAGAGGGAGTGGCAATGGCAACATTTGCCATTGCCACTGTATCATCATCATCATCATCGGAAGCGTACTCTTCAAGGGCCACCATCCCCTTTGGTTGAGGTTTCTTCACAAAGTTGTTCTTGATTGGAAATGACTTGGTTTTGTCTTTGCGAATGAGCTTGCCCCCGTTGTCTTCCCTTTTTTCATAGGGATATTCAGCCACGAAGTGACTCACGTTACCACAGTTATAACATGTCCTCACTCGTTGCTTGGGTTTGAACCCACTCGAGTTGTTCTTGGTGAAGGTGGGTCTTGAGTTCCTCTTGTTGGCCCAGAATCGCCTTGATGCAAGAGCCATGTGCTCATGATAGGCATACTTTGTGTCTTCAGGGCAGCTCTCCTCTTCCTCATCCTCTTCCTTCTTCTTCAAACGTTGCTTTTGCCTTTAATGCAAGGTTGGGTGAAGCTGTCTTTGAGCAAACACGAGCAAGTGCATTGTCAGCTGTTTCGTTCATGATTGACATTGCAATGAATTCATCCAACACCTCACTAGAAGACAAGGAGTGGAAGTCTGGTCGCTGACAAATGAGATATGACATGGCTTTATTGAAAGGCATGATGGCTTTGAGAAACTTGCACTTGACCCATGTATCATCCACATCCTTGCTCCCATGGTCCTTGAGTGCCACAGCAATAGCAGTCACCCTCCGATAGAGATCACGAGGATCCTCGTCTTCCTTCATCACAAACTCATCGGCCTTATCAAGTATCACTTCATAGTTGGACCGTTGAATGCTTGAGCTTCCCTTGCACAACACCATAATGTGCTCCCAACAATCCTTGGCCAAAGTGAAGGGACGCAAGTGAGGAAGATCTTCAGGTGGCACTACGGATTGGAGAATAAACAAAGCAGAGTGATTGTATTGATTGTCCGCATCTTCTCTTGGAGTGAGGTTGCTTGGATCATGGGGATAATATCCTTGCTCGATGATTCTCCACAAATTTGTTAAGCTGTGATTCAAATAAGACTTAATAGAAAATACCCAGTTAGCAAAGTCACCTTTCACATGCTTAGGAGGAGGACCAATAGGATTAAGACGCGGTGTGGGAACCGGTCCTCCATAGACTACGGGTGGTGGAACAGATGCATGCGTCCCATTCCCATCATTTTTGAGAGGGTGGGAAGGTCACATACCTTTAGCCGTTTCCCTGACGGAATTGGCCTCCGAATCCGTGGTGGTGGGTTTAACCACCAATGCCGGTTCGGGAGAGTTTTTAATTCCCTCCATTAACTCTTTAAGCATGGTCTTGACCTCGTTCGTCATGGACGTCTTGAGTGCGGCCATAGCCGTATTCAAGTCGTCCCTTTTGATCGAAGTCAATTCCATGCCCTCGGTTTGTGCACGGGGAACTCCCTCATCATCTTCCATACTCTTCGGGTGGTTAAACCCTAAATAAAGATACGTGGCTCTGATACCAATTGAAAGGATCGATATGGTTAACTAGAGGGGGGGTGAATAGGCAATGACCACTTTTTAATTAATCTTAACAAGTTACGGTAAACAACATACGGGTTCACAAAAATAACAACAATGGGGTGAACCATAATGAAGTTAACAACAATAGCTACTAAGACAAGTAAGAGATAGACAACAACATAAGCATACACAAAGGAAAGGTTAGAGATAACCACAAGTGGAACCAATGAAGACGAGGATGTGTTACCGAAGTTCCTTCCCTTTGACGGGAAGTATGTCTTCGTTGGAGCAGTGTGGAGGCACAATGCTCCCCAATAAGCCACTAAGGCCACCGTATTCTCCTCACGCCCTCGCACGATGCAAAGTACCGTGATTCCACTATAGGTTCCCTTGAAGGCGGCGACCGAACCTTTACAAACAAGGTTCGGGAAAACTCCACACAAAGCTTGGAGGCTCCCAACAAGACCATAAAGCTTCACCACAATGGAATGTGGCTTCGATGTGACCTCAACCGTCTAGGATGCTCAAACAACCAAGAGTAACAAGATCCGCAAGGGATTGGTGGGGGAATCAACTTTTTTCTTGGTGGAAGTGTAGATCTAGGCCTTCTCAACCAATCCCTAAAGAATCAACAAGTTTGATTGGCTAGGGAGAGAGATCGGGCACTTTTGAGCTTAGGGAGCAACAATGGAGCTTGGGAGGGTAAGAGATAAGGTTCCACAGCTAGAAGAACCACTTATATAGTGGGGGGGGAATCCAACTGTTTTCCCACTCACAGCCCGTGCCTAGCGGTACTACCGCTGGATGCAGCGGTACTACCGCTGGATGCAGCGGTACTACCGCTAGCACTCCAGCGGTACTACTGTTGGCTGCAGCGGTACTACTGATGGGCCCATGGTAGTGCATAAGCACTACCGGGCCAACCACCGGGAAGAAAGTCTTCGCAAAAAGGTCCGTCGAAGTACAACCGCTAGGAAGGCGGTACTAAGCTCCTGGAGCGGTACTACCGCTGACCAGAGGTGGTACTACCGCCAGCTAGCGGTACTACCGCTAGCACTCCATTGGTACTACCGCTGAGGGACCATATGCTTAGATGAGATAAACACAAAGGCGGGAGCCACTCCAAAGTTGCAGGCAAGGGGAAAGGAGATAAAGTGTGTGCGTGCAAAATTGATTCCACCCAAACCTTTCCACTACGGGTCCCCTCTTAATAGTATGGCGTTCCTATGACTCAAAGAAAGAGAATCGTAGAGATCACCGAGCTTCTGTTCCATGGAAAGAGGGGGCGAGTCGTCTTTTTCCATTGGCTTGTGTTATCTGAAATCTTAACACACACGATTAGTCCTTTGCGGTACTGTCATCAATCACCAAAATTACTTAGGCATAAACTATGCCCTAACAATCCTAGACACTTTTTACAATTGTGAGCACTCACCAAACTATTACATGCTTAGAAGTAGATGTTGGACAAGGAAGACAACATAATGAATTGTGTTTGCTTGGTTCCAAACAATGTTATATGCCTAGAGATCCCTTAGCATGTGACGATTTCTTCCACCTCATATTAGCCAAAACTCCCGGACCAAGTAGAGATACTACTTGTGCATCCATAAACCTTGAACCCAAATTTGCCATGAGTGTCCACCATACCTACCTATGGATTGAATAAGATCCCTCAAGTAAGTTGTCATCGGTGCAAGCAATAAAAATTGCTCTCTAATATGTATGATCTATTAGTGTGTGGAAAATAAGCTTTGTACGAACCTGTGATGAGGAAGACACAAAAGCGACAGAATGCATAATAAAGTTCTTTATCACAGGGGGCAATATAAAGTGACGTTCCTCCGCACTAAGAGGACACGCATCCTGACCTCAAAAGCACATGACAACCTCTACTTCCCTTTGCGAAGGGCCTATCTTGTACCTTTACCTTTTGCCCTTGAAAGAGTCATGGTGATCTTCACCAATTCCTTATTTTGCCTTTGTCTTGGCTACCATCACAAGCTAGGGAAATATCTATATTCATATATCAACTTGGAGGTGAGTACTTATGATTTATTATTGTTGACTTTACCCTTGAGGTAAATGGTTGGGAGGCAAAACTATAAGCCCCTATCTTTCTCTATGTCCAGCTGAAACTTTGATACCATGAGTACCACGTGAGTCGTAACAATTGTGGAAAACAAAAGAGATGATTGAGTATGTGGGTTTGCTTTACAAGATCTTATTTGACTCTTTCTGATGTTATGATAAATTGCAACTGCTTCAATGACTATGGACTTTTGTTGGCTACTTCTCGGCAAGGTTTTTGCTGAGTACTTTGCTTTGTGAAGGAATTGTTACTTTCCCATAAGAATCTTTATGATGTATTGTTGTTCTATGTGTGATCATGATGCCCTCATGTTCGTATTATGTTTTATCGACACCGTCATCCCTAAACATGTGGACATGTTTATGGATCTTGGTTTTCGCTTGAGGACAAGCGAAATCTAAGCTTGGGGGAGTTGATACGTCCATTTTGCATCATGCTTTCATGTTGATATTTATCGCTTTATGGAATGTTATATTACTTTGTGGTACCATACTTATGCCTTTTCTCTCTTATTTTTCAAGATTTATTTGAAGAGGGAGAATACCGGCACCTGGAATTCTGGACTGAAAAAGGAGCAAGTCTGAGTCCTCTATTCTGCGCAACTCCAAATGCCCTGAAAATCAACGTGGAATTTTTTGGGATTATATAAAAAATACTGGGCGAAAGAAGTGCCAGAGGGGCGCTACCAGGGGCCCACAAGCCTGGTAGCCGCCCCCTGGTGGCGGCTACAGGGCTTGTGGGCACCCTGGCGGCCCACTGGCCCCCTCTTTTGCTATTTGAAGGGTTTCGTCCAGGAAAAAATCAGGTTGGAGCTTTTTCATGGATTCTTCGCCGCCACGAGGCGGAACATGAGCAGAACCAATCTAGGGCTCTGGCAGGACGATCCTGCCGGGGAAACTTCCCTCCCGGAGGGGGAAATCGTTGCCATCATCATCACCAACACTCCTCTCGTCAAAGGGGAGTCATCTCCATCAACATCTTCATCAGCACCATCTCTTCTCCAAACCCTAGTTCATCTCTTGTAACCAATCTCCGTCTCGCGACTCCGATTGGTACTTGTAAGGTTGCTAGTAGTGTTGATTACTCTTTGTAGTTGATGCTAGTTGGATTACTTGGTGGAAGAGTTTATGTTCAGATCCTTGATGCTACTCATTACTCCTCCGATCATGATTATGATTATGCTTTGTGAGTAGTTACTTTTGTTCCCGAGGACATGGGATAAGTCATGCTGATAATAGTCATGTGAATTTGGTATTCGTTCGGTATTTGTATATGCTCTATGTTGTCTTTTCCTCTAGTGGTGTTATGTGAACGTCGACTACATAATACCTCACCATCTTTGGGCCTAGAGGAAGGCATTGGGGAGTAGCAAGTAGATGATGGGTTGCTAGAGTGACAAAAGCTTAAACCCCAGTCTATGTGTTGCTTCGTAAGGGGCTGATTTGGATCCACTAGTTTAATGCTATGGTTAGACGTTGTCTTAATTCTTCTTTCATAGTTGCGGATGCTTGCGAGAGGGGTTAATCATAAGTGGCATGCTTGTCCAAGTAAGGGCAGTACCCAAGCGCCGGTCCACCCACATATCAAACTATCAAAGTAACGAACGCGAATCACATGAACATGATGAAACTAGCATGACAGAAATTCCCGTGTGTCATCGGGAGCGTTTTTTCCTCTTATAAGACTTTGTTCAGGCTTGTCCCTTGCTAGAAAAGGGATTGGGCCAGCTTGCTGCACCGTTGCTACTACTTGTTACTTGTTACTTTTCACTTGCTACGTTTCACCTCACCACACCATCACTTGTTACCGCTACTTTCAGTGCTTGCAGTTATTACCTTGCTGAAAACCGTTTATCAGAGCCTTTAGCTCCTCGTTGGGTTCGACACTCTTACTTATCGAAAGGACTACGATTGATCCCCTATACTTGTGGGTCATCAGCCATCGGGTCGTGTCCTGAGAACGAGATACGCGGCTCCTATCGGGTTCGTCGACATGTCGGGCGGCCTTGCTGGACTTGTTTTACCTTTTACGAAATATCTTATGCATCGGGATTCCGATGGTGCTTTGGGTTCTCTCGGATTTGAGGTTTTCCACTAAGGAATCTGAGGAGATCACGAGTTTCGTGATCGAGGCTTTCTATTCGGCTTGTGGTAATTTGTGATGGACCAGTTGGAGCACCCCTGCATGGGTTAAATCTTTCAGAAAGTCGTGCTCGCGGTTATGTGGAAAACTTGGAAACTTTGTTTAACATCCGGTTCTAGATAACTAGAAATAAACTTAATTAAAATATGCCAACTATGTGCGTAACTGTGATTGCCTCTTCTCGGAGTTATGCATCCAGAAGAGGACACGGTGGGGTTATGTCTAACGTAAGTAGGTGTTCAGGATCATTCATTTGATCATCAGTAGTTCACATCCGCTATGCGTAGATCATCCCCATCTTTTATTCTTGTACTCGTAAGTTAGCCACCTCAAATAAATGCTTAATCGCTTGTTGCAGACTCATCACTTAACCATACCTCACCCATTAAGCTTTGCTAGTCTTGATACCTTTGGAAATAAGATTGCTGAGTCCCTGTGGCTCACAGATTACTACAGCACCAGTTGCAGGTACAGGTAAAGAGATACTCTCATAGGAGCGCGACGATTGTTTTATTTGGAGTTTCTTCTTCATCATCGGTCTAGGATGGGTTCTAGGCCGGCAGCCTGGGATAGCAAGGATGGACGTCGTTCTTTGATCGTTTGATTACATCTATAGTTGGACCCTGCTCTTCTTCATGATGATTGATTATGTTGTTGTAGTGATGTGAACTTGATGTAGTTGTGGCGAGTGTAAGACAATTCCGTATACTCATCTTTTCAGTACATGTATTTCTAACGATATCCATTCTTGCAAAACGACGACATGCGCTTCTATCCCTGTCGAGGCCCTCGCGTGAAAATAAGGATAGGATCGCATCTTGGGCGTTACAAGTTGGTATCCGAGCAGTACAAACCTAGGATCCCTCTTGATTGATCGAACTTGGTCGAGTTGAGTCTACTGAAAAACTACTTGACTCTAATTATATATCAGAGAGTTGGATTCTTTTTTCTCCTCTTCTATGTTGTGGCGAGTAATTCTGCCGTAGGAATTTTAATTCTACTCCTCTTCTCACTCAATTTTTTTAGGAACACGCGGATATTTTTGGAATCTATATGATGCCAATGTGACAGAGTTGTGTCTTGGTGCCTCCTATCTGATTTGATTTCTTCCGGGAGTCGAGCTCTAGGGGATTCTTGAGCACATCATTATCATTCAGATCTCTTAGTATCTTAGGACGAAGGATGTTCGAAAATGCTTCAATACTAGTAGTGGCAAGAGGAGTCGGGCATCCCAGTACTGGTGGAGAGAGTTCGGATGTACTGCCATACTTAGTATCGTAGTATTTTCTAGGGTCTGAGATAGATGAGTTTGTGAGATCTCTGGTTATGTGTTGACGGATGTGATACACTAGACGGGTTAGTGATATTGCTAGGAGTTGAGTGATGGATTTTACTCCTTGTATCCGTGGACCCGATTGCATGACCAGAAATTTTGGAAGTTCTTAGGTGGGAATTCAAGTACTTACTTATAGGATAATCTTCCAATAGATGCATGATGTGATGTTGGGGTTCGACATCTAGTGGAATACTACGAAAATATCTATGAAATCTCTGTCATGAATTTACCCCGGCTTGTGTTGTAAGCCTCATCCTTTGTTTTGTTGGAATATGGTAATTCGAGTTGCTTTGATGTCAAATGGTGATTTCATATCTTTTCTAAGTGTTATTCTCATATTTTTTTGGGAATGTTGATTCCTTTTGCTCAATCAAGTTGTCTTATCAATTCTTTTCAGCCGGTGTGCTTATCTTCAAGTGAATTCAATCCTCTCCAATTATGCAAGATCAATATCGCATTTCTTTCCGGAGTTCATCTCATCTCTCCCAAGTTGTCTTTGTTTTTCCCCGCCCTCCCGCCTTTTTTATTCATTGATTAGATTATCATCCTAGTGCCTTCCTTTTCAGTGTTGCTTCTGCTATCTTATCTTCTATGTTGTTTCTGGTGATTCATGGTCAAGATTCTCGGGAGTTTTGAGTTCGTCATTTTTCATTCTTGTTTTCTTTTTTGATGGATTCAATTCAAGCTTTTCATGCTCATCATATCATTTTCATCCTTTAAACTCTTTCCCATGTTGGAAATTCTTATTCAACCTCTCTTGTTTATTCATCTCTCTCTATTCTATCCGGAGTGCTGAAGATATCTCACAAGCTTCATCTTTTCATTCATATCCTTGCAATTATTTCAAGGTTCTCACCTCATCAAGTTTTCATTTGTACCGATGCAATCTCTGCTTCTAATAAATTGTTTCAACGGTTGTTTCTTTTGAGTAGGCCCATAACCTAGAGGTTTTCCCACGATATTTCCTCGCTGTTCTTATTTTTCTTCTGGAAATCTCTAATTCTTTTTAAACATGATATAAGAATGGATTCCATCAGTCATATTCCTTCCTCAAGGACAATCTGAATTATTTCATCATTGGCTCAACTTTTCATATTATTATTCCGGAGTGTCTTAGTTATTCTTGGTGGTGTTCTCCTCATCATTTTCAACTTGGAAGACCGAAGGAGTGCTTCTCTCAAATCTTGGTCCATTCTCTTGAAGATTCATCATTTCAGCTTTGTGTTATCATCTTGAATTGTTCTCGATCATGAGGAATTCCTTCCATATCAATCCGGTGCATTTCGTATTTGTCTTCATTCTTGATACTCTGAAGTCCATCATTTCAGAAGATCTCTTCGTTCTCGACTTTCAGCTTTCATTCTCAAATTCTTATCATTTGTTGTCTCTTCGTTCGTCTCTCAATTGTTCTGGTGCCTTGTTCAAGTTTTCTGTCGGGTGGATCATGATGTATTCATTCTCATGTATCTCCATTCATTATTGGCATTCGCCTTCATTCCAAATTCTTATTGGTGGTTCTTTCAAGACTTCTTCAGTTTGTGCTCCATCTCTCTCTTCCCAATCATTTTCAAGACGAATAAGTGGTATGCTAAATCCATTGCTTGTCATCAATTTAACTTGATAAAGGATGAGCATAACATAATTCTTATTCTTGTTCATCAAGGTGATTTCAATTCTTCTCCCAGAGTGGTTCATGATATCAATTATTTATCCCAAGTGCTTCATCTTTTCCTTCCAGAGTGCAAAGTTTTTCTCTGTTATCTCTTCGCAAAGCTTCATCTAAATCTATGCAACGCTTCAATCTTATTCTTTTCAACATTCAACTCTTTATATCATTCTTTCATCCCGGTGTTCTCCAAGTGGTTCTTCATGGTGATTCATCAAGGTTTCAATTATTTCTCAAGGTTTACTTCAAGATTGTTGTTGGATACCTCAAGTATTCTTATCTTGCATTTCAAGTGCAATCCTTCCTCCTTTTCCCTTTGAGGTGGTGTTCTGGCGTTGTTGACTCACAAGGAGTCTCGAAGAGAATTTGTTTCAAGAATGAGATATTTAAACCCACCAATTCTATGATCATGAGTTATTTTCAGCCCATGATTTCTTCCATTGAGCTATCTTGGTTAAGGTTTCACCTAAAGCTTTTTCCTAAGGATTGTTGCTATTATGGTGATTATCGTTGATCCAAGTTCTCAATGTATCCTCTTGGTGAAAGAAGTTTTTCATATCTTGTTGCTTCCAAGCATTCATTGTTTCCGCTAGTGGTTGGTTGTCACCTCATTATTTGAGATGGTTTCCATAAGCCCACAACAAGCTTGTTATTTTCGTTGTTTGTTTTCCAACAACTCCGTTCAATTATTCTTTCTGAGGGTTCTCTTCTAGTTCAATTGTGGTAGAATGTGTCATTTTTCTTCTCCATTCTTTTCTTTCCAATGCTCAAGTTTCTATTCTCTGGTTCGGTCATGTTGTGATGTTTCTCTTTTTATATCAATCATCTCGGGTTATCAAGATCATGTTATTTCCTTGCTTATCAATTTAGTTGGCTTGTCGTGAACCTTGCCAAGATATTCCCATGTTACCAATTTTTTGCCTCAATTTCCTACCGAAATCCTACCAAAATTTCCTGTGAATTCTTTGCTTGGTTCTCATGTCATTCTTCATCTCCTTGCAACCTTCAAGGATCGTTGTTTTCACTCGTTTGTCAAAGAAGCAACTAAGTTTTATGCTTTGCTGTTTCTCATCCTCTTCCCCTTTCATTCTTAGATCTCGGGGCGAGATATCTTGTTAATGTGGGAGAGTTGTAACAGCCCCAGACCAACGCTCCAGAAGATTCCCCTTTTATTCCGTTGTCTCCGTGTGATTAGATTGTTTGTCGCATTCATCATCGCATCATTCACCTCATTTGCATTGCATCGACACTCCGTTGACACCAGTTTAAAAACTTGCATTCGTTATTAGTTGTCGGTTCTCTTTGTTTTGTCATTGACCATTTTGAGACCAACCACACACGCACGCGCTTGCGACATCATTTCATTTTGCTTTTAAAGTGTGTATAAAACTTTCTCGAATTGGGTTGAAACTTAGCGTGCGGTCTTATTTTAATGTAGGTAGGCCGCGTGCCAAATTTCGTCGCAATCGGAGTTTGTTTGATACCCATACCATTAATTATATAGCGGCACTATAGTCGGTTTAATTGTCAAACATTTCGGTGTTTTAAAACTCTGTCACGCGCCTCACCTTTTCTCTCTCATTCATACATAGCCCAACTACATAGCCCAATAGACCCACTTAGCCACTTCCTCCGTTCGTGGTTGTTTTATCACGGGACGAGGTCCATCCCACCATAAACCAAACCCTATATAAGAACCACCCCATGGAGAGCGCTCTCTCACTCCACTAGGGTTTCCCCCCTAGCCAATTTGCACCCACCCCCTAGAAAACCCCACCCGCTAGCTCCACCTCCTCTCTCTCCCGAAATCCATCTCTGGGTCAGATTTGGACCGTTGGATATCCATACAAAGGCCCAAAATCACCCTGAATCCCACCTACCAGACATGTCCGGGCGATCACAGTGCCCGAGTCCTGCCGCAGCCATGGAGGAGCCCGACCTTGCTAGTTCGACTAGAGCCGCCCGTAGCCATCGTACCACCGTCGGCAGGTTGCCGGAGAATCGGCGGACCACCGCAGCCCCAGGACGGAGCCTCCTTCGCTATTCTCCCTCTTCCTCTCTCTTCTTCTCTCCCGTGACCGTCTCTCTCTCTTCCTCCCGCAGACACGAGGAGCTGCCATGGTGAAGCTCATCGGAGCTCCCAAGCCTGACCACGACGGGAACGGAGAGTCCATAGACGGAACTGCCCCGCCGCCCTCCGCCGGGAGCCGCCGCCCATTGCGGCCGCCTCCCCACAAGGCCGAGCCGGCCCCGATCTTCCCGAGATCCGCTGCATCCTTGGGGCCTCACCGAAGCCCCGCCGCCGGCCCTGCTCGGATCCGTCGCTGTCGGAGCCATCCTCACCAACGGGTTCCTCGAGGGTCGTCGCCCGCGTGAGCATCGGGAGGCCACACCTCGATCACCCGTTCACCAGCCTCCCGAGCGAGCTCGTGGGCCGCCTCCTTCCGCCGGCCCATCTCCGCTCCTCCACCATGTCGGCCCAAGAGACCGCGAGGTGAGCCCTCGTGCGAGCACCTCTATATCGCGCACGAGCGTTGTATAGCTAAGATGCGCTCGTGGTTAGATCCGCCCATTAGCCAGATTTGGCTTGTTCGCGTTTTTTCCTGCTGCGAATTTATATATCAAAAAATTGCATTGATTTAAAAACACTTACAAATTTTAAACCGTGCGTGCGATCGCAACAAGTTATATATATATAACGTGTAGAATTTCATGTAGATTACTATTTTCCCACTTGCATGCATATTTAAAACTATTTGACCTACTGTTTGCATGGATTTGTGTGCTGCTATATTAAGTTGGTTATTTCATAGATAATTAAGCGTTCATCCGAGTTGGTCAAACCTAGTGTGCAAAATGTACATGTTTTTTGCACCGTATTTCCATGCATGGTAAAAATAGTCATATCGTTGGTTTCATGTAGGTGGCATAAATAGTTTGCTACGTCAGGTTTATGTCATATTCTCGCATATATGTTGTAGCATTGGTTTTATTTAAAACCCCATATATTATATATGTTTTCAGGGTAGAATAATCCATGGAATTTAACTCTACATTTAGTTTTGTCTTTTGAGCAAGTTGGTGTGCATGATGTTTTGCCATGTTGCCCTCTTGTTTATTTCGTGTGAATTATTCCGTGCATGATATGAATTACTTGTCAACATGAGATATGCCCTTGGTTATGTATTCTAGCCCCTCATAATTTTGGTTTCTATAGAAATCCATGTTTAGGTGTTGTTTTCTTGTTGCCAACATGATAAAAAATAGTGCTGTTTTGAGATGCTGAAATATTTCTAAGTCTGGAGTGTGTAATATTTTGTTGTTGTCTTGCCATGAGATTTGCTAGTGAACTACAACCCCTTTGGGGTTGGTGCAATGGAGTTATTTGTATTTCTTAAGACTCTCTACCATGCTGTAAATTTTAATGCCATTCTATGCCTTGTAGCATATAGTTTTACTCCTTCCAATATGCCTTCTCGTCGAAAACTGCACTATCAAAACTGATATTTTCACGAAGTCTGAAACTGTGTGCTAGTTGCCATTTTGTGAGTTCTTTACCTAGTGATCCATGCTTCCATGCTAATTGTATTTAGTAGGGTGTTGTTGTGCATCTTGACCTATACTGCCACATGCCTTGTTTGTGCATTTTAGAATTGTGTAGCTTGTTGTTTTGGGGTGCAGAAAATGACATGTTGTTGTTTTTGGCAGATTGTAGATATTTCTTGTTTTGCTTGTAATTGTTGAACCGTTGGTCCGTTTGGAACGTGTCATATAAGAAGCTTGTTTAGAATCTTGTGTAGTTTTGTTATATGTTGCTACCTTCTTTGTTTGCATTGCTTGTGGCTATAATTTGCATACATATTGCATTCATGGCACCATATCTTGCGGTGATCATATCTTTTCAACCGTAACTCCGTTGGAGATGATCCATATATGTAAATTGACTAGAATGACGCGTAGAATCACGTGAACCTCTTTATTCTGCTGCTTATCAAACATTAAAACGTGGTAGTTCAGATCCGGACAGATTTCTAAATTAACGTATGGGCTCATTTCGGAGATGCTATATGTTGTTTCCAACCTCATTTAAAATGCCTAGGTAGATAGTTTAATTATCCTTCACCTATTGCCATCTTTAAACAACATTTAATATTGTCGTGTACCTAAATGGGAGTGAACTAAATATTTGAATGTGGAGTTTCATCAATATGCAACTCGTTGGATATTAAGCTTCACTTAATGTGTAGTGTTTGATTGTTGTGAATTGCCATGCCATGCCTTGCATAATTGGAATGGAGATGCACCATATTAGGTTGTGCATCATATCGTGCATGTGTTGTGGTGAATATTGTGTGTTGATTCTTGTTTCTGGTTTGCTTCTTCTCGATAGAGTTCCGCAACCGTGTCGGAATGTGAGGATCCGTTCGACTACGTCGGTTTGTCAACTTCACGGATTCATTCTTTTTCCAAGAAGGATCTCACGCGAGATGACCATTTCCCTTGATACCATTACTATCAATGCCATGCTAGTTGTCTCTTTTCTTTAGTTATGTCCCATTTCCTACCACCTCTTAAATGTCAGCCTCTCAACATTTCCATGAAACTTTCAACCTTCTAGAACCTATCAAACCAATGTTTGGCTATGTTACAGTTTGCTTAACCATGTGTTAGCGTTGCTAGTTGTAGGTGTCGTTGCTTCCATGTGGTAACATGGGTTCCTTGTTATATCACCATATAATTGCTAATTAATTGAATGGACCTATATACTTGGTAAAAGGTGGAAGACTTTCTAGCCTGGTATTTTGTTCCAGCTTTGTCGCCTTAGTTTCGGCTACCGGTGTTATATTCCGTAATTGAGCGCTCCTAGCATGATCGGGGTTGTTATGGGGACCCCCTTGATAATTTGTATTAGTTAAAGATTGTTTGGCAAGGTCCATCTTTGGTACTACATTTTCCAAATAACTAATAAACTTGCATAGGGACCAGTCGACCACCGTGTATAATTAAGCAACAACCCGGGCCAGTGCTCCGCATGAGTGTTGGTCCAAAACGGGCTGCCTACGGGTCCACCACGAGGAAACCCCCATGGTTTTACTCATAGCAAGTCCCATCTGGTCGTGTCCTGAGAACAAGATACGCGGCTCCGATCGGGTTCGTTGACACGTCGGGCGGCCTTGCTAGACTTGTTTTACCTTTTACGAAATATCTTGTGCATCAAGATTCTGGTGATGCTTTTGGTTCTCTCAGAGTTGAGGTTTTCCACTAAGGAATTTAAGGAGATCACGAGTTTCTTGATCGAGGCTTTCTATGCGGCTTGTGGTAATTTGTGATGGACTAGTTGGAGGACCCCTGCAGAGTTGAATCTTCCCGAAAGCCATGCTCGTGGTTATGTGGAAAACTTGGAAACTTTGTTTAACATCCGGTTCTACATAATTTGAAGTAAGTTTAATTAATATATGCCAACTGTGTGCGTAACCGTGACTATCTTTTCTCAGAGTTCTGCATCCGAAAGAGGACACGGTGGGGTTATGTGTGACGTAAGTAGGTGTTCAGGATCACTCATTTCATCATCACTAGTTCACGTCCGCTATGCGTAGATCATCCCCCTCTTTTATTCTTGTACTCGTAAGTTAGCCACCTCAAATAAATGCTTAGTCGCTTGCTGCAGACTCATCACTTAACCATACCTAGCACATGAAGCTTTGCTAGTCTTGAAACCTTTGGAAATGAGATTGCTAAGTCCCTATGGCTCACAAATTACTACAACACTAGTTGCAGGTACAGGTAAAGCAATACTGTCGAGACCCCGATCCTAAGCCATAGGAATCCAGCCTATAACACAACGCATCTGTCACGCCCAAGATACGACCCTATCCTCAATTTGGCATGAAGGCCTCGTCAGGGATAGAAGCGCATCTCGTCGTGTCGCAAGAATGGATATCGTTACAAGTACATGTACTGAAAAGAAGAGATATATATTCAGAGTTGGCTTAGACTCGCCACAAGCTCCAACAGAGTCACATCAGTACATTACATAATCATCAAGGGTAAGAGCAGGGTCCGACTACGGACGAAAACAAACGATAAAAATAAGAACGACGCCCATCCTTGCTATCCGAGGCTGCCGGCCTGGAACCCATTCTAGATCAAAGAAGAAGAAGAAGAAGAAGAAGAAGAAGCAACTCCAAATGAACAATAAACGCGCTATCGTCAAATAACCTTTACCTGTACCTGCAACTGGTGTTGTAGTAATCTGTGAGCCACAGGGGACTCAGCAATCTCATTTCCAAAGGTATCAAGACTAGCAAAGCTAAATGGGTGAGGTATGGTTAAGTGGTGCGGTTGCAGCAGCGGCTAAGCATATATTTGGTGACTAACTTACGAGTACAAGAAATAAGAGGGGGAAGATGTACGCATAACGGACGTGAACTACTGATGATCAAATGAATGATCCTGAACACCTACCTACGTCAGACACAACCCCACCGTGTCCTTGATCGGAGAAGGAACTCACGAAAGAGACAGTCACGGTTACGCACACAGTTGGCAAGTTTTAATTAAGTTAACTTCAAGTTATCTAGAACCAGTGTTAAACAAAGTTTCCACGTTGCCACATAACCGTGGGCAAGGCTTTCCGAAAAGATTAAACCCTGCGGGGGTGCTCCAACTAGTCCATCACAAATTACCACAAGCCGCATAGAAATCCTCAATCACGAAGCTCGCGATCTATTCGGATTCCCTAGTGGAAAACCTCAACTCTGAGATAACCCAAAGCATCACCGGAATCCTGATGCACAAGATATCTCGTCAAAGGTAAAACTAATCCAGCAAGGCCGCCCGACGTGTCGACGATCCCGATAGGAGTCGCGTACCTCGTTCTCAGGACACGGCGGATGAGCTAGACGTCGGGATCACTAAACCTCCAGGTGACCAGAGGGGCGCCGGACATCGCTCAGGTGGGACCAACACTCATGAGGAGCACTGGCCCGGGGGTTGATTAAATTATCCTCGGGGCCCGGGAAGTCCCTATGCAATTTTATTAGGTGATTAGGCAAATGTAGTACCAAAGTTGGGCCTTGCTAGACCAGCTTTAATCTAACACGAATTATAAAGGGGGTCCCCATAACAACCCCGATCGTGTTAGGAGCGCTCAATTATGGAACATAACACCGGTAGCCGGAAACTCAGGGGGCAAAGGTGGAACAAAACACCAGGCTAGAAAGGCCGAGCCTTCCACCTTTTACCAAATATATAGGTGCATTAAATTAGGTAGCAATTGATATGGTGATATAACAAGGAACCCATGCTTTCGCATGGAAGAATCTGCATCTGCAACTAGCAACGCTATCAACAGGGTTAAGCAAGCAGTAACATAGCCAATCAGTGGTTTGCTAGGTCGAACAGGTTGAAGGTTTCATGGCATTGTTGAGAGGCTGATATTTAACATGTGGTAGGCAATGACACATAAACGATAGAAGCGATAAACTAGCATGGCAATGATAGTAATGGTATCTGGGGAAATGATCATCTTGCCTGAAGTCCCGCTTGGAAGAAGAATGCCTCCGTGAAGCAGACGAACCGACGTAGTCGAATGGGTCCTCACAATCCGGCACGCTGCGGAACTCTATCAAGACGAAGCAAACCGGAAACACAAATCAACACACGGAATTCACCACACGATGCACAACACAAATGATGCATGAGCAGCTGAATACATGCAAGTCACGGCATGACAATTCACACAATCAAACACTACACATTAAGTGAAGTTCAATATGCAATGAGTTGCATATTGAGGAAACTCCATGTTAGTTATTTAGTTCTACCCCGATTAGACACACGACAATATTAAATGTTGTTAACATGGCAAGGGGTGAAGCGGTGAATCTACATGTCATCCTAGTCGGTTAACACGTGGAACATAGAACGGAGCTACGTTTCAAGAGACATGCACAACAGGAAGCACTAACTAAAATGATGCATGGATGCTCAATCCGTAACTATGCTCTTACTCGAACCTACAAAGATAATCAAGTGCCACCTCATCACAAAGTGACACTTCTACGGAACTGTTCAGAACTGGAAACTAGTGTCCCCATTTGAATCCTTGGCTTCTCCTACCCCAAAACCATATATAACACTGCTATATATGCGTGCAGAAAAACACCAGAAACAACAAAGGAAAAACTACGCAGGATCAAACTACGCTAACAACAAGAACATGGACTGATCTTGATGTGCCAGATTTGGCAACAAATGCACAGGGAAAAAAATGGAAGAAGGGGGACTCGAACCCACTACCTACTTGCAGCAGAACAGGACAATCACCACTGAGCTAGGCTCAGTTCACCGTCCTAACAGGAGAAATAACCTACTTATGCCACCTATGCAGGCAACACAACCACATGAGAAAAAAATAGCAAAACTAATCGGGTTGCCTCGGGTTTGATCCCAGCACCTCCCGGTTGCAAATCGAAGAGCTAACCAGCCGGGCTACTGTAGCGCTATGATAACAAAAGGATCCTTACTTTACTTAAATTTACCAGACGCTAACTGACGAAACTGAAAACAAAGACAGAAATGAAAATGAGGCTGGAATGGGATTCGATCCCAGGCCCTCTCGGTTTGGAGCACGCCGCAGTAACCAGTTCAGCTAACAGGCTATCTGAGTGTCATCACAGTGGAATGGCTAGGTATTATGAAAGTACCAGAACGGATCTGAGCCGAATAAAAAGGCTTTCGCCATGGGCCTGTGCTCCTCACCGGTGACGAACTCGAAGGCGGAGGTGATGCCGTCGGGTGGCGCGGCCGGGAAGAGGGGGATCCACCACATCTGGAGGCAGGGAACCCATTCCCCAAGGGAGGGAGCTCTGATTCGAGGCGCTGGGTTGGGTTGCTGGTTCCTGTCATGGCAAGCAGAGGGAGGTAAGAGAAAGAGGAGAGAGGAAAAATCAGAATGAGGAGAGAAGCAGAGCAAGGAGAGGGCAACGGGATCCTGCTGCAGCGGGCTTGGCGCGTGCGGCGGGGCTGTGCTGGGAGGCCGGTCAACGGCGCGCTCCCGGCGAGCTTCCTTCCTGCTGGCCGCTATGCCTGTCGTTCCTGTCACGCAGAAACAGAGAGAGGGAGAGATGAGAAATTAGACAGAGAGAGAGAGAGGTCGAGCAGAGGGAGATAAGAGACAAGACACGGGGCATCAACTTGACCTGGTGCTGTTGATCGACGCGGCTGCACAAGGCGCTCGGGGTACGAGCGAGCTCCATTAGCCGGCGCGCAAGACGAGGGACGCGGTCGGGGCACAGGAGAATTTTGGATCGGGGCAACTCGAGAGAATGGGTGGCGGCGGCGCTAGACACGGGAGGATTTGATGGATGGGACAGGGGTCCTAGGTTCTAGGGTTTCCTCTGCTTAAATAGCTAGCGGAATTTCGAGCTTGATCCAGACCCTCTGATTTGATCGGACGATCGAGAATAAATTGGCTGAGGAGTTCAATGGACAAACCGATGACGGTTTGCGGTAAAATGGGGTTGATCCAGATCCAATGGTCATGACCGCCAGGTTCGGGTTCCGGGAGGTTTCCGGACTGGGCTGCGCGTAGGTCGATGCACTGTGCAGAGGGGCTAGGCATAGAAGAGGGGGAAAACGGGCAACCCGGTGACAATGTTTAAAATACCGAAACGTCCGACAATTGACCGGCTATAGTGCCGCTATATAATAAACGGCACGGGTAACAAACGAGCTCCGATCGCGATGATAATTGATAGGCGGCCTACCCATATTTAAATAAGTCCACACGTCAAGTTTTAACTGAACCAAAGAAAGTTTTACGCACACTTTAAAAACAAGGTTTGACGATGCCGCAGGCGCGTGCGTGTGTGGTTGTCCTCGAAACGCTCAACGACGATAACGGAGAGAACCCGCAACTAATAACGGGTGCAGGTTTTGAAAACGGGCGGCAACGGGATGCCGTTGCAATGCAGATGATGCGAATGATGCGATGATGATGCCACAAATAAAATAAATCATACGACGAAAACGGAATAGAAGGGGGGAATCTTCTGGGGTGTCGGCACCGGGCTGTCACAACATCCCTTTGCAGTCTCACGCACGGTTAACCCCACGGCTGCCACCTTACCTTAGCCGGGACCGTTTGCTCCTTTTGACTCACGTATGCATTTGTGTTGCTAGCATTCCAATGTCAAAGAACCCGGGTCGACATAACTAGTCATAAACTCAAGTGGCTCAAGTGTAAAGAGACAGGCATACGTAACCCAACAAAGCAGGTGTCGGTCATCAGCGAATGTTGACGAGTCGTAGCAAGTTACAAGGACTCCATTACATGACGTGACATTTCCCCATAAGGACAGACACAACAACTAAGAAGGATACATGTCGGTCAACCAATGTGTCTGGAGCAGTAGCGAACTACAAAGGCTCGGTGAAACACAAAGGGGCATTTCTGTGTATAGAGAGCTACTAAGGGCATACGACTAGGTGTCGAATCCCATACATATGATAGTGCATCACACGTACGCATGACATACTCGATATGCATAGATACAACAATGGCATCACAAAATAACCATACAACAACACAACACTTATTAAGAAGACTCGGAAGAGCCTTGCATAATATGTTCATACAGGCAGGGGTCACATGACCCGACACTCACAGTCATACAAAAAGATTCATACAAACCAATGGAATCATAAAAGTTGTCTGAGTACAGACAGTTGAAAGGAAAAGGCACAAAGCCTGACTATCTACAGATCCCTTCTGAAAGGGGAGAGGTCATAGCTGGGACACGAGCTACTCGTCATCATCGATGTCTAGATAGAGCCCACTTGTTGGCTCGTGGGTATCCTCTGCAACAATTATTAAGCAATCATGAGTACAAGAGTACTCAGCAAGACTTTAGAACATGTCTATCTACTCATTGCTCAGGTATCAATAAAGGGGGTTGTGGTGTTTCATGCAGCAAGCCAGCTTTGACTCTTGGCTAGACTAACTACAATTTTAAATAGTTTTAAACAACTTTGATAAGTCGTACACGAGTCCACTACCACCAGAACAATACACTATCATGAACTCCTTTCCGTCTCCCTACGGAAATGTCATACATGATACTCACGCTTATCTTGATACTTTTATGAGTAGCCATTAAAGTTATCTATGAACAACATATGACTCCAAGTAGTCCATATCCGCGGACGCGGCTATTCGGATAGATCATAACCCTGCAGGTGTGTACTTCTTCACACATGCTCTTGCCACTTATCTCTAGGTGCACGTCATGCACCTCGTCAACCTTCAAGCGAAAGCCCAGTGAGGGAGTCAGCCATGACCGTTAACCACACTAATACCTAGTCCAGGTCTATCGCCTATTTGAGGGTGAACCCGCATGGAAGTACGGCCGAGGTTTCCGCCACAGCCCCAAACAATGTCGCAGGGTTCCCAAGCCCACCATCCAGGTGCCACTTGGTACACCGTGCCACTGCCTACCGCATCATAGCCCACCTCTAAGGTCAGCACTATGCACGGCCTCCAGCATGACTATAAACACCAGAAACTAGTTGCAACTCCTGGACCGAGTACTAGGCAATTAAAAAGTCGAGTGGGGTCATATTTCAGAGCCCATCATGTGGTAGTAACTCATCTTGGATTACATACACGGAACTCAGTTCCTAAGGATTGTTCCAATGAAACAACCCGCCATGTACTCCTACAAAGCCTTTCATCGGTACCTTTACCAAATCAGGTTCCACACTTATTCTTTGTCACTAGAACACATTCATCCATTCATGTTTATCACCCAAATAAAATAGACTTGACACAACTCTAGGCATAGCAAACATAGCAGGAAAAGCACATCATGGCTCAAACAACTACCAGGTATGCTAGGTTGCAAGGTTTGGCTATTTACTGTGACAATGACAGGTCATGCAAAGGAATAAGTTCAGCTACCAAAGTAAAGCATTTGAAATATTTTTTCCTAATGCAATAAGTGGGAGCAGGAGCAAGAACATGGGATATATATTGGAATGATCAAAAGGGTGCTTGCCGTGTTGCTCAGTAGAGGGATTAAATCTGTCAGTCGGATATTAAGACGTATCCGGAAGGGTAGAGCCTATCGAAACAATAGCGACAATCAATAACATTCATATGCAACAATATGATGCATGATCATGGCATGAAATGAATTGTAGCATGAGTTAATATGGCTATCAAACCTTTGGGATGATGCTGATTTGAATTCAAATTCAAATATTAGTTGAAATAGTATATTTACCATATTCATTTAATAGATTTGACCTTATGCTATTTCATAACTTTGTTTTTCATGCACGAATGTAGCACCATTGTGTTCGTTGAATTTTTCTGATCAATTTGCATATATTATTTCTCAAATTTGGAGCTACAATCAATTTTCTTTGAATTTCCAAAGTTTTGCAGTTATTCTGGGATTAATATAAATCAGAATTAGCATTGCTGCATCAGCATGACATCAACAGGTCCAACTAGCCGTTGAAAGTCAAACCTGACCTGTGGGACCCACTGCTGAGTGACTCTGGTCAAATTCCACGCAGACTTTAAGTTAATTAGTTATTTAACAGGGGCTGGCCCACATGTCAGTGACTGTTTAGGGTTTTAATTAATCATTTATTTTTATTAACCTAAACTTAATTAGTTTGGGGGCTGGCCCCACCTGTCATAGACCAACGGGGTCAAACCCACCAGCGATGGGGTCAAACCCACCGGCGGCGAGCCTCCGGTGGCTCCAGGGACGGCGGAGGGCTTCGGGTTTGCTCCTCGGGTGACCAAAAGGACGGCAGAGGGCACCAGGAGATTGGCCACTCGATGGCGCATCCATTTTTGCAATGCTTAGGGGCTTAAGTGGCCGGAGCTAACGCTGGCGACGAGCTCGGCGGCTGCCGGAGCTCGGGCAATGTCGAGGTCATTGATCCAGTGGGCAAATGGGACGGGGTTGGCTCCTACAGCATCTACCCGTCGAGCTGGAGCTGATGGAAGCCTTAGATCGACCAACCGATCACTAGAGCGTCACCGGCGACGAGCTCCCGCAACGGATCTCGTCGGGCTCCGGTGGAATCGGGGCCTAGAGCAAGGGATCGAGGGGGAAAACAATGGGGAAACCATCAGGAGCTCATTGTGGTGTCGATGGAAGGCTCAGGCTGCTCGGGGAGGCGCTGGATCCGACGGATCGACGACGGCTTGCCGGCAGCCGAAGGTAGAAGGCGACGGTGATGGGGGCGATGCAGGGCTCGGGGGCTCCTTTCCTTAGGCAGGGACGACGTGCTCGTCAAGGCGGAGAGAACAACATGCTCAGAGAGGCTAGGGGTGGCCGAAGATGACGGCGAGCTCGAGCTCGAGCTCGCTCCAATGGCGGCCGAGAGAAGAGAGGTGCAGGGGCGAATGGGGAGAGGGAGAGAGCTGGAATGGGTTGCGGGGAGGGTTATCCTACTTGCCAGCGTGAAGGAGGGTCCAGGCAGGCACGCAGCTGTGTGGCCTCACCGAAGGAGGGGGTGGCCACCTCCTGCTCCGACTAGCACGAGGTAGACGACAGCGAGAGAGAAGATATGGGCTAGGCCAGGTGAGCGACAGGTAAGCATTTTCCATTTTTCTTTCTTTTCTATTTTGTGTTTTAAACTTTCTGACATTTGTTTCATTTTATTTTTGGCTTCAAACTATTTCTAAAATAGTGAAAATAATGTTGGGGTGTTAGTTGTAATTTTTCCAAACCCACATAAAGTTTTCAACATTTTATAAAACTTTGAAATATTTGAAATCAAATATATAGTTCATTTCAGTGGCTTCTGTGTTTAAAATAAAATGCCAAAAGTATTTGAAAAAATAAATCCACCCTTGAATTGTGGTTTCCAATATTTATCAAAAATGATGGACTTTTATGAAGGCCATTTTGGGTTCATTGATTTGTCACCACTTTGGATTGTTTTGAATATAGAGTTGCTAGGGATTTTCTCTTTGATTTGCATTTTCATTTTTAATGCAAGCATGAAACTATAAGCACAATCTTGTTAATCATCAAAGTGATAGCAAGGGATGTGACAACTCACCCCCACTCAAATGAATCTCGTCCTGAGATTTGGAAGTCGTCGGGAATAGCACGGGATACTCAAGTCGGAGACGGTCCTCTCTTTACCATTTTGCCTCTTTTTCAGAATGATTTGACCATTGAACTTTAAGAAACTTGAGGTTTCTACGTCGAGTGGTACGCTCAGCTTTATCAAGAATACGAACATGGTATTCTCGGTATGAAAGGTTATCTTGGAGATTAAGCGTTTCGTGGTCCACTTCACGGATAGGATCCAAAAGCAATGCCTGAGTTGCGAGACGTGGAAAACATCATGAACCTTGGAAAGATGCAGAGGAAGTTCCAACTGGTAGGCAACTTCTCATCGTTTGGCAAGAATGCGAAAAGGACCAATGTAACGAGGAGCCAATTTGCCTTTGATACCGAAACGATGGGTACCCTTCAAAGTTGTAACCCAAAGGTAAGCCTTCTCGTCAACTTCAAAGGTCACACCCTTATGATGACGATCATATTGGCTCTTTTGACGAGATTGGGCTGTTTTCAACTTTTCACGAATAATGCAAACTTGTTCTTCTGCTTCCTCGATCATATCCGGACAAAAGAGTTGCCTCTCTCTGGTTTCTGACCAATTAAGAGGTGTTCGACATCTTCGTCCATATAGAACTTCAAAAGAGGCTTTGCCCAAGCTTGATTGATAACTATTGTTACAAGCAAATTCGGCGAATGGAAGGAACTTCTCCCAATTCATACCGAACGATATAACAAAAGCTCGGAGCATATCCTCTAGGATTTGATTCACTCTTTCTACTTGACCACTTGATTGAGGATGGAAAGCGGTGCTAAAAGATAGGTGAGTCCCCATGGCATTCTGAAAACATTCCCAGAAATGAGAAGTAAAAATACTTCCACGATCTGAGTTAATCTCCAAAGGAACACCATGAAGAGACACTATTCGAGAGATATATAACTCTACTAGCTCGCTAGCTGTTATACTCTCACGAAATCGAAGAAAATGAGCTAATTTGGAAAGACGGTTAATGACCACAAAGATAGTATTATTTCCTTTCTTGGTCTTGGGAAATCCAGTGATGAAATCCATACTGACTTAATCCCATTTCCATTCAAGAATAGCTAAAGGTTGAAGGGTGCCAGATGGCCTTTGATCCTCCGCAATAACTCGATGACAAACATCACGGTTAGCAACGAACTCAGCAATTTCTCTCTTCATCCTAGTCCACCAAAACCTCTGACGTAGGTCCTGATACATCTTAGTACTACCAGGATGAATAGTGAGAGCAGAATCATGAGCCTCCTTAAGGATCAACTGCCTTAGATGTGGATTCCTAGGAACCACTAGACAGTTCTGGAAAAACACAACATCTTGATCATTCATGGAGAATTCCTTAGCGTTTCCGCTAATACTATTCTCCTTGATCCGTGATATACGCTTATCACGCCTTTGGCCAGCTATTATTTGATCCCTAAGAGTAGGTTTTGCCACCAGGGTAGAAAGAAATCCTTGAGGAACAATGTGAAGGTTTAACTTCCGAAACTCCTCATAGAGACGTGGTTGACCTCGTTGTAGCATCAGATTGTTACAATAAGACTTACGACTTAGTGCATCAGCCATGACATTGGCCTTCCTCGGGGTGTAAGTTATCCCTAAGTCGTAATCTGAGTCAACTCAACCCACCGTCTTTGCCTGAGATTGAAATCCGGCTGGGTGAAGATATATTTCAGACTTTGGTGATCAGTGAATATTTCACAACGATTACCAAGAAGGTAATGTCGCCAGGTTTTTAGTGCATGGACTACAGCTGCAAGCTCAAGATCATGTGTGGGATAATTATCGTCATGTGGACGCAGCTGTCGAGATGCGTATGCAATCACATGACGATCCTGCATGAGAATGCAACCTAATCCTTGTTGCGAGGCGTCGCAATAGATAACAGAGTCCTTAGAGAAATCAGGTGGTAGCAACACAGGTGCGGAAGTCAGGCGTCTTTTCAGTTCCTTAAAGCTATGCTCACACTATGGTGTCCACTCGAACATTTTATCCTTCTTGAGGAGTTCAGTTAGAGGCTTTGCAACCTTGGAGAATTTCTTGACAAAGCGACGACAATAGCTCGCTAGACCAAGAAAACTGCTAACTTGCTTAAGCTATTCAGGTTGAGTCCAATCAAGGACAACTTGAACTCCCTCGGGATTGACAGCAATACCCTTACCAGATATTACGTGGCCAAGATAGGTCACTTGTGGTAACCAAAATTTACATTTTGAAAACTTGGCATAAAGGCGATGCTCCCGAAGTTTCATCAATACCAGCCTTAGATGCTCGGCATTTTCTTGTTTGTTCTTCGAGTAGATGAGAATATCATCGAGGTATACCACGACGAATTTATCCAAATACTCCATGAATATTTAATTCATCAAGCGAGAGAAGGTGGCTGGGGCATTGGTTAAACCGAAGGACATGACGGTGTACTCGTATTTGCCATAACGAGTGACAAAGGCCGTTTTTGGAATGTCCCCGTTCTTGATCTTGATCTGATGGTAACCCAGCCTCTAATCCATGTTGGAGAAGATTGAGGATCCGGCGAGCTGATCATACAGATCGTTGATCCTGGGGAGCGGATACTTGTTCTTTATGGTGACTAGGTTAACCGGTCGATAATCTACAACCATCTGGTCCGTTCCATCCTTCTTCTTGACAAAGACGACGGGACAAGCCCAAGGGGAAGAGCAAGGATGAATGAAACCTTTATTCAAGGCCTCATCTAGTTGATTCTTAAGTTTGGCTAGCTCCAAGGGTGCCATCTTATAGGGTCTTCTGGCTATTGGGACAGTTCCTGGAACAACATCTATCACAAACTCTACATCCTTGTTAGGTGGAATTCCTGGCAGTTCTTCTGGAAAAACATCCGAGAAGTCACGGACTACCGGAATGTCTTCAAGCTCTAGAGAGGACTACAATTGATGGAATAGAGTTGGCATTTGGCAACTTGAGTAGAGACATTAACTATCTCACCCGAGGGATGGGTAAGCTAAGCATTTCTAGAATGGGTATCAATCTTGGCATAATGAGCTAACATCCAGTCCATACCCAAGATGATATTGACATCCGAGGATTTCAGGGCTATCAATGATGCTAGAAAAACTAGCCTGCCTACTAGGATTTCATTGTCATAACTTATCCTAGAAGTTTGCCATTTACTACCTAGGGTTTGGACAACTAATGGGATTCGCATATCACAAAAGGACATGTGATGCAACTGTGCATAACTTTCGGAAATGAAGGAATGGGATGACCCAGTGTCAGAAAGAACAGACGCTGGGTGATGATTGACAAGAAGCGTACCCAAAATGACGTCGGGATCCTCTCGAGCTTCTTCTGCTGAGACATAATTCACGCGGCCACGCGCAGGAGTTGGCTTCACATAATAAGCTTTGCTCAACTTGCCTTGCCCAACATACTTTCTAGGTTGCTTGGCACCTATATTCTGAGGACACTCTCGTGAGTAGTGCCCTGGTTCTCCACACTTGTAACAGATCACCTGATTGGCACGTGGGGCAGCATTGCTAGCTGGACCACCGTAGGTCTTTGCTGGAGGGTTGGTCTGGTTCGCGTGAGGCGCCACATAGGATGGCCTCGGGGTATATCTTGGTGGCAGAGAGCTATTCGGGACCCACAACTTGTGTTTTGGAAACGCGGAACCAAATGAGGAGCCCGAATCGCGAGAGTGCTTCTTCGTGGCTTCATAGTCGGTATGACCAGTCTCGGCACTGACCGTCTTGTTGACAAGAGCTTGAAAACTTGTACATTCATGAAGGCGCAGGTCACGATGAAGTTTGGGGCTCAGACCCTTGCGGAATCTTGCTTGGTTCTTGGCATCAGTTGACACCTCTTCAGTTGCGTAGTAACCGAGATTACCGAACTCGCGACTATAAGCATTCACGGTCAACTTTCCCTCGGTGAAGGCACATAATTCCTCTCTCTTACGGTCCATCAGACCGTCTGGAATGTGGTGCAGACGGAAGGCAGCACTGAATTCTGCCCATGTGGCTGCTAGTCCGGCAGGACGCATAGCTTCAAAATTCTCCCACCACAGATTGGCGGGGCCTTCCAGAAAGTATGCAGCAAAGGTCACCTTGTCAGCCTCAGAAACATTTGCAAAGCGTATCTTGCGTGATATACTACACGACCAGTCATCATCGTTGAGAGGATCGACGAAGTGATTGTGGGGACCCCGACTGGTAAGTCCAGATCGCCGTGCCCAGTGATCCCAAGGATCAATGCTCACTTAACACAGATACTGAATAATAGAGTCTTACATCCATACATACCGTTTGATACAATAAACGACCACTTCGGTCGAGTCTTACATACATAGGGCCTCAAAGGCCAAAGCACTAAACTAGACCAATAGCGGAATTATTGGATGAAAGCGTGAACCCATGCCATCAGCCTTAACCTACAGGCATTCTGACTGGGAAGCGTCCTAGCTCGCAAGAATGTCACCGAGTTAATCTTCACCACATCTTGTCTTTCACACGTGGTTAATGAAATAACCAGTGGCAAGCCAATGAGTACTTTGAATGTACTCGCAAACAGCCCATGATACGAACAATGAAAGTCAAGGATAACAGTATCATGCATCTTTAGTGTAACTCATATGGGTGGAATGATCATGTATATGCATCAAGTTAAAGAATTACTTTTGAAGAACAGGTTACAAATACCAACATATCTGCTAAGGGTTGAACCATCCGGGTTCACCCTATATGCCAAGTCATTGGACTTGTCATAACCTCAATGTATTAATGAGGGCTAAACCATCCGGGTTCACCCTATATGCCAAGTCATTGGACTTGTCATAACCTCAATGTATTAATGAGGGCTAAACCATCCAGGTTTACCCTATATGCCAAGTCATCGGACTTGTCATAACCTCAATGTATTAATGAGGGCTAAACCATCCAGGTTTACCCTATATGCCAAGTCATCGGACTTGTCATAACCTCAATGTATTAATGAGGGCTAAACCATCTGGGTTTACCCTATATGCCAAGTCAGCGAACTTGGTCATATTATTATGATTATCATAACAACACCTTTTTAACACCACACACACACACTTGGTTTATGCGGAAACGCTGGACGTAGTTTAAGAAGCACCACCCAAATGTCCTTGACTGTGGACACGGCTATTCGAATAGTTTACACTCTGCAGAGGTAGTACGCTGGACCCATGAGAAACGGGAAACTTCCGTGTCATCCATGACTCGCGGTATATCACATATACCCGAGGTAAGTACCCGATCATCATCTTTCCCCTGACGATACTAGACAAAGAGATCCACTCGATTGGTACCCAACCCACATGTTGTACGTCTTACGAGCACCGACTCTGGACAGTATCAACCATGCAGGGACCAACGGTGTGCCTAGAATTCATAATAATGGCATAGTCGTCCTACCTGGCACAACCCCATCACGAGAGTGACACCGATCACTCCCGCCACTAGTAATGTGGCTCTTTGCTAGTACCGACCAGAGTAATCAACAAAGCCCCATCCCATAAAGGGGTATCGTGGTCGTACTGGTAAGGTTGGGACGGTCGACACATCATAAATCTAATCCCATTTCCGAAACCATACTCAGACAAAAACACCGGTGCATCACTTCACCAAAAGTGATCACCAACTCATCGTCACCCTCGGGCATTAGTGGCACCCGACGGGGTTTTCATAAACTCTTTATTTAACTCATCATCATGCTCATGATAACATGCTCTATCTTTACTTGTCAACATGGTATAACATGACCCTCAGGGGTAGGGTCAAGCTCAATGCAATGATCTTACTCTACAAGTCAACATGAAAGTAGCATGATCCTTATAAGTGGTAGGGTCAAGCTCATCATGTTTGTGCTCTGAGAAGCCACATGAATAACATCATCAACATGCAAGGGCTTTGAAGAAGCCTCCGGTGTCATCACCACAATGATGAACCGGCATCGTGATCACATGCAACGGGAAAATACCAACTATACTAGCATGCAACAATGTTTGTGAGCAAGTCATGGTCAAAGGACTGCTTGCCTTGCTCATGTAAGTCCTCGGGGTCTTCGAGGTGTTCCGCTCCAAGTCCGAATACTCCGTCTACCGTCAACTATCGTCGGAAACAACTATAGTAAGCCACACATCAAGCTGAATAAAAGTGTTCTATAAATAGAAGTTTTATTTTTCTTGGACCTCTCTGGTCATAAGAAAAATACCTGAAGCTTCTCACAGGAGATATGAATCATCAAGGATTTTTGAATAGGTGAAAGGAGCAATGGGTGGCCATTGAATAAGCCAACAGAAATCTTTCTGTTAAAAATGAGTGGAGGCACCGATTTAACACAGAAGGATTTTAGAAATATTTAGGAAGTTGTTTCAGTGGATTTGGAGATGGTATGGATATTCTAGGGATTTTACAATGAGGAATAAATAGCAATAGGAGCTATTTATTTAGTGCAACAGAAATAAGTCACACAAAAATGTTGACCAGGGTTCTAAAAATGGAGAGGGATTTTATAAGGCTCTGGCAGTTTGAATTACTCCATTTGGAGTTGATTTGGAGCCTATGGGATTTTTGAAAGATGGGACCATTCATATCCAGATTTGGATTTGGGTGACAATGCTACAGAAATCTTTCTGGAAAAATGTGCAAGGCACATAGGTGGATAGAGCTTGAATTTAGAAACCTGTAGAAATTTGAACCAAGTGATTTGGTGTTAGAATGATTTTATAATGGAATTTACAAGTTAAGCAAAAACAGAAAAAGAAAGAAGAGGAGCAAATTCCCTCGGCTAACTAGCGCACAGAGCGCTAGATAGGCCTTCGGACGGCCCATCAGCTCGATCCGGCCAGGGAGGAGCCACGCGGGAGGCGGATTTCTGCCGGGGCGCCTTCGCTGCCTGGTGACGCACTCCTGCTGAGGCGTGACCGCCTGGGACTGCCGGCCTGGGGAGGCTTACAGGGGGGGCCCGCTTGTCGGGTCCTTCCTCTTCCTCCCGCCCGATCTGGGCACGGAAGAAGGAAGGGACGGCCGATGCAGGGGGGCGGCTCCAGTGGCTCCAGACACTCTCCGATGGCCCTCCGGCCAGCAGGGGCTCGAGGCAAAGCCTCCAACACCTCAGGAGGAGCCAGCTCCACGAGGGGAGCCCCGGGCAAGGGAGTTCCCTGCCATGGCGGAGGCCGACGGTGGCAGTCGCGGGGAGGGCACCCCGACGGCTGAGAGGGGGAAAGGAGGAGTGGGGCGGCTCCGTGGCGGCCTCGGGGTCCTCCTGGACGAGCTAGGGATGGAGAGAGGTGGCTAGAGAGCCCAGGCGCGGTCATGGCCGAAGCTGGCCATGGCGGCCATGGGAGGAGAGGAGGAAGCTTGGGAGAAGAAGGGGCTCTAGCGGGACCTCAGGAGGAGCCCAAGGGATATGGGAAGTGGTGCCGGTGCAGAAGAGGCTCGGGGAGAGCTTCAAGTGGAGGAGGAGGAGCCGAGAGAGCTCGAGAGCTCTCTGGAGCTCACGTGGGCATCGGCGCCACACGTCCCAGAGGGGTCTTGGAGTCTACCTAGCGTCTTGGAGGGGTCAAGGATGCTCTACGGCGCTCTGGGACACGCTCCCCTCACTGGACCCAAGCTGCAGCTAGAGTCCAATGGTGCAGAGCACCGTTTCAGCATGCCAGGGTGGTGGTCACCACCCCACCTGGTGTCCTGGGGCACCCCTTGGCGAGGCCAAGGTGTCAACCATGCAAGGCATACTTGCCACGATGCACTGGAGGAGTTTGGAAGCATCTAGGGCTGGTTTGAACTTCCTTTGACTGCTGTTAAGTTTTTAACAGCAAACTTAGAGCTGATAAAAGCGGGTCTTAGGTGGGGAGCCTTGGGGAGAAATTATGTCTTGCAGTGTTACCTATGCAAGAACTACAACACTGCCAAGTTTGAGCTCAAGAAATGAAGTGTAGCGTGTATTTGCTGTACAAAGCCATATTTCAGCCAAAAATGAACTTGAAGAGGTGTTGCTCATTTTCTCCACATGAGCATGCCATGTCTTGGTTCTAACTGAAGCCTTGGCATGCATTAGATGCTCTGGAAAGAGTTGGGGTGATAGCTTAAGCAGAAGAATGGGAAGATGGGTAAAACAGTGTTGCCAAGGGTGAAAATGAGAGAAAATTACAAAGGGACCTTCTCCAATAATTGACCAGTGGCCATCGGAAATTTACTGGAGGTAAAATATGACTACGTGAGGCTGTGGTAGAAATTTGAGCTCAAGGGTAAAAGTGGAAGGGGCAAAAGAAGCCAAATTAGTGAGTGCACACAAGGTGTTTGATTTGTGGTTAGGCTACCAGATGGATTCCAATGGCTATGAAACTTAGCAGGGTCTAACAATATATGAAAATAGGCTCGCACACCAAATTTTGGATTTGCTGGAGGATTTTTCCAATGTAGACCTGAAAAACCCTAGAAATGGGGAGAAATAGGTTTCTGCTTAGAACCCTATTCAAATGAATTCCCACAAATCCAATATTTGGTGTAGGGGCATTATTTGAGCATTAAGGCATGCACAAAAAGTTTGAGGATAATTGGAGAAACTTTGTAATGTAAAGTTTACCAAAGTCAGAAATCAACAGAGAGGGTTTTGAGGGTCTTAGGACAAGTTCCTCTATTCTCCTTGGTGTACCACTTGGTGTGGATGCCTCATTGGAGTACTGGAACATGTCCACCAAATTTTAGCACAATTGGAGACACTTCACAATGTAGAGTTGCTCAAATTTGATTCTGGACAGATAGGGTGTTAGAGTCATTAGCGGAGTCAAATCAACTTGGATTGAAATTAAACTTGGCAAGATCATCAAGAATATCATGGATGACATTCTAGAATTTTACTGGAATTTATTGAGAATATTTCTTATATAAATATTCCAAAAGCTTGAAATAGGCAGGAATGGTTTTGGAGGGGTTTGCCCAATATTTTGAACATGACCATGTGTTGAAACTCATAAATATGGAATAAATATATCCACTGAGTTTCCCTAAATTTTCTGAAATATTTTGAAAGCAATAAAAATAACTTTCCTTCATAGGAGACCATTTCTGGCCTCACAGAAAGGCTTTTAAATAAAATGATGACATAACTTTCAAAATAATAATATGGTGGTTTTTGAAAGTCATTTTGACAATGGGTTTTAAATAAAACAATTGGTGCAAAAGAAACTCCCTAATTTGAGGACTTGTAGTACAAACCTCATCTGAGGGGTTTGAAAGTTTTATTCAAAGAAATGCTTTTTGGAAAAATAATATTTGGTAAAAATAGATATTTATCCGTAATACATGGCATGATCATTAGGCAGGAGATCATGGAGTGAGGAGGTGATTAGGAGAGTGACAGGATCTATTAGGTATCAAACACAATCATGCAACCAAGCAAGGCAAACAATAGTCACTCCAAGCATCACAAGCATTCACAAAATTTTTAATTGGTCCTAAATTTTGAAATAAGTTAGTTAGTGAGGAAAGCCAAAAACTGGGGTGTGACAGACCTTACCCTCTTAAGAAAATCTCGTCCCCGAGATTTGTTAAGACGGAAACAAGGGTCTGCTCCTGTTATGCTGCAGGACTTACTAGCAGTGATAATCCAAATGCGGTCTCATGGGGTCACCTCAAGAATACCACTTATTGGTGCCTCGGCGTTCTATGAGGATGTTGGAGAAAGGGGAAGTTGTCATACCTTGTTGCTAGTCGTACGTGTTACCTGCTACTTGCTCCGGCTGACAAGTGGGCCCACGGTCCGTCGTCAGCCTCTTCTTCCACCTCTGATTCTTCTTTCTTGGGTGAGCCCCGGGTGTTGTCTCCACTTGCGGTGCCTAGGGCGTACGGTGTCCGGGGCCGCCCTATGATGGCGTGCGGTGAGCCATCTGCCGGTGCAGCAAGCACCCACCTCGCGGGCCTGGTATGTCGACACTGCTTTGGGATTCCGAGAAAGCACCGACGACCGAGCGGGAAACGGGGCTAGTGGCCTGGCTAGTGGCTCTCCGGTCCTGGCTATAAATTGGCCAGGGAGTCCTTCTCGTTCTCCACCCAGCCTCACCACTTGTTGCTGCTCCGGTCCTCTTCTTCTACTACAGGTGCTCGAGGAAGGATGCCAATGGCTGACGAGAGTCCGGGATGGCTCATCATCTTCCTGTCCGGGATGGTGGCGTTGCTGGTCGGGGTCTCGGCGCTGTACTGCGCGATTGTCCATGATGATCGCCAGGATGCTGCCGCCCGCACGGTGGCTCTCCGCGGTGGCAGGATTCATGACGATTAGGCGCCTGCTCGACGCAAGCATGGTGTTAGTGTGCTAGTGGTGTCCTTGCGGTCTCTTCCTACGAAGGAACCGAGGTGTGCATAGTGGCAAATGGTCAAGCGCGGGTGTGTTGTGTGGTCGTAGGTGGAGTCGTGGTCCGGGTAGAGGTTATTCCTAGTGGGTCTGTCCTTACTGTCCTTACTGCCTAGCATGTTGTGGTCGGCGTAGTCAATGTTGGAGTTGCAATAAAATGCGTCGTTCTTCTGTGTCGTCGAGGCTTCTTGTCGTCGTTGATGGAGTCGACGCGTGGTTGGTGGTTGACTTCTTGTTGCTTCATTGCCGTTGTCGTGGATTTCTTGTCACGGCGGTTCTTCGTCTTTACTTGAGTAGGATAGACTTCCGTCGTCTTGGGACTGCTTCGAGAAGCCCACCTTCTCGAGATAACACTGTACCCTCAGGAGATATAATAATCGGCGTTCCTGGGGGTTCGTCCAAACAGGACTAAGGTGTTCTTCCTCTTACTGGGTGAGTAAGGATGTCATCAGTGAGGATGACAACATACTTTCCCCAAACACGACATAAGCATTGTGCTCATGCGTCAGGCGAGGAGAACGGGGACTTGCTATGGGCGGGTACTGGCCACATTTTAACGACTTAGTGTCATTTTCTATGGTCATAGCCCGTCCATCGTGTGGCTAAGCGAAGCTTTGGGGTCTCAAGGAACTTATGATGTGGCGAAAAGTCATCATCTTATCTCTAAGCACATTCCTTAGATGCCAATAGTTCGACCGCTAACTTGAGACAACATCACCTCATCTCATCAAGGATATCATCCTACGTGGGTCAACTCCACACTGCTCAAGCTAGTCAACTCCGGGTTGAGGGGAGAACTAAACCCAAACACTTACAAGTATGGCGTAGCCCCAACTGTACATGCATTACTATGCAAGGACCTTGGGGAGACATACAACTACCACGATTGAATCTGAGGCACAACAAATCCAATTGTCCACCTAAGTCATCCAATGGACAGGGTGCTACACTACCATATTAAGGAAACACGTAGTAGACCAATCCAATATTTTGTTTTCTTCCTATGAATCCGATCAAGTGATCCATCAATCTGATGAATCATTACTAGACCTATCACTCTTACAAATCCAACGCGGATGGGGTTCTACATAATCTCTTAGAGTCCTCATAACTCACATATTATTGCAAGAATTACGTCGTAGTATATCCACCAACTTCAATAAACATGGCCATCTAATCTCCAAGGCCAACTACATAGGTTGTAAATCTATTTGACAACTCCAAGTATACGCACTCTATATCCACCGAGAAACATGGTATCATAATCGAGATTATCGAGCTAAATCCAATTTACTCCGAACCATGTGGTCTTTGTCATCCTCAATACTCTATTAAGATTACCGATTTAAATCCAAGACTCAAATCCAATAAGAAGTCTACTTGATACGAGTCATTATGGTAATTATCTCCAAACCATGCCAACTACTGGCTAAAGTCTTGTATACCACCAAGAATAATGTTCGCGATCATAATCATCCTACTAAATCCAATCTTATTCCAGATTATGAAGATTATGCTAATACCAACTTGTTCCACCAAGTTTTCCTACCTTTATAAGGGTCTCACGATCCACCAAAATCAGTCTAGATATATCCTCAAGACACATATCATCATCACCACAATCTTAGTCTAATGCTCTCATATCGGAGATCGGTCCTCTTATGGCATCAAGGTTACACTGCTATCTTGAGATGGAAGGATACTTGTTCACGGTGATCACTTGTTCCACAAGGAACCCGGTGCTTAGCGGGGTTTATCGGGGACCTACACGAGTTCTAGCAAGTCCGTGTACTAGACACGTGACCAGAAAATTTGAGCCGGAAAGGCTTGTGGAGGTTAGTCTGGTCTGGTGTGGTTTTTCCAATCTTGAGGGAAAACACACTCCTACGGGTTGCGTGTGGTTAAGCATAGCACAATTAGTGTCTTCAGTGTCAACCATCCTTCGAAGTGGATTCCTTGGCGCATCTTGTCTTGCTGTCTTCAGTTGCCGAGAGGGGTGTGAGAGAGAGAGGGCACCAAGGGGAAGGTCTAACGGTCTTAGTGCAATCAAACAAGCGTTGAAAAATGAACTCAAACAAGTGCAAAAATTATTTTGAACATCAAAATAAGGCAAGTGATATAACCGCATGCTTTTTGCGTAAGCAAAAGCACGACTCATATCAAAGCACAAACAACAAAAACAAACCACACAACATGGTCCATCCGAACCATTTCACGGACTCGACTTCGCATAGGGGATTCATGACTCATCCTCTCCTAGGTTCAGGGACTCGACAGTCGTGCCTGCTTCTTGTTCCGGAGAGGAGTCCGCTATGTCTTGTGGACCTTCTCAAGGTGTCGTCACGCCTCTTGTTGTCGCTTGTTGAAGCAATTCGCTTGAGTTGTAAGAACTCTGGTTGTCTTCTCGTCTGGGGAGTTGCTGACGAAGGTGGTTCTTCATAGCTTCCACTGACAGGGTCTTCTGTTGTCTTCATGACCTTGTCAGTGTCTTCTTGTCTTCCGAGGCTTCGAGAGTCTCAAGTCGACATCTTCATGCACCGATATTCGCATGACATGATAGAGTTCTGATCTGTCAATCATACTATTTGCGATATCGACACCTAGAGCGGGGGATGAAGAGAACCGTTTTCCTGCTCACTAAGGTGAGGCGGACCAATTGGCAAGGTTCTCATCCACCGGTGGTGGTCGACACAATTACTTATAACTGACAGGGTTGCTCTACTAGTGATGCAGATCAAGGTTTGCATATATTATGCCCATATTATCGTAGGCGAAAGTGGCATCACTCTGGAACAGTGCCCAGGGTTTCACCATCTTCTAAGCCTCGATGTCCTCGTTCCTCTTAGAGGTACTTCTGTTGGTGTCGTCTGGTCGTAGAGTTGTCTTCTCTGTCCTTCAGCACAGGTGTTTGCCTGGAAAGGTTACTTCCTTCCGGGCTGCCCACGAGGATTTCAATTTATCCCGTGGTCAGAAGGGCATAAGGTTCTAGCAACCATTAGCAAGTTTTGAAAAAGTAGACGAGGAGTGTCAAGAAAATAAGAGTGGAAGGCTAGAGCATAACCTTCAATTTCTTTGAAGTTTTAGGAGAGTTGAGAAAATATATAAGTTTTGTATGTATTTTGAAGGATCTGGAAAGCAGTTTTATCCTAACTAACGTCCATGCTAACTAAGGGCTTCCTACAGTCAGGATGGCTCTGATACCAGCTCTGTCGGGACCCCGACTGGTAAGTCGAGATCGCCGTGCCCAGTGATCCCAAGGATCAATGCTCACTGAACACAGATACTGAATAATAGAGTCTTACATCCATACATACCGTTTGATACAATAAACGACCACTTCAGTCGAGTCTTACATATATAGGGCCTCAAAGGCCAAAGCACTAAACTAGACCAATAGCGGAATTATTGGTTGAAAGCGTGAACCCATGCCATCAGCCTTAACCTACAGGCATTCTGACTGGGAAGCGTCCTAGCTTGCAAGAACGTCACCGAGTTAATCTTCACCACATCTTGTCTTTCACACCTGGTCAATGAAATAACCAGTGGCAAGCCAATGAGTACTTTGAATGTACTCGCAAACAGCCCATGATACGAACAATGAAAGTGAAGGATAACAGTATCATGCATCTTTAGTGTAACTCATATGGGTGGAATAATCATGTATATGCATCAAGTTAAAGAATTACTTTTGAAGAACAGGTTACATATATCAACATATCTACTAAGGGTTGAACCAGCCGGGTTCACCCTATATGCCAAGTCATCCGACTTGTCGTAACCTCAATGTATTAATGAGGGCTAAACCATTCGAGTTTACCCTATATGTCAAGTCATTGGACTTGTCATAACCTCAATGTATTAATGAGGGCTAAACCATCTGGGTTTACCCTATATGCCAAGTCATCGGACTTGTCATAACCTCAATCTATTAACGAGGGCTAAACCATCCAGGTTTACCCTATATGCCAAGTCACCGAACTTGGTCATACTATTATGATTATCATAACAACACCTTTTTAACACCACACACACACACACACTTGGTTTATGCGGAAACGCTGGACGTAGTTTAAGCAGCACCACCCAACTGTCCTTGACTGTGGACACGGCTATTCGAATAGTTTACACTCTGCAGAGGTAGTACGCTGGACCCACGAGAAACGGGAAACTTCTGTGTCATCCACGACTCGCGGTATATCACATATACCCGAGGTAAGTACCCGATCATCATATTTCCCCTGACGATACTAGACAAAGAGGTCCACTCGATTGGTACCCAGCCCACATGTTGTACGTCTTACGAGCACCGACTCTGGACAGTATCAACCATGCAGGTACCAACGGTGTGCGTGGAACTCATAATAATGGCATAGTCGTGCTACCTGGCATGACCCCATCACGAGAGTGAAACCGATCACTCCCGCCACTAGTAATGTGGCTCTTTGCTAGTACCGACCAGAGTAATCAACAAAGCCCCGTCCCATAAAGGGGTATCATGGTTGTACTGGTAAGGTTGGGACGGTTGACACATCATAAATCTAATCCCATTTCCGAAACCATACTCTCCAAAAACACCGGTGCATCACTTCACCAAAAGTGATCACCAACTCATCATCACCCTCGGGCATTTGTGGCACCCGACAGGGTTTTCATAAACTCTTTATTTAACTCATCATCATGCTCATGATAACATGCTCTATCTTTACTTGTCAACATGGTATAACATGACCCTTAGGGGTAGGGTCAAGCTCAATGCAATGATCTTACTCTACTAGTCAACATGACAGTAGCATGATCCTTATAAGTGGTAGGGTCAAGCTCATCATGTTTGTGCTCTGAGGAGCCACATGAATAACATCATCAACATGCAAGGGCTTTGAAGAAGCCTCCGGTGTCATCACCACAACGATGAACCGGCATCGTGATCACATGCAACGGGAAATTACCAACTATACTAGCATGCAACAATGTTTGTGCTCAAGTCATGTTCAAAGGACTGCTTGCCTTGCTCACGTAAGTCCTCGGGGTCTTCGAGGTCTTCCGCTCCAACTCCTAATACTCCGTCTACCGTCAACTATCGTCAAAAACAACTATAGTAAGCCACACATCAAGCAGAATAAAAGTTTTCTATAAATAGAAGTTTTAGTTTTCTTGGACCTCTCTGGTCATAAGAAAAATACCCGACGCTTCACACAGGAGATTTGAATCATCAAGGATTTTTGAATAAGTGAAAGGAGGAATAGGTGGCCATCGAATAAGCCAACAGAAATGTTTCTGTTAAAAATGAGTGGGGGCACCCATTTAACAGAGAAGGATTTCAGAAATATTTAGGAAGTTGTTTCACTGGATTTGGAGATGGTATGAATATTCTAGAGATTTTACAATGAGGAATAAATAGCAATAGGAGCTATTTATTAAGTGCAACAGAAATAAGTCACACAAAAATGTTGACCAGGGTTCAAAAAATGGAGAGTGATTTTAGAAGCCTCTGGGAGTTTGAATCACTCCATTTGGAGTTGATTTGGAGCCTATGGGATTTTTGAAAGATGGGACCATTCATATCCAGATTTGGATTCGGGTGACAATGCTACAGAAATCTTTCTGGAAAAATGTGCAAGGCACATAGGTGGATAGAGCTTGAATTTAGAAACCTGTAGAAATTTGAACCAAGTGATTTGGAGTTAGAATGATTTTATAATGGAATTTACAAGTTAAGAAAAAACAGAAAAAGAAAGAAGAGGATCTAATTCCCTCGGCTAACTAGTGCACAGAGCGCTAGATAGGCCTTCGGCCGGCCCATCAGCTCGATTCGGCCAGGGTGGAGCCACGCAGGAGGCGGATTTCTGCCAGGGCGCCTTCACTGCCTGGTGACGCACTCCCGCTTAGGCATGACAGCCTGGGACAGCCGGCCTGGGGAGGCTTACACGGGGGGCCCGCTTGTCGGGTCCTTCCTCTTCCTCCCGCCCGATCTGGGCACGGAAGAAGGAAGGGACGGCCGATGCAGGGGGGCGGCCCCAGTTGCTCCAGACACTCTCCGACGGCCCTCCGACCAGCAGGGGCTCGAGGCAAAGCCTCCAGCGCCCCAGGAGGAGGCAGCTCCACGAGGGGATCCCCGGGCAAGGGAGTTCCCTGCCATGGCGGAGGCCAACGGTGGCAGTCGCGGGGAGGGCACCTCGACGGTTGAGAGGGCGAAAGGAGGAGTTGGGCGGCTCCGTGACGGCCTTGGGGTCCTCCTGGACGAGCTAGGGATGGATAGAGGTGGCTAGAGAGCCCAGGCACGGTCATGGCCGAAGCTGGCCATGGCGGCCATGGGAGGAGAGGAGGAAGCTTGGGAGAAGAAGGGGCTCTAGGGGGAGCTCAGGAGGAGCCCAAGGGATAGGGGAAGAGGTGCCGGTGCAGAAGAGGCTCGGGGAGAGCTTCAAGTGGAGGAGGAGGAGCCGAGAGAGCTCGAGAGCTCTCTGGATCTCACGTGGGCATGGGCGCCACATGTCCCAGAGGGGTCTTGGAGTCTACCTAGCATCGTGGAGGGGGTCAAGGATGCTCTACGGCGCTCTGGGACACGCTCCCCTCGCTGGATCCAAGCTGCAGCTAGAGTCCAATGGTGCAGAGCACCGTTTCAGCGTGCCAGGGTGTGGGTCACCACCCCACCTAGTCTCCTGGGGCACCCCTTGGCCAGGCCAAGGTGTCAACTATGCAAGGCATGCTTTCCACGATGCACTGGAGGAGTTTGGAAGCATCTGGGGCTGGTTTGACCTTGCTTTAACTACTGTTAAGTTTCTAACAGCAAACTTATAGCTGATAAAAGTGGGTCCTAGGTGGGGAGCCTTGGGGAGAAATTACGTCTTGCAGTGTTACCTATGCAAGAACTACAACACTGCCAAGTTTGAGCTCAAGAAATGAAGGGTAGCTTGTATTTGTTGTACAAAGCCATATTTTAGCCAAAATGAACTTGAAGAGGTGCTGCTCATTTTCTCCACATGAGCATGCCATGTCTTGGTTCTAAATGAAGCCTTGGCATGCATTAGATGCTCTGGAAAGAGTTGGGGGTGATAGCTTAAGCAGAAGAATGGGAAGATGGGTAAAACAATGTTGCCAAGGGTGAAAATGAGAGAAAGTTACAAAGGGACATTCTCCAATAATTGACCAGTGGCCATGGGAAAGTTACTGGAGGTAAAATATGACTATGTGAGGCTGTGGTAGAAATTTGAGCTCAAGGGTAAAAGTGGAAGGGGCAAAAGAAGCCAAATTAGTGAGTGCACACAAGGTGTTTGACCTGTGGTTAGGCTACCAATTGGATTCCAATGGCTATGAAACTTAACAGGGTCAAACAATAGATGAAAATAGGCTGGCACACCAAATTTGGGATTTGCTGGAGGAGTTTTCCAATGTAGACTTGAAAAACCCTAGAAATGGGCAGAAATGGATTTCTGCTTAGAACCCTATTCAAATGAATTCCCACAAATCCAATATTTGGTGTAGGGGCATTATTTGAGCATTAAGGCATGCACAAAAAGTTTGAGGATAATTGGAGAAACTTTGTAATGTAAAGTTTACCAAAGTCAGATATCAACAGAGAGGGTTTTGAGGGTCTTAGGACAAGTTCCTCTATTCTCCTTGGTGTACCACTTGGTGTGGATGCCTCATTCGAGTACTGGAACTTGTCCACAAAATTTGAGCACAATTGGAGACACTTCACAATGTAGAGTTGCTCAAATTTGATTCTGGACAGATAGGGTTTTAGAGTGATTAGGGGAGTCAAATCAACTTGGATTGAAATGAAACTTGGCAAGATCATCAAGAATATCTTAGATGACATTCTAGAATTTTACTGGAATTTATTGAGAATATTTCTTATATAAATATTCCAAAAGCTTGAAATAGGCAAGAATTGTTTTGGAGGGGTTTGCCCAATATTTTGAACATGACCATGTGTTGAAACTCATAAATATGGAATAAATATATCCACTGAGTTTCCCTAAATTTTCTGAAATATTTTGAAAGCAATAAAAATAACTTTCCTTCATAGGAGACCATTTCTGGCCTCACAGAAAGGCTTTTAAATAAAATAATAAAATAACTTTTAAAATAATAATATGGTGGTTTTTGAAAGTCATTTTGATAATGGGTTTTAAATAAAACAATTGGTGCAAAAGAAACTCCCTAATTTGAGGACTTGTAGTACAAACCTCATCTGAGGGGTTTGAAAGTTTAATTCAAAGAAATGCTTTTTGGAAAAATAATATTTGGTAAAAATAGATATTTATCCTAAACACATGGCATGATCATTAGGCAAGAGATCATGGAGTGAGGAGGTGATTAGGAGATTGACAGGATCTATTAGGTATCAAACACAATAATGCAACCAAGCAAGGCAAACAATAGTCACTCCAAGCATCACAAGCATTCACAAAAAATTTAATTGGTCCTAAATTTTGAAATAAGTTAGTTAGTCAGGAAAGCCAAAACCTGGGGTGTGATAGTGATGGAACTTGGAGGATTCAGCTTCACGAAGTCATTGAGGGACACCGCGTCATTTCGCGGTTGACGAGTCGTGTTTTGCTCAATACGTTCTAGCAGACGTTGGTCTCTTGCTTGTTTCTTTCTGCCTCAAGCATAACTTCCACCAGAGAAGGCGGGCAAGGCAGTTCCTCCTGTGCTGCCTGACTACCTTCTCCCTGCTCGTGGGTAGGCGCACGGTTCAACCTGGTAAACACCATCCTGGCAAACAAACTCATAGCTTAGACTATAGTCAACATCAATACTAACTATGGATTAAGAATGCACTGAACACATGGAATGCGGAAATGAACATCCGAACAACATGGTAACAAGCAACTGCTATATATACACCATGGTTCAGACACACCATTACATAGTTCCGTACAACCTCAAATGGAAGAGCAAACTACTGAAAAGATGATACTACTCATCAGAGGCCTTCCAAGCTTCCTATACATTATTTATCTATGCCTACAGAACTCATCTCACGACATAAGCATACTCCACAAGACACAGAGGACTATGGAAGTACAACTACTACCATACTACTCTTCCATTCACGGGTTAAAACATCCGCATAAAACATCTCATAAAGGTTGCCTCCATGGCCTGGGAGCTCAACCTGCGGATCAGGAAATACTCGAGCCTGAGACCCCTGGGAACAGTAAGGACACAGGTGTGGCCTTGGTCCTGTCACTGGTGGTAGTAGAGGTCCCGGAAGAGGGGTAACACCTCCTATAGCAGGCCAATCAACATGAGCTGGAAGATGGGTCCTAACGGGGTTCAACATCTCCATATCTCCATACCCTGTCTGTACTACAGGTGCCAGCTGTATCAAGGCTGTCCACAAACGGGCACGAGTAGCGTAGAGCTCCATTCGAAGGGCACGAGCATCTGTATCTCTATTCGCTAACATCTCAACGGTGGACTGCAGCAGCGGATCCTCTATAGAGGAATCAAAGTAGACCCCACTGAGGGATCGTTCTTCTCTTGGCTGAGAAGCGGTAACATAACAAAACTCTGAATTCTGCAGGAGTGCATGTCTGGCTCTCATGATGGTCAACATTGAGTAGGCAGCATCTTGTACCGCCATGTCAACAGTAACCCCCAATCAATAAGACCAATGGATCGGCTCCTCGGCTCCAGGGTAATCTGGGAATACCCTAATAGTGTACAGGTACTGACTCAGGTTGAAATCCCGGTATGGCTCCTCCAATGTATACTCTGGGTACTAGCGGTAATCGGCTACTGACATCATCCTGACCAGCATGGTCATGTGACCCGGCACCTAGTCAGACGAACCACCTGACGAGAAGGACGGCCAGGCATCTGAAATAGAGAGCAATGCAAAAGGCATTAGAGCTCTGGAGATAAAATTGGGCAGCATAATGGTTGTAAATGCTCAAAAACAATTTTGAGACAACCCACAAAAGATAGGATAGCATAACCACTCAACTATCAAGTTTAATTCCATGGTCATCAAAACTTATTTTCTTTTCCTTGGAACAAAAGAAACTCGAATTAACTCTCGACCCGTTTTCCTACAATCTACCGATTAGTGACACGCGATCCTGAGAGATAGATAAGTAACCTAGTTCGTAAACCCCGTAGAAAAGACGAGGATGTCCAGAATAGAATGACTTTGAGAAGAGAAGCAAGAATCTTACATTCCCTTCCACAAACAATTCCCTTATATATAACTTAAGAAATTCTAGACTCAACTTCGACCAGTTGGCTTGGTAATCCTAAAGTCAGTCAGGCTCTGATACCAACGCTGTCGGGACCCCGATCCTAAGTCATAGGAATCCAGCCTGTAACACAACGCATCCCTTTGCATTCTCACGCACAGTTAACACCATGGCTGCCACCTTTCCTTAGCCAGGACCGTTTGCGCCTTTTGACTCACGTATACATTTCTGTCGCTAGCATTCCAATGCCAAAGAACCTAGGTCGACATAACTAGTCATAAACTCAAGTGGCTCAAATGTACAGAGATAGGCATATGTAACCCAACAAAGCAGGTGTCGGTCATCAGCGAATGTAGACGAGTCGTAGCAAGCTACAAGGACTCCATTACATCGTGTAACATTTCCCCGTAGGGACGGACACAACAACTAAGAAGGATACATGCCGGTTAACCAATGTGTCCGGAGCAGTAGCGAACTACCAAGGGTCAGTGGAAACACAAAGGGCCATTTCTCTGTATAGGGAGCTACTAAGGGCATACGACTAGCTGTCGAATCCCATACATATCATAGTGCGTCACACGTACACATGACATACTCGATATGCATAGATACAACAATGGCATCACAACATAACCATACAACAACACAACATTTATTTAGAAGACTCGGAAGAGTCTTGCATAATATGTTCATACAGGCAGTGGCCACACGACCCGACACTCAAAGTCATACAAACAGAGTCATACAAACCAACGGAAGCATAAAAGTTGTCTGAGTACAGACAGTTGAAAGGAAAAGGCATAAAGCCTGACTATCTACAGATCCCTTCTGAAAGGGGCGAGGTCATAGCTGGGACACCAGCTACTCGTCATCATCGATGTCTAGATAGAACCCACCTGTTGGCTCGTGGGTATCCTTTGCAACAATTATTAAGCAATCATGAGTACAAGAGTACTCAGCAAGACTTTAGAACAGCTCTATCTACTAATGCTCAGGTATCAATAAAGGGGGTTGTGGTGTTTCATGCGGCAAGCCACCTTTGACTCTTGGCTAGACTAACTACAATTTTAAATAGTTTTAAACAACTTTGATAAGTCGTACACGAGTCCACTACCACCACAACAATACACTATCATGAACTCCTTTTCGTCTCCCTACGGAAATGCCATACATGATACTCACGCTTATCTTGATACTTTTAAGAGTAGCCGTTAAAGTTATATATGAACAACATATGTCTCCAAGTAGTCCATATCCACGGATGCGGCTATTCGAATAGATCATAACCCTACAGGGGTGCACTGCTTCACACGCGCTCTCGCCACTTATCGCTATATGCACGCTATGCACCTCGGCAACCTTCAAGCGGAAGCCCAGCGAGGGAGTCAACCACGACCGTTAACCACACTAATACCTAGTCCAGGTCTATCGCCTATTTGAGGGTGAACCCGCACAGAAGTCCGGCCGAGGTTTCCTCCACGGCCCCAAACGATGTGCGCAGGGTTCCCAAGCCCACCATCCGGGTGCCACTTGGTACACCGTGCCACTGCCTACCACATCATAGCCCACCTCTAAGGTCAGCACTACGCACGGCCTCCAGCATGACAATAAACACCAGAAACTACTTGCAACTCCTGGACCGAGTACTAGGCAATTAATAGGTCGAGCAGGGTCATATTTCACGGCCCAGCATGTGGTAGTAACTCGTCTTGGATTACATACACCGAACTCAGTTCCTAAGGACGGTTCCAATGAAACAACCCGCCATGTACTCCTACATTGCCTTTCATTGGTACCTTTACCGAATCAGGTTCCACACTTATTCTTTGTCACCAGAACACATTCATCCATTCATGTTCATCACACAGATGAAACAGACATGACACAACTCTAGGCATACCAAGCATAACAGGAAAAGCACATCATGGCTCAAGAAACTACCAGGTATGCTAGGTTGCAAGGTTTGGCTATTTACTGTAACAATGACAGGTCATGCAAAGGAATAGGTTCAGCTACCGAAGTAAAGCATTTGAAATATTTTGTCCTAATGCAATAAGTAGGAGCAGGAACAAGAACATGGGATTATATCGGAATGATCAAAAGGGTGCTTGCCTTGTTGATCAGCACAGGGATTAAATCCGTCAATCGGATATTCGAACATATCCGAAAGGGCAGAGCCTACCGAAACAATAGCGACAATCAATAACATTCATATGCAAAAATATGATGCATGATCATGGCATGAAATGAATTGTAGCATGATTTAATGTGGCTACCAAACCTTTGGGATGATGCTGATTTAAATTCAAATTCAAATATTAGTTGAAATAGTATATTTACCATATTCATTTAAATGATTTGACCTGATGTTGTTTCCTAACTTTGTTTTTCATGGATGAAAGTAGCACCATTGTGTTCATTGAATTTTTCTAATCAATTTGCATGTATTATTTGTCAAATTTGGAGTTATAATCAATTTTCTATGAATTTCCAAAGTTTTGCACTTATTCTAGAGTTAATATAAATCCAAATTAGTATTACTGCATCAGCATGACATTAGCAAGTCCAACTCGCCGTTGAAAGTCAAACCTGACCAGTGGGACCCACTAGTCAGTGACTCTGGTCAAATTCCAGTTAAACTTTAAGTTAATTAGTTATTTAACACGGGCTGGCCCACATGTCAGTGACTATTTAGGGTTTTAATTAATCATTTATTTTTATTAACCTAAACTTAATTAGTCAGGGGGCTGGCCCACCTGTCATAGACCCAGGGGTCTAACCCACCAGCGGCGACCCTCCGGTGGCTCCAAAGACGGTGGAGGGCTTCGGGATTGCCCCTCCGGCGACCAAAAGGACGGCGGAGGTCACGAGGAGATCGACCACTCGATGGCGCATCCACTTTTGCTATGCTCGGGGGCTTAAGTGGTCGGAGCTAACGCCAGCGACGAGCTCGGCGGCTGCCGTAGCTCGGGCAATGTCGAGGTCATCGATCAAGTGGGCAAAAGGGACGGGGCTTGGCTCCTACAACATCTCCACATCTATATGGAGTTGATGGAAGCCTCAGATCGACCAACCGATCACCAGAGCATCACGGGCGACGAGCTCCCGCGGCGGATCTCGTTGGGCTACGGTGGAATCGGGGCCTAGAGCAAGGGGCAAATGAGGGGGAAACCATCAGGAGCTCACTGCGGTGTCAATGGAAGGCTCAGGCTGCTCGGGGAGGCGCTTGATCCGACAGATCGACAATGGCTTGCCGGCGGCCGAAGGTAGAAGACGACGGTGATGGGGGCGATGCAGGGCTCGGGGGCTCCTTTCCTTAGGCAGGGACGACGTGCTCATCAAGGCGGAGAGAACGTCATGCTCAGAGAGGCTAGGGGTGGGCGGAGATGACGACGGGCTCGAGCTCGAGCTCGCTCCAATGGCGTCCGAGAGAAGAGAGCCGCATGGGGCGAATGGGGAGAGGGAGAGAGCTGGAATGGGTTGCGGAGAGGGTTATCCTGCTTGCCAGCGTGAAGGAGGGTCCAGGCAGGCACGCAGGTGCGTGGCCTCGCCGGAGGAGGCGGCGGCCACCTCCTCCTGCCGACTGGCACGAGGTAGACGACAGCGAGGGAGAAGATGGGCTCAGCCAGGTAAGCGACACGTAAGCATTTTCCATTTTTCTTTCTTTTCTATTTTCTGTTTTAAACTTTCTAACATTTGTTTCATTTTATTTTCAGCTCCAAATTATTTCTAAAATAGTGAAAATAATGTTGGGGTGTTAGTTGTAATATTTCCAAACCCACATAAAGTTTTCAACATTTTATGAAACTCTGAAATATTTGAAATCAAATATATAGTTGATTTCAGTGGATTTTGTGTTTGAAATAAAATGCCAAAAGTATTTTTAAAAATAAATCCACCCCTGAATTGTGGTTTCCAATATTTATCAAAAATGATGGATTATTATGAAGGCCATTTTGGGTTCATTGATTTGTCAGCACTTTGGATTGTTTTGAATATAGAGTTCCTAGGGATTTTCTCTTTGATTTGTATTTTCATTTTTAATGCAAGAATGAAAATATGAGCACAATCTTGCTAATCATCAAAGGGGTAGCTAGGGATGTGACAGATACTCTGACGTGAGTGTGATGATTGTTTTATTTGGAGTTTCTTCTTCTTCATCGATCTAGGATGGGTTCCAGGCCGGCAACCTGGGTTACCAAGGTTGGACGTTGTTGTTTTATCATTTGATTTCATCCGTAGTCGGACCCTTCTCTTCTTCATGATGATTGATTATGTTGTTGTAGTGATGTGGACTTGATGTAGTTGTGGAAAGTGTAAGCCAATTCCATATACTCATCTTTTCAGTACATGTATTTGTAACGGTACCCATTCTTGCAAAACGACGAGATGCACTTCTATCCCTGTCGAGGCCCTCGCACCAAAATAAGGATAAGATCGCATCTTGGGGATTAGAATTAAGCTTGGGGATGTTGATACGTCTCCAACGAATCGATAATTTATGAAGTATTCAAGCCATGTTTGCTTATGTTTACAATACTTTTATATGGTTTTGATGCACTTTATATGATTTATTTAGAAGTAACCTTCATTAACGTTGTTTTCAACAGAACTAACGTGGTGTTGTTTCTGTGCAGAAATAAAAGTTCTCGGAATTGGGCAAAACTTTTTGATGATTTTTGGACGAAAAGAGAAATATTTGAGCAAAGAACCACGAGAGGGGGGCCCTTGGTGCCCACTAGGCACCAGGGCGCGCCAGCCCCCTAGCTCACCGTGGTACCTAGTGGGCCACTCGTGCCCCATCTTGGCGTGATTCCAACACCCAAAAATCATATAAATATAGAAACCTCCAAAAATAACCATAAATGAGAAGTTTCGCCACTACAAGCCTCTATAGGAACAAAAAAACAATCGGGAGCCTATTCCGTCACCCTGCCGGAGGGCGAGATCATCTCCGGTGGCCACCTTCATCACCCGGGTGAAGGCCATGATGAGGAGGGAGTAGTCCACCCTCGGGGCTGAGGGTTTCTACCAGTAGCTATGTGTTTTATCTCTCTCTCTCTCGCTCGTGTTCTTGAGATTTCATGATCTTGATATGTCACGGGCCTTGTTAATATAATTAGATCACATGGTGTTTGTCCCATGCTATTGTTGTGATGAATTGAGTCTTTCACTTTAAGATCTTGTTATGTTGGATTGTATTTTCAGCTTTGAGAGCACATGATGTATATCTTGCATGCGGATACCCGTAGTGACATTGGGGTATTCAAGTGATTTACTTGATATATGTTTTAGCACTCAGCTGGTGGATTCCCTAGGTGACATTGGGGTAATCTACGCATAGGGGTTGATGCACGTTTGCATACTATGTTCTCTGATAGAAATCTTGGGGTGCTCCTTGAAGTTCTTTGTGTTGGATTGAATATGAAGAATCTGAAATTGTTTGATGCATGTCGTATAATTAGCCCACACATACTTGAGGTGACATTGGAGTATCTAGGTGACATTAGGGTTGATTGATGTGTATCAATGGTGTTATTTTAGTACGAACTCTTGAATAGATATATCAAAAAGGATAAAATGTTATTCTAGTATGAACTCTTGGAAAGATTGGTCGGAAATAATAACTTTGAGGTGGTTTCATACCCTACAAACAATTTCTTCTTATGTTCTCCGCTAGCTAGGAACTTTGGAGTGATTCTTTATCGCACGTTGAGGGATTGTTATGGGATCCAATTATATTAGCATTGTTGAGAGATTGCACTAGCGAAAGTACGGACCCTAGGCCTCTTTTTCATGCATTGCAATACCGTTTGTGCTCACTTTTTTTACTTGCTACCTTGCTGTTTTTGATTGTTCCTATTACAAAAATCAATATCTACAATCTTTACTACACTTGTATCACCATCTCTTCGCCGAACTAGTGCACCTATGCAATTTAACATTCTATTCAGTGTGTTGGGGACACAAGAGACTTTTTATTATTTGGTTGCAAGGTTGTTTGAGAGAGACCATCCTCATCCTACGCCTCTCACGGATTGATAAACCTTATGTAATCCAGATGAGGGGAATTTTCAACTGTCCTACAAAACTCTATGCTTGGAGGCCCAACACGAGTCTACAAGAAAAAGTTGTGTAGTAGACATCACATGCTCATGTGGATAATATGATCAAACCATCTACCTAAGATTTGGCAGCAATTGTATCCTTGAACTAAAAGTGCTAACTACACTTATCTCCTAGGGATGAAAATTGGTGGTCATGTAGTCCTTTCATACCTAGGTCCACTTGACAACATTTCACCTCATGAGCTCTTCACTAAATAGCCCTAATATAGCTCTCAAGTTTGTTGCTGCAAACTTCACTAGAGTAAAAACCCTTTTTAACAAGCTCTGATTACTCTAGAATTTTACTAGTGCCTTCTAGCATGTATGCCTTTCATGCTAGACATCATTGGTGTCACACCCCAAAAATTTAATAATTTTCTTGCAAATTAAAATACTGCCTTGAATAATTTTTTTGAGAAATCAATTGCTTTATGCTAGTTTGAAAAGCCTCTTTCCAAAAAACATACTGTTAAGTGACATTTTTTGTACTGGAGTCATTGCTTGAGACCATTTTAAAACCTTTATTTGATTCAATAGGGATATTATTTTATTATGACCATAACTATTTAAATCTTAATTCCTTGTTTTCCCATTGATTCCAGAACAAATCCTTTTTCTTTAATTATAAAGATTTCTTTCCCAAATATAAGCCTTTGAAAATTTTGTGCGGACTTGAGTGCTTGCATGTGAACATTTCCTTTGTGTTGTAAAATTTTGTGGAAGCCTTTTTACAAATATTTTGCCAGGTTTCCATTTATTCAAAAATGGTTTTGAATCCATTTGAAGGACTATTTTACACTGCAACCCATGATAACTTCTTTCAAAAAATGTATAAACATTTGGAGATGTCCATACATGCATGGGATTCACTTTTATGCAAAAAACAACTTTGTGTTTTGGAAAAATTTAGCAAAACAATCCCATTTCTATTCTAGTCCAGTTTGGTACTTTGTACTACAACCATGTTTTATTTTGCTCTAATTGCCTTGGGATTTTTCCTGCTTGAAGAACACCCTAGCAAAACCTTAAGTCCAAGATCCTAGCCCCATTAGATGATTTTAAATGCATGAGGTACTAGCTCTAACTTGTTGTCCAGAAGTGTGTTCTTCAAAATTTGCACTAACAATTTCTTTCTTTTCTCCAACCAACCGTGCCATCATTGCTATCACCTAGGGAGAGTATGATCTGGAGTTTTTGGGTTGCAGAAAAGTCCATCTGAAGCCTCTGGCATTTCATTAAGCACGTTTGATGCATGACATGATTTGACATGAGGTTTAGTTTACATTGTGGAGTTTCCCGACTGCCCCATCCAGCATGTCCTATTACTCTACCATGCTCCTAACCCCAGAAATGCTAAACCTCAGTAGCAACCAGACCACCTAGCATGCCAAGACATTGTGTCGAGCACCTGGTGTGCATGCTCTAGAGGCGCCCAGAGCACGCTTTCTGCACGCGTGCACCCGAGATGCCGCATCCCTGCCCTTCCCTATTGCCAGCATGAATAGCGCGCCGCGCCGACTACTATACGTCTCTCCCTCCCCTGTTGTACCTGCTCCTTCCATCTGATGTGCCCGAGCACTACCATGGCCGGAAGAGCCACTGTGTCCGGCGTCTGCTTCGGTCGTGCAATGGCCAGCACTACCCAAGCGTCTCCCGAGCGCCACTTGGCCTTGGTACATCCCCCTACATCGCCCTCCTCCTCCTGCTGGACCCTGCTGCCGCCGCTGTCGCCCTAAGAATCGCCACGAAGCTGTCTCCGACGAGCTTATCCGCAAGCTGTCGGGGACCGCCTATGGCCACCTATATAACCCCCCCTCTAAGCTCGTTTGGGTCAACGACTGCCTCCCCTCTTCCTTCTGGAGCCCCTCGAGCAGCAGAACGGCTGGACGAGGCCGTCTTCCTCATCCACGGCCGCAACACCACAATCGTCCCCCTAACGCCTCCGGCTCTTTCCAAAGTCCCACCCCTCCTCCCTAAGGCCTCCACTAGCCTCCGGATGCCCCTAGAAACCCATCCTTGCCCCAATTTTGGCTCGGGAACCATCAAGGACGAGGTCCCTCTCCCACCCGACATCGTCATCCTCCATGGGCGAAGCCGAACCTAGTTGGAGTTCCCCGGGGCGTTTATCCACCCTCCATGCATTGCAGCTCGTTCTCCTGAACTTGTTTATGGGCCGAGGACGAGAGAGATACCTTGTCATGCCGGTGATCATCGCCGGAGTCGCCATGTTTCTGTCCACTGCGCGCGGGAGGAAGGATTGGAACCCGACAGGCGAGACCCGCCTATCGGCGAGCCAAGCCATGGCCCTAGTGGCGTCTGCGCCGCAGTGCGCTTCCTTCCAGTGAAAGCACGTTCTTGAAGTACGCTTTCACCCTTCGGTTAGTGTATTCTGCCCGAAAACATTTTCTTTTCTATTCCTTTTAAAAATAGAGTTTGACCAGAAAGTTGAATGGCTATAACTTTTTGAATACAAGTCCAAATGGACTTATTCTTTTTCCTACCTCCCCCAAATTCCCTCTAGTTTATTTACAAATTTAATTCAAAAAAATCAAACAATTTTTGTGTGTTGTTTTGTAATTGCGTGTTAAATGGCGTGTTGATTTGAATACATTTCAAAATAGGAATTTGGAGAGGAGCACATTTCTTTCAAGAATTTTAGTGTGCACACCACCCTCCTCCACTCCAAAGGCAAGCGTCTTGAACCCTGGTTTGCTTCGTCGTGTGATCTTTGTTGTAACGAAAGGAACCTTGTGGTTTTGTTATGTTGATAAAAAACTCCACATGAAGTCATGCTTGCATACATGCTTGTGATGAATATTATGTGATGCACTGGATGAGTGGGTACTACCTCATGCCTTGCATGCCATGTTAGTCTACCTTGGAAGAGGGTTGTCGTGGTAGAGATAAGACCATTTATTGACATCTCGTGGGACGAGAGTGGTCAGAGAAATTGTATGATACTAACTTTGGAGGAAAAACCTTAAACCTCCTAAGTCGACCGTAGATCGAGTCTTGTCAGTATGTCACCTTACCTTTTGTGCTGCCACAAGTCTTCCCGCAAGGGGTTACGGTTTAGTAGGTCGTAAACCTATAATCGAGTGCACACGAAGTAGAGAGGCCGGGATGAATGTACCCAGGGCACCGAACTAAATCCAGTCACCCGGTCAGGGGGCATGGGTGTTTTCCGGTCTAGGACCGAGAGGGAATGGCCCTTCCCTTGTTGCGCATGGTATAAATGTGATCCCATGCTAGTCAAGGATGTGACCTCCCCGTCTCATGGTTTTTACCTGGCTGCATAGTCCGGGTGGTGCTAGTCTTCGCGGGGTTAAAAATGGGTGTGTATTGGTTCTGGGTGTTTACTTCTAAATACCATACGCAGGATTAGTCCGAGTGACTATTGGAAACCGTGGGATATGGTTAAAGAGTACAACCTATGAAGAGTCAAAACTATTCGAGTAGCCGTGTCCACAGTCCAGGATGATTGGTTGACTAGTCAAGTGTCGGTCTGAGTGTCGGTCTACGGAGGAATTAAATTAAATAGGATGAAGCGTGTGAACCAGGATGATAACCATTAGTGTCATGTTTTTCTGAGGGGACTAATCATCTTGGTATATGGTGGATAATTATAAATATTATTTTGGACTAACCCTTATGATTATGAAAGTTCAATATCCCTCGGACGGTTCTACCTCCTGGATGTTCATCGTTATTATTAATATTTCATATAAGCCCTTTATATGGTGTCGCTAAGATGCCCGACTGTGGCAAATATTTAGTTTTATTATGCCCTTTCCGTGGTGTCGCTAAGACGCCTGACTATGGCGGTATTTAATTTTATTAAGCCCTGTATGTGGTGTCGCTAAGACGCCCGACTATAGCAAGTATTTAATTTTATTAAGCCATGTATGTGGTAAAGGTGAGATGCCCGATTGTGGCAAGTATTTATTTTTATTATGCCATGTATGAGGTGTCGCTCAGACGCCCGACTGTGGCAACTGTATTACTTTCATATATGCCGTGTATGTGCTACCACTTAGATGCCCGACTGTGGCACATATAGTAATATTTATTTTCACAAGCCCCTTCATGCAGTGTCTCCCAGACACCTGACTGTGGCTTGTACTGCTTATCTTTCTGAGGTGCCGCCTGAGATGCTGAATCGACAAGCTTAAAATTAGTGTTACTTTTCCCTGCTTGAATATACGTTTTGGTGGAAACGAAATTACTGCATGAATGCTTATGTGAATAATTTTTGTGGTATGATCAAGTTATTCAATGAGTTTAGCATGCATCTCACCTACTTAATCTTACCTGCTTTCTTGATGTTTGTGAGTACATTCAAAGTACTCATTGGCTTGTCCTTGACTATTGTCTTGGCGAAATTTCATCGGAGAGGAGCACGATGTCAATAACCCGGAGATTTAGGAGACGAGGATAGCAGTCTTGTGAGATAGGAATTTATCCAGGTCAGTTGTTTCTGTGGGAATGGTGTCCCATGGGTACTCGAGATTCCTCAGTCGCTTCCGCCGTCAGCCTCAGTTTTTGTTCAACCCAGTGGACCTTTATGGTCTTGTAACCCAAACTTTGTATTTTTGCTTAGATTTTTGTATCAGGTGAGTGTTCAGTAGCTAACAATAGTCCTGGGGCTAGTGAATATAAGGGCCTGTTTTCTGAAATTTATTTTCCAAAAAACCGGTCGCCACAATTGGCCGACCAAAAACAGGCGCTGGACATGCCTTGGCGTGGTGACCATGCTTCACGCATGCAAGAACGGCGCTCTACCACTTGTCCACGTCCTGTAGCTTGCGTCCGGCTTCGGCAGAGCACCCCAGCATGCCAAGAATCCCATTCGACCTCCCAAGCCCCTCCCCTAGGATCGCATAGCTCCAAGCCCACTCTCACGTGCGTTCCCACTGCGCCCGAGGGCATCCGAGGCACACCGGAGCTCCCCCATCTCGCCCCCCTTGTTATATTGCTCTCCCAAGTGCCCTCGTGCCCTTAGTCCACTCCCTGTCCTCCTGGTTGCCTTCCAGGGCCTCCCATTTGAGCTACAATGCTCTCCTCCTGCACCCACGACCGCCATTGTCGCCCTTTTACTCTGCTCGAATTCGAGAGAGCCATCCATCTTGCGCCTAGAACACCACCTCCAATTGGACCCCCGTGACTGCTCGATTTTCCCCGGCATCCCGTCCCGCGCTCTTCGCCACCATATCACGCTCGCCAAGCGACGGTCGATGCCGCTTGATGGAGTAGCCCAGATCTCGCCCTAGCTAGCCGTAGCCCTACCTCTCCCTGTCTCTCTGCACTCTCGTCAAACGATCAGGGAAAGAAGAAGAAAAGGGACACAGGAAGTTTCCTGGCGCACGAACGCCACAGCCGCACGAACGGCGTTCTTTTTATCTTGAGCACGAACTCAATTGCCGACTCTAGTACAACGTAACCATACAGCTTTATACCCAGGCAAGTGACTGGGCACGCACCCTCACTCCCTGCCTTCTCGCGCCCACGATCCGCACGCCTCGCTCCGCTACGACGCGTTCCCGCGCGCAGCTCGCTGCCAGCTCCAACGGACGTGCGCGAGATTGCCGTATAGCTAGCTAACTGCCTGCCTTGTATTCCTACGCCTACTGTGCGCGAGTGCTTGGTCACCCCGTGCAACACACACACGCTCACACACGCACACCTAGCCCGTGAACCCGATGCATCCGACGTGCCCGGTACGCGCCCATACACGTACCAACCACGCCGAGTTCATCGCCACGGTTTTTTATGTCCTCACAATCACCCCCGAAACCGTGGCCTAGAGAAGCCCGGCGTCCTCGACGTCGACCTCCCCCATCAGAGCTCGCTCCGGTGCCGCCGCTTTCTCCCGCCTCGGACACTCCCTCTTGAAGTGGCCACGTTCATTGCAGTGGTAGCAACCCCCGTGACGATTCCCTCGAGCGCTCGATGCCACGCTCCCGCGTCATCGTCGTCCCTCGCACCAGCGCGCCCACGTCGCTCCCGCGCACGCCATTGTTCCGCCGTGAGCATCAGCTCGCCTTCCTCCCCGGCGCCACTTCCCTGTCCGCGTCGACGCAGCCGTTCGTCGAACGCCTTCAGGCGCCCCAGCGCTTCATCGAAGGCCATGGTGGAGACGTCGCAGAACTGTTCGATTCCAGCCACCGCCGCGTACACGCGGTCCGGCACGGAATCGAGCAGCTTCTTCACCAGCACGTCGTCCTCCAGCGTTGACCCGAGCCCCGCGAACCGCGTCGTCATGCCTTTGAGCTTTCCCGCGAACTGGTCCAGCGTCTCGTCCTCCTCCATACGCAAGAACTCGAACTCTCCCCGGAGAGTGCCCAGCCGCATTGCCCGGACTCGGTCTGCTCCAACATACCGAGCCCTCAGACTGGCCCAGACCTCCGCCGCCGTCTTCTTGGGCGAGACCTCCAACAAGAGATCCTCCGCGAGCGCCGAGAGCAGATATGCCCGCGCCGGCTTGTCCTTTTTCACGATCACCGTCGCCGCCGCGTCCTCCGGCGGCACGACCGCCTCCCAAAGCCCGGCCGCGTCGAGGTTGGCCTCAACCTTGATCGCCTAGGTGGTGTAGTTGCCGCCGGTGAGCATCGGGACCGGCGTCGACAGCGAGGTCCCCGACCCATCGCCGTAGGGGACGAGCGCCATCGCCGGCGAGCTCCACGTGCCCTTTCCGAACCTGGTGCTCTGCATACCAATTGATGGAGTAGCCCAGTTCTTGCCCTAGCTGGCCGTAGCCCTACCTCTCCCTGTCTCTCTGCACTCTCGTCAAACGATCAGGGAAAGAAGAAGAAAAGGGACACATGAAGTTTCTTGGCGCACGAACGCCACAGCCGCACGAACGGCGTCCTTTTTATCTTGAGCACGAACTCAATTGCCGATTCCAGTACAACGTAACCATACAGCTTTATACCTAGGCAAGTGACCAAGCACGCACCCTCACTCCCTGCCTTCTCGCACCCACGATCTGCACGCCTCGCTCCGCTACGACGCGTTCCCGCGCGCAGCTCGCGGCCAGCTCCAACGGACGTGCGCGAGATCGCTGTATAGCTAGCTAACTGCCTGCCTTGTATTCCTACGCCTACTGTGCGCGAGTGCTTGGTCACGCCGTGCAACACACACACGCTCACACACGCACACCTAGCCCGTGAACCCGATGCACCCGACGTGCCCGGTACGCGCCCATACACGTACCAGCCACGCCGAGTTCGTCGCCACGGTTTTTTATGTCCTAACACCGCTATCCGCCCTCCCATCGAGCACCTCGCTCTAGGTCGCTCTTGAACCCAAGAGGGCCGTCCCCGAGCGCATCGTGGGGCGGGGAATCCGCCCATGCCCCTGGCTCGGCATCCGACACGGCATGACGGCCAGGACCACGGCGGCCGGTACCCCGTGGGCCTCCTGTCGGAGGTAGAAGAAGGCGGCAGGAGAGAGAAGAGAGGACTCGGCGAGGCCTGCCTCTAAGCGACCCCAACGGTCGCCCCCGCGCGTAAGAGGAGACGACTCCACCAGAACCCGCCTCCCTGAAGTGGACTCGTATTTATTGGAATGCGCCTTCAGCGTTGCCCCTAGCTGCCCGACTGAGCCACTGGGCCGGCCCATCTCTTATCATGCGACTTGAGCGTCATTTAGGCCTCGGTAAATTCCTTCCCTTTTTGTTTTTCTGATAGAATCAAAAATTCATAAAAAAGTCACGTTAACACCAAATTTAATGATTCAAATTTCTAGGATCTTATAAAATCATGGCCTATTCAAATATGTGCATTGCACATTTTTCGAGAAATGTTTTCTTTAGTGATCTAATTCAAACTGAAATTTGAATTATTTAAACTCCACATTGAAAATTCCTAGAAGGTCCAAATAAACTCCAAATGGAGTGATTCAAGTTCCTAGGTGCCTATAAAATCATATGCTATTTTGCTAGCCTTAGATTACATTTTTAGCATGCATTATTGCTGTTGGACCAAATAAATAGCCCCATTTCCATTTATTCCATTCTATTAAATCTCTAGGGAATTCATACCAACTCCAAAACTATTCAAACCACTTCCAAAAGTATTCTAAAATCATCCCCTGTTAAATGAGTGCATCCACTCATTTTTAAAAAAATATTTCCTATTGACTTCTCGTAGGTCCACTAATCCTTCCATTTTTAGCTTTCACAAATCCTTGTTGGTCCAGATCCATTGAAGTCCCTTTGGTTACTTTTCTTATAGCTAGTGGTGTCCTATAAAAATAATACTCATAATTTAGAGCACTTTTATTTTGTTCTTGTTGTATTGATTATTGTGGTTATTTTCGGCGGTAGTTGATGGAGTAGGCGAAGTGCTCAGAGTTGGACTAGAAGCGTGTGAAGACCTCAAAGAATTTGGAGAGCCAGGCAAGCAGCCCCTTGACCAGGACTTGAAACCTTTTTATGCATGTCATACGACACTTACTTTGTTGAATATGAACCATGTTGAATCGGTGACCACCTTGATGGGTTGTCTCTGATAACTCCTCGTTGATACTTGCACTTGGGCATGACCCTACCTTCCTATGAGGGTTGTGAGGGTGGGAAGTAGTTAGAATACTAAGTAGATGGTACGCAAATGGGATGGGAACATGCATGGTGACAGAAAAAGAAATGATTTCAAAGACTTTTCGAAAACCCCATCACGTGGCACTAATGCCCGAAGGAAATGGTGTTGAGTTAGGTAACCACTTGAGAAAGAAGTGGTGTACCAAGACAAGTGGTGTGGGTGCTTTTGAAAATAGATTAGATTTAAGATTTGATGGCCATCACAACCTTACATGTGCGACCATCATACCCCTTAATGGGACGGGGCCTTGTTGATTACTTTGGTCAATGCTAGCAGAGAGCCCACATTACTAGTGGCGGTAGTGGCATGGTCACTCTCAGTACGGGGTCGTGCCAAGAAGGGCGACCATGGGTTGTTTCTACAGACACCTGGCACGCCATTGTGTGCCCTCATGGATGGTACGATCTTGAGTGAGGCTCGGATGATCTACATCATGAGGGATGTCACCAATGAGTGGACTCTTTGTTTAGTATCGCCAAGGGAAAGACAATGTTCGGGTGCTTACCTTGGGTATGTAATATACTGCGAGCCGTGGATGACACGGAAATTCCCCGAGTCTTGTGGGTACAGTGCGCAACCTCTGCAGAGTCTAAAACTATTCAAATAGTCATGTCCACGGTGAAGGAAAGTTGGCTGGTGCTTCTTAGACTATGTCCAGATGTTTTCACAGACTTGGTGTGTGTGTGTCAGATAAAGATGATTCTTGAGCTAGGTCAAGTGGCTTGACATCATGAATGAACATGAGATCTTCAACCCCTGTTTATGATGATATCTATAGCTTGTTCGTATGGATATTTGCAACTTTGATGCATGCTCTTAAAAGTTGATTTATCATGACATTGCACTCAAAACTAGCTTTCTGGAACTTACCTGCTTAGTGATATTTCATGCATTGTTATTGCCTTATTCCAAACATGGGTTGCTTCTGAGCATATTAAAAGTACCCACTAGCTTGCCACTTGTTATTTTATTGGCCATACATGAGAGAAACATGATATGATAAAGGTTACCTCGGTGACATACGTGCGAGCTAGGACGCTTCCGAGTCAGAATGCGTGTAGGGTTGAAGCAGATGTCATGGGTTCACGCTATAGATGAAGATTTTCCGTTGCAAATATATGAAGACTTGGCCATCAAGGCCATATGTGAGTAATATGGTACATAATGGATGTAAGACTCTTATTATCCAGTTTTGTGTGTTCAGTGAGCATTGATCTCAGGGATCACCGTGCACATACATTCGGTGATCATGACTTCTGAGTCAGGGTCCCCATAGAGCTGGTGTGAGATCCATCCCAACTATAGGAAGCCTTAGTTACCATGGACGTTAGTGAGGACAGAGCTGTTTTTCTAGACCTTTCAAAGCACTTACAAAACCTATATATTTCTCACCTCTCCTAATTTTTTGAAGGAAGCGGAGGCTTTTGCCTTAGCACTTCCACGATTACTCTCTTGAGTCCCCTCATTTGTGTTTTCAATGCATGCGAACGATCGCTATCACCCTTAGGCCCCTCACCACGGGATCCCTTGAAGTCCTCATGGTAACTTGGAAGGAAGTGACCTTGCCAAACAATTACCAAGAAAATTGGAATACAAGATTGACAACACTACGATAAGACAACACTGATAAAAGATACCTACTCCAGAAGTGAAGGCATCAGGACTGAGAAGATGGTGACACTCCCTATGATGACCAGGACATAAGATATGCAAGATCATTATATGCATCGGAAATAGAGCAACCATGTCCCTATTGTTGTTGTGTTGACAACCACTGGTGGATGAGAAACTCTCCATTTGGTGTGCCCCACCATAGTGAGCAGGAAAAACGGTTCTCTTCATCCCTCGCTCTTGGTGTCGATGTTGCCATCAACATAACCGACAGGTTGGAACTCTATCATGCCTTGTCAATGTCATTGCATAAAGGATCGTCCACTCGGAACTCTCGACGCATTGAAGGACAAAAAGACATTGAAAGGATTACAAAGACAACTGAAGACCTTGTCAACGATAGCCATGAGGAATCGCCCAAGTGGTCAATACACCAGATGCGAATTTGTCAAGAACTCTCGAGGCACAATCGGATCATTTCGATGAATGACAGCAGGAGACATAGCAACACATGAAGGAGAGCCAGAAGACTGAGCGGACTCCTCTCCAAGACACGAAGCAAGCACGATTATTGAGTCTGAGAACTCCTAGGGTAGGATAATTCGTGTACCCCCTACGTGAAGTCGAGTCTGTGTGATGGTTTGAATAGAACCATGTTGTGTTTTTTTTGTTTTGCTTGTTTTTCTTGGTTGTGCTCAATACTTTTGCCTTGGGCAACGAGTACGTGGCTATATCACCCACCACATCTTGATGTTGTGTTTGGCCTTTTCGGCACTTGTTTGATTGCACTTGCACTATACCCCCCCTTGGGCACTCCCCTCTATGCTACTTTCCCTCTCTCTCATTTCATCAACAGAAGAGCAACAAGACAAGATGCACCAAGGATCCACCTCGATAAACAACTAGCACTGAAGACTTTTGCATCAACCTATGCAACCTAGTTCAACTCACTAGAGTTATGATTTTCCCTCAAGATTGGAAACCCTCCCTAGACTAACCTAGACCTCACAGGCTCCCAACATCTCAAACCTCTGGTCACGTGTTTAATAAACAGAATTGCGAGAAAACCTGTTGAGCTCTAATAACTCTTGCTTAGCAATGGGCTTGTGTTGAAATTAGTGACCATAGTGGACAAAGATCCTCCATTCTTAAGCTAGCACCAGAACCTTGATGCCATAAGGGAATTGGTTGAGGATATATGATTAGGAGACAAATTTTTTGATATGACTATAATGGGTGTCTTGAGGATACGGCTAAGACCCTTTGGTGGGACCCAGGAACTTTCACGGTGACATGTGACTTTGTGGAGCAAGTTTATAAAGTAGCATAACCTACTATCCCTGGAGTAAATTTAGATTTACTAGGACAATTATGATTATGAGCTAAAGTTCTTGGTGGTGTAATAAATTAACTTTGTCATGTAGTAGTCATGGATTGATGATGTTACCCTAATGACTTGGAGTAACACGTAGGAGTTTCCGTGGGGCAGGAGATTTGGACTTGAATAGGTAATCCTAGTGGAGTGTAGATCATAACTAAGACCACATATGTGACATCCTCGACTTTTGCTACAGTGATGATTGTAATTAAGCGATAGTGATCCCACACTAATGATGCCATGTCACCGTTAATTATGTCAATGATCTCGTGTTAGTTGAAACCGAATCAAAATTCGAAACTTAAGATTAAAGTCGAACGAGAAAAAGAATTCGGTTGTTGAGATAAAAATGTCACGGGAGATATAGAAATTCCCTAGCGGATTATAATATCAAATCGGGCACTTTAGAAATTATTGGTAATCCCAATATATTTAAAAGGGGAGCTTTAAATAAAATAGATAAAGGAAATATAGTAAATAAAAATAAGTAAATAAAAATAAGTAAATAAAAGAAAGTATTAGAATTATATATAATAAATTGTAAAATAAAGTAAATAAGATTTAATAACAAAAAAAAAGAATTAGAAATAATAATATATATAAAAAGGAGAACCCCTAGCCCAACTCGGCCTAGTGGCCTAGCTGGCCAGGTCACCGGCCACCCGCAGGGGGCAAACCCTAGCGACCACCCCGGCTCCCCTCGCTCCCCTGGCCGCCGTCGCGAGGACCGAGCGGGGCCTCACCTCCCACCAAACCCTCGAGGCCCACCCCACCTACCCCCTCGATCGTTAGCTCCCCACCCACCCCCGCTCAAGAGAAACCTCTTTCTCTCTCCCTCGGTAACTCCCCTGCCTCCCGCACGACACCCCACCCCACCGACATTCCCATCCCCCTCGGCTCCTCTCTCCCTCCGAGAGTCCCCCACCGACACCCATGTCCCCTGCTCCTCTCCCACCAGATCCCCGTCGGCCCCCTCCCGATTTCCCTCGTTCTCTCCCCTCTGGAGGCCGACCAGCCCCGCCGGCCGACCACACCTTCTCCCTTCCCCCCCCCCCCCGCACCGGCCGAGCCCCTCCCCGTTGACGGCTCCATCCCCGGGGGGCCCTCCTCACCGGGGCCCCTCTCGGCGACTCTCCTCGCCGGCAACGACCTCACCGGCACCACCACCACCGTCACCGCCTCATCCTCCTCCTCGCCGTCACCTCCGCCTCCCGAGAACTCCGGCTTCACCGGGCCCTCTCGTCAACCTAGGTGAGCCCCTCCTTGGGCTCCAAAACCATATCCTTCCTCACGCCGTCCCGGTTCCGTTCCGGCAAATGGCGCTCCGATCCGACGCCGTTAGGTTCGTGTAGGTGATGTTGGTGATATCTCCCTCTGTGTGTGATGTTGAGTTCTGTGTAAAACACAAAGGTTGGAGAGAGAGAGTCTTTGAGAGAAACAGAAAAATAAATGAAAAACCGTATGTATGTATGTATTAGATGGCGTACCTATTTTGTATGTATGAGATGCACATATGTATGTATTTATGTATTTCGGTATATGGCGGTATAGGTTAATTGTATGGATATGAATTTGTGGGTAAAAATGTGTATTTGGCCTAAGCCACTTACCGGTGGGGCCAACTCACCCCGCTGTGTATGACAGGGAGACCCCACACCTCTTTTAAAGAAAAGTGAAAATAAAAATAATGTTTTTATTAAATAAATAAATAGATATATTAATTAATTAATTAATTGGGTAATTAGAATAATTAGAGTATGACACATGGGTCCCCCACTAAATTAATCTGATTAATTAATATTTAATCATAATTAAAACTTGTGTCTATGACGCTGAGGACCCACTGGTCAGTTGACCAGTCAACTGTTGATGTCAGCATGACATGATGTTGATGTCATAATTGCATTTATTTCAATTATTTAAATCTGTTTTTAATTCCTAAATAATTAATAAAAATTTCAAAATTAATATAAAACAATCCGTAAATCAGATCAAAATATTTTCAACATGAAAGTTGATCAGCAGAACGAGACGAACCCGGATACACGGTCCATTCGTTTGACACGCGTCCCTAGGATAGCAAACATGGAACATTTCCATCGTTTTCCATCTGTCCGGTAGTAGCCCGAGACCCGGAAAATATCGTCAGATATTCTTCCGACCCATCTATGACAGATGTTGCTGCGTTAACTCATGTCTAGCCTCCATCTTGCCATGTCATGCATTGAGTTGCACCGTTGCTATTATTTATTGTTTCTTCCCCCTCTTCTTACTAGTAGACCCCGAGACTGGCGCTGCTGCTGGGTACATCTATGACCTTGCCGATCAGTCCTTTGCCGCAGAGCAACAAGGCAAGCAAACCCCCCTTGATCATTCCTATATCGCCTATGTCTTTCTTCCTACTGCTTGCATTAGTATTTTGCTACTGTTGTAGTTAGCTCCTATATCTGATGCCTAGCCTATTTTTGATGAACTGCTACTTTCCGCACTGTACTTTAAATCTGCTTAGTATAGGTGGAGCAGTCACCCCTTCTGACCCCATAGTCCAGTTGCCCCGCTTGTTTTCAAATCTTGATCCCTGATCGACGAGCCAGACCCGACACATCACATACACCCCCCCTTAGTTGTACGATGCTACCGAGATACTATCGGGTACCGAGAGTGAAACCTCGCTAAGTACTCCTGATGATATCTCTGTAGTATAGCTAGTCGGTCGTGTTTATCGAGGGTGATTCCTCTTTCACCATTCCCGGTGACGCCTCTGTCGTCCAACCCCTCAAGTGTGGAACCCCCGAGGGTGATTCCTCTAAGCCTACCTTGACAGATACATCGTTCACAATCCAACGAGGGTGATACCTCGGATTCCCACCGATGTTACAACCACACAGTTACTCGACCATGTTACTCGGATCATTGGCGTTTAGTTGTTAAGACGGGTGGATTCCCGCGAGACTATGTCGATGGCCTAATTAAAATGTTAAATGGATTTGGTTATTTGATCTGGGTTGGTCGGAGACATTTTTGCACTAACCGGCTACGCGGGAAGAATTATGGGTACTCGGTGTCACGGTATCAGCCGAAGTTTTTCAAATGTCAGCAACGTAGTGGCGCGCGCGCGAGTGGTCCATATATGCATCGCACTTGTGATTAAGGGATGCTAGGACTGACGTCAGCCTCCCTCGCATCGTGCAGGAGCGCGGAGAGGAACTGGGCCCATGAACCCTTTGCGCTTAGGATTTAGACTGGCGGGCTGGCCTCTCTGATTAGTCTTAGGTGGGGCTGCGACGTGTCGATATTCCGAGGCCGGGCATGACCCAGAAAAGTGTGTCCGGACAGAGTGTTATCGAGCGTGACGGGACATGTGGTGCACCCCTGCAGGGATGAAAATTAACTATTCGAATAGCCGTGTCCACGGTTACAGGACGACTTGGAGTTTCCCCTGATCTTATACAGCTACAATTGTTATTTTACTGGATTTAGTTGCCTCGGGATTGCTTCCTCGAAGGGAGTCGAGGGAGGATCTCTAGGCGTGACCTCACTTTAATACTGTTGCAACAATATGACTATTAGATGTGTTACACCTGTTCTACTCTCATCTATTGCTGCAAGATCCTGAAGATGCTAGTCTTCGATAGGACAAGGCCTTCTCTCTCTATTCTCGCATTGCTGCAGTCAGTCCACATATAAACCCCCCCTTCTTTGATACTGATGCATACTTAGAATAGTTCTGATGTAAGACTTGCGAGTACTTTGGATGAGTACTCACCGCTGCTTTGCTCCCCCCTTGTCCCATTGATCCGTTTGCTGCGACCAGATGATGGAGCCCAAGAGATGGAGGTCCCCGCCGACGACGACTGCTACCTCGACGGTGCCTACTACTATGTGGAGGCCGCTGATGATCAGTAGTAGTTAGGAGGTTCCCATGCAGGAGGCCTCGCCTCGTTCGATCATTATATCTTTTGTGCTAGCCTTCTCTAAGGCACCCCATGTTTTATGTCTGTACTCAGATATTGTTGCTTCCGCTGACTCGTGTGTTTATCGATCTTCCATATTCTAGCCCTCGAGGCCCTGGCTTGTAATATGAAGCAGATGTTGTTTTATTTGTGTCTAGTGTTGTGTTGTGATATCTTCCCGTGAGTCCTTGGGTTTGATCGTACACATTTGCATGTATGATTAGCGTACGATTAAACCGAGGGCGTCAGAAGTTGGTATCAGAGCCGACTGCGTGTAGGTAGCCCCCTTTCCAACTCCTTGGCCGAAGTTGAGTCTAGTGTTTGAAAAACTTTACTAACACTTATGATGTGGCTTACGGGCCCACATCTCAATTGGGTGGTATTAGTATCTTTTACTCCTTTCCTATACTCTAGGTTCTACTCTCTCTTCTCTTTCGGGTCAAAGATTTTTCTAATTCTAACATTAGGTTCTCGTAATCACATCTACTTTTTCTCCTGAATATGTATTACACACACTGTCATTTGACATCCGTCAATCTTATTTTCAGATGCGTCCGCAAGACAGCACGTGCGCCTGACACAGGCCACTGAGACGACTGGGTTCCCGGCCATTTTGGTCGACCTCCTGACCAGGCTGGGATATCGCTGGTACCCCGAGTACACTGTGTTCGTGGATTTCCACGAGTACAACCAGTACCAGTACCAGGCTGAGGTTCGCACCTTCGACCAGATGGGCGGCGAGACCCTCGAGCGCCATGTCTTCTATGGTATTGGAGTGTCGGTCGAGATGGCCGTCCATGATGCGGCCTACATCGCGATCACCCGTCTCCGTGGAGCGTACCCTCACCTGGAGGAGAGCCCTTTTAGATACATCCCGCATACTCCTACAGGGGATGAGATTGGGTCTGATCTCCCTGCCTACCCTTCTGACGTTCGGGAGCGCAGCGACCGATCCTACGTCGCTGTTTGCACCCCCTACGTGACGCGTCGCTACGACGCGCGGGTTCTGGTGCAGTACACTGAGGCACTCGATCGTGCTTTTCGAGCTCTGACTGTGGAGCTGTACACTACACGCGTTCGCCTTTACGACGCATTGACAGAGCTGCAGCCATCACACTGCCCGAGGGTTCCCCCTTTGCGCATCCGTGAGCCGAGCAGGACAATAGCTACCATCAGATCTCGAGTGGACTGATGTTGGGGGTAGAACCCCCGCACTTGGACCTCAGCTCCTCGATTGGATGCGGTGCCCTCACCAGAGTCACAATGGGACACAGGGTCATGTCCCTACCTTCTATCACCGCCAGCTACCAGGATTCGTTCGTCCTCTCCGACGTTGATGTAGCCTTATCGCTACATCTCGTTGTGGTACTCTTGCCCCGCGTGCCTGCGTGCCGCCTAGTGAGTCCAGGGTATCGTCTAATGCGTCCAGGCTATCGCCAAATTTCGAATTTATAATCGTTGGTCTGTAATCGAACTTATGTGTGTGTCTGTATGTCGAACTCAACTACTATGAAGTATCTATCGCATTTCCCTTTCATCATGCTTGATTAGTCCATGAATGCGTGCGATGCCTTTGCAATTACTTAAGATAAACTACCCTTGTTAAATATTTAACAGGATGGTTAGACCTGTTGGCCGCCCGTGTGCCCCTGCCAACGATGCACCACCCCCGCCTCCTGAGTATATGGCGGGGATGATCCAACAGTTTGAGCTGAACCGCCAGTTTATGCAAGGGCTCATGGATCAGTTCCAAAGGCCGAACATGAACCAACCGCAAGGCGTGACACTGCAAGACTTCTGTCGCCTCAACCGTGCGATCTACCGCAGCTCAACTCAGCCTCTTGATGTTGATGACTAGCTCCGTGACATTTCTTATGAGCTTGAGTCTGCCAATGTGCCCCTGGCGAGCTATGTCAACTTTACCGCCTACTTCCTGAAGGGTCCCGCTGCTCAATGGTGGGACAGCCACATGCGCTCTCAGCCTGATGGAACTATCATCACTTGGGCAGAGTTCAAGGCTGCTTTCTGTGCTCGCTACATTCCTCAGGGAATCATGGACCGGAAGAAGTGTGAGTTCCGCAACCTGGTCCAGGGCAACAAGACTGTGGATGCTTATCAGCGGGAATTTCTGGACTTATCTCGCTATGCTGAAGAAGACATTGCAACTGATGCACGCAGACAGGAGAAGTTCCATGAAGGCCTCCACCCTGATATCAAGCTGACACTCCTCATTCAGGACTATGCTGATTTCGCCACCCCGATGAACAAGGCTATTCAGGTTGAGACTGGTCTACAGGAATACAAGGATAGGAGCAAGCGCAACCGTGACATGGGCTCGTCTTCGGGCTCATCTACACTGAAGCAGAAGATCTTGATTCCCAACAACATGTACCATGCACCTCCTCCTACTCCGAGGCCATCTTATGCTGCACCTCGCGTGCCTCCTGCACCACCTAGGCAGCCGAGGCTTCCAGCTCCACCGCCTCGTGTTCCTCCTTCCCGTCCTGAGGACGGGTTGTGCTTCAAGTGTGTTCGTCCAGGTCACCGTGCCAGAGACTGCAGGCAGAATCCGAATCAGCTGACACTTCCCTCAACTGGCAGTGGCAACAACCAGAATCGAAACTTCAACGCTAAGCCTGCTTATGTTCGTGGTCAGGCCAACAACATCGATATGGGTCAAGCTCAAGACCAGCCTGCTACCGTGATGGGTACACTTCTCGTTAACTCAGTACCTGCTTCTGTATTGTTTGATACAGGAGCATCGCATTCCTTTATGTCGGAAAATTTTGCATTCATGCATGGCATTAAGTACGAAGAGATGAACGTCCCAATAGTGGTAAGCACCCCCTCGGGCCAATGCCGACCCTCCATGGTCTGCCCCAATGTCCCCATTGAAATTGAAGGATTGGAATTCTTTACCTCTCCCATGTTATTAGGTTCTTCCAACATTGATCTCATACTGGGATGCACTGGTTGAAGGCTCATACGGCATCGGTCGTTTGTGCCACCAAGACCGTCCACCTCCTACACCCTTCAGATGAATTAATAAGCTACCATGCTCATCTCGTCCGTAATGCTGAGGCACGGCTGTATGCTTTGAATGCATTAAATGTGTCGCCTCTTGAAGGGATTGAAAACATTCCAGTGGTTCGAGAATTCCAAAATGTCTTTCCAGAAGAACTTCCGGGGATTCCCCCTGCTCGAGCTATTGAGTTTGTCATTGACTTGGTACCCGGTACCACTCCTATTGCTAAGCGTCCTTATAAAATGCCGCCACATGAACTTCTTGAACTTAAGAAAGAAATTGACAACTCGCTTCGTGTGGGTTTCATTCGTCCGAGTTCCTCTGCTTGGGGAGCACCTTCTCTCTTTGTTAAGAAGAAGGATGGGACAAATCGATTGGTTCAAGACTATCGCCCTATCAACCAGACCACTATTCAAAAAAAATATCCTCTCCCTCGGATAAATGATTTGTATGATCAACTTGCTGGTTCCACCGTCTTCTCTAAGCTCGAATTGAGGTTGGGATACCACCAGATCCGTGTTCGCAAAGAGGATATTCCAAAGACCGCCTTTGTTACTCGCTATGGATCATACGAGTACACCGTCATGTCCTTCGGCTTAAGCAATGCACCGGCAACCTTCTCTCGATTGATGAATTATATATTCATGGACTAGCTCGACAAGTTCGTCGTGGTATATCTAGATGATATTCTGGTATTTTTGAAGAATAAAGAAGAGCATGTTGAACATCTTAGTCTTGTACTGGATAAGCTTCGTGAGCATAAACTCTATGCGAAGTATTCCAAATGTGAATTCTGGCAAGACGAAGTGATTTACCTTAGTCATGTGATTTCCAAGGATGTTATTGCAGTCAACCCCGAACGAATTCAAGCTATTCTTTTCTGGACTCCCCCGAAGAATGTCAAGCAAGTTAGAAATTTTCTCGGACTCGCCAGCTATTGCCGTCGATTCGTCGAGAACTTCTCCAAGATTGCAAAGCCCTTAACCAACCTGCTTCACAAAGGTGTTAAGTATGAGTGGACTGATAAATGTCAGGAAAGTTTCCACGCACTCAAGGACAAACTGACATCCGCTCCAGTACTTGTTCCTCCGGATACGAAAAGGGATTTCTTCATATACTGTGACGCTTCTCGTCAAGCAATGGGTTGTGTCCTGATGCAGGATTGCAAGGTGATTGCTTATGCTTCACGTCAATTGCGTGCTCATGAAGAGAACTACCCAGTTCATGATCTCGAGTTTTCCGCAGTTATTCATGCACTGAAAGAATGGCGTCAATATCTTGTTGGTAATCGTTGTGAAATCTACACCGACCATCAAAGTCTGAAGTACTTGTTCACTCAACCGGAGCTGAATCAACGTCAACAAAGATGGATGGAGCGTATAGCAGATTTTGACTGTAGTATATCATATACCCATGGCAAGGCTAACGTAATGGCTGATGCCTTGAGTCGTAAGTCATACTGCAACCACCTCCAGGTTCATAAGGTTCACGATCGTCTGCAAGAGGAATTCCGTAAGCTGAACCTCCATATTGTTCCTCAGGGTTACCTTGTTCCCCCTCACGACATACCGTTGTCTATTCACCCGGGTAGTACCAAGATGTACCAAGACATCCGGCAAAGATTCTGGTGGCCCAATATGAAACAAGACATTGCATGCTATGTGGCAGAATGTGATATATGTCGGCGTATCAACGCAGAACATCAAAAGCCTACTAGAACTCTGCAACCTATCTCTATTCCTGAGTGGAAATGGGACCATGTTGAAATGGACTTTGTCACTGGCTTTCCCAGATCTCAGAAAGGTAATGATGCTATTCTTGTCGTTATTCATCGACTGTCCAAAGTTGCACATTTCCTGGCCGTCAAAGAAACAATTAATGCTAGTCAGCTGGAAGATCTTTATATGTCAAGGGTTGTTTCACTACACGGTGTTCCGTTGTTAATCAGTTCGGACCGTGGCAGCTTGTTCACTTCAAAATTCTGGGAAAGTTTTCAGAAGGCTATGGGGACTCATCTATCCTTTAGCACTGCATTTCACCCTCAACCCCGGGGACAAGTTGAAAGAGTCAACCAAATTCTCAAGGACATGCTTCGAGATTGTGTCATTTCTTTCGGTAAGAAATGGGAGGAATCTCTCCTGTATGCCGAGTTCTCTTACAACAATAGCTATCAAGCTAGTCTGAAGATGGCCCCCTTCGAAGTATTGTATGGACGAAGGTGTCGAACACCTCTGAATTGGTCAGAAACTGTGGAACGGTCACTCTTCGGTCCGGATATTATTCAACATGCCGAAGATCAAGTCCGCATTATTCATGAGAATCTGAAGGCTGCTCAGTCTCGTTAGAAGAGTCAGTATGACCGTCATCATCAAGATATGGTCTATCAACCTGGCGAAAAGGCTTATCTTCGTGTCACAGCAATCAGAGGGGCACACTGTTTTGGGATCAAGGGCAAGTTAGCTCCTCGCTATATTGGTCCTTTCACTATTCTCGAAAGGCGTGGAAGAGTGGCTTATCAATTGGAACTATATGCGAACCTTTCTCAGATTCACGATGTCTTCCTTGTTTCTCAGCTCCGTCGCTGCTTCAAGGATCCTATTCGAGCAGTGGATCATCGTATGCTTGAGCTGCAACAAGACCTTTCTTATAAAGAGCATCCGGTCTGCATTCTCGACCAAGCTGAGTGTAAAACTCATCGCAAAGTCACCAAGTTCCTTAAAGTGCAGTGGTCAAATCATTTTGAAGATGATGCCACTTGGGAACGCGAGGATCATCTTCGTGATGAATACCCCGGGCTCTTTCCTTCTACCTCTTAATTCTCGGGACGAGAATTCTTGTTAGTATGGGAGAATTGTGACATCCTCGACTTTTGCTACTGTGATGATTGTAATTAAGTGACAGTGATCCCGCGCTAATGATGCCACGTCACCGTTAATTATGTCAATGATCTTGTGTTAGTTGAATCCAAATCAGAATTCGAAACTTAAGATTAAAGTCGAACGAGAAAAGACGGTTGTTGAGATAAAAATTCCCTAGCGGATTATAATATCAAATCGGGCACTTTAGAAATTATTGGTAATCCCAATATATTTAAAAGGGGAGCTTTAAAGAAAATAGATAAAGGAAATATAGTAAATAAAAATAACTAAATAAAAGAAAGTGTTAGAATTATATATCATAAATTGTAAAAGAAAGTAAATAAGTTTTAATAATAAAAAGAATTAGAAATAATAATATTAAAAAAACAAAAAACAAAAAAAGGAGAACCCGTGGCCCAACTAGGCCTAGTGGCCCAGCCGGCCAGGCCACCGGCCACCCGCACGGGGCAAACCCTAGCGACCGCCCCCCGGCTCCCCTCTCTCCCCTGCCACCGCCGCCAGGACCGAGCGGGGCCTCACCTCCCACCAAACCCTCGAGGCCCCCCCACCTACCCCCTCGATCGTCAGCTCCCCACCCACCCTGCTCGAGAGAAACCTCTCTCTCTCTCTCTCTCTCTCTCTCTCTCTCTCTCTCTCTCTCTCTCTCTCTCTCTCTCTCTCTCTCTCTCTCTCTCTCTCTCTTTCGGTAACTCCCCTGCCTCCCGCACGACACCCCACCCCACCGACACTCCCATCCCCCTCGACTCCTCTCTCCCTCCCAGAGTCCCCCACCGACACCCATGTCCCCCGCTCCTCTCCCACCAGATCCCCGTCGGCCCCCTCCCGATTTCTCTCGTTCTCTCCCCTCTAGAGGCCGACCAGCCTCGCCGGCCGACCACTCCTTCTGTCGTCCCCCCCCCCCCGGCGGCGAGCCCCTCCCCGTCGGCGGCTCCATCCCTGGGGGCCCCTCCTCACCGGGGCCCCTCTCGGCGACTCTCCTCGCCGGCAACGACCTCACCGGCACCACCACCACCGTCACCGCCTCGTCCTCCTCCTCGCCGTCACCTCCGCCTCCCGAGAACTCCGGCTTCACCGGGCCCTCTCGTCAACGTCGGTGAGCCCCTCCTCGGGCTCCTCCCACCATATCCTTCCTCGCACCGTCCCGGTTCCGTTCCGGCAAATGGCGCTCCGATTCGACGCCGTTAGGTTCGTGTAGGTGATGTTGGTGATATCTCTCTCTCTCTCTGTGTGATGTTGAGTTCTGTGTTAAACATACAGGTTTGAGAGAGAGAGTCTTTGAGAGAAAAAGACAAATAAATGAAAAGACGTATGTATGTATGTATGTATTAGATGCCCTACGTATTCTGTATGTATGAGATGCACATATGTATGTATTTATGTATTTTGGTATATGGCGGTATACGTTAATTGTATGGATATGTATTTTTGGGTAAAAATGTGTATTTGGCCTAAGCCACTTATCGGTGGGGCCAACTCACCCCGTTGTCTATGACACGGAGACCCCACACCTCTTTTAAAGAAAAGTGAAAATAAAAATATATAAATAAAAATAATGTTTTTATTAAATAAATAAATAGATATAGTACATAATTAATTTATTGGGTAATTAGAATAATTACAGTATGACACGTGGGTCCCCCACTAAATTAATCTGATTAATTAATATTTAATCTTAATTAAAACTTGTGTCTATGACGCTCGGGACCCATTGGTCAGTTGACCAGTCAACTGTTGATGTCAGCATGACATCATGCTGATGTCATAATTGCATTTAATTAAATTATTTAAATATGTCTTTAATTCCTAAATAATTAATAAAACTTTAAAAGTTAATATAAAATAATTCGTAAGTCAGATCAAAATATTTTCAACATGAAAGTTGATCAGCAGAACGAGACGAACCCGGATACACGGTCCATTCATCTGTCACGCGTCCCTAGCATAGAAAACGTGGAACATTTCCATTCCATCTGTCCGGTAGTAGCCCGAGACCCAAAAAATATCGTCAGATATTCCTCCGACCCGTCTATGACGGATGTTGCTGCGTTAGCTCAGGTCTAGCCTGCATCTTGCCATGTCATGCATTGTGTTGCATCGTTGCTATTATTTATTGTTTCTTATCCCTCTTCTTACCGGTAGACCCCGAGACTGACGCTGCTGCCGGGTACATCTACGACCCTGCCGATCAGCCTTTGCCGCAGAGCAGCAAGGAAGCAAACCCCCCTTGATCGTTCCTATATCGCCTATGTGTTTCTTCGTACTGCTTGCATTAGTATTTTGCTACTGTTGTAGTTAGCTCCTATATCTGATGCATAGCCTATTTTCGATGAACTGCTACTTTCCGCACTGTACTTTAAATCTGCTTAGTATAGGTGGAGAAGTCACCCTTTCTGACCCCGTAGTCCAGTTGCCCCGCTTGTTTTCAAATCTCGATCCCTGATCGACGAGCCACACCCGACACATCACATACACCCACCTTAGTTGTACGACGCTACAGAGATACTATCGGGTACCGAGGGTGACACCTCGCTAAGTACTCCTGATGATATCTCTGTAGTATAGCTAGTCAGTCGTGGTTATCGAGGGTGATTCCTCTTTCACCATTCCCTATGACGCCTCTGTCGTGCAACCCCTCAAGTGTGGGACCCTCGAGGGTGATTCCTCTAAGCCCACCTTGACTGATACATCGTTCGGAATCCAACGAGGGTGATACTTCGGATTCCCCCTGATGTTACAACCACACAGTTATTCGACCATGTTACTCGGATCATTGGTGTTTAGTTATTAAGACGGGTGGATTCCCGCGAGACTGTGTCGATGGCCTAATTAAAATGTTAATGGATTTTGGTATTTGATCTGGGTTGGTCGGAGACCTTTTCACACTAACCGGCTACGCGAGAAGAATTATGCGTACTCGGCATCGCGGTATCAGCCGAAGCTTTTCAAATGTCAGCAACGTAGTGGCACGCGCCCGAGTGGTTCCGAGATGCATCGCGCTTGTGATTAAGGGATGCTAGGACTGACGTCGGCCGCCCTCGCATCATGCAGGAGCGCGGAGGGGAACTGGGCCCATGAACCCTTTGCGCTTAGGATTTAGACCGGCGGGCTGGCCTCTCTGATTAGTCTTAGGTGGGGCTGCGACGTGTCGATATTCCGAGGCCGGGCATGACCCAGAAAAGTGTGTCCGGCCAGAGTGTTATCGAGCATGACGGGACATGTGGTGCACCCCTGCAGGGATGAAAATTAACTATTCGAATAGCCGTGCCCACGGTTACAGGACGACTTGGAGTTTTCCCTCATCTTATACAACTACAATTGTTACTTAACTGGATTTAGTTGCCTCGGGATTGCTTCCTCGCAGGGAGTCAAGGGAGGATCTCTGGGCGTGACCTCACTTTAATTCTGCTGCAACAATATGACTATTAGATGTGTTACACCTGTTCTACTCTCGTCTATTGCTGCAAGACCCTGAAGATGCTAGCCTTCAATAGGACTAGGCCTTCTCTCTCTATTCTCGCATTGCTGCAGTCAGTCCACATATAAAACCCCCCTTCTTTGATACTGATGCATACTTAGAATAGTTCTGATGTAAGACTTGCGAGTACTTTGGATGAGTACTCACCGCTGCTTTTCTCCCCCCTTGTCCCCTTGATCCGTTTGCTGCGGCCGGGTGATGGAGCCCCGGAGATGGAGGTCCCCGCCGACGACGATTGCTACCTCGACGGTGCCTACTACTACGTGGAGGCTGCTGATGATCAGGAGTAGTTAGGAGGTTCCCACGCAGGAGGCCTCGCCTCGTTCGATCGTTGTATCTTTTGTGCTAGCCTTCTCTAAGGCACCCCATGTTTTATGTCTGTACTCAGATATTGTTGTTTCCGCTGACTCGTGTGTTTATCGAGCATCCGTATTCTAGCCCTCGAGGCCCCTGGCTTGTAATGTGAAGCAAATATTGTTTTATTTGTGTCTAGTGTTGTGTTGTGATATCTTCTCGTGAGTCCTTGGGTTTGATCGTACACATTTGCATGTATGATTAGCGTACGATTAAACCGAGGGCGTCACAACATAGTTTAGAGTAATATGAATTTAGTCCAATTATCTTGATTATAATACCATGTTTCTCGATGGATGATAAGAAAAAGTAATTGGATGATGTTAGGGATAATTTAAGATTCTTTGTAAGCTTGACCTTGGAGTTTAGTTTGTCATTGATACGTCTCAAAAGTATCTATAATTTTTGATGGTTTCATGCTGTTATCTTGTCAACTTTGGATATTTTATATACCTTTTATATATATTTTGGGACAAAATTATTAATTCAATGCCAAGTGCCACTTCCTGTTTTTCCTGTGTTTTTGACTCTTTTCACATCTGATTTTGGAACGGAGTCCAAACGGAATAAAATCCCCGAAATGAATTTTTCCACAACAGAAGAAGATCGGGGGACTTGAGGGCCAAGGTAGGAGGCCCACAGGGAGCCCACAAGCCGTGTAGCCGCGGCCAGGGGGCCCGCGGTTACCAGGCTTGTGGCCCCCCCGGAGCTCCCCTGCCCTAGCTCTTTCGCTTATATATTCCCTAAAATCCCAGAAAAAATAAGGGGGTCCATGAAACCACTTTTCCGTCGCCGCAAGCTTCCGTTTCCGCGAGATCTCATCTGGAGACCCTTACCGGTGCCCTGCCAGAGGGGACTTTGGAGCTGGAGGGCTTCTACATCAACATCATTGCCTCTCCAATGACTCGTGAGTAGTCTACTTCAGACCTACGGTCCATAGTTAGTAGCTAGATGGCTACTTCTCTCTCTTGGATCTTCAATACAAAGTTCTCCATGATCTTCATGGAGATCTATCCGATGTAATCCTCTTTGGCGGTGTATTTGTGGAGATCCGATGAATTGTGGATTTGTGATCAGATTATCTATGAATTATATTTGAGTCTTTGCTGATTTCTTATATGCATGATTTGATATCCTTGTAAGTCTATCCGAGTCTTGGGTTTTGTTTGGCCAACTAGATCTATGATTCTTGCAATGGGAGAAGTGCATGGTTTTGGGTTCATACCGTGCGGTGACCTTTCCCAGTGACAGAAGGGGCAGCAAGGAACGCATCATGTTGTTGCCATCAAGGGTAACAAGATGGGATTTCATCATAGATTTGAGATTGCCCATCTACATTATTTCATCTTCCTTAAGGCATTACTCTGTTCTTATGAACTCAATATACTATATGCATGCTGGATAGCGGTCGACGTGTGGAGTAATAGTAGTAGATGCAGAAAGTATCGGTCTACTTGTTTTGGACGTGATGCCTATATGTATTATCATTGCCATAGATAACGTCATGACTTTGTGCGGTTCTAGCAATTGCTCGATAGTAATTCGTTCACCCATCGTCTACTTGCTTTCATGAGAGAAGCCACTAGTGAACACTACGGCCCCCGGGTCTACCGCTTTTACTTTTACTTTGCTTTTTTTACTTTTTTCTTTCAGTTCTCACTTTGCAAACAATCTATAAGGGATTGACAACCCCTTCATAGCGTTGGGTGCAAGCTCTTTGTGTTTGTGCAGGTACTTGTGACTTGACGCGATCCTCCTACTGGATTGATACCTTGGTTCTCAAACTGAGGGAAATACTTACCGCCGCTGTGCTACATCACCCTTTCCTCTTCAAGAGAACACCAACGCAAGGCTCCAAGGCTGAGGGGGAATCCTTTGCATATTTGCCAAGGAAATCCCTATAGGCGTAGCCAGCAGCAGAAGGATTTCTGGCGCCGTTGCCGGGGAGAGATCAAGTGAAGATCTGTCCAAGTAAGTGTCACAAACTCATCTCTTGCATTTACCTTTTTTGCCAGTTGCCTCTCGTTTTCCTCTCCCCTACTTCACATTTGCCGTTTTCATTTGCCTTTCTCCTTTTCCGTTTTCTTTTGTATTTTGACTTCTTTTTCCGCCCATTTTTCTCGCTTGCTCTTGGGTTGTTCGTGAGAGACCTTTCCTCATGGCCAAACCAAGCTATTTCATAAGATTGGAAGAGATTGAAACTGGTGTCAAAGGTTTCATGACTTCTCAGTTTGACCAAAATAGTTACTTCCGTAGGGAATGAAAAGAGAAAAATTCTTTTATGGCCTGTTGGAATAAAGAAGTTGATGATATGGCCAAAGAATTCCTTGCACTAAATTCTCAGCTTGCTCACCTTGAAAAATTGGTGGGCCAAATTTCAGACAAGGAGGCTACCTTAGTCAATAAGATGGCAGCTAAACCTGAAATTGGTGATGCAAATCACGAACATCTTAAAGTGCTTGGTGTGACTCCTCTTGAATCTTTGTTTTCGTGTGTCAAACCTATTGATGAAGGGGCTGGATATGACTCCACTTTGGTTGAAAAACGCCCCAATGATTCGGAGTCCACCTATCTTGATGATAAAGGTGTGTAGAGTGGAGTAGAAGAAATCAAAATATTGGGTAGTAATGAAACTCCCACTTTGGATTTCAAGGGATTCAATTATGATAGTTGCTCCTTGTTTGAATGCATTTCCTTGATGCAATCCGTTGCAAACTCTCCACATGCTTATAGCCAAAGCAAAGCCTTTACCACACATATCTTAGATGCTATGATGAAATCTCTTGAAGAGAAACTCGAATTAGAAGTCTCTATACCTAGAAACCTTCATGATGAGTGGGAACCTACTATCAAAATCAAAACCAAAAACTATGAATGCAATGCTTTGTGTGATTTGGGTGCTAGTGTTTCCGTGATTCCAAAGTCTTTATGTGATATTCTTGGTTTTCATGAGACTGAAGAGTGTTCTCTTAATTTGCATCTTGCGGATTCTACTGTCAAGAAACCCATGGGAAGGATCATTGATGTTCTTATTGTTGCAAATAAGAACTATGTACCCGTGGATTTCATTGTACTTGACATAGATTGCAATCCTTCATGTCCCATTATTCTTGGTAGACCTTTCCTAAGGACTGTTGGTGCTATCATCGATATGAAGGAAGGGATTATTAGATTTCAATTTCCTCTAAAGAAGGGCATGGAGCATTTTCCTAGAAAGAAAATAAGATTGCCTTATGAACCTATGATGAGGGCTACTTATGGTTTGACCACCGAAGATGACTATACGTGATTCCATCACCTTATGCCTAGCTAAGGGCGTTAAACAATAGCGCTTGTTGGGAGGCAACCCAACGAATCTATCCTTTTTCTTTCTGTTTTGTGTTTTCCACACTTTCATAATTCTGTTATGATTGTGTTTTTTGTGTTTCTTTTGCGTTTGTGCCAAGTAAAACCGTTATGATTAGTCTTGGGGATGATCGTTTCATCATGCTGGAAAAGGCAGAAACTTTCTGCTCACGAAAAGAATTTTCATTTTTTTTCTGTGAGAGCTTTTGAGTTGATTCTTTTTTCTTCTGATTTCTACGCAAATTCTTCAGACTGTCATAACTGTTCATGATTTCTGAAGTAATAGAAGTATACGAAGTATACAGATTGCTACAGACTGGTCTGCTGTTAATAGATTCTGTTTTTGTTGAGTTGGTTGCTTATTTTGATCAAACAATGGATAGTATCGGGGGGTATTAGCCATGGAAGATTGAAAATACAGTAACCCAACATCAACATAAGTAGAATTTAAGTTTGCTACAGTACCTAAGGAAGTGGTGATTTGCTTTCTTATACTAATGATATCACGAGTTTCTGTTTAAGTTTCTTGTTGTGAAGTTTTCAAGTTTTGGGTGAAGTCCATATGGACAAAGAGATAAAGAGTGGCAAGAGCTCAAGCTTGGGGATGCCCAAGGCACCCCAAGTTGATTCAAGGATGTCGAAAAAGCCTAAGCTTGGGGATGCCTCGGGAAGGCATCCCCTCTTTCGTCTTCAATCCATCGGTAACGTTACTTGGGGCTATATTTTTATTCACCACATGTTATGTGTTTTGCTTGCAGCGTCTTGTATCGTAGGAGTCTTTTATTTTTGTTGTGTCACAATCTTCCTTCCTGCACACCTAGAGAGATATACATGCACTCACCGTGATTTTGTCGAGCTTCACTTATATCCTTTGGTTAGACAATTCAGCTCACATGTGTTTCACTTATATCTTTTGAGCTAGTTGATTTTGCTCTGTGTGCTTCACTTCTATCTTTTGGAGCACGGCAGTGCGTGGCGTGGTAGTTGATCTATGCCATGAAAGTAGTCTCAAAAGGGGTAGTTATCCAAAGGGGTATGAAAACTTCCACCTTCATGTGCATTGAGTAGTTAGAGAAGTTTGATTCATCTCAATTAGTTTTGAGTTGTGATTGTGGTAATATTGAAGTTATACTAGTAAGGTGTTGTGGATCTAGAAATACTTGTGTTGAAGTTAGTGATTCTCGTAGAATGCACGTATGGTGAACCGCTATGTGATGACGTATGAGCATCATTAGTTTATTGATTGTCATCCTTTGTGTAGCGGTTGGGATCGCGTGATGGTTTATACCTACCAACCCTTCCCCTAGGAGTATGCGTTGAATGCTTTGTGTCGTTTACTACTAAAACTTTTGCAAAACGTATATGAGTTCTTCATGACTAATGTTGAGTCCATGGTTTAGATGCACTTTCACCTTCCACCATCACTATCTTCTTTTGTGCCTGCAACTTTCGCCGCTGCATAAAACCCACCATTAGCCTCCCTCAAAACAGACACCATACCTACCTACTATGGCTTTTTCAAAGCCATTCCGAGATATATTGCCATGCACTACCACCATGACATGTGACACAGCTTCTACATTTCCATTGCATGATAATAAGATAGCTAGCATGATGTTTCCATTGATTTCTATGCCATGCTAGATCATTGTCATGGTACACTACCGAAGGCATTCCATATAGAGTCATCATTGCTCTAAGTTTTGAGTTGTAAGTGTGATGATCATCATCGATGGAGCATTGTCCCATGTGAGGAAATAAAAGAGGCCAGCGAAGCCCATTTACAAAAAGAGGCCAAAGATGCCCACCAAAAAAAAAGAGGCCAAAGAGCCCACGAAAAAATGAGAGAAAAAGAGAGAAGGGACAATGCTACTATCTCCTTTCCACACTTTTGCTTCATATTAAGCACCATGATGTTCATCATTGAGAGTCTCTCGTTTTGTCACCACCATATAGCTAGTGGGAAATTTTCATTATATAACTTGGCTTGTATGTTCCAATGATGGGCTTCCTAAAAATTGCCTTAGGTCTTCATGAGCAAGCAAGTTGGATGCACACCCACCAGTTTTCTTTAAGAGCTTTCACATACTCTTAGCTCTAGTGCATCATTTGTATGGAAATCCCTACTCATTCACATTGATATCTATTGATGAGCATCTCCATAGCTCACTGATATGCCTATTCAATGTGACCATCTTCTCCTTGTTTGCCTTGCAACCTCCACCACACTCCATTCCACTTAGAGTGCTAAAACCATGGCTCACGCTCATGTATTGCGTGAGAGTTGAAAAAGTTTGAGAAAGTAAAGGTGTGTAAACAATTACTTGGCCAATACCGAGGTTGTGCATGATTTAAATTCGTTGTGCAAGGATGATAGTGCATAGCAAGACTATATGATTTTGTAGGGATAACTTTCTTTTGGCCTTGTTATTTTGAAAGTTCATGATTACCTTGCTAGTTTGCTTGAAGTATTATTGTCTCCACGTCAATAGAAAACTACTGTTTTGAATCTAACGGATCTGAACATTCATGTCACATAAGAGGAGTTACAAAGGACATCTATGCTAGGTAGCATGAAAGCATCAAAAATTCATTCTTTATCACTTCCCTACTCGACGACGAGCAGGAGTTAAGCTTGGGGATGCTTGATACGTCTCAAACGTATCTATAATTTTTGATGGTTTCATTCTGTTATCTTGTCCACTTTGGATATTTTATATACCTTTTATATATTTTTTGGGACAAAATTATTAATTCAATGCCAAGTGCCAATTCCTGTTTTTCCTGTGTTTTTGACTCTTTTCAGATCTGATTTTGGAACGGAGTCCAAACGGAATAAAATCCCCGAAATGAATTTTTCCACAACAGAAGAAGATCGGGGGACTTGAGGGCCAAGGTAGGAGGCCCACAGGGAGCCCACAAGCCGTGTAGCCGCGGCCAGGGGGCCAACGGTTACCAGGCTTGTGGCCCCCCCGGAGCTCCCCTGCCCTAGCTCTTTCGCTTATATATTCCCTAAAATCCCAGAAAAAATAAGGGGGTCCATGAAACCACTTTTCCGTCGCCGCAAGCTTCTGTTTCCGCGAGATCTCATCTGGAGACCCTTCCCGGTGCCGTGCCGGAGGGGACTTTGGAGCTGGAGGGCTTGTACATCAACATCATTGCCTCTCCAATGACTCGTGAGTAGTCTACTTCAGACCTACGGGTCCGTAGTTAGTAGCTAGATGGCTTCTTCTCTCTCTTGGATCTTCAATACAAAGTTCTCCATGATCTTCATGGAGATCTATCCGATGTAATCCTCTTTGGCGGTGTCTTTGTCGAGTTCCGATGAACTGTGGATTTGTGATCAGATTATCTATGAATTATATTTCAGTCTTTGCTGATTTCTTATATGCATGATTTGATATCCTTGTAAGTCTCTCCGAGTGTTGGGTTTTGTTTGGCCAACTAGATCTATGATGCTTGCAATGGGGGAAGTGCTTGGTTTTGGGTTCATACCGTGTGGTGACCTTTCCCAGTGACAGAAGGGGCAGCAAGGCACGCATCGTGTTGTTGCCATCAAGGGTAACAAGATGGGCTTTCATCATAGATTTGAGATTGTCCATCTACATCATGTGAACTTTCTTAAGGCGTTACTCTGTTCTTATGAACTCAATACACTAGATGCATGCTGGATAGCGGTTGACATGTGGAGTAATAGTAGTAGATGCAGAAAGTATCGGTCTACTTGTTTTGGACGTGATGCCTATATGTATGATCATTGCCATGGATAACATCATGACTTTGCGCGGTTCTATCAATTGCTCGACAGTAATTCATTCACCCACCGTCTACTTGCTTTCATGAGAGAAGCCACTAGTGAACACTACGGCCCCCGGGTCTACTCACAATTATCATCTCCGCTTTTACTTTTACTTTGCTTTGTTTCCTTTTTGCTTTCAGTTCTCACTTTGCAAACAATCTATAAGGGATTGACAACCCCTTTATAGCGTTCGGTGCAAGCTCTTTGTGTTTGTGCACGTACTTGTGACTTGACGTGATCCTCCTACTGGATTGATACCTTGGTTGTCAAACTGAGGGAAATACTTACCGCCGATGTGCTACATCACCCTTTCCTCTTCAAGGGAACACCAACGCAAGGCTCCAAGGCCGCGGGGGAATCCTTTGCATATTTGCCAAGGAAATCCCTATAGGCGTAGCCAGCAGCAGTCATCATATTGGAAGTTCTTGGATAATTGTGGATTATAGAAACTCTAAGAAGTTATATAGGACTCCATTGATATTGGATTTGCAGGAGTAGTGTGTCAGGTAAATAATTAATGGGATTGATGAGCACTAGGTTGGAATAGTAGAAAGGAAACAAGATCTTAGATTGGTATATTACGTGTTTCCTTGGTATAGGAATGCCTCACCTTAGCCCTTGGATAACCTAGACGAGCACTTGGATTTGTAGTGTCTTAATCAAGCTTAGCATCTTGTATGTTTTCCCGAGGATTTTTACATAGGGATACATGTCAGTTTTCTATAGTATACTTATGGATATTGGTTTAGTCCTTCTCTGAAACCTTGGAGTTGAATAGCAAAAGTGATGTTGGAGTTGACTTATATGATATGATACTTTTGATTGTATGGGATGATTCTGTATGGAGAAATAGATAGGACTATTGGTATCTAAGGACTATGCTGAAGGATATGGTGATAGACGTTCACCCACATCCTAAGCTCCTTGAAACCCTGAAGCTTTATCAAGCCATAATATGGTCGGATTATGACCATAAGTCTTGGCTCTCAATCATTAGACTATGGCCCATACTCCACCTCGACCACACCCAACCCCCTGGACAAGAGACCAACCACAACAAAAGCCCGCTCCTCTCACATGTCCCATGAGCGATGTGCTTATGTGATGTTTGGATAAATATGTTGTTGTCCTCATGGATGACATACTTATTTATCTAATAAGAGAAGGAACACCTTAGTCCTATTTGGATAAGCCCCAGAAGCACTGATTGCCATTCTTATCAAGTGTAAGGTTTTTCCTTGAAGAAATGGACCCTTCTAAGCACCCTCCAAGAAACACAAGACAATCTTATCCATGTAAGATGAAGAATCACTACTGTTGGGAAACCACGACGTGAAGAAGAATCAAGAGAAGTCAACCACCACTCCTCTGGCAGCTACATAAACTATGTTAAGAAGTGTCGATGCTCAAGCACGATGAAGCCTTTGGAAATCAAGAGAAATTAAAGAGACCCTTTTTGTCCAATCAAGAACGTGAAGCCTTACTAGACCATGGTGAAACCCCTATCAAAGGTAGTTCTCCTTGCTTGACAAGCCTCAGGCCTTCGGGATTAGATGACTAGTATATGCTTGTGGGTAGCCAGCTCATCTAGGACCCTCAAAACCTTCCTAGATCATAGAATCTATCTAAAACACCAAGCCTTTAAACTTATTATTAGCAACCCAGACCTTTTCATAAGCCGCTACGAAGAGGCTAGAAGATCAAGCACTCAAAAACATGTCAGGAACGTGCATCCCCCATGACAAAGACAAATGGCTAAAGACAACTAAGGAACATACCTGGGCAACTTCTCAAGGTGAAGATCTCGATGAGAAGCTTACCTTGACACGCTTCAACACTCTCGAGAAACAAGATCATCTGCCATAAGGATGTCAAGGATACACCAAAACCTTGACCCTTCTATGCTAACATGAGATATCTAGATGTCACTAACCAACGTGAGGCACCGCAGGACCAGCACACACACACTACCTTGCCATGTATTCCGACTTTGGAATACACACGCAAACCAAACCCTTGCCCAGACCTTGTTCACAAAGCCCTTGATCCTTAGTCAAGCCTAACATATTGCAAGAACCTCGTTTACTCTCAGACGAAGCCAAAAAAAGCATTCAAAGTTGTATCACCAAGCCCTTCAAGACCCATAGGAGCGATCACATCAAAGAAGAATCAACACTGGAATGTGAATACTACCTCAACCCGAAACTCGGTATCTTCCTAACGCCTAGCCTAGGAATCTCGGGGACGAGATTCTTGTAAGGGGGTAGGTTTGTCGCACCCTGTGTTTTGCCTCTCCTCACTAAGTCAACATAGCTCAAAAATTAGGATTAATTAAAACTTTTGTGTGTACTTGTGATGCTTGACTTGATTGTGATTGCTTGCTTGTTTGATTATGTTTTAAAATCACAAACTTTCTACTACTCTCTCGACTCATATTCTTGATCCAAATCCTTGCACAATGACCATACCATGTGTATAGTACCTAAAATTATTTTTATAAAATATTATTTTGACCAAAAAAGCTTTTATTTAATTTAAGCTTTCAAAAACCCCTTAGTTGCGATTTATAATACAAGTCCTCAAATTAGGGAAGTTTTTTTGCCCCAAATATTTTATTTAAATCCTTTTATCAAAAAGACTTCCCAAAACCACAACATTTTTATTTTGAAGTTATTTTCCTATTTTATTTAAATACCTTTTTTTAAACCTAGAAAAGGTCTTTTTGAAGATTTTTTTCCTTGCTTCCAAAATATTTGAGGAAATTTAGCGAAACTCAATTGATATACATTTTCCATATATAAGATTTTGACCAGAAGGTCATGTTCAAAATATTGGATAAAACCCTTCAAAACATTTTCTGTTCATTTCAAGTATTTGGAAATATTTCTATAAGAAATATTCTCAAATAATTCTAGTAAAACTATGGCAAATCACACATGATATAAGTGATGATCTTGCCAAGTTTCATGTCTGTCACATCCATGACACCTTAAGCAAGTTAGTCTTGTGCTCATGTCTTCTTTGCTTTTGCATCTAAGAATTTTCAACAAGAACAAGAAAGTGGCAAAGGAAAAACTCAAAAACCTAGCCACTACTTTAAATAAAGGAAATCTCAAACTAGTTAAAATCAATGAACCCAAAATGGCCTCAAGAAATTAATCATGAAAGTAAATGAGCATTGGAGAAAACTATTTTCTTGACACTTTAAGCATTTTAAATTAATGCAAAAAGCCACTGGTTTCAAATTTTAAATTTGAAATCAGAAACTTTAAACTTTCAAAAATGTTGAAAACTTTAGGAATGGTTGGAAATATTCCAACAAATATTCTAGGGTGCTTAACATAGTTTTTACAATTTGTTTTGGAGCTGAAATAAATAGCAAAATATTGAAGTAGCTAAAACAGAAACAAAAACAGAAAAAAAATGGGAAACTCTTACCTGTCGCCTAGCCTGGCCCGGCCCATCTCCCTGAGTCGTCTCCTCCCTCGCGCCAGTAGGAGCAGGAGGTGGCCGCCGCCTTCTCCGGCGCGGCCACGCACCTGTGCGCCTACCTGGCCGCCGCCTCGCGCTGGCAAGGCCGGGGATAAGCTCCCCGAGGCCACCCCTGTCCATTCCCAGCGTCAGTTCCTCCCCCTCCTCTCGGATCTCTCCTCCCCCTTCTGCCGCCATTGGAGCCGAGCAAAGCTCGAGCTGCCGTGCCCCTAGCCATAGGATCCCCTCTCAGAGCACGCCGTTAGCTCCGCCTCGTCGGTCTGGTCCTCCCTGCAGAAGCCGAAGCCACCCCGAGCCCTGCAACGCCACGGCACCGTCGTCTTCAACCTTCGGCCGCCGATGAGCTCTGCTCGATTCGTCGCCCCCAGGCCTTCCCCGAGCCGTCTAAGCCCTGCTCTGCACTCCCCGTGAGCATGCGGTCATTTCCCCTAAGTTTTCCCCGTCGATCCCCTCCTCTAGCCCTAGTTTCACCGGAGCCCGACGAGGACCGCCGCTGCAGCTCGTCGCCGGTAACCCTCCGGTGAAGTGTTGGTCCGTCTGAGGCTACCAACAACCTCTGGGCGTTGTGTAGATGCGATAGGTGCCCAACCCCGAGCGTTTTGACCCCGTATCCGATGGCCTCGACGATGACCGAATTTGGACGCCGCCAAGCTCGTCGTCGGCGTTGATTCCGGCCACCCCAACCACTGGGGCTTGTCCCATCGCGCGGGCCATGGAGTGGCCGTTCCTTCCATGGTCTGAGCCGTGCGTTTGGCCCTCTGTTCGCCATTTCCGAGCGCCCCCCCCCCCCCCCCCCGAGGTTCTGGTGCTCGCCGGAGGCTCCCCGCCGGCGAGGACGACCTCGCCGCCGGTGGATCTCGGCTGGCCTGAGCCACTGACTGGTGGGGCCAGCCTCTGGCAAGTTTAAAGTTAATAAAAATAAATCAATAAGTTAATCAGTCACTAACATGTGGGTCCAGTAAGGTTAATCAGTTAATTAAGTTTAAACTTAATCTAAAATTGACCAGAGAGACTGACCAGTGGGTCCCACTGGTCAGGTTTGACTTTCAACGGCCAGATGGACCTGCTGATGTCATGCTGATGCAATAAAAGTATTTTCCAGTATAAAAATAATTCCAGAAATGATTAAAATTTCAAAAATTCATAGAAATTAATCTGTAACTCCAATGAAAATAATTTATATATGAAAAAGTATCAGAAAAATTCAAGGAATCTGAATATGCTCTTTTCATTCATGTTTGAAAAAGTTACAGAACCCAAACAAGTAGATTAAGGAATAAGTCAATTCCTATAATTACTTTGTAAATGGAATATGAAAAGTAATTAAATTTCTCTTTGTTTGACATGATCACACACTGTCCTAATTACAAATCAGTAGCCTAACATGACATCTCATGCATGTTAACATCAAGTTGATCTGAGCATCAGGTCGAATCAATTAAATTGGTATTCGAGAATACCTCGTTTGAATTGATTTTGAATGTGATTCAAATCAACTTCAAACCTAACACATGTTGATTATAATAATATCACCTTGCATTCTCAGGCCATGCTCATGCATCATCTTGTTTGCATATGATTGTTATTGATTGTTGCCATTCATTTCGGTAGGCTCCGCACCCTCGGATTCCACCGAATATCCGTCTGACGGATATTGTCCCTCCTCTGAGAAACAAGGCAAGCAACCCTTTTGATCATCCCGATAAATCCCATGTTCTTGCTCCTGCACCTATTTATTGCATTAGGATCAAATGCTTCAACTACTTTTGCCACGATTAGATGAACCCACTTCCTTTGCATGACCTAACCTTGTCAAAGTAAATAGCCGAACCTTGCAACCTAGCATACCTGGTAGTTGCTTGAGCTATGATGTGCCTTATCCTGCTATGCATGCTATGCTTAGAGTTGTGTATGGTCTGTCATCTGGGAGATGAACAGAATTGTGAGAATGTGTTCGGTAAGCAAAGATTGTGTGTTGAACCTGATTTGGTAAAGGTACCAGTGAATGGCTGTGTAGGAGTACATGGCGGGTTGTTTCATTGGAACCGTCCTTAGGAACTGAGTTTCGTGTATGTAATCCAAGACTAGATACTACCACACTTTGGGATACTTAATTGACCCTCTCGACTTATTAATCACTTAGTACTCGGTCCAGGAGTTGCAAGTAGTTTCTGGTGTTTATAGTAATGCTGGAGGCCGTGCATGGTGCTGACCTGAGAGGTGGGCCGTGATGCGGTAGGCAGTGGCACGGTGTACCAATTGGCACCCGGATGGTGGTCTTTGGAACCCTGCGCACATCGTTTGAGGCCGTGGCGGAAACCTCGGCCGGACTTCCGTACGGGTTACTCTCAGATAGGCGATAAACCTTGACTAGGTACTAATGTGGTTAACGGTCGTGGCCGACTCCCTCGCTGGGCCTCCTCTTGAAGGTTGCCGAGGTGCATGACGTGCACATGGCGATAAGTGGCGAGAGCGTGTGTGACGAAGTACACCCCTGCAGGGTTATGATCTATTCGAATAGCCACGTCCGCGGATATGGACTACTTGGAGACATATGTTGTTCATAGATAACTTCAATGGCTACTCATAAAATTGCCAAGATAAGCGTGAGTGTCGTGGACGGCATTTCTGTATGGAGACGGAATGATTCCACGATAGTGTATTGTTGTGGTGTTAGTGGACTCGTGTGCGAGAAATCAAGTTGTGAAAATTATTTTAAAATGCAAGTTGTCTAGCCACGAGTCAAATGCTGGCTTTCCGCATGAAACCCCACAATACCTTTTGATACCTTGCATGAGTAGTTAGTTATCCTAAAGTCTTGCTGAGTACCTTCGTACTCATGTTTGCTTAATACATGTTGCAGAGGTTGCTAATGACCCTAATGGAGGGTTCTTCGTAGACATCAACGACGACGAGTAGCTGGTGTCCCAGCTACGATCTGGCCCTACGTTGGTCTGTAGTATAGTCAGGCCATGTGCCTTCTGGTTGCCCTGTCTGTACTCAGACAGTTTATAACTCTTCCGTTGGCTTGTAACTGAATGACTGCTATTATGGGTCGTGAGACCCTTAATGTCTAATATTATGTGCGTGGCTCTTCCGAGCCTCTTAAATAAAGCTTGTATGTTTATGGTTATGTTGTGATGCCATCGATGTATCTATACATATCGGTATGCCATGCATACGTGTGTCGTACTTGATATGTATGGGGTTCGATTACCTAGTCGTGAACTTTAGTAGAACTCCTTACAAGGAAATGCCCCTTTGTGATCCAACGAGCCTTGGTAGTTTGCTACTTGTCCGGACACATTGGTTGACCGGCATGTGTCCTTCTTAGCTGTTGTGTCTGTCCCCTTTGGGGAAATGTCACGCGATGTAATGGGGTCCTTGTAGCTTGCTACGACTCGTCTACATTCGCTGATGACCGACACCTGCTTTGTTGGGTCATGTATGCCTGTCCTTGTGCGGTACTGCCACTTTGGTTTATGACTAGATATGTCGATCTGGGTTCTTTGACATTGGATTGCTAGCGACACTATCGCATACGTGAGTCAAAAGACGCAAACGGTCCCGGCTAAGGTAAGGCTGCAGCCGTGGAGTTAACCGTGTGTGAGACCACAAAGGGATGCGATGTGTTACAGGCTGGATTCCTATGGCTTAGGATCGGGGTCCCGAAAGCGTTGGTATCAGAGCCTGACTGACTGTAGGATTACTAAGCCAAACTGGTAGAAGTTGAGTCTAGAATTGCTTTAGTTATATATATGGGAATTGTTTGTGGAAGGGAACGTAAGACTCTTGTTCTCTTCTCAAGTTATTCTATTCTGGTCATCCTTGTCTTTTCTGGGGGAATTAAGGACTAGGTTACTCATCTTCTCCTAGGCTCGTGTTTCTGATCGGTAGATTATAGGACTACGGGTCAAGAGATATTGGGTTTCTTTTATTCCTAGGAAAAAGGAAGTAAGTTTGATGATCAGAGAGTTGAACTTGATAGTTGAGTGGTTACGCTATTCCATTTTGGGTTGTCTCAAAATTTGTTTTTGAGCATTCATTCAGAGCTCTAATGCTTTTGCATTACTCTCTAATTACAGATGCCTGGCCGTCCTTCTCGTCAGGTGGTACGTCTAACCAGGTGCATTGATGTGGCGGGTCATACGGCCATGCTGGTCAGGGTGATGTCGGTGTGCGGTTATCGCTGGTACCCCGAGTACAAAGTGGAGGAACAGTACCGAGACTTCAACCAGAGCCAGTACATATACACTGTTAGGGTATTTCCAGACTACCCTAGTGCTGAGGATCCAATCCATTGGTCCTATGGGTTGGGAGTCACTGTTGACATGGTAGTACAAGATGCTGCCTATTCAATGTTGACCATTGTGAGAGCGAGACATGCACTGCTGCAGAATTCAGAGTTCTGCTATGTTCCGGCCTCTCAACCTGGTGAAGAGGGATACCTCAGTGGAGTCTATTTTGATTCTTCTATGGAGGATCCACTACTGCAGTCCACTGTTGAGATGCTAGAGAAGAGAGACAGGGATGCTCGTGCTCTCCGTATGGAGCTTTATGCTACCCGTGCCCATCTGTGGACGGCTTTGACGCAGCTGGCACCGGTAGTCCAGACAGGGCATGGAGAGATGGAGATGTTGAACCCTGTTAGGACCCATCTTCCGGCTCACGTTGACTGGCCAGCTATAGGAGGAGTCACACCTCTTCGGGGACCCCTCTTACCACCAGTCAGAGGACCAAGGCCACATCCGTGTCCTTATGGATCCCAGGGATCTCAGGCTAGAGTGTTTCCTGATCCGCAGGTTGAGCTTCCAGGTCATGGAGGTAATCTCTATGAGATGTTTTATGCGGATGCCTGGGCTGTGAGCGGAAGGATAGGATGGTAGTAGTCGTACGTTCACAGTCCTGCGTGACTTGTGAAGTATGCCGGTGATGTGAAATGAATTCCGGAGGCCTAGATAAATAATGTATAGGAAGCTTGTAAGCCTCTGATGAGTAGTTTCATAATTTTAGTAGTTTGCTCTTCGGTTAAGGTTGTACTGAACTATGTAAGGGTGTGTATGAACCATGGTGTATAAATAGCAGTTGCTTGTTACCATGCTGTTCGGATATTCATTTCCGCATTCCGTGTGTTCAGTACATTCTTAATCCATAGCTAGTATTGATATGATATTGGTCTAAGCTGTGAGTTTGTTTGTCAGGATGGTGTTCACCAGGTTGAACCATGCCCCTGCTCATTAGCAAGGCGAGGGTAGTCAAGCGTCGCAGGAAGACCTGCCTAACCCGCCTTCTCTGGTGGAAGTGATGCTTGAGGCAGAGAGAAATAAAAGAGAGACCAACCGACTGTTAGAGCGTATTGAGCAGAATACGGCTCGACAGCCTAGGAATGCCGCAGTGTCCCTAAATGACATTGTGAAGCTGAATCCTCCAAAGTTTCATCATTCCGTCGATCCCCTCGACGCTGATGACTGGCTGTGCAGCATCTCACGCAAGATTCCCTCTGCGAATGTGTCTGAGGCCGACAAGGTGACCTTTGCGGCGTATTTCCTGGAAGGACCCGCCAATCTATGGTGGGAGAACTTTGAAGCTATGCGTCCCGCTGAACCAGTGGCCACATGGGCAGACTTCAGTGCAGATTTTCGTCTGCACCATATTCCAGAGGGCCTGATGGACAGAAAGAGAGAGGAGTTATGTGCCTTCACTCAGGGCAAGTTGTCTGTGGATGCCTATAGCCGCGAGTTCGGTAACCTCGCCCGCTATGCAACAGAGGAGGTGTCTACTGACGCCAAGAAGCAAGCAAGATACCGTAAGGGTCTGAGCCCTGAGCTTCGTCGTGATCTGCGCCTTCATGAGTGTGCAAGCTTTCAAGCCCTGGTCAACAAAGCGATCAGTGCCGAGACTGGTCATACTGACTTTGAAGCCACAAGGAAGCACTCCCATGACTTTGGCTCGTCTTCTCGTTCCGCGTTTCCAGAATGCAGGCTGTGGGTTCCAAACAGTTCTCTACCACCAAGATACACTCCGAGGCCATCCCACGTGGCGCCTCAGACGAATCAGGCCAACCCTCCAGCAAAAGCTTATGGTGGTCCTGCTAGCAATGCTGCACCACGTACCAACCAAGTGATATGCTACAAGTGTGGAGAACCAGGGCACTATTCCCGTGAGTGTCCTCAGAATGTGGGTGCCAAGCAATCCGGAAAGTCCGTCGGGCAGGCCAGGTTGGGCAAATCTTACTATGTGAAGCCAACTCCTGCATGTGGCCGTGTGAACTATGTCTCAGCAGAAGAAGCTGTAGAGGATCGCGACGTCATGCTGGGTACGCTTCTTGTTAATCATCACCCAGCGTCTGTTCTCTTTGACACTGGGTCTTCTCATTCCTTCATTTCAGAAAGTTATGCACAGTTGCATAACATGTCTTTTTGTGATATGCCAATTCCATTGGTTGTCCAAACTCCTGGTAGTAAATGGCAAACCTCTAGGATAACCTATGACAATGAAATTCTAGTAGATAGGCTAGTTTTTCTAGCCTGATTGATAGCCTTGAAATCTTCGGATATTAATATCATCTTGGGCATGGACTGGATGTCAGCTCACTATGCCAAGATTGATACTCATTCTAGAAATGTCCAGCTTACCCATCCCTCGGGTGATATAGTAAATGTCTCCACTCGAGTTGCCAAATGCCAGCTCTATTCCTTCAATGCCAACCCTCTTCCGGAACTTGAAGACATTCCGGTAGTCCGTGACTTCCCGGATGTTTTTCCAGAGGAACTGCCAGGAATTCCACCTGACAGAGATGTGGAGTTTGTGATAGATCTTGTTCCGGGAACTGTCCCAATAGCCAGAAGACCATATAAGATGGCACCCCTGGAGCTAGCCGAACTTAAGAAGAAACTAGATGAGGCATTGAACAAAGGTTTCATTCGTCCTAGCTCTTCTCCCTGGGCTTGCCCCGTTCTCTTCGTCAAGAAGAAAGACGGAACGGATCAGATGGTTGTAGATTACCGACCAATTAATCTGGTCACCATAAAGAACAAGTATCCGCTCCCCAGGATCAACGACCTGTACGATCAGCTCGCTGGATCCTCAGTCTTCTCCAAAATGGATTTGAGGTTGGGATACCATCAAATCAAGATCAAGAACGGGGACATTCCAAAAACGGCTTTTGTTACTCGTTATGGCCAATACGAGTACACCGTCATGTCCTTCGGTTTAACCAATGCCCCAGCCACCTTCTCTCGACTGATGAATTCAATCTTCATGGAGTATTTGGATAAATTTGTCGTGGTATACCTCGATGATATTCTCATCTACTCGAAGAACGAACAAGAACATGCCGAGCATCTAAGGCTGGTATTGATGAAACTTCGAGAGCATCGCCTTTATGCCAAATTTTCAAATTGTGAATTCTGGTTACCAGAAGTGACCTATCTAGGACACATAATCTCTTGTAAGGGTATTGCTGTCAATCCCGAGAGAGTTCAAGCTGTCCTTGATTGGACTCAACCTGAATCGGTTAAGCAAGTTAGGAGTTTTCTTGGTCTAGCGAGCTATTGTCGCCGCTTTGTCGAGAATTTCTCCAAGGTTGCAAAGCCTCTAACTGAACTCCTCAAGAAAGATAAAAAGTTCGAGTGGACACCACAGTGTGAGCATAGTTTTCAGGAACTGAAAAGACGCCTGACTTCCGCACCTGTGTTGCTACCACCATATTTTTCTAAGGACTTTGTTATCTATTGCGACGCCTTGCGACAAGGATTAGGTTGCATTCTCATGCAAGATCGTCATGTGATCGCATACGCATCTCGAAAGTTGCGTCCACATGAGGATAATTATCCCACACATGATCTTGAGCTTGCAGTTGTGGTCCATGCACTAAAAACTTGGCGACATTACCTTCTGGGTAATCGTTGCGAAATATTCACTGATCACCAAAGTCTGAAATATATCTTCACCCAGCCGGAGTTGAATCTCAGGCAAAGACGGTGGGTTGAGTTGATCTCGGATTACGACTTAGGGATAACTTACACCCCGGGGAAGGCCAATGTTATGGCCGATGCGCTAAGTCGTAAATCTTATTGTAACAATTTGATGCTACAACAAGGTCAACCACATCTCTATGAGGACTTTCGGAAGTTGAATCTTCGTATTGTTCCTCAAGGATTCCTTTCTACCTTGGTGGCGAAGCCTACTCTTAGGGATCAAATCATAGCCGTGCAGGCCTATGATAAGGGTATATCCCGGATCAAGGAGAATATTGCTAGCGGCAACGCTAGGGATTTCTCCATCAATGAGAAAGGTGTTGTGTTCTTTCAGAACCGTTTAGTGGTTCCCAAGAGCAAACGTCTGCGGCAATTGATCCTTAAGGAGGCTCATGATTCTCCTCTCACCATTCATCCCGGTAGTACTAAGATGTATCAAGACCTACGCCAGAGGTTCTGGTGGACTAGGATGAAGAGAGAAATTGCTGAGTTCGTTGCTAACTGCGACGTTTGTCATCGAGTTAAGGCAGAACATCAAAGGCCTGCTGGCACCCTTCAGCCTCTAGCTATTCCTGAATGGAAATGGGATAAAGTTAGCATGGATTTCATTACCGAATTTCCCAAGACCAAGAAAGGAAATAATGCTATCTTTGTGGTAATTGACCGTCTTTCCAAAGTGGCTCATTTTCTTCCCGTTCGTGAGAGTATAACAGCTAGCCAGCTAGCAGAGTTATATATCTCCTGAATAGTGTCTCTTCATGGTGTTCCCCTGGAGATTAACTCGGACCGTGGAAGTATCTTTACTTCTCGCTTCTGGGAAAGCTTTCAAAATGCCATGGGGACTCACTTATCTTTTAGCACTGCTTTCCATCCCCAATCAAGTGGTCAAGTAGAAGGAGTGAATCAAATCCTAGAAGATATGCTCCGAGCTTGTGTTATATCGTTCGGTATGAATTGGGAAAAGTGCCTTCCATTCGCCGAATTCGCTTATAACAATAGTTACCAATCAAGCTTGGGCAAAGCCCATTTTGAAGTTCTCTATGGACGAAGATGTCGAACACCTCTAAATTTGTCAGAAACCGGAGAGAGGCAACTCTTTGGCCCAGATATGATCCAGGATGCAGAAGAGCTGGTTCGCATTATTCGTGAAAAGTTGAAAACAGCCCAGTCTCGTCAAAAGAGCCAATATGATCGTCATCATAAGGCTGTGACCTTTGAAGTTGACGAGAAGGCTTACCTTCGGGTTACACCTTTGAAGGGTACCCATCGATTTGGTATCAAGGGAAAATTGGCTCCTCGTTACATTGGTCCTTTTCGCATTCTTGCCAAACGAGGAGAAGTTGCCTACCAGTTGGAACTTTCTCCGCATCTTTCCAAGGTTCATGATGTTTTCCACGTCTCACAACTCAGGCGTTGTTTTTCGGATCCTATCCGTGAAGTGGACCACGAAACGCTTGATCTCCAAGATAACCTTTCATACCGAGAATACCCCGTGCGTATTCTTGATCAAGCTGAGCGTACCACTCGACGTCGAAACCTCAAGTTTCTTAAAGTTCAATGGTCAAATCATTCTGAAAAGGAGGCAACTTGGGAAAGAGAGGATCGTCTCCGACTTGAGTATCCTGCGTTATTCCCGACGACTTCTAAATCTCGGGACGGGATTATTTTGAGTGGGGGTGAGGCGTCACATCCCTGACACCTTAAGCAAGTCAGTCTTGTGCTCATGTCTTCTTTGCTTTTGCATCTAAGAATTTTCAACAAGAACAAGAAAGTGGCAAAGGAAAAACTCAAAAACCTAGCCACTACTTTAAATAAAGGAAATCTCAAACTTGTTAAAATCAATGAACCCAAAATGGCCTCAAGAAATGTTCAAACTTTCTGATAAATCATGAAAGTAAATGAGCATTGGAGAAAACTATTTTCTTGACACTTGAAGCATTTTAAATTAATGCAAAAAGCCACTGGTTTCAAATTTTAAATTTGAAATCAGAAACTTTAAACTTTCAAAAATGTTGAAAACTTTAGGAATGGTTGGAAATATTCCAACAAATATTCTAGGGTGCTTAACATAGTTTTTACAATTTGTTTTGGAGCTGAAATAAATAGCAAAATATTGAAGTAGCTAAAACAGAAACAAAAACAGAAAAAAAATGGGAAACTCTTACCTGTCGCCTAGCCTGGCCCGGCCCATCTCCCTGAGTCGTCTCCTCCCTCGCGCCAGTAGGAGCAGGAGGTTGCCACCGCCTTCTCCGGCGCGGCCACGCACCTGTGCGCCTACCTGGCCGCCGCCTCGCGCTGGCAAGGCCGGGGATAAGCTCCCCGAGGCCACCCCTATCCATTCCCAGCGTCAATTCTTCCCCCTCCTCTCGGATCTCTCCTCCCCCTTCTGCCTCCATTGGAGCCGAGAAAAGCTCGAGCTGCCCGTGCCCCTAGCCATAGGATCCCCTCTCAAAGCACGTCGTTAGCTCCGCCTCGTCGGTCTGGTCCTCCCTGCAGAAGCCGAAGCCACCCCGAGCCCTGCAACGCCACGGCACCGTCGTCTTCAACCTTCGGCCGCCGGCGAGCTCTGCTCGATTCGTCGCCCCCAGGCCTTCCCCAAGCCGTCTAAGCCCTGCTCTGCACTCCCCATGAGCATGCGGTCATTTCCCCTAAGTTTTCCCCGTCGATCCCCTCCTCTAGCCCTAGTTTCACCGGAGCCCGACAAGGACCGCCGCTGCAGCTCGTCGCCGGTAACCCTCCGGTGAAATGTTGGTCCGTCTGAGGCTACCAACAGCCTGAGGGCGTTGTGTAGATGCGATAGGTGCCCAACCCCGAGCGTTTTGACCCCGTATCCGATGGCCTCGACGATGACCGAACTTGGTCGCCGCCAAGCAAGTCGCCGACATTGATTCCGGCCACCCCAGCCCCTGGGGCTTGTCCCATCGTGCGCGCCATCGAGTGGTCGTTCCTTCCATGGTCTCAGCCGTGCGTTTGGCCCTCTGTGCGCCATTTCCGAGCCCCCCTCGAGGTTCTGGTGCTCGCCGGAGGCTCCCCGCCGGCGAGGACGACCTCGCCGCCGATGGATCTCGGCTGGCCTGAGCCACTGACTGGTGGGGCCAGCCTCTGGCAAGTTTAAAGTTAATAAAAATAAATCAAATAAGTTAATCAGTTAATTAAGTTTAAACTTCATCTAAAATTGACCAGAGAGACTGACCAGTGGGTCCCACTGGTCAGGTTTGACTTTCAACGGCCAGATGGACCTGCTGATGTCATGCTGATGCAATAAAAGTATTTTCCAGTATAAAAATAATTCCAGAAATGATTAAAATTTCAAAAATTCATAGAAATTAATCTGTAACTCCAATGAAAATAATTTATATATGAAAAAGTATCAGAAAAATTCAAGGAATCTGAATATGCTCTTTTCATTCATGTTTGAAAAAGTTACAGAACCCAAACAAGTAGATTAAGGAATAAGTCAATTCCTATAATTACTTTATAAATGGAATATGAAAAGTAATTAAATTTCTCTTTGTTTGACATGATCACACACTGTCCTAATTACAAATCAGTAGCCTAACATGACATCTCATGCATGTTAACATCAAGTTGATCTGAGCATCAGGTCGAATCAATTAAATTGGTATTCGAGAATACCTCGTTTGAATTGATTTTGAATGTGATTCAAATCAACTTCAAACCTAACACATGTTGATTATAATAATATCACCTTGCATTCTCAGGCCATGCTCATGCATCATCTTGTTTGCATATGATTGTTATTGATTGTTGCCATTCATTTCGGTAGGCTCCGCACCCTCGGATTCCACCGAATATCCGTCTGACGGATATTGTCCCTCCTCTGAGCAACAAGGCAAGCAACCCTTTTGATCATCCCGATAAATCCCATGTTCTTGCTCCTGCACCTATTTATTGCATTAGGATCAAATGCTTCAACTACTTTTGCCACGATTAGATGAACCCACTTCCTTTGCATGACCTAACCTTGTCACAGTAAATAGCCGAACCTTGCAACCTAGCATACCTGGTAGTTGCTTGAGCTCTGATGTGCCTTATCCTGCTATGCATGCTATGCTTAGAGTTGTGTATGGTCTGTCATCTGGGAGATGAACAGAATTGTGAGAATGTGTTCGGTAAGCAAAGATTGTGTGTTGAACCTGATTTGGTAAAGGTACCGGTGAATGGCTGTGTAGGAGTACATGGCGGGTTGTTTCATTGGAACCGTCCTTAGGAACGGAGTTTCGTGTATGTAATCCAAGACTAGATACTACCACACTTTGGGATACTTAATTGACCCTCTCGACTTATTAATCACTTAGTACTCGGTCCAGGAGTTGCAAGTAGTTTCTGGTGTTTATAGTAATGCTGGAGGCCGTGCATGGTGCTGACCTGAGAGGTGGGCCGTGATGCGGTAGGCAGTGGCACGGTGTACCAATTGGCACCCGGATGGTGGTCTTTGGAACCCTGCGCACATCGTTTGAGGCCGTGGCGGAAACCTCGGCCGGACTTCCGTACGGGTTACTCTCAGATAGGCGATAAACCTGGACTAGGTACTAATGTGGTTAACGGTCGTGGCCGACTCCCTCGCTGGGCCTCCTCTTGAAGGTTGCCGAGGTGCATGACGTGCACATGGCGATAAGTGGCGAGAGCGTGTGTGACGAAGTACACCCGTGCAGGGTTATGATCTATTCGAATAGCCACGTCCGCGGATATGGACTACTTGGAGATATATGTTGTTCATAGATAACTTCAATGGCTACTCATAAAATTGCCAAGATAAGCGTGAGTGTCGTGGACGGCATTTCTGTATGGAGACGGAATGATTCCACGATAGTGTATTGTTGTGGTGTTAGTGGACTCGTGTGCGAGAAATCAAGTTGTCAAAATTATTTTAAAATGCAAGTTGTCTAGCCACGAGTCAAATGCTGGCTTTCCGCATGAAACCCCACAATACCTTTTGATACCTTGCATGAGTAGTTAGTTATCCTAAAGTCTTGCTGAGTACCTTCGTACTCATGTTTGCTTAATACATGTTGCAGAGGTTGCTAATGACTCTAATGGAGGGTTCTTCGTAGACATCAACGACGACGAGTAGCTGGTGTCCCAGCTATGATCTGGCCCTACGTTGGTCTGTAGTATAGTCAGGCCATGTGCCTTCTGGTTGCCCTGTCTGTACTCAGACAGTTTATAACTCTTCCGTTGGCTTGTAACTGAATGACTGCTATTATGGGTCGTGAGACCCTTAATGTGTAATATTATGTGTGTGGCTCTTCCGAGCCTCTTAAATAAAGCTTGTATGTTTATGGTTATGTTGTGATGCCATCGATGTATCTATACATATCGGTATGTGATGCGTACGTGTGTCGTACTTGATATGTATGGGGTTCGATTACCTAGTCGTGAACTTTAGTAGCACTCCTTACAAGGAAATGCCCCTTTGTGATCCAACGAGCCTTGGTAGTTTGCTACTGCTCCGGACACATTGGTTGACCGGCATGTGTCCTTCTTAGCTGTTGTGTCTGTCCCCTTTGGGGAAATGTCACGCGATGTAATGGGGTCCTTGTAGCTTGCTACGACTCGTCTACATTCGCTGATGACCGACACCTGCTTTGTTGGGTCATGTATGCCTGTCCTTGTGCAGTACTGCCACTTTGGTTTATGACTAGATATGTCGATCCGGGTTCTTTGACATTGGATTGCTAGCGACACTATCGCATACGTGAGTCAAAAGACGCAAACGGTCCCGGCTAAGGTCATGCTGATAATAGTCATGTGAATTTGGTATTCGTTCGGTATTTTGATATGTTGTATGTTGTTTTTCCTCTAGTGGTGTTATGTGAACGTCGACTACATAACACTTCACCATATTTGGGCCTAGAGGAAGGCATTGGGGAGTAGTAAGTAGATGATGGTTTGCTGGAGTGACAGAAGCTTAAACCCGAGTCTATGCGTTGCTTCGTAAGGCGCTGATTTGGATCCACTAGTTTAATGCCATGGTTAGACGTTGTCTTAATTCTTCTTTCGTAGTTGCGGATGCTTGCGAGAGGGGTTAATAATAAGTGGTATGCTTGTCCAAGTAAGGGAAGTACCCAAGCGCCGGTCCACCCACATATCAAACTATCAAAGTAACGAACGCGAATCACATGAACATGATGAAACTAGCATGACAGAAATTCCCGTGTGTCCTCGGGAGCGTTTTTCCTCCAATAAGACTTTGTTTAGGCTTGTCCCTTGCTACAAAAGGGATTGGGCCACTTGCTGCACCATTGCTACTACTTGTTACTTATTACTTTTTGCTTGCTACGTTTTACCTCACTACACCATCACTTGTTACCGCTACTTTCAGTGCTGGCAGTTATTACCTTGCTGAAAACCGTTTATCAGAGCCTTCTGCTCCTTGTTGGGTTCGACACTCTTACTTATCGAAAGGACTACGATTGATCTCCTATACTTTTGGGTCATCAAGACTCTTTTCTGGCGCCGTTGTCGGGGAGTGAAGCGCCTTTGGTAAGTGGAAATTGGTAAGGAAACATCTATATACTGTGCTGAAATTTATTGTCAATTGTCACTATGGAAACTGTTCCTTTGAGGAGTTTGTTCGGGGTATCGTCACCACGAATGGAAGCACGAGGAGTTGTTCCTCAACCTGAGGTACCTATTGAAAATATCTTTTATGAAATTCCTTCGGGTATGATTGAGAAACTGCTGGCCAATCCTTTCATAGGAGATGGATCTTCACATCCAGACTTGCATCTGATCTATGTAGATGAAGTTTGTGGTTTATTTAAGATTGCAAGTTTGCCCGAGGAAGAGGTAAAGAAGAAAGTCTTTCCTTTATCTTTGAAGGATAAGGCGTTGACATGGTATAGGCTATGTGATGATACTGGATCATGGGACTACAATCGGTTGAAATTGGAATTTCATCAAAAGTTTTATCCTATGCATTTAGTACATCGTGATCGGAATTTTATTTATAACTTTTGGCCTCATGACAGGGGAAGCATAGCTCAAGCTTGGGGGAGGCTTAAATCAATGCTATATTCATGCCCCAATCATGAGCTCTCGAGAGATATTATCACTCAAAACTTTTATGCTCGGCTTTCTCATGAAGATCGTACCATGCTTGACACTTCTTGTACCGGTTCTTTTATGAAGAAGGATATTGACCACAAGTGGAATTTATTGGAAAGAATCAAACGTAACTCTGAAGATTGGGAGCTGGAGGAAGGTAAGGAGTCAGGTATGAATTTCCAGTTTGATTGCGTTAAATCTTTTGTTGAGACAAACACTTCTAGATATTTTAGCGCTAAGTATCGACTTGACTCTGAGATAGTAGCTTCTCTATGTGAATCTTTTGCTTCTCATGTTGATCTTCCCAAAGAGAAGTGGTTTAAGTATCATCCTCCTGTAGAAAGCAACATAGTCAGAACCAATCTAGTTGAGGAGAAAGTCATTGCTTTTAGTGATCCTGTTGTTCCTTGTGCCTACACTGAGAAACCACCATACCCTGCTAGGATAAAGGATTATTCTAAAGCTCCAACTGTGATACGTAGGGGTTACATTAGACCACTTGCACCCCCTGAGGAAATTAGAGTTGAACCTAGTGTTTCTATTATCAAAGATCTCTTAGCCGAAGACATAGATGGGCATGTTATCAAATTCTGTGGGGACTCCGCTAGAATTGCTAAACCTCACGCGAAAGACAAACACGGACCTGTAGTTGGCCTGCCCGTTGTTTCTGTCAAGATAGGAGATCACTGTTACCACGGTTTATGTAATATGGGAGCTAGTGTTAGTGCAATACCCCGTTCTCTATATGATGAAATCAAAGATGAGATTGCACCTGCTGAGCTAGAACGCATTGATGTCGCTATTACGCTAGCTAATATAGACACTATCTATCCTCTGGGAATTGTGAGACGTAGAAGTCCTGTGTGGTAAGACGAAGTATCCTACTAATTTCCTCGTCCTTGGTACTGCACAAGATAGCTTTTGTCCCATCATATTTGGTAGACCCTTTCTCAACACTGTCAATGCTCACATTGATTGTATTAATCAGACTGTCACTGTTAGTTTCGAGGGTGTGTCTCATGAATTTAACTTCTCCAAGTTTGGAAGACAACCCCATGAAAAAGAGTCATCTGGTAGAGATGAAATCATTGCTCTTGCCTCTATTGCCGTACCTCCTACAGATCCTTTAGAGCAATATCTGCTTGAGCATGAAAATGATATGCATATGGAGGAGAGAGATGAGATAGATAAAATTGTCCTAGAACAATATCCTATTCTGAAGAATAATCTGCCTGTTGAACTGCTTGGGGATCCTCCCCCACCAAAGGGTGATCCTGTGTTTGAGGTTAAACAGTTGTCTGATACTCTTAAGTATGCCTATCTTGATGAGAAGGAGATATATCCTCTTATTATTAGTGCTCTCCTCTCAGAGCATGAAGAGAAGAAGTTACTAAAAACTCTGAGGAAGCACCGTGCTGTAATTGGATATACTCTTGATGATCTTAAGGGTATTAGTCCCACTCAATGTCAGCACAAGATTAAAACCGATGCTGACTTTAAACTAGTTGTTGATCATCAAAGGAGATTAAATCCTAAGATGAAAGAGGTCGTTAGAAAAGAAATATTAAAGCTTCTAGAAGCAGGAATCATTTATCATGTTGCTCATAGTGATTGGGTAAGCCAGTACATTGCGTACCTAAGAAGGGAGGTATCACCGTCGTTCCTAATGATAAGGATGAACTAATCCCACAAAGGATTATTACTGGCTATAGGATGGTGATAGACTTCTGGAAACTGCACAAGGCAACCAGGAAAGTTCATTATCCTTTGCCGTTTATCGACCAAATGCTAGAAAGGCTATCTAAACACACACACTTCTGTTTTCTAGACGTTTATTCAGGTTTCTCGCAAATACCTGTTGCACAATCTAATCAAGAGAAAACCACTTTCACCTGCCCCTTCGGTACCTTTGCTTATAGACGTATGCCTTTTGGCTTATGCAATGCACCTGCCACCTTTCAAAGATGTATGATGGCTATATTCTCTGACTTTTGTGAAAATATTGTCGAGGTTTTCATGGATGACTTCTCCATTTACGGGTCTTCCTTTGATGATTGCCTCAACAACCTTGATGGAGTCTTACAGAGATGCGAAGATACCAACCTCGTCTTGAATTGGGAGAAGTCCACTTTATGGTTAATGAAGGCATCGTCTTAGGACACAAAATCTCTGAAAGAGGCATTGAAGTTGATAAGGCTAAGGTTTATGCAATTGAGAAAATGCCTTGCCCCACAGATATCAGAGGTATACGAAGTTTCCTTGGTCATGCTGGTTTCTATAGAAGGTTCATTAAAGACTTCACTAAGATTTCTAGGCCTCTTACAAACCTATTGCAGAAGGATGTTCCTTTTGTTTTTGATTAGGATTGTGAGGAAGCCTTCGAAATACTTAAGAAGGCTTTGATAACCGCAACTATCATACAACCACCTGACTGGAACTTGCCCTTTGAAATCATGTGCGACGCTAGTTATTATGCTGTTGGTGCTATTCTAGGACAAAGAGTTGACAAGAAGTTGAATGTTATTCACTACGCTAGTAAAACTCTAGACAGTGCCCAAAGAAACTATGCCACTACCGAAAAGAAGTTTTTAGCATTTGTGTTTCCATGTGAAAAGTTCAGATCTTATATAGTTGATTCCAAAGTCACTATTCACTCTGATCATGCTGCTATTAAGTACCTTATGGAGAAGAAGGACGCTAAGCCTAGGCTGATCAGATGGGTTCTCCTGCTACAGGAATTTGATTTGCACGTCGTTGATCGAAAGGGTGCTGATAACCCTGTAGCAGATAACTTGTCTAGGCTAGAGAATGTCCTTGATGACCCACGACCTATTGATGATAGCTTTCCTGATGAGCAATTAAATGTCATCCGCACTTCACATAGTGCACCGTGGTATGCCGATTACGCAAACTATATCGTAGCCAAATACATACCACCCAGTTTCACCTACCAGCAAAAGAAGAAATTCTTCTTTGATTTGAGACACTACTTTTGGGATGATCCTCACCTTTATAAGGAAGGAGTATATGGTGTTATTAGACGTTGTGTGCATGAACATGAACAGGGACGGATCTTGCAGAAGTGTCATTCCGAAGCCTATGGAGGACACCACGCTAGAGATAGAACTGCCCATAAGATATTGCAATCAGGTTTCTATTGGCGCACTCTCTTCAAGGATGCCCTAAGTTTGTCTTGTCTTGTGACGAATGCCAAAGAATAGGGAACATCAGTAAGCGTCAGGAAATGCCTATGAACTATTCACTTGTCATTGAACCATTCGATGTCTGGGGCTTTGATTATATGGGACCCTTCCCGAGTTCAAATGGGTACACTCACATCTTAGTTGCTGTGCATTACGTCACTAAGTGGGTAGAGGCTATCCCCACTAAAAATGCTGATCACCACACCTCTATTAAGATGCTTAAAGAAGTCATTTTCCCAAGATTTGGAGTCCCTATATATTTGATGACTGATGGTGGTTCACACTTCATTCATGGTGTTTTCCGCAAGATGCTCACTAAGTATGACGTCAACCATAGAGTTGCTTCTCCTTACCATCCTCAGTCTAGTGGTCAAGTGGAGTTGAGTAATAGGGAGATCAAATTGATCCTACAAAAGACCGTCAATAGATCTCGAAAGAATTGGTCTAGCAAACTTGACGATGCACTATGGGCTTATAGGACTGCCTATAAGAATCCCATGGGCATGGCTCCGTATAAAATGGTTTGCGGTAAGGCCTGTCATTTACCTCTTGAGATGGAACACAAAGCTTATTGGGAAATCAAAGAGCTCAACTTCGATTTCAAACTTGTCAGTGAGAAGCGGTTGTTTGATATCAGCTCATTAGATGAATGGAGGGCCCAAGCATACGAGAATGCCAAGTTGTTCAAGGAAAAGGTTAAGAGATGGCACGACAAACGAATACAGAAACGAGAGTTCAATGTTGGTGATTATATCCTGCTATACATTTCTCGTTTGAGATTCTTCGCAGGCAAGCTTCTCTCTAAATGGGAAGGTCCTTACATTATCGAGGAAGTATATCGTTCTGGTGCCATCAAAATCAATAACACGGAAGGAAATTTTCCTAGAGTGGAAATGGGCAAAGAGTCAAGCATTACATCTCGGGTACTCCCATAAATGTTGAGACCAATATCATCAATGTCATAACTCCAGAGGAGTACATAAGGGATGTTTATCAGCCTGTTTCAGACCCTGAAAACAAAGAGGTATCTGTTTCGGTAAGAAATTGCAGTCCGATGCTTTTCCAATAGGAAATTTCCTTCGTTTTGGAATTTTTGGAAAATTAGAAAAATAAAAAGCAGTCCGAAGAGCGCACGAGGCGGCCACAAGCTTGGAAGCCGCCACCTACCCCCTGGTGGCGGCTAGGGGGCTTGTGGGCACCTCGTGTGCCTCCCAGACTCCGTTTTCTTGCGGAGCACCCCTTCTGGTCCAGAAAAAATCAATATATATTCGCCACAAGGTTTTGATCTCCATATCGAGCAGTTTTCCTCTGTTTTCGTTTCGAGCTTGTTGTCTGCCGCAGATTTAGAGCAAAGATGTCTCAGGAATCTGTTGGGGAGAATGATCTTCACCAAGTTCACGAAGAAGTAGATGCTGATCTGAAAAGAGTAGAAGTCACGGAAGCCAGGGACCAAGCTAAGGAGAAAACCCAAGCTAAGGAGGAAGTTCAACCTATGTTCAACATTGAAAACGTTGAAGGAGTAGATTTTCTCCAACCCTTCCTCCACGTGTTGTCTCCATCCTTGATTGAACTCTTGAGGTTTTGCGAAACAACTCGTGCTCGCAATATTTCCCTTTCTCGTGAAGTTGTTTTGCTGGAAAACCATGTCACAGATCTCAAAGGTATAAATCAAAGATTGATAGCTCTCCTGGAATCAAAGGCAACAACTCCACCACCATCACCACCAAAGGAAGACAACTAAGCATTGGTATGGGCAATCCCCTTGGTTTCTGCCAAGCTTGGGGGAGTTGCCCTGGTATCGTATCACCTTTATATCTTTTGCTTTTACCTTTGTTTTAGTTCTTTCCTTTTCAGTTTTATTTCTTCTCTTAGAGGAATAAGTCTTTAGTGTTTAGTTTGAGTCTTTTGCTTTTGTCTCTCCCCCATTGTATTTGAGCTTACGAGCTATATAATAAAGAGTATCTTAGTCAAAGGCTTTGCTTTGTGCCATGATCAAAAGAATGAAAAGAACGATAGCATGAAAGATCATGAGACGATCTTACGGAAAGTGATAGCTTCACATATGACACGTACGATGATTGGAACTTGTTGAGAATAAATCAACATAGACCTCAGTCATTGTTGCAATTAATAAGAAGTAATAAGGAAACAGAGGTTCACATATAAATATATCATGTGAGACACTTTTTACAATTGTGAGCACTCACAAAACTATTACATGCTTAGGAGTAGATGTTGGACAAGGAAGACAACATAATGAATTGTTTCTGCTTGGTTCCAAACAATGTTATATGATTAGAGATCCCTTAGCATGTGACGATTGCTTCCACCTCATATTAGCCAAAACTCCCGCACCAAGTAGAGCTACTACTTGTGCATCCATAAACCTTCAACCCAGTTTTGCCATGACAGTCCACCATACCTACCTATGGATTGAATAAGATCCTTCAAGTAAGTTGTCATAGGTGCAAGCAATAAAAATTGCTCTCTAATATGTATGATATATTAGTGTGTGGAAAATAAGCTTTGTACGAACCTGTGATGAGGAAGACATAAAAGCGACAGACTGCATAATAAAGTTCTTAATCACAGGAGGCAATATAAAGTGACGTTCCTCCGCACTAAGAGGACACGCATTCAAACCTCAAAAGCGCATGACAACCTCTGCTTCCCTCTGCGAAGGGCCTATCTTATACCTTTACTTTTTTCCCTTGTAAGAGTCATGGTGATCTTCACCAATTCCCTATTTTTTCCTTTGTCTTGGCTACCGTCACATGCTTGGGAAAGATCTATATTCATATATCAACTTGGAGTTGAGTACCTATGTTTTATTATTGTTGACTTTACCCTTGAGGTAAATTATTGTGAGGCAAAACTATAAGCCCCTATCTTCCTCTGTGTCCAGCTGAAACTTTGTCACCATGAGTACCACGTGAGTTGTAACAATTGTGGAAAACAAAAGAGATGATTGAGTATGTGGGTTTGCCTTACAAGCTCTTATTTGACTCTTTGTGATGTTATGATAAATTGCAATTGCTTCAATGACTATGGACTATTGTTGGTTACTTCTCGGTAAGGTTTTTGCTTCATACTTTGCGTTGTGAAGGAATTGTTACTTTCCCATAAGAATCTTTATGATGTATTGCTGTTCTATGTGTGATCATGATGCCCTCATGTCTGTATTATGTTTTATCGACACCTTCGTCCCTAAACATGTGGGCATGTTTATGGAACTTGGTTTTCGCTTGAGGACAAGCGAGGTCTAAGCTTGGGGGAGTTGATACGTCTATTTTGCACCATGCTTTCATGTGGGTATTTATTGCTTTATGGGCTGTTATATTACTTTGTGGTACCATATTTATGCCTTTTCTCCCGTATTTTGGAAGGTTTATTTGAAGAGGGAGAATTCAGGCAGCTAAAATTCTGGACTGGAAAAGGAGCAAATCTTAGTCCACTATTCTGCACTTCTCCAAATGCCCTGCAAAGTTACATGGATTTTTTTGGGATTATATAAAAAATACTGGGCGAAAGAAGTACTAGAGGGGAGCTACCAGGGCCCCACAAGCCTGGTAGCCGCCACCCCCCTAGTGGCGGCTAGCAAGCTTGTGGGCTCCCTGACGGCCCACTGGCCCCCCTCTTTTGCTATATGAAGGGTTTCGTTCCAGAAAAAAAATCAATCGGGAGCTTTTTCGTGGTTTCGCCGCCGCCACGAGGCGGAACTTGAGCAGATCCAATCTAGAGCTCCGGCAGGACGATCCTGCCGGGGAAACTTCCCTACCGGAGGGGGAGATCGTCGCCATCGTCATCACCAACACTCCTCTCGTCGGAGGGGAGGCACCTTCATCAACATCTTCATCAGCACCATCTCCTCTCCAATCCCTAGTTCATCTCTTGTAACCAATCTCCATCTCACGACTCCGATTGGTACTTGTAAGGTTACTAGTAGTGTTGATTACTCTTTGTAGTTGATGCTAGTTGGATTACTTGGTCGAAGAGTTTATATTCAGATACTTGATGCTATTCATTACACCTGTGATCATGATTATGATTATGCTTTGTGAGTAGTTACTTTTGTTCCTGAGGACATGGGATAAGTCATGCTGATAATAGTCATGTGAATTTGGTATTCGTTCGGTATTTTGATACGCTGTATGTTGTTTTTCCTCTAGTGGTGTTATGTGAACGTCGACTACATAACACTTCACCATATTTGGGCCTAGAGGAAGGCATTGGGGAGTAGTAAGTAGATGATGGGTTGCTGGAGTGACAGAAGCTTAAACCCCAGTCTATGTGTTGCTTCGTAAGGGGCTGATTTGGATCGACTAGTTTAATGCTATGGTTAGACGTTGTCTTAATTCTTCTTTCGTAGTTGTGGATGCTTGCGAGAGGGGTTAATCATAAGTGGGATGCTTTTCCTATTAAGGGCAGTACCCAAGCGCCGGTCCACCCACATATCAAACTATCAAAGTAACGAACGCGAATCACATGAACATGATGAAACTAGCATGACAGAAATTCCCGTGTGTCCTCGGGAGCGTTTTTCCTCCTATAAGACTTTGTTCAGGCTTGTCCCTTGCTACAAAAGGGATTGGGCCACTTGCTGCACCATTGCTACTACTTGTTACTTGTCACTTTTCGCTTGATACGTTTCACCTCACTACACCATCACTTGTTACCGCTACTTCTAGTGCTTGCAGTTATTACCTTGCTGGAAACCGTTTATCAGAGCCTTCTGCTCCTCGTTGGGTTCGACACTCTTACTTATCGAAAGGATTACGATTAATCCCCTATACTTGTGGGTCATCAATCCACTTGTCCAAATCCCCTCAAAACCACTTATGTTGATTTCTAGAATTGGGAATATTTGCATTGTCAAGTTTCTCCAATTGATCCCAAACATCTTGGGCATGCTCTAATACTCAAATAATTCCATCACACCGAGTGGTGCATTAAGGGGAATTAGTTTGCATGGATTTATATAGAGAAAACCATTTCTACCAATTTCTAGGGTTTATCAAGTTTAAATTTGTCAACTTTCACCATATAATCTCAAAATTAGTGATCAGTGCCAAATGGTGTTACTATTTACGCCTGGTAAATATTAGGGCCATTGGATACCCCTAGATGCCCTAGGACAACATTAAACACCTTCATCCACAAGCTAGTGGACAAGCAAAGATGACCCCAAAAGATTCCCCTTGCCTCCAACTTTCTACCATAGTATCTTTGCCATGGCCCCTAATCAAATTATTGGAGGGTAACTCCCTCTCTTTTACTCTCCTTTTTACCATGCAAGCCCCTCTTTTACTCCTCTCCTTTTATTTTGTTCATGCAACTGCCCTCGTACTTTACCACAACCTCATTTGCATGCTAATACATCAATCCAAGCCCAAAGATCACATGCTCATGTGGATAATATGAGCAAACCATCTAAACCTAAGATTTAGCAGCAATTGTAGCCTTGAACTACAAGTTCTAGCTACACTTTATCTTCATACCTAGGGCCACCATTCAACATTTCACCTCATGAGCTCTTCAGTAAAAAGCCCTCAGATAGCTCTCAATTTTTCTTTTGCAAACTTAACCATAGTAAAAGCCCTCAGGTTACTATGGAATTTTACCAGACCCTCTAGCATGCATGCCTTGCATGCTAGACATCATTGGCCGACCAAAAAGAGGCGTTGGACATGATTTGGTGTGGTGACCATGCTTCTAGCATGCAAAAACGGTGCTCTGCCACTTGTCCATGTCCTGTAGCTTGTGTCCGGATTCGGCAGAGCACCCCGGCATGCCAAGCATCCCCATTCCACCTACCAAGCCCCTCCCCTAGGCTCGCATAGATACAAGGCCCATCTGACACACGTGCCCGCCGTGCCCGAGGGCCTCCGAGGCGGACCGACGCTCCCTCAGCTAGCCCCTCTTGCTATATTCCTCTCCCGAGCGCCCTGGTGCCCTTAGTCCACTCCCCGCCCTCCTGCTTGCCACTCCGGGACTCCTAGTTGAGCTACAATTCTCTCCTCCTCCTCCCACGACAGATATTATCGTTGTTCAGCTCTGCTCGATTCGAGTAAGCGAGCCATCCTGCGCCTCGAACTCCACCTCCAGTGTGACCCCTGTGACTACTCCATCTTCCCCGGCACCCAGCTACCTCTTGAGCTTGCGTTGGTTTTCCCTTGAAGAGGAAAGGGTCATGCAGCAAAGTAGATAAGTATTTCCCTTAGTTTGTTGAGAACCAATGTATCAAACCAATAGAAGGAACAAGCGAGACTCCAATAGTAGTACCTACACAAATAATCAAACACTTGCACTGTCGGGACCCCGATCCTAAGCCATAGGAATCCAGCCTATAACACATCGCATCTCGTTGCGGTCTCACGCACGGTTATCCCCACGGCTGCAGCCTTAACTTAGCCGGGACCGTTTGCGCCTTTTGACTCGCGTATGCAATTGTGTCGCTAGCAATCCAATGACAAAGAACCCGGATCGACATGTCTAGTCATAAACCAAAGTGGCAGTTCCGCACAGGGACAGGCATACATGACCCAGCAAAGCAGGTGTCGGTCATCAGCGAATGTAGACGAGTCGTAGCAAGCTACAAGGACTCCATTACATCGCGTGACATTTCCCCGACGGGGACAGACACAGCCGCTAAGAAGGACACATGCGGGTCAACCAATGTGTCCGGAGCAGTGGCGAACTACCATGGCTCGTTGGATCACAAAGGGGCATTTCCCTGTAAGGAATGCTACTAAAGCCTACGGCCAGGTAATCGAACCCCATAAATATCAAGTACAACACACGTACGCATCGCATTCTGATATGTATAGATACATCGATGGCATCACAACATAACCATAAACATACAAACATTATTTAGAAAGCTCGGAAGAGCCACACACATAATATTACAAATTAGGGGTCTCACAACCCATCATCACAAGTCATACACACAATTCTTACAAGCCAACGGAAGATTGAATGTTGTCTGAGTACAGACAGAGGAAAAGATAAAGGCACATGGCCTGACTATCTACAGACCCACCCTAGGGCCAGATCATAGCTGGGATACCAGCTACTCGTCATCGTCGATGTCTAGGTAGAACCCTTCATTAGGGTCATTAACAACCTCTGCAACAAATTATTAAGCAAACGTGAGAACAGAGGTACTCAGCAAGACTTTAGGATAACTATCTACTCATGAATGTATCAATAAGGAGTTGTGGGGTTTCATGGGGAAAGCCAGCATTTGACTCGTGGCTAGACAACTTGCATTTTTAAATAATTTTGACAACTTGATTTCTCGCACACGAGTCCACTAACACCACAACAATACTCCATCGTGGAATCATTCCGTCTCCATATGGAAATGCCGTCCACGACACTCACGCTTATCTTGACAATTTTATGAGTAGCCATTAAAGTTATCTATGAACAACATATGTCTCCAAGTAGTCCATATCCGCGGACGCGGCTATTCGAATAGATCATAACCCTGCAGGGGTGTACTCTTCACACACGCTCTCTCCACTTATCGCCATGTGCATATCATGCACCTCGGCAACCTTCAAGCGGAAGCCCAGCGAGGGAGTCGGCCACGACCGTTAACCACGCTAATACTTAGTCCAGGTCTATCGCCTATCTGAGGGTAACCCGCACGGATGTCCGGACGAGGTTTCCACCACGACACAAAACGATGTGCGCAGGGTTCCCAAGCCCACCATCCGGGTGCCACTTGGTACACCGTGCCACTACCTACCGCATCACAGCCCACCTCTTAGGTCAGTGCTATGCACGGCCTCGAGCATGACTATAAACACCAGAAACTTCTTGCAACTCCTGGACAGAGTACTAAGCGATTAATAAGTCGAGAGGGTCAATTAAGTATCCCAACGTGTGGTAGTATCTAGTCTTGGATTACATACACGGAACTCAGTTCCTAAGGACGGTTCCAATGAAACAACCCGCCAGGTACTCCTACATAGCCTTTCACCGGTACCTTTACCAAATCAGGTTCAACACACAACCTTTACTTACTGAACACATTCTCACAATTCTGTTCATCACCTAGATGACAGACCATACACAACTCTAAGCGTAGCATGCATAGCAGGATAAGGGACATCACGACTCAAGCATCTACCAGGTATGCTAGGTTGCAAGGTTCAGCTATTTACTATGACAAAGACAGGTCATGCAAAGGAAGTGGGTTCAACTAACGTGGCAAAAGCATTCGAAGCATTTGATCCTAATGCAAAAAGTAAGTGCGGGAGCGAGAACATGGGATTTATCGGGATGATCAAAATGGTTGCTTGCCTTGTTGCTCAGCAGAAGGACAATATCCGTCAGTCGGATATTCGGTGGAATCTGGAGGAACGGAGCCTACCAATAGAAATGACATCAATCAATAACAATCATATGCAACAAAATGATGCATGAGCATGGCATGAAGATGCAAGGTGGTATGCTAATGTAGCTATCATTTATTAAGTTTGAAGTTGATTTGAATCAAGATTCAAATATCACTTCAAACAAGGTATTTTCAGATACCCTTTTAATTGATTCGACCTGATGCTCAGGTCATCTTGTTTTAACATGCATGGGAATGATATGTTAAGTTGTTGGTTGTGATTGAGCATTGTTTGTTCATGGCATTTGAAGTGGAATTCAAATGTATTTCAAATTCCAAATATATATTACTTAATATGGTTATCCTAATCTTCATTTAATTTGTTTGGTGATGTTAACATTTTCAAACATGTTTGAAAATATCAAAATCAGATTCCTTGGATTTTTCTGATACTTTTTCATATATAAATTATTTCCATTGGAGTTATAGATTATTTTCTACGATATTTAGAAGTTTTGGGAATTTTCTGGAATTCTTTTATAACAGAAAAAGCTATTTATTGCGTCAGGCCCACGTCAGCATGGCGTGAGCCGTCGGCTGACCTGGTCAGGTCAAACCTGACAGGGGGGATCCACTGGTTAGCCTTACAGTGTTAATCCCGCACTGACCAGCCCCTGATTGTGTTTGACTTGTGTCTGGGGCCCACTGTCAGCGACTACTTAATGTTTAAAACGATGGATTAGCGAGGCGAGGTCGGATCCTGCCGGAAACTGGCCGGCGGCGACCAGATCTGCGGCGGATCTTTGTCAAAGAGTCGCCGGAGATGGCTGTGGTGCTCGGGAACGAGGGCCGAGAGCACTGGGAGGATCCCCGGGCTCGGCCTCATCCAGTACGGGCCTCAGGGAGGACAGGGGAGGACCGGAGGTCACCGGTGATGAGCTGAGGCGACGGCCGGAGCTCGGGCTCGTCGGTCTAGTGGTTAGGGTGCACGAAACTGAGGGGAAGAAGAGGGAAAACGAGCGCAAGCTCACGGTGAAGGCAGTGGAAAGCTCGGACGGCTTGGGGAGGCACTGTGGGCGACGAATGCAACAAAGCTTGCCGGCGGCCGGAGGTTGAAGACGACGGCAATATGGCGCAGCAGGGCTCGGGGAGGTTGAAAGCTTCGGTGTACACGGCTAGCTCGACAAGGCGGAGAGGAAGGAGCACTCGGAGGGACTATCATGTGGCCAGAGGCTCGATCAGCTCAAGCTCGAGCTTCTGTCAATGGCGGTAGGAGGAGAGGAAGGAACCAAGAGGAGGGGGAGGAATGGATAGCGGGGATGGATAGGGACGTGCTCGGGGTAGTCATCCTCGCTGTCGCGCTGTCCTGGGGGGCACCTAAGCGCGCCACGGCGAAGCAGGAGGTGGAGGAGCCACTGTGGGAGGTCGCTCCTCTGCGAGAAGGCAGGAGGAAGAAGACGCCCCTGCCCGTGGTGGGCTGGGCCTCACAGGTGAGCGACAGGTAATCTTTACCTATTATTTTTGTTTTGTTTTCTGGTTTGCTAACTAATTTGATTAGCTATTTATTTTAGCTCCAAAATAGTTTATAAAAATATTTGAACACACCAGAATATTAGTTGGAGTATTTCCAACCATTCCTAAAGTTTTCAACATTTTTGTAAACTTAAAAGTTTTTGAATTCAAATTTAAGCTTGAATTGAGTGGCTTTTTGCATTTAAACAAAATTCCAAATCTGTTTTAAAAATAGTTTTCTTCCCTGATTATTTGTTTTCATGAATTATCAGAAAAGTTGAACTTTTCTTGAGGCCATTTTGGGTTCATTGATTTTAACAAGTTTGGAAATTCTTTGAATTTGAGAAGTGGATAGGGTTTTTGAGTTTTGCTTCACCACTTGCTTTGATCTTGTTGCAATTTCTTGGATGCAATGTAATGAAGATATGAGAACAATGCTAAACCTTGGTTAGGGTTCCAGGGATGTGACATGCACCCAACGCTATAAAGGGGTTGTCAATCCCTTTAGAGTTATTTCAAGGATGAGATCTAATAGAGATGGATATAAAATATCGATAGATATGTAACTAAAACTAAAGTAAATAAATTGAAGCAAAGTATTTTTGTTTTTTTGGTTTACAGATCTGAAAATATGATATGGAAAATAGACCTGGGGTCCATAGGTTTCACTAGAGGCTTCTCTCATAAAGGAAAATAATACGGTGATTGAACAAATTACTGTCGAGTAATTGATAAGAAAGAAAATAATTATGAAGATATCCAAGGCAATGATTATGCATATATACATCATGACCATATCAAGTAGACCGAAATGATTATGCATCTACTACTATTACTCCACACATCGACCGACTCATGCGTGCATCTAGAGTATTAAGTTCATGAAAAACAGAGTAACACATTAAGTAAGATGACATGATGTAGAGGGATAAACTCAAGCAATATGATGAAAACACCATCTTTTTACCCTTGATGGCAATAATACAATACGTGCCTCGCTACCCCTACTATCACTAGGTGAGGACACCGCAAGATTGAACCCAAACCTAAGCACTTCTCCCATTGCAAGAATTACCAATCTAGTTAGCCAAACCATACAAATAACTCGAAGAGACTTGCAAAGATATGAAATCATGCATATAAGAATTTAGAAGAGACTCAAAGAATATTCATGGATAATTTGAACATAAACTCGCAATTAATCGGATCTCAGCAAACACACCGCAAAAGAGTATTGCATCGGATAGATCTCCATGAAGATGATGAAGAACATGGTATTGAAGAACAAAGAGAGAGAGAGAGAAGAAGCCATCTAGATACTAGCTATGGACCCGTAGGTCTGTGGTGAACTACTCTCAGATCATTGGAGGGGCAATGGAGTTAATGTAGATGCCCTCTGTGATCAATTCCCTCTCCGGCAGATTACCGGAAAAGGCTCCCGGATTGGATCTCTCGGGAACACAGGCTCCCGGCGGCGTAAAAGTATTTTCGTTTCACTTTTCTGCATTTTTGGAATATTTGGGATTTTATACGCCAAGAATTAGGGTTAGGAGACCTGTAGGGGGCCCACAAGCTAGGGCGCGCCCTGCAGGCTTGTGGCCTCCCAGCAACTACCTTGCCCCCTACTCCAAGTCTGTTGCGTGTCTTCTGGTTCAAGAAAAATCTTTTCGGAGATTTTATTCCGTTTGGACTCCGTTTAATATTCCTTATGTGCAATAGTCAAAAACGTGGAAAAACAGAAACTGGCACTAGGCTCTAGATTAATAGGTAAGTCCCAAAAATAATATAAAACAACATATAAATGCATATAAAACATCCAAAACATATAATATAATAGCATGGAACAATAAAAAATTATAGATATGTTGGAGTTGTATCACACCCCAGCCCGCGCTCTCCTCCATTGTATCGCACTCGCCAAGCGACGGCCGATGCCGCCGTCCGCCCTCCCATCGAGCACCTCGCTCTCTCTCTCTCACCCCTGAGCCCAAGAGGACCATCCCGGAGCGCATTATGGGGCGGGGCATCTGCTGAGGCCCCGGGCTCGGCCTCCGGCGCAGCATGGCTACCAAGAGCACGGTGGCCAGTGCGCCCTGGGCCTCCTGCCAGAGGTAGAAGAATGGGACAGGAGAGAGATGGAGAGGACTCAACGAGGCCCGCCTATAAGCAACCCGAGGGTTGTTTGAGAGAGACCATCTTCATCCTACACCTCCCATGGATTGATAAATCTTAGGTCATCCACTTGAGGGAAATTTTTTATTGTCCTATACAATTCTATGCTTGGAGGACCAATAGAATCTACACAGATAAAGTTATGCACTAAACATCAAGCTATATTTATGGCGCCATTGTTGGCGAGGTGAGTGGTTGAACGTATATCTTTAGGTCTTGCAATTGAATCTTTTTGTTTCTTATTTGTTCACTACTTTGGTTTTACAAAAATAAAACTGCAAAAAATCCATGAATGATAAGAATGATTGCAATGTTCTCAGTATGCTTTCTATGAATATCCATAATATTAATTATGATTGCACTAGTCATGATAAAAATGTTTCTTATAAGCATGACTTTTTTGTGGAGTGCATAAACTTTGTGAAGACATGCCATTTAGGGATGATAGATTTTGTAAGCATAAACATGACAAAACCAATTGGTGGCTTAAAGGGATATGTGATTTTGATACCAAAATATGCCCTCTTCAACCCCTTACTTTTGAACTTTACAGTAAATATTTTTGGGGTGTGGTCAAATATTGTAATAACTTAATCACCCTTGAAGTATATAATGAACTTTGTCTATTTTTGGGGTGTGGAGAATTGACACATAAAAATAGTTGGGTTGATGCATTCGTATTAACAAACCCTATTGAAATTAATTTACAGGAAATCTATATGTTCTGTAAGGAAATTGAAATAAGAATGTTTATACCTCCAATTATAGAAACACAAGCAAACCAATAGAATATAAAAGGAATAGTAATGTAAGTGAAAATATTTCCCAATACCACCTATTGTTTCTTGTGATGAATTAGCTGACAAGGAGGAGCTTCCTATCCAACCAATTACTTGAGTGAGAAGCACGAAAATAATAATTAAATCACACATGATTTTTTGAAGAATAAGAAAAGAAGAAAAACGAGAGGTAAAAAGGTATCTCTCCCAAATAATGTTGCTCCTATTATTGTTGTGCCACTTGAGAATGAATCCAAAATAATTGTGGAAGATGATACACTTGAGGATGATTTTTTATGCCTATTAATTGTTGTAAGAATTATGATTGGCAATATAATGATGCTTCTTATTGTTTGGAAAATCTTTTTGGCACCAACTAGGGAAATTATGATGATAGTAATTGTTATACGATTGGTGATATTCACACTATTAATGATAAGATTAAGAATGCTCATGATATGAAAAACCACAAGCTTGGGGATGCTATGTTTGATGGTAATAAAATGTTTGTGAATTTATTTGCTGCAAATAATGTTTATACTAATCTTGGGGATGTTATGCTTAATGAATATGATCTTTCTAGTCCCCCTACTTTTAATGATCAAATCTATTATGATGATAGCATGCCTCCTATTTCTGATTGCAATAATAATGAAAGTGGGTTTCAAAGATTGTAAACTTTAGGTAATAATTATCCCACTATTTTTGAGGATGATTAATCTTATCATAATAATGAAAGTGGATTTGGAGAGGTCGTGACTTTATTAAATGTTGAATCCACTACTTTGGAAGAAGTTTCAATTGATTATCTTGAGAAGAAAGTTTCTACTTATGATGATTATTGTGATGATGCTTATGTTATAAAAGATATTGATAATTATTGTTATAAAACTTGTAATAATTATGTGTACCCTTTTACTGAACAGTAATATTTTAATGTGGAATCAATTTATAGTGTTCAAGTTCTAAACGATACTCCCACTATTATGAATAAGAAGAAATTTCCTTATGTGGAGAATAATAAATTTTCTATGCTTGGGGATCATGAAAAGAATGCTTTTATATGATGGATATATTTTTGAAATCCTTCATGATGCTAATGAACATTATTATGAGAGAGGAACATATTCTTATTTATATCTCAATAATATCAAGTTTCCTCTCTATGTGTTGAAAATTTTGAAGTTATGCTTGTTTTGCCTTCCTATACTAGTTGATTCTTGCTACAATAAATTGTTTGCTCACAAAATCCTTATGCATGCTTGTTTAAATGTGCTATTCATGTCATTCATTATGCTCTTTTACGTATTTCAATTACTATTCTTAGGTGAGCCTCATTGAAATCATCATGCCTATCTAAAAGGCTTTAGAGCAAAGCACTTGTTGGGAAGCAACCCATTACCTATCTTAATATTTTTGTGTGTTCACATGATTAATTCACCGTAGTAATATGTTTTGTGTATTTTATTTCAATAATGTGCCAAGTAAAGCCTTTGGATAGTGTAGATACTTGCTGATTTGATTTTGTGCAAAAATAAATACTTTTACGTCCAGTGTATGAATTCTTTGGTTTTGTTGGATCGTGAAAATGTTCTGAATTTTTTACACAATATTCTCCGCAAATTTCCTATGTTATCCTAATTTGTGAGAATTTTCAGAGATAGGGAAGTATGGTTTCAGTTCACGTCTTTACAGATTGTTCTATTTTTGATAGATTCTGTTTCGCATGCATAATTTGCTTGTTTTAGTGTTTCCATATCTTATATTGAGTGGTATAAATTATGGTAATGACATAAGACACTAGGAATTATGTGATAAAATTATGAATCTTGTCTTGGAAGTACCTAAGTGAATGATCTGTTTTATTATACTAACCCACGTCATGAGTTCCGTTAAGTTTTTTGTGATTGAAGTTTTAAAGTTTTGGGTGAGATGAGGATAGAATTAGAATAGGGAGCGGCACAAACCGAATCTTGTGGATTCTAAAGCCACCCAAAGGTAATGATGAAAGAATACTCAAGCGTCTAACCTTGGTGATGCCCCAGAAGGCATCCCCTCTTTCATCTTATACACTATATGTACACCTCACTTGTAGCTATATTTTTATTCATCACCCAATATGTGTTTTTCTTGGAGCGTAATTTTTATGTCGTTGGGATTTGCTTGATGTTATTTATAATCATGATTGTTTAATAAAAATTTCCTAGTATAGCCTTTAGGATATTTGAATTGCGTGTTTGATGTGTATTGTCCAGAAACATAAACTTTTGATTTAGTGTTTGAGTTTACATATTTTACTCGAGAGTGGAAGTTTATGAAAATTTTATAGACTACTTTCATACAAAAGTTTTATTACTTCCTAATTTTTTCAGAATTTATTGAGTTACAGAGGTGCACTTTTGGAATTAATTGCTACAGTCTGTTCTATTTAGACAGATTGTTGTCATAGTTTTGTTATATGCTTGTCCTAGAATTTCCATGGCTTATATTGGCATATATATAATTGTGGAAATTATATTATACAACAGATAATGTTTAAATTATTGTGCAACTTGTCTTGAGAGTATATAAATTGTTGAATTATTCTTATGTGTACTAATCTATCTCACGAGTTCTTGTCAAGCTTTGTGTGGATGAAATTTTTGAAACATAGGGAAAACCATGATATCATAGGAATTAACAAGATACAAGTTCTCAAGCTTGGGGATGAACAAGGCTCTCCAAGTTAATATTAGAAAAATATAAAGCATCTAAGCTCGGGGATGCCACGTTAGGCATCCCACCTCTCATCATCAACAACTATCGGTTTGTCTCAGGTGAGCCTAAGTTTTTATTTATTCACATGATATGTGCCATTGTAGAGATGTCCTTTTATTTTTCTTGATGATTGAAATAAGTCTTAGACCTGAAATATTTGATTGGGAGAGAGTCTTCACATAGCTAGCTATTTACTTAACTACTCTTTGTTCTTCACTTATATCTTCTTGGAGTAGTTTGATGTTTACTCTTGTGTTTCACTTATATCTGATGTCTACTACACCACTTTATTCTTGTAGACTCGTGTTGGGCCTCCAAGCACAGAGTTTTGCAGGACAGCAATAGTTTTCCCTCAAGTGGATGGCCTAAGGTTTATCAATCCATGGGAGGTGTAGGATGAAGATGGTCTCTCCCAAGCAACCCTGCAATCATATACAAGAAATCCCTTGTGTCCCCAACACACCCAATACAATGGTAAATTGTATAGGTGCACTAGTTCGGCTAAGAGATTGTGATACAAGTGCAATATGAATGGTAGCTACACGTTTTTATAATCTAAAAATATAAAAACATCAAGGTAACAAGTGGCAAACAGCAAAAAACGTTGTATTAATGCTTAGAAATAAGGCCTAGGGTACATACTTTCACTAATGCAATCTCTCAACAATGCTAACATAGTTGGATCCCTCAACGTGCAACAAAGAATCACTCCAAAATTTCTATATAGTGGAGAACAATAAGATGAAATTGGTGTAGGTAGTAGAACCACCTTAAAGTTATTATTTCCGTTCAATCAATTCAAGAGTTCGTACTAAGATAACATTAATGATATATATCAACAGCCCCTAATGTCACATAGATACTCAAATGTCACCTCAAGTATCCATGGGTAAATTATGCGACATGCTTCAAACAATTTCAAAGCGATCATATTCAATCCAACACAAAGAACGTGCAAGGAGCACCCAAAGATTTCTATTGAAGAACATGGTATGAGAATGTGCAATCAACCCCTATGCATAGATCCCCAAGGTCACCGGAACCCACAAGTTGATGCCTCAACATATATCAAGTGAATCAATAGAATACCCCAATGTCACTACGGGTATTCCACGCAAGACTTACATCAAGTGTTGTCATACCAATATGCCCAATCCAACATGACGAGATCTTAAAGGAAAAGGCTCAAGTCATCACAACTAGATGGTAAGAGAAATACATCATATGATCCAACTATATTAACAAAGCTCGTGTTCTTGAGATCATGCAATCTCAAGAACACGAGAGAGAGAGAGAGAGATTGAACACATAGCTACTGGTATATATCCTCAGCCTCGAGGGTGAAGTACTCCCTCCTCGTTATGGCCTCCGCCGGGATGATGAAGATGTTCACCGATGATGATTTTCCCTCTTCGGAAGGGTACTGGAATCACCCCAGATTGGTTTTTCGGTGATACGAGAGTTGCGGCAGTGGAGCGTAAGTTCTCTCTCTCTATTTTTGGGGTTTCGGGGATTTATAGGATTTTTCAACGTTGGAATCACGCGCAACGGAGCCACATGGGCCCCACAAGACATCAGGGCACGGCCAAGGCCCAGGCCACGCCATGTTGGCTTGTGCCTCCATGGCAGCCCTCCCTTGGTGGTTCTTCGGTCCAACGTTGCTCATAAGTTCATGACAAATTCATATAAAAAGTTTCAGCGCTTCCGAGAACTTTCATTTTCTGCACAAAAAACAACACCAGGTAATTCTGATGAAAATAGCGTGAGTCGGGGTTAGTTCTAAATAAATCATATAAAGTGCATCAATACCATATAAAGTTATTACAAACATAGGCAAATATGGTATGAATACTTCACAAATTATCGATACGTTGGAGACGTATCAGCTTCCCCAAGCTTAACTCCTACTCGTCCTCGAGTAGGTAAATGATAACACAAATAATTTATGTAGTGTGAATGCTAGCGTAATATATAATATTGATCAAGGATAATTTCAGCCATTTTTCTAGCATCATAACCAGCAAGTATTTCTCATAAAGCTTCTCAAGATCGAGTAGCAAGTTATTCACATGTTAAAGTATAGACCATAAAATTTCTTGAAAAATAGAAAATTATGTCTTTAGTCATCAGACAATTAAAACTGATCTTATTTTCAGGAAGGTCCTATGTAAGAGCTTTGGTTCAGCAAATTCCACATTTTCAACTATCATTTAGTCTTCCATGATTGGTGACAGTCAAAGTATACTTTTAGAACAAACAGTTTCATTCAAACACAATGAAGATAGGGGCTTAAAGTTTCACCTCCCAATTTATTTATCTCGGGGATAATGTCAACAAATAATGAATCATGATCACCTATATTCAATTAGATATATGTGTTTGGATCTTTCCCCTCCACATGATGGTTGCCAACTAAGGAATTAATAGATTGGAATAAGAATTTGACTCGACATGAAAAGTAAAAGATAGGCCCTTCATAGAGGGAAGGAGAGGTTGTCATGCGCTTTTATTTTTTGATGTGCAATCTATTAATGAAAAGGAACGTCACTTTATATTGCCTCTTGTGATGTCAACCTTTATTATGCAGTCCGTCGCTTTTATTTTTTCACCATCTCAAGTTTGTACAAAGCTTATTTTCTCTTCCAATAAAAGATCATATATATTTAGGAGATTTTTTTATTTGTTTTTGCACCAATGACAACTTACTTGAAGGATCTTATTCAATCCATAGGTAGATATGGTGGACTCTCATGGCAAGAAACTAGGTTCAAGGATTTGGATGCACAAGTACTATCTCTACTTAGTACGATGTTTTGGCTAGCAAAAGGTTCTAAACAAGCACCACATTTTAGAGGATTCATGGCAATATAACTGCTATGTGAATATAAACAAACATAAACATTAAGTTGTCTTCCTTATCCAACGTCAACTAATTGATCAAGTTTGAAAATAATTAATGGGGCTCACAATCATAGAATATGTCCAAGATAGTATATCTATATGTGAAACCTCTCTTCCTTCAATGTTCTTCCATGAATCGTTCAAATGACCAATGTTATGTTTGCTAACTTCCAATAAATTTTACCGCTTATATTCCTATCATGTGAAGTCACTACTCTCCATCGTATAAGCATACGAAGCATATATATAATTTCACATTTATGATATTCAATTCATTCAACGTTTTACTCTTAGGATATAAGTGAAGCAAAAGAGTAAACATCAAACTACTCTCAAAAGATATAAGGGAAGATCAATGAGTAGTCAAACAATTAAGTAGCTATATGAGGACTCTTTATCAGTAAAGATTTTTAGATCTTTATATTTTATTCAAAAATAAAATAAAACAAAAATAGCACTCCAAGAATATCATATATCATCTGAATGAATAACAATTTAGGCTCAACATAGGCTAACCGATAGTTGACGAAGAGGGGTGGGATGCGTAGCATCCCCACGCTTAGATGATTGAGACTTCTTGTAATATTGTCTTAGCGTGCCTTGGGAATCCCCAAGATTGATATTTTGTATCTCGTTCAATCCTCTCATGTCCCGTTTTCACCTATGTCTCAAAAACTTCATCCACACGAAACCTGAAAAGAACTCGTGAGATAGGTTAGTACACATAAGAATAAATCAAAACTTCATGTACTACCAAGACAAGTTGCATAATAATTTTCAAACATTATATACTGTATACTATCATTTCCAAAATTTATATCTACCAATATAAGTCATGAAAACTATAGAGGAAGTAGATAACAAAACTATGACAGAAATCTGTCTAAATAGGACAGTCTGTAGACATTTATTAAAAACGTGTACTTATGTAACTCCAAAAATTATGAAAATTTTGGAAATGATAAATAATTTGTATGAACCTGTTGTGTAAAAATTTCATAAACTTTCCAGGTTCCAGTAAAATTACATAATTCAAATACTATAGCAATAGTTTCTGTTTTTATACAGCACAAATCACACATGCAATTCAAGCATTCTGAAGGCAATTCGTGGAACTTTTTTATTGAAAATAAATATTATAAATAACATCTAACAGATAACAACAAAATAAAATGACGCTCCAAGAAAAACACATATTATGTGATGAATAAAAATATAGCTCCAAGTAAGATATACCGATAGTATCGAAGACGAAAGAGAGGATGCTTTTCGGGGCATCCCTAAGCTTAGACGCTTGGGTCTTCCTTTAATATTAACTTGGGGATGCCTTGGGTATCACAAATCTTAGGGTCTTTCCACTCCTTATTCTCCTCATATCGGCATCTCATCCAAAACTTGAAAACTTCAATCACACAAAACTTAACGGAACTTCGTGAGATGGGTTAGTATAATAAAGATAGACAATTCACTTAGGTACTGTCAATTCAAGAATCATAATTGTTACCACAGGATACCTACTGTATTATATCATTCCCATAATTTATATCACTCAATATAAGCTATAGAAACACTAAAACAACCAAACTATGCATGCAAAACAGAATCTGTCAAAAACCGAACAGTCTGTGAAGATCTGACTGAACACCATAGTTACCTGACTCTAGATATTCGAACAAATTAGGACAATGCATATAATTTGCATATAAAAATTTGTAAAAAAATTAGCATTTTTTGACTTTCCAGTAAAATCACATAATTCATATCCTGGAGGCAAAAGTTTCTGTTTTTGCACAGATTCAAACAGTTTGCACACTATCCCAAAGGCTTTACTTGGCACCTTATTGAAATAAAATACACAAAACATGATTAATAAAGTAGATTAATCATGTGAACACACAAGAACAGAATGTAAAAGTGTTGGGTTGTCTCCCAACGAGCGCTTTTCTTTAAAGCCTTTTTAGCTAGACATGATGATTTCAATGATGCTCACTTAAAAATATTGAATTGGAACACAATGGGAGCACCATAAAGCATATGAAAAGAACATTTAAGTCTAACAATCTTCCTATCCATAGGTATTTTGTGAGCAAACAATTTTTGGGAACAAGAATCAACTAGCATAGGAAGCCAAAACAAGCATATCTTCAAGATTTTCAACACATAGGGAGGAAACTTGGTATTATTGCAATTCCTACAAGGATATGTTCCTCCCTCATAATATTTTTCGGTAGAATCATGAAGGAATTGAAAAATATAACTATCACATAAATCATTATCTTCATGATGCACAAGCTTAGAATTTTCTTTACTCTCCACATAAGTAATTTTCTCCCCATTCATAGTAGTGGGAGCAAAATCAACAAAATAACTATCATGAGACAATTGATTGACATAACCAAATTGAATATTAAAATCCCAATGACAAGTTTCATGGTCATAATTACTCTTTATAGCATACATGTCATCATCATAATCATCATAAATAGGAGGCATGCCATCATCATAATAAATTTACTCATCAAAACTTGGGGGACTAAAAAGATCATCTTCATTATGCATAGAATTCCAAAGCTTGGAATACACATCAATTGCAGCAAATATATTCTCAAATATTTCATTCTTATCAAGCATATCATCCCCAAGCTTGTGGGTTTGTATATCATTAGGACAATCATCAATAGCATGAATAGAACCAATAGTGTAACAATTATTATCATCACAATTTTCCAAGTTGGTGCCAAAAAGATTTTCAATATTATAAGGAGTATCATTATCTTCCCAATCATCCTGATCACAACAAGCAGTAGGCATACCAAAATAATCATCAAGTGTATCATCATCCACACTATTTTCGTATTCATTCTCAATGATTATAGGAACAACATTATTTGGGAGAGATACCTTTTTACCTCTACTTTTCCTTCTTTTCCTCTTCTTCACCACCTTATGTGTGGGTCTAAGTGAATTTTTGAGCTTCTTAAAGAGATTGGTTTGATGGAAAGATCTTCCTTGCAACCCGATTCATCAAGAGAAACAATAGGGGGTATTGGGAGATCATTACCCTTTCATTAGTGTTACTTTTATATTCTATTGGTTTCTCATTCTTTCTATAGTTGGCGATATAAGCATTCTCATTGCAATTCACTATGTAAAACATACAGATTTCTTGTTGATTAGTTTCATTACCATTAGTGATAAGGAATATATCAAACTAATCATTTGTATGTGACAATTCTTCTTGCCAAATAAACAAAGTTCATTATAGAGTTCATGGGAATCAAATTATCACAATATTTGGAAATGGTTTGATCATAAAAAAACTTCTATTGGAAATTAAGATGACCAACTCTATTGCAAAGTTCACAGGTAATTGGATGAATAGAGCATAATTCTGTGGCACTTTCATATGTCACTTTAAGCCACCAATTAGTTTGGTCATGTTTACGCTACTTGCGAAATCTATCGTCCCTATATGGCATGTCTTTGCAAATTTTATTCACTCCACAAAAATTGACATGCTTACAGGAAACCTTTTTTATCATGGCTAGTGCAATCATCATTAGCATCATGGATATTAAGATAACTTGTACTAACAACATTGCAATCATGCTCATCATTCAAGGAACTCACATCAGCAAAAAAAATCAAACCAACTTTTTCACGGAAGACTTTAAAACAATAAACCATTTAGGCAATGTAGACTCCATTTTTTTAGTTTTATTTTATAAAACCAAACTAGTAAAAAACAAGAAACTAAAAGATTTAATTGCAAGATCTAAATATATACCTTAAGGCACTCACCTCCCCGGCAACAGTGCCAGAAAATAGCTTGATGTCTACTACATAACTTTATTCTTGTAGACTTGTGTTGGGCCTCCAAGTGCAGAGTATTGTAGGACAGTAGCAATTTTCCCTCAAGTGGATGACCTAAGGTTTATCAATCCGTGGGAGGTGTAGGATGAAGAAGGTCTCTCTCAATCAACCCTGCAATCAAATACAAGAAATCTCTTGTGTCCCCAACACACCCAATACAATGGTAAATTGTATAGGTGCACTAGTTCGGCGAAGAGATGGTGATACAAGTGCAATATGGATGGTAGATATAGGTTTTTGTAATATGAAAATATAAAAACATCAAGGTAACAAGTGGAAAACAGCGAGCAAAACATTGTATGAATGCTTGGAAATAAGGCCTAGGGTACATACTTTCAGTAGTGCAATCTCTCAATAATGCTAACATAGTTGGATACCTCAACGTGCAACAAAGAATCACTCCAAAGTTCCTATCTAGTGGAGAACAATAAGATGAAATTGGTGTAGGTAGTACAACCACCTCAAAGTTAATTCTTTCTGATCAATCTATTCAAGAGTTCGTACTAATATAACATCAAGTTGTCCTTTCCGTTCAATCTATTCAAGAGTTCGTACTAAGATAACACCAATGATACATATCAATCGACCCTAATGTCACCTAGATACTGCAATGTCACCTCAAGTATCCGTGGGTAAATTATGCGACATGCATCAAACAATTTCAGAGCTATCATATTCAATACAACACAAAGAACGTGCAAGGATCACCCCGAGATTTCTATCAGAGAACATGGTATGAGAACGTGCAATCAACCCCTATGCGTAGATCCCCAAGGTCACGGGAACGCGCAAGTTGATGCCTCAACATATATCAAGTGAATCAATAGAATACCCCAATGTCAGCATGGGTATCCCACACAAGACTTACATCAAGTGTTGTCATACCAATATGCTCAATCCAACATGATGAGATCTTAAAGGAAAAGACTCAATTCATCACAACTAGAAGGTAAGGGAAATACATCATATGATCCAACCATATTAACAAAACTCGTGTTATTTAGATCGTGCCATCTCAAGAACACGAGAGAGAGAGAGAGAGAGAGAGACTGAACACATAGCTACTGGTATATATCCTCAGCCTCGAGGGTGAACTACTCCCTCATCCTCATGGCCTTCGCCAAGATGATGAAGATGGCCACCGGTGATGTTTTTCCCTCTTCAACAGGGTAGTGGAATCGCTCCAGATTGTTTTTCGGTGATACAGAGAGTTGCGGCGGCGGATCGGAAGTTATATCTTTATTTCTGGGGTTTCTGGGATTTATATGATTTTTCAACGTTGGAATCACGCGTAACGGAGCCACGTGGGACACACAAGCCATCAGGGCGCGACCAAGGCCTAGGTCGCGCCCTGTTCACTTGTGCCCAGGACGATGCCCTGTTCGCTTGTGCCTGTCCTATGGTGGTTCTTCGCTCCAACATTCCTCATATGTTCCTGAAAAATAATAAAAAAGTTTCGGGTGATTCCGAGAACTTTCATTTTCTCCACAAAAACCAACACCACGTTAATTCCGCTGAAAACATCGTCGGTCTGGGTGTCGGGACCCCGATCCTAAGCCATAGGAATCCAGCCTGTAACACATCACATCTCTTTGCGGTCTCACGCACGGTTATTCCCACGGCTGTAGCCTTACCTTAGCCGGGACCGTTTGCGCCTTTTGACTCGCGTATGCAATTGTGTCGCTAGCAATCGAATGATAAAGAACCCGGATTGACATGTCTAGTCATAAACCAAAGCGACAGTTCCGCCCAGGGAGAGGCATACATGACCCAGCAAAGCAGGTGTCGGTCATCAGCGAATGTAGACGAGTCGTAGCAAGCCACAAGGACTCCATTACATCGCGTGACATTTCCCAAAAGGGACAGACACAGCAGCTAAGAAGGACACGTGTCGGTCAACCAATGTGTCTGGAGCAGTAGCGAACTACCATGGCTCGTTGGAATCACAAAGGGGAATTTCCCTGTAAGGAGTGCTACTAAAGCCTACGTATAAGTAATCGAACCCCATACATATCAAGTACAACACACGTACGCATGGCATACCGATATGTATAGATACATCGATGGCATCACAACGTAACCATAAACATACAACCTTTATTTAGAAGGCTCGGAAGAGCCACACACATAATATTATTGTCACATCCCTAACCCTTAAGCAAGATAGCATTGTGCTCATGTCTTCTTTGCATTTGCATCTAAGAAGTTTCAACAAAAACAACAAAGTGGCAAAGGAAAAACTCAAAACTCTAGCCACCATTTCAATTAAAGGAAATTTCAAACTAGTTCAAATCAATGAACCCAAAATGGCCTCAAGAAATGTTCAAACTTTCTGATAAATCATGAAAGTAAATGAGCATTGGAGAAAACTATTTTCTTGACACTTTAAGCATTTTAAATAAATGCAAAAGCCACTGGTTTCAAATTTAAAAATTGAAATCAGAAACTATAATTTTCCAAAAATGTTGAAAACCTTGGAAATGAGTGGGGATATTATAACAAATATTTCAGGAGGTCTAAAATAGTTTTTACTTTTTGTTTTGGAGCTGAAATAATTAGCAAAGCAATAAATAGCAAAATAGAAAAACAAAAACAGAAGAAAAAGGAAAAGAGTTACCTGTCGCCCAAGCCAGGCCCGGCCCATCTCCCCGCTCGTCCCCTCCCTCGCGCCAGTAGGCAGCAGGAGGTGGCCGCCGCCTCCTCCGGCGCGGCCACGCACCTGCGTGCCTACCTGGCCGCCGGTCCGCGCTGGCGACGACGGGGATAAGCTCCCCAGAGCTTCCCCTATCCATTCCCCGCCTCGGTTCTTCCCCTCCTCCAGGATCCCCTCCTTTTCCCTGCTGCCGCCATTAGAGCCGAGCTCGAGCTCGAGCTGGCCGTGCCCCTGGCCATAGGATCCCCTCCTAGAGCACGCCATTAGCTCCGCCTCGTCTCCCTGGTCGTCTCTGCAGAAGCCGACGCCTCCTCGAGCCCTGCAACGCCCGCAACGCCGTCGTCTTCCTACTCTGGCCGCCGGACCTCTCCCGTCGATTCGTCGCCCCCAGGCCTTCCCCGAGCCGTCTGAGCTCTGCTCTGCACTCCCTGTGAGCATGCGGTCGTTTCCCCTAAGTTTTCCCCGTCGATCCCCTCCTCTAGCCCTAGTTTCACCGGAGCCCGACGAGGACCGCCGCTGCCGCTCGTCGCCGGTAGCCCTCCGATGTCCAGCTCGTCCTTCCGAGGGCACCAACAGCTCTAGTACGACGCGTAGATGCCGTAGCAGCTAAGGACCGAGCGTAGATCCCTCTGATTCAAAGACCCCGATGACGCCCGAGCCTTGGCCTCCGCCAAGCTCGTCGCCGGCGTCATCTCCGGCCAGATCAGCCCCGGCTAGGCGCAGAAACGAAGCTGCGGGAGGCGTGTCGTTCCTCTGCTGCTCTCCGCGCAGCATTTGGCCCCCTGTGCGCCGTTTCCGAGCCTGTCCGCCGTGCTGGTGGTCGCCGGAGGCTCCCCGCCGGCGAGGACGACCTCGCCGCCGGTGGAGGTCGACGTGGCAAGCTAACCCAGCCGATTAGTGACTTAATCACGCTGACAAGTGGGCCCAAGGCCAAGTCAAACCTCAGTTAGGGCTGGTCAGCGCGGGATTAGTCCCAGAGAGGCTGACCAGTGGGGCCCCCCTGTAAGGTTTGACCTGAACAGGTCGGCTGACCTGCTGACGTCAGCCTGATGCAATAAATGGAATTTCCAGTTTAAAACTAATTCAGGAAATTGCTAAAAATTGCAAAAATCATAGAATCTAATCTGTAACTCCAATGAAAATAATTTATATATGAAAAAGTATCAGAAAAATTCAAGGATTCTGATTATGCTATTTTCAACTATGTTTGAAAAAGTTACAGGACCCTAAATTGTGAAATAAGGAATAATTCAATTCTTTAATCACTTTATAAATGGAAATTGCAAAAAATATCCAAATTTCATTATAATTGCAATGATCACACACTGCCCTAGATATAAATCAGTACCATAACATGACATTTCATGCATGTTAACATTAGGTTGATCTGAGCATCAGGTCGAATCAATTAAACCGGTATCCGAGAATACCCGTTTGAATTGCTATTCGAACGTGATTCAAATCAACTCTAAACCTAAAACATCTTGATTATAATAACTTATCACCTTGCTTTCTCATGCCATGCTCATGCATCATCTCGTTTGCATATGATTGTTATTGATTGTTGCCATTCATTTCGGTAGGCTCCGCACCCCCGGATTCCACCGAATATCCGTCTGACGGATATCGTCCCTCCTCTGAGCAACAAGGCAAGAAACCCTTTTGATCATCCCGATAACTCCTATGTTCTTGCTCCTGCACCTATTTATTGCATTAGGATCAAATGCTTCAACTGCTTTCGCCACGATAGTTGAACCCACTTCCTTTGCATGACTTAACCTTGTCACAGTAAATAGCCGAACCTTGCAACCTAGCATACCTAGTAGTTGCTTGAGCTGTGATGTGCCTTATCCTGCTATGCATGCTATGCTTAGAGTTGTGTATGGTCTGTCATCTGGGAGATGAACAGAAATGTGGAATGTGTTCGGTGAGCAAAGATTGTGTGTTGAACCTGATTTGGTAAAGGTACCGGTGAAAGGCTGTGTAGGAGTACATGGCGGGTTGTTTCATTGGAACCGTCTTTAGGAACTGAGTTCCGTGTATGTAATCCAAGACTAGATACTACCACATGCTGGGCCCTGAAATATGACCCCGGTCGGCCTATTAATCGCGTAGTACTCGGTCCAGGAGTTGCAAGTAGTTTCTGGTGTTTATAGTAATGCTGGAGGCCATGCATGGTGCTGACCTGAGAGGTGGACCGTGATGCGGTAGGCAGTGGCACGGTGTACCAAGTGGCACCCGGATGGTGGGCTTGGGAACCCTGCGCACATCGTTTGAGGCCGTGGCGGAAACCTCGGCCGGACTTCCGTACGGGTTACTCTCAGATAGGCGATAAACCTGGACTAGGTACTAGTGTGGTTAACGGTCGTGGCCGACTCCCTCGCTGGGCTTCCGCTTGAAGGTTGCCGAGGTGCATGACGTGCACATGGCGATAAGTGGCAGGAGCGTGTGTGACGAAGTACACCCCTGCAGGGTTATGATCTATTCGAATAGCCGCGTCCGCGGATATGGACTACTTGGAGACATATGTTGTTCATAGATAACTTCAATGGCTACTCATAAAATTGTCAAGATAAGTGTGAGTGTCGTGGAAGGCATTTCCGTATGGAGACGGAATGATTCCACGATAGTGTATTGTTGTGGTGTTAGTGGACTCGTGTGCGAGAAATCAAGTTGTCAAAACTAATTTAAAAATGCAAGTTGTCTAGCCACGAGTCAAATGCTGGCTTCCCGCATGAAACCCCACAATACCTTTTGATACCTTGCATGAGTAGTTAGTTCTCCTAAAGTCTTGCTGAGTACCTTCGTACTCATGTTTGCTTAATAAATTTTGCAGAGGTTGCAATGACCCTAATGGAGGGTTCTTCGTAGACATCGACGACGACGAGTAGCTGGTGTCCCAGCTACGATCTGGCCCTACGTCGGCTCTGTAGTATATTCAGGCCACGTGTCTACTAGTTGCCCTGTCTGTACTCAGACAGTTTATAACTCTTCCGCTGGCTTGTATTGTTTGACTGCTATCATGGGTCGTCAGACCCTTAATGTGTAATATTATGTGTGTGGCTCTTCCGAGCCTCTTAAATAAAGCTTGTATGTTTATGGTTATGTTGTGATGCCATCGATGTATCTATACATATCGGTATGCCATGCGTACGTGTGTCGTACTTGATATGTATGGGGTTCGATTACCTAGTCGTGAACTTTAGTAGCACTCCTTACAAGGAAATGCCCCTCTGTGGTCCAACGAGCCTTGGTAGTTCGCTACTGCTCCGGACACATTGGTTGACCGGCACGTGTCCTTCTTAGCTGCTGTGTCTGTCCCCTTTGGGGAAATGTCACGCGATGTAATGGAGTCCTTGTAGCTTGCTACGACTCGTCTACATTCGTCGATGACCGACACCTGCTTTGTTGGGTCATGTATGTATGTCCTTGTGCGGTACTACCACTTTGGTTTATGACTAGACATGTCGATCCGGGTTCTTTGACATTGGATTGCTAGCGATACTATCGCATACGTGAGTCAAAAGACGCAAATGGTCCCGGCTAAGGTAAGGCTGCAGCCATGGAGTTAACCGTGCGTGAGACCACAAAGGGATGCGATGGGTTACAGGCTAGATTCCTATGGCTTAGGATCTGGGTCCCGACAGCGTTGGTGTCAGAGCCCGACTGACTGTAGGATTACTAAGCCAAACTGGTCGAAGTTGAGTCTAGAATTGCTTTAGTTATATATAAGGGAATTGTTTGTGGAAGGGAACGTAAGATTCTTGTTCTCCTCTCAAGTTATTCTATTCTGGTCATCCTCGTCTTTTCTACGGGAATTAAGGACTAGATTTCTCATCTTCTCCTAGGCTCGTGTTTCTGATCGGTAGATTATAGGACTACGGGTCGAGAGATATTGGGTTTTTTTTATTCCTAGGAAGCAGGAAGTAAGTTTGATGATCAGAGAGTTGAACTTGATAGTTGAGTGGTTACGTTATTCCACTTTGGGTTGTCTCAAATTTGTTTTGAGCATTTACAGCCGTTATGCTGCCCAATTTTTGCATTCAGAGCTCTAATGCTTTTGCATTACTCTCTATTTACAGATGCCTGGCCGTCCTTCTCGTCAGGTGGTACGTCTGACCAGGTGCATTGATGTGCCGGGTCATACGGCCATGCTGGCCAGGGTGATGTAGGTGTGCGGTTACCGCTGGTACCCCGAGTACACAGTGGAGGAACAGTACCGAGACTTCAACCAGAGCCAGTACATCTGCACTGTTAGGGTATTTCCAGACTACCCTGGAGTGGAGAAGCCAATCCATTGGTCCTATGGGTTGGGAGTCACTGTTGACATGGCAGTACAAGATGCTGCCTATTCAATGCTGACTATTATGAGAGCGAGACATGCACTGCTGCAGAATTCAGAGTTCTGCTATGTTCCGGCCTGTCAGTCTGGTGAAGAGGGATACCTCAGTGGAGCCTATTTTGATTCTTCTATGGAGGATCCACTTCTGCAGTCCACTGTTGAGATGCTAGAGAACAGAGACAAGGATGCTCGTGCTCTTCGCATGGAGCTTTATGCTACCCGTGCCCGTCTGTGGATAGCTTTGACGCAGCTGGCACCGGTAGTCCAGACAGGGTATGGAGAGATGGAGATGCTGAACCCTGTTAGGACCCATCTTCCGGCCCAAGTTGACTGGCCAGCTATAGGAGGAGTCACACCTCTTCGGGGACCCCTCTTACCACCAGTCAGGGGACCAAGGCCACATCCGTGTCCTTATGGATCCCAGGGATCTCAGGCTAGAGTGTTTCCTGATCCGCAGGTTGAGCTTCCGGGTCATGGAGGTAATCTCTATGAGATGTTCTATGTGGATGCCTGAGCTATGAGCGGAAAGATAGTATGGTAGTAGCCGTATGTTCACAGTCCTGCGTGACTTGTGGAGTATGGTAGTAATGTGAAACGAATTCCGGAGGCCTAGATAAATAATGTATAGGAAGCTTGTAAGCCTCTGATGAGTAGTTCCACCATTTCAGTAGTTTGCTCTTCGAGTAAGTTTGTACTGAACTATGTAAGGGTGTGTATGAACCATGGTGTATATATAGCAGTTGCTTGTTACCATGATTGTTCGGATATTCATTTCCGCATTCCGTGTGTTCAGTACATTCTTAATCCATAGTTAGTATTGATATGATATTGGTCTAAGCTATGAGTTTGTTTGTCAGGATGGTGTTCACCAGGTTGAACCGTGCCCCTACTCATGAGCAAGGTGAGGGTAGTCAAGCGTCGCAGGAAGACCTGCCTCACCCACCTTCTTTGGTAGAAGTGATGCTTGAGGCAGAAAGAAACAAAAGGGAGACCAACCGACTGCTAGAGCGTATTGAGCAGAATACGGCTCGACAGCATAGGAATGCTGCAGTGTCCCTCAATGATTTTGTGAAGCTGAATCCTCCAAAGTTTCATCATTCCGTCGATCCCCTCGACGCTGATGACTGGCTTTGCAGCATTTCACGCAAGATTCGCTCTGCGAATGTGTCTGAGGCCGACAAGGTGACCTTTGCAGCGTATTTCCTGGAGGGACCTGCCAATCTGTGGTGGGAGAATTTTGAAGCTATGCGTCCCGCTGAACCAGTGGCCACATGGGCAGACTTCAGCGCAGCTTTCCCTCTGCACCATATTCCAGAGGGCCTGATGGACAGAAAGAGAGAGGAGTTCTGTGCCTTCACTCAGGGCAAGTTGTCTGTGGATGCCTATAGCTGCGAGTTCGGTAACCTGACCCGCTATGCAATAGAGGAGGTGTCTACTGACGCCAAGAAGCAAGCAAGATTCCGTAAGGGTCTGAGCCCTGAGCTCCGTCGTGATCTGCGCCTCCATGAGTGTGCAAGTTTTCAAGCCCTGGTCAACAAAGCGATCAGTGCCGAGACTGGTCATACTGACTTCGAAGCCACAAGGAAGCACTCCCGTGACTTTGGCTCGTCTTCTGGTTCCGCGTTTCCAAAACGCAGGCTGTGGGTTCCAAACAGTTCTCTGCCGCCAAGATACACTCCGAGGCCATCCTACGTGGCGCCTCAGACGAATCAGGCCAACCCTCCAGCAAAAGCTTATGGTGGTCCAGCTAGCAATGTTGCACCACGTGCCAACCAGGTGATATGCTACAAGTGTGGAGAACCAGGGCATTATTCCCGTGAGTGTCCTCAGAATGTGGGTGCCAAGCAACCCGGAAAGTCCGTCGGGCAGGCCAAGTCGGGCAAAGCTTTTTACGTGAAGCCAACTCCTGCACATGGCCGTGTGAACTATGTGTCAGCAGAAGAAGCTGCAGAGGATCCCGACGTCATGCTGGGTACGCTTCTTGTTAATCATCACCCAGCGTCCGTTCTCTTTGACACTGTGTCTTCTCATTCCTTCATTTCAGAAAGTTATGCACAGTTGCATAACATGTCATTTTGTGATATGCCAATTCCATTGGTTGTCCAAACCCATGGTAGTAAATGGCAAACCTCTAGGATAACCTATGACAATGAGATTCTAGTAGACAGGCTAGTTTTTCTAGCCTCATTGATAGCATTGAAATCTTCGGATATTAATATCATCTTGGGCATGGACTGGATGTCAGCTCACTATGCCAAGATTGATACTCACTCTAGAAATGTCCAGCTTACCCATCCCTCGGGTGAGATAGTAAATGTCTCTACTCGAGTTGCCAAATGCCAGCTCTATTCCCTAAATGCCAACCCTCTTCCGGAACTTGAAGACATTCCGGTAGTCCGTGACTTCCCGGATGTTTTTCCAGAGGAACTGCCAGGAATTCCACCTCACAGATATGTAGAGTTTGTGATAGATCTTGTTCCGGGAACTGTTCCAATAGCCAGAAGACCATATAAGATGGCACCCCTGGAGCTAGCCGAACTTAAGAAGCAACTAGATGAGGCATTGAACAAAGGTTTCATTCGTCCTAGCTCTTCTCCTTGGGCTTGCCCCGTTCTCTTCGTCAAGAAGAAAGACGGAACGGATCGGATGGTTGTAGATTACCGACGAGTTAACCTAGTCACCATAAAGAACAAGTATCCGCTCCCCAGGATCAACGATCTGTACGATCAGCTCGCTGGATCCTCAGTCTTCTCCAAAATGGATTTGAGGTTGGGATACCATCAAATCAAGATTAAGAACGGGGACATTCCAAAAACGGCTTTTGTTACTCGTTATGGCCAATATGAGTACACCGTTATGTCTTTCGGTTTAACCAATGCCCCAGCCACCTTCTCTCGGCTGATGAATTCAATCTTTATGGAGTATTTGGATAAATTCGTCGTAGTATACCTCGATGATATTGTCATCTACTCAAAGAATGAACAGGAACATGCCGAGCATCTAAGGCTGGTATTGATGAAACTTCGAGAGCATCGCCTTTATGCCAAATTTTCAAAATGTGAATTCTGGTTACCAGAAGTGACCTATCTAGGCCACGTAATCTCTGGTAAGGGTATTGCTGTCAATCCCGAGAGAGTTCAAGCTGCCCTTGATTGGACTCAACCTGAATCGGTTAAGCAAGTTAGGAGTTTTCTTGGTCTAGCGAGCTATTGTTGCCGCTTCGTCGAGAATTTCTCTATGGTTGCAAAGCCTCTAACTGAACTCCTCAAGAAAGATAAAAACTTCGAGTGGACACCAAAGTGTCAGCATAGTTTTCAGGAACTAAAAAGACGCCTGACTTCCGCACCTGTGTTGCTACCATCAGATTTTTCTAAGGACTTTGTTATCTATTGCGACGCCTCATGACAAGGATTAGGTTGCATTCTCATGCAAGATCGTCATGTGATCGCATACGCATCTCGACAGTTGCGTCCACATGAGGATAATTATCCCACACATGACCTTGAGCTTGCAGCTATGGTCCATGCACTAAAAACCTGGCGACATTACCTTTTGGGTAATCGTTGCGAAATATTCACTGATCACCAAAGTCTGAAATATATCTTCACCCAACCGGATTTGAATCTCAGGCAAAGACGGTGGGTTGAGTTGATCTCGGATTACGACTTAGGGATAACTTACACCCCGGGGAAGGCCAATGTTATGGCCGATGCACTAAGTCGTAAATCTTATTGTAATAATTTGATGCTACAACAAGGTCAACCACTTCTCCATGAGGACTTTCGGAAGTTGAATCTTCATATTGTTCCTCAAGGATTCCTTTCTACCCTGGTGGCGAAGCCTACTCTTAAGGATCAAATTATAGCTGGCCAAAAGCGTGACAAGGGTATATCACGGATCAAGGAGAATATTTTTAGCGGAAACGCTAAAGAATTTTCCATGAATGATCAAGGTGTGATGTTCTTCCAGAATCGTTTAGTGGTTCCTAAGAACCCACATCTAAGGCAGTTAATCCTTAAGGAGGCTCATGATTCCCCCCTCACCATTCATCCCGGTAGTACTAAGATGTATCAGGACCTACGCCACAGGTTCTGGTGGACTAGGATGAAGAGAGAAATTGCTGAGTTCGTTGCTAACTGCGATGTTTGTCGTCGAGTTAAGGCAGAACATCAAAGGCCTGCTGGCACCCTTCAACCTTTAGTTATTCCTGAATGGAAATGGGATAAAGTTAGCATGGATTTCATTACCGGATTTCCCAAGTCCAAGAAAGGAAATAATGCTATCTTTGTGGTCATTGATCGTCTTTCCAAAGTGGCTCACTTTCTTCCTGTTCGTGAGAGTATAACAGCTAGACAGCTAGCAGAGTTATATATCTCTCGAATAGTGTCTCTTCATGGTGTTCCCCTGGAAATTAACTCGGACCGTGGAAGTATCTTTACTTCTCGCTTCTGGGAAAGTTTTCAGAATGCCATGGGGACTCACTTATCTTTTAGCACTGCTTTCCATCCCCAATCAAGTGGTCAAGTAGAAAGAGTGAATCAAATTCTAGAAGATATGCTCCGAGCTTGTGTTATATCGTTCGGTATGAATTGGGAGAAGTGTCTTCCATTCGCCGAATTCGCTTATAACAACAGTTATCAATCAAGCTTGGGCAAAGCCCTTTTGAAGTTCTCTATGGACGAAGATGTCGAACACCTCTTAATTGGTCAGAAACCGGAGAGAGGCAACTCTTTGGCCCGGATATGATCCAGGATGCAGAAGAGCAGGTTCGCATTATTCGTGAAAAGTTGAAAACAGCCCAGTCTCGTCAAAAGAGCCAATATGATCGTCATCATAAGGCTGTGACCTTTGAAGTTGACGAGAAGGCTTACCTTCGGGTTACACCTTTGAAGGGTACCCATCGATTCGGTATCAAGGGAAAATTGGCTCCTCGTTACATTGGGCCTTTTCGCATTCTTGCCAAACGAGGAGAAGTTGCCTACCAGTTGGAACTTCCTCCGCATCTTTCCAAGTTTCATGATGTTTTCCACGTCTCGCAACTCAGGCGTTGCTTTTCGGATCCTATCCGTGAAGTGGACCACGAAACGCTTGATCTACAAGATAACCTTTCTTACCGAGAATACCCCGTGCGTATTCTTGATCAAGCTGAGCGTACCACTCAACGTCGAAACCTCAAGTTTCTTAAAGTTCAATGGTCTAACCATTCTGAAAAGGAGGCAACCTGGGAAAGAGAGGATCGTCTCCGACTCGAATATCCTGCATTCTTCCCGACGACTTCTAAATCTCGGGACGAGATTCTTTTGAGTGGGGCTGAGTTGTCACATCCCTAACCCTTAAGCAAGATAGCATTGTGCTCATGTCTTCTTTGCATTTGCATCTAAGAAGTTTCAACAAAAACAACAAAGTGGCAAAGGAAAAACTCAAAACTCTAGCCACCATTTCAATTAAAGGAAATTTCAAACTAGTTCAAATCAATGAACCCAAAATGGCCTCAAGAAATGTTCAAACTTTCTGATAAATCATGAAAGTAAATGAGCATTGGAGAAAACTATTTTCTTGACACTTTAAGCATTTTAAATAAATGCAAAAGCCACTGGTTTCAAATTTAAAAATTGAAATCAGAAACTATAATTTTCCAAAAATGTTGAAAACCTTGGAAATGAGTGGGGATATTATAACAAATATTTTAGGAGGTCTAAAATAGTTTTTACTTTTTGTTTTGGAGCTGAAATAATTAGCAAAGCAATAAATAGCAAAATAGAAAAACAAAAACAGAAGAAAAAGGAAAAGAGTTACCTGTCGCCCAAGCCAGGCCCGGCCCATCTCCCCGCTCGTCCCCTCCCTCGCGCCAGTAGGCAGCAGGAGGTGGCCGCTGCCTCCTCCGGCGCGGCCACGCACCTGCGTGCCTGCCTGGCCGCCGGTCCGCGCTGGCGACGACGGGGATAAGCTCCCCAGAGCTTCCCCTATCCATTCCCCGCCTCGGTTCTTCCCCTCCTCCAGGATCCCCTCCTTTTCCCTGCTGCCGCCATTAGAGCCGAGCTCGAGCTCGAGCTGGCCGTGCCCCTGGCCATAGGATCCCCTTCTAGAGCAAGCCATTAGCTCCGCCTCGTCGCCCTGGTCGTCTCTGCAGAAGCCGACGCCTCCTCGAGCCCTGCAACGCCCGCAACGCCGTTGTCTTCCTCCTCTGGCCACCGGACCTCTCCCGTCGATTCGTCGCCCCCAGGCCTTCCCCGAGCCGTCTGAGCTCTGCTCTGCACTCCCTGTGAGCATGCGGTCGTTTCCCCTAAATTTTCCCCGTCGATCCCCTCCTCTAGCCCTAGTTTCACCGGAGCCCGACGAGGACCGCCGCTGCCTCTCGTCGCCGGTAGCCCTCCGATGTCCAGCTCGTCCTTCCGAGGGCACCAACAGCTCCAGGACGACGCGTAGATGTCGTAGCAGCTAAGAACCGAGCTTAGATCCCTCTGATTCAAAGACCCCGATGACGCCCGAGCCTTGGCCGCCGCCAAGCTCGTCGCCGGCGTCATCTCCGGCCAGATCAGCCCCGGCTAGGCGCAGAAACGAAGCTGCGGGAGACGTGTCGTTCCTCTGGTGCTCTCCGCGCATCATTTGCCCCCTGTGCGCCGTTTCCGAGCCTCTCCGCCGTGCTGGTGGTCGCCGGAGGCTCCCCGCCGGCGAGGACGACCTCGCCGCCGGTGGAGGTCGACGTGGCAAGCTAACCCAGCCGATTAGTGACTTAATCACTCGCTGACAAGTGGGCCCAAGGCCAAGTCAAACCTCAGTTAGGGCTGGTCAGCGCGGGATTAGTCCCAGAGAGGCTGACCAGTGGGCCCCCCTGTAAGGTTTGACCTGAACAGGTCGGCTGACCTGCTGACGTCAGCCTGATGCAATAAATGGAATTTCCAGTTTAAAACTAATTCAGGAAATTGCTAAAAATTGAAAAAATCATAGAAATTAATCTGTAACTCCAATGAAAATAATTTATATATGAAAAAGTATCAGAAAAATTCAAGGATTCTGATTATGCTATTTTCAACTATGTTTGAAAAAGTTACTGGACCCTAAATTGTGAAATAAGGAATAATTCAATTCTTTAATCACTTTATAAATGGAAATTGCAAAAAATATCCAAATTTCATTATAATTGCAATGATCACACACTGCCCTAGATATAAATCAGTACCATAACATGACATTTCATGCATGTTAACATTAGGTTGATCTGAGCATCAGGTCGAATCAATTAAACCGGTATCCGAGAATACCCGTTTGAATTGCTATTCGAACGTGATTCAAATCAACTCTAAACCTAAAACATCTTGATTATAATAACTTATCACCTTGCTTTCTCATGCCATGCTCATACATCATTTTGATTGCATATGATTGTTATTGAATGTTGCCATTCATTTCGGTAGGCTCCGCACCCCCGTATTCCACCGAATATCCGTCTGACGGATATCGTCCCTCCTCTGAGCAACAAGGCAAGAAACCCTTTTGATCATCCCGATAACTCCTATGTTCTTGCTCCTGCACCTATTTATTGCATTAGGATCAAATGCTTCAACTGCTTTCGCCACGATAGTTGAACCCACTTCCTTTGCATGACTTAACCTTGTCACAGTAAATAGCCGAACCTTGCAACCTAGCATACCTGGTAGTTGCTTGAGCTATGAGGTGCCTTATCCTGCTATGCATGCCACGCTTAGAGTTTTGTATGGTCTGTCATCTGGGAGATGAACAGAAATGTGGAATGTGTTCGGTGAGCGAAGGTTGTGTGTTGAACTTGATTTGGTAAAGGTACCGGTGAAAGGCTGTGTAGGAGTACATGGCGGGTTGTTTCATTGGAACCGTCTTTAGGAACTGAGTTCCGTGTATGTAATCCAAGACTAGATACTACCACATGCTGGGCCCTGAAATATGACCCCGCTCGGCCTATTAATCGCGTAGTACTCGGTCCAGGAGTTGCAAGTAGTTTCTGGTGTTTATTGTAATGCTGGAGGCCGTGCATGGTGCTGACCTGAGAGGTGGACCGTGATGCGGTAGGCAGGGCACGGTGTACCAAGTGGCACCCGGATGGTGGGCTTGGGAACCCTGCGCACATCGTTTGAGGCCGTGGCGGAAACCTCGGCCGGACTTCCGTACGGGTTACTCTCAGATAGGCGATAAACCTGGACTAGGTACTAGTGTGGTTAACGGTCGTGGCCGACTCCCTCGCTGGGCTTCCGCTTGAAGGTTGCCGAGGTGCATGACGTGCACATGGCGATAAGTGGCGGGAGCGTGTGTGACGAAGTACACCCCTGTAGGGTTATGATCTATTCGAATAGCCGCGTCCGCGGATATGGACTACTTGGAGATATATGTTGTTCATAGATAACTTCAATGGCTACTCATAAAATTGTCAAGATAAGCGTGAGTGTCGTGGACGGCATTTCCGTATGGAGACGGAATGATTCCACGATAGTGTATTGTTGTGGTGTTAGTGGACTCGTGTGCGAGAAATCAAGTTGTCAAAACTAATTTTAAAAATGCAAGTTGTCTAGCCACGAGTCAAATGCTGGCTTCCCGCATGAAACCCCACAATACCTTTTGATACCTTGCATGAGTAGTTAGTTCTCCTAAAGTCTTGCTGAGTACCTTCGTACTCATGTTTGCTTAATAAATGTTGCAGAGGTTGCTAATGACCCTAATGGAGGGTTCTTCGTAGACATCGACGACGACGAGTAGCTGGTGTCCCAGCTACGATCTGGCCCTACGTCGGCTCTGTAGTATAGTCAGGCCACGTGCCTACTAGTTGCCCTGTCTGTACTCAGACAGTTTATAACTCTTCCGCTGGCTTGTATTGTATGACTGCTATCATGGGTCGTGAGACCCTTAATGTGTAATATTATGTGTGTGGCTCTTCCGAGCCTCTTAAATAAAGCTTGTATGTTTATGGTTATGTTGTGATGCCATCGATGTATCTATACATATCAGTATGCCATGCGTACGTGTGTCGTACTTGATATGTATGGGGTTCGATTACCTAGTCGTGAACTTAAGTAGCACTCCTTACAAGGAAATGCCCCTTTGTGGTCCAACGAGCCTTGGTAGTTCGCTACTGCTCCGGACACATTGGTTGACCGCATGTGTCCTTCTTAGCTGCTATGTCTGTCCCCTTTGGGGAAATGTCACGCGATGTAATGGAGTCCTTGTAGCTTGCTACGACTCGTCTACATTCGCCGATGACCGACACCTGCTTTGTTGGGTCATGTATGCCTGTCCTTGTGCGGTACTGCCACTTTGGTTTATGACTAGACATGTCGATCCGGGTTCTTTGACATTGGATTGCTAGCGATACTATCGCATACGTGAGTCAAAAGACGCAAACGGTCCCGGGTAAGGTAAGGCTGCAGCCGTGGAGTTAACCGTGTGTGAGACCACAAAGGGATGCGATGGGTTACAGGCTAGATTCCTATGGCTTAGGATCGGGGTCCCGACAATTATAAGTTAGGAATCTTACGAGCCATCATCACAAGTCATACACATGATTCTTACAAACCAGCGGAAGAGTAAAGTTGTGTGAGTACAGACAGATGGAAAGATAAAGGCACATGGCCTGACTATCTACAGACCCATCGTAGGGCCAGATCATAGCTGGGATACCAACTACTCGTCGTCGTCGATGTCTAGGTAGAACCCTCCATTAGGGTCATTAACAACCTCTGCAACAATTATTAAGTAAACATGAGTACAAAAGTACTCAACAAGATTTTAGGATAAACTATCTACTCATGCAATATATCATTAAGGAATTGTGGGGTTTCATGCGGAAAGCCAGCATTTGACTCGTGGCTAGACACCTTGCATTTTTAAATAATTTTGACAACTTTAATTTCTCGCACACGAGTCCACTAACACCACAACAATACTCCATCATTGAATCATTCCGTCTCCATACGGAAATGCCATCCACGACACTCACGCTTATCTTAACAATTTTATGAGTAGCCATTAAAGTTATCTATCAACAACATATGCTTCCAAGTAGTCCATATCCACGGACGCGGCTATTCGAATAGATCATAACCCTGCAGGGGTGTACTTCTTCACACATGCTCTCACCACTTATCGCCATGTGCACTTCATGCACCTCGGCAACCTTCAAGCGGAAGCCCAGCGAGGGAGTCGGCCACGACCGTTAACCACGTTAATACTTAGTCCAGGTCTATCGCCTATCTGATGGTAACCCGCACAGAACTCCAGCCGAGGTTTCCGCCACGGCCCCAAACGATGTGCGCAGGGTTCCCAAGCCCACCATCCGGGTGCCACTTGGTACACCTTGCCACTGCCTACCGCATCATAGCCCACCTCTAAGGTCAGTGCTATGCACGGCCTCCAGCATGACTATAAACACCAGAAACTACTTGCAACTCCTGGACCGAGTACTAAGCGATTAATAAGTCGAGCGGGGTCATATTTCATGGCCCAGCATGTGGTAGTATCTCGTCTTGGATTACATACACGGAACTCAGTTCCTAAGGACGGTTCCAATGAAACAACCCGCCATGTACTCCTACATAGCCTTTCACCGGTACCTTTACCAAATCAGGTTCAACACACAACCTTTACTTAGTGAACACATTCTCACAATTCTGTTCATCGCCCACATGACAGACCATACACAACTCTAAGCATAGCATGCATAGCAGGATAAGGCACATCATGGCTCAAGCATCTACCAGGTTTGCTAGGTTGCAAGGTTCAGCTATTTACTGTGACAAAGACAGGTCAAGCAAAGGAAGTGGGTTCAACTAGAGTGGCAAAATCATTTGAAGCATTTGATGCTAATGCAATAAGTAAGTGCAGGAGCGAGAACATGGGATTAATCGGGATGATCAAAATGGGTGCTTGCCTTGTTGCTCAGCAGAGGGACAATATCCGTCAGTTGGATATTCGTAGGAATCCGGATGAGCGGGGCCTACCGGTAAAACAATATCAATCAATAACAATCATATGCAACAAGATGATGCATGAGCATGGCATGAAAATGATAGGTGGTAGGCTAATGTGACTACCATCTCTTAAGTTGAAGTTGATTTGAATCAAGATTCAAATATCACTTCAAACAAGGTATTTTCAAATGCCCTTTTAATTGATTCGACCTGATGCTCAGGTAATCTTGTTTTTGCAGGCATGAAGATAGTATTTTGAGGTGCTGATTATTCTTGATCATTGTTAGGTCATAATGTTTGAAGTGGAATTCAAATGGATTTCAAATTCCAACTCCAAATTATTTAATAAGGTTATCCTATTCATCATTTAACCTGTTTAGTGATGCTACCATTTTCAAACATGTTTGAAAATATCAAAATCAGATTCCTTAGATTTTTCTGATACTTTTTCATATATAAATTATTTTCATTGAAGCTACAAATTATTTTCTATGATTTTTAGAAGTTTTGGGCATTTTCTGGAATTCTTTTAAATCAAAAAAGTCTTTATTGCGTCATAACCACGTCAGCACTGCGTCAGCAGGTCAACTGACCTGGTCAGGTCAAACCTGACAGGTGGGGGCCACTGGTCAGCGTGTCAGGAGTTAATCCCGCGCTGACCATCCCCTAAGTGGGTTTGACCCACTACTAGGGCCCACTCTCAGTGGCTACTTAGTGCTAATCCATCGGGATTAGGCCGGCCACGTCGTCCCCCGCCGGAGACTGACCGGCGGCAACCAGATCCGCATCGGATCTTCGCCGGGGATGCACTAAAACGCGTCGTGGTGCTCGGGATCGAGTGCCGAGAGCACTGGGATGATCCCCAGGCTCGGCCTCATCCTCTACGGGCATCAGGAGGGGCTATACGTGGCCGGAGAAAGCCGACGACGAGCCGAGGCGGCTGCCGGAGCTCAGGTTGATGGGTCTCGGGGCTAGGGTGCCGGAGAGAGAGGGGAAACAGAGGGGAAATGCTCGCAATCTCATGGTGGAGACGAAGTTGGGCTCAGACTGCTCGGGGAGGGGCTATAGCCGGCGATCCACCGTCGATTTGTCGGCGACCGAAGGTTGAAGACGACGGCACTGGGGGCGTTGCAGGGCTCGGGGAGGACAGTTTCGTTGACGTGCGCGTCGAGCTCGACGTTGCGGACAGGATGGATCAGTCGGGAGGGCTTCCGTGTGGCCAGAGAGCTCGGGCTCCTCGAGCTCAAGCTTCTTTCAATGGCGGCAGGAGGAGAGGGAAGAAACCAAGAGGAGGGGGAGGAATGGAGAGCGGGGATGGATAGGGACGCGCTCGGGGTAGTCATCCCCGTTGTCGCGCTGTCCTGGGGACACCGGAGGTCGCCACGGCGAAGTAGGAGGTGGACGAGGCCGCCGTGGTTATCTCCCCTCTGCCAGCAGGCAAAGGAAGAAGACGACCCTGCCCCTGGTGGGCTGGGCCTCACAGGTGAGCGTAGCTTAGGGTTTTTTTCATTTTCTGCTATTTCAGTTTTCTAATTTACTTGCTGATTTTATTTGCTATTTATTTTGGCTTCAAAAAGCAATTCAAATATTAGTTTGAGAAGCCCTCAATGATAGTTGGAATATTCCCAACTACTCCTGAGGTTTGCAACAGTTTTGAAACTTGACAACATTTAAATTCAAATTTAAGTTTGAATTCAGGGGCTTTCTGAATTAAAAAATAAATGCCAAGGGTGTTTTGAAAATAGTTTTCTACCATGATAATTTGTTTTCAATATTTATCAGAAATATTGAACTTTTAAGAAGGCCACTTTGGGTTCATTGATTTTGACAAGATTTGAATTTTCCTTGAATTAGAAGTGGCTAGGGTTTTTGGTTTGAGTTTCACCACTTCTTGGAGTTTGTTTCAATTTCTTGAATGTAATGGAAGAAAACATGAGCACAAATACTAAACCCTAGTTAGGGATCCAGGGATATGACAACTCACCCCCACTCAAAAGAATCTCGTCCCGAGATTTAGAAGTCGTTGGGAATAGCGCGGGACACAAGTCGGAGACGATCCTCTCTTTCCCATGTTGCCTCCTTTTCAGAATGATTTGACCATTGAACTTTAAGAAACTTGAGGTTTCGACGTCGAGTGGTATGCTCAGCTTGATCAAGAATACGCACAGGGTATTCTCGGTATGAAAGGTTATCTTGGAGATCAAGCGTTTCGTGGTCCACTTCACGGATAGGATCCGAAAAGCAACGCCTGAGTTGCGAGACGTGGAAAACATCATGAACCTTGGAAAGATGCGGAGGAAGTTCCAACTTGTAGGCAACTTCTCCTCGTTTGGCAAGAATGCGAAAAGGACCAATGTAACGAGGAGCCAACTTGCCCTTGATACAGAATCGATGGGTACCCCTCAAAGGTGTAACCCGAAGGTAAGCCTTCTCGTCAACTTCAAAGGTCACAGCCTTATGATGATGATCATATTGGCTCTTTTGACGAGATTGGGCTGTTTTCAACTTTTCACGAATAATGTGAACCTGCTCTTCTGCATCCTGGATCATATTCGGGCCAAAGAGTTGCCTCTCTCTGGTTTCTGACCAATTAATAGGTGCTCGACATCTTTGTCAGTAGAGAACTTCAAAAGGAGCTTTGTCGAAGCTTGATTGATAACTATTGTTATAAGCAAATTCGACGAATGGAAGGCACTTCTAGGATTTGATTTACTCTTTCTACTTGACCACTTGATTGAGGATGGAAAGCAGTGCTAAAAGATAAGTGAGTCCCCATAGCATTCTGAAAACTTTCCCAGAAGCGAGAAGTAAAGATACTTCCACGGTCTAAGTTAATCTCTAGGGGAACACCATGAAGAGACACTATTCGAGAGATATATAACTTTGCTAGATGGCTAGCTGTTATACTCTCACGAACTAGAAGAAAATGAGCTACTTTGGAAAGACGGTCAATGACCACAAAAATAGCATTATTTCCTTTTTTGGTCTTGGGAAATCCAGTAATGAAATCCATACTGACTTTATCCCATTTCCATTCAGGAATAGCTAAAGGTTGAAGGGTGCCAGCAGGCCTTTGATGTTCTGCCTTATCTCGACGACAAACGTCGCAGTTAGCAACGAACTCAGCAATTTCTCTCTTCATCCTAGTCCACCAAAACCTCTGGCGTAGGTCGTGATACATCTTAGTACTACCAGATGAATGGTGAGAGGAGAATCATGAGCCTCCTTAAGGATTAACTGCCTTAGATGTGGATTCTTAGGAACCATTAGACGATTCTGAAAGAACACAACACCTTGATCATTCATGGAGATTTCGTTAGCGTTTCCGCTAATAATATTATCCTTGATCCGTGATATACCCTTATCACGCTTCTGGCCAGCTATGATTTGATCCTTAAGAGTAGGCTTCGCCACCAGGGTAGAAAGGAATCCTTGAGGAAAAATATGGAGATTTAACTTCCGAAATTCCTCATAGATATGTGGTTGACCTCGTTGAAGTATCAAATTGTTACAATAAGACTTACGACTTAGTGCATCAGCCATAACATTGGCCTTCCCCGGGGTGGAAGTTATCCCTAAGTCATCAACTCAACCCACCGTCTTTGCCTGAGATTCAAATCCGGCTGGGTGAAGATATATTTCAGACTTTGGTGATTAGTGAATATTTCGCAACGATTACCAAGAAGGTAATGTTGCCAGGTTTTAAGTGCATAGACTACAACTGCAAGCTCAAGATCATGTGTGGGATAATTATCCTCATGTGGACGCAACTGTCGAGATGCTTATGCAATAACATGACGGTCTTGCATGAGAATGCAACCTAATCCTTGTCGCGAGGCGTCGCAGTAGATAACAAAGTCCTTAGAGAAATCTGGTGGTAGCAACACAGGTGCGGAAGTCAGGCGTCTTTTCAGTTCCTGAAAACTATGCTCACATTGTGGTGTCCACTCGAACTTTTTATCTTTCTTGAGGAGTTCACTTAGAGGCTTTGCAACGTTGGAGAAATTCTCGACAAAGCGGCGACAATAGCTCGCTAGACCAAGAAAACTCCTAACTTGCTTAACTGATTCAGGTTGAGTCCAATCAAGGACAGCTTGAACTCTCTCAGGATTGACAGCAATACCCTTACCAAAGATTACGTGACCTAGATAGGTTACTTCTGGTAACCAAAATTCACATTTTGAAAACTTGGCATAAAGGCGATGCTCTCGAAGTTTCATCAATACCAGCCTTAGATGCTCGGCATGTTCTTGTTCGTTCTTCGAGTAGATAAGAATATCATCGAGGTATACCACGACGAATTTGTCCAAATACTCCATGAAGATTGAATTCATCAAGCGAGACAATGTGGCTGGGGCATTGGTTAAACCAAAGGACATGACGGTGTAATCGTATTGGCCATAACGAGTGACAAAAGCTATTTTTGGAATGTCCCCGTTCTTGATCTTGATTTGATGGTATCCCAACCTCAAATCCATTTTTGAGAAGACTGAGGATCCAGCGAGCTGATCATACAGACCGTTGATCCTGGGGAGCGGATACTTGTTCTTTATGGTGATCAGATTAACTCGTCGGTAATCTACAACCATCCGATCCGTTCCGTCTTTCTTCTTGACGAAGAGGACGGGACAAGCCCAAGGAGAAGAGCTAGGACGAATGAAACCTTTATTCAAGGCCTCATCTAGTTGCTTCTTGAGTTTGGCTAGCTCCAGGGGTGCCGTCTTATATGGTCTTCTGGCTATTGGAACGGTTCCCGGAACAAGATGTATCACAAACTCTACATCTCTGTCAAGTGGAATTCCTGGCAGTCCCTCTGGAAAAACATCCGGGAAGTCACGGACTACCGGAATGTCTTCAACTTCTGGAAGAGGGTTGGCATTGAGGGAATAGAGTTGGCATTTGGCAACTCGAGTAGAGACATTGACTATCTTGCCCGAGGGATGGGTAAGCTGAACATTTCTAGAATGAGTATCAATCTTGGCATAGTGAGCTGACATCCAGTCCATGCCCAAGCTGATATTAATATCCGAAGATTTCAAGGCTATCAATGCTGCTAGAAAAACTAGCCTGTCTACTAGAATTTCATTGTCATAGGTTATCCTGGAGGTTTGCCACTTACTACCAGGGGTTTGGACAACCAATGGGATTGGCATATCACAGAAAGACATGTTATGCAACTGTGCATAACTTTCTGAAATGAAGGAATGAGAAGACCCAGTGTCAAAAAGAATAGACGCTGGGTGATGATTAACAAGGAGCGTACCCAGTATGACGTCGGGATCCTCTGCAGCTTCTTCTGCTGAAACATAGTTCACACGACCACGTGCCGGAGTTGGCTTCACATAGTAAGCTTTGCCCGACTTGCCTTGCCGAACGGACTTTCCGGGTTGCTTGGCACCCACATTATGAGGACACTCTCGGGAATAGTGCCCTCGTTCTCCACACTTGTAAAAGATCACCTGATTGGCACGTGGTGCATCATTGCTAGCTGGACCACCATAGGTTTTTGCTGGAGGGTTGGTCTGATTCGCCTGAGGCGCCACATAGGATGGCCTGGGAGTATATCTTGGCAGCAGAGAACTATTTGGAACTAACAGCCTGCGTTTTGGAAACGCGGAACCAGATGATGAGCCAAAGTCACGGGAGTGCTTCTTTGTGGCTTCATAGTCGATATGACCAGTCTCGGCGATGATCGCCTTGTTGACCAGGGCTTGGAAGCTTGTACGTTCGTGGAGGCGCAAATCACGATGAAGCTCAGGGCTCAGACCCTTACGGAATCTTGCTTGCTTCTTGGCATCAGTAGACACCTCCTCTGTTGCATAGCGGGCGAGGTTACCGAACTCGCGGCTATAGGCATCCACGGTCAACTTTCCCTGGGTGAATGCACAGAACTCCTCTCTCTTTCTGTCCATCAGACCCTCTGGAATATGGTGCAGACAAAAGGCTGCAATAAAGTCTGCCCATGTGGCTGCTGGCTCAGCAGGACGCATAGCTTCAAAGTTCTCCCACCACAGATTGGCGGGTCCTTCCAGAAAGTACGCCGCAAAGGTCACCTTGTCGGCCTCGGAAACATTCTCAGAGAGAATCTTGCGTGAAATACTACACAGCCAATCATCAGCGTCGAGAGGATCTACTGAGTGATGGAACTTTGGTGGATTCAGCTTCACAAAGTCATTGAGGGACACTGCAGCATTCCTAGGCTGACGAGCCGTATTTTGCTCAATACGCTCTAACAGTCGGTTGGTCTCCCTTTTGTTTCTCTCTGCCTCAAGCATAACTTCCGCCAGAGAGGGCGGGTGAGGCAGTTCTTCATGCGACGCTTGACTACCCTCGCCTTGCTCATGAGCAGGGGCACGGTTCAACCTGGTGAACACCATCCTGACAAACAAACTCACAGCTTAGACCAATATCAACATCAATGCTAACTATGGATTAAGAATGCACCGAACACATGGAATGCGGAAATGAATATCCGAACAGCATGGTAACAAGCAACTGCTATATATATATCATGGTTCATACACACCATTACATAGTTCAGTACATCCTTAACCGAAGAGCAAACTACGGAAAATATGAAACTACTCATCAGAGGCTTCCAAGCTTCCTATACATTATTCATTTATGCCTCCGGAATTCATTTCACGACACAAGCATACTTCACAAGTCACACGGGACTGTGAAAGTACAACTACTACCATACTATCCTTCCACTCACGGTTCAAGCATCCGCGTAGAACATCTCATAAAGATTGCCTCCATGGCCTGGAAGCTCAACCAGCGGATCAGGAAATACTCCAGCCTGAGACCCCTGGGATCCATAAGGACACGGGTGTGGCCTTGGTCCCCTCACTGATGGTAGTAGAGGTCCCCGAAGAGGGGTGACTCCTCCTATAGCAGGCCAGTCAACATGAGCCGGAAGATGGGTCCTAACATGGTTCAACATCTCCATATCTCCATACCCTGTCTGGACTACAGGTGCCAGCTGCGTCAAAGCCGTCCACAGACGGGCAAGTGTAGCATAGACCTCCATACGAAGGACACGAGCATCCCTGTCTCTATTCTCTAGGATCTCAGCAGTGGACTGCAGAAGCGGATCCTCCATAGAGGAATCAAAGTAGACCCCACTGAGGTATCCTTCTTCACTTGGTTGAGAGGCAGGAACATAGCAGAACTCTGAATTCTGCAGCAGTGCATGTCTAGCCCTCATGATGGTCAGCATTGAATAGGGAACATCTTGTACTGCCATGTCAACAGTGACTCCCAATCCATAAGACCAATGGATTGGCTCCTCAGCTCCAGGGTAATCTGGGAATACCCTAACATTGCAGAGGTACTGGCTTTGATTAAAATCCCGGTACTGCTCCTCCACTATGTACTCTGGGTACCAGCAGTAACCGGACACTGACATCATCCTGACTAGCATGGCCGTATGACCCGGCACATCAATGCACCTAATCAAACGAACCACCTGACGAGAAGGACGGCCAGCCATCTGAAAATAGAGAGTAATGCAAAAGCATTAGAGCTCTGAAGACAAAATTGGGCAGCATAACGGCTGTAAATGCTCAAAAACAATTTTGAGACAACCCATAAAATAGGATAGCAGAACCACTCAACTATCAAGTTCAATTCTCTGATCATCAAACTTACTTCCTTTTCCTAGGGATAAAAGAAACCCGAAATAACTCTCGACCCGTTGTCCTATAATCTACCGATCAGAAACACGAGCCTAAGAGAAGATGAGTAACCTAGTCCTTAATCCCCGCAGAAAAGACAAGGATCACCAGAATAGAATAACTTGAGAAGAGAACAAGAGTCTTACGTTCCCTTTCACAAACAATTCCCTTATATATAACTAAAGCAATTCTAGACTCAACTTCGACCAGTTTGGCTTAGTAATCCTATAGTGAGTCAGGCTCTGATACCAATGCTGTCGGGACCCCGATCCTAAGCCATAGGAATCCACCCTATAACACATCACATCTCTCTGCGGTCTCACACACGGTTATCCCCACGGCTGCAGCCTTACCTTAGCCGGGACCGTTTGCGCCTTTTGACTCGCGTATGCAATTGTGTCGCTAGCAATCCAATGACAAAGAACCCGGATCAACATGTCTAGTCATAAACCAAAGCGACAGTTCCGCACAGGGACATGCATACATGACCGAGCAAAGCAGGTGTCGGTCATCAGCGAATGTAGACGAGTCGTAGCAAGCTACAAAGACTCCATTACATCGCATGACATTTCCCAAAAGGGACAGACACAACAGCTAATAAGGACACATGCCGGTCAACCAACGTGTCCGGAGCAGTAGCGAACTACCATGGCTCGTTGGAATCACAAAGGGGCATTTCCCTGTAAGGAGTGCTACTAAAGCCCACGGCTAGGTAATCGAACACCATACATATTACGTACAACACACGCACACATGGCATACCGATATGTATAGATACATCGATGGCATCACAACGTAACCATAAACATACAACCTTTATTTAGAAAGCTCGCAAGAGCCAGGCACATAATATTACAAGGTAGGGATCTCACGACCCATCATCACAAGTCATACACACGATTCTTACAAACCAGCGGAAGAGTAAAGTTGTCTGAGTACAGACAGATGGAAAGATAAAGGCTCATGGCGTGACTATCTACAGACCCATCCTAGGGCCAGATCGTAGCTGGCATACCAGCTACTCGTCGTCGTCGATGTCTAGGTAGAACCCTCCATTAGGGTCATTAACAACCTCTGCAACAATTATTAAGCAAACGTGAGTACAAAAGTACTCAACAAGACTTTAGGATAAACTATCTACTCATGCCATGTATCATTAAGGAATTGTGGGGTTTCATGCGGAAAGCCAACATTTGACTCGTGGCTAGACAACTTGCATTCTTAAATAATTTTGACAACTTTAATTTCTCACACACGAGTCCACTAACACCACAAAAATACTCCATTGTGGAATCATTCCGTCTCCATACGGAAATGCCGTCCACGACACTCACGCTTATCTTGACAATTTTATGAGTAGCTAGTAAAGTTATCTATGAACAACATATGCTTCCAAGTAGTCCATATCCGCGGACGCGGCTATTCCAATAGATCATAACCCTGCAGGGGTGTACTTCTTCACACACGCTCTCGCCACTTATCGCCATGTGCACGTCATGTACCTCGGCAACCTTCAAGCGGAAGCCTAGCGAGGGAGTCGGCCACGATCGTTAACCACGTTAATACTTAGTCCAGGTCTATCGCATATCTGAGGGTAATCCGCACGGAAGTCCGGCCGAGGTTTCCGCCACGGCCCCGAACGATGTGCACAGGGTTCCCAAGCCCACCATCCGGGTGCCACTTGGTACACCGTGCCACTGCCTACCGCATCATAGCCCACCTCTTAGGTCAGCGCTACGCACGGCCTCCAGCATGACTATAAACACCAGAAACTACTTGCAACTCCTGGACCGAGTACTAAGAGATTAATAAGTCGAGCGGGGTCATATTTCTGGGCCCAGCATGTGGTAGTATTTCGTCTTGGATTACATACACGGAACTCAGTTCCTAAGGATGGTTCCAATGAAACAACCCTCCATGTACTCCTACATAGCCTTTCACCGGTAGCTTTACCAAATCAGGTTCAACACACAACCTTTACTTACTGAACACATTCTCACAATTCTGTGCATCACCCAGATGACAGACCATACACAACTCTAAGCATAGCATGCATAGCAGGATAAGGCACATCATGGCTCAAGCATCTACCAGGTATGCTAGGTTGCAAGGTTCAGCTATTTACTGTGACAAAGACAGGTCATGCAAAGGAAGTGGGTTCAACTAACGTGGCAAAATCATTTGAAGCATTTGATCCAAATGCAATAAGTAAGTGCAGGAGCGAGAACATGGGATTTATCGGGATGATAAAAATGGTTGATTGCCTTGTTGCTCAGCAGAGGGACAATATCCGTCAGTCGGATATTCGTAGGAATCCGGAGGAGCCGGGCCTACCGGTAAAACAATATCAATCAATAACAATCATATGCAACAAGATGATGCATGAGCATGGCATGAAAATGATAGGTGGTAGGCTAATGTGACTACCATCTCTTAAGTTGAAGTTGATTTGAATCAAGATTCAAATATCACTTCAAACAAGGTATTTTCAAATGCCCTTTTAATTGATTCGACCTGATGCTCAGGTAATCTTGTTTTAGCAGGCATGAAGATAGTATTTCGAGGTGCTGATTGTTGTTTATCATTGTTAGGTCATAATGTTTGAAGTGGAATTCAAATGGATTTCAAATTCCAACTCCAAATTGTTTAATATGGTTATCCTATTCATCATTTAACCTGTTTAGTCATGTTAACATTTTCAAACATGTTTGCAAATATCAAAATCAGATTCCTTGGATTTTTCTCATACTTTTTCATATATAAGTTATTTTCATTGGAGTTACAGATTTTTTCTATGATTTTTAGAAGTTTTGGGCATTTTCTGGAATTCTTGTAAATCAAAAAACTCTTTATTGCGTCATAACCACATCAGCACTGCGTCAGCAGGTCAACTGACCTGGTCAGGTCAAACCTGACAGGTGGGGGTCACTGGTCAGCGTCTCAGGAGTTAATCCCGCACTGACCAGCCCCTAAGTGGGTTTGACCCACCACTAGGGCCCACTGTTAGTGGCTACTTTTTGCTAATCCACCGGGATTAGGCCGGTGACGTCTTCCCCGCCGGAGACTGATCGGCGGTGACTAGATCTGTGGCGGATCTTCGCCGGAGACGCACCAAAACGCGTTGTGGTGCTCGGGATCGAGTGCCGAGAGCACTCGGATGATCCCCAGGCTCGGCCTCATCCTCTACGGGCATCAGGAGGGGCTATAGGTGGCCGGAGCATGCCGGCGACGAGCTGAGGCGGCCGCCGGAGCTCGGGTTCATGGGTCTCGGGGCTAGGGTGCCGGGGAGAGAGGGGAAACAGAGGGGAAATGCTCGCAAGCTCACGGTGGAGACGAAGTTGGGCTCAGACTACTTGGGGAGGGGCTGTAGCCAGCGATCCACCGTCGATTTGCCGGCGGTCGAAGGTTGAAGACGACGGCACTGGGGGCGTTGCAGGGCTCGGGGAGGACAGTTTCGTTGACGTGCGCGTTGAGCTCGACGTTGTGGAGAGGATGGAGCACTCGGGAGGGCTTCCCTGTGGCCAGAGAGCTCGGGCTCCTCGAGCTCAAGCTTCTGTCAATGGCGGCAGGAGGAGAGGGAAGAAACCGAGAGGAGGGGGAGGAATGGAGAGCGGGGATGGATAGGGACGCGCTCGGGGTAGTCATCCCCGTTGTCGCGTTGTCCCGGGGGGCACCGGAGGTCGCCACGGCAAAGCAGGAGATGGAGGAGGCCGCCGTGGTCGATCTCTCCTCTGCAAGCAGACAGAGGAAGAAGATGGGCCTCACAGGTGAGCGTAGCTTAGGTTTTTTTTTCATTTTCTGCTATTTCTGTTTTCTAATTTACTTGCTGATTTTATTTTCTATTTATTTTGGCTTCAAAAAGCAATTCAAAAATTAGTTTGAGAAGCCCTGAGTGATAGTTGGAATATTCCCAACTACTCCTGAGGTTTGCAACATTTTTGAAACTTGAAAACATTTGAATTCAAATTTAAATTTGAATTCAGGGGCTTTCCGAATTAAAAAATAAATTCCAAGGGTGTTTTGAAAATAGTTTTCTCCCCTGATAATTTGTTTTCAATATTTATCAGAAATATTGAACTTTTAGGAAGGCCATTTTGGGTTCATTGATTTTGACAAGATTTGAATTTTCCTTGAATTATAAGTGGCTAGGGTTTTTGATTTGAGTTTCACCACTTCTTGGAGTCTATTTCAATTTCTTGAATCCAATGGAATAAAACATGAGCACAAATACTAAACCCTAGTTAGGGATCCAGGGATGTGATACCGGGTTAGTTCTAAATAAGTGATATAAAGTGCATCAATACCATATAAAGTTATTATAAAGATAGGAAAATATGGCATGAATACTTCATAAATTATCGATACATTGGAGGCGCATCAATATCCAAAGAGTAAATTTTTGATGAATTGAATAATATAAGCTTCATAATCTTATCTCTTGGAGAATAGTGACTTCACACGGTAGTGTAGGAAAGTAAATCTATTGGAATCTAACAAACATGGAATTGGTCGTTATGCAATTCATTAAAGAATGATAAAGCGGAAGATATCTCACATATAAATATACTATCTTGGACATCTTCTATGATTGCGAGCCCACATTAATTAGTTCCAAACTTGATCAAGTAGTTGTTGTTGGACAAGGAAGATAACGTAATGGTTTATGTTTCCTTATATTCACACAGAATTTATATTGTCATGGATACCCTAACATGTGGTGCTTTCTCATAACCTTTTGCTAGCCAAAACTTTGTACTAAGTAGAGATACAACGTGTGCATCCAAAAATTCTTAAACCCAGTTTCTTGCCATGAGAGTCCACCATACCTACCTATGGGTTGAATAAGATCCTTCAAGTAAGTTGTCATCGGTGCAAAGAAATAAAATTTGATCCTAAATAATGTATGATTGTATATTGTAATGGAAAGAAGATTTGCATAATCTTGTGATGGCAAAGAAATAAAACTGATAGACTGCATAATAAAGGTTGCTATCACAAGGGGAAATGTAAAGTGATGTCCCTTTGCATTAAGAGTTTGCACATCCAAAAATAAAAACCACATTACAACCTCTACTTCCCTCTCTGAAGGGCCTATCTTGCAATGTTTAGTCTTTAAATTAATTTTTACTTTTATTCAAGAGTCAATATTATGTATCCCTATTCTTACCTCTGTTATTCTCTACTTAGCAAACATCATGTGGTGGGGAAAGATCCATAGATATATATCCAGTTGGGTGTAGGTAATCATGAGTTATTATTGTTGGCATTATATCTGAGATAAACAGGTTGGGAGGTGAAATATTAAACCCTTAACTTACTCCGTATTTTTCTCAAACTTTTTGTTCTAAAAATATGCTTCCAGTGCTAGCAATCATGGAAGACTATATGATAGTTGAGTATGTGAAATTTGCTAGATCAAAAGGTCTTACATAGAATCTTCTTATAAATATGTTGAACTCTAATTGCTTTGATGACTAAGGACATAGTTTACTAAGTTTCAAGAGAGTTTATGCTCTGTACTTTAAACATGTGGATAGCTTGCTACTTGATCATTAGAAGTTTTATGAGAAATGAGTTGATGTTTATGATATGTAATTATGCTAGGGACAGTGATTATAATTATTAGTGATCAAACTTATGCACTATGATAGCATTCACACTTCATAAATTATCTCTTTTATTATTTACCTACTCGAGGACAAGCACGAATTAAGATGGGCATGTTGATACGTCTCCAATATATCTATAATTTATGAAGTATTCATGCCATCTTTGCAATGATTTCATATGATTTTGGTAGACTTTATATGATGTTGATGGACTAACATATACACCTAGTGTGAATGCCAGTTGTTGTTTTCTGCATGTTTTGGTTTTTTAGAAAATACATACCAAATGAAGTACAAACGCGGCAATTTGTTTTGATGATTTTTTATCGAAGGAAAGAGACCTGGGAAGCTTTGAGCGAGTGCAAAGACCCACAAGGGCCCTACAAGAGAACAAGGTGTGCCCTGGGGGTAGGCACGCCTTGTCCCCTTGTGGTCCCCTATGGCACCTCTTCTCTTGATTCCAATGCTAAAAATTCTTATATATACACAAACCACCGATAGTTAACCTATATGACTTTTTTCATCGCAACAAGCCTCTATTCCGAAGAGATCTCATTTGGAGCTCCTTTTCAGCACCCTACCTGAGTGGGAAGTCATCACGGGAGGCAATCTTGATCATCCCCGCTTCCTCCATGACGAGGAGGGAGTAGTTTGCCCCCAAGACTGAGGGTATGTACCAGTAGATATGTATATGATCTCTCTCTCTCTCACGATCTTGATTCGGTATGCTCTTTATGTACCATGAGCTTTGTTAATGTATTAGAATCATATAGTGTTCTTCCCTTTGTTGTGATGAATTGAGTCTCGCCCTTTGAGATTTCATTATTATTGGATTGAATATATCAGGATTTGAGATCAGTTGACGTGTGTCTTGCATGTGGATACCCGTGGTGACAACAAGCATTCTATTGAGTCACTTGATATATGTTTTGGTAATCAACTTGCAGATTCTCGTAATGACATTGGGGAAATCTAAGCACAAAGATTGATACACGTTTTATCCTACTTTCTCCAATAGAAATTTTGGGGCAACTCTTTGAAGTTATTTTTATTGGATTGTATATTATGAATGATGCATAACGAAAAAATAAATCATGGATACTTTTGGTGACATTGGAGTATCTAGGTGATATTAGAGTTGATTGATGTGTATCGTATGGTATTATTGTAGTATGAACTCTAGAGTTGTTTGTAACACTTATAGAAATATCTCAATAGATTGATCGAATAGATATATTTGAGGTAGTTTGTTACCTACAAAAATTTGATCTTATGATCTCCTCTATTTATAAGAACTTTCAAGTGACTCTTTATCACATATTAGAGGATTGATATATGATTCGACTATGCTAGCATTGAGAGATTACACTAGTGAAAGTATGAACCCTAGGCCTTGTTTCTAAGCATTGATATATCATTTTGCTAGTTGTTTGCTACTTTTTACCTTGCCCTTTTTATTTATTCATATTATAAAACCCTATTTTTACCATTTGTATTACCCATGTATCACCATCTCTTCTTCGAACTAGTGCACCTATAAAATTGACAATTGTATTGGGTGTGTTGCGGACACAAGAGGTTTCTTGTATTCAATTGTTGGGTTGTTTGAGAGAGACCATCTTTGTCCTACACCTTCCATGAATTGATAAACCTTAGTTCATCCACTTCATGGAAATCTGATGTTCTCCTATGAAACTCTGCACTTGGAGGCCCAACAGAGTCTATAACGATAAAGTTGCATAGTAGACATCACGTAGTACCAAGAATGTGAAGTCGTGAAGCAAATCATGCCGGAAGTGCAACATGAATTACAATCCATGAAGATTACCCTTGTAGAGCATCAATAACTTGTTGGAATTATGCCCTAGAGGCAATGATAAATAAGTTATTATTATAATTCCTGTATCAAGATAATCGTTTATTATCCATGCTATAATTGTATTGAATGAAGACTTAGATACATGTGTGGATACATAGACAAAACACTATCCCTAGCAAGCCTCTAGTTGGCTAGCCAGTTGATCAAGGATAGTCAGGGTCTTCTGACTATGTACAAGGTGTTTTTGCTTGATAACTGGATCACATCATTGGGAGAATCATGTGATGGACTAGACCCAAACTAATAAACATAGCATGTTGATCGTGTCATTTTGTTGCTATTGTTTTCTTCGTGTCAAGTATTTGTTACTATGACCATGAGATCATATAACTCCCTGACACTGGAGGAATGCTTTGTCTGTATCAAACGTCGCAATGTAACTGGGTGACTATAAAGATGCTCTACAGGTATCTCCGAAGGTGTTCGTTGAGTTATTATGGATCGAGACTGGGATTTGTCACTCCGTGTGACGGAGAGGTATCTCGGGGCCCACTCGGTAATACTACATCACACACAAGCCTTGCAAGCAATGTGACTTAGTGTATGTCACGGGATCTTGTATTACGGAACGAGTAAAGAGACTTGCCGCTAAATGGGATTGAAATAGGTATGCGTATACTAACGATCGAATCACGGGCAAGTAACATACCGAAGGACAAAGGGAATGACATACGGGATTATATGAATCCTTGGCACTGAGGTTCAAACGATAAGATCTCCGTAGAATATGTAGGATCCAATATGGGCATCCAGGTCCCGCTATTGGATATTGACCGAGGAGTCCCTCGGGTCATGTCTACATAGTTCTCGAACCCACAGGGTCTGCACACTTAAGGTTCGACGTTGTTTTATGCGTATTTGAGTTATATGGTTGGTTACCGAATGTTGTTCGGAGTCTCAGATGAGATCGCGGACGTCACGAGGGTTTCCGAAATGGTCTGAAGACGAAGATTAATATATAGGATGACCTCATTTGATTACCGGAAGGTTTTCGGAATTACCGGGAATGACGAATGGGTTCCGGATGTTCACTGGGGGGGGGGGGGGGGCAGCCCACCCCGAGGAAGCCCATAGGCCTTGGGGGTGCCGCACCAGCCCTTAGTGGGCTGGTGGGCAAGCCCAAGAGGGCCCCTGTGCAGGATAAGAAGAAATCAAAGAGAAAAAAGGGGGGGGAAGTGGGAAGGATGGGAAGGACTCCACCTTCCAATCCTAGTTGGATTAGTATTGGAGGAGGAATCCTCCTCCCCCCCTTCGGCCTACCCCCTTTGGGCTCCTTGAGCCTAAAGGCAAGGCCCCTCCCCTCCCACCTATATATACGGCGGTATTAGGGCTGATTTGAGACAACTTTGCCACGGCAGCCCGACCACATACCTCCACGGTTTTTCCTCTAGATCACGTTTCTGCGGAGCTCGGGCAGAGCCCTGCTGAGCTTAGATCACCACCAACCTCCGGAGAGCCGTCACGCTGTCGGAGAACTCATCTAACTCTCCGTCTCTTTTGCTGGATCAAGAAGGCCGAGATCATCGTCGAGCTGTACGTGTGCATAACGCGGAGGTGCCGTCCGTTCGGCACTAGATCGGAGCGGATCGTGGGATGGATCGCGGGACGGTTCATGGGACGGTTCGCGAGGCAGATCGAGGGACGTGAGGACGTTCCACTACATCAACCGCCTTTATTAACGCTTCTGCTGTGTGATCTACAAGGGTACGTAGATCTGAAATCCCCCTCGTAGATGGACATCACCATGATAGGTCTTCGTGCGCGTAGGAAATTTTTTGTTTCCCATGCGACGTTCCCCAACATAACTACTTAAAGTGTAAAGAAGGCACTGCCAGAGCAGCAAGATGACATTAAAGGTTTGAAAATAGGCTTGTTAGATATGTACTAGCAAAATAGCCCGTGCGTTGCAACGGAAGAGAAAATAACATGCACTCTTAACCCAATAACCACGACTCAAGACCTTAATAGATCCACGTCTTTTAGTTTCGAATGACATCACATTTTATGTTATCAACAGTGGTCTGAGTGCTCACACAACGAACACGCGTTCGAATATGGTCAGTCCTAAACATAAAACTATTCTCTCTAGTCAATTTAAAAGGATAGAACTCATATATAATAGGAATTTTAAGGATGCATCCTAAACATAATTTTAGAAATAATTAACGTACGTGATTGTAGCATATTTAGTAAACATTTTTCTACGAATTTTTCATAAATCAAATGTTCAATTTAATGTTAAGGTTTGAAAGATATAAATTTTTAAAGCATTTGATTCATCAAAAAAGAAAACAAAATGTTGCAAAACTGAGTAGCTCGGCCGACACCAAAAATTTCGTCAAAAAAGAAAACAAAAGGTTGCAAAACTGAGAACCTCCACCGACACCAAAAATTGAACGCTACATGGGCGCAAAAACATGAGAATAGCTGGATTCGAACAGTGGTCTACTTTGTGTGTAAGAGAGGCTTAAGCCACTGTGCTATTCGGCTAGTCATACCTTATAAAGCGCTCGCTCAGAATAAGCTAAAGTTTGCGCGGATTTTAGAAGAAAAAAGAACCGTTCTCTTCACTTACCGGTGGCATAGGGGTAAATTCATCCGAACTTTAGGGCTATTTTTAGTGACGGACGACAAAAACCATATGTGCTTTATTATTAGGGAGAGATAATTGTATAAATCTACCAACACCACTCTAGAGAGCAGGAGGAAGAACTTGAAGTCATCAAAAATGTTAAGGAACATAAAACTTTGCCTCTTGAGAATATGTTTGATGGTCTTGATGGAATGCTTAAGTTCATTTCCAGGTTGCATCATGAGGATCCATGCCTATAGCTTAACAAAAACCCCCATCATACCAAAGCATTGTTTAATTGTCATGACACTCTATCACGTGCCTAATTTGATTGAGTGACTCTATCACATGGTTCGTTGTTGTAATGTCCTTGACACTCTTTTTGACAATTATCAAGTTTGCGATCCAATAACAACACCGAATTATGAATTTGCATTGAAATTCGAATTTTTGCACAAATTCATCATAAAATTGTTAAAAATTGTGTTTATTATCAAATATGCTTGCCAGTTGCAATATAGAACAAATTGACCACATATACAAACTAGCACGTTTATGCATGCCATCACTAACGTATGGACCCACATGTAAGAATCCACGTCATCATGCATGGATCCGCTTCCCATGATCCACGTCATCACCTCATTGGCACCATATGTTATAATCATTGACCAGTCATACACCAACAATGTAACTGTTTGTGATGGTCACCATCATAGAAAAAGTGATGTATAGTCCCACATGCAAGCAGTCACGTCAGCATATTCTAGTCTTATATGCGAGTACCATTGATTGGTCCAAACTGACACATGACTTACTATTGATGGGCACCGTCAGTGATTAAACCTTTGCTGGACCCACAAGGAAGCAGCCATATCAGTAAGTGCTTATCCCATTGGTCGTATTCATTGGTCGGTCAAACCCATGAACTTATTACTCGTGACCGATTATCATCACCAAAAACAATCTTAGGTGCCAAATCTACCTATCATACGTGACATTTTGGCCCGGCAAGAAAAATGGCCATTAATGACAAATTTGGGCTTTTCACCTAATACACGATCTTGCGTGATAGAAAAAGTGGTATCGCCAAAAAAAAATTTGCGACGACGCTTCGATGATGGTGGGGGAGACGGTCGAAAACGTCACTAGAACATTTTTTATGACAAGGGTCATATTTACGTGACACAAGTGGGTCGTCAGAAAATAGTCTTCATTTTGTAGTGAACTACTTGAGAATTCCATAGAGAACTCACCTAGTTGATGCTCAACTCATTGAGACCCATGTAATCCTACAGTGTACTCTCTCTTGAGATATCACATATAAGTAGGAGTTTGTCTATTACTCGCTTCTAGGGGGCATGAACATATGTAAAATGCTTTTCATGTGTTCTTATAAAAACTCGAGGCTACCTCGCACTCCATTACATGTATAAACGCAACTACCCTCGAGAGTCGGCATTGACCATGGAGACCTTGTGTTTCCAGATGGAACCTGTGTCATCTTTATTATCTTCATGGAACTGATCTGCCTTCACACTCTGATACATCTCAAATGTATATATAATTTTTTACTATTTAATGCTATTATATTATGAACTTTATATACTTTCTATAGAAATTTAATTTATTTTTATCGACTAACCTATTAACTTGGTGTCTAGAGAATTCTGCTTGTTTTATATTTTGCAAGAAATCAATACCTTCAGAGGTGAAAATGCATTGCTGATTTCACACAATTTGTTTGGGCAACAAAAACGAACCAGATTTGGTAGGAGTCGATACAAGCCATAAGGGGCCTAGATGAAAACACGATGCAACAATGGTCATGTACCTTGCTTTTGTGGGGCCCACAAGCACCACCTTGACATGATTCCACGTCCATAATCCATTATAAATTCTGAAACCGTTTATCGTGCCTCTAGAAGAACTTTATCATCGCCGCAAGCCTCTATTTTCAAGAGATCCCTTCTGGATCCCTCTTCCGAAGCTCTACCGGAGGGGGAACACATTGCTAGAGGTCTCGACATCAAACTTATTGCCTCCATGACCATGTGTGAGTGGTTCCTTTAGGACCTACGTGTTCATAGCAGTTCCTAGATAGTTCTTTGTCTCTCTTTTGGATCTTCAATACCATGTTCTCGTTCTTGTTCGAGATGAATTTGATGTAATCGATGGTTTGTTTGTTGGTACATGATGATTTGTCACTTTATGATCACACTTTCATTGAACTCAATTGAACCCTTTTGGGTTTTGTTGTTGCACAATTAAATAGCTTTGGATCCTCTCTGATCTATCCATCTTTTTGTCCAAGTCTGGTGGATTTTTATTCACAGAGAGTTGTGTTTTGTAGTGGGTTCAATCTTGTGGTGTTCTACCCTAGTGACAAAAAGGGCCAAGAAACGTATTTTATTGTTGTAACGAAGGGATAAAATGATGGGGTTTTGTCATATTGATTGACTTCTTCATATCTACATTATGTCATCTTTCTTATTGTGGCACTCTATTTCTTGCAAACTTAATACCTTGAGTTGCATGCTGGATAGAGATTTTGGGGTGGAGTAGTACTAGTATATGCAGTTGGATTGAAGGTCTACTTATTACGAACATAATGCCTATATTGGATTATGCAATTAATCATCATAATCATACACATTGCAATCTTTTCAATCGCATAATTATAATTTGAATACCATGTCATTCGCCTATTTTCGATAGAGATACCACTAGTGAACCTATGGCCCCTGGGTCTATTCTCCATCAATACTTTCTTCTACAAAATTGCTTCTTTACTTCCCTTGATATTCTTGCCACTGCCATCTACCTCTATTTGCTTTTAATCTTATAATGAGCAATACAAGGGGCTAAACAACCTGCTCGCCACGTTGGGTGCATTTTTTATATTATTTGTGTGCATGTGTTGTTTGGATTGTTAGTTTAGGACCTCCTACTGTTTTGATTAAACCTTGGTTCTTAACTAAGAGAAATACTTTGCTCTATTTTACACCACCCTTCCTCTTTGGGAAATCCCAACAACTCCTATGGGAGTACCACACCACTAAGAATGTATCCACGCTAGCGAGTTCAATGACTACCCTGTATTCAACTACCTAATATTTAGTATCATTCAATCACTTTGGCTAGTGAGCTCCCAGCCATACTATACGATCACCAAAGAGACTACCAACAAGAGAGGGGCTTGTAGAGAGGCTGGCAAACTGGAGACACTCGAGAAAGACTTGAAAACTATGTTGTATGAGGCTTGCAATCTAGAACACCCATGTGAGTGTCAAGCTGAATCTTCTAGATAGAAAGGCAAAAACCGATAGCACAAGTACATCCCTCGATATGAATTGGAAACCTAAAAGTATCAACGAGGCCAAGAATTCAGTGTGCCCTCTTGATATGGAGGTGATAAAATACTGCACATGCAAATAGGACTTCATATTTTATCAGAATGAGCACGCGAAGATAACAAGGTTTACATAGTGCAAAACACTCTCATTCATGTGGGGAAATTACAATTGACCTAATGATGGTGAGAGCGTACCGAATGGTGTCTCAAAAGATTGAATTGTAATTTCCACTCATCCCCAACTTGATCACTTGAATCATCTATAAATACGAAATAAGCAAGCAAAGCTTATGCATTGGCACGGCGAGAGGCCCAAAAATGATGAAGAGCTAATATACCATGAAGATGTCGTCAATGGAAATCACTCGCTAATGAATACCCATATTTAAAGTGAGATGATAGGAATCTCAATATAGGTTATAACATGGATGGTCTAAATCCTTTTCCAAACAAAAGAGGCATGCACAACGCTGGCCCGTGGTTTTACACCTCCACAACCCTCCTCCTTGGGTAATCATGACACGGAAGTATCTACACATGGTTGTGGAAATTCGTGGGTCGTCCTAACCAAAGAACGATCTTAATTTGTATTTATAATTAATCAAAGAGGAGCTAGACATATTATGATCTGATGACGGGATAGACACATGGGACGCTTGACATGAGAATATTTCCCAATGAGAGATGTGTTACTCACGACCTCGCAAAATTATCCCCCATATGAGTGTCAATCCGACCAGTTTTTGCACCAAAATTCTGCATGTGTTAGGTGTATGACTCAAACAGATCATCTCTATAACAGAAAAGAAAAGCCAGAAAAATCGTGTAAGAGGAGTAGACAACAAATCTAAGAATTGTTGGAAAATTGGAAACAGTGCTCTAGGCCTAAAGGAAGTGGAAGACAGTCGAGTTGCTCATAAATGTATGGAAAAAACAAAGTCCTTGTGGACTTGGAGTACTAAAAGATTGCCTCCACCCCACTGTATTGATAATGCATATCATAAAGAATGTTACCCATAGTTTTCTTGGTACACTAATGAATGTACCGGACAACACAAATGATACGGGGAAACACCTACAATACCTAAAGATAAGAGATGAGTTATACCTAAAGATAAGAGATGAGTTGGGTAGTGACGTGGACGAGAGCGTCATTGCCAATGTTCATAAAATATTCTGAACATGTACCTCCTCTTTGTACAGTTCAACTCTAGCGGAGCTAGCTAAGATATGCAAATGATTGGAAGGAGTACGAGTTAGTTCCACACACTTGTCAAGCATACACATGTATCTAAATAGGAAGAAAATTATAATATTCGGTATGAACTCGCATAAGGCGGGAAATGATATGTGGGACGAAGTCACATAAGGTGGGGGAAATTTAATGGGTCGGCCCATGTGCTCACACCCAGTTTTTAGAATGTTTCCACTCGGTTTTAGGTAGCTTCCCACTTTATTATCTGTGTGTTTTCTACGCGAGTTTTACTCATTTTTCGTTGGCTTTTTTTCTCTTTTAGCTTCCTTCTATGTTTCCTTTTGTTTAATTTTAATTTTTCACTCTGTGTTTTTATTTATCCCTTTTTATATTACTTTTCTAAATAAATTAAAATTAATTATATTTGTAAAAAATTAAAATCATGATTATTTCTTCAAATTCTTGTTTCTCTAATTTCTTCGGCTTTTTTTGAAATTAATGAACACTGTTTAATTTGTAAATATGTATTGTGAATATTTTTTTTACTTTTGGATATTAAAAATCATGGCTCTTATTTAAAATCATAATTGTTTTTTAATTCATTTTTTTTTTTGAAATTCATGAATATTTTTAAATCAGCCGAGAAAAGTCGGCACTCAACTATTCTTGAGCCAATTGTCGTTGGTTCTATAGAGGAGTGAGCGGCATGCTAAAAGAGTTGATTCATGGAACGAGCGAAAAGGGTGCGGAGCGACGATAGTGAGGAAAAGAAGCTATTGGGCTGACCTATATATCCTTTTAACATCAATTCAACGCTAACGACGCTGAATGGGGGGGATCTCCGATATGATGTTCTTTGCATCAAGTAGGTGTTGTTTTACATAGATCCTCCACTTGGTAGGCTTATTGGGTCATTTCTCGTTTCTTCTGTTTCACGAACGAGCGAGAACATAAAGTTTGTGTTCACTTCCTATGGAAAACTATTTAAGCTACTGCCCATAGAAGTTATTTCAACCAGTGGAAAGTGATTTCTCTTTCTTCTGTTTCAAATGGTAAATTGTTTCGTTATAGGAAAACAAGATGGAAAACTTAGACATTCAACTATCCAATGCAAAGGAAAAATAATAATTAAATTATTTGCAACTGAGACTATCTTTGTAGTTCATGAAAGTTAGCATGAAACTAAAATTGGAGCACAAAATTTCCATTGGGAAACTATAGGAACCAATATAAAAACAAACTTCTCATTGACACATATAAAACTTCATGAAACATTTTTGAAAGAAGCTATTTCTTCTTGTTGGAAATCTTATTTGGCTATGGATTTTTGCGTGTAGCTGAAATCCTTATTAACGATGAAAACTTGCAGATTAACAGAAAAATATGCTAAGATGGAAAAGATCACACTCTTATATGTCCCAAAAAAAATGGGTAACTTAAAATATATACTTATAAAGAGGGGTCCGTGCGTCGTTAGGCTTGTTCACATGTAGGCATTAATTTGAATATAGTTTTGAAGTCGACTCCCGAATCAATTTGTAAATCAAGCCATTAATGCAATTAATTCATAGATTATTAATTATGTGTGCAGTTAATTACATCCATTTAAAAATATTTTTCACGGGGATCAATTTTAAAATTGAATCATTAATGCAAACAATCTATTAGGCACACAGTTAATTAGGCATGTAGATAACTAGAAGTAGGATTTTTCTCCAATTAGGGAGTAAAAATTCAAATCCATTAAATGGGGAGATCTCCTTTCGTGCTTGCTTGGCAGGTGTTGATTCCTCTTGATAATCTTCACAAACAATATTAGTATTCCTTAACAACAAATTGTTAATCCCGCATGCTATGACATTTATTATTACCATTATCGCTATTATTAATTAACAATAACAAGTTTCCTAGTACGACAAAAATCATATATTTTTTCTTATGGATGTATGCATCCACGCGCCTCTGTGGAGGGAGGCCGTGCATGATACCATGGAGGGTACCCTGTCTGGGTGTGTAGCCGGTATGATGCTCGAGCATGACAAGGCATGGAGCATGACATCAAGGATGGATGTGACAGAACGAAGGTCGTCAAATTGCCAAATATAGACGTTCATGGACAAGTATATTAAAGTTCTTGTGAGTCACAAAGAGAGATAGAGAGACTATATTATCAAATCAAGTGTGTCCACCCAAATATCAAGTAATTCGTTATGGAAATATGTCCCACAATATTCAATCGGCCTTATAGAAATGAATCCCCTCCAAAAGTTTCCTTACCACCAAGGTTTAGTCGAACAATACCAGAGGCGCTTCAAAGGTAAAATATATGTATTATCAAAGGAAATACTTATATAATCATCGTTCATATCAGCCATTCATGTGAAAATAATTTGGATGTCAAGCGCTAAATTTATTTGGAAATCAAATCATTAATGCAACTAATTAGATAGATAGTTAACTACATATGCAATTAATTAGTTCACTTAAATAGGATGTTTTTTGCACCGAATAAATTAGGAAACCAATTAGTGAAACAATTAACTATGCCTAGAGATAAATATTATTATTTTTTCAATTAGACAGATCATTAATTGACTTGGTTTATAGTTAATTAGACATGCATAGAATTTTGTATGCCATTAATTATTTATGTAATTATTTAATTAAGCACATATTTAATCGTGTCGTATCAGTTTAAAAGCACTCTTGGGCAAGAATGGTCAACATGCTCTCAACGACATGGTCAAGCACCGCTTGCCAACACGGACAACAACTACCATGGGCTCATGACATGGGCGGCCAAGCATTCACGAAGATGAATGACGACCATGCTCTACAGGATGTCCACATACTCACAGTTAACACAACGATCGTGGGCAAGGATGATAGGACACTATATTGATCAGGTGGTTCATGCTATAGTACAAAACAAGAGTGTTCAAAGAATAAGAACAGAAAAGAACAGAAAAGAACTAAAACACGAAATGGTCCACGGTGTTGGAGATGGAAAGAGTGTTCAACAAAATAAAGCAAAAAAAGTATTCTAGAAAATAAGTAGGAACGATAACTAAAACTGACGAGTAAGGAGAAAGAAAAGGATGAGGCGTCACTGACGAACGCGCTAATATTGACGTGGTGCGGTTGATGCAAATGAAACGGGTTGGCGAAGTTGGTAGGGAGTGGAAGACATTGTGAAGGACGAGGAATAGAAGAATGACAACTATACATTCTAGCAATGAATGTTGTGTGGGATGGAGGTAATGCTTATTAGAGAAGAGGAGTATATTCAGGTTGTCACTCGTCTTCCATGTTAGTGTGCATTTGCAAAATTAAATTGATCTTTAAATTGATCTTCTTAATTATTTGTTGTTTTGTGCCAATAGTATGTGTTGGTTATAACCACTTTATTATATTATAAATAAACGAAATGCAATCCATGTTGCAACGCATGGCGAAGGTGACATGGACGGCATCCGATTTCAAATAAAAGGGCTCTAGCGAGAAATGTTCCACTACGACGGTATATCAAATGGGAAGAAGTAGGCCTGATAGGAAATGTAAAGGGTGTGTCGTGGCATGGGGTTTTTGTGTTAGGCCCGTGTGTTGGAGATAGCTTGATGGATAGTACAGACAACCATATATGTCCCTCATATATGGTATGAATTTGGGATAGCATGGACTATCTAGACACTTGAATTTTGGGAGCCTGCCGGACACTCACTTGATCTCCAAAAAGACCCGGACATGTGAGGGAGAAATGACATTTGACACTGAAAATGACTTTAATTATTACTTTAATTCATTTATATATATATATATATATATATATATATATATATATATTATAGCCCGTACCAACGCAAGGGCATCCAACTAGTGCCACTAGTTACTTGCTTATAGAAAGAAGATTTGGTTAGATAGACTGTTAAAAAATGTGGAAAATGCATGCTCAACCAGATAAGACAGAGTGGTAGCATATTTCTACAAAATATTACTCCCTCTAATCCGAATTAATTTACTTAACCCCTTTACAATGTTCATTGTACATTGGATAGAGGTTGCCTCAATTAATTAGAATTGTATATATATATGTTCAATATTTTTAATAGAAATTAAAGTTTTCTAAAATATACATTATTAGTGTGTACTCTTACTTAATGGATGTTGTACCGTTATTGTATACATAACATTTTTGTAAGTGCATCTAGTGGCCCTTAGTGATTTTGGTGGTTTGAAGACTTATAGGTTAAGTATCTAATATGTTTGTGAGTGTACACAGGATCTATAAGTCATTGAGGAGTTTGAGATATTTGAAGAATATTGACCCCTAAAAATAAATGTCTTCAGTTGAAGAAATGGCTCTGAAGCTGAAGAAATGAATCGCAAGGAATCTGCGATGAAATTGATATTCCTCATGAAGATACTGATATTGAGAAGTCCGGTGGTTCCTGAAGAAAATCATTCCAAAGAATTTGAAGCATGAAGATTTACACTTTCTGTTTTACTTTCTTCGCATTTGAGTAATAGGAACACCGTAGTGTTAAAGGGTGTCGAAGTTACACTATGGAATGAATTTCCTCATGATGCTCAACCCAAGCCTAATCCTACCAAAAGCCTCAAGTGAGGAATATGAGTGACATGAGGACTCTCACAGTTGAGGGTTCCCACCGTTTCGATAACCACGCCAAGTCACTGGTCTTATCCACTCCAACGGTCATATTATTTAAGGGCATTAGTGGCAAATCATGTCGGGATGCTCCCAGGCTATAAATAGCCACCCCCCACAACCAATAGCTGGTTGGCTGCTCCGTTAGAAACTGACACTTGTCATAAGAGCAACCCAAATTCCTCAGAGCTTTCGAGAGTAATTCATCAGTGAGGAAATACCCCACCCACCGAAACCACAAACCAAACCTAGTGATTGAGCATCACTGAAGAAGTTGTTCCTGTGTGGGACTGAAACCTTTTAGCTTTGAGGACTGTGCATCCTCCAGACGGTTAGGCGTCATGGTCTAGAGCTTTCCAGCAGTCAATTGTGGATCGCCGAGTGACCAAGTTTGTGAGGGTTTGGAAGTCTGCCCTGAAGACTTACCACGAGTGTTGGGCGAGGACTGTGTGTCCTTAGCTCAAGGAGAATATGGTAGGGACTGTGTGTCCCGGGACTGGGTGTCCTTTGGTTTCAATACCAAGCCGCTCCAAACCAGATGTACAACTGTCACAGCAGTTGGAACTGGGTCATCAACAACTGTCTTCACTGAGAAACGGGTTCTAATTCCTCAACTCTTTACTTTCCTTGTATTGTGTGTTGATGACTTTCACTGTGACTGTTTGAAGAATTTGCTGAAGACTTCCTCTGAATTTCCTCAACCCCAAATTATTCACGATAGTTAATCATCATCTGTATTCTGCATGCCTGCTTACTGTGCAATCTGTTTTCACATTCTTCACTGTGAAATACTGCTGTTGTGAACGTTTGCACGTCTGATCCTTTACTGTTTCCGGTGTAAGTTAGTCATTAGTGAGGAATTTCCTCAAAAGGAATTTCCTCAGTGATGAAATTCTAAAAATCTCCTATTCACCCCCCCCCCTCTAGTCGATATAACGCACTTTCAATTGGTATCAGAGCAAGGTAGTCCCTTGTTCTGTGTGATTTTGGTTTAACCACCTAAAGTTTTAGTTATGTCGACTTCAGGCATGTTTAAGGTGACTGCAGCATGTCCTACCTACGACGGAAAGAACTTTCCCTTCTGGAAGAACAAAATGCAAATGCATCTACAAGCTATTAATAATGATCTCTGGTATATTGTGGAAAATGGTGTCCCCATCATCTCTGCGAGTGTCACTGCTGCTGATGTGAAGAAATTCAAGCAACTCGATTCTCAAGCGAAGAACATCATCTGTGGCCATCTGAGCCCAGGCCAGTTTAGAAGAGTAAGTGCTTTGGGCTCTGCAACACTGATCTGGGAGAGACTGTGCAAGGTAAATGAAGGAGTATCAACCCAGCGTGACTCTCGTGTTGATATTCTTCGCAATCTCTTCAATCGCTTCAAGAGACATGACAATGAAAGCTGCCAAGACACCTTTGATCGCCTCACTGATATATCAAATGAACTGCAAGCACTGCGATCTCGAGACATCATTGATCACGAAGTTGTGAAGAAACTGATGAGATCTTTGGATTCTTCATTTGACACTTTAGTTCTGATGATTCAAGAAAGATCAGACTACAAGATGCTGGATCCAGCTGATATACTTGAAAGGCTAAATACTCATGAATTCCAGCTAGAAGAAAAGAGAGATCTATATGGACAAAGCTATTCTAGACCATGTGCACTGAAGGCTACAACAATCTCCTCATCTGAAGAAGAAGACACATATGACAGCATTTGTGACCCTGAAGAATTTAGACAGGAGCTTGCATTGCTCGTGAGGAAATTCCAGAGATTTACACGACGTGGCCAGTTCGGTAAATCTTCAAGAAGAGACATGAGGAAATCAGAATCTTCATCTGAGGACTATAAGAAACGAACTTGTCACAAGTGCTAGAAATCAGGTCATTACATTGCTGATTATCCCCGTTGGGGAAAGGAATCAAAGACGAAGAAATACAAGGATGAAAGTTTTGATGACTCGAAGAAGAAGAAGAAATCTTCAAAATCCTCATCTTCAAAGCCCTCATCACACAAGAATACTAGTTTCAGAAAAGCTCGGGCACTTATTGGCAAGGAAATGGACTCTGAGGCAGAATCACAGGAATGTGATGAAGAAGAGGGTTCTGGAGAAGACTCAGAATCTGGACAGGCTAGTCTTGCACTAGCAACCACTTTCGTCAGCAAGTCAATCTTCAATCTTGAAGAAAATGATTGGACCATCCATACTGATGACTATGCTGATGACTTCGCTCCAACCTATTGCTTCATGGCAAAAGGTTCAAAGGTATCAAATAATGCCTCCTCCTCTGATTCAAGTGACTGTGAACCTAATGATTATAAGAAACCCAGTTACAGTAAACTTGCTATCATTGCCACTAAACAACAAACTGCTATGGAAAAGCTTCAGAAACTGCTAGACAAAAGTGATGATCTGTTGAATGATGAAATGAACCTTACCCAAATCCTCACTCATGACATGAAAATTCTTCAGTCTAGATTTGATAATCTTCAGGATCGTTATGATACACTCCTCACTGATCATGAGAAACTTTCCTATGAATTTCTTCAAAGGAAGCTTGATCTTGAGAAGCTGAGGATGTCTCATGATGATCTTCGTATGGAAAATGATTCATTACTAGCTCAACAGATCAGCGCTAGTCAAGTTGAATTTATTCCTCCATGTCTTAAATGCATTGAACACGAAACTGCTAATTCCTCACCAGAATCATCAAATGCTACCATTGCTACAAATTCTTCAACTGCACCTGTTGTGTCTATTTCCTCACTTGAGGAAAACACAAATGTTACTGATGAAAATGCAGGGTTGAAGGAATTGTACGTGACAGGCATGTACAAAAGCCTCAACGGACATCAAACCCTTTGTGATGTGCTCAAAAAGCAGATCTTGAACAGGAACCCGAGGAAAGAAGGAATTGCCTTTGAGAGGAAATTAAATGCTGATGGATCTTATTGGAAACCCGAGCAGTATCCCAAAACCTCATGGGTTGCTGCTACTAGGCCTCCTTTTGATCCATCTAATCTAACTGGCTTTTCATGTGAATTATCCTATTCCTCGGATGAGTCATTTGATTCCAACTATAAACTGTTCAAAAATCAATCTGGCGAAGTATTTGCTCGATATGTTGGAACTAACTGCAGGAATGGCCCTCCTCTGAGGAAAATCTGGGTTCCCAAGAGCTGTCTTAAAAATCTTCAGGTGAATGTCCTCATGACACCACCACTGAAGTATCTGAACCCCAGATCAAATTCCTCAGGAGGACCAAAGTCTTCAAGAGGATCAAAATCATTATGTGTCTAACATGCTGGGAAACTACAAGGAATATGAATATGAGCGTTACTCCTCAAATCATTATGTTCATAAATCCTCAAACCAGTTCTCTGCATATTCATATGAGTACTTTAATCCCCCTACTGTTAAGAGAAGTGCATTAGCTTCAATGCCACCTTTCTCATATGGTGCTCGCAGGATGATGAACGCTTTGCCACCCCTTCAGATGTGGGTGGTGAAGAAATCAAACTAATCACTTCTACAGGTCAGGTCTCCAGATGAAAATCATCATCTGAAGAATTTGCTGGAGACCTGAAGAAATGCTTGATAGGACGCAAGCGAATGATTGATGAAATAGAAATATTTCACACGTCCTTACATTTCTGTTATGATGAAATTACTGATCTGATGAAATTAGTATCATATTCTTCAAATATGAAGCATATGAGATGGTAAGCTGTACTAATTCATCTGCAGGATGACAAACCCAAGAATACCGAGTGGGTTCTTGATAGTGGCTACACACATCACATGACTGGTGATGAAAGCTTACTGCTGAATATGCCACTAACTCCATCACCTCTGAAGCAAATCACATATGCTGACAAAGGTAAAAGCAAGGTATTGGGACTTGGCAAAGTGGCTATTTCCAAGGATAGGCACATGGACAAAGTGATGCTTGTTGAATCCCTTGGTTTTAACCTCATGTTAGTCTCGATGCTTTGTGATCTTGATATGATTGTCATCTTTGGTAGATATAGATGTGTAGTCATCATGGAATCTGACAGATCCAAAGTCTTCGAAGGTGTAAGAAGAGGGGATTTGTACATTGTTCATTTTTCTACACGTCCTCAACCAGCCACTTGCTTACTAGCAAAAACCTCAGAAGGATGGCTGTGGCATCGAAGACTAGGTCATGCAGGCATGAGGAATTTGCACACGCCCGTGAAGAAGAAGCATGTCATCGGCATCGAATCAGTCAAATTCCTCAAGGATCATCTCTGCGGTGCTTGTGAACCTGGGAAAATGACCAGATCCAAGCATCCCTCTAAAACCATCATGACCACTACACGTCCATTCGAATTGCTTCATATGGATTTATTTGGACCTACTCACTATGCCACACTAACCAATGCAGCATCTTTATATGGCTTCGTCATAGTTGATGATTATTCCAGATACACTTGGGTGCATATCATAGTGTATAAAACTGAAGTGCAGGAAATCTTCATACGATTTTCTTCAAGGGCCTCGACGTACTTTGGCATCAAGATCAAACATATCAGGAGTGATAATGGAACCGAGTTCAAAAACACTGGTCTTGATGATTATCTTGATGAACTTGGTATTACTCACGAATTGTCTGCTCCTTATACTCCTCGGCAGAATCGTGTCGTTGAAAGGAAGAACAGGACTCTGGTTGAAATGGCTAGAACTATCCTTGAAGAATATCAGACTCCTCGTCGCTTTTGGCCTGAAGCAATCAACACTGCATGTCATATCATCAACAGGGTATATCTTCACAAATTCCTCAAGAAAACCTCATATGAACTCCTCAGTGACAAGAAACCCAATGTAAGTTATTTCAAAGTCTTCGGTGCAAAATGCTGGATTAGAGATCCTCACCATAGCTCAAAATTTGCACCTAAGGCACATGAAGGTTTTATGCTCGGTTATGGAAAGGACTCGCACACTTACAGAGTCTTCAACAACTATCACAACAAAGTTGTTGAGACTGTAGATGTGCGGTTCGATGAAACTAATGGCTCGCAAAGAGAGCAATTGCCTTCTGATCCAGATAAGTTGTCTCCTGAGGAAGCAATAAAGCTTAAGCCTACTGAAGACATTGTCCCCACTGAGGAAATTGGTGAAGAAACGATCCCCATCGCTGATAAAAACCAAGAAGATGCTCCTGAGGAAATTGCACCAGCACCACTTCCTCAGCCCAGAAAAAAATCCTCAACCAGCTCATCCGAGGATTGCAAACGAAGTAGAACTTGAGAAAATCCTCAATGACATCAACGCGCCAGGTCCTCTCACTCGCTCAAAAGCTGCACACTTAGTTAACTTTTGTGGGTACTTTTCCTTTGTATCCATCACAGAACCCTCAAAAGTTGTTGAGGCTTTTCTGGAACCGGAGTGGATCCAAGCTATGCAAGACGAACTTCTTCAATTCAAGTTGAATGACGTATGGGAGCTCGTCAAATGACCAGATCCTCGCAAGCACAACATCATCGGCACTAAGTGGATCTTTCAAAACAAGCAAGATGAGGACGATCAAGTGGTGAGGAACAAGGCACGACTTGTAGCCCAAGGCTACACCCAGGTTGAAGGAATAGATTTCGATGAAACTTTTGCACCTGTTGCTAGACTTGAAGCTATTCGTATATTACTTGCTTATGCTAATCATCATAACATCACCTTATATCAAATGGATGTGAAAAGTGCATACCTCAATGGTAAGCTTGAGGAAGAAGTATATGTTGCTCAGCCTCCAGGTTTTGAGGATCCAAAGAATCCATACAAAGTCTTCAGACTCAAAAAGGCTCTGTATGGCCTCAAGCAAGCCCCTCAGGCATGGTATGATACATTGAAGGAATTCCTCATGAAGAAAGGCTTCAAACCTGGTTCACTTGATCCAACTCTTTTCACAAAATCCTATGATAATGAGCTGTTTGTATGTCAAATATATGTCGATCATATCATTTTTGGCTGTACTGACAAAAGATACAATGATGAATTTGCCTACATGATGAGTGAAGAATATCAGATGTCCATGATGGGGGAGCTGAAATTTTTATTAGGTCTTCAAATTCGTCAACAAAGCAATGGAATCTTCATATCACAGGAGAAATACCTCAAGGATGTTCTGAGGAAATTCGACATGCACGAATGCAAAGGTGCCAAGACTCTGATGCCTACCAACGGCCACCTCGGCACTGATGAAAATGGTAAAGATTTCGATCAGCAGGTATACCATTCTATGATTGGCTCTTTATTGTATCTATGTGCATCTAGGCCAGATATAATGCTTAGTGTTTGCATGTGTGCACGTTTTCAAGCAAAACCGAAGGAATCACACCATAAGGCTGTGAAACACATTCTTCGATACTTAGCTCACACACCAACACTAGGATTATGGTATCCCAAGGGCTCCAATCTTCATCTGGTAGGGTATTCTAATTCTGACTATGCTGGTGACCGTGTGGATCGCAAGTCAACTTCTGGCACATGCCATTTCCTCGGAAGATCACTAGTTTGCTGGTCCTCAAAGAAGCAGAACTGCGTATCACTCTCCACTGCCGAAGCTGAGTACATTGCTGCTGGTTATTGCTGTGCTCAATTGCTATGGATGAAGCAAACCCTCAAAGACTACGGCATCAACATGAAGAATGTGCCTCTCTACTGTGACAATGAGAGTGATATCAAGATTGCATACAACCCAGTACAGCACTCGAAGACCAAGCACATCCAGATTCGTCATCATTTTCTGCGGGACCATGTCCTCAAGAGCAATATCCCCATCAACCATGTGAAGACTGATGATCAACTGGCAGATATATTCACTAAGCCCTTGGATGAGAAAAGGTTTTGCAAGTTGCGGTGTGAGCTAAATATCTTAGAATCTTCAAATGTTTTGTAAAAACATGCACACATCCTAACACTTATGCGAAGTTGATGACTTAGATGTGCAACACATGATGAATTGATTTTCTTCAACTGATGAAGAATGTCACTCTGAATGTGAAGAAATTAACGAAGAAATTGATTCTCACGGCCCTACGACAATTGTACGCGGCGTCTGTAATCAACATTCTTATATGGTGGGTAACGCCACCGCCCAATGTGAAATTCCTCAAGTTGATTTTCTTCAAATGATAAATTTTCTCACAATGCGTTTTTCTTCAAAACAGTTGTTCTTCATTGTGATGATGTATTACAAAAATCTTCAAAGACACTTGATGGCTTTCATTTGATTAGATAGACTGTGATTTCTAGTCCTCAACAGCATTCACTTGTTGCTATTTCTTCAAGTTGATGTTTCTGCTAAGTGAATGTGATCGGACCCTACTTTCCCTCTATGCTATACTTATCCAGTCTATTCAATTCTTCATATGCGTTCTATTTGAAACTTTGTTCAAAATCCTCACTCCATCCTTGTCAGCTGATGATTTTGTAACGAAAATCCTCAAATCTTCAAAAATTGTTTTCTTTAAAGGCACAGTAACTGAACCCCCACTTCCCACGATCGGATAACCACGATCTCCACTATCTCCACCGCATCGTACGGGAGCTACACGTGTCCTGCGGAGAGTAGAGGCAGGGGCTATTTGGTCCGACATTTTCGCGCCAACAGTAACTTTTGGCTATAAATATGTCCTTATCCCCATCGGCATCCTCTTCTTCGCCTCATCGCTCTCCTGCCACAGCACACTCCACCAAACCCTAGCGCCACCACTGGTAGTCTCATCGCCGGTGAGGAAGAGCTTCACTGCCTCGACTTCTTCGTCGCCCGAACCACGCCGGAGTCGGACAATCTTCGTCCGCCGCCGCCGTAGACGTCCTCTGTCACCGAGTTAGGGTGCATTGGACACTCGAACGAAGAGCCTTTCCACACACAACTTTCTATGTTCTTCGTGCGCACCTTCTAGGGTAAATATATCCCATTTTTACAGCAAGTTAGATCTAAAATTTTACATCCTCTATGTGAAATCTGTTTCTCCTCAAGATATGATGCGCACTTGATTCCTCAAACTCTACCTATCACCACAATCATTGATGAACTATACTAAGCATCTAAGATTATCACGAGATTCCTCAATTGTGCGAATTTTCGGATCTGTACAACTCTGGAACCCAAGAACAGTATGCTTAGGCAAATTCCTCAACCACTGGTTATATTCCTCAAACTGTCAAACTTTTTCATTTTCTTCAAATCTGAGAACGCATATGACCTCTCCAAATTCCTCGCAACCATACTCTGTTCACAGGTACACACATGTTAGTTGATGAATCTCTCGGTTCTCATCACATTAACTCATTTGCAGCATTTCTGGAAGAAACTCTTCAAGGCTCATCAGAATCCTCAAGAGTTCAAAATCATCAGCAAAATCCTCAACTGAGGAAAATGGAGGAAGACAGAAAACAGAAGGGAGGAAAGAAACTTGAGCAAAACACAGTTGTTGATATCCCTGAGGACATTTACTTGGACTATTGTACGCCTGATGAAAATGAGACAATGGCCAAGAGAAAGATACGGCTGCAGAAGATTGAACGCCGATGGGCGAAGGAATGGAAGGGGTACAGGTTTGTGACTCCCAAATATGCGAAGAAATTCGCTTTGAAGCCTCCTGGCAGAAGGGCCCCACTTGAGGATCATCAAGTAGCACATCCCTCAAGCCTCATGACAATTGATGACTATCCAGATGAGAAAGAAAAGCATCTGGCCACGCTCAAAAGGCAGGCAGAAGCTGCAGTGAGGAAATTTAATGAATCCTCAGCTGCTGTCTCCGGCGCTACTAATTCCTCAGCTGCAGAAACCTCAGGCTCAGAAATTCCTCAAATGCAGTCGTGCCATCAAAGCCAAGGGCTCCAAAGCCTCAAGAGAAGTCTCCCCAGGCTTCTGTCACAAAACCCTCAGCACCAAAACCCTCATTACCAAAACCTTCAACACCAAAACCATCAGCACCAAAACCCTCAACACCAATCTCCTCAGCATCAAAAACCTCAGCTCCACCTCCAAAGCCTCAAGAGAAACCAGTACAGAAGCAAGTCGTGAATCCTACGACCGCCAGCTCTAGCTCCTCACTCCCAGCTGCAACTAGCTCGGAGACAAAGTCTTCAACTCCTCCAGTGAAGACTTTGGCAACTGCTGAACGTGCACCTCTGCCCAGCCCCAGCAAAATCATCGCAGTCCCGTCTGCATCAGAGGGAAGTGATGAATATGATGATGAAACCCTACAAGCCATCATCAGAAACAAGCAAGAAAGAGTAGCTCAAGCATCAGGGAGTGCTATTCCTCTGGCCATGGACCCCAAGGTCCTCCTTGACTACATCAATATCTGGTATGAGGACCCAAACACTCCTATTGATGATTTGAAACTTCCCCCTGGCATCAGCCACATGGTGGACACTTTCATAAATGAAGCCAAGTGGAAAGAACAGCAGGCCAGGCAGGCAAAGGATGCAAAGATCAAAAAGGAGAAATTCCTCAGGCAGAATCTCCCCAAACTGACTCCTGATGCACTGGTGACAACACAGGTAGAGCTGCAGAAATTGACTGACAAGTACGCCAAGTTGTCAGATCGCAAAAGCATCAAGAGCAATTTCATCAAGCTGGCCACTAGTGTTGTTGATGACTACAACAAGAGAACCGCACCCCCAACACCAACTCCTCAGCCCTTGGTTGAGGAGCCAGCAGATGCATCTCCTCATGAGGAGGAAACTCCTCAAGCTGAGGAAGTACACCAAGAGCGCCGTGTTGATGAACCGGCCATTGAAGAAATCATCACAGAAACTCCAACTGATGAAATTGCTGCCAGTTATGAGACTGCTCCTGATCCAGCTGCTTCATCAAAGCAGGCTAATGACTCTGTTCCAGCTGGTTCCTCACTACCAGCTGAAGAAACTGAAGAGAGAACACCTACACAAAAAGCTTCAAAGGTGAAGAAGATAATTCCGTCTGCATCAGACGTGAAGAAAACAAGGGCTGCTGAAAAGGAAGCCAAGAAGAGAAAAGCCTCCTCAGCAGTAGAAGAGACTGAGGCAAAGCGCCTTAAAGAAATTGAAGAAACTGCCCCTCTAGACCCGGCGCCTCTCAATGTCGCCCCTTCCTATGAGATGGTCGTCATTGATGACCCAGCTATGAAGGCAGATGAGGAAATGAAGGATGTCGCCCCTGAGGAACACACTGAAGAGGAAATTCAGATTGACGACAGTCCTCAACCTCTTATTCCTCAGAGAGAAACTGCTCAAGCATCAGCTGCACCAGCTGATGAAACTGCTTCTGCCACAAATCCAGCTGAGGAAGAACAAGCTGAAAATCCTCATGCTGACGAAATTCAACATTCTGAGAAGACTCGTCAAGATGAGGAACAGGCTGACCCAACTCCTCAAACAGAGAAAGAAGCAGAAATTCCTCAGCCTGAAGCTCAGCCAGAGCAAGCATCATCTCCTCACCATAAAGTACCAGCTGATGAAATTCCTCACTCTGAGGAAAATGTTGAAGAAAATGTACCCGCCCAAGACAATGCATTCATTGTGCTTAACCCAGAGACTGCTATGGTTGTCTCCCCCTTATTCCTCAGCAAAATCTTCAGCCAGTTCAGCGTCAGCCATTCTCCAAGCATCCAAAGTTTCAGAAAGAAAAATTCTTTAAAGAACGCATGTACTTCATCGGAGCGAACCCTTATGACAAGCCTCAAATGAGGCATCTGAAGTTTTGGACAAGGACTCAGATGAACTACTATGCCTCTGTGCTCTGTGGACGCAACAAGATATTCCAGCATAGGCATATTCCTCATGTTGAGCTTGAAGCAATACCTTGCCTGGAGCCAGTCCTCAGTGTTCTCCATGATGCAGGTTTGCTCCCAATGTGCTCATACATATCAGACTGGAACAGTGAGCTTATTCTTCAGTTCCATGCCACTCTTCACATATCTGGCAACCCTGAAGACATCAACACTTGGGTGTTTGACTGGATGTCACAAAACACTCACTACAAGGCTCCTGCTTCTGAACTCCTCAGAGAACTGCCCGTACCAATTCCCTCAGATGGGGCAGTGAAGCTTTATGGTGAGCATGAGCTACCAAATGGAATGATGCAAGTCCTCATGAAGCCTTTGGCTGCAGGCAAATCTTCAAGAACAACCTTCCTCGTCCACGAGCTGAAGTACACACCCCGGTGTGTCTACAGAATCCTCTGCAGTGTGCTCGCACCGATCAAAGGCCATGACGATGAAGAAGATGTTGTAGGCCTCATGAAGAATATCCTCTTCAACATCATTCTCGGTATTCCTATCAATATCCATGATTTCTTCTTGAGGACTTTGGCCGACAATGCCATGTGCCCATTTGATCACAAGATATATGCCCCGTGGATTATGAGATTCATCAGGACAAGGACAGGCATCAACTTCCACGCTGATTTCCAAAACCACATGGGTTATATGCCTCCTATCCGGGTCAACAAGAAGACTTTCGAGCCCATTGAAGGAAAAGGAAAATCAGTGATTAAAGAATGCAGCATGCCCCTTGATGGCCAGTTCAAAGAGCCAGAAGCATATTCTTCATGGGACGATACTGAGACTCATCCAGCAAGCCCCGTTCCTCCTAGCATGCTGAATACCAGAGAGCTCCTCCTCAGTCTTCACCAGAAGGTGGATCGCAACCACAAATGGGTCAAACGCTAGTTTGGTGCGATTGTGAAAACCCTCACTGAAACATAGAACTCTGTGAAGATTAACCATCACTATCTGCATGAGGTTTTCGATCGCACCTGAGCTACACTTGCACATCTGAAGACTCAGACTGAGCTTGAACAAATGAACTTTGAGCGAGACTTTGACTGGTCGTGCCTCCCAAGAAGAAGTTCAGGCCCATTCCAGTTCCAGACCTTGAAGAGAGCTCCTTTTCTTCATTTCGCACTGCTGAATCTGATGAAGAATAGCTCGACACTGCAACCGGCCCAAGGAAGAAGACTACTCCCAAGAAGCATCACGGCTCTTCCTCGACCGCCAAGAAATGAAGTCTTCACGGGCGTTAGTCCTTAGTTTGTCCCTTTTTGTCACTTGATGACAAAGGGGGAGAAACTCGAGAGTTAGTCTTCAAGCGGGATATTTTTGGGGCTTATAAACTATATTTAAGTTACAAACTCTTGGCTCTTCTGAAGTTTTTATGTAATGAGTTGTAACTTAAGCCCGATGGTACTCTGACGCTTTTGAACGTTTTTCTTTGCATGCTTATTCCTCAAGATTTAATGCACGCATGCTGGAATTTGTCAGATACCATTTTCCATCATGCATCTTCATTTTCTTCATATGATATGTTATATGTATGCATGATTTACAAGACTCAGGGGGAGATCTCCATGATATAAATCATCAATGTGCATTTGCTGTGAAAAGCAAAATCCTCAAGATATGCACATCTTCAGGGGGAGTCTCTCTGAATCTTGTTTTCAAATTCCTCAAATGAGTATTTACACTTCATATTTTTAATCCCTGTTGAAGACTTAACCTAATTGTCATCAACCACCAAAAAGGGGGAGATTGTAAGTGCATCTAGTGCCCCTTAGTGATTTTGGTGGTTTGAAGACTTATAGGTTAAGTATCTAATGTGTTTGTGAGTGTACACATGATCTATAATTCATTGAGGAGTTTGAGATATTTGAAGAATATCGACCCCTAAAAATATATGTCTTCAGTTGAAGAAATTGGTCTGAAGCTGAAGAAATGAATCGCGAGGAATCTGCGATGGAATTGATATTCCTCATGAAGATACTGATATTGAGAAGTCCGTTGGTTCCTGAAGAAAATCCTTCTGAAGAATTTGAAGCATGAAGATTTGCACTTTTTGTTTTACTTTCTTCGCATTTGAGTAATAGGAACACCGTACTGTTAAAGGGGGTCGAAGTTACACTATGGAATGAATTTCCTCATGATGCTCAACCCAAGCCTAATCCTACCAAAATCCTCAAGTGAGGAATATGAGTGACATGAGGACTCTCACAGTTGAGGGTTCCGACCGTTTCGATAACCACGCCAAGTCACTGGTCTTATCCACTCCAACGATCATATTATTTAAGGGCATTAGTGTCAAATCATGTCGGGATGCTCCCAGGCTATAAATAGCCACCTCCCACAACCAATAGCTGGTTGGCTGCTCCTTTAGAAACTGACACTTGTCATAAGAGCAATCCAAATTCCTCAGAGCTTTCGAGAGTAATTCATCAGTGAGGAAATACCCCACCCACCGAAACCACAAACCAAACCTAGTGATTGAGCATCACTGAAGAAGTTGTTCCTGTGTGGGACTGAAACCTTTTAGCTTTGAGGACTGTGCATCCTCTAGACGGTTAGGCGTCATGGTCTAGAGCTTTCCAGCAGTCAATTGTGGATCACCGAGTGACCAAGTTTGTGAGGGTTTGGAAGTCTGCCCTGAAAACTTACCACGAGTGTTGGGCGAGGACTGTGTGTCCTTAGCTCAAGGAGAATATGGTAGGGACTGTGTGTCCCGGGACTGGGTGTCCTTTGGTTTCAATACCAAGCCGCTCCAAACCAGATGTACAACTGTCACAGCAGTTGGAACTGGGTCATCAACAACTGTCTTCACTGAGAAACGGGTTCTAATTCCTCAACTCTTTACTTTCCTTGTATTGTGTGTTGATGACTTTCACTGTGACTGTTTGAAGAATTTGCTGAAGACTTCCTCTGAATTTCCTCAACCCCAAATTATTCACGATAGTTAATCATCATCTGTATTCTGCATGCCTGCTTACTGTGCAATCTGTTTTCACATTCTTCACTCTGAAATACTGCTGTTGTGAACGCTTGCACGTCAGATCCTTTACTGTTTCCGCTGTAAGTTAGTCATCAGTGAGGAATTTCCTCAAAAGGAATTTCCTCACTGATGAAATTCTAAAAATCTGCTATTCACCCCTCTCTAGTCGATATAATGCACTTTCAATTTTTCATACACATTTAACATAATTTAAAACATGATCGACATTTTTTCATGTAAACAAAAAACAAAGAAAGCCAACGAAACCAAAAAAAACAAATGGAAATCAGCAACAACGAAGAAAAAAATAAAAACTAAGAAAACCAATGAAAAGAAGGATATAAAAAACCCAAAGAAAAAGAAGAACAAATGATTGAAAAGAAAAAAACAAAAAAAATGAACAAAACTGGTTAAGAACTGAAGAAAACCAAAGTGTAAGGAATAAGAAAGAAAAACTACAGAAAATCGGTAAAAACAAAAAAACTGGACGTAAAACGAAGGAAAAAATAAACCAAAGAAAACCAGTGAAGAAACAAATAAAGTCAAAGTACAACGAAGGAAAGAGGAAAAGTCGAAGAAAATAGATGAACAAAATAAAGGAATCAGAAGAAAAAACATAAACAAGCCGGAAAAATCAAAAATCGAACAAACGAGTAGACTGAGCGGCAATAAGCAAGCAATCAATGCTAGAAAAACTAAGTCGGCATCTTATTATGGTGCATAGGAAAAACTTCACATGAGAGAACCTGCTATCTCTTGTGAAGCAAGATATAGCTCCCATGCTCGGGCGGCCACATTGATCACCTATTGCGGCAACTATATCCTGATCACTAGCTAACTAAAGGGATTGAATGAACCAGCCTAATAAAAAATGCGAACAAGCACTAGCCGCCCCTTATCCTTATAGAGAAGCGAGACCATAGAGATGTCTCGTGTCGAGACTAACGTGTGCAGATTAAAAAATGGAAGAAAATGGCGCGGAACCAGCGATCTAACCATGGTCTCCACGGGGTCAACAACGCATAAAACCACTCTTCTCCCTTCCAGTAACTCGGTAGTATTAGGTTTGCGAGATAGTAGAGGCAACGGGAGCCGGTCTTCTCCATCTGTTCCTATTTTCTTCCCCGATTATTTATTAATTTTCTTTTTATTTTGAAATTTGTTTAATTATTTTTTCTTTTTTTGTTTCATTTATTTTTCCTTCTCTGTTTTTTTTTTCATTCTTACTTTTTTCTCTAATTTATTTCATCATTTGAGAATTTGTTTCTTTTTCTATTGGTTTAATTTATGGTTTTTACTCTATAATTTTTTTGTTTCTTCCATTTCCAGTCTACATTCTTTGTATATATTAACAATATTTTCTTAATATATATTTAACATTTTTACTATACAAATTAATATTATTAATGCATACTAAAAAAATTCTATACATATTTTAACATTTTCCAAATCGTTGATCAACATTTTTCAAATACAAGATTATCATTTTTCAAATAGATGATAAACCTGTTACCTATACACACTTTTTAACCTTTTCAAACCCTTAAATAAAAATATTATATACAAGATTTACTTTTTCAAATGCTTGATAAATATTTTTTAAATAGAGAATTAACTTCTTCTAATAAGTGGTTAACATTTTTCCTGTACACACTTCGCAATTTTTAAATTGATTGATTAATATATTTTTCACACATGGTCAACAATTTTTCTATACACATTTACATTTTTCAAATGCTTGGTTAATATTTTTTAAATACTTGTTCAAAAAGTTTCAAATGCTTAATAAGCATTTTCTATATACATGATTAAACAAATTCATCATTAATTTAATTAATGGTCAACATTTTGCTATACACATTTTATATTGCTCAAATAATTGATCAACATGTTTGAAATACTTGATCAATATTGTTTTTCAAATGCTTGATTAACATTTTTAAATACGTGATCAAGCAATTTCATCATTTTTTTTAATATATGGTCAACTTTTCTTGATAGGCATTTAACATTGTTCAAATATTTTATCAACATTTTGAATTACAAGTTCAACATTTTTTCGGATATTTGATTAACATATATATACACATGATAAATTTAAGTTTTCAATTTTTTAATATATATTTAATATATTTTTATTCGCATTTAGCATTTTTTAAGTACTTGATCAACATTTTCTCAAATGATTGATTATATATATATATTTATATTCATCATCTTTTGGATTTTTTAAATACAAGGTTATCATTTTATATAATATTCATCATTTTTTGAATACTTGGTCAACCTTTTTTATTATACATTTAACAAATTTCAAATGCTTGATTAATATTTTTCAAATACTTTACAACAAAATTTCAAATGCTTGATAAACATTTTTTAAATACATGATTAATTTTTTTACACATTTATCACGTATGTAATAAACATTTTTTTCTATACACATTCAATAATTTTTAAATGCTTACTCAACATTTTCAAAAAACTTTTATAGAGTGTTTTTAATGTATATTAGAATATTTTCAAGTATAAAAAAAATAAACAATACAAGAAAAAGTGAAATAGAAAATATAAAAGAGATTGAAAAAGGAGGTTGTGGCCTGCCGCGCTCCTCGGCCATAGTTGCGCCTCCCTAATAATTTTCCATGCCTTAGGCATCAATTGTAGGCTCTTTCACCGCTCGCTGTACATTTCGTCCTCCTTAGGGATGCCCATTTAAAACTTTTCTTCTTTCGTGTAAAAAGTTAAAAATTGTGCACCCGACAAGAAACAAACTCCACACGACTTTGAACCTAGGAAACCAACTCGGACACAATCATGTTGTGCCTTGTTTGCTTTCTTTCATCTTCAAATATAATTCTCAAAGATGCAACGATTTTCCTGTTCTATTTTATCTTTTTTTTGGTTTTGTTTCACTATTTTTTCGTATTCTCTTTCCTTTTCTTTTTTCATTTCATTTTCTTTTCTAAAATTCATTTACCTTCTTTGGAAAACATGATTTTTTATTAAATTCATGATAAATTTCTTATATTCACAAACTTTTCTCTAAATCTTTGCGTTTCTTAAAATACATGAACGGTTTTCAAATCTGCAAACTCTTTTCAACTTTTATGAACTCTGTTTTCAAAACACATGAACTCTTTCAAATTCATAAATTCTTATTTTCAAAATTGGTGAACTTTTTTTAATCTTTAAACTTATTAAAAAAAACCACTTTCATCTAGACATCCGACATTAGGATGTATAGGAACACCGCTTTGTTAGTTCGTCCAGGGAATGAACATGTGATGTAACCATGATCATTAATTGTCGAGAGGCAGATAGACAGGAAATAAAGCACTCCCGAGATACCTAGGTTCACGCTGTCATGGAGGTGTATTACCCTACTCCTGCCTAAGGTTGATATTGTTGTTCTCTTGATGAACTGGATACAATGTAGTTATCACGGTCGACCACCTTCATAGTTATGTTTGTCACTTATTTATACCCGATCAGATCATCCACCACTCCCATCCGGGGGGCGGGCCGGGGGGGGGGGGTGTTCTACCCGTCGGAAATGAACAAGAGCGCAAACTATGTGGACAAAACTCAATCTAGCGGTCCAACGTGAAAAGGCATGATAGGCTAGCCCTTGCCTTCAGGAATACTATAGCATGCCTCTATAGCAACATGCAAGGGCTAGCGTGCCCTTAACACCCATTGTGGATGACCTTGGGTATGACGCGCTTCGCCAATGCCCTAAAGTCAAAAGGTAGGCACGTTATATCCAACATTAGTGGCTCTCGTCATGTCGATGTATTGGTATGACGCACATCCTATGCTAGTGACACCCAGATTCTTCGCTTCCTTCACTGAGAAGGAAACCCGCTTTGGTCGAAACGCTTCTTGGGTAAGTCCGTGGGAAAATGCTTCACGGGAACCCCTTCCCCATCAAGCCATGAACTAGGAGGGGTGTTAGCTTGTCCTTGAGAGGCCGCTGTCAAGTCCTAAGACTGTTGGTCGATTGTACCCCTCTTCCCATTGGGCCGACACCCGAAAAACATTTCTCAATTTTGTTAGGTTTTTTTCAAAATCGATGAACTGCTTCCAAATTCGTGAACTATTTTCCTAATCCGTCAACTTTTTAAAAATCCATGAACTTTTTATTGAAAGTTGATGATTTTTTTTAAATCTGCAAACATTTTTTCGAATATCTATGAACTTTTAAAATTAGTATATTTTTCTAAAGTCATGAACTTTTCTAAAATTCATGAACTTTTTTCAAGTTCATGAACATTTTTTAATTCATGATTTTTTGTTTTGTTTTACTTTCTTTAGAATTCAATTCTTGACTCGCCAACCGTGATCAACGGAAGGAGGCGAGCTTGGGATGAGCGACAACGTACCCATGTTACTAGGCCCTCTAGAATTCAGGCGCACGGCTGACAGTAATACTCGCAAGTCTCCCCAAAAGTAGCACCTAGTAGTATCTAGTTGTACAGTTTGTACAATGTCTATCCTAAACAAGTTAGCACCTTGTACTAGAAAATTAAAGCAAACAAATGGCACACTCCTTCCATACTTTACAACTTCCAAAGGTCTTCGGCAGGGAGACCCAATGTCCCATTTTCTTTTCCTAATTAATGTCGAGGGCTCCACTTCACGAATAATTTAGTGATTCTCAAATTGATCCTGGTATTCATATGAGTGTTAGACCCCTGATCAATCATTTGTTGTTTACGGATGATAGCCTCATCTTTCTGAGTGTGCATCTCACAAACGCGGGCGGATTGAATGAAATTTATTACTCAGGCCAAACAGTGAATAAAGAAAAGCGTTATATTTATTTCATTCCAAATGCAGCCAAGCTAGTGTGTGAAGCTATGAAACAAGAGCTAGGTATATATGTGCAAGCTTTCACAAAGCGTTACCTCGGTCTACCAATGGTCGTGGGCCGGATTGTCCATCCCCTTATATTCACACATAGAGGACGCCCTCGAGCCAAGGGGCTAAATGTTCCTTCACTGAGCCAAGGGGCTTTTTTTGTTGCAAAAAAATCTAATATTTTTTTCTGTTTCTTTTTTCCTTTTCTACTTATTTCCTTTCTTTTTTCTCTTTTAGTACGTTTTCCTTTCTTTTTTCCTTCTATTTTAGTATTTGAAGAAAAATACATTTTTTGAATTTCAAGAACATTTTTTTGGAAAACCAGAACATTTTTTGAATTTATGAACGAAGTTTGAAAAATGATAATTTTTTAAATTTGGGACATTTTTAAAAGCGATAACATTCTAAACTTAAGAAAACTTTTAAAGCACAAATATTTCTTGAATCTTGACAACACGTTTTGAAACGGGGAAATTTTTTGAAAAATCGTGACCAAATATGGAAGCGTGAAAAAAAATAAAGCACGGATTTTTTTAAAATCTTGAGATCAAAATTTTGTAAAGGAGAACAAATTTTGTAACCATGGACATTTTTTGATTTGTGAAAAAATTTCAAATTTGCAAACAAAATTATAAAATAGTGAACATTTTTTGTTAAACTGCGAACATTTATCCAATTATGAAAAATTTTTGAAACATGAATAAATTTCAACTTCATGAACAAAAATATAAATTGTGAACATTTTTTGAAAGCCTAATTTTTTTTTATTTGTGAACAAATTGTGAAACAAGAACAAATTTCAAATTTGTGAACAAAATTATAAAATTTTGAACATTTTTTGAATTGTGAACAAATTTTGAAACCTTGAACATTTTCAAATTGTCAATAAAATATAACACATGAACGAATTTCAAATTAGTGATCAAAATTACAAAATTGTGAAGATTTTCTTAAATTGTGAACGAATTTGGAAAGTGCAGACATTTTTTAAATTGTGAACAAATTTTGAAACCATAAATACTTTTTGATTTATGAAAATTTCAAATTCTTGAACAAAATTATAAAATTGTGATTTTTTTGAAATGTGGACAAGTTTTGAAATCGGGAACATTTTTCAAATTGTGAACAAAATTTGAAACATGAACAATTTTCAAATTAGTGAACGAAATTATAAAATTGCAAACATTTTTTGAACTGTGAACAAATTTGGAAAGCGCGAACATTTTAGGAATTGTGAACAAATTTTGAAACCATAAACATTTTTTGATTTGTGAACAAATTTGGGAACATGGACAAATTTCAAATTCATGAACAAAATTATAAATTGTGAAGTTTTTTCAAATTTTGAACAAATACTGAAACCGGGAATTTTTTTAAAAATTTGAACAAAATTTGAAACGTGAATGAATTTCAAATTAGTGAACAAAAGTATAAAATTGTGAACATTTTTTGAATTGTGAACAAATTTGGAAAACACGAACATTTTTCAAATTGTGAAATATTTCAAATTTAGTACATTTTTATAAAAGCAAGAACATTTTATGAATTTCAAGAACAAATTTCAAACATGAACTTAGTTTGAAAAAATAACCTTAGAAAGAAATGAAAGAAAAGAAATAGAAAAACGAAAAAAAGAAAAAAACCGGAAAAAGGGAAAAAACAGTTCACGGAACCTCCTAGAAGGTTTGGAAAACTTGTGGGAACCGAACTTGGGCCGGTCCATTTAATCGCTCACTTCGCCATGCGTGTGCATTTGCATGACATCTTGACGCAAAAAGCATCGAATTGGAATTTCCATTCCTTTTCACCTATGTCTTCACGAGCTGGAGACCTGCTAGCCCACTGTCATGCATCTCGGTGACCACGTGGATCAAGAGGCCTATTTCGGGTTCGAAGTTTGTTTTGGGAAATTGACAAAGACGGGCATGGTTTTTTCACGATAATCCTAGGTGATTTCGGTGGCATAAAACCATGTGTGTTCCCACGATTCAAACCCGTCAACACAGGGTATCTCTAAGTGACCAGATATTGAGCGGGAGCTGAGTTCTCACACACACATGAAGATTTCTTTGCCTCTTTCACATGAGTGACCACCTCGAAGAAGAACCTAAAGAGGTTGAAGCACTTGCATAATGTCACAAAAACACGACAAACAAAGTACCCCCCTCGGGGTCACATGGTGAAGTTGGAGTCCGCAATGTGTCAGTATGCCATGGTTAAATGTGCTCAAAGGAGACCGGAGGCCTCAAAAAATGAACGCCTCATGAATCACTAGGTTTCAAAGCAATGGGCACGGGACCCCTTCCTTCACGGAAGGTGCTAGGCATGATGTTAGGGCATATTTCTCACTAAGTGGTTCTCGTCATTGATGACAATGCCTCTGCGGACTAATCGTGTGCATTGAGCATTTCACATAATTCATGACTAGGCACAAGACGATTCGGTGCCCCTTGGAGTCATTCAAATACGGTTGCTTTCGACGTTTCCCTTTAGTGGATTTGAGTCGTAGGAAAGCCGTACTATTAAGAGGGGGTCCGCTTTGGAAAGGTTTGGGTGGAATCAACACGTACACAATTCTATTGCACTATCGTTCCCTTGCTTCAATGGAGCTCCACCTTGTTTCTCCCTGTCTGTGCAAAAGGACCAGCGGTAGTACCGCTGCTGCCAGCGCACTACTGGAAAAACATAATTTGCCGACATCTTTTAGCTTTGCCATCAGCAATTTCACGGGGCTGACGGCATAGAGACTTTGCCCTCAGCCGAAAATAATGCTCACGGCATAGGCGCGGTTGACGACATAGAAAATCTATGTCGTCCGCTTTATCTAAGCCGTCAGCCAGCTGATGGCAAAGGAGCAAAGGACTGACGGCATAGGGAGCTTCCCTGTCCCACGTCCGACCAGGGCTTAACGGGAGCCGTCTATGCCGACAGCCAGCTGACGGCAAAGCCTAACGACTGTCTTTGCCGACAGCCAGCTAACGGCATAGCCCGATGTTATCCCCCCGTGCACGACACGACCTAACTGCCCTATCCTCTTCTCTCTCACGTCTCTCCCATCAGCTCTCGCGACCCACCGCCGTCGTCGACCCGCGCCCGCCCCGCGCCAGCCCCTACTCGCCGGCGCTACCCCACGCTAGCCCCGCCCCGACCACCCGACGTTGCCCCGCACCAGGCCCACCCTGACCCGCCCCGCCTTTGCCCCGCGCTGGCTCCGCCCCGCGCTGCCCCGCGCCAGCCTCGCACCAGGCCCACCCCGACCACCCCGCGCCAGCCCCGCCCCGACTCACCGGTGAGCTCCGCCTCCCCTTTTTTCTTTATTTTTAGTTTATTTTTCTATGTTAGTTAGATCTGTTAGTAGTAGATTTTTATTGAAATTTAGTTAGCAATTACTTAGTGATAGATTTTTAGTTAAATTTAGTTAGCAATTAGAAGGAGATTAAGAGAAGAAGAAGAAGAAGAAAAGGAAAAAGAGAAGGAAGAAGGGGAAGAATTATTTAGTTACAATTATTTAATTACCGCGAGTAGAAAAAGAGAAAGAAGAAGAAGAAAAGGAAAAAGAGAAAGAAGAAGGGGGAGAAAAGTTAAATTTAGTTAGCAATTATTTAATTATCGCGAGTGCGTATTTGTGTTGATTGAGTGCATTTAAATGTGCAGTAGCTTCTCCGCGAGCGTTTGGTTTTCGACGACCTCCCCTGCATTCGAAAGTGAGCACATTTCTCAACTCCTCCTCCACCCCCTTTATTTTGCTCTATTCCGGCCTTCGTGCCGATGACACTATCTAGCTAGGTATTTTTAGTATTAAAATGCAAAGTTGTTGCGTAACCAATATGCGTCTCCCGTTCGAAAGGGTTCCTGTTATAAATATGCATGCATTTGCATATTTATAACGGTGATTCTTTCGAATTGTCCAAGGTAATCCATGGACAGCCAGAGTATGTGTAGATTGGGTCGTTTCCGACGCTTTGCTCCGGATCCCATGCAGAGTTTCGACAGCGCCTCCTTGTTGTTCTCCGGGTACACATCCTCTCGGTTAGTTGCCGAGACGTGTATCAGGAGAACATCGGGGAGGTGCTGCCGAAATTTTGCGTTGGATCGGGAGCAGAGCATGGGGAAATGACCCAATCTACACATACTCGGGTGGGATTAGGACCCATCTTTACCTAGTAGCTGGTAGGTGTGAATGTCGTGCATCCCAATGTATTAACCATGATTAAAAAATGGCCATAATTAATTTAACATACTTTATGAACTGATAATTTATATTGTTTATATGTGGATACTATATAGCTAGCTTACCAGAATGACTGATCGTGAATGGATGTACACCGGTCACCATAGTCAGAGAGAGAGATGACCGATGAATGGTTGAGCAAAACCTATGAATTCGTGGAAAAGACATTTTCTAAAGGCCAGCCAAAAACATGGTGCCCCTGCATTAAGTGCAAGAATTATTCGCGACAGACAAATGATGTAATGGGTAAACACCTGCAGATGCGTGGTTTTACTCCCAGCTATATCTTGTGGACATTTCATGGTGAGTTGGCCCAACGTAACAGAGACGAGGTATTGCGTCGGTGCACCGATGATTATGGTACACGGATTGAAGACATGGTGAATGACTTTGATGATGCTCGGAACAAGGACGAAGAGATGGAGGAATCCGCGAAAGCCTTCTATGCCATGTTGGAGTCTTCAAAACATCCTCTTCACGAGCACACTAAGATTTCTTAGCTAGATGCCATCGCACAAGTAATTGCTCTGAAAGCCCAATTCAACATTGGAAGAGACCTGTTTGACTCAGTGATGACCCTATTTGGGCGCTTTCTACCCGAAGGTCATATTATGCCTTCAAACCTATATGAGTCAGACAAAATCCTTAGTGCACTCAAGATGCTGTATGAGCAGATACATGCTTGTGAGTAAGGATGTGCCTTATTTAGGAAAGAGTATGCGGACGAAACATATTGTCCATTTTGCAAGTCCTCCAGATATGTTGAGGTAGAAAACGGTGAAGGTGAGACGAAGCAGAGCAAAATCCCCGTGAGTGTCCTATGGTATCTGCCGATCCTACCAAGACTTCAACGACTTTACATGCTCGAAGAAACACCAAATAGATGACATGGCACAAACATGGAATTAGGAAAGAATTAGATGAACACGGAGTTCCGATGTTGGTACACCCTTCAGATGGTGACACATGGAAGGCATTCGATAGTATACATAAGGAAAAAGCTAAAGAACCAAGGAATTGTCGAATCGCTATCAGCCTCGATGGGTTCAATCCTTTTGGTATGACGGCTACCCAATATAGTTGCTAGCCTGTATTTGTCATTCCCCTCAATCTTCCACCATCATCCATTATGCAAAGAAAGCACATATTTCTGACGTTGATAGTTCCAGGGCCAAACTACCCGGGGAAGAATATGAGTGTGTACATGCAACCGCTGATGGATGACTTGAAAGATGCTTCGATGAATGGGGTCAACACATACGATGCAGCTAAGAAGGAGAACTTTCAAATGTATGTTTGGTACCAATACTCGTTGCATGATCTGTCGACATTTGCGCTTTTCGTTGCCTGGTGTGTGCATGGAAGGTTCCCATGCCCACAATGCAAGGCAACTCTTAAGTTACATTGGTTGCCGGCGGATGGCAAGTATTCCTGCTTTGACTTGCATAGACAGTTCTTGCCTATGGACCATCCATTCAGAAAAGACAAGAAGAATTTCATGAAAGGTAAAGTTGTCAAACACTCGGCACCACTTGTGTTGATGGGGGCACAAATTAATGAACAGTTAAAATCTATGGAGCCTGATCCAAACCGTCCAGGGTATTTCTTGGGTTATAATGAGGAACACGCCTGGACCCACAGACCATGTATTTGGGATCTCCCCTACTTTGAAGACCTCTTACTTCCACACAACATTGACATGATGCACACTAAAAAGAATATCGCCGAGGCCCTTCTTGGCACATTTTTCGGCACTGATAAGAGCAAAGAGAATACAAAGGCTAGAGCTGACCAGGAGACTCTGTGTGATAGGCCATCACTAAACATGCGAGAACCAAAAGGAAGAAAAAATTGGTCCAAACTACCTGCCTGGTACAATCTTGAGATGGGAGCAATAAGGGAAATCCTCTTGTGGGTGCAAAAAAAGTTGTTGTTCCCCGATGGGTATGCTGCGAATCTAGCGAGGGAAGCGAGCATTGAAAAAATGAAAATTTTGGGCTCAAGAGTCATGATTGGCACATATGGCTTGAGCGGATAATGCCGGTGATGTTGCGCGCCTATATCCCCGAGGCTGAATGGCTAGTATTGGCCGAGTTGAGCTATTTCTGTCGTGTTCTTTGTGCTAAAGAGTTGTCGTGTGCCATGATAGATGACATGGAAGAGCTGGCGCCTGAGTTGCTCTGCAAGTTAGAGAAGATTTTTCTACCGGGCTTCTTTAATCTGATGCAACACATGATTTTGCATCTCCCAACCGAGGCAAGATTGGGTGGCCCTGTGCTAATTCGTTGGTGCTACGCAACTGAAAGAATGCAGAAGACACTTCGAGGAAAATGTAAAAATAAACGTAGAATTAAAGCATCGATGGCCGAGGCGTTCATTACCGAGGAGGCGGCAAACTTCGTAACAGCAGACTATGATTCCAATATGCACAACTTGCATAATCCAAAGCCTCGGTACAATGTGGGCGACCCCAAGCGACGTGAATCCAATCTCAGCCTCTTCAAAGGGAAGCTCGCACCTTCTGGTGTTGGAAAACCAAAGTTGCTGTGCGTTGAGGATTGGCGCACACTAACGATGTATATATTGAACAACTTAACAGAAGTTTGGCCATACATCGAGTAAGTGCTCTGTACATTGTTTCGCAACTTTTAACAAGTTTTGTGTCTAACAACTATTATTAATTGATACAGTTGATACGTCGAACAATTCTCGAATGGTGTTGCAATCGAAAAAGAATCCATTCTCGAGTATGAACTTCTTGAAAAGACGGGAGGCGGCTATCCCGGTTTCATCTCTTGGTTCAAAAAAACGGTACCTCCCTTATATATAATAGGTGATTTCCTTTGTTGCTATTACTCATGAGTAACACACCAAATTCTATCTTTTCTTAACTTCTAGGCTAATTCAGATGAGCAAGTCGATGATGAATTGAGACAAATAGCTAAATGTTTTGACTTTAAGGTCCGTACATTTCAGAAGTACGACATCAACGGGTATCGCTTTCCTACTGCTAGCAAAGAGCTTTCAATGCCCGGCCGAAAAACAAATAATTCCGGTGTCTTTGCTATAGGCGAGGGAGGTGTCGAGTATTATGGACGACTTGAAGAAGTCTACGAACTTCATTATTATGGTGAAAATCCTCCGAACATTGTTGTGTTGAAATGTCATTGGTTCGATCCTACTAAGACAAGACAAACTCATGAACATCTTGGGCTAGTCGAAATTCGACAAGACAGGCAGTTAAGCGGTGCCGATGTCTATATTGTGGCTCAACAGGCCACCCAAGTTTTCTATCTGCCATACTGTCGTCAAAGTGTTAAGAACTTGGAAGGTTGGTATGTCGTGTTCGATGTGCCGCCACATCTTAGACCACCTCCCCCAAATGAAGACGATTATGAACCTCAAATTGACGCAATAACATATGATGGAGAATTCTTCCAAGAATCACTTGGTGTGAGACGTCATACCCGAAACTGCTCCACGTCCACCCTGAACACGGAGGAACAAGAATCACGTGATGATGATGACGAAGTGGAAGTAGAAGAGGTTACCAATGCGGATGAGCTATCAATGCTTGATCAGTTACAAAAAGGCCTTCCACATGATGTCCTTGAACCCGATGACGCTATCAGTCATGACGACACGTGTGATACTGATGATGATTTTGCTTCAATTGACCATGGAGAAGAGACAGATGATCCCGACTATTAATACTTTGTATGCATCCAAACATTGTTGTTTAATTATTCAATTATTAGTTGAATTATTCATGTATTTATTATTGTTCGTTTAATTATTGTCCTTGAATTTGTACTAATTATTTAACTATTTATCGTTCCAGGTGGTGAGACATGGCAGGTGGGGATAAGTTGAGGATAACACCTGGGTAGCTACGGAGAACTTTCTTGCAGAGCTTTGCCGAGGAGCCCCGTGGGAGAGGCGGAGGAAAGAAGAGAGGCAGAGGACATGGTCGTGGGAGAGGGAGGCTGCCTGATAGGAGCCGTCGCCACCACCCTCGGCTACTTCTGTCTCAGCCACTTCACCCTTGCAGACGAGGGTGTCACCGGTGCGGGATCCTCCCGTCCAGGAGCATACACCAATGCAGGGGGCTGAGGTGGAGGCGGAGGCGGAGACGGAGGCTGAGGAGGAGGCTGAGGCAGAGGCTGAGGGGGTTGAGGCGGAGGCTGAGGCTGAGGGAGAGAGGGGGAGCTCGTCTGCCAGCAAGTCGATCTACCAACGTGGTATGACACGAGTTCCAAACCAATTGGAGTTGCAGCACAGGGCGTTCATTGAGCCAGATGGCGAGAAGTAAGTTGATATATATGGTGTACCTTATATCATTATATTTCACCAAGTAGCTAATGTCTTTGCCTTATCATTATGTAGGGGGTGGGATTACCCGAAGAATACCCGGAATCCAAACTGCCTCCTTGGTGCTTTACTTAGGGAGCACTTCCCCCGGATAGTGCAGTTGTCCAGTGAGGGTATGGTTCCCGAACCAGGACTCAAGTGGGAGCACTACCAAGCCGCTCTGCTCCCGGAAAACACACATGTGAATGGTGTTGTTTGCGTGAGCGTGGCCGACAAGGTGTTGGCTGATTTTGGGTAACTATTATTTTAGCCAATAAAAAGTATACAATGTTATATATTGTTATTTCCTTGCAAATCATTTCACTATTCATCTGTGCATCTATATGGCATAATTGCAGAGTTACTTTAGGGTCCCGGAGGGGACGGAGGAGGCGGCCAAGAAGAACCTCGTGAAAGAGTGCAAGAGTTTATTGAATAACACGAGATTGGTACGCCAAGCAAGGGGAGCCGAAGACAAAGACTGAATGTCGAAAGATTTATCTTGATAAGACCGAGTACATGGAGGTATTTACATTCCAAAGATCAATTCTTTAATAGTTTTGTTAGGGCTAGTTAGGTCTATTTAGTTATAATACTTAGTTTCATTCTTCATTAACTTACATTCATAGGTGCCCCCGAGATGGTTGGCCGATAAGATGGATTGTTGGGATATGATAGTAGACATGTGGTGCACAAAGGCTTGGTTGAGCACCCACACTATGGCCAAGGACTGTCGTGCCCAATTGGTTGGTGTGCCACACCACCAAGGCAATGCCAACATCAAGCAATACGCCAAAAAATGGGTATGTGTGCCTTGTTTTGTTTCATTAATAATTCATTCGTTCATGATTTTTGTTGTACTAATTCTTTGTCTTTTCGTGTAGGCCAAACACAATAACCAGCCCGAGCCTCAGGGATACGCCGCATTTAGCATGGCCCATAAGGGCTTGTACAAGACGGCAAAGGCATATTCTGAGGGGGACGGGCCATCGGCGTGCACAAGCCTGTCTGCCTACAGCAAGATGACATCTTATTCTGAGGTGGTCAAACAGCTGCACGGGCCTGACTTTGACCCGAGCCAGAATCCTATCGATCCGGAGGCGTTGATGATCACTGGTGGTGGTAAGAGTCATGGCACGCTGGCCATGTGTGATGGCTTCATCCCTATCACTGAGACTCTATCTCAGATCAAGGCGAGGCAAACGAGCTCCGGTCCTGTAATACGGCAACACGCGGGGCTAGTTGATCTTGCCATCGAGGTTAGTTTTCTTCATTATTTCTTTCGTTCATTTTTCCTTGGATGGATGATGAAAATTCCTTTTGAGGAGTGGTTGCAGGCCGCACTTGAAAAGGAGAGGGAGGCCACCAGGCTCTTGTTGGAGGAGAGGGACCGATACGTAGAGGTTGCTTGAGGAGGAGAGGGCATGCAATAATGCCCATGCGAAGGCCATGCACGACTTCGTTGCGGTAAGTCAGTTGTGTGAGAAGCAAGGCTATGTGTGAGAAGCAACAAGGCTATTTCTTTGACTCCTCAAAAACTAATTTGCAGGCTATGTGTGAGAAGCAAGGTTTTCCGCCCCCTCCGCCAATGCCTTCTCCAGTGGGAACGGTGAGTTCCCTTTCAATGACCAACCTTACACGGTCTTATACCATTGTATGTCGCCGTGCTAACCACATATTTTAACTCTTGCCTTGTTGCGGCATCATTCCAGAGTTGAATCCCACGATCCCTTTACTTCTCCTAGTGAGAGCCCTAGCAACCTAGCGAATAACAGAGATGGTGCTTCTCCTCCGTTTCTTGGCATTCCGTAAGTTATTCCTCTCCTTCTTATTCTTCTTATTGTTTAGATCAACTTAGATTATGCCATGCTTTAGTTAGCTTAGTAAATTCTAGTTGATATTAGCCATGCTTTAGTTAGCTTAGTAAATTCTAGTTGATAATTAGCTTACTTACCTAAAAAATTACATAATTAGCTTACTTACTTCAAAAATGACATAATTACTTGATAACACAAAAAATAGCATAATTAATTTATATTAGAGCTCAAAAATGACATATTTAGTTTAGAAAGTTTAAAAAGAAACCAGAAGAGAAGAACAAAGAAGAGATGAAGAATTAAGAGAAGAAGAAAGAGGAGAAAAATATATAATAAGAAGAACAAATCTTCTTATTCTTCCTTTTTCTTTACTTTCTTTTTATCCATCTTCTTCTTCTTCTTCTTCTTCTTCTTGTTGTTGTTCTTCTTCTTCCACTTCTTCTTATAATTGCTTAGCTTAATTTAACTTCTTTCTTATTGTATTCTTCTTCTAACTTCTTTCTCATTATGCAGATTTTGATAAAGCAGCATGGCATATGGATGGATGCTCCAGGGACTGTACTCATGTAGTCTTAGATGTACTTTGTAATGCACTTGTGATGCTTTGTAATACTTTGTGATCTTGTTTGCACTTTAATTACATATATTGGTGTTGTTTGCACTTTGGGATGCACTTGTGGTGCTGTTTGCACTTTGTGATGCACTTGTGGTGCTGTTTGCACTTTGTGATGCACTTGTGGTGCTGTTTAGGGCCTGGACAAATATATATATATATATATATATATATATATATATATATATATTGCTGTTTGTATCTATGTTTTGCAAATGTAGGGAATTAACAAAAAACAAATAGAAAAGAAGCAAAGAGGGTCTTTGCCTACAACTTACTGACGGCAACGCCTATGCCGTCGGTGGGCTAACGGCAAAGAAGGACACGTGGCGACAGCCTGTGTAACCTGGCAAGTGTGAGAACACCAAATTTTCCTAGATTTTCGGCTTTGCTGTGAGCTGTGCTTCAGATGTGGGCAAAGAGGGGACCCAGGGGACCCAGGTTTTCGGCTTTGCTGTCAGCTGTGCTCCGGCTGTGGGCAAAGAGGGGACCCACAAGTCAGTGCTGCTACCATCCCTAAAAGTTATGGCCCACCAGAACTTTGTCGTCCGCCAGCTTCCAGCTGACGGCAAAGTCTGCCGTTAACCCTCTAACGGGGCTCGGCTTGCGCCGTTGCCGCCATTTCTCTGTGCCGTCAGCCCGTGCCAAAAAGCTGATGGCAAAGGTGTTTCCGTCGTTCAATTTGCAGCTGATGGCAAAGAAGGTGATTGCCGATAAAATTGTGGCCGGCTCCTTCGCCGACCGCACACTAACGGCAAAGCCTTTCCCGTCCGTTAAACAGGCCGTTGCCGTCAGCTCTGGCTGTCGGTAAACCACCAGATTCCAGTAGTGGCAGTAGTACCACAGGCACAACGGTAGTACCGCTCTCTGGGTGGTAGTAGTTTTTTTACTACCGCTCCCTCAAACTTTTTACGCATCCACAACCTCAGCAGTGGTAGGCACAGTAGTAATTTTTTACTACCGTGCGGTAGTACCGCTCGTATTAGCGTTAGTACCTCTCTGCTTGGGCTGTGAGTTGGGGGTAACGGTTGGATTCTTTCCCCCACTATATAAAGGGGTCTTCTTCCCCAAGAAGGTCACCTCTTCCCTCCCCAAGCTCCATTGTTGCTCCAAAGATCATTTCCGCCCGATCTCTCTCACTAGCCAATCAAACTTGTTGATTTCCTAGGGATTGGTTGAGAAGGCTGTGATCTACACTTCCACCAAGAGATATTTGATTCCCCAAACTAATCCCTTGCAGATATTGTTACTCTTGGGTGTTTGAGAACCCTAGACGGTTGAGGTCACCTTGGAGACACATGTCATTGTGGTGAAGCTTCGTGGTCTTGTTTGGAGCCTCCAAGATTTCTGTGGAGATTGCCCCGACCTTGTTTCTAAAGGTTCGGTCACCGCCTTCAAGGGCACCAATAGTGGAATCATGGCATCTCGCATTGTGTGAGGGCGCGAGGAGAATACGGTGGCCTAGTGGCTTCTTGGGAAGCATTGTGCCTCCACACCGCTCTAACGGAGACGTACTTCCTGTCAAAGGGAAGGAACTTCAGTAACACATCCTTGTCTCCACTGGTTCCACTTGTGGTTATTTCTTACCTTTACTTTGTACTTATTATTGTTGTGGTGTATTCCTTTCTTGCTTTAGTTGTTGTTGTTGTTAGCATCATATAGGTTGCTCACCTATCTGTTCATCTAGAGAACCTTTTGTTGCTAACCCTAATTTGGTAAGAAGAACAAAAAATTGGTAGTTGCCTATTCACCCCCTGATGGGGATATGTACCTAGGGTAGGGTCACAGGCTTGACCTAAATGTCCTACCCAAGGGTACCTCATTATTAGTCCAAGGGTCACACAGAAGATTCCAACTGGATGGATATGGCACCTAAAAGTCACTCGATACACAAACACTCGGAATATATTACCATCCACTCGATGACCTGCATCCACTCGGAATGGTTCCAGTCGACATAGAAGACCAAAAGTTACCCCCACGAAGGCCAACAGACATATGTTCAGCCAATGGTCATTAATAACACTTATTACTTGCATACATTATCACTAACGTATATATTTAAAGCATATTGATCGAGCCCTTAGATGCTGAGGCCTTGATGAGGGGTAGCGCACTCTATACAAGCCACCCCTCCCCTCTGGCACAAGGGTTCGCACCCCCTGTAATACACAATCCACACTGCAAGAGCTCCCGAGCTTTGAGACGTAGGGCTATTACCTCTAAGAGAGGGGCCTGAACTCATACATCCTGTGTACAAGCTTGTCGTAGCTAGGACTCTGCCCTCTCCATTCGTACCCTACATCTCTATTGTCAGGTTCATTCCCATGACAGTTGGCGACCACCATAGGGCAGGCGTCTAAGCGACTTCCGAGAAGTTTGTGATTTTCACTCTTCGTCATGTCTTCGGGCTGCGATTCGTTCATGGGTGGTGAGATCCGTTTCGGCGCCCTCATCTTCGTAGCCGATGACTCGGCATGGCTTCAGGAAGCGCCACTCGACATCGAGGCGCTCCCAGTTCGTGGAGCGGCGCACTTCCGTGCAAGCTCCTTCGGCGACTCCCTCGGCAGTCATCAACTTCGCTGTCGGCTCTTCACTCCACTATTCATCATCGCAAGCGATCTGGTCGCTCACGACTCCAGCACTGGGTGAATCACGCAGTGGCTCGCCAGGTGTCATCTTCGTCGACTCCTCAAGTCGCGGCCATCGAGTGTGCTGTGCCCCTTCGAGACCCGATCCACTCGGCATCAGATCGGTCTGATGTTCCGTCCGAGTGCGAGAGCTGCAACCCGGCAACAGAGGTCTTCATGGCGGTCTCCGTGGAGATCCCAGCCGGGTTCGGTCGCGGCAAGCACGAGGCTGGCGAACCGTCGACTGGATGTGGTCGTCCTTGTCCTCCAACTTCCAGTCGGCGTCAACGACAACTCTTATCAAGTGGTCAACGAGACAACGTTGAGGTATATCGTACTCTGGTACTTATTGTCGCAGCAGCAGCTAAGATAGCACATTCAATTCAGCCATCAGATTCAGAGGCGGGTAGAGGCTTATAGCAGATTTGCACTCTGCTTCAAGCAGCACAGCAACAGAATTCAGCTGTATCGCAATCACTCAACAGATTACACAGTAATTCACCAAGAGCAGATATAGTCCATTCAGTTTACAGTCCAGGTTCACCCCACCATCGCAGAGACGGGGGCTACCGAGAGAATCAACACAGAGACCAGGGTCGAAAACAGTTTCCCCCTCGTTATCACCGTGATAACCATCATCGAGTGCATTCTCCTCTGCGGAGTGGCTCGTATGTGTCCTGACACTATGATGACCGGCGCCCGTTCGGTGATGAGTGGGATCCTGGATTCGATGCGAGAAATGTACTCGCGCAGAGAAGGATCGACCGGGGCAGAGCTCACACAGATGGTCTCTACAGAGATCATCCGAGTGGAAGTGGAACCGCAGTTTCTGGTCCCGAGTGTTTCAGCAGGGCAATCCGCTCTGTCGATATTCCCTCCAACTTCAGGTTGGCGAGTGGAATCAGCAAGTTCATAGGAGAGTCCAAGCCTGAATCGTGGCTGGACGACTATCGAGTCACAGTACAGATTGGCGGCGGCAACGACAAAGTTGCAATGAAGCACTTTCCCCTGATGTTGGATGGTTCAGCCCGTGCATGGTTGAGTCAGCTGGCACCCTCCAGCATATACTATTGGGCAAATTTGGCCCGAGTGTTCATCAAGACCTTCGAGGGCATTTGCAAGTGCCCTGTCGGCCTTTTTTAGTTACAACATTGCATGCAGAAGCCGAGTGAGTCCTTGCGCGATTACATCCAACGCTGGACCACCCTCCACCACATAGTGGAGATTGTTACCGAGCACCAAGCAGTCTGCGCCTTCAAAGCAGGCGTCAGATACCGAGATATATATCTGAAGTTCGGCCGGACAAGCGACATGTCAATGAGAAAAATGATGGAGATAGTGACCCGTTATGCAAACGGGGAAGAAGAAGACCGCCTCTGTAGCGGCAAAGGTAAAGCACTCGACAACACTGACGCCAATTCCAATCCGAAGCAGAAGTGGAAGGTTGAAAGCGCTACACCAGGAGAAGCAGCCGCTTTGGCAGCGGGAAAATACAAGGGAAAGTACAAGGCACCGTATCCCCCCAAGAAATCCAAGATTCATTCGGATGTTCTAGATCAGCCGTGTGTATTCCACATGAAAAAGATGAAGAGGGCAATCTGATATTGCCAAAGCATACCACTCGGCAGTGCCGACTGTTGATCCAAGAGTTCAAAGAAGGTCAGTCGAGTGGAAAAGACCCTGAAGAGGAGAACATCGAAGAAAAGATGACTTCCCTAAAGTCCAAGCAACACTGATGATTTTTGCTGAAATAGAGAGCAAAAGTCGACTAAAAGTCAGCAATAGAGAAGTCAACATGGCAGTACCTTCCACCCCAACGTACCTGAAGTGGTCGCACACCCCCATCACTTTTGATCAGTCGGATCACCTGGCTGTTGTTCCGACTCCACGTCGACAGGCTTTGGTGGTCGATCCAGTTGTTGATGGTGTTTGGCTTCGTAAAGTCTTGATGGATGGAGGAAGCAGACTGAATATCCTATATGCAGAAACTCTCAAGGGGATGGGCATTCCAATGTCCCGACTCAGCGAGAGCACCATGTCCTTTCATGGAGTTATCCCAGCGAAGAAGGCCAAGTCACTCGTCCAGGTCGCGTTAGATGTTGTTTTTGGCTCCGACAAAAAATTTCGCAATGAGAAGCTGACGTTCGAGGTGGTAGACTTCCAGAGTGCGTATCATACTATTTTGGGTCATCCTGCTTATGCACGTTTCATGGCCCGACCATGTTACGTGTACCTGAAGATGAAGATGCCAGGGCCCAAAGGGGTCATAAATGTTTCAGGCAATCGGCAGAGAGCTGGAGAGTGTCTGCAACAAGGATAAAAAATTGCAGATCAACAGATGGCTGTAGTAGAGTTGGAAGAGTATTGGAAGAATGCCGACCCTGTCGACCTAATGCGCTCCAAGAAGCCTGCTTCTGAGTCCGCTTTTTAGTCGGCACGTGAGATCAAGCGAGTACACATCCACCAAACGGATCCCAATGCTGCTCCGACCAACATATCTACAACACTAGACAGCAAATAGGAAGCCGAGCTCACCCAGTTCTTCCGTGAGAACTAGGACATCTTTGCATGGAAGCCTGCTAACATGTCGGGTGTACCCAGGGAGCTGTCTGAGCACCGCTTGATAGTGGACCCGAAGGCGAGGCCGGTCAAGGAGCGCCTGCGGTGGTCTACATCAGAGAAGAGGAAAGCAATCGGCGAGGAGGTGGCGTGACTCTTGGAGGCCAAATTCATTCGCGAGGTTTACCACTCCGAGTGGCTCACAAATGTTTGCATGGTACCCAAGAAGGACAAATCCCTTCGCATGTGTATCGACTTCAAGAACATTAATAAGGTTTGTCTGAAAGACCACTTCCCGCTCCCCCACATTGATCAAATTGTCGATTCGACTGCGGGGTGTGAGCATTTGACTTTTTGGATGCTTACTCCGGCTACCATCAGATCCGTCTGTTTGGTCGAGACAAAATAAAAACAGACGTCATCGCTCCTTTTGGGTGTTTCTGTTATATCACCATGCCTTTCGGTCTGAAGAATGTCGGTGCAACCTTCATGCGCATGATCCACAAGTGCCTACTCGATCAGATCCGTCGGAATGTTGAAGCGTACATGGATGATATTGTGGTCAAGTCACGCAAAGGTTCCGACCTGTAGACTGACCTAGCAGAAACATTTGCTAATTTGAGGAAGTATGATATCAAGCTAAATCGAGCCAAGTGCACCTTCGGCTTTCCTGGCGGCAAGTTACTCGGTTTTCTCGTTTCCGAACGAGGAATCGACGTTAACCCCGAGAAGATCGGCCCCATCGTCCGAATTCAAAGCCCTGTGCGTGTGCATGACGTACAAAAATTCAAAGGCCGCCTCGCAACATTGAGTCCGTTCATATCTCGTCTCGGTGAGAAGGCACTGCCTTTATACCGACTGATGAAGAAATCAGATGTGTTCGAGTGGAATGATGAAGTAGAAGCAGCGTTTGTAGAGCTCAAAGCTCTGCTTTCCACCCAGCCGGTGCTTGCTGCTCCGCACAGCAAAGAACCACTCCTCCTATACATCGCAACCACCAATCAGGTCGTCACCACAGTTCTGACAGTCGAGAGAAAAGAAGAAGGTAAAGCCTACAAGGTCCAGCACGCAGTCTATTACATTTCAGAAGTATTGACCCCTTCGAAGCAAAGGTATTCCCATTACCAGAAGCTTCTTTATGGAATATACTTTTCATCAAAGGTGGTGCATTACTTTCAAGATCACTCTATATTAGTCGTCAGTGATGCCCCACTATTAGAGATTCTTCACAATCGGGATGCAACGGGTTGAGTGGCTAAATGGGACATGGAGTTGCTATATTTGGACATCAATTTGAGGCAAAGAAAGCCATCAAGTCTCAGGCCCTTGATGATTTTATGGCCGAGTGGGTGGAACAACAACAACCAGCTCAGATTCAATCGACACACTAGACTATGTTCTTCGATGGCTACAAAATGTTAAATGGGTCCGATGCTGGTGTGGTATTGGTGTCTGTGAAAGGCGACAAGCTTAATTATGTCCTCTATATTCACTTTGATTCCTCCAACAATGAAGATGAGTATGAAGCTCTCCTTTACGGGTTGCATATGGCCATCTCACTCGGCGACCAACACCTGATGGTCTACGACGACTCAGATTTGGTGGTTAATTAGGTGATGAAGGTGTAGGATGTCAGGAACCCCTCCATGACTAGATACTACAACATAGTGAGGAAGCCAGAGAAGAAGTTTGAAGGCTTAGAACTCCACCACGTACCCCGAATGAAAAACCAGCCAGCTGATGAGTTGGCTAAAATCGGATCCACTCGGAGGCCTATACCCAGCAATGTGTGTTTGGACCACTTGCACACTCCGTATGTACAAGAAGACCCTTTCACTGAAGAGCCCCCGCAACCTACAAGTGCTTCCAATCCAACTCAAGTCAATGTTCCAACAGTCGTTGATCTGATCATGGAAATTATGGTAATCACACCCGACTGTATTGTGTCGTATATTGCATACATCTTAAGGCGAGAGTTGCGAGAAGATGAAGACGGAGGAGACAGATTTTCTGCAGGTCGAAGGCCTTCATGGTGATGGGCGATCAGCTCTATAGAGAGAGCATTACTGGCATAGCTCAATGATGCATATCCCATGAGGAGGGCTAACTGATTCTGGAAGAAATCCACTCGGGGACCTATGGCTATCATGCGTCCTCTCGGACCATCGTTGCCAAAGCAAACTGAGCCGGATTCTTCTGGCCACGTGCGAATGAAATGGCCAAAGACCTCATTGATTGTTGTGAAGGTTGTGAGTTCTACTCGAACTTATCTCACAAACCTGCATCTGCTTTGAAGACTATCCCTCTCATCAGGCCAATCGCTGTTTGGGGCCTAGATATGGTTGGGCCTTTCCGAACAGGTCAGAGTGGATTCACACACTTGCTTGTTGTAGTCGACAAGTTTACCAAATGGATCGAAGCTAAACCCATCAAGAAGCTGGATTCCCACACAACCATCTAGTTCATGAAAGAAATTACATTCCGATATGGAGTCCCGCACAACATCATCACAGACAATGGGTCAAACTTTGACTCAGATGAATTAAGACGTTTCTTCTCTAACCAAGTGACCCGAGTGGATTATGCATCCATTGCCCATCCCCAAACCAACGGCCAAGATGAGCAGGAAAATGGTCTTATCCTTCAAGATTGAAGCCTCGACTCATGCGAGACCTTGAGTATGTCGCGGGTGCTTGGGTGACCGACCAACCTTCTGTTCTCTGGGGTCTGAGGACAACCCCGAATCGGTCGGCTGGGCGAACACCCTTCTTCCTGGTGTATGGGACTGAAGCCGTTCTATCCCGAGTCCTACCCCGATGTCCTACCCAAGGGTACCTGATTATTAATCCAAGGGTCACACAGAATATTCCGACTGGATGGACATGGCACCTAAAAAGTTACTCGGTATACAAACACTCGGAATATATTCCCATCCACTCGACGACCTACATCCACTTGAAATGGTTTTAGTCGACATAGAAGACCAGAAGTGATCCCCACGATGGCCAACGGACATACGTTTAGCCAATGGTCATTAATAGCACTTATTACATGCATACGTTATCACTAACATATATCTTTAAAGCATATTGATCGAGCCCTTAGATGCTGAGCCCTTGATGAGGGGTAGGGCATTCTATATAAGCGACCCCTCCCCTCTGGCACAAGGGTTCGCACCCCCTGTAATACACAATCCACACTGCAAGATCTCCCGAGCACTAAGAAGTAGGGCTATTACCTCTAAGAGAGGTGCCTGAACTCATACATCCCGTGTACAAGCTTGCCGTAGCTAGGACTCTGTCCTCTCCATTCGTACCCTACACCTCTACTATCAGGTTCATTCCCACGACACCCCCTCTAGTCAACCATATCGATCCTTTCAATTGGTATTACAGCCACGTCTCTTTATTAAGGGTTTGACCACCCAAAGATTCTGGTTGAGGATGGTGAGGTTGTGCATGAAGTGCCCGGGGCCGTGGAGTTGAGTTTGATCACACGAGACGACTTGAATGAGGATATGGCCTCACTCAATATGTCCATGACGACCGGAGTCAAGTCCATGCTTAAAGAATTACTTGAGGGGATGAATAATTCTCCCGAACCGTTGCTTGTGGCTAAGCCCACCACATCGGATTTGGAGGCCAATTCCAAAAAGGAACCAACTAAAGGTCATAGAACTTCTTCCCCTCTTGACAAGAATGGGATGAGAAACTTTTCCTCGGTTCCTCCTCCCCCGGTCTATGGAGGACCGGTCCGTACACCGCATATTAATAACCTTGGTGTCAGTGCACTAGAGACTGGGGTCCCTTGTGCCCCACACTTGTGCACGGGCACCGGCAATGCCCTTGGCAATAGTGCACGAGGAAGAATGGCAAAAAGGCAAACCAAGACCCACTGAGACCACGCCCTCCTCTCTCCAAGGGCGTGGAGTACGAGGGTTCCAGATGCAAGGCCCCGGCAAGCCCTCCTTGCCGGGAAGATAACCAAGTCATCCGACAGGGACGCCAGGCCAGCAAGCCCCTTCCGCTCGCCTGGTGTCCTCCCCCGTTTCTACCATAATCCGACCGCTCCAGCGCATCCTTCATGCACCAGCGCAAGACCTAGGTGTCGATTCACCTAGGTACGTGTCGCAACCACCTCGCTGCAGGTCAGTGGTAAAACAAGGCATTTACTTCCCCTGACACCACCGTAGAAGAAGAGCAGTGAACATTGTTCACTATGCAACCCGTGAGCACACTGTTGGTGACCCCTTCACCTATAAAAGGAAGCCCAAGGCTCTTTCTCTAAGGGGTTGGACTTTTTGGTACTGGAGACTACTAATCACGACTAAGTTACTGTAGAAAATCACCCTGTAGTAAGCACCCAATACAAACTAAGCAGGAGTAGGCTTTTACACGCCAAGTGGCCCGAACCTGGGTAAAGGACCTTGCCAATGTGGATCGCTAGCTCCACCCTCGACGCCACCTCTCTCTTCCCCTGCCGAACGATCAAGGGACCCCTCAAGCTTCCCATAGGCCCGCCGATTTTGCCGACATCTTTGGCGCGCCACGTAGGGGGCGGTGGTTGAGAGCTTTTTCGCAGATTCAAGCAAGTTCCGCACGAGATCTTGGGAAGTTGAACGCACCACTGCGGTCCCTCAAAGCACGGCACAACGATGGTCGCTCTACTTCGCCATGGCCTCCTAATGCCTGCGCGAGCGCCCCGCTGCGTGAACACAGGATAGGGAGACGAAGACCCCGAGCTTGAAGGCATCAGGTTGATGCGCCGCTCCAGGATAGTGCAGTGGTGTCGAGGGTGTGTCTGGGGGCTTCGGCGCGACCTCGGGTGCATACTACGGGCGACGCACCTCCACGAAGTGATGCATAGTCGTCAAGGATGCGCCGACAGGCCCTGAAGCCTAGGCACGCACTCCAGTGGAAACGCTTTCCCCCTGGAAGCATCGCGTCGCCGCCGAAGATGGGCTTGGGGGCTCCATCACCACGACCTGGCAAAACAGGAAAAGTAGTTATACTCCGAAAACCCCCTTCTATACGATAGTCAAGGACTATCGGCAAGGACCTTGCCGGAGGGGAAGTTGCCGAGAAAGTGTAGCCTCCTGCTTGCCGGGGATCTGAGGCCCTAGCAAAGGACCCAAACACCGCGGGGAGAAGTGCCGCGACATGACAGATAAGTGATAGATATTCCAGATGAAATTTCAGAGTAGATAGGTTGTTTCCTTTCTTGAGATCCCAAACCTTGTTTGAGAAACTTATGCGTAGATGGAACCTTGTCAGGATCAGTGCACCTTGGTTCTGTTTCAAACTAGTTCAACGACTTGAACGGCCATAGAGCGCCTTCACACTGTTTCGAACCTGTTCAATAGACCAAGTGGCTACGCAACACCTTATTTTGCCTCGAGCCGCGCTCGACGATCTAACGGTTGCACTGAGTGCAGAAAGGAGCCTTGTCGGTAACGACCCCTCCAGCGAACTGCTAAGGATCCGTTCCTCAAAGCACTAGCGACAGGACCAGTCACGCTGGCAAGCTTCCAGAAAATGCAAAGGGTGTATCTTGCAAGGGGAAGGATCAGACGCAAGGGAAACAACATTTCATTCATTTGTTTGAAACAAATTCAGACATATTACATGGATGATTTTTACTACTCTAACCTATGATACTATCTTTTAGCGAGGGACACGCTTGCCGGACAAAAGTTCAAGAAGACAAAAAGAGGGACGACCCCCAGCGCGACCCAGGCTGGTTTCTCCTGGACCAGCACTTTGCGGAGGAGAACGGGGGCGGAGGACAGGACGACCGGAAGGGATGAAGAAGCCGGAACCCACAATTGTGCCTCCTCAAAGACGAGGCATCGATGCTGGCTCCGGCAACGTAACCCCACGAGGAGGGGGAGAGGCATGAGCGGGCCTCGGCGGTATGGCTGACAGTCAGTCGGAGCTCGGGGAGTCGTACTCCGACTTGAGCCCCCGAGATCCCGCCCTGCGAAGAGCGCCACTGCCGCCGATGTCCTCCTCATCGTTGTCACTCGAGGAGTGACATTCGGCACCGCTCAAGCTCTCTTTGCAGCAGCCGAGACGCACACCTGAGCGCCCATAAAACTTGACGGATAGCATATTATCATCTGCTAGCTTGAAGCGGAGGACATGCCCATCCTCGAGGCCGTGGGCGCGGGAGAAGGCTTTCCAGCCTCGCCCGAGCAACATGGAGCGGCGTTTCGGGTACTCCACGTGCACCTGCATAGCGTCGTGAGAGCAATCGTACGCCCGCAACCTCAAGACGGGAGGCTTGGCGGCCTCCATCGCCCTAGAAAAAGGACGAGGGAGGTGCAGATGGCCCCGAGGAACGCCGTGTAGTTCCACGACGAACTCCAGTGCCATCCCATCCGAGTGCTTGCCCCACGGAGGAGAAGCCGGTGCTGGGGGAGAAGGCAGAGGTGCTGGTGTAGCACTCCGCCTTCACCGGCCACGACCTCCGTTGTGACCGCGGCCCCTCGCCCCTCCGCCACCTCAGGTGCTCGTGCCGCCCTCTCCGGTTGCGGCCCCTGAAGCTGTGGCATGATCGGAATGGGATCCCCTTGCCTCCTTGCCAGCCGATGGTGGTTGCCCTCGTCCCCTAGCTATGGTTAGGGGCGAGCGCCACCTGTAACAAGAGAAGACTACGCAGATGCAAGCCGGGGGTGTTGAATGTTTCAGGAGTGGATGGATGAGCAAAACCCCCTTGCAAACTTCCTAATTTATAGGGCGAGGCACGGGGGCTAGCTCTCCTCACTCAAGAAACCGCCGCCCCTCTCACCCAATCACCCATGATCACGGGCGAATAGGGAACCGCCCTGCTGCACCAATGCATGCGGGGGCGGGCCCTGCCACGATAGTGGCCTTTATGGCCACGAACGCCACTTTCCTGACCATTATTGCACATGCCTCACGCGTGGCCATAACACGTTGGGAGGTGGGGAGGCCACTGTGCGCACACTTCTCCCACCTCGCGTGCTCGACGCGCGACATGGGAAAGTGTCGCTCGCAACGGCTCCAGAACTACAGAGTCCCCTGCCATGGAAGCTCGTGCACTACTTAGGGCCTAGCGCAGCAACGCCCCGCGCGCGTGCGTGGCGCAGGCCCAGGGGGCTCCTGTTGGTGCACTAGAGACTGGGGCCTCTTGTGCCCCAGACTTGTGCACGGGCACCGGCAACGCCCCTGGCAGCAACGGACGAGGAAGAATGGCAGAAAGGCAAATCAAGACCCACCGAGGCCATGCCCTCCCCTCTCCGAGGGTGTGGAGTACGAGGGCTCCAGATGCAAGGCCCCGACAAGCCTTCCTTGCCGGGAAGATTCGCAAGGCCCCGGCAAGCCCTCCTTGCGGGGAAGACTCCCGAAGACTCGCGAGACCCCCGCCAAGCCCTCCTTGCCGGGAAAGTGTTAAAGCCCCGGGCAAGCCCTCCTTGTCGGGAAGATAACCAAGTCATCCAACAGGGACGCCAGGCTAGCAAGCCCCTTCCGCTCACCTAGTGTCCTCCCCCGTTTTTACCACAATCCGACCGCTCCAGCGCATCCTTCATGCGCCAGCGCAAGAGCCAGGTGTCGATTCACCTGGGTACGTGTCGCGACCACCTCGCTGCAGGTGAGGGGTCAGACAAGGCATTACTGCCCCTGACAACACCGTAGAAGAAGAGCGGTGAACATTGTTCACTATGCAACCTGTGAGCACACTGTTGGTGACCCCTTCGCCTATAAAAGGAGGCCCCGTGATCCCTACCGAAGGGTGACTACTCTTGTCGTTGATCTCCAAGATCATGGGAGCACGGATACGGATGACACTTGGATCAAGCGCAAGTTTCTCAAGGCCATCATGTCATTCAACAAAGCCATGTCCTCCGTCATTCGTCAAAGGCCGGATTTTCACACCTTGACCTCAAGTGAAGTGTTGGATGAGTCCATTGCCATGAATATCATGAACAAGACCGCCGACAATGCTCTTGCTTGTGTTCGGTCAAAGAAAGCCTCTCCCAACCTTTCCTTGAGAGCCAAGGTCATTTCATATGAAGAAGAGGAAGAGGAAGAAGAGGGCTGCCCCGAAGACACAAAGTATGCTTATCACGAGCACATGGCTCTTGCATCAAGGCAATTTTGGGGTAACAAGAGAAACTCAAGGCCCAACTTCTCCAAGAACAACTCAAGTGGGTCCAAGAACAAGCAACGAGTGAGGCATGCTACAATTGCGGCAACGTGAGTCACTTTGTGGTGGATTGTCCTTATGAGAAGAGGGAAGACAACGGGGGCAAGCTCATTCACAAAGACAAAGACAAGTCTTTCCCAAGCAAGAACATCTTCACCAAGAAGACTCCTCCAAGGGTTTTGGTGGCCCATGAAGAGTACACCTCCGATGATGACGAAGATGATATGGGCCGTGAGGGGATGACAACGGCTACCGTGGCCATTGCCACTTCCTCCCCAAGGTGTCTCTCTTCGGCGCCACCAACGAGAACCGCATCGCCAAGTGCCTCATGGCCAAATGTATCAATAAGGTAACCCCCAAAATCAAGACCACTATCACTACTTCTCCTTCATTGTTAGATTGTGTTGATGATAGTAAGTAGTGGAGCTTGATGAGAATGAGTTTGACAAATTCTTGTGTAATATCAAAGGTGAATCCAAGAAGCACTTTGTTGCTCTTTAGGAACAACTTGGTGAGTCCAATGATCTCATTGACACTCATGAGGATACTATCTCCAAGTTGGATGGACATAGTCGAGATTACACTGATGAGATTGCGGAACTATCCATTGCTCTAGAGGAAGAGTGTGGTCTTATCTGGCTCTTGAGGAGTCACACAACGTTGATCACCCTAAATTGCAAAAAGATCTTGATCATTTTATTATTCTTACCCGTGTTCTTAATTCCTAGAAAGTTGCACTTGGGGTTGGCCATGCTAGACACAAGGAAGAATTTGACACACTTGACAAGGCCCACAAGGTCTTGAAAGGTGTTCATTCCTATCTTAAGGAGTCTCATGATCAACTCCAAGTAAAACTAACCAAGGAGATTTCTACTTGTACTCCTTTTGTTCTAATTGATAATACTTGTGCTACTAACCCTTGCAGTGAGCATGTGCATCTTATGGAGGAGATTGCCAAGTTGAAAGAACAGCTTGAAAATGGCCTTGTGTCATGCATCCAAGGCGAGAAGAATCTTAATGACCTTTTGAGTAATCAAAAGGAAGTTGTAGGAAAGGAGGGACTTGGGTTTGCATCCAAGTCTAAGAAGAAAAAGTAGAACTAGACCAAGCTATGTCCCCTCTCAAGGACATTTTTGTCAAAGAGGGTAAGAGTACTCATAAGAAGATGAAGAACAAGGAAGGGGGTGGTAATGCCAAGAAGGTCAAAAACACCTCTAGCAAAAAAGCCGACGACTTTAACCCCTCTTATGTTTTATGTCATGCTAGTGTTGGGCATGTTTATGCCAAATTTGTTGGTTCTTGTTATGCGTACATTGAATGGGCTATTTGGGTTCCTAAGACCCTTGTTTCTAACATCAAAGGACCCATTCAAAAATGGGTACCTAAATCCAAGCATTGATCTCTTGTAGGAGTTTAATTCCGGTGGGGTGTCATGGTTGCTCGACAGTGGAGCCACAAATCATATGACTAGGAGCAAGGACTTGGTGGTGGATGTGCATCCAATTACATCTATGCCCACCCATGTCCAATTTGCTGATGCCTCAACATCTAAGGTAATGGGATTTGGCAAGGTGGTCATCTCTCAAGATTTATCTATAGAGAAGGTCATGCTTGTTGAGTCCCTTGCATACAATTTGCTTTCCGTTCGTCAACTTGCAATTATGGGCCTTGCCACATTCTTTAATCTTCATACCATGGCCCTTTTGTGGAGCAAGACTCTTAAAGTAGCTTTTGTTGGACATGTCGAGAATGGTCTCTATGTGGTGAACTTTTCAGAGCGACCAACTAAGATCGTGACTTGTCTAATGTCTAAAGTTGATGTGGGTTGGCTTTGGCATCGCTGGTAGCTCATGTCAATATGAGGTCTTTGCAAAGTCTCCTCAAAGGGGATCACGTTCGTGGACTAACAAATGTGATTTTCCCCAAAGACCGTGCTTGTATTGAAGGGAAGCTTCATGAAACGGCACACCATCCCACGACTATCATTTACTCTACAAGACTCGTGGAGCTCCTTCACATGGATCTCTTTGGTCCTCCATCTTTTGATAGTCTTGGGGGAAGAAAGTATTGCTTGGTGATTGTGGATGACTACTCGAGATACACTTGGGTATATTTCTAAACGAGGAAGAGCGAGACTGAACAAACCGTCATCGACTTTGCTAATCAAGCTCAGCGTGAACATGAAGCAAAGATATTGACGATTAGAAGTGACCACGACACCGAGTTCAAGAACTACACCTTAGATGAGTTCCTTAGTGACGAGGGGATCAAGCACCAATATTCAGCACCCTATACCCCTCAACAAAATGGCATGGCGGAGAGGAAGAACCGGACGTTGATGGACGTGGCAAGAACCATGATGGCAGAGTTCAAATCTCCGTACAACTTTTGGACTGAAGCCATTAACACTGCATGTCATGTATCCAATCGGCTCTACCTCCACAAAGGCTTGAACAAGACTCCATATGAGATTCTTACGGGTAACAAGCCCAACGTCAAGTACTTCCGGGTGTTCGGTTGTAAGTGTTTCATACTCAAGAAATATGTCCGTTTGTCTAAATTCGAAGCTAGAGCTCATGAGGTCATATTTGTTCGTTATGCTACAAACTGTCATGCTTACTGTGTTCTCAACAAGTCTACCAAACTCATTCATTGAGGATACATGTAACGTAGAGTTTGATGAAAATAATGGCTCCCAAGTGGAGCAAAGTGCGCTTTGTGATGTAGGTGATGAAATTCCTCCTCAAGCCATAAGAAGAATGGGGATTTCTCAAATACTCCCCATTGAGGAACCCCTTGTGGCTGGAGGAGAAGTACAATTCTCTACTCAAGTGGAGCCATCATCTTCTCTAGTCCCACACGCTCCCGAAGGACAAAGTGAAGGCCCTCAACTTGTTGAACAAGATCAAGGACAAGATCAACCTCATGGGGATGGTGTTGCACCAAATCATGTCCAAGATCATGCTCAAGACTCCAAGTTTGCTCAAGATCAGGTGCAACCACAAGATCAAGGGCAAACTAGTGAGCAAGATCAAGACGGTGCTCAAGATGATCAAAATGAGGATCCCAGTTACCCAGTAAGGAACTCTTAGAGCGCCACACTGTCAAACTGGCTTCCAAGCTCCAGCTTCGACAACATATCTTGGAGAATGTGCTTGGAAGCTTCAATAAGGGGGTAACTACTCGTCAATAATTATCAAACTTTTGTTTGCATCACGCGTTTGTTTTGTGTGTTGAACCCCAAAAGGTACATGAAGCGCTCAATGATGAGGATTGGCTTGAAGCCATGCATGATGAACTTAACAACTTCGAGCGCAATCAAGTTTGAAAATTAGTGTTAAGGCCAACATGGGAACAAAATGTCATTGGAACCAAATGGATCTTCAAGAACAAGCAAGATGCAAATGGTGTCGTTGTTCGAAACAAGGCAAGATTGGTGGCTCAAGGCTACTCCCAAGTCGAGGGTATCGACTACGGTGAAACCTTTGCCCTTGTTGCTCGTCTTGAATCTATTCGCATGCTGCTTGCATTTGCTTCTCATCATGATTTCAAATTGCAACAAATGGATGTGAAGAGTGCATTTCTTAATGGTCCTTTAAATGAGTTGGTATATGTCAAACAACCCCCGGGATTCGAGGATCCCAAGCACCCACTCATGTATACAAACTCAAGAAGGCGCACTACAGCCTTAAACAAGCCCCACGTGCGTCGTATGAGTACCTTACCGAGTTGTTGCAAGATCGTGGGTTTGAAATTGGGAAAATTGATCCCACCCTTTTTTACCAAAAAGGTCAAAGGGGATTTGTTCGTATGCCAACTATCTGTTGATGATATTATATTTAGTTCTCCTAACAAATCTTTCAATGAAGATTTTGCTACACTAATGACCGAGAAGTTTGATATGTCTATGATGGGAGAGTTGAAGTTCTTTATTGGGTTTCAAATCAAACAAGGAAGAGAAGGAATGTTCATCAAACAAGCCAAGTACACTCAAGACATGCTCAAGAGGTTCGAGCTCGAGGACGTCAAGCCGGTCAAATTTCCCATGCCAACCAAATGCAAGCTTGACAATGATCCCAACGGTAAAGCAGTGGATCAAAAGGTATATCACTCCATGATTGGATCCTTGCTTTACCTTTATGCATCTAGACCAGATATCATGTTGAGTGTGAGAATTTCTGCACGGTTTCAATCCGCACCAAAGGAAATCCACTATGCGGCAGTCAAACGAATCTTTTGATATTTGGCTCGTACTCCAAACTTTGGCTTATGGTACCCCGAAGGAGCAAGCTTTAGTCTAGTAGGTTACTCTGACTCACATTGGGTTGGAGACTCTGTCGGAAGGAAGTCAACATCTGGAGGATGCCAATTCCTTGGTCGCTCTTTGGTAAGTTGGTCTTCGAAGAAGCAAAACTGTGTGTCACTTTCTTCCACTAAGGCCAAGTATGTAGCTATTGCAAGTTGTTGTGCTCAATTATTATGTATGAGGCAAACTTTGAAGGATTACGGTGTCACTTGTGACAAACTACCTCTTCTATGTGACAATGAAAGTGCCATCAAGATATCTCTCAATCCGGTGCAACATAGCAAGAGTAAGCATATTGATATTCGTCATCATTTCATTCGAGATCATATCAAGCATGGAGATACCGAGGTCCTCTTCATCAACACTCAAGAGCAATTTGCGGATACTTTCACCAAGCCTCTAGATGAAGCAAGGTTTCGCGAGTTAAGGCATGAGCTAAATGTCATTGATTCAATAAATGTGGATTGAAACTAGGCACACGACACCACACTCATCATTATATTTTGGTCTAGGTGTAGGCATGGACATAGGGGGGTGTTGTTCTCTCAATGAACTTTCCCTCCCACCATTATGCATAAATTTATCACATCTTTCACATTAGCCATTGTTGATGGCACTTGTGCTTCCAAGATGATATTTGGTCATGAACCCAAGGATAATTCTTCACGGTGTCATACCAATTGTCTCAAACATTGGTGGCTCCGACCATCGCCCTCTCTTCGTCTGAAGATTTGGCTCAGTATTTGTTTTTCTTGCTTATTTCGCTTTACTTACGTTCGTTTGGGTTATCCTTTGTTTTTCTCTTGTTCTTCCAAAGATCAAACTGTTTCTTTTAAGAGGGCACGATACTATCGCTCCAGGTACGGGAGTAAATTTTTACTACCGCTGGACGTGTGTTACTACCGCTCAGCAAGCGATAGTAAATTTTTACTACCGCTTGCCAAGCGGTACTACCGCAATGATAGCATTACTACCGCGCCGTCGGGGACACGAGGAGTTATATTAGGGCACGGGGCAGTTTCTTCTCCCCCCATACCCACTCACTCATTCATCTCGTGGCTCTCTCTCTTTCTCTCTCTCTTCTCAAGAAGCGGTGCCGGAGGGACTCGTCGGATCTCCTTCTCCGGCCACACTCCTCCCATTCCAATTGGTGGGATCGTCTCCCTCCTCCCCCTCGTGCCATGGACCTCAGTATTGCCCCTAGTTCTCTTCTCTTTTTCTCGTTTTTGTTGCATCTAGGATTGGGGGCATATGAGTTAGGTTTCATTGTTTTGTGGCACAATATTTACATGAACGGATGGTTGGAGAGTGCGCGTGTGGTAGATTTGCTACTTAATAGGATAAAACATGTTAGTTTTGGTCTTCGGTAGTACCGAATCTGAAGTTTGGAGTGTCAGATCTTGCACTTTTTGCACCGTGCGGTACTACCGCTTCTCCTGGAGAGGTATTACCGCAGTGGATGTGGTAGTACAACTTTAGTACTGCCTGCACTACGGTACTACCGCACCCTGGAATGGTACTACCGCGGTCAGCGCGGTAGTAATTTTTTTACTACCGCCTACACTACGGTACTACCGCACCGTGGAGTGGTACTACCACGGTCAGCATGGTAGTAAACTTTTACTACCGCTTGTACTGCGGTACTACCGTTGGACACTGAATTCACATGTTTTGTCTTACTAATTCTCATTTCTCTGGGGTTTTCTGGTTTGCTTTGGCCTTTGCCTTGACTTCTTCTGTCGTTTTCTTGTGTTTGCGTTGTGTGTCATAGGCGGTGGCTCCAGGGGCACAAACCCTTCTCGACCGGTTCCAAGCGCCTTCGCAATCCAGATGCACCCCAGGGATCCAAGGCTCCAAAGTGCAACTTCAAAAGGCCCGCTCACCAGAACAAGGAGAACACTTTCAATTGGGATGCTATGCTGCAAGCTGAGTTTCTGACTTGCCGGAAGAGCAACCCCTATGTCCTCGATAGGGTTCATTTCGAGGGATGTGAACTGTTCTGGTCCAAGCAGCAGGCTCTCATTTATGAAGATGTGATCAAGACAAAGAAAATATCTATGTACCGATTCAGTGGTTGGACATGGATCATCTCAAGAAGGACCCGACGTACTTTGGTGAACCTCTGGACATGGTGGAACAGTTGGGGATTGCGGAGCTCATCTCATTTCACCTTGACTATGATCCCGAGATTGTGGCTCAGTTCTTTGTTACAGTCCACTTCCACATTGATGCGGAGTGCACTATGACTTGGATGACAAATGGGGAGAGGTTGTGTGCTACTTGGGTGGATTTTATGGATCTTCTACACATTCATGATGAGGCGCTTGAGAACCCAGTTGGTTTGCACCCACACGCAAACCCATCTGCTACACCTAAGGAATAGTTGATGCCCTACTTTATTGAGAAGGTGTCCCCAACTGCTGAGATCTCTCACGTGGTGAACCCATTCCTTGATGTCATGCACCGAATCTTTCGCAACACTCTATTTTCGGGCGTTGGCAACAAGGACTAGGTGCATTCATATCTGGTGGATATGCTTTTGATGTGTCTGAAAGGGCGGGCTCGTGCTCCTGGACTGCTTGATGTGTCTCACGTCATGTGGAGTGAGCTTTAGTTGGCAGTTTTTCACCGTAAGGTTCCCATCTATGGACCTTATTGGTTTTACTTGATACAGGAGAAGTGGTCGGTGTCCTTTCTAGAAATAGTGTTTCATGCTCCCGGCTGGATCCGCCATGAGCATATTAAGCTACGTGAGAAGAACAAGTGGGCCAATACTTCCACTACACGTGCTGCTGCCACCATGGATACTGATGAGGATGAGGATGCGGCCGAGGATGAGGGCATTCCAGAGACACATGTGCCTTCCTCTGCCAAGCCATCTTGGGCCAAGAAGCTCCAGGACCGGATGAAGACTTTGTTTTGCATGCAGGCAAAGGGGCAGTATATGACTCATGTTGCACAGAAGGAGAGCCATCAGCGCGACAAGCTGATTCTGAGGAAGATTGACATGCACATCTCCAGTGGGTCTGAGCAAGACATTACTCCTGAAGCTGCTTGAATGGAAAAGAAGAATCTTCAGTGGGCTGAGTCTGATGAGGAGTCTTATGGCTGATTCCTCTACATTTCGATCTACCACCTGTGTCTTAGGTGTCCTCTCTACCTTTTTGGTGTCCCGATGACAAAGGGGAGAGAGTGTAGGATTTGCGAGTTTCTTCGTTTTCTGTGTCGCTTTGTTCATTGAACTTTCGTTGCTACTTTGGTTGGTTTTGTTTTGAGTGTGAGACCAGGAGACGTCGTACTCTATCATATGGTGTGAGACATATGCTATCACTCCTCTATCTTTATTGTCTCATTATTATCCATTATGTTAGTAGCTTGTGAGTCTAATTATTATGTGCCCTTAACTTCATGCCCACATGCTATGACTTGCTTCCATGCTTAGTGTTTATTCATTCTTTTTGCAAGGAATGCCTCGTCTATAAAATCTAGGGGGTGCTATTCCTTAGTTGTGTGTTGTACAGACCATGACCTTTCTCTAGAGTATGCACACATCCAGGGGGAGCCTGTCTCTAGTTTATAGATTTTGGGTTTGCATAAGTTAATTTTATATCCTTTAGTGCAAATCCTGTGTTGTCATCAATCCACCAAAAAGGGGGAGATTGTTAGGGCATCTTTCTCCCTAAGTGATTTTGGTGATTGATGAAAATTCCTCTGGACATGGTGGAACAACTGGGGATTGCGGAGCTCATCTCATTTCACCTTGACAATGATCCCGAGATTGTGGCTCAGTTCTTTGTTACAGTCCACTTCCACATTGATGCGGAGTGCACTATGACTTGGATGACAAATGGGGAGAGGTTGTGTGCTACTTGGGTGGATTTTATGGATTTTCTAAACATTCATGATGAGGGGCTTGAGAACCCAGTTGGTTTGCACCCACATGCAAAGCCATCTGCTCCACCTAAGCAAGAGTTGATTCCCTACTTTATTGAGAAGGTGTCCCCATCTGGTGAGATCTCTCACGTGCTGCACCCATTCCTTGATGTCATGCACCGAATCTTTCGCAACACTACTTTCGGGCGTTGGCAACAAGGACTAGGTGCATTCATATCTGGTGGATACGCTATTGATGTGTCAGAAAGGGCGGGCTCATGCTCCTGGACTGCTTGATGTGTCTCACGTCATGTGGAGTGAGCTTTAGTTGGAAGTTTTTCACCGTAAGGTTCCCTTCTATGACCCTTATTTGTTTTACTTGATACAGGAGAAGTGGTCGGTGTCCTTTCCAGAAATAGAGTTTCATGCTCCCGGCTGGATCCGCCATGAGCCTATTAAGCTACGTGAGAAGAACAAGTGGGTCAATACTACCACTACACGTGCTGCTGCCACCATGGATATTGATGAGGATGAGGATGCGGCCGAGGATGAGGGCATTCCAGAGACACATGTGCCTTCCTCTGCCAAGCCATCTTGGGCCAAGAAGCTCCAGGACCGGATGAAGACTTTGTTTTGCATGCAGGCAAAGGGGCAGTATATGACTCATGTTGCACAGAAGGAGAGCCATTAGCGCGACAAGCTGATTCTGAGGAAGCTTGACATGCACATCTCCAGTGGGTCTGAGCAAGACATTACTCCTGAAGCTGCTTGGATGGAAAAGAAGAATCTTCAGTGGGCTGAGTCTGATGAGGAGTCTGATGGCTGATTCCTCCACATTTCGAGCTACCACCTATGTCTTAGGTGTCCTCTCTACCTTTTTGGTGTCCCGATGCCAAAGGGGAGAGAGTGTAGGATTTGCGAGTTTCTTCGTTTTCTGTGTCGCTTTGTTCATTGAACTTTCGTTGCTACTTTGGTTGGTTTTGTTTTGATTGTGAGACCAGGAGACGTCGTACTCTATCATATGGTGTGAGACATATGCTATCACTCCTCTATCTTTATTGTCTCATTATTATCCATTATGTTAGTAGCTTGTGATTCTAATTATTATGTGCCCTTATCTTCATGCCCACATGCTATGCCTTGCTTCCATGCTTAGTGTTTATTCATTTTTTTGCAAGGAATGCCTCGTCTATAAAATCTAGGGGGTGCTATTCCTTAGTTGTGTGTTGTACAGATCATGACCTTTCTCTAGAGTATGCACACATCCAGGGGGATTCTCTCTCAAGTTTATGGACTTCGGGTTTGCATATGTTAATTTTTTATCCTTTAGTGCAAATCATGTGTTGTCATCAATCCACCAAAGAGGGGGAGATTGTTAGGGCATATTTCTCCCTAAGTGATTTTGGTGATTGATGAAAATTCCTCTGGACATGGTGGAACAGCTGGGGATTGCGGAGCTCAACTCATTTCACCTTGACTATGATCCCGAGACTGTGGCTCAGTTCTTTGTTACAGTCCACTTCCACATTGATGCGCAGTGCACTATGACTTGGATGACAAATGGGGAGAGGTTGTGTGCTACTTGGGTGGATTTTATGGATCTTCTAAACATTCATGATGAGGGGCTTGAGAACCCAGTTGGTTTGCACCCACACACAAAGCCATCTGCTACACCTAAGGAATAGTTGATGCCCTACTTTATTGAGAAGGAGTCCCCATCTGGTGAGATCTCTCACGTGCTGAACCCATTCCTTGATGTCATGCACCGAGTCTTTCGCAACACTCTATTTTCGGGCGTTGGCAACAAGGACTAGATGCATTCATATCTGGTGGATATGCTTTTGATGTGTCTGAAAGGGCGGGCTCGTGCTCCTGGACTGCTTGATGTGTCTCACCTCATGTGGAGTGAGCTTTAGTTGGCAGTTTTTCACCGTAAGGTTCCCATCTATGGCCCTTATTGGTTTTACTTGATACAGGAGAAGTGGTCGGTGTCCTTTCCAGAAATAGTGTTTCATGCTCCCGGCTGGATCCGCCATGAGCATATTAAGCTACGTGAGAAGAACAAGTGGGCCAATACTTCCACTACACGTGCTGCTGCCACCATGGATACTGATGAGGATGAGGATGCGGCCGAGGATGAGGGCATTCCAGAGAAATGTGCCTTCCTCTCCCAAGCCATCTTGGGCCAAGAAGCTCCAGGACCGAATGAAGACTTTGTTTTGCATGCAGGCAAAGGGGCAGTATATGACTCATGTTGCACAGAAGGAGAGCCATCAACGCGACAAGCTGATTCTGAGGAAGCTTGACATGCACATCTCCAGTGGGTCTGAGCAAGACATTACTCCTGAAGCTGCTTGGCTGGAAAAGAAGAATCTTCAGTGGGCTGAGTCTGATGAGGAGTCTGATGGCTGATTCCTCTACATTTCGAGCTACCACCTGTGTCTTAGGTGTCCTCTCTAACTTTTTGGTGTCCCAATGCCAAAGGGGAGAGAGTGTAGGATTTGCGAGTTTCTTCGTTTTATTTGTCGCTTTGTTCATTGAACTTTCGTTGCTACTTTGGTTGGTTTTGTTTTGAGTGTGAGACCAGGAGACGTCGTACTCTGTCATGTGGTGTGAGACATATGCTATCACTCCTCTATCTTTATTATCTCATTATTATCCATTATGTTAGTAGCTTGTGAGTCTAATTATTATGTGCCCTTATCTTCATGCCCACATGCTATGCCTTGCTTCCATGCTTAGTGTTCATTCATTTTTTTGCAAGGAATGCCTCATCTATAAAATCTAGGGGATGCTATTGTCACATCCCTGACACCTTAAGCAAGTTAGCTTTGTGCTCATGTTTTTATTTGCATTGCATCTAGGAAATTCTCAACAAGAACAAAGTAAGTGGTGAAGGAAAATTCAACAAACCCTAGCCACTTCTCAAATTAAAGGAAATTCAAACTAGTTAAAATCAATGAACCCAAAATGGCCTCAAGAAAAGTTCAAACTTTCTGATAAATCATGAAAGTAAATAAGCAATGAAGAAAACCTTTTCTTGACACTTTAAGCATTTTAAATAAATGCAAAAATCTACTGGTTTCAAGTTTTAAATTTGAAATCAGAAACTTTAAACTTTCAAAAATGTTGAAAACTTTGGGAATGGTTGGAAATGTTCAAACAAATATTCTGGTGTGTTTAAAATAGCTTTTACAAACTATTTGGGAGCTGAAATAAATAGCAAGTTAATGAAATAGTAAAACAGAAACAAATCAGAAAAAATAAAAGAGAAACAATGAGAAAACTCTTACCTGTCACCTGAGGAGGCCCAGCCCACCAGGGGCAGGGTCGTCTTCTTCCTCTGCCTTCTGGCAGAGGGGAGATCGACCACGGCGGCCCCCTCCACCTCCTGCTTCCCCGTTGCGAGCTCCAGAGCCCTCCAGGACAGCGCAACAATGGGGATTCCGCCCCCCCTGAGGCCGTCTCTATCCATTCCCCAGCTCCAGTTCCCCCCCTCCTCTCGAATCTCTCCTCCCTCCTTCTGCCGCCATTGCTACGAGCTCGAGCTCGAGCCGTCGCGCCTCTAGCCATAGGAACCTCCCTCCGAGTAGTCCAGCATCGGCAAAAGTCTCCCCGAGCTCTGCAACGGCCCCAACGCCATCGTCTTCAACCTTCGGTCGCCGGAAAATCGACGGTGAAACGCCGGCAACAGCCCTTCCCCGAGCCGTCTAAGCCATGCTTTGCACTCCCCGTGAGCATGCGGTCATTTCCCCTCTCTTTCCCCTCGGATCCGAGCCCCTTAGCCACTGGACCATCGAACCCATACTCCGGCAGCCGCCCCGGCTGGACGCCGGCTTACTCCGGCCACCTATAGCTCTCCCTAAGGCCAGCAATGGATGTGGTCGAGCCTGGAGATCACTCCAGTGCTCTCAGCCTTCTTTACCGAGCACCACAACACGTTTTAGCGTGTCGCCGGCGAGGTTCTGCCGCGGATCTGGTCGCCGCCGGCCAGGCTCCGGCGAGGGCCGACGTGGCCAACCTAATCCAGCAGTTTAAATGCTTAATCTCTCGCTGACAGTGGGCCCAAGGCCAAGTCAAACTCAGTTAGGGGCTGGTCAGCGCGGGATTAGCCCCTGAGAGGCTGACTAGTGGGTCCCCCCTGTCAGGTTTGACCTGAACAGGTTGGTTGACCTGCTCATGTCAGGCTGACGCAATAAAGGGATTTTCCAGTATAGAAATAATTCCAGAAATGTTTAAAACTTCAAAAATTCATAGAAATTAATCTGTAACTCCAATGAAAATAATTTCTATATGAAAAAGTATCAGAAAAATTCAAGGAATCTGAATATGCTATTTCAATCATGTGTGAAAAAGTTACAGAACCCAAACATGTAGATTAATGAATAAGTCAATTCTTATAAATACTTTATAAATGGGATATGGAAAATATTAAAATTTATTTATGAATGACATGATCAAACACTGTTCTAATTACAAACCAGCAACTTAACATGTCATCCCATGCATGTTAACATCAAGTTGATCTGAGCATCAGGTCGAATTAATTAAAACGTATCCGAGAATACCTCGTTTGAAGTGATACTTGAATGTGATTCAAATCAACTTCAAACCTAATACATGTTAGTTATAATAGTATATCACCTTGCATTCTCATGCCATGCTCATGCATCATCTTGATTGCATATGTTTGTTATTGATTGTTGTCATTCCTTTCGGTAGGCTCCGCTCCCCCGGATTCCACCAAATATCCGTCTGACGGATATTGTCACTCCTCTGAGCAACATGGAAAGCAACCATTTTGATCATCCCGATAAATCCCATGTTCTTGCTCCTGCACTTACTTATTGCATTAGGATCAAATGCTTCAACTGCTTTTTCCACGTTAGTTGAACCCACTTCCTTTGCATGACCTATCCTTGTCATAGTAAATAGCCGAACCTTGCAACCTAGCATACCTGGTAGTTGCTTGAGCCATGATGTGCCTTATCCTGCTATGCATGCTATGCTTAGAGTTGTGTATGGTCTGTCATCTGGGAGATGAACAGAATTGTGAGAATGTGTTCGGTAAGCAAAGGTTGTGTGTTGAACCTGATTTGGTAAAGGTACCGGTGAAAGGCTGTGTAGGAGTACATGGCGGGTTGTTTCATTGGAACCGTCCTTAGGAATTGAGTTCCATGTATGTAATCCAAGACTAGATACTACCACACGTTGGGGTACTTAATTGACCCTCTCGACTTATTAACCGCTTAGTACTCGGTCCAGGAGTTGCAAGTAGTTTCTGGTGTTTATAGTCATGCTGGAGGCCGTGCATAGTGCTGACCTGAGAGGTGGGCTATGATGCGGTAGGCAGTGGCATGGTGTACCAAGTGGCACCTGGATGGTGGGCTTGGGAACCCTACGCACATCGTTTGAGGCCATGGCGGAAACCCCGGCCGGACTTCCGTACGGGTTACTCTCAGATAGGCGATAAACCTGGACTAGGTACCAGTGTGGTTAACGGTCGTGGCCGACTCCCTCGCTAGGCTTCCGCTTGAAGGTTGCCGAGGTGCATGACGTGCACATGGCGATAAGTGGCGAGAGCGTGTGTGACGAAGTACACCCCTGCAGGGTTATGATCTATTCGAATAGCCGCGTCCGCGGATCTGGACTACTTGGAGACATATGTTGTTCATAGATAACTTCAATGGCTACTCATAAAATTGTCAAGATAAGCGTTAGTTTCGTGGACGGCATTTCCGTACGGAGACGGAATGATTCCATGATGGTGTATTGTTGTGGTGTTAGTGGACTCGTGTGCGAGAAATCAAGTTGTCAAAATTATTTAAAAACGCAAGTTGTCTAGCCACGAGTCAAATGCTGGCTTTCCGCATGAAACCCCACAATACCTTATTGATACATTGCATGAGTAGTTAGTTATCCTAAAGTCTTGTTGAGTACCTCCGTACTCATGTTTGCTTAATAAATGTTGCAGAGGTTGCTAATGACCCTAATGGAGGGTTCTTCGTAGACATCGACGACGACGAGTAGCTGGTGTCCCAGCTATGATCTGGCCCTACGTTGGGTCTGTAGTATAGTCAGGCCATGTGCCTTCTAGTTGCACATGTCTGTACTCAGACATTTTTAAACTCTTCCGCTGGCTTGTAACTGAATCACTGCTATTATGGGTCATGAGACCCTTAATGTGTAATATTATGTGTGTGGCTCTTCCGAGCCTCTTCAATAAAGTTTGTATGTTTATGGTTATATTGTGATGCCAACGATGTATCTATACATATCGGCATGCCATGCTTACGTGTGTCGTACTTGATATGTGTGGGGTTCGATTACCTAGTCATGAACTTTAGTAGCACTCCTTACAAGGAAATGCCCCTTTGTGATCCAACGAGCCTTGGTAGTTCGCTACTGCTCCGGACACTTTGGTTGACCGGCATGTGTCCTTCTTAGCTGCTGTGTCTATCCCCTTTGGGGAAATGTCACGCGATGTAATGGAGTCCTTGTAGCTTGCTACGACTCGTCTACACTCGCTGGTGACCGACACCTGCTTTGTTGGGTCATGTATGTCTGTCCTTGTGCGGTACTGCCACTTTGGTTTGTGACTAGACTTGTCGATCCGGGTTCTTTGACATTGGAATGCTAGCGACACTATTGCATACGTGAGTCAAAAGACACAAACGGTCCCGGCTAAGGTAAGGCTGCAGCCGTGGAGTTAACCGTGCGTGAGACCGCAAACAGATGCGATGTGTTACAGGCTGGATTCCTATGACTTAGGATCGGTGTCCCGACAGCGTTGGTATCAGAGCCTGACTGACTGTAGGATTACTAAGTCAAACTGGTCGAAGTTGAGTCTAGAATTGCTTTAGTTATATATAAGGGAATTGTTTGTGGAAGGGAACGTAAGACTCTTGTTCTCTTCTCAAGTTATTCTATTCTGGTCATCCTCGTCTTGTCTGCGGGAATTAAGGACTAGGTTACTCATCTTCTTCTAGGCTCGTGTTTCTGATCGGTAGATTATAGGACTACGAGTCAAGAGATATTGGGTTTCTTTCATTCCTAGGAAAAAGGAAGTAAGTTTGATGATCAGAGAGTTGAACTTGATAGTTGAGTGGTTACGCTATTCCAATTTTGGGTTGTCTCAAAATTTGTTTTTGAGCATTTACAGCCGTTATGCTGCCCAATTTTGCATTCAGAGCTCTAATGCTTTTGCATTACTCTCTATTTACACATGCCTGGCCGTCCTTCTCGTCAGGTGGTACGTTTGACCAGGTGCATTGATGTACCGGGTCATACGGCCATGCTGGTCAGGGTGATGTCGGTGTGCGGTTACCGCTGGTACCCCGAGTACACAGTGGAGGAACAGTACCGAGACTTCAACCAGAGCCAGTACATCTGCACTGTTAGGGTATTTCCAGACTACCCTAGAGCCGAGGAGCCAATCCATTGGTCCTATGGGTTGGGAGTCACTGTTGACATGGAAGTACAAGATGCTACCTATTCAATGCTGACCATTATGAGAGCGAGACATGCACTGCTGCAGAATTCAGAGTTCTGCTATGTTCCGGCCTCTCAGTCTGGTGAAGAGGGATACCTCAGTGGAGTCTATTTTGATTCTTCTATGGAGGATCTACTACTGCAGTCCACTATTGAGATGCTAGAGAACAAAGACAGGGATGCTCGTGCTCTCCGCATGGAGCTTTATGCTACCCGTGCCCGTCTGTGGACGGCTTTGACGCAGCTGGCAGCGGTAGTCCAGACAGGGTGCGGAGATATGGAGATGCTGAACCCTGTTAGGACCCATCTTTCGGCCCACGTTGACTGGCTAGCTATAGGAGGAGTCACCCCTCTCCGGGGGCCCCTCTTACCACTAGTCAGGGGACCAAGGCCACATCTGTTTCCTTATGGATCCCAGGGATCTCAGGCTAGAGTGTTTCCTGATCCGCAGGTTGAGCTTCCAGGTCATGGAGGTAATCTCTATGAGATGTTCTATGCGGATGCCTGAGCAGTGAGCGGAAGGATAGTATGGTAGTAGCCGTACGTTCACAGTCCTGCATGACTTGTGAAGTATGCCTCTGATGTGAAATGAATTCCGGAGGCTTAGATAAATAATGTATAGGAAGCCTGTAAGCCTCTGATGAGGAGTTTCATAATTTTAGTAGTTTGCCCGTCGGTTAAGGTTGTACTGAACTATGTAAGGGTGTGTATGAACCATGGTGTATATATAGCAGTTGCTTGTTACCATGCTGTTCGGATATTCATTTCCGCATTCCGTGTGTTGAGTACATTCTTAATCCATAGCTAGTATTGATATGATATTGGTCTAAGCTGTGAGTTTGTTTGTCAGGATGGTGTTCACCAGGTTGAACCGTGCCCTTGGTCATGAGCAAGGCGAGGGTAGTCAAGCATCGCAGGAAGACCTACCTCACCCGCCCTCTCTGGCGGAAGTCATGCTTGAGGCGGAGAGAAACAAAAGGGAGACTAACCGACTGTTAGAGCGTATTGAGCAGAATACGGCTCGTTAGCCTAGGAATGCTGTTGTGTCCCTCAACGACTTTGTGAAGCTGAATCCTCCAAAGTTTCATCATTCCGTCGATCCCCTTGACGCTGATGACTGGATGTGCATCATCTCACGCAAGATTCGCTCTGCGAATGTGTCTGAGGCTGACAAGGTGACCTTTGCGGCGTATTTCCTGGAAGGACCCGCCAATCTGTGGTGGGAGAATTTTGAAGCTATGCGTCCTGCTGAACCAGCAGCCACATGGGCAGACTTCAGTGCAGCCTTTCGTATGCACCATATCCTAGAGGGCTTGATGGACAGAAAGAGAGAGGAGTTTTGTGCCTTCACTCAGGGCAAGTTGACCGTGGATGCCTATAGCCGCGAGTTCGGTAACCTCGCCCTCTATGCAACAGAGGAGGTGTCTACTGACGCCAAGAAGCAAGCAAGATTCCGTAAGGGTCTGAGCCCTGAGCTTCGTCGTGATCTGCGCCTCCACGAGTGTGCAAGCTTTCAAGCCCTGGTCAACAAGGCGATCAGTGCCGAGACTGGTCATACTGACGTTGAAGCCACAAGGAAGCACTCCCGTGACTTTGGCTCGTCTTCTGGTTCCGCGTTTCCCAAACGCAGACTGTGGGTTCCAAATAGTTCTCTACCACCAAGATACACTCCGAGGCCATCCTACGTGGCGCCTCAGACGAATCAGACCAACCCCCCAGCAAAAACTTATGGTGGTCCAGCTAGCAATGCTGCACCACGTGCCAACCAAGTGATATTCTACAAGTGTGGAGAACCAGGGCACTATTCCCGTGAGTGTCCTCAAAATGTGGGTGCCAAGCAACCCGGAAAGTCCGTCGAGTAGGGCAAGTCGGGCAAAGCTTACTATGTGAAGCCAACTCGTGCACGTGGCCGCGTGAACTATGTGTCAGCAGAAGAAGCTGCAAAGGATCCGGACGTCATGCTGGGTACGCTTCTTGTTAATCATCACCCAGCGTCTGTTCTCTTTGACACTGGGTCTTCTCATTCCTTCATTTCAGAAAATTATGCACAGTTGCATAACATGTCTTTTTGTGATATACCAATTCCATTGGTTGTCCAAACTCCTGGTAGTAAATGGCAAACCTCTAGGATAACCTATGACAATGAAATTCTAGTAGATAGGCTAGTTTTTCTAGCCTCATTGATAGCATTGAATTCTTCGGATATTAATATCATCTTGGGCATGGACTGGATGTCAGCTCACTATGCCAAGATTGATACTCATTCTAGAAATGTCCAGCTTACCCATCCCTCGGGTGAGATAGTAAATGTCTCTACTCGAGTTGCCAAATGCCAACTCTATACCTTCAATGCCAACCCTCTTCCGGAACTTGAAGACATTCCGGTAGTCCGTGACTTCCCGGATGTTTTTCCACAGGAACTGCCAGGAATTCCACCTGACAGAGATGTAGAGTTCGTGATAGATCTTGTTCCGGGAACTGTCCCAATAGCCAGAAGACCATATAAGATGGCACCCCTGGAGCTAGCCGAACTTAAGAAGCAATTAGATGAGGCCTTGAACAAAGGTTTCATTCGTCCTAGGTCTTCTCCTTGGGCTTGCCCCATCCTCTTCGTCAAGAAGAAAGACGGAACGGATCGGATGGTTGTAGCTTACGGACCAGTTAATCTGGTAACCATAAAGAACAAGTATCCGCTCCCCAGGATCAACGATCTGTATGATCAGCTTGCTGGATCCTGAGTCTTCTCCAAAATGGATTTGAGGTTGGGATACCATCAAATCAATATCAAGAACGGGGACATTCCAAAAACGGCTTTTGTTACTCGTTATGGCCAATACGAGTACACCGTCATGTCCTTCGGTTTAACCAATGCCCTAGCCACCTTCTCTCGTCTCATGAATTCAATCTTCATGGAGTATTTGGATAAATTCGTCGTGGTATACCTCGATGATATTCTCATCTACTCGAAGAACGAACAAGAACATGCTGAGCATCTAAGGCTGGTATTGATGAAACTTCGAGAGCATCGCCTTTATGCCAAGTTTTCAAAATGTGAGTTTTGGTTACCAGAAGTGACCTATCTAGGTCACGTAATCTCTGGTAAGGGTATTTCTGTCAATACCGAGAGAGTTCAAGCTATCCTTGATTGGACTCAACCTGAATCGGTTAAGAAAGTTAGGAGTTTTCTTGGTCTAGCGACCTATTGTCGCCGCTTTGTCGAGAATTTCTCCAAGGTTGCAAAGCCTCTAACTGAACTCCTCAAGAAGGATAAAAAGTTCGAGTGGACACCACAGTGTGAGCATAGTTTTCAGGAACGGAAAAGACGCCTGACTTCCGCACCTGTGTTGCTACCACCAGATTTTTCTAAGGACTTTGTTATCTATTGCGACGCCTCGCGACAAGGATTAGGTTGCATTCTCAAGCAAGATCGTCATGTGATCGCATACGCATCTCGACAGTTGCATCTGTTGGAAATATGCCCTAGAGGCAATAATAAATTAGTTATTATTATATTTCTTTGTTCATGATAATCGTTTATTATCCATGCTATAATTGTATTGATTGGAAACACAATACTTGTGTGGATACATAGACAAAACACTATCCCTAGTAAGCCTCTAGTTGACTAGCTCGTTGATCAAAGATGGCCAAGGTTTCCTGGCCATAGGCAAGTGTTGTTACTTGATAACGGGATCACATCATTAGGAGAATCATGTGATGGACTAGACCCAAACTAATAAGACGTAGCATGTTGATCGTGTCATTTTGTTGCTACTGTTTTCTGCGTGTCAAGTATTTGTTCCTATGACCATGAGATCATATAACTCACTAACACCGGAGGAATGCTTTGTGTGTATCAAACGTCGCAACGTAACTGGGTGACTATAAAGATGCTCTACAGGTATCTCCGAAGGTGTTAGTTGAGTTAGTATGGATCGAGACTGGGATTTGTCACTCCGTGTGACGGAGAGGTATCTCGGGGCCCACTCGGTAATACAACATCACACACAAGCCTTGCAAGCAATGTGAATTAGTGTAAGTTGCGGGATCTTGTATTACGGAACGAGTAAAGAGACTTGCCGGTAAACGAGATTGAAATAGGTATGCGGATACTGACGATCGAATCTCGGGCAAGTAACATACCGAAGGACAAAGGGAATGACATACGGGATTATATGAATCCTTGGCACTGAGGTTCAAACGATAAAATCTTCGTAGAATATGTAGGATCCAATATGGGCATCCAGGTCCCGCTATTGGATATTGACCGAGGAGTCACTCGGGTCATGTCTACATAGTTCTCGAACCCGCAGGGTCTGCACACTTAAGGTTCGACGATGTTTTATGCGTATTTGAGTTATATGGTTGGTTACCGACTGTTGTTCGGAGTCCCGGATGAGATCACGGACGTCACGAGGGTTTCCGGAATGGTCCGGAAACGAAGATTGATATATAGGATGACCTCATTTGGTTACCGGAAGGTTTTCGTGCATTACCGGAAAAGTTTCGGGCTCATCGGTAGTGTACCGGGAGTGCCGGGAGGGGTGCCGGGGACCATCGGGAGGGGTGTCACGCCCCAAGGGGTCTCATGGGCTATGGGAAGAGATAAACCAGCCCCTAGTGGGCTGGAATAAGTTCCCACTAAGGCCCATAAGGTTTGAGAAGGAAAAAACACAAGGTGGAAAGAGTTTCCAAGTGGGAAGGTGGAATCCTACTCCAAGTAGGATTGGAGTAGGACTCCTCCACCTCCAATTTCGGCCAAACCTTTAGGTTTTGAGGCTGCCTCCTCCCCTCCCTCCCACCTATATATACGGAGGTTTTAGGGCTGATTTGAGACGATTTTTCCACGGCAGCCCGACCACATACCTCCACGGTTTTTCCTCTAGATCACATTTCTGCGGAGCTCGGGCGGAGCCCTGCTGAGACAAGGTCATCACCAACCTCCGGAGCGCCGTCACGCTGCCAGAGAACTCTTCTACCTCTCCGTCTCTCTTGCTGGATCAAGAAGGCCGAGATCATCGTCGAGCTGTACGTGTGCTGAACGCGGAGGTGCCGTCCGTTCGGTACTAGATCGTGGGACTGATCGCGGGATTGTTCGCGGGGCGGATCGAGGGACGTGAGGACGTTCCACTACATCAACCGCGTCCACTAACGCTTCTGCTATACGATCTACAAGGGTACGTAGATCACTCATCCCCTCTCGTAGATGGACATCACCATGATAGGTCTTCGTGCGCGTAGGAAAATTTTTGTTTCCCATGCGACGTTCTCCAACAGTGGCATCATGAGCTAGGTTCATGCGTAGATGTCTTCTCGAGTAGAACACAAAAGTTTTTGTGGGCGGTGATGTGCGTTTTGCTGCCCTCCTTAGTCTTTTCTTGATTCCGCGGTATTGTTGGATTGAAGCGGCTTGGACCGACATTACTCGTACGCTTACGAGAGACTGGTTTCATCGCTACGAGTAACCCCGTTGCTCAAAGAAGACTGGCAAGTGTCAGTTTCTCCAAGTTTAGTTGAATCGGATTTGACCGAGGAGGTCCTTGGATGAGGTTAAATAGCAATTCATATATCTCCGTTGTGGTGTTTGCGTAAGTAAGATGCGATCCTACTAGATACCCATGGTCACCACGTAAAACATGCAACAACAAAATTAGAGGACGTCTAACTTGTTTTTGCAGGGTATGCTTGTGATGTGATATGGCCAACGATGTGATGTGATATATTGGATGTATGAGATGACCATGTTGTAATAGATAATATCGACTTGCACGTCGATGGTACGGCAACCGGCAGGAGCCATAGGGTTGTCTTTATAACTAACGTTTGTGCTTGCAGATGCGTTTACTATTTTGCTAGGACGTAGCTTTAGTAGTAATAGCATGAGTAGCACGACAACCCCGATGGCGACACGTTGATGGAGATCATGATGATGGAGATCATGGTGTGACGCCGGTGACAAGAAGATCGTGCCGGTGCTTTGGTGATGGAGATCAAGAAGCACGTGATGATGGCCATATCATGTCACTTATGAATTGCATGTGATGTTAATCCTTTTATGCACCTTATCTTGCTTAGAACGACGGTAGCATTATGAGGTGATCTCTCACTAAAATTTCAAGACGAAATTGTGTTCTCCCCGACTGTGCACCGTTGCTACAGTTCGTCGTTTCGAGACACCACGTGATGATCGGGTGTGATAGACTCAACGTTCACATACAACGGGTGCAAAACAGTTGCGCACGCAGAACACTCGGATTAAGCTTGACGAGCCTAGCATGTGCAGACATGGCCTCGGAACACATGAGACCGAAAGGTCGAGCATGAATCGTATAGTTGATATGATTAGCATAGAGATGCTTACCACTGAAACTATTCTCGACTCACGTGATTATCGGACTTGAGATAGTGGATTTGGATCATGTACCACTCAAATGACTAGAGAGATGTACTTTTTGAGTGGGAGTTCTTAAGTAATATGATTAATTGAACTAATTGTCATGAACATAGTCTAATGGTCTTTGCGAATTACGATGTAGATTGCGCTATAGCTCTACTGTTTTTATATGTTCCTAGAGAAAATTTAGTTGAAAGTTGATAGTAGCAAACTTTGCAGACTGAGTCTGTAAAACCGAGGATTGTCCTCGTTGCTGCACAGAAGTCTTATGTCCTTAATGCACCACTCGGTGTGCTGCACCTCGAGCGTCGTCTGTGGATGCTGTGAACATCCGACATACACGTTTCTGATGACTACACGATAGTTCAGTACAAAATACTTAATGGCTTAGAAGCAAGGCGCCGAAAACGTTGTAAAACGTCACGGAACATAAGTTATGTTCTAAAGAGATGAAATTGTGATTTCATGCTTGTGCCCTTGTTAAGAGGTACGAGACCTCCGATAAGATTCTTTGTCCACAAAGCACAGGAGAAAAGGCTCAATCGTTGAGCATGTGCTCAGATTGTCTGAGTACGACAATCGCTTGAATCAAGTGGGAGTTAATCTTCCAAATGAGATAGTGATAGTTCTCCAAAGTCACTGCCACCAAGCTCTGAGAGCTTCGTGATGAACTATAACATATCAAGGATACATACAATGATCCTTGAGTGATTCGCGATGTTTGACACTGCGAAAGTAGAAATCAAGAAGGAGCATCAATAGTTGATGGTTTGTAAAGCCACTAAGTTTCAAGAAAGGCAAGGGCTAGAAGGGATACTTCGTGAAACGGCAAAACAGTTGCTGCACTAATGAAGAGACCCAAGATTAAACCCAAACCCGAGACTAAGTGCTTCTGTAATGAGGGGAACAATCACCGAGGCGGAGCAACTCAAGATACTTGGTAGATAAGAAGGCTGGCAAAAGTCGAAAGAAGTGTATTTGATATACATGATGTTGATGTGTACTTTACTAGTACTCCTAGTAGCACGAGGGTATTGGATACCGGTTCGGTTGCTAAGTGATTAGTGACGCGAAATGAAAGCTACGACATAAACGGAGACTAGCTAAAGGCGAGGTGACGATACGTGTTGGAAGTGTTTCCAAGATTGATATGATCAAACGTCGCACGCTCCCTCTACCATCGGGATTGGTGTTAAACCTAAATAATTGTTATTTGGTGCTTGCGATAAGCATGAACATGATTGGATCGTGTTTATTGCAATACGATTATTCATTTAAAGAGAATAATGGTTACTCTATTTTCTTGAATAATCACCTTCAATGGTTTATTGAATCTCGATCGTAGTGTTACGCATGTTCATGATATTGGTGCCAAAAGATATGAGTTGATGATGATAGTACCACTTACTTGTGGCACTGCCGCTTGAGTCATGTTAGTATAAATTGCATGAAGAGGCTCTATGCTGATGGATCTTTGTACTCACCTGATTTTGAATCACTAGTGACATGCGAATCATACCACATGAGCAAGGCCTTGTTTTCATTGAGATGAAATAAGATAGTAACTTGTTGGAAGTGATACATTTTGATGTATGCAGTCCAATGGGTGCTGAGGCACGCAGTGGATATCATTATGTTCTTACTTCACTGACGATTTGAGTAGATACAGGAGTATTTACTTAATGAATCACAAGTCTAAAATGTTGAAAAGTTCAATTCCGTTTCAGAGTGAAGTTCGTCGTAACAAGAGGATAAACTGTCTACGATATGATCATGGAAATGAATATCTGAGTTACGAGTTTTGGTACACAGTTAAGACAATGTGGAAATTGTTTCGCAGTTCATGCCACCTAGAACATCATAGTGTGATGATGTGTCTGAACGTCATAGCCACGCACTATTTGTTATGGTGCATACTATGATGTCTCTTATCGAATTACCACTATCGTTTATGGGTTATGCATTAGAGACAACCGCACTCACTTTAAATAGGGCACCGCGTATTTCCGTTGAGATGACACAGTATAGACTGAGGTTTAGAGAAATCTAAACTGTCGTTTCTTGAAAGTTTGGGGCTTCGACACTTATGTGAAAAGATTTCAGTTTGATAAGCTCGATCCCAAAGCGGATAAATGCATCTTCATAGGATATCCAAAACAGTTGGGTACATCTCCTATCTCAGATCCGAAAGCAAAGTGTTTGTTTCTAGAAACGGATCCTTTCTCGAGGAAAGGTTTCTCTCGAAAGAATTGAGTGGGAGGGTAGTAGAACTTGATGAGGTTACTGAACCATCACTTCAACCAGTGTGTAGCAGGGTGCAGGAAGTTGTTCCTGTGGCGCCTACACCAATTGAAGTGGAAGCTGATGATGGTGATCATCAAGCATCGGATCAAGTTACTACAAGCCTCGTAGGTCGACAAGGTCGCGTACTACTGCAGAGTGGTACGGTAACCCTGTCTTGGAGGTCATGTTGTTGAGCAATAGTGAACCTACGAATTATGGAGAAAGCGATGGTGGGCCCGGATTCCGACAAATGGCTGGAAGCCATGAAATCCGAGAGAGGATCCATGTGTGAAAACAAAGTGTAGACTTTGGTAGAACTACTTGATGGTCATAGGACTATTGAGTAAAAATGGATCTTTAAAAGAAGACAGACGATGATGGTGATAAGTCACTATTAAGAAAAGCTCGACTTGTCGCAAAGATGTTTTCGATAAGATCAAACAGTTGACTATGATGAGACTTTCTCACTCGTAGCGATGCTAAAAGTCTGTTAGAATTATGTTAGTTGTTGATGCATTATTTATGAAATATTGCACGTAGGATGTCAAAACATTGTTTTCTCGACGGTTTCCTTGAGCAAACATTGTATGTGATACAACCAAAAGGTTTTGTCGATCCTAAAGATACTAGCAAGTATGCAAGCTCCAGTGATCCTTCAATGGACTGGTGCAAGCATCTCGGAGTTGGAATATACACTTTGATGAGATGATCAAAGATTTTGGGTTTGTACAAGGTTTATGAGAAACTTGTATTTCCAAAGAAGTGAGTGGGAGCACTATAAAATTTCTGATAGGTATATGTGGTTGACATATTGTGGATCAGAAGTAATGTAGAATTTCTGTAAAGCATACAAGGTTGTTTGAAAGAAGTTTTCAAATGAGTACCTGGATTACGCTACTTGAACGTTGAGCATCAAAGATCTATGGAGATAGATCGAAAGCGCTTAATAGAAGTTTCAACAAGATGCATGCCTTGACAAGTTTTTGAAAGAGTTCAAAATAGACCAACAAAGAAGGAGTTCTTGGTTGCGTTGTGAGGTGTGAATTTGAGTAAGACTCAAAACCCGACCACGGCAGAATAAAGAGAATAGACGAAGGTCGTCTTCTATGCCTTAGCCGTAGAATCTAAAGTATGCCATGCTGTGTACCGCACCTGAAGTGTGCCTTGACTCAAAGTATGTTGAGAGGTACAGAGAGTGATCCATGATTGAATCACTAGCAGCGGTCGAAATTTATCCTTAGTAACTAATGGACTAAGGAATTTTTCTCGATTATGGAGGTGGTTAAAGAGTTTGTCGTAAAGGGTTACGTCAATGCAAGCTTTGACACTAATCCGGATAACTATGAGTAGTGAAACGGATTCGTATAGTAGAGTAGATATTTGGAGCATTTCCGAATAGCACGTAGTAGCAGCATCTATAAGATGACATAAAGATTTGTAAAGAACGCACGAATCTGAAAGTTTCAGAACCGTTGACTAAAACCTCTCTCACGAGCAAGACGTGATCAGACCCCATAACTATATGGGTGTTGGATTCGTTGGAATCACATGGTGATGTGAACTAGATTATTGACTCTAGTGCAAGTGGGATACTGTTGGAAATATGCCCTAGAGGCAATAATAAATTAGTTATTATTATATTTCTTTGTTCATGATAATCGTTTATTATCCATGCTATAATTGTATTGATTGGAAACACAATACTTGTGTGGATACATAGACAAAACACTATCCCTAGTAAGCCTCTAGTTGACTAGCTCGTTGATCAAAGATGGCCAAGGTTTCCTGGCCATAGGCAAGTGTTGTTACTTGATAACGGGATCACATCATTAGGAGAATCATGTGATGGACTAGACCCAAACTAATAAGACGTAGCATGTTGATCGTGTCATTTTGTTGCTACTGTTTTCTGCGTGTCAAGTATTTGTTCCTATGACCATGAGATCATATAACTCACTAACACCGGAGGAATGCTTTGTGTGTATCAAACGTCGCAACGTAACTGGGTGACTATAAAGATGCTCTACAGGTATCTCCGAAGGTGTTAGTTGAGTTAGTATGGATCGAGACTGGGATTTGTCACTCCGTGTGACGGAGAGGTATCTCGGGGCCCACTCGGTAATACAACATCACACACAAGCCTTGCAAGCAATGTGACTTAGTGTAAGTTGCGGGATCTTGTATTACGGAACGAGTAAAGAGACTTGCCGGTAAACGAGATTGAAATAGGTATGCGGATACTGACGATCGAATCTCGGGCAAGTAACATACCGAAGGACAAAGGGAATGACATACGGGATTATATGAATCCTTGGCACTGAGGTTCAAACGATAAAATCTTCGTAGAATATGTAGGATCCAATATGGGCATCCAGGTCCCGCTATTGGATATTGACCGAGGAGTCACTCGGGTCATGTCTACATAGTTCTCGAACCCGCAGGGTCTGCACACTTAAGGTTCGACGATGTTTTATGCGTATTTGAGTTATATGGTTGGTTACCGACTGTTGTTCGGAGTCCCGGATGAGATCACGGACGTCACGAGGGTTTCCGGAATGGTCCGGAAACGAAGATTGATATATAGGATGACCTCATTTGGTTACCGGAAGGTTTTCGTGCATTACCGGAAAAGTTTCGGGCTCATCGGTAGTGTACCGGGAGTGCCGGGAGGGGTGCCGGGGACCATCGGGAGGGGTGTCACGCCCCAAGGGGTCTCATGGGCTATGGGAAGAGATAAACCAGCCCCTAGTGGGCTGGAATAAGTTCCCACTAAGGCCCATAAGGTTTGAGAAGGAAAAAACACAAGGTGGAAAGAGTTTCCAAGTGGGAAGGTGGAATCCTACTCCAAGTAGGATTGGAGTAGGACTCCTCCACCTCCAATTTCGGCCAAACCTTTAGGTTTTGAGGCTGCCTCCTCCCCTCCCTCCCACCTATATATACGGAGGTTTTAGGGCTGATTTGAGACGATTTTTCCACGGCAGCCCGACCACATACCTCCACGGTTTTTCCTCTAGATCGCGTTTCTGCGGAGCTCGGGCGGAGCCCTGCTGAGACAAGGTCATCACCAACCTCCGGAGCGCCGTCACGCTGCCGGAGAACTCTTCTACCTCTCCGTCTCTCTTGCTGGATCAAGAAGGCCGAGATCATCGTCGAGCTGTACGTGTGCTGAACGCGGAGGTGCCGTCCGTTCGGTACTAGATCGTGGGACTGATCGCGGGATTGTTCGCGGGGCGGATCGAGGGACGTGAGGACGTTCCACTACATCAACCGCGTTCACTAACGCTTCTGCTGTACGATCTACAAGGGTACGTAGATCACTCATCCCCTCTCGTAGATGGACATCACCATGATAGGTCTTCGTGCGCGTAGGAAAATTTTTGTTTCCCATGCGACGTTCCCCAACAACATCCACATGAGGATAATTATCCCACACATGACCTTGAGCTTGCAGCTGTGGTCCATGCAGTAAAAACCTGGCGACATTACCTTTTGGGTAATCGTTGCGAAATATTCACGGATCACCAAAGTCTGAAATATATCTTCACCCAGCCGGATTTGAATCTCAGGCAAAGACGGTGGGTTGAGTTGATCTCGTATTACGACTTAGGGATAACTTACACCCTGGGGAAGGCCAATGTTATGGCCGATGCACTAAGTCGTAAATCTTATTGTAACAATTTGATGCTACAACAAGGTCAACCACATCTCTATGAGGAATTTCGGAAGATGAATCTTCATATTGTTCCTCAAGGATTCCTTACTACCTTGGTGGCGAAGCCTACTCTTAAGGATCAAATCATAGCCGTGCAGGCTTATGATAAGGGTATATCTCGGATAAAGGAGAATATTGCTAGCGGCAACGCTAGGGAATTCTCCATCAATGAGAAAGGTTTTGTGTTCTTTCAGAACCGTTTAGTGGTTCCTAAGAGCAAACGTCTGCGGCAATTGATCCTTAAGGAGGCTCATGATTCTCCTCTCACCATTCATCCCCAGTAGTACTAAGATGTATCAGGACCTACGCCAGAGGTTCTGGTGGACTAGGATGAAGAGAGAAATTGCTGAGTTCGTTGCTAACTGCGACGTTTGTCGTCGAGTTAAGGCAGAACATCAAAGGCCTGCTGGCACCCTTCAACCTCTAGCTATTCCTGAATGGAAATGGGATAAAGTTAGTATGGATTTCATTACCGGATTCCCCAAGACCAAGAAAGGAAATAATGCTATCTTTGTGGTCATAGACCGTCTTTCCAAAGTGGCTCATTTTCTTCCCGTTCGTGAGAGTATAACAGCTAGCCAGCTAGCAAAGTTATATGTCTCTCGAATAGTGTCTCTTCATGGTGTTCCCCTGGAGATTAACTCGGACCGTGGGAGTATCTTTACTTCTCGCTTCTGGGAAAGTTTTCAGAATGCCATGGGGACTCACTTGTCTTTTAGCACTGCTTTCCATCCCCAATCAAGTGGTCAAGTAGAAAGAGTGAATCAAATCCTAGAAGATATGCTCCGAGCTTGTGTTATATCATTCGGTATGAATTGGGAGAAGTGCCTTCCATTCGCCAGATTCGCTTATAACAATAGTTATCAATCAAGCTTGGGCAAAGCTCCTTTTGAAGTTCTCTATGGACGAAGATGTCGAACACCTCTTAATTGGTCAGAAACCGGGGAGAGGCAACTCTTTGACCCGGACATGATCCAGGATGCAGAAGAGCAGGTTCGCATTGTTCGTGAAAAGTTGAAAACAGCCCAGTCTCGTCAAAAGAGCCAATATGATCGTCATCATAAGGCTATGACCTTTGAAGTTGACGAGAAGGCTTACCTTCGGGTTACACCTTTGAAGGGTACCCATCGATTCGGTATCAAGGGAAAGTTGGCTCCTCGTTACATTGGTCCTTTTCGCATTCTTGCCAAACGAGGAGAAGTTGCCTACCAGTTGGAACTTCCTCCGCATCTTTCCAAGGTTCATGATGTCTTCCACGTCTCGCAACTCAGGCGTTGCTTTTCGGATCCTATCCGTGAAGTGGACCACGAAACGCTTGATCTCCAAGATAACCTTTCATACCGAGAATACCCCATGCGTATTCTTGATCAAGCTGAGCGTACCACTCGACGTCGAAACCTCAAGTTTCTTAAAGTTCAATGGTAAATCATTCTGAAAAGGAGGCAACTTGGGAAAGAGAGGATCGTCTCCGACTTGAGTATCCTGCGTTATTCCCAACGACTTCTAAATCTCAGGACGAGATTCTTTTGAGTGGGGGTGAGTTGTCACATCCCTGACACCTTTAGCAAGTTAGCTTTGTGCTCATGTTTTTCTTTGCATTACATCTAGGAAATTCTCAACAAGAACAAAGTAAGTGGTGAAGGAAAATTCAACAAACCCTAGCCAATTCTCAAATTAAAGGAAATTCAAACTAGTTAAAATCAATGAACCCAAAATGGCCTCAAGAAAAGTTCAAACTTTCTGATAAATCATGAAAGTAAATAAGCAATGAAGAAAACCTTTTCTTGACACTTTAAGCATTTTAAATAAATGCAAAAAGCTAATGGTTTCAAGTTTTAAATTTGAAATCAGAAACTTTAAACATTCAAAAATGTTGAAAACTTTGGGAATGGTTGGAAATATTCCAACAAATATTCTGGTGTGTTTAAAATAGCTTTTACAAACTATTTGGGAGCTGAAATAAATAGCAAGTTAATGAAATAGTAAAACAGAAACAAATCATAAAAAAATAAAAGAGAAAGAATGAGAAAACTCTTACGTGTCGCCTGAGGAGGCCCAGCCCACCAGGGGCAGGGTCGTCTTCTTCCTCTGCCTTCTGGCAGAGGGGAGATCGACCACGGCGGCCCCCTCGACCTCCTGCTTCGCCGTGGCGAGCTCCAGAGCCCTCCAGGACAGCGCGACAACGGGGATTCCCCCCCCCCCCCCGAGGCCGTCTATATCCATTCCCCCCCTCCTCTCGGATCTCTCCTCCCTCCTTCGGCCGCCATTGCTACGAGGTCGAGCTCGAGCCGTCGAGCCTCTAGCCATAGGAACCTCCCTCCGAGTAGTCCAACAGGTTCGCCTCGTTGAGCTGGTTCTTTCTGCATCGGCCGAAGTCTCCTCGAGCTCTGCAACGCCCCCAAATCGACGGTGAAACACCGACAACAGCCCTTCCCCGAGCCGTCTAAGACCTGCTCTGCACTCCCCGTGAGCATACGGTCATTTCCCCTCTCTTTCCCCTCGGATCCGAGCCCCCTGGCCACTGGACCATCGAACCCGTACTCCGGCAGCCGCCCCGGCTCGACGCCGGCTTACTCCGGCCACCTATAGCTCTCCCTGAGGCCAGCAATGGATGTGGTCGAGCCTGGAGATCACTCCAGTGCTCTCAACCTTCTTTTCCGAGCACCACAACACGTTTTAGCATGTCGCCGGCGAGGTTCTGCCGCGGATCTGGTCGCCGCCGGCCAGGTTCCGGCGAGGGCCGACGTGGCCAACCTAATCCAGTAGTTTAAATGCTTAATCTCTCGCTAGCAGTGGGCCCAAGGCCAAGTCAAACTCAGTTAGGGGCTGGTCAGCGCGGGATTAGCCCCTGAGAGGCTGACCAATGGGTCCCCCGTGTCAGGTTTGACCTGAACAGGTCGGTTGACCTGCTGATGTCAGGCTGACGCAATAAAGGGATTTTCCAGTATAGAAATAATTCCAAAAATGTTTAAAACTTCAAAAATTCATAGAAATTAATCTGTAACTCCAATGAAAATAGTTTATATATGAAAAAGTATCAGAAAAATTCAAGGAATCTGAATATGCTATTTTCAATCATCTTTGAAAAAGTTACAGAACCCAAACATGTAGATTAATGAATAAGTCAATCCTTATAAATACTTTATAAATGGAATATGGAAAATATTTAAATTTCTTTATGAATGACATGATCAAACACTATTCTAATTACAAAACAGCAACTTAACATGTCATCCCATGCATGTTAACATCAAGTTGATCTGAGCATCAGGTCGAATCAATTAAAACGGTATCCGAGAATGCCTCGTTTGAAGTGATACTTGAATGTGATTCAAATCAAGTTCAAACCTAATACATGTTAGTTATAATAGTATATCACCTTACATTCTCATGCCGTGCTCATGCATCATCTTGATTGCATATGTTCGTTATTGATTGTTGTCATTCCTTTCGGTAGGCTCCGCTCCCCCGGATTCCACCAAATATCCGTCTGACGGATATTGTCACTCCTCTGAGCAACAAGGCAAGCAACCATTTTGATCATCCCGATAAATCCCATGTTCTTGCTCCTGCACTTACTTATTGCATTAGGATCAAATTCTTCAACTGCTTTTGCCACGTTAGTTGAACCCACTTCCTTTGCATGACCTATCCTTGTCACAGTAAATAACCGAACCTTGCAACCTAGCATACCTGGTAGTTGCTTGAGCCATGATGTGCCTTATCCTGCTATGCATGCTATGCTTAGAGTTGTGTATGGTTTGTCATCTGGGAGATGAACAGAATTGTGAGAATGTGTTCGGTAAGCAAAGGTTGTGTGTTGAACCTGATTTGGTAAAGGTACCGGTGAAAGGCTATGTAGGAGTACATGGCGGGTTGTTTCATTGGAACCGTCCTTAGGAACTGAGTTCCGTGTATGTAATCCAAGACTAGATACTACCACACGTTGGGATACTTAATTGACCCTCTCGACTTATTAATCGCTTAGTACTCGGTCCAGGAGTTGAACGTAGTTTCTGGTGTTTATAGTCATGCTGGAGGCCGTGCATAGTGCTGACCTGAGAGGTGGGCTCTGATGCGGTAGGTAGTGGCACGGTGTACCAAGTGGCACCTAGATGGTGGGCTTGGGAACCCTGCGCACATCGTTTGAGGCCGTGGCGGAAACCCTGGCCGGACTTCCGTACGGGTTACTCTTAGATAGGCGATAAACCTGGACTAGGTACCAGTGTGGTTAAAGGTCGTGGCCGACTCCCTCGCTAGGCTTCCGCTTGCAGGTTGCCGAGGTGCATGACGTGCACATGGCGATAAGTGGCGAGAGCGTGTGTGACGAAGTACACCCCTACAGGGTTATGATCTATTCGAATAGCCGCGTCCGCGGATATGGACTACTTGGAGACATATGTTGTTCATAGATAACTTCAATGGCTACTCATAAAATTGTCAAGATAAGCGTGAGTGTTGTGGACGGCATTTCCGTATGGAGACGGAATGATTCCACGATGGTGTATTGTTGTGGTGTTAGTGGACTCGTGTGCAAGAAATCAAGTTGTCAAAATTATTTAAAAATGCAAGTTGTCTAGCCACGAGTCAAATGTTGGCTTTCCGCATGAAACCCCACAATACCTTATTGATACATTGCATGAGTAGTTAGTTATCCTAAAGTCTTGCTGAGTACCTCCGTACTCATGTTTGCTTAATAAATGTTGCAGAGGTTTCTAATGACCCTAATGGAGGGTTCTTCGTAGACATCGACGACGACGAGTAGCTGGTGTCCCAGCTACGTTCTGGCCCTACGTTGGGTCTGTAGTATAGTCAGGCCATGTGCCTTCTAGTTGCACATGTGTGTACTCAGATAGTTTTAAACTCTTCCGCTGGCTTGTAACTGAATGACTGCTATTATGGGTCGTGAGACCCTCAATGTGTAATATTTTGTGTGTGGCTCTTCCGAGCCTCTTAAATAAATTTTGTATGTTTATGGTTATGTTGTGATGCCATCGATGTATCTATACATATTGGTATGCCATGCGTACGTGTGTCGTACTTGATATGTATGGGGTTCGATTACCTAGTCGTGAACTTTAGTATCACTCCTTACAAGGAAATGCCCCTTTGTGATCCAACGAGCCTTGGTAGTTCGCTACTGCTCCGGACACTTTGGTTGACCAGCATGTGTCCTTCTTAGCTTCTGCGTCTGACCCCTTTGGGGAAATGTCACGCGATGTAATGGAGTCCTTGTAGCTTGCTACGACTCGTCTACACTCGCTGGTGACCGATACCTGCTTTGTTGGGTCATGTATGCCTGTCATTGTGCGGTACTGCCACTTTGGTTTGTGACTAGACTTGTCGATCCGGGTTCTTTGACATTGGAATACTAGCGACACTATTGCATACGTGAGTCAAAAGACGCAAACGGTCCCGGCTAAGGTAAGACTGCAGCCGTGGATTTAAGCGTGCGTGAGACCGCAAAGAGATGCGATGTGTTACAGGCTGGATTCCTATGACTTAGGATCGGGGTCCCGACAGCTATTCCTTAGTTGTGTGTTGTATAGACCATGACCTTTCTCTAGAGTATGCACACATCCAGGGGGAGCCAGTCTCTAGTTTATAGATTTTGGGTTTGCATATGTTAATTTTATATCCTTTAGTGCAAATCCCGTGTTTTCATCAATCCACCAAAAAGGGGGAGATTGTTAGGGCATATTTCTCCCTAAGTGATTTTGGTGATTGATGAAAATGCCTCTGTGTACTAACCGTGTGCATTGAGCATTTCAGATAATTCATGACTAGGCACAAGACGATTCGGTGTCCCTCGAAGTCTTTCAAAGGCGGTTGCTTTCTACGTTTCTCTTTGGTGGATTTGAGTCGTAGGAAAGCCGTACTATTAAGAGGGGGTTCGATTCGAAAAGGTTTGGGTGGAATCAACACGTACACAATTCTATTGCACCACCTTTCCCTTGCTTCAATGGAGCTCCAGCTTGTTTCTCCCTGTCTGTGCAAAAGGACCAGTGGTAGTACCGCTGGTGCAAGCGGTAGTACCGCATGCACAGAGGTAGTACCGCTCTCTGGGCGGTAGTAGTTTTTTTACTACCGCTCGCTTGGACTTTTTGTGCATCCACAGCCTCAGCGGTGGCAGGCACGGTAGTAATTTTTTACTACCGTGGTTCGTGAACCTACCGTGCGGTAGTACCGCTCTGCTCGGGCTGTGAATGGGGGGTAACGGTTGGAGTCTTTCCCCCACTATATAATGGGGTCTTCTTCCCCAAGAAGGTCACTTCTTACCTCCCCAAGCTCGATTGTTGCTCCAAAGCCCATTTCCGCCCCATCTCTCTCCCTAGCCAATCAACTTGTTGATTTTCTTCGGATTGGTTAAGAAGGCCCTGATCTACACTTCCACCAAGAGATATTTGATTCCCCCACTAATCCCTTGTGGATCTTGTTACTCTTGGGTGTTTGAGCACCCTAGATGGTTGAGGTCACCTCGGAGCAACGTTCCATTGTGCTGAAGCTTCGTGGTCTTGTTGGGATCCTCCAAGCATTGTGTGGAGATTGCCCTAACCTTGTTTGTAAAGGTCCGGTCGCCGCCTTCTAGGGCACCAATAGTGGAATCACGACATCTCGCATTGGGTGAGGGCGTGAGGAGAATACGGTGGCCCTAGTGGCTTCTTGGGGAGCATTGTGCCTCCACACCGCTCCAATGGAGACGTACTTCCTTTCCAAGGGAAGGAACTTCGGTAACACATCCTCGTCTCCATCGGTTCCACTTCTGGTTAGCTCTTACCTTTACTTTGTACTTATTATTGTTGTGGTGTATTCCTCGCTTGCTTTAGTTGTTGTTGTTGTTGTTAGCATCATATAGGTTGCTCACCTAGCTGTTCATCTAGAGAACCTTTTGTTGCTAACCCTAATTGGTTAAGAAGATCTTAAAATTGGTAGTTGCCTATTCACCCCCCTCTAGTCAACCATATCGATCCTTTCACACGGCATAGAGGATTTCTTGGGCAGCCACCCCATCTCCACTAGGCAATCCAAGTCATCCCTACTGACAAGGAATTATCGCCAACCGCTAGCCCATTTTGGTGCACCGGTAGAGTGGACAGACTACAGATCTGCTATGTCACCCTCTTGTAGGTTGTCATTGGGAGCGATCGTGGGAGACTCCATTGGATCACCCTAACAGTGGAGCGATTGCTCGGAGGCAATGGCTCGAGGAAATGGTTATGGAAGAAGAACCAACAACCCAAGTATAGTCCCTTGCTCCCGTATTTAACGAGAGGGACATGTGAATCTTACCTGTGAAGGCAACGACGCTCGAAGAATGAGTGGTGGGATGAACCGCTCGGCCCATGGCCCCCCGATAAATGAAACCGGGCCCAAATTGGCCCAAAGACAACCGCATTAAGAAAGGGCAGCTACAGAGTAACCATAAGGAAATAGGGGGACCTCGCGCTATGGAAGACGAGTAGGGCTAAACCTACAAGGAAGAGAGCTTGGTAAAGGTCTTGGAGACAGAACACCTTTGACCTCCGCCACACTCAAGGGTGATGACCAACAAGTATAGGGGATCAATTGTAGTCTTTTCAATAAGTAAGAGTGTCGAAACCAACAAGGATTAGAACGAAATGACAAATGGTTTTCAACAAGGTGGTCTCTGCAAGAACTAGAAGGAGGAGAAACAGATAGTTTTGTAATAAGGAAATTCTTAACAATTAACAATGGTAATGAAGGTGCAGAAAGGTGGCCCAATCCTTTTTATAGAATATGACAAGCCGACAAGTTCTCTTATAGGAAGTAAAGCACTCTACGGTTTAGGGATTAAAGATATGGATCCAAATCAGGCCCTTACGAAATAACACACAAACTAGGGTTTAAGATTATGTCACTCTCGCAGCCCGTAATCTACTTATTATTCCCCAATGCTTTCCCTTAGGCCCAAATATGGTGAAGTTTCATGTAGTCGACATTCACATGACACCACTAAAGGAAGAGCAACGATCACATCATCAAAATATCAAACGAGTACTAACTTCGCATGATTAATTATAACAAGACTTGTCCTATGCCCTCAAGAATGAAAGTAACTACTCAGAAATCATCATCATACTCAAGATCAGAGGTGTAATGAATATGATTAAGGATCTGAACATACAATCTTCCACCAATTAAACTAACTAGCATCAACTATGAGATGTAATCAACACTACTAGCAACCCCCAAGTACCAGTCTAAGGTTTGGAGACAAAGATTGAATATAAGAGATGAACTAGGGTTTCAAATGAGATGGTTTTGGTGATCATGTTGATAAAGATTTGTACTCCCACGATGGAGGAAGCGTTGGTGATGGTGATGGCTTTGATCCCCCCTCCCATGGGGGAGTTTCCCCGGTGGAATGGCTCCCGCGAGAGCAAAAGTGCTCCTGCCCAGGTTCTGCCTTGAGACAGTGGCGCTTCATCCGGAAAGTGTTCTCCTTATTTTTATAGGTAAAATGGACCCATATAGGAGAATAAGGGCACCAGAGGACTGCTAGGCCCCCAACGAGCTCAAAGGGCGTGCCCCCCGGGCTCGAGGCCTCCTCCTGGGTCCCCTTATGGTATTTATTTTGCAAATAATTTTTATATATTCCAAAATAATTCTCCATAAATTTGCAGGCCAATTGGAGTTGCAAAGAATATCCAACTTTTCTATAGCCTTTTCTGATCTAGAATTGCAATTGCGGCAATCTCCCTTTTTGTATGGATCTTGCAAAATAATATAGTAAAGGCATTAGGATTGCATCATAAAGTTAAACAATGACTCAAAACATAATAAGTATCAATAGGAAAACATGTTAAAAAATGGATGTATGAACTCCCCCAAGATTAGACATCACTTGTCCTCAAGCGAAATACGAACTCGATAACCATGAGCACGTGATTAGAGAGAGAGAGAGAGAGAGGTGTCGATGAAATAAAATACAAACATGCAAACATCATGATCATTATTATAGAAGCAATATATCATCACAAAACTTCTCACGAATAAGTGGTAATCCATTCACAAGCTAAAGTATGAACCATAAACCTTATTGAAAACTAACAAAACATGTTCTTAGTCATTGAAACAATTGAACGCCATATTTTCCTAAAGACTCTATGTGAGATCTTTATTTAGCAAGTTCACATACTCAACTATCATCTATTATTTGATACGTCTCCATTGTATCTATATATTTTTATTTTTTCATGACAATGTTCTACAACTTTCATACTATTTTGGCAACATTTTATATTATATTTTGGGACTAACTTTCTTATCCAGTGCCAAGTGCTAGTTCCTGTTTTTTATGTGTTTTTTGTTTCGCAAAAATTCCATTTGAAACGGCGTCCAAAGGCGATAAAATTGTGTGGATATTTTTTTGGAATATATGTGAAGTTTGGGAAGAAGAATTATTGCTACACAATGCCCGAGGCTCTCACAAGGCAAGAAGGCGTGGCTAGGGGGTGGTTGCACCCGAATGCCTTGTTTCCACCTTTTAAGTCGATTGGGGCCCTACTTTCTTTGTAAGAAAGATATTTTTGCGATAAAAGTCCCCTCAAAATTTCAGCTCGATCGGAGTTACGGATCTCGGGATGTTTAAGAAATGGTGAAGGGCCAGAAAACATGAGCGAAAAGAGGAGAGAAACAGAGAGAGAGAGATCCAATCTCGGAGGGGATATTGCCCTCTAGGAGCCATGGAGGCCATGGACTATAGGAGAAAATCTTATCCCATCTAGGGGGAGACGAAGGAAGAAGAACAAGGAGGAGGTCTCTCTCCCGCTCTCTCCCAGTGGCACCGAAGCGCCCCCAGGGAAACTTCACTACCGTCACCACCAACTCTCTCCCCCTCTTTGTGGCGGTGTAAACCCTCTTCTCCCTATTGTAATCTCTACTTAAACATCGTGCTTAATGCTATATATTATTATCCAATGATGTGTGGCTATTATATGATGTTTGAATAGATCTATTTTGACCTACAGGTTAATTGTGGTACGCCGTTATTGATATGAGTTGTATGTTGATATGATGTTGTCCGAAGGTGCCTTCCGTGAGGCGCACACGTGAAGGTTTCACACTAGAGGGTTTGCAATATGTTCATGATTCCCTTATAGTGGGTGGCTAGAGTGACTGAAGCTTACACCCGAGTAAGGGGATTGTTTGTGTAAGGGAATTAGAGGACTTGATGTTTAATGCTATGGTTGGGTTTTTACCTTAATGATATTTAGTAGTTGCGGATGCTCACTAGAGCTCCAATCATAAGTGCATATGCTCCAAATATGGAAAGTGTGTTAGCGTATGCCTCTCCCTCATTGCATATGATAAGTACTGATCATTTTATATTCAATTGTCTATGGACAATCTTTCTCTTGCATTACAGAAATATTTCTACTATCAACTAACTAAATTAATATTTAGTAAAATGGTACCTAACTTTTATTTCCATGTTCTTCATTATCTTGCAAAACTATCTATTACACCTACTAAGTACTTCTAGTTTTATTCCCGCAAAGTAGTTTCATACTTGTTCTAGGTAAAGTAAGCATTAGGGTGTGTAGAGTTGTACTGGTGGTTGATAGAACTTGAGAGAATATTAATTCTACCTTTAGCTCCTCGTTGGGTTCGACACTCTTACTTATCAAAAAAAGCTACAAACGATCCCCTACACTTGCGGGTTATAAGTCTTCTATGATTGCTGACACTGACGACATATTTGCAAAGAAAAAAGTTTCAATCAGATACATAGGAAGATACGTGTTTATAATTTTGACCACCCAACTATTTATCTCGAGGATAATGTCAACAATAATAACTCATGTTCACCTACGTCCAACTGGATATATATGCCTGGATCTTTCCTCACCACATGATCATAAAGAATAAATAAGGATAGAATAGAGATGAACATTAATGATTCTTGCATAAAAGTAAATACATGAAAGTAAAAGATAGGGCCTTCGTAGAGGGAAGAAGAGGTTTTCATGCACTTTTTATTTGGATATGCAAGCTCTTAATGGAAAGGAATGTCACATTATATTGGCCCTTATGATAGCAAACTGTATTATGCAGTAAATTGCTTTTATTTCTTTGCCATCACAAGTTTGTAAAAAGCTTATTTTCCCTTACAATAAAATATCATACATATTTAGGAGCATTTTTTATTTCTTTTGCACCATTGACAACTTACTTGACGGATTTTATTCAATCGATAGGTAGATATGATGGACTCTCATGGAAAGAAACATGGTTCAAGATTTTTTTGATGCACAAGTAGTATCTCTACTTGCTGCATAGTTTTTTCTAGCAAAAGATCTTGATCAAGCACCACATGTTAGAGGACCCATGACAATATAACTTCTATGTGAATATAAGCATGCAGAACCCATTACATTGTATTACTTGTCGAACGTCAACTAGTTGATCAACATAGAATATTTAATCGAGGGTCACAATCATAAAAGATGTCCAAGATAATATATTTATATGTGAGACCTCTCTTCAATTATTACTTTTTCATGAATTGCATCAATGACTAATGCTATGTTTGTCAACTTCCAACATATTTTATCAATTATACTCTTTCTATGTGAAGTCATCACTCCGCATGGGATTAGCATATGATCTTATTTATTTATTATTTTGTCTCATAAGATTTATGCAAGAAGGTGGAGTAACCAAACTCAAACTACTATTTATATAACTCTCACACCTATTACATAGATAGATAGATCACAAAGCAAACACGCAAAACTAAATCAAACTAAAACTTTATTCTTATAAATCATAAGATAACTAAGGATCGAACAAGAATAGGTAATGATGGTAAAACTGATGGTGATACAATATCATGGCTCTTCTGCCAAACTTGGAACAAGCCAAGTGTTGTGCCCATATCCGTGTACAGAAGTTTCCTTCTTGGGCGATGATGATGATTACGTGCTAGGATTATCTCAATGATAGACTGTAGGGAAACCTTCAGGCCCTGCATTTCCTGAAGCAACCAGTGGATCATTGTGGTGTTCCTTTTCAATTCCACCATAAGATGTTTATTCTCCGACAACCAAGAGATGTTTCCTGCATCACTTTAAATTGGATGAGAAAATTTCCAATTGGAGCGTAGATGCACGCGAGAAGTATTCTTGACCCCATAGTTATGGATTAAATTATGGAAGGTATTTACATGTAACCTGCCAATGCGCCTCCTTGGATTGGACTGGTTTCCTCTCCCATGGGTGGATCAGGATTTGGAGTCGTGGAGATGCGAGCAAGCGTGCCTCGCTCTGAAGCAAGGGGTTGCACTTCCATTGAGGCTCCAAATCCTTCTCGTGTAATGGTTTCCTCGGTTCCTTCTCTTCCAAGCTTCGTATGCAGCAACGAAGCACATCCCCAACATTGCTGGAGGAGGGTGATGACATAACTCCTCGGACTCGACACTCTCACAGAAAATAGATCAAAACAAGAACAGAGGGAAAACTTGCGATACGATGGTCAAAACATCAAGGAGTATATATAATGATGTTTTCCCATGCACGACAACTCTATGAAAGGAAAACAGAGTCACGAAAGTCCAGAGGGGCCCACGAGCTCAGTAGGTGCACCCCATGCTCATCGCTCTATCATGCACTTTCCTGATTGTTTATTATTTTTCTATTTTTTATATATTCTCAAACAAACATAAATTGCTTTTATGGAATTTTTGGTGTCAGTTTTCTTATTCTACGACATACCTACTCCATTTCACGATTTTGGAGCATTCTAGAAGGTCCTTTTATGTGCTCTTCAGGTGTCATCGTTTCGATAATGTTGGTTTCCTTGTTAATGGGTGTACCTAAATTTAATGTTTAATTCTTTGCCCATTAACCATCTTAGGACTAGGGTGTTCAGCATTGTTGATCTTGACGGCTCCAGAGCGATAAACCTCCTCGATAATATAGGGTCGTTCCCATTTGAAGAGGAGTCTTCCTGTAAAGAATCTGAAACAATAATTGTAAGATAGAATTTGACCGCCGACATTAAATTCTTGTTTTTGTATTATTTTTTTCATGCCATATTTTTTACTTTCTCTTTGAAAAACTTGCCATTTTTATAGGCTTGTGTTCTCCATTCGTCTAGAGAGCTCATGTCAAATAACCTCTTTTCACAAGTAACTTTAAAATCATAATTAAGTTCTTTAATTACCCAATAAGTCTTATGTTCCAATTCTAGATGTATATGAAAATCTTTTCCATAAATCATTTTATAGGGGGACATACCCATAGGATTTTTGTAAGCGATTTTGTATGCCCACAATGCATTATCAAGTTTCTTAGACCAATTCTTGCAGGATCTATTAATGGTCTTCTGCAAAATTAATTTCGTTTCTCTATTGCTCAATTCAACTTTACCACTCTTAGTATGATATGGAGAGTAAATTCCACGGTTAACACCATATTTAGCCAAGAGTTTACGAAATGCACCATGAATAAAATGTGAACCACCGTTAGTTATTAAATATCTAGGGACTCCAAACCTTGGAAAGATAACTACCTTAAGCATTTTAATAAATGTGTCAAGATCAACACTACTAGTTGGAATATCCTCTGCTCAATTAGTGATATAATCAATAGGAACTAAAATATGAGTGTACCCATTAGAGGAAGGAAAAGGTACCATATAATCAAAGCCCAAACATCAAATGTTCAATAACGAGTGAATAGTTCATAGGCATTTCTTGACGTCTACCAATATTACCAATTATTTGACATTCATCACAGGAAAGTACAACCTTACGTGCATCCTTGGAGAGAGTAGGCCAATAAAAACCAGATTGTAATGCCTTATGTGTAGTTCTGTCTCTCGCATGGTGTCCTCCATATGCTTTGGAATGACATTCCCTTAGGATTTGTTCCTGTTCATGCTCAAGAACACATCCTATAATAATACCATCTACTCCCATATATAAATGTGGGTCATCCCAAAAATAATGTCTCAAGTCAAAGAAGAACTTTTTCTTTTCTTGATATGTTAAATTAGTTGGTATATATTAGCAACAATGTAATTAGCATAATCTGCATACCAAGGACTATTGCAAGAAGTAGAAGGATTTATAACAGCTAATTGATCATCAGGAAAACTATCATACATGGGAAGTGGTCATCGAGAAAATTTGCATCCTACACAAATTATCTGCTACAGGATTTTCAGGTCATTTCCTATCAACAATATGCAAGTCAAAATCTTGTAATGAAAAAATTCAGCTAATCAGTCAAGGTTTAGAATCTCTTCCATAAGATATCTAAGAGCAGTATGATCAGTGTGAATTATTACTTTTGAATCAACAATATAAGATCTGAACTTATCACATGCAAACACAACTCCTAAAAATTATTTCTCGGTAGTACCATAATTCTTTTGATCACTGTCCAGGGTCTTACTAGCATAATGACTAACATTCAATTTCTTATCAACTCTTTGTCTTAGAACATCACTAATGGCATAATCACTAGCATCACACATTATTTCAATGGGTAGGTTCTAGTGAGGTGGTTGGACAATGGGCATAGAAATTAAGGCTTCCTTAAGTATTTAAAGGCTTTTACACAATCATCATAAAAACAAATGGAACATCATTTTGCAAGAGATTCGTAAGAGGACTTGAAATTTTAGAGAAGTATTTTATGAATCTTCTACAGAAACCAGCATGACCTAGGAAACTTCTGAAACCTTTGATATATTTAGGACATACCATTTTATCAATTGCATCAACTTTAGCTTTATCTACCTCATTACCTCTTTCACAGATTTTATACTCAAGGATTATACCTTCAATCACCATAAAGTCGCACTTCTCCCATTTCAAGAATAGATTAGTTTCCTCGCATCTCTGGATAAGTCGATCAAGGTTGTTTAAGAAATCATCAAAAGAGGCTTTGTAAATAGAGAAATCATCCATTAATACCTCAATAATTGTTTCACAAAAATCAGAGATTATAGCAGTCATACATCTTTGAAACGTAGCAGGTGCATGACACAAACTAAAAGGCGTACGTCTATAAGCATAGTTCCAAAAGGACAAGTAAAGGTGGTTTTCTCTTGATATTCTTTTGCTACACGTATTTGAGAAAAAAACAGAATATCCATCTAGGAAACATAACTATGTATGCTTAGATAATCTTTCTAACATTTGATAACTAAAAGGCAAGGGGTAATGATCTTTTCTAGTAGCATTAATTAGTTTTCTGAAATTAGTTACCATCCTATAACAACTTACAATTCTTTGAGGGATAAGTATATTTATGATTAGGAACAACAGTAATGCCTCCTTTCTTAGGGACACAATGAACAAGACTTACCCATATACTATTAGAAATAGGATAAATTATACCTACCTATACAAGCTTTAGTAATTGAGTTCTTACGACATCCTTAATTTTAGGATTCACACGACGTTGATGATCAAGGACTAGTTTAGCATCTGGTTCTATATTAATTTTACGGCGGCATAAATTAAGTGGGTCTAATGCCCTTAAGATCATCGATAGTATAGAAAATTGCAACACGGTGCTTCTTCAGAATTATTAGTAATCACTTTTCTTCATGCTGCGAAACGTTAGCACTAATAATAACAGGATATATCTTCTTTTCATCAAGATAGGTGTCACATCCCTAACCCTTAAGCAAGATAGCATTGTGCTCATGTCTTCTTTGCATTTGCATCTAAGAAGTTTCAACAAAAACAACAAAGTGGCAAAGGAAAAAGTCAAAACCCTAGCCACCATTTCAATTAAAGGAAATTTCAAACTAGTTCAAAATCAATGAACCCAAAATGGCCTCAAGAAATGTTCAAACTTTCTGATAAATCATGAAAGTAAATGAGCATTGGAGAAAACTATTTTCTTGACACTTTAAGCATTTTAAATAAATGCAAAAGCCACTGGTTTCAAACTTTAAAATTTGAAATCAGAAACTATAATTTTCCAAAAATGTTGAAAACCTTGGAAATGAGTGGGGATATTATAACAAATATTTCAGGAGGTCTAAATTAGTTTTTACTTTTTGTTTTGGAGCTGAATTAATTAGCAAAACAATAATTAGCAAAACAGAAAAACATAAACAGAAAAAAAGGAAAAACCTTACCTGTCGCCTAAGCCTGGCCCGGCCCATCTCCCCGCTCGTCCCCTCCCTCGCGCCAGTAGGCGGCAGGAGGTGGCCGCCGCCCCCTCCGGTGCGGCCACGCACCTGCGTGCCTGCCTGGCCGCCGCCTCGCGCTGGCGACGACGGGGATAAGCTCCCCAGAGCGTCCCCTATCCATTCCCCGCCTCGGTTCTCTCCCTCTTCCCGGATCTCCTCCTCCTCCTTGCTGCCGCCATTAGAGCCGAGCTCGAGCTCGAGCTGCCCATGCCCCTGGCCATAGGTTTCCCTCCCAGAGCATGCCATTAGCTCCGCCTCATCTCCCTGGTCATCTCTGCAGAAGCCGAAGCTTCCTCGAGCCCTGCAACGCCCGCAACGCCGTCGTCTTCCACCTCCGGCCGCTGGACCTCTCCCGTCGATTCGTCGCCCCCAGGCCTTCCCCGAGCCGTCTAAGCTCTGCTCTGCACTCCCCGTGAGCATGCGGTCGCTTCCCCTAAGTTTTCCCCCTCGATCCCCTCCTCTAGCCCTAGTTTCACCGGAGCCCGACGAGGACCGCCGCTGCCGCTCGTCGCCGGTAGCCCTCCGATGATCAGCCCGTCCTTCCGAGGGCACCAGCAGCTCCAGGACGACGCGTAGATGCCGTAGCAGCTAAGAACCGAGCGTAGATCCCCCTGATTCAAAGACCCCGATGACGCCCGAGCTTCGGCCGCCGCTCTGGCTCGTCGCCGACGCCTCTTCCGGCGACCCTAGCCTCCCCAGTTGGTCCTGCCAGATCGGCCACTTCGCGAGCATGCTGTAGCTGCCAACCGCGTGCGTTTTGGTGCTGTGCAGCGCCGTCTAGGTCGCCTCCGGCGAGCCCTCCGCCGCGGGTCTGGTCGCCGGCGACCACCCTCCGGTGGGCGTCGACGTGGCCGACCTTTAGGGCGTAATCGCCCTCCCCTCAGTCGCTGCCAGAGGGCCCCACACCTGGTCAAACCCTAATTAGGGGCTGGTCAGCGCGGGAAGTCCCAGAGAGGCTGACCAGAGGGGCCCCCCTGTCAGGTTTGACCTAAACAGGTCGGCTGACCTGCTGACGTCAGCCTGAGGCAATAAATAGAATTTCCAGTTTAAAACTAATTCAGGAAATTGCTAAAATTTGTAAAAATCATAGAAATTAATCTGTAACTCCAATGAAAATAATTTATATATGAAAAAGTATCAGAAAAATTCAAGGATTCTGATTATGCTATTTTCAACTATGTTTGAAAAGGTTACAGAACCCTAAATTGTGAAATAAGGAATAATTCAATTCTTTTAATCACTTTATAAATGGAATTTGCAAAAATATTCAAATTTCATTATATATGCAATGATCACACACTGTCCTAATTACAAATCAGTATCATAACATGACATTTCACGCATGTTAGCATCAAGTTGAACCGAGCATCAGGTCGAATCAATTAACCGGTATCCGAGAATACCCCGTTTGAATTGTTATTCGAATGTGATTCAAATCAACTCTAAACCTAATACATGTTGAAAATAATAACTTATCACCTGCATTCTCATGCCATGCTCATGCATCATTTTGAGTGCATATGATTGTTATTGAATGTTGCCATTCGTTTCGGTAGGCTCCGCACCCCCGGATTCCACCGAATATCCGTCTGACGGATATCGTTCCTCCTCTGAGCAACAAGGCAAGCAACCCTTTTGATCATCCCGATAACTCCTATGTTCTTTCTCCTGCATCTATTCATTGCATTAGGATCAAATGCTTCAACTGCTTTTGCCACGATAGTTGAACCCACTTCCTTTGCATGACTTAACCTTGTCACAGTAAATAGCCAAACCTTGCAACCTAGCATACCTGGTAGTTGCTTGAGCTATGATGTGCCTTATCCTGCTATGCATGCTATGCTTAGAGTTGTGTATGGTCTGTCATCTGGGAGATGAACAGAAATGTGGAATGTGTTCGGTGAGCAAAGGTTGTGTGTTGAACTTGATTTGGTAAAGGTACCGGTGAAAGGCTGTGTAGGAGTACATGGCGGGTTGTTTCATTGGAACCGTCCTTAGGAACTGAGTTCCGTGTATGTAATCCAAGACTAGATACTACCACATGCTGGGCCGTGAAATATGACCCCGCTCGGCCTATTAATCGCGTAGTACTCGGTCCAGGAATTGCAAGTAGTTTCTGGTGTTTATAGTAATGCTGGAGGCCGTGCATGATGCTGACCTGAGAGGTGGACCGTGATGCGATAGGCAGTGGCACGGTGTACCAAGTGGCACCCGGATGGTGGGCTTGGGAACCCTGCGCACATCGTTTGAGGCCGTGGCAGAAACCTCGGCCGGACTTCCGTACGGGTTACTCTCAGATAGGCGATAAACCTGGACTAGGTACTAGTGTAGTTAACGGTCGTGGCCGACTCCCTCGCTGGGCTTCCGCTTGAAGGTTCCCGAGGTGCATGACGTGCACATGGCGATAAGTGGCGAGAGCGTGTGTGACGAAGTACACCCCTGCAGGGTTATGATCTATTCGAATAGCCGCGTCCGCGGATATGGACTACTTGGAGACATATGTTGTTCACAGATAACTTCAAAGGCTACTCATAAAATTTGTCCAGATAAGCGTGAGTGTCGTGGACGGCATTTCTGTGTGGAGACGGAATGATTCCACGATAGTGTATTGCTGTGGTGTTAGTGGACTCGTGTGCGAGAAATCAAGTTGTCAAAACTAATTTCAAAATGCAAGTTGTCTAGCCACGAGTCAAATGCTGGCTTTCCGCCTGAAACCCCACAATACCTTTTGATACCTTGCATGAGTAGTTAGTTCTCCTAAAGTCTTGCTGAGTACCTTCGTACTCATGTTTGCTTAATAAATGTTGCAGAGGTTGCTAATGACCCTAATGGAGGGTTCTTCGTAGACATCGACGACGACGAGTAGCTGGTGTCCCAGCTACGATCTGGCCCTACGTCGGCTCTATAGTATAGTCAGGCCATGTGCCTTCTAGTTGCCCTGTCTGTACCCAGACAGTTTATAACTCTTCCGCTGGCTTGTATTTGTATGACTGTTATTATGGGTCGTGAGACCCTTAATGTGTAATATTATGTGTGTGGCTCTTCCGAGCCTCTTAAATAAAGGTTGTATGTTTATGGTTATGTTGTGATGCCATCCATGTATCTATACATATCGTTATGCCATGCGTACGTGTGTCGTACTTGATATGTATGGGGTTCGATTACCTAGTCGTGAACTTTAGTAGCACTCCTTACAAGGAAATGCCCCTTTGTGATCCAACGAGCCTTGGTAGTTCGCTACTGCTTCGGACACATTGGTTGACCGGCATGTGTCCTTCTTAGCTGTTGTGTCTGTCCCCTTTGGGGAAATGTCACGCGACGTAATGGAGTCCTTGTAGCTTGCTACGACTCGTCTACGTTCGTTGATGACCGACACCTGCTTTGTTGGGTCATGTATGCCTGTCCTTGTGCGGTACTGCCACTTTGGTTTATGACTAGACATGTCGATCCGGGTTCTTTGACATTGGATTGCTAGCGACACTATCACATACGTGAGTCAAAAGACACAAACGGTCCCGGCTAAGGTAAGGCTGCAGCCGTGGAGTTAACCGTGCGTGAGACCACAAAGGGATGCGATGTGTTACAGGCTGGATTCCTATGGCTTAGGATCGGGGTCCCGACAATAGGCATATTTCAATGTATCAGGTAGCTTCTTTAATTCATACACATGATCACTCTTAGGAGGAAGAGGATTTCCCAAAGTTTCAATAGGCAAATTATGTTGAAGGATAGGTGCATGAATAAATAATATATCATATATTTCATGCCTTTCATTCATATGCAAATCATTTTCATGGTGTACAAAATATTGTTGTAATGGATCGGTAGGAGGCACAACAATAGAAGTGAGACCAATAATTTAATCTCTACTAGGCAATTATTTATCATGTGGATGTCTATTAAATTCGGAGAAGTTGAATTCATGAGATATATCACCAAAGTTAATTCTCACATTTCCCTTTTATATTCAATTTAAGCATTAACAGTATCCAGGAAAGGTTTACCAAGAATAATGGGACATAAATTATCTTTTATTGATCCAAGAACTAGGAAATCAGTAGAGTATTTGATCTTACCACATAAGATTTCAGCATCTCTAAGAATCCCAAGCGGCGAAATAGTCTCTGTGTTTGCGAGCTTAGTAGTAGCATCAATATCTTCTCACTCAATAGGTGCGATATCATGCATAATTTCTTTATAAAGAGTAAAGACAATGGCACTAATACTAGGATCCATATGACATAAACCAAGATAAAAATGATCTCCAATTTTAACAGAAACAATGTGCATGCCAAAAACAGGCTTATGTTTATGTTTAAAATCATGTGTTTAGCAATTCGAGTTGCTTCATCGCACAAATATATAACATGACCATTAGTATTATCAACTAGTAAATCCTTCATCATTGCAAGTTTTGATTCCACTTTTATTTTCTTAGAGGGTCTATGTGTTTTGATATTATACTTATTAACCAAAGTTACAACTTTAGCATGTTCCCTAATCCAAACAGGAAAAGGAGGTTTCTCAATATAAGGAGTAGGCACAACTAGATCAACATTATAAATGAATTTTTCTCTTTCGATATAGTAGGTTCGTGACAAGTTTCTTCAACAGGTGGATGAAATTTAAACCACTTCTCCATAGGAACACCAACATGTAGCAAATGATTCACGGAAAGTAGCTACTCTCTTAGAGTCAAGTCCATATTTTGCGCTAAACTTATGAAAAGCTTCAATTTCCATAAAAGCTTTAACGCAATCAATCTCAAGATTTATATATAACCCTTTACCTTTGCCAATTTCTCAATATTCATAGTAGTGTTTAATTCTTTCCAGAAGATCACATTGAATTAAACAGTTCTCTTCATAAGGAACCAGTAGAAGAAGTATCGAGCATTGATCGATCATCATGAGATGCCGAGCATAAATTTTTTGTATAATTATAGATTTAAGCATGCCCCAAGATTAAGCAATAATTTATGTTTCATGAGGCCAAAAATTATATATATAATTCCGATCACGAAGAACAAGATGCATGGGATCAATTTTCGGGTGGAATTCCAGCTTCAGTCGATTCCAATCCCATGTTGTGGTATCATCCAATGGACTATACCATATTAATGCCTCACCTCCAAATATAAAGGTAATACCTTCTTATTTACTCCATCCTCTACTAAACATTCAAGCTTAAATAATATACAAATTTAATCTATATAGATCAAGTGCATATCAGGATGTATTGTTCCATCTCCTGCATAAGGATTAGCTAACATTTTCTCTAACATACCCAAAGAAATTTCATAATAAATACTTTTAGTAGGTTCAGTGGTTGACGAGAAGCTCTTGCCACTTCCATTCGATGTGAAGATACTCCGAAAAAGCCCCTCAGAGGATTATCCTCCATAGTAACAAGCGACAGTAAATTTCAGTATGTAGCAAAAGTGTTCTCTTACTAAATTCCACTTACCAAAGGCGATTCACTTCCCGACAATGGCACTGGAAAAGGGTCTTGATGACCCACAAGTATAGCGAATCAATCGTATCCCTTAAGATAAGTAAGTGTGTCGAACCCAATGAGGATCAAAATGAAATGACAAATGGTTTTCAGAAAGGTAGTCTCTGCAAGCTCTGAAAGTAGCGGTAACACAGAGTTTTGTAATAAGAAAATTCATAACAAGTAAATAGTAACAATTGTAACTAAGGTACAGAAAGGTGTCCCAATCCTATTTATAGCAATGGACAAACCAAAAAGTTCTCTTATTAGAAGTAAAGCACCCCCGAGAACACCTGTGAATTGTCCTCTAGTGACGTTTATCATGTTTAGTTGATTAGCATTCGACACTTTGATAATTTGACATGTGGGTGGACCAGAGCTATGGTGTTGTCCTTACTTGAATAAACAACCCTTTTATGAATTCCCCCTCTCACAAGTATTCATAACTATGAAAGAATAATTAAGATAAATCTAACCATAGCGTGAACCATATGGATTCAAATCAACCACTTATGTAACAATGCATGAACTAGGGTTTAAGCTTATGTCACTCTCATAGCCCATCATCTACTTATTACTCCCCAACACCTTAGGCCCAAATATGGTGAAGTGTCATGTAGTCAATGTTCACATGACACCACTAAAGGAAGAGAAACATACACATCATCAAAATATCAAACAAATACCAACTTCACATGATTACTTATAACAAGACTTCTCCCATGTCCTCAAGAACGAAACTAACTGCTCAAAAATCATCATGTTCAAGATCATAGGTGTAATGAATATGATTAAGGATCTATACATATAATCTTCCACTAATTAAACCAACTAGCATCAACTATGAGATGTAATCAACACTACTAGAAACCCACACATACCAATATGAGGTTTAGAGACAAAGATTGAATACAACAGATGAGCAAGATTTGAAACAATATGGTGCTGGTGAACATATTATTGAAGATTAGTCCTCCCATGATGGAGGCGGGAGAGCAAAAGTGCTACTGCCTTGGTTCCGCCTCGAGACGACAGCGCTTCCTCCCATAACTATTCTCGTTATTCCTTCTAGGGCAAATGGCCTCATATAGGAGAAGATGGGTACCGGAGGCCTATTGGGGTGGGGGTCCATGAGCTAAGGGGTGTGCCATGGGGGTAGGGCACGCCCTAGGCTCGTGTCGGGTGGGTCTCCTTCTAGTAAGTTTTTCTCCTTTTATATATTACAAAATAATTCTTCGTAAATTTTCATGTCATTTGGAGTTTGAGAGAATATACAACTCTTCTGTAGCCTTTTTCGGTCCAGAATTCTAGTTGTCGGCAATCTCCCTCTTTGTATGGATCTTGCAAAATAAGATAGAAAAGGCATTAGCCTTGCATCATAAAGTGAAGTAATGACTCAAACTGTAATATATATCAATCGGAAAAGATGATGTAAAATGGACGTATCAAAGGGATACTCGCGGGTTTGTGTCCCATGGGTGGCCTATGTAAGGCAGCCCGTCCTCCTCAGTTACAAGGGGCCTACATGAACCAAGATAATAAAGAAGCCTTGGGGCGAAGACGGCATCCTGCCCTCCAAGACTGGAGGTCGCCGACGCCCTAGATTCCATCCACCTTCATATAAACCCTATACTTATACTACCTATATAAAGGGAGCTATAGGGTCCTCATCAACATCCAATTTAAAATCTAATAACTCTTGGTAGAAACCCCTTACACCATTGTAATCATGTACACAAGATATCCCCTTACCATAAATAACAAGAAGAAGCATGACATAGGGTATTAAGCTTCAGAGGCCCGAACCTGGGTAAACTATGTGTGTAGACTCCATACCGTCACTTTTGACCTCATCATGAACTCTACAAAGGGATCTCACGGTATTTCACTCCATCAATAATCCCTCAAAGTGCGGGAAATAATCACTCCAAAGTCTTTGTTCCTCTCAAAGAAAATAGGATGAAACCGTGTAGGTAGTAAACCACCTCAAAGTTGTATTTCCAATCAATCTATTGAACAACCCCACTCATGAATAGTCCTAGAGATCCTAATATGACAACACCATATTATACACGTTAATGAACTCTAATTCACCTAGATACCCCAATGCCACCACCAGTATCTGTGGGTGAGACATGCATCAAGTGATCTCAAATCCAAAATATTCAATCCAACATAAAGATGTTAGTAATATGCAAGGCAATAATATTGTATTATCATATTTACATATTCATAACTAAGACTTTATATTCCATGATATAACTACTATGACAATGTAATAGAGGATTCAGTGGGTAATGAAGATCCTAAAACAACATTGAGAATATGACATTACAAGATCAGTCATATTGATCAACCCAAACATGTTTGTTATATTTTGAGGTAATATCGTTTGAAGTCAATTGTTATAACACAGAGTGTTAAGGTGTGATTTAGTTCCTTAGACCATGAGAGTATCGTAGTCACTTCTTACAGTATGATGACCTTTGGGGTTGCTCAAACGTCATCTGTAACTAGGTGATCATAATGGCAACTTATAGGTTCATAAGAAGGTTTGACAAGGGACTAGATAGCTCAGAGTGGGATTTTCCCTTCCGATGATGGAGGGATATTCTTCAGGCCCTCTCGGTGTGAAGACATCCATCATCTTATGGCCAATTTTTTTTGTGAAGTGCATTGGGGTTTTCCCCGAAGAGGAGAGGAGATAAAGCACGGTAGAGATAAGTATTTCACTCAATGAGAACCAAGGTTATCGAACCAATAGGGGAACCACGCAAATTATCGTCTTCAGTACCTACACACAAACGGTCAAACACTTGCACCCAACGCGGGAAAGAGGGTTGTCAAGTCCCTTGAACTCGTTACTTGCAAGTATTAAGTAGTGATGAATAGATAATATAAATATAAAATAAAATAACAGAATATGTAACATCCCAAATTTTGGAATGTTAATATAATTATTATATTGTTCGTTTGTTTGTTTGAGTGATTGAAACTTGAGTGAAATTTGAAACTTTTTTAAACTTTTGAATGAGAGGGAATAAAATGACTTTCCCATTTTCTTTTGAATTCCAATTTCATCCGATACAAATCACTAAGAGAAGATAACATGACTTCTTCAAAATAAAGGACATGAAAAAAAGTGGTTTGTGAAAATAATTCCTTTTGCAATCTATTTCTTATTTTGGTCCTATTTTAAAGTCTAAATGAATTCAAATCCCCTTGCCCAAATTCAAATCTTGAGAGGAGCAATATGACACTCCAAACCAGGGGCCATTTGAAATTATATTTGAACTTATGAAACTCACAAGTCCATTTTGAAAATGTTTTATATTATGTTTCAAAAACAAATTTTTTCAGTGGTTTTCAAATTTATTTTTCTCCAAAAATAAAATACATGGAAAATAGGGTAAAATGATTCCCTTCAATATAAAAATGGATAGGAATTAATTTGAATCCATTTTTGTATTTTCAGAATGTTTTGTTTGCATTTTTCTTAAACCAGCAACAATGTTTGAATTTTCTGATTTTGTGAGAATTTTATTTGGTCTCGAAAATATGTTCATCTCGTAGAAAATCTTTTTCTGTAAATTTTGATATATAATATGTCTATATAAAAGTATTACATATTTTCTTTTATTTAGTTTCCTTTTCGGTTTTTGTATAAAAGGAAACAAATCACTTTATTTGGAAAGTTATCTGGGCCCATTAGGAAATCCGAATCTGGCCCGTTATTTCCTTTCTTCTACCTCGAGCGCTTTCCTTTCCCTGGCCATGGCAGTCACCTCACAGGAAGGTTCCTCCCCGGGATTCGCGAGATCCTTTCCCTCCCAGCACCTCCCTCGTCCCTATAAAGGATCCCCTCGTCCTCCTCGTTCCATTCCCCTCGAGAAACGCCCCGTTCCCATGCCCGTAGCATCTCTCCACCACCTCCCTTTTCCCTGTCAAGAACGCACCATGGAGCTCTCCCCTGTCGCCCCTGCGCCACCTCCAGCCCCCCTGCACCACCTCCCGCGAATTCCCTACCTCGCCTCCACCCTCCTCCATCGCACCCCCACCCCCGCCGGCGACCTCCCCACCTCGCCGGAGCAGCTTCCTCGCCGGAGTTCTTCCTCTCTGTCACCCACGGTGAGATTAACGAAATCCCGTATTGCAGTTTTTTCAGAAAATTGCAATCTTAGAAAATTCATATCTATTAGTCTACAACTCCGAATTAGGTGATTCTTTTTGCGTTGGATCACAAATTTTATGTATTTTCTGTAGATATATAATTTGTCTATGTTTGGATATATAAAATTTGAATTAGATCAGATTTGATTTAAAGCTTGTTTTGCTTATACCGGGAGTTTAAAAATAGCTTTTAAATTAATTCTTTTTGCTACTGTTTCCTATTGATCATATCTTTCAGCAGTTTAAGTTTCAATATTTTTTAGAATATTTTTACTTAGGGTTTTAAGAAAAACAGATTATGTTTTAGCCTTTTTTGTTTTCTTGCTATTTCTTTTGTATTAATTGTTCTTAATTTGTTTTTTTTGTAATTGTGACAAGTTATATTTTGTTTTCTGATATTTACCAGTAATGTTTCAACAACAACAAAATTTTATTTTATTTATTCTTATTTGTTTGCATGGAATCAATTCTAGTTCTATACTAACTTGCGAATTGATTGCATTGCTAGTTTGATTTCATATTTTGAAAATACTTATAAAATAATATTGTTTTGTAAATTTTACTTCTGTTATCTTAGTTATTTTATATTTTGTTTTCTGTTATTTTTTCTATTTTAGTGTTTTATTTTCAGTTAGAACAAAAACTATATAGTGTTTGATGTAGTAGAAGGCTTCCTAGCTTCTTTGAAGTTTCCTTTGGATTTTTATCCGCTCTCTCTTATTGATTTTTGATTGCATCAACTTTTATTGTTGTTTGTTAATTGATTGATAGAATGATTGATAGTGTGAGTTCTTATGTGAATACTATGTTTGATTATATATATTTCATTGGAGAGTGACGAATAGTTCTATCACGTATTTCCCGAGAACGAAAATTCTTCTTCGTCAACATCACCAAGCAAGTCATTTGATCATGTATCACCTATGTTTTATGCATCGTAGTTCTACCATCCTATGCCCAATTGCATGCTGAGTAGGTACTTGGAAATTATGGTTACATATTGTAGTATCATGTGGTAGGAACCCAACAACCCCGTTACTTGGCCCGGGACGACAAATTTCATATTGCTATGCTTGAGTAGACGGGATTCTAATTGAGAGTTTATCACGAGTGATGCGAGAATAATTTAATAACCAAGACCGGTTAAGTCAAGACTTTTCAAGACCTCGTGATGCAATGCAACTCTAGGTGAAGGACGGTTGATCGGCTCCCTAGAGAAACCAGTGGATGACCCGGGATGCTGGAGACGGCCATGACATCTTGCGGAAAGCTTCACCCAGGCTCAAAGAGACGGACGGATATTTTCAGGACCCAAGGCTTACCTGCACAGCCACAAGTCATTATGGGCTCTGGCTTGGTTGGACAACGCGGCGACTCTGGACAAGCGGTGCTAGCAGATGTAGAAGAACGGTAGGATTGGATGGGCACCGACAGGGATTCAGAGGGACCCGTTGAAAGACCATGTTTTGATCATCCGGTCTTCAAACACCCTGAAGTGCGAGGACATACACGGAGGCCATCAAATCTTGAGGGGAACGTGTGCAAAACTCTGCAGAGTACTCAAACCTAATCGATTAGCCGTGTCCACGTTCATGGACAACTTGAGCCAAAGGAACTGAGGTTACCTGAAATTCTCAACACAAATAATAATATTGATGAGGGTATTATTGACAACATGGGTACGAGAATTGGTTGGTGGAACCATCTCGTTAACAACCAACAATGTAGTAACATTTTTCTTTTAGCCCTCTCTTGATGTAGAAGAAAACTTGCTTTTCGCTAAAAACTTATAGCCCCACCTGCCATATATGCATATAGTATAGATGATTACTTTTCACCCTCTCTTATGTGACTTGCCGGCATATTCAATATGCTGACCTACACGGCTGCAATGTCTTATGTTGCAGATAATTTTTCTTCGACGAGTAAGAGTACGATTCAGGGTTACGGTCTACACTCAACTTGCCGTTGGTGTTTATTGGGACTCCACTCCCTTGACTGCTTCCGCTGAGATATTTAAGGTATATATCAGTTTTACGCTATTTCCATGTGATTGCACTTTGATATATACATTGATGTACTGCGTGTGCCAGCATACTGATCCAGGGATGGCACAGATACACAGAGGCTTGACTCGTCTTGAGTCGGGTCGCTACAAAAATGGTATCAGAGCACATGTTGACTATAGGACGTGACCCTAGAAACTGGAAATTTCTTAGGATAGGATCTCTCAAAAATCTTATTTTCGAGAACACCTTTCACTCCTCATCTCTTCTGATTTGATCAAATGTTCTCTCTCACCTCAAATAGTTATACAATCCCCTTTCCCCTTCGACCTCATGAAGAATCAACGGAGTTCTACTTCAAAGTAAAGAGGATTTCACCACGCGTTTGAAGAATTGCCGCTACACCAACAGAAGAACTCGAAGACCCTGAAGAGTTCAAATAATTATATGACCATTAGAAGTCCAAACCCCTGTTATATACCCATGTTAGATACGATCATTTGTGAGCCGTCATTGGTGTGTGTTTTCCGACGGCCACAAATAAAATCTATTCTTAAAAATATTGTTTGTATTGTGTGTATCTTCCGCCATCTCTTACCCGTCTCATCCCCAAAACCTCAACCCTACCAGATGGAGTATGAAGCTGGACTTGTAGTCTCTGCACCAATGACCCAGCTGGAGGCTGATATATGGATTCAAAACATGGAGAACCACTTCGGGAGCAACTTGATCTCAAGGATGTATGAAGTGGAACACGCTCTCCAATACTTTACCCAAAGTGCTGCAATCTGGTGGAAAATGCACCATGCCATACAAGGATTTAGTGGAGCAGAAACTTGGGACGAATTCAAGAACACCCTGTTAAGATCCCGTCTTATTCAGAAGTGCTATGATAATGCGAAGGAGAAGACCTGTGCATGCAAGATCTGTGGAAAAAATAGGACACACCCAGGAAGAACATTCGGATGGATGCACTAATTGTGAAGAAAATCACCCAGTTGAGGAGTGCCCAAGTAGTCAGGTGACTTGTTTCCTTTGTGAAGGAACCACCCACTACCCAGCTCAGTGTCACATCTACCCCAAGGTGCAACAGGTTGTCAAGCAGCAGAAGGATGCAGTGAAGGAAACCCTCAAGAAGAAGATTCTAGAAGAACCTGTGATGATTGAAAATCTAGAAGACCCTGATGGACAAGGTCTGACCAGATTTTTCTCCAATGCATGCTACTCATGTGGAGAAGAAGGACATTATTCACAGGACTGCACGAATAGAAGCCAAGAGTACCTGGGAAACTTCCTGACGGAAAAAGTGGAGTTTGATCCACTTGAAATAGCAGAACTGGCCAAAATAAAGGAGTCCGGAAAGAAGAAAAAGTACCCTCGGAAGAGCCAAATCTCTGCAAACATAGACCTGAGTCATGTGAGATGTTACAAGTGTATGGAATTTGGCCACCACAAATACATGTGCTCAGGAAGGAAGCCGGAAACCCAAGGAGCAAAAGCAAACACTAAGACGCCTCGAGACTTGTGAGAACTCATTTGCTTTCGTTGCAAGGAAGAAGGACATGTTGCTAGTGATTGTCCACAAAGGAAGAAAGCTAAGAAGGAGTAGTTAAGTTTTGACCACAACAATTAGTCTAATATGAAGAACTCTTGTTTTTCATGAGATAATGGAGTGAATTTTTTTTTAACAGAAGTCCCTGAGATTGTAATAACATCATGAATAAATGGAATTTATTTTCTCATGATTGCCTATGTTGAACTGTATGCGTTGTTTCTCTTCGAACAAAGATCTCTGAACAATTATGAGGATATGAGAAAATATGCAGGCATGAGTATAATTCATTTAAGTGTGGTAGTAATCGGCAAACCCCACAGGATCCACTGAGTAGGAATGTACCATAACTACCAAGGAGACATATACACTCCTCCGAGTACGTATTTACTGACACATGCAGATGACAAGTCTCTACGAGTCATTCCTCAAGGGCCTAGAAACGATCATGACCCTGACCAGTGATCTTGATTACCCAAAAATCCTAAAGGACATGATGAAGCACATTCATCTTGAAGGAGATGCAGTCTACAAAGGCTACCCATTCATGGAAAGTGGAGTAGAACTTTGGTATTTGGAAGTACACCTCCACCATGTGAAGGAGTTTGTCCAAAGACTATGGGGCAATACTTTTTCATTTCACGTGTACCACGAGCAACCTTCTTTGATGCTATTCGTGAAGCTGCCATGGAAGCCATACGTCAGATTGGAGAAATACTTGAAGCAAGACTCCGTCATACCCAGGAATACCTGAGTGAAGTGCATGCGGAGATGATGGAGATGAAGCTCATGGCCACCATGATGAAGCAAAAGATGGATGATTTCAAGGAGCACCTCGGAAAGTTCCAGTGGAACTAAAGTACCTCCAAGAGAGACAGATGAATAAAGTTGGCAGAAATGCTTGACCATACCGAACAATGTGGATGGCAGCATTTTTAATAAATTACTTTTGAGTTAGAATTTTGAAGAAAGTAAGGATGTAATAAAGGATTGATTATGAAATGAATATGATTTATGGATGAAGCAATACATTTTATGGTAAACACACCAATGGAAAGTATCCCACAGAATGGAGTGTGTACCAAAAATAAGTCCAAGGATTATTATTATATGATGGTTACCCCAAGAATATGATGGATTGAAACACTATGGAAATTTAAAGGCGGAGTAATTCCAAGTATGCCTGAAACCCACAAACCCCGGGACTAATAAGGATCAAGTACTACCTTTTTGGAGAAAAAACATGGAAGAAGCTATGATGGATCAACAAACGTTTTCTTAGGAGCATACGAAAGCCAGAGAGTTGTGAAGATACGATATTTGTTTTGTTCAGCTTGCAGAACCAATGGATTATCCGAACTTTGTTCATGGACAAGAGAAATTCTGCAATGCTTGTGAGGATGCCCAAGTGTTAGAATACGAGATTCACTAAGCCTTATACAAGCTATTGATTTCAGTGCGACATGGCTTGGCCACCAGGACGACTTACTATTATCATTCTCTTGCTATTCGGAATGGTAAATCTGAGAGACTTACCCATAGAGAGAGAAGACGTTCTTTGAAGCTTTTGTTTAAGCCTTAGAATGGTATACTGAAAGCCCCATGTACATGGCACCTGTTGTCACGCGTAAGAAATTTTACGGTGAGGATGAAACCAAGACCCCTCTCTCTGCAGGATAGCCACAAATGGTAGACCACCATGAGAATCATCGATAGGTTATTTAGAATTGATCACGAGACTGCGAGTTAAAGAAGACCTAGTAACGGAAGAAGCTTATATCCACAGAAGAACCCTCGATTTTGATGGAAACATTATGAATATAACGGGAGAGCATCACCAAAGGATTTAATATGAAGACTGTGCGAAGTCAGTTGCCAAAACCCCAGAGGATCGTTAAAACATTTTGAGGGACCAGTAATCTTCATTTTAAGTGTGGTAGCATCCCACTTTGCCAGAAGTTGGATTTTTTAGAAGACCCCCAAACCCTAACCTTTCTTTCTAGCCTCTTCGAATCTCGAGGACGAGATTCATTTTAAGTGTGGTAGGTTTGTAACATCACAAATTTTGGAATGTTAATATAATTATTATATTGTTCGTTTGTTTGTTTGAGTGATTGAAACTTGAGTGAAATTTGAAACTTTTTAAAACTTTTGAATGAGAGGGAATAAAATGACTTTCCCATTTTCTTTTGAATTCCAATTTCATCTGATACAAATCACTGAGAGAAGATAACATGACTTCTTCAAAATAAAGGACATGAAAAAAAGTGGTTTGTGAAAATAATTCCTTTTGCAATCTATTTATTATTTTGGTCCTATTTTAAAGTTTAAATGAATTCAAATCCCCTTGCCCAAATTCAAATCTTGAGAGGAGCAATATGACACTCCAAACCAGGGGCCATTTGAAATTATATTTGAACTTATGAAAATCACAAGACTATTTTGAAAATGTTTTATATTATGTTTCAAAAACAAAATTTTTAAGTGGTTTTCAAATTGGTTTTTCTCCAAAAATAAAATACATGGAAAATAGGGTAAAATGATTCCCTTCAATATAAAAATGGATAGGAATTAATTTGAATCCATTTTTGTATTTTCAAAATGTTTCCTTTGCATTTTTCTTAAACCAGCAACAATGTTTGAATTTTCTGATTTTGTGAGAATTTTATTTGGTCTCGAAAATATGTTCATCTCGTAGAAAATCTTTTTCTGCAAATTTTTATATATAATATGTCTATATAAAAGTTTACAAATTTTCTTTTCTTTAGTTTCCTTTCCGGTTTTTGTATAAAAGGAAACAAATCACTTTATTTGGAAAGTTATCTGGGCCCATTAGGAAATCCGAATCTCGCCCGTTATTTCCTTTCTTCTACCTCCAGCGCTTTCCTTTCCCTGGCCATGGCAGTCACCTCACAGGAAGGTTCCTCCCCGGTATTCGCGAGATCCTTTGCCTCCCAGCACCTCCCTCGCCCCTATAAAGGATCCCCTCGTCCTCCTCGTTCCATTCCCCTCGACAAACGCCCCGTTCCCATGCTCGTAGCATCTCTCCACCACCTCCCCTTTTCCCTATCAAGAACGCACCAGGGATCTCTCCCCTGTCGCCCCTGCGCCACCTCCAGCCCCCCTGCACCACCTCCTGCGAATTCCCTACCTCGCCTCCACCCTCCACCATCGCACACCCACCCCCGCCGGCGACCTCCCCACCTCTCCGGAGCAGCTACCTCGCCGGAGTTCTTCCTCTCTGTCACCCATGGTGAGATTCACCAAATCCCGTATTGCAGTTTTTTCAGAAAATTGCAATCTTAGAAAATTCATATCTATTAGTCTATAACTCCGAATTAGGTGATTCTTTTTGCATTGGATCAAAAATTTTATTTAGTTTCTGTAGATATATAATTTGTCTATGTTTGGATATATAAAATTTGAATTAGATCAGATTTGATTTAAAGCTTGTTTTTCTTATACCGGGAGTTTAAAAATAGCTTTTAAGTTAATTCTTTTTGCTACTGTTTCCTATTGATCATATCGTGCAGTAGTTTAAGTTTCAATTTTTTTAAATATTTTTACCTAGGGTTTTAAGCAAAACAGATTATGTTTTAGCCTTTTTTGTTTTCTTGCTATTTCTTTTGTATTAATTGTTCTTAATTTCTTTTTTTGTAATTGTGACAAGTTATATTTTGTTTTCTGATATTTACCAGTAACGTTTCAACAATAACAAAAATTTATTTTATTTATTCTTATTTGTTTGTATGGAATCAATTCTAGTTCTATACTAACTTGCGAATTGATTGCATTGCTAATTTGATTTCATATTTTGAAAATACTTATAAAATAATATTGTTTTGTAAATTTTACTTCTGTTATCTTAGTTATTTTAAATTTTGTTTTCTGTTATTTTTTCTATTTTAGTGTTTTATTTTCAGTTAGAACAAAAACTATATAGTGTTTGATGTAGTAGAAGGCTTCCTAGCTTCTTTGAAGTTTCCTTTGGATTTTTATCCGCTCTCTCTTATTGATTTTTGATTGCATCAACTTTTATTGTTGTTTGTTAATTGATTGCTAGAATGATTGATAGTGTGAGTGCTTATGTGAATACTATGTTTGATTATATATATTTCATCGGAGAGTGACGAATAGTTCTATCACGTATTTCCCGAGAACGAAAATTCTTCTTCGTCGACATCACCAAGCAAGTCATTTGATCATGTATCACCTATGTTTTATGCATCGTAGTTCTACCATCCTATGCCCAATTGCATGCTGAGTAGGTACTTGGAAATTATGGTTACATATTGTAGTATCATGTGGTAGGAACCCAACAACCCCGTTACTTGGCCCGGGACGACAAATTTCATATTGGTATGCTTGAGTAGACGGGATTCTAATTGACAATTTATCACGAGTGATGCGAGAATAATTTAATAACCAAGACCGGTTAAGTCAAGACTTTTCAAGACCTCGTGATGCAATGCAACTCTAGGTGAAGGACGGTTGATCGGCTCCCTAGAGAAACCAGTGGATGACCCGGGATGCTGGAGACGGCCATGACATCTTGCGGAAAGCTTCACCCAGGCTCAAAGAGACGGACGGATATTTTCAGGACCCAAGGCTTACCTGCACAGCCACAAGTCATTATGGGCTCTGGCTTGGTTGGACAACGCGGCGACTCTGGACAGGCGGTGCTAGCAGATGTAGAAGAACGGTAGGATTGGATGGGCACCGACAGGGATTCAGAGGGACCCGTTGAAAGACCATGTTTTGATCATCCGGTCTTCAAACACCCTGAAGTGCGAGGACATACACGGAGGCCATCAAATCTTGAGGGGAACGTGTGCAAAACTCTGCAGAGTACTCAAACCTAATCGATTAGCCGTGTCCACGGTCATGGACAACTTGAGCCAAAGGAACTGAGGTTATCTGAAATTCTCAACACAACTAATAATATTGATGAGGGTATTATCGACAACATGGGTACGAGAATTGGTTGGTGGAACCATCTCGTTAACAACCAACAATGTAGTAACATTTTGCTTTTAGCCCTCTCTTGATGTAGGAGAAAACTTGCTTTTCGCTCAAAACTTATAGCCCCACCTGCCATATATGCATATAGTATAGATGATCACTTTTCACCCTCTCTTATGTGACTTGCCGGCATATTCAATAGGCTGACCTACACGGCTGCAACGTCTTATGTTGCAGATATTTTTTCTTCGACGAGTAAGAGTATGATTCAGGGTTACGGTCTACACTCAACTTGCCGTTGGTGTTTATTGGGACTCCACTCCCTTGACTGCTTCCGCTGAGATATTTAAGGTATATATCAGTTTTACGCTATTTCCATGTTATTGCACTTTGATATATACATTGATGTACTGTGTGTGCCAGCATACTGATCTAGGGATGGCACAGATACACAGAGGCTTGACTCGTCTTGAGTCGGGTCGCTACAGAATATTAAAGGCAGAAATATTTTTAGGAGTTTTAAGATATAATTCGTGAAGACCCGGGGGCCATAGTTTTTGCTAGAGGCTTCTCTCTCGAAGATAACATACAATGGGTAAACAAAATATTATTGGGCAATTGATAGAAAAGGGCATAGTTATGTAATATTTACTCACGACAACAATCATATATATAGGCATCATGTCCATAAGCAAGTAGATCGGCTCCTGCCTCATCTACTACTATTACTCCACTCATCGACCACTATCGAGTATGCATCTAGAGTATTAAGTACGAAACCGAGTAATGCTTGGAGCAAGGTGACATGATGTAGACAATGTAAACTCAAGCAATATGAATAAATCCCATCCTTCTATACTTAATGGAAGCAATACAAATACGTGTCATGTCCATTTCTGTCACTGGATTGAGCACCGAAAGATTGAATCCATCACAACACACCACTACCACTGAAGATAATTCAATCTAGTTGGCCAAACCAAACTGACAGATCGAAGAGAAATACGAAGCTATTACAATCATACTTATAAGAATTCAGAGATGACTCAAATAGTTTTCATGAATAATACGAACATAAACTCACAATTCATCGGATACCCACACAAACACCGGAAAGAGGATTACATTGAATAGATCACCACCAGAATCACGGTGAACTTTGTATTGAAGAATACAGAGAGAAATATGGCCATCTAGGTACTATCTATCGACGTGTAGGTGTGTGGTATATCTCACACATCACCATGGTATCAAAAAAGTTGATGTAGAGGCCCTCCATGATTGATCCCTCCTCCACTAGGGCACCGGAATAGTGCCCCAAATGGGATCATGGTGGAACACAAGCTTGCGGCGGCAGAAAAAGTGTTTCGATTGGATGTGTGGTCTTTTCCAAATTTTAGGAGATTTACACAGGCAGAGTTAGGTTAATAAGCACCAGGGTTGGCACCACCTCGTATGGCATGTGGCCTCCAGACAAAGCTTCCAGTTATTATTTTTGTCAAGAAAAAATCATCAAAAAGTTTCTTTGCCTTTGGACTTTGTTTAGTTATGATTTCCTAAAAAGCCAAAAACATGCAAAAAACAGAAACTCGCAATAGGCACTTGGTTAATAGGTTAGTTCTTAAAAATGATATAAAACAACATATAGGTGCATAAAAACATCTAAGAATGATACGAAAATATAGGTGCATAAAAACAAAATAGCTTGGAAACATCAGAAAATTAAGATACGTTGGAGACGTATCAGCATCCCCAAGCTGAATTCTTGCTCGACCTCGAGTAGATAAATGATAAAAATAGAATTTTTGATGTGACATGCTACCTAACATGTAATATTTTCCATGTATGATCATTGAGAAATGATGAACTAATAAACATCAACATAGTAATATCCATGAACATAAATAACACAACCATCATGTTTCAAAATATACGATCCCTAAAGAATGTTACTCCCCATTCATTTTGTCATATTGACATGGCATGGGTTATGTATACTACACAACTTTATTCTTGTATACTCGTGTTGGGCCTCCAAGCGCAGAGTTTTGTAGGTTAGTAGCAATTTTACCTCAAGTGGATGACCTAAGGTTTATCAATTCGTGGGAGGTGTAAGATGAAGATGGTCTCTCTCAAGAAACCCTGCAATCAAATACAAGAAATCTCTTGTGTCCCCAACACACCCAATACAATGGTAAATTGTATAGGTGGACTAGTTCGGCTAAGAGATGGTGATACAAGTGGAATATGGATGATAGATATATGTTTTTGTAATCTGAAAATATAAAAACAGCAAGGTAACAAGTGGCAAACAGCGAGCAAAACATTGTATTAATGCTTGGAAATTAAGTCCTAGGGTACATACTTTCACTAGTCCAATCTCTCAACAATGCTAACCTAGTTGGATCCCTCAATGTGCAACAAAGAATCACTCCAAAGTTCCTATATAGTGGAGAACAATAAGATGAAATTAGCATAGGTAGTAGAACCACCTCAAAGTTATTCTTTCTGATCAATCTGTTCAAACGTTCGTACTAAGATAACATCAAGCTATCATTTCGGTTCAATCTATTCAAGAGTTCGTACTAAGATAACGCCAATTATACGTATCAATTGACCCTAATGTCACCTCAACTATCCGTGGGTAAATTATGCAACATGCATCAAACAATTTCAGAGCTATCATATTAAATCCAACACAAAGAACGTGCAAGGAGCACCCTAAGATTTCTATCGGAGAACATGGTATGAGAACATGCAATCAAACCCTATGCATAGATCCCCAAGGTCACCGGAACCCGCAAGTTGATGGCTCAACATATATCAAGTGAATCAATAGAATACCCCAATGTCACTATGGGTATCCCACGCAAGACTTACCTCAAGTGTTGCCATACCAGTACGCTCAATCCAACATGACGAGATCTTAAAGGAAAAGACTTAATTCATCACAACTAGATGGTAAGGGAAATACATCATATGATCCAACTATATTAACAAAGCCCGTGTTCTTGAGATCGTGCCATCTAAAGAAGACGAGAGAGAGAGACAGAGATTGAACACATAGCTACTGGTATATACCCTCAGCCCCGAGGGTGAACTACTCCCTCCTTGTCATGGCCTCTGAGGAAGATGGCCACCGGTGATGGTTTTCCCTCTCCGGCTGTGTACTGGAATCACTCCTGATTGGTTTTTTGGTGATATAAAGAGTTGCGGTGGCGGAGTGAAGTTCTCTCTTTATTTTTGGTATTTCTGGGATTTATAGGATTTTTCAGCATTGGAATCACGCGCAACGGAGCCACGTGGGCCACACAAGCCATCAGGGCGCGGGCAAGGCCCAGGCCGCTCCCTGTTGGCTTGTGCCTCTGTGGCAGCCCTCCTCTGGTGGTTCTTCGCTACAATGTTGCTCATATGTTCCAGAAAAAATCATAAAAAGTTTCGGGTGATTCGAGAACTTACATTTTCTGCACAAAAAACAACACCACGGTAATTCTGTTGAAATCAGCGTCAGTCCGGATTAGTTCTAAATAAATCATATAAAGTGCATCAATACCATACAAAGTTATTATAAACATATGCAAATATGGCATGAATACTTCATAAATTATCGATACGTTGGAGACGTATCAATGGTTCCGTCTTCACCACATAAGTACAAATGTTGAGCACCACGATGTCAAGTCGGGCAATTGGATAGTACATATAACGTGCTTCAACATTTTCAACTTCACTCAATACATGAGAGTGAACCATCGACATATCATATGGGTGGAATAGAGTATGGTGGTAGGTATCAAAAAGGAGTAAAACTAGAGAAGAAAGTCTCACATCAACTAGGCGAACCAATGTAATATGGATATGCCCATGAGTCAATATCAATTGAGGAGTAGAGATTGCCAATCAATGGATGCACTAGAGTATAAGTCTCTAAAATCTCAACGGAAGCTATGTGGGTGTGCATCCAACTTGCTTGCTCATGAAGATCCCGGGCATTTGAGGAAGCCCATTATCAGAATATACAAGCCAAGTACTATAATGAAAAATTCCTACTAGCATATGAAAATGACAACTCATGAGCTCTTTATATGAAAAACATGGTGCTTTCTCTAAGCACAAGTGTGGAAAAAGAGGTAGTTGCAATGTCCCTTCTCTGTTTTCTCTAATTTTTCTTTTTTTTTCTTTTTTGCTTTCTCTCTTTTTTTGTTCGGAGTCTCACTCCGACTTATGTGAGAATAATTGTCTCCATCATACTTTCCTCACTGAGCTACTGCTCTAATAGTGATGAACAAGATGACTCTGCATGAATGACTCTGGCAGTGTACCAAGATATGCAATGATCTATCCTAACATGTAAATAATGATGAACAATGGTTGTTCCATGAATACTGTGTCAGCTACATGATAGGTAGGCATGTCGGTTGTTTACAGGAATATCTAAGGTGGCTTATGTTTGATAGAGCGTATCATATCACAGGGTTTGGATGCACCGCCGAAGGTCGCACTAGTCCTCGAGGTGAGAATGGACAATGCACGGTACCGAAGGGGCTAGTGCTACGGCAACAAAAGTCCTTCCCCGGGAATGGTGCCAGAGATCCTTCTGTCGTCTCTTGAGCTTGTGTTGGTTCTTCCCTTGAAGAGGAAAGGGTGATGCAGCACAGGAGCAGTAAGTATTTCCCTCAGTTTGAGAACCAAGGTATCAATCCAATAGGAGAATCTCGTCAAGTCCAGAGTACCTGCGCAAACACAAAAGAGCTTGCACCCAACGCTTTAAAGGGGTTGTCAATCCCTTCAAGATTGATTGCAAAGTGAGATCTGAAGGCGGAAATTGCAACGAAGAAAAGGTGTAAGGCTGAAAATATGGTGTGGAGTAGACCCGGGGGCCATAGTGCTCACTAGAGGCTTCTCTCAAAATAGCAAATATCACGATGGGTGAACAAATTACTGTCGAGCAATTGATAGAACCGCGCAAAGTCATGACGATATCTAAGGCAATTATCATACATATAGGCATCACGTCCGAGACAAATAGACTGATACTTTCTGCATCTACTACTATTACTCCACACATAGACTGCTATCCAGCATGCATCTAGTGTATTGATTTCATGACGAACAGAGTAACACCTTAAGCAAGATGACATGATGTAGAGGGATAAACTCAAACCAATGATGAAAACCCCATCTTTTTACCCTTGATGGCAACAACACGATGTGTGCCTCGCTACCCCTTCTGTCACTGGGTGTTGTCACCGCATGGTATGAACCCAAAACCAAGCATTGCTCCCATTGCAAGAATGATAGATGTAGTTGGCCAAACAAAACCCACAACTCGAAGAGAATTACAAGGATATGAAATCATGCATAAGAGATATCAGAAGAAACTCAAATAAGATTCATAGATAATCTGATCATAAATCCACAATTCATCGGATCTCGACAAACACACCGCAAAAGAAGATTACATCGGATAGATCTCCATGAAGATCATGGAGAACTTTGTATTGAAGATCCAAGATAGAGAAGAAGCCATCTAGTTACTAGCTATGGACCCGTAGGTCTATGGTGGACTACTCACGCATCATCGGAGAGGTCATGGTATCGATGAAGAAGCCCTCCGTATCCGAATCCCCCTCCGGCTGGGCACCAGAACATGCCCAAGATGGGATCTTGCAGAGACAGAAGCTTGCGGCGGCAAAAAAGTACTTTCGATGATCTCCTGATTTTTTATGGAATTTTAGAGAATATATGGGCGCAAAACCTAGGGCAACGGAGGCTCGGGGAGCCCAAAAGCCAGGGGGCACGTGCCCCCCTGGCCGCGCCATGAGGCCTTGTGGGGTCCCTGGTGGCCCCCTGCCCTGATTCTCCGGCTTCCCGATCTTTTTCTGTTCCGGAAAAAAAATCTTTTTGGCAGTTTCATTCCGTTTGGACTCCGTTCAAAATCCTCCTCTGAAAGGGGTCAAAAACATGGAAAAGCAGGAACTGGCACTTGGCACTGAGTTAATAAGTTAGTCTAAAAAAATATATAAAAGGCATGCAAAACATCCATAGTTTGACAAGATAATAGCATGAAACCATAAAAAATTATAGATACGTTGGAGACGTATCAGGCATCCCCAAGCTTAACTCCTGCTCGTCCTCGAGTAGGGAAGTGATAAAGATAGAATTTTTGATGTGGAATGCTACCTAGCATAGTTGTCCTTTGCAACTTCTTTCACGTGACATGAATGTTCAGATCCGTAAGATTCAAAACAATAGTTTGATATTGACATAAAAACAATAATACTTCATGAACTTTCAAAATAACAAGGCCAAGGAAAGTTATCCCTACAAAATCATATAGTCTGGCTATGCTCCATCATCCTCACATAACTAATGTAAATCATGCACAACCCCGGTATTAGCCAAGTAATTGTTTTCACACTCTTACTTTCTCAAACCTTTTATAACTATCATGTAATACATGAGCGTGAGCCATGGATATAGCACTATAGGTGGAATAGAGTGTGTTGGTGGTTGTGAGACAAAAAGGAGGAGATGGTCACATTGACTCGGCGTATCAAAGGGCTATGGAGATGCCCATTAATAGATATCAATGTGAATGAGTAGGGGTTGCATTAATAGACACAAGGGATGCACTAGAGCTATAAGTATGTGAAAGCTCAAAAGGAGAACTAGTGGGTGTGCATCCAACTTGCTTGCTCACGAAGACCTAGGGCAGTTTTGAGGAAGCCCATCATTGGAATATACAAGCCAAGTTATATAATGAAGATTCCCACTAGCATATGGTAGTGACAAAGCAAGAAGCTCTCAATCATGAAGAACATGGTGCTATTATGAAGCACAAGTGTGGAAAAAAGATAGTAGCATTGTCCCTTCTCTGTTTTTCTCTCTCTTTTTTTATATATTTTTTTATTTGGGCTCTTAGGCCTCTCTTTTTCTCTCTCTTTTTTTGTATGGGCTCTTTGGCCTCTTCTATTTTTTGCATTTCCTCACACGGGACAATGCTCTAATAATGATGATCATCACACTTTTATTTACTCACAGCTCAAAGCTTAGAATGATGATGACTCTATAGGAAATGCCTCCGACAGTGTACTGGGATGTGCAACGATCTAGCTTGGCGTATGACGTTGAAACATCTCGCTAGCTATATTACGATCATGCAATGGCAATATGAGAGTGACGACACAAGTCATGAGACAGAATGGTGGGAGTTGCATGGCAATATATCTTGGAATGGCTATGAACATGCCATAGTAGGTAGGTATGGTGGCTGTTTTGAGGAAGGCATATGGTGGGTTTGTGCACCGGCGATAATTGCGCGGCACTAGAGAGGCTAGCAATGGTGTAAGGTGAAAGTGCATCTATACTATGGACTCACATTAGTCATGAAGAACTCACATACTTGTTGCGAAAGTTTTTATTAGTAATCGAAACAAAGTGCTAAACACATACTCCTAGGGGATGGGTTGGTAGGTGTTAACCATCGCGCGATCCCGACCTCAACACAAAGGATGACAATCAATAGAACAATTATGCTCCGACTTCCTAACATAGAGGTTCACCATCCATGCATGCTACGGGAATCACTAACTTCAACACAAGTATTTCTAGATTCACAACACCCTACTAACATAACTCTTAACATTACCAAATCCACGTCTCAAAACTAATTGAGAGGAATCAAAACTTCTTTTTCTACTCAATGCACATGAAGATGGAGGTTTTTCTATCCTATTTGGGTTCCTATCACCTTTGGGACTACTTTCATAGCATAAGCCAACTACCAAGTCACGCACCGCCGTGCTCTAAGAGATATAAGTGAAGCACAAAGAGCAAAATTATCTAGCTCAAAAGATATAAGTGAAGCACTATGAGCATTCTAGAAAAATCACGATGAGTGCATGTATCTCTCTCTCAAAAAGGTGTGCAGCAAGGATGATTGTGACACAACAGAAAGAAAAGACTTCTACGATACAAGACGCTCCAAGAAAAACACATATCATGTGGTGAATAAAAATATAGCTCCAAGTAATATTACCGATGGATTGGAGACGAAAGAGGGGATGCCTTCCCTGGGCACCCCCAAGCTTAGGCTTTTTGGTGTCCTTGAGTTTGGATTGGGAAGCCTTGGGCATCCCCTATCTTGAGCTCTTTCCACTCCTTATCTCTTTGTCCATGAGAACATCACCCAAAACTTGAAAACTTCACAACACAAAACTTAAACAGAAACTTGTGATAACATTAGCACAAGGAAACAAACTACCACTTCTTTTTGTACTGTGGCAAACTTGAATTCTATCTATATTGGTGTTGGGCTACTGTATTATCACTTTTCCATGGCTAGTACCCCCCGATACTAACCATAGTTTCATCAAAACAAGCAACCAACTAAAAAAAACAGAATTTGTCAAAAACAGACCAGTCTGTAGCAATCTGTATACTTCGTATAGTTCTGGTACTTTAAAAATTCTAAACAATTACTACTGCCTGGGCAAAAGGCATATCAACCATCATCAAAATGAATCAACTCAAAATCTCTTTCTGAATAAAAATGAAAAATCATCTCGTGAGTGAAAAGTTTCTGTCTTTTTTCCAACAGGATCAAACAACCATCACCAAGACTAGTCATAAAGGTTTTGCTTGGCTCAAACACAAAAAGAAACACAAAAAAACACAATCACAACTGAATTATGATGGTGTGGACGCAACAAAACAGAATGAAAACGATAAATTCATTGGGTTGCCTCCCAACAAGCGCTATTGTTTAACGCCCTTATCTAGGCATAAAAGCGATAGAATCACGTATCGTCGTCTTTGGTGCTCAAACCATAAGTGGACCTCATCATGGATTCATAAGGCAATCTTATTTTCTTTCTAGGAAAGTGTTCCATGCCCTTCCTTAAAGGAAATTGAAATCTAATATTCCCTTCCTTCATGTCGATGATAACACCGATAGTCCTTAGGAAAGGTCTACCAAGAATATTAGGGCATGTAGGATTGCAATCAATGTCAAGCACAATGAAATCCACGGGTACATAGTTCCTATTTGCAATAATAAGAACATCATTGATCCTTCCCATGGGTTTCTAGACAGTAGAATCAGCAAGATGCAAATTAAGAGAACACTCTTCAATCTCATTAAAACCCAGAACATCACATAAAGACTTTGGAATCGCGAAAAGACTAGCACCCAAATGACACAAAGCATTGCATTCATAGTTTTTGATTTTGATTTTGATGGTAGGTTCCAACTCATCATGAAGCTTTCTAGGGATAGAGACTTCCAATTCAAGTTTCTCTTCAAGAGATTTTATCATAGCTTCGACGATATGATTGGTAAAGGCCTTGTTTTGGCTATAAGCATGTAGAGAGTTTAACATGGATTGCATCAAGGAAATGCATTCAATCAAGGAGAAACTATATAAATTGAATTACTTGAAATCCATGGTAGTAATTTCATTACTACTCGAAGTTTTAATATCTTCTACTCCACTTTCAATGCTTTTAGCATCAAGATAGATGGACTCCGAATCATTGGGGAACTTTTCAACCAAAGTGGATTCATATCCAGACCCATAATCATTAGGTTTGTCACAAGAAAACAAAGATTCAATGGGAGTCACACCAAGCACTTTAAGATCTTTTTGATTCTTATCACGAGAACACGCCTTTTTAAGCCATTCATGTCTAGCACGAATTTGGGCGGTTCTTTCTTGGCTCTCAATCATGGAAAAACGCATAGCTTTCAAAGTTTCATCCATATTGATATTGGGAGGAGCACATCTAACTTTCAAAGCATCAACATCACTAGACATTCTATCAACGCTGTTAGCCAAATCGTCAATTTTGAGTAGTTTTTCCTCTATGGACGCATTGAAAATCTTTTGTGAGTTGATGAAATCTTTGATATTACTCTCTAGATCAGAGGGTAATCTATTGTAATTTCCATGAGTATTGTTGTAGGAGTTGCCAAAGTTATTAGAGGAGTTACTAGGAAAAGGCCTAGGAACATAGTTTCCTCTAAAAGCATTGTTGTTGCCAAAATTATTCCTACCAACAAAATTAATGTCCAAGCTAGCGTTGCTAGTCTCAGTCAAAGAAGACAAGGGCATATCATTAGGATCTAAAGGATCACTTCTACTAGCAACCAAATTTATTAACTCATCCATCTTAGCACTCAACGAGTTAATTTCTTCTATAGCGTGTGCCTTCTTACTTGTAGGTGACCTCTCAGTGTGCCACTGAGAGTAGTTCGTCATGATGTTGTCTAGTAGTTTTGTGGCTTCTCCTAACGTGATTTCCATGAATGTTCCAAACGAGGCGGAGTCCAAGATATTTCTAGAAGCGAAATTCAAGCCAGCGTAGAAGATTTGAATAATCATCCAAAGACTCAAGCCAAGAGCGGGACAATTTCTATTCATCAATTTCATTCTCTCCCAAGATTGTGCAACATGTTCATGATCAAGTTGCTTGAAATTCATGATATCATTACGAAGAGAGATAATCTTAGCCGGTGGAACGTACTTGGATATATAAGCATCTTTGCACTTATCCCAAGAATTGATACTATTTTTGGGCAAAGAAGAAAACCAAGTTTTTGCGCGATCTCGTAACGAGAAAGGAAAAAGCTTCAATTTAATCACATCATTATCCACATCTCTCTTCTTTTGCATATCGCAAAGCTCAATGAAGGTATTGAGATGGGATGCGGCATCTTCACTAGGAAAGCCGGAGAATTGCTCTTTCATAACAGATTCAACAAAGCGGCATTGATTTCGTATGACTCCGCATTAGTGGCGGGAGGAATCGGAGTACTAATAAAATCATTATTATTAGTATTCGAGAAGTCACAAAGTTTGGTGTTTTCATTCATGGTGACACCGGCAAGCAAGCAAACACACAAGCGAACAAAGAGCAAGCGAGAAAAAGGGCGAACGAAAAGGTGAACGAAAAAGGAAAACGAAAAAGGCAAACGAAAAAGGCAAATTGTGAAGTGGGGGAGAGGAAAACGAGAGGCAACTCGCAAACAAAGTAAATGCAAGAGATGAGTTTGCGAAACCTACTTGGATGAGTTCTTGACTTGATCCTCCCCGGCAACAGGGCCAGAAATTGGCATGTTGACGGGAGTACTTCTTGACTTGATCCTCCCTGACAACGGTGCTAGAAATTCTTCTGCTACGACAACAAACGTCCTTCCTCAGCAAAGGTGCCAGAGATCCTTCTGTCGTCTCTTGAGCTTGCGTTGGTTCTTCCCTTGAAGAGGAAAGGGTGATGCAGCACAGGAGCAGTAAGTATTTCCCTTAGTTTGAGAACCAAGGTATCAATCCAGTAGGAGAATCTCGTCAAGTCCAGAGTACCTGCGCAAACACAAAAGAGCTTGCACCCAACGCTTTAAAGGGGTTGTCAATCCCTTCAAGATTGATTGCAAAGTGAGATCTGAAGGCGGAAAGTGCAACGAAGAAAAAGTGTTAGGCTGAAAAGATGGTGTGGAGTAGACCCGGGGGCCATAGTGTTCACTAGAGGCTTCTCTCAAAATAGCAAATATCACGGTGGGTCAACAAATTACTGTCGAGCAATTGATAGAACCGCGCAAAGTCATGACGATATCTAAGGCAATGATCATACATATTGGCATCACGTCCGAGACAAGTAGACCGATACTTTCTGCATCTACTACTATTACTCCACACATCGACCACTATCTAGCATGCATCTAGTGTATTGAGTTCATGACGAACAGAGTAACGCCTTAAGCAAGATGACATGATGTAGAGGGATAAACTCAAACCAATGATGAAAACACCATCTTTGAACCCTTGATGTCAACAACACGATGCGTGCCTCGCTACCCCTTCAATCACTGGGTGAGGTCACCGCACGGTATGAACCCAGAACCAAGCACTTCTCCCATTGCAAGAATCATAGATCTAGTTGGCCAAACAAAACCCACAACTCGAAGAGAATTACAAGGATATGAAATCATGCATAAGAGAGATCATAAGAAACTCAAATAAGATTCATAGAAAATCTGATCATAAATCCACAATTCACCGGATCTCGACAAACACACCGCAAAAGAAGATAACATCGGATAGATCTCCATGAAGATAATGGAGAACTTTGTATTGAAGATCCAAGAGAGAGAAGAAGCCATCTAGTTAGTAGCTATGGACCCGTAGGTCTATGGGGAACTACTCACGCATCATCGGAGAGGTCATGGTGTTGATTACGAAGCCCTCTGTATCCGAATCCACCTCCGACAGGGCACCAGAATGTGCCCCAGATGGGATCTTGCAGAGACAGAAGCTTGCGGCGGAGGAAAAATAATTTCGATGATCTCCTGATTTTTTATGGAATTTTAGAGAATATATAGGCGCAAAACCTAGGGCAACGGAGGCTCAGGGAGCCCACAAGCCAGGGGGTGCGGGCCCCCGTGGTCGTGCCATGAGGGCTTGTGGGGTCCCTAGTGGCCCCCTGCCCTGATTCTCCGGCTTCCCGATCTTTTTCTGTTTCGGAAAAAATCTTTTTGGCAGTTTCATTCCGTTTGGACTCCGTTCAAAATCCTCCTCTGAAAGGGGTCAAAAACATGGAAAAAACAGGAACTGGCACTTGGCAGTGAGTTAATAAGTTAGTCCCAAAAAAATATATAAAAGGCATGCAAACCATGCAAAGTTTTACAAGATAATAGCATGAAACCATCAAAAATTATAGATACGTTGGAGATGTATCAGCTAGCAAATATGGAAAGGTGAGTGTACGTACGTCCATGGATTCACATAGTCATAAAGAACTCATATACTTATCGCATATCATTATTATCTCTCTTGAATCAAAGTACTACCGCATGCCCCTAGGGAGGAGCTTGCTAGGAGTTAACCATCGCACTCCCAGACCTGAACACAACTAGGGTTTCAATGAGGAATAAGAATGCTCACACATCATCACCATGCCATAACCAATATTTAGAGGAACAACAAGTAACACCCTTTAACTATCAATATTTCCACTAACCAACAACCATGTACTCATGTTGTTACATATTACCACACCAATATCATTAACCCACAATTTCTCTTTAATGTACTACATGATTTTTTTATTATATCGTCCTTGAATACCTATCCTTTTTGGACTAGTATTATAACCCATGAAAATTACTGCTACTCCCTATTAGAATCTCAAACAAATATAATTGAAGAATGAGCGTGCGATTATTTTATAAAATTACATGCCACCGTGCTCTAAACGATATAAGTGAAGCACTAGAGCAACTTCTTAGCTCAAAAGATATAAGTGAAGCATGTAGAGTATTCTAACAAATCATGATGAACATGTATCTCTATAAATTATGTGTGTCCGACAAACAATGATTGTAAAAAACTAAAACAAAGGAAACTATAATAAATGACGTTGCAAGCAAGACAAATATCAAGTGACGAATAAGAATATAGCTTCGAGTGGCACACCGATGGAATGGAGACAAAATATGGGATGCCTTCCGGGGCATCCCCAAGCTTGGACGCTTAAGTCTTGGGCATCCCCAATCTTAGGGTCTTGTTACACCTTATTTCTTCATCCATCGTGATTGCACCCAAAACTTGAAAACTTTAGCACAAAAAACTCAACACAAACCTCGTGAGATCCGTTAGTATAATAAACAGATCATAAACTTTAGTTACTGTGATAAATTGATTCATATTTAATTATTTTATAAGTTAGTGTAGTAACTTATCAATTACTTATATCCCTTGATATAATCCATGTCATCATCAAAACAAACAAACTATGCAAGCAAAAACAAGAATCTGTCTAAAACAGAACAATTTCTAATGATGAGCACTAAAACCATACTTATGTAACTCTAAAAAATTAAAAAATTAGAACATCTTGGGAAATTTGAATATCCAAGCTATGTAGAAAAATTAGATCAAAAATTCATTCCAATAAAATCACAAAAAGTCTGCACTCAACGTGAAAGTTTATAGTTTTGCACATGATCAAATCTACTATTTTCTAAATCATCCCAAATGATTTACTTGGTGAAAAAAACCAATTAAATAGAAAAACACAATCATTACAACATAAATAATCTTGGTAACACAAAATAACAGAAAGTAGAACAAAAAAATTAAGATAACTATTGGATTGCCGCCCAACAAGCGCTATCATTTTACGCCCCTAGCTAGGCATAATGCATAGAATCAAGTGTTGTCATCCTTGAGTTTCAGTCCATAAGTAGTCCACATGATAGATTCATAAGTTGTTTTAGTTTTCTTTCTGTGGAAGTGTTCCATCCCTTTCTTTAATGGTAATTGTAATCTTATGTTTGCCTTCTTCATATCAATAATAGCACCTATAGTTCGTAAGAAAGATCTTCCAAGTATAATTAGACCAGACTAATTGCATTAAATATTAAGCACAATGAAATCTAGAGGCACATAATTTCTATTAGGAAGAATAATAACATCATTTGTTGTACCCAAATGTTTCTTAATGGTAGAATCCGCAAGATGCAAGTTAAGGGAACACTAATGTATATCGATGAGACCAAGTACATTACCAAGAGATTTTGGTATAGTTGAAACACTAGAACCAAGGTCATGCAAAGCATTACATTCATATTATTTAAGCTTAATTTTGATAGTAGGTTCCCATTCATCATGCAATTTTCTAGGTATAGAAACTTCTAGTTCAAGTTTCTCCTCATGAGCTTTTATCATAGCTTCTACAATATGTTTAGTAAAAACTTAATTTTATTCACAGGAATTGGGTGAGCTACTTATAGATTGCAACAAGGAAATACATTGAACTAAAGAACAACTCTCGAAATTAAAGTCATTTTAATCCAATATCGTGGGCACATCACTAGTTAATTTTTTTACCTCTCCTAACCCACCTTTTCAACTTTTTAACATTAGAATCACCACCCTGTGAACAAACAGGATGCCTTCTAGCTAAAGTTGTCTCATGTCCTATCCCTTTATCATTAATTTTCAGATTCGTAAATAAAGATTTAATAGGAAAAACACCAATCATTTTAAAATCTTCATCATGATTACTAATTGGGAAAGATTCCGGTTTAGCCCCCATCCTGTTTACTAGATTGGTTTGCTTATCTTAAATATTTCCTAGCAATTCTTCGGTTTGAGAAAATTGTGATAGGAGATTAGATACCACTCGATCGACTTCATAAAGTTTTTTACTAATATCATCTAATAGAGTAGGTTTTTCCTTAATTTTCTGATCAAAGAATTTATCATGCTCATATTGTTTAGTCATGACGTCCTTCATCGAACTTTCAATTTCAGTCATCCTTTCATAATAAAAGATATTATAGAATTTATCTCGAGACATAGTGACGAAGCAAGTAAACTAGGAAGGATAAATAATTTTTATGTTTTTGATATTTTTATGCAAGCAAAGATAAAGGAAAATAAAAAGTAGAATGAGTGAATGATAATTTATATAAAGGAACCTCATAAGAATTTGATGACACTCCGTGGCAACGGCGCCAGAAATTGGAGAAGAGAAGATGCAGCACAATAGAGATAAGTATTTCCCTCACTAAGAACCATGTTATCGAACTAATAGGAGAACCACGCAAATTCTCGTCTTTAGTACCTACACACAAAAGAGAAAACACTTGCACCGAACGCGTGCAAGAGGGTTGTCAAGCCCTTGAACTCGTTACTTGCAAGTATAAAGTTATGATAGATAGGTAATATGAATATAAAGGCAGAAATATTTTTAGGGTTTTAGTAATATAATTTATGAAGAGTCGGGGGCATATTTTTGCTAGAAGCTTCTCTCTCAAAGATAGCCTACGGTGGATAAATAGATTACCGTTGGGCAATTGATAGAAAAGCGCATAATTATGTAATATTTATTCATGGCAATCATCATATATATAAGCATCACGCTGATAAGAAAGTAGACTAACTCTTGCCTGCATCTACTACTATTACTCCACTCATCATCGTTATCCAACATGCATCTAGAGTATTATGTATGAAACACAGTAATGCTTGGAGCAAGGTGACATGATATGGACAAAGTAAACTCAAGAAATATGAATAAACCCCATCTTTTTATCCTTAATGGCAACAATACAAGTAGGTGTCATGTCATTTTCTGTTAGTGAGATTGAGCACCGCAAGATTGAACCCATCACACCTCACCACTCCCCCTGAAGCTAAATCAATCTAGTTGGCCAAACCAAACCAATAGATCACAGAGGAACACGAGGCTATCATAATAATGCATATAAGAATTCAGAGACAGCTCAAATGGTTTTCATGAATAATATGAACATAAACCCACAATTCATCAGATCCCGACAAACACACCGCACACAGGATTACGTCGAATAGATCATCGCGAGAATTGCAGTGCACTTTGTATTCAAGGACATAAAGAGAGATGTCCATCTAGGTACCAAGATGGATCCATAGGTTTGTGCTAGAGTACTTACACATCATAATGGGAGCAACAAGGTTGATGTAGACGCCCTCGATGATTGATCCCCCTCCGACAGGGCACCAAAACTCGGCTCTATATGGGATCATGGCGGAACAAAAGCTTGCAGCAGCAGAAAAGCTGTTTCGGATGGCTCTCTGGTGTTTACCTGATTTTGGAATATTTATAGAGGCAGATTTAGGTCAAGAAGCACTAGGGGGTGGTCCCAAGCCATGAGGGCACGCCTACCCACCTATGTGCATATGGATGGCTTGGCGCCACCTCATATGATATCTGGCCTCCTTCCAAATCTTCGGGGTCTTACTTTTGTCCAGAAAAAAATCATCAATAGGATTATTTGCACTTGGGCTTTGTTTGGTACCGATTGCCTAAAAAGCCAAAAACACGCAGAAAACAACAACTGGCTCTAGGCAGTGGGTTAATATGTTAGTTCCCAAAAATGATATAAAACAACATATCAATGCATATAAAGCATCCAAGAATGATAATATAATGGCATGGAACAATAAAAAGTTATAGATATGTTGGAGACGTATCACCAGAGACATGTGACTATGTCGTGGGGATGCCGAAACACATCAACAAGAAAGAAGAATAAAATCAGTAACGAGGATAACGATATAGTGAGCATGTGCATGAATCAAGAGGATACCGATACATTTGGGGTTCTATGAAGTATCGGGAAGCAAAGGGAATGACACATGATAACCAAAGGTTCACTCGAATATCGTTCACGTGCTCATAGGGATTGATATGGACGTCAACAATTCCACTATCACTCATTGAACGAAGGGGTTACGTTCATGTCTATGACTTACCAAACCTACAGGGTCACAAGCTTATGACTATCACAATCTACTTAGTGATTAATAGGACGAGAGTCATGAAAATATATTTGTGTAATTGTTCCATAAATATTTGAAATAGTTTTGAGAGGATTCGAAAGCGTTTTGGGGTCATTAGAAGGGTTTCACAGAGTATCAGGTAATACCGATAAATAATACATAGGTGTAAACTATTTTTGGAGCTTTTAAATTATATATAAAAGGGTATAATATTTATTAGAAGCCTTTTATATTAAATTTTATACCAATAGGACCTAAAAGGCCAACCGGGGAAGGAGCGTTGGGCCAACTTGGCCCAATAGGAAGTGCCCCTCTTCCTTGTGTCTGTGCGGGGGGGGGGGGGGAGGGAGGAGTCGAACTCCTGCTCCCAAGGCCCATGCCCCAAGGAGGTAGTCACCCTCCTTGGTGGCTGCCCTCTCCCTCCCCTCCAACCTATATATACTAGGGTGTTTGCTCTATGTACATGTACAAGTTTGGAGCCTCTTCTAGTTCCCTCTAGTTTTTGTTCTAGTTGATCCTTGTTCATATAATTAGAGCTTGACATAGATCCTCTAATCCTCATAATTAGATGTTGAGTGTGGTTCTAATCTCCCCCGCTAATTCCCCGGTGATGATTAGCGCTGCACGAAAAAGCTCTATGGGATCATGAAGGATGCAGACTTGCAACCAAGTAGAGAGGTCATGCTTCCGATCTTTGGTTCGAGGCACTGTGCGTGGGCAGTTTGCGGGATCATTCATCAATGGTTCGAGGGACTCCAAGTATGATCTACACCGACATGTTCTTGTTCGGATGCAACTCGGTGATGGTAACAGTCATGATCCCAACCCGTAATGCATTTTCGTATTGACCTTGGGTGAGCATAGGTGCACTTTTTCTACTACATTACCCAACATTGTTATCATGAGAAATTATATGAGTAGGTGTAGGTTGCGATATACTCCCTCCGCTCCTAAATATAAGTCTTTTTAGAGATTCCACTATGGACTACATACGGAGCAAAATGAGTGAATCTACACAATAAAATATGTCTATATACATCCGTATATAGTTTGTAGTGGAATATCTTAAAGGGATTTATATTTCTGTGCCCCTCCTTTCTTAGTTATGCTTAGTTTTGCCCCCGCTTCTTTGCAGCCCTCAATTTTCCCCTCCACCGCGTGAAACAGCCTCTCAAAAGCCCAAACCGGGGTGTGCCATTGGGTAAAAGCCTTTGACTGTTACTTGGCGCGGTTACGAACTTGTGACACACCCTGGTCAGCGGTTGCGCGATTGTTGATCATGGGTGCATATACTGACTTCTAGGACCCGTTTGTTAGCGGCTGCATGGTTGTAGGTGGGTGGGCTCATTGACGCGCAGGACACCATGTCAGCAGTAGCCTGGTCGTTGGTCGTGTGCGCATTTACTGGCGTGTGGGACCCCAACGGATAGGCCCATAAGTCAGCGGTTGCGTGGTAGGCCTATCAATCAGCGATTGTGCTCTTCCTTTCTGTTTGCCGATAATTTTTACACCATTTAAGTATTCTTGTTTCAAATGGACACCAAAAATAAAGTTTTTTCATTTTCTTCTTTTTGAAATCTTTTCATACAAAGAGTACCTTATGTATTTCACTCCAAAGGTAACCACATTAAAATTCCATTTGATGCAATTAAATATTCGAAAATTATAAATGCAATCGCACAGACATAATATTAATATATAACATATTCCCTTCATATATTGGGAGCATGTAAATTACATAGATAGGTCTCCACATAGATATGCCCCTACACCACCAAGTTCACTCCGGGCACCCGCTCACTCCTCATCCTCGGGGAAGATGTAGGGGAGATAGTGCATGCCTTCATGGGTCAGGAAGATGTTGTCAAAGTTGGTGAAGATGTTGCAGGTGGTGAATGTGATCAACTCACACCCACACTAGAACACTTTGCACGGAGGAAGTAGGTGTCGAAGCGGTTGGTAAAGTGAGCAAGGAGCCTAATCACAAGGCCTTTGGCACGAGACGCGGAACATCCTTGGAGAGACGTGTGGGAGGTGGCGGTAGCCAGCCATGAGGAAGAGATTCGCTAGCTCCATCGAGACTCTCCACCTTGAGATGGCCAGTACCCGGAGGGTTTTCTCAATGATGACCTCGACGGGGCGCTGCCTCTCCTGCACGATGGCCAGGAGAAGGTAAGTTGGCCTGGTGAAATGCTTGTTATCTTCTATGGCTTTGGATTTTTGGGAAAGTAGAAGGGTGCACAAATGGATATGATATCAAGTTGACAAAGATGCATACGGGAGGTGTTTAAATAGTGGCGGACCCATTCCATTGCATTCATTGTGGTACGGTCTCCACGTTCATAGATTTAATTACCTACTGCGTCAAAACGGAGCCCTATGCGTTTTCACACTAGATTGGGTTTTGTTGATCGGTAAAGATGCGTGTGTTTTAATAGCACTGATGTGACGATGTTCCGTTGGCTGCGTGTGCATGCACAGACGATAGTGTGGCTACACACATTTTAATAGCCATGGTGCGATGACGCGTCGGTTCGCGCACTCATGTATCGCAATGGCCTGGCTGCGGCCGCGTGCATGGCAAAGACAGCGAGTAGAGAACCATAACCCATCCATAGGTCCAATGAGAATCCCCAACTGCGTGGTCGCTTTCTAGCCCACGATCGCTGCCGCTCATCCCTCTTCCACTGCCAGATGGGCCACTCGCATGAGGAACCGACTAGATCCAGCCAATCAGGTTGCCTCTCATGGATCGACCATGGGTAACCCTAGCATTTGATCCAAAATGTCCCCGCGGCGGTGATCCAACGGCTCGGAGGGTGCTGGTTTGAGGGATTAGGGTTGAGCATAAGTAATTTCAAAATTGCAAAAATGTAAAACTTGCATGCATCATCGTTGTATGTGACTAAAGTTGCTACCAATATATGAAACCAGGTCTACAGATATTTTCAAGCCATTCCCTTCAAATAACTTCGCTATCAAGAATAAGATTGCATAGTTTTCAAGGGGATTGAGCTAGGGCTATAGTTAACCATGAAATAGTTTGTCCCAACAATCCCATATTGGACATGGATCCTATATTTTGTTAGAAATAGGGTTGTTTTAACCTACCTATCATGAACAAGATTGTATGGTTTTCATGAAAATGAGTTTTACTTAATAAAAGTGCTCGGATTGATCATCTAACATGCATAAAACTTGAGAATGCACTCGAACATCAATACACATACTACATTACAGTATGAAAATGCCCCACTACAATTTTTCATCCAAAGTAGACCGCATTTGACGCACAATGCCCAAGTTTCATGATTTTTTTTCGTTTTCTCCCTATATTTCATCCATTTAGTGAATACCTAGAGATTTATTCAAATTTGAACTACATGCATGATGTATGTAAGCATAAAAATTGATAAAAATCATTTAATGAAAAGATAACCACATTAAAATTCAATATGATGCAATTAAAGATTAAAATGAAATGCAATCGCATGAACATAACATTAAGTGTGTTTGTGCAATTACACATACTACATTATAGTATGAAAATGGGTCGCTGTAATTTTTCATCCAAAGTAGACCGCATTTCATGCACAATGCCCAAGTTTCATGCTTTTTCTAGTTTTTTCCTATATTTCATCCATTTCGTGAATACCGAGAGTTTTATGAGGAATTGTTCAAATTTGAACTACAGGTGTGATGTATGTGGGTCTTGAAAATTGGTAAAAATCATTTGATGCTAAGATAACCACATTAAAATTCAATTTGATGCAATTAAATATTCAAAAAATGCAATCGCACGAAAATAACATTAAATGTAGCCCCCTACATAGATAATTAACAATGGGCCAAGCAAAACAAAAGTTAACATCACCAAATTTCATTAAAAGTTTACAATTTGTACAGACATAAACCCCTAAACCTAGCTACTACTCATCGTCGTCCTTGTTAGAGCCACTGCCGATGCCGAACGAGGAGGACCCACCCTCATTGCCAACCCCTTGCTTGCCCTCATCATCGTTCTCGCTCATGATGTCGATGGTGATGTTGGCGACTAAGGCGATGAAAACCTGTTGCAGGCCCGGTGAGTCCAACAGGTTATAGGGGTGGCGTTACGGCCCCTATTTTCATTCGTGTAATGCCAGGAGGACCCCGGGCATGTTTGCACGGTTGTCGTCCTTGCCGACCACCTCCCCCATGTACTCTTCCAGCAGTGATGACTCTCGTTCTAGTTTGGGATCGAGCAGCAGGTCGTGAGAGCTCGTCTCATGCTCCGTCTTGCGCACAAGTTGTAGGTCGCACGAGCTTTTCCTGTGCTCTATCTTTGGGACTAGTAGAGGGGTGCCATGGGAACTTGAGATGTGTAGCCTGGTGCTGTGCACTATAGATCTCGTCCCCGGCTTTGGCTTTGGCATGTGCATGTCAGTGCTGCGCACTGGAGAACTCGTCCTCGGCGTCCGTGGCTCTAGCTTTGGAATGTTGAGGCCTCGGCTGGTACTTGGACCACCGGTGCCTCGTGTAGATGTGGGCATGGCCCGTCGCGTGAGTCGAGGTGTGACCCGCGACAATGAAATCACTTGTCCCTCCTCCAGACCGAGTTGTGGGCGCCACGCGGCCATGACATTAGGGAAGGTACGACCTTCAAGAAGTCATACTACTTGTCGATGTTGTTCCACGAAGGTAGCTAGAGGTCTCTGAAGTGCTGGATGCGGGTAGCACGTTCATGTGCTAGGATCTCCGATCACCGCAGGATATCGTGCGCATAGCAAGGCTTGGACCGGTCCTCCAGTGACAAACCTTCTCGAAATGCGTGTATCACACGCAACATGGGCAGCATGCAGATAGAGGGGACAATGGTACCTCGAGTCCCCCAAGCTCATGTGCTAGACAACCGGCAAACATGTGTCAGGCAGCACCATGACACCGCAGTGGGCAAGGAGCGACGCCTCACCGACCCTGAGGGTGCGCTGCTAGCCCCCCCACACACAGTGTGAGACAGCAGTCCCAGCTGCTGCTTCCACCCCCGCAGCTATAGGTGACCTTCGCTGTGACTATGAAAAGGGAGGCGGGTAGGGTTTGGTGGAGGCGCACGACGGAGAAGGTTGTGGGACGATGAGCGGAGGGAAGGGGAGGGGAGTGGGACTGGAATGGGGGAACACCAGTGGGTGCACCACAGTGCTCTAAAATGCATTAATAGATGCCTGGCGGGCAAGGCATCATATGGACTCCTCGCATGGGAAACCATGCCGCGTGGAAATGTCGATGTGTCGGTGATGTGACTACACATGCATGGTCACATGCCCGGACGATTGGGAGAGTTCCACATGACACAGTGTGTCCCACTTGTTAGTATCCACGGTGGCTAATAGTAAACTTCCTTGACCACCGGCGAACCTTTGTTTGGGCATGTTGGGGAACGTAGCATGGGAAACAAAAAATTTCCTACGCACATGCAATACCTATCCATGGTGATGATCATCTACGAAAGGGGAGAGTGAATCTACATACCCTTGTAGATCGCTAATCGGAAGCATATATAACGCGGTTGATGTAGTGGAACATCTTCGCGCTTCAAATCGTAGCCTGTCCCGTGATCTCATCACGATCCGTCCTGTGATCCCATCACGATCCATCCCGATCTAGTGCCGAACGGACGGCACCTCCGCGTTCAGCACACGTATAGCTCGATGATGACCCCTGCCTTCTCGATCCAGCAAGAGAGACGGGGAAGTAGATGAGTTCTCTGGCAGTGTGACGGCGTTCCGGTGATGGTGGTGATCTATTCCTAGAGGGCTTCGCCTAAGCACCGCAGAAATCTGATCTAGAGGAAGAACAACAAACTAGAGGAGAGGGTAGCACGTGGCTGAAATTGTGTGTCTCAAAAACCCTCAATACCTCTAGTATATATGGGAGGGAGGGAGGGGAGGAGGCAGCCTCAAACCCTCAAGGTTTGGCCAAAATTGGAGGTGGAGGATTCCTAGTCCAATCCTACTAGGAGTAGGATCCCTCCTTTCCACTTGGAATCCATTTCCACCTTTTCCACCTTTGGGTTTTTGCCTCTCAAACCTCATGGGCCTTAGTGGGAGCATATGTCAACCCACTAGGGTCTGGTTTGTATCCTCCCACAGCCCATAAGGCCCCTCGGGGCGTGACACCCCTCCTATTGGTCCCCGGTACCATCCCGACACGCCCGGTATACTACCGATGAGCCCGAAACATTTCCGATGACCAAAATAGGACTTCCTATATATGAATATTTACCTCCGGACCATTCGAGAGCTCCTCATGACGTCCGGGATCTCATACGGGACTCCGAACAACTTTCGGTTACCAACACCTATAACTCAACTATATCGAAACGTCACCGAACCTTAAGTGTGCAGACCCTACGGGTTCGAGAACTATGCAGACATGACCTGAGACATTCCTCGGTCAATAACCAATAGCGGGACCTGGATGTCCATATTGTCTCCTACATATTCTACGAAGATCTCTATCGGTTGAACCTCTATGTCAAGGATTAAGTTAATCCCGTATGCTGTTCCCTTTGTCCTTCGGTATGTTACTTGCCCGAGATTCGATTGTCGGTATCTCCATACCTAGTTCAATCTCGTTACCGGCAAGTCTATTTACTCTTTCCGTAATACAAGAACCCGTAACTAACTCCTTAGTCACATTGCTTGCAAGGCTTGTTGTGATGTTGTATTACCGAGTGGGCCCCGAGATACCTCTCCGTCACATGGACTGACAAATCCGAGTGTTGATCCATGCCATCCCAATAAACACCTTTGGAGATACCTGTAGAGCACCTTTATAGTCACCTAGCAACGTTGCGACGTTTGATACACACAAGGTATTCCTCCATTGTCCGGGAGTTGCATGATCTCATGGTCATAGGAACAGATACATTGACATGCAGAAAAACAGTAGCAATAAACTGACACGATCATACGCTACGTTTATAGTTTGGGTCTTGTCCATCACATCATTCTCCTAATGATGTGATCTTGTTATCAAGTGACAACACTTTCCTATGGCGAGGAAACCTTGACCATCTTTGATCACACCCGATGAGCTAGTCAAGTAGAGGCTCACTAGGGACAATGTTTTGTCTATGTATCCACATATGTATTTGAGTTTCCAATCAATACAATTCTTGCATGGATAATAAATGATTATCAAAAACAAGGAAATATAATACTAACCAATTTATTATTGCCTCTAGGGCATATTTCCAACAGTCTCCCACTTGTACTAGAGTCAATAATCTAGTTCACATCACTATGTGATTGTAATGAATCTAACACCCATACAATACTGGGGTTCGATCATGTCTTGATTGTGAGAGAGGTTTTTAGTCAACGGATCTGGACCTTTCAGATCCGTGTGCGCTTTATAAATCTCTATGTCATCCTATAGATGCTACTACTACGTGCCATTTGGAACAATTCCAAGTGACTGCTCCACTATACGAATCCAGTTTACTACTCAGAGTTATTCGGATTAGTGTCAAAGATTGCATCGACGTAACCCTTTATGACAAACTCTTTAATCATCTCCATAATCAAGAAAAATTCCTTAGTCCACTAGTTACTAAGGATAACTTTGACCGTTGTTCTGTGATTCAATCCTCGATCACTCTTTGTACCCCTTGACAGACTCATGGCAAGGCACACATCAGGTGTAGTACACAACATGGCATACTTTACAGCCTACGACTAAGGCATAGGGGACGACCTTCGTCCTTTCTCTTTCTTCTTCCATGGTCGGGCTTTGAGTCTTACTCAAATTCACACCTTACAACACAACCAAGAACTCCTTCTTTGTTGATCTATTTTGAACTCCTTCAAAAACTTGTCAAGGCATGCATTTCATTGAAAGTTCTATTTAGCGTTCAGATATATCTCTATAGATCTTGATGCTCAATGTTCAAGTAGCTCTATCCAGGTTTTCCTTTGAAAAACTCCTTTCAAACAACCCTTTATGCTTTCCAGAAATTCTACATTACTTCCGATCAACAATGTGTCAACCACATATACTTATCAGAAATTCTATAGTGCTCCCACTCACTTCTTTGGAAATACAAGTTTCTCATAAACCTTGTATAAACCCAAAAGCTTTGATCATATCATCAAAGCGTATATTCCAACTCCAAGATGCTTGCACCGGTCCATAGAAGGATCGCTGGAGCTTGCATACTTGTTAGCATCCTTAGGATCGACAAAACCTTCTGGTTGTATCACATACAACATTTCCTCAACGAAACCGTCGAGGAAACAATGTTTTGACATCCTATGTGCAATATTTCATAAATAATGCAGCAACTGCTAACATAATTCCAACAGACTTTTGGCATCGCTACGAGTGAGAATGTCTCATAATAGTCAACTCTTTGAACTTGTTGGAAACATCTTTGCGACAAGTTGAGTTTTTCTTAATGGTGACTTTTCACCATCATCGTCTGTCTTCCTTTTAAAGATCCATAGGTACTTAATAGTCTTACGACCATCAAGTAGTTCGTCCAAAGTCTACACTTTCTTTTCATACATGGATCCTCTCTCGGATTTCATGGCTTCCAGCCATATGTCGGAATCTGGGCCCACCATTGCTTTCTCCATAACTCGTAGGTTCACTGTTGCTCAACAACATGACCTCCAAGACAGGGTTACCATACCACTATGTAGCAGTACGCGACCTTGTCGACCTACGAGGTTTGTAGTAACTTGATCCGAAGCTTAATGATCACTATCATCAGTTTCCACCTCAATTGGCGTAGGCACCACAGGAACAACTTCATGCACCCTGTTACACACTGGTTGAAGTGACGGTTCAATAACCTCATCAAGTTCCACCACCCTCCCACTCAATTCTTTCGAGAGAAACTTTTCCTCGAGAAAGGACCCGTTTCTAGAAACAAACACTTTGCTTCCATATCTGAGATAGGAGGTATACCCAACTGTTTTGGGTGTCCTATTAAGATGCATTTATCCACTTTGGGTTCGAGCTTATCATGCTGAAACTTTTCCACATAAGCCTTGCAGCCCCAAACTTTTAAGAAATGACAGCTTAGATTTCTCCAAACCATAGTTCATATGGTGTCATCTCAACGGAAATACGTGGTGCCCTATTTAAAGTGAATGCGATTGTCTGTAATGCATAACCCATAAACGATAGTGGTAATTCGATAAGAGACATCAGAATATGCACCATATCAAATAGGGCATGGCTATGACATTCAGACATACCATCACAGTATGGTGTTCTAGGTGGCATGAGATGTGAAACAATTTTCACATTTGTCTTAATTGTGTACCAAACTCGCAACTCAAATATTCATCTTTATGATCATATCGTAGACATGTTACCCTCTTGTCACGACGATCTTCAACTTCACTCTGAAACTACTTGAACCTTTCAATAATTCAGACGTGTGTTTCATCAAGCAAATACACTAGTATCTAGTCAAATCATCTATGAAGTAAGAACATAATAATATCCACTGCGTGCCTCAACACTCATTGGACTACATACATCCAAATGTATTACTTCCAATAAGTTACTGTCTAGTTCCATCTCACTGGAAAACGAGGCCTTCAGTCATCTTGCCCATGTGGTATGATTTGCATGTCTCAACTGATTCAAAATCAAGTGAGTCCAAACGATCCATCTGCATGGAGTTTCTACATGCGTTTATACCCATAGGTATGGTTTGCATGTCTCAAACGTTTCAAAAATGAGTGAGTACAAAGATCCATCAGCATGGAGCTTCTTCATGCATTTTATACCAACATGACTCAAGCGGCAGTGCCACATGTAAGTGGTACTATCATTACTACTTTGTATCTTTTGGCATCAATATTATGAACATGTGTAGCACTACGACCGAGATTCGATAAACCATTGAAGGTATTTATTCAAGCAAATAGAATAACCATTATTCTCTTTAAAGGAATAATCGTATTGTAATAAACACGATCTAATCATTTTCATGCTCAACAAAAACACCAAATAACAATTATTTAGGTTTAACACTAATCCCGATGGTAGAGGGTGCGTGCGATGTTTGATCACATCAACCTTAGAATTACTTCCAACACACATCGCCACCTCACCCTTGCTAGTATCCATTGAATCCATAGCTATAATTTTGAGTTACTAACACTTAGCAACTGAACCGGTATCTAATACCTTGGTGCTACTAGGAGTACTAGTAAGGTAGACATCAATATCTGGCATATCCAATATACTTTTGTCGACTTTGCCAGCCTTCTCATCTACCAAGTATCTAGGGTAGTTCCGCCTCAGTGATCGTTCCCCTCATAACAGAAGCACTCAGTCTCTGGTTGGGGTTTAACCTTGGGTTTCTTCACTAGAGTAGCAACTGGTTTGCCGTTTCATGAAGTATCCCTTCTTGCCCTTGCCCTTCTTGAAAGTAGTGGTTTTACTAACCTTCAACAATTGATGCTCCTATTTGATTTCTACTTTCGCGATGAAAAACATCGTGAATAGCTTAAGGATCATCATATCTATCCTTGATATGTTATAGTTCATCACGAAGCTCTAGTAGCTTGGTGGCAGTGACTTTTGAGAACAATCACTATCTCATCTGGAAGATTAACTCCCACTCTATTCAAGGATTGTAGCACTCACACAATCTGAGCACATGCTCAACGATTGAGCTTTTATCCCATAATTTGTAAACAAAAAATCTTGCGGAGGTCTCATATCTCCCAACAATGGCACGAGCATGACATCCCAATTTAATCTCTTGGAACATCTCGCATGTTCCGTGACATTCAAAACATCTTCGGTGCCTCAATTCTAAGCCGTTTAAGCATTACGCACTAAACTATCATGTAGTCGTCAAAAAACGTGTATGTCAGATGTTTGCAACATCCACAGACGACGCTCGAGGTTCAGCACACCGAGTGGTGCATTAAGCACATAAGCCTTCTGCGCAACAATGAGGACAATCCTCAGTTTATGGACCCAGTCCGCATAAGTGCTTCTATCATCTTTCAACTAAATTTTCTCTAGGAACATATCAAAAACAGTAGAGCTACAATGCAAGCTACAACATAATTGGCAAAGACCTTTTGACTATGTTCATGATAATTGAGTTTAGCTAATCATATGACTAATAACTCCCACTCAAAATGGACATCCCTCTAGTCATTTGAGTGGCGCATGATCCAAATCCATTAACTCAAGTCCGATAATCACGTGAGTTGAGTATAGTTTCAGTGGTGAACATCTCCAATATATCATATCATGTCTTTGGCCATATCACGTCACATGCATACCCTTCAAAAACAAGTTAAACGCCCTATCATTTGTTGTTGCATGTTTTACGTGGCTGCTATGGGTATCTAGTATGATTGTATCTTACTTACGCAAAGCCACAACGGTGATATGCAATTTTCTGTTTAACCTTCTCCAAGGACCGCCTCGGTCAAATCCGATTCAGCTAAAGCCGAAGAAACAGACACCCGCCAGTCATCTTTATGCAACAAGTTGCATGTTAGTCGATGAAACCGGTCTCTCGTAAGCGTATGAGTAAGGTTGGTTTGGGCCGCTTCAATCCAACAATACCGCCAAATCGAGAAAAGACTAAGGAGGGCAGCAGGTATATAGCAAAAATTTCTGCACCAAAAGGAAGGTAACAAGCCAAAGTGGGGTCTGAGACGGACTCCTGGTGGCCCAGGCGGCCTCCCTGCGTGGCCAGGAGGCAGGCCGCGCCACCAAGTCGCGTGGAACCCCGAGAGCTCCTTTCCGGCTCCACTTCGGCTCGGAATTTTCCTAATTTTGCAAAAACACATAATACGAAAGTTTTATTGATGTTCACGAAGTTTCCTTTCCGTATTACATATCTATTCTTGTTCTGCTTCTGCTGGTGTCTGACATAATATGGTAATATGTTCTTCATGAGTAGCTATCTGTATCACATCCACCTCTACATCGATGGGGTCGCCTTCCATGTAATGCTTGAGTCTTTGCCCATTCACAACTTGTGGTTTTGTGCCTTCAAAATTGTTAATCTTGATTGCACCGGAGCGGTAGACTTTTTCAAAATGGTACGATCCTTCCCACTTGGAAAGTAATTTACCTGGAGAAAACTTGAAACGAGATATATAAAACCAAACTTTATCACCAACATTAAATTCACGTTTCAAAATTCTCTTATCGTGTGAAAGTGCGTTATATCGACTAGAGGGGGGTGAATAGGAGATTTTTAGTATTTCATCACTGAGGAAATTTCTTTTGAGGAAATTCCTCAGTGATGACTAACTTACAACGGAAACAGTAAAGGATCAGAAGTGCAAAGTTTCACAACAGCAGTTTTTCAGAGTGAAGAATGTGAAAACAGATTGCACAGTGAGCAGGCACACATAATACAGATGTGGATTAACTGACGTGAAGAATTTGGGTTTGAGGAAATTCAGAGAAAGTCTTTAGCAAATTCTTCAAACAGTTGCAGTGAAAGTCATCAACACATAATACGAGGAAAGTAAGGAGTTGAGGAATTAGACCCCGTTTCTTAGTGATGACAATCGTTGATGACCCAGTTCCAACTGATGTGACAGTCGTACATCTGGTTTGGAGCGGCTTGGTATTGAAACCAAAGGACACACAGTCCCTACCGTATTCTCCTTGAGCTAAGGACACACAGTCCTCGCATAACACTCGTGGTAAGTCTTCAGGGCAGACTTCCAAACCCTCACAAACTTGGTCACCCGATGATCCACAATGGACTGCTGGAAAGCTCTAGACCATGACGCCTAACCGTCTGTAGGATGCACAGTCCTCAAAGTTAAAAGGCTTCAGTCCTACAGAGGAACAACTTCTTCAGTGATGCTCAATCACTAGGTTTGGTTTGTGGTTTCGGTGTATGGTGTATTTCCTCACTGATGAATTACTCTCGAAGGCTCTGAGGAATTGGGTTGCTCTTATGACAAGTGTCAGTTTCTAACGGAGCAGCCAACCAGCTAGTGGTTGTGGGGGGTGGCTATTTATAGCCTGGGAGCATCCGACATGATTTGACACTAATGCCCTTAAATAATATTAACATTGGAATGGATAAGACCAATGACTTGGCGTGGCTATCGAAACGGTCGGGAACCTCAACTGTGAGAGTCCTCATGTCGCTCGTATTCCTCACTTGAGGCTTTTGGTAGGATTAGGCTTGGGTTGAGCATCATGAGGAAATTCATTCCATAGTGTAACTTTGACCCCCTTTAACATTACGGTGTTCCTATTACTCAAATGCGAAGAAAATAAAACAAAAAGTGTTAATCTTCATGCTTCAAATTCTTGAGAGTGATTTTCTTCAGGACACACCGGACTTCTCAATATCAGTATCTTCATGAGGAATATCAATTTCATCGTAGATTCCTCGCGATTCATTTCTTCAGCTACAGACCAATTTCTTCAACTGAAGACATACATTTTTAGGGGTCGATATTCTTCAAACATCTCAAACTCTGACTTATTGATCCTGTGTACACTCGCAAACACATTAGATACTTAACCTATAAGTCTTCAATCCATCAAAATCACTAAGGGGCACTAGATGCACTTACAATCTCCCCCTTTTTGGTGGTTCATGACAATTAGGTTAAGTCTTCAACAGGGATAAAAATATGAAGTGTAAATACTCATTTGAGGAATTTGAAATCAAGATTCAGAGAGACTCCCCCTGAAGATGTGCATATCTTGAGGATTTTGCTTTTCACAGCAAATGCACATTGATGATTTATATCATGGAGATCTCCCCCTGAGTCTTGTAAATCATGCATACATGTCACATATCATATGAAGAAAACGAAAATGCATGATGAAAAATGGTATCTGACGAATTCCAGCATGCGTGCATTAAAACTTGAGGAATAAGCATGCGAAGAAAAAGTTCAAAAGCGTCAGAGTACCATCGGGATTAAGTTACAACTCATTACATAAAAACTTCAGAAGAGCCAAGAGTTTGTAACTTAAATATAGTTCATAAGCCCCAAAAATATCCCGCTTGAAGACTAACTCTCAAGTTTCTCCCCCTTTGTCATCAAGTGACAAAAAGGGACAAACTGAGGACAAACGTCCGTGAAGATTTCATTTCGTGGCAGTTGAGGAAGAGCCGTGATGCTTCTTGGGAGTAGTCTTCTTCCTTGGACCGATAGCAGTGTCGAGCTGTTCTTCATCAGTTTCAGCAGTGCCGAATGAAGAAAAGGAGCTATCTTCAAGGTCTGGCACTGGAATAGGCCTTAACTTCTTCTTGGGAGGCCACGACCATTCAAAGTCTCGCTCAAAGTCCATTTCTTCAAGCTCAGTCTGAGTCTTCAGATGTGCAAGTGTAGCCCAGGTGTGATCAAAAACCTCATGCAGATAGTGATGGTTTAGCTTCACAGAGTTCTGTGTTTCAGTGAGGGTTTTCACAATGGCACCAAACTGGTGTTTGACCCACTTGTGGTTGCGATCCACCTTCTAGTGAAGACTGATGAGGAGCTCTCTTGTATTCATCACGCGAGGAGGAACGGGGCTTGCCGGACGAGTCTCAGTATCATCCCATGAGGAATAAGCTTCTGGCTCTCTGAACTGGCCATCAAGGGGCCTACTGCCTTCTTCAATCACAGATTTGCCTTTTCCTTCAATGGACTCGAAAGTCTTCTTGTTGACCTGGATAGGAGGCATATAGCCAACTTGGTTTTGGAAATCAGCGTGGAAGTTGATGCGTGTCCTTGCCCTGATGAATCTCATGATCCATGGGGCATATATCTTGTGATCAAAAGGACACATAGCATTGTCAGCCAAAGTCCTCAAGAAGAAATCATGGATGTTGATAGGAATACCATGGATAATGTTGAAGAGGATATTCTTCATGAGGCCTACAACATCTTCTTCATCATCATGGCCTTTGATCGGTGCGAGCACACTGCAGAGGATTCTATAAACAGACCTTGGTGTGTACTTGAGCTCGTGGACGAGGAAGGTTGTTCTCGAAGATTTTCCTTCAGCCAAAGGTTTCATGAGGACTTCCATCATCCCATTGGGCAGCTCACGCTCACCATAAAGCTTCACAGCCTCTTCTTAGGGAATTGGTACAGGCAGTTCTCTGAGGAGTTAAGTAGCAGGAGCCTTGTAGTGAGTGTTTTGTGACATCCAATCAAACACCCAAGTGTTAATGTCTTCAGGGTTGCCAGATATGTGAATAGTGGCATAGAACTAAAGAATTAGCTCACTGTTCCAGTCAGAGATGTCGGAGCACATTGGGAGTAAACCAGCATCATGGAGTACACTGAGGACTGGCTCCAGGCAAGGTATTGCTTCAAGTTCAACCTGAGGAATATGCTTGTGCTGGAATATCTTGTTTCGTCCACATAGCACAAAGGCATAGTAGTTCATCTGAGTCCTAGTCCAAAACTTCAGATGCCTCATTTGAGGCTTGTCATATGGGTTCTCTCCAATGAAGTACATGCGTTCTTCAAAGAAGTTTTCCTTTTGAAACTTAGGACGCTGGGAGAATGGCTAACGCTGAACTGGCTTAAGATTTTGCTGAGGAATTGGAGGGGAGACAACAATGGCAGTCTCTGGGTTGAGCACGATGAAAGCATTTTCTTGGTCAGGTGCATTCTCCTCACCATGTTCCTCATCTTGAGGATTCTGCTCAGAGCGTTGAATTTCATCAGCTTGAGGATTTTCAGTTTGTTCTTCCTCAGCTAGCTTGATGGTAGATGCAGTTTCATCAGCTGGTGCAGCTGATGCTTGAACAGTGTCTTTCTGAGGAATGAAAGGTTGAGGACTTTCGTCTATCTGAATCTCCTCATCAGTGTGTTCCTCAGAGGCGGCATCCTTCATTTCCTCATCTGCCTTTTTCGCTGGATCATCAATGATGACCATTTCATAGGAAAGAGCGACATTCAGTGGCACAGGGTCCAGAGGAGCAGTTTCTTCAAGTGCTTTGAGGCGCTTGGCCTCTGTTTCTTCTTCTGCTGAGGAGGCCTTTCTCTTTTTCGCTTCCTTCTCAGGAGCCCTAGTTTTCTTCACGTCTGATGCAGACGGAGTCATCTTCTTCACCGTTGAAGCTTTTGGTGAAGGGGTTTTCTTGACAGATTCTTCAGCTGGTATTGAGGAACCAGCTGGAACAGAGTCATCAGCTTGCTTTGGCGAAGCAACTGGGTCAGGGGTAGTCTCATCAGCTGCAGCAAATTCATCAGCAGGAGTTTCCATGATGATTTCTTCAATAGCCGGTTCATCCACACGGCATTCTTGGTGTACTTCCTCAGCTTGAGGAGTTTCCTTATCATGAGGAGATTCATCTGCTGGCTCCTCAAAGAGGGGCTGAGAAGTTGGTACTGGGGGTGCGGCCTTCTTATTGTATTCATCAACAACACTAGTGGCCAGCTTGATGAAATTGCTCTTGATACTTTTGCGATCGGACAGCTTGGAGTACTTGTCAGTCAATTTCCTCAGCTTTGCCTGTGTTGACACCAGTGCATCAGGAGTTAATTTGAGGAGATTCTGGTTGAGGAATTTCTCCTTTTAAATCTTTGCAACTTTGGCCTGCCTGGCCTGCTGTTCTTTCCACTTGGCTTCATTGATGAAAGTGGTCACCATGTGACTGATGCCAGGGGGAAGCTTCAAATCATCAAGTGGAGTGTTTGGGTCCTCATACCAGATGTTGATGTAGTCAAGGAGGACCTTGGGGTCCATTGCCAGAGGAATGGCACTGCCTATTGCCTAAGCAACTCTTTCCTACTGGTTTCTGATGATGGCTTGTAGGGTTTCATCATCATATTCATCACTGCCGTCTGATGCAGACGGGACGGTGATGATTTTGCTGGGGCTTGGCAGAGTTGCACGTTCAGCAGTTACCAGAGTCTTTGCAGGAGGTGTTGAAGACTTTGTCTCCGAGCTGGTTGCAGCTGGGAGTGAGGAGCTGGAGCTGGCAGTCATAGGCTTCATGACTTGCTTCTGTACTTGTTTCTCTTGAGGCTTTGGTGGTGGTGCTGAGGATTTTGGAGCTGAGGAGATTGGTACTGAGGGCTTCGGGGCTGATGGTTTTGGTGTTGAAGGTTTTGGAGCTGAGGGTTTTGTGACTGAGGCCTGAGAAAACTTCTCTTGAGGCTTTGGAGCCCTTGGCTTTGATGGCACAGACTGCATTTGAGGAATTTCTAAGCCAGAGGTTTTTGCGGCAGAGGAAGTAGCAGCAGCTGAGGATTCATTGAATTTCCTCACTGCAGTTTCTGCGTGCTTCTTGAGCTTAGCCAGATGCTTTTCTTTCTCATCTGGATAGTCATCAATTGTCATGAGGCTTGAGCGATGTGCTACTTGATGATCCTCAAGTGGCGCCCATCTGCGAGGGGGATTCAGAGGGAATTTCTTCGCATACTTGGGAGTCACAAACCTGTATTCCTTCCATTCCTTCGCCCATTGGCGTTCGATCTTCTGCAGCCGTATCTTTCTCTTTGCCATTGTCTCATTTTCATCAGGCGTGCAATAGTCCAAGTAGATATCCTCAAGGATATCCACAGCTGTGTTTTGCTCAAGTTTCTTTCCTCCCTTCTGTTTTCTGTCATCCTCCATTTTCTTCAGCTCAGGATTTTGCTGATGAGATTGAACTCTTGAGGATTCTGATGAGACTTGAAGATTTTCTTCCAGAAACGCTGCAAATGAGTTAATGTGATGAAAACCGAGAGATTCATGAGCTGACATGTGTGTACCTGTGAACAGAGTAGAGTTGCGAGGAATTTGGAGAGGTCATATGCATTCTCAGATTTGAAGAAAATGAAAAAGTTTGACAGTTTGAGGAATATAACCAGTGGTTGTGGAATTTGCCTAAGCGTACTGTTCTTGGGTTCCAGAGTTGTACAGATCCGAAAATTCGCACAATTAAGGAATCTCATGAAAATCTTAGATGCTTAGCATAGTTCATCAATGATGTGGTGAAAGGCAGTCTTTGACGAATCAAGTGCTTATACATTCTTGAGGAAAAATGATGTGGTGAAAGGCAGTCTTTGAGGAATCAAGTGCTTATAGGTCCAATGCACCCTAACCCGGCGACAGAGGACGTCTACGGCGGCGGCGGACGAAGATGGTCCGACTTCGGCGTGGTTCCGGCGACGGAGAAGTCGAGGCAGTGAAGCTCTTCCTCACCGGCGACGAGACTACCAGCGATGGCGCTAGGGTTCGGTGGTGTATGCTGTGGCAGGAGAGAGATGGAGCGAAGAAGAGTATGCAGAGGGGGATAAGGACATATTTATAGCCAAAAGTTACTGTTGGCGCGAAAATTTCGGACCGAACAACCCCTGCCCCTACGTCTCCGCATGACACATGTAGCTCCCGAACAGTGCGGTGGAGATAGTGGAGATCGTGGTTATCCGATCGTGGGAAGTGGGGTTCAGTTACTGTGTATTAAAGAAACAATTTTTGAAGATTTGAGGATTTTCGTTACAAAATCATCAGCTGACAAGGACGCAGTGAGGCTTTTGAACAAAGTTTCAAGTAGAACGAATATGAAGAATTGAATAGACTGGATGAGTATAGCATAGAGGGAATGTAGGGTCCGATCACATTCACTTTGCAGAAATATCAACTTGAAGAAATAGCATTAAGTGAATGCTGTTGAGGACTTGAAATCACAGTCTATCTAGTCAAATGAAAGTCATCAAGAGTTTTTTTTTGAAGATTTTGTGATAAATCATCACAATGAAGAACAACTGTTTTGAAGAAAAACACATTTTGAGGAAATAGAACATTTCAAGAAAATCAACTTGAGGAATTTCACATTGGGTGGTGGCGTGACCCACCATATAAGAATGTTGATTATAGACGCCGCGTACAATTGTCGTAGGGCCCTGAGAATCAATTTCTTTGTTGACTTCTTCACATTTAGAGTGACATTCTTCATTAGTTGAAGAAAATCGATTCATCATGTGTTGCACATCTAAGTCATCAATTTTGCATAAGTGTTAGGATGTGTGCATATTTTTACAAAACATTTGAAGATTCTAAGATATTTAGCTCACACCGCAACTTGCAAAACCTTTTCTCATCCAAGGGCTTAGTGAAGATATCTGCCAGTTGATCATCAGTCTTCACATGGTCAATGAGGATATTGCCCTTGAGGACATGGTCCCGAAGAAAATGACGACGAATCTGGATGTGCTTGGTCTTCAAGTGTTATACTGGGTTGTATGCAATCTTGATAGCACTCTCATTGTCACAGTAGAGAGGCACATTCTTCATGTTGATGCCGTAGTCCTTGAGGGTTTGCTTCATCCATAGTAATTGAGCACAGCAAGAACCAGCAGCAATGTACTCAGCTTCGGCAGTGGAGAGTGATACACAGTTCTGCTTCTTTGAGGACCAGCAAACTAGTGATCTTCCGAGGAAATGGCATGTGCCAGATGTTGACTTGCGATCCACACGGTCACCAGCATAGTCGGAATCAGAATACCCTACCAGATGAAGATTTGAGCCCTTGGGATACCATAATCCTAGTGTTGGTGTGTGAGCTAAGTATCGAAGAATATGTTTCACAGCCTTATGGTGTGATTCCTTCGGTTTTGCTTGAAAACGTGCACACATGCAAACACTAAGCATTATATCTGGCCTAGATGCACATAGATACAATAAAGAGCCAATCATAGAACGATATACCCGCTGATTGAAATCTTTACCATTTTCATCAGTGTCGAGGTGGCCGTTGGTAGGCATTGGAGTCTTGGCACCTTTGCATTCATGCATGTCGAATTTCCTCAGAACATCCTTGAGGTATTTCTCCTATGATATGAAGATTCCATTTCTTTGTTGACGAATTTGAAGACCTAAGAAGAATTTCAGCTCCCCCATCATGGACATCTGATATTCTTCATTCATCATGTAAGCAAATTCATCATTGTATAGTTTGTCAGTACAACCAAATATGATATCATCGACATATATTTGACACACAAATAGCTCATTATCATAGGATTTAGTGCAAAGAGTTGGATCGAGTGAACCAGGTTTGAAGCCTTTCTTCATGAGGAATTCTTTCAATGTATCATACCATGCCTGAGGGGCTTGCTTGAGACCATAATGAGCCTTTTTGAGTCTGAAGACTTTGTCTGGATTCTTTGGATCCTCAAAACCTAGGGGTTGAGCAACATATACTTCTTCCTCAAGCTTTCCATTGAGGAATGCACTTTTCACATCCATTTGATATAAGATGATGTTATGATGATTAGCATAAGCAAGTAGTATACGAATAGCTTCAAGTCTAGCAACAGAGGCAAAAGTTTCATCGAAATCTATTCCTTCAACCTGGGTGTAGCCTTGGGCTACAAGTCGTGCCTTGTTCCTCACCACTTGACCGTCCTCATCTTGCTTGTTCCAGAAAATCCACTTGGTGCCGACGATGTTGTGCTTGCGAGGATCTGGTCGTTTGACGAGCTTCCATACGTCATTCGACTTGAATTGAAGAAGTTCGTCTTGCATAGCTTGGATCCACTCCGGTTCCATAAAAGCCTCAGCAACTTTTGAGGGTTCTGTGATGGATACAAAGGAGGAATCCCAACAAAAGTTCACTAAGTGAGAAGCTTTTGAGCGAGTGAGAGGACCTGGCGCGTTGATGTCGTTGAGGATTTTGTCAAGTTCTACTTCATTTGCAATCCTCGGATGAGCTGGTTGAGGATTTTGTTTGGGCTGAGGAAGTGGTGCTGGTGCAATTTCCTCAGGAGCATCTTCTTGATTTTCATCAGTGACGGGGATCGTTTCTTCATCAATTTCCTCAGTTGGAACAATGTCTTCAGTAGGCTTGAGCTTTATTGCTTCCTCAGGAGACAGCTTATCTGGATCAGAAGGCAATTGCTCTCTTTGTGAGCCATTAGTTTCATCGAACCACACATCTACAGTCTCAACAACTTTGTTGTGATAGTTGTTGAACACTTTGTAAGTGTGCAAGTCCTTTCCATAACCGAGCATAAAACCTTCATGTGCCTTAGGTGCAAATTTTGAGCTATGGTGAGGATCTCTAATCCAGCATTTTGCACCGAAGACATTGAAATAACTTACATTGGGTTTCTTGTCAGTGAGGAGTTCATATGAGGTTTTCTTGAGGAATTTGTGAAGATATACCCTGTTGATGATATGGCATGCAGTGTTGATTGCTTCAGGCCAAAAGCAACAAGGTGTCTGATATTCTTCAAGCATAGTTCTTGCCATTTCAACCAGAGTCATGTTCTTCCTTTCGACGACACCATTCTGCTCAGGAGTATAAGGAGCAGATAATTCGTGAGTAATACCAAGTTCATCAAGATAATCATCAAGACCAGTGTTTTGAACTCGGTTCCATTATCACTCCTGATATGTTTGATCTTGATGCCAAAGTTCGTCGAGGCCCTTGAAGAAAATCGTTTGAAGATTTCCTGCACTTCAGTTTTATACAATATGATATGCACCCAAGTATATCTGGAATAATCATCAACTATGATGAAGCCATATAAAGATGATGCATTGGTTAGTGTGGCATAGTGAGTAGGTCCAAATAGATCCATATGAAGCAATTCGAATGGACGTGTAGTGGTCATGATAGTCTTCGCGGGATGCTTGGATCTGGTCATTTTCCCAGATTCACAAGCACCGCAGAGATGATCCTTGAGGAATTTGACTGATTCGATGCCGATTGAAAGGACGTGGATGTCGCCTAGAGGGGGGGGTGAATAGGTGCTTTAAAATAATTAAGGTTTAGGCTTGAACAAATGCGGAATAAAACTAACGTTTTAATATGTCAAGCACAAAACCTCAAACAACTAGGCTCACCTATGTGCACCAACAACTTATGCTAAGCAAGATAAACAACTAAGTGATAACAAGATATATGACCAGAGACAGTATGGCTATCACAAAGTAAAGTGCATAAGTAAAGGGTTCGGGTAAGAGATAACCGAGGTACGCGGAGACGATGATGTATCCCGAAGTTCACACCCTTGCGGATGCTAATCTCCGTTGGAGCGGTGTGGAGGCACAATGCTCCGAAGATGCCACTAAGGCCACCGTAATCTCCTCACGCCCTCGCACAATGCAAGATGTCGTGATTCCACTAAGGGACCCTTGAGGGCGGTCACCGAACCCGTACAAATGGCAAACCTTGGGGGCAGTCACCGAACCCGTACACGTGGCAACCCTTAGGGGCGGTTACCGGTACCCGTACAAATTGCTCGGGGCAATCTCCACAACCTAATTGCAGACCCCGACGCTTGCATGGAGCTTCACACCACAATGATTGAGCTCCGAGACACCACCAAGATTCTAGGATGCCAAAGCATCCATGAAGAACAATATCTAGGGTACTAAGTACCAAAGGTAATAAGCTTCTCAAACTTCACTTCCACGTATCACCCTGGAGAACTCAAACCGATGCAACCAATACAATGGCAAGAAGACACGAAGTGGTCAAGTCCCTCACACTCAAATCCCTCCACAACAACAAAAGCTATGGAGAAATATGAGAGGAAGAACAAGGAGCTCACAAAGAACTCCAAGATCTAGATCCAAGGGGTTCCCCTCACATAGAGGAGAAAGTGATTGGTGGAGATGTGGATCTAGATCTCCTCTCTCTTTTCCCTCAAGAACAAGCAAGAATCATTGGAGGGATTGAGAGTAAGCAAGCTCTAAGAATGTCAACAATGGAGGTAGAACAAGAGCTCTGAAGATAGATCAGGCCAAGGGGGAAGAAGACCCCCTTTATATAGTGGGGGAAGGAATCAGACCGTTACCCCCACTTACAGCCCGAGCCCAGCGGTACTACCGCTGGCTGCAGCGGTACTACTGCTGACCCTCCAGCGGTACCACCGCTGGCTGGAGCGGTACTATCGCTGAGCCCATGGTAGCGCAAAGATACTACTGGGCCAACCACCGCCAAGAAAGTCTTCGCAAAAATGTCCGACGCGGTACAACCGCAAAGATGACGGTACTAAAAACTTGGAGCGATACAACCGCTGGGATAGCGGTACTACCGCCAGCTCTAGCGGTACTACCGCTAGGTCCAGCAGTACTACCGCTCGCCACTGAAAAAGCCATACCTTTCGCATACGAGCTCCGAATCGAGCAAACCCAAGCTTGTTGGATTTTGGACGACAAGAGCTATCCAAACAGTGACCATGCAGATATGAAAATGCCAATGATATAGATATGTGAGTCCTCTATTAATGAAGAACCAACAAAAACTTCAATATCGAAAACATCATAGTAGATGCATATGGACTCCGTTTTCGATGAACTCGAGCTTGTCACGAAGATGACCATAAGCTCTAAAACTCATAAAGAGAAACACCAAACAAGAACCAAGAAGTATTATGCAAGGATGCAAATGGTTTGAGCTCTCAACGAACGATACGATCAAGCTACTCACTGGAGAGCCCCCCTTGATAGTACATCAATCTATCCTAAACAGAAAACCTATCAAGGGCAAACCTATACCTTGCACCTCGTCCTCTTGAGCTAGATGATGATGATCTTGGCTTCCTCAAGACGGACCACCTTTCTTGATTGCGTTGGCTTGATGAAGACTAGTTGATTGCTCCCCCATACTTACTATAGGTGAGCCACTCTTCAGCATATCTTCACAAGTCCATTGCCACCACAATGGACGGCAAGCTTCAAGCACGATATATTCGTGCTGATCCTCTTGAACTTGCACACCGCAATCTTGATGACGATCACCACTTGACGTCATCCTTCATGGGTTGTATGAGATCTTCATCTAGATGCAAGCCCATGGGAACACACCTAACCCCCACATAGAACTCTCAGAAAGACCATGGGTTAGTACACAAATACGTACTGGACACTACTTACAATACCATGGGTTCACTTGAACCCTCTCGGTACATCTTGTACGCTTTGTGTGTTGATCATCTTGATTTACTCTTTGTCTGACGATCTTGATCAACCTTGTGTCTCTATGACCATTCTTTGGATAATACCTTGAATACCACCTTGGTCATCATATAAACTCCTTGAACCCAACAGATGGACTTCAAGAAGTGCCTATGGACTAATCCTATAAATACAACTTAAGGCAACCATTAGTCCATAGGAATTGTCATCAATTACCAAAACCACATATGGAGATATATGCTCTAACACCGATGACATGCTTCTTCTTCGTGAGCGTGTGCAAATTCCTCCTGCCTGCGTGACCTAGTCTTCGGTGCCACAACCATCCTTCTGAGGTTTTTGCTAGCAAGCAAGTGGCTGGTTGAGAACCTATAGAGAAATCAACAATGTACAAATCCCCTCTTCTTGTACCTTCGAAGACTTTGGATCTGTCAGATTCCATAATGACTACACATCTATATCTACCAAAGATAACAATCATATCAAGATCACAAAGCATCGAGACTGACATGAGGTTAAAACCAAGGGATTCAACAAGCATCACTTTGTCCATATGCCTATCCTTGGAAATAGCCACTTTGCCAAGTCCCAATACCTTGATTTTACCTTTGTCAGCATATGTGATTTGCTTCAGAGGTGATGGAGTTAGTGGCATATTCATCAGTAAGCTTTTATCACCAGTCATGTGATGTGTGCAGCCACTATCAAGAACCCACTCAGTATTCTTGGGTTTGTCATCCTGCAGTTGAATTAGTATAGCTTACCATCTCATATGCTTCAGATTTGAAGAATATGATACTAATTTCATCAGATCAGTAATTTCATCATAACAGAAATGTAAGGACGTGTGAAATATTTCTATTTCATCAATCATTAGCTTGCGTCCTATCAAGCATTTCCTCAGGTCTCCAGCAAATTCTTTAGATGATGATTTTCATCTCGAGACCTGACCTGCAGAAGTGATTAGTTCGATTTCCTCATCACCCACATCTGAAGGGGTGGCAAAGCATTCATCATCCTGCGAGCACCATATGAGAAAGGTGGCATTGAAGCCAATGCACTTCTCTTAACAGTAGGGGGATTAAAGTACTCATATGAATATGCAGAGAACTGGTTTGAGGATTTATGAACATAATGATTTGAGGAGTAATGCTCATATTCATATTCCTTGTAGTTTCCCTGCATGTTAGACGCATTAGCACGGGTACGAGCATAGTTTTGACCAGTTGAGGATTTTGATCCTCTTGAAGACATTGGTCCTCCTGAGGAATTTGATCTGGGGTTCTTATTCTTCAGTGGTGGTGTCATAAAGACATTCACCTGAAGATTTTTGAGACAACTTTTGGGAACCCAGATTTTCCTCAAGGGAGGGCCATTCCTGCAATTAGTTCCGACATATCGAGCAAATACTTCACCAGATTGATTTTTGAAACGTTTATAGTTGGAGTCAAATGACTCATCCGAGGAATATGATAATTCACATGAAAAAACAGTTAGATTAGATGGATCAAAAGGAGGCCCAGTAGCAGCAACCCAAGAGGTATTGGGATACTGCTCAGGTTTCCTATAAGATCCATCAGCATTTAATTTCCTCTCAAAGGCTATTCCTTCTTTCCTCGGGTTCCTGTTCAATATCTGCTTTTTGAGCACATCACAAAGGGTTTGATGTCCTTTGAGGCTTTTGTATACGCCTGTTACGTACAATTCCTTCAACCCTGCATTTTCATGAGTAACATTTGTGCTTTCCTCAAGTGAGGAAATAGACACAGCAGGTGCAGTTGAAGAATTTGTAGCAATAGCAGCATTTGATGATTCTGGTGAGGAATTAGCAGTTTCGCGTTCAATGGATTTAAGACATGGAGGAATGAAGTCAACTTGACCAGCGCTGATCAATTGAGCTAGTAATGAATCATTTTCCATACGAAGATCATCATGAGACATCCTCAGCTTCTCAAGATCAAGCTTCCTTTCAAGAAATTCATTGGAAAGCTTCTCATGATCAGTGAGGAGTGTATCATAACGATCCTGAAGATTATCAAATCTAGACTGAAGACTTTTCACATCTTCAGTGAGGATTTGGGTAAGGTTCATTTCATCGTTCAACAGATCATCACTTTTATCTAGAAGTTTCTGAAGCTTTTCCAGGGCAATTTGTTGTTTAGTGGCAATGATAGCAAGTTTACTGTAACTGGGTTTCTTATAATTATCAGGTTCACAGTCACTTGAATCAGAGGAGGAGGCATTATTTGGTACCTTTGAACCTTTTGCCATGAAGCAAAAGGTTGTAGCGCAGTCATCAGCATAGTCATCAGTGCGGATGGTGCTATCATTTTCTTCAAGGTTGAAGATTGACTTGCTGACGAAAGTGGTTGCCAGTGCAAGACTAGCCTGTCCGGATTTTGAGTCTTCATCAGAACCCTCTTCTTCATCACATTCCTCTGATTGTGCCTCGGAGTCCATTTCCTTGCCAATAAGTGCCCGAGCCTTTCTGAAACTAGTCTTCTTGTGCGATGAGGGCTTTGAAGATGAGGATTTTGAAGATTTCTTCTTCTTCCTCGAGTCATCAGAACTGTCATCCTTGTATTTCTTCTTCTTTGATTCCTTTCCCCAACGGGGACAATTAGCAATGTAGTGACCTGATTTCTTGCACTTGTGACAAGTTCATTTCTTGTAGTCCTCAGATGAAGATTCTGATTTCCTCATGTCTCTTCTTGAAGATTTACCGAACTGGCCACGTCGTGTAAATCTCTGGAATTTCCTCACGAGCATTGCAAGATCCTGTCCAAATTCTTCAGGGTCACAAATGTTGTCATCTGTGTCTCCGTCTTCAGATGAGGAAATTTCTCTAGCCTTCAGTGCACGTGGTCTGGAATAGCTTGGTCCATATAGATCTCTCTTTTCTTCTAGCTGGAATTCATGAGTATTTAGCCTTTCTAGTATATCAGCTGGATCAAGCATCTTATAATCTGGTCTTTCTTGAATCATCTGAACTAAAGTATCAAATGAAGAATCCAAAGATCTCAGCAGTTTCTTCACAACTTCGTGATCAGTGATGTCTCGAGCTCCCAGTGCTTGCAGTTCATTTGATATATCAGTGAGGCGATCAAAGGTGTCTTGGCATCTTTCATTGTCATGTCTCTTGAAGCGATTGAAGAGATTGCGAAGAATATCAACACGAGAGTCACGCTAGGTTGATACTCCTTCATTTACCTTGCACAGTCTCTCCCAGATCAGTGTTGCAGAGCCCAAAGCACTTACTCTTCCAAACTGGCTTGGGCTCAGATGGCCACAGATGATGTTCTTCGCTTGAGAATCGAGTTGCTTGAATTTCTTCACATCAGCCGCAGTGACACTGGCAGAGATGATGGGGATGCCATGTTCCACAATATACCAGAGATAATTATCAATAGATTGTAGATGCATTTGCATTTTGTTCTTCCAGAAGGTAAAGTTCTTTCCTTTATAGGTAGGACATGCTGCAGTCACCTTAAACATGCCTGCAGTTGACATAACTAAAAATCCAGGTGGTTAAACCAAAATCACACAAAACAAGGGAGTACCTTGCTCTGATACCAATTGAAAGTGCCTTATATCGACTAGAGGGGGGTGAATAGGAGATTTTTAGAATTTCATCACTAAGGAAATTCCTTTTGAGGAAATTCCTCACTGATGACTAACTTACAGCGGAAACAGTAAAGGATCAGAAGTGCAAAGTTTCGCAACAACATTTTTTCAGAGTGAAGAATGTGAAAACAAATTGCACACTGAGCAGGCACGCAGAGTACAGATGTGGATTAACTGACGTGAAGAATTTGGGGTTGAGGAAATTCAGAGAAAGTCATCAGCAAATTCTTCAAACAGTTGAAGTGAAAGTCATCAACACATACTACGAGGAAAGTAAGGAGTTGAGGAATTAGAACCCATTTCTTAGTGAAGACAATCGTTGATGACCCAGTTCCAACTACTGTGACAGTCGTACATCTGGTTTGGAGCGGCTTGGTATAGAAACCAAAGGACACACAGTCCCAGGACACACAGTCCCTGTATTCTCCTTGAGCTAAGGACACACAGTCCTCGCGCAACACTCGTGGTAAGTCGTCAGGGCAGACTTCCAAACCCTCACAAACTTGGTCACCCGACGATCCACAATTGACTGCTGGAAAGCTCTAGACCATGACGCCTAACCGTCTGTAGGATGCACAGTCCTCAAAGGTAAAAGGCTTTAGTCCCACACAGGAACAACTTCTTCAGTGATGCTCAATCACTAGGTTTGGTTTGTGGTTTCGGTGTATGGTTTATTTCCTCACTGATGAATTACTCTCGAAGGCTCTTGTCACATCCCTGACACCTTAAGCAAGTTAGTCTTGTGCTCATGTCTTCTTTGCATTGCATCTAAGAAATTTTCAACAAGAACAAAGGAAGTGATGAAGGAAAGCTCAAAAACCCTAGCCACTTCTCTAAATAAAGGAATTCTCAAACTAGTTAAAATCAATGAATCCAAAATGGCCTCAAGAAAAGTTCAAACTTTCTGATAAATCATGAAAGTAAATAAGCAATGAAGAAAACCATTTTCTTGACACTTTAAGCATTTTAAATAAATGCAAAAAACTACTGGTTTCAAGTTTTAAATTTGAAATCAGAAACTTTAAATTTTCAAAAATGTTGAAAACTTTGGAAATGGTTGGAAATATTCCAACAAATATTCTAGGGTGCTCAACATAGATTTTTCAATTTATTTGGGAGTTGAAATAAATAGAAAAATAGTGAAATAGCAAAACAGAAACAAAAAAACAGAAAGAAAATGAAAAATCCTTACCTGTCGCCTAACCTGGCCCGGCCGAGCAATTCCTGTCGTCTTCCTCCCCCGCCAGTGGGCAGCAGGAGGTGGCCGCCGCGTACTCCGGCGCGGCCACGCACCTATGCGCCTGCGTGGCCGCCGTCTCGCGCTGGCAAGCCCGGGGATAAGCTCCCCGAGCCTTTGGCTATCCATTCCCAGCGCCAGATCCCCCCTCCTCTCGGATCTCTCCTCCCTCCTTCTGCCGCCATTGGAGCCCGAGCAGAGCTCGAGCTCGCCGACGTTCTCCCTCTCCAGGCCGTCCCCGAGCAAACTAGCGCCACCACTGCACTCCCCGTGAGCATGCGGTCATTTCCCCTAAGCTCTCCCCGTCGATCCCCTCCTCTAGGCTTAGTTCCATCGGAGCCCGACAAGGACCGTCGCTGCAGCTCGTCGCCGGTAGCCCTCCGGTGACGGGTTGGTCCGCCTGAGGCCACCAACAGCCTCAGGACATCATGTAGATGCGCTAGGTGCCCAGCCCCACGCGTTTTGGCCTCGTATTCGATGGCTTCGACGATGGCCGAACTTGGTCGCCGCCAAGCTCGTCACCGGCGTTGATTCCGTCCACCCCAGCCCCTGGGGCTTGTTCCATCGTGCTCGCCATCGAGTGGCCGTTCCTCTAGTGCTCTCCGCGCCGAGTTTGGCCCTCTGTGCGCCATTTCCGATGCCCCCCGCCGTTCTGGTGGTCGCCGGAGGCTCCCCGCCAGCGAGAATGACCTCGCCGCCGGTGGATCTCAGCTGGCCTGAGCCACTGACGAGTGGGGCCAGCCTCTGGATAGTTTAGAGATAATAAAAATAAATCAGATTAATAAATAAGACACTGACATGTGGGTCCAGTGAGTTTAATTAACTAAATAAGATTAATCCTAATCTAAAATTGACCAGAGAGACTGACAGTGGGTCCCACTCGTTAGGTTTGACTTTCAACGGCTAGATGGACCTGCTGATGTCATGCTAATGCAGTAAAAGTATTTTCGAGTATAAAAATAATTCCATAAATGTTCAAAACTTCAAAAATTCATAGAAATTAATCTGTAACTCCAATGAAAAGAATGTATATATGAAAAAGTATCAGAAAGATTCAAGGAATCCGAATATGCTATTTTCACTCATGTTTCAATAAGTTACAGAACCCAAACATGTAGATTAATGAATAAGTCAATTCTTATAAATACTTAACATGACATCTCATGCATGCTAACATCAAGTTGATCTGAGCATCAGGTCGAATCAACTAAATCGGTATCCGAGAATACCTCGTTTGAATTGATATTTGAATGTGATTGAAATCAACTTCAAACCTAATACATGTTGATTTTATTAGTTTATCACCTTGCATTCTCATGCCATGCTCATGCATCATCTTGTTTGCATATGATTGTTATTGATTGTTGCCCTTCATCTCGGTAGGCTCCGCACCCCGGATTCCATCGAATATCCGTCTGACGGATATTGTCCCTCCTTTGAGCAACAAGGCAAGCAAACATTTTGATCATCCTGATAAATCCCATGTTCTTGCTCCTCCACTTATTTATTGCATTAGGATCAAATGCTTCAAATGCTTTTTCCACGTTAGTTGAACCCACTTCCTTTGCATGACCTACCCTTGTCATAGTAAATAGCCGAACCTTGCAACCTAGCATACCTGATAGTTGCTTGAGCTATGTTGTGCCTTATCCTGCTATGCATGCTATGCTTAGAGTTGTGTATGGTCTATCATCTGGGAGATGAACAGAATTCTAAGAATGTGTTCGGTAAGCAAAGGTTGTGTGTTGAACCTGATTTGGTAAAGGTATCGGTGAAAGGCTGTGTAGGAGTACATGGCGGGTTGTTTCATTGGAACCGTCCTTAGGATCTGAGTTCCGTGTATGTAATCCAAGACTAGATACTACCACATGATGGGACCTGAAATATGACCCCGCTCGGCCTATTAATCGCTTAGTACTCGGTCCAGGAGTTGCAAGTAGTTTTTGGTGTTTATAGTAATGCTGGAGGCCGTGCATGGTGCTGACCTGAGAGGTGGGCCGTGATGCGGTAGGCAGTGGCACAGTGTACCAAGTGGCACCCGGATGGTGGGCTTGGGAACCCTGCGCACATCGTTTGAGGCTGTGGCGGAAACCTCGGTCGGACTTCCATACGGGTTACTCTCAGATAGGCGATAAACCTGGACTAGGTACTAGTGTGGTTAACGGTCGTGGCCGACTCCCTCGCTGGGCTTCCGCTTGAAGGTTGCCGAGGTGCATGACGTGCACATGGCGATAAGTGGCGAGAGCGTGTGTGACAAAGTACACCCCTGTAGGGTTATGATCTATTCGAATAGCCGCGTCCGCAGATATGGACTACTTGGAGACATAAGTTGTTCATAGATAACTTGAATGGCTACTCATAAAATTGTCAAGATAAGCGTGAGTGTCGTGGACGGCAATTCGTATGGAGACGGAATGATTCCGTGATAGTGTATTGCTGTGGTGTTAGTGGACTCGTGTGCGAGAAATCAAGTTGTCAAAATTATTTAAAAATGCAAGTTGTCTAGCCACGAGTCAAATGCTAGCTTTCCTCATGAAACCCCACCATACCTTATTGATACATTGCATGAGTAGATAGTTATCCTAAAGTCTTGCTGAGTACCTTCGTACTCATGTTTGCTTAATAAATGTTGCAGAGGCTGCTAATGAACCTATTGGAGGGTTCTTCGTAGACATCGACGACGACGAGTAGCGGGTGTCCCAGCTACGATCTGGCCCTACGTTGGATCTGTAGTATAGTCAGGCCATGTGCCTTGTAGTTGCACCTGTCTGTACTCAAACAGTTTTAAAACTCTTCCGCTGGCTTGTAACTGAATGACTGCTATTATGGGTCGTGAGACCCTTAATGTGTAATATTATGTGTGTGGCTCTTTCGAGCCTCTGAAATAAAGCTTGTATGTTTATGGTTATGTTGTGATGCCATCGATGTATCTATACATATCGGTATGCCATGCGTACGTGTGTCGTCCTTGATATGTATGGGGTTCGATTACCTAGTCGTGAACTTTAGTAGCACTCCTTACAAGGAAATGCCCCTTTGTGATCCAACGAGCCTTGGTAGTTCGCTACTGCTCCGGACACATTGGTTGACCGGCATGTGTCCTTCTTAGCTGCTGTGTCTGTCCCCTTTGGGGAAATGTCACGCGATGTAATGGAGTCCTTGTAGCTTGCTACGACTCGTCTACACTCGCTGGTGACCGACACCTGCTTTGTTGGGTCATGTATGCCTGTCCTTGTGCGGTACTGCCACTTTGGTTTATGACTAGACATGTCGATCCGGGTTCTTTGACATTGGAATGCTAGCAACACTATTGCATACGTGAGTCAAAAGACGCAAACGGTCCCGGCTAAGGTAAGGCTGCAGCCGTGGAGTTAACCGTGCATGAGACCGCAAAGGGATGCGATGTGTTACAGGCTGGATTCCTATGGCTTAGGATCAGGGTCCCGACAGCGTTGGTATCAGAGCCTGACTGACTGTAGGATTACTAAGCCAAACTTGTCGAAGTTGAGTCTAGAATTGCTCTAGTTATACATAAGGGAATTGTTTGTGGAAGGGAACGTAAGACTCTTGTTCTCTTCTCAAGTTATTCTATTCTAGTCATCCTCATCTTTTTTGCGGGAATTAAGGACTAGGTTACTCATCTTCTTCTAGGCTCGTGTTTCCGATCAGTAGATTATAGGACCACGCGTCTAGAGATATTTGGGTTTCTTTTATTCCTAGGAAAAAGGAAGTAAGTTTGATGACCAGAGAGTTGAACTTGATAGTTGAGTGGCTATGCTATTCCATTTTGGGTTGTCTCAAAATTTGTTTTCGAGCATTTACAACCGTTATGCTACCCAATTTTGCATTCAGAGCTCTAATGCTTTTGCATTACTCTCTAATTACAGATGCGTGGCCGTCCTTCTCGTCAGGTGGTACGTTTGACCAGGTGCATTGATGTACCGGGTCATACGACCATGCTGGTCAGGGTGATGTCGGTGTGCGGTTACCACTGGTACCCCGAGTACACAGTGGAGGAACAGTACCGAGACTTCAACCAGAGCGAGTACATATGCACTGTTAGGGTATTTCCAGACTACCCTGGAGCTGAGAAGCCAATCCATTGGTCCTATGGGTTGGGAGTCACTATTGACATGGCAGTACAAGATGCTGCCTATTCAATGCTGACCATTATGAGAGCGAGACATGCACTGCTGCAAAATTCAGAGTTCTGGTATGTTCCGGCCTCTCAGCCTGGTGAAGAGGGATACCTCAGTGGAATCTATTTTGATTCTTCTATGGAGGATCCACTACTGCAGTCCACTGTTGAGATGCTATAGAACAGAGACAGGGATGCTCGTGCTCTCCGCATGGAGCTATATGCTACCCGTGCCCGTCTGTGGACGGCTTTGACGTAGCTGGCACCGGTAGTCCAGACAGGGTAATGAGAGATGGAGATGCTGAACCCTGTTAGGACCCATCTTCCGGCTCCCGTTGACTGGCCAGCTATAGGAGGAGTCACACCTCTTCGGGGACCCCTCTTACCACCAGTCAGGGGACCAAGGCCACATCCGTGTCCTTATGGATCCCAGGAATCTCAGGCTAGAGTGTTTTCTGATCCGCAGGTTGAGCTTCCAGGTCATGGAGGTAATCTCTATGAGATGTTCTATGTGGATGCCTGAGCTGTGAGCGGAAGGATAGTATGGTAGTAGCCTTACGTTCACAGTCCTGCGTGACTTGTGAAGTATGCCTGTAATGTGAAATTAATTCCGGAGGCTTAGATAAATAATGTATAGGAAGCCTGTAAGCCTCTGATGAGGAGTTTCATAATTTTAGTAGTTTGCCCGTCGGTTAAGGTTGTACTGAACTATGTAAGGGTGTGTATGAACAATGGTGTATATATAGCAGTTGCTTGTTACCATGCTGTTCGGATATTCATTTCCGCATTCTGTGTGTTCAGTACATTCCTAATCCATAGCTAGTATTGATATGATATTGGTCTAAGCTGTGAGTTTGTTTGTCAGGATGGTGTTCACCAGGTTGAACCGTGCCCCTGGTCATGAGCAAGGCGAGGGTAGTCAAGCATCGCAGGAAGACCTGCCTCACCCGCCCTCTCTGGCGGAAGTGATGCTTGAGGCAGAGAGAAATAAAAGGGAGACCAACCGACTGTTAGAGCGTATTGAGCAGAATACGGCTCGTCAGCCTAGGAATGTTGCAGTGTCCCTCAATGACTTTGTGAAGCTGAATCCTCCAAAGTTTCATCAGTCCGTCGATCCCCTCGACGCTGATGACTGGTTGTGCAGCATCTCATGCAAGATTCTCTCTGCGAATGTGTCTGAGGCCGACAAGGTAACCTTTGCGGCGTATTTCCTGGAAGGACCCGCCAATCTATGGTGGGAGAACTTTGAAGCCATGCGTCCCGCTGAACCAGTAGCCACATGGGCAGACTTCAGTGCAGCTTTTCGTCTGCACCATATTCCAGAGGGCCTGATGGACAAAAAGAGAGAGGAGTTATGTGCCTTCACTCAGGGAAAGTTGTCTGTGGATGCCTATAGCTGCGAGTTCGGTAACCTCGCCCGCTATGCAACAGAGGAGGTGTCTACCGACGCCAAGAAGCAAGCAAGGTTCCGTAAGGGTCTGAGCCCTGAGCTTCGTCGTGATCTGCGCCTCCACGAGTGTGCAAGCTTTCAAGCTCTGGTCAACAAGGCGATCAGTGCCGAGACTGGTCATACTGACTTCGAAGCCACAAAGAAGCACTCCCGTGACTTCGGCTCGTCTTCTGGTTCCGCGTTTCCAAAACGCAGGCTGTGGGTTCCGAACAGTTCTCTGCCGCCAAGATACACTCCGAGGCCATCCTACGTGGCGCCTCAGACGAATCAGGCCAACTCTCCAGCAAAAGCTTATGGTGGTCCAGCTAGCAATGCTGCACCACGTGCCAACCAAGTGATATGCTACAAGTGTGGAGAACCAGGGCACTATTCCCGTGAGTGTCCTCGGAATGTGGGTGCCAAGCAACCCGGAAAGTCCGTCGGGCAAGCCAAGTCGGGCAAAGCTTACTATGTGAAGCAAACTCCTGCACGTGGCCGTGTGAACTATGTGTCCGCAGAAGAAGCTACAAAGGATCCCGACGTCATGCTGGGTACGCTTCTTGTTAATCATCACCCATCGTCTGTTCTCTTTGACACTGGGTCTTCTCATTCCTTCATTTCAGAAAGTTATGCACAGTTGCATAACATGTCTTTTTGTGATATGCCAGTTCCATTGGTTGTCCAAACTCCTGGTAGTAAATGGCAAACCTCTAGGATAACCTATGACAATGAAATTATAGTAGACAGGCTAGTTTTTCTAGCCTCATTGATAGCATTGGAATCATCGGATATTAATATCATCTTGGGCATGGACTGGATGTCAGCTCACTATGCCAAGATTGATACCCATTCTAGAAATGTCCAGCTTACCCATCCCTCGGGTGAGATAGTAAATGTCTCTACTCGAGTTGCCAAATGGAAACTCTATTCCCTAAATGCCAACCCTCTTCCGGAACTTGAAGACATTCCAGTAGTCCATGACTTCCCGGATGTCTTTCTAGAGGAACTGCCAGGAATTCCACCTGACAGAGATGTAGAGTTTATGATAGATCTTGTTCCGGGAACTGTCCCAATAGCCAGAAGACCTTATAATATGGCACCCCTGGAGCTAGCCGAACTTAAGAAGCAACTAGATGAGGCCTTGAACAAAGGTTTCATTCGTCCTAGCTCTTCTCCTTGGGCTTGTCCCGTCCTCTTCGTCAAGAAGAAAGACAGAACAGATCGGATGGTTGTAGATTACCGACCAGTTAATCTGGTCACCATAAAGAACAAGTATCCGCTCCCCAGGATCAACGATCTGTACGATCAGCTCCCTGGATCCTCAGTCTTCTCCAAAATGGATTTGAGGTTGGGATACCATCAAATCAAGATTAAGAATGGGGACATTCCAAAAACGGCTTTTGTTACTCGTTATGGCCAATACGAGTACACCGTCATGTCCTTCGGTTTAACCAATGCCCCAGCCACATTCTCTCGACTGATGAATTCAATCTTCGTGGAGTATTTGGATAAATTCGTCGGGGTATACCTCGATGATATTCTCATCTACTCGAAGAACGAACAAGAACATGCTGAGCATCTAAGGCTGGTATTGATGAAGCTTCGAGAGCATCGCCTTTATGCCAAGTTTTCAAAATGTGAATTCTGGTTACCAGAAGTGACCTATTTAGGTCACGTAATCTCTGGTAAGGGTATTGCTATCAATCCCGAGAGCGTTCAAGCTGTCCTTGATTGGACTAAACCTGAATCGGTTAAGCAAGTTAGGAGTTTTCTTGGTCTAGCGAGCTATTGTCGCCGCTTTGTCGAGAATTTCTCCAAGGTTGGAAAGCCTCTAACTGAACTCCTCAAGAAAGATAAAAAGTTCGAGTGGACACCACAGTGTGAGCATAGTTTTCAGGAACTGAAAAGACGCCTGACTTCCGCACCTGTGTTGCTACCACCAGATTTTTCTAAGGACTTTGTTATCTATTGCGACGCCTCGCGACAAGGATTAGGTTGCATTCTCATGCAAGATCGTCATGTGATCGCATACGCATCTCGAAAGTTGCGTCCACATGAGGATAATTATCCCACACATGACCTTGAGCTTGCAGCTGTGGTCCATGCACTAAAAACCTGGCGACATTACCTTCTGGGTAATCGTTGCGACATATTCACTGATCACCAAAGGCTGAAATATATCTTCACCCAACCGGATTTGAATCTCAGGCAAAGACGGTGGGTTGAGTTGATCTCGGATTATGACTTAGGGATAACTTACACCCCGGGGAAGGCCAATGTTATGGCCGATGCGCTAAGTCGTAAATCTTATTGTAACAATTTGATGCTACAACAAGGTCAACCACATCTCCATGAGGACTTCCGGAAGTTGAATCTTCATATTGTTCCTCAAGGATTCCTTTCTACCCTGGTGGCGAAGCCTACTCTTAAGGATCAAATTATAGCTGGCCAAAAGCGTGACAAGGGTATATCATGGATCAAGGAGAATATTTTTAGTGGAAATGCTAAAGAATTTTCTATGAACGATCAAGGTGTTGTGTTCTTCCAGAATCGTCTAGTGGTTCCTAAGAACCCACACCTAAGGAAGTTAATCCTTAAGGAGGCTCATGATTCTCCTCTCACCATTCATCCCGGTAGTACTAAGATGTATCAGGACCTACGCCAGAGATTCTGGTGGACTAGGATGAAGAGAGAAATTGCTGAGTTTGTTGCTAACTGCGATGTTTGTCGTCGAGTTAAGGCAGAACATCAAAGGCCTGCTGGCACCCTTCAACCTCTAGCTATTCCTGAATGGAAATGGGATAAAGTTAGCATGGATTTATTTACCGGTCCCAAGACCAAGAAAGGAAATAATGCTATCTTTGTGGTCATTGACCGTCTTTCCAAAGTGGCTCATTTTCTTCCTGTTCGTGAGAGTATAACAGCTAGCCAGCTAGCAGTTATATATCTCCCGAATAGTGTCTCTTCATGGTGTTCCCCTGGAGATTAACTCGGACCGTGGAAGTAACTTTACTTCTTGCTTCTGGGAAAGTTTTCAGAATGCCATGGGGACTCACTTATCTTTTAGCACTGCTTTCCATCCTCAATCAAGTAGTCAAGTAGAAAGAGTGAATCAAATCCTAGAAGATATGCTCCGAGCTTGTGTTATATCGTTCGGTATGAATTGGGAGAAGTGCCTTTTGAAGTTCTCTATGGACGAAGATGTCGAACACCTCTTAATTGGTCAGAAACCGGAGAGAGGCAACTCTTTAGCCCGGATATGATCCAGGATGCAGAAGAGCAGGTTCGCATTATTCGTCAAAAGTTGAAAACAGCCCAGTCTCGTCAAAAGAGCCAATATGATCGTCATCATAAGGCTGTGACCTTTGAATTTGACGAGAAGGCTTACCTTCGGGTTACACCTTTGAAGGGTACCCATCGATTCGGTATCAAGGGCAAGTTGGCTCCTCGTTACATTGGTCCTTTTCGCATTCTTGCCAAACGAGGAGAAGTTGCCTACCAGTTGGAACTTCCTCCGCATCTTTCCAAGGTTCATGATGTTTTCCACGTCTCGCAACTCAGGCGTTGCTTTTCGGATCCTATCCGTGATGTGGACCACGGAACGCTTGATCTCCAAGATAACCTTTCATACCGAGAATACCCCGTCTGTATTCTTGATCAAGCTGAGCGTACCACTCGACGTCGAAACCTCAAGTTTCTTAAAGTTCAATGGTCAAATCATTCTGAAAAGGAGGAAACTCGGGAAAGAGAGGATCGTCTACGACTTGAGTATCCTGCGTTATTCCCGACGACTTCTAAATCTCGGGACGAGATTCCTTTGAGTGGGGGTGAGTTGTCACATCCCTGACACCTTAAGCAAGTTAGTCTTGTGCTCATGTATTCTTTGCATTGCATCTAAGAAATGTTCAACAAGAACAAAGGAAGTGATGAAGGAAAGCTCAAAAAACCTAGCCACTTCTTTAAATAAAGGAATTCTCAAGCTAGTTAAAATCAATGAATCCAAAATGGCATCAAGAAAAGTTCAAACTTTCTGATAAATCATGAAAGTAAATGAGCAATGAAGAACACCATTTTCTTGACACTTTAAGCATTTTAAATAAATGCAAAAAGCTACTGGTTTCAAGTTTTAAATTTGAAATCAGAAACTTTAAATTTTCAAAAATGTTGAAAACTTTGGAAATGGTTGGAAATATTCCAACAAATATTCTAGGGTGCTCAACATATTTTTTTCAATTTATTTGGGAGTTGAAATAAATAGAAAATCAGTGAAATATCAAAACAGAAACAAAAAAACAGAAAGAAAATGAAAAATCCTTACGTGTCGCCTAACCTGGCCCGGCCGAGCAATTCCTGTCGTCTTCCTCCCCCGCCAGTGGGCAGCAGGAGGTGGCCGCCACGTACTCCGGCGCAGCCACGCACCTGTGCGCCTGCCTGGCCCCCGTCTCGCGCTGGCAAGCCTGGGGATAAGCTCCCCGAGCCCGTGGCTATCCATTCCCAACGGCAGATCCCCCCTCCTCTCGGATCTCTCCTCCCTCCTTCTGCCGCCATTTGAGCCCGAGCAGAGCTCGAGCTCGTCGTCGATTTAGCCGACCCTTCTCCCTCCTGAGCCACGCAGTAGGTCCGCCGCACCTCTCTGAAGCTTCCTAGCCCCGAGCCCGATGCTGAGGTGCAGTGAAACGACGAGCGGCTGTCGTCTTCTTCCTATGGTCACCGAAGATCGCCGGCGACATTCTCCCTCTCCAGGCCGTCCCCGAGCAAACTAGCGCCACCACTCCACTCCCCGTGAGCATGCGGTCATTTCCCCTGAGCTCTCCCCGTCGATCCCCTCCTCTAGGCTTAGTTCTATCGGAGCCCGACGAGGACCGCCGCTGCAGCTCGTCGCCGGTAGCCCTCCGGTGACGGGTTGGTCCGCATGAGGCCACCAACAGCCTCAGGACATCATGTACATGCGCTAGGTTCCCAGCCCCGCGCGTTTTGTCCTCGTATTCGATGGCTTCGACGATGGCCGAACTTGGTCGCCGCCAAGCTCGTCGCCGGCGTTGATTCCGTCCACCCCAGCCCCTGGGGCTTGTTCCATCGTGCTCGCCATCGAGTGGCCGTTCCTCTGGTGCTCTCCGCGCTGAGTTTGGCCCTCTGTGCGCCATTTCCGATGCCCCCCACCGTTCTGGTGGTTGCCGGAGGCTCCCCGCAGGCGAGAACGACCTCGCCGCCGGTGGATCTCAGCTGGCCTGAGCCACTGACGAGTGGGGCCAGCCTCTGGATAGTTTAGAGATAATAAAAATAAATCAGATTAATAAATAAGACACTTACATGTGGGTCTAGTGAGTTTAATTAACTAAATAAGATGAATCCTAATCTAAAATTGACCAGAGAGAGTGACAGTGGGTCCCACTGGTCAGGTTTGACTTTCAACGGCCAGATGGACCTGCTGATGTCATGCTGATGCAGTAAAAGTATTTTCCAGTATGAAAATAATTCCAGAAATGTTTAAAACTTCAAAAATTCATAGAAATTAATCTGTAACTCCAATGAAAATAATTTATATATGAAGAAGTATCACAAAAATTCAAGGAATCTGAATATGCTATTTTAATTCATGTTTGAAAAAGTTACAGAACCCAAACATGTAGATTAATGAATAAGTCAATTCTTATAAATACTTTATAAATGGAATTTGGAAAATATTCAAATTTCATCATGAATGAAATGATCAAACAATGTTCTAATAACAAATCAGTACCTTAACCTGACATCTCATGCGTGCTAACATCAAGTTGATCTCAGCATCAGGTCGAATCAATTAAATCGGTATCCGAGAATACCTCGTTTGAATTGATATTTGAATGTGATTGAAATCAACTTCAAACCTAATACATGTTGATTTTATTAGTTTATCACCTTGCATTCTCATGCCATGCTCATGCATCATCTTGTTTGCATATGATTGTTATTGATTGTTGCCCTTCATCTCGGTAGGCTCCGCACCCCGGATTCCACCGAATATCCGTCTGACGGATATTGTCCCTCCTCTGAGCAACAAGGCAAGCAACCATTTTGATCATCCCGATAAATCCCATGTTCTTGCTCCTGCACTTATTTATTGCATTAGGATCAAATGCTTCAAATGCTTTTGCCACGTTAGTTGAACCCACTTCCTTTGCATGACCTAACCTTGTCACAGTAAATAGACGAACCTTGCAACCTAGCATACCTGATAGTTGCTTGAGCTATGTTGTGCCTTATCCTGCTATGCATGCTATGCTTAGAGTTGTGTATGGCCTGTCATCTGGGAGATGAACAGAATTGTGAGAATGTGTTCGGTAAGCAAAGGTTGTGTGTTGAACCTGATTTGGTAAAGGTACCGGTGAAAGGTTGTGTAGGAGTACATGGCGGGTTGTTTCATTGGAACCGTCCTTAGGAACTGAGTTCCGTGTATGTAATCCAAGACTAGATACTACCACATGCTGGGCCCTGAAATATGACCCCGCTCGGCCTATTAATCGCTTAGTACTCGGTCCAGGAGTTGCAAGTAGTTTCTGGTGTTTATAGTAATGCTGGAGGCCGTGCATGGTGCTGACCTGGGAGGTGGGCCGTGATGCGGTAGGCAGTGGCACGGTGTACCAAGTGGCACCTGGATGGTGGGCTTGGGAACCCTGCGCACATCGTTTGAGGCCGTGGCGGAAACCTCGGCCGGACTTCCGTACGGGTTACTCTCAGATAGGCGATAAACCTGGACTAGGTACTAGTGTGGTTAACGGTCGTGGCCGACTCCCTCGCTGGCCTTCCGCTTGAAGGTTGCCGAGGTGCATGACGTGCACATGGCGATAAGTGGCGAGAGCGTGTGTGATGAAGTACACCCCTGCAGGGTTATGATCTATTCGAATAGCCGCGTCCGCGGATATGGACTACTTGGAGACATATGTTGTTCATAGATAAGTTCAATGGCTACTCATAAAATTGTCAAGATAAGCGTGAGTGTCGTGGACGGCAATTCCGTATGGAGACGGAATGATTCCACGATAGTGTATTGTTGTGGTGTTAGTGGACTCATGTGCGAGAAATCAAGTTGTCAAAATTATTTAAAAATGCAAGTTGTCTAGCCACGAGTCAAATGCTGGCTTTCCGCATGAAACCCCACCATACCTTATTGATACATTGCATGAGTAGATAGCTATCCTAAAGTCTTGCTGAGTACCTTCGTACTCATGTTTGCTTAATAAATGTTGCAGAGGTTGCTAATGACCCTAATGGTGGGTTCTTCGTAGACATCGACGACGACGAGTAACTGGTGTCCCAGCTACGATCTGGCCCTACGTTGGATCTGTAGTATAGTCAGGCCATGTGCCTTGTAGTTGCACCTGTCTATACTCAGACAGTTTTAAAACTCTTCCGCTGGCTTGTAACTGAATGACTGCTATTATGGGTCGTGAGACCCTTAATGTGTAATATTATGTGCGTGGCTCTTCCGAGCCTCTTAAATAAATCTTGTATGTTTATGGTTATGTTGTGATGCCATCGATGTATCTATACATATCGGTATGCCATGCGTACGTGTGTCATACTTGATATGTATGGGGTTTGATTACCTAGTCGTGAACTTTAGTAGCACTCCTTACAAGGAAATGCCCCTTTGTGATCCAACGAGCCTTGGTAGTTCGCTACTGCTCCGGACACATTGGTTGACTGGCATGTGTCCTTCTTAGCTGCTGTGTCTGTCCCCTTTGGGGAAATGGCACGCGATGTAATGGAGTCCTTGTAGCTTGCTACGACTCGTCTACACTCGCTGGTGACCGACACCTGCTTTGTTGGGTCATGTATGCCTGTCCTTGTGCGGTACTGCCACTTTGGTTTATGACTAGACATGTCGATCCGGGTTCTTTGACATTGGAATGCTAGCGACACTATTGCATACGTGAGTCAAAAGACGCCAACGGTCCCGGCTAAGGTAAGGCTGCCGCCGTGGAGTTAACCGTGCGTGAGACCGCAAAGGGATGCGATGTGTTACAGGCTGGAATCCTTTGGCTTAGGATCGGGGTTCCGACAGCTCTGAGGAATTGGGTTGCTCTTATGACAAGTGTCAGTTTCTAACGGAGCAGCCAACCAGCTAGTGGTTGTGGGGGTGGCTATTTATAGCCTGGGAGCATCCTGACATGATTTGACACTAATGCCCTTAAATAATATGACCGTTGGAATGTATAAGACGAATGACTTGGAGTGTCTATCGAAACGGTCGGGACCCTCAACTGTGAGAGTCCTCAGGTCACTCCTATTCCTCACTTGAGGCTTTTGGTAGGATTAGGCTTGGGTTGAGCATCATGAGGAAATTCATTCCATAGTGTAAGTTCGATCCCCTTTAACAGTACGGTGTTCCTATTACTCAAATGCGAAGAAAATAAAACAGAAAGTGTTAATCTTCATGCTTCAAATTCTTCAGAGTGATTTTCTTCAGGACACACCGGACTTCTCAATATCAGTATCTTCATGAGGAATATCAATTTCATCGCAGATTCCTCGCGATTCATTTCTTCAGCTTCAGACCAATTTCTTCAACTGAAGACATACATTTTTAGGGGTCGATATTCTTCAAATATCTCAAACTCCTCAATGACTTATAGATCCTGTGTACACTCACAAACACATTAGATACTTAACCTATAAGTCTTCAAACCACCAAAATCACTAAGGGGCACTAGATGCACTTACATCATGCCACTTCTTTACCTTTTCTTTGAACATTTTTGTGCTCTCGTAAGCTTCACTTCTCCACTCATCTAGAGAAGTCAAGTTCATGAGACGCTTTTCACCAGCAAGCTTTGGGTCAGCATTAAGCTCTCTAACAGCCAAGAAAGCTTTGTGCTCTAACTCTAAAGGTAGATGGCATGCCTTGCCATATAACATCTTATACGGAGACATTCCCATGGGATTTTTGTAAGCAGTTCTATATGCCCACAAGGCATCTCCTAAATTTTTGGACCATTCCTTTCTAGAACTGTTCACTGTCTTTTGCAAGATCAACTTGATCTCTCTATTTGTGAGCCCAACTTGCCCACTTGTTTGAGGGTGGTAAGGTGAAGCAATTCTATAATTAACATCATATTTGGCTAGAGCTTTTCTAAAAGCACCATGTGTAAAATGTGAACCCCCGTCGGTCATGAGGTACCTAGGTACACCAAACCTAGGGAATATTACATCCTTGAGCAGTTTCAAAGATGTCTTGTGATCAGCACTTTCAGTGGGGATTGCTTCAACCCACTTGGTCACATAATCAACATCCACTAAGATGTGAGTGTACTTGTGTGAAGGAGGAAACGGACCCATAAAATCAAAACCCCACCAATCAAAAGGCTCAATGACTAGAGAATAATTCATAGGCATCTCATTTCTCCTACTAATATTACCAACTCTCTCATACTTATCACAAGATAAAACATAATTTCTAGCGTCTTTAAAGAGACTAGGCCAATAAAAACCTGACTGGAGAACCTTGTGTGCGGTGCTCTCACCGGCATGATGTCCTCCATAAGGACTGTTATGACATTGTCTCAAGATAACCTTCTGCTCATGCTCCGGTATGCATCTCCTCACGATCCCATGTGTACCTTCTCTAAAAATATGTGGGTCATCCGAAAAGTAATATCTCAAGTCGTGGAAAAATTTCTTCCTTTGCTGGAATGTTAAACCTGGAGGCAAAAACTTTGCAACAATAAAGATAGCGTAATCTGCAAACCATGGATCGGAATTAGATTCTACCTCAAAACAGCTAACTGTTCATGTTGTATGTCCTCCATCCTGGAAAGGTTGTATGCTACCTTCCTATCAAGAATCTGCAAATCAAATTCTTGAAGAAGAAGGACCCATCTTATAAGCCTTTGTTTGGCATCCTTCTTTTCCATAAGATACTTAATAGCAACATGATTAGTATGAATGATGACTTAGGAATCAATAATGTAAGGCCTAAACTTATCACAAGCAAACACTACCGCTAAAAACTCTTTCTCGGTACTAACGTAATTCTGTTGAGCACTATCAAGCGTTTTTCTAGCATAATGTACAACATTCAATTTCTTATCAACCCTTTATCCTAACACAGCTCCAACATCAAAATCACTAGCATCACACATGATTTCAAAAGGCAAATTCCAATCAGGTGGTTGGACTATAGGGGCGGTTATCAAAGCTTTCTTAAGAACTTCGAAGACTTCCTTACAATCTTCATTAAACACAAAAGTAATATCCTTCTGGAGAAGATTAGTGATGGGTTTCGAAGTCTTCGAGAAGTCGTTAATAAATCTTCTATAGAAACCAGCATGACCAAGGAAACTACGAATACCTCTGATGTCCTTTGGATAAGGCATTCTCTCGATTGCTTCGACCTTTGACCTGTCCACCTAGATTCGCTTTTTAGAAATCTTGTGGCCAAGAACAATTCCCTCATTGACCATGAAGTGGCATTTCTTCCAGTTGAGTACCAAGTTCGTCTCCTTACATCTCTGCAAAACTTTATCAATGTTGTGAAGACAATGGTCAAAAGAGGTTCCATAGACGAAGAAGTCGTCCATGAAAACCTCCACAATTTCCTCACAAAAACCATGAAAGATAGCAGACATACACATTTGAAAAATAGCAGGAGCATTGCATAAACCAAAAGGCATACGTCTATAAGCACAAGTACCAAAGGGACAAGTAAAAGTGGTCTTCTCTTGATCGGCAGTGTTAACATGAATTTGAGAGAAGCCAGAATACCCATCAAGATAGCAAAAGTGAGTGTTTTTGGATAACCTTGGATGCATTTGGTCGATGAACGACATCGGGTAGTGGTCGTTCTTGGTTGATTTGTTCAGCTTCCTATAATCAATACACATTCTATATCCAATAATAATTCTTTCAGGTATTAGTTCATTCTTATCATTAGGAACCACAGTTGTACCTCCTTTGTTGGGAACACAATGTACCAAACTTAACCACTTACTATCAGATATAGGGTCGATAATACCTGCGGCTAGAAGCTTGAGGATTTTGGTCCTCACAACATCCTTCATCTTCAGGTTCAACCGTCATTGGTTATCAACAACCGGTTTAGCATCAGGCTCCAGATTGATAGTATGATGACAAATACATGGACTAATCTCCTTAAGATCATCAAGGGTATAGCCAATAGCGCCTCGGTGTTTATGAAGGACTTCCAATAATCGCTCTTCTTCATATCCTGAAAGGTTAGCATTGATAATAACAGGATATACTTTTTTTCATCTAAATAAGCATAATTGAACCTATTGGGAAGAGGTTTAAGATCAAACACCGGTTCTTCTTTTGGTTTTGATAGAATTCCCAAAGGCTCAAACAGAAAGGTTGTGCTTCAGGATAGCAGGTTGTCTCAAGAATATGTCGTCTAGTCATCCCTTTCCTGCATATGCATATCATTCTCGTGGTCCTCCATAAATTGATGCAAGGGATCATTAGGAGGAATAGCAATAGAAGCAATCTCTTCAATAATTGTATCATTACGAGGCAAATCAGTACCATGAGTTTCCTTCGAGAATTTAGAAAAGTTAAATTCATATGGACCACCATTAAATTCAACAAATACTTTTCCTTTCCTCCAATGTATAATAGCTCCACAAGTTTTTGGAAAAGGCCTACCAAAGATAATTGGGCAAAAACTATCTTGGACTGAACCGAGTACTAGAAAGTCGGTAGGATATTTTACCTTTCCACATAGGACTTCTACATCTCGCACAATCCCAATAGGAGAGATAGTTTCTTTGTTTGCAAGATGAATAGTAACATTAACGTCTTCAATTTCACATGGTAGAATCTCATTCATGATCTCTTGATAAAGTGAAAAAGGAATAACACTAGCACTGGATCCCAAATCCCATAGCCCATAATAATTATGATCTCCTATTTTAATAGATAGAACTGGAGTACCTAAAATTGGGCCTTTATTCTTGGCTGTAACAAGGTTAGTAAAAACAGCACAAAAAATTATATTGGAATCCTCAATATTACTAGTAACAAGATCCTTGACTAATGCAACTTGAGGATTGACCTTAATCAGGTCCTCATGCTCATCAGTCGTTCTTTCACTTTTATTCAGTATGCCTTTGACAAAAGAATGCTCCCTCATCCTTGTGAGGAAAGGGGGCTTTTCATATAAAACTTCACGCAAGATAGGGTCAGCAATATTGATCAACTAGTAATTCCTTAAAAGTTTTATGGTGATGATCCTCCTTCTTATTAGAGGAATCAATATGACAGGAAAAGTCTTTGCAAAAATCAATTAGAAGCTGGGAATCAAGACCGATCTTACCACAAAAGGTATTGAAGTAATCAGTTTTCACATAGCTCTCAATGTAATCATGCTCATAATTTATAACAGGTTCAATACCTTTATCAATATCCCAATCTTCAGTGTTCTTCTGGATCCTTTCAATAAGATCCCACCTAGCTTCAGCGGTTTTGTTGGAGAATGCCCAACAAGAGGAGGCATCAAGCATCTCTTTATCTTGATGAGAAAGACTTGCATAAAAATTTGTAAGAATGATTTCCTTGGGGATCTCATGATTGGGACATTTGAGAATTATGAACTTCAATCTCCCCCAAGCTTGAGCGATGGTTTCTCCGTCACGAGACCAAAAGTTATAAATATAGTTCGTCTCTCGATGTATTTCATGAAGAGGATAAAAATTTGCATAAAAGAGAGGCATAAGATCTTGCCAATTTAGAAAATGAGAGTTATCAAGAAGCCTATACCAATCCAAAGCCTTATCTTTTAATGATAGAGAGAATAGACTTCTCATAACAAAATCCATCATATACCTGCAAGCTTAAATAAGGAGCATAGTTGTGAAAGATATAGCAAGTGTTCGCGTGGATGTCTATCTCCTGCATATCAATTAGGGTAGACACAATCAATAATACGAGTTGGTATTTTAAAGGGCAGAATTTACGTAGGTGGGGAGGATTCTCCACCACAATAGCGGTGGGGTGGTTCCCCACAAGCAACAAACCAAGAGCAGACTTGTCCATAGGGACAAAAAGCGGAAACAACTCGTACATCGTAAATGTTTCCTTACCAATAGCGCTACACTCCCTGACAACTGCGCCGGAAAATGGTATTGATGACCCACAAGTGTAGTGGATCTATTGTATCCTTTTCAATAAGTAAGAGTGTCGAACCCAACGAGGAGCAGAAGGTACCGACAAGCGATCTTGAGCAAGGAATAACTGCAAGCACTGAAAGGTAACTTTTTATGGGCTTTTTGGTATAAGCAACAAGGAAGAAAAAACAGGGAAAGTAAATGGTGCTGAGATGCAGCAAGTGGCCCAATCCTTTTGAATAAAAAGGATAAGACGGGTTACTAAACTTATAAATACTAAGGCGTTCCTGAGGACACACGGGAGAGATAGTCAAGTGCTCTTGCCATATTCCGTCTAGTACTATGTTTTGTGTTGATAAGTGTTATGTGGGTGGATCTTTGCCAGTGCACCGTGATGGATAAGACAAGTACACTCTTATGGTTAAACCCCTTGCAAGCATCCGCAAATACGAGAGAGAAATTAAGGCAAAGCCTAAGCATAGCAATAAAATTTAGGATCCAACACTCCCCCGTGCAAAAGCATGTGAACGGGGGTTCGGGTTTCTGTCACTCTGGAAAACCACCATAAGCATTCTTTATACATGATGCATTCCCCCAGGTCCTTAAAAAGGAGAAGTGTTATGTAGTCGACGTTCACATAACACCACTAGAAGAATAACATCACAACTTAAATATCAATCAACACATATTACTTCAACATCATATGCCTACTACCAACTAGACTTCTCCCATGTCCTCAAGAACTAAAGGAACTACTCACAAGATATAAAAGAGATCATGATCAGAGGGGATGAAAATATAATGAACAATCTGGCATAACAATAATTCTCCAATAAAACTCAATAGAATTCACCACAAAAGAGTAATCAACACCGGTAGAGTAAAGGGGATGAATAGTGCAAGGTACAACTCCGATTGCGATGGTAAAGTGAGATGGGTTGAAGATGGAGATGGTGCTGGTGATGAAGATGATGGTGATGATGATCTCGATGATTCCTGTGATGATGGTGATGACGATGAGGACGATCTCCCCCTCTGGGAGTACTTCTCCCCGGCGGAATCTATCCGGCGGAAAGGTCTTCTCTTCTTTGTAAGTTTCCACCTCCTCGTGGCGGCGGAACTATGGACACTCTTCTCTCTTCGACATTTTTAGGTCATGAGGGTCATATAGGCCAAAGGGGGGCACCGGAGGTGGGACCCACCACCCAGGCGGCCACCTGGCGTGGCCTAGGGGGACCCGCGCCACCAGGGCGCCTGGGTGCCTGGTGGCCCCCCTCCGGCCCTTCTTCGGCCTGTCTTCATGATTTGTTCGGAAACTTCTTCCCCGTAAATTTTATCTTAGTTGGAGATGTTGTGATATGGAAACTCTTCATGCTCTTTTCTCCGCTGAATCTTGTGTCTTCTGTTTCGGCACCGGAAAGTTGAAAACTGTGTAAAATAAGCCAAAATACTATAAGAACAACATCATATTCTGAAATATATCAATGAATAGAGACAAATTGTGATACAAAATAGTGATGCATTTTGGATGTATCAGCTACCATGAGTACAAATGAGAAGTGAAGTGTAAGGCGAGTCAGGTAGGACTTCACAATAGAAACACTAGGTTGGCTTGAAGTTCTAGAAGAAAAGTTCTAAGCTCAAAGCACGAAGCATCAAAAGATGAACATGATTCATATGGTGATACGATAAGTAAAAGATTCCTATCGGTTTGAAATTCACATCATATGAGATGCTACCATCCATGGGAGTGAATGAGATCGGAATTTTCAATCACTCAATTTCAATTATGTGAAATATTGATTCGAGTGGGAGTGCACTTTATATTAGAATTTTGTTTAAACACTAGTGCATCATTAATTCTGAACAATGTCTCTCTGTAGTTTGAATTATTGACTGTTTTTATTATTTGGTTGAAACTTTATGATTGGTAAATGTAATCATGGGATCGTCCTCTCGAATGTCGAGAAGGATTTTGTCCTACTGCATGGTTACAATACTATTTCATTTATAATATGGATGGCGAGACTCACGTCCTTCCATGCAAAAGTCTAGAATCCTATTAGTCTTCTTGCTTTTGAAAAACCCAAACTTCCAAATGTTTGGGATAGTTGTGTGATATTCTTGGAGCTGAAAATTATTTGCCGAAAAAAACAGAGGTTAAAACATATGAGATATCTAAAGAAGTGTTTTGTTTTCAAAAATCATGTGTTGATAGTGAGATACTTGAAGAGAAAGAGAAAATCTAAATGATGTAATGAAACTTTTATGCCTTAGGAACTTTGGGGATCATGTCACTCTTAAAGTTGGATGCTTCTTATGTGTGTAGGAGATATATTTTTGACCGGCTACCGTAGGGAAACACCCCACAACTCTTAGTTTTATTGATCAATATTTACAATAATTACAGTCAGGGGTAAGGAATGTACAGGGGTGGGGTAGATATTACAAACCTCAAGGAGGGACAAATCATAAATAAAACCAGACCTCCATCTCCTGAAGCTAGGTTGCTCATTCCTGAAAACCTTGGCATTCCTGACAGTCCAAATGTTCCAGCATGCAGTGAAGACTGTCTCTGAGAAAAAAGGGTGGGCAAAGTCCTTCCTTGCTGCAAGAGTGGTAGTGTCATGAGATCTGTAGATAGGTCCATATCCTGTTGCTAAAAGAGTAGCTGAAGAAAAGGTGGTCTCTGTCCTCCTTGACCTGAGCATGACAGAGAACACAAAGGTTGGATTCACAGACTTTCCAATGCCTACGTTCAAGCATGTCCTATGTATGGAGTGTGTCCATAATAAGCATCCAGGCAAACATCTTTATTTTGATGGTACAACAACTCTTCCAAATCCAGCAGAGTAAAGGATTAGGGACAATAGACTTGTGCACATGGTTGTAGTATTTCTTAGCAGAGTAAGATTTACTATCAGGACCCCAAGGCCAAATATCTTTGGTGTTTGGGTCTCTATGTAGGTTTTGGACTAGACAGCTGACTGTTTGAAACTCCTGATGAGCTCTATCTGATAGAGGTAGATGAAAGAGATTGATCATGCTGTCTGTGTGTGCAGCTTGGAAGACTTCCTCAACAGTACAAAAAGAGTCCACAGAAAAAGAGAATAATCTGTGAAACCTTTGTGCCAGAGGGGTGATAGAACCATCTACAACCCAAGGATCAGACCAGAACAAGAATGTGTCACCTCTGTTGGGCACTACATAGGAAACAACTCTGAAGTTGTCCATTTTTTTGCAAATATCCTTCCACCAGAAAGAGCCGCAGAGAGAAGTCCCCTGTGGGACAGTGTTGTGGTAATAAGTGTCCCAGATTAGCTTCACCCAAGGAACATCAACTTTGTTAAGAAATTTATCTACATGCTTGAGCAGGAGAGCTTCATTCCGAATGGCCAAATTCATAATACCCAGACCCCCTTCATCTTAGGCCTGCACACCAGGTCCCATGCAGCAAGAGAAGGGGCATGATCCTGACCATTTTTCCTCCACAGACATTGCCTCTGAATCATTTCCAACTGCTTAAGTATTCCAGGGGGATATCCAGACTGCACAGAAAGAACAGTGGAACAGAAGACAAAGCAGATTTGAGATATTGAAGCCTTCCCCCTTGAGCTAGAAAAGAGGAGCTGGCAGAGAGCTTCCTCTCGATATTGTCCACCAAGGGCATGAGGTCAATGATTCTGGGTTTAGTTGTACCAATAGGTAGTCCAAGATAGGTGAAAGGAAGAGATCCAGTCTTACAACCAATTGAATCAGCCAGGAGGTGAAGATGATGTTGATCAATGTTCACTGGTAGTAAGGCCGATTTGTGGTAATTCACCTAAACACCCGTGGACTGTGAGAAGAGCAACAACATTGCCTTGAGCTCCAGAAGTTGTGATTTATCAGTAGGCATGATGATAAGTGTATCATCAGCATATTGGACAATTGGAAAATCCTTGTCATGAAAGGAATTGGGAGTTGTAGCAAACCATCATGTAACAACTTGTTAACCAAGGTCTCGAGAAAATCTGTAGCTATTACAAAGAGTAGTGGGGACAAAGGGTCCCCCTGCCTCACCCCTCTTCTACACATGAATTTTTTCCCCACGAACTCCATTAACAAGGATGGAGGAAGATCCAGTGCTAAGCAACTGGTGAACCCAAAGAAGCCACTTGACAGGAAAGCCTTTGTGCTGCAGGATCTGAAGAATAAACTCATGTTCTATAGAGTCAAAAGACTTTTCAAAATCTAGCTTTAGTATGACAATAGACCTTTTAGACTGATGACATTGGTGCAAGTATTCAAGTGTCCAACCCACACAGTCCTGAATGGTCCTAGACTGCCATACTGGTTCTTATGAATGCATTTCATAATTTGTAACTGAAGTCTATTAGCAATCATTTGGGACAGAAATTTGAGCCCCATACCAGTGAGGAAGATAGGCCTGAAATCACCCACTTGCTCAGGAGATCTCTTCTTTGGCACAAGGGTGATATAGGAGGAGTCATGTTTTCCAGCTGGGTTGATCCAGCATGAAATGCAGCAGCAAGTTGGTAGAACTCGGGGGAGATGATGTGCCAACACTTTTTCAAAAAGAGTCCATTAAAACCATCAGGGCCACGGGCTTTATTAATGGGCATTTCCTTGATAGTTCTGTCCATTTCCTCTTTGGAAAAAGGTTCAGTTAGAATTGATAGTTATTCCACTTTTTGGATGAGAGCCTGGATAACAAAAACTAAATTGATGCCATGTGAGGTGCCCATCCTCTCTTTGAAGGAAGACCAGAAGCAAGCAGCAATCTGTTCATGTTCAGTGATGACTGAACCATCGGGCAAGGATAGAGATGAAATGGAGTTTTTCCTATATCTCTTAGTGGCCATGGCATGTAAAAAATTTGTGTTCTCCTCCCCCACTTTAATATGTCTGATTGTGGCTCTCTTTTTCCAGTACAGAAACTGCAAATGTAACAAGTGCTCCAAGTGTAATTTAACAATTATCCTGAAGTTTGCTTCTGGTCTGTATAGTGATCTGACGTCCTCAATATCATCAAGACAGAGTATTACCTTACTGCATTTGTCAATAATAGCTTTGAGTTTAGACACGCTAGTTTGCCATTTGCTAAGAGCCTGTCTTAGATGCTTGAACTTGTCCATGATGATAGCAGGTATATGTCCCTTTCTAGAAGGAACATTCCATGAGTTTGCAACACCTTCTAGGAAACCCTCCATTTCTACCCAATAGTTTTCAAACCTAAAAAGGTTACTTTTGGGAATGGTTGTGTTAACTGAGACCACACATGGAACATGGTCAGAAGCAGACTTAGCTAGAGGAGTCACTTGGGTCAATGGATAGGAAGCTATCCAATTAGCAGAAGTGAAGAACCAATCATGTTGTTCAAGCAGAGGAGAGTCTTGCATGTTGGACCAGGTAAAAGATCTTCCCTTGAGAGGCAGTTCCAAGAGGCCAAGGTGCCCAATAATCTCATTGAAAATGAACATATCATTGACATAAGCTCCTGGTCTGTTTCTATTGGTAGGAGAACGAATGAAATTAAAGTCCCCAAGCAGCAACCAGTTATCCATTACTGGTATTTGGAGGTGATATAACCCGCTGACAAATTGGTCCCTTGGCTCACCCTGACAAGGGCCATAAACATTGACAAGAGTCCAGGATTCAGAAGTGTGGTTAGAGATGAAGGAGACAATCACCCCAAATGGCTGCACTGTTACCAGAGTACCAGACAACACTGATGAATTCCAGAGAGTAATCAAGCCACCCGAAGCACCCCTCGAGGGGGCAAAGCAAACTGATCAAATTATTTGGGACAAAATTTTCTAACAGACCGGAAGTCGATATTTTGCATTTTAGTTTCTTGCAGACAGATAACTCTTGCAAGGCTCTCGTCAATTTTGTTGCGCACCGCTTGTTGTCGTGAGTCTGAATTCAAGCCCCGCACATTCCAGAAGAGGACACGCCAACTTCTAGTAGAACGATTATCCATGGAAAAGTAATATAGTAGCAAAAGCAGAGTTACATAGCAACTCCCGCAGCCAAGATCCAACAAAGTACCACATCAAGCAAAAGAGCCCATAACATGTCTCAGAAAAACAGGAAAATGAATACATTAATAACATTTGTTCAATCATCAGAGAATGTAGGCTTGGAGCTCGCCGGATGCTCCATAAGACGATCCATAGTCAGCTTGTTGGGGTTGATGCCAAGGCTTTGGCCAAGAACCTGGATCACCCGGACAGGAGTTGCATGTGGGAGAGCTTCATCTTGATCCGCCTGGTCCACCGGGTCCTCCAATTGCTTGGCCCGAGGCTTCCTCTTCTTTGGCACTGGCAGTGGCAACCCCTGCAACACAGGCTTAAAACCATCTCTCTTAATTGATCCCGTGGTACATCGACGCACCGAGGAGTCAACTATTGGAGTCGCCTTCTTGTGAGCAGCCCTCTTTGGAGCAACAGGGGATGCAAACACCTCACCACCTGTCGGTGCAGCAGTTGAGTTGGAGGGAACTGTAGGGGTGTCGTCCAAGTAGATGATGGCAGGTCCAGCCTGCACCTCATCAAAAGCGATGGACCAGGATCACTTGGGCAAGACAATTGGCAGCATTGGAGGCAAATGCAGGTGATGAGGAACATGCAGGGATGATATTTCCCCCTTAAGCCTGTCAAAAGCACGATCCCATGCCAGAGCGGGAGGAAGAACAGGCCCAAACATGACGCGTGCCGCACGAACAATCAGAGTGTCAGAACATACCGGAGGCTGTTGGTAGGGTACAATCGTGAAGGGGTTGATCTCCTCCTGGGCTTCTTCAATTGGAACATCATCAGCAGCCCCAAAACCTTCCTCATGTTGGACCTAAGGATCAGCAGGCTGTGCAACAAACCCCTCAGGTGTAGCATCAGCGTTGTGGGCCTCTGGACCAGCACCTTCTGCAGCCGCAGGAGCCACCATGTTCTTTGGTCCAACAAAGATAACCTCCTGAACAAAGTCAGAGGAGGAGGGTTGATCGATTACCATCGATTCTTGATCCTGCACTGGGGCAGCAAGCTCATCTCCAGGGGCTTCAGGCTGCCACCCCCAGCCGCCATTGTCAGCAGGTGCCTCCGGCATTGGCGGCGGGGCGGTGGCACTACTGGTACAGCATTCCATCCAAGCGCAGGGAACGGCGGGAGAGCAAACATCAGGTTATCATTGATCAACTGTGCAGGGAGGGGGTGGGGGTTGCCATCCAAAGGCATGTGATCCTCATCATTTGGCATTTGTTCAGCAAAACCAGCTCCCAAAATAAATACCAGAGCAGTCCAAGAAACCCTCGCACCCCCCCCCCACGCAGAATATTCTGAGAAAGTAACGCTTCGAGGAATCAGGATGTCCTCAGGGAAAGAGGCAAATATGATCGAGCGTGCAAGAAAAGGGTCATCACTAACCCAATGATGGAATTCTCCGAAGGTATTGACTGCCGCACGAAGATCATTTGTGTTGCGGTAATCCAGGGGGACCCCCAAGAACATCAGGCAGCCTTGACGAAAGCCAGCAGCTCCTCTAAAACCAACTCCGGCGTTGTGACGCATACACCGAACAAAAGAGACGTTCCCCAATGCTTGAGGAACCATATGTACTGCGGCTAAGCTTTCACCCGCATCCTGGAGCTCTAACAAACCGACCCCCTCAATCCATGGTTGAGCCGAACGTACATGAAAACCCCTATCGGTCAAGAGCTCAATGACTTGTTGTCGTACCTCAGCAATCTGGTCCATCGGCGGAGCAGGCATGACTTCAACAATAATGTATTGCCCGAAGCGGCGGGCAATGGGCATCATCGGCGTGATGAAGGACCGTGGCAGCCGGTCAGGGCCGCCGTCGATGATGTGGTGCCCCGCCGACAGAAAGCGAGTAGGATCAAGCTCAGAGTTGGCCATGTGCGGTAGAGAAGCAGGAGGGTTAGGTGTCGATGGTGGTGGCTCCGATGGCGTTCTGGGAGATGATGGAGGTGATGGGGGCGATGTGACAGGGAGGAACTGCTCGATAAGCTTCGCGGTTTCCCCAAAATCAGCAGCAGTTCCCAAGATATCGGCGGCTGGGTAGGTGGTGGGGCTCTTGAGTTTTCAAGTGAGACAATTATCACGCCTAAAAGTATCGCAGCTAGATTTGGTATGGCCCACAATGCTGCAAGAGGAGCAGATCAACGCGAGCGAGTTCGGGCGGGCCGAAGCAAAGTGGCGACATTCAGAACAGTTTGAGCATGATAAAATTTCGTCCACCATCTCATTAATAAAGTCGTCGAACTCTCGCTCGGCCTCCTGCTACGAGGGCAGGCTAGCAGTATCATTGAAATTCTCTGGCCCAGTGGAGAAAAAAGGCTCAGGTGCACTAGGTAAATCTACTGGTGCAATTTCGAACGGATCCGTAGACCCGTCTAACCCGGAGGTATATCCCGGATTTGGCGTTAGAATCCCGGTAATATCGCTATTTGAATTTGAACTGCCAGGAATGACGGAATGGAAACCCGACGGATTGACCGTACCAAATGTGATGTGGGGCGTCGCCGACGTCCACCAGAGCTCCGCCAGTGGCGGGCCACTGATAATAACACGCTCACGAGGAGTCAATGAATATCCAGCATCTTGTAGCGTAGTAAGCTTATCATTTGTGACAGGGCAGCGATACCCTTTGGAAACCTCGTATTGCGGAAGGGTTGCAAACGACAACTTCTTACGAGCCGAAGAACTCGATTTAAAACATGATTTCCTAGGTCTGGTATGCATTGCCATCAGACCTAAAGTAGCCCGTCTCTTAGAAGGACTAACCAAAATCCATTCTGCATCACATTGTTTCTTCCAAAGAGAGAATTCACGATGCCAATTAGGTCCACCATAGCCCCAAAGATGAAAAAAACACTTGAAACTGGAGCACTTAAAAGAACGTAGATCAAGAATATGAAAGCCAACTTGCTTCGAGGAAACCATGAAAGAGAAGACCGAATCAGTGACTTTTGAGACCATAAGCTCCATAGCAGAACCACCAATGGCCGCCTCTAGGGCCGCCGCAACTGAATCCTCCGAGAGCCTGAATGCATGGCGGCCAAACGAGACCAACCTGATGAACGGCGATGTCGAGGGAGAGGATGTATCGGGAGTCCATAGTGATAAAACACTTCATCCGCAAAAGAAGCCCCATGGGAAAAATCCAGATCCAACGTGGAGCCACCCATGCAAACCATAAAAACACAGCAGCGTGGTCGAGAGAGTGCACCTGTGATGTTGGCCGGAGTGGAATAGGTATCCACCGGCTAGAAGGCCAGATTGCCATGGAGTCGCCGGAGAGGGAGGTGGGAGGTGGGAGTTGCTATTGCTTCCATAGTCTTGTGGATTGTAGGAGAAATATTGGAAGTAAAACTGTAAGAAGTTAAAAGGCAAAAAGAAAGAAGACTGGAATGTCCAGCTCTGGAATGAATGGAATACAAGTTATGAGATTTAGAAAAGGTTGGTCAAGAAAGTATAATTCTAGGGAATTATGATAAAATTGTTTATCACTAAATTCTTCAAGATTGTGATTAAAAGTGGATCACAAGGATACTAACTCGATTGCATATTTCTACGAACCGATGCAAGTACTATGGAAAAAATGATAAACAAACAATAAAGTCAAAATATGTGGTGAAAGTTTGTAAAGGTTCTAACATTTTTCATATGCATATTACCTATGTATCTATTGTAATAACTCATTTTGTAGTTTTATACAACCTAGCCCATTGCATAGAAATTGTAAGGAGGTTGTCCATGAGAGAACGATACTTGATCGATGTTATGAACAAAAGGCCATACCTCTATTATGAATATAATGTATATTATGAATATTTATAATGAAATTGAACATCCATAATAGTGACACTAAATTAAAATAATGTGACATATTCGTGGCACTGCATTTGTAACATTGGAGAAATGGTGATGCATTTTGAAGTCATTTCATTATGAATCATCTATCACTTGTAATGTTTGTCCAAATAGTGAAATAAACTAAAATACTATTCACATGCCATAGTGAACGACCAACAAAATAAATTTGAGACATGCATATTGATATATGTACTCCAATAAGTATTCCTGCAAGCAGTGGATTTATCTATCTTCCAACACTAGTGCAGTTGCGTGCTATACTAACCTTTTTTACCCCCTTTCCACGATGCAGTTTTAAACCATTATGTTGCTTGTGTGGGAAATAGTGGGGTCGGATCCCACAAGACATAGATAAATCGTCGGTGATGCCTCCATCCGGTCGTAGACGCGAGGCAAAAATAGAGTGTGTGCAATTGGAAGGATCATCACAAACAGAAATATTGCAGAAGTTGTGTGAGATGTGCCTAGCATCCAACACCTGGAATCACAAAGATAAGTCTTCGTTCGCACTAGTGCATGAGGTTGCTATACAAAAAGTTTTGCCCCCTTTCCGTGACGTACTTCTAAACCCTCACCTTGCTAGTGTGGGCGATGCGGGGGGGGGGGGGGGAGGGGGGCTATCCCACACGATACCGATAAATCGTCGGTGATGCCTACGTCCAGAACGTGTGAGTTTTGGAGCACCATCACAAAAAGACATATTATAGAAGTCGTGTGAGATGTGCTTAGAATCCCACATAGGGAATCCCTACGATACATTTCTGCTTCTATTATACATCACACATATTGTTTTGCACAACGTTGTCTATGATTGGGGTGGCTATCATACACGGTGTCTAGAAGAAACCATTTGGCATAGGGTGTCCTAACTCACCCAATTGTCGGCCGGAAGTTGTGTGTGATTGTTCATTGATCCAACATGCCAACTTTCTAGAAACCGTGTGGGTTTGTTGAGGCCATCTCTTACGGTGTTGTGTGAGAAACCATCTGCAATTGGAAACCCCAATAATCAGCCTAATTGCTCTATTATTTATAATCTTGTTAGCAATAAAATTGACACTTCATAACAAGCACACAATATATTTCATATTCGTATTATGGAAACCAGGATTTCATAATTGAAATACATCAGAGTACAACATCATATAAGCATATAATACCTAGCTACTCAATTACACGACAAGACCAAGTTGCGCAAGCAACATCTAAAACATTTGGAAAGTAGCATCATAGACGGTAAATAGATGTCACGCCCTGTGTTTGTAGCACTTTTTCCACATTATGTTTTTATAAAAATTGGAGCCAATTTTTTTTGCATATTTGTGATGCTTGATTTTGTTGCTACTTGCTTGTGCGACTCATTTATTTTTAAATCACTATAGTTGTTCTCCTCTCTAAAACCCACCTGCTTGACCCCAAACCCTTTCCCAATGATAATGTCATCTGAATAGGAACAGAAAACCATTTTTATAAATTATTATTTTAACAAATGGCATTTATTTGTTTTAAGCCTTATGAAACCCCTGATTTGGGATTTGCACTAATAGTCCCCAATTTAGGAGAGATGCCTTACCCCAAAGTTTTTACTTAGAACCTATTATCAAAAAGGTTTCCGAAGACCATACAATAATTATTTTAAAAGTTATTTTCCTATTTTATTCAAGCACATCTTTCTGAAGCCAGAAATGGTTCCTCATAAGGAAAAACTATTTATCACTTCAAAAATATTTGAGAAAATTTAGGAAAACTGAGTGAACATATATTTTCCATACATCAGAGTTTGAACACATGGTCATGTTAAAAATATTGGACAAAACCTCTCAAAACCCTTTCCGCCTATTTCAAGCTTTTGAAATATTTGTGTGAAGTAATAGTAGTAGATGCAGAATCGTTTCGGTCTACTTGACACAGACATGATGCCTATATGCATAATCATTACCTTAGATATCTTCATAATTATTTGCTTTTCTATCAATTGCTCGACAGTAATTTGTTCACCCACCGTATTATTTTCCTTTATGATAGAAGCCTCTAGTGAAACCTATGGCCCCCGAGTCTATTTTCCATATTATATTTTCAGATCTATAAACCAAAAGTACTTTGCTACAATGTATTTACTTTTGTTTCCGCAACTTTTTGTATCTATCTCTATCAGATCTCATCCTTGGAAATAACTCTGAAGGGATTGACAACCCCTTTATAGCGTTGGGTGCAAGAGTTTGATTACTTGTGTAGGTACTACTATTGGGGCCTTGCTTGTTCCTCCTACTGGATTGATACCTTGTGTCGGTGCACTAAAGACTGGGATCTCGAGTGCCCCGAACAAGTGCGCGGACACCGGAAAGGCGCGTCGTTGGAGCATAGGGCGGAAGCAAGACTCAAAAGCCCGCCAAGTACAGATTGCAACCCCCACCCCCCGACAAGCACCCGCTTGTTGGGAATGAAGAAGAGACCCCGGCAGGAGCTCCCTGCCGGGGATATAGACACTTCCAAGGCGAGACCCTCCTGCCAAGGAAGAAGGACTGAGCCCCGGCAAGCCATCCTTGCGGGGAAGATTGACAAGGCCTCGGCAGGCCATCACCTCCCTACCGAGAGGAACAAGAAGAGCTCCCGGCAAGGTAACCCTGCCGGGAAAGAAGAGAAGGCCACAGGAGAGGCGCAGGCCCAGGGCACCTTCGCGTCCGATGAACGCCTCCACCGACGAAAACGCCACCGCCGATGCATGGACCACGCGTCCGCACAAACGCCAGTGCAACACCCCAAAGTTGCCACGTGTGGGTACATGTCCAACCCCCCTGACGAGGTCAGGGAAGTCTGTCGAAGCATTTAATTCATCGCACTAACATTGTGGCTGTCGGTCGGCGTTGTTCCACTCGTGAACCCACTGTTCACCCGCTTACCCATTGTGGTGACCCCTTCGCCTGTAAAAGGAGGCCCGAGGCTCAGTAGAAAGGACTTTTGGCTTTTTGACCAATTGAAATGCTGTAAGAGGGACATATCTACAGTAAACTAAAATGAATAACTAAAAACATGCAGGAGTAGAGTTTTACGCACCACATGACCGAACCTGGGTAAAAATGACCTTGTCGGGCCCTGACTGTCGGTTATGCTCTTGTCGCGAACCCTCTCACCGTCAAACCAGCAAAAGGGGACCGTTGAGGCCCCCATAGGTGTCGATCCTTTCACCGACATCTTTGGCGCCCCGGGTAGGGGGATCGCCGGAAGCAGGCCGACGTCAGCGCCATCCCGATCCGACGAGCCGTTCGACGGCTCCTCGGATCTCAGTTCACCGCAGCATCTTCCCGGAGTGGGAGGAGGCAGTGGCTACTCTGCCTGCGCGCGAGAGCTCATAGCGGCTCCATAGGTGCTATCCGAGCGCGGGTGGAAGGAGCATAAGCCCCGAGCTCTGCATCGCCTGGCCAACACACCTCCTTGGAACGCTCGTGCTGCTGTCGAGGGCGTGACAGGGGGCTTCGGCCAGGCCTCCGACGCTTACTCCGGCTGTCGCAAATCTCTGGAGTGTTGCATGGTCATCGAGGATGCGTCGAGGCCGCAAACCGCCCCTTTACGCACCCTCTGGCTCGCCTTTGTCCTTGGAGTGTCGTGACGCCAGAAAGATGCGCTCGGGGGCTCCGCCAGCAAATCTCTTGTAAAAGAGATGAGAAAGTGTTGTGCCCCGGCATGCCTCTTTCCTTCAGAGTGGCCAAAGGCCACCGGCAAGAACCTCGTCGGCATGGAGGCTGCTGGGCGCACCGCCAGCTTGTCGGGGGTACGGATATTCCTCCTCGGCAGCACCTTTAGACGATGCGGCTAGAAATGCCGCGACGCACGAGATAAGTACAGAGGCAAACTTCTTGCCAGACTCTTGGTAGATTAGTTGTATCCTTTTGAAGCATCGACTTTTGTATGAGAATCCCGCACGCAGATGGACCTTGCTAGGATCAGTGCACTCCGATTTCGTTTCGAGCCTGTTCAACGACTTGATTGGCCAAAGAGCGCCCTCATCTTGTTTCAAACTTGTTCAACATTTCGGACGACTACGTAGCACCGAATTTCGCCTCGAGCCGCGCTCCATGATTTACATGGTTGCACTGAGTGCGGAAAGGAGTCTTGCCGGTGACAACCTCATCTGTTGAGTTTTCTGAGGATCCGCTCCACTAAGTACTCGCGGCAGGATAAGTCAAGCCGGCAAGCATCCGGAGAGTGCGAAGGAATAATCATACAAAATGAGAGTTGAATAAAGGATGCATCTATTCATTCATTTGTCTCGATACATTTCATTCCACTTACAAAGATTGTTGTCCTAACCTAAAGACTCTGTCTTTTGACGAGGATCGACCTACGCGGAGGAATTGGAGTTCATGAAGACAAGACGTGGCAAGGCCTGCGGCACATCCATGTTGTCTCCTTCGGGACCAGCATTGTACCAAAGAGAGCGGGTTCGGCCTCGTCAAGTCACGGGAAGGGGCGACGGATCCGGTTGAGATCCCCCCTCTAAGGATGGGGGGGTGACCAGACTGCGCTAGTGCAGGAAGCACTCAGTACGATCCGGGGGAATCGTCCTCCAATTTGATTCCCCCGGGCTTGAGACTAGGCCCAACACCATCACCACTGCTGCCCTCCCCGTCGCTGTCGCTCGAAGCAGAGTGTTCAACGCCGCTCGAGCCTTCTTCGCAGCAGCCGAGACACACACCGGAGCGCCTGTAGAACTTGACACGAGCATACGGGCCTCCGTCAGCTTGAAGCGAAAGACGTAGCCATCCTAGAGTCCATGAGCACGGGCGAAGGCCTTCTTGTCGCGCCCAAGTAGCATGGAATGGGGCTTCAGATACTCCGTGTGCACCTGCATGGCACCGTGAGAGCACCCGTGTGCTTGCAGCTAGAAGACTGGTGGCCGCTCGACCTCCATCACCGTGGCGAGGCCACGAGGGAGATGCAAGTGACCCCGAAGGAGGCCACGAAGCTCTGCGATGAACTCAAATGGCATCGCCTCTGAGTGGCCACCCGAAGAAGAGGGCATGTGGAGGGAGATCGAGGCTGGGTTGTGCCACCGACAAAGCTAAAAGAAGCAAGAGAAGACAAGGCAACATGCGCTAAAGGCTTCGAGAGTGAGATGGGTGAGCAAAACCTCCGCACAAACACCCTAGTTTATAGGGCAAAGCTCGGAGCCCAACCTCCTCGCTCTAGAAGCCACTGCCCCTCTCGCCCAATCGCCCTGAAGTCACGAGCGGAACATGGAACCGTCCTGATGTGCCAATGCATGCAGGGGCAGGCCCATCCACGCCCGCGGCTTTTGAGGCCACGATTGCCACTTGCCCGACCGCTGCTGCGCATGTCCTACACGTGGCAGAGGAGTTTTTAGGGAATAAAAGGGCCATCACGTGCACGCCGTGCACCCTCCCACTTCGCGCGTTCAATGCGCAGTGTGGGGAAAGAAAGCCTCTAATGGATCGATTCTGATAAGCCCGGCGCCCGCGAGTCCGCGCACCGCTTTGGGCCTCGCCCAACAACGCCTCGCATGCGTGTGTGGCCCAAGCCTAGGGGCTACTGTCGGTACACTAAAGAATGGAGTCTCCAGTGCCCTAGACTAGTACGCGGACACCGGCAACCCCCTCCACAGCGGCAAGGCATGTCGCTGGAGCATATGGCAGAAGCAAGACTCGGAAGCCCGTCAAGTACAGATTGCAAGCCCCCGGCAAGCACCCCCTTGTTGGGAATAAAGAAGAGACCCCAGCAGGAGCTCCCTGCCGGGAGATAGACACTCCCAAGGCGAGACCCTCCCACCAAGGAAGAAGGATTGAGCCCCGGCAAGCCATCCTTGCCGGGAAGATTGATAACGCCTCAGCAGGCCATCACCTCCCTATCGAGAGGAACAAGAAGAGCCCTCGGCAAGGTAACCCTACCGGGAAGGAAGAGAAGGCCCGAGGAGAGGCGGAGGCCCAGTGCAACTTCGCGTCCTGTGAACGCCTCCACCGACGAACACGCCACCGCCGATGCATGGACCATGCGTCTGCCCACACGCTAGCGCAACACCCCGAAGTTGTGATGTGTGGGTATGTGTCCAACCCCCCCTTACGAGGTCAGGGAAGTCTGTTGAAGCATCTAATGCACTCAATAACACTGTGGCTGTCGGTCGGTGATGTTCCACTCGTGAACCCACCGTTCACCCGCTGAGCCACTGTGGTAACCCCTTCGCCTATAAAAGGAGGCACGAGGCTCAGTAGAAAGTACTTTTGGCTTTTTGACCAATCGAAAGGCTATAAGAGGGACAGATCTATAGTAAACTAAATCGAAGAACTAAACACATGCAGGAGTAGGGTTTTACGCACCACGCGGCCCGAACCTAGGTAAAAACGACCTTGCCGGTCCCTGACTATTGGTTCTGCACTTTCCGCGACCCCTCTCCCTGCCAAACCAGCAAAATGGGACCGTTAAGGCCCCCATAGGTGTCCATCCTTTCACCGACACCTTGGTTCTCAACAAACTGAGGGAAATACTTATCTTCTTCGCTGCATCACCCTGTCCTCTTCAAGGGAAAACCAACACAAGCTCAAGAGGTAGCAAGAAGGATTTCTGGCGCCTTTGCCGGGGAGGATAAATAGAAAGATCACGCCTACGAAGTACCCATCACAAACTCATCTCTTGAATTTACTTTATTTTCTATTTGTCTCTCCTTTTCCTCTCCCCCACTTCACCAATTTATTGTTTTATTCACTTTTTCTCGAAGGATCTATTTTTGTGTACTTGTCTTACCATGTGCCTTCTATTTGCTTGCATCTTTGCTTGATAAAATCTATTGATATGGCTCATCATCCACTTGCTAATATTTTCAAGAGATCCAATTATGATGAACCAATTGTTAGTGAGTTGTGTGTACTTGATTATCTCCATGATGTTTTGCTTGAGATTCGTGCACCTGAAAACTGTGATGAAGTGATTCACGATGTTTCCTTGAATAAAAAGCATGATTGCAATGATATTGTTATAAATTCTGCACAAGCTTGGGATGCTATATTTGATGAGTTTGCCATGACCATTACTTATTGCAATGATCATGATTGGGGTGATAATGCTTCTTATGATCTTGATAATTTATTTAATACTTGATGAATATGATATCGAAAGTGGATTTGGAAGAGTGTCAACTTTAGGTAAAAATAATCCCACATATTTGGAGAGCGTTTGTCACATCCCTGACACCTTAAGCAAGTTAGTCTTGTGCTCATGTCTTATTTGCATTGCATCTAAGAAATTTTCACCAAGAACAAAGGAAGTGATGAAGGAAAGCTCAAAAACCCTAGCCACTTCTTTAAATAAAGGAATTCTCAAACTAGTTAAAATCAATGAATCCAAAATGGCCTCAAGAAAAGTTCAAACTTTCTAATAAATCATGAAAGTAAATGAGCAATGAAGAACACCATTTTCTTGACACTTTAAGCATTTCAAATAAATGCAAAAAGCTACTGGTTTCAAGTTTTAAATTTGAAATCAGAAACTTTAAATTTTCAAAAATATTCCAACAAATATTCTAGGGTGCTCAACATAGTTTTTTCAATTTATTTGGGAGTTGAAATAAATAGAAAATCAGTGAAATAGCAAAACAGAAACAAAAAAACAGAAAGAAAATGAAAAATCCTTACCTGTCGCCTAACCTGGCCCGGCCAGCAATTCCTGTCGTCTTCCTCCCCCGCCAGTGGGCAGCAGGAGGTGGCCGCCGCGTACTCCGGCGCGGCCACGCACCTGTGCGCCTGCCTGGCCGCCGTCTCGCGCTGGCAAGCCCGGGGATAAGCTCCCCGAGACCGTGGCTATCCATTCCCAGCGCCAGATCCCCCCTCCTCTCGGATCTCTCCTCCCTCCTACTGCCGCCATTGGAGCCCGAGCAGAGCTCGAGCTCGCCGTCGATTTAGCCGACCCTTCTCCCTCCTGAGCCACGCAGTAGGTCCGCCGCACCTCTCTGAAGCTTCCTAGCCCCGAGCCCGACGCTGAGGTGCAGTGAAACGACGAGCAGCTGTCGTCTTCTTCCTCGGGTCACCGAAGATCGCCGCCGACGTTCTCCCTCTCCAGGCCGTCCCCGAGCAAACTAGCGCCACCACTGCACTCCCCGTGAGCATGCGGTCATTTCCCCTAAGCTCTCCCCGTCGATCCCCTCCTCTAGGCTTAGCCCCATCGGAGCCCGACGAGGACCGCCGCTGCAGCTCGTCGTCGGTAGCCCTCCGGTGACGGGTTGGTCCGCCTGAGGCCACCAACAGCCTCAGGACATCATGTAGATGCGCTAGGTGCCCAGCCCCGCGCGTTTTGGCCTCGTATTCGATGGCTTCGATGATGGCCTAACTTGGTCGCCGCCAAGCTCGTTGCCGCGTTGATTCCGTCCACCCCAGCCCCTGGGGCTTGTTCCATCGTGCTCGCCATCGAGTGCCGTTCCTCTGGTGCTCTCCGCGCCGAGTTTGGCCCTCTGTGCGCCATTTCCAATGGCCCCCGCCGTTCTGGTGGTCGCCGGAGGCTCCCCGCCGGCGAGAACGACCTCGCCGCCGGTGGATCTCAGCTGGCCTGAGCCAGTAACGAGTGGGGCCAGCCTCTGGATAGTTTAGAGATAATAAAAATAAATCAGATTAATAAATAAGACAATGACATGTGGGTCCAGTGAGTTTAATTAAGTGAATAATATTAATCCTAATCTAAAATTAACCAGAGAGACTGACTAGTGGGTCCCACTGGTTAGGTTTGACTTTCAACGGCCAGATGGACCTGTTGATGTCATGCTGATGCAGTAAAAATATTTTCCAGGATAAAAATAATTCCAGAAATGTTTAAAACTTCAAAAATTCATAGAAATTAATCTGTAACTCCAATGAAAATAATTATATATGAAAAAGTTTCAGAAAAAATCAAGGAATCTGGATATGCTATTTTCATTCATGTTTGAAAAAGTTACAGAACCCAAACATGTAGATTAATGAATAAGTCAATTCTTATAAATCAACTTCAAACCTGATACATGTTGATTTTATTAGTTTATCACCTTGCATTCTCATGCCATGCTCATGCATCATATTGTTTGCATATGATTGTTATTGATTGTTGCCCTTCATCTCGGTAGGCTCCGCAGCCCCGGATTCCACCGAATATCCGTCTGACGGATATTGTCCCTCCTCTGAGCAACAAGGCAAACAACCATTTTGATCATCCCGATAAATCCCATGTTCTTGCTCCTGCACTTATTTATTGCATTAGGATCAAATGTTTCAAATGCTTTTGCCACGTTAGTTTAACCCACTTCCTTTGCATGACCTAACCTTGTCACAATAAATAGCCGAACCTTGCAACCTAGCATACCTGATAGTTGCTTGAGCTATGTTGTGCCTTATCCTGCTATGCATGCTATGCTTAGAGTTGTGTATGGTCTGTCATCTGGGAGATGAACAGAATTGTGAGAATGTGTTCGGTAAGCAAAGGTTGTGTGTTGAACCTGATTTGGTAAAGGTACCGGTGAAAGGCTGTGTAGGAGTACATGGCGGGTTGTTTCATTGGAACCGTCCTTAGGAACTGAGTTCCATGTATGTAATCCAAGACTACATACTACCACATGCTGGGCCCTGAAATATGACCCCGCTCGGCCTATTAATCGCTTAGTACTCGGTCCAGGAGTTGCAAGTAGTTTCTGGTGTTTATAGTAATGCTGGAGGCCGTGCATGGTGCTGACCTAAGAGGTGGGCCGTGATGCGGTAGGCAATGGCACGGTGTACCAAGTGGCACCCGGATGGTGGGCTTGGGAACCCTGCGCACATCGTTTGAGGCCGTGGCGGAAACCTCGGCCGGACTTCCGTACGGGTTACTCTCAGATAGGCGATAAACCTGGACTAGGTACTAGTGTGGTTAACGGTCGTGGCCGACTCCCTCGCTGGGCTTCCGCTTGAAGGTTGCCGAGGTGCATGACGTGCACATGGCGATAAGTGGCGAGAGCGTGTGTGACAAAGTACACCCCTGTAGGGTTATGATCTATTCGAATAGCCGCGTCCGCGGATATGGACTACTTGGAGACATATGTTGTTCATAGATAACTTCAATGGCTACTCATAAAATTGTCAAGATAAGCATGAGTGTCGTGGACGGCAATTCCGTATGGAGACGGAATAATTCCACGATACTGTATTGCTGTGGTGTTAGTGGACTCGTGTGCGAGAAATCAAGTTGTCAAAATTATTTAAAAATGCAAGTTGTCTAGCCACGAGTCAAATGCTGGCTTTCCGCATGAAACCCCACCATACCTTATTGATACATTGCATGAGTAGATAGTTATCCTAAAGTCTTGCTGAGTACCTTCGTACTCATGTTTGCTTAATAAATGTTGCAGAGGTTGCTAATGACCCTAATGGAGGGTTCTTCGTAGACATCGACGACGACGAGTAGCTGGTATCCCAGCTACGATCTGGCCCTACGTTGGATCTGTAGTATAGTCAGGCCATGTGCCTTGTAGTTGCACCTGTCTGTACTCAGACAGTTTTAAAACTCTTCCGCTGGCTTGTAACTGAATGACTGCTATTATGGGTCGTGAGACCCTTAATGTGTAATATTATGTGTGTGGCTCTTCCGAGCCTCTTAAATAAAGCTTGTATGTTTATGGTTATGTTGTGATGCCATCGATGTATCTATACATATCGGTATGCCATGCGTACGTGTGTCGTACTTGATATGTATAGGGTTCGATTACCTAGTCGTGAACTTTAGTAGCACTCCTTACAAGGAAATGCCCCTTTGTGATCCAACGAGCCTTGGTAGTTCGCTACTGCTCCGGACACATTGGTTGACCGGCATGTGTCCTTCTTAGCTGCTGTGTCTGTCCCCTTTGGGGAAACGTCACGCGATGTAATGGAGTCCTTGTAGCTTGCTACGATTCGTCTACCCTCGCTGGTGACCGACACCTTCTTTGTTGGGGCATGTATGCCTGTCCTTGTGCGGTACTGCCACTTTGGTTTATGACTAGACATGTCGATCCGGGTTCTTTGACATTGGAATGCTAGCGACACTATTGCATACGTTAGTCAAAAGACGCAAACGGTCCCGGCTAAGGTAAGGTTGCAGCCGTGGAGTTAACCGTGTGTGAGACCGCAAAGGGATGCGATGTGTTACAGGCTGGATTCCTATGGCTTAGGATCGGGGTCCCGACAACGTTCAATCTTATGATTTTTTTGATAAAAGTGGGTTTGGAGAGGTCATGACTTTAGTTAATGTTAATCCCACTACCTTGGAAGATTGTAAGACTTTTATGCATGTGGATCATGAAAATAATGTTTTATGTGATGTCTATATTGTTGAATTCATCGTGATGCTAATGAAAATTACTATGAGAGAGGAACATATGCTTTTACATATTGCAATAATATCAAGTTTCTTCTCTATGTGTTGGAAATTTTGAAGTTATACTTGTTTTCCCTTCCTATGCTAATTGATTCTTGTTCCCATAATTTGTTTTCTCACAAAATCCCTATGCATATGAAGTGGGTTAGACTTAAATATGCTTGCCATGTGATTCATGATGCTCTGTTTATGTTTCGGTTCTTTACCTTTATGCGAGCATCATTGAAATCGTTATGCCTAGCTAGGGGTGTTAAACAATAGCGCTTGTTGGGAGGCAACCCAATTTTATTGTTTTGTTTTTGTTTTTGAGTGCTGCACACATTATTACCTCTGTAATAATTGTGTTTTCTTGTTTTATTCAGTGTTTTATCCAAGTAAGTCCTTTGGGATGGTCTATGGTGTTTGCAAATTAATTTTGCTGAAAAAGAGAAACTTTTACCCTCAGTCCAGGAATTTTATAAATTCACTGGAACGTGATTTTGATATAAACTTTTTTGAAAAATATTGGTTTACAAATTTCCCAGATCTTCCTAATTGTTCAGAATTTTAGGAGTTACAGAAGTATTCGAAATCAGATTGCTACAGACTATTCTGTTTTTGACAGATTCTGTTTTCTTTGTGTTGTTTGCTTATTTTGATGAATCTATGGGTTGTATCGGGGGGTATGAACTATGGAGAAGTTGGAATATAGTAAATATTACACAAATATAAATAAAAAATGAGTTCACAACAGTACCTAAGTGGTGGTTTATTTTCTTATACTAACGAATCTCATGAGTTTTCTGTTGAGTTTTATGTTGTGAAGTTTTCAAGTTTTGGGTAAAGATTTGATGGACTATGGAATAAGGAGTGGCAAGAGCCTAAGCTTGGGTATGCCCAAGGCACCCCAAGCCGTATTAAAGGATAACAAAGAGCCTGAGCTTGGGGATGCCCCGGAAGGCACCCCCTCTTCCGTTTTCAATCCATCGGTAAATTTACTTGAGGTTATATTTTTATTCACCACATGATATGTGTTTTGCTTGGAGTGTCTTGTATGATATGAGTCTTTAATTTTTAGTTTGCCAAAATCATCCTTGATGCACACATATTTTGAGAGATAGACATGTTGAATCGTGAATTTATTAGAATACTCTTTGTGTTTCACTTATATCTTTTGAGCCAGGCAGTGTTGCTCTAGTGCTTCACTTATATCTTTTAGAGCACGGCGGTGTGGTGTTTTATGGAAATTATCAAACTCCCGTACTTTGCTTATAATCTTTTCAGAATTCTTTAAACAACATGGTAATTGGTTTAGGTTATGAATTTAGTCCTAATATAATAGTGAATTGAATATGATGAGAAGTTTGATTCCTTGCATAATGTTTTGAGATATAATAAAAACTTCCATATTAAGTGCATTGAATATGATGAGAAGTTTGATTCCTTGCATAATGTTTTGAGATATGAAGATGGTAATATGAGGGTCATGCTACTAAGTAATAGTGAATTAGAAGAAATACTTGTGTTAAAGCTTGTGATTCCCGTAGCATGCACGTACGTGAACCGTTATGTGATGAAGTCGGTGTTGGAAATATGCCCTAGAGGCAATAATAAATTGGTTATTATTATATTTCCTTGTTCATGATAATCGTTTATTATCCATGCTAGAATTGTATTGATTGGAAACTCAAATACATGTGTGGATACATAGACAACACACTATCCCTAGTGAGCCTCTAGTTGACTCGCTCGTTGATCAAAGATGGTCAAGGTTTCCTGGCCATAGGCAAGTGTTGTCACTTGATAATGGGATCACATCATTAGGAGAATGATATGATGGAAAAGACCCAAACTATAGACGTAGAATATGATCGTGTCAGATTATTGCTACTCTTTTTTGCATGTCAATGTATCTGTTCCTATGACCATGAGATCATGTAACTCCTGGACACCGGAGGAATACCTTGTGTGTATCAAATGTCGGAACATTACTGGGTGACTAGAAAGGTGCTCGACAGGTATCTCCAAATGTGTTTGTTGGGTTGGCATGGATTAAGACTGGGATTTGTCACTCCATGTGACGGAGAGGTATCTCGGGGCCCACTCGGTAATACAACATCACAACAAGCCTGGCAAGCAATGTGACTAAGGATTTAGTTACGGGATCTTGTATTACGGAACGAGTAAAGAGACTTGCCATTAACAAGATAGAACTAGGTATGGAGATACCGACGATCTAATCTCGGGCAAGTAACATACCGAAGGACAAAGGGAACAACATACGGGATTAAATGAATCCTTGACATAGAGGTTCAACTGATAGAGATCTTCGTAGAATATGTAGGAGCCAATATGGACATCCAGGTCCCGCTATTGGTTATTCACCATAGAGGTGTCTTGGTCATGTTTGCATAGTTCTCGAACCCATAGGGTGTGCACACTTGGACGTTCTTGGTGACGTTTTGGTATAGTTGAGTTATAGGTGTTGGTAAACGAAAGTTGTTCGGAGTCCCGGATGAGATCCCGGACGTCACGAGGAGCTCCGGAATGGTCCGGAGGTAAAGATTGATATATAGGAAGTCCTGTTTTGGTCACCAGAAAAGTTTTGGGCTCATCGGTAGTGTACCGTGAGTGCCGGGAGGGTACAGGGGACCATCAGGTTGGGTGTCACGCCCCGAGGGGCCTTATGGGTTGTGGGAGAATACAAAACCGCCCTAGTGTGCTGACATAAGCTCCCACTGAGCCCCATGAGGTTTGATAGGAAAAAAACCGAAAGGTGGAAAAGGTAGAAGGGTTTCCAAGTGGAAAGGAGGTATCGTACTCCTAGTAGGATTGGAGTAGGACTCCTTGATACGTCTCCAACGTATCTATAATTTTTGATAGTTCCATGCTATTATCTTGTCAAACTTTGGATTTTTGTATGCCTTTTATATCTTTTTTGGGACTAACTTATTAACTCAGTGCCAAGTGCCAGTTCCTGTTTTTTTCGTGTTTTTGACCCTTTTCACACAGGGATTTAAAACGGTGTCCAAACGGAATAAAACTTCCGAAAAGATTTTTTCCGGAACAGAAAACACGCGCCAGACTTGAGAACCAAGGCAGGGGCCAGCAGGGGACCCCACAAGCCCCCTAGGCGCGGCCGGGGGGCCCGCGCCTAGCAGGCTTGTGGGCCCCCTGTGGCACATCGGCCCTACCTCTTCCGCCTATAAATTCAGAAAAAATCCAAAACTGCGCTAGAGATCCACGAAAATACTTTTCCGCCGCTGCAAGCTTCTGTCTCTGCAAGATCCCATCCGGGGCACGTTTTGGTGCCCTGCCGGAGGGGGGATTCAGATACAGAGGGCTTCTTCATCAACACCATGACCTCTCCGATGATGCGTGAGTAGTTCACCATAGACCTTCGGGTCGATAGCTAGTAGCTAGATGGCTTCTTCTCTCTCTTGGATCTTCAATACAAAGTTCTCCATGATCTTCATGGAGATCTATCCGATGTAATCTTCTTTTGTGGTGTGTTTGTCGAGATCCGATGAATTGTGGATTTATGATCAGATTATCTATGAATCTTATTTGAGTTTCTTCGGATCTCTTATATGCATGATTTCATATCCTTGTACTTCTCTTCGAGTTGTGTTTTTTTTGGCCAACTTGATCAATGATTCTTGCAATGGGAGAAGTGCTTGGTTTTGGGTTCATACCATGCGGTGACCTCACCCAGTGACAGAAGGGGTAGCGAGGGACGCATCGTGTTGTTGCCATCAAGGGTAAAAAGATGGGGTTTGCATCATTGGTTTGAGTTTATCCCTCTACATCATGTCATCTTGCTTAAAGCGTTACTCCATTTGTCATGAACTCAATACACTAGATGCATGCTGGATAGCGGTCGATGTGTGGAGTAATAGAAGTAGATGCAGAAAGTATCGGTCTACTTGTCTCGGACGTGATGTCTATATGTATGATCACTGCCTTAGATATCGTCATGATTTTTTGCGGCTCTATCAATTGCTCGATAGTAATTTGTTCACCCGCCGTAATATTTGCTATTTTTAGAGAAGCCTCTAGTGAACACTATGGCCCCCGGGTCTACTTCACACCATATTTTTAGCCTTACTCTTTTACTTCGTTGCACTTTCCGCCTTCAGATCTCACTTTGCAATCAATCTTGAAGGGATTGACAACCCCTTTATAGCGTTGGGTGCAAGCTCTTTTGTGTTTGCGCAGGTACTGTGGACTTGACGCGATTCTCCTACGGGATTGATACCTTAGTTCTCAAACTGAGGGAAATACTTACTACTCCTGTGCTGCATCACCCTTTCCTCTTCAAGGGAAAAACCAACGCAAGCTCAAGAGGCAGCAGAAGGATTTCTGGTGCCGTTGCTGGGGAGGATCAAGTCAAGAATAGTCTCCCGTCAACGTGCCAATTTCTGGCGCCGTTGCCAGGGAGGATCAAGTCAAGAATTCATCCAAGTAAGTGTTGCAAACTCATCTCTTGCATTTACTTTTTTGCCTCTCGTTTTCCTCTCCCCCACTTCTGAAAAAACAAAAATTTACAAAAATATTTGCCTTTTCTTCATTTGCCTTTTTGGTTTGCCTTTCCTTTGCTTGTGTGCTATGTGCCTTCAATATGCTTGCATCTTCGCTTGCTGAAAATCTAGTGATATGGATCCTCATCCACTTGCTAATCTCTTTAAGAGATCCAATTATGTTGAACCATATGCTAATGAGTTGAGTGCACTTGACTTTCTCTATGGAGTTTTGCTTGAGATGCGTGAATCTGAAAATTGTGAAGAAATTTATGAAGTGATTCACGAGGGCTCCTTGAATGAAAAGCATGATTGCAATGATTTCATCATAAATTCTAATAATGACAATCATGCTAAAAATGTGCAAAACCCTAAGCTTGGGGATGCTAGTTTTGCCTTGTCCACTACTTGTTGCACTGATCGTGATTGGGGTGATAATTTTTCTTATGATCTTCAAAATTTGTTTAACCCTCATGATGATTATGATGTTTGCAATAATATTGAAAGTGGGTTTGGAGACGTCATGACTTTAGTTGATGATAGTCCCATTATTTTTGAAGAGCGTCAACTTTGCATGCATGGGGATCATGAAAATAGTATCCTTTGTGATAGCTATATTGTTGAACTTCATTATGATCCCACATGTAATTGCTATGAGAGAGGAAAATATTGTGGTAGAAACTTTCATGTTACCAAATCACCTCTCGTTATGTTGAGATTGTTATTGTCTCTTTCTTCTTCCTTGCATATGGTAGTTATTGCTTGTCTTGATAATTTGTTTTCTTAATAAAATGCCTATGCATAGGAAGTATGTTAGACTTGGATATGTTTATCACATGTTTCATGATGCTCTCTTCGTGTCCGATTGCTATCTTTTATGAGAGCAACATTGAAATCTCAATGCCTAGCTAAAAGGCTTTAAAGAATAGAGCTTTTTATGAGGCAACCCAATGAATTTATCTTTTTTATTTCTGTTTTCTTGCATCCACAGTATCATAATTCTTCTATGATAGTGTCTTTTGTGTTTCTTTTTGTGTTTGAGCCAAGCAAAACCTTTATGACTAGTCTTGGTGATGGTTGTTTGATCCTGCTGGAAAAAGACAGAAACATTTCGCTCACGAGATTATTTTTCATTTTTGTTCAGAAACAGCTTTTAAGTTGATTCTTTTTGCTGCTGGTTGATATGCCTATTGCCCAGGCAGTCATAAGTTTTTAGAATTTTTGAGGTACCATAAGTATATGAAGTATGAAGATTTCTATAGACTGGTATGTTTATGACAAATTCTGTTTTGTTGAGTTGGTTGCTTGTTTTGATGAAACTATGGATAGTATCGGGGGGTACTAGCCATGGAAAAGTGAGAATACAGTAATCTAACACCAATATAAATAGAAATCAAGATTGCTATAGCACCTGAAGAGGTGGTAGTTTGTTTTCTTGTGCTAATGATATCACGAGTTTATGTTTAAGTTTTGTGTTGTGCAGTTTCCAAGTTTTGGGTGATGTTCTCATGGAAAAAGGGATAAAGAGTGGAAAGAGATCAAGCTTGGGGATGACCAAGGAATCCCAAGCCAAATTCAAGGACACCAAAAAGCCTAAGCTTGGGGATGCCCCGGTAAGGCATCCCCTCTCTCGTCTTTAATCCATCGGTAACATTACTTGGAGCTATATTTTTATTCACCACATGATATGTGTTTGGCTTGGAGCGTCTTGTATTGTAGGAGTCTTTTCTTTTTGTTGTGTCACAATCATCCTTGCTGCACACCTTTTGAGAGAGACATGCACTCATCGTGAATTTTCTAGAATGCTCATCGTGCTTCACTTATATCTTTTGAGCTAGATAATTTTAGAGCACGGCGGTGCGTGACTTGGTAGTTGGTTTGTGCTATGAAAGCAGTCCCAAAGGGGATAGGTACCAAAAGAGGATACAAAAACTTCCATCTTCATGTGCATCGAGTAGAAAGAAAAGTTTGATTCCTCTCAATTAGTTTTGAGACGTGGATTTGGTAATATTAAGAGTTATGTTAGTAGGGTGTTGTGAATCTAGAAATACTTGTTTGAGGTTAGTGATTCCTGTAACATGCACGTATGGTGAACCGCTATGTTAGGAAGTCGGAGCATAATTGATCTATTGATTGTCATCCCTTTTGTTGCGGTCGGGATCACGCGATGGTTAACACCTACCAACCCTTCCCCTAGGAGTATGCGTTTAGCACTTTGTTTCGATTACTAATAAAAACTTTTGCAATAAGTATGTGAGTTCTTCATGACTAATGTGAGTCCATGGTATAGATTCACTTTCACCTTCCACCATTGCTAGCCACTATAGTACCGCACAATTTTCATCGGTGCACAAACCCACCATATGCCTTCCTCAAAACAGCCACCATACCTACCTACTATGGCATTTTCATAGCCATTCTGAGATATATTGCCATGCAACTCCCACCGTCCTGTCTCATGACTTGTGCCATCACTCTCATATCACCATTGCATGATAATAAGATAGCTAGCAAGATGTTTCAACGTCATACGCCAAGCTAGATCGTTGCATATCCCGATACACTTCCGGAGGCATTTCCTATGGAGTCATCATTGTTCTAAGCTTTGAGCTGTGAGTAAATAAAAGTGTGATGATCATCATTATTATAGAATTGTCCCATGTGAGGAGATAAAAAAGAGGCCAAAGTTTCCCACAATAAAAAAAGAGAGAGAGAAAAAAGAGGCCCAAGAGCCCAAACAAAAAAAAGAGAAAAAGAGAGAAGGGACAATGCTACTATCTTTTTCCACACTTATGCTTCATAATAGCACCATGTTCTTCCTGATTGAGAGCTTCTTGCTTTGCCACCACAATATATTAGTGGGAATCTTTATTATATAACTTGGCTTGTATATTCCAAGGATGGGCTTCCTCAAATTTCCCTATGTCTTCGTGAGCAAGCAAGTTGGATGCACACCCACTAGTTCTCCTTTTGAGCTTTCACATACTTATAGCTCTAGTGCATCCTTCGTATGGCAATCCTTACTCATTCACATTGATATCTATTAATGGGCATCTCCATAGCCCTTTGATACGCCAAGTCAATGTGACCATCTCCTCCTTTTTGTCTCACAACCACCACCACACTCTATTCCACCTATAGTGCTATATCCTTGGCTCACATGAAAGAAGTTACAAAGGACAACTATGCTAGGTAGCATTCCACATCAAAAATTCAGTCTTTATCACTTACCTACTCGAGGACGAGCAGGAGTTAAGCTTGGGGATGCTTGATACGTCGCCAACGTATCTATAATTTTTGATAGTTCCATGCTATTATCTTGTCAAACTTTGGATGCTTTGTATGCCTTTTATATCTTTTTTGGGACTAACTTATTAACTCAGTGCCAAGTGCCAGTTCCTGTTTTTTCCCTGTTTTTGACCATTTTCAGAGGAGGATTTTAAATGGTGTCCAAACGGAATAAAACTTTGGAAAAGATTTTTTCCGGAACAGAAGATACGCGCCAGACTTTAGAACCAAGGCAGGGGCCAGTAGGGGACCCCACAAGCCCCCTAGGGGCGGCCAGGGGGCCCGCGCCTAACAGGCTAGTGGGCCCCTTGTGGCACGTCTGCCCTACTTCTTCCGCCTATAAATTCAGAAAAATTCCAAAACTGCGCGAGAGATCCACGAAAATACTTTTCCACCGCCGCAAGTTTCTGTCTTCGCAAGATCCCATCTGGGGCACGTTCTGGTACCCTGCGGAGGGGGGATTCGGATACAGAGGGCTTCTTCATCAACACCATGACCTCTCCGATGATGCGTGAGTAGTTCACCATAGACCTTCTGGTCAATAGCTAGTAGCTAGATGGCTTCTTCTCTCTCTTGGATCTTCAATACAAAGTTCTCCATGATCTTCATGGAGATCTATCCGATGTAATCTTCTTTTGCAGTGTGTTTGTCGAGATCCGGTGAATTGTGGATCTATGATCATATTATCTATGAGTCTTATTTGAGTTTCTTCTGATCTCTTATATGCATGATTTCATGTCCTTGTAATTCTCTTCGAGTTGTGGGTTTTGTTTGGCCAACTTGATCTATTATTCTTGCAATGGGAGAAGTGTTTGGTTTTGGGTTCATACCGTGCAGTGACCTCACCAAGTGACAGAAGGGGTAGTGAGGCACGCATCGTGTCGTTGCCATCAAGGGTAAAAAGATAGGGCTTTCATCATTGGTTTGAGTTTATCCCTCTACATCATGTCATCTTGCTTAAAGCGTTACTCTGTTTGTCATGAAATCAATAAACTAGATGCATGCTAGATAGCGGTCGATGTGTGGAGTAATAGTAGTAGATGCAGAAAGTATCGGTCTACTTGTCTCGGACGTGATGCCTATATGTATGATCATTGCCTTAGATATCGTCATGACTTTGCGTGGTTCTATCAATTGCTCGACAGTAATTTGTTCATCCACCGTAACATTTGCTATTTTGAGAGAAGCCTCTAGTGAACACTATGTCCCCGGGTCTACTTCACACCATATTTGCAGCCTTAATCTTTTACTTCGTTGCACTTTCCGCCTTACGATCTCACTTTGCAATCAATCTTGTAGGGATTGACAACCCCTTTATAGCGTAGGGTGCAAGCTCTTCTGTGTTTGCGCAGGTACTCTAGACTTGACGCGATTCTCCTACTGTATTGATACCTTGGTTCTCAAACTGAGGGAAATACTTATTGCTCCTCTGATGCATCACCCTTTCCTCTTCAAGGAAAAAACCAACGCAAGTTTAAGAGGCAACACTGCTTCACCTCCAATTTCGGCCAAACCTTGAGGGTTTGAGGCTGCCTCCTCCCCTCCATTCCTCCTATATATACTAGAGTTATTGAGGGTTTTTAAGACACAAAAAAACAGTCACATGCTGCCCTCTCTCTAGATTTGTTTCTAGTCTAGTCTAGTTTCAGCGGTGCTTAGGCGAAGCCCTGCTGGAATAGCTCCACCACCACCCGCACCGTGCCTCCGTGCTGGAGAACTCATCTACCTATCGTCCCCTCTTGCTGGATCAAGAAGGTGGGGATCGTCATCGAGCTGTAAGTGTGCTGAACACGGAGGTGTCGTCCGTTTGGAACTAGATCGGGATGGATCGTGATGGGATCGCGGGACGGATCCTGATGAGATCGCAGGACGGGCTGCGATTTGGATCACGAATATGTTACACTACATCAACCGCGTTATATACGCTTACGCTTAGCGATCTACAGGGGTATGTATATTCACTCTCCCCTCTCGTAGATGATCATCACCATGGATAGGTATTGCGTATGCGTAGGAAATTTTTTGTTTCCCATGCTACGTTCCCCAACAGTGGCATCATGAGCTAGGTTCATGCGTAGATGATATCTCGAGTAGAACACAAAAGAGTTTGTGGGTGTTGATGTTCAATTTTCTGCCCTCCTTAGTATTTTCTTGATTCGGGGGTATTGTTGGATTGAAGTGGCCCGGACCAACTTTACTCGTACGCTTACGAGAGACCGATTTCATCGACTGAGATGCAACTTGTTGCATAAAGATGACTGGGGTGTGTGTTTCTTCAATTTTAGTTGAATCGGATTTGACCGAGGCGGTCCTTGGAGAAAGTTAAATATCAAATTGCATATCACCGTTGTGGCGTTGAGTAATTAAGATGCGATCATACTAGATACCCATAGCAGCCACGTAAAACATGCAACAACAAATTAGAGGACGTCTAACTTGTTTTTGCAGGGTATGCATGTGATGTGATATGGCCAAATACATGATACTATATATTGGATGTATGAGATGATCATGTTGTAATAGTTAAATATCGACTTGCACGTCGATGCTACGGCAACCAGCACGAGCCATATGGTTGTCTTTAAATATTTTGCGCTTGGTGATGCTTTGCATTATCGCTAGTAGTAGCTTTAGTAGTAACAACATAGTCAGTGCAACAACCTCGATGGCAGCACAATGATGGATATCATGATGATGGAGATCATAGTGTACTGCCGATGACGATGAAGATCATGCTGGTGCTTTGGTGATGGAGATCAAGAAGCACAAGTTCATGGCAACATCATGTCACTTTTGATTTGCATGTGATATTAATCCTTTTATGCACATTATTTTGCTTAGGACGACAGTAGCATTATAAGGTGATCCCTCACTAAAATTTCAAGTTAAAATTGTGTTCTCCCCGACTGTGCACCGTTGCGACAGTTTGTCATTTTGAGACACCACGTGATGATTGGGTGTGATAGACTCAACGTTCACATACAACGGATGCAAAACAGTTGCACACGCGGAACTCTAGGGTTAAACTTGACGAGCCTAGCATGTACAGACATGGCCTTGGAACACAAGAGACCGAAAGGTCGAGCATGAATCATATAGTTGATATGATCAACATGGAGATTTTCACCATTGAACTAGAGTTAGTGAATTTGGATCATGAGACACTCGAATTAATAGAGGGATGTCAATTTGAGTGGTAGTTTATTAGTAATATGATTAGCTAAACTCAATTATCATGAACATAGTCAAAAGGTCTTTGCAAATTATGTTGTAGCTTATGCTATAACTCTACTGTTTTTGATATGTTCCTAGACAAAACTTAGTTGAAAGATGATAGTAGCAATTATGTGGACTGGGTCTCTATACTGAGGATTGTCCTCATTGCTGCACAGAAGGCTTGTGTCCTCAATGCACCGCTCGCTGTGTTGAACCCTGAATGTCGTCCGTGGATGTCGCGAACATCTGACATACACGTGTTTTATGACTACATGATAGTTCAGTGCATAATGCTTAAACGGCTTAGAATTGAGGCACTGAAGACGTTTTGAACGTCACGGAACATACGAAATGTTCCAACAGATGAAATTGGGATTTTATGCCCGTGCCCTTGTTGAGAGGTATGAGACCTCCGACAAGATTCTTTGTCTACAAAGTAAGGGAGACAAGCTCTATCGTTGAGCATGTGCTCAGATTGCGTGAATGCTAAAATTGCTTGAATCAAGTGGGAGTTAATCTTCCAGATGAGATAGTGATGGTTCTCCAAAGTCACTGCCACCAAGCTACTAGAGCTTTGTGATGAACTATAACATATCAGCGATAGATATAATGATCCTTGAGCAGTTCGCGATGTTTGACACCGCGAAAGTAGAAATCAAAAAGGAGCATCAATTGTTGATGGTTAGTATAACCACTAGTTTTAGGAAGGGCAAGGGCAAGAAGGGATACTTCATGAAACGGCAAACCAGTTGCTGCTCTAGTGAAGAGACCCAAGGTAGAACCCAAACCCGAGACTAAGTGCTTCTGTAATGAGGGGAACAATCACTGAAGATGAACTACCCTAGATACTTGGTAGATGACAAGGCTGGCAATGTCAACAATAGCATATTGGATATACAAGATATTGATGTGTACTTTACTAGTACTCCTAGTAGCACGAGGGTATTAGATACCGGTTCGGTTGCTAAGTGTTGGTAACGCGAAATTATATCTGCGGATGAAACGGATACTAGCAAGGGTGAGGTGACGATGTGTGTTGGAAGTAATTCCAAGGTTGTTGTGATCAACATCGCAGGCTCCCTCTACCATCAGGATTAGTGTTAAACCTAAATAATTGTTATTTCGTGTTTGCGTTGAGCATAGACATGATTAGATTATGTTGATCAGAATACGGTTTTTCATTTAAAGAGAATAATGGTTACTCTGTTTATTTGAATAATACATTCAATGGTCTTGCACCTAAATTGAATGGTTTATTGAATCTCGATCGTAGTGATACACATGTTCATAATATTGATGGCAAAGTGTACAAAGTAGTAATGATAGTACCACTCACTTGTGGCACTACCGTTTGAGTCATATTGGTATAAAACGCATGAAGAAGCTCCATGCAGATGGAACTTTGGACTCACTCATTTTTGAAATGTTTGAGACATGCGAACCATGCTTATTGGTATAAATGCATGAAGAAACTCCATGCAGATGGATCGTTTGGACTCACTTGATTTTGAATCACTTGAGACATGCAAATCATACCACATGGGCAAGATAACTGAAGGCCTCGTTTTCAAGTGAGATGGAACAAGAGAGTAACTTGCTGGAAGTAATACATTTTGATGTGTGCAGTCCAATGATTGTTGAGGCATGGAGTGGATATCATTATGTTCTTACTTCACTGACGATTTGAGTAGATACAAGAGTATTTGCTTGACGAATCACATGTCTAAAATATTGAAAAGTTCAAGTTATTTCAGAGTGTAGATCGTCGTGACAAGAGGATAAAATGTCTACGATATGATCATAGAGATGAATATCTGAGTTGCGAGTTTGGTACACAATTAACACAATGTGGAAGTTGTTACACAACTAATGCCACCTGGAACACCATAGTGTGATGGTGTGTCCGAACGTCGTAGCCGCCCCCTATTAGATATGGTGCATATTATGATGTCTCTTATTGAATTACCACTATCTTTTTGGGGTTAGGCATTGGAGACAACAACACTCACTTTAATAGGGCACCACATAATTCCATTGAGATGTCACCGTAGGAACTATGGTTTGGAGAAACCTAAGCTCTCGTTTCTTAAAAGTTGGGGCTGCGACGCTTATGTGAAAAAGTTTTAGGGTGATAAGCTCGAATCCAAAGCGGATAAATGCATCTTCATAGGACACACAGAATAGTTGGGTATACCTCCTATCTCAGATCCGGAATCAAAGTGTTTGTTTCTAGAAACGGGTCCTTTCTCGAGAAAAGTTTCTCTCGAAAGAATTGAGTGGGAGGATGGTGGAACTTGATGAGGTTATCGAACCGTCACTTCAACCATTGTGTAGTAGGGCGCATGAAGTTGTTCCTGTGGCGCATACGCCAATTGAAGTGGAAGCTGATGATAGTGACCATGAAACTTTGGATCAAGTTACTACAAACCTCGTAGGTCGACAAGGTCACGTACTCCTCTAGGGTGGTATGGTAACCCTGTCTTGGAGGTTATGTTGTTGGACAAAAATGAACCTACGAGCTATGGAGAAGCGACGGTGGGTCCGGATTCCGACGAATGGCTGGAGGACATGAAATCCGAGAGAGGATCCGTGTATGGAAACAAAGTGTAGACTTTGGAAGAACTACTTGATGGTCGTAAGACTGTTAAGTACAGATGGATCTTTAAAAGGAAGATAGACGATGATGGTGAAAAGTCACCATTAAGAAAGCTCGACTTGTGGCAAAGATGTTTCCGACAAGTTCAAAGAGTTGACTATGATGAGACTTTCTCACTCGTAGAGATGATAAAAGTCTGTTGGAATTATGTTAGCAATTGCTGAATTATTTATGAAATCTTGCAGATAGGATGAGAAAACATTGTTTCCTCGACGATTTCCTTGAGGAAAGGTTCTATGTTATACAACCAGAAGGTTTGGTCGATCCTAAGGATGCTCACAAGTATGCAAGCTCCGGTGATCCTTCTATGGACTGGAGCAAGCATCTCGGAGTTGGAATATGCGCTTTGATGAGATGAGCAAAGCTTTTGGGTTTATACAAGGTTTATGAGAAACTTGTATTTCCAAAGAAGTGAGTGGGAGCACTATAAAATTTCTGATGAGTATATGTGGTTGACATATTGTTGATCGGAAATAATGTAGAATTTCTGGAATGCATAAAGGGTTGTTTGAAAGGAGTTTTTCAAAGGAAAACCTGGATTAAGTTACTTGAACATTGAGCATCAAGATCTATAGAGATAGATTAAGACGCTTAGTAAAACTTTGAATGAAATACATGCCTTGACAATGTTTTTGAAGGAGTTCAAAATAGATTGGCAAAGAAGGAGTTCTTGGCTGTGTTGTAAGTTGTGAATTTGAGTAAGACACAAAAGCTCGACCACGACAGAAGAAAGAGAAACGATGAAGATCGTCCCCTATGCTTTAGCTAAAGGCTCTATAGTATGCTATGTTGTGTACCGCACCTGATGTGTGCCTTGCCATGAAACTGTCAAGGGGTACAGAAGTGATCCAGGAATGGATTACTGAACAACAGTCGAAAGTTATCCTTAGTAACTAGTGTACTAAGGAATTTTCCTAGATTATGGAGGTGATAAAATAGTTCGTCGTAAAGGGTTACGTCGATGCAAGCTTTGACACTAATCCGGATGACTCTGAGTAGTAAACCGGATTCGTATAGTGGTGGAGTCATTTGGAATAGTTCCAAATGGCGCATGGTAGAAGCATCTATAGGACGACATAGATATTTGTAAAGCACACACGGATCTGGAAGGTTCAGATCCGTTGACTAAAAACCTCTCTCACAAGCAAGACATCATCGAACCAGAGAACTCTATGGGTGTTAGATTCATTACAATCACACAATGAAGTGAACTAGATTATTGACTCTAGTGCAAGTGGGAGATTGTTGGACATATACCCTAGATGCAATAATAAATTGGTTATTATTATATTTCCTTGTTCATGATAATCGTTTATTATCCATGCTAGAATTATATTGATTGGAAACTCAAATACATGTGTGGATACATAGACAACACACTGTCCCTAGTGACCCTCTAGTTGACTAGCTCATTCATCAAAGATGGTCAAGGTTTCCTGGCCATAGGCAAGTGTTTTCACTTGATAACGGGATCACATCATTAGGAGAATGATGTGATGGACAAGACCCAAACTATAAACGTAGCATATGATCGTGTCAGTTTATTGTTATTGTTTTTTGCATGTCAATGTATCTGTTCCTATGACCATGAGATCATGCAACTGCTGGACACCGGAGGAATACCTTGTGTGTATCAAACGTAGCAACGTTACTGAGTAACTATAAAGGTACTCTACACGTATCTCCAAATGTGTCTGTTGGGTTGGCATGGATCAAGAGTGGGATTTCTCACTCCGTGTGACGGAGAGGTATCTCGGGGCCCACTCGGTAATACAACATCACAACAAGCCTGGCAAGCAATGTGACTAATGAGTTAGTTACGGGATCTTGTATTACAAAACGAGTAAAGAGACTTGCCGGTAATGAGATTTAACTAGGTATGGAGATACCGACGGTCGAATCTCGGACAAGTAACATACCGAAGGACAAAGGGAACAACAGACGGGATTAAATGAATCCTTGACATAGAGGTTCAACCGATAGAGATCTTCATAGAATATGTAGGAGCCAATATGGACCTCCAGGTCCCGCTATTGGTTATTGACCGTAGATGTGTATCGGTCATGTCTGCATAATTCTCGAACCTGCAGGGTCTGCACACTTAAGGTTCGATGACATTTTGGTATAGTTGAGTTATAGGTGTTGGTAACCGAAAGTTGTTCGGAGTCCCGGATGAGATCACGGATGTCAGGTGGAGCTCTAAAATGGTTCAAAGGTAAAGATTGATATATAGGAAGTCCTGTTTTGGTCACTGGAAATGTTTCGGCCTCATCAGTAGTGTACCGGGAGTGCCAAGAGGGTACCGGGGACCATCCGGAGGGGTGTCACACCCCGAGGGGCCTTATGGGCTGTTGGAGGATACAAAACATCCCCTAGTGGTCTTACATAACCTCCCACTAAGGCCCATGAGGTTTGAGAGGCAAAAAACCCAAAGGTGGAAAGGGTTTCCAAGTGCAAAGGAGGAATCCTACTCCTAGTAGGATTGGAGTAGGACTCCTTCGCCTCCAATTTTGGTCAAACCTTGAGGGTTTGAGGTTGCATCCTCCCCTCCCTCCCTCTGATATATACTATAGGTATGGAGGGTTTTTGAGACACAGAAAAACACCCACGTGGTGCCCTATCTCTCTAGATCTGTTTCTCCTCTAGTCTAGTTTCAACGGTGCTTGGGCGAATCCCCGCTCGAATAGCTCCACCACCACTACCACCATGCCGCCATGCTGGAGAACTCATCTACCTCTCCTCCCCTCTTACTGGATCAAGAAGGCAGGGATCGTCATCGAGCTGTACGTGTGCTAAACACGGAGGTGCCGTCCGTTCGGCGCTAGATCGGGATGGATCGTGATGGGATCGCGGGACAGATCGTGATGAGCTCGCGGGACGGGCTGCGATTTGGATCACGAAGATGTTACACTACATCAACCGCGTTATATACGCTTCCTCTTAGCAATCTACAAGGGTATGTAGATTCACTCTCCCCTCTCGTAGATGATCATCACCATGGATAGTTATTGCGTATGCGTAGGAATTTCTTGTTTCCCATGCTACGTTCCCCAACAGTCGGAGCATGATTTGTTTAATGATTGTCAATCTTTGTGTGGAGGTCGGGACCGCACGATGGTTAACTCCTACCAACCCTTCCCCTAGGAGCATGCGTCTAATACTTTGGTTAGATAACTAATAGGCTTTTGCAATAAGTATGTGAGTTCTTTATGACTAATGTTGAGTTCAGGATTATACGCACTCTCACCCTTCCACCTTTGCTAGCCTCTCTAGTACCGCGCAACTTTCACCGGTACATTAATCACTCTTTCCTGAAAATAGCCACCATATATTTTCCTCAGAACATCCACCATATCTACATATTATGGCAGTTTCATAGCCATTCTGAGATATATTGCCATGCAACACCGCCGCCTCATTTTTATGACACGCACCATCACTTCCATATTGCTTACAGAGTCATACTTTGTTCTAGATATTGAGTTGTTATCTTTTGAGTTGTAATTAAATAAAAGTATGATGATTTGCATTATTAGAGCATTGTGTGTGTGAGAAAAGGATGATGGAAGCCATGATTCCCTCACAAGTTGGGATGAGTCCCCGGACTTTACAAAAATAAAAGAGACTGGCGAAGCCCATACAAAAAAATAAAAGAGGCCATAGAAGCCAATCCAAAAAAAGGAAAAAAAAGAAAAAATAAAAAAATGAGAGAAAGAGAGAAGAGACAATGCTACTATGTTTTCCACGCTTGTGCTTAAAAGTAGCACCATGTTCTTCATAGAGAGTCTCCTATTTTGTCACTTTCATATGCCTAGTGGTACTACATCTTTTGCACAACCACTTAGTTTTATTTTTGAGCTTTCATACACTTAGAGCTCTAGTGCATTTGTTGCATGGCAATCCCTACTCACTCACATTAATATCTATTGATGGGCATCTCCATAGCCCGTTGATATGACTAGTTTATGTGAGACTATCTTCTTCCTTTCTTTTTTGCAACCTCCACCACACTCTATTCCACCTATAGTGCTATATCCATGACTCACGCTCATGTATTGTGTGAGAGTTGAAAAGGTTTGAGAAAATAAAAGGTGTGAAACAGTTGCTTGATTTTCACCGGGTTTGTGCATGATTTAGATACTTTGTGTGGTGAAGATAGAGCATAGCCAGAACAAATGATTTTGTAGGGATAACTTTCTAAGACCAAGTTATTTTGAAAGCAAGTAATTACCTTATTAGTATGCTTGAAGTATTATTTCACCCACAAGAAAAAAGAAGTATTGTTGTTTTTGTATCAGTATTAGACTTTTGTTTTGAATCTTATGGATCTGAATATTCATGCCACATTAGAGAATATTACATGGATAAATATGTTAGGTAGCATTCCACATCAAGAATTCTGTTTTTATCATTTACCTACTCGAGGACGAGCAAGAATTAAGCTTGGGGATGCTTGATACGTCTCCAACGTATCTCTAATTTTTTATTGTTCCATGCTATTATATTATCTGTTTCGGATGTTTTATATGCATTAATATGTTGTTTTATATTATTTTTGGGACTAACCTATTAATCTAGAGCCTAGTGCCAGTTTCTGTTTTTTCCACGTTTTTGAATATTTCAGATAAGGAATATTAAACGGAGTCCAAACAGAATAAAATCTCTAGAATGATTTCTCTTTGACCAGAAGACACCCAGGATACATGGAGTAGGGGGCAGGGCATCTGCCGGGAGGCCACAAGCCTGCAGGGCGCGCCCTGGGGGGTGGCCGCGCCCCTGGCTTGTGGCCCCCCTGCAGGTCTCCTAACCATATTCTTTGGCCTATAAATTCCCAAATATTCCTGTATCGCCAAAAAGAGCCACGAAAATAGTTTGCCGCCGGGAGCCTCTGTTCCCGAGAGATCCAATCTGGGAGCATTTTTCGGTAATCTGCCGAAGAGGGAATTGATCACGTAGGGCATCTACATCAACTCCGTTGCCCATCCGATGATGTGTGAGTAGTTCACCACGGACCTACGGGTCCATAGCTTGTAGCTAGATGGCTTCTTCTCTCTCTTTGATCTTGAATACCTTTTTCTTCATGATCTTCATGGAGATCTATCCGATGTAATACTCTTTTGCGGTGTGTTTGTCGAGATCTGATGAATTGTGAGTTTATGTTCAGATTATCTATGAATATTATTTGAGGCTCTTCTGAATTCTTATATACATGATTTCATATCTTTCCAAGTCTCTTCGAATTATTGGTTTGGTTTGGCCAACTAGATTAGTAATTCTTGCAACGGGAGAAGTGCTTAGTTTTGGGTTCAATCTTGCGGTGTACTTACCCGGTGACAAAGTAGGGGTAGCAAGGCACGTATTGTATTATTTCCATAGAGGATAAAAAAGATGGGGTTTTCATCATACTACTTGAGTTTATCCCTCTAGATCATGTCATCTTACTTAATGCGTTACTCTGTTCTTCATGAACTTAATACATGCAGGCAGGAGTCAGTTGATGTGTGGAGTAGTAGTACTACACTACTGAAATTAATAAATTTGCCGTCTGCCAAAGCGGACGGCAAAGGGTGCAACCACGGACGGCAAAGCCTTTGCCGTCAGTCAGTAGACGACAAAGTAGACGGTAAAAAAAATCCGGTGAACAGGTTCTTTGTCGTCTGCTTTTCCCAAAGTGGACGACAAAGAAACTTTGCCATGAGGGGGCAGACGGCAAATTAACTGGGACAGCATATATTGCAATGTCCCCGTTAAGTGTTAACGGCAGGCCTCCTCCCTTTGCCGTCTACCTCCCCCCTTTGCCATGTGGGGGCAGACGGCAAAGAGGGGAGAAAGAGGGGGCAGATTCCCCCCTTTGCCGTCTGCCTCCCCCCCTTTGCCATGTGGGGGCAGACGGCAAAGAGGGGAGAGAGAGGGGGCAGATTCCCCCTTTTTCTGTCTTCCTCCCCCCTTTGCCATGTGGTGGCAGACGACAAAGAGGGGGAGAGAGGGGGCATATTCCCCCCTTTGCCGTCTGCCTCCCGCCCTTTGCCATGTGGGGGCAGACGGCAAAGAGGGGAACCAGCCCCTTTTTTATTTATTTTTTGTTATATCCAGCATTTTTAACAATAATCAGGATATATATATATATATATATATATATATATATATATATATATGACATAAACAATTTTTATTCCGTACTCATAACCATATTAAAATAACCTATTATATCCAGCTTTCAAGTTGCATCCACGTGCATACAAAGTTTCATATATTACACCAGTTTCATCCACGTGCATACAAAGTTTCATATATTCATATACTACAATAGTTTCAATACAACCCATGGTACAAGAAATCATCTTCAAGCATTCCATCAATATTTTCCAAGCTTCCCGTGAAGTGAAGGTAATCTGCAAAATGACAAATAAGAAAGTTAGAAGAATAATACTAGATGAAGTAGTGTATATATAGGTTATTTCGGAGAGAAATTAGCTAAGTATAGACCATTTAGGAGCTAACTAAGCTAATTATGTCATTTAGATGGAACCCTAGCTAACTATAGGTCGTTTCGGAGCTAACTTGGGTAAAATAGGTCATTCCGGAGCAAACTATGCTTATTAAGCCATTTTTGATCTAGCTAGGATAATTATAGGCCATTTAATACCTAAGTTAGGGGGAATAGGTCATGTTGCAGCTACGTAAGCATTATTATGGCATTTAGGAGAGAACTTAGCTAACTATAGGTCATGTTTTATTAAATAGACCACTTAGGAGCTAACTAAGCTAATTATGTCATTTAGATGGATAATTAGCCAATTTAGCCTTTGTTGGATGAGTCTCAGCTACGTAGAAAAATAGAAAGAGAAGAAGAAGTAAAAGAAGGAGGAGGAGGAGGAGGAGGAGGAGAAGGAGAAGGAAGAGGAGAAGAAGAAGCAAAGAAGAAGGAGAAGGAGAAGGAGGAAGAAGGAGGAATAAGAAGGAGAAGGAGGAGCTCCTTCTCCTTCTTCTCCTCCCTCTTCTCCTTCTTCTTATCCTCCTCCCTCTCCTTCTTCTTCTTCTCCTCTTCTTCTTCTTCCTTCCTTTCATTTTTCCACTTTCTTCTCCTCTCGTCTCCTTCTTCGGGCTAAATTGGCTAAGAATGCCTTTTTGGAGCTAATTATGTTATTTCGAGGATAATTAGCTAAGTATAGGTCATGTTTTATTAAATAGACCATTTAGGAGCTAACTAAGCTAATTATGTCATTTAGATGGATAATTAGCCAATTTAGGCTTTGTTGGATGAGTCTAAGCTACGTAGAATAAGAGAAAGAGAAGAAGAAGTGAAAGAAGGAGGAGGAGAAGGAGAAGGAAGTGGCGAAGAAGAAGAAAAGAAGAAGGAGAAGGAGAAGGAGGAAGAAGGAGGAAGAAGAAGGAGAAGGAGGAGCGATGAGCTCCTTCTCCTTCTTCTCCTCCTTCTTCTCCTTCTTCTTATCCTCCTCCCTCTCCTTCTTCTTATTCTCCTCTTCTTCTTCTTCCTTCCTTTCATTTTTCCTCTTTCTTCTCCTCTCGTCCCCTTCTTCGGGCTAAATTGGCTAAGAATGCCTTTTTGGAGCTAATTATGTCATTTCGAGGATAATTAGCTAAGTATAGGTCATTTTTATTAAATAGGTCATTTTGGAGCTAACTAAGCTAATTATGTCATTTAGATGGATAATTAGCCAATTAGGCTTTCTTGGATCAGTCTAAGCTACGTAGAAGAAGAGAAAGAGAAGAATAAGTAAAAGAAGGAGGAGGAGGAGGAGGAGGAGGAGAAGGAGAAGGAAGAGGAGAAGAAGAAGAAAAGAAGAAGGAGAAGGAGAAGGAGGAAGAAGGAGGAAGAAGAAGGAGAAGGAGGAGCTCCTTCTCCTTCTTCTCCTCCTTCTTCTCCTTCTTCTTATCCTCCTCCCTCTCCTTCTTCTTCTTCTTCTCTTCTTCTTCTTCCTTCCTTTCATTTTTCCTCTTTCTTCTCCTCTCGTCCCCTTCTTCGGGCTTAATTGGCTAAGAATGCCTTTTTGGAGCTAATTATGGCATTTCGAGGATAATTACCTAAGTATAGGTCATGTTTTATTAAGTAGACCATTTAGGAGCTAACTAAGGTAATTATGTCATTTAGATGGATAATTAGCGAATTTAGGCTTTGTTGGATGAGTCTAAGCTACGTAGAAGAAGAGAAAGAGAAGAAGAAGTAAAAGAAGGAGGAGGAGGAGGAGGAGGAGGAGAAGTAGAAGGTAGAGGAGAAGAAGAAGAAAAGAAGAAGGAGAAGGAGAAGGAGGAAGAAGGGGGAAGAAGAAGGAGAAGGAGGAGCTCCTTCTCCTTCTTCTCCTCCTTCTTCTCCTTCTTATTATCCTCCTCCCTCTCCTTCTTCTTCTTCTCCTCTTCTTCTTCTTTCTTCCTTTCATTTTTCCTCTTTCTTTTCCTCTTGTCCCCTTCTTCAGGCTAAGTTGGCTAAGAATGCCTTTTTGGATCTAATTATGTCATTTCGTAGGATAATTAGCCAAGTATAGGTCATTTTTTATTAAATAGGTCATTTTGGAGCTAACTAAACTAATTATGTCATTTAGATGGATAATTAGCCAATTTAGGCTTTCTTGGATGAGTCTAAGCTACGTAGAAGAAGAGAAAGAGAAGAAGAAGTAAAAGAAGGAGGAGGAGGAGGGGAAGGAGAAGGAAGAGGAGAAGAAGAAGAAAAGAAGAAGGAGAAGGAGAAGGAGGAAGAAGGAGGAAGAAGAAGGAGAAGGAGGAGCTCCTTCTCCTTCTTCTCCTCCTTCTTCTCCTTCTTCTTATCCTCCTCCCTATCCTTCTTCTTCTTCTCCTCTTCTTCTTCTTCCTTCCTTTCATTTTTCCTCTTTCTTCTCCTCTTGTCCCCTTCTTCAGGCTAAATTGGCTAAGAATGCCTTTTTGGTGCTAATTATGTCATTTCGAGGATAATGAGCTAAGTATAGGTCATTTTTTGTTAAATAGGTCATTTTGGAGCTAACTAAGCTAATTATGTCATTTAGATGGATAATTAGCCAATTTAGGCTTTCTTGGATGAGTCTAAGCTACGTAGAAGAAGAGAAAGAGAAGAAGAAGTAAAAGAAGGAGGAGGAGGAGGAGGAGAAGGAGAAGGAAGAGGAGAAGAAGAAGAAAAGAAGAAGGAGAAGGAGAAGGAGGAAGGAGGAAGAAGAAGGAGAAGGAGGAGCTCCTTCTCCTTCTTCTCCTCCTTCTTCTCCTTCTTCTTATCCTCCTCCCTCTCCTTCTTCTTCTTCTTCTCCTCCTCTTCTTCTTCCTTCCTTTCATTTTTACTCTTTGTTCTCCTCTTGTCCCCTTCTTCGGGCTAAATTGGCTAAGAATGCCTTTTTGGTGCTAATTATGTCATTTCGAGGATAATTAGCTAAGTATAGGTCATTTTTTATTAAATAGGTCATTTTGGAGCTAACTAAGCTAATTATGTCATCTAGATGGATAATTAGCCAATTTAGGCTTTCTTGGATGAGAATAAGCTACGTACAAGAAGAGAAAGAGAAGAAGAAGTAAAAGAAGGAGGAGGAGGAGGAGGAGGAGAAGGAGAAGGAAGAGGAGAAGAAGAAGAAAAGAAGAAGGAGAAGGAGAAGGAGGAAGAAGGAGGAAGAAGAAGGAGAAGGAGGAGCTCCTTCTCCTTCTTCTCCTCCTCCCTCTCCTTCTTCTTCTCCTCTTCTTATTCTTCATTCCTTTCATTTTTCCTCTTTCTTCTCCTCTCGTCCCTTCTTCGGGCTAAATTGGCTAAGAATGCCTTTTTGGAGCTAACTATGTCATTTCGAGGATAATTAGCTAAGTATAGGTCATTTTTTATTAAATAGGTCATTTTGGAGCTAACTAAGCTAATTATATCATCTAGCTATCTTTTATTAAAACACTAGAAATAACATACCTAAGTTAGGGTCAAGCACGGTGGCTCTGGCTTGTTTCACCTGGAGAAGGCTCGACTGTAGAAGGGTCGTGCGATGCGTTTTGGGAGATATTCTGCACCAAACATCGTTTGCAATGTGTAGTTAGCATGAGGACACTCTTAAGATCACTCCACTGAAATGAAACTTACCGTCCCCGCCACGTTAATGACTGGCATCGGCGGAGGTACTTGGCCATTCTTCTCGCACATAGACTGTACATTTGGTTTTGACAAGTCAATCTTTTTATTTATTAATGAAACAGACATTCAAATGCAAGATTTCAAATAACATGAAGAAGAAAGTTACCACGAAGAGCTCGTATATGGCCCTCGTAGATGCATCATTACGTGCCCTCTCCGCCTCCACCAATGCAGTCGTCCTCTCCTCCAGCTCCCTAATTTCCTTATCCTTCTCCGCCATAGCCGCCTGCATTGCCTCTCTCTCTTTCTGAATAGCAGCCTACAACACAACTCATTGTTAGCAATGTAATCATATTGGTTTCAACGCACAACATAATGCGGAAAGATAGTTGAGTCCATTAAACTAACCTCGATGGCGAGCTCGACTAGCCGTGGACGACGTGTTATCTCCAGACAAGAGCTTGTTTGGCGAGCCTTTATCTGCCGGAGAGTGCTAGGACAACGTATAAGGCCGTCTACAATGGCGATCGAGCCATGGGGCCTCCCGTTGCCAGCTATCATCACCAGCTCTGGATCAATAGGCCCATCGCTCGGGTTAAAGTCCTCCCCTTTCCTCGCCTTCCCGTGGTCTCTGTACTTCACGAGCTTGTCGTGGGAGGAGATGTTGGTGATGTTTTCTGGACGCTCAAGGTCAGACTCAGAGAATGCCTTGACCTTCTTGCACGAGGCAGTATGGGCCATCGCATACAGGTCGTACATCTGTGGCACCTCCGTCTTATTGTGACGCGCCTAAAAGAGAGAGAGAGAGGAAAATTGTATTGGTAAAGGGCTCAAGATAGCATTAAGAATGAATTGCATGAGGCATAAAGCAAACCACATACCCAGTTCTCGCCAAATTGGATTAAGTTGACGCTCCCTTGATGGTGTGGCACGCCAACCATTTTGCCACGCATCTCCTTGGCGTTGTTGTGGCTGGCCTCCCACGTTTCGGAGCACCACTGATCCACCAAGGCCTCCCAACAATCCATCTTATCCACACACCATCTCGGGGGCACCTAAGTTAATAAAGAGAAATTTGAGCGCGTAAGAACCAAATCAAGGAAACTAACTACAAAGCCTTAATAATATGTAATTACCTTCATGTAATGCTCCTTATCCATCTTAGCATCACGGCAATTCGCCTTGTCAAGCCTAATATGCCGCGTGGCATAGTAGTCTCGAACAGCCTGCACCCGAGCCTCGTGCCGAAAGTTTTGAAGTAGGCGGCGACATTCGGTTTCGATAACCTTTGCCGCGTCCTCCTCATATCCCTCCTCACACCTGTAGTAGGTCTGCAAACGAGACAACACCGATTAGTACAATAAATAGCTATGGTTGATTTATAATTGTGTGAAAGAGAAATTACCCAGAACTTTCGGATCACCATGTCCGCCCTCGTGTCACACAAAACACCGTCGATCTCCACCTCCGGCGGGGCCGGGGCACCCAAGTAGCGCTCCCAGGTCATTCCTACCTCTCGCTCCCGACCGGGCAACGTAACAGACCCTGGGAAGTTTTGACAGCAAAGAACACCAAGGACGCTGTTGGGCTTGCGGACACCCTTGGCAACAATCCAACCCCTACAGTATGACAAATTAAAGCCAAAACATTAGATATTTGAGAAAACGCGAAGGCAAAAGGTTAAATAAGAGTAAATTAACTTAATTGTCCCCATTTGGCCTAATCGACCACCTCTGCTCGGGGGTCGCTGGCACGAGCGGGAGCCCCGAACTACCACGCTGGTAGACGGTAGCCCCCTCACCCAGCTCCTCGTCGCTACCAGCATGGCCACTTGGCTCAGGCCAGGTATCCCACTAGATCTCTTGGGACGTATCCTCATCCCTGCTTTGCTCCGGAGTCTCCTGGAAGGAAGCCTCTGGGACACGAGTCTCGTGGGTCGAAGGCTCGTCGACCCGAGGCTCGTGAACCGGAGACCGTGTAGCCTCCACCTGAGACGAATCCACCCTAGAAGTCATGTGCTCACGTGAATCAGCTTGGGGTGGTGGCGGAGACCGTGTAGCCCTACCTCTCCCGCGGCCACGTGTACCTTTAGTACAACATAAATACCAACATGAGTAATAAAATGTATATAAATACCAATATGCATACAACATGAGTACAACATAAATACCAACATGAATACAACGTGTACCGTTAGTGCCTCTCGGCTTTGCGAGGGGTCGACCTCCTCTCACGGGGGGCGCTCCTTGCAAAGGAGAGAGCAACACTCTCCGACGAGGCGAGGCAGGAATGGAAGTACCCATCCCATCACCCGCCGACGAAGAAGCAGCCGCGGAGTGCTTTCGACCCTTTCCCACCATCTTTCAACACCTTTCATGACAAAGAGTAAATGAAATTAGTACAACATAAATACCAACAGGAGTAATAAAATGTATATAATTTAAGTGTATCATCGTCATAAATACCAACATGACTAATAAAAATTGAATACCTAACATGAACTCAAAATTTATATATAGTATAATAGTTGAATACCTGACATGAACTAATAACAATCGTCCTCGTCTATATATGCTTCGGGGTCAATAAATGCATCATGATCATCACTATCATCAATAAATGCATCATCATCATCACTATCACAAAGAACATGTGGAAGGCCACCATTATGTAATCGGTCACGAAGTGACAGGTCATCCGCAGCAGTAACCTCTTCTTCTTCCAGCTCTTCCTGTTCGGGCTCAAGGGTTAAGACGGATTCACTGTCGCTGTCTACTTCAATGTTCTCGGATGAAGTAGAGCGGTTCTTGAAACGTTTCTTGGACATACGTGTTTCTTGGAAGAATTCTCCTTCATATTTGTCTGGGTTAATGTGAGGTTCGTAATCCTCTTCATTGAGGGTAGGTGGTCTAAAATGTGGTGGCACTTCATAAACGACATCCCAACCTTTGAGATTTGGATCAGTTTGGCAGGCCCACGGTAGATAGAAAACTTGTGTTGCCTGTTGAGCCGTAATATAGACATCGGGAACATCTAAGTGGGTGTTTTGGTTGATTTCGACTAGTCCTATATGTTCATGAGTCCTTCTAGTCTCCCTCGGCTCAAACCAATAACATTTGAAGACTACGACGGTCGGTGGGTTTTCACCATAGAATAGAAGTTCATAAATTGCTTTAACTCTTCCATAATACTCGGTGTCTCCTTCGCCGATAGCAGAGACAGAACAATCTGTAGTCTTTAGGTCGGGCATAGATAGCTCTTTGCCAAAGGTACGAAAGTGATACCCTTTGATGTTGTATTTGTCCAATGAACGGACCTTATAGTCAAAACCATTAGCGACTTGTCTCAACTCGGCGTCCATAGACTCTGCATCAGCCTACAAGTTTAATATGAAAGAATGGATGCATTAGCCACAAATTAGACCAATAAATCAAATGGGCCCTTAATGGTAATTAATTACCCTTTGTTTGAACCAAGAGATGAAACCAGGATAGTCGCCTCCATGCTTTGCGAGAAGCTCATACTCTTCGACGGAATCCTTTTCCATGACCGCTCCATTCGAGAATTCGGCGACGTATCGACTATATCAAATATCCAGGAATAAGAGTAGTTCAAAGCAATTAGAAGTTGCGGAACAATAAATTACCGAGAACTTACTCGATGTACGGCCGCACTTCTGTTAGGTTGGTGAAGATATACAATGAAATGGTCCGCCATTCTTCGACATCCAACGATTTCCCTTTCGAAGAACCGGATGGTTCGAGCTTACCTTTGAATAGGCTGAGGTTGGATCGAACTTTTTCTCGATCGCCATCATTGTACCGAGGCTTCGGGTTATGCAAATGATGATTTTTGGCTTCGTAGTGTGCTGTCACGAAGTTTGCCGCCTCCTCAGTAATGAATGCCTCGGCCATCGATGCTTCAATTCTACGTTTATTTTTACACTTAGCTCGGAGCGTCTTTTGCATCCTCTCAGTTGAGTAGCACCATCGATTTTGAACGGGGCCCCCCATTCTTGCCTCGGTCGGGAGATGCAAAATCAAATGTTGCATTGGATTAAAGAAGCCCGGTGGAAAGATCTTTTCTAATTTGCAGATCAACTCCGGCGCCAACTCTTCCATTTCATCTAGCACGCCAGGCGATAGTTCTTTCGCACAAAGAGAACGGAAGAAATAGCTCAGCTCTGCCAGTACTGGCCATTCTTCCTCAGGGATAAAGCCGCGCAACATCACCGGCATTACCCGCTCAATCCATATGTGCCAATCATGACTCTTGAGCCCAAATATTTTCAATTTCTCAAGACTCGCTCCCCTCTTTAGATTCGCAGCATACCCATCGGGGAACATCAACCGCATTTTCACCCACAATAGCATTTCCCTCATAGCTGGCCTTTCAAGATTGAACCATGCCTTTGGCTTCGCTATGCTTTGCTTTCCTTTTCATTGTCGCAAGTTTTGCAACAGTCTATCACATAGAGCCTCCAGGTCGATTCTAGCCTTAGGATTATCTTTTGACTTCCTCTCTATGCCGAACAATGTACCAAAAATGGCCTCCACAATATTCTTTTCAGTGTGCATCACGTCAATGTTGTGTGGGCAAAGGAGGCCTTTGAAGTAAGGGAGATCCCATAGGCATGACTTGTAAATCCAGGCGTGTTCCGTATTATACCCTTTGAAGTATCCTGGACGCAAAGGATCAGGCTCGAGAGCGTTTAACTGATCAAGGGTCTGTTGGCGTGTCAACGCAGCTGGTGCAGTGGTGTTGAAAACTCTACCTTTGATGAAATTCTTCTTGTCTTTTCTGAACTTATGGTCAGGATCCAGGAATTGGCTATGCATGTCGAAGCAAGAATACTTGCGACCAGCCTGCAGCCAGCAGAACTGAAGAGCTGCCTTGCATGTGGTGCACGGGAACCTTCCATGCACACACCAGCCAGCGAATAGCGCAAACGCCGGATAATCATGCGCCGAGTACATGTACCACACATGCATTTTGAAATTTGTTTTCGTAGCCACGTCGTAGGTCTTGATCCCATTATCCCAGGCTTCTTGCAACTCATCCTTAAGCGGCTGCATGTACACATTCATATTCTTCCCCGGATAGTTGGGCCCTGGAATTATCAACGTCAGGAAAATGTTCTTTCTTTTCATAATCTCTCCGGGTGGCAAATTTAGTGGAATGACAAATACAGGCCAGCAACTGTATTGTGCTGCCGTCATACCATACACATTGAACCCATCCGTGCTGATGGCAACTCTAGGTTGCCTTGGATCTTCCGATTTATCCTTATGTAATGCATCGAAGTGCCTCCACGCAAAACCATCTGAAGTGTGTACCAGCATCTTGTTCCCATCCGCATCTAGTTCGGTTCTTTTGCCCAATTTCTACCATATCATCTGTCTGGCCGTCTCTTCGACCATGAAAAGACGTTGAAGTCTTGGTACGATTGGCAGATATCGAAGAACACTAATGGGGATTTTGGTCTGATTCTTCTCACCCATGTCGTTGTCTACCACAATATACCTGGAAGAATTGCAAATGGGGCAATAGTTCAAGGCCGCATACTCAAGCCTAAATAAGGCACATCCATTCTCACACGCATGTATCTTCTCATAGGGCATCTTAAGTACACGGAGGATTTTCTCTGACTGGTACAGGTTTGCAGGCAGTACATGGCCTTTGGGTAGAAAGCGTCCAAATATCGTCATCATCGCGTCGTAGCATTCTCTGCCTAGGTTGAATTGAGCCTTCAGAGCCATTACTTGCGCGATGGCATCCAGGTGACAAAGCTCAGTCTGCTCGTGGAGAGGACGTTTTGAAGACTCCAGCATTTCATAGAAGGCCTTTGCAGATTCCTCCATCTCTCGTCCAAAGCACGAGCATCATCAAAGTCTTGCACCATGTCTTCAATCTCGGTACCATGCTCGTCGGTGCAACGACGAATCACCTCAGCTCTGGAACGTTGGTCAGACTCACCATGAAAAGTTCACACCGTATAATTAGGTGTAAAACCCCACTTCTGCAGGTGTTTACCCATTTCAAACTCTGTCTGCTTTTTCCAGTTGTCGCAGTTGGGACATGGGCACCATGTTTTATGCTGGCCATTTGCAAATGCGGCTCTCACACCCCCTGGTTTTTGTTAGCCATTCATGGGTCATGTCTTTCTGACTAGGGTGACCAGTGTACATCCAAGCACGATCACTCATGTTGCCTAGCTACCTATGGGGGCACAAGAAATAAATATATAATTCATCATCTATATTCATACGCTAATCAAGTTTGTCAGTTTTATTACGTCCATGCAACCTACACGCTAATCGGTAAAGATAGGTCCTAATCCCACACGAGTATGTGTAGACTGGGTTCGTTTTCCCATGGTCTGCTCCAGATGCGACGCAGAATTTCGGCAGCACCTCCCCGCTGTTCTCCTGATACACATCTCGGCAATAAGCAGAGAGGATGTGTACCCGGAGAACAACAGGGGAGGCACTGACGAAATTCCGCATCGGATCCAGAGCACAGCATACGGGAAAACAAACCCAATCTACACATACTCGGGCTGTCCATGGATAATGTTGGACAATTCGAAAGGATGGCGGTTATAAATATGCAAAGAAATGCATATTTATAGATGTCGCCCTTTCGAACGGGAGACGCATACTGGTCACGCATACTCATGATTGAAGAAACCTATAGCGAGCAAGTTTCATCGGCACGAATACCGGGACAGAGCAAATTAAGGGGGTCGGAGGAGAAGTCATTTGTGCTCACCAACAAACGCAAGGGCGGAGCTCGTCCGACGCACGTGGAGGTCGTTGAACAACTGCACATTGAAATTCACACGATCAACACAAATACGATGTTTTTATAATTAACATAATCGGAAAATATGTGACGTAACTCATAATATACAAAATTATGACCCCGTGGGTAGGGGGTCGGAGGTCGGGGGTGGAGGGTCAGTGGCGTCGGGGGTCGGGGGTCGGGGGTCGGGAGTCGGGGGTTGGAGGTCGGGGGTCGGGGGTCAGTGGTGTCGGGCGTCGGGAGTTGGGGGTCGGCGGTCAGTGGTGTCGGGCGTCGGGGGTCGAGAGTCGGGTGTCGGGGGTCAGTGGTGTCGGGTGTCGAGGGTCGGGAGTCGGGTGTCAGTGGCGTCGGGGGTCGGGGGTCGATGGTCGGGGGTTGGTGGCATCGGGCCTCGGGGATTGGTGGCCTCGGGCGTCGGGGGTCGTGGGCGGGGGGTCGCGGGTCGGGGTCCTTTTCGTTGTTATTCTCCTCTCTCCTCTTTTTCTTCTTCTTCTTGTATATCCCTTGTGACCTCACTCGGCCTCCATAACTCTAACTTTCTATTAACCCCCGTTACTAGAAATGGAAACTATCTAGAATCTAGTGTTTTTTTTAGATTTTTTTCTTTCCTCCTTGAAAGAAGAGACCACCATTGCAAAAGAAACAAAGAAGCAACCGATGCATATATCTCGGGATAACTTTCATTTCTTATATGTGCCACCGGAATTGTCCGTTCCTTGCGTTGCCCCCCTTGTGCCTCCCTTAACCAGGCCCGTGGATTGCTTTACATATGACTCGACACAAAAGGCCCAAATTCTAGGAAATATAAAAGGAGATCAGCCCACTATTATGGAAGCAAAGAGGCCAGCCTAGTACACCATACGAATAGTTATACCTAAAAAAAATAGTTATGATCTCATCCAAGTACTTCGTTTCCAACCTGCTCCTGCGGTTGTGTTCAAAACCTGCTCCTGCGATCGAGCCTGTCACCGTGGCCAATTGCTAGATGGTGATCTATTGTATTTCGTTGTCGAGAAGGAAGGGGGCACAAAGGCGCCATCATGTCAATCCATCGGCACATTTCGGCTGGCCGGCCGGACCAATGAGCGACCAAACGAAGGGAAAAAGGTTAGATCGATTTTAGCATTAGATTAGTTTGTGTGTTTCAAACCACATGTTTTTGCAGTTATCTCTAGAACCAGTTCCCTTTTTTTCGAGTAAATCATTAGATTAGTGTGTGCCTTTCAAACCATAACAGTGTAATGGTAGAACTAGACATCAACAATTAGCTTGAAATGGAATGTAATCTTTGATACTAATACTTGGAAATAAAATTTCATATTAATATGGAATGTAATCTTTATTTTGTTTACTGAAGAATGACCAAATATAAATTAGCTAGGGGGATGTTTGGATCAAAGCACATAAGCATTCAACCAAAAAATTCGGGGTTGACCAGATGATATATAGCCTCTGTTTTGGTCAAGGTAAAATTATTTAGCTCATCCTAACCCCATCTGCTATTCGTCTAAAGCTATCTAGAGTCAGGTACAAGGAAACTTCATCGTCAGATGCACTAAAATGAAAAAATTGAACTCACCAGGGAAGTTGCCGCGGGAGGGGTGTGGCCGCGGGGAGGGGGTGGACGCAGGGAGGGGTGTGGCCGCCGGGAGGGTTGTGGCCACGGGCAGGGGGTGGCCGCAGGGAGGGGTCGCCGGGAGGGGTGTGGCCGCGGGGAGGGGGTGGCCGCAGGGAGTGGTGGCCGCGGGGAGGGGTGTGGCCGTGGGGAGGGGGTAGCCGCGGGGAGGGGCCGGGGTGGCCGCGGGGAGGGGGTCGCCGCGGGGAGGGGAGCGCTGCGGGGAGGGGGTCACCGGTGGGAGCGAGGCGGTGCGGCGGCGGGCGCCGCAGGGAGGGGTCGCCGCCGGGAGGGGTGTGGCCGCGGGAAGGGGGTGGCCGTGGGAGCGAGGCGGTGCGACGGCGGGGGCGAGTGACAGTGAGCGCGAGGGGGAGAGAGACAGTACTGTGGGGGGGGGGCAGAGAGAAAGTGAGCGCGAGGGGGAGAAGACGGCCGTTACACGATCGGCCCCTTTGCCGTCCGCCCCCCGACGGCAAAGGCCCCAAAGGCAGACGGCAAAGGCCGACACACGGCAAAGCTAGCATTCTGTCGGGCATGACAGGCATGGGACCCACCTGTGCTCTTTGCCGTCTGCCCTTGGTCCCTTTGCCGTCCGCTGGCAGACGGCAAAGGGCTGACACATGGCAAATAGTATTTTTGCCATCTGTCATCCCTTTGCCGTCCGCCTTGTGTTAACTGACGGCAAAGAGATTCTTTGCCATCAGCCAGCAGACGGCAAAGGGATGGCTGACGGCAAAGAACTGGATTCCAGTAGTGGTAGACGCAGAATCGGTTTGGTCTAGTTGACACGGACGTGATGCCTATATGCATAATCATTTCCATAGATATCTTCATAATTATTTTCATTTCTATCAATTGCTCGACAGTAATTTGTTCACCCGCTGTATTATTTTCCTTTATGAGAGAAGCCTCTAGTGAAACCTATGCCCCACGAGTCTATTTTCCATATTATATTTTCAGATCTATAAACCAATAATATCAAAAATACTTTGATGCAATTTATTTACTTTTGTTTCCGCAATCTTTTATATCTATCTCTATTAGATTTCATCCTTGCAAATAACTCTGAAGGAATTGACAACCCCTTTATAGCGTTGGGTGCAAGAGTTTGATTATTTGTGTAGGTACTACTATTGGGGCCTTGCTTGTTCCTCCTACTATATTGATACCTTTGTTCTCAACAAACTAAGGGGAATACTTATCTACTTCACTGCATCACACTTTCCTCTTCAAGGGAAAACAAACTCAAGCTCAACAGGTAGCAGCCCCCTGACCGGATGACTCACATTATTCCATGGCCATGGAACCTTAATCTCGGCCCCTCTACTTGGTGTGTACCTGATAATAGGTTTACGACCTACTACACCGTATTTCCTTCCGGAAGGAACCGTGGTAGCACGAAAAGTAAGGTGACGCACAAACAAGACTTGATCTAAGACGACACTGGAGTTGTTAAATTTATCCACACGGTGTCATACATCTCGCATGATCAGGCCACAACCTACCACGTCCCACATGACTAGGTTGTCCACTACCTCTCATTATCACATTGGTGGTCATCTTTGTCATGCATGAAATCATATCATATGCAAGCGTTCTTATGTTGCAGTTCATCAACAATCATATCAACAAACATCACATCAATTGATTAAATTTGCTTGTGTGGGTCGACGAAGTTGAGATCTAGCTCGGTGAAGTTGATTGTAGTGTCTCTCGCTTCGATATCTTCATCACACACATCGTATTCTAATGTAAATTCCAAATGTCCAAATAATGTCTCAAATTACTTTTCAATAAATATAAATAAAACTAAACAGCTAAAGATTTTGTTTTGCAAAAAGAATCAACTCAAAAGCCCTTGTAGTTTAAAAGATATGAAGGAATGAAATTTAGGGGTCAACCTGTAATAAATAGAAAGTAACCTAGGGGGCTAACAAAAAAAGAAGAAAACGCCCTCAGGGAAATGTGCGAGCCAAGGGCGAAAGCGCACTCTAGCAAAATACGCCTTAGGAAAACGGTTCGCAAATAGACAGAACCGTGACAGTGGGCCACCACTATCAAGTTTTAAAACACCTCGCCGATGATAAGAGCTCGCGGGGTTGCCCACGGTGTTTTGTTGCGAACCAGAGGGGGAGGAGGAAAAAAATGCACTCACTAGATGATTCTGAAATGGAGGGAGGTAGAGGAAGTCATTGGTGAGCACCACGTCGATGGCAGATCCAACTTCGACGGGCGGCGCTTTCATTGTATTTGGATCTCGTCGGAGAAGCCTGCGACGCCGAACTTATGTGCGGCTTAGATGAGCGGGTACTCAAGGAGTTCTCTGGTTAATTTTGAGCCACGGGGACACGATCACCTGAGCAAATTTAGCTGGAGCCCGAAGCTGATCGGGTCGGCCGGAAGCACGGAAGATGACCCTCCCGAGGACCTCCGAGTGGTTTTGGCACGGCTCTGATGAGGTAGGGTGGAGGTGATGGCTTTAGAAGGACTCGGAGCCTTTATTTATAGGCGGGCGAGAGGGGTGTCATGACGGGGTCAATTCCTGTGCCAATTATGGCGAGCCAGGGGGTTCTGCAGGTGCTTACGAAGGTTGGGCTAGCTACACTGGTCTTCGGGGGTTATGTTTCACCACTCGCCCTGAGCAATTACGCGCTGAGTTCATCGCTCGACGGAGTGGCACCTCACGGGCGCGACAGCTATAGAGAGTGTGCTCTGTGCTGTCCAGGGCATGGCGACGGTGCAACAACGTGCGTAGGGTGGGGGACGGACATGCGGGGCTCTCTGGTTGAATGCGCGGTGTTGTGCGGTGCAGCTTTGCGGCGATGACCTCTAGCGGCTGAAGCACGCGTCATTGGCGCTGCTGCTAGGGCGGGCGGTGCACATGCCAGCTCACCCCCAACGCCCAAAACTGGCCAAGAGACCGTGCGGCGCCGTGGATAAGGAGGAGGCACAGTGTGCAAGATGCCAGAGTAGGTGCTAGCGAGATTGACGCCGCCGTTCATCCTCCTCGGAGCAATGCCCACCACCTGCTCGACTAAATGATCCTCGCACAAGGAAAAATAGTTGGGGTCTGGAATTTTTTGGGGAGTCACCCTTTGACTCTAGAAGTTGCGTGCAATTTGTCAGAATTTTTGAAAATGGTTGAGGTGGGTTTTAAACAAAAATAGCAAATCTGGTCCAAAATTTGGACAAACAAAATTTGAATTGTTTAAAATGGCTACCAGAAAAGTTTTGGTGCAATAAGTTGAGGGTACCTAGACCTACAATGGATAGATTACTTGGGGTCAGAAACTAAAGGGAACTATAAGTTCCTTTGTAAATTTTTGGGTGACAAAACTGATTACAGAAAGTGCTTTGACTCATTTTTAAATAGGAAAAATGGTTAAACCAACCCAAAACTTTGAGAATATGATTTTAAAAGATTCCCTAGTGATAGAGGGGAGTCATAGGCAAGAAATAAGTGGAAGAGGGAGAGGGAAGAATTTTAGGTTAACCTTAGCTAGCAAAAATTTGGGGCATAAACTACTTAGGGATTTTTAAAATAAGGAAATAGGGATTCTTCAAATGAAAACCTTTGTCAGGAAGTAAATTATGCAAGGTTCTTTCCAAACGAGAATTTCTACCAAGGAAAACTCAAAAGAAATTTGCTCAAGATATAATTTTCAAGAAGATTCCAAAAGATGTTTTTATCAAAGTTTTGGAAATTATCTTTAAAAATAAATAAGTTCATAAAATACCAAATTAGAATCTTGAGAGTGTTACACTTATGTGCATCAGAGTATATCCTGTTATGCGGTTTGGATGCACCGGCAAAAGTTGCACCAATACTAGAGGTAAGAATGGGCTATGCGCGGTACTCGAGACGCTAGAAAATATGAGGAGGTGAGATTGCATATGTCCATGGTGTCACATTAGTCATAAAGAACCTATATACTTATTGCAAAGTTTTATTAGTCTTATCAGAAATCAAAGTACTACTTGCATGCCCCGAGGGAGAGGGTTGGTAGGAATTAACCATTGCGCGACTTCGATTGAAAACAACACTAGGTTTTCAATGAGGAATATAAATGCTCACACATCATCACCATGCCCTTTTAATTTTTTAGATGTTCAAGAAGTTTTAACATCTCTTAATATCAACACCTCTCTAAATTAATGATTATCCCCTCACACCTTTTCATATCACCACATCAATATCATTAACCACAATTTCTCTATATGTGCTACATGATGGTTTTAATTATCACTTATTAAACACTCATTATTTTTTATATAATCTTATGACCCATGCAAATTACTGTCACAATTTAATAACTCTCAAACAAATATAAATGAAGAATGAGAGCATATTATTTCTATAAAATCTACACGCCACCGTGCTCAAAAAGATATAAGTGAAGTACTAGAGCAACTAGTAACCTCAAAAGATATATGTGAAGCACATAGAGTGCTCTAACAAATCATGATGATGGTGTATCTCTACCAAATAGGTGTGTCCAGCAAACAATATTTGTGGCAAACTGAAAGTAAAAGTAAACAAAAGCAAACATTCCAAGGAAAAATCATATCATGTGATGAATAAAAATGTAGCTCGAAGTAACATGCCGGTGGATTGAGGCGAAAGAGGGCATGCCTTCCCGGGGCATCCCCAAGCTTAGACGCTCGATTCTTCCGAGAATATTACCTTTGTGTTCCTTAGTAATCTCCAAGCTTAGTATCTTGCCACTTCTCATTCTTTGACCATTGGGATCATACCCAAAACATGAAAACTTCTATCACACAAAACTCAACAAGACTTTGTGAGATCCATTAGTATAGGCAACTCAATAAACACTTTTGGGTATTGTTATAAATTGATTCTTATTTTATTTTAGCACAAGGTACTGTATTATAACTTCTCCATGTCTCATACCCCCTGATATAATCCATAGCATAATCAAAACAAGCAAACTATGCATGCAAAAGTAGAATCTGTTTAAAACAGAACATTATGTAGTAATATATTTAATTGCCATACTTATGTAACACCAAAATTCTGAAAAATAGGAAGAGATGGGGTACTTGTATATCAGTACTTTGTAAAAACTTCACCTTAAAAAGTCGATCTAGTAAAATAAGAGAAATTCTGCACTAGGCGTCAAAGTTTCTGTTTTTTGCATCGTATCAATTCTACTCATCATGCAAATCATCCCAAAGGCCTTAGTTGGCACAAACACTAATTAAAACATAAATACACAATCATCGCAGCGGAAATAATCATGTTATCACACACTAACATAAAATAAAAGGAAAAATTTAAGATAAATATTGGGTTGCCTCCCAACAAACGCTATTGTTTTACGCCCCTAGCTAGACATATTGCGTAGTTTCAAGTCTTGTCATCTTTGACATCAACCTCCTCAATAGTACGACCAAGGGTAATATGAACAATAAGAGACTTGAAAATAGGTTCTTTTATCAGGTCGGCAAAGTCGGGATGAACACTAATCATTTTAATATCTTTGTTTCTTTTGGTAAGAGGTGTACTAACGCTCTTACGAATGTAAATAAATTTAGGACTTTTACTCCGAGAAGTGCTAGCATTGGTCTTGGATTGATTAAAAGAGGAACCTACTTTGTCAATCACATCCTACATTTTATTAATCCTACTCAAACCTTGGTCCAACCTCTCATCAATAATAATATCCTTTCCCTTTAAGGATTTCAGATTCATTCCTACACGCGACCCAAGTTGAGTGATGTGATTGTGCAATTTTTTATCTAATTCTCAATTGGTTCGTGAGTAACCATTTGCCTTTCAATAGCATCAAGTCTCTGCATAACATGTTCTAATGTTAATTTGGTTTCATTAATGATAATGGGTGGTGTTAGAACAAGATTTGCAATGGCTTTATAGGCACCCAAAGTGTGACACATCAAAAAGTTCTCACCGGTGATAGGATTTACGACGAACCTATACCAAGTGGTTATACCAACGTAAAAATTATGAAGCAAGGTAGTGGTGGATAGCTTATTAGTTGCTTTATTTTGAGCGTAGAAAATCTTATACCATGCATCTTTCACGCTTTCTCCTCCCCTTTGTTTAAAATTGACAACATCATTATTGTGAGTAACGCAAACAAAAGAAGGACTAGCCATGACTTAAAACAAGAAAACTAGTGACAAGCTAAGCAAGCAAAGATAAATACTTTTGTATTTTTATTTTTTATAGGAGACAAAATAAATATACCAGCAAATAACAAGACGAACAAGTGAATGAAATTTTGTGTGGAGTTACTTGATAGTTGGTGATGACATTCCCCGGCAACAGCGCCAGAAATCCTTCGTGATACTCATGATCTGGGTTGAGTTTTCCATGAAGAGGAAGGGGATATCGCAGCACAAAGTGGGTAACCATTTCCCTCAGTTATGAAACCAAGGTTTATCGAACCAATGGGAGTATCAATCATGTACCATCTTCAATGGCTTCACACAAAAGAACAAATAACTTACACTCAATGTGGGCAAGAGAGTTGTCAATACCCTTGGGCTCATTATTTGCAAGCGAATGAGGTGTGTAGATAATTATAGATAATTATAAAATGCAAAATAAAATAAAATAAAATAAATGGAAGCAATGTATTGGAGGTTTTGGCAATATATTGTGAATAGACCCGGGGGCCATAGCTTTCGCTAGTGGCATCTCTCATGAAAATAAGCATACGGCGGGTAGACAAATTACTGTTGGGCCATTGATAGAAGAGCGGATAGTTATGCGATTTCGCGGCAATGATCATGTAAATATAGGCATCCCGTCCATAAACAAATAGGCCGACTCTTGCCTGCACCTATTACTATTACTTCACTTCAAGAGAACTCTATGCTTGCCTCTCTACGTATTAAGTTCATGACAAACAAAGTAATGCTTGGAATAAGATGACATGATGTAGATAAAGTAAACTCAACTAATATTAATAAACCCCATCATTTTACAGTTAGTAGAATAAACACAAAGATGCAACTTGTCCCCTTCTATCACGGGGATATAGAACCTCGCCACGTTGAACCTACTATAATGCACCTCTCTCATCGAAGAAATATTAATCTAGTTGGCCAAATTATTTAAATAGATCGGAGAGAATTACGAAGCTATCATAATCATGCACATAAGAATCATGTTAGATATCAGATAACTCAAATATTTATCCTGAATAATTTGAACATAAACCAACAATTCATTGGATCCCAACAAACGCACCGTACAAAATAGTTACATCATATGGATCAAAGCAAAGATGTTATGATCATTGTATTGAAGATCAAAGAGAGATAAATATTCCATCTAGGTAATTCTATCGACCCGTAGGTCTATGGTGAACTACTCACACATCATCACGAGGGTAGCAAGGTTGATGAAGAAGCCCTTCGTGATTGATCCCCCATCCGACGGAGTGCCAGAACGGAGTTCTAGATGACCTACCATCGAAACAAAGACTTGTCGTGGCGTGAAAAAGTGTTTTTGGGACCTCCTATGGAGTTTTTAGGGTAAACGGGAATTTATAAGCCACATAACATGGTCGGGAGAGCCACGAGGCGGCCACAAGCCATCAGTCTACGCCCCCCAGGTCGCGCCTGATGGCTTGTGGGGGCCTCATGCGCCTCCCGGCCTTCTTCCGATGCTGCAAGGTCTTGGTTTGCTCCAGAAAAAATTTACAACAATTTGCAGGTCAATTGGACTTCTTTGGTACTGGAACCTGAAAAGTGGACAAGTTGTAGAAAACAACAACTTGCACTTGGCACTAGGTCAATAGGTTGGTGCTCAAAAATAATATAAATTGGTAGATAAGTTCATAAAAAGTGTTCTAAAATGGTAACATAATAGCATGGAACAATAAAAAATTATACATACGTTGGAGATGTATCAGTTGTCCATCACACACACTTGTTATGTGAAAACATTTGTGATAGGGTACCCTAACTCACAGAGTTGTCGACCAGAAGGCATGTGTGAAAGAACATAGGCTCCCTTTGTGATTTTTATAATTAATGACAACATATATTGTCTCTTGGACTAACACTTTTACCTAGATATTTCAGACTACTACATGGAGATGCTCTAGCTAAAGGATTATGTGGAAATGCCCCATGATGCAAGAAAGGAATAGGATCGGCTCAAGCTTCAAGGTAGAAGACTCTTCATTTTCTATTTGTGAGAAGTCACAAATGAGTCCATAGGAAAGGCAATACTATTAAAAGGGGGTGCTGTATTAAAATGAACTAGTTGCTCAAGTGCTCAAAGTTAGCCACCAAAACACTCATTCATTTTTCCCACATAACCAATTTGTCCAATTCCACATACTCAAATTCGGTGCCACCAACTTTCACATTTCGGATCCACCGCTTTTGACCTGAGATAGAACCCTAGCCATTCCCACCAAATCGGTGCAACTGAAAGCCATATCGGTGCTACCGAGTTTGGGTGACCAACTTTCGGTTGCCTCGATACACGAAATCGGAATTTCCAAGTTTGACTATCGGTGTCACCGAGTTTGCACATATTACCGTTAGTCACTTATTTGGTGGCACTGAGTTTCATATATCGGTCTCAACAAGATTCAGAAGTTGTTGCCTTTAGTGCATGTCGGTACCACCGAGGTTCCCACTCCGGTGTCACCGAGTTTGTCAATTTAGGTGTAACAGTTGGATTTTGTGTGCTTCCTATATATACCCCTTCACCCACCTCTCATTCATGGGAGAAGCACTAAGAACAAACACTTCATTGCCAGATTCATTTTTCTAGGAGAGAGCCAGCTACTCATGTATTGATACCCAGATATTACATTCCAATCATTTGAAACATGATCTCTAGCCTCCCCAAACTGCTTTCCACTAAATCAATCTGTCCTAACCATATCCTATTTTGTTAGAGAGTGATTTTGTGTTGAGGAGACTATCTTTAGAAGCACGAGAGTGATACGTCCAAAATGCATCACTATTTTGTATCATAATTTGTCTCTATTCATTGATATATTTCACATTATGATGATGTACTTATAGTGATTTGGCTTATTTTACACAGTTTACTACTTTCCGGTGCCGAAACAGCTGACGCGGGATTCAGCGGAGAAAATAGCACAAAGAGTTACAATATCAGGACATCTCCAATTACGCTGAAATTTACAGGGAAGGAGTTTCCGAACAGATCACGAAGATAGGCCGAAGAAGGGCCGCAGGGGGCCACACGACACCCAAGTGACCTGCTCGCGCGGGTCACCCCTAGGCCGCGCCCAGAGGCCGCCTGGGTGGTGGGTCCCACCTCCGGTGCTCTCCTTTGCCCTATATGACCCTCTTGACCTAAAAGTTATAGGAACAGAAGTTTTTCTGGAGTTCCGCCGCCGCTCCAGGGCGGAAACCTATAGAGAATAAAAGACCTTTCCCGCGGGCAGATTCCGCCTGGGAGAACTCCTCCCGGAGGGGGAAATCATCTTCATCGTCATCACCATCATCACGCGCATCATCGAGATCATCATCACCATCACCCTCAACACCAGCACCATCTCCATCTTCACCCCATCTTACTTTACCATTGCAATCGGAGTTGTATCTTGCACTATTCATCCCCTCTACTCTGCCGGTGTTAATTACTCTTTTGTGGTGAATGCTATTGAGTTTGTTGAAGAATTATTGTTATGACCTGATTGTTCATCATATTTTCATCACCGCTGATCATGATCTCTTTTATGTCTTGTGAGTAGTTCCTTTAGTTATTGAGGACATGGGAGAAGTCTAGTTGCTAATAGTCATATGATGTTGAAGTAATATACGTTGATTGATATTTAAGTTATGGTGTTATTCTTCATGTGGTGTTATGTGAATGTCGACTACATAACACTTCGCCTTTTCAAGGACCTAGGGGAATGCATCGTGTATAAAGAATGCTTATGGTGGGTTGCCGGAGTGACAGAAACCTGAACCCCAGTTCGCATACTTTTGCACGAGGTGGTTTTGGATCCTAAAGCTTATTTCTATGGTTAGGCTTTGCCTTAATTTCTCTCTTTTATTTGCGGACGCTTGCAAGAGGGATTAATCATAAGATTGTACTTGTCTTAGCCCAGACGATGCACTAGTTAAGATCCACCCACATAACACTTATCAATACAAAACATAGTACTAGACAGAATATGGCGAAAGCACTTAACTATCTATCCCGTGTGTCCTCAGGAACGCCTTAGTCTTTATAAGTTCAATCCCTCGAATTATCCTTTGTGTTCAAAAGGATTGGGCCACTAGCTGCACCTCGGAACCATTAATTTCCCTGCTTTTTTTCCTTGTTGCTTATACCATAAAACCCATAAAAAGTTACCTTTCAGTACTTGCAGTTATTCCTTGCTTAAGATTGCTTGTCAGTACCTTCTGCTCCTCGTTGGGTTCGACACTCTACTTATTGAAAAGGCTACGATAGAGCTGCTACACTTGTGGGTCATCAAGACCATTTTCTAGCGCCGTTGCCGGGGAGTGTAGTGCTATTGGTAAGTGAAATTGGTAAGGAAACCTTTACGCTGTACATGCTTTTTTTGTTTTACTATTTCCGCTTTTTGTCCCTATGGACAACTCTACTCTTGGTTTGTTGCTTGTATGGAACCGCCCCAATGCTATTGTGGTGGATAAGCCTCCCCCACCTACTGAAATTGTACCCTAAGTACCAACTGGTATTATTGATTGTGTCTTGGCTAATCGATATGAAGGACATAGACATCCAAGTGAACACTTTCTATATCTCTTACAACTATGGTCCTTATTCAAGTTTGTAGGTATATCAATCGATTTTGTTATGAGAAAGCTATTCTCTCTATCATTAAAAGATAAGGCTTTGGATTGGTATAGGCTTCTTGATGACTCTCATCTACTAAATTGGCAAGATCTTATGCCTCCCTTTTGTGCAAGGTTTTATCCTCTTCATGAAATACATCGAGACCAGAACTATATTTATAACTTTTGGTCTCGTGACAGAGAAAGCATCACTCAATCTTGGGGGATTGAAGTCCCTAATGCTCAAATGTCCCACTCATGAGGTATCCAAAGAAATTAGTCTTATAAACTTTTATTCAAGGCTTTCTCGTCAAGATAAAGAGATGCTTGATGCCTCCTCTAGTGGGGCATTCTCCAACAAAATCACTGAAGCTAAGTGGGATCTTATTGAAAGGATCCATAAGAACACTGAAGACTGGGAGATTGATAAAGGTAGTAAACCCGTTATAAATTATGAGCATGATTACATTGAGAGCTCCGTGGAAACTGATTACTTCAATACCTTTTGTGCTAAGATTGGTCTTGATTCCCAGCTTCTAATTGATTTTTGCAAAGACTCTGCCTATCATATTGATTCCTCTAAGAAGAAGGAGGATCAACACTACAAATTTTTTAAGGATTTACCTGTTGATATCAATGTTGTAGACCCTGTCTTGCCTGCAGTTTTATATGAAAAGCCCCCTTTTCCCACCATGATGAGGGAACATTCTTTTGTCACATGCATCCTGAATAAAAGTGAAAGAACGACTGATGAGCATGAGGACCTGATTAAGGTCAATCCTCAAGTTGCATTAGTCAACGATATTGTTACTAGTAATATTGAGGACCCCAATATAATTTTTTGGGATGTTACTACTAACCTCGTTACAGCCAAGAATAAAGGCCTAATTTCAGGTACTCAAGTTGTATCTATCAAAATAGGAGATCATAATTATTACGGGCTATGGGATTTGGGATCCAGTGCTAGTGCTATTCCTTTTTCACTTTATCAAGAGATCATGAATGAGATTCTACCATGTGAAATTGAAGACGTTGATGTTACCATTCATCTTGCAAACAAGGAAACTATCTCTCCTATTGGAATTGTACGAGATATTGAAGTTCTATGTGGAAAGGTAAAATATCCTACACACTTTCTAGTACTTTGGTAGGCCTTTTCTCAAAACTTGTGGACCTATTATAGATTACAGAAAAGGAAAATTATATGTTCAATTTAATGGTGAGCCATATGAATTTAACTTTTCTAAATTATCAAAGCGAACTCGTGGTACTGATTTGCCTAGTAATGATAAAATTATTGAAGTGGTTGCTTCTATTGCTATTCCTCCTATCGATCATTTGCATCAATTTATGGAGGACCACGAGAATGATATGCATATGCAGGAAATGAATGAGCTAGACCACATATTCTTGAGATAACCTGCTATCCTGAAGCACAACCTTCCTGTTGAGCCTTTGGGAATTTATTGAAACCAAAAGAAGACTCGGTGTTTGATATTAAACCTCTTCCCAGTACGCTCAAGTATGCTTATTTAAATGAAAAGAAAGTATACCATGTTGTTATCAATTCTAACCTTTCAGGATATGAAGTAGAGAGATTATCGGAAGTCCTTCGTAAACACCGAGGCGCTATTGGCTATACCCTTGATGATCTTAAGGGGATTTGTCCATCTATTTGTCAGCATACTATCAATCTTGAGCCTGATGCTAAACCGATTGTTGATCATCAACGACGGTTGAACCCGAAGATGAAGGATGTTGTGAGGTCCGAAATCCTCAAGCTTCTAGCCGCAGGTATTATCTACCCTATAGCTGACAGTAAGTGGGTAAGTCCGGTACACTGTGTTCCCAAGAAAGGAGGTACAACTTTGGTTCCTAATGATAAGAATGAACTAATACCTCAAAGAATTATTATTGGATAGAGAATGTGTATTGATTATAGGAAGCTGAACAAAGCAACCAAGAAGGACCATTACCCGCTGTCTTTCATCAACCAAATGCTTGAAAGTTCATCGAAAAACACTCACTTTTGCTATCTTGATGGGTACTCTGGCTTCTCTCAAATTCATGTTAAAACTGCCGATCAAGAGAAGACCACTTTTACTTGTCCTTTTGGTACTTATGCTTATAGACGTATGCCTTTTGGTTTCTGCAATGCTTCTGCTACTTTTCAAAGGTGTATGTCTGCTATCTTCCATGGTTTTTGTGAAGAAATTGTGGAGGTCTTCATGGATAATTTCTCCATCTATTAATAAAGTTCTGTAGAGATTTGAGGAGACGAACTTGGTACTCAACTGGGAGAAGTGCCACTTCATGGTCAATGAGGGAAGTGTTCTTGTCCACAAGATTTCTGAAAAGGGAATCAAGGTGGACAGGGCAAAGGTCGAAGCGATCGAGAGGATGCCTTATCCAAAGGATATCAAAGGTATTCGTAGTTTCCTCGGTCATGCTGGTTTCTATAGAAGATTTATTAAAGACTTTTCTAAGACTTTGAAACCCCTCACTAATCTTCTCCACCAGGATATTCCTTTTGTGTTTGATGAAGATTGTAAGGAAGACTTCGAAGTTCTTAAGAAAGCCTTGATAACCGCCCCTATAGTCCAACCACCTCATTGGAATTTGCCTTTTGAAATCATGTGTGATGCTAGTGATTTTGCTGTTGGAGCTATGTTAGGACAAAGGGTTGATAAGAAATTCAATGTTATACATTATGCTAGCAAAACCCTTGAATGTGCTCAAAATAATTACGCTACTACTGAGAAATAATTTTTAGCGGTAGTGTTTGCTTGTGATAAGTTTAGACCTTAGATTGTTGATTCTAAAGTTATCATTTATACTGATCATGCTTCTATTAAGTATCTTATGGAAAAGAAGGATGCCAAACCAAGGCTTATCAGATGGGTCCTTCTTCTTCAAGAATTTGATTTGTAGATTGTTGATAGGAAGGGAGCAGATAACCCTATAGCAGACAACCTTTCTAGGATGGAGGACATACCACATGATCCTATTCCGGTCAACGATAGTTTTCTTGATGAATAATTAGCTGTTTTGAAAGTACAATCTAATTCCGATCCTTGGTATGCATATTGTGCTAACTTTATTGTTGCAAAGTATTTGCCCCCGGGTTTAACATTCCAACAGAGGAAGAAGTTCTTCCACGACTTGCAGTATTACTTTTGGGATGACCCACATCTTTTTAGAGAAGGTGCGGATGGGATTGTGAGGAGATGCATACCGGAGCATGAGCAGAAGGATATCTTGAGACAATGTCATAACAGTCCTTATGGAGGACATCATGCCGGTGAGAGGACCGCACACAAGGTTCTCTAGTGAGGTTTTTATTGGCCTACTCTCTTTAAAGACGCTAGAAATTATTTTTTATCTTGTGATAAGTGCTAGAGAGTTGGTAATATTAGTAGGAGGAATGAGATGCCTATGAATTATTCTCTATTAATTGAGCCTTTTGATTGCTAGGGTTTTGATTTTATGGGTCCTTTTACTCATTCACACAAATACACTCACATCTTAGTGGTTATTGATTATGTGACCAAGTGGGTTGAAGCAATCCCCACTGAAAGTGCTGACCACAAGACATCTTTGAAAATGCTCAAGGATGTAATCTCCCCTAGGTTTGGTGTACCTAGGTACCTCATGACCGACGGAGCATCACATCTTGCACATGGTGCTTTTAGAGAAGCTCTAGCCAAATATATTGTTAATCATAGAATTTCCTCACGTTACCACCCTCAAACAAGTGGCCAAGTTTAGCTGACAAATAGAGAGATCAAGTTGATCTTGCAAAAGATAGTGAACAGTTCTAGAAAGGACTGGTCCAATAAGCAAGGATATGCCTTGTGGGCATATAGAACTGCTTACAAAAATCCCATGGGGATGTCTCCGTATAAGATGGTCTATGGCAAGGCATGCCACCTACCTTTAGACTTAGAGCGCAAAGCTTTCTAGGCTGTTAGAGAGCTTAATGCTGACCCAAACCTTGCTGGTGAAAAGCGTCTCATGAACTTGATTTCTCTAGATGAGTGGAGAAGTGAAGCTTATGAGAGCGCAAAAATGTTCAAAGAAAAAGTAAAGAAGTGGCATGACAAGAGAATTTTGAAACGTGAATTTAATGTTGGTGATAAAGTTTTGTTGTATAGATCTCGTTTCAGGTTTTCTCGAGGTAAATTACTTTCCAAGTAGACCGGACCGTACCATATCGAAGAACTCTACCTGTGACATCCTTGACTTTTGCTACAGTAATTATTGTAATTAAGCTACAATGATCACTCACTAATGATGCCACGTCATCGAATCCCCATCTCAGACCCGCGTTGATTCTACTCTGTCCGGATCCAAAATTTGAAAGCAAAAGAAAAAAAAATACTATTATAAATTCATGTTAAATATCAAAAGATTATATATGTAAAAAAAGGGAAAGTATAAAAAAATGATAAAAGATAGAAATGAAAATTGAAAGAAAGAAATAATAAAAAAGGAAAAAGGAAAACAAAATAAAACAAGGCAAAAGAAAAAAAAAGGAAAGCAACCCCACCCCCTGGCCCAACTGGGCTCAAGGCCCAGCCGGCCTCCCCAACCCCTCCCAAACCCTAGCGAGGGAGCCGCCGCCTCTCCCCTCGCTACTCCCTCCCCCCTGAGCGTCGCCGCCAGCCTCCCCCTCGTGGGGGGGTCCCACCCTCACCCCCACGAGAGCCCCCCTCTCTCGGTCCCCATCTCCCACCCCACCGACAACCCCCACGCCAGATCCCCCCCATCTCTCCCGCAGCCCCACCTCCCTCCCACGTCGTCTCCCTCCCCCAGATCCCTCCCCACCTCGCCAACCACCACGGTCTCCCTCTCGCACCGGCCCCTCCTCTCCACCTCCTCCCGCCGGCAGCCCTCCCCACGGCCTCCTCCTCCCCCCCGGCGGCCCCCCTCCCCACGACCTATCCTCCACCGAGCCGCCCCACCTCACGGCCCCCTCCCTCCCGCGGCGACCCCCTCCCCTCATCCTCCTCCCCCGGCGGCCCCTCATCCTCCCGGCCGGCGAGCCGCCCCCACCTCGGCCCTCCATCCCGCCGGCCGCCCCCGGGAGCCCCGTCGGCCGAGCCCCTCCTCCCGCCGGTCACCATCGGCGGCTCCATCTTCGGGGGGCCCTCCTCACCGGGGCCCCTCTCGGCGTCCCGACCACCTCGGGCTCCTCCTTGCCGGAACCGCGTCGTCACCGTCACCGTCACCGCCTCGTCCGCCTCCACGCCGTCTCCTCCGCGCCGTCCCGCGAACTCCGGCTTCAACGGGCCGTCTCGTCACCGTCGGTGAGCCCCTCCTCGGGCTCCTCCCACCGTGTCGATCTCCTCGCCGTCCCGGTTCCGTTCCGGCAAACGGGACCTCGATCCGTCGACGTTAGACTCCGGTAGGAGGATTTGAACTTTCGGTTCTTCTAGGTGGAGTTAGTAGAGAGTTGTTCTGTGTCTCTGTTAACAAAGAGAGAGATGAGTGTTGTGAGAGAAAAGAAAAATGAATAAGAATAAATGATGTATTAAATGCGTATGTATGTATGTATGTATGTATGAGATGTGATGTATGTATTTGCGTATATGGATATTTAGAGGAATACGGTATTTGCACGGTTAGGTATCTAATAAAAATAAATGAGAAAATAGCCTTAGGCCACTTACCGGTGGGGCCAATGCACCCGCTGTCTATGACAGGGAGGCCCCACGCGAGAGTTAATCTAAATTATAAAAATAATGTTTTTCTTAAATAAATAAATAAATAGATATATTAGTTAAAATAATTAATTAACATAATTAGAGTATGACACGTGGGTCCCTCGTTGAATTAATCTGATTAATAAATAATTAATCTTAATAAAAACTTGTGCCTATGACGTTCGGGACCCGCAGGTCAGTTGACCAGTCAAATGTTGATGTCAGCATGACATCGCGATGATGTCATAATAGGATTTTATTAAAATAGTTAAATCTGTTTTTAATCCCTAATCATTTAATAAAACTTTAAAAATTAATATTAAATAATCCGTAAGTCAGATCAAAATATTTTCAACATGAAAGTTGATCAGCAAAGCGAGACGAACCCGGATACACGGTCCGTCCGTCTGTCACGCGTCCCTAGCATAGCAAACTTGGAACTTTTCCTCCGTTTCCAGTATAACCGGTAGTAGCCCGAGACCCGGAAAATATCGTCAGATATTCTTCCGACCCGTCTATGATGGATGTTGCTGCGTTAGCTCATGTCTAGCCTGCATCTTTTCATGTCATGCTTAGTGTTGCATCGGTGCTATTATTTATTGTTTCTTCCCCCTCTTCTTACCGGTAGACCCCGAGACTGACGCTGCTGCCGGGTACATCTACGACCCTGCCGATCAGTCCTTTGCCGCAGAGCAGCAAGGCAAGCAAACTCCCCTTGATCATTCCTATATCGCCTATGTCTTTCTTCCTACTGCTTGCATTAGTATTTTGCTACTGTTGTAGTTAGCTCCTATATCTGATGCATAGCCTATTTTTGATAAACTGCTACTTTCAGTCGTGTACCTTTAATCTGCTTAGTATAGGTGGAGCAGTCATCCCCTCTGACCCCGTAGCTCAGTTGCCCCGCTTGTTTTTCAAATCTCAATCTTTGATCGACGAGCCAGACCCGACACAGCACATTCACCCCCCCTTCATTGTACGACGCTATAGAGATACTATCGGGTACCGAGGGTGACACCTCGCTAAGTACTCCTGATGATATCTCTGTAGTATAGCTAGTCGGTCGTGGTTATCGAGGGTGATTCCTCTTTCACCATTCCCGATGACGCCTCTGTCGTGCAACCCCGCGAGTGTGGGACCCCCGAGGGTGATTCCTCTAAGCCCACCTTGACGGGTACATCGTTGGGATCCAACGAGGGTGATACCTCGGATTTCCCCCGATGTTACAACCACATAGTTACTCGACCATGTTACTGGGATCTTCGGTGACTAGTTGTAAGACGGGTGGATTCCCGCGAGACTGTGTTGCTGGCCTAATTAAAATGCTAATGGATTTGGGTATTTGATCTGGGTTGGTCGGAGACCTTTTCGCACTAACCGGCTACGCGGGAAGAATTATGGGTACTCGGCGTCGCGGGTACCAGCCGAAGCTTTTCAGATGCCAGCAGTGTAGCGGCGCGCGCCCGAGTGGTCCCGAGATGCATCGCGCTTGTGATTAAGGGATGCTAGGACTGACGTCGGCCGCCCACGCCACGTGCAGGAGCGTGAAGGGGAACTGGGCCCATGAACCCTTTGTGCTTAGGATTTAGACCGGCGGGCTGGCCTCTCTGATTAGTCTTAGGTGGGGCTGCGACGTGTCGATATTCCGAGGCCGGGCAGGACCCAGAAAAGTATCTCCGGCCAGAGTGTTATCGAGCGTGACGGGACATGTGGTGCACCCCTGCAGGGATGAAAATTAACTATTCGGATAGCCGTGTCCACGGTTACAGGACGACTTGGAGTTGTGCCCCGATCTTATACAACTACAATTGTTACTTAACTGGAATTAGTTTGCCTCGGGATTGCTTCCTCGCAGGGAGTCGAGGGAGGATCTTTAGGCGTGACCTCACTTTAATATTGCTGCAACAATATGACTATTAATGTTTTACCCGTGTTCTACTCTCGTCTATTGCTGCAAGACCCTGAAGATGCTAGTCTTCGATAGGACTAGGCCTTCTCTCTCTATTCTCGCATTGCTGCAGTCAGTCCACATATAACCCCCTTCTTTGATACTGGTGCATAATTAGAATAGTTCTGATGTAAGACTTGCGAGTACTTTGGATGAGTACTCACCGCTGCTTTGCTCCCCCCTTGTTCCCTTGATCCGTTTGCTGCGACCAGATGATGAAGCCCAGGAGATGGAGGTCCCCGCCACCGACGACTGCTACCCCGACGGTGCCTACTACTACGTGGAGGCCGCTGATGATCAGGAGTAGTTAGGAGGTTCCCAGGCAGGAGGCCTCGCCTCGTTCGATCGTTGTATCTTTTGTGCTAGACTTCTCTAAGGCACCCCATGTTTTATGTCTGTACTCAGATATTTGTTGCTTCCGCTGACTCGTGTGTTTATCGAGCTTTCGTATTCTAGCCCTCGAGGCCCCTGGCTTGTAATATGAAGCTGATGTTATTTTATTTGTGTCTAGAGTTGTGTTGTGATATCTTCCCATGAGTCCTTGGGTTTGATCGTACGCATTTGCGTGTATGATTAGCGTACGATTAAGCCGAGGGCGTCACACTACCGCTCTGGTGCAATCAAGATTAATAATTTTGAAGGCACAAAACCACATGTTGTGAATGGGCAAAGACACAAGGATTACATGGCTGGAGACCCCATCAATGTAGAGGTGGATGTGATATAGGTAGCCACTCATGAATAACATATTGCAACATTGTATCAGACACCGGCAGAAGCAAAATAAGAATAGGTATGAAATAAAGTAAGGAAACTTCGCGAACATCAATAAAAGTTCTGTATTGTGTGTTTTTGCAAAAGTAGGACAATTCTGATCCGAAGTGGAGCGGGAGAGGAGCTGGAGGTGCTCCCGGCGACCTGGTACCCCGAGCTAGGCCCTGGCCGCGCCAGGAGGCCCCTAGACCACCCGGAGTCTCTCTCCGACCCCACTTTGACTTGTTACCTTCTGTTTGATGCAGAATTTTTTGCTATATATTCTCCTGGATCGTCCGGGCTTTCTTGCGATTCCGTGCATTTTCTTTTTGATCTGTTTGTGCGAGGAGAACTTTCAGCAAACCTCGGTGCCATGGCCTCCCCAAAATCCCCCAAGGACAAGTTCTTCATCAACATCATCAACCCTTACCCCGTGTAGGTAAAAAGACACCCTCAAACACTTTGGGTGGAGGATGGTGTCCTCCACAAAGAAGATCTGAAAGTACCTGTCAAGGAGGGGAGCACCGAGGCGAGGATGGAAGAGGTGGAGCAAGAAGTCTTCAAGTAAAAATTGATGATCCAGTGTGGTGTTGAGGCCAACTTCGATATCATCGCCGAGTTGAAGAAGCAACATGGGAAGGATATGAAGGAAGTGCGATAAATCATATCCACACTAGAAACCAAAGTGTTCGAGCTTCAAGGGCACATCTATGACCTTCAAAACCAAAACTGTGAGTATGAACTAAAGTTTTTGTGCATAGGCTTATCTGCCAAAAGCAGGATCCTCGAGACTGAAGAATCCTGTGTGGGGGGAGGACCCTTGCCATGGAAGCTCTTTGCTAAAGATTACCCGAGGAACAAGAACAAGGATGAAAAGTGAAATCTTCATGGGTAATGGCATTCCCTTAGCTTGTTCCAAGCTTGGGGGAGTGTCTAGTATCTTTATTTTTATTTTTAGTTTTTATCTCTTATGGTCAAAGTTTAGTGTCGTATCATATCAGGCAAGTTAACTTATGAAATAGGTGTTTGCATTAAGGTCTATCACTCCTTTGTGGAGAGTCTTGTATCCGTGAGTGTGCAGTTGTCTATGATGGAATATTAATGAGAAGTCTATTGGTTTCTTTGCTGCACCTGGTATTTTCTTCATGCAATCAACCTTATAAGATGATCCTTATGGGAGTATTGATCTTACATATCAGGTATGGCTTTGAAAACTTTATTTAATCTTGGCAAACATAGCATTAGTCATAACAACAAGAATGAGTTTTTCTAGTAGTGACATAGCCAAAACCTTTATGTTCGTATGCTCGAAGTGTTATGAGGACAAGGAAGAAAAATTGATGTTTTATGCCAATTCTTTATGTTAAACTGTATATTGTTTTGCATCAAAGTCAACATTATTTGTCTACTCTCAAAAGCCTTTTCTATCCAACCCTTGTACGAAGCGGGAATACTGCTTGTCCATCCATACCTTGAAACCTCAACGGTCCCAAGAGTCCACCATACCTTCCCTATATGTGGTATTTCACCGCCACTCCTAAAGTATATTACTCATGTGATATATTCAAACCTTCAAATATTACTCCCTGTTTTGTGCCTCTGTTTTAGCTCATGAGGAAGTAGTAGATAATTCACGATCTTCTCACACTAGACAAGTTTTATCCTGGGTTTGCATGTTTAATCTACGAACCCCTAATACAAAAAGGGACTAGCATGAGCGTGCCCAGCTCGTAAAAGATAATAACAACAAACAAAACCTCCTTCACGCTTTGTTGATGAGAAATCAGAAAACTTTGGTAGTGATATTCAAAGGAGACTAAGGGGATGTGATCGTCCCCACTTTGGGTGCCGTTCCTCAAAACCTGTCCAACATGAGAAGTATTGGGCTATCTGCTAGCATTCGTTGACAAGTTATGCACCTCTCAAAAGTTTGTTTTGCAATCTAGTTGATTTTAAACTCTCTAAAAGCTCTAGCACATGAGTTTTCCCTACTTCCCTCTGCGAAGGGCCAATCTTTTACTTTTATGTTGAGTCAGTAAACCTACTTCTTTCTATCCTTTAAAAGAGCAGACACTTTATGTTGACAAAGATTCATGCATTTAAATTGTTTCATTGAGAATTGCCATATTACAACTTTGTTGACAATATTATTGAGATGAGTAAGTTGTTTGTTAAGCCTAGCTAAAGAAAACATCTTCCTTTGTGTTAGCATTTTTACTTCTTGACTGATAACATGTTCTTTCAAAAGGCTTCAATTGATATCATCAAAATATAAGAGGAAGAGCAAATGTTAAAAGTTATTAGTTGTTCTTTGACCAAGGACATGTTTGACAAGGTTTGATGAGTTTTCTTAGCTCTACTTTTGATTGTGATTGATGTTACTCTTTCATATGAGCCTTATGAGTTGAGATTGCTGTTGAGGATGGTTGAGTTTAGTAGAGCTTATGGACAGGTTTCCCGAGCTCAGTATTTTCTTGGGGACAAGCGAGGTCTAAGCTTGGGGGATTTGATACATCCAAAATGCATCACTATTTTGTATCATAATTTGTCTATATTCATTGATATATTTCACATTATGATGATGTACTTATAGTGTTTTGTCTTATTTTACACAGTTTACAACTTTCCGGTGCCGAAACAACTGACGCAAGATTTAGTGGAGATAATAGCACGAAGAGTTACCACATCAGAACATCTCCAATTGCGCTGAAATTTACAGGGAAGGAGTTCCCAAACAGATCATGAAGACAGGTCGAAGAAGGGCCGGAGGGGGACCACAGGGCACCCAGGCGACCTACTGGCATGGGTCACCCCTAGGCTGCGCCCAGAGGCCTCCTGGGTGGTGGGTCCTGCCTATGGTGTGCTCCTTTGGCCTATATGATCCTCTTGACCTAAAATTTATGGGAACCAAAGTTTTTCCGGAGTTCCACCGCCACTCCGGGGCGGAAACCTACAAAGAAGAAAAGACCTTTTCGACGGGCAGATTTCGCGAGGGAGAACTCCTCCCGGAGGCGTAAATCGTCCTCGTCGTTATCACCATCGTCACAGGCATCATCGAGATCATCATCACCATCACCCTCAACACCACTACCATCTCCATCTTCAACCCATCTTACTTTACCATTGCAATCGGAGTTGTATCTTGCACTATTCATCCCCTCTACTCTACAGGTGTTGATTACTCTTTTGTGGTGAATGTTATTGAGTTTTTTTGCAGAATTATTGTGATGAACAGATTGTTCATCATATTTTCATCACCTCTGATCATGATCTCTTTTATGTCTTGTGAGTAGTTCCTTTAGTTTTTCAGGACATGGGAGAAGTCTAGTTGCTAGTAGTCATATGATGTTGAAGTAATATGTGTTGATTCATATTTAAGTTATGGTGTTATGTGAACGTCGACTACATAAAACTTCACCTTTTTAAGGACCTAGGGGAATGCATTGTGTATAAATAATTCTTATGATGGGTTGCCGGAGTGACAGAAACTTGAACCCCAGTCCGCATACTTTTGCACGAGGGAGTATTGGATCCTAAAGCTTATTGCTATGGTTAGGCTTTGCCTTAATTTCTCTCTTGTATTTGCGGAAGCTTGCAAGAGGGATTAATCATAAGAGTGTACTTGTCTTAGCTTAGACGGTGCACTAGTTAAGATCCACCCACATAACACTTACCAATACAAAACATAGTACTAGACAGAATATGGCGAAAGCACTTGACTATCTCTCTCGTGTGTCCTCAGGAACGCCTTAGTCTTTATATGTTCAGTCCATCGACTTATCTTTTGTGTTCAAAAGGATTGGGCCACTTGTTGCACCTCGGCCCATTTACTTTCCCTGCTTTAATTTCCTTGTTGCTTATACCATAAAACCCATAAAAAGTTACCTTTGAGTACTTGAAGTTATTCCTTGCTCAAGATCGCTTGTCAGTACCTTCTGCTCCTTGTTAGGTTCGACACTCTACTTATAAAAAATGCTACGATAGATCCCCTACATTTGTGGGTCATTAGAGAGCAAGAAGTTCATAGTTCTATCCCACATATTACCTTTTGGAGGTTGGTGCCTCCTAGAATGGTTAGGTGTCGCCGTGGAGCCTCCTACTTCGTGTTGTGGAGTTGAACCAAGATGTTTGTAGTGGCAAGTAGATCGCCTATTTCGTGAAGATCTACCATTAGTAAGGCTAGTCCTCCGTGGACGGATGATGTGGTTGAATAGACAAGGCCGCTTCTTCGTGGACCCTTCATGGGTGGAGCCCTCCGTGGACTCTTGCAACTGTTATCCTCCGTTGGTTGGAGTCTCCACTAACATGGACGTACGATAGCGCCACATATCGGAACCATGCCAAAAATCACTGTGTCAACCTCTTTGCGTTTGATCTTCCTAAACTCTACTCCTTTACATGTGCAAAGTCTTTACTTTTCAGGTGCCATATATCTTGACTAGCATGTGTAGGGTGTACTAGCCTTGTTAGTATTGCTGAATTCTGCCCTCTATCAAAGTTGGTAAGGCTGGGATTTTTATTTTGACAAGTAGTCCATTCACCCTCCCCCCTCTAGACACACCTTCTTTCGATCATTCGATTGGTATCAGAGAAAAGTCTCCAAAACCTTGGTTTAATCACCATTGGAGGAAGATGAATGTGACTAATTCCGGGATTTTTAGTTGTAGATTGCCAATTCTCAATGGTGAGTATTTTAGACAACGGTAAGATGAAATGCTTGATATATTTGATGAGTTCCATTTGCGCAAGTATGTTTAATATCCCTATGTGCCTCCCATTGATCCTATACATCCTTCTCATGATGATGAAATTGATATGCTTGGTAATCTTAACACTGTCAATCTAATCAATAGAGGATTAGCAAGAAGTGTGTTCAATCATATGAAAAAATTCCTGTGTGCTCATACCTTGTGGAAAGACTTATAGGAAAGATATCCAAATTATTCCTTGAAAAATCTTGATATCATTGTCAACAAATGCACTGCCTTTCATAAAATGAAGCCAAATGATCCTAATTTTGATAAATGTCTATTTGAGCTTCATGACCTCATGCGTGCTAAAGGACATGTCCTTACTATTAACAATATAATTGTCGAAGCCATTCGCATGCACAAATATGAATATTGTGATACTCAAAAATCTGATGAAATTATTGTTTCTTATGATGTGGGAACTTCATCTGATGATGACAATGTGGAGCATGGCAACTACAATGAAGATGAAGAGTTTGACATCGAGTATGATCGAGAAGACCATGAGGAACCTTATTCTTATGTCTAACCTTATAGACTACATGGCCGGTGGAATGGAGTGGGTTTTCGATAGTGGATGCACCGATCACATGACCAGAGATAAAGACATGTTTCATGAGATTACACCAAACCGTGGACCTCGAAAGTATGTGACTTTTGGAGATAACTCCAAACGTAAGGTACTTGGTCTTGGTAAGGCGGTCTTATATCATGATAGTTCCATTCAAAATGGCATGCATGTTGAATCCATTGGCTACAATCTTCATTCCATATCTAGGCTAGCAGACTTTGGTTTCGATGTGCCATTTAAAAAAGTTGACTGATGGGTGTTTCGTAGCGACAACCATAAAACTGTCTTTATAGGTTTTCGTAGAGGTGATCTATAAATTGTTGATTTCTCTAAAATATCCAAAACCCGTACACGTCTTATTGCTAAATCTTCTAGAGGTTGGTTTTAGCATAGAAGGTTAGGACATGTAGGTATGCATAATCTTGACAAATTATCAAAGGTGATCATATTCTTGGTGTTAAAGATGTTATGTTTGACAAAGATAGACTTTGTAGTGCTTGTCAAGCAGGGAAGCAAGTTGGAGGAAGTCATCTCATGAAGAACATCATGACTACAAGAAGACCACTCGAGCCGATTCACATGGATCTCTTTGGTCCCAATACTTACAAGAGCCTTAGTGGAAATTATTATGGTTTAGTTATTGCTGATGATCTTTCTATATTTACGTGGGTATTCTTTCTTGATGATAAGTCGCGGGTACAAAAGATCATCAATTAATTCACTCGGAAAGCTCAAAATTAGTTTGAAGTTAAGATCAAGAAACTTCGGAGTGACGACAGAACGGAGTTCAAGAACACTAATGCGGATACTTTTCTTGATGAAGAAGGTATCTCACATGAGTTCTCGGCGAGGTACACACCTCAACAAAAAGGAGTTGTTGACAGGAAGAACCGGACTCTCATAGAGATGGCAAGAACTATGCTTGACGAATACAAGACTCCAAGACACTTTTGGGAAGAAGCCGTGGAAACAGCTTGCCATGCCATAAACCAACATTACCTACACAAGCTTCTTGGTAAAACGACATACGAGCTACTTACTGGTAATAAACACGAAGTTGGATACTTTCGGGTATTCGGCTCTAAGTGCTATATTCCTGACAAGCATCGTATCTCTAAATTTGCTCCTAAATCTTATGAAGATTTCCTACTCGGTTACGGGTCGAACTCTCACACTTACCGTGTCTACAACAACTTCACTCGAAAAGTTGAAGAAACGATAGATGTGAAGTTCGATAAAACTAATGGTTCACAAGTTGAACAATTGCCCAATGATGTAGGAGATAAGGACCCTTCGGAAGCCATCAAAGGGTTATCTATTGGCAAGATTCGTCCCATGGAGGTGAAGGAAAGTACTTCATCAACTCAAGTGGAAGATCCTATTTCGCGTCAAGGCAAACCACAAAATGACATGGAAGCATCCACACGCGGTACACGTCATGATGAAGAAGAGGAAGAAGTACATCATGAAGATACACCTCAACCTTACTCGCCACCACCTCGAGAAGATGATGACGTTAACGACAACGTGCAGGATGATGATGAAGAAGAGGAAGCTCCACCATCCAACTAGAATAGGCTTTCAAGAGTTAGAGAAAGAGTGGACAGAGATCATATGTTCAATCAAATCTACGGAGATATAAAAAATGGGAGAATCACTCGCTCTAAATCTCGTTTAGCAGACTTTTGTGCGCATTATTCTTTCATCTCTAGTATTGAACCTTTGAAAGTTGAAGAAGCCCTTCAAGAACCGAACTGGGTGAATGCCATGCATGAAGAGCTACACAACTTCGAGAGGAACGAAGTGTGGACACTTGTTGAAAAGCCTGAAGGCGAGCAGAACATCATTGGTACAAGATGGGTGTTTCGGAACAAGTAAGATGAAGGAGACAAGTTGTATGCAACAAAGCGTGTCTGGTAGCCCAATGATTCACGCAAGTCGAAGGTATGGACTATGGTGATACTTATGCACCTGTCGCTAGACTTGAAGCCATTCACATTCTTATCGCTTATGCCAATCACCATAATATTAGTCTTTACCAAATGGACATCAAAAGTTCCTTTCTCAATGGAGACATTGAGGAGGAAGTTTATGTTAAACAACCTCCCAGCTTTGTGAACCCTAAGAAACCTAATCATGTTTACAAAGTTTGAAAAGCTTTATATGGTCTTAAACAAGCCCCTAGAGCTTGGTACAAATGCTTAACGAAGTTTCTCATTGAAAAGGGTTTTGAGATTGGTAAAAATTGATGCAACCTTATTCAGTAAAAGAGTTAATGGATAACTATTCGTATGTCAAATCTATGTGGATGATATTATCTTTGGTTCTACTAACCCACATTTTAGTGAAAAGTTTGGAAAGTTGATGTCAGAGAAGTATGAGATGTCCATGATGTGTGAATTGAAATTCTTCCTTGGATTGCAAATCAAACAATTGAGAGAAGGTACGTTTATCTCTCAGACCAAGTACACCAAGGACTTAATCAGGAAGTTCAACATGCAAGAATGCAAAGGTATGAGAACCCCCAAGGCTACTAGTGGACATCTTGACCTCACTAAAGAGGACAAACCCGTTGATCAAAAGGTTTATCGATCAACGATTAGTTCATTGCTATATCTATGTGCCTCCTGTCCTGACATCATGTTGAGTGTTTGCATGTGTGACCGATACCAAGCGGCAACTAAAGAGTGTCATCTATTGGCTGTGAAAAGGATAGCGAGATACCTCATACATACACCAAACTTTGGCATATGGAATCCCAAGGGATCATATTTTAATCTTGTTGGCTATTCTGACTCCGACTATGCCGGAGACAAGGTTGACAGAAAATCTAGGTCGGGTACATGTCAATTTCCTCGGAGATCTCTTGTGTCTTGGTCATCCAAGCAACAAAACTCGGCATCCTTAACAACTGTCGAAGCTGAATACATTGTTGATGGATCATGTTGTGCACAGTTACTTTTGATGACTCAAACTCTTAAGGATTATGGCATTCATGTTAGAAAACTTCCATTGTTATGTGACAGGGAAAGTGATATTAGGATTGTCGATAATCATGTGCAACATTCTCGGACAATACATATTCAAGTGCGACATTAATTCATTCGTGATTGATGTATGTTAGAACTACGTCGGTATTTCCCAAAAGAGGAAGGGATGATTCAGTATAGTGACGGTAGGTATTCCCTCAGTGATGAGACCAACGTTATCGAACCAGTAGGAGAACCTCCTCACACGATGTAAACATCACTTGTACACAAATAACAAATACTCACAACCCGACGTGTTAAAGGGGTTGTCAATCCCTTTCGGGTACGGTGCCTCAAGATAGGCAATAACGTGAGGTAAAAGTGGTAGATAGGATAAATAGATCGCAGAAGAAATAAATTGCAGAAATGTATATTTGTATTTTTGGTTTAATAGATCTGAAAATAAAAGCAAAGGAAAATAGATCGCTAAGGCAAATATGATGAAAAGAGACCCGGGGGTCGTAGGTTTCACTAGTGGCTTCTCTCGAGAAAAATAGCAAACAGTGGGAAAACAATTACTGTTGGGAAATTGATAGAACTTCAAATAATCATGACGATATCTAGGCAATGATCATTATATAGGCATCACGTACAAGATTAGTAGACCGACTCATGCGTGCATCTACTACTATTACTCCACACATCGACCGCTATCCGCATGCATCTAGTGTATTATGTTCATGGAAAACGGAGTAATGCAATAAGAACGATGACATGATGTAGACAAGATCTTTTTATGTAGAAATAGACTTCATATTTTTATCCATAATAGCAACGATACATATGTGTAGTTTCCCTTTCTGTCACTCGGATCAAGCACCGTAAGATCGAACCCATCACAAAGCACCTCTTCCCATTGCAAGATAAATACATCAAGTTGGCCAAAAAAACCAAATATTGGAGAATACATACGAGGCTATAATTGTTGGAAATATGCCCTAGAGGCAATGATAAATAGTTTGTATTATATTTCCTGTTTAAAGATAATGGTTTATTATCCATGCTATAATTGTATTGAATGAAAACATAGATACATGTGTGGATACATAGACAAATAAATGTCCCTAGCAAGCCTCTAGTTGGCTAGCCAGTTGATCAATGATAGTCAAGGTTTTCTGGCTATATGCAAGTGTTGTCACTTGATAACTGGATCACATCATTAGGAGAATCAGGTGATGGACTAGACCCAAACTATGAACGTAGCATATTGATCGTGTCGTTTTATTGCTATTGTTTTGTGCGTGTCAAGTATTTGTTCCTATGACCATGAGATCATATAACTCATTGGCACCGGAGGAATACCTTGTGTGCATCAAACGTCACAATGTAACTGGGTGACTATAAAGGTGCTCTACAGGTATCTCCGAAGGTGTCCATTGAGTTAGTATGGATCAAGACTGGGATTTGTCACTCCGTGTAACGGAGAGGTATCTCGAGGCCCACTTGGTAATACAACATCACACACAAGCCTTGCAAGCAATGTGACTAAGTGTAAGTCACGGGATCTTGTATCACGGAACGAGTAAAGGGACTTGCCGGTAACAAGATTGAAATAGGTATGCGGATACCGACGATCAAATCTCGGGCAAGTAACATACCGAAGGACAAAGGAAATGACATACGAGATTATATGAATCCTTGAGACTGAGGTTCAACCGATAAGATCTTCGGAGAAAATGTTGGATCCAATATGGGCATCCAGGTCCTGCTATTGTATATTGACCGAGGAGTGCCTCGAGGCATGATTACATAGTTCTCGAACCAGCAGGGTCTGCACACTCAAGGTTCGGCGATGTTCTTGTATAGTTGAGTTATGTGTGTGGTTACCGAATGTTGTTCGGAGTCACGGATGAGATCACGGACGTCACGAGGGTTTCCGGAATGGTCTAGAAATGAAGGTTGATATATAGGATGGTTTCATTTGGTTACCGGAAGGTTTTCGGGCATTACCGACATTATACCGGGAGTGACGAATGGGTTCTGGAAGTTCACCGGGAGGGGGCAACCTACCCGGAGGAATCCCAATAGCCTTAGGGGTAGCGCACCAGCCCTTAGTGGGCTTGTGGGACAGCCCAAGAGGGCCTTGGCTCCAAGAGAAGAAAAACAAAGAGAAAGAAAAAAAGGGGGAGGTGGGAAGGAAGAGAAGGACTCCACTTTCCAATCCTAATCGGAGTAGGATTCCTCCTCTCCTCCTAGCCGGCACACCCTTGAGGGCTTGGCCCTCAAGGCAAGCATCCTGCCCCTCCCTCCTATATATAGTGGTGATTTCAGGCTGATTTCAGACAACTTTTGCCACGTGCAACTCAGACCTAGACACCATAGTTCTTCCTCTAGATAGTATTTCTGCGGAGCTCGGGCGGAGCCGTGCAGGAGTAGATCGTCACCACCACCGGAGCGCCATCATGCTGCCGGAGAACTCATCTACTTCTCCGTCTTGCTTGCTGGATAAAGAGGGTCGAGATCATCGTCGAGGTATACGTGTGCTGAACACGGAGGTGCCGTCCGTTCGACGCTAGATCGGAACGGATCGTGGGACGGATCGCGGGACGGTTCGTGGGACGTTTCATGGGGCTGATCAAGGGACGTGAAGACGTTGCACTACATCAATCGCGTTTCTTAACGCTTCCTGTTGTGCAATCTACAAGGGTACGTAGATCCAAATCTCCTCTCGTAGATGGACATCACCATGATAGGTCTTCGTGTCCGTAGGAAATTTTTTGTTTGCCATGCAACGTTCTCCAACAGTGGCATCATGAGCTAGGTTCATGCGTAGATGTTACCTCGAGTAGAACACAAATGGTTTTGTGGATGGTGATGTTTGATTTGCTGCCCTCCTTAGTATTTTCTTGATTCGGTGGTATTGTTGGATTGAAGTGGCCCGTACCGACATTATTCGTTCGCTTACAAAAGACTAGTTTCATCGATTGACATGCAACCTCGTTACATAAAGATGACTGGTGGGTGTCGGTTTCTTCAACTTTAGTTCAATTGGTTTTGACCGTGGCGGTCCTTGGAGAGGTTAAATAGGAATTTGCACATATCCGTTGTGGTTTTTGCGTAAGTAAGATGCGATCATACTAGATACCCATATCAGCCACATAAAACATGCAACAATAAATTACAGGACGTCTAACTTGTTTTTGCAGGATATGCTTGTCATACGATATGGCCAATGACGTGATGTGATATATTGGATGTATGAGATGATCATGTTGTACTAGTTAATATCGACTTGCACGTCGATGGTACGACTACTGGCAGGAGCCATAGGGTTGTCTTTAAACTAACGTTTGTGCTTGCAGATGCGTTTACTATATTGCTAGGACATAGCTTTAGTAGTAATAGCATAAGTAGCACGAAAACCTCGATGGCGACATGTTGATGGAGATCATGATGATGGAGATCATGGTGTGACACCGATGACAAGAAGATCGTGCCGGTGCTTTGGTGATGGAGATCAAGAAGCATATGATGATGGCCATATCATGTCACTTCTGAATTGCATGTGATGTTAATCCTTTTATGCACCTTATTTTTCTTAGAACGACGGTAGCATTATGAGGTGATCTCTCGCTAAAATTTCAAGACGAAATTGTGTTCTCCCCGACTGTGCACCGTTGCTACAGTTCGTCGTTTCGAGACACCACGTGATGATCGGGTGTGATAGACTCAACGTTCACATACAACGGGTGCAAAACAGTTGCACACACGGAACACTCGGGTTAAGCTTGTCGAGCCTAGCATGTGCAGACATGGCCTCGGAACACATGAGACCGAAAGGTCGAGCATGAATCGTATAGTTGATATGATTAGCATAGAGATGCTTACTACTAAAACTATTCTCAACTCACATGATGATCGGACTTGAGTTAGTGAATTTGGATCATGTACCACTCAAATGACTAGAGAGATGTACTTTTTGAGTTAGTTAAACTCTAATTATCTTGAACATAGTCTAAGTCCACTTTGAAAATATTTGTGTTGTAGATCAATGGCTCACGCGACAGTCACCCTAAATTTTAATACATTCCTAGAGAAAGCAAAGTTGAAAGATGATGGAAGCAACTTTGTAGACTGGGCTCGTAATCTTAAGTTGCTCCTGCAAGCTGGGAAGAAGGATTATGTCCTTAATGTTGCGCTAGGAGATGAACCACCTACCAATGCTGACCAAGATTTTAAGAATGCTTGGTCAACACGCAAGGAGGACTACTCAGTAGTTCAATGTGTAGTTTTGTATGGCTTAAAACTGGGACTTCAATGTCGCTTTGAGCGTCATGGAGCATTTGAGATGTTTCACGAGTTGAAGTCTATCTTTCAGAAGAACGCCCGGATCGAGAGGTATGAGACCTCCGATAAATTCTATGCTTTCAAGATGGAGGAGAATTCGTCTGTCAGTGAACATGTGCTCGAAATGTCTGGATACTCAAACCGTCTAGCTGAGCTGGGGACTGAACTCCCGCTAGAGGTTATTACTGACATAATTCTTCAATCACTGCCACCAAGCTACAAGAGCTTTGTGTTGAACTATAACATGCAAGGGATGAACAAGTCACCAGACGAGTTATTCGCTATGTTGAAAGTCGCAGAGTCAGAACTCCATAAAGAGCATCAAGTGTTGATGGTGAATAAGACCACTAGTTTCAAGAGAAACGGCAAAGGAAAGAAGGCTAATTCTAAGAACAGTGGCAAGCCAGTTGCCAATCCAACAAAGAAACCCAAAGCTGGACCTAAGCCTGAAACGGAGTGTTATTATTGCAAGGGTATGGCTCACCGGAAGCGCAACTGCCCCAAGTATCTGGCTGATAAGAAGGCGGCCAAGGAAAAATCACGTATATTCGATATACATGTTATTGATGTGTACTTAACCAGCTCTCGTAGTAGTGCATGGGTATTCGATACCGGTTCTGTTGCTCATATTTGCAACTCGAAACAGGAACTGCGGAATAAGCGAAGGCTAGCGAAAGATGAAGTGACGATGCGCGTGGGAAATGGTTCCAAGGTTGATGCAAACGCCGTCAGCACAATTTCACTTCATTTACCATGAGGATTAGTTATGAACTTAAATAATTGTTATTTAGTGCATGCGTTAAGCATGAACATTATATATGGATCTTTTTATTGCGAGACGGTTACTCGTTTAAGTCAGAGAATAATGGTTGTTCTATTTCTATGAGTAATATCTTTTATGGTCATGCACCCAATGTGAGAGGATTATTCATATTAAATCTTGATAGCGAGGATACACATATACATAACATTGAGACCAAAAGAGTTAGAGTTAACAATGATAGCACCATGTTTTTATGGCACTGCCGCTTTGGTCATATTGGTGTAAAGCACATGAAGAAACTCCATTCTGATGGACTTTGATTCACTTGACACATGCGAACCATTCTTCATGGGCAAGATGACTAAGACTCCGTTCTCTGGAACAATGGAGCATGCAAGTGACTTGTTGGAAATCATACATACCGATGTGTGCGGTCCAATGAGTGTGGAGGCGTGTGGGGGATATCGCTATTTTCTCACCTTCACTGACGATTTGAATAGATATGGTTATGTCTACTTGATGAAGCACAAGTCTGAAACGTTTGAGAAGTTCAAGAAATTTCAGAGTGAACTTGAAAATCATCATAACAAGAAGATCAAGTTCCTACGGTCTGATCGAGGGGGTGAATATCTGAGTTTTGAGTTTGGTGCTAACTTAAGACGATGTGGAATTGTTTCACAGTTGACACCCCCTGGAATACCACAGCGTAATGGTGTGTCCGAACATCGTAATCATACTTTATTAGAGATGGTGTGATCTATGATGTCTCTTACCGATTTTCCGTTATTGCTTTGGGGTTATGCATTAGAGACAGCTGCGTTCACTTTAAATAGTGCACCATCAAAATCCATTTAGACGACACCATACGAACTGTGGTATGGCAAAAGACCAAAATTGTCGTTTCTTAAAGTTTGGGGATGTGATGCTTATGTCAAAAAGCTTCAGTCTGAAAAGCTGGAACCCAAAGCGGAAAAGTGCTTCTTCATAGGTTACCTAAAAGAGACATTTGGGTATACCTTCTATCTCAAATCCGTGGGCAAAGTGTTTGTTGCTAAAAAATGGAGCTTTTCTTGAGAAGGAGTTTCTCTCGAAAGAATTGAGTGGGAAGAAGATAGAACTTGATGAGGTTGTTGAACCTCTAATCCCTCTAGATGGTGGCGCGGGGCAAGGGGAAACCCCTGTAGTTGCGACGCCGGTTGAGGAGGAAGTTGATGGTGATGATCATGTAACTTCGGATCAAGTTCCTATCGGACCTCGCAAGTCGACAAGATCACGTACTGCAGCTGAGTGGTACGGTAATCCTGTCTTATCAATTATGTTGTTAGACAACAATGAACCTGCGAATTATGAAGAAGCAATGGTGGGCCTGGATTCCAACAAATGGATGGAGGCCATGAAGTCCGAGATAGGATCCATGTACGAGAACAAAGTGTGGACTTTGGAAGTACTACCTGAAGGCCACAAGGCTATTCAAAACAAATGGATCTTTAAGAAGAAGACGGACACAAACGGTAATGTCACCGTTTATAAAGTTCAACTTATGGCAAAGGGTTTTTCACAAGTTCAAGGAGTTGACTACGATGAGACATTCTCACCGGTAGCGATGCTTAAGTCCGTTCGAATCATGTTAGCAATAACTCCCTTTTACGATTATGAAATATGGCAGATGGATGTCAAAACGGTGTTCCTTAACGGTTTTGTTAAGGAAGAGTTGTATATGATGAACCCCGAAGGTTTTGTCGATCCAAAGAATGCTAACAAAGTATGCAAGCTCCAGTGATCCATTTATGGACTAGTGCAAGCATCTCGAAGTTGGAATAAACGATTTGATGAGGTGATTAAAGCATTTGGGTTTAGACAAGTGGTTGGAGAATCTTGTATTTACAATAAAGTGAGTGGGAGCTCTGTGGCATTTCTAATATTATATGTGGATGACATATTGCTAATTGGAAATAACATGGAGCTTTTGGAGAACATAAAGGATTACTTGAATAAAAGTTTCTCTATGAAGGACCTACAACAAGCTGGTTACATTCTAGGCATTAAGATCTATTGGGATAGATCGAAACCCTCATAGGACTTTCACAAAGTACATACCTTGATAAAGTCTTAAAGAAGATCAAAATGGATCAGTCCAAGAAAGGGTTCTTGCCAGTGTTACAAGGTATAAAATTGAGTATGACTTGGTGCCCATCAAGTGCGAAAGATAGAGAACAAATGAGTTCCGTCCCCTATGCTTCAGCCGTAAGTTCTATCATGTATGCAATGCTGTGCACTAGACCAGACGTCAGCTTGGCCATAAGTATGTGTGACATCCTCGACTTTTGCTACGGTGATGATTGTAATTAAGCGACAGTGATCCCGCCCTAATGATGCCACGTCACCCTTAATTATATCAGTGATCTCGTGTTAGTTGAAACCGAATCAAAATTCGAAACATAAAATTAAAGTCGAACGAGAAAGGTTTTATATTGTTGAAATAAAACGTCGGGGAACTATTAAAATTTCCTAATAAATTATAAATGGGAATCGGGAATTATTGAAGTCATTTATAATTCCCATATAGATAAGACAAAAGCTATATATATAAAGTTAACTAAAAGAAAGTATATAAAGTAAATAAAAAGAATAATAAAAATAAATAATAATAATAAAAAGAAAGTATTAAAAAAAAGAACCCCCTGGCTAACTGGGTCAAAATTGGCCCAGCCAGCCTCCCCATCGGCCCACCACCCCCTGGGGTATAAAGCCCCAAAGGGATGGCAACCACAACGACCGACCCCCTTCCCTCGTTTCCCCTAGTGCCACCACCCCACCCGCTCGATCCCTCCAGCCCCACGACCGAGGGCTCCCTCCCCTCGGTCCTCCCACCAACCGCACCACCTAGCGGCTCACAGCTACCCCCCGCGAGATCCCTCCTCCCGCTCGGCCCCTCCCTCCCCACGAGAGGTCGAGAGAGTCCCAACAACCCCCATTCCCCACTCCAAACGAGGCCGAGTCCCCTCGGCTCCTCTCCCTCCCGAGCCTTCCACCTCTCCTCCCAGATCGACAGGGATCCCCACCGGCAGCCATCCCACCCTGTCGGCCTACCAACCTCCCGTCGGCCTCCTTCTCCTCCCACTTCCCCCCACCGACCAGCCCCTCGCCCCAAGAACTCCCCGCCGGCAGCACCCACGAGACCCGGCCGAGGCCTCCCCTGAGGTCCCGCCCGTCGGCCACTCCACTCCGGCGGCTCCATCTCCGAGGGCCCCTCCTCACCGGGGCCCCTCTCGGCGTCCCTCCGGCGACCCTCGCCGGCCGTCCTCACCGGACACGCACCACCACCGTCACCGCCTCGTCCTCCTCCTCGCCGTCTCCTCCGCCTCCCGAGAACTCCAGCTTCACCGGGCCCTCTCATCAACGTTGGTGAGCCCCTCTTCGGGCTCCTCCCACCGTCTCCTTCCTCGCGCCGTCCTGGCTCCATTGCAGCAAACGGCGCTCCGTTCCGACGCCGTTAGGATCGTGTAGGCGATGTTGGAGATGTTCCTCTCTCTCTGTGAGGTTTAGAGTTTGAGAGTCTCTGTTAACACAGAGAGTTAGGAGAGGAGATAAAAAGAGAGAAAGAAAACTAAATGAAAAGACGTATGTATGTATGTATGTATAAAGGTCGTACGTATTTTGTATGTATGAAATGCATGTATGTATGTATTTTTGTATGTCGGTATATGGCGGAATACGTTAATTGTATGGATATGTATCTATGGGTAAATATGTGTATGTGGCCTAAGCCACTTACCGGTGGGGCCAACTCACCCCGCTGTCTATGACAGGGACACCCCACACCCGCTTTTGAGAAAAGTGAAAAGTGAAAATGTAAAAGTAAAAATATGTTTTTATTAAATAAATAAATAGATATATTAATTAATTAATTAATTAATTAATTGGGTAATTAGAATAATTAAAGTATGACACGTGGGTCCCCCACTAAATTAATCTGATTAATTACTATTTAATCTTAATTAAAAAGGTGTGTATGACGCACGGGACCCACTGGTCAGTCGACCAGTCAACTATTGATCTCAGCATGACATAATGCTGTTGTCCTAATAGCATTTAATTAAATTAACTAAATCTGTTTTCAATTCCTAATTATTGAATAAAACTTTAAAAATTAATATAAATTAATCCCTAATTCAGATCAAAATATTTTCAACATGAAAGTTGATCAGCAGAACGAGACGAACCCGGATACACGGTCCATTCGTTTGTCATGCGTCCCTAGCATAGCAAACATGGAACTTTTCCATCGTTTCCAGTCTAACCGGTAGTAGCTAGAGACGTGGGAAAATATCATCAGATATTCTTCCGCCCCGTCTATGATGGATGTTGTTGCGTTAGCTCGTGTCTAGCCTGCATCTTGCCATGTCATGCATTGTGTTGCACCATTGCTATTATTTATTGTTTCTTCCCCCTCTTCTTACCGGTAGACCCCGAGACTAACGCTGCTGCCGGGTACATCTACGACCCTGTCGATCAGTCCTTTGCCGCAGAGCAGCAAGGCAAGCAAACCCCCCCCCCCTTGATCATTCCTATATCGGCTATGTCTTTCTTCCTACTGCTTGCATTAGTATTTGCTACTGTTGTAGTTAGCTCCTATATATGATGCATAGCCTATTTTTTATGAACTGCTACTTTCAGTCCTGTACTTTAAATCTGCTTAGTATAGGTGGACCAGTCATCCCGTGTGACCCCGTAGTCCAGTTTCCCCCTTTCTTTCAAATCTCGATCCCTGATCGACGAGCCAGACCCGACACAACACATACACCCCCCTAGTTGTACGACGCTACAAAGACACTATCGGGTACCGAGGATGACACCTCGCTAAGTGCTCCTGATGATATCTCTGTACTATAGCTAGTCGTTCGTGGTTATCGAGGGTGATTCGTCATTCACCATTCCCGACGATGCCTCTGTCGTACAACCCCTCAAGTGTGGGACCCCCGAGGGTGATTCCTCTAAGCCCACCTTGACGGATACATCGTTCGGAATCCCACGAGGGTGATACCTCGGATTCCCCCCGATGTTACAACCACACATTTACTCGACCATGTTACTGGGATCATTGTTGATTAGTTGTTAAGATGTGTGGATTCCCGCGAGACTGTATTGATGGCCTAATTAAAATGATAATGGATTTGGGTATTTGATCTGGGTTGGTCGGAGACCTTTTCGCACTAACCGGCTACGCGGGAAGAATTATGGGTACTCGGCGTCGCGGTATCAGCCAAAGCATTTCAGATGTGAGGAACGTAGTGGCGCGTGCCCGAGTGGTCCAGAGATGCATCGCGCTTGTGATTAAGGGATGCTAGGACTGACGTTGGCCGCCCTCGCATCGTGCAGGAGCGCGGAGGGGAACTGGGCCCATGAACCCTTTGCGCCTAGGATTTAGACCGGCGGGCTGGCCTCTCTAATTAGTCTTAGGTGGGGCTGCGACGTGTCGATATTCCGAGGCCGGGCAGGACCGAGAAAAGTGTGTCCGGCCAGAGTGTTATCAAACGTGACGGGATGATACGTCTCAAATGTATCTATATTTTTTGATGGTTTCATACTGTTATCTTTTCATCTTTGGATGTTTTATGTACCTTTTATATTTTTTTTGCGACTAACTTATTAATTCAGTGCCAAGTGCGAGTTCCTGTTTTTTCTGTGTTTTTGGCTCTTTTCAGATCTGATTTTGGAACGGATTCCAAACGGAATAAAATCCCCGAAACTAAATTTTCCTGAACGGAAGAAGATCAGGGGGCTTGTGGGCCAAGCCAGGAGGGCTACACGGAGACCAGAAGCCCCCTAGCCGTCACCAGGGGGGCGGCGCATGCCAGGCTTGTGGCCTCCCTGGCGCCCCCCTAACCTAGCTCCTTCGCCTATATATTCCCTAAAATACAGAAAAAAATCAAGTGATCCACGAAAATACTTTTCCGCCGCCGCAAGCTTCCCTTTCCGCGAGATCTCATCTGGAGACCCTTCCCGATGCCCTGCCGGAGGGGACTTTGGAGTTGGAGGGCTTCTACATCAACATCATCGCCACTCCAATGACTCGTGAGTAGTTCACTTCAGACCTATGGGTCCGTAGTTAGTAGCTAGATGGCTTCTTCTCTCTCTTGGATCTTCAATACAAAGTTCTCCATGATATTCATGGAGATCTATCCGATGTAATCCTCTTCGGCGGTGTGTTTGTCGAGATCCGATGAATTGTAGATTTGTGATCAGATTATCTATGATATATATTTGAGTCTTTGCTGATTTCTTTTATGCATGATTTGATATCCTTGTAAGTCTCTCCGAGTCTTGGGTTTTGTTTGGCCAACTAGATCTATGATTCTTGCAATGGGATAAGTGCTTGGTTTTGGGTTCTTACCGTGTGGTGACCTTTCCCAGTGACAGTAGGGGCAGCAAGGCACACATCGTGTGGTTGCCATCAAGGGTAACAAGGTGGGATCTGTCGTAGATATGAGATTGTCTATTTACATCGTGTCATCTGGCTTAAGTCCTTACACTGTTCTTTTGGACTTAATACACTAGATGCATGTTGGATAGCGGTCGACGTGTGGAGTAATAGTAGTAGATGCAGAAAGTATCGGTCTACTTGTTTTGGACTTGATGCCTATAGATATAACCATTGCGATAGATGCCGTCACGACTTTACGTGGTTCTATCAATTGCTCGACAGTAATTTGTGCACCTACCGTCTACTTGCTTTCATGAGAGAAGCCACTAGTAATCACTACGGCCACCGGGTCTATTCACACCTATCGTTTCCAGTTTCGCTTTCACATTGCTTTGTTAGTTTGTTGCTTTCAGTTCTCACTTGGCGAACAATCTACAAGGGATTGACAACCGCTTCATAGCGTTGGGAGCAAGCTTTTTGTGTTTGTGCAGGCACTTGAGATACTCCTTCACTGGATCGATACCTTGGTTCTCAAACTGAGGGAAATACTTACCACCGCTGCGCTACATCACCCTTTCCGCTTCGAGGGAACACCAACACAAGGTTCAAATGCCACGGGGGAAATCCTTTGCATATTTGCCAAGGAAGTCCCTTAAGGCGTAGCCGTAGCAGAAGGATTCCTGGTGCCGTTGCTGAGGAGTATCAAGACAAGAACAGTTTCCCGTCCCCGCGTTTCTGGCATCGTTGGAAGGTCTTTTATTGCAGTAGCACGGGACATGTGGTGCACCCCTCAGGGATGAAAATTAACTATTCGAATAGCCGTATCCACGGTTACAGGATGACTTGGAGTTGTGCCCTGATCTTATACAACTACAAATGTTACTTAACTGGAATTAGTTTGCCTCGGGATTGCTTCCTCGCAGGGAGTCGAGGGAGGATCTTTGGGCGTGACCTCACTTTAATATTGTTGTAACAATATGACTATTTTTTTGTGTTACACTTGTTCTATTCTTGTCTATTGCTGCAAGACCCTGAAGATGCTAGTCTTTGATAGCACTAGGCCTTTCTCTCTCTATTCTCGCATTGATGCAGTCAGTCCACACATAACCACCCCTTTCTTTGATAACGATGCATATTTAGAATAGTTCTGATGTAAGACTTGCGAGTACATTGGATGAGTACTCACCGCTGCTTTGCTCCCCCATTGCCCCCTTGATCTGTGTTGCGACCAAATGATGGATCCCTAGAGATGGAGGTCCCCGCCGACGACGACTGCTACCCCGACGGTGCCTACTACTACGTGGAGGCCGCTGATGATCAGGAGTAGTTAGGAGGTTCCCAGGCAGGAGGCCTCGCCTCGTTCAATCGTTGTATCTTTTGTGCTAGCCTTCTCTAAGGCACCCCATGTTTTATGTCTGTACTCAGATATTTGTTGTTTCCGCTGACTCGTGTGTTTATCGAGCTTCCGTATTCTAGACGTCGAGGCCCCTGGCTTGTAATATGAAGTTGATGTTGTTTTATTTGTGTCCAGAGTTGTGTTGTGATATCTTCCCGTGAGTCCTTGGGTTTGATCGTACGCATTTGCGTGTATGATTAGCATACAATTAAACCAAGGGCGTCACAATATGGCAGGCAGGTTTCAGAGTAATCCCGGAGTGGATCACTGGACGGCGGTCAAGAATATTCTGAAGTACCTAAAAAGGACTAAGGAAATGTTTCTCGTTCATGGAGGTGACAAAGAGCTCCTCCTAAAAGGTTAGATCGACGCAAGTTTTGACACCGATCCGGATAACTCTAAGTCACAAACCAGATACATATTTATTATTAATGGGGGTGCAGTAAGCTGGTGCAGTTCCAAGCGGAGCGTCGTAGCAGATTCTACATGTGAAGCGGAGTACATGGCTGCCTCGGAGGCAGCAAAGGAGGGTGTCTGGATGAAGCAGTTCGTGACAGATCTTGGAGTTGTGCTGAGCGCACTAAATCCAATAACTCTATTATATGACAACACTGGTGCCATTGCCTTAGCAAAGGAACCAAGGTTTCACAAGAAGACCAGACACATCAAACGATTCTTCAACCTCATCCGCGACTACGTCGAAGGAGAGGACGTGAATATTTGCAAAGTGCACACGGATCTGAATGTAGCAGACCCGCTGACTAAACCTCTTCCACGGGCAAAACATGATCATCACCAAAACTGTATGGGTGTCCGATTTATTACAATGTAAATCACATGGCGATGTGAGGACTAGATTATTGACTCTAGTGTAAGTGGGAGACTGTTGGAAATATGCCCTAGAGGCAATGATAAATAGTTATTATTATATTTCCTGTTTAGATATAATTGTTTATTATCCATGCTATAATTGTATTGAATGAAAACATAGATACATGTGTGGATACATAGACAAAACAATGTCCCTAGCAAGACTCTAGTTGGCTAGCCAGTTGATCAATGATAGTCAAGGTTTTCTAGCTATATGCAATTGTTGCCACTTTATAACTGGATCACATCATTAGGAGAATCATGTGATGGACTAGACCCAAACTATGAACGTAGCATATTGATCGTGTCATTTTATTGCTATTGTTTTCTGCGTGTCAAGTATTTGTTCCTATGACCATGAGAGCATATAACTCACTGGCACCGGAATACCTTGTGTGCATCAAATGTCACAACATAACTGGGTGACTATAAAGGTGCTTTACACGTATCTCCGAAGGTGTCCATTGAGTTAGTATGGATCAAGACTGGGATTTGTCACTCCGTGTAACGCAGAGGTATCTCGGGGCCCACTCGATAATACAACATCACACACAAGCCTTGCAAGAAATGTGACTAAGTGTAAGTCACAGAACAATTAAAGGGACTTGCCGGTAATGATATGGAAATAGGTATGCAGATACAGACGATCGAATCTCGGGCAAGTAACATACCGAAGGAAAAAGGGAATGACATACGGGATTATATTAATCCTTGACACTGAGGTTCAACAGATAAGATCTTCAGAGAATATGTAGGATCCAATATGGGCATCCAGGTCCCGCTATTGGATATTGACCGTGGAGTGCCTCGGGGCATGTCTACATAGTTCTTGAACCCGCAGGGTCTGCACACTTAAGGTTCAGCGATGTTTTTATATAGTTGAGTTATATGTGTGGTTACCGAATGTTGTTTGGAGTCCCGGATGAGATCACAGACATCACGAGGGTTTCCGAAATGGTCCAAAAATAAAGATTAATATAGAGGATGGTTTCATTTGTTTACCGGAAGGTTTTCGGGCTTTACCAGCATTGTACCGGGAGTGACGAATGGGTTCCGGAAGTTAACCGGGAGGGGGCAACCCACCCGGAGGAAGCCCAATGGCCTTAGGGGTGGCACATCATCCCTTAGTGGGCTGGTGGGACAGCCCAGGAGGACCTTGGCGCCAAGAGAAGAAAACCAAAGAGAAAAAAAGGGGAGGTGGTAAGGAAGAGAAGGACTCCTCTTTCCAATTCTAATTGGAGTAGGATTACTCCTCTCCTCCTATCTGGCGCACCATTGCGGGCTTTGCCCTCAAGGCATGCCTCCTCCCCCTCCCTCCTATATATAGTGGTGATTTAGGGCTGATTTGAGACAACTTTTGCCACGTGCAACTGAGATCTAGACACCATAGTTCTTACTCTAGATCATATTTCTGCGGAGCTCGGGCGGAGCCCTGTAGGAGTAGATCGTCACCACCACCGAAGCGCCGTTATGCTACCGGAGAACTCATCTACTTCTCCGTCTTGCTTGCTGGATCAAGAAGGCCGAGATCATCGTCGAGCTGTATGTGTGCTGAACGTGGAGGTGTCATCCGTTCAGCGCTAGATCGGAACGGATCGTGGGACGGATCGCGGTACGGTTCATGGGGCTGATCGAGGGATGTGAAGACTTTCCACTACATCTACAAGGGTACGTAGATGCAAATCTCCTCTCGTAGATGGACATCACCATGATAGGTTTTCATGTGCGTAGGAAATTTTTTGTTTCCCATGCAACGTTCCCCAACAATAATCAATCACGCATATAAGAGATCAAAGAAGACTCAAATAACTTTCATGTATAAAAACATAGATCTGATCATAAACTCAAAGTTCATCGGATCCCAACAAACACACCGCAAAAAGACTTACATCATATGGATCTCCAAGAGACCATTGTATTGATAACCGAGAGAGAGAGAGAGAGAGAGGAAGCCATCTAGCTACTAATTACGGACCCGTAGGTCTATAAAGAACTACTCACGCATCATCGGTGAGGCACAAATGGACATGATGAACCTCTCCATGATGGTGTCTAGATTGGATCTGATGTTTCTGGACTCTACGGCGGTTGGAATTGATTTTCATCCCCTTCTTAGGGTTTCTAGAATAATAGGGTATTTATAGAGCAAAGAGGCGGTGTGGGAGGCCAACGAGGAGGGCAAAACCCAATGGGGCACGCCCTGGTGGGTTGTTCTCCCATCGGAGATCCCCTGAGGTGCGTTCCTAGCCCACTGGATGTCTTGTGGCCCAAAAAAATCCACAACAAGTTTCGCTGCGTTTGGACTCCGTTTGGTATTGATTTCCTGCGATGTAAAAAACATGCAGAAAACAGCAAATCGCACTGGGCACTATGTCAATAGGTTAGTACGAAAAATTGATATAAAATGACTATAAAATGATTGTAAAACATCCAAGAATGATAATATAACAGCATGGAACAATCAAAAATTACAGATACGTTGGAGACGTATCAGCATCCCCAAGCTTGCTCGTCCTCGAGTAGGTAAATGATAAAAACGGAATTTTTGATGTGGAATGTTGCCTAACATGTTCATCACATTTATTTTCTTTATAGCATGGACATTTGGACTTTTATATGGTTCAAAGCAACAGTCTAGTTTTGAAATCAAGACTTTAATACTCAAGCATACCAACAAGCAACCATGTCTTTCAAAATAACAACACTAAAGCAAGTTATCCCTAGCCCATTATGCTCAATCATTGATCCATTAGTGAAACACACTCGAATATTAGCTACACTGAATGCTCAAATACGATCATAGTGCCCTTTAGTTGGTGCTTTATGAGAGAAGATGGAGACACAAATTCAAAATAAAAATTGCATAAGTAAAAGAAAGGCCCTTCGCACAGGGAAGTAGGGATTTGTAGAGGTGCCACAGCTCAAAGGGAAAATTGAGAGATAAAAACATTTTGGGCGGCATAGTTTTCCCACCAATGAAAACGACTTAGAGCTCCCAACACTTTCCATGCTACACACATCATAGGCGGTTCCCAAATAGAAAATAAAGTTTATTCCTTTTGCCACCATTACTTTCACTTTCCATGGCTTGTCCGTATCCACGGGTGCCCTCCATACCAACACTTTCCAAGGAATTCATTATTTGACAACGAAAAGTAAATTCATTTTTTATTTCGGGATTGGGCATACCTAATACCTTTGTCGTACTCTCGTGCAATGACAAGTGAATAAACACTCATCGTGACAATATCACATCTAGCATGGAAAATATTGGCCACCCCTCCGTGTCTCGCGAGCGGTAGAGCACACAAAAGAGAAATTTATTTTGAAAATTAGATATGGCACATGCAAATTGGCTTAGAACGACATGGAAATACCACATATAAGTAGGTATAGTGGACTCATATGGCAAAACTGGTTTAAAGGGTTTTGGATGCACAAGTAGTGATCATACTTATTGCAAAATCAAGGCTAGCAAAAATCTCATACATAAGCATTAAGCATAAGTAACACCGAATAATGCACCACAAGTAGGATATAAATTTCATTGCATAACCATTGACTTTCGTGCTTGCATAGGGAATCACAAACATTAATATCAATATTCTTACTAAAGCACAATTACTCATCAACATGACTCACATATCATATCCTCATATCTCAAAACCATTACTAAATATCAAGTTTATTTTGTCCAATAATCTTCTTGAAAGTTTTTATTTTATCCTCCTTGGATATCTATCACTTTGGGACTATTTTCATATGTTGCATTTGATAAACTCAAACAAATTTAAGTGAAGAACAGGAATATAATTCTTATTTCTCTCAAAATAATCTAAGTGAAGCAAGAGAGAATTTCTAAAAAAATTACTAACTCCCAAATAAATCTAAGTGAAGCATGAAAGCATTTTTCAAAAATAACAAAGCACACCGTGCTCAAATAGATATAAGTGAAGTACTAGAGCAAATCCATGGCTCTAAAAATTTAAGTGAAGCATAGGAGCAAGCATAGCATAATTTTTGGCTCTCTCAAAAAGGTGTGTCCAGCATGGATTGAAGACTTAAAACAAAAAGAGAAACAAGTAAAGACTCATATCATACAAGATGCTCCAAGCAAATCTCATAATATGTGACGAATAAAAATATAGTTTCAAGTAAAATACCAATGGTTGTTAGAAGAAAGAGGGGATGCCACTCGGGGGCATCCCCAAGCTTAGTTGCTTGCTAATTCTTGAATATTATCTTGGGGTGCCTCGGGCAACCCCAATCTTAGCCTTTTTCTAATCCTTATTTCTTCATACATCGTAAGATCACCCAAAACTTGAAAACTTCAATCACACAAAATTCAACAAAATCTTCGTGAGATCCGTTAGTATAAGAAAGCAAAGCACTACTATAAGTAATGTTGCAAACCTATTAATATTTTATTTTTACATTATATATACTGTATTTCAACTTTTCCATGGCAAAAACTCATCAAATAAAATTATAGAATCATCAAAACAAGAACACAACACAAAGAAAACAGAATCTATCAAAAACAGAGTAGTCTGTAGAAATCTGACTACTTCGAATACTTATGCATCTCCAAAAATTCTAGAACATTAGGACGACGTGAATAATTTGTGTATTAATCTTCTGAAAAATAATTTCATGAGTGCAAAAGTTTCTATTTTTCAGCAAGATCAAATCAACTTTGACCCAAATCATCCCAAAGGCCTTGCTTGGCACAAACACTAATTTAAACCACAAAAACGCATATAACCAGAGGTATAATTGTCTATTTTATTGAGAACATCAAGAAAACCAAAAAGAAAAAAGATACAAGTTGGGTTGCCTCCCAACAAGCGCTATCGTTTTACGCCCTAGCTAGGCATAACACGTAGGATCTAAGTGTTGTCATCTTTGTTTCTAGATCCATATGATGCCCTCATGATTGATTCATATGGTGGCCTAAATATTGTTCTAGGGAAGTGTTTCATTCCCTTCCTTAGTGGAAATTGAAATTTAATATTGCCTTCTTTCATATCAATCATGGCACCAATAGTACGTAAAAACGGTCTACCAAGTTTAATTGGACAGGACGGATTGCAATCAATATCAAGAACAGTAAAATATATGGGCACATAATTTCTTTTTTGAAGAATAAGAACATCATTAATTCTTCCCATATGCCTTTTAATAGTATAATCCGCCAACTAGAAATTTAAAGAGCATTCTTCAATATTGGTAAGACCAACCACATCACATAAAGATTTCAGAATTGTAGAAACACTAGCACCCAAGTCACATAAAGCAAAACACTCATAATTTTTAATCTTGACTTTGATAGTAGGTTCCCACTCATCATGCAATTTTCTAGGAATGTAAACTTCTAATTCCAATTTTTCTTCAAAAGCTTTCATCATAGCATCAACAATATGTTTAGTAAAAACTTTGTTTTTTTCATAAGCATGGGGTGAATTTATCATGGATTGCAACAAATAAATACAATCAACCAAAGAGAAACTATCATAATTAAAGTGTTTGTAATCCAAAATAGTGGGCACATCACTAGTTAAAGTGTTGTCCTCTTCAAACCCACTTTTGCAAAAATTTCTCAACAAGATTTTCACCCTCCGATCATAGGGATGCCTTCTAACTAAAGTTGACTCTTCTGTTGTCCCTTTTTCATCAAACTTAATTTTACTAAACAAAGAATCAATAGAATAAACACCAATCATTTTAAGACCTTCATCACTATTATGAAAGTAATCACTAGAAAATGCTCTTTCTAAAAATTATCTTTTAGCTCTAAGCATAGCGGTTCTTTTCTTACTTTCATCCATAGAAACATAAAGAGCTTTAATTGATTCTTCAAATTTAGGCACCAAAATTTTCATCTTGAGAGTTTCTACATCATGAGAAATTCTATCAATACTTATAGAAAAATCATCAACTTTATTCAACTTTTCTTCTATCGAATTATTGAAAGCTTTTTGAGTATTGATAAATTCTTTAATATTATTCTCAAGATCAGGGGTGTTTCTATTATTATTATTAGTAGGATTACCATAGGAATTACCATAATTATTAGAGGAATTACTAGTAAAAGGCCTAGGATTAAAATTACCTCTATAAACATTGTTATTGCAATTGTTTCGCGAAATAAAATACACATATATGGCATCACTATTTTGCTCAATCAAAGTAGACAAAGGCACATAATTAAAATCAGTAGGAGCACTTTTATTAGCAACCAACATCATAAGAGCATCAACTTTTTCACTCAAAGAATTTATTTGTTCTACAGAATTGACCTTTTTACTAGTAGGAGCTCTTTCGGTATGCCATTGTGAGTAATTGGCCATAACATTGTCTATCAACTTAGTAGATTCACCCAAAGTAATTTCCATAAAAGTACCCCCCCCCCCCCCGCGGCGGAATCCAAAAGATCACGAGAATCAAAATTCAACCCCACATAAAAAATGTGTATGATCATCCAAAGATTTAACCCATGAGTTGGGCAATTCCTTAGCATCAATTTCATCCTTCCCCAAGATTGTGCAACATGCTCATGTTCATGTTGCTTGAAATTCATGATCTGGGTTCTAAGGGAAATAATTTTTGCGGGCGGAAACTACTTAGTAATAAAGGAATCCTTGCACTTGTTCCAAGAATCGATACTATTGCGGGGCAAAGAAGAAAACCAAATTTTTGCACGATCTTGCAAAGAAAACATAAATAATTTCAACTTCACAACATCATTGTCCACATATTTTTTCTTTTGCATATCGCACAAATTCCACGAATGTGTTAAGATGGGATGCAACATCCTCATTAGGAATACCGGCAAATTAAATCTTTCATAACAAGATTCAGCAAGGCAATATTAAAATCACAAGACTCCGAACTAGTGGCGGGAGGAGCAATCGGAGTGCTGATAAAATCATTGTTGTTGGTATTTAAGAAATCACACAACTTGGCATTCTCTTGAGTCATGATGACTTCACAACAAGATTGCACTCAAAAACAGATCTGACGAGAAAACGGCGAGCGAAAAAGAGAGCGAATAAAATGGCAAATTTTTGTGAAGTGGGGGAGAGGAAAACGAGAGGCAAATGGCAAATAATGTAAATTGTGAGGAGATCATATTTGTGATTAGGAACCTGGTTGAGGTTGAAGATCCTTCCCGGCAACGGCGCCAGAAATTGGCACATTGGCGGGAGACTATCTTGACTTGATCTTCCCCGGCAACGGCGCCAGAAATTCCTTTTGATGTCTACTAGAACTATGTCGGTATTTCCCAAAAGAGGAAGGGATGATGTAGTATAGCGATGTTAGGTATTTCCCAGAGTGATGAGACCAAGGTTATCGAACCAGTAGGAGAACCTCCTCACACCATGTAGACAACACCTGCACACAAATAACAAATACTTGCAACCCGATGTGTTAAAGAGGTTGTCAATACTTTCGGGTACGGCGCCTCAAGATAGGCCAATAACGTGTCACATCCCTGAAACCCTAATCAAGTATAACATTGTGCACATATCTTCTTTGCATTGCATCCAAGAAAATTTCAACAAGATCAAAGCAAGAGGTGAAGCAAAACTCAAAAACCCTAGCCACTTCTTAAATTCAAAGAAAGTCTAAACCTGTTCAAATCAATGAACCCAAAACGGCCTCAAGAAAAGTTCAACTTTTCTGATAATTCATGGAAGAAAATAAGTAGTGAAGAAACCTATTTTGATAACAGTTTTGACATTTTATTTCAACGCAAAAAGCTACTGGATTCAAGTTTAAATTTGAATTCAAAAACTTTAAGTTTTCAAAAATGCTGAAAACTTCAGGAATGGTTGGATATATTCCAACAAATATTTTGGTGTGTTCAACTTATTTTTGGTAAACTATTTTGGAACTGAAATAAATAGCAAACCAAAACAGTTAGTAAAACAGAAAACAAAACAAGAAAGAAATGAAGAAAGACTACCTATCGCTTACCTGGCCCAGGCCCAGTCCCTGTGTCGTCTTCCTCCTCGCCAGTAGGAGCAGGAGGTGGCCGCCATGATGCCGGGCGCCTCCACACAGCTCCCTGCCTGCCTGGCCTCCACACAATTCCCTTATATATAGCTAAAGCAATTCTAGACTCAACTTCGACCAGTTTGGCTTAGTAGTCCTACAGTCAGTCAGGCTCTGATACCAACGCTGTCGGGACCCCGATCCTAAGCCATAGGAATCCAGCTTGTAACACATCGCATCTCTTTGCGGTCTCACGCACGGTTAACCCCACGGATGTAGCCTTACCTTAGACGGGACCGTTTGCGCCTTTTGACTCGCGTATGCAATTGTGTCGCTAGCAATCCAATGACAAAGAACCCGGATCGACATGTCTAGTCATAAACCAAAGTTGCAGTTCCGCACAGGGACAGGCATACATGACCCAACAAAGCAGGTGTCGGTCACTAGCGAATGTAGACGAGTCGTAGCAAGCTACAAGGACTCCATTACATGGCGTGACATTTCCCCAAAGGGGACAGACACAGCAGCTAAGAAGGACACACGCCGGTCAACCAATGTGTCCGGAGCAATAGCGAGCTACCATGACTCGTTGGATCACAAAGGGGCATTTCCATGTAAGGAATGCTACTAAAGTCTACGGCTAGGTAATCGAACCCCATACATATCAAGTACGACACACGTACGCATGGCATACCGATATGTATAGATACATCGATGGCATCACAACATAACCATAAACATACAAGCTTTATTTAAAAGGCTCAGAAGAGCCACACACATAATATTACACAGTAGGGGTCTCACGACCCATCATCACAGTCATTCAAGTTACAAGCCAGCGGAAGTTGATAAGTTGTCTGAGTACAGACAGATGAAACTAGAAGGCATATGGCCTGACTATACTACAGACCCACCCTAGGGCCAGATCGTAGCTGGGATACCAGCTACTCGTCATCGTCGATGTCTAGGAAGAACCCTCCATTAGGGTCATTAACAACCTCTGCAACAAATATTAAGCAAACATGACTACGGAGGTAATTAGCAAGACTTTAGGATAACTATATACTCATGCAATGTATCAATAAGGAATTGTGGGGTTTCATGCGGAAAGCCAACGTTTGACTCGTGGCTAGACAACTTGCATTTTTAAATAATTTTGACAACTTGATTTCTCGCACACGAGTCCACTAATACCACGTCAATACTCCATCGTGGAATCATGCCGTCTCCATACAGAAATGCCATCCACGAGACTCACGCTTATCTTGACAGTTTTATGAGTAGCCATTAAAGTTATCTATGAACAACATATGTCTCCAAGTAGTCCATATCCGCGGACACGGCTATTCGAATAGATCATAACCCTGCAGGGGTGTACTTCTTCACACACGCTCTCGCCACTTATCACCATGTGCACGTCATGCACCTCGGCAACCTTCAAGAGGAAGCCCAGCGAGGGAGTCGGCCACGACCGTTAACCACACTAATACTTAGTCCAGGTCTATCGCCTATGTGAGGGTAACCCGCACGAAAGTCCGGCCGAGGTTTCCGCCACGGCCCGAAACGATGTGCGCAGGGTTCCCAAGCCCACCATCCGGGTGCCACTTGGTACACCGTGCCACTGCCTACCGCATCACAGCCCACCTCTCAGGTCAGCGCTATGCACGGGCTCCAGCATGACTATAAACACCAGAAACTACTTGGAACTCCTGGACCGAGTACTAAGCGATTAATAAGTCGAGAGGGTCAATTAAGTATCCCAACGTGTGGTAGTATCTAGTCTTGGATTACATACATGGAACTCAGTTCCTAAGGACGGTTCCAATGAAACAACCCGCCATGTACTCCTACATGGCCTTTCACCGATACCTTTACCAAATCAGGTTCAACACACAACCCTTACTTACTGAACATATTCTCACAATTTTGTTCATCTCCCAGATGACAGACCATACACAACTCTAAGCATAGCATGCATAGCAGGATAAGGCACATCATGGCTCAAGCATCTACCAGGTATGCTAGGTTGCAAGGTTCAGCTATTTACTGTGACAAAGACAGGTCATGCAAAGGAAGTGGGTTCAACTAACGTAACAAAAGCATTTGAGCATTTGATACTAATGAAATAAGTAAGTGCAGGAGCGAGAACATGGGATTCATCGGGATGATCAAAATGGTTGCTTTCCTTGTTTCTCAGAGGAGGGACAATATCCGCATGTCGGATATTCAGTGGAATCCGGAGGAGCGGAGCCTACCAAAGAAATGATAACAATCAATAACAATCATATGCCACAGAATGATGCATGAGCATGGCATGAGGATGCAACGTGGTATGCTAACGTAGCTATGATTTATTAAGTTTGAAGTTGATTTGAATCAGATTCAAATATCACTTCAAACGAGGTATTCTCGAATACCATTTTAATTGATTTGACCTGATGCTCAGATCAACTTGTTTTTAACATGCATGGAAATGATATGTTAAGTTGCTGGTTGTGATTGAACAATGTTTGACCATAGTATTTGAAGTGGAATTCAAATGATTTTCAAATTCCATCTCCATAGCACTTATAAAATTTAACTTATTCATTATTCTACATGTTTGGTCCAGTAACATTTTCAAACATGTTTGAAAATGAAGTATTCATATTCCTTGGATTTTTCTGATACTTTTTCATATATAAATTATTTTCATTGGAGTTATTGATTAATTTCTATTATTTTTAGAAGTTTTGGTATTTTTCTGGAATTCTTTTAAATCAGAAATCCACTTATTGCGTCAGCATGGCATCAGCAGGTCCAACTCGCCGTTGAAAGTCAAACCTGACCAGTGGGACCCACTGGTCAGTGACTCTGGTCAGTTTTAGATTAGTTTTAAACTTAATTAATTCATTAACAGCACTGGACCCACATGTCAGTGACTTATTAGTTTAATTGATTTTATTTTTATTAACCCAAAACATCCAGAGGCTGGCCCCACGCGTAAGTGGCTCAGGCCAGCTGAGATCCACCGGCGACGAAGTCGTCCTCGCCGGCGGTGAGCCTCCGGCGACACCAGAGATGACGGAGGGCATTGGAAACTTGTCTTCGACGACCAAACGCACGGCGGAGACCACAGGGAGATCGGCCACTCGACGGCACGCACGATGGGTCAAACCCCAAGAGCTGGGGTGGCCGGAATCGACGCCGGCGATGAGCTCGGCGGCGACCAAGGCTCGGCCATTGTCGAGGTCATCGGAAACAGGGTCAAATCGCGCGGGGCTGGGTTCCTAAAGCATCTACGTGACGGCCTGAAGCTGTTGGTGGCCTCAGATGGACCAACCGTTCACCGGAGGTCTACTGGCAACGAGATGCAGCGGCGGTCCTTGTCCGGCTCTGGTGGAACTAGGCCTAGAGGAAGAGATTGACGGGGAAAACTTGAGGGAAAGCTGCGCAAGCTCACGGGGAGTGCAGTGGTGGTGCTGCTTGCTCGGGGAGGCGCTGAAGGCGACGAATCGATCGAAGCTCGCCGGCGGACGAAGCTTGAAGACGACGGTGTCGTGGGCGTTACAGGGCTCGGGGGACCTTCGGCTTCTGCAGGGAGGACCAGCTCGTCGAGGAAGAGCGAATGGGGCACTCGGGGGAAAGAACTATTGGCCAGAGGCATGGGCAGCTCGAGCTCGAGCTCCTGTCAATGGCGGCAGAAGGGGAAGAAGGAACCGAGAGGAGAGGGGGGGGGGAAATGGTGCACGGGAATGGATAGGTGTCACACCCTGTTTTTCACCACAAGTATTTTACGTTGCAAAAATCAGAGCTTGTTAAAACTTTTTCAAATAATGTTGTGAGTGCAATGTCAACCCTTGTTTGAGTGAATGCTTGCTTGTTTGCTGACTCAAACCCATGCAAAACTTATTATTTTGCTCACTTCAAATACCCTTTTTCCTTTATATCAGGATCACCTTCATCATGTTGGGATACACTACTAGCTCTTGAAGCCAAGTGACACTTCCAACCAAAGTTGGTGATCTGGTCCACATATTATTTTCATTCATTAAAAACATTAATTGGTGATTTAAAATACTATTTTCCTATTTTATATTTATGTATGTTTCTAAGGCCAGGAATGATATTCCCACAAGGAAAATTACTTTCCTGTCTTAGCAAATTCTGAGGAAATTCATGGAAGCTCAAAAGGACATATATTTTCCATATATAAGATTTTCAACCCTATATTATATTAATATTATTTGAGTAAAACCCTGAAAACCATTTCTCTCTGTTTTAGCTTTTTGAGATGTTTCCAAAGGAAATTATCTCAGTAAATTCCCATAAAATTACAGGAGCCCTCCCAATGCATATTAGGTGCTCACATAAAATCTCACCTTGATCCAAGGTGGGGAAGTGCACCAAATGAGCCCAAAACCCTCTCTGTCCAAAGAAGAGTTGGAACAACTCTACATTGCAATGTTTCTCCAATGGAGCTAAAACTTTGCAGAGGTGTTAAACACCCCAAATGAGGACTCCACACCAAAGATGGGATTTGTGAAACTCTGATTGGCCACATTTCCTTTGTAAAGGATAGTACTGGTCATTTTGAGGCATTTTCAAGTTTACAAAGCCAAACTGGTTCAATGGAGCTCAAATTTGGTGAAACCCCATGTTTTTACCCCAAGACCAAACCTGTTAAGTTTCAGTTCCAGTGGTGGAGTAGAAGCACCCCAAGTCACTGTCGAACACCAACTGATAGGAAGGTAAAAACCCTCCTAGCCACTGTTTTACCCAATGGCAAGGCCCCAAAATTGGTGGGTAAGAGCCCTAGAACACCCTGAGCACCCAGTCAATCATCCCCTCCCCAACTCCAAGCACAAGTGACAAGAACTTCAATTTGAGCCGCAGGGCAGTACTGGCAACACTAGTGTTCCTTGCTCCCTTGTCCAGCTCGAGCTCCCACTAGCACGCAACGGCTAAGCACACTCCCAGCAACACTCAGGACATGGAGGACACGTCCCAAGTCCCCCAGAGCGAGCCAGCATGCCGTGGCATCCCAAAACTGCGCTCTGGACGCGCTGCAGAGAGCCTCCAGCAAGGGGACGACGCGCCGGCCAGTCCCAACCTCCCTAGTAATGTCCAAACGCTCCCCCGACAACCATTCGTGGCAAAGCTACCCCCAGGGACCCTCTCCCCTAGTGCAAGAGCTCAGGCAACGCGTGCCCGTGCGCGCCCTACGCGGCCGAGCATGCACGGTCGCTGCGGCTCGACCCCACTTGCTTTCCCTCTGCGGCCGATGCACCACGAGGTCCTAAACACGTGGTTTCGTGGCCAGCACCTCAGTATGCTCGCACGCGCGCCACGGTGAGTCACCGGCGCGCCCGAGTCGGCTCACCTTCGTTGGCCTATAAATAGGTCCCCCGGCACCCCAGCACCCTCCAAGCAGCTTCAGCACAACCAGTAAACACCCCCGAGCCACCCAATCGAGCTCGCAGAGCCCCGGTGCTCGACATCGACCGAGGCCCCTCCGTCTCGGAGCTCCCGTCGATCTCCCGCTACACGTCGGCTCATGCGCTGCCCGACCTCCCATTGCATCCCCCTTGACGCCAGGACCATTTCCCCCAACTTGCTCAAGCGAATCCGTGCCCCTAGCCACTAGTTCGACGACGACCCGAAACCCTTCCTCCACGATCACCTCGTCACCGGTGACCCAGACCACCTCCGGTGACGTCCCGACCACGAGCAGGTAGGCGGAGGAACGCGGGACCCGTTCCCGCTCCTAGATTGGCCTGAGGACAACGGCAGCCTCGCCGGCGTCCGTCTCCACCTCTCTGACCGGAGGTAGGAGAAGCACCCGACAGGTGGAGCCCACCTGTCGGTGTCCTAGGGCAGCCAGCGCGCGCAACCGCTGAAGCTGACCCCACGGGCCCGCAGGTCAGTTTGAACCTGGCCCGCGCGCGCCTGGTGGCCAGGCCTGCTGGCTGGGCCGGCTGGATCTTTTCTCCCTGGCCTTTTTCTCTTTATTTTTAACCTGCAACTTAAATGATTTTTATAAAAATATTTAGCCACTAGAAAAACATGATTCTTCCACCAGTAATTTTCTAAAAATGTGTAGTAATTGATTCTGTAGTGTTTGACATTTATCAAAAACAGAAACTATTTTGGTATAATAAAATGATATTAAAAGCATTTGTTTGCTTCTGTTTGCTTTTAAATAAATATGCTTAGCTAATAAAAACCATAGGAAACATTTTCCAAAATAATAAACTGAATTTATTCAAACTTTGCAACATTTTTTAAAGAACGTTGTGATCTGTTTTGGTGTGAGCTATTATTTATTTATACCTTTCTCGACGGTAGAGTTACCGAGTGACGGAGGATCCGGAGCGGAAGACCTCGAAGACCCCGGATACCTAGCTGACCAAGGAAAGCAGCCCTTTGACCATGACTTGAGCACAAACATTGTTGCATGCTAGTATAGTTAGTATTTTTCCGTTGCATGTGATCACGATGCCGGTTCATCATTGTGGTGATGGTACCGAAGGCTTCTTCGAAGCACTTGCATGATAATGATGTTATTCATATGGCTCCTCGGAGCACAAGCATGATGAGCTTGACCCTACCATCTATGAGGATCATGCTACTGTCATGTTAACTAGTAGAGTAAGATCATTGCATTGAGCTTGACACTACCCCTTGAGGGTCATGCTATTACCATGTTGACAAGTAAAGACAGAGCATATTATCATGAGCATGATGATGAGTTAAATCAAGAGTTTATGAAAACCCCGTCGGGTGCCACTAATGCCCGAGGGTGATGATGAGTTGGTGATCACTTTTGGTGAAGTGATGCACCGGTGTTTTGGTGTGAGTATGGTTTCGGAAATGGGATTAGATTTCTGATGTGTCGACCGTCCCAACCTTACCAGTACGACCACGATACCCCTTTATAGGACGGGGCTTTGTTGATTACTCTGGTCGGTACTAGGAAAGACCCACATTACTAGTGGCGGGAGTGATCGGTGTCACTCTCGTGATGGGGTCGTGCCACGTAGGACGACTATGCCATTATTATGAGTTCCAGGCACACCGTTGGTCCCCGCATGGTTGATACTATCTAGAGTCGGTCCTCGTAAGACGTACAACATGTGGGATGGGTACCAATCGAGTGGACCTCTTTGTCTAGTATCGTCAGGGGAAAGATGATGATCGGGTACTTACCTCGGGTATATGTGATATACCGCGAGTCGTGGATGACACGGAAGTTTCCCGTTTCTCGTGGGTCCAGCGTACAACCTCTGCAGAGTGTAAATTATTCGAATAGCCGTGTCCACGGTCAAGTACAGTTGGGTGGTGCTGCTTAAACTACGTCCAGCGTTTCCGCATAAACCAAGTGTGAGTGAGTGTGTGTGGTGTTAAAAAGGTGTTGTTATGATAATCATAATAATATGACCAAGTTCGGTGACTTGGCATATAGGGTAAACCCGGATGGTTTAGCCCTCATTAATACATTGAGGTTATGACAAGTCCGATAACATGGCATATAGGGTGAACCCGGTGTGTTCAGCCCTTGGGTCAGATATGTCGATATCTCTAACCTATTCTTAAAGAGTAATTCCTTAACTCGTTGCATATACCTGATCAATCCACCAAATTGCATTCCACCAAAGATATATGTTACTGTTATTCCTTGCTATAAATGTTCATATCATGGGCTGTTTGCGAGTACATTTAAAGTACTCATGGGCTTGCCACTGGTTATATTATTGACCAGACATGGAAGGACCGGAGTTTGGCGACGAGTACGCCATCGGAGACGAACCTGCGATCTAGGACGCTTCCAAGTCAGAATGCCTGTCGGTGTAGGCTTGATGGCATGGGCACCGCTTAGCCCTTTCGAATTTCCGCTACTCGATGTATCTGTTTAATTTGGCTTTAGGCCTTGCTCTTGAACCCGACCTTCTGGTCGTTTGATGTAATAATTTCGGTACTTGGATGTAAGACTCTATTATTGAGTATATGTGTTCAGTGGACATTGATCCTTGGGGTCACTGGGCACGGCGATCTCGACTTGCTAGTCGGGGTCCCCACAAAACTGGTATCAGAGCCATCCTGACTATAGGAAGCCTTAGATAGCATGGACGTTAGCCGAGAACGTTAGAACGCCAGCCTTGCACAAGACTTTTGCACATACAACCTTCTGACTTCTCTCCTATGCCTTGTAGATGGCTGCCTTACCTGAGACGCTTCTCGAGACCGTCTTTCCACTACTCGTGGTGGATTGTCTCGAGAAGTGCCACGTACGTCGCACGCCCATCTTCCTCTGCCATGAGCACTGGGTCAACGCCGACACTAAGGAATATCACGTGGACGTGATAGTGAAGGCTAATGACTCCCCGTCTAGTTGGTTCTTTGAAGGACCACAGATGGGAGAGCTGATGTTGGCAGTGGAGACGGCTGCACGAGAGGCGCTCGTGCATCTCCGCAGCATCCTCCCTGAGATGGCTAATGAGCCTGTCACTCGTCACCTACCTTTCATTAAGGAAGGAGTGGATGGGAGTTGGACACTCACCCCAGCCACGGAGGATGGAATGCCATTAAGGTTTCAGACCTACTTCAGCCTCTCGTCGGACACCCTGACGCACTTCCTGGTTAAGGAATCAGTCAAGCTTCACAAAGAGCTGCACCTAATCAAGGGCCTTCTCCACACTGAGAAGATGCAGAACCGCAAGATAAAGAAGGCAGGCGCACCTGAAGGGAGGACAGCTGTTGCCACTAGGGGTGGTGTGTTACCCATCCAGGCAGTCCCTCTTCGGAGTCGCCGCCTGACAGCGGAAGAGTACACTGAGATCTTCGCCGCCTCGCCTAAGAGACGCCGTGATGTGCGGATTCTTTCTTCCACTCCTATAAAGGAAGAAGATGTTGATGAAGATGAGGATCCTGTTGAGTCCGCCTTTGAGACCGAGCAGTCCGCCGCGTAGGATTTAGCGTAGGCAATTAGGAGTACCCCGAGCATAGGGTATCCATGTATCCATTTTAATTTACGATGTGTGCATGATGTAAGTCACCTATTGCCCTAGGCAGCCTGTAAGTGACTACATCACCTAGTTTTATGAATGCAATTTCCAGTTTGTCAAAAACTTGGTTTTGAAAACTTGGCACATGCACGTATTGGACTCCCTCTTACTAGGAGCAAATCCTTGTATTCCCGAGCAAGGTGGCATTTTGACCTGTCTGTTTCTATGACAGGATGGTGAACGCAACCCGCAACAGCACCTTCGGCAACCCCGGCACCGGCTCCTCAGGGACGCTGCAGGGAACCGAAGGAGAAGGTCCCGCTGGAGGTCACCACGAGTAGCCTAGAGACCTTCCGCCACCACCTCCCCCTGAGAACTTGACGATGGCTCAGTTCCTTCAAGCTCTTCGGGAGGAGCGTCAAGCCAGCAATGCCGCTATTCAGCAGCTGACTCAAGTCCTGGTGGACAACCCGCCGCGGAATGGGAATGGCGGTGGTCGCTCTACTCTTTCTGAGTTCATGCGGACTACGCCCCCCATATTCACGGAGACGACTGAACCACTGGACGCCGATGACTGGATCCGCACCATTGAAGACCTCCTTGCGCTGGTCAAGTGGACCGACGATCATGAGAAGGTCCTTTATGCTTCTCACTGTCTCGGAGGCACTGCCAGGGCATGGTGGGATGGATTCCAGATCACGCGGATAGGGCAAGTCATCACTTGGGTGATGTTCAAGGAAGGATTTCGTGCGGCTCACATTCCACCTGGACTGATGACCATTAAGAAGCGGGAGTTCCGAGCCTTGAGGCAGGGCAGTGGAACTGTTAAGGAGTACCTGCAGAAGTTTAACCTCTTGTCGAGGTATGCGCTCGAAGATGTTAACCCTGAGGCCGCTAAGGTGGAACGCTTCATGGAAGGGTTACAGCAGTCCCTGCAATACCAACTGGTGGTTTGCGACTGCCAAACTTTCAGCGAGTTGGTTAACAAGGCGCTTATGCTGGAAGACAAGCGTCGTGCGATGGACGACACCCACAAGCACTTACTAATAGGCAGTGGAGGACCCAGTAGCGCAAGACCAAGACCATGGCAGTCAGCACCTGCAAAACCCAATTTTCAGCTGCAGCAGTACAAGTATCCGGTGTTCCGCCAGAATTATCAGCCTCAACAGCAAGCCAAGCCAGTAGTCAACCTGCCGAACAACCGTGGAGTCAAGACCAACCCTGGGCAGGTCACCTGCTTTGGGTGTGGTCAGACTGGGTACTATTCCAGGCAGTGCCCCAACAAGAATCCCGACGCACCGTGTCCCAATGCACCCAACCCCGGTCAAGGTGCACCAGGAAGGAACCAGGCCCCCCGCAACCAGCAGTTCAATGGCAGGGGCCGGATTAATCACATCACTGCAGAAGAGGCGTAGGAAGACCCCGACTGCATTCTAGGTACGTTCCTCGTCAACTCAACTCCAGCAACAGTGTTGTTTGATTGTGGTGCCTCACATTCTTTTATTACTCAAGGGTTTGCGGAGAAGTGTGGTTTAAAACCCACCCTACTCCGTGAACAGATGGCAATTCAAACCCCGGGAGCAGTATTGAGGACCAACCTAGGGTGTAGAAGGGTCGAGATAGTTATCAATGGGACGAGTTTCTTGGCAGACCTCATTGTGCATAAATCGCAAGGTGTGGAAGTAATCCTCGGCATGGATTGGTTGGCCAAGCACCAGAGTATTTTGGACTGTGCCAACAGGGCCATTACCATGACAAGCAACCAAGGGGTCAAGGTCAAGTTTGCCTCCGAGCCAGTATCAGCTGAAGTACCTCGAGTCAATAGTCTATCCGAGGTAGAGCTTGATCAAGTGCATGTAGTCTGTGAATACCCGGACGTCTTTCCTGACGAGCTACCCGGAATGCCTCCTGACCGAGACATTGAGTTCATCATCGAGCTCATGCCCGGATCAAGGCATATATATAAAAAGCCTTACAGGATGGGTTCCGAAGAGCTGGCAGAGCTGAAGAAGCAGCTGGATGAGCAACTCAGGAAAGGGTTCATCCATCCGAGTACATCACCTTGGGGATCACCTGTTCTATTTGTTTCAAAGAAGGATGGTACCATTGGACTTTGCGTCGATTACCGATCTCTTAATGAAGTCACAATTAAGAACAAGTACCCGCTCCCCAAGATCGAAGACCTGTTTGACCAATTAAACGGGGCCAGGGTATTTTCGAAGATCGATCTTCGATCGGGATATTACTAGTTGAAGATTTGACCCGAAGATATACCCAAGACTACATTCGTGACCCGATATGGTCTATATGAATGCACTGTCATGCCCTTCGGTTTGACAAATGCCCCAGCCTACTTCATGTACCTCATGAACAAGGTCTTCATGGAATATTTGGACAAGTTTGTCGTCGTGTTCATCGATGACATATTAATCTTCTCCAAGTTCGAAGAGGAGCATGAGCAACACCTGAGATTAGTTCTGGGAAAGCTTCGAGAGCACCAGTTTTATGCCAAATTCAGCAAGTGTTAGTTCTGGCTGAACGAGGTTGGATTTTTGGGTCATACTATGACGGCACGCGGTTTGGCCGTAGATCAGTCCAAGATTACTACAGTGACCAACTGGGAATCACCTAAGGACTTGAACGATGTCAGGAGTTTCCTCGGGCTCGCGGGATATTACCGCAAGTTTGTAGAAGGATTCTCCAGCATCGCTCGACCTATGACTCAGCTCCTGAAGAAAGGCCAAAAGTTCGAGTGGACACCGGCGTGTGAAGCAAGCTTCCAGGAGCTGAATATGAGGCAATGGAGATGGCTTGAGTTAATCAAGGATTACGACCTCAGCATTCAGTATCATCCCGGCAAGGCAAACGTGGTAGCCGATGCCTTAAGCCGGAAGGCAGGCTCCTTGAACGTCACGCTCAAGGAAAGGTTACCCATCTTGTATGAAGAGATGGAGGACTTTGGGCTTGAGATAGTCGAACCAGGGTACCTGGCCAACCTCGAAGTCAAGCCTACTCTGGCAGTCGACATCAAGGAAGCCCAGAAAGGGCACAAGAGTGTCGAAGGCCTCAAGAGGAAGGTGCGAGAAGACAAAGCCCCAGGATTCTCGGTTGATGAGCAAGGAGTACTGTGGTACGGGAAGCGCTTGTGCGTACCTAACAAGGCCGAACTTAAGGACTTGATCCTGCAAGAGGCTCATGACACACCGTACTCTATCCATCCAGGTGGTACCAAGATGTACCAAGACATCCGAGAACGATTCTGGTGGCATGGCATGAAGAGGGAAATTGGCTCCTATGTCGCTAAATGCGATGTATGACAGCGAGTCAAGGCTGAACACCAGCGACCTGCTGGATTGTTGCAACCTCTTCAAGTGCTAGAATAGAAGTGGGATAAAGTCGGCATGGACTTCATCACCGGGTTGCCCCGGTCGAATAAGGGTCATAACTCCATTTGGGTCATAGTCGGTCATTTGACCAAGGTGGCCCATTTCATCCCCGTTAACACCACCTATGATGGCAGCTAGCTGCCTGTCTATACATTCATCAAGTGGTGAGTCTCCATGGAGTTCCCAAGGAGATCGTGTCCGACCGCGGCACGCAATTCACCTCAAGATTCTGGAAGAAGTTTCAAGAAGCTCTCGGAACCAAACTCTCCTTCAGTACGGCTTTCCACCCGTAGACGGGCGGACAGACCGAGAGGGTAAACCAGATACTTGAGGACATGCTCTGTGCATGTGGTTTGGATCATGGTGCCAAGTGGGAAGACTACCTGCCATTTGCTGAGTTTTCTTACAACAACAGCTACCAGTCCAGTCTTCAGATGGCCCCATTCGAAGCGTTATATGGGCGAAAGTGCCGCACCCCGCTCAATTGGTCTGAAACCGGTGAAGGGCTAGTTTTCGGGCCAGAAGCGCTGCAGGAAGCAGGGAACAAGGTTCAGCTTGTCCGAGAGAACTTGGAGGCAGCTAAGTCAAGGCACAAGAGCTATGCGGACCCTCGCCGCAGAAACGTGGAGTTTGTTCCCGGAGACCAGGTGTACTTGCGAGTCACGCCTCTCAAGGGGACCAAGCGTTTCCACTTCAAGGGGAAGCTAGCTCCAAGGTTCATTGGACCCTTCAAGATCACGGCAAGGCGGAGGGAAGTAGCTTAACACTTGGAGCTACCACCTGAGCTTTTGGATGTGCACAACGTGTTCCACGTGTCACAGCTCCGGAAGTGCTTACAAGTGCCGAACCATCCCGATCTTTACAAGGACATTGATCATCAAGCTATTGACCTTCAACCGGACCTTACCTACCGCGAGAAACCAATCCGCATTTTGGATGAAGCCGAACATTGCACCAGAAGCCGCACCATCAAGTTTTTCAAGGTTCAGTGGAGCAACCATACCAAAGAAGAAGCCACGTGGGAACGTGAAGACTATCTTCGATCAGAATTTCCTGAGCTATTTAACGCTTAGCTTAGGAATCTCGGGGAAGAGATTCTTGTAAGAGGCATAGGTCTGTCACACCCTGTTTTTCACCACAATTTTTTAATTGCAAAAATCATAGCTTGTTAAAACCTTTTCAAATAATGTTGTGAGTGCAATGTCAACCCTTGTTTGAGTGAATGCTTGCTTGTTTGCTGACTCAAACCCATGCAAAACTTATTATTTTGCTCACTTCAAAAACCCTTTTTCCTTTACATCAAGATCACCTTCATCATGTTGGGATACACTACTAGCTCTTGAAGCCAAGTGGCACTTCCAACCAAAGTTGGTGATCTGATCCACATATTATTTTCATTCATTAAAAACATTAATTGGTGATTTAAAATACTATTTTCCTATTTTATATTTATGTCTGTTTCTAAGGCCAGGAATGATATTCCCACAAGGAAAATTACTTTCTTGTCTTAGAAAATTCTGAGAAAATTCATGGAAGCTCAGAAGGACATATATTTTCCATATATAAGATTTTCAACCCTATTTTATATTAATATTATTTGAGTAAAACCCTGAAAACCATTTCTGTCTGTTTTAGCTTTTTGAGATGTTTCCAAAGGAAATTATCTCAGTAAATTCCCATAAAATTACCGGAGCCCTCCCAAGCCATATTAGGTGCTCACATAAAATCTTACCTTGATACAAGGTGGGGAAGTGCACCTAATGAGCCCAAAACCCTCTCTGTCTAGAGAAGAGTTGGAACAACTCTACATTGCAATGTTTCTCCAATGGAGCTAAAACTTTGCAGAGGTGTTTGACACCCCAAATGAGGACTCCACACCATATATGGAATTTGTGAGACTCCGATTGGCCACACTTCCTTTGTAAAGGACAGTACTGGTCATTTTGAGGCATTTTCAAGTTTACAAAGCCAAACTGGTTCAATGGAGCTCAAATTTGGTGAAACCCCATGTTTTTACCCCAAGACCAAACCTGTTAAGTTTCCGTTCCAGTGGTGGAGTGGAAGCACCCCAAGTTAATGTCGAACACCTACCGACAGGAAGGTAAAAACCCTCCTAGCCACTGTTTTACCCAATGGCAAGGCCCCAAACTTGGTGGGTAAGAGCCCCAGAACACCCTGAGCACCCAGTCAATCAGCCCCTCCCCAACTCCAAGCACAAGTGACAAGAACTTCAATTTGAGCCGCAGGGCAGTACTGACAACACTAGTGTACCTTGCTTAGGCGACGCGTGCCCGTGCGCGCCCGACGCGGCCGATCATGCACGATCGCTGCGGCTCGACCCCACTTGCTTTCCCTCCGCGGCCGATGCACCAGGAGGTCCTAAACCACGTCCCGAACCCGTGGTTTCGCAGCCAGCACCTCACTGTGCACGCGTGCCATGGTGAGTCACCGGCGCGCCCGAGTTGGCTCACCGTCGCTGGCCTATAAATAGGTCCCCCTGGCACCCCAGCACCCTCCAAGCAGCTTCAGCACAACCAGTAGACACCCCCTAGCCACCCAATCGAGCTCACAGAGCCCCGGTGCTCGAGATCGACCGAGGCCCCTCCGCCTCGAAGCTCCGGTAGATCTCCGGCTACACGTCGGCTCATGCGCTGCCCGACCTGCCATTGCATCCCCCTTGACGCTAGGACCATTTCCCCCAACTTGCCCAAGAGAATCCGTGCCCCTAGCCACTAGTTCGACGACGACCCGAAACCCTTCTGCCACGATCACCTCGTCGCCGGCGACCCAGACCACCTCCGGTGACGTCCCGACCACGAGCAGGTAGGCGGAGGAACGAGGGACCCGTTCCCGCTCCTAGATTGGCCTGAGGACAACGGCAGCCTCGCCGGCGTCCGTCTCCACCTCTCTGGCCGGAGGTAGGAGAAGGACCCGACAGGTGGAGCCCACCGGTCGGTGTCCTCGGGCAGCCAGCGCGCGCAGCCGCTGACGCTGACCCCAGGGGCCCGCAGGTCAGGTTTGAACCTGGCCCGCGCGCGCCTGGTGGCCAGGCCTGCTGGCTGGGCCAGCTGGATCGTTTCCCCCTTTTTATTTTTAACCTGCAACTTAAATTATTTTTATAAAAATATTTAGCCAGTAGAAAAACATGATTCTTCCACCAGTAATTTTCTAAAAATGTGTAGTAATTGATTCTGTAGTGTTTGACATTTATCAAAAACAGAAACTATTTTGGTATAATAAAATGATATTAAAAGCATTTGTTTGCTTCTGTTTGCTTTTAAATAAATATGCTTAGCTAATAAAAACCATAGGAAACATTTTCCAAAATAATAAACTGAATTTATTCAAACTTTGCAACATTTTTAAAAGCACCTTGTGACCTGTTTTGGTGTGAGCTATTATTTATTTACTCCTTTCTCGACGATAGAGTTACCGAGTGACGGAGGATCCGGAGCGGAAGACCTCGAAGACCCCGGATACCTAGCTGACCAAGGCAAGCAGCCCTTTGACCATGACTTGAGCACAAACATTGTTTCATGCTAGTATAGTTAGTATTTTTCCGTTGCATGTGATCACGATGCCGGTTCATCATTGTGGTGATGGTACCGAACGCTTCTTCGAAGAACTTGCATGATAATGATGTTATTCATATGGCTCCTCGGAGCACAAGCATGATGAGCTTGACCCTACCATCTATGAGGATCATACTACTGTCATGTTGACTAGTAGAGTAAGATCATTGCATTGAGCTTGACCCTACCCCTTGAGGATAATGATGTTATTCATATGGCTCCTCGGAGCACAAGCATGATGAGCCTGACCCTACCATCTGTGAGGATCATGCTACTGTCATGTTGACTAGTAGAGTAAGATCATTGCATTGAGCTTGACCCTACCCCTTGAGGGTCATGCTATTACCATGTTGACAAGTAAAGATAGAGCATATTATCATGAGCATGATGATGAGTTAAATCAAGAGTTTATGAAAACCCCGTCGGGTGCCACTAATGCCCGAGGGTGATGATGAGTTGGTGATCACTTTTGGTGAAGTGATGCACCGGTGTTTTTGTGTGAGTATGGTTTCGGAAATGGGATTAGATTTCTGATGTGTCGACCGTCCCAACCTTACCAGTACGACCACGATACCCCTTTATGGGATGGGGCTTTGTTGATTACTCTGGTCGGTACTAGCAAAGAGCCACATTACTAGTGGCGGGAGTGATCGGTGTCACTCTCGTGACGGGGTCGTGCCAGGTAAGACGATTATGCCATTATTATGAGTTCCAGGCACACCGTTGGTCCCCGCATGGTTGATACTGTCCAGAGTCGGTGCTCGTAAGACATACAACACGTGGGATGGGTACCAATCGAGTGGACCTCTTTGTCTAGTATCATCAGGGGAAAGATGATGATCGGGTACTTACCTCGGGTATATGTGATATACCGGGAGTCGTGGATGACAAGGAAGTTTCCCGTTTCTCGTGGGTCCAGCGTACTACCTCTGTAGAGTGTAAACTATTCGAATAGCCGTGTCCACGGTCAAGGAGAGTTGGGTGGTGCTGCTTAAACTACGTCCAGCGTTTCCGCATAAACCAAGTGTGAGTGAGTGTGTGTGGTGTTAAAAAGGTGCTGTTATGATAATCATAATAATATGACCAAGTTCGGTGACTTGGCATATAGGGTAAACCCGGATGGTTTAGCCCTCATTAATACATTGAGGTTATGACAAGTCCGATGACTTGGCATATAGGGTAAACCCGGATGGTTTAGCCCTCATTAATACATTGAGGTTATGACAAGTCCGATGACTTGGCATATAGGGTGAACCCGGTGTGTTCAGCCCTTGGGTCAGATATGTCGATATCTGTAACCTGTTCTTAAAGAGTAATTCTTTAACTCGTTGCATATACCTGATCATTCCACCAAATTGCATTCCACCAAAGATATATGTTACTGTTATTCTTCGCTATAAATGTTCATATCATGGGCTGTTTGCGAGTACATTCAAAGTACTCATTGGCTTACCACTGGTCATATTATTGACTAGACGTGGAAGGACCGGAGTTTGGCGACGAGTACGCCGTCGGAGACGAACCTGCGATCTAGGACGCTTCCAAGTCAGAATTGATGTCGGTGTAGGCTTGATGGCATGGGCACCGCTTAGCCCTTTCGAGTTTCCGCTACTCGATGTATCTGTTTAATTTGGCTTTAGGCCTTGCTCTTGAACCCGACCTTCTGGTCGTTTGATGTAATAATTTCAGTACTTGGATGTAAGACTCTATTATTCAGTATATGTGTTCAGTGAACATTGATCCTTGGGGTCACTGGGCACGGCGATCTCGACTTGCTAGTCGGGGTCCCCACAATAGGCCAGTGCTCGGGGAGGTTATCCGCGCACGTGCCAGCGCGAAGCGGCGGCCAGGCAGGAAGGGAGCTGCGTGGAGGCGCCCGGCGTCGCGGCGGCCACCTCCTGCTCCTACTGGCGAGGAGGAAGACGACACAGGGACTGGGCCTGGGCCAGGTAAGCGACAGGTAGTCTTTCTTCATTTCTTTCTTGTTTTGATTTCTGTTTTACTAACTGTTTTGGTTTGCTATTTATTTCAGCTCCAAAATAGTTTACCAAAAATATTTTGAACACTCCAAAATATTTGTTGGAATATATCCAACCATTCGTGAAGTTTTCAGCATTTTTGAAAACTTAAAGTTTTTGAATTCAAATTTAAACATGAATCTAGTAGCTTTTTGCATTTAAATAAAATGTCAAAAGTGTTATGAAAATAGTTTTCTTCACTGCTTATTTGCTTCCAAGAATTATCAGAAAAGTTGAACTTTTCTTGAGGCCATTTTGGGTTCATTGATTTGAACAGGTTTAGAATTTCTTTGAATTTGAGAAGTGGCTAGGTTTTTTGAGTTTTGCTTCACCACTTGCTTTGATCTTGTTGAAATTTTCTTGGATGCAATGCAAAGAAGATATGAGCACAATGTGATACTTGATTAGGGTTTCAGGGATGTGACAACTCACCCCCACTCAAAAGAATCTCTTCCCGAGATTTAGAAGTCGTCGGGAATAACGCAGGATACTCAAGTCGGAGACGATCCTCTCTTTCCCATATTGCCTCCTTTTCAGAATGATTTGACCATTGAACTTTAAGAAACTTGAGGTTTCAACGTTGAGTGGTACGCTCAGCTTGATCAAGAATACGCACATGTTATTCTCGGTATGAAAGGTTATCTTGGAGATCAAGCGTTTCGTGGTCCACTTCACGGATAGGATCCGAAAAGCAACGCCTGAGTTGCGAGACGTGGAAGACATCATGAACCTTGGAAATATGCAGAGGAAGTTCCAACTGGTAGGCAACTTCTCCTTGTTTGGCAAGAATGCGAAAAGGACTAATGTAACGAGGAGCCAAATTTCCCTTGATACCGAATCGATGGGTACCCTTCAAAGGTGTAACCCGAAGGTAAGCCTTCTCGTCAACTTCAAAGGTCACAGCCTTATGATGACGATCATATTGGCTCTTTTGACGAGACTGGGCTGTTTTCAACTTTTCACGAATAATGTGAACCTGCTCTTCTGCATCCTGGATCATATCCGGGCCAAAGAGTTGCCTCTCTCCGGTTTCTGACCAATTAAGAGGTGTTCGACATCTTCGTCCATAGAGAACTTCAAAAGGGGATTTGCCCAAGCTTGATTGATAACTATTGTTATAAGAAAATTCGGCGAATGGAAGGCACTTCTCCCAATTCATACCGAACGATATAACACAAGCTCGGAGCATATCTTCTAGGATTTGATTCACTCTTTCTACTTGACCACTTGATTGAGGATGGAAAGCAGTGCCAAAAGATAAGTGAGTCCCCATAGCATTCTGAAAACTTTCCCAGAATCGAAAAGTGAAGATACTCCCACGGTCTGAGTTAATCTCCAGGGGAACACCATGAAGAGACACTATTCGAGAGATATATAACTCTGCTAGCTGGCTAGCTGTTATACTCTCACGAACTGGAAGAAAATGAGCTACTTTGGAGAGACGGTCAATAACCACAAAGATAGAATTATTTCCTTTCTTGGTCTTGGGAAATCTCGTAATGAAATCCATACTAACTTTATCCCATTTCCATTCAGGAATAGCTAAAGGTTGAAGGGTGCCAGCAGGCCTTTGGTGTTCTGCCTTAACTCGACGGCAAACGTCACAGTTAGCAACGAACTCAGCAATTTCTCTATTTATCCTGGTCCACCAAAACCTCTGGCGTAGGTCCTGATACATCTTAGTACTTCCGGGATGAATGGTGAGAGGAGAATCATGTGCCTCCTTAAGGATCAATTGCCGCAGACGTTTGCTCTTAGGAACCACTAAACGGTTCTGAAAGAACACAACACCTTTCTCATTGATGGAGAAATCCCTAGCGTTTCCGCTAGCAATATTCTCCTTGATCCGAGATATACCCTTATCATAAGCCTGCACGGCTATGATTTGATCCCTAAGAGTAGGCTTCGCCACCAGGGTAGAATGGAATCCTTGAGGAACAATATGAAGATTTAACTTCCGAAATTCCTCATAGAGATGTGGCTGACCTCGTTGTAGCATCAAATTGTTACAATAAGATTTACGACTTAGTGCATCAGCCATAACATTGGCCTTCCCCGGGGTGTAAGTTATCCCTAAGTCGTAATCCAAGATCAACTCAACCCACCGTCTTTGCCTGAGATTAAAATCCGGCTGGGTGAAGATATATTTCAGACTTTGGTGATCAGTGAATATTTCGCAACGATTACCGAGGAGGTAATGTCGCCAGGTATTTAGTGCATGGACTACAGCCGCAAGCTCAAGATAATGTGTGGGATAATTATCCTCATGTGCATGCAATTGTCGAGATGCGTATGCAATCACATGACGATCTTGCATGAGGATGCAACCTAATCCTTGTCGCGAGGCGTCGCAATAGATAACAAAGTCCTTAGAAAAATCTGGTGGTAGCAACACAGGTGCGGATGTCAGGCTCTTTTCAGTTCCTGGAAACTATGCTCGCACTCTGGTGTCCACTCGAACTTTTTTATCCTTCTTGAGGAGTTCACTTAGAGGCTTTGCAACCTTGGAGAAATTCTCGACAAAGCGGCGAAAATAGCTCGCTAGACCAAGAAAACTCCTAACTTGCTTAACCGATTCAGGTTGAGTCCAATCAAGGACGGCTTGAACTCTCTCGGGATTGACAACAATACCCTTACCAGAGATTACGTGACCTAGATAGGTCACTTCTGGTATCCAAAATTCACATTTTGAAAACTTGGCATAAAGGCGATGCTCTCGAAGTTTCATCAAAACCAGCCTTGGATGCTCGGCATGTTCTCGTTCGTTCTTCGAGTAGATGAGAATATCATCGAGGTATACCACGACGAATGTATCCAAATACTCCATGAAGATTGAATTCATCAGACGAGAGAAGGTGGCTGGGGCATTGGTTAAACCGAAGGACATGACGGTGTACTCATATTGGCCATAACGAGTTACAAAAGCCGTTTTTGGAATGTCCCCGTTCTTGATTTTGATTTGATGGTATCCCAACCTCAAATCCATTTTTGAGAAGACTGAGGATCCAGCGAGCTGATCATATAGGTCGTTGATCCTGGGAGCGGATAATTGTTCTTTATGGTGACCAGATTCACTGGTCGGTAATCTACAACCATCCGATCTGTTCCGTCTTTCTTCTTGTCGAAGAGGACAGGGCAAGCCCAGGGAGAAGAGCTAGGATGAATGAAACCTTTATTCAAGGCCTCATCTAGTTGCTTCTTAAGTTCGCCTAGCTCCAGGGGTGCCATCTTATATGGTCTTCTAGCTATTGGAACGGTTCCCGGAAGAAGATCTATCACGAACTCTACATCTCTGTCAGGTGGAATTCCTCGCAGTTCCTGTGGAAAAACATCCGGGAAGTCACGAACTACCGGAATGTCTTCAAGTTCCGGAAGAGGGTTGGCACTGATGACGAGCCAAAGTCACGGGAGTGCTTCTTTGTGGCTTCGAAGTCGGTATGACCAGTCTCGGCACTGATCGCCTTGTTGACCAGGGCTTGGAAGCTTGTGCACTCGTGGAGGCGCAAATCACGGTAAAGCTCAGGGCTCAGACCCTTACGGAATCTTGCTTGCTTCTTGGCATCAGTAGACACCTCCTCTGTTGCATAGCGGGTGAGGTTACCGAACTCTCGGCTATAGGCATCCACGATCAACTTGCCCTGGGTGAATGCACAGAACTCCTCTCTCTTTTTGTCCATCAGGCCCTCTGGAATATGGTGCAGATGGAAGGCTGCACTAAAGTCAGCCCATGTGGCTGCTGGTTCAGCAGGACACATAGCTTCAAAGTTCTCCCACCACAGATTGACGGGTCCTTCCAGAAAATAGGCCGCAAAGGTGACCTTGTCGCCTTCAAAAACATTCGCAGAGCGAATCTTGCATGAGATACTGCACAGCCAATCATCAGCGTCGAGGGGATCGACAGAGTGATGGAACTTTGGAGGATTCAGCTTCACAAAGTCATTCAGAGACACTGCAGCATTCCTAGGCTAACGAGCCGTATTCTGCTCAATACGCTCTGACAGTCGGTTGGTCTCCCTTTTGTTCCTCTCTGCCTCAAGCATCACTTCCGCGAGAGAGGGCGGGTGAGGAAGGTCTTCCTGTGAGGCTTGACTACCCTCGCCTTGCTCATGAGCTGGGGCACGGTTCAATCTTTATCTATTCCTGAATGGAAATGGGATAAAGTTAGTATGGATTTCATTACCGGATTTCCCAATACCAAGAAAGGAAATAATGCTATCTTTGTGGTCGTTGACCGTCTCTCCAAAGTAGCTCATTTTCTTCAAGTTCGTGAGAGTATAACAGCTAGCCAGCTAGCAGAGTTATATATCTCTCGAATACTGTCTCTTCATGGTGTTCCCCTGGAGATTAACTCAGACCATGGGAGTATCTTTACTTCTCGCTTCTGGGAAAGTTTTCAGAATGCTATGGGGACTCACTTATCTTTTAGCACTGCTTTCCATCCTCAATCAAGTGGTCAAGTAGAAAGAGTGAATCAAATCCTAGAAGATATGCTCCGAGCTTGTGTTATATCGTTCGGTATGAATTGGGAGAAGTGCCTTCCATTCGCTGAATTTGCTTATAACAATAGTTATCAATCAAGCTTGGGCAAAGCCCCTTTTGAAGTTCTCTATGGACGAAGATGTCGAACACCTCTTAATTGGTCAGAAACCGGAGAGAGGCAACTCTTTGGCCCGAATATGATCCAGGATGCAGAAGAGCAGGTTCGCATTATTCGTGAAAACTTGAAAACAGCCCAGTCTCGTCAAAAGAGCCAATATGATCGTCATCATAAGGCTGTGACCTTTGAAGTTGACGAGAAGGCTTACCTTCGAGTTACACCTTTGAAGGGTGCCCATCGATTCGGTATCAAGGGCAAGTTGGCTCCTCATTACATTGGTCCTTTTCGCATTCTTGCCAAACGAGGAGAAGTTGCCTACCAGTTGGAACTTCCTCCGCATCTTTCCAAGGTTCATGATGTCTTCCACGTCTCGCAACTCAGGTGTTGCTTTTCGGATCCTATCCGTGAAGTGGACCACGAAACGCTTGATCTCCAAGATAACCTTTCATACCGAGAATAACCTATGCGTATTCTTGATCAAGCTGAGCGTACCACTCGACGTCGAAACCTCAAGTTTCTTAAAGTTCAATGGTCAAATCATTCTGAAAAGGAGGCAACATGGGAAAGAGAGGATCGTCTCCAACTTGAGTATCCCGCGTTATTCCCGACGACTTCTAAATCTCGGGACAAGATTCTTTTGAGTGGGGGTGAGTTGTCACATCCCTGAAACCCTAATCAAGTATAACATTGTGCTCATATCTTCTTTGCATTGCATCCAAGAAAATTTCAACAAGATCAAAGCAAGTGGTGAAGCAAAACTCAAAAACCCTAGCCACTTCTCAAATTCAAAGAAATTCTAAACCTATTCAAATCAATGAACCCAAAATGGCCTCAAGAAAAGTTCAACTTTTCTGATAATTCATGGATGCAAATAAGCAGTAAAGAAAACTATTTTCGTAACACTTTTGACATTTTATTTAAATGCAACAAGCTACTGGATTCAAGTTTAAATTTGAATTCAAAAACTTTAAGTTTTCAAAAATGCTGAAAACTTCAGGAATGGTTGGATATATTCCAACAAATATTTTGGCGTGTTCGAAATATTTTTGGTAAACTATTTAGGAGCTGAAATAAATAGCAAACCAAAATAGTTAGTAAAACAGAAAACAAAACAAGAAAGAAATGAAGAAAGACTACCTGTCGCTTACCTGGCCCAGGCCCAGTCCCTGTGTCGTCTTCCTCCTCGCCAGTAGGAGCAGGAGGTGGTCGCCGCGACGCCGGGCGCCTCCACGCAGCTCCCTGCCTTCCTGGCCGCCGTTTCACGCTGGCACTCGCGGGGATAACCTCCCCGAGCACTGGCATATACATTCCCGTGCACCATTTCCCCCCCCCCTCTCCTCTCGGTTCCTTCTTCCCCTTCTGCCGCCATTGACAAGAGCTCGAGCTCGAGCTTCCCGTGCCTCTGGCCACTAGTTCTTTCCCCCGAGTGCCCCATTCACTCTGCCTCGACGAGCTGGTCCTCCCTGCAGAAGCCGAAGGTCCCCTGAGCCCGCAACGCCCACGGCACTGTCGTCTTCAAGCTTCGGCCGCCGGCGAGCTTCGATCAATTCGTCGCCTTTAGCGGCTCCCCGAGCAAGCTAGCGCCACCATTGCACTCCCTCTGAGCTTGCGCAGCTTTCCCCCAAGTTTCCCCGTTGAGCTCTTCCTCTAGGCCTAGTTCCACCGGAGCCCGACGAGGACCGCCGCTGCAGCTCGTCGCCGGAAGCCCTCCGGTAAACGGTTGGTCCATCTAAGGCCACCAGCAGCTTCAGGCCATCGCATAGATGCTTTAGGAGCCCAGCCCCGCGCGATTTGACCCTGTTTCCGATGACCTCGACGATGGTCGAGCCTTGGTCGCCGACGAGCTCGTCGCCGGCATCGATTCCGGCCACCCCGGCCCCTGGGGTGTGCCCCATCGTGCACGCCGTCGAGTGGCCGATCTCGATGTGCTCTCCGCCGTGCGTTTGGTCGTCTTAGACGAGTTTCCGATGCCCTCCGCCGTCTGTGGTGTCGCCGGAGGCTCACCGCCGGCGAGGATGACCTCGTCGCCGGTGGATCTCAGCTGGCCTGAGCCACTAACGTGTGTGGCCAGCCTCTGGATGTTTTGGGTTAATAAAATAAAATCAATTAAACTAATAAGTCACTAACATGTGGGTCCAATGCTGTTAATTAACTAATTAAGTTTAAAACTAATCTAAAACTGACCAGAGGCACCGACTAGTGGGTCCCACTGGTCAGGTTTGACTTTAAACGGCTAGTTGGACCTGCTGATGCCATGCTGACGCAATAAGTGGATTTCTGATTTAAAAGAATTCCAGAAAAATGCCAAAACTTCTAAAAATCATAGAAATTAATCTCTAACTCCAATGAAAATAATTTATATATGAAAAAGTATCAGAAAAATCCAAGGAATCTGAATATGGCATTTTCAAACATGTCTGAAAATGTTACTGGACCAAACATGTAGAATAATGAATAAGTTAAATTTTATAAATGCTATGGAGATGGAATTTGAAAATAATTTGAATTCCACTTCAAATACTATGATCAAACATTGTTCAATCACAACCAACAACTTAACATATCATTTCCATGCATTTTAAAAACAAGTTGATCTAGGCATCAGGTCGAATCAATTAGAATGGTATTCGAGAATACCTCGTTTGAAGTGATATTTGAATCTGATTCAAATCAACTTCAAACTTAATAAATGATAGCTCCGTTAGCATACCACCTTCCATCCTCATGCATGCTCATGCATCATTCTGTGTCATATGTTTGTTATTGATTGTTATCATTTCTTCGGTAGGCTCCGCTCCTCCGGATTCCACTGAATATCCGACTGACGGATATTGTCCCTCCTCTGAGCAACAAGGCAAGCAACCATTTTGATCATCCCAATAAATCCCATGTTCTCGCTCTTGCACTTACTTATTGCATTAGGATCAAATGCTCAAATGCTTTTGACACGTTAGTTGAACCCACTTCCTTTGCATGACCTGTCTTTGTCACAGTAAATAGCTGAACCTTGCAACCTAGCATACCTGGTAGATGCTTGAGCCATGATGTGCCTTATCCTGCTATGCATGCTATGCTTAGAGTTGTGTATGGTCTGTCATCTGGGAGATGAACAGAATTGTGAGAATATGTTCAGTAAGTAAGGGTTGTGTGTTGAACCTGATTTGGTAAAGGTATCGGTGAAAGGCCATGTAGGAGTACATGGCGGGTTGTTTCATTGGAACCGTCCTTAGGAACTGAGTTCCGTGTATGTAATCCAAGACTAGATACTACCACACGTTGGGATACTTAATTGACCCTGTCGACTTATTAATCGCTTAGTACTCGGTCTAGGAGTTGCAAGTAGTTTCTGGTGTTTATAGTCATGCTGAAGGCCGTCCATAGCGCTGACGTGAGAGGTGGGCTGTGATGCGGTAGGCAGTGGCACGGTGTACCAAGTGGCACCCGGATGGTGGGCTTGGGAACCCTGCGCACATCGTCTGGGGCCGTGGCGGAAACCTCGACCGGACTTTCGTGCGGGTTACCCTCAGATAGGCGATAGACCTGGACTAACTATTAGTGTGGTTAACGGTCGTGGCCGACTCCCTCGCTGGGCTTCCGCTTGAAGGTTGCCGAGGTGCATGACGTGCACATGGCGATAAGTGGCGAGAGCCTGTGTGAAGAAGTACAACCCTGGAGGGTTATGATCTATTCGAATAGTCGCGTTCGCGGATATGGACTACTTGGAGACATATGTTGTTTGTAGATAACTTTAATGGCTACTCATAAAATTGTCAAGATAAGCGTGAGTGTCGTGGACGGCATTTTCGTATGGAGACGGAATGATTCCATGATGGAGTATTGTCGTGGTGTTAGTGGACTCGTGTGCGAGAAATCAAGTTGTCAAAATTATTTAAAAATGCAAGTTGTCTAGCCACGAGTCAAACGCTGGATTTCCGCATGAAACCCCGCAATTCCTTATTGATACATTGCATGAGTAGATAGTTATCCTAAAGTCTTGCTGAGAACCTCCGTACTCATGTTTGCTTAATATTTGTTGCAGAGGTCGTTAATGACCCTAATGGAGGGTTCTTCCTAGACATCGACGACGACGAGTAGCTGGTATCCCAGCTACGATCTGGCCCTAGGGTGGGTCTGTAGTATAGTCAGGCCAAGTGCCTTCTAGTTTCATCTGTCTGTATTCAGACAGCTTATCTACTTCCGCTGGCTTGTAACTTGAATGACTGTTATGATGGGTCGTGAGACCCCTACTGTGTAATATTATGTGTGTGGCTCTTCCGAGCCTGTTAAATAAAGCTTGTATGTTTATGGTTATGTTGTGATGCCATCTATGTATCTATACATATCGGTATTCCATGCATATGTGTGTCGTACTTGATATGTATGGGGTTCGATTACCTAGTCGTAGACTTTAGTAGCATTCCTTACAGGGAAATGCCCCTTTGTGATCCAACGAGCCATGGTAGCTCGCTACTTCTCCGGACACATTGGTTGACCGGCGTGTGTCCTTCTTAGCTGCCGTGTCTGTCCCCTTTGGGGAAATGTCACACGATGTAATGGAGTCCTTGTAGCTTACTACGGCTCGTCTACATTCGCTGGTGACCGACACCTGCTTTTCTGGGTCATGTATGCCTGTCCCTGTGCGGAACTGCCACTTTGGTTTATGACTAGACATGTCGATCCGGGTTCTTTGTCATTGGATTGCTAGCGACACAATTGCATACGCGAGTCAAAAGGCGCAAACGGTCCCGGCTAAGCTAAGGCTGTAGCCGTGGGATTAACCGTGCGTGAGACTGCAAAGAGATGCGATGTGTTACAGGCTGGATTCCTATGGCTTAGGATCGGGGTCCCGACATAACGTGAGGTAAAAGTGGTAGATAGGATAAATAGATCGCGGAACAAATAACTTGCAGCGATTTATTTTTGTATTTTTGGTTTAATAGATCTGAAAAAAAAAGCAAAGGAAAATAGATCGCAAAGGCAAATATGATGAAAAGAGACCCGGGGGTCGTAGGTTTCACTAGTGGCTTCTCTGGAGAAAAATAGCAAACGGTGGGACAACAATTAGTGTTGGGCAATTAATAGAACTTCAAATAATCATGACAATATCCACGCAATGATCATTATATAGGCATCACATCCAAGATTATGCATGCATCTACTACTATTACTCCACAAATCTTCCGCTATGCAGAATGCATCTAGTGTATTAAGTTCATAGAAAAACGTAGTAATGCAATAAGAACGATGACATGATGTAGACAAGATCTATTTATGTAGAAATAGTGCACATCTTGGTATCCTTAATAGCAACGATACATACGTGTTGTTTCCCTTTCTGTCACTAGAATCAAGCACCGTAAAATCGAACCCATCACAAAGTACATCTTCCCATTGCAAGATAAATAGATCAAGTTGGCCAAACAAAACCCAAATATCGGAGAGGAAATATGTGGCTATAATCAATCACGCGTATAAGAGATCAAAGAAGACACAAATAACTTTTATGTACAAAAACATAGATCTGATCATAAACTCAAAGTTCATCGGATCCCAACAAACACATTGGAAAAACACTTACATCATATGGATCTCCAAGACAACATTGTATTTATAATCAAGAGAGAGAGAGGAAGCCATCTAGCTACTAACTACGGACCCGTAGGTCTACAAAGAACTACTCAAGCATCATCGGAGAGGCACCAATGGACAAGATGAACCCCTCCGTGATGGTGTCTAGATTGGATTTGGTGTTTCTGGACTCTGTGGCGGCTGGAAATAATTTTCGTCCCCCTTCTTAGAGTTTCTAGAAATATTGGAGTATTTATAGAGCAAAGAGGCGGTGTGTGAGGCCAACGAGGAGGGCACAACCCACCGGGGCGCGCCTGGGCCTCCAAGCGCGCCCTGCTGGGTTGTGCTCCCATCGGAGCTCCCCTCAGGTGTGTTCCTGACCAACTGGATGTCTTCTGGCCCAAAAAATCGACAAAAAGTTTCGCTGCGTTTGGACTCCATTTGGCATTGATTTCTTGCGATGTAAAAACATGCAGAAAACATCAATTGGCACTGGGCACTGTGTCAATAGTTTAGTACCAAAAAATGATATAATATGACTACAAAATGATTCTAAAACATCCGAGAATGATAATATAACAGCATGGAACAATAAAAAATTATACATATGTTGGAGACGTATCAGTTATCATGTAGCTAAAGGAGATATAAATCTCAAGCATGTTCGTACTGACAAACACTTAGCTGATATCCTTACCAAACTACTTGATGAGAAAGTATTCTGTCATTTGAGGAGTGAGTTGGACATCATTGATGCTTCAAACCTGGTCTAGACTCACTCGGATGCATGCAAGGGCATGAGCTTGACTGACTATTCCTTGATGCCATTGACATGACTATCTTATATCTCGGAAACTATTCTCCCTTGTATTGCATCTAACCTTTTGTAGGTACTTCAAAGAAACACACTTCACAAGATTTCAATCAACTCACATCAAAAGCAATCTTTATATGGCATGTATCAACAACGCCTTCTTGAGAGATGAGGAAAGAAGTAAATAAAATCATATCATTGACTATCATTTGATGAAATTCACTCATGTCATTTGGATATATTATGGTCTTCCTTGCATGACTAACCATTGTAGGTGAAAAGTGAACTGAAACGACATGGATAGCTCCCATATCAAGATGGTCTTCATCAACTTTGAGCATCCACAACCAGTTGACCTACATGCAATGTCATCAACATCATTCGAAGGTATGTACTCGTATCCTTGATAAAGCTTTACACCAACTCATGAGGTAAAGAAACTCAAGTGATATCAAGACATTGAAATTCTCAATCAAAAAATGGTAACCCCATTTCACGCTTAACGATGAGTATGACCAATGATCAAGCAATCTTGCTTGACTCCTCAAGTCAAATACTCTAATATAGGTGCCCTGTCACCACCCCACATCTAGATGGACATTCTTGTATGGTTCACATTTGTCATTGCATACTCCCTTGGAACCATTGAACTCTCATCTACATGTATGTACATTTTCAAAAATCAAAAAATATTATTATTTTGTTTTCTCTTCTTTTCTCTTACAATTGGTATCTTATTTTCTTTTGTTTTTAAATCAGAGAAAATTTTCTACTCATTTTCAGCTAAGGAGTTGATTTTCTTTGCAACTCGATTTCACTAATTTTGGAAACTTAGTCCAACCAATTTCTCCCAAAGGCCTGAATCTCATTCTCGGTCCTACCGTATCATTTTGCCTCGATGACTCCGATATTATCACTGCCTTTATATTTATGATATTTTCGAGCCATCTGCCTTAGTGGGAGAAGTATTATCAATGATCCCATGTTTCATTGCCTTGTATGTTTTTACTGAACATTTTATGAATCAAAATCAGTCTTAGCATTGTTTTCTAGGAAGAGACAACTTCTCTACGGGGAGATAGCCTCAGTGATCCCATGTACTATAAGAGGGAGAATTATCCAAGATCCCTATCATAGGAGGAGATAGTTCAAGGAACTCTAATTCATATTTAAGGGGACAACTTTCAATGAATCCTTACCTACTATCAAAGGGGGAGAAAAGTCAAATTCAAGGAACCCTTATTAAAGAGAGAAGTATCAAGGATCCCTTTTTCTCTCCACGAGCCCTGACCCTCTAACCTTTTTGGAAATAAATGCCAATGTGGGAGAAATAACAATGTTTCCAATGAACCTAGTTATAGGGGAGAAATATCACCAACAAGCTTACTTAAAGAGGGAGAAATATCTATAAGGGGAGATATATGTTCGTTAAGGAAGGTTTACTTAAGATCTATCGATGGCGAGTTGTATCAAACCTTACACATTAAGGGGGAGAGAGATACATTTGTTTCTATTATCTCTGTTGAGAGATTGAACTTTTCTTGCCCTACATACTCCCAATATATACATTCTATGATTCAGGGGGAGAGGAAATTCTTACATATTCATTCTTAGGTGAGAAAGTTCTTATATCTTTTGGAGGCATATCTATCATCAAATCCTATTTGGAATATGTCTTCAATATCTTGCTATTTTTTGAAGCTCTTTACATCTTTACACTGGAGTGCTCTTGTGTTTTCTAACATTTGTTTTCCCATTTTTACTCCCAATGATAAGATGCTCAAGATCCTCAAGGTAAGTATATGCATCATATCCCTGTTCATGATGATCTCTTGTTTCTTGCACATATTGTTTGCAAGAGTGAGTCATGAACATGGAAGCCCTTCATTCATATATGTTTGATGCACATAGCCTAGATCTATATGACGTGTCTTGTCCTTCTACTATGTGTGCGCCCATGCATTCTAAAGCAACCATCCTTTAAAAGAGGGATTGCACACATTTAGGGGGAGCTTGTACTAGTCATGTATCTTTCAAAGCTGCAATATTCTAATTCCTATCTTTAATTGCAGCTTTGATTGTATGTTGTCATAAATTACCAAATGGGGGGAGATTGAAAGCACATATGCTCCCTTGGTGATTTTTATAATTCATGACAACATACATTGTCTCTTGGACTAACACTTTTACCTAAATATTTCAGACTAGTCCATGGAGATGCTGTGGCTAAAGGATTATGTGGAGATGCTCCTTGATGCAAGGAAGGAATAGGATTGGCTCAAGCTTCAAGCTAGAAGACTCTTCATTTTCTGTTTGTGAGAAATCACATTTGAGTCCGTAGGGAAGCCAATACTATTAACATGAGGTGAGGTATTAAAATGAACTGGCTGCTCAAGTGCTCAAAGTTAGCCACCAAAACACTCAGTCATTTTACTCACATAACCATTCTGTCCAATTCCACATACTCAAATTCGGTGCCACCAACTTTCACATTTCGGACCCATCTGACCTCAAACACAACCCTAGCCATTCCCACCAAATTGGTGCAACCGATAGCCATGTCGGTGCTACCGAGTTTGGGTGACCATCTTTCGGTAGCCTCGATACACAAAATCAGAATTTCCAAGTTTGAGTATCGGTGTCACTAAGTTTGCTCATCTGGCCGTTAGTCACTTTTTTGGTGCCACAGAGTTTCATATATCGGTCTCACCGAGATTCAAAAGTTACTGCCTTTAGTGCATGTCGGTAACACCGAGTTTCCCACATTGGTGTCACCGATCTTGGCACTTTAGGTGTAATGGATGGATTTTGTGTGCTGCCTGTATATACCCCTTCACCCACCTCTCATTCGTGGGAGAAGCACTCAGATAACATACTTCATTGACAAATTCATTTTTCTGAGAGAGAGAGCCACCTACTCATGTGTTGAGACCAAGATATTCCATTCCAATCATTTGAAACTTGATCTCTAGCCTCCCCAAACCCCTTTCCACTAAATCGATCTCTCCTACCCATGCCTATTCTGTAAGAGAGTGATTTTGTGTTGAGGATACTATCTTTAGAAGCACGAGAGCAAGGAGTTCATAATTCTACCACGTCTATTATCTTTTAGAGGGTGGTGCCTCCTAGATTGGTTAGGTGTCGCTTAGGAGCCTCCTACTTCGTGTTGTGGAGTTGAACCAAGATGTTTGTAAGGGCAAGGAGATCGCCTACTTCGTGAAGATATACCATGAGTAAGTCTAGTTCTCCGTGGACAGAAGCCGTGGTGGAATAGACAAGGCTGCTTCTTCGGGGACCCTTCGTGGGTGGAGCCCTCCGTGGACTCTCGCAGTCTTTACCCTCTGTGGGTTGAAGTCTCCACTAACATGGATGTATGATAGTGCCACCTATCGAAACCATGCCAAAAATCACTGTGTCAACCTCTTTGCATTTCATCTTCCTAAACTCTACTCCTTTACATGTGCAAAGTCTTTACTTTTCTGCTGTCATACATCTTAACTAGCATGTGTACGGTGTACTAGAATTGTTAGTATTCCTGAAATTCTACCCTCTATCAAAGTTGGTAAGTCTAGGATTTTTATCTTGACAAGTTGTCTATTCACCCCCCCCCTCTAGACACACCTTCTTTCGATCCCTCAGTGTGTGATTGTTCGCTGCTCCAACATGCCAATTTCTTAGATACCGTGTGGGTTTGTAGAGGTTTTCTCCCATGGTGTTGTCTTAGAAACAATTTGCAATAGGAACGCCAATAATCAGCATAATTTCCCTATTATGTATAATCCATTTAGTAATCAAATTAACACTTCATATCAAGCAGACATATATTTCTTACTCGTATTATGGTAACCAAGATTTCATAATTGAAGTACACCATGGTACAACATCATATAGGCATATACTACCTAGTTACCCAATTGCACAATTGGACAAAGTTTCAAATGCAACATGTAAACCCTTTTGGAAATTAAGTATCATTATAGACGGTAAATAGACACATATGTCTGGTCTAGAAAATTCTTGAAGCGGAAGGCGAATATTGAGCCTTCAATGATGTTGAAGGTCCTCGCAACTTTAGGCTAGTGCATGTGGACGATTTACCTCCCATCCTTCATCCTCTTGAGGAAGACTTTAAGATTATACCGTGGGTGGTGTATGATTACCTTCCTCGCCTCTTGACCATACAGGTGGTTTGAGATGTATTCATTGGTGAATTGCCTTGAAAATGACTGAAAATAAACATATACGTAAAAAAATTTCTAAAATTGAAATGGCGCAAAGGGAAAAGGACAATATGTAAGAGATGGTAACATCCTATAGTTCACTGATGTCTTGTTCATTGTACAGACAAACATCTTGTTGTCTTTCGTAGCTAGTTTCTTTATCTTAACAATCTTTGTGAGTTTCTTGATTTGATTGGAATTCAAGGACACGTCATTTCCCCACATGCAAAAAGGGTCGAACAGTGGGTCTAAAACTCTTACATCGTTCCTGCAATCTCAAAATAATGTGCTATTATCGAAAGGACCATGGATGTGCAAACCTCGATGGTAAACTTCAGCGTCTCCCATTTTTTCCCCTGCAACATATTTAAGATAGATATTGATCAGGTTATAAGTGATATTTGGCATACTATCACTAAAATATTTGAAGGAAAAATAAACACATTGCAGATCCAACAGATTAATTTGAGCCACATGGAAAAGCCACTTATCTAAACCAAACGTGCTAAGAACTAGGAAATATACCAATTTCATATGTTTCACATTTATTTAGTACATCTAAATTTGATTTATTTCTCACATGCATAACAGTACAAAAATGTACCAACAACAATCGAACATCACATTGAAGTTAAATGATCACCACAACAAATGAACGAAATCGTTAACTAAGCACCACATTGCACAATGGAACATACTAGAAAGTCAGATTGCAAGTAGCATTACATTGAACATTTCGTAAGACATTTCGTTAAATGATCACCACAATAAATGAACAGGTAAGACAACATGCTTAACCGGTGTAGGTAGGAGAACATAGGTCCTTAGTGATAAAGCTAAGAAAAACAAGACATTCCTCATTGTTACAGATATCGATGATAATGGGCTCCTTAAACTTGGAAGAGGGTGAGGCCTCCACACCGTGGGCGCACCCCTCATAGTGGTGAGTGGCATGATCCTGCCCCGGCACCAACATGACGGCTCTAGAGCTGAGGTAAGCATGGGCACTGTCGTGGTTTTGTCACAGCAGATGTCCTCATGAAAGGACTAAGTGGTGAGGCCATCATCACGGTGTAGCAACTCAAAGGAGTTGATTGGGGACGAGAGACGGATTTACCCAGGTTTGGACCCTCTAATGGATGTAAAAGCTCAGGTCCTGCCTTTGTGTCTATGTTGATGGGAATCTCACTTACAAGGATGCAGAATCGCTAACCTAGCTCTCGAGGGTTTCTTACACGATCTCTTTGGCTCAGGGGCTCCCCTTTATGTATAGATAGAGGCCCCAAGTTTACAATAGAGTCCAAGTCAAATAAATGCCCATGACATCCTATCTTATTCCCCAACTTAGGAAAGCTTCTTGCGTCTTCTGCTCTCTGGGTCTTAAGTCCTCGTCTTCTGGTGTTGGGTTGTATGGTGGTTTGAGACACAGTCTTGGCATCCTACCTCCTTATCACTCCTTTGTATCTTGACCCGGCCCAAGAAGTCAGATTATATCCTGGGATTATATCCCCGACATTAAGCCCCAGGTTGACTTTGAACCTGTTCATGTTAAGCTATTTTGATCAAGTAATGAGCTCACAGTATTCCTTCAACCTGAATCCAAGTTCTTCACGAATAAGAGATAACAGTATTGTTGGCTCATTGCTCCCTCTTAGAGACTTATCATCTTTTCGAGTTTTTACTGATATGATGTCACCAAACTGACTTTTGTTGTCCTAGGTCATCATGGCAAATCTTTTCGAAAACAACATTGAATCTGGTGTGGCACGAAAATTCAAGCACAAACCCAGTCACGTATTCCCTACAAGTGTTCCGTTTCAGTCCCTTTTTACCTTATAAATAGGCGGGCATCCCCCCACGCTATTGTTTCCACCTTCTTCTTCCTTGCATCCTCCTCCATTCCTGCGCGTGTCAGATCTCGGTTGCGACTAACTCCTCCGAGCGTGTCGCCTGCTCAACGAGCCCTCCACTTCCTTCGTCGAACTGCTCAAGGCTGTCAACTTTTCTCTTCCAATACACGAGGTACACATCTTGCCGATGGTTCGTGGATTTCTTAACATGTGCATGCCATGTTCTTCGAATCACCGCAGAAAAATGCTTCATAGATTCGTAGCCTGGTATATCTATATTCTTGTTCTGGCCTCATCTCGCCCTGTTCGGCGCACAAAACTGAAAGAAATCCCTTTTAGAGTAACTTTGTACCGTACCACGAGCGTTGGCTTCTCCGCTAATTTTAGAACATGTATTTCCTCATTTCATTTCATGCTTAGATCAGTTGCGAGGTAGGCCACTCATTGCAAACTTGTTTGTGACAACTTTTCCTGCTAAGTCTCTTGTGGAGATCCTCTGCTTGTTTTTTGGTTAGTTTATTCACTTTATCCTTAGCCCGACTTTCTTAAAATGTCTTCGGTGATTGTTCTAGTGACTCCATTATTCTTTTAACAACTGACAATAGTAGGCTGCCCGTGTCTCGAATTTTAACTTATTCTTGCTCATTTTTCGTTGTAGCCGTCTCGAACGACAAATAGCTCCCAAGAATTCCAAGGCCTGCAGCTCGGCTACGTCCCAAGAGTCCCGACTTATTTTAGAAAACCTAACAACTCTAGGATTTTTGACGTATGGGAAAGATATAAGTTGGTGGGCTCCTAAGGAAGAACCTTAACCGCAGCCTCATCAAGGGAAGTCGTCATTTTTGCTGATGACTTGCGGAGAGGCTTTCGTTCTCCCGGCTCAAAATTCTTTAGGGATCTCCTGCATTTCTTCAATCTCGGGCCCCAAAATAATTCTTCCAACTCCATGACCAATATATGCCAATTTCATGTCCTGTGTGAGGTATACCTCCAAATCGAGCCATCTATGACTCTATTCATGGAGTTCTTCTATGCTAACTGACAGACCAAAGTAAAAAAGGTCCTTCTTGTGAAGTTGGTGGAATCTCCTTTCAGAAGAGGAAAAACAACTTGTTCCTTGAATCAAAATTGGCGAGTCATCCAAAGGGATGGAATAAGACCTCGTTTTATTGTAAGAATACCGCTCCTGCAAATGAAAATCCACTACCAGGTTTCATATTAGAGAGGATCAGCAATAACGTGGTGTTTCCGAGTTGGCCAACAGATGAAGAGAGGGATAAAATATCCCCCATTCGTACAAAGCTGAGGGCCTTGGTTGCCCATGGTCTTACTGGAATTGATTTGATTCGCTATTGGTTAAAATGGCGAATCCAACCCCTTAGTGTGTGGCCGGCTCACAACTCATCGGACGTTCAACGCTTCTCAAGTGAGGATCTTTCCGATGATGCTCTTAACAAAGAAAAAAAGAAATTATTCTCAAACTCGAAAGAGAGGTGTAGTATCACTGGTCTGGGCCTGTTTTATCTACTGAATCCTCTTCCATCGGTATTGATCCTTCCTCCTTTATGCATATTTTGTTCCCTCACTAAATTTGTCTTGTCTTTCCAACTTTATCATATCTTTTGCGTTTTGCAGGAAGATTCTAACTTTTGGAAGGTTACACCCCAATGCTTGTTCCCTCCATAAGCCACGGGAACGATCCGACTCATGGTGACTCGACCCTTGGTTTGTCTTTGGAAGAACAATCTAAGGTAGAACTTGACTTACTTGGCCGCTAGTTTACGGATCTCGCTGACATGCCTTCTCTTCAGGGAAATTTTGAAGCCCGCAAAGCCGACGATGCTGAGGTAATTCCAATTTCTTCTAGTTCTCCAGAAAAAATTGTTGCAAGAAGGACCAGGAAAGTCGTCCGGAAAGTAAAGATGTCAAATCAAGCCGCTCATTTAGCTACCAATTTTCTCTTGAAGAAAACACTGATGGTTGGCCAATCAAAACGCAAGACCCGGAGTGACGTGGGCGCGTTGGACCGAGGCATGTCTCATGCTCCACCATCTCGCAAGCCACGTGTTGAGGTAATATCTTTTTCCAACTCTTCTTTTCAAACTAGTTCTTCTTCTTTTTAAAGTAGGCTCTCAGTCTTCATATTTTCTTAAATTCAGGAGTCTTCCCCGTCTTCGGGTGCCTCATCGACACCTCAACTTCCCACTTTCAACATCAATCGTGGGTAAGTTATTTTACCATGACTTGATTTCTTGTCTTAATTTTCTTAATATACTACTTGACTTATGTTTTGAGCAGGGCCAAAGCTTTTTATCCAGTTGCGTTGCCAGGTCAAGCTGTGGTGCTGAGAAACAAGATATTTTGGATTCTCAAACTGAAAAGACAACCATCAAAGTTGACACTCCTAAAGAACATATTTCAGATGCTTCGATTGATCCGGCAACTGTTCTTGAGATGACCACAATGGATGCGCTAGGTTTAATGGATGAGCCAGTAAAAACTACAAGTCCCCTAACTCCTCCTCCTACCAGTCCCTTGAATCCGGCTTAGGATCCTAGCCCGTTGACTCATCTGGATGATCCCAATCCATTGGCTTATCTAAGTAGTCCGGAGGGTGTCTTGATTAAGGAATAGTTTCGAGCTCCCATTGCTTCCACCACTCTTGCCAAAATTGTGGCAAAGGAAGAGATAGTAAGTCTTGATAAAGGGAAAGGCTAGTTGGAGCCTTCAAATGTGTGTTTATTGGGTGTTGAAGAAGTCCATCGGCAATACTTGACCCAGCTATCTGAAAATCGGGATACTGAAGCCGATATGTTCCGCACTCTTAAGAAAAAAAATATGAGGTAAAGACTCATGTTTACCTTTTCCCAATATCAATTTCAGTCTCTCTTGTGTATATATCTCCTATAGCCCCCAAGGGCCGGCTCATCACCTTGAGACGAGTCAGGTCTTAACATTTTTGAAAATGAATTTTACATGTAGCCCCCAAGGGCCGGCTCATCTGCTTGAGACAAGTTGGATTTTTTAAATGTTACTTGAAAACCGATGCACATTAGCACCCAAGGGCCAAGTATATTGCTTGCAATCTGCTTGGGACTTGCTTATTTTCGTTATTATCTTTCTTTGTCTTGCTTCCAGCTTATCGTTGAGTTCCTGTCGCTTTATAATAAGTTGTCCTCAGGGTGTTTCATACTTCCAATTTCTGAAAAACTTCATATATTTTCCAGAAACTTGTAGGAGATGCCGAATCCTCGACTCCAAATCTCCAAAGGCTTCTTAAAACAAAAAGGTTTCGGGCTGAAGCTCAATCCACGGTGGCTATTTTTCAAAGTTCTGTCAATCAAGCGTGAGATTATCTTGGTCAAGTCAAGAAGGATTTTGAAAAAGAGAGAACTGCCCTCTTATCCCACGTTGATAGACCTGAGGGGAAACTTGGCCGTGTGAAAGAGAATTACTCCATTCTAGTGAACCAAATCAACGGGGTGCTGACCGCTATCTTTGGTAAGTCTTGCAACCTTTATACCCTTGTGCTCCTTGATTCTGACATTCAAGGGCGACTCAAAAAGGTTTTATATTTGTTTTTCTGTCTGTAGGCCGAACAGATTAGTCTCTGGTACAACTGCCTTTGATGAAATTGAAGGTAATCTTTTCTTATATAGAAAAGCTATACACAGGGTCTGTTTACTCTATCATGGCTTCAAAAAATCTCAATATCCAATGCAGACCATCGGGGATATGCTGAATCATCTCTCCATCATGTCACGGTGGGTTTTTGAAACCCGTAAATCAGCAGCTCGTGGAGGGGCAAATCTGGCTCTTGCACGCGCTAAAGCATATTTACCAGAGCTAGATTTTGCGGCTTTAAAAGACGAGTTTCCAGAATATAAATTGGATGGCTCAGAATTTACTCGAGAAGACTTTGCTCGTGTCATGAAGGAGACCCAGCCTCTCACGACTCTTCTTGCAGTGCAAGTCGACACATCCCACTATTATCTGGCATATACTGCTAATAAGGAATGTGTTCCACTGCCAAAAGATGAGCCCTCTCAGCTAGTACCACCTCACTATAAGAAGAAGGTTGCTCCTGATGTTGGTGCTTCTACTTCAACTGGAACAGCTCCAAGCTTTGAATCATTAAGGTTAATTTTCTGGATTCAACAAGGCCAACAAGACATCAATGACGAAGATGAGCCGAAAGAATCTGACAGCGAATCAGCCGGGGCAAAAAACTGAGGGCGGGTTAACAAACCTCGCCTAGTAGAACAATTGGTCCCATGTGTTAAAACATCTTTGAATTTCATCAACTCCTGATGCGAGTTTGTAATAGGAGTAGTAAAAACCTTGTTATGCTTTTGGTCGTGCCATCGAGCACGATTGCCTTTACTTGTTTAGCTTGCCGCAGAAAACCTTGTTATGATATTCCTTTGTCTTGTTTTTCCAATGATAGGCCATCTAATATGGTTTGTTCTTTAAAAAATTGTAACACTTTGCAAAAAATCAGGTATGTTTTAACGAGACGGCTCAATGAGACGCGATAACACAGTAGGGCCTTTTAAGCCGGTAATGAGCTTGAGTTGCATAGCCCATCATTTCCTCACAACATTGTTGCAGGAGAAATGATTTTAAACTGATTGTAACATTACATAACCGGTCTATTTATAATAACCTTTGATGGTACCCTTCCCACAAAGATTTCCAAAATTACTCGGAGTATTAGACATGATTCATAGGCCGGCTCATTGAGACGTGGTTAATAAATAAAAGACCGGCTTTTGAGGCACGACTCTTGCTTCAATGAAGCGGGCATGATAGCCCATGGTTTATACTTGCTTTCAATATGTCGGCTCTCATGTAACATACCAATGTTTGACCTTGCTGTTTCAGGGTCCATAATGGATTGATCAGTCAACAGTACATGGAGTCACCTGATCGAAGTCACCAAACACATACCGGTAGATTAAACCATTTTTTGGCGTCTTTGCCGATCAAGAGGGTGAGAAAGCTAAACTCTATGAGTTAGAAGCCCTCAAGTAACCTATGATCAAATATAAAGGCCTCGCATAGGATTGCACATGACAATGTTATTACTGCTAAACGACCCGGGGATAGGTAGCCCCCAAATAAGCTGACTTAATTCCATTGATCATGATAATTTATTCGGACTCTGTAGCCCTAGATAACATACTAGATAGTAAAAACTCATGCTCAAATTATGGCTAAAAACGAGCTTTATTGGATTCAAACATCATATAGAAGTATGTACAGAAGTTGGGGATCGATACAAAGATAATGAGTCGGTAGCTCTTAATATCATATGGCCAAAAACGAGCCAATGGACTTACTTAACTGGTGGCTTACTTAAGGGGGCTTTACCAGCATCCTTTGTGAGGGATTTTAATTTTTCGGCAGCGCACGTTGACTCAGCATAAGCCACGTCTCCTTCCTCACATTCTTGGGCTATCTTCCTGCTGCCTCGCACTGTTATGGCGCCTTTGGGACCCGACATCTTCAGTTTGAGGTAGATGTAATAAGGGCGAGCCATGAAGTGAGCGTAAGCCGGCCTTCCGAAGAGTGCATGATAAGGGCTTCTTATTTTTACCACCTCAAACATTAGGGGTTCACATCAGGAATTATAATCGTCTCCAAAAGCAACGTTAAGCTTAATGTGCCCAACCGGGTATGCTGACTTTCGAGGAACAATTCCAAGAAAAAATGTAGACGAAGTTTGCAGACTGTTGTCGCGCAGGTTCATCCACCGAAAGTCTCATCGTATAAAATGTTGGTGCTACGCCCTCCATCCATGAGGAATTTTGTGAGGGTATAACCAACAACCCGAGGTGTCACTACCAAAGCTAGATCTCCTTGATTATCAACCGGGGTGGATTATACTCTCTGCTCCAAATGATTGGTTGTTCGGACCAGTTGATATATCTTGGGTCTGCTGGCTCAACCATGTTGATGAATTTGTGTTTACACTTCCTGTCCTCTTTTGAACCGTTGGTGGTATAGATGTGGTATTGAGCATTATTCAGCTGCTTAGGATTGCTTTGAAATCCAGACTGAGTGCTATTTTGTTGATTTCCTTGGTCAAAACACTGCCTATTACAAGTATTCCCTTGATGTTGATAATTTGATCTAGAGCCGACTGGATCATTAAACCCTAATCCTTGGAAACCTCCAGGTGAGCTGCCTTGTGAGCCAAGTTGTCCATACTAACCTGGATGTCCGCCATTAGCCCCCTGATGGCCTTGGAAGGCTCGATTCCTAAACTCCTACATGATATAGCAGTTCTAACATGAATGGCTAGCTGGCTTATCCTGGGTATTAGGCTTTAGGCAGGGTGCCTTGAGTGCCTCCCCATAATTTTGTGGCTTATCCTGTTATAAGGCCCTCCAGAACGGAGCTGGTACTTGAACCCAATGTTGGTATTAGCCACAAACTCTGAACCGCCCTCAGGTTGTTTCCGTTTATTACTGTTGTTTCCCTGGTTTCCACTTTGTTGGTTACCCTTACCACCTACGCCTTTTTCCCCTTGCTAGCCTTGTCCTCCTCTTAGCTGGGATCTTTCGTGCCATCTGACTCGGCATACATTATCAAAACATCCATCAAGTCACCCATGTACTCAGTCTTCCACTTCAGACGACCCAATTTAAGAATCAGCAACTGGAAATGACATTTTTTCTCCAGTATTGGGATAGCTTGTGAGGATGTTATACTATCCAATGAATGGATGATTTCTGCAACCCGACGAGTCCAGTGATGCACTAACTTGCCTATGCGCTGAATGTAATGCTGGAGATCCACAATTGTCATTGGGCGCTTGAACGTTCCTTCAACTCTGCCCAAGTGTTAATGGAATTAGGTGGATGGTTTTTCAACCAAGTTTGAGCCGGACCATCTAACATCCTCATCAAATACTTCTCACACACCGCGTCACTCACATCGAGCATATCCATGGAGAGCTCGTAACTTCCAATCCATGCTACCGGCTCAAGATCTGTTGTGTAATTAGGAACCTTGCGAGGTCCTTTGAAGTCCTTAGGCATGGGCTCCCTGTGAAAAGTCGGAGATAAGCAGGGAACACCGGTCGTCCTCGTGCTATTTTTAGCTCACTGTGTCGCTGACTGAGGTTCCGCCGCATGTGGTTGAGCCGGTCTTCTTGCGGCTGCCTCTGCCTCCATCCGTCGGGCGGCTTTCGCTGCATCAACTAAGACTTGGGCACTCTATAATCCTGGCTAGGTTGGGGAAACACGTGGTTGTCGTCGCCGCCCGTTACTGGAAACAGCAGGAAATTCTTCTTGACAACTGATAAAGGGAGTGGAATGCATCCGATCCCGATTATATGAGAATTGGGCTCGCTGGGCCACCACTGTCGTTAGCATCTCAATAGTGTTTCAAGCTTCAATATCAATCAAAGTGTTTCCGTGTGTGGGAACTGCTCCAAGTTGCGAGTTGCAGCCCGCATATTGTCAACAGGGTTGGAAAAATGACCATGTGGTGTGTGGAAACATTGTGGTGACGCTTGAGCTGGAAAGGGCTGGGCCGGTGGCGGTTGAGCCGGATATACCTATCCAGGCGGTGGATTTTGCGTAGCATCAGGTGTGCCAGGAGTATGTGGACTGGCAAACAAACGGGTCGGTGTTAGGTTCTATGGCATCCGGGACAGATGTCTCCTTTGGTGAACCGCCTCATGAGCGTTCTGTCGAAGCCCTAATCGCCACGCATGTGCCCTTAGATGATTTGACTCATCTTGGATTCGTGCCTGCAACTCAGTCATCCAGCTATTCTCGGTGTCTATCTCCTGCTGGACCTTGGTCATCTCCACATGAAGCTTTTTCCAATTCCACGTAACGCTCTTCCCGGTTTTCCACCATAACCGGACCCTCAAGAAGTTTGGACACTTCAGCCACCAAGTGCCTCATAGCAGAAGTCGGCATTTTGCCTGTCCCGCCAATGCCATTGGTGGCTCCTTCTGCAGATGGCCTGAAGCCGGCGCGACTCCAGCCATGTAGACCGTGACCTGACGAGGCAGCTCACCAGGCTCTTGAGATGGGTTGGCGGCTTCTACTTCCGGAGGTCCTGCAGATCCATCATGGGGAGGAAGGATAGACCCGGTGTCCCCCACGGAAGACTCACCTTCATGGTTGTCGAGTATCTCCTCGCTGCTCACCGTCTCATAAGGAAGGCTGAGCCCCTAAGTGAATCCGACGAAGACGTGATGACGACCGGCTAGAGACCGATCGCATCGAGCGCACCGAGTCGGCTCGGCGATGGTGGTGCAGATGTCAGACCCACGCATCGTTGTGTAGATCTGGCCAAAGGGAGCCTGTAAGTCGAGGTTGGCTAAGCCGGATTAGCGCATCGATCTGTATTATTGATGTTGCGACTTTCACGACGATTCTTGATCATCATGGCCACTGCTCGACTCGAGAACCCCGGCGGGTTCACTCCAAGAACTTGACTCCACCTTGTGGTTTCCCCACCTTAGGCACCAACCAAAGTTGTCAGAATCTCGATTCTAAATCAGATTGGAGCTTGGTTGCTTGGATCGTGAATCGTAGAATCTTAACTATCAGGATCGTCAAAACTTAGATTTGATAAGCAAAATCATAGAATCGGAGGGGCTAGTTTGGATCGTACGATCGTAAGATTCTAAGACATGACTCAAGATACTAACAAATTTGGCGCTAACTGTCGTGGTTTTGTCACGATAGATGTCCTTGTGAACGGACTTAGTGGTGAGGCCATCGTCATGGTGTGGATACTCAAAGGGGTTGATTGGGGACGAGAGACAGATTTACCCAGGTTCGGCCCCTCCAGTGGAGGTAAAATCCTACGTCATTCCTTTGTGTCTATGTTGATGGGTATCTCGATTACAAGGATGCAAAATCGCTAACCTAGCTCTCAAGGGTTTCTTACTTGATCTCTTTGGCTCGGGGGCTCCCCTTTATATATAGGTAGAGACCCCAACTTTACAATAGAGTCTGGGTCAAACAGACGCCCGTGACCTACTACAATTCTATCCTATCTTATTCCCAAAGTTAGGACACTTCTGGTGTCTTCTGCTCTCTAGGTCTTAAGTTGTCGTCTTCTGGTGTTCGCTCGTATGGTGATTTGAGACAGAGTCTTGGGGGACCACCTCCTTAACACTCATTTGTATCTTTACCCGGCCCCATAAGGTGGGTTATATCCTGGGATTATATCCCCGATAGGCACGCTGAGAAAACACATTGTAGTCTTCGTCGAACGAACCAGTGGTGCTCTTGAGAAACGCACCCAAGCTGTCATTTATAGCAGCCAACCGCGTTCCGGCATCCGCATGCAAGGCGTCGATGGTGTTCACGACAGTGAGGAGCTCCTCCAAGATGTGGAGGACGACAAGTATGGCAGCCATCGCTGGCCGATCTGCACGTGAAGCCGCCATTTGCTTCTCCGTTGCCAAATGCTCCTTGAGATCCTGGCTATACTGCGTGTATCATGGCTTTCAATGGTGGTTATTTGGATGGCGGGGTGGTGATTTCGGTGGAAGGTGTCGCACATACGGTTGGGCCATGTGGGATGGAGGATGAGGGGTTGGAAGAGAGGGGGTATTGGGGAGGTGTTCATTACCTGACTAGATGGACGAGGCTGAGAAACAGGAAGGAGCATCACCGGCGAGGAGGCAGCACTGCAAGCAACTAGTGAAGGTTTGAACTAATAAAGGAATGCGGAAAAGGGGGGAACGTGGATTTTGATTGGTATCAGGGGGTGAGGGAGGTAGATAGATCTGTGGTAGCCCAAACTTTTCGTTCGATGAAGTGAAAAACTAGTGCAGGAAGTGTCATCAGACACATTCTCTTATTCAGAAGTGCGTGCGACATCTAAACATCACAAACGAATCCTATACTTTACCCCGTGTGTGATGAGCTTGAACGTGCAAGTTATTCACAATAGTTTGTGATATCTTAACATCACAAATGAAGCCTATGCTATACCCCGTGTTTGATGAGCCTGAACATGCAAAAAAAATTCCAAGCTTCCGAAGTAAGATTGGATCCTATATTGCACACGGTTCGTGCCAAAAAATGATGTGTAATGAACGTGAATTTCATTTTCAATTGGAAGGCCAAATGGGGATATGGAAAAACAATTGGTCCAAATTTCTGTGATTAAAATGGTCATCCACGTCGCCGCATAATTTAACATCAAATGCTAATTTGGGTACTACATAGAAGAGCCTACACCATATCCCGCACTTACTTCATTGAACAATTAAAATGAGCTTGTTGACCTAAACATTACTCTAACAAAATACCAACTCACTAAACAAAGACTAATGTTCCTCCGACGCATCCTCCATGACGAGCTCACGCTTAACGACCTCAAGTGGAAGGGTCTCCATGACAATTTTTTACTTTTATGCAAGAGTCAATATTATGTATCCTTATTCCTACTTCCATTATTCTCCACTTGGCAAACATCATGGGGTGGGGAAAGATCCATACATATATATCCAGTTGGATATAAGTGATCATGAGTTATTATCGTTGACATTATATCTAAGATAAATAGGTTGGGAGGTGAAATATTAAACCCCTATCTTCCTCTGTGTTTTGCTACAATTTTTTGTTCTAAAATATGCTTTGAGTGAGAGCAATCATAGAATACTATATAGTTAAGTATGTGGAATCTACTAAACGAAAAGCTCTTACGTAGAATCTTCCTATAAATATGTTCAACTGTAATTGCTTTGATGACTAAGAACATAGTTTATTAAGTTTCAAGAGAGTTTATGATCTATACATTAAACACGTGGATAGCTTGCTACTTGATCATTAGAAGTTATATGAGAAATGGGTTGATGTTTATGATATGTAATTATGCTAGGGAAAGTGATTATAATTATCAGCGATCAAACTTATGCTCTATGCTAGCATCCGCACTTCATAAATTATCTCTTTTATTATTTACCTACTCGAGGACAAGCAAGAATTAAGCTTGGGATGTTGATACATCTCCAATGTATCTATAATTTGTGAAGTATTGATACGTCCCAAATGTATCTATAATTTCTGCTTGTTCCATGATCTTTTGTGTGACATTGTTATATGTTTTGCTACACTTTTATATCATTTTACATATATTTGGACTAACCTACTAACTCTGTGCACCCAGTGCTAGTTTTTGTCTGTTGATGTCTATTTTTCATGGGCTTTTACCCAATTTTCCGAAGCCCGAAAAATACAGAAAAAATATAAAAAAACAGCGAAACAGAAGCTTCCGGATCACCGAAGGAGGGCCAGAGGGGGGCCACGGGCCTCCCAAGCGGCCTGCTAGCATGGTCAGGCCCTAGGCCACGCCGGGAGGTCGTCTGGGTGGGTCCCACCTCCTCTAGTGCCCTCCTTTGGCATATATTTAGAGTCCCGAGAGAAAACCCTCGCAGACTTTCTGGAATCGCGAATTTCTCCATCGTTCCGCCTCCGCAGCACTTCCGAGATCGGGAGCGTCAGGAGACCTCTTCCCGGTACCCTGTCGGATGGAGGATTGACCTCCGGGAGCTTCTCCACCACCATGGATGCTCCCCGGATGTGCCGTGAGTAGTTCCCCTTCGACCATGAGTCCATGACCAGTAGCTATGTGATGTATTCTCTCGAATCTTGTGCTTCAATGGTTAGTCCTTGTGAGCTGCCCTACATGATCAAGGCTCTATGTAATTCTCTTGCTATTGCTATGCTCGGTTTGTTGGGATCCGATGGATTATGAGATTATGTTCAGCTTCTTATGAGTTATATATTTGATTATCCTTTATATTATGTTCCTCGGTGATTCATGCATGTTCTCCGTTGCTTTTTATTGCTTTGGCCAAGTAGTAGATCGTAACTCCAATAGGGAGCATTATGCATCTTTATGGGTTCAGGCCCCTCGATGTCTAGCTTGAGTGACAGAAACATGAGACTAGGGGTTGTGCGTGTTGCCACCAGGGAGAAAACAACGGTGCTTGTGACAACGGTTGCAAGGATAGTTTACCTTACGCATAGTTCGTTAATGCAGTTGTCCGTTGCTTTGAGTTTACACTTTGGGTGGGGCTCACAACTTAATACCAGAGTGATGTTCTGGATAGATATCTCAAGGTGAATGATTAGTAAGTAGATGCTGATAAATAAATGGTCTACTTGTCTTGGCATACTGCCTTTTATTATTGAACCTCTAACTATCATGTAGCATAATTAGCCTTGTGGTGCGTTCATAATTCTGTCAATTGCCCAACTGTAATTTGTTTACCCAAGCATAGTTGTTTATCGTATTTTGGGAGAGAGACAGCACTAGTGAACATCATGTTACTTTGGTCCATGTCACCATCATTATTTACACCTCCATCATTTACCGCTTTCATTTACTTTTCGTTGCAATCACTATTACTTTCCCGCTTGTGTTTTGATCCTTTGCAAACTACAAGGCCGGAGAGATTGACAACCTCTCTATAATCGTTGGGAGCAAAGTTATTTGTTGTGTGTGCAGGTCCACGTCTTCTACTAGCGCCAGGGTGGGAGACACCTACTTGTTGATCCTAGGAGTCCTACTGGTTCGATAAACCTTACAGTCTCTGTGTGAGGGAAATTTGCTGCTGACTACATCTCCACCGTCCACTTGGGGTAACCAACGAGGGGAGAGAAGTATATACATAAACTCGTCATCAAGCGAATTTCTGGTGCCGTTGCCAGGGACTCCAGTCTTCAAGATAGGGGAGTTGCACACTATCTTTTACCTTTGCTTTTTAGTTTTGGTAGTTTGCTTTTTAGATTTTTCTTTAGAGTCCTATACCAAAAACCACAAGAAAATTGGTTGCTTTGTTCTTGCTTGTTGTTGCTGCTATGGTTTCCATTGAGAACACCATGTTGGGTGGCTCCACTAGTCACAACAACAATGATTACAACTTATCCTCTATTGCTACAGTTACCACTAAGGGTCTTTTTACTAGTAAACCATGTGACTATACTAGTCATTATGGAGAATTATGCCCTTGGCATGGTTGCATCGGGAAGCCACAAGATCTTTGGTTTGAAGTTGCTCCTAAATGTCCCCAAACTTGGGAAGACGTCCAAACTCTTATAATGAAGAGCAAATCAAACTTAGAAGATGAAACTACAATTTTAATTAATAGCAATATTATTGATTTTGACAATTGTAATCTCTCCGAAGTTATCACCTTTTTGCAAAGAATGGCTAAAGACCCCCACACTAGTACACTCAGTATTGCCTTCACCGAGCATATTACCAATGCTCTTATCAAAGCTAGGGAGGAGAATCTCAAGCTAGAGACTTCTATCCCTAGAAAACTAGAAGATGGTTGGGATCCTATGGTCAAGATTAAATTTAATAATATCTCTTGCTTTACATTGTGCGATGTTGGAGCTAGTGCCTCCGTTATGCCCAAAAGAATGTATGATATACTTGATTGGAAACCTTCTGATCCATGTTCTTTTGGTGTTCGTCTTGTTGATTATTCCATAAAGAAACCTTTAGGGAGAATTGATGATGTTCTTATTATTGTCAATGATAATTATGTGCCCGTTGATTTTCTTATTATGGACATTGAATGTGATCCTTCATGTCCAATTATTTTGGAACGTCCTTTTATCCGCACCGTTGGTGCTACAATTGACATGAAAGAGGGAATTATTAAATTCCAATTTCCTCTTAAAAAGGGAATGGAACACTTCCCTAGAAAGAAGATTAAGTTACCTTATGAGTCTGTTACACGGGCAAGCTATTCTTTTGGAGTTGATAACACTTGATCTTCTTGCATTATGCCTAGCTCAAAGGCATAAAAGAAAGCGCTTGTTGGGAGGCAACCCAATTTGTTTTTACTTTATGTTTTAGTGGTCTTGATGCTTGTTACTACTGTACCAACATCATTGCATCTTTATTTTTCAGTTTTGTGCCAAGTTATAGCCTCTGATTGCAAGAAAGTTCAAAAATTATGACATGTTGTCCAGAAACAGATTATGTCTGCTTGACGGAAAAAATCACCAAATCATATTTTTCATCTGAATTTGTTTGACAGCACTCTTTATATAATTGCCTTTCTGGCATCTGTTCTGCGTTTTTTGATTTGAGTTGCAGAAGTGACCCCAATAAATTATTTACTACATGTTGTTCTGTTTTTCACATATTCTGCCATGTTTTGTGTTTTCATTGTTTTGTGAATCCTAAGCTTACTTTTTATTTGCAAAAATATTTTGGCGTTCATGAGAAGCTGTATCTTTTCATGAAAATATTTCTTTCCAGCAGGTATTGAATTATTTTATTAAGGGTACTAACCACTCTAATGAGCTTATGATGAGTTTCGTATGAAGGGAGTTTTCAAGTATGCGATGGGAAAGATGATGAAAGAAGATACAGGAGTGTCGAGCGCTGAACCTTGGGGAAACCCCCATGCATCCCAAGAAATATTCAAGGAGACTCAAGCGTATAAGCTTGAGGATGCCCCCGTGCATCCCCTTCTCTATCAACAATCATCAGGTCGTCCATCTCCATGTTATATTTTTATCACTTCATAAGATATGTGCTATGCTTGGAGAGTCTCGCTCTTTACTTTTTAGTTTGTTTTAGTTTTTCTTGATGTTCATAACAAGTCGGAACCTAGCCTACCTTGTTTGGGAGATAGACGCTCCATTCCACTCTATAACACAACATAGGTTTTCATGCTTATCTTTTTGTGTGTTCTTCATCTTTTCGTAGCTAGTGTCATGCTTAGCTCTTAGTTTTTCATGATTATCTTTTTCAGAGCTACTATTTAGGTTGCTTCTGGAACTCTCTTGAGTTACCATGCTTATATTGTTTAGAGAGTTGGCTCATCGCACTGAGTCGTGTGTCTTGCATGAGTAGGTCACTGAGATTTCTATTTAAGTATAGTAGTAACTTGCAATAGTTTTGAGGTATTGATTTGAGTAATGTTTGGACTATTGGTGCCAAGATCTGGAGCCTATTAGTGATAGGTGTCATATTTTGGGAAATCCGTGTGTTTTCGAAAACTAAAAATTAGTTGAGAACTCTTGCTACTAAATTGATCGCTAACCTCTCGAGGGGTTGGAATATATAGAGTACCCTCACGTTACCATGAGTCGAGGATGCGCAAGGATAACCAAACCCCCAAACACTCCTCCTTGGGGTACTTGTATCTTTGTGAATTTCCTAATTAGATAGAGAGTTACTCATAATAAGTGTATGAGTTCTTCGGACTAATGTGAGTATTCGATTGTTGGCAGTTCCACCATCCATATTTTGCTAGCCTCTTCAGTACCGTGCATTGCCCTTTCTCACATTGAGAGTTGGTGCAAACTCCGCCGGTGCATCCAAACCCATGACATGATACGCTCTGTCATACATAAGACTTATTATATGTTTCCTCAAAACAACCACCATACCTACCTATTAAGGCATTTCCATAGCCTTTCCGAGATACATTGCCATGCAACATCCACCATCTCATGACTTGATCTTCATGTCATACATGCTTTTGCTTGATCATAGAGCCGCATGCTAGTTGGGCCTTGCCCTCATTACTGCTACCTGACACACTAGTATCATTGCACATCCTGCTACACTTGCAGGGGCATACATTTGCATACATCATGATAGTTTTCACTTGTCTTTATGTTGAGTACTTCTTATAAAGTGTGATCATTTTTCTTTGATTCAATGAAAACATAGAGTGTTGCCCTTAAGAGAGGAAAATATCCCAAAGAGGACAAAAAAAGATCCCAAAGAGGACAAACGAGAGATAAAAAGAAAGAACCAAAGAGGCCAGAAAATAAATAAAAAAGAAAAAGAAAAAAAGAGAGAAGGGGGAAACACTACTATTCCTTTTGAAAGATCCACACTCTTACTCCATTACTATATTGATACTACATAGAGATTATCATTCATTATAACTATGTGGGGATCCTTACACTATAGAACTTGGTTTGCATATTCCAATGATGAGCCTTCTCAAATGAGCTCTAGGTCTTCATGAGCAAACAAGTTGGATGCACCCCCACTAGTTCCATTGGAGAGCTTACCTTAGCTCATATGTGCATCCGCTACATGGCAATCCCTACTCCTCACATCATATCTATCATTTGGCTTTCTATCGCCTATGGTTGTCCTCATTGATGTGAGCCTTTCACACCTTTTTGTCTTCCTTCCCCATCAGTATTCTATTTTCCATACTAAGTTCCAACATATGATGCTTACACTCATCCATTGCATGAGTGATCAAAGTCGAAAGGGATAGGATCATTTTGACTTGTGCCTGACTAGTGGTCTGGGGATGAGTCAAAATAAGATTCTGAAGGAGACTAAGTGTGAGGTTTAGTAGACTGAGTTCTCAATTAAAAAAATATTTTATGATCTCGACCCATCTCCCACTTCTTGCACGCAAACACCATTTGGAGACATTCGAGTCACGGACAGTGAGAGCTCTTGCACCTTTATGTTCTTACTTTGCTAAATTCAATACTAGATATAGACTCTTGCTTGTTATTGTCTTGACTTGAATTGCATATCTCACTTGCTTTACTTTGACTCTTATCACCACATAAATTATTGTGTTATCATTTATCTACTCGAGGACGAGCAGAAATTAAGCTTGGGGATGTTGATACGTCCCAAACATATCTATAATTTTAGCTTGTTCCATGATCTTTTGGGTGACATTGTTATATGTTTTGCTACACTATTATATCATTTTACATATATTTGGACTAATCTACTAACTTAGTGCACCCAGTGCCAGTTTCTGTCTGCTGGTGTCTATTTTGCAGGGGCTTTTACCCAATTTTCAGAAGCCTGAAAAAATCCAGAAAATATATATAAAAAATCGGCGAAACAGAAGGTTCCGGATCACCGAAGGAGGGCCAGAGGGGGGCAGGGGCCTCCCAGGCGGCCTGCTGGCGTGCCGAGGCCCTAGGCCGCGCCAGGAGGTCGCTTGGGTGGGTGCCACCTCCTCCGGTGCCCTCCTTTGGCCTATATTTAGAGTCCCGAGAGGAAACCCTCGTAGACTTTCTGGAATCGCGAATTTCTCCATTGTTCCGCCACTGTAGCGCTTCTGAGATCGGGAGCGTCAGGAGACCTCTTCCTAGCACCCTGTCGGAGGGAGGATTGACCTCCGTGAGCTTCTCCACCACCATGGACGCTCCCCAGATGTGTCATGAGTAGTTCCCCTTGGACCATGAGTCCATGACCAGTAGCTACGTGATGTCTTCTCTCCAATCTTGTGCTTCAATGGTTAGTCCTTATGAGCTGCCCTACATGATCAAGGCATCTATGTAATTCTCTTGCTTTTGCTATGCTAGGTTTGTTGGGATCCGATGGATTATGAGATTATGTTCAAATTGTTATGAGTTATATATTTGATTATCCTTTTATATTATGTTCCTTAGTAATTCATGCATGTTCTCTGTTGCTTTTTATTGCTATGGCCAAGTAGTAGATCGTAACTCCAAGAGGGAGCGTTATGCATGATTGTGGGTTCAGACCCCTCGATGTCTATCTTGAGTGAAAGAAACATGAGACTAGGGGATGTGCTTGTTGCCACCAGGGAGAAAACAACGGTGCTTATGACCACGGTTAAAAGGATTGTTTACCTTACGCATAGTTCATTAATGCAGTTGTTCGTTGCTTTGAGTTTACACTTTGGGTGGGGCTCGCAACTTAATACCGGAGAGATGTTCTAGATAGATATCTCAAGGTGGATGATTAGTAAGTAGATGCTGATGAACAAACGGTCTACTTGTCTTGGCATACTGCCCATTACTATTGAAACTCTAACTATCAAGGAGCATAATTAGCATTGCGGTGCGATCATAATTCTGTCAATTGCCCAACTGTGATTTGTTTACCCAAGCATAGTTGTTTATCGTCTTTTGAGAGAGAGACATCACTACTGAACGTCATGTGACTCCGGCCCATATCACCATCATTGCTTACACCTCCATCCTTTACCGTTTTATTTAATTTTCCGTTGTAAGCATTATTACCTTCCCGCTTGTGTTTTGATCCTTTGCAAACTACAAGGCCGGAGAGATTGACAACCTCTCTGTACTCGTTGGGAGCAAAGTTATTTGTTGTGTGTGCAGGTCCACGTCTTCTTCTAGCGCCAGGGTGGGAGACACCTAGTTGTTGATCCTAGGAGTCCTACTGGTTCGATAAACCTTACAGTCTTTGTGTGAGGGAAATTTGTTGCTGACTACATCTTCACCTTCCACTTGGGGTAACCAACGAGGGGCGAGAAGTATATACATCAACTCGTCATCAAGTATTCATGCCATGTTTGTGTTGGGGAACGTCGCATGGGAAACAAAAAATTTCCTACGCGCACGAAGACCTATCATGGTGATGTCCATCTACGAGAGGGGATGAGTGATCTACGTACCCTTGTAGATCGTACAGCAGAAGCGTTAGTGAACACGGTTGATGTAGTGGAACGTCCTCACGTCCCTCGATCCGCCCCGCGAACAATCCCGCGATCAGTCCCACGATCTAGTACCGAACGGACGGCACCTCCGCGTTCAGCACACGTACAGCTCGACGATGATCTCGGCCTTCTTGATCCAGCAAGAGAGACGGAGAGGTAGAAGAGTTCTCCGGCAGCGTGACGGCGCTCCGGAGGTTGGTGATGACCTTGTCTCAGCAGGGCTCCGCCCGAGCTCCGCAGAAACGCGATCTAGAGGAAAAACCGTGGAGGTATGTGGTCGGGCTGCCGTGGAAAAGTCGTCTCAAATCAGCCCTAAAACCTCCGTATATATAGGTGGGAGGGAGGGGAGGAGGCAGCCTCAAAACCTAAAGGTTTGGCCGAAATTGGAGGTGGAGGAGTCCTACTCCAATCCTACTTGGAGTAGGATTCCACCTTCCCACTTGGAAACTCTTTCCACCTTGTGTTTTTTCCTTCTCAAACCTTATGGGCCTTAGTGGGAACTTATTCCAGCCCACTAGGGGCTGGTTTATCTCTTCCCATAGCCCATGAGACCCCTTGGGGCGTGACACCCCTCCCGATGGTCCCCGGCACCCCTCCCGGCACTCCCGGTACACTACCGATGAGCCCGAAACTTTTCCGGTAATGCACGAAAACCTTCCGGTAACCAAATGAGGTCATCCTATATATCAATCTTCGTTTCCAGACCATTCCGGAAACCCTCGTGACGTCCGTGATCTCATCCGGGACTCCGAACAACATTCGGTAACCAACCATATAACTCAAATACGCATAAAACAACGTCGAACCTTAAGTGTGCAGACCCTGCGGGTTCGAGAACTATGTAGACATGACCCGAGAGACTCCTCGGTCAATATCCAATAGCGGGACCTGGATGCCCATATTGGATCCTACATATTCTACGAAGATCTTATCGTTTGAACCTCAGTGCCAAGGATTCATATAATCCCGTATGTCATTCCCTTTGTCCTTCGGTATGTTACTTGCCCGAGATTCGATCGTCAGTATCCGTATACCTATTTCAATCTCGTTTACTGGCAAGTCTCTTTACTCGTTCCGTAATACAAGATCCCGCAACTTACACTAAGTTACATTGCTTGCAAGGCTTGTGTGTGATGTTGTATTACCGAGTGGGCCCCGAGATACCTCTCCGTTCACACGGAGTGACAAAACCCAGTCTTGATCCATACTAACTCAACTAACACCTTCGGAGATACCTGTAGAGCATCTTTATAGTCACCCAGTTACGTTGCGACGTTTGATACACACAAAGCATTCCTCCGGTGTCAGTGAGTTATATGATCTCATGGTCATAGGAATAAATACTTGACACGCAGAAAACAGTAGCAACAAAATGACACGATCAACATGCTACGTCTATTAGTTTGGGTCTAGTCCATCACATGATTCTCCTAATGATGTGATCCCGTTATCAAGTGACAACACTTGCCTATGGCCAGGAAACCTTGACCATCTTTGATTAACGAGCTAGTCAACTAGAGGCTTACTAGGGACAGTGTTTTGTCTATGTATCCACACAAGTATTGTGTTTCCAATCAATACAATTATAGCATGGATAATAAACGATTATCATGAACTAAGAAATATAATAATAACTAATTTATTATTGCCTCTAGGGCATATTTCCAACAGTCTCCCACTTGCACTAGAGTCAATAATCTAGTTCACGTCACCATGTGATTCCAACGAATCCAACACCCATATAGTTATGGGGTCTGATCACGTCTTGCTCGTGAGAGAGGTTTTAGTCAACGGTTCTGAAACTTTCAGATCCGTGCGTTCTTTACAAATCTTTATGTCATCTTATAGATGCTGCTACTACGTGCTATTCGGAAATGCTCCAAATATCTACTCTACTATATGAATCCGTTTCACTACTCATAGTTATTCGGATTAGTGTCAAAGCTTGCATCGACGTTACCCTTTACGACGAACTCTTTAACCACCTCCATAATCGAGAAAAATTCCTTAGTCCATTTGTTACTAAGGATAAATTTTGACCGCTGCTAGTGATTCAAACATGGATCACTCTCTGTACCTCTCAACAGACTTTGAGTCAAGGCACACATCAGATGCGGTACACAGCATGGCATACTTTAGATTCTACGGCTAAGGCATAGAAGACTACCTTCGTCTATTCTCTTTATTCTGCCGTGGTCGGGATTTGAGTCTTACTCAAATTCACACCTTACAACGCAACCAAGAACTCCTTCTTTACTGATCTATTTTGAACTCCTTCAAAAACATGTCAAGGCATGCATCTTGTTGAAACTTCTATTAAGCGCTTTCGATCTATCTCCATAGATATTTGATGCTCAACGTTCAAGTAGCGCAATATAGGTATTCCTTTGAAAAACTCCTTTCAAACAACCTTGTATGCTTTACAGAAATTCTACATTACTTCTGATCCATAATATGTCAACCACATATACTTATCAGAAATTCTATAGTGCTCCCACTCACTTCTTTGGAAATACAAGTTTCTCATAAACCTTGTACAAACCCAAAATATTTGAACATCTCATCAAAGTATATATATTCCAACTCCGAGATGCTTGCACCAGTCAATTGAAGGATCGCTGGAGCTTGCATACTTGCTAGTATCTTTAGGATCGACAAAACCTCCTGGTTGTATCACATACAATGTTTGCTCAAGGAAACCGTCGAGGAAACAATGTTTTGACATCCTACGTGCAATATTTCATAAATAATGCATCAACAACTAACATAATTCTAACAGACCTTTAGCATCGCTACGAGTGAGAAAGACTCATCATAGTCAACTGTTTGATCTTGTCGAAAACATCTTTGCGACAAGTCGAGCTTTTCTTAATAGTGACTTATCACCATCATCGTCTGTCTTCTTTTAAAGATCCATTTTACCCAATAGTCCCATGACCATCAAGTAGTTCTACCAAAGTCTACACTTTGTTTTCACACATGGATCCTCTCTCGGATTTTATGGCTTCCAGCCATTTGTCGGAATCTGGGCCCACCATCGCTTTCTCCATAACTCGTAGGTTCACTGTTGCTCAACAACATAACCTCCAAGACAGGGTTACCGTACTACTCTGCAGCAGTACGCGACCTTGTCGACCTACGAGGTTTGTAGTAACTTGATTCGAAGCTTAATGATCACCATCATCAGCTTCCACTTCAATTGGTGTAGGCGCCACAGGAACAACTTCCTACGCCCTGCTACACACTGGTTGAAGTGATGGTTCAATAACCTCATCAAGTTCTACTACCCTCCCACTCAATTCTTTCGAGAGAAACCTTTTCTCGAGAAAGGATCCGTTTCTAGAAACAAACACTTTGCTTTCGGATCTGAGATAGGAGATGTACCCAACTGTTTTGGATATCCTGTGAAGATGCATTTATCCGCTTTGGGTTCGAGCTTATCAGACTGAAACTTTTTCACATAAGTTTCGAAGCCCCAAACTTTCAAGAAACGACAGTTTAGATTTCTCTAAACCTCAGTCTATACTGTGTCATCTCAAGGGAAATACGCGGTGCCCCATTTAAAGTGAATGTGGTTGTCTCTAATGCATAACCCATAAACGATAGTGGTAATTCGATAAGAGACATCCCAGCATGCACCATACTAAATAGTGCGTGGCTATGACGTTCAGACACATCATCACACCATGATGTTTCAGGTGGCATGAACTGTGAAACAATTTCCACATTGTCTTAACTGTGTACCAAAAATTCGTAACTCAGATATTCATTTCTATGATCATATCGTAGACAGTTCATCCTCTTGTTACGACGAACTTCACTCTGAAACAGAATTGAACTTTTCAATATTTCAGACTTGTGATTCATTAAGTAAATACTCCTGTATCTACTCAAGTCGTCAGTGAAGTAAGAACATAATGATATCCACTACGTGCCTCAACACTCACTGGACTGCATACATCAAAATGTATCACTTCCAACAAGTTACTATCTTGTTTCATCTCAATGAAAACAAGGCCTTGCTCATGTGGTATGATTTGCATGTCACTAGTGATTCGAAATCAGGTGAGTAAAGATCCATCAGCATGGAGCCTCTTCATGCAATTTATACTAACATGACTCAAGCGGCAGTGCCACAAGTAAGTGGCACTATCATCATTTAACTCGTATCCTTTGGCACCAATGTGTAACACTACAATCGAGATTCAATAAACCATTGAAGGTGATTATTCAAGCAAATAGAGTAACCATTATTCCTTTTGAATGAATAATCGTATTGCAATAAACACGATCCAATCATGTTCATGCTTAACGCAAGCACCAAATAACAATTATTTAGGTTTAACACCAATCCCGATGGTTGAGGCAGCGTGCGACGTTTGATCATATCAACCTTGGAAACACTTCCAACACGTATCGTCACCTCGCCTTTAGCTAGTCTCCGTTTATGCCGTAGCTTTCATTTCGTGTTACTAATCACTTAGCAACCGAACCGGTATCCAATACCCTCATGCTACTAGGAGTACTAGTAAAGTACACATCAACATCATGTATATCTAATATACTTCTCTTGACTTTTGCCAGCCTTCTTATCTACCAAGTATCTAGAGTTGCTCCGCCTCAGTGACTGTTCCCCTCATTACAGAAGCACTTAGTCTCGGGTTTGGGTTTAATCTTGGGTCTCTTTATTAGTGGAGCAACTGTTTTGCCGTTTCACGAAGTATCCCTTCTAGCCCTTGCCTTTCTTGAAACTTAGTGGTTTTACAAACCATCAACTATTGATGCTCCTTCTTGACTTCTACTTTCGCAGTGTCAAACATCGCGAATCGCTCAAGGATCATTGTATGTATCCTTGATATGTTATAGTTCATCACGAAGCTCTCACAGCTTGGTGGCAGTGACTTTGGAGAACTATCACTATCTCATCTGGAAGATTAACTCCCATTTGATTCAAGCGATTGTCGTACTCAGACAATCTGAGCACACGCTCAACGATTGAGCCTTTCTCCTTTACTTTGTGGACAAAGAATCTTGTCGGAGGTCTCGTACCTCTTAACAAGGGCACAAGCATGAAATCACAATTTCATCTCTTTAGAACATCACTTATGTTCCGTGACGTTTTACAACGTTTTCGGCGCCTTGCTTCTAAGCCATTAAGTATTTTGCACTGAACTATCGTGTAGTCATCAGAAACGTGTATGTCGGATGTTCATAGCATCCACAGACGACGCTCGAGGTGCAGCACACCGAGTGGTGCATTAAGGACATAATCCTTCTGTGCAGCAACGAGGACAATCCTCGGTTTTACAGACCCAGTCTGCAAAGTTTTGCTACTATCAATATTCAACTAAATTTTCTCTAGGAGCATATAAAAATAGTAGAGCTATAGCGCAAGCTACATCGTAATTCGCAAAGACCATTAGACTATGTTCATGACAATTAGTTCAATTAATCATATTACTTAAGAACTCCCACTCAAAAAGTACATCTCTCTAGTCATTTGAGTGGTACATGATCCAAATCCACTATCTCAAGTCCGATCATCACGTGAGTCGAGAATAGTTTCAGTGGGAAGCATCCCTATGCTAATCATATCAACTATACGATTCATGCTCGACCTTTCGGTCTCATGTGTTCCGAGGCCATGTCTGCACATGCTAGGCTCGTCAAGCTTAACCCGAGTGTTCTGCGTGTGCAACTGTTTTGCACCCGTTGTATGTGAACGTTGAGTCTATCACACCCGATCATCACGTGGTGTCTCGAAACGAAGAACTGTCGCAACGGTGCACAGTCGGGGAGAACACAACTTCGTCTTGAAATTTTAGTGAGAGATCACCTCATAATGCTACCGTCGTTCTAAGCAAAATAAGGTGCATAAAAGGATTAACATCACATGCAATTCATAAGTGACATGATATGGCCATCATCACGTGCTTCTTGATCTCCATCACCAAAGCACCGGCACGATCTTCTTGTCACCGGCGCCACACCATGATCATCCATCAACGTGTTGCCATCGGGGTTGTCGTGCTACTTATGCTATTACTACTAAAGCTACATCCTAGCAAAATAGTAAACGCATCTGCAAGCACAAACGTTAGTATAAAGACAACCCTATGGCTCCTGCCGGTTGTCGTACCATCGACGTGCAAGTCGATATTTCTATTACAACATGATCATCTCATACATCCAATATATCACATCACATCGTTGGCCATATCACATCACAATCATACCCTGCAAAAACAAGTTAGACGTCCTCTAATTTTGTTGTTGCATGTTTTACGTGGTGACCGAGGGTATCTAGTAGGATCGCATCTTACTTACGCAAACACCACAACGGAGATATAGGAGTTGCTATTTAACCTCATCCAAGGACCTCCTCGGTCAAATCCGATTCAACTAAAGTTCAAGAAACAGTCACTTGCCAGTCATCTTTGAGCAAAGGGGGTTACTCGTAACGATGAAACCAGTCTCTCGTAAGCGTACGAGTAATGTCGGTCCAAGCCGCTTCAATCCAACAATACCGCGGAATCAAGCAAAGACTAAGGAGGGCAGAAAAACGCACATCACCGCCCACAAAAACTTTTGTGTTCTACTCGAGAAGACATCTACGCATGAACCTAGCTCTGATACCACTGTTGGGGAACGTCGCATGGGAAACAAAAAATTTCCTACGCGCACGAAGACCTATCATGGTGATGTCCATCTACGAGAGGGGATGAGTGATCTACGTACCCTTGTAGATCGTACAGCAGAAGCGTTAGTGAACACGGTTGATGTAGTGGAACGTCCTCACGTCCCTCGATCCGCCCCGCGAACAATCCCGCGATCAGTCCCACGATCTAGTACCGAACGGACGGCACCTCCGCGTTCAGCACACGTACAGCTCGACGATGATCTCGGCCTTCTTGATCCAGCAAGAGAGACGGAGAGGTAGAAGATTTCTCCGGCAGCATGACGGCACTCCGGAGGTTGGTGATGACCTTGTCTCAGCAGGGCTCCGCCCGAGCTCCGCAGAAACGCGATCTAGAGGAAAAACCGTGGAGGTATGTGGTCGGGCTGCCGTGGAAAAGTCGTCTCAAATCAGCCCTAAAACCTCCGTATATATAGGTGGGAGGGAGGGGAGGAGGCAGCCTCAAAACCTAAAGGTTTGGCCGAAATTGGAGGTGGAGGAGTCCTACTCCAATCCTACTTGGAGTAGGATTCCACCTTCCCACTTGGAAACTCTTTCCACCTTGTGTTTTTTCCTTCTCAAACCTTATGGGCCTTAGTGGGAACTTATTCCAGCCCACTAGGGGCTGGTTTATCTCTTCCCATAGCCCATGAGACCCCTTGGGGCGTGACACCCCTCCCGATGGTCCCCGGCACCCCTCCCGGCACTCCCGGTACACTACCGATGAGCCCGAAACTTTTCCGGTAATGCACGAAAACCTTCCGGTAACCAAATGAGGTCATCCTATATATCAATCTTCGTTTCCAGACCATTCCGGAAACCCTCGTGACGTCCGTGATCTAATCCGGGACTCCGAACAACATTCGGTAACCAACCATATAACTCAAATACGCATAAAACAACGTCGAACCTTAAGTGTGCAGACCCTGCGGGTTCGAGAACTATGTAGACATGACCCGAGAGACTCCTCGGTCAATATCCAATAGCGGGACCTGGATGCCCATATTGGATCCTACATATTCTACGAAGATCTTATCGTTTGAACCTCAGTGCCAAGGATTCATATAATGCCGTATGTCATTCCCTTTGTCCTTCGGTATGTTACTTGCCCGAGATTCGATCGTCAGTATCCGTATACCTATTTCAATCTCGTTTACTGGCAAGTCTCTTTACTCGTTTCGTAATACAAGATCCCGCAACTTACACTAAGTTACATTGCTTGCAAGGCTTGTGTGTGATGTTGTATTACCGAGTGGGCCCCGAGATACCTCTCCGTTCACACGGAGTGACAAAACCCAGTCTTGATCCATACTAACTCAACTAACACCTTCGGAGATACCTGTAGAGCATCTTTATAGTCACCCAGTTACGTTGCGACGTTTGATACACACAAAGCATTCCTCCGGTGTCAGTGAGTTATATGATCTCATGGTCATAGGAATAAATACTTGACACGCAAAAAACAGTAGCAACAAAATGACACGATCAACATGCTACGTCTATTAGTTTGGGTCTAGTCCATCACATGATTCTCCTAATGATGTGATCCCGTTATCAAGTGACAACACTTGCCTATGGCCAGGAAACCTTGACCATCTTTGATTAATGAGCTAGTCAACTAGAGGCTTACTAGGGACAGTGTTTTGTCTATGTATCCACACAAGTATTGTGTTTCCAATCAATACAATTATAGCATGGATAATAAACGATTATCATGAACTATGAAATATAATAATAACTAATTTATTATTGCCTCTAGGGCATATTTCCAACAGTTTGCAATAATTTTATATGGTTTTGGCACACTTTTATATGATGTTGATGCACTAACATATACAATTAGTGCCGAGTGCTAGTTGTTGTTTTCTGCATATTTTGATGTTTTAGAAAATACATACCAAATGAAGTCCAAACGCGACGATTCTTTTATGATTTTTCTCACAGGAAAGAGACCCGAGAAGCTTTGAGCGAGTGCCAGAAGACCCACAACATGCCCTGGCGGGTAGGCACGCCTTGATGCCTTGTGGCCCCCTATGGCACCTCTTCGCTTGATCCCAACGTTGGAAATTCTTATATATACATAAACCACCATAAGTTAACCTAGATGAATCTTTTCATCGCCGCAAGCCTCTCTTCCGAAGATATCTCATCTAGAGCTCCATGTCAGCACCCTCTCGGAGGGGAAAGTCATCACCGGAGGCTACGGTGATCATTACCGTTGCCGCCATGACGAGGAGGGAGTAGTTCACCCCCAAGGCTGAGGGTATGTACCAGTAGCTATGTGTTTGATCTCTCTCTCGGGATCTTGATTTGGTACGCTTTTTTATGTACCATGATCTATGTTAATGTAGTAGAATCATATAGTGTTCTTCCCTTTGTTGTGCTGAATTGAGTCTCGCCCTTTGAGATTTCATTATTATTGGATTGAATATATGAGGATCTGAGATCAATTGATGTGTGTCTTGCATGTGGATACCCGTGGTGAGAATGGGGTATTCTACCGATTCACTTGATATATGTTTTGGTAATCTGAAAGCACATATGCTCCCTTGGTGATTTTGATAATTCATGACAACATACATTGTCTCTTGGACTAACACTTTTACCTATAAATTTCAGGAAAAGTCCATGGAGAGCTATGGCTTAAGGTTTATGTGGAGATGCCCCTGGATGCAAGAAAGGAACAATGTTGGCTCAAGCTTCAAGCCAGAAGACTCTTCATTTTATATTTATGAGAAATCACTTTTGAGTCTATAGGAAAGCGAATACTATTAAAAGGGGTGAGGTAGTAAAATGAACTGATTGCTCAAATGCTCAAAGTTAGCCACCAAAACACTCAGTCATTTTTCCCACATATCCACCCTGTCAAGATCCACATACACTAATTCAGTGTCACCAACATTTCCATGTCGGACCCACCGAGTTTGACCTCACACAGAAACCCTAGCCATTCCCACCAAATCGGTGCAACCGAAACCAAGTGGGTGCTACCGAGTTCAGTGTGACCAACATTCTATTGTTAAGATACACAAAATTGGAATTTCCGAGTTTGAGTATTGGCCCTCCGAGTTTGGCCATCTGACCATTAGTCACCTTTTCGGTGCCATGGAGTTTCATATATCGGTCTCACCAAGACTCAAAACTTCACACTTTTAGTGCTAATTAGTACCACCGAGTTTTCAACTTTGGTTTCACCGATTTTGCCCTTTCGTGTATAAGGGTTGGATTTTGACTGCTGCCTATACATACCCTTTCACCCACCTCTCATTCATGGGAGAAGAACTCAGAACACGCACTTCATTGCCAGATGCATTTTCTGAGAGAGATCCACCTACTCATGTGTTGAGACCAAGATATTCCAATCCCATCATTTGAAACATGATCTATAGCCTCCCCAAACTGCCCATGCACATTCTGTGAGAGAGTAATTTGTGTTGAGGAGACTATCTTTAGAAGCACAAGAGCAAGGAGTTCATAGATCTACCACATTTATTACCTTTTGGAGGGTGGTGCCTCCTAGATTGGTTAGGTGTCTCTTGGGAGCCTCCTAGTTCGTGTTGTGGAGTTGAACCAAGATGTTTGTAAGGGAAAGGAGATCGCCTACTTCGTGACGATCTACTGTGAGTAAGGCTAGTCCTCCATGGATGGAAGCCATGGTGGAATAGACAATGCCGCTTCTTTGTGGACCCTCCGTGGGTGGAGCCTTCCGTGGACTCTTGCAACCGTTACGCTTCATGGATTGATGTCTCCACTCACATGGACGTACGATAGCACCACCTATCGGAACCATGCCAAAAATCGACGTGTCAACCTCATGCATTTGATCTTCCTAACCTCTACTCCTCTACATGTGCAAAGTCTTTACTTTTTCGTTGCCATATATGTTGACTAGCATGTGTAGGGTGCACTAGACTTGTTAGAAGTGCTGAATTTCTGCCCTCCTACAATTTGGGTTAGGCTAGAAATTTTATCTTTACAAGTAATCTATTCACCCCCTCTCTAGACACATCTTCTATCGATCCCTTCATTGGTATCAGAGCAAGCTCTCCAAAACCTTGGTTTAACTGCCATTGGAGGAAGATGAATGTGACTAGTTCCCAGATTTTTAGTTGCAGAGTGCCTATTATTGATGGCGAGTACTTTAGATAATGGAAAGATGAAATGCTTGTTATATTTGACGAGTTCCATTTGCGCAAGTATGTTGAATATCCCTATGCGGCTCCCATTGATCCCATATATCCTTCTCATGATGATGAAGTTAATATGCTTGGTAACCTTAACACTGACAATCTAATCATTACAGGTTTACCAAGAAATGTGTTTAATCAATTGCAAAACTTGGAGTGTGCTCATACCTTGTGGAAAGACTTAGAGAAAAGATATCCAAATTATTCCTTGAAAAATCTTGATATCATTGTCCACAAATGCATTGCTTTTCACGAAATGAAGCCAACTAATCCTAACTTTGATAAATGCCTATTTGAGCTTTGTGACCTCATGTGTGCTAAAGTAGATGCCACTACTATTAACAATTTCATTGTTGAAGCCATTCGAATGCATAAACATGAACGTTGTCATAGTCAAATTTCTGATGAAATTCTTGTTTCTGATGACGAGGGAACTTCATCTGACGATGACAATGTGGAGCATGGATACTATAATGAAGATGAAGAGTTTGACATCAAGTATGAGAAGACCATGAGGAACCTTAGTCTTATGGCTAACCTTAAAGACTACATGGTCGGTGGTAAGGAGTGGGTTCTGGACAGTGGATGCACCGATGAGATGACCGGAGATAAAGACATGTTCCATGAGATTACACCAAACTGTGGACCTCGGAAGTATGTGACTTTTGGAGACAACTCCAAAGGTAAGGTACTTGGTCTTGGTAAGGTGGCCATATCTCATGACAATTCCATTCAGAATACCATGCTTGTTGAATCCCTTGGCTACAATCTTCTTTCCGTATCTAGACTAGCAGACTTTGATTTCGATGTGCTATTTACGAAAGTTGAATGATGAGTGTTTCATAGCGACAATCATAACATCGTCTTTATTGCTTTCCTGGAGGTGATCTATACATTGTTGATTTCTCTAAGATATTCGAACCCCGTACATGTCTTATCGCAAAATCTTCTAAAGTTTGGTTATGGCGTAGAAGGCTTGGACATGTTGGTATGCGTAATCTTGACAAACTTATCAAAGCTGATCATATTCTTGGTGTTAAATATGTTATATTTGACAAAGATAGACTTTGTACTGCTTGTCAACGAGGAAAGCAAGTTGGTGGAAGTCATCCCGTGAAGAACATCATGACCACAAGAAGACCCCTCGAGCTGCTTCACATGGATATCTTTGGTCCCAATGCTTACAAGAGCCTCAGTGGAAATTTTTATGATTTAGTCATTTTTGATGATTTTTCCATATTTACATGGGTGTTCTTTCTCTATGATAAGTCACAGGTACAAATGATCTTCAAGAACTTTGCTCGGAAAGCTCAAAACTAGTTTGAAGTGAAGATCACGAAGGTTCAGAGCGACAACGGAACGGAGTTCAAGAACACAGATGTGGATACTTTTCTTGACGAATACGGTATCTTGCATGAGTTCTCAGCGACACACACACCTCAACAAAATGGAGTTATTGAGAGGAAGAACCGGACACTTTTGGGACCTTGCATGAAGGTTCAGATCGAGAAATGCTTGACGAATACAAGACTCCAAGACACTTTTGGGCAGAAGCCGTGGAAACAGCTTGGCATACCATAAACTGACTCTACCTACACCAGCTTGTTGATAAAACGAGATACGAGCTACTCACCGGTAACAAACCCCAAGTTGCATATTTTCGGGTATTCGGCTCTAAGTGCTGTATTCTTGATAAGCATCGCCGATAAAAATTTGCACCTAAATCTTATGAAGGTTTCCTTCTTGGTTACGGATCAAACTCTCACGCTTACCGTGTCTACAACAACTTCACTCAAAAAGTTGAAGATGTGGTAGATGTGAAGTTTGATGATACTAACGGTTCACAAGTTGAACAATTGCCAATTGATGTAGGAGATAAGGAACCTTCAGAATCTATCAAAGACTTGTCCATTGGCAAGATTCATCACATGGAGGTGAAGGAAAGCACTTCATAAAATCAAGTGGAAGCTCCCACTTCGCGTCAAAGCGAACCGCAAAATGAGATGGAAGCATCCACAAGCGGTACACAAAATGACGAAGAAGAGGAAGAAGTTCATTGTGATGATCCACCTCAACCTTCCTCACCACCACCCCAAGGAGATTATGACGTCAACGACAACATTCAAGATGATGAAGAAGAAGCTCCTCCATCCAACAAGAAGGAGCTGTCAAGAATTAGAGCAAGAGTGGACAGAGATCATTCGTTGAAACAAATCTACAGTGACATAAAAAATGGGAGAATCACTCGCTCTACATCTCGTTATCTAACTTTTGTGAGCATTATTCTTTCATATCTAGTATTGAACACTTGAAGGTAGAAGAAGCTCTTCAATATCCGGATTGGGTGAATGCTATGCACGAAGAGCTACACAACTTCGAGAGGAACCAAGTATGGAAACTTGTTGAAAAACCTGAAGGTGAGCAGAATATCATTGGTACAAGATGGGTGTTTCGGAACAAGCAAGATAAAGCCAGACAAGTTGTACGCAACAAAACACGTCTTGTAGCCCAAGGATACACGCAAGTCGAAGGTATGGAATATGGTGAGACTTATGCTCCTGTTGCTAGACTTGAAGCCATTCGTATTCTTCTAGCTTATGCCAATCACCATGATGTAACTCTTTACCAAATGGATATCAAAAGTGTCTTTCTCAATGGAGAAATTGAATAGGAAGTTTATGCAAAACAAACTCCTAGTTTTGTGAACCCTAAGAAACCTGATCATGTTTACAAACTTCGTAAAACTTTATATGGTCTTAAACAAGCACCTAGAACTTGGTACAAATGCCTAACGAAGTTTCTCATTGAAAAGGGTTTCAAGATTGGTAAAATTGATGCAATCTTATTTACTAAAACAGTCAATGGAGAACTATTTGTTTGCCAAATATATGTGGATGATATTATCTTTGGTTCCACTAACCCACACTTTAGAGAAAAGTTTGGAAAGCTGATGTCGCGGGAGTATGAGATGTCTATGATGAGTGAACTGAAGTTCTTCCTTGGATTGCAAATCGAATAATCGAGAGAAGGTACATTTATCTCTCAAACCAAGTACACCAAGGACTTAATCAAAAAGTTCAACATGCAAGAATGAAAATGTATGAGAACCCCCATGCCTACTAGTGGACATATTGACCTCACAAGGGAGGACAAACCCGTTGATCAAAAGGTTTATCGATCAATGGTTGGTTCATTTTTATATCTATGTGCCTCCCGTCCTGACATCATGTTGAGTGTTTGCATATGTGCCCGCTATCAAGCATCACCTAAAGAGTGTCATCTATTGGTTGTCAAAAGGATAGTGAGATACGTTATACATACAACAAACTTTGGCATTAGGTATCCCAAGGGATCTTTTTTTAAATCTTGTTTGCTATTCTGACTCGGACTATGCTGGAGACAAGGTTGATAGAAAATCCACCTCAGGTACATGTCAATTTCTTGGGAGATCTCTTGTCTCTTGGACATCCAAGAAACAAAACTCAGTATCCTTATCCAGTGTCGAAGCCGAATACATTGCCACTGGATCATGTTGTGCCCAATTACTATGGATGACTCAAACGCTTAAGGATTATGGCATTCTTGTTAGAAAAGTTCCATTGTTGTGTGACAATGGAGGTGCTATTAAGATTGCCTATAATCCTGTGTAACATTCTAGAACAAAACACATCCAAGTGCGACATCATTTTATTCATGATTATGTTGCTAAAGGAGATATCGATCTCAAGCATGTTCGTACTGACAAACTACGAGCTGATATGTTTACCAAACCACTTGGTGAGAAAGTGTTCTATCATTTGAGGAGTGAGTTGAACATCATTGATGCTTCAAACTTGAGCTAGACTCACACGGAAGCATGCAAGGGCATGAGCTTGACTGTCTATTCCTTGATGCCATTCATTTGATTATCTTATATCTTGTAAACTATGCTCCCTTGTATTGCATCTACCTTTTTGTAAGTACTTGGAATAAATACACACCACAAGTTTTCCATCAACTCCAATCAAAATCAATCTTGACATGGCCAAGTATCAAGAACCCCTCTTCGAGGATGAAGGAAGAAGACAACAAATCATATCCTTGACAACCATTTGATGAAGTAATTAGCTCATGTCATTTGGATATATTATGCTCTTCCTTGCATGACTAACCATTGTAGGTGCAAAGTGAACCAAGACGACATGGATTGCTCCCAACTCAAGATGATCTTCATCAACTTTGAGCATCCACAACAAGTTCACCTACATGCCACGTGATCAACATCATTCGAAGGTATGTACTCATATCCTTGATAAAGCTCTACACCAATTCATGGAGTGAAGCAATTCAAGTGATATGAAGACATTGAAAATCTTAATTGAAAAATGGTAACCCCATTTTTGTGCTTAACGATGAGTATGACCTATGATCAAGCATCCTTTCTTGACTCCTCAAGTCAAATACTCTAATATAGGTGACCTTCTCACCGCCCCCACATCTAGATGGAGATCATTGTATGGTTCACATTTGACCTTTCACACTCTTAGAACAATTCAACTCTCATCTACATGTATGTATATATCCCATATTTTCAAAAAATAAATATATATATATATACAATTTTTGTTACTACCTTTTGTTTTTCTTCTACTTTTGATTCTCTTTCTCAATTAGTACCTTCTTTTACAATTGGAATCTTGAAACAAATCTTCCGACCAGCTTATTCTTCCGTTAAAGAGTTGACTATCATTGCAACTCGGTTTCAGTGAATTGGGAAACTCAGTCCAACCGATCTCACCCAAGAGGCCTAAATATCATTCTCGGTTCTACCGAACCTTCTTTGCCTCGGTGACTCTGATTTTTCTGACAAACTTTATTGCTTTGAAAATTTCTTCTGAACGTATGTTTTAGGGCAAGAAAAACCTCAGTGATCCCATGCAATATAAGAGGGAGAATCATCTAGGATCCCTAACATAAATGGATATAATTCAAGGAACTCTTATTCATACAAAAATAAAAAAAAGACAAATTCAAGGAGCCCTTATAAAAGTGAGAAGTATCCAGGATCCCTTTCTGCCAATGAGCCCTTACCCTCTGACCTTCTTTTTGGTAATTTATGCCAAAGGGGGAGAAATATCAAAGTACCAAAGCTTCCATTCAATGAACCCATTGATAGGGGAGAAATATCACTAATAAGCTTCTACAAAAGAGGGAGAAACAACACTAAGGGGAGATACTTTTTCCTAAAGGGAGATGTATCAAACCTTACACATTAAGGGGGAGAGAGATAAATATGGCTTTATTGGTTTGAACTTATTTTCCGTGCCTACTGCCAATATCTACATGCTATTATTCAGGGGAGAGGGAACCTTACATATTCATCTTTAGGGGAGAAAAGTTCTTGTTCTTTGGAGACATATCCTTTTATCAAAACCTATCTTCAATATGTCTTCAATTTCTTGGTATTTTTTATGCTCTTTGCATCTTTACAACAGGGTACTCTTGTGTTATCTAACATTTGTTTTCCCAAGTGTACTCCTATGTCAAGATGCTCAAGATCCTCAAGGTAAGTATATGCATCATATCCTTGTTCATGATGACCTCTTGTTTCTTGCATATATTGTTTGCAAGATGGAGTCTTGAACATGGAACATCTTCATTTACATATGTTTGATGCATATAGCCAGGATGTCTATGACTTGTCTTGTCCTTTTACCTTGTGTGTAAAATTCCTCAGCAAAAACCCCAGCAGAAGAAAATGGAGGAAGACCGAAAATGAAATTGTGGCAAGAAGCTGGAACAGAACACCGCCTTTGAGATCCCTCACGAGATCTATGTTGAGTACTGCACGCCTGATGAGGAAATTCATGGTAAAGAGACCATGGCAAAGTGCAAGATAAGGCTTCAAAATATTTACCAGAGATGTGCAAAGGAGTGGAAGGAATATAGGCATGTCACTCCAAAATATGCCAAGAAATTTGCCCTCAAACCTGCGTGCAAAAGGTTGCCACAGGGAGATCAACAAGCAACACATCCCTCAAGCGTAGCCACAATTGACGATTACCTTGATGAAAAAGACAAGTATTTGTCTAAGCTGCAGAAACAGGCTAAAGCTGCTGTTACAAAGTTTAATGAGGACTCTGCTGTCGGCGTTCTGGGAATGGGGGTACCCAGACCTGCCTGCCTATGGCCCAGGGCTGGCCCACTTCATCAAGCAAACTAATGGGCCTGACATCACTCAAGCCAAGGCCCTCGTGAGGGGGTAAGCCTCACGAGGAGGAACGACATCAAGACCCGCAGGGGGCCTCCTTAGGACCCCTCCGGAGCAGCGGATATTCCGAGGCAAGTCCCGACCTCACGAGTCAAGGATGACGGAAGGGAAGGACATGCAAGCAACACACAGCGTGGCGGCGCACTTTCCCCTTTAGTGCAAAGGAGGCAAGGACGTACCAGAGGTTCCCAAGGCATCTCCAAAAGGTTTCCATTCTGGTGTAAAAAGACCATGGCCGCCCGCCGGCACGACGGACGTCATCCCTGAACCCGCCCCTGCAGCGCTGGCAGCCACTTTGCACGCGGAGACCACTTTTGAACAGGGGAAACATGTTCCCCCGCCCCCCTTCGAAATTGTCCGTCGTGCGATCCCTTCCTGCCGAAACGATAAGGGAAGAGGACCGGGACTGCCACTATATATAGAGGGCAGGTTACTTCGTAGAGGAGGCGATTCATTGGTTCACCCACTAGCAACACGCAAAGCTACCCAACCTCCGGAGGCTCCTGAGCACTGTACTAGTTCATCCACCCACCTCAAAGAGAGGCAATCCACCAAAGCAGGAGTAGGGTATTACGCTTCTCAGCGGCACGAACCTGGGTAAAATGTCGTGTTCTGTGTCTTCCTCACCATCGACTGAGTTCCTTGCCTTGTCCATCGAGTAGCGAGCTAGGTGAGGATAGGCCGCGAGAGATCTTCGTACACGCCCCTTAGTATGAATCTTTAGGGTTTTGCGGAGCCTGAAATCCCACATTTGGTGCGCCAGGTAGGGGGCGTATCGAGGTCTTCTCCGAGCGTCATCTTCACTAAGCCCGCTACCACGAAGACCGGCGCCCAGCAAGCTTCTTGGAGCCTCGTCGAGCTGGCCTCCAACCGTCATACCACAGTTTCCGCAAGATGTACTGATGTTGTGGTACCGGGCGGCTCGTACCAGATCGTCAACATCACCTCCACCATCGCAAGCACCTGCGCCAGCCAGGCGCACGACATCTGGGAGGTGACCCTGGCATCCCCGACGCGCTACATCAACTTGGCGGACCTCGGAGCGCACGACGCCTTGCAGATGGCAAGCAAGATGCTCCTCCAACGACCGACGCAAGGGGGCTTCGACGCCTGGGCATACCACATCATGGAGCTAATCACCATCGCCCAGAAGGCCATCTGACCCCACTTTTCGTCAAGTCCGTAGGCGCCGGTATCCGTGGGCTCGCGCCTCTTGTCGGCCCCCGAGCCTGCAAGGGACGGAGCCCCTCTTGCACGGAGCGGGGCCGAGGGAGGCGCATCACGTGCTGCCCTCCTCTTCCTTCAAGTCCCGGTCGCGGGCCTCGAGGCGCAACATGATGGCAACCACCACGGGCGCGAAGAGAACGGCAGGGCGTTCGATGCACACGCTGGCGCACATCGCCAAGACCAGGTCGGTCCCCGACAACCCGGAGCGGCCAGGCGGGGGCGCTCCCTCAAGCGCAGCCAGCAGGCGACGGAGGAAGCAGCACGGGCAAACTACATTAACGAAGACACGACAGGGCACCAAGGGGGAGTCTGCACCGGGCAACACCGGGACCGACCAACAGCGGCAACAAGAACAGATGACTTTGTGCGGAGGCCCATCGCAGAAAGATCTTCGAGCAACACGGCCGGGGGGGTCCCCCTCCGCCGCTGAGAGGGACCGCCACCATCGCGCTGGTGAATGGCTTTGGAGGTTGATCGTCCGCCTACATGGAGCCCTACGTACTAGAGTATGCGATACCACCTGACCCTCTCGACGAAGAAGAGCCTCAAGCGTGAACCCCGGGCGCCAATTCCCCTCAAGAGTAAGGAACGCCCTGGAGGCCCCCAGATGACCCACAAGTATAGGGGATCAAACGTATTCCTTTCGATAAGTAAGAGTGTCGAACCCAACGAGCAGCAGAAGGCTCTGATAAACGGATTTCAGCAAGGTAATAACTCCAAGCATTGAAAGTAGCGGTAACAAGTGATAGTGTAGCGAGGTGAAACGTAGCAAGCAAAGAGTAACAAGTAACAACTAGAAGCAACGGTGCAGCAAGTGTCCCAATCCCTTTTGTAGCAAGGGACAAGCCTGAACAAAGTCTTATAGGAGGAAAAATGCTCTCGAGGACACACGGGAATTTCTGTCATGCTAGTTTCATCATGTTCATATGATTCGCGTTCGTTACTTTGATAGTTTGATATGTGGGTGGACCGGCGCTTGGGTACTTCCCTTACTTGGACAAGCATCCCACTTATGATTAACCTCTCTCGCAAGCATCTGCAACTACAAAAGAAGAATTAAGACAAAGTCTAACCATAGCATTAAACTAGTGGATCCAAATCAGCCCCTCACGAAGCAACGCATAGACTGGGGTTTAAGCTTCTGTCACTCGAGCAACCCATCATCTACTTACTACTTCCCAATGCCTTCCTCTAGGCCCAAATATGGTGAAGTGTTATGTACTCGACGTTCACATAACACCACTAGTGGAAAAGACAACATACAACATATCAAAATACCGAACGAATATCAAATTCACATGACTATTATTAACATGACTTATCCCATGTCATGAGGAACAAAAGTAACTACTCACAAAACATAATCATAATTATGACCAGAGGTGTAATGAATAGCATCAAGGATCTGAACATAAACTCTTCCACCAAATGATCCAACTAGCATCAACTACAAAGAATAATCAACACTACTAGCAACCTTACAAGTACCAATCGGAATCGCGAGACGAAGATTGGTTACAAGAGATGAACTAGGAATTGGAGAGGAGATGGTGCTGATGAAGATGTTGATGAAGATGCCCCCCTCCGACGAGAGGATTGTTGGTGATGACGATGGCGACAATTTCCCCCTCCGGGAGGGAAGTTTCCCTCGCAGGATCGTCCTGCCGGAGCTCTAGATTGGATCTGCTCAAGTTCCGCCTCGTGGCGGCGGCGAAACCACGAAAAAGCTCCCGTATGATTTTTTCCAGACGAGGACACTTCATATACCAAAAGAAGGGGGCTAGTGGGCCTTCAGGCAACCCACAAGCTTGCCCACAGCCACCAGGGGGGTGGTGGCGGAGTGGGGGCTTGTGGGGCCCTGGTGGCCCCCCTCCGGTAGTTCTTTCGCCCAGTATTTTTAATATATTCCAGAAAAAATCCATGAAAATTTTCAGGGTATTTGGAGATGTGCAGAATAGTGGACTAGGATTTGCTCCTCTTCCAGTCCAGAATTCCAGCTGCCTGAATTCTCCCTCTTCAAATAAACCTTGCAAAATAGGAGAGAAAAGGCATAAATATGGCACCACAAGTAATATAACATCCCAAAAATAAATAAACATCAACATGAAAACATGATGCAAAATGGACGTATCAACTCACCCAAGCTTAGACCTCGCTTGTCCTCAAGCGAAAACCAAGTTCCATAAACATGTCCAGATGTTGAGGGACGAAGGTGTCGATAAAACATAATACGGACATGAGGGCATCATGATCACACATAGAACAGCAATATAACATAAAGATTCTTATGGGAAAGTAAAAATTCCTTCACAAAGCAAAGCATGAAGCAAAAACCTTACCGAGAAGTAACCAACAATTGTCCATAGTCATTGAAGCAATTGCAATTTATCACAACATCGGAAAGAATCAAATAAGAGCTTGTAAAGCAAACCCGCATACTCAATCATCTCTTTTGTTTTCCACAATTGTTACAACTCATGTGGTACTAATGGTGTCAAAGTTTCAGCTAGACACAGAGGAAGATAGGGGCTTATAGTTTTGCCTCCCAACCATTTACCTCAAGGGTAAAGTCAACAACAATAAAGCATAAGTACTCAACTCCAAGTTGATATATGAATATAGATCTTTCCCAAGCATGTGACGGTAGCCAAGACAAAGGCAAAAAGGGAATTGGTGAAGATCACCATGACTCTTACAAGGGTAAAAAGTAAAGGTACAAGAAAGGCCCTCTGCAGAGGGAAGCTGAGGTTGTCATGCGCTTTTGAGGTTTGAATGCGTGTTCTCTTAGTGCAGAGGAACGTCACTTTATATTGCCTCCTGTGACAAAGAACTTTATTATGCAGTCTGTCGCTTTTATGCCTTCCTCATCACAGGTTCGTACAAATCTTATTTTCCACACACTAATAGATCATATATATTAGAGACCAATTTTTATTGCTTGCACCGATGACAACTTACTTGAAGGATCTTATTCAATCCATAGGTACGTACGGTGGACTCTCATGGCAAAACTGGGTTGAAGGTTTATGGATGCACAAGTAGTATCTCTACTTGGTGCGGGAGTTTTGGCTAATATGAGGTGGAAGCAATCGTCACATGCTAAGGGATCTCTAATCATATAACATTGTTTGGAACCAAGCAAACACGATTCATTATGTTGTCTTCCTTGTCCAACATCTACTCCTAGGCATGTAATAGATTGGTGAGTGTTCACAATTGTAAAGAGTGTCTAAGATGGTATATTTATATGTGAACCTCTCTTTCCTTATTACATCTTATTAATAGCAACAATGACTGAGATCTATGTTGATTTATTCTCAACAAGTTTCAATCATCATACGTGTCATAAGTGAAGTTATCACTTTCCATAAGATCGTCTCATGATCTTTCATGCTATCGTTCTTTTCATACTTTTGATCATGGCACAAAGAAAAGCCCTTAACTAAGAAACTCTTTATTGTATAGCTCGTAAGCTCGAATACATCGGGGGAGAGACAAACGCAAAAGACTCAAACTAAAAACTAAAGACTTATTCTTCTAAAGAAGAAATAAAAACTGAAAAGGAAAGAACTAAAGCAAAGGTAAAAGCAAAAGATAGAAAGGCGATACGATACCAGGGCAACTCCCCCAAGTTTGGCAAAAGCCAAGGGGATTGCCCATACCAATGCTTAGTTGTCTTCCTTTGGTGGTGATGGTGGTGTTGTTGTTGTCGCCTTTGATTCCAAGAGAGCTATCAACCTTTGATTTATACCTTTGAGATCTGTGACATGGTTTTCCAGCAAAACAACTTCACGAGAAAGAGAAATATTGCGAGCACGAGTTGTTTCGCAAAACCTCAAGAGTTCAATCAAGGATGGAGACAGCACGTGGAGGAAGGGTTGGAGAAAACTACTCCTTCAACGTCTTCAATGTTGAACATAGGTTGAACTTCCTCCCTAGCTTGGGTTTTCTCCTTAGCTTGGTCCCTGGCTTCCGTGACTTCTACTCTTTTCAGATCAGCATCTACTTCCTCATGAACTTGGTGAAGATCATTCTCCCCAACAGATTCCTGAGACATCTTTGCTCTAAATCTGCGGCAGACAACAAGCTTGAAATGAAAACAGAGGAAAACTACGCGATACGGAGATCAAAACCTTTGGGCGACTATATATTGATTTTTCTGGGCCAGAAGGAGTCCTCCGCAAGAAAACAGAGTCCGGGAGGCACACGAGGTGCCCACAAGCTTACCCACCACCACCAGGGGGGTGGTGGCGGTGTGGGCCTTTGTGGCTGCCTCGTTTGCTCTCGGGACTGCTTTTTATCTTTCTAATTTTCCAAAAATTCCAAAATAGAGGAAATTTCCTATTGGAAAAGTATCGGAGTCCAATTTCTTGCCGAAACAGATACATCTTCGTTTTCAAGGTCTGAAAACAGGCTGATAAACATCCCTTATGTACTCCTCTGGAGTTATGACATTGATGATATTGGTCTCAACATTTATGGGAGTACCAGAGATGTAATGTTTGATTCTTTTCCCATTTACCACTCTAGAAAAATTCCCTTCCGTGTTATTGATTTTGACAGCACCGGAACGATATACTTCCTCGACAACATAGGGACCTTCCCATTTAGAGAGAAGCTTGCGTGCAAAAAATCTCAAACGAGAATTGTATAGCAAGACATAATCACCTACATTGAACTCTCGTTTCTGTATTCGTTTGTCGTGCCATCTGTTAACCTTTTCCTTGAACAACCTGGCATTCTCATATGCTTGGGCTCTCCATTCATCTAACGAGCTGATATCAAACAACCGCTTCTCACCGGCAAGTTTGAAATCAAAGTTGAGCTCATTGATTGCCCAATAAGCATTGTGTTCCAGCTCAAGAGGTAAATAAAAAGCTTTACCGTAAACCATTTTATACGGTGACATGCCCATGTGATTCTTATAAGCAGTCCTATAAGCCCATAGTGCATCGTCAAGTTTGCTAGACCAGTTCTTTCGAGATCTATTGACGGTCTTTTGTAGGATCAACTTGATCTCCCTATTACTCAACTCCACTTGACGGAGATGCAACTCTATGGTTGACATCATACTTAGCTAGCATCTTGCGGAAAACACCATGAATGAAGTGTGAACCGCCATCAGTCATCAAATATCTAGGGACTCCAAATCTTGAGAATATGACTTCTTTAAGGATCTTAATAGAGGTGTGGTGATCAGCATTTTTAGTGGGGATAGCTTTACCCACTTAGTAACGTAATCCACAGCAACTAAGATGTGAGTGTACCCATTGGAACTCGGGAAGGGTCCCATATAATCAAATCCCCAGACATCAAATGGTTCAATGACAAGTGAATAGTTCATAGGCATCGCTTGACGCTTACTGATGTTCCCTATCCTTTGGCATTGGCCACAAGAGAAGATAAACTTACGGGCATCCTTGAGGAGAGTGGTCCAATAGAAACCTGATTGCAATACCTTATGTGCAGTTCTATCTCCAGCATGGTGTCCTCTGTAAGCTTCGGAATGACACTTCTGCAGGATCTGTCCCTGTTCATGTTCAGGCAAACAACATCTAATAACACCATCAACTCCTTCCTTATGAAGGTGAGGATCATCCCAAAAGTAGTGTCTCAAATCAAAGAAGAATTTCTTCTTTTGTTGATAGGTGAAACTAGGTGGTATGTATTTGGCTACGATATAGTTTGCATAGTCGGCATACCACGGTGCACTATGTGAAGTGTGGATGACATTTAGTTGCTCATCAGGGAATCTGTCATCAATAGGTAGTGGGTCATCAAGGACATTCTCAAGCCTAGACAAGTTATCCGCTACACAGTTATCAGCACCCTTTCGGTCAATGACGTGCAAATCAAATTCTTGTAGTAGGAGAACCCATCTAATCAGCCTAGGCTTCGCATCCTTCTTGAGCATGAGGTACTTAATAGCAGCATGATCAGAGTGAATAGTGACTTTGGACTCAACTATGTAAGATCTGAACTTTTCACATGCAAACACGACTGCTGGAAATTCCTTCCCCGTAGTGGCATAGTTTCTTTGGGCACTATCTAGATTTTACTAGCGTAGTGAATGACATTCAACTTCTTGTAAACTCTTTGTCTTAGCACAGCACCAACAGCATAATCACTAGCATCACACATGATTTCAAAGGGCAAGTTCCAGTCAGGTGGTTGAACAATAGGTGCGGTTATCAAAGCCTTCTTAAGTATTTCGAAGGCTTCCTCACAATCCTCATCAAAAACAAAAGGAACATCCTCCTGCAAGAGGTTGGTAAGAGGCCTAGAAATCTTAGAGAAGTCTTTAATGAACCTCCTATAGAAACCAGCATGACCTAGGAAACTTCGGATACCTCTGATGTCTGTGGGGCAAGGCATTTTCTCAATTGCATCAACCTTAGCCTTATCAACTTCAATGCCTCTTTCACAGATTTTGTGTCTAAGACGATACCTTCATTAACCATAAAGTGGCACTTCTCCCAATTCAAGACGAGGTTGGTTTCTTCGCATCTCTGTAAGACTCGATCAAGGTTGCTGAGGCAATCATCAAAGGAAGACCCGTAAACGGAGAAGTCATCCATGAAAACCTCGACAATCTTTTCACAAAAGTCAGAGAATATAGCCAGCATACATCTTTGGAAGGTGGCAGGTGCATTACATAAGCCAAAAGGCATGCATCTATAGGCAAAGGTACCGAAAGGGCAGGTGAAAGTGGTTTTCTCTTGATCAGGTTGTGCAACAGGTATTTGCGAGAAACCTGAATAACCGTCTAGAAAGCAGAAGTGTGTGTGCTTTGATTTCCTTTCTAGCATTTGGTCGATGAACGACAAAGGACAATGATCTTTCCTGGTTGCCTTGTTCAGTTTCCGGAAGACTATCACCATTCTATAGCCAATAATAATCATTTGTGGGATTAGTTCATCCTTATCATTAGGAACGACGGTGATACCTCCCTTCTTAGGTATGCAATGTACTGGACTTACCCAATCACTATGAGCAACAGGATAAATGATTCCTGCTTCCAGAAGCTTTAATATTTCTTTTCTAACGACCTCTTTCATCTTAGGATTTAATCTCCTTTGATGATCAGGAGCTGGTTTAAAGTCAGGATCGGTTTTAATATTGTGCTGACATAGAGTAGGACTAATACCCTTAAGATCATCAAGAGTATATCCAATAGCAGCGCGGTGCTTCCTCAGAGTTTTTAGTAACTTCTTCTCTTTGCACTCTGAGAGGAGAGCACTAATAATGACAGGATATATCTCCTTCTCATCAAGATAGGCATACTTAAGAGTATCAGGCAACTGTTTAAGCTCGAACATAGGATCACCCTTTGGTGGGGGAGGATCCCCAAGCAGTTCAACAGGTAGATTATTCTTGGGAATAGGATGTTGTTCTAAGACAATTCTATCTATCTCATCTCTCTCCTCCATATGCATATCATTTTCATGCTCAAGAAGATATTGCTCTAAGGATCCGTAGGAGGTACGACAATAGAGGCAAGAGCAATGATTTCATATCTACAAGACGACTATCTTTTATGGGGTTGTCTTCCAAACTTGGAGAAGTTAAATTCATGAGACACACCCTCGAAACTTACTGTGATGGTCTGCTTAATGAAATCAATGTGAGCATTGACAGTGTTGAGAAAGGGTCTACCAAATATGATGGGACAAAAGCTATCTTGTGCAGTACCAAGGACGAGGAAATCAGTAGGATACTTCGTCTTACCACACACGACTTCTACGTCTCTCACAATTCCCAGAGGGCAGATAGTGTCTCTATTAGCTAGCGTAATACTGACATCAATGGGTTCTAACTCAGCAGGTGCAATCTCATCTTTGATTTCATCATATAGAGAACGGGGTATTGCACTAACACTATCTCCCGTATCGCATAAACCATGGTAACAGTGATATCCTATCTTAACAGAAACAACGGGCAGGCCAACTACAGGTCTGTGTTTGTCTTTCGCGTGAGGTTTAGCAATTCTAGCGGAGTCCTCACGGAATTTGATAGCATGCCCGTCTATGTCTTCGGCTAAGAGATCTTTGATAATAGCAACACTAGGTTGAACTCTAATCTCCTCAGGGGGTGCAAGTGGTCTAATGTAACCCGTACGTATCACAGTTGGAGCTTTAGAATAATCCTTTATCCTAGTAGGGTATGGTGGTTTTTCAGTGTAAGCACAAGGAACAACAGGATCACTAAAAGCTATGATTTTCTCCTCAACTAGATTGGTTTTGGCTATGTTGCTTTCTATAGGAGGATGATATTTAAACCACTTCTCTTTGGGAAGATCAACATGAGCATCAAAAGATTCACATAGAGAGGCTACTATCTCAGAGTCAAGTCCATACTTTGCGCTAAAATCTCTAGAAGTGTTTGTCTCAACAAAAGATTTAACGCAATCAAACTGGAAATTCATACGTGACTCCTTACCTTCCTCCAGTTCCCAATCTTCAGAGTTGAGTTTGAGTCTCTCCAATAAATTCCACTTGTGATCAATATCCTTCTTCATAAAAGAACCGGCACAAGAAGTGTCAAGCATGGTACGATCTTCATGAGAAAGCCGAGCATAAAAGTTTTGAGTAATGATTTCTCTCGAGAGCTCATGATTGGGGCATGAATATAGCATTGATTTAAGCCTCCCCCAAGCTTGAGCTATTGTTTCCCTGTCACGAGGCCAAAAGTTATAAATAAAGTTCCGATCACGATGTACTAAATGCATAGGATAGAACTTTTGATGAAATTCCAATTTCAACCGATTGTAGCCCCATGATCCAGCATCATCACATAGCCTATACCATGACAATGCCTTATCCTTCAAATATAAAGGAAAGACTTTCTTCTTTACGTCTTCCTCGGGCAAACCTGCAAGCTTAAATAAACCACAAACTTCATCTACATAGATTAGATGAAAGTCTCGATGTGAAGATCCATCTCGTGTAAAAGGATTAGCTAGCAGTTTCTCAAGCATACCCAAAGGAATTTCATAAAAGATATTTTCAGTAGGTACCTCAGGTTGAGGAGCTACTCCTCGTACTTCCGTTCATGGTGAAGATACCCCGAACAAACTCCTCAAAGTAAGAGTGTCCATAGTGACAAGTGACAATAAATTTCAGCACAGTATAAAAATGTTTCCTTACCAGTTTCCACTTACCAAAGGCGCTTCACTCCCCGGCAACGGCGCCAGAAAAGAGTCTTGATGACCCAAAAGTATAGGGGATCAATTGTAGTCCTTTCGATAAGTAAGAGTGTCGAACCCAACGAGGAGCAGAAGGCTCTGATAAACGGATTTCAGCAAGGTAATAACTGCAAGCACTGAAAGTAGCGGTAACAATTGATGGTGTAGCGAGGTGAAACGTAGCAAGCAAAGAGTAACAAGTAACAAGTAGTAGCAACTGTGCAGAAAGTGGCCCAATCCCTTTTGTAGCAAGGGACAAGCCTGAACAAAGTCTTATAGGAGGAAAAACGCTCCCGAGGACACACGGGAATTTCTGTCATGCTAGTTTCATCATGTTCATATGATTCGCGTTCGTTACTTTGATAGTTTCATATGTGGGTGGACCGGCGCTTGGGTACTGCCCTTACTTGGACAAGCATCCCACTTATGGGTAACCTCTCTCGCAAGCATCCGCAACTACAAAAGAAGAATTAAGACAAAGTCTAACCATAGCATTAAACTAGTGGATCCAAATCAGCCCCTCACGAAGCAATGCATAGACTGGGGTTTAAGCTTATGTCACTCCAGCAACCCATCATCTACTTAATACTTCCCAATGCCTTCCTCTAGGCCCAAATATGGTGAAGTGTTATGTAGTCGACGTTCACATAACACCACTATAGGAAAAGACAACATACAACATATCGAAATACCGAACGAATATCAAATTCACATGACTATTATTAAAATGACTAATCCCATGTCCTCAGGAACAAAAGTAACTACTCACAAGACATAATCATAATCATGACCAGAGGTATAATGAATAGCATCAAGGATCTGAACATAAACTCTTCCACCAAATAATCCAACTAGCATCAACTACAAAGAGTAATCAACACTACTAGCAACCTTACAAGTACCAATCGGAGTCGCGAGACGAAGATTGGTTACAAGAGATGAACTAGGGATTGGAGAGGAGATGGTGTTGTTGAAGATGTTGATGAAGATGCATCCCCTCTGACGAGAGGAGTGTTGGTGATGACGATGGCGACGATTTCCCCCTCCGGGAGGGAAGTTTCCCCGACAGCATCGTCCTGCCGGAGCTCTAGATTGGATCTACTCAAGTTCCGCCTCGTGGCGGCGGCGAAACCATGAAAAATCTCCCGTATGATTTTTTCCACACCAGGACGCTTCATATAGCAAAAGAGGGGGGCTAGTGGGCCTTCAGGCAGCCCACAAGCTTGCCCACCGCCACCAGGGGGTGGTGGCGGAGTGGAGGCTTGTGGGGCCCTGGTGGCCCCCCTCCGGTAGTTCTTTCGCCCAGTATTTTTAATATATTCCAGAAATAATCCACGTATATTTTCAGGGCATTTGGAGATGTGCAGAATAGTGGACTAGATTTTGCTCCTCTTCCAGTCCAGAATTCCAGCTGCCTGAATTCTCCCTCTTCAAATAAACCTTGCAAAATAAGAGAGAAAAGGCATAAGTATGGTACCACAAGTAATATAACAGCCCAAAAAGCAATAAATATCAACATGAAAGCATGATGCAAAATGGACGTATCACCCCCATCGCCCCCAGGCCGCGGGGCGTGACGCCAGCCGCCACCCAAGCGGAGGAACTGCGAAGGACCGGACCCCAAGCCTCAAGAGGACAAGACATATGAAGCAACGAGACACAAGTAGCGCGGGCCATCCGGGGCAACCACAGAGCTAGAGCAGGCGCCGAGGGACGGGCCTCACGAGGCGCCCCTCATAAGCGAAGAAGCTATGCGAGGTAATTTTTTGGGTTCCCTGCTCTAGGGAGTGCGTGATGACCACAGTAACTTCAAGTGTTCACCACATACCCTTGCCCATAATCTCATTTACTCATGTCTCTATAACTTCTGCTGCGTCCATTCAGCGACCTGACATCTTCCCTTGCTTGCATCTTCGGGCGATCTACCCCCCCCCCCCACTCGGGCGATCTACACCCCCCCCCACTCGGGGCTCCGGCCGGTGCATGACGCCTCGTTACTGGACCTGGGGAGGCCTCGCGGCTTCCCAGGGCCACAATCAGTGGGACGAGATGGGGGCCGCTTGAGCGTCAAAAGAGGGATCCTGAGCATCGCGCCTTAGGGGCCTTACCGATCATAAGGCCATCTACCACCCTTGATATCTTCCACAAACATTTGGTCGTTATCAGGGGTGGCAGGGCTTGACCCCATAGCTACATTCGTTCATTCTGTCACACGCAACGGCGGTTGGGAAATGTGAGGGACTCGATCTTGGGGATGCAGAGCTGCTCGAACGTTAAAGGGGGATCTTGAGCATCGCGCCTCAGGAGCCTTACCAGTCACAAAGCCACTTGGCCACCCTGGTGCCATCCAGGCACATTTGGTCGGTATCAGGGGAGACAGGGCCTTGCCCCGTGAGGCGCCTCACGGCGGTAGGGAAGTGTGCGGGATTGGGACCTACCAACGTAGAGCAATAGAAAAGCCCTCAACCGGCCTCAGGAGAAGGAGCGTGCAAGACCTGCATCAACCCGTCGCACCTCTGCATCGTCCTTTAATCCTTCCAGAACCTACTTCATCTCGTGACACTCTCACGTAATAACGAGCCGAGGCTGTATATGCCCAGGGCCCCCCATGGACGCGGAAGGGGTCCATCCCACGCCTAGTGGAAGCCCTATGCTCAACACTGGGGGAAAATGGCCATAATCAACACAGTCCACCAATGATTTCTGGAATCAGGCGCATATGCCTCGGGGGTAGGGACACTCGCGAGGCCAAAGTGTCCTCGCGACCTCCCAGATACACCCCCACCATGACACTCTCACGTAATAATAAGCCGAGGTTGTATACGCCCATCCCCCCCCCCCCCCCGCGCGAGGACGCAGAAGGGGTCGACCTCACGTCTAGTGGAAGCCCTATGCTCCACGCAGGGGAGGAGACGGAGGCAACCAACTCAGCCCACCAATGAATATGCCTGCAGTTGGCAAGGAAACCCACATAGTCCACCAATCACTATGCCAGCCTAGGTGCCGGACGTGGCGTTTGCTTTCTTTTTTCCTGGATTTCTAATTATCTTCCACCGGACTTAAATCAGTCAATTTTAAAAGTTGATGTTTTTTAAAAACAAGAAGGGGGGTGGAACTTTCTCTTGCCCTTTCTCGTTTCGCCGGTTTTGAAGCCTCTTTTTTGGATGACATTCTCTGAGGAGCTAAACACTCTGCATCGCGCCTAGGGGCCATGGAGCGAAAGAAAGGACTTGCTGCCCCAGGGGCAAACATTTTTGGCGATCAACCCCCAATCGTGGGGTCCAGGTCGAAGCACAATATCACCACAAAGAGTCCCAGGAGGCCTCAGGGCGTCCTGGTGCAATGACCAAAGGAACGGGAAGAGGAATCACTCAAGCGTCAAAGGGGGCTCCAGAGCATCGAGCCTCAGGAGCCTCACTGGACATAATGAGGGACCAGGGCCCGCAAGCATGGAGTGCGGAAAGGGTCCCCACCCCATCCCACCTACAAAGCAGGAGCTACTCGGGAGGAGCTACGGAAGGGACCGACGCAAACCCACGAGCTAAGTACCCCGCAGGCCCAGACGGGGGTCATCTGGTTTCACATCAAACTAACAATAAGTTAAAAACGCGCGTACTGATGAAGGGATGCACGGCCTAAGGATTCAGCTGCGGCGAGGAACGAGGCCTTCAACCAAGCGTGCAGCGGCACAAGCGGTGCCTCGAGAGGACGGGACCTCCTGAGGGCCCTGGTCTCCGTTGCCCCCGAGCACTGGCTGGGGTAGCGACGGGCCCTAAGCTTCGAAGCCAAGCCGCAGCGACCACCAGCAAGCAATCCATCAATTCAAGAGGGAAACAGAGAATGACGAAGGTAACGAACAAAAGCTTAATGCCCGACAGGACAGAGTTCTTGATCCAACATCGCAGGAACAGGTAAACAAAAGTTGGGGTACCTAGGGGCAGAGGCCGCCGACATAACCCTTGGCGCCAGCAGGCTCGGCATCGCAGCCCTCCTCCTCGCTGGAGACGGGCACCTAGACGTACCGCTTAACCAGGGAATCCACACGCGAGCAGACTTCATCCCGGAGAGAACGCCGGAACGCAGCAGGCACCGGCTCTACGACACGGTGGAGATCGAGCTCCGGGACGACGCGACACAGCTTGGAGAAGATGAGCGTGAAGGCAAGGCCCAGAAGCTCGCGTGCGCCAGACATGCTGTCCTCGTCCATGTGGGAGACGCCGGCCTCCAGCGCCTCCACTAACTTCTGGAAGAAGGCGAGGTAGCCCCCGTCGCTCCTCACATTTGGCAGCATCAGGGCTTCCCCCACAAATCGGTACGTCACATCAGCCGCCCGACCGGCGATGCCCTCGAACTGTTTGGCGCGCTGGGATGCCATCATCCGGGCATACGACGTCTCGTCCTGGGCGGCTTGGACGGCCTCGGTCGTCTCCTGGACTTGTTGCTGCAGCGACGCCAGCTCCGCCTTGGCCTCCGCCTCGCCATGGTGGGCGGCCTGGAGGGCGGCCTCGGCGCTCTCGAGCTGGGCCCGTAGCCCCTCCACCTCCTCCTGAAGCTCGTCAATCTTGGGTTTCTTGGCGGAGGGCGCGCTGGAGAAGAGGAGAGATCAACCACCAAGCAACTCATGGGATAATCAGGAAAAGAGGCATAGGCGACGGACTTACTCGTCGACCAGAGCCCAGCGGTGATGGACGCGCGGAGGCCCCAAGGGCCCTCCGCCGCTACTCCCAGGTGCGTACGGGGGCGCGGATGGAGCCGCGCGCTTCCCCTGCCATGTTTGCCTCCCGTAGACGCCATGGAAGACAGGGAAACAAAGAGGAGAGGACATTTTCTCGATGGAAGGAAAGGAAGCGGAGAAGAAGCGCAAGATTGCAGTGCCTCCCCCTTGACGGGGGCGGGGTAGATTTATAGGCGAACCACGGCCACCTACCGTCGTGGGAGCGCGAGTGTCACGCGCCCCACAGGGGTCACGACGTGGGCCGACGGGAGCACTGCCACCCACATCGCTTCACCTGTCCGCCGAGCGATCACATCCGCGAGGGCCGTTAGGTGTGGTCAGGCCGCACCGACGCCATATAATGAGAACAATGATGTCCTGCGCGGTTCTTGGAGATCGTGCCATCGTGGCCTAGCGCACCCCGGAGGCCTCGAGGTGGGAGAGCGTCACCACATAGTCGCTAGACACGTGTGCCACCTGGCCCGCATGCAACTAGGGCCCGCGATGCTTCGGGCCCCCGCAAGGCTTCGCCGAGAAGCCAACCCAGGCATGCCTTGGGCCCGGGGGCTACTGCCGGTATTCTGGGAAAGGGGTACCCAGACCTGCCTGCCTACGGCCCAGGGCTGGTCCACTTCATCAAGCAAACTAACGGGACCGACATCACTCAAGGCATGGCCCTCGTGAGGGGCCAAGCCTCACGAGGAGGAACGGCATCAAGACCCGTAGGGGGCCTCCTCAAGACCCCTCCGAAGTAGCGGATTTTCCAAGGCGAGGCCCGACCTCAGGAGTCAAGGATGACGCAAGGGAAGGACAAGCGAGCAGCAGACAGTGGGGCGGCACAGTTTCCCCTTTAGTGCAAAGGAGGCAAGGACGTACGAGAGGTTCCCAAGGCATCTCCAAAAGGTGTCCATTCTGGTGCAACAAGACCATGGCCGCCCCCCGGCAGGACGGACGTCATCCCTGAACTCGCCCCTGCAGCGCTGGCAGCCACTTTGCACGCAAAGATCACTTTTGGACAGGGGTAGCGTGTTCCCCTGTCCCCCTTCAAAATTGGCTGTTGTGGGATCCCTTCCCCCAAAATGATAAGGGAAGAGGACTGGGGCGGCCACTATATATAGAGGGTAGGTTACATCATAGAGGAAGCGATTCATTGGTTCACCCACTAGCACCACGCAAAGCCACCCAGCCTTCGGAGGCTCCTGAGCACTGTACTAGTTCTTCCACCCACCTCCAAGAGAGGCAATCCACCAAAGCAGGAGTAGGGTATTACATTTCTCAGCGGACCCGAACCTGGGTAAACTGTCGTGTTCTGTGCCTTCCTCACGGTCGAGTGAGCTCCTTGCCTTGTCCATCGAGTAGCGAGCTAGGCGAGGTTAGGCCATGAGAGATTTTCGCACATGCCCCTGAGTTTGAATCTTTAGGGTTTTGTGGAGCCCGAAATCCGACATCTGCTGCTGCAGCTACGGTTGCCACTTCTTCTGCTACTGAGAGTTCTCCCACAGAAAAACCTCAGAAGAAGGCTCTATTGAAGAAAACAAGTCTCAAGCCAAAGGCCACATCAGCAGTATCTAAAGAGACACTTCCTTAGAAAGAACCAACAACCGCCAAATCCTCAACTGCCGCAAAGTCTTCACCTCCTCTGCAGAAACAACTCAGTAAGATTCAATCAGAAAACACAAGTTCCTGTGTGCCATCTGGCAGAGGCTCAGCTTCAAAGTCTTCACCTAGTCTGTTGAAGACTAAGATGACTGCTGGTAGAGGTACCAGGCCAAGTCCAAGCAAAGTCATCAACATTCCTTCTGCATCCGAAGGAAGTGAAGAATATGATGATGAAACTCTTCAAGCCATCATCAGAAACAAGCAAGAAAGAGTTGCACAAGCTACTGGTAGCATCATTCCCCTCGCACTGGATCCAAAAGAACTATTGAACTTCATCGATCATTGGCATGATGATCCAAACACTCCAATTGATGATTTGAAGCTTCCTCCTGGAGTAAGCCATATGGTTGCTACATTCATCAATGAAGCAAAATGGAAGGATCAGCAAGCCAAACAAGGTAGGCTTGCAAAGATTAAAAAGGAGAAATTCTTGAAGCAGAACCTCCTCAACCTCACGCCTGAGAAACTTGTTTCTACTCAGGCACAACTGAAAACCCTCACTGATAGATACTCAAGTCTTCATGCTGATCAAAAGGGTGTCAAAGTGAAATTTGTCAAAGCCGCAACTGCTGCAATTGATGAATACCACAGCAGGGTTGCTACTCCAAAGCAGCCAACACAACCTCAACCAAGCTATATTGAGCAAATGGCTGAGGATGATGAAAAAGAAGATCCAGCAGCTCAAGAAATTCCTCAGAATATTTCTGCTCAAGAATATGCCAGGCCTGACACAGGTAAAGTAGTGCTTGATGAAAATGCTCCTTCACCTAAGTCTTCAAAGGTGAAGAAAGTGACCCCTCCGTGTGCAGCAGACATGAAGAAAACAAAAGTTGCTCAAAAAGGAGCTAAGAAGAGAAAAGCTTCAAGTACTTCAGAGTCTTCAGAGGCAAAACGCCTGAAGACTATGCCTACCTCATCATCAGCCCCAGTGGATGCTACTCCCCTCAATGTAGCACCATCATATATGATTGTTCCATTTGGTGAAGAATACATCATTCCAGAAGAGGATGACGGAACGGAAGGCAATCGCTCTTGTGCATCCACACCGATGGATGAGGAAATTCAAGCAGATCATATTCCTCAAGTCACAACACCTCCAATGACTGCTGAAGAAAAGGAGGGTGATGAATAAATTGGATGCAGCACACCTGTTATCCATGATGAATTCTGGGAAGAAGCTCACCCAAACTCACCAAGAACAACTACAATTTCTCAAACTCCTGTAGCCACTGAGATTCTAACTGGCTCTGATGAAAAGAGCTCACATGAGGAATCAGCACAAGGCCGAGAATCAGCTCCATCAGCTGAAGAAACTGCAGCACCAAAAACTTAAACTGCTCCCTCGGATCAGCAAATTCCTCAAGCTGAAGAATATGCTTGCTACATCAACAAAAGACCTTCCAAAGGCGCCAGAAATAGGCACGCTGTCGGGAAATTATTTTGACGTGCTCCTCCCCGACAACGGCGCCATAAATAGGAGTGTTACTTGATACTCCTCAGCAACGGCACCAAGAATCCTTCTGCTGCGGGTACGCCTTAAGGGACTTCCTAGGCAAGTATGCAAAGGATTTCCCCCGTGGCCTTGGAGCCTTGCATTGGTGCTCCCTCGAAGCGGAAAGGGTGATGTAGCACAGCGGTGGTAAGTATTTCCCTCAGTTTGAGAACCAAGGTATCAATCCAGTGGAGGAGTATCTCAAGATCCTGCACAAACACAAAAGCTTGCTCCCAATGCTATAAAGGGGTTGTCAATCCCTTATAGATTGTTCGCCAAGTGAGAACTGAAAGCAACAAAGTAACAAGCAAAGTAAAAGCGGAGGTGTAAACGATGGATGTGAATAGACCCGGGGGGCGTAGTGTTTACTAGTGGCTTCTCTCATAAAAGCAAGTAGACGGTGGGTGAACCAATTACTGTCGAGCAATTGATAGAAGCGCGCAAAGTCATGACGATATCTATGGCAATGATTATATCTATAGGCATCACGTCCAAAACAAGTAGACCGATACTTTCTGCATCTACTACTATTACTTCACATGTCGACCACTATCCAGCATGCATCTAGTGTATTAAGTCCAAAAGAACAGAGTAACGCCTTAAGCAAGATGACATGATGTAGAGGGATAATCTCAAACCAATGATGAAAACCCCACCTTTTTACCCTTTATGGCAACTACTTAATGTGTGCCTCGCTGCCCCTACTGTCACTGGGAAAGGTCACCACATGGTAGAACCCAAAACCAAGCACTTCTCCCATTGCAAGAATCATAGATCTAGTTGGCCAAACAAAACCCAAGACTCGGAGAGACTTACAAGGATATCAAATCATGCATATAATAAATCAGAAAAGACTCAAATATATATCATAGATAATATGATCACAAATCCACAATTCATCGGATCTCGACAAACACACCCCCAAAGAAGATTACATCGGATAGATCTCCATGAAGATCATGGAGAACTTTGTATTGAAGATCCAAGAGAGAGAAGAAGCCATCTAACTACTAACTACGGACCCGTAGGTCTGAAGTGAACTACTCATGAGTCATTGGAGGGGCGATGATGATGATGAAGAAGCCCTCCAACTCCAAAGTCCCCTCCGGCAGGGCGCCGGGAAGGGTCTCCAGATGAGATCTCGCGGAAACGGAAGCTTGCGGCGGCGGAAAAGTATTTTCGAGGCTCCCCTAATTTTTTGCTGAATATTTGCGAATATATAGGCCAATGACCAAGGTCATGGGGCGGCCAGGGAGGCCACAAGCCCTGACACCGCCGCCTCCCCCCTGGCGGCGTGGTGGGAGCTTGTGGGCTCCCTGGAGCCCACATGGCTTGGCCCAGAGGCCCCGTGATCTTCTTCCATTCGGGAAAAAATCATTTCGGGGTTTTTATTCCGTTTGGACTCCGTTCCAAAATTAGATCTGAAAAGAGTCAAAAACACAAAAAAACAGGAACTCGCACTTGGCATCGAATTAATAAGATACCCAAAAAAGATACAAAAGGTACACAAAACATCCAAAGATGACAAGATAACAGCATGAAACCATCAAAAATTATATATACATTTGAGACGTATCAAGCATCCCCACTCTTAACTCCTGCTCGTCCTCGAGTAGGGAAGTGATAAAGAATGAATTTTTGATGCTTTCATGCTACCTAGCATAGGTGTCCTTTGTAATTCCTCTTATGTGACGTGAATGTTCAGATCCATTAGATTCAAAACAATAGTTTTCTATTGACGTGGAAACAATAATCATTCAAGCAAAATAGCAAGGTAATCATGAACTTTCAAAATAACAAGCCCAAAAGAAAGTTATCCCTACAAAAGCATATAGTCTGGCTATACTCTATCATCATTGCACAATGAATTTAAATCATGCACAACCCCGGTATTGGCCAAGTAATTGTTTCACACCTTTACTTTTTCAAACCTTTTCAACTCTCACGCAATACATGAGCGTGAGCCATGGCTATAGCACTATAGATGGTGTGGAATGTGGTGGAGGTTGCAAGACAAAAAAGGAGAAGATAGTCACATTAACTAGGCATATCAATGAGTTGTGGAGATGCTCATCAATGCATATCAATGTGAATGAGTAGGGATTGCCATACAAATGATGCACTAGAGCTACGAGTAAGTGAAAGCTCTTAAAGAAAACTAGTGGGTGTGCATCCAACTTGCTTGCTCACGAAGACCTAAGGCAATTTTGAGGAAGCCTATCATTGGAATATACAAGCCAAGTTATATAATCAAAATTTCCCACTAGCTATATGGTGGTGACAAAACGAGAGACTCTCAATCATGAAGATCATGGTGCTTAATATGCACAAGTGTGGAAAAAGTGGTAGAATTGTCCCTTCTCTCTTTTTCTCTCATTTTTTTGGTGGGCTCTTTGGCCTCTCTTTTTTGGTGGGCTCCTTTGGCCTCTTTTATTTGCTCACATGGGAAAATTTTCCATTAATGATGATCATCACACTTTCAACTCAAAACTTAGAGCAACGATGACTCTATATGGAATGCCTTCGGTAGTGTACCGTGGCAATGATCTAGCATGGCATAGACATTAATGGAAACATCATGCTAGCTATCTTACGATCATGCAATGGCAATGTAGATGTGGTGGCACATGTCATGGTGGTAGTTGCATGGCAATATATCTCGGAATGACTTTGAAAAAGCCATAGTAGGTAGGTATGGTGGCTGTTTTGAGGGAGGTTAATGGTGGGTTTTGTGCACCGACGAAAGTTGCACGGCACTAAGAAGATAGTGATGGTGGAAGGTGAAAGTGCATCTAAACCATGGACTCAACATTAGTCATGAAGAACTCATATACTTGTTGCAAAAAAATTATTAGTAATCGAAACAAAGCATTCAACGCATACTCCTAGAGGAAGGTTTGGTAGGTATAAACCATCGCGCGATCCCGACCGCCACGTAAAGGATGACAATCAATATACTAATCATGCTTAGATTTCATCACATAGCGGTTCACCATACGTGCATGCTACGGGAATCACTAACTTCAACACAAGTATTTCTAGATCCACAACACCTTACTAGCATAACTTCAATATTACCATAACCACAACTCAAAACTAATTGAGATGAATCAAACTTCTCTAACTATTCAATGCACATGAAGGTGGAAGTTTTCGTATCCCTTTGGATAACTACCCCTTTTGAGACTACTTTCAAAGCATAGATCAACTACCAAGCCTGTAGCGACCCGACTCAACGAGTCAAGCCTCTGGTGTTTCTGTACCATCCCAAGATCATGCTGGTACACACACAATACATAATGTATATATTCAAGAGTGCAATCACACAGCTTTATTAATCGAAATCTCATAAAGAGTACTTTATTACAATAAAGGAGTACAATAAAGTGGCTGAAGGACAACTCATGAGATTATCTAACGAAGACTAAGCGGAAGCATCAGGTAGGCGAGTCCATCCGACTCCAAGGGCATGTCGTTGATCGTAGAACCGTAGCCTCACTCCTGGTCGGAAAAGTACTCTGCAACATGATAAGTTGCAGCCGTGTAGGTCAGCATATTCAATATGCTGGCAAATCATCAAGAGAGGGGGTAAAATAATAATCAACTATCTCTAGATGCATATTTGGCCGGTGGAGCTAAGTTTTTGCATAAAGCCAGTTTTATCCTACAACAAAAGGGGTCGAAAGCAAAATATTACTACATAGTTTGTTGTTAACGAGATGGTTCCGCCAACCAGTTCTCGTACCCGAATAGTTGTTAACACCCACATCATTATTAAGTTGTGTCGAGAGTTCAGGGGAAATTCAATGCCTTCAGCTCAAGTTGTCCATGACCGTGGACACGGCTAATCGATTAGGTTGAGTACTCTGCAGAGTTTTGCACACGTTCCCCACAAGATTTGATCGCCTCCGGATTTGTCCTCGCACTTCAGGGTGTTTGAAGACCGGATGATCAAAACATGGTCTTTCAACGGGTCCCTCTGAATCCCTGTCGGTGCCCATCCATTCCTACCGTTCGTCTACATCTGCTAGCACCGCCTGTCCAGAGTCGCCGCGTTGTCCAACCAAGCCAGAGCCCATAATGACTTGTGGCTGTGCAGGTAAGCCTTGAGTCTTGAAGTCTCCGTCCATCCCTTTGAGCCTGGGTGAAGCTTTCCGCAGGATGACATGGCCTCTCCAGCATCCCGGGCATCCACTTGGTTTTCCAGCGAGCGGATCAACCGTCCTTCACCCAGTGTTGCATTACGTCCGAGGTCTTGAAAATCTTGTCTTAGTTCGGTCTTGATTATAATATCAATCTCGCATCACTCGTGGCATACACTCAACCGAGAACCCGTCTACTTAAGCATAGCATATATATCATCGTCGTCCCGGGGCCAAGTATCAGGGTGTTGGTGTTCCTACCACATGATACTACACCTATGACTAAAGTTTCCAAGTACCTAGGCAGCATGCAAATAGGGCAAAGAAGGTGATCTACTATGCATTGAAAACATAGGTAAAAATAACATGATCAAAGATGACTTGCCTTGATGATAGTTGTCCTGCTCGAGCGTCTCTAAGTAACACGCCTCGCACTCCGGATGATCTACCGATACAAACACAAAGCACACCATAAGCAATTCAATCATGCCACGAGTAAAAATGACATCACATGCAATGATTTGCAAAAGACTACGCAAAAGCATTTATCGCGCGCCGGTAGGCAGAAACTTGTTTCTGTTGAAAACACCAGTAAAAATACTTTACAAATTCTGAAAATTCTACCACAGTAATATTTTATCACTAGAAAACAGTAGCAAAAAGAATCAACTCAATATCATTTTTCAAACTCCTGGAATAGGCAAAACAGTGTTTAAACTAAATCTGCTCTAACTTATATTTAAAAATTCCAAACACAGACAAATTATATATTTTTAAAAACTACAGGATATTTGTGAGCTACTCGAAAAAGAATCAATGTCATTGGACGTAGGGATAAAAAGTTGTGATCAAAACAAGATTGAAAGTTTCTGTTTTTGAAATCTGGACAGAAAATTACAAAACTGCTAGTGCTAATGAGAGGCACACGTGGCAAGTTTCTACTGGCTGTAGTGGCTGTGTGTTTCTTGGTTTGGAGAAAACGTCGTATGGCTAGCAAAACCACCGGCTAAATCTTAAGTGAACAAAACAGCCGTTGATTTTCTGGACTAAACCGAAAGGGTATAGATGATCTAATCCTAGCCATTGCATGGGATCTAATGGCTAGGAGGGGTTGCATGCAAATAGAGAGAGAGGGAGTTAGCTACGTGTAGCTGGAGGTGTTTCACCGTGGAAGAGGGAGTTGGCCGGCGAGGGGGAGGGGTAGCTCCGGGCGGTGGGGCGTCGGGCGGCGGCGGTGAGGTTCCTCCTCCGCGGGGGAAGACGGCGGTGGAGACGGCGGGGATCGACGAGGCTGCTCCCAGGTGAGGCCGAGGGTGGCGCAGCCTCGGGCTGCTGCTGCTCCGGCGAGGCTTGTGGCGGCGGCGGCTCGTGGAGGCGGCGGCGGCTAGGGTTGGGGAAGGGGTGGCTCGGGGGTGGGGGTATATATAGGCTGGGGGAGGTGGCAGCTATGGAAGGGGAGGGAGTACTTGGGAAAGAAATCGCTGGGAGAAGGCTCGGTTCGGTGCTTGTGCAGAGAAGGAAAGAGAGGAGAGGAGAGGTAGGAAAGTGACGTGGGGGCTTGGGCAGGAGAGGAGGGAGGCGGTGGAGAGAGTACGGGAGGGAAAAATAGGAAAGAGAGGGAGAGGAGATCGGTCTCTGTAGAGAAAATAGGAAGAGAGGGAAAGCGCTGGGAGAGAAAGAAATCTAGGGAGAAGAGAGAGAATAGAGAGGAGACGTGGGGAGAGAAAGAAAGAGATAAATAAGGAAGGAGAGAGAGGAGAGAAATATGTGGAGAGAGAGAGAATAAGGGAGGCGGTGGTTGCATGCAAGCTTGCATGCTGGCATGCGTGCATGCAGGTTTGACGTGGGCAAGGGAGCCCTTGGTGGCGGCTGGGCTGAGCCACTTGGCTCGGCCTGGCAGGTTTTCTGTTTTTTTTTAAAAACAAACAAACAGCAGCAACAAAAAGAAAGAAAAAAAAACAGAAAAAATATATTTTCCTAGCTAACAAAATACTAGAAAAAAAAGTAGGTACTAATATACATATATGCACTAAAATACTTAGGAAAACAAAATAACATATACAACTAATATATATAATATATATATATATATATGAACCCTAGTTCCACCTAATGCAACTTTTAAAAATAGTTTTATGCACTAGGTCACACAACGCGATTGAAAAAAAACAACTCAACTAAAATAATTCGGAGTTTAGAAAAATTTGCAAAAACCAAAATGGTGACTTTAACTCACAGGGGAGAAGTCATATTATCTCCACTCCGATAAATTGCCCGCAGCCACATAACGATAAATTTTTTCAGAAGAACGCAAATATGCATAAAATATGAGATGCATATGAATGATCTATTAACATCCGAATTTAAGAAAATTGGGATGTTACAAACCTACCCACCTTAAGATGAATCTCGCCCTCGAGATTCGGGTTGGCTAGAAAATAGGTGCGGGTGGTCTCGACGAACATCCTCTTCTCGTTCCCAGGTGGCTTCTTCCTCGGTGTGGTGGCTCCACAACACCTTGCAGAACTTGATGATCTTGTTGCGGGTAACTCTGTTGGCGGTCTCGAGAATCCGGACGGGTTTTTCCTCATACGTCAGATCACTGTCAAGCTGTATGGCCTCTAGGGGCACTGTATCTCTCAACGGAACATCGGCCATCTCAGCGTGGCATTTCTTCAACTGGGAAACATGGAAGACATCATGAACTCCGGACAATCCTTCCGGCAGTTCCAGTTTGTATGCAACTTCGCCTCTACGTTCAAGAATTTTGTAGGGGCCAATAAATCGTGGGGCTAATTTTCCTTTCACACCGAATCTCTTGATTCCTCGAAGTGGAGACACCCGAAGATATGCTCGATCTCCCACTTCGTACGTTACTTCCTTGCGTTTGCTGTCGTCATAACTCTTCTGCCTGGACTGAGCTATCTTGAGTCGGTCAGGAATAAGCTTGAACTTCTCTTCAGAATCTCGGATGAGGTCGGGACCAAAAAGTTGTCGGTCTCCAAGTCCATCCCGCATCAACGATGTTCTGCACCTCCTTCCGTATAGAGCTTCGAAAGGGGCCATCTTCAGACTGGTCTGGTAGCTGTTGTTGTATTAGAACTCGACATACAGTAAATTGTCATCCCAACTAGACCCATAGTCTAGTGCGCAAGCTCACAACATGTCCTCCGGAATCTGATTAAATCTCTCGGTCTGTCCATCTGTCTGCGGGTGAAATGTTGTGCTGAACTCCAATCTCGTTCCCAAGGTTTCATGCAGTTGGTGCCAAAATTTTGATGTGAACTGAGTACCTCTATCAGACACAATGCTCTTTGGTACTCCGTGCAAACATACGATCCTCGTCATATAAATCTTGGCCAGCTTGGCACTCGTGTAGGTAGTCTTCACCGGAATGAAGTGAGCTACCTTGGTCAAACGATCGACCACAACCCAAATAGAATCATAGCCAGAACGGGTCCGAGGTAATCCTGTGATGAAGTCCATACCACGCTTTTCCCATTTCCATTCGGGTACCGCCAGAGGTTGGAGCAAACCTGCTGGCTTCTGATGCTCGGCTTTTACTCGCTGACAAACATTGCATATAGCTACGTACTCGGCAATGTCTTTCTTCAATCCTGTCCACCAGAAACTTTCTTTCAGATCCAGATACATCTTAGTGTTACCGGGGTGTATCGAGTACGGGGAATCATGAGCCTCCTGAAGTATCAACTTCCTGGGTTCGGGATCATTGGGCACATAGATGCGATCCTCAAACCAATAAGTCCCGTGTTCATCCTCACGAAAACCTTTAGCTTTCCCGTCTTCCATTTTCTGCTTAATCTCGGCTATCTCTTTGTCAGCTTTCTGTGCTTCACGGATCTTTTCCGTCAAAGTAGACTGAATTTCCAAAGTGGCAACAAATCCTCTTGGAACTATCTCCAATTTGAGCTCTCGGAGATCATCGACTAACTCCTGGGGTAATCCTGCCGCTGTGAGCGTGTTCACATACCTCTTGCGGCTCAACGCATCGGCTACAACATTTGCCTTGCCTGGGTGATAATGCAATCTCATGTCATAGTCCTTGATCAACTATAGCCATCGCCTCTGTCTGAGGTTCAACTCCTTCTGCGTGAAGATATATTTCAGGCTCTTGTGATCAGTGTAAACATCACAACTATTTCCGATCAGGAAATGTCTCCAGGTCTTGAGAGTGTGCACTACAGCTGCTAGTTCCAAGTCATGTGTGGCATAAATCAACTCATGAGGTCTGAGCTGTCTGGATGCATAGGCTACAACTTTGCCTTCTTGCATGAGCACTCCTCCAAGTCCTTGACGAGAAGCGTCACAATAAACCTGGAAATCCTTCTGAATGTTCGGCAATATCAGCACTGGGGCTGTCACGAGACGTTTCTTCAGCTCTTGAAAACTGGTTTCACAATCCTCAGTCCAAACATACTTGGATTCCTTCTTCAACAACTCTGTCATGGGCTTGGCAATCTTTGAGAAATTCTCAATGAACCTCCGGTAATATCCGGCAAGTCCGAGGAAACTGCGGATCTCCTTGACTGAAGTGGGTGCTACCCATTCGGTGACTGCTGCGACCTTGGCAGGGTCCACTGCTATTCCTTCTCCTGAGATGACGTGTCCGAGAAATCCGACTTCCTTCAACCAAAACTCACATTTGCTGAACTTTGCATATAGCCTATGCTCTCGAAGCTTCTCCAGAACTAAACGCAGATGTTCCTTGTGTTCCTCTTCGTTCTTGGAGAATATCAGTATGTCATCGATGAACACCACGACAAACTTGTCCAAGTACTCCATAAATACCTTGTTCATCAGATTCATAAAATATGCCGGAGCATTAGTCAGTCCAAATGACATGACCGTGTACTCATACAAGCCGTACCGAGTGGTAAAGGCTGTCTTGGGTATATCCTGTTCACGAATTTTCAACTGATGATACCCGGATCGAAGATCGATATTTGAGAATATGCGAGCTCCAACTAACTGATCAAACAGATCATTGATCATCGGCAAGGGGTACTTGTTCTTGATGGTCACATCGTTCAATGCACGATAATCGACAACCATTCTTAAGGACTTGTCCTTCTTTTCAACTAAGAGCACTGGGGCTCCCCAAGGTGAAGAACTTGGGCGAATATACCCTTTGTCCAACAACTCCTTAATTTGCTTCTTGATTTCTATCAAGTCATTTGCGGGCATCCGATAAGGTCTCTTGGATATCGGGGCTGTTCCGGGTAATAGTTCAATCAAGAACTCAATCTCTCTATCAGGTGGCATGCCCGGCGAATCCTCCGGAAATACATCTGGATACTCCTGTACGATCGGTACTTCCTCCTGGACTACTCCCGTGAGAGAGTTTACTCGCTTACTCCGTGTCGGGCGCTGAGACACGTACTTAATCCGCTTCTGCTCGGGGGTGGTGAGAAAAATAGACTTAAGGGCACAATCGATATTCCCTTCATACTTGGCCAACGAATCCATGCCTAGAATTACATCCAATCCTAGGGACTCTAATGCGATGAGGTCCGTGGGAAAATTATGGTTCCCGACGTTGAGACTCAAAGCATGGCATCCTATCCCGGCTGTCATCATGCCTCCTGGGGAACTGACCTTAATAGGTTGGCTGAGGGTTCTAGTTGGCAAGCTATACTTTTCCACAACTACCCTTGATATGAATGAATGTGTTGCACCAGAATCAAAAAGTACCAATACTGGATGTGAGTTTAGCAAAAACTTACCAACCACAGTATCGGGGTGATCATAGACTTCTTCCACATCAATGTGGTTCACCTGAGCTCGAGGAAAAGGATTGGGCTTCTTTGCTACAGAGTTGCCGTTGCCGTTGCCGTTGCCGTTTCCATTTCCATTCCCCTGCTTGTTCTGGGGACAATCAGTGGAATAGTGTCCCTTCTTCTGACACTTGAAGCAAGTGATGTGAGTCAGATCCTTCTGAGCTGGAGCTGACTGCTGCTGAGTGCCAGTACCGCCATTCTTGAAGTTGCTGTTGTTGCGGTGATTCCCATTTCCTCCATGGTTGTGGCCTCCATGGTTGTGCACAGGGTGGTTATGCTGAACGTGTCCTCCAAACTTACCGGATCCAGTCCCGGTATTCCCTGGATAAGGGGTGTAGCGAGGCTTCTGCTGAGTGCCGGAGTTGAACTTTCCAACCCCATACTTTCGCTTGCGGTTCTCCATCTGCTAATGTTTCCCCTCCAAGATGAGGGCCTTATCAACCAGCTCCTGGTAGTTGTTGAAGGTGGCTACCATCAACTGAATGCTCAGCTCATCATTCAGTCCTTCCAAGAACTTTTCCTGCTTGGCCGCATCATCGGCCACATCTCCGGGTGCATAACGGGCGAGCATGCTGAAATCATCAACGTACTGGGCCACAGTGTGACTCCCCTGGCGTAAGTTGCGAAACTCACGCTTCTTCAGACTCATTGCACCAGGTGAGACATGTGCGGTGCGGAAGGCTTGCTTGAATTTCTCCCAAGTGACTCCAGCAATGGGATAAGTGGTGGTGTAGTTCTCCCACCAAGCAGCTGCAGGGCCTTCAAGTTGATGTGCGGCAAAACGCACCTTCTCAGCTTCAGTACAACCAGCAGTGATAAGTTCACGCTCCATCTTGTGAAGCCAATCATCTGCCACAATGGGCTCAATGCTGCTGGAGAAAGTTGGAGGGTTCAACCTCAGAAAACGGGTAAGGTTGTCGGCCTGGGGTGGGGGACGGTTGTTGATGTTCTGGTTCTGGATGATCAGCTGCATCAGGGTGTTTTGTTGCTGGATCAACTGAGTGAGTTCCGGCGGAAAGTTGGACTCAGGGGCGCGTCTCGGAGGCATCTGACGTTTGTAGAGGGGTGAGATTAGCATAGAACAATGGTCTAAGAGTAATTACACTACCCATATGAATGCAACACACAATTATCACACCACACATTTTATTCAATCATCACAAAGGTTCACACGAGGATACAAAATCGATAATCCTAAACATCGGCCTAACACGTAAAACGATAAAGTAAATTTGGTGGTCTAGTCTAAGTGTCCTCCTCAGAATAGCATGGTGTCGGGTCCTTCGGTGGAGATTTCTTCATAGTCCTCATTGTTGCTGATCACAGGGGCTACGTCTCCTTCGGGATGAAGGTTCTCTCCCATGTCCAGTTCCTCCTCCAGGTATGCAACTCGAGTCTTCAACTTCTCGATCCGCTCCAGAAAGTCCTTCACTTCCAGCTCATGCTCATAGTGGGCTTCCCGGGCTGCATCTTCAAGCTCAAGCTCGTGGAGTGACAGTTGCTTGATCTTCCTGGCGTCCTTGATCGCGTGATACTCCAGAGTTCCGCTGTGCTTCTCCAAGGTCTGGGCATACGACAAGAGAGCGTCATTGGTCTTGCTTGAGATGATGTCTCCGTCTTCATTTCTCCTGGATACAGCGAATATGTCTGGAGAAATAGGGCAGCCTTTGTATTCATCCTTGATACGTCCGAGTGCACAATGGATCGCCATGTCCCTTCCGAGAATCCAGTTGGGTGCGATGAACTTGAAATCCATCGGCTCAGTGCGCGGCTCGAATGTCCTTCCGGGAATATGCACCTCGATCCTGTAGCGTAAATCCTCCAGGTAAGACGAAGTTGGCTTCCCTGTGATAGACGGCAGAGCAATCCTCAAATCCTTGGTGATCTGCACCAGCTCTTTTCCGAATGGCATAGTGGTGTCGGGCTGGCAAAACTCCGTGAACTTAAGAGGGACGAAGGTGGCCATCTAAACATTGGAAAATCGGAGAGAAGTCAGAAATGATCAGAGGGGGAAATAGACATAAGAGAAAATAGTTTTCTTCCTAAGGCTTTTCCAATCCTAGAGGTTACGTCCTAAGGTCAGCGTGTGCTTTGAATACCATTTCTGTAGCGACCCGACTCAACGAGTCAAGCCTCTGGTGTTTCTGTACCATCCCAAGATCATGCTGGTACACACACAGTACATAATGTATATATTCAAGAGTGCAATCACACAGCTTTATTAATCGAAATCTCATAAAGAGTACTTTATTACAATAAAGGAGTACAATAAAGTGGCTGAAGGCCAACTCATGAGATTATCTAACGAAGACTAAGCGGAAGCATCAGGTAGGCGAGTCCATCCGACTCCAAGGGCATGTCGCTGAGCGTAGAACCGTAGCCTCACTCCTGGTCGGAAAAGTACTCTGCAACATGATACGTTGCAGCCGTGTAGGTCAGCATATTGAATATGCTGGCAAATCATCAAGAGAGGGGGGTAAAATAATAATCAACTATCTCTACATGCATATTTGGCCGGTGGAGCTAAGTTTTTCCATAAAGCCAGTTTTATCCTACAACAAAAGGGGTCGAAAGCAAAATATTACTACATAGTTTGTTGTTAACGAGATGGTTCCGCCAACCAGTTCTCATACCCGAATAGTTGTTAACACGCACATCATTATTAAGTTGTGTCCAGAGTTCAGGGGAAATTCAATGCCTTCGGCTCAAGTTGTCCATGACCGTGGACACGGCTAATCGATTAGGTTGAGTACTCTGCAGAGTTTTGCACACGTTCCCCACAAGATTTGATCGCCTCCAGATTTGTCCTCGCACTTCAGGGTGTTTGAAGACCGGATGATCAAAACATGGTCTTTCAACGGGTCCCTCTGAATCCCTGTCGGTGCCCATCCATTCCTACCGTTCGTCTACATCTGCTAGCACCGCCTGTCCAGAGTCGCCGCGTTGTCCAACCAAGCCAGAGCCCATAATGACTTGTGGCTGTGCAGGTAAGCCTTGAGTCTTGAAGTCTCCGTCCGTCCCTTTGAGCCTGGGTGAAGCTTTCCGCAGGATGACATGGCCTCTCCAGCATCCCGGGCATCCACTCGGTTTTCCAGGGAGCCGATCAACCGTCCTTCACCCAGTGTTGCATTACGTCCGAGGTCTTGAAAATCTTGTCTTAGTCCGGTCTTGATTATAATATCAATCTCGCATCACTCGTGGCATACACTCAACCGAGAACCCGTCTACTTAAGCATAGCATATATATCATCGTCATCCCGGGGCCAAGTATCGGGGTGTTGGTGTTCCTACCACATGATACTACACCTATGACTAAAGTTTCCAAGTACCTAGGCAGCATGCAAATAGGGCAAAGAAGGTGATCTACTATGCATTGAAAACATAGGTAAAAATAACATGATCAAAGATGACTTGCCTTGATGATAGTTGTCCTGCTCGAGCGTCTCTAAGTAACACGCTTCTGAAAATACTTTACAAATTCTGAAAATTCTACCACAGTAAGATTTTATCACTAGAAAACAGTAGCAAAAAGAATCAACTCAATATCATTTTTCAAACTCCTGGAATAGGCAAAACAGTGTTTAAACTAAATCTGCTCTAACTTATATTTAAAAATTCCAAACACAGACAAATTATATATTTTTAAAAACTACAGGACATTTGTGAGCTACTCGAAAAAGAATCAATGTCATTGGACGTAGGGATAAAAAGTTGTGATCAAAACAAGATTGAAAGTTTCTGTTTTTGAAATCTGGACAGAAAATTACAAAACTGCTAGTGCTAATGAGAGGCACACGTGGCAAGTTTCTACTGGCTGTAGTGGCTGTGTGTTTCTTGGTTTGGAGAAAACGTCGTATGGCTAGCAAAACCACTGGCTAAATCTTAAGTGAACAAAAGAACCGTTGATTTTCTGGACTAAACCGAAAGGGTATAGATGATCTAATCCTAGCCATTGCATGGGATCTAATGGCTAGGAGGGGTTGCATGCAAATAGAGAGAGAGGGAGTTAGCTACGTGTAGCTGGAGGTGTTTCACCGTGGAAGAGTGAGTTGGCCGGCGAGGGGGAGGGGTAGCTCCGGGCGGTGGGGTGTCGGGCGGCGGCGGTGAGGTTCCTCCTCCACGGGGGAAGGCGGCGGTGGAGACGGCGGGGCTCGACGGGGCTGCTCCCAGGCGAGGCCAAGGGTGGCGCAGCCTCGGGCTGCTGCTGCTCCGGCGAGGCTTGTGGTGGCGGCGGCTCGTGGAGGCGGTGGCGGCTAGGGTTGGGGAAGGGGTGGCTCGGGGGTGGGGGTATATATAGGCTGGGTGGAGGTGGCAGCTATGGAAGGGGAGGGAGTACTTGGGAAAGAAATCGCTGGGAGAAGGCTCGGTTCGGTGCTTGTGCAGAGAAGGAAAGAGAGGAGAGGAGAGGTAGGAAAGTGACGTGGGGGCTTGGGCAGGAGAGGAGGGAGGCGGTGGAGAGAGTACGGGAGGGAAAAATAGGAAAGAGAGGGAGAGGAGATCGGTCTCTGTAGAGAAAATAGGAAGAGAGGGAAAGCGCTGGGAGAGAAAGAAATCCAGGGAGAAGAGAGAGAATAGAGAGGAGACGTGGGGAGAGAAATAAAGAGAGAAATAAGGAAGGAGAGAGAGGAGAGAAATACGTGGAGAGAGAGAGAGAATAAGGGAGGCGGTGGTTGCATGCAAGCTTGCATGCTGGCATGCGTGCATGCAGGTTTGACGTGGGCAAGGGAGCCCTTGGTGGCGGCTGGGCTGAGCCACTTGGCTCGGCCTGGCAGGTTTTTTTTTTGAAAAACAAACAAACAGCAGCAACAAAAAGAATGAAAAAAAACAGAAAAAATATATTTTCCTAGCTAACAAAATACTAGAAAAAAAGTAGGTACTAATATACATATATGCACTAAAATACTTAGGAAAACAAAATAACATATACAACTAATATATATATGAACCCTAGTTCCACCTAACGCAACTTTTAAAAATAGTTTTATGCACTAGGTCACACAACGCGATTGAAAAAAAACAACTCAACTAAAATAATTCGGAGTTTAGAAAAATTTGCAAAAACCAAAATGGTGACTTTAACTCACACGGGAGAAGTCATATTATCTCCACTCCGATAAATTGCCCGCAGCCACATAACGATAAAATTTTTCAGAAGAACGCAAATATGCATAAAATATGAGATGCATATGAATGATCTATTAACATCTGAATTTAAGAAAATTGGGATGTTACAAAGCCACGCACTGCTGTGCCCTAAAATATATAAGTGAAGCACATAGAGCAAAAGTATCTAACTCAAAAGATATAAGTGAAGCACATGTGTGCTGAATTGTCTACCAAAGGATATAAGTGAAGCTCGACAAAATCACGGTGAGTGCATGTCTCTCTCTCTAGGTGTGCAGCAAGGATGATTGTGACACAACAAAAATAAAAGACTCCTATGATACAATACGCTCCAAGAAAAAACACATAACATGTGGTGAATAAAAATATAGCCCCAAGTAACGTTACCGATGGATTGAAGACGAAAGAGGGGATGCCTTCCCGGGGCATCCCCGAGCTTAGGCTTTTACAGCATCCTTGAATCTCTTGGGGTGCCTTGGGCATCCCCAAGATTGAGCTCTTGCCACTCTTTATCTCTTTGTCCATAATAACTTCACCCAAATCTTGAAAACATCACAACACGAAACTTAAACAGAAACTCGTGATAACATTAGTATGAGAAAGCAAACCACCGCTTCCTTAGGTACTGCAGCAAACTTAAATTCTACTTGTGCTGATGTTGGGTTACTGTATTTTCAATCTTCCATGGCTAATACCCCCCGATACTATCCATAGTTTCATCAAAATAAGCAACCAACACAACAAAAACAGAGTGTGTTAACAGCAGACCAGTCTGTAGCAATCTGTATATTTCGTATACCTCTGGTACTCCATAAATTCTGAAAACTTACGACACTCTAAAATTTTTTCGTAGAAATCAGCAGCAAAAGGAATCAACTCAAAAGCTCTTACAGAAAACAAATGAAAATTCTTTTCGTGAGCAGAAAGTTTCTGTCTTTTTCAGCATTACCAAACGATTATCCCCAAGACTAATCATAACGGTTTTGCTTGGCACAAACGCAAAAAGAAACACAAAAAACACAATCATAACAGAATTATGAAAGTGTGGAAAACACAAAACAGAAAGAAAAAGGATAGATTCGTTGGGTTTCCTCCCAACAAGCGCTTTTGTTTAACGCCCTTGGCTAGGCATTGATTTCAATGATGCTCACATAAAAGGTAAGGATTGAAACAGAACGAGAGCATCATGGAGCGTATGGCTAGCACATTTAAGTCTAAACCACTTCCTATGCATAGGGATTTTGTGATCAAACAATTTATTGGAGCATGAATCAACTAGCATAGGAAGGCAAAACAAGCACAGCTTCAAAAATTTCAACACATGGAGAGGAAGCTTGATACTATTGCAATAAGTAGAAGCATATGATCCTCTCTCATAGTAATTTTCAGTGGCATCATGAATGAATTCAACAATGTAACTATCACATAGGATATTCTTTTCATGATCCACAAGCATGCAAAGTTGACGCTCTTCAAAAATAGTGGGATTATCATCAAATAAAGTCATGACTTCTCCAATCCCACTTTCAATATTGTTGCAAATATCATACTCATCATGAGGCTTAAACAAATTTTCAAGATCATAAGAAAGATCATCACCCCAATCATGATTATTGCAAAAGGTAGGGGACATAGCAAAACTAGCATCCCCAAGCTTAGGGTTTTGCATATTTTTAGCATGATTTTCACTAATAGGATTTATAGTGAAATCATTGCAATCATGCTTTTCATCCAAGGAGCCCTCGTGAATCACTTCATGAATTTATTCCTCACAATTATCAGATTCACGCATCTCAAGCAAAACTCCATAAAGATAGTCAAGTGCCCTCAACTGACTAGAAATTCGTTCCACATAAGTGGGTCTCTTAAAGAGATTAGCAAGTGGATGAGGATCCATATCACTAGATTATCAGCAAGCGAAGATGCAAGCATATTGAGGCCACATAACATACAAGCGAACAGAAAGCAAGCGAGAGAAAAGGGCAAACGAAAAGGTGAACGGAAAAGGAAAATGAAAATGGCAAATGTGAAGTGGGGGAGAGGAAAACGAGAGGCAACTAGCAACAAAAGTGAATGGAAGAGATGAGTTTGTGAGACCTACTTGGATAGATATTGATTTCTCCTCCCCGGCAACGTCGCCAGAAATACTTCTTCTACTGCAACAAAAGACCTTCCAAAGGCGCCAGAAATAGGCACGTTGTCTGGAAATTATCTTGACGTGCTCCTCCCCGGCAACGGCGCCAGAAATAGGAGTGTTTCTTGATACTCCTCAGCAACGGCACCAGGAATCATTCAGCTGCGGCTACGCCTTAAGGGACTTCCTAGGAAAGTATGCAAAGGATTTCCCCCGTGGCCTTGGAGCCATGCGTTGGTGTTCCCTCGAAGCAGAAAGGGTGATGTAGCACAGCGGTGGTAAGTATTTCCCTCAGTTTGAGAACCAAGGTATCAATCCAGTGGAGGAGTATCTCAAGATCCTGCACAAACACAAAAGCTTGCTCCCAACACTATAAAGGGGTTGTCAATCCATTATAGATTGTTCGCCAAGTGAGAACTGAAAGCAACAAAGTAACAAGCAAAGTAAAAGCGGAGGTGTAAACGATGGATGTGAATAGACCCGGGGATCGTAGTGTTTACTAGTGGCTTCTCTCATAAAAGCAAGTAGACGGCGGGTGAACAAATTACTGTCGAGCAATTGATAGAACCGCGCAAATTCGTGATGATATCTATGGCAATGATTATATCTATAGGCATCACGTCCAAAACAAGTAGACCGATACTTTCCGCATCTACTACTATTACTCCACACGTCGACCGCTATCCAGCATGCATCTAGTATATTAAGTCCAAGAGAACAGAGTAACGCCTTAAGCAAGATGACATGATGTACAGGGATAATCTCAAACCAATGATGAAAACCCCATCTTTTTACCCTTGATGGTAACTACTTAATGTGTGCCTTGCTGCCCGTACTGTCACTGGGAAAGGTCACCACATGGTAGAACCCAAAAACAAGCACTTCTCCCATTGCAAGCACTTCTAGTTGGCCGAACAAAACCCAAGACTCGGAGAGACTTACAAGGATATCAAATAATGCATATAAGAAATCAGCAGAGACTCAAATATATATCATAGATAATCTGATCACAAATCCACAATTCATCGGATCTCGACAAACACACCGCCAAAGAAGATTACATCGGATAGATATCCATGAAGATCATGGAGAACTTTGTATTAAAGATCCAAGAGAGATAATAATCCATCTAGCTACTAACTACGGACCCGTAGGTCTGAAGTGAACTACTCACGAGTCATTGGAGGGGCAATGATGATGATGAAGAAGCCCTCCAACTCTAAAGTCCCCTCCAGCAGGGCGCCTGGAAGGGTCTCCAGATGGGATCTCACGGAAACGGAAGCTTGCGGTGGCGCAAAAGTATTTTCGAGGCTCCCCTGATTTTTTGCTGAATATTTGGGAATATATAGGCCAAGGATCTAGGTCAGGCGGCGGCCAGGGAGGCCACAAGCCCTGACACCGCCGCCTCCCCCCTGGTGGCGTGGTGCAGCTTGTGGGCTCCATGGAGCCCACCTGCCTTGGCCCAGAGGCCCCCTCATCTTCTTCCTTCGGGAAAAAATCATTTCGGGGTTTTTATTCCGTTTGGACTCCGTTCCAAAGTCAGATCTGAAAAGAGTCAAAAACACAGAAAAAACAGGAACTGGCACTTGGCACTGAATTAATAAGTTAGTCCCAAAAAAGATATAAAAGGTACATAAAACATCCAAAGATGACAAGATAACATCATGAAACCATCAAAAATTACACATACGTTTGAGACGTATCAATGCTCCTGCTCAAAATGCTAAAACTGCAATTTTAGTAGTCAATCCTGAAACTGCAATTGTGGTGGTCACAACTCCTCAAAATGAACAACATCATAATCTTCAACCAAACCATGATCACCCCTTCTCCAAAAGGCCAAAGTTTGTGAAGAAAGACTTCTATGATGAACACCATTTCTTCACAGGAGAAAACCCTTACGATAGGCTTCGCATCAGGCACAGAAAGTTCTGGACCAGAACTCAACTCAACTACTATGCTTGTGTGTTGTGTGGAAGAAGGAAGATATTTAATCACACTCATATTCCTCATTGTGACATGGAGGAAATTACTTGCTTCACCCCAGTACTCAGTGTTCTTCATGATGCATGACTATTGCCATTCTGCACATCAATTGGTGATTGGAATTCTGACATCATTCTTCAGTTCTATGCCATACCGCAAATCTCAGGTGACCCCAAATACGTCAACTCATGGGTTCTGGACTGGATGACTCATCACACTCACTATAAAGCTCCAGCCACAAAATTGCTTCAAGCCACTCCACTCCCAATTCCTTGAGATGTAACAATTAGACTCTATGATGAAACAAAACTGCCAAATCATCTAATGGAAGTCCTCATGAAACCTTTGGCTCCAGGTCAACCACCCAGGAAAAGATTCCTGGTGAAGGAATTGCTATATGTGCCCAGGACAATTTACGGAACACTATCATATTCCATCACACCAATCAAGGGGCATGACAAGGAAGAAGATGTTGCTGGGATCATGAAGAATATCCCGTTTCTTGTTGTTCATGGCAACAAAATGAATCTTCACGATTTCTTCTTGAGGACTTTGGCTGACAATGCTTTGTCACTATTTGAGCTGAAGATTTATGCACCTTGGATCATGAGATTCATCACAAACAGATCTGCCATCAACTACCAAGCTGACTTTCAGAATCATCTCGGCTATCTGCTGCCTCTCAAAGTCATCAAGAGTACTTTTGAATCTGTTGAAGGAAAAGGAAAATCTGTGATTGATGAAGGAAATCGACCCCTGGATAGTCAATTCCGCAAGCATGCCTCTTATTCCTCATGTGATGACACTGCCACTCAAGAGTCTGATGGCAGAGAAAAACCTCCAAGCCCAACTACCCCAAGGGTGATGACTAACAGAGAGCTTCTCCTCAGTCCTCACCAGAAAGTCGATCACAATCACAAATGGGTAAAATTCCAGTTTGGCGCCATTGTGAAAACCCTCAACGAGACTCAAAATGCAGTGAAGAAAAATCACTATTATATTCATGAGGTATTTGATCACACTTGGGCCACCTTGGCTCACCTAAAGACTCCTGAGGAACTTGAAGGAGTGGAATTTACTCAAGACTTTGTCTGGTCCTCGCCTCCAAAGAAGAAATTCAAGCCAATTCCAGTTCTTGACTTGGAGGACAGTTCATTTTCTTCATTCCGCACTGAATAATCAGATGAAGAACCTGAGGATACTTCAACTGGTCCAACAAGAAATCTACCTCCAAGGATGCTCACGCCTCTACATCAACACAAAAGTGAAATTCTTCACGGGCGTTAGTCCTCAGTTTTGTCCCTTTTTGTCTCTTGATGAGAAAGGGGAGAAATCTGAGACTTAGTCTTCAAGCGGGTTTCAATTATGGGCTTATATACTTTATTAAGTTACAAATTCTTGGTTCTTCTGAAGTTTTGATGTAATGAGTTGTAACTTAAGCCCGATGGTGTTCTAACTCTTTTGAACGTTTTTCCTCGCATGCTTATTCCTCAAGTTAATTAATACATGCATGCTAAAAATTTGTCACACACCATTTTTCATCATGCATTTCAAATTCCTCATACTATATGTCAAATGCATGCATGAATTGCAAGATACAGGGGGAGATCTCCATGATATAAATTATAAATGCGCATTTGTTGTTCAAAGTAAATTCCTCAAAATATGCACATCTTCAGGGGAGTTTCTCTGTATCTTGATTCCAATTCCTCAAACTATGTACTTACATTCCATATTATTATCCCCATTGAAAACTTAACCTAATTGTCATCAACCACCAAAAAGGGGGAGATTGTAAGTGCATCTAGTGCCACTTAGTGATTTTAGTGGTTTGACGACTTATAGGTTGAGAGACGGATATGTTTCTCAGTGTACACACGCTCTATAGGTCGCCGAGGAGTTTGAGTTATTCGACAAATATCGACCCCTAAAAATGTATGTCTTCGGGTGAAGACTTTGGTCATTCCTTGAAGACTTTGATCGCGAAGAAATTGCGAAGAAAAATTGATATTCCTCGTGAAGATATTGAGGATGAGGAATTTGGTGAGTCCTGAAGAAAACACTCTGAAGACTTTGAAGCGTGACGATTTACTCTTTCTGTTTCATTCTCTTTACTCTTGAGTCATAGGAACACCATACTGTTAAAGGGGGTCGACGTAAAACTATGGAATGATTATCTCATGATGCTCAACCCAATCCTAAATCTACCAAAGCCTCAAAGTGAGGAATATGAGAGACATGAGGACTTTCACAGTTGAAAGTTCCGACCGTTTCTGCGCCACATGACCAAGGCATCTATGTAATTTACCTGCTGTTGCTATGCTGAGTTTGCTGGGATCCGATGGATTATGAGATTATGTTCAGATTGCGATAAGTTATGTATTTGGTTCTCCTTTTATATTATGTTCTTGAGTAATTCATGCATGTTCTCCGTTGCTTTTTATTGCTTTGGCCAAGTAGTAGATTGTAACTCCAAGTGGAGCGTTATGCATGATTCTGGGTTCATGCCCACTAATGTCTAGCTTGAGTGATAGAAACATGAGACTAGGGGATGTGTTGTTGCCACCAGGGAGAAAACAACGGTGCTTGTGACAATAGTTGCAAGGATTGTTTACCTTACGCAAAGTTTGTTAATGCAGTTGTCCGTTGCTTTGAGTTTACACTTTGGGTGGGGCTCGCAACTTAATACCAGCGAGATGTTGTCGATAGATATCTGAACGTGGATGATTAGAGATTAGATGCTGATGGATAAATGCTACTTGTCTTGGCGTACTGCCCATTACTTTTCAGCTTCTTACTTTCTAGTAGCATGATTAGCATTGCGGTGCGTTTATAATTCTGTCAATTGCCCAGCTGTAATTTGTTTATCCAGCATAGTTGTTTATCGTCTTTTGGGAGAGAGACATCACTAGTGAACGTCATGTGACTCTGGTCCACATTACCACCATTGTTTACACCTCCACCATTTATTGTTTTTGTTTACTTTTCCGTCGCAATCACTATCGCTATTCCCGCTTGTATTTGGTCCTTTGCAAACGACAAGGCCGGAGAGATTGACAACCTATCTGAACTTGTTGGGAGCAAAGTTATTTGTTGTGTGTGTAGGTCCTCGTCTTCTGCTAGCATCAGAGCAGCGGACACCTACTTGTTGATCCCCGGAGTCCTCCTAGTTCTATAAACCTTACAATCCCCGTGTAAGGGAAATCTGCTGCTGACTACATCTCCACCTTCCACTTGTGGTAACCAACGAGGGGCGAGAAGTATATCCATAAACTCATCATCAAGTGGGCCTCGGGCCCATGCAGTGAGGCGGTGGTGGGACGGCTAAGGCCGAGGTAGGCAGCTGGGCCTCAGGGCTGGCTGGCCGGCTAGGTGGGCCGACAGGCTCAGCCGCTGCCGGGCCTGGCCCACGTGAGGGCGCTACAGGGCGAGCAAGGCTTCTCATCCCCGTGTGCAGTGCACGACTCGCATGCAGGGGAGGCGGCGGCGCGATCTGCGGGGCTCGGTCGGTGGCTCCAAGGCGAGTGAGCGGCGCTCCGGCGAGGGACCGACCGGACTCGAGGGTGGCTCGGTCGGGGTGGCCGGACCCGGCGGAGCTGGATGGCGGTGACGGCTCAAGGCGGCGGCTGCAGCAGGAGCTCGGCGCCATGGGAGGAGCTGCGGCTCGGCGGCCTCGGCGGGTGGGTCCTCAGGCGGCGGGGCTCCGACGACGAGGCGCGGTGGGGGCCCGGCGTGGCGGTGGCGACTCTCGGGTAGCAAGCGCCATGCGGCTGCGGCTGCGGGCTGCTGCTCGAGATTGGATCAACTGGCTCTGCAGTCACCCGGACGTGTCTGGTTTGACCGCAGATATGTTCGTTATGTGGGGATTTGGGCGAATATGAGCCCCAGATCTCAGATTTGATGGCTGAAAAAGGTTGGAGAGGCTAGGGCTGCGGGATTTGGAGGGTTTGGGCTCCAGGGGAAACCCTAGTGGAGTGAGATAGGTTTGTCCATGGGGTGGCTCTTATATAGGGTTGGGCTATGGTGCGGTGGACCTCGTCCGTCCAATCGCGATCCGACGACCACGAACGAAGGAAGTGGCTAGATGGGTTTAATGGGTTGTGTAGTTGGACTATGTAGGGATGAGAGGGAAATGGTGCGGCCCGTGACAGAGTTTTTAAAAGCTGAACGTCCGACAATTAAACCGGCTATAGTGCCGCTATATAATTAATTTGGCAGGCGGCCTACCTACACTAGAATAAGACTGCACGCCAAGTTTCGAGCCAATGCGAGAATATTTTACGGACACCTTCAAAAATAATATATTATTGATGCCGCGGGCGCGTGCTGTAGGGGAACGTCGCATGGGAAACAAAAATTTTCCTACGCGCACGAAGACCTATCATGGTGATGTCCATCTACGAGAGGGGATGAGTGATCTACGTACCCTTGTAGATCGTACAGCAGAAGCGTTAGAGAACGCGGTTGATGTAGTGGAACGTCCTCACGTCCCTCGATCCGCCCCGCGAACAATCCCGCGATCAGTCCCACGATCTAGTACCGAACGGACGGCACCTCCGCGTTCAGCACACATACAGCTCGACGATGATCTCGGCCTTCTTGATCCAGCAAGAGAGACGGAGAGGTAGAAGAGTTCTCCGGCAGCGTGACGGCGCTCCGGAGGTTGGTGATGACCTTGTCTCAGCAGGGCTCCGCCCGAGCTCCGCAGAAACGCGATCTAGAGGAAAAACCGTGGAGGTATGTGGTCGGGCTGCCGTGGAAAAGTCGTCTCAAATCAGCCCTAAAACCTCCGTATATATAGGTGGGAGGGAGGGGAGGAGGCAGCCTCAAAACCTAAAGGTTTGGCCGAAATTGGAGGTGGAGGAGTCCTACTCCAATCCTACTTGGAGTAGGATTCCACCTTCCCACTTGGAAACTCTTTCCACCTTGTGTTTTTTCCTTCTCAAACCTTATGGGCTTTAGTGGGAACTTATTCCAGCCCACTAGGGGCTGGTTTATCTCTTCCCATAGCCCATGAGACCCCTTGGGGCGTGACACCCCTCCCGATGGTCCCCGGCACCCCTCCCGGCACTCCCGGTACACTACCGATGAGCCCGAAACTTTTCCGGTAATGCACGAAAACCTTCCGGTAACCAAATGAGGTCATCCTATATATCAATCTTCGTTTCCGGACCATTCCGGAAACCCTCGTGACGTCCGTGATCTCATCCGGGACTCCGAACAACATTCGGTAACCAACCATATAACTCAAATACGCATAAAACAACGTCGAACCTTAAGTGTGCAGACCCTGCGGGTTCGAGAACTATGTAGACATGACCCGAGAGACTCCTCGGTCAATATCCAATAGCGGGACCTGGATGCCCATATTGGATCCTACATATTCTACGAAGATCCTATCGTTTGAACCTCAGTGCCAAGGATTCATATAATCCCGTATGTCATTCCCTTTGTCCTTCGGTATGTTACTTGCCCGAGATTCGATCGTTAGTATCCGCATACCTATTTCAATCTCGTTTACCGGCAAGTCTCTTTACTCGTTCCGTAATACAAGATCCCGCAACTTACATTAAGTTACATTGCTTGCAAGGCTTGTGTGTGATGTTGTATTACCGAGTGGGCCCCGAGATACCTCTCCGTCACACGGAGTGACAAATCCCAGTCTCGATCTATACTAACTCAACGAACACCTTCGGAGATACCTGTAGAGCATCTTTATAGTCACCCAGTTACGTTGCGACGTTTGATACACACAAAGCATTCCTCCGGTGTCCGTGAGTTATATGATCTCATGGTCATAGGAACAAATACTTGACACGCAGAAAACAGTAGCAACAAAATGACACGATCAACATGCTACGTCTATTAGTTTGGGTCTAGTCCATCACATGATTCTCCTAATGATGTGATCCCGTTATCAAGTGACAACACTTGCCTATGGCCAGGAAACCTTGACCATCTTTGATCAACGAGCTAGTCAACTAGAGGCTTACTAGGGACAGTGTTTTGTCTATGTATCCACACAAGTATTGTCTTTCCAATCAATACAATTATAGCATGGATAATAAACGATTATCATGAACTAAGAAATATAATAATAACTAATTTATTATTGCCTCTAGGGCATATTTCCAACACGTGCATGTGTGGTTGGGCTCAAAACGGCCAACGACGAAAACAGGGAGAACCGACAACTACTAACGGATGCAAGTTTTTAAAACTGACGGCAACGGAGTGCCGATGCAATGCAGATGATGCGAATGATGCGGTGATGAATGCGACAGCCAATCTAATTGCACGATGGCAACGAAATAAAAAGAGGAATCTTCTGGAGCGTCGGTCTCGGGCTGTCACGGTATGCACCCATTACGTGTGATGATCCTCATACCCAAGGTGACAATAAGTGGGACTCTATCTGGTGATTGTCATAGTTTGAGGATTTCATGTATTCACTATATGTTAATCCTTTGTTCCAGTTCTCTATTAGAAGGAGGCCTTAATATCCCTTAGTTTCCTTATGGACCTCACTGCCACGGGAGTGTAGGACAGAAATAGTCATGCAAGTTCTTATGGCAAGCACGTATGACTATATACAGAACACATGCCTACATTACATTGAGGAATTGGAGCTAGTTCTGGGCAGCTCTAGTGTGTAATTGTTACATGATGAATGTCATATAAATCATTATCCATCAACGGTCTATGTTCCTACATTTTTCACTTATCATATCTTGCTAAGTTACTATTTCTTCTCTATTGTTACAATCACTGCAAAACTCCTACTATTATTGTTAGCATTCCTATTACTATTTTCATGTGCTACTAAAACGTTTGCTATGGAGAGATATCCCCAAGTGTGGTTGAATTGGCAACTCAACTACTATGAGCGAAAATATTCTTTGGCTCCCTTTGTGTGGAATAAATAAATTAGGGTGTAATACTACCCGTGAGGAATGTTGTGATCCCCTATACTTGTCGTCTATTACTCTGCGCCCTCCAAGCAGGCCGAACTCTTCGAGTGATCTACCTGGGGCCTAGCATCAAACAGCTTGTTCACAAGGCCAAATAAACTGGTCAGCATTGGCGTAGAAGTTCAAAGGTTGATGTAGAGATCCTCCATGTCAGGTCGCGCACCATGGAACAACTCCCCCACTTGCTTTATCTTATTGTTCAAAAGAGGTAGATGTTCTGGTGCTAGGAATTGTGCCAAGAAGATCTTCTCGACGGGATCATTAGGGTAGGTGGCATACTGGGCGACAACATCCGTGGTACTCTATGTTGGAAACATGCACTATAGTAAATAATAATATGGTTATTATCATATTTCCTTGTTCATGGTAATCATTTATTATCCATTCAAGAATTGTATTACTGGAAACTCAGATACACGTGTGGATACATAAACAACATCATGTCCCTAGTAAGACTCTACTAGACTAACTCGTTGATCAAATATGGTTAAGTTTTTATAAACATATACATGATTTGTATTTTAATAACGGGATCACATAGTTAGGAGAATGATGTGATGGACTAGACCAAAACATAAACTTAGCATATGAATGTATCACTTAAGTTTATTGCTACTTCTTTCTACATGTCAAGTATCTATTCCTAAGACCATCAGATCATGCAACTCCCTGACACCGAAGAAATACCTTGTGTGCTATCAAACGTCACTTCATAACTGGATGATCATAAATGTGCTCTACAACTATCTTCAAGGGTGTGTGTTGACTACGTGAATCAAGATTGGGATTTCTCATACCGTATGACGTCGAGGTATCTCCCGGCCCTCTTGGTAATACAACGTCAAAAGAAGCTTGCAATCAATGTGACTAATGGGTTAGTCATTTGATATTGTATTACATAACAAGAAAAGAGACTTTCCGGTAACGAGATTGAACTAGGTATGGAGATACCGACGATCGAATCTCGGGAAGGTACCATATTGATGGACAAAGAACATTGCATATGGGATTGGCGCAATCCTTGACATCGTGGTTCAACCAATAAACATCTGCATGGAATATGTAGGAACCAATATGGGAATTCATGTCCCGCTATTGGTTATTCGCCGGCGAGGTGTCTCGGTCATGTCTGCATGATTCTCGAACCCTTAGGGTTCGCGCGCTTAACGTTTGGTGACGCTAGTGTAATATTGGGATATGTATGTTTGTGAGCGAATGTTGCTCGGAGTCTTGGATGAGATCCCGGACGTCAAGTGGAGCTCGAGAATGGTCTGGAGGTAAATATTTATACTCCATCCGTCCGGAAATAATTTTGTTCGGAATGGATGTACGTAGATGTATTTTAGTTCTAGATACATCCATTTATATCCATTTTTTGTGACAAGTAATTTGGGAAGGAGGGAGTATATGGGAAGTCATATTTGGGCCACCAAAGAGTTTTTGGGTTTTACTGGTTTTTTACCGGGAGTGCCAAAAGAGTTGTAAGGGTCCACCCGGGGTTTTCCACAAACCCTAGGGTCTACATGGGCTAAGAGGGTGGCACATGGCCGCTAGTGGGTTGGGCGCCCGTCTCCCAAAGGGCCCATGCGCCAAGGGTGGGGAAAAATCCTATATGAGGTGCCCCCTAGGTGCCTTGGGGAGGTGGAACTCCTCCCCTTAGCCGTCGGCTCCTTACTTATAGGAGGGGTTAGGGCTGGTGCCCCCTCCCCTTACCTCCTATAAATAGTGGAGGGAGAAAGAGGGGTTGCCTTGCACCAATCCCCATGCCCTGCGACAGCCCTCTCTCTGTCCTGTTTTCTCCTCCGTTCACATTTTCGGTAGTGCTTGATGAATCCATACTAGGATAGCACCACTACTCCACCCTCACTTGCTGGATCAAGGAGGCGGAGACATCACCGAGCCGCATGTGTGCTAAACGCAGAGGTGTTTTTCGTTTGCAGCTAGATCAGATCGAATCACGATTGGATTGTGAAGAGTACGATCACATCAACCATTTTATATACACTTCCGCTTAACGGTCCACAATGGTACGTAGACACACTCTCTCTCATTGCTATGCATCTCCATAGATAGATCTTGGGTGTTCATTGGATTTTGTTTTTGTTCTCCATGCTTCATTCCCCAATAGTGGCATCATTATCTAGGTCTATGCATAAATGATCCACACGAATAGAACAAAATGAAGTTGTGGGTGTTGATGTTTGGATTTAATGGTATTGTGGGATGAAGCGTCTCGGACAAACCTTACTTGTCCTCGCACAAGAGACCAGTTCCAGTGACTAACATGCAACTTGTTTTAGATAAAGTGGCTGGCGGGTGTGTGTCTCTCCCACTTCAGTTGAATCTAATTGGACAAAGGCGGTCTTGTAGAAGGTTAAAAGGAAGCTTGATTATCCCTATTGTGGCTTTGCCAAGGTAAGAACGGTTCTTGCTGGTTGCCCATAGCAGCCACGTAAAATTAGGAACAACAAAGTAGAGGACGTCTAACTTTTTTTAAGGGCATGTTGTGATGAGATATGGCCAATATGTGATTTGATATATGTTTATGTATGAGATGATCATGTTTTGTAATAAGTTATCATGACTTGCATGTTGAGAAGTACGACAACTGGCAGGAGCCATAGGGTTGTCTTTAATTTGTTATATGACTTGTGTACAATCATTAAACACCATGTAATTGCTTTACTTTATTGCTTTGCATTTTAAATAGTTGTAGAAGCAAGAGTTGGCGAGACAAGCACATGATGATACGATGATGGAGATCATGGTGTCATGTCGGTGGTGATGGAGACCATGTCGGTTGTTTTGAGATGGAGATCAAAGGCACAAGATGATGATGGCCATATCATGTCACTTATTGATTGTGTGTGATGTTTATCTTTGAGGCCATTTATTTTACATAGGACAACGACAACATTATACGATGATCTCTCACTTAATTTCAAGATAACATGTGTTCACCACAAGTATGCACTATTGCGAAAGTTCGTCGTTTTGAAGATCCTCGTGATGATCGGGGGTGATAAACTCTTCATTCGCATACAACGGGTGTAAGCCATTTTTGCACATGCATAATACTTAGGTTAAACTTGACGAGCCTAACATGTATATACATGGCCTCGAAACACGAAAGACCAAACGGTAGAACATGAGTCATACAGTCGATATGATCAACATGGATATGTTCACCATTCAAACCACCTCATCTCACGTGATGGTCGGACTTCGGTTGTTGAAATTGGATCATGTAATACTTGGACAACCTAAGGGATGTTGGTTTAAGTGGGAGTTCATTAGTAATTTAATTAAATGAACTAATTATCATGAACTTATTCTAAATTCTCTTTGCAAATTATGTTGTTGATCAATGGATCGCGTAATAGCTCCCATGGATTTTAATGCCTTCCTATAGAAACCTAAGTTGAACGATGATGGAAGAAATTATGCAGACTAGATTCATAATCCAAGGATTATCCTCACAGTAGCACAAAAGTATTATGTCCTTGATGCGCCGCTCGATGCGCCAACCCCTACAACACCGTGTGTGAATGTTGTGAGCGTGTGGCAAGCACGGTCTGATGACTACTCTATAGTCCAGTACGACATGTTGTACGGGTTAGAATCGGGGTTCCAAAGACATTTTGAGCACCATTGCGCATAGGAGATGTTCCATGAGCTGAAACTGGTTTTCTAGGCTCATGCCCGAGTCGAGAGGTATGAATCCTCTCACAAATTATTTAGATGTAAGATGGAAGAGAAGAGCTCAATTAGTGAGCATGTGCTCAAAATGTCTTTGTACTACAATCACTTAAACCAATTGGGAGTTAATGTTCTAGATGAGGTAGTGGTTGATAGAGTTCTTCAGTCACTGCCACCTAGCTACAAGAGCTTCGTGCTGAACTATAAGATTCAAGGGATGGAGAATACGATCCCTGAATTGTTTGTGATGCATAAGGATGTGGAGTTAGAAATCAAGGAGTGTAAAGTTCTGATGGTAAGAAAGATCACTAGTTTCAAGAAAGGCAAGTGCAAGAAGGGAAAATCAAGAAGAACGGCAAGCCAGTTGCTTCTTCCGTGAAGAAACCCAAGGATGGACCCATGCCTGAGACCGAGTGCTTCTACTGCAAGGGCGCTGGCCACTAGAAGCGAAACCACCCCAAATACCTGGCAGATAAAAAGGCTTGCTACACCAACAAAGGTATATTTGATATACATGTTGTTGATGTGTACCTTACTAGTTCTCGTAGTAGCACCTAGGTATTTGATACCAGTTCGGTTGCTAATATGTGTAACTAGACATAGGAACTATGGAATAAATGGAGACTGGCTAAGGACGAGGCGATGATGTGCATCGGAATTGGTTCCAAGGTTGATGTGATCACTGTCGGCACACTCCCTCTCCGATTACCTTTGGGGTTGGTTTTAAACCTTAATAATAGTTATTTTGTGCCTGCGTTGAGCATGAACATTATATATGGATCTTGTTTATTGCGAGACGGTTATTCATTTAAGTAAAAGAATAATGGTTATTCTATTTATATGAATACTATGTTTTATGGTCATGCACCCACTGTGAATGGTTTATTCTTATTGAATCTCGATCATAGGGATACACATTTTCATACCATTGATGCCAAAAGATGCAAAGTTACTGATGATAGTACCACTTACTTGTGGCGCTGCCGCTTAGGTCATATTGATGTAAAATGCATGAAGAAGCTCCATGCTAATGGACTTTTGGAAACACTCGATTTTGAATCGCTTGAGATATGCAAACCATACCTCATGGGCAAGATGACTAAAAACCCATTTTCAGTACGATGGAGCGGGCAAGTGACTTGTTGGAAATAATACATATTTATGTATATGGTCCAATCAGTCTTGAAGCGCGTAGTGGATATCATTATTTTCTTATGTAGATACGGGTTTGTTTACTTGATGAAACACAAGTGTGGAACTTTTGAAAAGCTCAAGCAACTTCAGATTGAAGATGAAAATCATAGTAACAAGAAGATAAATTTCTATGATCTGATCATTGTGGTGAATATTTGAGTTCGAGTTTGGCACACACTTAGGACAATGTGGAATCATTTCACAAATCATGCCACGTGGAACACCAAAATGTGATGGTGTGTCTAAACATCGTAACCGTACTCTATTGGATATGGTGCATTCTATGATGTCTCTCACCGATTTACCACTATTGTTTTTGGCTATGCATTAGAGATAACTGCATTCACTTTAAAAAGGGCGCCATTTATGTCCATTAAGACCAAACAGTATGAATTACAGTTTTGCAAGAAACCTAAGCTGTCGGTTCTCAAAATTTGGGGATGGCACTTATGTCAAAAGGCTTCAACTTCATAAGCTCAAACCCAAAGCAGGGAAGTGTGTCTTCATAGGATACTTTAAGGAAACATTTGGGTATACCTCTTCTATCTCAAAACTGATGGCAAAATCTTTGTTGCCAAGAATGGATCCTTTCTAGAGAAGGAGTTTCTCTCATTAGAAGTGAGTGGGAGGAAGGTAGAACTTGGTGAGTTTATTGAACCATCACTTCAATTTGAAAGTAGCATAACACAAAAAGATGGTCCCGTGATACCCACACCAATTTAAGAGGAAGCTAGTGGTGATGATCATGAGACTTCGTATCAATTTACTACCCAACCTCGTAGGTCGACAAGGACATGTATTGCCCCTGATTCGTAGGCTAATCATGTCTTAGAAGTCATGTTGTTAGACAATGGTGAACCTATGAGCTATGCGAAAGCGGTGGTAGGCCCTGATTCCGACAAATGATCGATGTATGAAAAAACCAAGTATGAACTTTTAAGGACTTACCTAATGATTGTAAGGCCATTCAGAACAAAGGGATCTTTAAGAAATAGATGGACGCCAATGGTAATGTCACCATCTATAATTCTCGACTTGTCACAAAAGGGTTTTCGCAAATTCAAGGGGTTGACTCCTATGAGACTTTCTCACCCATAGTGATGCTTAAGTCTGTCAGTATTATGTTAGAAATAGATGCATTTTTCGATTATGATGCAACCATAAGGTTTTGTCGATCCTAAAAAAGTTGACCAAGTATGCGAGCTCCAACAATCCATTTATGGACTGGTGCAATCCATTTATGCAACAAAGCTTTTAGGTTCATACAAGTTTACGGAGAAGCTTGTATTTTACAAGAAAGTGAGTGGGATCTCTATACTGTTTCTAATATCATATGTGGATGGAAAATTCTTGATTGGAAACAATATAGAATTTTTGGAAAGCGTGAAGAGATATTTTAACAAGAGTTTTCAATGAAAGAGCTCGTAGAGGCTGATTACGTATTAGGCATCAAGATCTATAGAGATAGATCAAGACAATTAATAGGACTTTATAGAGTGCATACCTTGATAAAATTTTGAAAAAAAAATCAAAATGGACTTGTCTAAGAAAATGTTCTTGCTTGTTTTATGTGGTGTGAAGTTGAGTGAGACTCAATGCACACCAACAATAGAAGATAGAGAAAATATGAAAGCCTTCCCCATTGCCTCGGCAATAGGTGCTATGTTTTGCACAAGACTGGATGTGTGCCTTGTCATAACTATGGTGAAAGATTTCAAAGTGATCCAGTAGTGGAACACTAGGTAACGGTCAAAAATATCCTTAAGTAACTAAAGAGGACTAAGGGAATGTTTCTCATTTATGGAGGTGATAAAGAGCTCGCCGTAATGGGTTACGTCAATTTGGATCAATCAGCTCGAGTAGCTCCAAGAAAAGCGTGGTAGTAGCATGTACATGTGAGGCACAATACATAGGTGCTTCAGAAGTAGTGCATGAAGGAACTGGATGAAGTTGTTCATGACAGATCTAGGAGTTGTGCCTAGTGCGTCGGATCCGGTGACTCTCCTCTGTGAGAACGCTGGTGCCGTTGTCGTTGCCATTGTCAAGGACCCCAACTTCCACAAGAATACGAAGCATATAAAGCGCCGCTTCAACTCCATCCACGATTACATCAATGAGGAAAACATAGTCATTTGCAAAGTACATATGGATTTGAATGTTATAGACCCGTTACAAAATCTCTCTCGCAAGAAAAAACATGATCATCACCAAAACTCTATGGGTTTTAGATACATTACACTCTAATATAGATTGTTCACTCTAGTGTAAGTGGGAGACTATTGGAAATATGCCCAAGAGGCAATAATAAATTTGTTATTATCATATTTCCTTGTTCATGATAATCATTTATTATCCATGCTAGAATTATATTGACCGGAAACTTAGATACATGTGTGGATACATAAATAACACCGTGTCCCTAATAAGACTCTTCTACACTAGCTCATTGAGCAAAGATGGTTAAGATTTCCTAACCATAGACATGAGTTGTCATTTGATAATGGGATCACATCATTAAGAGAATGATGTGATGGACTAGACACAACCGTAATCTTAGCATATGATCGTATCACTTAAGTTTATTGATACTTATTTCTACATGGCAAGTATCCGTTCCTAAGACCATGAGATAATGGAACTCCCTGACACCGAAGAAATACCTTGTGTGCTATGAAACGTCACTCTGTTACTGGGTGGTCATAAAGGTGCTCTACATGTATCTTTGAGGGTGTCTGTTTGGTTGGCGTGAATTGAGACTACGATTTTCATCACTCTGTATGACGGAGAGGTATCTCGGTGCCCTCACGGCAATACAAATACCACAAGAATCTTGCCAGCAATGTGACTATTGGATTATTGATAGGTTCTTGTAATTACAACACAGGTAAATAGACTTGGTGGTGAATAGATTGGACTAGGTATGGAGATACTGACAATCGCATCTCGGGCAAGTAACTTACCAATGGACAAAGGGAACTGCCTACGAGATTGACTAATTCCTCGACATTGTGGTTCAACTGTCGGAATCGGGGCTCCGCAGACCCAGAAAAGGTATGAACATTGGGGTGTGCTCGCTCTCCAACCCTGTTCTACCTCTCAACCTCACTGCGGCCCTCCAGCGGCTCGAGCTAAGGATGATGGACAAGAACACGCACACAGTTTACCCAGGTTCGGGCCACCTCGTGGTGTAATACTCTACTCCTGGTTGTTTGGATTGCTTGAGGTGGAAGACGAGTACAAAAGCGGGTTGTCGCCCTCGTGAAAACGGTGGGGATGCCCTCTTTGCAAACCGGGCCTCTATTTTATACTGTCCTTGGTCCTCTTCCCCCGAAAACACGTTTGGCTGGAAGGGTTACCACAACAGACATTTTGAAAGGGGACAGGATTGCAGCCTGCCCTGGCAAAGGTGATCTTCGACTGCAAAAGTCCTCCTCCATGATGTACTGGTGGTCTCGGGGGTGACCTACACCCTGTTGAGCCCCCAACCTTAGTACTCTTGCACTGATTAGGAAACCTTTGGGGGTTGCTTTGGGAGCCCGCTAGCTTGCCCCGCTTCCTTAGCACTAAAGTGGAAATCCCCCCTGTCCATGCCCTCTCGCACTGCTCTTACACCGCTTGCACAACCTGCATCAGCCACGTGAAAGCACGGGGTTATGAGACCCTCATCAGGTCACCCTTGACGAGCTCGGCCCATGAGAGCCTCATGGGTGGCTGATGACCCACAAGTATAGGGGATCAATCGTAGTCCTTTCGATAAGGAAGAGTGTCGAACCCAATGAGGAGCGGAAGGCTCTGATAAACGGTTTTCAGCAAGGTAATAACTGCAAGCACTGAAAGTAGCGGTAACAAGTGTTGATGTAGCGAGGTGAAACGTAGAAAGTGAAAAGTAACAAGTAACAAGTAGTAGCAATGGTGCAAGTGGACCAATCCCTTTTGTAGCAAGGGACAAGCCTGAACAATGTCTTATAGGAGGGAAAACGCTCCCGAGGACACACGGGAATTTCTATCATGCTAGTTTCATCATGTTCATGTGATTCGCGTTCGTTACTTTGATAGTTTGATATGTGTGTGGACCGGCGCTTGGGGACTGCCCTTACTTGGACAAGCATCCCACTTATGATTAACCCCACTCGCAAGCATCCGCAACTACGAAAGAAGAATTAAGACAACGTCTAACCATAGCATTAAACTAGTGGATCCAAATCAGCCCCTTACGAAGCAACGCATAGACTGGGGTTTAAGCTTGTTTCACTCCAGCAACCCATCATCTACTTACTACTCCACAATGCCTTCCTCTAGGCCCAATTATGGTGAAGTGTTATGTAGTCGACGTTCACATAACACCACTAGAGGAAAAGACAACATACAGCATATCAAAATACCGAACGAATACCAAATTCACATGACTATTATTAGCATGACTTATCCCATGTCCTCAGGAACAAAAGTAACTACTCACAAAGCATAATCATAATCATGACCAGAGGGGTAATGAATAGCATCAAGGATCTGAACATAAACTCTTCCACCAAGTTATCCAACTAGCATCAACTACAAAGAGTAATCAACACTACTAGCAACCTTACAAGTACCAATTAGAGTCACGAGACGGAGATTGGTTACAAGAGATGAACTAGGGATTGGAGACGAGATGGTGCTGATGAAGATGTTGATGAAGATGCCTCCCCCCGACGAGAGGAGTGTTGGTGATGACGATGGCGACGATTTCCCCCTCCGGGAGGGAAATTTCCCCAGCAGGATCGTCGTGCCGGAGCTCTAGATTGGATCTGCTCAAGTTCCGCCTCGTGGCGGCGGCGAAACCACGAAAAAGCTCCCTCTTGATTTTTTTGTGGAACGAAACCCTTCATATAGCAAAAGAGGGGGGCCAGTGGGCCGTCAGGGAGCCCACAAGCCCTGTAGGCGCCACCAGGGGGTGGCGGCTACCAGGCTTCTGGGGCCTTGGTAGCTCCCCTCTGGTACTTCTTTCACCCAGTATTTTTTATATATTCCCAAAAAAATCCACGTAAATTTTCAGGGCATTTGGAGTTGTGCAGAATAGAGGACTCAGATTTGCTCCTTTTCCAGTCCAGAATTCCAGCTGCCTGAATTCTCCTCTTCAAATAAACCTTGCAAAATAACAGAGAAAAGGCATAAATATGGTACCACAAAGTAATATAACATCCCATAAAGCGATAAATATCAACATAAAAGCATGATGCAAAATGGACGTATCAACTCCCCCAATCTTAGACCTCGCTTGTCCTCAAGTGAAAACCAAGTTCCATAAACATGTCCACATGTTTAGGGACAAAGGTGTCGATAAAACATAATACGGACATGAGGGCATCATGATCACACATAGAACAGCAATACATCATAAAGATTCTTATGGGAAAGTAACAATTCCTTCACAAAGCAAAATATGAAGCAAAAACCTTACTCAGAAGTAACCAACAACAGTCCAAAGTCATTGAAGCAATTGCAATTTATCATAACATCAGGAAGAGTCAAATAAGAGCTTGTACGGCAAACCCACATGCTCAATCATCTCTTTTGTTTTCCACAATTGTTACAAATCACGTGGTACTCATGGTATGAAAGTTGCAGCTGGACACAGAGGAAGATAGGGGCTTATAGCTTTGCCTCCTAACTATTTACCTCAAGGGTAAAGTCAACAATAACAAAACATAAGTACTCAACTCCAAGTTGATATATGAATATAGATCTTTCCCAAGCATGTGACGGTAGCCAAGACAAAGGCAAAAATAGGGAATTGGTGACGATCACCATGACTCTTACAAGGGAAAAAAGTAAAGGTACAAGACAGGCCCTTCGTAGAGGGAAGCAGAGGTTGTCATGCGCTTTTGAGGTTTGAATGTGTGTCCTCTTAGTGCGGAGGAATTTCACTTTATATTGCCTCGTGTGATAAAGAACTTTATTATGCAGTCTGTCACTTTTATGTCTTCCTCATCACAGGTTCGTACAAAGCTTATTTTCCACACAATAATAGATCATACATATTAGAGAGAAATTTTTATTGCTTGCACCGATGACAACTTACATGAGGGATGTTATTCAATCCATAGGTAGGTATGGTGGACTCTCATGGCAAAACTGGGTTGAAGGTTTATGGATGCACAAGTAGTATCTCTACTTGGTGCGGGAGTTTTGGCTAATATGAGGTGGAAGCAATCGTTACATGCTAAGGGATCTCTAATCATATAACATTGTTTGGAACCAAGCAAACACAATTCATTGTCTTGTCTTCCTTGTCCAACATCTACTCCTAAGCATGTAATAGTTTGGTGAGTGCTCACAATTGTAAAAAGTGTCTAAGATGATAGATTTATATGTGAACCTCTCTTTCCTTATTACTTCTTATTAATTGCAACAATGACTGAGGTCTATGTTGATTTATTCTCAACAAGTTTCAATCATCATACGTGTCATATGTGAAGCTATCACTTTCCATAAGATCATCTCATGATATTTCATGCAATCGTTCTTTTCATACTTTTGATCACGACACAAATCAAAGCCCTTGACGAAGATACTCTTTATTATATAGCTCGCAAGCTTGAATACATCGGGGGAGACACAAGGCAAAAGACTCAAACTAAACACTAAAGACTTATTCCACTAGGAGAAGAACTAAAAACTCAAAAGGGAAGAACTAAAACAAAGGTAAAAGCAAAAGATATAAAGGTGATACGGTACCAGGGAACTCACCCAAGCTTGGCAAAAGCCAAGGGGATTGCCCATACCAATGCTTAGTTGTCTTCCTTTGGTGGTGATGGTGGTGGAGTTGTTGAAGCAGTCTGATCCTCCGTCTTCCAAGGCATAGGTGTTCCATCATGGCAGGATCAACGAGTCGCCGGAATCCTCAAATTTGCAGCCAACCTTATTGATTTAAATCTATACTCATACTCAAAGTTTTGGTTCTACAGGTCATAGATCTGGCCCTAAATTTGGTCAACCCTGTCATAGAGCCTGGAGAGGTGTTTCACAATGTCAATGGCATCCATCTTGTGATTGCTGGTGAACTCCGTGATCATCATGTGGTTGGCGTTGAGTCCACGCTCCACCATCCCTTGGCACTTGAAGACTTGTTGCTCCATTGCTTCGAGCCTCGTCTCCACGCTTCCGGTCTTCTTAGGCCCCTCAACATCATGGATGTGCAACATCCCCGCACTCATCTTGAAAGATTGAGGGTGTTTCAGCACTTCCGTGAGGTAAGGATTGATGACCTTCTCGAAGATCTTGTCCTTAGGAGCGTTTGGGGAAGTCATGATGATCTAGATTTGCGGCAGAAACAGGCTCGAAACAAAAACAGAGGAAAACTGCGCGATACGGAGATCAAAATCCTCGGGCGTATATATAATGATTTTTTCTGGACCAGAAGGAGTGCTCCGCAAGAAAACGTAGTCCGGGAGGCACACGAGGTGCCCACAAGCCCTGTAGGCGCCGCCAGGGGGGTAGGTGGCGGCTACCAAGCTTGTGGCCGCCTCGTGCACTCTCCGGACTGCTTTTATTTTTTCTAATTTTCCAAAAATTCCAAAACGGAGGAAATTTCCTATTGCAAAATCTTCGGAGTCCAATTACTTACCGAAACAGATACCTCTTCGTTTTCGGGGTCTGAAACAGGCTGATAAACATCCCTTATGTACTCCTCTGGAGTTATGATATTGATGATATTGGTCTCAACATTTATGGGAGTACTGGAGATATAATGCTTGATTCTTTGCCCATTTACCACTCTTGGAAAATTTCCTTCCGTGTTATTGATTTTGATGGCACCGGAACGATATACTTCCTCGATAACGTAAGGACCTTCCCATTTAGAGAGAAGCTTGCCTGCGAAGAATCTTAAGTGGGAATTGTATAGCAGGACATAATCACATACATTGAACTCTCGTTTCTGTATTCGTTTATCGTGCCATCTGTTAACCTTTTCCTTGAACAACTTGGTATTCTCATATGCCTAGGACCTCCATTCATCTAATGAGCTGATATCAAACAACCGCTTCTCACCGGCAAGTTTGAAATCAAAGTTGAGCTCTTTGATTGCCCAATAATCTTTGTGTTCCAGCTCACGAGGTAAGTGGCAGGCCTTACCGTAAACCATTTTATACGGCGACATGCCCATGGGATTCTTATAAGCAGTCCTATAAGCCCATAGTGCATCGTCAAGTTTGCTAGACCAATTCTTTCGATATCTATTGATAGTATTTTGTAGGATCAATTTGATCTCCCTATTACTCAACTCCACTTGACCACTAGACTGAGGATGATAAGGAGATGCAACTCTATGGTTGACATCATACTTAGCGAGTATCTTGCGGAAAACACCATGAATGAAGTGTGAACCACCATCAGTCATCAAATATCTAGGGACTCCAAATCTTGGGAAAATGACTTCTTTAAGCATCTTAATAGAGGTGTGGTGATCAGCATTTTTAGTGGGGATAGCTTCTACCCACTTAGTGACGTAATCCACAGCAACTAAGATGTGAGTGTACCCATTGGAACTCGGGAAGGGTCCCATATAATCAAAGCCCCAGACATCGAACGGTTCAATGACAAGTGAATAGTTCATAGGAATTTTTTGACGCTTACTGATGTTCCCTATTCTTTGGCATTCGTCACAAGACAAGACAAACTTACGGGCATCCTTGAAGAGAGTGGTCAAATAGAAACCTGATTGCAATACCTTATGAGCAGTTCTATCTCCAGCATGGTGTCCTCCATAGGCTTCGGAATGACACTTCTGCACGATCTTCCGCTGTTCATGTTCAGGCACACAACGTCTAATAACACCATCTACTCCTTCCTTATAAAGGTGAGGATCATCCCAAAAGTAGTGTCTCGAATCAAAGAAGAATTTCTTCTTTTGCTGATAGGTGAAACTGGGTGGTATGTATTTGGCTACGATATAATTTGCGTAATCGGCATACCACGGTGCACTACGTGAAGTGCGGATGACATTCAATTGCTCATCAGGAAAGTTGTCATTAATAGGTCGTGGGTGGTCAAGGACATTCTCTAGCCTGGACAAGTTATCTGCTACAAGGCTATCAGCACCCTTTCGGTCAACGACGTGCAAATCAAATTCCTGTAGCAGGAGAACCCATCTGATCAGCCTAGGCTTAGCGTCCTTCTTCTCCATAAGGTACTTAATAGCAGCATGATCAGAGTAAATTGTGACTTTGGAGTCAACTATATAAGATCTGAACTTTTCACATGCAAACACGACTCCTAAAAACTCCTTTTTCGTAGTGGCATAGTTTCTTTGGACACTGTCTAGAGTTTTACTAGCGTAGTGAATAACATTCAACTTCTTGTCAACTCTTTGTCCTAGAACAGCACCAACAGCATAATCACTAGCGACGCACATGATTTCAAAGGGCAAGTTCCAGTCAGGTGGTTGAACAATAGGTGCGTTTATCAAAGCCTTCTTAAGTATTTCGAAAGCTTCCTCACAATCCTCATAAAAAACAAAAGGAACATCCTTCTGCAAGAGGTTGGTAAGAGGCCTAGAAATCTTAGAGAAGTCTTTAATGAACCTTCTATAGAAACCAGCATGACCTAAGAAATTCTGTATACGTCTGATATCTGTGGGGCAAGGCATTTTCTCAATTGCATCAACCTTAGCCTTATCAACTTCAATGCCTCTTTCAGAAATTTTGTGCCCTAAGACGATGCCTTCATTAACCATAAAGTGGCACTTCTCCCAATTCAAGACGAGGTTGGTATCTTTGCATCTCTGTAAAACTCGATCAAGGTTGCTGAGGCAATCATCAAAGGAAGACCCGTAAACGGAGAAGTCATCCATGAAAACCTCGACAATCTTTTCACAAAAGTCAGAGAATATAGCCATCATACATCTTTGAAAGGTGGCAGGTGCATTGCATAAGCCAAAAGGTATACGTCTATAAGAAAAGGTACCGAAGGGGCAGGTGAAAGTGGTTTTCTCCTGATCAGATTGTGCAACAGGTATTTGCGAGAAACCTGAATAACCGAATAGAAAGCAGAAGTGTGTGTGTTTGGATAGCCTTTCTAGCATTTGGTCAATAAACGTCAAAGGATAATGGTCTTTCCTGGTTGCCTTGTTCAGTTTCCGGAATTCTATTACCATCCTTTAGCCAGTAATAATCCTTTGTGGGATTAATTCATTCTTATCATTAGGAACGACGGTGATACCTCCCTTCTTAGGTACGCAATGTACTGGACTTACCCAATCACTATGAGCAACAGGATAAATGATTCCTACTTCGAGAAGCTTTAATATTTCTTTTCTCACGACCTCTTTCATCTTAGGATTTAATATCCTTTGATGATCAGCAACTTGTTTAGAATCAGGATCAGTTTTAATCTTGTGCTCACATAGAGTGGGACTAATACCCTTAAGATCATCAAGAGTATATCCAATAGCAGCACGGTGCTTCCTCAGAGTTTTGAGTAACTTCTTCTCTTCGTTCTCTGAGAGGAGAGCACTAATAATAACAGGATAGATCTCCTTCTCATCAAGATAGGCATACTTAAGAGTATCAGGCAACTGTTTAAGCTCGAACACAGGATCACCCTTTGGTGGCGGAGGATCCCCAAGAAGTTCAACAGGTAGATTATTCTTGAGAATAGGATATTGTTCTAAGATAGTTTTATCTATCTCATCTCTTTCATCCATATGCATATCATTTTCATGCTCAAGCAGATATTGCTCTAAAGGATCCGTAGGAGGTAAGGCAATATAGGAAAGAGCAATGATTTCATCCCTACCAGACGACTCTTTTTCATGGGGTTGTCTTCCAAACTTGGAGAAGTTAAATTCATGAGAAACACCCTCGAAACTAACTGTGACAGTCTACTTAATGCAATCAATGTGAGCATTGACAGTGTTGAGAAAGGGACTACCGAATATGATGGGACAAAAGCTATCTTGTGCAGTACCAAGGACGAGGAAATCAGTAGGATACTTCGTCTTACCACACAGGACTTCTACGTCTCTCACAATTCCCAGAGGGCAGATAGTGTCTCTATTAGCTAGCATAATAGTGACATCAATGGGTTCTAGCTCAGCAGGTGCAATCTCATCTTTGATTTCATCATATAGAGAACGGGGTATTGCACTAACACTAGCTCCCATATCACATAAACCATGGTAAAAGTGATCTCCTATCTTGACAGAAACAACGGGCAGGCCAACTACAGGTCCGTATTTGTCTTTCGCGTGAGGCTTAGCAATTCTAGCGGAGTCCTCACAGAATTTGATAACATGCCCATCTATGTCTTCGACTAAGAGATCTTTGATAATAGCAACACTAGGTTCAACTCTAATCTCCTCAGGGGGTGCAAGTGGTCTAATGTAACCCCTACGTATCACAGTTGGAGCTTTAGAATAATCATTTTTCCTAGCAGGGTAAGGTGGTTTCTCAGCATAGGCACAAGGAACAACACGATCACTAAAAGCAATGACTTTCTCCTCAACTAGATTGGTTTTGACTATGTTTCTTTCTATAGGAGGATGATACTTAAACCACTTCTCTTTGGGAAGATCAACATGAGCAGCAAAAGATTCACATAGAGAAGCTACTATCTCAGAGTCAAGTCCATACTTAGCGCTAAAATCTCTAGAAGTGTTTGTCTCAACAAAAGATTTAACGCAATCAAACTGGAAATTCATACCTGGCTCCTTACCTTCTTCCAGCTCCCAATCTTCAAAGTTACGTTTGATTCTTTCCAATAAATTCCACTTGTGGTCAATATCCTTCTTCATAAAAGAACCGGTGCAAGAACTGTCAAGCATGGTACGATCTTCATGAGAAAGTCGAGCATAAAATTTTGAGTGATAATTTCTCTCGAGAGCTCATGATTGGGGCATGAATATAGCATTGATTTAAGCCTCCCCCAAGCTTGAGCTATGCTTTCCCTATCACGAGGCCAAAATTTATAAATAAAGTTTCAATCACGAGGTACTAAATGCATAGGATAGAACTTTTGATGAAATTCCAATTTCAACCGATTGTAGTCCCATGATCCAGTATCATCACATAGCCTATACCATGTCAACGCCTTATCCTTCAAAGATAAAGGAAAGACTTTCTTCTTTACCTCATCCTCGGGCAAACCTACAAGCTTAAATAAACCACAAACTTCATCGACATAGATCAGATGCAAGTTTGGATGTGAAGATCCATCTCCTGTAAAAGGATTAGCCAGCAGTTTCTCAAGCATACCCGAAGGAATTTCATAAAAGATATTTTCAGTAGGTACCTCGGGTTGAGGAACAACTCCTTGTGCTTCCGTTCATGGTGAAGATACCCCGAACAAACTCCTCAAAGGAACAGTTTCCATAGTGACAAGTGAAAATAAATTTCAGCACAGTATATAAATGTTTCCTTACCAAATTCCACTTACCAAAGGCACTTCACTCCCCGGCAACGGCGCCAGAAAAGAGTCTTGATGACCCACAAGTATATGGGATCAATCGTAGTCCTTTCGATAAGTAAGAGTGTCGAACCCAACGAGGAGGGGAAGGCTCTGATAAACGGTTTTCAGCAAGGTAATAACTGCAAGCACTGAAAGTAGCGGTAACAAGTGTTGATGTAGCGAGGTGTAACGTAGCAAGTGAAAAGTAACAAGTAACAAGTAGTAGCAATGGTGCAGCAAGTGGCCCAATCCCTTTTATAGCAAGGGACAAGCCTGAACAAAGTCTTATAGGAGGGAAAACGCTCCCGAGGACACACGGGAATTGCGGTCATGCTAGTTTCATCATGTACATGTGATTCGCGTTCGTTACTTTGATAGTTTGATATGTGGGTGGACCGGAGCTTGGGTACTGCCCTTACTTGGACAAGCATCCCACCTATGATTAACCCCTCTCACAAGCATCCGCAACTAAGAAAGAAGAATTAAGACAACGTCTAACCATAGCATTAAACTAGTGGATCCAAATTAGCCCCTTACGAAGCAACGCATAGACTGGGGTTTAAGCTTCTGTCACTCTAGCAACCCATCATCTACTTACTACTCCCTAATGCCTTCCTCTAGGCCCAAGTATGGTGAAGTGTTATGTAGTCGACGTTCACATAACACCACTAGAGGAAAAGACAACATACAACATATCAAAATACTGAACAAATACCAAATTCACATGACTATTATTAGCATGACTTATCCCATGTCCTCAGGAACAAAAGTAACTACTCACAACATATGAACATATGATCTTCCACCGAGTAATCCAACTAGCATCAACTACAAAGAGTAATTAACACTACTAGCAACCTTACAAGTACCAATTGGAGTCGCGAGACGGAATTTGGTTACAAGAGATGAACTAGGGATTGGAGAGGAGATAGTGCTGATGAAGATGTTGATGAAGATGCCTCCCCTCCGACGAGAGGAGTGTTGGTGATGACGATGGCGACGATTTCCCCCTCCGGGAGGGAAGTTTCCCCAGCAGGATCGTCCTGTCGGAGCTCTAGATTGGATCTGCTCAAGTTCCCCCTCGTGGCGGCGGCAAAACCACGAAAAAGCTCCCTCTTGATTTTTTTTCTGGAACGAAACCCTTCATATAGCAAAAGAGGGGGGCCAGTGTGCCGTCAGGGAGCCCACAAGCCCTGTAGGCGCCACAAGGGGGGTAGCGGCTACCACGCTTGTGGGGCCCTGGTAGCTCCCCTCTGGTACTTCTTTCGCCCAGTATTTTTTATATATTCCCAAAAAATTCCATGTAAATTTTCAAGGCATTTGGAGTTGTGCAGAATAGAGGACTCAGATTTGCTCCTTTTCCAGTCCAGAATTCCAGCTGCCTGAATTCTCCCTCTTCAAATAAACCTTGCAAAATAAGAGAGAAAAGGCATAAATATGGTACCAAAAATTAATATAATAGCCCATAAAGCGATAAATATCAACATGAAAGCATGATGCAAAATGGACGTATCAGTGGCCTTAGGACGCGTCCTTGTAGCGAGCGCCCTCTCGTGGTCCTTGGCAATGACTCTCAGATGCTTGCCTCGCAAGGGTCTTCCCCATTCGGCTTGTTGATGGGCCGAGCCAGTCTTGTGTAGCGCGCCATGCCTGGGGACGCAGGACGATGGGCCTAGGTACCCCCGGTCCCAGGGGCCGATAGTAGCCCCCGGGCCCGCGTCGTGCTTCACCCCGCCCGATGGAGGGGGGGCTAAGCGGCGCGGAACCCAACTGCCTGCGGGCTAGGCTCGGTGCATGGTACCCGGTGGGTTGCGGGGATCCTCTCCTCCCTGCAATGCTTAGGGAACTGCCCCGAGCGAGTTGATGTAAAGCCTGCTGGCAGTGCCTGCCATCATTGCTCTCCTTGACTTGTGTCGTCCTTCTACACCTTCCTTCTCGCGTTAGATTGCCCCCACTTGGCTAGGCTATTGCTTTGCACCGTGCTTTGCTCGAGGAGCTCTACCAGGAGGCGCCCTGCTCTAGTCTTCACATGCTTGTCAGCTCGTGCTTGGGCCCCGCATGAGGGGCCCAACATCGGAGGTCTTGGTGAAGCGGCCAAAGGCCCAGGTAAAATGTCGTGCGTGGGGGTAGGCCCACGGGCCAGGAACTGCTCCTCAGAGCCGGCGAACCACGAGCGCCGTCCAACCTCAAGTTCCCTTGGCTATCCTCCCCTACAAAGTCCCCGGGTGCAGCCTCTCAATGCGGACCCGCTGGGGCACCGGGAAGCCCCCAGAAACAGTTGCTTGTGCGAGTCTCGCGAGGCTGGTGTCCTCGCGAGGGCCTCGTCCTAGCCTCTTGGTGGTGGTTCTTTGAGAGCCCGGTCTTCCTTCTTTTGTGTCGCCTTCTTTTACCTTTGATGCAACATGCTGGCCCTATGAGGGTGTGTAAAAGTGGTTTTGTTTTTCACACTTCAAATCGATTCAAACGTTGTATTGAGTGAAAAATAAACTTCTCCTTGGTACTCCCTGTCGGGCTTGCACCCCCTCCATGGTTGTTCTGATGCCTCGTGGTGTTATGGCCCAGCCCCCGAGCATAGGTATGAGGGCTCCCGAGGCACGATGCCCACAGGCTTGGCTTCTTCTTGTGGGTGGCTCACGCGAGTGGTTCCTTCTTGGAAGGCCCACCTCGTGAGGACACTTGAGGGGAGCCCTACATGGAAAACACCTTGTTTTCAACGATACGTACTTGCTCGCTAGCGTTTGGGCATTACGCGAGAAGTATAGGCCCCCATGGCCTTGATGAAGTGATGTGCGTGCGGAGTGTGCCTGCAAGCCTAGCCCAATTGCCTAGGTTTCCAGCACCGCTGGGGCAGACCCAGGCGAAGGCACCGTGCCCAACCCCCATGAAAGTGAGGCCCAGGGTAAGCTAGCGAGCGCATGCCGTGCGGGAAATCTTTTGTTGCCTTCGTCTCCCCCAGCGCGATGCATGTGGATTCCACTAAGCGTGGGCATAGTCGCGGTTCGATAGTCAAGATAAAGGTACCGAGCACGTGCCGCGAGAAAAAGGAAGACCAACGAAAATCCACGAAAATCAGAAGACCAAGATATTTGCTAAAACAAGAGGCAAACTTGTCTACAAGCCCGAAAAAGGGAATGCGGCCATCGTGTCTAGCAGAGGTCAGCCTGGTGAGCTTGTCCACAAGTGAAAAAAGAAGGCAAGAAAAACGGTTGTCGTGTCCAGCACGGGTCAACCTAGAAAGAAAGGCGACTGGCGTATCCAGTACGGGTCAACCTAAAAGAAATGCGGACCCAGGGGGTTTCCTTCATCTTCTTCCCCAGCGCGGAGCATGGGGTCTGCCACTAGCGTGGGAGGGGACCGTCCTCCGCGGCCACAATGCGGCTCGTCGCGGGCTTACACTTCGAGGGCCCGGGAGCATATACAGCCCCAAAAACTCATTATTACGTGCGAGTGTCATGGTCTTCTTCCCCAGCGTGGAGCATGGGGACTGCCACTGGGCATGGGAGGGGACCCTCCTCCACGGCCATGAAACGGCTCGTCGTGGGCTTCCACTTCGGGGGGGAGCGTATACAGCCCCAAAAACTCATTATTACGTGAGAATGTCACGGGCGACGATAGCTGGGTGGATACCCCAGGCACAAGGCTCAGGAGTTCCTAACCCGACCTTTAGGTGCACTCCTATGGCCCAAACATGAGCATCATTCACGCCTCGTGAAGCTTCAAGAGCGTTGTTGTGTGGCCCTACAACCCAAACATGAGCGTCGTTCAGGCCCTGCGTGACCATAAGAGCACGTCATCAGGAGAGTCGTTGTGTGAGGTGGAATGGCACACATCTAGGAGTAGCACGGGCCGAGTAGCGTCCCCTTCATCTGCTCACGATGGCTTATCGAGAGGGCGCGACACTAAGGACCTCCGCGAGATGGCTAACACGGGTGGCCAACCCACGAGTTAGAGCTCGGTCCCTTAGATTTATCGGCGCTGTGAGTACAAGTCCTGCACAAACGCCGTATCTAAGCCCTCACCGTCGATCCTTCCCTCACTGGCTGTGGGGGCGCGCGAGCCCTCGACAACGGCGGAGCATCAGAGCTTAAGGTTTAGACAAACAACACCATTTCAAGTGAAGGTTAATCGAGTTTTTTACACATCCAGAAAACACGTGCTCGGGGCGATGCAAAATACAGGGAATTGCTTGATTCCAACTACTCAAAAAGTCACCTGGCGGCCATGCTGTCGCGAGAGGATCAGGCCACTTGACGATGCGTGCCATAGAGGTCTACTAGTGCGAGTGGGGCGGGGAACGGCTCCTCGGGCCTTAAGGGCCCATGGGGTCCAGACACCTCGCGGGCCTGCACGGCCCGCATCTCTTGTAGCCTGTCGGCCTTCTGAGCGATGAACTCCTATGTTCCTGGCGCTTGGTGCCACCTTTCCGGCTCGCGGGGGTGCGCGCTGGGGTGCGCCATGATACGTCTCCAACGTATCTATAATTTTTTATTGATGCATGCTATTATATTATTTGTTTTGGATGTTTTATATGCATTAATATGTTGTTTTGTATTATTTTGGGAATTAACCTATTAATCTAGAGCCTAGTGCCAGTTTATGTTTTTTCCATCTTTTTGAATATTGCAGATAAGGAATATTAAACAGAGTCCAAACGGAACAAAATCCCCGGAAAGATTTTTCTTGGACCAGAAGACACCCAGGATACTTGGAGTAGGGGGCAGGTCATCTGTCGGGAGGCCACAAGCCTACAGGGCGCGCCCTACGGGGGAGGGGTGGCCGCACGCCCCTGGCTTGTGGGCCCCCTGCAGGTCTCCTAACCCTATTCTTTGGCCTATAAATTCCCAAATATTCCCATATCGCCAAAAAGAGCCACGAAAATACTTTTACGCCGTCGGGAGCCTCCTATCCCGAGAGATCTAATCTCGGAGCCTTTTCCGATAATCAGCCGGAGAGGGAACTGATCACGGAGGGCATCTACATCAAGTCCATTACCCCTCCGATGATGTGTGAGTAGTTCACCACAGACCTACGGGTCCATAGCTAGTAGCTAGATGGCTTCTTCTCTCTCTTTGATCTTCAATACCATGTTCTTCATGATCTTCATGCAGATCTATCAGATGTAATAATCTTTTGTGGCGTGTTTGTCGAGATCCGATGAATTGTGAGTTTATGTTCAGATTAGCTATGAATAATATTTGAGTCTCTTCTGAATTCTTATATGCATGATTTCATATCTTTGCAAGTCTCTTCGAATTATTAGTTTGGTTTGGCCAACTAGATTGGTAATTCTTGCAACAGGAGAAGTGCTTAGTTTTGGGTTCAATCTTGCGGAGTCCTCACCCAGTGACAAAGTAGGGCTAGCGAGGCATGTATTGTATTGTTGCCATCAAGGATAAAAAGATGGGGTTTTCATCATATCGGTTGAGTTTATCCCTCTACATCATGTTATCTTACTTAATATGTCACTTTGTTCTTCATGAACTTAATGCTATAGATGCACGCAGGAGTCGGTCGATGTGTGGACTAATAGTAGTAGATGTAGAATCATTTCGGTCTACTTGATACGGACGTGGTACCTATATGAATAATCATTGCCTTAGATATCTTCATAATTATTTTCTTTTCTATCAATTGCTCGACAGTAATTTGTTCACCCACCGTATTATTTTCCTTTGTGAGATAAGCCTCTAGTGAAACCTATGGCCCCCACGTCTATTTTCCATATTATATTTTAAGATCTATAAACCAAAAATACCAAAAATACTTTGCTGCAATTTATTTACTTTTGTTTCCACAATATTTTATATCTATCTCTATCAGATCTCATCCTTGCAAATAACTTTGAAGGGATTGATAACCCCTTTATAGCGTTGGGTGCAAGTGTTTGATTATTTGTGTAGGTACTTCTATTGGGGCCTTGCTTGTTCCTCCTAATGGATTGATACCTTGGTTCTCAAAAAACTGAGGTAAATACTTATCTACTTTGCTACATCACCCTTTCCTCTTCAAGGGAAAACCAACGCAAGCTCAAAAGGTAGCACGCCACCACGTGGTTCCCGAGCGCCCACTCGTCATCTCGACCAAGCTAGGCGGCTCCCAGGCGGGAGCCCTCGAGCCCGGCCTGATGCGGGTGCCGGGTGTGGCCTCCTATGCTGGAGTGAGGCGGGCGCTAGATGGGGGCATGAGGCCCGCGGTACGAGCGCCTGCCGTGACACCCTCCATCCTATCGGTGTGGATGTGGGCCCGGCACCACATGGCACGCTCGCTGGGGGAAGACCCGACCGCTTGGTAATCCTCCGTGTTGTGAGTGTGTGCATTGTGGTATGCGCAGAACATCCCGCCGACTCTTTCGGGCGCACCTCCGCAAGGGCCCGGCGGTGGCCCAAAGCCAACTACGAGGACCCGGAGGGGTAGGAGTACAGCGCTAGGCAGACCCTACTCAGGCACCCCGAGTTGGGGACCGAGCGGGTCAGCGTGTGTTGGTGGAGACGGCTTGCTGGCCGAGCCCTGTGCCTCTGATGCCGGGGGCCTAAGCGGGGTATAGCGCGCTAGAGCCCTACTGGTGATGATGACGAGCTCAGCGATGTGGTTTGCCAAGGTGTCATACCCTCCGTATGTAGGGCGGTGGCGGGGCAGTTCTCTTTCCATGAGTAGCGCGTCCTACGCGTTCATGTCTCCCACGCGGATACAGGCCGAGGCAGATGTCGCGAGGAATGCAGCAGGGCCGCCGCCTTGCCGCACCGGGGGCTGCGAGGAGCCCTATTTCTCGCAGGCAGCACGTGTGACGATGGTTGTGGCCGTGATACTATCGGGCGGTAATGGCCGCCCGACACCGAGCACTCGGGGTGCGCGTGGCGAGCGTCAGCCATGGGGTCGGTAAAGCTAGAGCCGAAACTAGAGCGGAAGAACGGCTGCGCACCTATACCCGGCACGCCAAATGTCGGAGTCGGGGCTCTACAGACCCAGAAAATGTTCAAACATTGGGATGCTCTCGCTCTCCAACCCTCTTCTACCTCTCAACCTACCGGTGGCCCTCCGATGGCTCAAGCTATGGAAGATCGACAAGAACATGCACACAATTTACCTAGGTTCGGGCCACCTTGCGGTGTAATACCCTACTCCTGCTTGTCTGGATTGCTTGAGGTGGAAAACGAGTACAAAGGCGGGTTCTTACCCTCGTGAAGACGGTCGGGATCCCTCCCTTTTCTATAGAGGTTGCGCCTATCTTTTATACTGGCCTTGGTCCTCTTCCCCCGAAAACACACTTGGCGGGAAGGGTTGGCACAACGTCCATTTGGAAAGGGGACATGAATGCAGCCTGCCCTCACAAAGGTGGTCTTCGCCTGCAAAATCCCTCCTCCATGATGTGCTGGTGGGCTCGGGGGTGACCTACGCCCTCCCGAGCCACCAGCCTTAGTCCTCTTGCATCGATTAGAAAACCTTTGGGGTTGCTTTGGGAGCCCGCCATCTGGCCTAGCTTCCTTAGCACGAAAGTAGAAATCCCCCTGTCCATGCCCGCTGGCACCGCTCATGCACCGCCTGCGTGACCTGCGTCACCCACGTGAAGGCACAGGGTTATGAAAGCCTCGTCAGGTCACCCTTGATGAGCTCGCTCCACGAGAGCCTCAGGGGTGGCCTTAGGACACGTCCTTGCAGCGAGCGCCTTCTCGTGGTCCTTGGCGATGATCCTCAGACGCTAGCCTCCTGAGGCAAGGGCCCTCGCGAGGGTTTTTCCCGTTTGGCTTGCCGATGGGCCGTGCGAGTCTTGTGTAGCGCGTCGTGCTTGGGGGGCGCAGGCCGAAGGGACTAGGTACCACCGGTCCCAGGGGGCCAACATCAACTGGTAAATATCTTCGTGGAATATATAGGAACCAATATGGGCATCCGGGTCCCACTATTTTTTATAGTTCGGAGAGGTTTCTTGGTCATGTCTACATGATTCTTGAACTAGTAGGGTCCGCACGCTTAACATTTGGTGACGCTAGAGTAATATTGGGATATGTATGTTGGTGACCAAATGTTGTTCGTAGTACCGTATGAGACCACACACATGAAGAGGTGCTCCGGAATGGTCTGGAGGTAAACATTTATATATGGGAAGTCCTATTTGGGCAACCGAAAAGGTTCCAGGTTTTACCGGTTTATTACGGGGAGTCCACCCACCATGCGGGGGGGCACATGGGTGAGTGGGAGGCGGACTAGCCCCTGGTGGGCTGTGCTCCCCCTCCCCTCAAGGTCCCATGCACCAAGGGTGCGGGTAAACCCAAGATGGAGACCCCCCTTAGTGCCTTGGCGAGGTGTGACTCCTCCCCTTGGCCGCCAGCCCCTCCTTTGGAGGAGGGGTCAGGGCTGGCACCCCCTTCCACTTGCCTCCTATAAATAGTGGAGAGGAGAGAGGGCATTCCTTGCACCAATATCCATGCCCTGCGGCAGCCCTCTCTCTCCCGTTTTCTCCTCCGTTTGTGTTCTCCCACAGTGCCCGGTGAAGCCCTGTCAAGATAACACAACCACCATTGCGACCACACCGGCATGCTGCTGGCTGTCCCATCTACTACTCCGCCCTCGCTTGGTTGATCAAGGAGGAAGATATGTCATCGAGCTGCACATGTGCTGAATATGGAGGTGTCGCCCGTTTTGTGCTAGATAAAATCGTATCGACATTGGATCGCAAAGAGTACGATTACATCAAAAGTGCTATATGCACCGTAGCCACACTCTCCCTCTCATGTCTATGCATCTCTGTAGATAGATCTTGGGTGTTCGTAGGAAATTTGATGTGTGGGTGGACTGATGCTAGGTTATTATTTTTAATTTAACAAACAACCCTCTTATGATTAACCCATGTCGCAAGCATCCACAACTACAAATGAAGAATTAAGAAAAATCTAACTATAGCATGAAACATATGGATCCAAATCAGCCCCTTACGAAAATAAGATAAATTAGGGATTAGGTTTCTATCACTCTTGCAATCCATCATCTACTTATTACTCCCAATGCTTTCCATTAGGCCCAAGTATGTTGAAGTGCCATGTAGTCGATGTTCACATGACACCACTAAGAGAACAACAACATACATATCATCAAAATATCAAACAAATCCCAACATAACATGATTACTTATAGCAAGACTTCTCCCTTGTCCTCAACAATGAAAGTAACTACTCACAAATCATATTAATGTTCAAGATCAGAGGTGTACGGAATCTGCTTAAGGATCTAAACTTATAATCTTCCACCAAACAAACCAACTGGCATCAACTACAAGATCTAATCAACGATACTAGCAACCCACATGTACCAATATGAATTTTGAGGAAAAGATTGAATACAAGATATGAACTAGAGTTTGAGATGAGATGGTGCTAGGGAAGAAGTTGATGAAGATTGGTACTCCCTGGAAGGAGGGCACATTGGTGATCATGATGGCTTAGCTTTCCCCCTCCTGGAGGGAAGTTTCCCCATCGGAATCGCTGCACCGGAGAGCAGAAGTGCTCCTGCCGAGGTTCTGCCTAGAGATGGCGGCACTTCATCCCGAAAGTCTTCATCTAATTTTTATTCTAGGGAAAATAACAACTTATAGGATAAGGTGGGCCCTCGGGGCTGTTGTTTACCATGCAACTTTATTCTTGTAGACTTTGTTGGGCCTCCAAGCTCGAAGTTTGGTAGGACAACATAAAATTTCCCTCAACTGGATGACCTAAGGTTTATCAAGCCATGAGAGGTGTAAGATGGAGGTGGTCTCTCTTAAACAACCCTGCAATCAAATAAAAGAAACCTCTTGTGTCCCCAACACACCCAATACAATGGCAAATTGTATAGGTGCACTAGTGTGGTGAAGAGATGGTGATACAAGTATAGTATGGATGGTAGAAATAGGTTTTTGATCTTAAAATATAAAAATAGCAAGGTAGCAAGGGGCAAACAACAATCAAATGTTATATCAATGCTTGGAAACAAGGCCTAGGGTCCATACTTTCACTAGTGCAATCGCTCAATAGTGATAACATAACTGAATCATATGACTATCCCACAACGTGCGACAAATAATCACGCCAAAGTATCTGTTGCAAAAACTTAGGACGAAAATGTGTATCGACCCGTGTGCCAAGATTACCCAAATGTCACCATGGGAACCCAGAAGTTGATTACAAAAACATGCATTGAGGGACTCAATACAAAACCCCATTGTCACCATGGGTATGCGCATGCAATACATACATCAATTTTTTTCCAATCCAACAAAACCTCAAAGGGAAAGACTCAACTCATCACACGATAGAGAGGAAAGAACACCATATGATCCAACTATATTAACAAAGTTCATGGTACAACAAGGTTGTGTCATATCAAGAACACGAGAGAGAGAGAGAGAGAAAAGACATAGCCTTGAGGAACTAATCCCTCCTCGACATGGTAACCACTGTGATGATGAGGATGGCTTCTAGTGATGACTTCCCCCTCCGCCAGGGTGCCAAAAAAGGCTCCGGATGAGATCGCTTTGCAATAGAGGCTTGTGATGGCTGAGCGGAAGTTCTAGGTTTCTTTCCGTTTTTTACCTATTTATAAGTGTTTTTCGCATCAGTTTCAAGGCAGGGGGCACGAGGGAGTGACGAGCTTGCATGGCACACCCTACCCCCCAGCATGCGCCATGAAGACTCATCGCTCCCCTGGACTTCTTCTGGTCCTTCCTCGAATCTTCGGGGTATCTTACGTTCCAAAAAAGTCACCAAAAAGTGTCTTCATGTTTGGAATTCTTTTGGTATCTTACGTTCCAAAATAGGAACTAACACTCGGGACTAAGGTAAGAGTTCAGTCCATAAAATCATATCAAAGTGCACCAAAACCATGTAGAACTTAGGTAAATATGGCATGAATACTTCATAAATTATCGATACGTTGGAGTAGTATCAGCATCCCCAAGCTTAATTCCTACTCGTCCTCCAGTTGGTAATGATAAAAGAAATAATTTACGAAGTGTGAATGCTAGTATAATATATAAATTTTATCAATGATAATTTCAATCACTTTTCCTAGCAACATAAACATTAATTCTTTCTCATAAAACTCATCATGATAAAGTAGCTATCAATTTACATGTCATGGTTCAAATAATGCATTCTCTTGAAACTTGAAAACCTACATTCTCAGTCACCAAATAATTACAATTCATATTATTTTCTAAGTAAGAGATTCACATACTCAATTATCATATAGTATTCTATGATTGCTAGTACTCAAAGCATATTTTTAGAAGAAATATCATGTATTGAACACACAGGAAGATAGGGCTTAATGTTTCGCCTCCCAACATATTTATCATAGGAATAATTGTCAACAATAATAATTCATGAGCAAATATATTTGATTGTATATGTGTCTCTCGATCTTTCCCCACCACATGATGCTTACCAAGTAAAGAATAATTGAGGTTTGAATACGAAGTTGAGTCAAGATGAAAAGTGAATAGTTAAGCCATTCGTAGAGGGAAGCATGAATTTTCTTATTTGCCAGAGCTCATTGTTTAAAACATAGATGGATACATTTTGGCTGGTGTGCCTTTCGTGTCAACATCACGGCAAAGAATTTCAATATCTTCCATGTTAATCACATTATTGGCAGTTCCCATGCACTAATGAAAAGTTTTACCCCCACTCAACCGTTCGAACACATTCCTTGGCTAGCCGAATTCACAGGTGCCCTCCGAACAATCAACTTTCTCGTGGGAGTTTATTTTACTATTATTTTTTTATTTTGTTTCTCAGGATTGGGCATCTCAATTACCAACCTCTCTTGTGTAATGGGAAGTGAATAAACAGCCGCCATGAGAATAACCTGCTTAACATGGAAGATACTGACCGCCCCATTTCTCTATGAGCAGTACGAGCACACACAAAAATGTGTATTTGAAGGTTTTAGAGAAGCCGCATGCAAATTTATTTGGAATGGTAGTGAAATACCATATATAGGTATGTATGGTGGACACTCATGGAAGAAACTTTGCTCAAGTATTTCGGATCACAAGCAGTATTCTCGCTATGTATAGAAATGTTTGCTAGCAAAAGGTTATGAGCAAGCACCTCATGTTGGAGGATGCATACCAATATAACCTATATGCAAATATACCCAAATATAAACAATCACATTGTCTTCCTTATCCAACATCAACTACCTGATGATGTTTGAAAATAATTGGTGGTTATTCACAATCACAAAATATGTCCAAGAAAATATATTTGTGTGTGAAATTTTTCTTCCTTAAACTAGCCTATCATGAATTGCTTGTATGACCAATATTATATCACATGATGTGAAGCTACTAAGAAAATAGCACATGATTTCTAAACCCAATGTGATTTTGATTTTGATTTTGATTTCTGAACCCAATGTGAAGCTACTAAGCATATAGCACATGAAAACTTTCATATTTATGATATTCAATTCATTCATAATTTACACTTAGGATATAGGTGAAGCACAAGAGTAAACATCCAACTACTCCAAGAAGATATAAGTGAAGAACAAAGAGTAGTTAAATAAACAGGTAGCTGTGTGAAGACTCTCTATCAACCAAATATTTCATATCTAAGAATTATTTCAAACTTCAAAGTAAACAAAAGACACACCAATTATAACACATATCATGTGAACAAATGCAAACTTAGGATCAACCGAGACTAATCCATAGTTGTTGAAAAAGAGAGGTGGGATTCCTAACGTGGTATCCCTAAGCTTAGATGCTTGAGATGTCTTGTAATATTGACTTCGGGAACCTTGGCAATCCCCAATCTTCAGATTTTGTGTCTCATTAAATCCTCTCATATCCCGGTTTCACCTGTGTCCCCAAAACTTCACCCACAAAAACTTGACAAGAAATCATAGATACGTTAGTGTGACAGCCCGATGCCGACGTCCAGAAGATTCCCCCTTCTTTTCGTTTTTGTCGTGTGGTTATTTTTGTTGGGGAACGTCGCAAGGGAAACAAAAAAATTTCCTACGCGCACGAAGACCTATCATGGTGATGTCCATCTACGAGAGGGGATGAGTGATCTACGTACCCTTGTAGATCGTACAGCAGAAGCGATTAGAGATCGCGGTTGATGTAGTGGAACGTCCTCACGTCCCTCGATCCGCCCCGCGAACAATCCCGCGATCAGTCCCACGATCTAGTACCGAACGGACGGCACCTCCGCGTTCAGCACACGTACAGCTCGACGATGATCTCGGCCTTCTTGATCCAGCAAGAGAGACGGAGAGGTAGAAGAGTTCTCCGGCAGCGTGATGGCGCTCCGGAGGTTGGTGATGATCTTGTCTCAGCAGGGCTCCGCCCGAGCTCCGCAGAAACACGATCTAGAGGAAAAACTATGGAGGTATGTGGTCGGGCAGCCGTGAGAAAGTCGTCTCAAATCTGCCCTAAAAGCCCCATATATATAGGAGGAGGGAGGGGGACCTTGCCTTGGGGTCCAAGGGAACCCCAAGGGGTCGGCCGAGCCAGGGGGGAGGACTCTCCCCCCCCAAACCGAGTCCTACTTGGTTTGGTGGGAGGGAGTCCTTCCCCCTTCCCACCTTTCCCCTTTTTTTTCTTTCCTTTGATATTTTCTTTCTTGGCGCATAGGGGATTGGTGGGCTGTCCCACCAGCCCACTAAGGGCTGGTGTGACCCCCCCAAATACCTATGGGCTTCCCCGGAGTGGGTTGCCCCCCTCCGGTGAACTCCCGGAACCCATTCGTCATTCCCGGTACATTCCCGGTAACTCCGAAAACCTTCCGGTAATCAAATGAGGTCATCCTATATATCAATCTTCGTTTCCGGACCATTCCGGAAACCCTCGTGACGTCCGTGATCTCATCCGGGACTCCGAACAACATTCGGTAACCAACCATATAACTCAAATACGCATAAAACAACGTCGAACCTTAAGTGTGCAGACCCTGCGGGTTCGAGAACTATGTAGACATGACCCGAGAGACTCCTCGGTCAATATCCAATAGCGGGACCTGGATGCCCATATTGGATCCTACATATTCTACGAAGATCTTATCGTTTGAACCTCAGTGCCAAGGATTCGTATAATCCCGTATGTCATTCCCTTTGTCCTTCGGTATGTTACTTGCCCGAGATTCGATCGTCAGTATCCGCATACCTATTTCAATCTCGTTTACCAGCAAGTCTCTTTACTCGTTCCGTAATACAAGATCCCGCAACTTACACTAAGTTACATTGCTTGCAAGGCTTGTGTGTGATGTTGTATTACCGAGTGGGCCCCGAGATACCTCTCCGTCACACGGAGTGACAAATCCTAGTCTTGATCCATACTAACTCAACTAACACCTTCGGAGATACCTGTAGAGCATCTTTATAGTCACCCAGTTACGTTGCGACGTTTGATACACACAAAGCATTCCTCCGGTGTCAGTGAGTTATATGATCTCATGGTCATAGGAATAAATACTTGACACGCAGAAAACAGTAGCAACAAAATGACACGATCAACATGCTACGTCTATTAGTTTGGGTCTAGTCCATCATGTGATTCTCCCAATGACGTGATCCAGTTATCAAGCAACAACACCTTGTTCATAATCAGAAGACACTGACTATCATCGATCAACTGGCTAGCCAACTAGAGGCATGCTAGGGACGGTGTTTTGTCTATGTAACCACACATGTAAATGAGTCTTCATTCAATACAATTATAGCATGGATAATAAACTATTATCTTGATACAGGAATTATAATAATAACTATACATTTATTATTGCCTCTAGGGCATAATTCCAACAGTCTCCCACTTGCACTAGAGTCAATAATCTAGCCCTCACATCACCATGTGAACTACATTGTAATAAATCTAACACCCATACAGTTCTGGTGTCGATCATGTTTTGGCCGTGGAAGAGGTTTAGTCAGCGGGTCTGCTACATTCAGATCCGTGTGCACTTTGCATATATTTACGTCCTCCTCCTCGACGTAGTCGTGGATGAGGTCGAAGCGTCGTTTGATGTGTCTGGTCTTCTTGTGAAACCTTGCTTCCTTTGCTAAGGCAATGGCACCAGTGTTGTCACAGAACAAGGTTATTGGATCCAGTGCACTTGGCACCACTCCAAGATCCGTCATGAACTGCTTCATCCAGACACCCTCCTTAGCCGCCTCCGAGGCAGCCATGTACTCTGCTTCACATGTAGAATCTGCCACGACGCTTTGCTTGGAACTGCACCAGCTTACTGCACCCCCATTAAGAATGAATACGTATCCGGTTTGCGACTTAGAGTCGTCCGGATCCGTGTCGAAGCTTGCATCGACGTAACCTTTTACGGCGAGCTCTTCGTCACCTCCATACACGAGAAACATCTCCTTAGTCCTTTTCAGGTACTTCAGGATATTCTTGACCGCCGTCCAGTGATCCACTCCTGGATTACTCTGGAACCTACCTGCCATACTTATGGCCAGGCTAACATCCGGTCTAGTGCACAGCATCGCATACATGATAGAACCTATGGCTGAAGCATAGGGGACGGAGCGCATATGCTCTCTATCTTCATCAGTTGCTGGGCACTGAGTCTTACTCAATCTCGTACCTTGTAACACTGGCAAGAACCCTTTCTTGGACTGTTCCATTTTGAACCTCTTCAAAACTTTATCAAGGTATGTGCTTTGTGAAAGTCCTATCAGGCGTTTTGATCTATCCCTATAGATCTTAATGCCTAGAATGTAAGCAGCTTCTCCTAGGTCCTTCATAGAGAAACTTTTATTTAAGTAACCTTGTATGCTCTCCAAAAGCTCTACGTTGTTTCCAATCAGTAATATGTCATCCACATATAATATTAGAAACGCCACAGAGCTCCCACTCACTTTCTTGTAAATACAAGATTCTCCAACCACTTGTATAAACCCAAATGCTTTGATCACCTCATCAAAGCGCTTGTTCCAACTCCGAGATGCTTGCACCAGTCCATAAATGGATCGCTGGAGCTTGCACACTTTGTCAGCATTTTTAGGATCGACAAAACCTTCGGGTTGCATCATATACAACTCTTCCTTAAGGAAACCGTTAAGGAACGCCGTTTTGACATCCATCTGCCAGATTTCATAATCGAAAAATGCAGCTATTGCTAACATGATTCTGACGGACTTAAGCATCGCTACGGGAGAGAAAGTCTCATCGTAGTCAATTCCTGGAACTTGTGAAAAACCCTTTGCCACAAGTCGAGCTTTATAAACGGTCACATTACCGTCAGCGTCCGTCTTCTTCTTAAAGATCCATTTGTTCTGAATAGCCTTGCGGCCCTCAGGTAGTATCTCCAAAGTCCACACTTTGTTCTCATACATGGATCCTATCTCGGATTTCATGGCTTCTAGCCATTTGTTGGAATCTGGGCCCACCATTGCTTCTTCATAATTTGTAGGTTCATTGTTGTCTAACAACATGATTGATAAGACGGGATTACCGTACCACTCTGGAGCAGCGCGTGATCTCGTCGACCTGCGTGGTTCAACAGAAACTTGAACTGGAGTTTCATGATCATCATCATTAACTTCCTCCTCAACCGGTGTCGCAATGACAGAGGTTTCCTCTTGCCCTGCGCCACCATCCAGAGGGATAATAGGTTCGACAACCTCGTCAAGTTCTATCTTCCTCCCACTCAATTCTCTTGAGAGAAACTCCTTCTCGAGAAAAGTTCCGTTCTTAGCAACAAACACTTTGCCCTCGGATTTGAGATAGAAGGTGTACCCAACTGTCTCTTTTGGGTAACCTATGAAGACGCATTTTTCCGCTTTGGGTTCCAGCTTTTCAGGATGAAGCTTTTTGACATAAGCATCACATCCCCAAACTTTAAGAAACGACAACCTTGGCCTTTTGCCACACCACAGTTCGTATGGTGTCGTCTCAACGGATTTCGATGGTGCCCTATTTAAAGTGAATGCAGCTGTTTCTAATGCATAACCCCAAAACGATAACGGCAAATCAGTAAGAGACATCATAGATCGCACCATTTCTAATAAAGTACGATTACGATGTTCGGACACACCATTACGCTGTGGTGTTCAAGGCGGTGTTAACTGCGAAACAATTCCACATTGTCTCAAGTGAGTACCAAACTCGAAACTCAGATACTCACCCCCACGATCAGACCGTAGGAACTTGATCTTCTTGTTACGATGATTTTCCACTTCACTCTGAAATTGCTTGAACTTTTCAAATGTTTCAGACTTGTGCTTCATCAAGTAGACATAACCATATCTACTTAGATCGTCAGTGAAGGTGAGAAAATAACGATATCCGCCGCGTGCCTCCACGCTCATTGGACCACACACATCGGTATGTATGATTTCCAACAAGTCACTTGCACGCTCCATTGTTCCGGAGAACGGAGTCTTAGTCATCTTGCCCATGAGGCATGGTTCGCACGTGTCAAGTGAATCAAAGTCAAGTGACTCCAAAAGTCCATCAGCATGGAGTTTCTTCATGCGCTTTACACCAATATGACCCAAGCGGCAGTGCCACAAAAATATGGTGCTATCATTGTTTACTCTAACTCTTTTGGTCTCAATGTTATGTATATGCGTATCTCTATCAAGATTCAATATGAACAATCCTCTCACATTCGGTGCATGACCATAAAAGATGTTACTCATAGAAATAGAACAACCATTATTCTCAGACTTAAAAGAGTAACCGTCTCGCAATAAACAAGATCCAGATATAATGTTCATGCTCAACGCAGGCACTAAATAACAATGATTTAAGTTCATCACTAATCCCGATGGTAGTTGAAGTGACACGGTGCCGACGGCGATTGCATCAACCTTGGAACCGTTTCCTACGCGCATCGTCACTTCGTCTTTCGCCAGCCTCCGTCTATTCCGCAGTTCCTGTTTCGAGTTGCAAATATGAGCAACAGAACCGGTATCGAATACCCAGGCACTACTACGAGAGCTGGTTAAGTACACATCAATAACATGTATATCAAATATACCTGATTTTTCTTTGCCCGCCTTCTTATCTGCCAGATACTTGGGGCAATTGCGCTTCCAGTGACCCATACCCTTGCAATAGAAGCACTCTGTTTCAGGCTTAGGTCCAGCCTTGGGTTTCTTCGGCGAATTGGCAACAGGCTTGCCGTTCTTCTTCGAATTGCCCTTCTTTCCTTTGCCGTTTCTCTTGAAACTAGTGGTCTTGCTCACCATCAACACTTGATGTTCTTTACGGAGTTCAGACTCTGCGACTTTCAGCATCGCAAACAACTCGCCGGGAGACTTGTTCATCCCTTGCATGTTGTAGTTCAACACAAAGCCTTTATAGCTTGGCGGCAGTGATTGGAGGATTCTGTCAGTGATAGCTTCTTGCGGGAGTTCAATCCCTAGTTCAGCTAGACGGTTTGAGTACCCAGACATCTTGAGCACATGTTCACTGACAGACGAGCTTTCCTCCATCTTGCAAGCATAGAATTAATCGGAGGTCTCATACCTCTCGATCCGGGCGTTCTTCTGAAAGATAAACTTCAACTCCTGGAACATCTCAAATGCTCCATGACGCTCAAAGCGACGTTGAAGTCCCGGCTCTAAGCCATACAAGACTGCACATTGAACTATTGAGTAGTCCTCCTTACGTGCTAGCCAAGCGTTCTTAACATCCTGATCAGCCGTAGCGGGTGGTTCATCTCCTAGCGCAGCATTAAGGACATAATCCTTCTTTCCAGCTTGTAAGATTAGCTTAAGATTACGAGCCCAGTCTACAAAGTTGCTTCCATCATCTTTCAACTTAGCTTTCTCTAGGAACGTATTAAAATTGAGGATGACACTTGCGTGAGCCATGATCTACAACACAAATATATTCAAAGTGGACTTAGACTATGTTCAAGATAATTAGAGTTCAACTTAATCAAATTATATGCTAAACTCCCACTCAAAAAGTACATCTCTCTAGTCATTTGAGTGGTTCATGATCCACTTACACTATCCCAAGTCCGATCATCACGTGAGTCGAGAGTAGTTTCAGTGGTAAGCATCCCTATGCTAATCATATCAACTATATGATTCATGATCGACCTTTCGGTCTCATGTGTTCCGAGGCCATGTCTGCACATGCTAGGCTCGTCAAGCTTAACCCGAGTGTTCCGCGTGCGCAACTGTTTTGCACCCGTTGTATGTGAACGTTGAGTCTATCACACCCGATCATCACGTGGTGTCTCGAAACGACGAACTGTAGCAACGGTGCACAGTCGGGGAGAACACAATTTCGTCTTGAAATTTTAGTGAGAGATCACCTCATAATGCTACCGTCGTTCTAAGCAAAATAAGGTGCATAAAAGGATTAACATCACATGCAATTCATAAGTGACATGATATGGCCATTATCATGTGCTTCTTGATCTCCATCACCAAAGCACCGGCACGATCTTCTTGTCACCGGCGCCACACCATGATCTCCATCAACGTGTCGCCATCGGGGTTGTCATGCTACTTATACTATCACTACTAAAGCTACATCCTAGCAAAATAGTAAACGCATCTGCAAGCACATATGTTAGTATAAAGACAACCCTATGGCTCCTGCCGGTTGCCGTACCATCGACGTGCAAGTCGATATTTCTATTACAACATGATCATCTCATACATCCAATATATCACATCACATCATTGGCCATATCACATCACAATCATACCCTGCAAAAACAAGTTAGACGTCCTCTAATTTTGTTGTTGCATGTTTTACGTGGTGACCAAGGGTATCTAGTAGGATCGCATCTTACTTACGCAAACACCACAACGGAGATATATGAGTTGCTATTTAACCTCATCCAAGGACCTCCTCGGTCAAATCCGATTCAACTAAAGTTGGAGAAACCGTCACTTGCCAGTCATCTTTGAGCAAAGGGGGTTACTCGTAACGATGAAACCAGTCTCTCGTAAGCGTACGAGTAATGTCGGTCCAAGCCGCTTCGATCCAACAATACCGCGGAATCAAGAAAAGACTAAGGAGGGCAGCAAAACGCACATCACCGCCCACAAAACCTTTTGTGTTCAACTCGAGAAGACATCTACGCATGAACCTAGCTCTGATACCACTGTTGGGGAACGTCGCAAGGGAAACAAAAAAATTTCCTACGCGCACGAAGACCTATCATGGTGATGTCCATCTACGAGAGGGGATGAGTGATCTACGTACCCTTGTAGATCGTACAGCAGAAGCGATTAGAGATCGCGGTTGATGTAGTGGAACGTCCTCACGTCCCTCGATCCGCCCCGCGAACAATCCCGCGATCAGTCCCACGATCTAGTACCGAACGGACGGCACCTCCGCGTTCAGCACACGTACAGCTCGACGATGATCTCGGCCTTCTTGATCCAGCAAGAGAGACGGAGAGGTAGAAGAGTTCTCCGGCAGCGTGACGGCGCTCCGGAGGTTGGTGATGATCTTGTCTCAGCAGGGCTCCGCCCGAGCTCCGCAGAAACACGATCTAGAGGAAAAACTATGGAGGTATGTGGTCGGGCAGCCGTGAGAAAGTCGTCTCAAATCTGCGCTAAAAGCCCCATATATATAGGAGGAGGGAGGGGGACCTTGCCTTGGGGTCCAAGGGAACCCCAAGGGGTCGGCCGAGCCAGGGGGGAGGACTCTCCCCCCCCAAACCGAGTCCTACTTGGTTTGGTGGGAGGGAGTCCTTCCCCCTTCCCACCTTTCCCCTTTTTTTTCTTTCCTTTGATATTTTCTTTCTTGGCGCATAGGGGATTGGTGGGCTGTCCCACCAGCCCACTAAGGGCTGGTGTGACCCCCCCAAATACCTATGGGCTTCCCCGGAGTGGGTTGCCCCCCTCCGGTGAACTCCCGGAACCCATTCGTCATTCCCGGTACATTCCCGGTAACTCCGAAAACCTTCCGGTAATCAAATGAGGTCATCCTATATATCAATCTTCGTTTCCGGACCATTCCGGAAACCCTCGTGACGTCCGTGATCTCATCCGGGACTCCGAACAACATTCGGTAACCAACCACATAACTCAAATACGCATAAAACAACGTCGAACCTTAAGTGTGCAGACCCTGCGGGTTCGAGAACTATGTAGACATGACCCGAGAGACTCCTCGGTCAATATCCAATAGCGGGACCTGGATGCCCATATTGGATCCTACATATTCTACGAAGATCTTATCGTTTGAACCTCAGTGCCAAGGATTCGTATAATCCCGTATGTCATTCCCTTTGTCCTTCGGTATGTTACTTGCCCGAGATTCGATCGTCAGTATCCGCATACCTATTTCAATCTCGTTTACCAGCAAGTCTCTTAACTCGTTCCGTAATACAAGATCCCGCAACTTACACTAAGTTACATTGCTTGCAAGGCTTGTGTGTGATGTTGTATTACCGAGTGGGCCCCGAGATACCTCTCCGTCACACGGAGTGACAAATCCCAGTCTTGATCCATACTAACTCAACTAACACCTTCGGAGATACCTGTAGAGCATCTTTATAGTCACCCAGTTACGTTGCGACGTTTGATACACACAAAGCATTCCTCCGGTGTCAGTGAGTTATATGATCTCATGGTCATAGGAATAAATACTTGACACGCAGAAAACAGTAGCAACAAAATGACACGATCAACATGCTACGTCTATTAGTTTGGGTCTAGTCCATCACGTGATTCTCCCAATGACGTGATCCAGTTATCAAGCAACAACACCTTGTTCATAATCAGAAGACACTGACTATCATCGATCAACTGGCTAGCCAACTAGAGGCATGCTAGGGATGGTGTTTTGTCTATGTAACCACACATGTAAATGAGTCTTCATTCAATACAATTATAGCATGGATAATAAACTATTATCTTGATACAGGAATTATAATAATAACTATACATTTATTATTGCCTCTAGGGTATAAGTCCAACAATTTTAACTTGTTGCATCATCATCACATAATGCGCATCATCAGCATTGCATCGGCATCCCGTTGCCGCCCGTTTTCAAAACTTGCATCCGTTGTTAGTTGCTGGTTCTCGACGTTGTCCGTTCTGAGCCCGACCGCACTCGCACGCGCTCGCGGCACCGTTGAAACCCTGTTTTTAAAGTGTGCGTAAAACTTTCTCTGATCGAGGTGAAACTTGGCATCGGTGTTTTAAAACTCGTTGTCGCGCCGCCCGTTCTCCCTCTCGTCTCCGGATATCCACTCTACACGGCCACTTACCCGTTCCCGCGTTCGGAATCGTCCGAATTCGACCCCGCGGTTGGATCCGGATCGAAATTTCGCTAAACCTAGCCCCCCATTTGTTATAAATAGGCCTCCCCCTAATTTTTAGGAAACCCTAACCCCCCCCCCTCGTTTTCCTCCCGCAGCCTCCTCTCACCTCCTCCTCGCGCCACCGGGCCCGCGAGCCCACGGCTGGCCCGCCAGGCCCAAAACCACCGCCGCCTCCCGTGCTCCGGATCGCCCGCAGCCGCCGCCAGAGGCCCGAGCTCCCTCCCCATGGCGCCCCTGCCAGAGCCAGCTAGCCCCGCAGCAGCCCTCGCCTCTCCGCCGCCGGCAGCTCGCCGGAGCTAGGGCCGCCGCCCGCCAGCCGGATGCCCACCGGAGTTCCCCCGCGCCCCTAGCTCGCCGGCCATGGCCTCCTCGTGCCGCAGCCCTTGGCCAGAGCCGCCATGGCGCTCGCAGCCGCCGCTGGCCACCCTCCGTCGCCCGCGCCAGATCCAGTCCCTCTCGTCGCGCCGACCTGCCGCGCCGCCCCGCCTGCTCGCCCTTGCCGCCGTCGCGTCAACGGCCGCCGCCGCGTGCTTCCCGTCGCCTGGATCCCGATCCATCGGGACGAGGAGCACGATGCTCCAGCGCCCCAGGCCTCCCCCTCGGGGCCCAGGAGCCAGCCCAGGCCAGGCCGGCCAACCGCCTCGGCCCGACTCGCCCCACCTCGGCCCAGCAAGCTTTTCGGCGCAAGGTGAGGATCCCCCAGCCCCTTTATATTACGCCTAGCAGCATCTTAGTTAAATTGCGCCCACCAGTTTGGCCCGTTTAGATTAATTAGGATTTTCGGAATTGTTTTAATTCCAGGAAATATATAGATTTTCAAACGCCCGTAGTTTATTAACCGTGAGTTAGATCTAGGCGTATTTTATATGGTTTTGGGGTGGTTTTGCGAGTAGAACACGATTTCACAACTTGCATATTTATTTGACGTAGTTTTACGTGCCAAACGCCTAGTTTAGCGTGCTGTCCCAATAGGGGAACGTCCCGTATTTATTTTTCTTGCGGTCCGGATTGCTCGAGCGCCTTAGGTAAAATGCCTATGTTTTAGGGACCATTATTCCATGTATTTTAGAGTGGTCATTGGTATTTTTACGTGTAGGATTTGCCGCTAGATTATTTTCCCGTGTATAGGTTATTTTTCTCGCATTTTCGTGTGGCATTATATTGTTGTGCAACCCCACATATTTTATATGTTTTCGGGGTAGAAAAATCCCATGGATTTTTCTGAGCAATTAGTTTTAGCATTAGAGCAAATTAGTTCACGCAATATTTTGCCGTTATGCCCTTTTGTTTAATTCGTAGGATTTATTCCGTGCTTTGTTTGATTAAGTTGTCAACTAGGGAGTTGTTCTTGGGTGTTTAGACTAGCCCCTGGTATTTTTGGTTGCAATAGAAATGCATGTTTAGGTGTGGTTTTATTGCCCTCAAGTTGCTAGAAATAGTGCTGATTTGGAGGTGCTGAAATATTTCTAACTCTCGAATATGTTATATTTTGTTACTGTTTTGTTTTGCTTTTGTCTTGTGATCTGTAGCTCTTTTGAGGTTGGTCCAATGGAGTTAGTTGAAGCCCTTGTGTTTATATGGCATGCTGTGAATTTTCATGCCATTTGGAGTCCTGTAGCTATAGGTTTTCCTGCTGTCAATATGGCTTCAGATCGAAAACTGCACTTACATGAGGTGTAATTTTCACCAAGTCTGAAATAGAGTGTGAGAAGTCATTTTGTGTCTTCTTTTCCTAGTGTTCCATGATGCCATGCTAGTTGTTGTTAGTTGTTTGTAGTAGTGCTTCTTGCCCTCTTTCGTGTCATGCCTTGCTTGAGTTTATCGGAGTTGTGTAGCCCGTAGTTGCGGGGTGTAGAAAATGCTATGTGGCTGATTTTGGCAGATTGTAGTGATTTCTTGTTTTGCTCGTAGTTGTTGAACCATATCTCCGATTTGATCGTGATCTACATGAAACTTGCTTAGAATCTCGTGTAGTTTCATTTTCTCTTGCTGTTTGTATGTGTAGAAGTGCTCGTGACCGCCATTGCACACATATTGCATTCATGCCATCATATCTTGCGGTGCTTGTAACTTTTGATCTGTAGCTCCGTTGGAGATTTTCTCGATGTGTAAATTGCTTGCCATGACGCGTAGAATCACGTGAACCTATTTGTTTTGCTTTTTAACAACTAATTACATGTGTTAGTTCAGATCTAGACAGAATTGTAAATTAACATGTGAGGTCGTCTCGGAGGTGCTATATGTCATTTCCGACCTCATTTAGAATGCCTAGATAGGTAGTTTAATTACGCTTCACCTCTTGCCATGTTTAACCACATTTAATATTGCCGTGTATCTAATTGGGATAGAACTAAATAAATAAACATGGAGTTTCGTCAATATGCAACTCCTTGCATATTGAACTTCACTTAATGTGTAGTGTTTGATTGTGTGAATTGTCATGCCGTGACTTGCATGTATTCAGCTGCTCATGCATCATTTGTGTTGTGCATCGTGTGCTGAAATTCGTGTGTTGATTTGTGTTTCCGGTTTGCTTCGTTTCGATAGAGTTCCGCAAGCGTGCCGGATTGTGAGGAACCGTTCGACTACATCGGTTCGTCTGCTTCACGGAGGCATTCTTCTTCCAAGCGGGATCTCAGGCAAGATGATCATTTCCCCAGATACCATTACTATCATTGCCATGCTAGTTTTATCGCTTCTATCGATTATGTCTCGTCGCCTACCACATGTTAAATATCAGCCTCTCAACAATGCCATGTAAACCTTCAACCTGTTCGACCTAGCAAACCACTGATTGGCTATGTTACCGCTTTCTTAACCATGTTGTTAGCGTTGCTAGTTGCAGGTGTAGTTGCTTCCATGTGAAAACATGGGTTCCTTGTTATATCACCATATTAATTGCTATTAATTTAATGCACCTATATACTTGGTAAAAGGTGGAAGGCTCGACCTTTCTAGCCTGGTGTTTTGTTCCACCTTTGCCCCCTTAGTTTCAGCGAACGGTGTTATGTTCCATAAATGAGCGCTCCTAACATGATCGGGGTTGTTATGGGGACCCCCTTGATAATTCGTTTTAGATTAAAGCTGGTCTGGCAAGACCCAACATTGGTACTACATTTGCCCAACATAATAATTCTATTAAATTGAAATGCATAGGGAGTTAGCGCTACCCGAGAAGTAATTCTACATAATACAGGGGGGCCAGTGTTGTTGGTGCTGGTCCAAAACTAGAGCCGTTTGCGGGGCCAACCCGGGGCAACTCGAGAGATTTCTATCAGGCCACCGTACGCTGTGCTTATCCGTCGTGTCCTGAGAATGAGATACGCGGCTCCTATCGGGATCGTCGACACGCCAGGCGGCCTTGCTGGATTAGTTTTACCTTTGACGAGATATCTTGTGCATCGGGATTCCGGTGATGCTTTGGGTAATCTCAGAGTTGAGGTTTTCCACTAGGGAATCCGACGAGATCGCGAGCTTCGTGATTGAGGATTTCTATGCGGCTTGTGGTAATTTGTGATGGACTAGTTGGAACACCCCTGCAGGGTTAAATATTTTCGGAAAGCCGTGCCCGCGGTTATGTGGCAACGTGAAAGCTTTTGTTTAACACTGGTTCTAGATAACTTGAAGTTAACTTAACTAAAACTTGCCAATTGTGTGCGTAATCGTGACTGTCTCTTTCGTGAGATCCTTCTCCGATCGAGGACACGGTGGGGTTATGTCTGACGTAGGTAGGTGTTCAGGATCATTCATTTGATCATGAGTAGACACGTCCGTTATGCGTAGATCTTCCCCGTCTTATTTCTACTATTCGTAAGTCTAGCCACCAAATATATGCTTAGCCACTGCTGCAACCTCACCACTTAACCATGCCTCACCCATTAAGCTTTGCTAGTCTTGATACCTTTGGAAATGAGATTGCTGAGTCCCCTGTGGCTCACAGATTACTACAACACCAGTTGCAGGTACGGGTAAAGGGTACTTGACGCGAGCGCGTTGATTGTTCATTTGGAGTTGCTTCTTCTTCTTGATCATCATCGATCTAGGATGGGTTCCAGGCCGGCAACCTGGGATAGCAAGGATGGACGTCGTTCTTCTTTTCTCGTTTGTTTTCGTCCGTAGTCGGACCCTGCTCTTACTCTTGATGTTTATGTAATGTACTGATGTGACTCTGATGTAGCTTGTGGCGAGTTTGAGCCAATTCTATTTATATCTCATCTTTTCAGTACATGTACTTGTAATGATATCCATTCTTGCGACACGACGAGATGCGCTTCTATCCCTGACGAGGCCTTCGTGCCAAATTAAGGATAGGGTCGCATCTTGGGCGTGACAGTTAGTACACATAAGAATAAATTAACATTTATGTACTGTCAATACAAGTTTGATGTCTACTACGCAACTTTATTCTTGTAGACGTTGTTGGGCCTCCAAGTGTAGAGTTTTGTAGGACATCAGCAAATTTACCTCCAGTGGATGATGTAAGGTTTATCAATCCGTGGGACGTGTAGGATGAAGATGAAATCTCTCAAACAACCCTCCAATCAAATACAAGAAATCTCTTGTGTACCCAACACACCCAATACAATGGAAAATTGTATAGGTGCACTAGTTCGGCAAAGAGATGATGATACACGTGTAGTATAGATAATAGATATAGATTTTTGGCGCAGAGTTTTGTAGGACAGTAGAAAATTTGCTTCAAGTGGATGACCTAAGGTTTATCAATCCATGGGAGGCGTAGGATGAATATGGTCTCTCTCAAACCACCCTGTAACCAAATAACAAAGAGTCTCTTGATGTCTTACATGTTTGATATGGCGTGTCAAGGGTGTGGCCCGTGGCCGCTTGCTGGTTGTGGTTTGCAAGTGGAGTTGTGCCGGAGCGGTAGTTGGACTGGCCGATTGCACACTTGTGGCTTGTTGCTGGTGGTAACATGCGAGGTTCGCTCCCGGATCCGATGTGGCAGCCATGGTGGGCGGGCGTTGCCCTGCAACGGGTGGTGCTCGCGGCTGCTGGCTGCTCTCCTTGGCTACTTGGGTGGCGTGGAGGTAGGGGCTGCTGGCCAATTCGCATGAGCGTGGCGAAGCTCTTGTGTCAGATATGAAGGTTGGCGTTGTGCCCAGCCTCTATATCCTCCGGATCCAGTTTCTCGCAACCTTTGGTTGTCTGATTCGACTGAGTTGCCTCGTGAATAGGGTAGGGTTCCGGGAGAAATCCTTGGCTTGTGGGTGGTCACGACGGCGGTGACGTCCGCAGACGTCGCATTCCTCATTGAAGGCGTTGCCGAGGATCCCCTCCCCTTCCTTCCTAAATCCCCTTCCCGTCTTTCCTCAATCTCAGGTGAAAAGACAAACCTTTCGGTTTTGACGGCGGCGGCACTCTGACGTTGCCCCCTTCTTGGAGGCATCGCTACGGGATGTGGGGCTATGAGTGTGCACGACTGTCAGTCGCTGATGTCTTGTGATGGCTAGGGTTCGTGCTTCGATGTTAACTCTTCTCTGTCATCACTACCTGGGACACACTTTCAATCAGTTGTGTCGTCTCAAGATGGTTCTCTCGCGGAGGCAGTGTTGTACAACTTGCGGTGAACTTGGCATGGGTGGTTCATCGTGCTTGGTTTCCTCCGTGTGACAATTGTGTCGTGTGCTTCTGTTTGAGTTTTAAGGTGAGCGACTCTGTTGATCAACGGTGCGACGCCCTCCGAGCAAGGGCAAGCGGGCAGGTGGCTCCTCTTCGATGGTGGAGACGGAAGGTAGCACGCATCAAATCGGCCATCTCGTGGGGAGACGACGGCTCGGGCTCCCTCTTGCGACCTCGACCTCTAGCCATGTTTCTTGGTTATCTTGTGGTTTGCTTGATTGTTCCATGTTTTGTAAGCTGATTGTTCAGCGTTACGTACCTTGCATCTTCGTCGTTTCCTGTTTTCCAGGGCGTTATTAATTTAACACTGGGCCTAGGCCACCTTTCTAGAAAAAATGTTGCTGAGAAGAAGAAAAGTTCACAATACGAGCTATGCGATGGACACACATTTCATCTTACGAGTATTTATCATGTATAAAAAAACAGGAGCGGCAGATTTATGACAAAATTTTAAACCAACAGACGCTATCGAAAACAGTCACACAGTTTGTTTGGTTGTGTAGGGCGCAGTTGCAGTGGACGTAACCTGAAACAGAATGGTTTGATCACAAGCTTGTCCTGTACCTTGCGACCCAAACCTCGGGGATGAATTCCAAGAGAATAATCTCAATCTTCTCAGTTACTCCACCGAGATGCGGACAAAGATGGCATTGCGCGTGCCGCAGATGCGTCCAGCCTTGGAGAGACCCAAGGGATTAATGCCGCTGACACAAGAGACAAGCTCACCACATCGGAAGGTATGAACTCGAGGCCTCGCTATTTTTGTTGCTTCCTACACGACAAGGAGATCGAACAATGCCATGGCTTGACTCGCTCGATAACCTTAATTACTCTCTGCAGGGAGTGGAACCGCGCACTTGGGGTGGAATAGCATCGATCATGTTCCAGCAGCAGCAGCCGCCGCAGCAGCACCAGCAGCAGCAGGAGGACGTGATGTCGTCGGCGACGTCGTCACCGGCGTCGACGCTGTACTCGCCCACGCCGTACGCTTCCGCCGGGACGTGGGTGAAGGAGCTGAGCTCGGATCAGTGCAGCGTGCGCCTCATCAGCCTGCTGTACCAGTGCGCCTCCGAGGTGGCCGCCGGCGCCTTGGACCGCGCTAACCTCTGCCTGGAGCATATCATGCAGCTTGCGTCGCTGGACGCGCCCCACACGCTGCAGCGCCTCGCCGCCGTCTTCGCGGACGCGCTGGCACGCAAGCTGCTCAACCTCGTGCCGGGCCTCTCGCGGGCGCTCCTGTCGGCGTCCAGCGCCGACGACGCCCACCTCGTCCCGGCCGCACGCCGCCACATGTTCGACATGCTCCCGTTCCTGAAGCTCGCGTACCTCACCACCAACCACGCCATCCTCGAGGCCATGGAGGGCGAGCGGTTCGTCCACGTCGTCGACCTCTCCGGCCCGGCAGCCAACCCCGCGCAGTGGATCGCGCTGTTCCACGCGTTCCGCGGCCGGCGTGACGGCACGCCGAATCTCCGCATCACCGCTGTCCATGAGAGCAAGGAGTTCCTCGCTGGCATGTCCGCGGTGCTCGTCAGGGAGGCCGAGGCGTTCGACATCCCGTTCCAGTTCAACGCCGTGGAGGCGAGGCTCGAGGACATGGACTTCGACGCACTCCGGCACAACCTCCGCGTCAGGTCAGGCGAGGCGCTCGCGGTGAGCGTCGCGCTGCAGCTGCACCGCCTCCTCGCGGCCGACGACACCGGAGGCAAGCGGCAGGGCGGCCTCACCCCGCTCCAGATCATCGCGCGGTCCAGCCCGAGCAGCTTCGGGGAGCTCCTGGAGCGGGAACTGAACACGCGGCTACAGCTGAGCCCGGACGCGTCCGCGTTCTCCTCCATGTCGCCGCAGTCCCCCATAGGCGGCCACTTCCCTGCTGGTGCCGGCGGGCAGCAGAGACCCAAGATCGGGTCCTTCCTGTCGGCGGTGAAGGCGCTGTCCCCCAAGATCATGGTGGTGACGGAGCAGGAGGCGAACCACAACGGGGCGGCATTCCACGAGAGGTTCGACGAGGCGCTAAACTACTACGCGTCGCTGTTCGACTGCCTGGAGCGCGCGGCGGCGGCGCAGCGCGGCAGCGCGGCGGCGGAGCGGGCGCGGGTGGAACGGTCGGTGCTTGGGGATGAGATCAGGAGCATCGTGGCGTGCGAGGGCGGTGAGCGGAAGGAGCGGCACGAGCGGGCGCGGCAGTGGGCGGGGAGGATGGAGGCGGCGGGGATGGAGCATGTGGGGCTGAGCTACAGCGGCGCCATGGAGGCCAGGAAGCTGCTGCAGAGCTGCGGGTGGGGCGGGTACGAGGTCAGGCACGACGCCGAGGGGCACTGCTTCTTCCTCTGCTGGCACAAGAAGCCGCTGTACGCCGTCACCGCGTGGAGGCCTGCGGGGTACCACCACTCCGGCGGCGCCAGGTCCAGGTGAGGTGATGGATCAGTGAGACTGGGAGCTCGCGCGCTGCTCCATTTGCGCCTCTGCATGTACCCTGTCTCTTTCTAATTCAGGTGTGTTAATTTGACTGTGGATTGGACTGGGATGAACAGTTTCTTTTTTCTTTTTTAAGGCGACTGGGATGAACAGCGCTTAACAAAATAACCTTGGTATTACATGTTCCCAAAGGTCAATTAACAGCCAACCAGTTTCTTCTCCGTTTCCAAAACCGACGCACTATAGGATTCGTTCTTCCTATGGTCGTGTGTTAGAATAATCCGAGGCTCTAAGTCGATCTATCAAGAACCAAGCAATCACACGAGTACGACACCGAGATTTGTTAACGAAGTTCATCGATATGGCTATATCCCCGTGGCCTGACTACGGGCGCTCCTCCCCGTGACACCGTCACAATACCGCATCCCGGCCGTCCGAGCGTCGGCACACGCCGCCGGCTCCTCCGCGTACATGTGCTATTATGTTGGCATAGGTTACATCGTGTGTCTATCCGCGCTATATATGAGAGGCCTAGGATACAAGTGTACTATCAGGACACGACTCCATATCCTGTCTAAACACAATACTACTCAGTGTCCAACTGTAACCTACCTTGTACAATAATATTCGACACAACTCTAACAAACTCCACCTTGACGAATATTCTTCACCACCTTGAGTTCATCCATGTGTCAAACTTCCATGTACATTGTACTTGAGATACGCCATGAGCACCACTACTACTCCTAGACTCCATGTGACTCCAACTACAACTGTAGTCCCTCTCGTCTTCTTCACAATCAACCATCGAGAAAAGTTAAGTTCCTTATTACTCTACTTTGTGCTTCCAATTTCCGGAGTATCCATTCAACGCCATCACACACTGATCACTGACCTGCGTGAAAGTGAACAATCCCACATATTGAATGCCACATATAAGAGTTACCCGAACTCCACTTCCTTGCTCTTTCTTGACCGTCCGTATGAAACTTGAAGGAATTTCACCGTCGCCTTGTGTCACCCGAGTCTAATTCGCAGCTATCTCACCCTTTTCTCGGATAGTCTCTGACATGTCCCACAGCTATAACACTCCGCCTCCTTCCGTACTTGTCATCCGCACTTTCCCATGTGCACTGAACACCACAGAATATACGACCATGTACTCTCTCCGCTTACGACAATTCAGACTTCCTGTCACTTTCTCAGATTCTTCATGGTCAACTCGTGTCCATCAACTAGCACCGATAGACCCAGTCACCAACTTCAATCTGGTACTCGTCAACACTGCTTCAGCACCCTCTTCACAATTTGTCTGACCACATGTCTGACCACCAGTGCCTTGGTCTGTTGCTGTGTCCCGTGCTTCCCGCACGCCTCGCTGCTATCACCGCGTCGAGGCTATGTTGTCCTGGTCAAGTCTCTAGGGCTACAGACCCACACCACTCAAACCCCCTACTGCAGAGAACCATCAATCATTACTGACCAATGTCGAGTATCACGTCTTCATCAGACCACCGGTACCCGAGTCCAATCCACGTGTCTCTCGCTATCCCACTGAAATAGGCTACGATTCTTTGAATTCTTACACCGTAGCCCCTCCATCAGCACAGAGTGAAGTCTTCCGCTAGACTCCAGCTCCACCTTCAACATGACTCCATTTAGCTGGCCGTGCTACCCCGCGCCCTGTTGACTTCAAGCTCTCATGTGTGCACTGCCTTGAATCAACCCTTCGTCATAGTCTGTTGAAGCCGCATAAGCCCTCGGGCTTGCACCACGTGTTTCCACGCCCCAGAAGTTGGCCACCATCAGCATCACGCTCCTATGTTGTCGTCGCTGAAATCACCACCATCTTCTGCTTTGACCGACATCCTCGTCAGTCCGTCGGACTGTCCAGTCTGACCCAGCCGAAAATATCCGACTGCAATGCTCCACCCTGCACCGTGTCCGCGCCCCACATCTTCGTGCATTGCATGACGTCCTGTGTTTACATGATCCTTATCACGACGCACTCCAGACTGCTTCGAGCCTTGTACGTACGTCACCAACCTTCCAACCTTCTGGTAGAACCCTGTGTGCAATTTGCAACACATCCAAAAAGAAAACTGGATTTCCTCGTAGTCACCATCGGTAAACCAAGCATGTCACGATAAGCTTCCAACACCCCTTTTCTTTAACCATGTTGCATCCCCCAAGCCACGTCCACATCTTATCCAGGTTGCCTTTTTTCTCTCTAAACAAATCTCTAGTGCATGCTACGCTCCAGTCCCATCACCATGCCAACTCTCGTGGAATTCACCTCCAAGCATGTGGCTGATCAGCGCCTAGTTCTCCAGAACACACACGCATGCTTCCTTGGGCCTTGCACAGCCAGCTGTTTCTCCTGGGCTACTGCACGCCTCCACCTCGTGAACCCACAAGGGCATTGCCCACCAAGCACGCACACGACCAGCCCCACCTGCGCCAGCAACGCCCTAGGCATGCTCAACAGGTGCCTCGGCTTTGCACGTGCATCCAACCCTTTGCCTGCAGCCCTGCACAAGCACCAGGTGACCACCGCATGCACGTGTTCCGCTCGGATCAAGCTGCCACGAACCCAACAACTACGGCTCTCGATCTCGCAGAGTTCCCGAACAGAAGCGCTGCTCCTGATTGCCCTTTTCATCAAACACCGACGCCGTCTTCCACGAATCTTATCTCAGCAAACTCGATTCACCGACACGACAACTACCGTTGCCATGCCTCCAATCGTACCCATTGCATCTTGCAAGATCTCGCTGACAGCTTCCATACGTTCAAGTCTAGATCGACAACCCACAACCTTCAGATAACCTAGCTCATGATACCACTTGTTAGAATAATCCGAGGCTCTACGTCGATCTACCGAGCACCAAGCAATCACACGAGCACGACACCGAGATTTGTTAACGAGGTTCATCGATATGGCTACATCCCCGGGGCCTCACTACCAGCGCTCCTCCCTGTGACACCGTCACAAAACCGCAACCCGGCCACCCAGGCGTCGGCACACGCCGCCGGCTCCCCCGCGTACCTGTGTTATTATATTGGCATAGGTTACATCGTGTGTATATCCCCGCTATATATGAGAGGCCTAGGATACAAGTGTCCTATCAGGACATGACTCCATATCATGTCTAAACACAATACTACTAAGAGTCCAAACGTAACCTACCTTGTAGAATAATATTCGACACAACTCTAACACCCTGTTTGGTTAAAAAGTCTTAGGACTTTTTTTAGTCTCAATTACAAAGTCCCTAGTCCCTATCTGTTTGGTTCCAGAGACTAAACATGGACTAGATATCATTAAATGACATTCTAAAAGACCATGTTACCCCTAGTAATGTACTAGATGTTATTAAATAACATGCTAAAAGCCGAGACATAGTTGGAAAAAGTTCCAAAAAGTCCTAAAAAGACACTCCCATAGGAACTTCTTCCTTTAGTCCCAAATGCCCACTTTTAGTCCGTAAAAGTCCCTCCTGTTTTAGTCCCTACACCAAAAAGTCCATGTACACAAACACCCCCTAATTAACCTCTCCCCCTGATTTTTAAGGGGTGGGGCATCATTCCTCTTACCTCCAATCAAAATTCACCTGCCTGTAAAATCCGTGTAAACTTATGTATGTGTAGCATTACCGAAGGACGTGTTTTGTTGCATTAGGTCCAAACAGAAACGCATGAAAACAAACTCGGTTTTTTATTTACATGTCCACTTTGTCAGATCTCTATCATACGAAGTTTAAAGCATCTTTGAGGCACACCCGCGAGTTATGCCTGAATTGGCAGTTTTTTTCACAGCCACGCCCGAGCGATGCACGTGGGCAGCCGGGGCTACACGCGAGGAGCCACTCTCGAGAAGCCGTGCTGCTTCCTGAAGTGCTCACAATTATTACCCTCACCTTTCCTCATTGCTCTCTCTCCACTTTCCCCTCTCTTCACTCTCACCGACAGCGGCGACGATGTTCAGCAGCTCAGAGAACACAAGTCGACCTCCATCCCCTTCACCAGCATCTGCAGCAGCAGTTCGACAATGGCGGTAAGCACTTTTTCCCTACTCACGTACTATACCGCATTCGATCCACGCTTATGTTCAGTCCACTTAGGGGAACGGGGAATCCGGATTAAATAGCATTATCATGAGTCTATAATACTAATGGATTTGAGGTTCCCGATCCAGATGGAGTACAAGAGGAATGGGGACTGGGGGTTAATCTTGCACAATAGTCTCAGATCTTAGCCACGGTGACCCTGGAGGTGGTTGGAGCGGTGGGTGACCATGACCTTGTTCTTCTCCTCGACCTGCACCACCATCTCTTATTCCTTGTCGGAGTCCAACTCGATTGGCATGCTTCGGTGTCCTGGCTTCGACGCCCTTACAACCATCGCCACCGCATCTTCTTCTTGCACCTCCATCGCCACTGTTTCTTGTTCCTCCTCCAGCAGACCCGCTGTAACAGCCCAGAACCGACGCTCCAGAAGTTTCCCTTTGTATTCCATTATCGTCATGTGATTATTTTGTTTTTCGCATTCATCATCGCATCTTGCGCATCATGAGCATTGCATTGGCACTTCTTTGCCGTCATTTTTCAAAACTTGCATCCTTTGTTAGTTGCCGGTTCTCTCCATTTTTGTCGTTGACCGTTTTGGGACCAACCACACACGCACGCACTCGTAGCATTATTAAAATATTATTTTCAAAAGTGTGTATAAAACTTCCTCCGAATGTGTTTAAAGTTGGCATGTGGTCTTAGTTTACCGTAGGCAGACCGCCTAGCAACTTTCATCGCATTCAGAGGTCATTTGATACCTCGTGCGTTAAACCTATAGCGGCACTACATGTGGTCAAATAGTAGATGATTTTCGTAATTAAAAATCTGCGGCTAGGCTGCCCGTTTCCCCTCTCTTCTATGCCTAGCCTCTCAACATAGTGCATCGACCTGCTCGCAACCTAGTCCGAAACTGCCCCGAACCCGAAACATACGGCGGTGACCGTTGGATCCAAATCATCCATGTTGGGGATATAACCCCGAGGTCTAACCCGCTGTGTTGGGCCGAGTCATAACGTGACGGCTTAAATACTACACTCAAGGTGGGCCTTGGTTCTCCTCGAGCAGAGTTATAAGGAAGCTTATAGAGTAAGCCGGCAGGTGGCTCAAGACATGAAGATGGTGACTGATAGCTCAGTAAGCGGAGAGTCGCCTGGAGTTACCTTACTTGGGAGGCAAGGCAACTTAGAGACGTATTGGTCACGAATCATAGCATGACTCGGACACTTGTAGAACCCTGGATCTCGACCTGTATATAAAGGCGAGCCTGTGAGGTCAATAGGGTTAAGTTACAATCCATCGATAGCTAGGTCAAGCGAATCCGCTCCCTTGTAATCGATTCCATCATCAATATACACAAAGCATGATGTAGGCTTTTAGCTCCATCGGAGGGGCCGAACCTGGGTAAACTCGTTTCTCATTCCCGAACAACCCCTTTGAGTCGCCACATAGTGGTGATGGCCTCATCACTAAGTCCTTTCGTGAGGACATCTGTCATGACAAAACCACGACAGTTGGCACCCACCGTGGGACTCTTGCACGGTGGAGTTGAGTTCTCAAAGGGAGCCCTTCCAGGGTTTTGGAGCTATGTGGTTGGTCTAATGACCAAGAGCCTCTGTGGGAAGCGCTACATCAACAACTCGAGCTGGGGCCCGAGGCCGATTCAATTGAGTCTGGATACCAGGTCCCCTTCGGCAAGATCCCCGTCGTCATCGGGAAAACTGGCGCGTCAGAACCAGAGCCGGACACCTGCACCAACATTGTCGAGCCGGTCAACATCACGTCTTTGTCGGTTTCATGCAAGGGATTGACATCCCGGATGAGCCGGTAGCTGGCGGGGATACTCCTGTTAACTCCGATGGTGAGTCGTCCATGGGGGCACGGGCTTAATCTGCCCCCTCTACGGTGGGAGACTTGGGGGCTTCCCTAAGACAGAAATCTCCAAAGATTCTGGAGAGCTGCCTCGCCAGGTCACCATCTATATGGCGGGAGTCGCGGCGGCTCAGGACCTACCAGTAACAGCCGCTGCAAACGGAGCCAGCAGGTCAGGTAAGACGCCAACTCAACCATGATGGATCTAATGCGGGAGATGGAAAAACTCATGGCAATCCCAGTCACCGCGGAAAATCAGGAGGAGATCAACATGGAGCTCGCAAAGCTAAGTGAGGAGATGGATAAAGTACATCGAGATATTGACGTCGAGAATGCCCAGATGACAGAACTACATGCTCGAATCAATAATGAGTCGGAGCGCTTGAACGCCGAGGCTTGGCAGTTGGAACGTCGCCGAAATGCCTCTGATGCGGCACACCAGAGAAGACATCGGACTCGACTTCTAGTTGATATTGACCCGACTCGCTTATTTGCTAGCCCACTCTAACAGCTCGAGACTGACGCTCTAGAAGATTCCCCTTTTATTTCGTTGCCGCTGTGTGATTAGGTAGTTTGTCGCACTCATCATGGCATCATTCGAATCATCTGCATTGCATCGACACTCCGTTGCCGTCACTTTTCAAAACTTGCATCTGTTAGTAGTTGCCGGTTCTCTTCATTTTCGTCGTTGACCATATTGAGACCAACCACACACGCGCGCTACCGCAACGTCATTTAAATATTGTTTTTAAAAGTGTGTATAAAACTTTCTCAGATTGAGTCGAAAATTAGCGTGCGGTCTAAATTTAATGTAGGTAGGCCGCCTGCCAATTTCATCGTAGTCGGAGTTTGTTTGATACCCAAACCGTTAAACCTATAGCGGCACTATAGTCGGACAAACGTGAGATGTTTCTATATTTTAAACTCTGTCACCGGGTTTCCCGTGTTCGCTCTCTTCTATGCCTAATCCCTCTACACAGTGCACAGACCCTACGCGAAACCTAGTCCAAAACTGTTGGAAATATGCCCTAGAGGCAATGATAAATAGTTATTATTATATTTCCTGTTTAAAGATAATCATTTATTATCCATGCTATAATTGTATTGAATGAAAACATAGATACATGTGTGGATACATAGGCAAAACAATGTCCCTAGCAAGCCTCTAGTTGGCTAGCCAGTTGATTAATGATAGTCAAGGTTTTCTGGCTAAATGCAAGTGTTGTCACTTGATAACTGTATCACATCATTAGGAGAATCATGTGATGGACTAGACCCAAACTACGGACGTAGAATATTGATCGTGTCGTTTTATTGCTATTGTTTTCTGCGTGTTAAGTATTTGTTCCTATGGCCATGAGATCATATAATTCACTGGCACCGGAGGAATACCTTGTGTGCGTCAAACGTCACAACGTAACTGGGTGACTATAAAGGTGCTCCACAAGTATCTCCGAAGGTGTCCATTGAGTTAGTATGGATCAAGACTGGGATTTGTCACTCCGTGTGACGGAGAGGTATCTCGGGGACCACTCGGTAATACAACATCACACACAAGCCTTGCAAGAAATGTGACTAAGTGTAAGTCACGGGACCTTGTATTACAGAACGAGTAAACAGACTTGCCGGTAACGAGACTGAAATAGGTATGCGGATACAGACGATCAAATCTCAGGCAAGTAACATACCGAAGGACAAAGGGAATGACATACAGGATTATATGAATCCTTGACACTGAGGTTGAACCGATAAGATATTAGGAGAATATGTAGGATCCAATATGGGCATCCAGGTCCCGCTATTGGATATTGACCGAGGAGTGCCTCGGGGCATGTCTACATAGTTCTCGAACCCGCAGGGTCTACACACTTAAGGTTCTATGATGTTTTAGTATAGTTGAGTTATATGTGTGGTTACCAAATATTGTTCGGAGTCCCAGATGAGATCATAGATGCCACGAGGGATTCCGGAATGGTCCGGAAACGAAGATTGATATATAGGATGATTTCATTTGGTTACCGAAAAGTTTCGGGCAATTCCAGCAGTGTACAAGGAGTGACGAATGGGTTCCATGAGTTCACCGGGAGGGGCCCACCCACCCGGGAGTGAGCCCAAGGCCATAGGGTGGTGCCACAAGTCTCTAGTGGGCTGGTGGAGTCAGCCCAAGGGGCCCATGGCGCCACTTAAAGAAATACCAAAAGAAAAGAAAAAGAAAAAGGGAAATTGGGAGGTGGGAAGGAAGAGGAGGACTCCTCCTTCCCAAACCAAATTGGAGGAGTTGTCCTCCTCCTCCCTAGCGTCGGCGCACCCCTTGAGGGCTTGGCCCTCAAGGCAAGCCCCTCCCCCTCCCTCCTATATATAGTGGTGTTTTAGGGCTGATTTGAGACAACTTTTGCCACGTGCAACTCAACCCTAGACCACATAGTTTTACCTCTAGATCGGATTTATGCGGAGCTCGGGCGGAGCCCTACAGGAGTAGATCATCACCACCACCGGAGCACCGTCATGCTTCCGGAGAACTCATCTACTTCTCCGTCTTGCTTGCTAGATCAAGAAGGCCTAGATCATCGTCGAGCTGTATGTGTGCTGAACGCGGAGGTGCCGTCCGTTCAGCACTAGATCGGAACGGATCATGGGACGGATCGCGGGACGGTTTGTGGGGCGGTTCGAGAGACGTGAAGACGTTCCACTACATCAACTGCGTTTCTTAATGCTTCCTGTTGTGCAGTCTACAAGGGTACGTAGATCCAAATCTCCTCTCGTAGATGGACATCACCATGATAGGTCTTCATGTGCGTAGGAAATTTTTTGTTTCCCATGCAACATTCCCTAACAGTGGTATGAGAGCTAGGTTCATGCGTAGATGTTATCTCGAGTAGAACACAAAAGGTTTTGTGGACGGTGGTGTTCGATTTGCTGCCCTCCTTAGTCTTTTCTCAATTCAGCGGTGAAAAGGACGTGGATGTCGCCTAGAGGGGGGGGGTGAATAGGCGCTTTAAAATAGTTAAGGTTTAGGCTTGAACAAATGCGGAATAAAACTAACGTTTAATATGTCAAGCACAAAACCTACAAACAACTAGGCTCACCTATGTGCACCAACAACTTATGCTAGGAAAGATAAACAACTAAGTGATAGCAAGATATATTACAATAAACAATATGTCTATCACAAAGTAAAGTGCATAAGTAAAGGGTTCGGGTAAGAGATAACCGAGGCACGGGGAGACGATGATGTATCCCGAAGTTCACACCCTTGCGGATGCTAATCTCTGTTAGAGCGGTGTGGAGGCACAATGCTCCCCAAGATGCCACTAAGGCCACTGTAATCTCCTCACGCCCTCGCACAATGCAAGATGTCGTGATTCCACCAAGGGACCCTTGAGGGCGGTCACCGAACCCGTACAAATGGCAACCCTTGGGGGCGGTCACCGAACCCGTACAAATGGCAACCCTTGGGGGCGGTCACCGAACCCGTACACGTGGCAACCCTTGGGGGCGGTTACCGGTACCCGTACAAATTGCTCGGGGCAATCTCCACAACCTAATTGGAGACCCCGACGCCTCCCGGAGCTTCACACCACAATGATTGAGCTCCGAGACACCACCAAGCTTCTAGGACGCCAAAGCATCCACGAAGAACAATATCAAGGGTACTAAGTACCAAAGGTAGCAAGCTTCTAAACTTCTCACTTCCACGTATCACCGTGGAGAACTCAAACCGATGCAACTAATGCAATGGCAAGAACACACGAAGTGGTCAAGTCCCTCACACTCAAATCCCTCCACAACAACAAAAGCTATGGTGAAATATGAGAGGAAGAACAAGGAGCTCACAAAGAACTCCAAGATCAAGATCCAAGGGGTTCCCCTCACATAGAGGAGAAAGTGATTGGTGGAGATGTGGATCTAGATCTCCTCTCTCTTTTCCCTTAAGAACAAGCAAGAATCATTGGAGGGATAGAGAGTAATCAAGCTCTAAGAATGTCAACAATGGAGATAGAACAAGAGCTCAACAGATGGATAAGGCCAAGGGGGAAGAAGACCCCCTTTATATAGTGGGAGAAAGAATCAGACCGTTACCCCCACTCTCTGCCTGAGCTCCAGTGGTACTACCGCTGGCCCCTGGTAGTGCAAAGGCACTACCACCGCCAAGAAAGTCTTCGCAAAAAGGTCCATCCATGAACAACCGCTAGGCAGGCGGTACTAAGCTCCTGGAGCGGTACTACCGCTGACCAGGGGCGGTACTACCGTGAGCCAGCGGTACTACCGCTAGGGCCAGCGGTACTACCGCCAACTCTAGCGGTACTACCGCTAGGTCCAGTGGTACTACAGCTCGCCACTGAAACAACCATAACTTTCGCATATGAGCTCCGAATCGAGCAAACCCAAGCTTGTTGGAAATCTTAAGACCATGCGGTTATGAATATGCCAAAGATATAGAGATGTGAGATCTCTATGAATGAAGAACCGGCAAAAACTCCAACATTGAAAACATCATAGTAGATGCATATGGACTTCGTTTTCGATGAACTCGAGCTTGTCACGAAGATGACCATAAGCTCTAAAACTCACAAAGAGAAACACCAAACAAGAACCAAGAAGTATGATGCAAGGATGCAAATGGTTTGAGCTCTCAACGAACGATACGATCAAGCTACTCACTTGAGAGCCCCCCTTGATAGAACAGCAATCTATCCTAACCAGAAAACCTATCAAGGGCAAACCTATACCTTGCACCTCGTCCTCTTGAGCTAGATGATGATGATCTTGGCTTCCTCAAGATGGACCACCTTTCTTGATTGTGTTGGCTTGATGAAGACTAGTTGATTGCTCCCCCATACTCACTATGGGTGAGCCACTCTTCAGCATATCTTCACAAGTCCATTGCCACCACAATGGACGGCAAGCTTCAAGCATGCTATCTTCATGCTGATCCACTTGAACTTGCACATCGCAATCTTGATGACGATCACAACTTGACGTCATACTCCATGGGTTGTATGAGATCTTCCCTTTGACGCAAGCCCATGGAAACACACCTAACCCCCACATAGAACTCTCACGAAGACCATGGGTTAGTACACAAACACGTAATGGACAATGCTTACCATACCATGGGATCACTTGATCCCTCTCGGTACATCTTGTACGCTTTGTGTGTTGATCATCTTGATTTACTCTTTGTCTGAGATCTTGATCAACCATGTGTCTCTATGACCATTCTTTGGATAATACCTTGAATACCATCTTGGTCATCATATAAACTCCTTGAACCCAACAGATGGACTTCAAGAAGTGCCTATGGACAAATCCATACCATGGGATCACTTGATCCCTCTCGGTACATCTTGTACGCTTTGTGTGTTGATCATCTTGATTTACTCTTTGTCTAAGATCTTGATCAACCATGTGTCTCTATGACCATTCTTTGGATAATACCTTGAATACCATCTTGGTCATCATATAAACTCCTTGAACCCAACAGATGGACTTCAAGAAGTGCCTATGGACAAATCCTATAAATGTAACTTAAGGCAACCATTAGTCCATAGGAATTGTCATCAAGTACCAAAACCACATATGGAGATATATGCTCCAACAAGCGGTATTGTTGGATTGAAACGGCCCGGACCGACATTACTCGTACGCTTATGAGAGACTGGTTTCATCGACTAACATGCAACCTCGTTGCATAAAGATGACTAGCGGGTGTCGGTTTCTTCAACTTTAGTTGAATTGGTTTTGACCGAGGCGGTCCTTAGAGAGGCTAAATAGCAATTTGCACATCTCCATTGTGGTTTTTGCGTAAGTAAGATGCGAGCGTACTAGATACCCATAGCAGCCACATAAAACATGCAACAACAAATTAGAGAAGGTCTAACTTGTTTTTGCAGGGTATGCTTGTGATATGATATGGCCAATGACGTGATGTGATATATTGGATGTATGAGATGATCATGTTGTAATAGTTAATATCGACTTGCACGTCAATGCTACGGCAACCGACAGGAGCCATAAGGTTGTCTTTAAACTAACGTTTGTGTCTGCAGATGTGTTTACTATAATGCTAGGACGTAGCTTTAGTAGTAATAGCATAAGTAGAATGACAACCTCGATGGCAACACGTTGATGGAGATCATGATGATGGAGATCATGGTGTGGCGCCGGTGACAAGAAGATCGTGTCGGTGCTTTGGTGATGGAGATCAAGAAGCACAAGATGATGGCCATATCATGTCACTTATGAATTGCATGTGATGTTAATCCTTTTATGCACCTTATTTTGCTTAGAACAACGGTAGCATTATGACGTGATCTCTCACTAAAATTTCAAGACGAAATTGTGTTCTCCTCGACTGTGCACCGTTGCTACAGTTCGTCGTTTCGAGACACCACGTGATGATCGGGTGTGATAGACTCAACGTTCACATACAACGGGTGCAAAACAGTTGCACACGCGGAACACTCGGGATAAGCTTGACGAGCCTAGCATGTGCAGACATGGCCTCGGAACACATGAGACCGAAAGGTCGAGCATGAATCGTATAGTTGATATGATTAGCATAGAGATGCTTACAACTGAAACTATTCTCAACTCACATGATGATCGGACTTGAGTTAGTGAATTTGGATCATGAACCACTCAAATGACTAGAGAGATGTACTTTTTGAGTGGTAGTTTAGCAAGTAATTTGATTAGTTAAAGTCTAATTATCTTGAACATAGTCTAAGTCCACTTTGAAATATTTGTGTTGTAGATCAATGGCTCACGCGACAGTCACCCTGAATTTTAATACGTTCCTAGAGAAAGCTAAGTTGAAAGATGATGGAAGCAACTTTGTAGACTGGGCTCGTAATCTTATGTTGCTCCTGCAAGCTAGGAAGAAGGATTATGTCCTTAATGATGCGCTATGAGATGAACTACCCGCTACGGCTGACCAACATGTTAAGAACGCTTGGTTAACACGTATGGAGGACTACTCAGTAGTTCAATGTCCAGTCTTCTATAGCTTAGAGCCGGGACTTAAACGTCGCTTTGAGCGTCATGGAGCATTTGAGATGTTCCAGGCGTTGAAGTTTATCTTTCAGAAGAACGCCCGGATCAAGAGGTATGAGACCTCCGATAAATTCTATGCTTGCAATATGGAGGAGAATTCGCGTGTTAGTGAACATGTGCTCATAATGTCTGGGTACTCAAACCGTCTAGCTGAGCTGGGGATTGAACTCCCTCAAGAGGCTATCACTGACAGAATTTTTCAATCACTGCCACCAAGCTACAAGAGGTTTGTGTTGAACTATAACATGCAAGGGATTGACAAATCACCCGGCGAGTTATTCGCGATGCTGAAAGTTGCAGAGTCAGAACTCCGTAAAGAGCATCAAGTGTTGATGGTGAATAAGACCACTAGTTTCAAGAGAAACGGCAAAGGAAAGAAGGGTAATTCCAAGAAGAGCGGCAAGCATGTTGCCAATCCGACGAAGAAACCCAAAGCTGGACCTAAGCCTGAAACGAGTGTTATTATTGCAAGGGTCTGGGTCACTGGAAGCGCAACTGCCCCAAGTATCTGGCTGATAAGAAGGCGGCCAAGGAAAAATCAGGTATATTCGATATACATGCTATTGATGTGTACTTAACCAACTCTCGTAGTAGTGCCTGGGTATTCGATATCGGTTCTGTTGCTCATATTTGCAACGCGAAACAGGAACTGTGGAATAAGCGAAGGCTCGCGAAAGATGAAGTGACGATGCGCGTGGGAAAAGGTTCCAAGGTTGATGCAATCGCCGTCGGCACAGTTTCACTTCAGTTACCATCAGGATTAGTTATGAACTTAAATAATTGTTATTTAGTGCTTGCGTTAAGCATGAACATTATATCTGGATCTTGTTTATTGCGAGACGGTTACATGTTTAAGTCAGAGAATAATGGTTATTCTATTTCTATGAGTAATATCTTTTATGGTCATGCACCCAAAGTGAGAGGACTGTTCATATTGAATCTTGATAGCGATGATACACATATACATAACATTGATACCGAAAGAGTTAGAGTTAACAATAATAGCGCCATGTTTTTGTGGCACTACCGCTTAGGTCATATTGGTGTAAAGCGCCTGAAGAAACTCCATTCTGATAGACTTTTGCAGTCACTTGACTTTGATTCACTTGACACGTGCGAAACATGCCTCATGGGCAAGATGACTAAGACTCCGTTCTCTGGAACAATGGAGCGTGCAAGTGACTTGTTGGAAATCATACATACCGATGTGTGCGGTCCAATGAGTGTGGAGATGCGCGGCGGATATCGTTATTTTCTAACCTTCACTAACGATTTGAGTAGATATGGTTATGTCTACTTGATGAAACACAAGTCTGAAACGTTTGAGAAGTTCAAGCAATTTTAGAGTGAAGTTGTAAATCATCATAACAAGAAGATCAAGTTCCTACGGTTTGATCGTGGGGGTGAATATCTGAGTTTCGAGTTTGGTGCTCACTTAAGACAATGTGGAATTGTTTCACAGTTGACACCGCCTGGAACACCACAGCGTAATGGGGTATCCGAACGTCGTAATCGTACTTTATTAGAGATGGTGCGATCTATGATGTCTCTTACCGATTTGCCATTATCGTTTTGGGGTTATGCATTAGAGACAACTGCATTCACTTTAAATAGGGCACCATGAAAATCCGTTGAGACAACACCATACGAACTGTGGTATGGCAAAAGTCCAAAGTTGTCGTTTCTTAAAGTTTGGGGATGTGATGCTTATGTCAAAAAGCTTCAACCTGAAAAGATGGAACCCAAAGCGGAAAAGTGCGTCTTCATAGGTTACCCAAAAGAGACTGTTGGGTATACCTTCTATCTCAAATCCGAGGGAAAAGTGTTTGTTGCAAAAACGGAGCTTTTTCTTGAGAAGGAGTTTCTCTCGAAAGAATTGAGTGGGAGGAAGATAGAACTTGATGAGGTTGTCGAACCTCTAGTCCCTCTAGATGGTGGCGCAGGGCAAGGGGAAACCCTGTTGCTGCGGCGCCGGCTGAGGAGGAAGTTAATGATGATGATCACAAAACTTCGGATCAAGTTCCTATCAGACCTCGCAGGTCGACAAGATCACGTACTGCTCCTGAGTGGTACGGTAATCCTGTCTTATCAATTATGTTGTTAGACAACAATGAACCTCCGATTTATGAAGAAGCAATGGTGGGCCCGGATTCCAACAAATGGCTGGAGGCCATGAAGTCCAAGATAGGATCTATGTACGAGAACAAAGTATGGACTTTGGAGGAACTACCTGAAGGCCGCAAGGCTATTCAGAACAAATGGATCTTTAAGAAGAAGACGGACGCAAACGGTAATGTGACCATTTATAAAGCTCGACTTGTGGCAAAGGGTTTTCCACAAGTTCAAGGAGTTGACTGCGATAAGACGTTCTCACCGGTAGCGATGCTTAAGTCCGTCCGTATCATGTTAGCAATAGCTGCGTTTTTCGATTATGAAATATGGCAGATGGATGTCAAAACGGCGTTCCTTAACGGTTTTCTTAAGGAAGAGGTGTATATGATGCAACCCGAAGGTTCTGTCGATCCAAAGAATGCTAACAAAGTATGCAAGCTCCAGCGATCCATTTATGGACTGGTGCAAGCATCTCGGAGTTGGAATAAACGCTTTGATGAGGTGATCAAAGCATTTGGGTTTATACAAGTGGTTGGAGAACCTTGTATTTACAAGAAAGTGAGTGGGAGCTCTGTGGCGTTTCTAATATTATATGTGGATGACATATTGCTGATTGTAAACAACGTGGAGCTTTTGAAGAGCATAAAGGATTACTTGAATAAAAGTTTCTCTATGAAGGACCTAGGAGAAGCTACTTACATTCTAGGCATTAAGATCTATAGGGATAGATCGAGACGCCTGATAGGACTTTCACAAAGCACATACCTTGATAAAGTTTTGAAGAAGTTCTAAATGGATCAGTCCAAGAAAGGGTTCTTGCCAGTGTTACAAGGTATAAATTGAGTAAGACTCAGTGCCCAGCATCTGCGGAAGATAGAGAAAAAATGAGTTCCGTCCCCTACGCTTCAGCCATAGGTTCTATCATGTATGTAATGTTGTGCACTAGACCAGACGTCAGCTTGGCCATAAGTATGGAGGCAGGTTTTAGAGTAATCCAGGAGTGGATCACTGGACGACGATCAAGAATATTCTGAAGTACCTGAAAAGGACTAAGGAAATGTTTCTCGTTTATGAAGGTGACAAAGAGCTCGTCGTAAAAAGTTCCATCGACGCAAGTTTTGACACCGATCCGGATGACTCTAAGTCGCAAACCGGATACGTATTTATTCTTAATGGGGGTGCGATAAGCTGGTGCGGTTCCAAGCAAAGCGTCGTAGCAGATTCTACATGTGAAGCGGAGTACATGGCTACCTCGGAGGCAGCAAAGGAGGGTGTCTGGATGAAGCAGTTCATGACAGATCTTGGAGTTGTGCCAAGCGCACTAAATCCAATAACTTTTTTATGTGACAACAGTGGTGCCATTGCCTTAGGAAAAGAACCAAGGTTTCACAAGAAGACCAGATACATCAAACGACGCTTCAACCTCATCCGTGACTAGGTTGAAGGAGAGGACGTGAATATTTGCAAAGTGCACACGGATCTGAATGTAGTAGACCCGCTGACTAAACCTCTTCCACGGGCAAAACATGATCAACACCAGAACTGTATGGGTGTTCGATTTATTACAATGTAAATCGCATGGGGATGTGAGGACTAGATTATTGACTCTAGTGCAAGTGGGAGACTGTTGGAAATATGCCCTAAAGGCAATGATAAATAGTTATTATTATATTTCCTGTTTAAAGATAATCGTTTATTATCCATGCTATAATTGTATTGAATGAAAACATATATACATGTGTGGATACATAGACAAAAAAATGTCCCTAGAAAGCCTCTAGTTGGCTAGCCAATTGATCAATGATAGTCAAGGTTTTCTGGCTATATGCAAGTGTTGTCACTTGATAACTGGATCACATAATTAGGAGAATCGTGTGATGGACTAGACCCAAACTATGAACGTAGAATATTGATCGTGTCGTTTTATTTCTATTGTTTTCTGCGTGTCAAGTATTTGTTCCTATGACCATGAGATCATATAATTCACTAGCACCGGAGGAATACCTTGAGTGCGTCAAACGTCACAACGTAACTGGGTGACTATAAAGGTGCTCTACAGGTATCTCCGAAGGTGTCCGTTGAGTTAGTATGGATCAAGACTGGGATTTGTCACTCCGTGTGACGGAGAGGTATCTCGGGGCCCACTTGGTAATACAACATCACACACAAGCCTTGAAAGCAATGTGACTAAGTGTAAGTCACGGGATCTTGTATTACAGAACGAGTAAAGAGACTTGCCGGTAACGATATTGAAATAGGTATGCGGATACTGGCGATCAAATCTCAGGCAAGTAACATACCGAAGGACAAAGGGAATGACATACGGGATATAGGAATCCTTGACACCGAGGTTCAACCGATAAGATCTTCGGAGAATATGTAGGATCCAATATGAGCATCCAGGTCCCGCTATTGGATATTGACCGATGTGTGCCTCGGGGCATGTCTACATATTTCTCGAACCCGCAGGGTCCGCACACTTAAGGTTCGATGATGTTTTAGTATAGTTGAGTTATATGTGTGGTTGCCGAATGTTGTTCGGAGTCCTGGATGAGATCACGGACGTCATGAGGGTTTCCGAAATGGTTCGGAAACGAAGATTGATATATAGGATGGTTTCATTTGGTTACCGGAAAGTTTCGGGCAATTCCGGCAGTGTACCAGGAGTGACGAATGGGTTCCAGGAGTTAACCGGGAGGGGCACTCCCACCCGGCAGTGAGCCCAAGGCCATAGGGTGGCGCCAAAAGTCCCTAGTGGGCTGGTGGAGTCAGCCCAAGGGGGCCATGGCGCCACTTAAAGAAATACCAAAAGAAAAGAAAAAGGGAAATTGGGATGTGGGAAGGAAGAGGATGACTACTCCTTGCCAAACCGAATTGGAGGAGGAGTCCTCCTCCTCCCTAGCGCCAGCACACCCCTTGAGGGCTTGGTCCTCAAGGCAAGCCCCTCCCCCTACCTCCTATATATAGTGGTGTTTTAGGGCTGATTTGAGACAACTTTTGCCACGTGCAACTCAACCCTAGACCGCATAGTTTTACCTCTAGATCGGATTTCTCCAGAGCTCAGGCGGAGCCCTGCAGGAGTAGATCATCACCACCACCGGAGCGTCGTCACTCTGCAGGAGAACTCATCTACTTCTTCGTCTTGCTTGCTGGATCAAGAAGGCCGAGATCATCGTCGAGCTGTACGTGTGCTGAACGCGGAGGTGTCGTCCGTTCGGCACTAAATCGGAACGGATCGTGGGACGGATCGCGGGACGGTTCGTGGGGCGGTTCGAGGGACGTGAAGACGTTCCACTACATCAATCGCGTTTCTTAACGCTTCCTGCTGTGCGATCTACAAGGGTACATATATCCAAATCTCCTCTCGTAGATGGACATCACCATGATAGGTCTTCGTGTGCGTAGGAATTTTTTTGGTTCCCATGCAACGCTCCCTAATAGAGATCTCCCAGGACCCGAGAGGGGTGGTCATGACCGTTGGGTCCGGATCAACCCCGTAATACCCTAAACCAACATCGGTTTGTTAATTGAAACCCTATCCTGTCTTTTTTCGATCGTGTGATCTAGATCGGAGGGTACTACCCCTAGCCAAAGCTAGTCTATTCCCTATATATAGACTACCCCTAGTTCAATCAGACCAAATCCTAAAACTCCTACACCTTGTCCCAACCCTCCATCACGAGCATCTCCCACCTCAGGATCTCCTCCCAATCTAGCGAGCCCAACCACTCGCCTCGTACCTCAAGTTCCCCATCGAGCCAACCAACATCGTGCCCTTGATCCAAAAAATCCCCTATGCCTCACACAATCCTGAGCCGCCTTCCATCCATCCATCCACGAGCGCCGCCGTCCCCAAGCAGTAGCATCGCCAGGTGATACGTCCCAAACGTATCTATAATTTCTGCTTGTTCCATGATCTTTTGGGTGACATTTTTACATATTTTGCTACACTTTCATATCATTTCACACATATTTGTACTAACCTACTAACTCAGTGCACCCAGTGCCAGTTTCTGCCTTTATTGCAGGGGCTTTTACCCAATTTTACGAAGGCCAAAAAAATACAGAAAATTTTTAAAAAATCACTGAAATAGAAGCTTCGGGATCACCGAAGGAGGGCCAGAGGGGGGCGAGGGGCCTCCCAGGAGGCCTGTTGGTGCGGCCAGGGCCCAGGCCACGCCAGGAGGTCTCCTGGGTGTCCCCCACCTCCTCCGGTGCCCTCCTTTGGCCTATATTTAGACTTCCGTGAGGAAACCCTCGCAGACTTTCTGGAATCGCGAATTTCTCCATCGTTCCGCCGCCGCGGTGCTTCCGAGATCGGGAGCGTCGGGAGACCTCTTCTCGGCACCCTGTCGGAGGGAGGATTGACCTCCGGGAGCTTCTCCACTGCCATGGACGCTTCCCGGATGTGCCGTGAGTAGTTTCCCTTGGACCATGAGTCCATGACCACTAGCTATGTGATGTCTTATCTCCAATCTTGTGCTTCAATGGTTAGTCCTTGTGAGCTTCCCTACATGATCAAGGCATCTATGTAATTCTCTTGCTTTTGGTATGCTCGGTTTGTTGGGATCCGATGGATTATGAGATTATGTTCAAATTTTTCAGATTTGGTACTTGTCTCTTTGTGAATTTCCTAACTAGATAGAGAGTTACCGATAATAAGTGTATGAGTTCTTTGGACTAATGTGAGTATTTGATTGTTGGCACTTCCACCATACATATTTTGCTAGCCTCTTCGGTACCGTGCATTGCCCTTTCTCACATTGAGAGTTGATGCAAACTCCGCCGGTGCATCCAAACCCATGACATGATATGCTTTGTCATACATAAGCCTCATTATATCTTTCCTCAAAATAACCACCATACCTACCTATTAAGGCATTTCCATAGCCTTTTCGAGATAGATTGCCATGTAACATCCATCATCTCATGACTTGATCTTCATGTCATACATGCTTTTGCTTGATCATAGAGTTGCATGCTAGTTGGGCCTTGCCCTCATTACTGCTACATGACGCGCTAATATCATTGCAAATCCTGCTACACTGGCAGAGGCATACATTTGCATACATCATGATAGTTTTCACTTGTCTTTATGTTGAGTACTTCTTATAAAGTGTGATGATTTTTCTTTCTATTCATGTGAAATATAGAGTGTTGCCCTTATGTGAGGAAAAGATCCCAAAGAGGACAAAAAAGATCCCAAAGAGGACACATGAGAGATAAAAAGAAAGAGCCAAAGAGGCCACAAAAATAAAAAGAAAAGAAAAAGAAAAAAAAGAGAGAAGGGGGCAACACTACTATTCCTTTTGAAAGATCCACACTTGTACTCCATTACTATATTGGTACTACATAGAGATTATCATTCATGCATAACTATGTGGGGACCCTTACACTATAGAACTTGGTTTGCTTATTCCTATGATGAGCCTCCTCAAATAAGCTCTAGGTCTTCATGAGCAAACAAGTTGGATGCACCCCCACTAGTTCCATTGGAGAGCTCACCTTAGCTCATATGTGCATCCGGTACATGGCAATCCCTACTCCTCACATCATATCTATCATTTGGCTTTCTCTCACCTATGGTTGTCCTCATTGATGTGAGCCTTTCACACCTTTTTGTCTTCCTTCCCTATCATTATTCTATTTGCCATCCTAAGTGCCAACATATCTTGCTTACGCTCATCCATTGCATGAGTGCTCAAAATCGAAAGGGGGAGGATCATTTTGACTTGTGCCTGACAAGTGGTCACGGGATGAGTCAAAATAAGATTCCAAAGGAGACTACGTGTGAGGTTTAGTAGATTGAGTTCTTAATTAATTTTTTTATCTCTGAACCCATCTCCCATTTCTTTCACGCAAACACCATTTGGAGACATTTGAGTCAGGGACAACGAGAGATCTTGCACCTTTATGTTCTTACTTTGCTAACTTCAATACTAGATATAGACTCTTGCTTGTTATTGTCTTGACTTGAATTACATATCTCACTGATTTACTTTGAAGTTCTTATATGTGTGTTATCATGTCACCACAGAAATTATTGTGTTATCATTTAACTACTCGAGGACGAGCAGAAATTAAGCTTGGGGATGTTGATACGTCCCAAACGTATCTATAATTTCTGCTTGTTCCATGATCTTTTGGGTGACATTGTTACATGTTTTGCTACACTTTTATATCATTTTACACATATTTGGACTAACCTACTAAATCAATGCACCTAGTGCCAGTTTCTGTCTGCTGATGTCTTTTTTGCACGGGCTTTTACCCAATTTTCCGAAGCCCGAAACTATCCAGAAAAATATATATAAAAAATCAGCAAAACAGAAGCTTCGGGATCACCAAAGGAGGGCCAGAGGGGGACCAGGGTCCGTCGAGACGGCCTGCTAGCACGGCCAGGGCCCAGGCCGCGCCAGGAGGTCGCCTGGGTGGGTCCCACCTCCTCTGGTGCCCTCCTTTGGCCTATATTCAGACTTCCGTGAGGAAACCCTTGCAGATTTTCTGGAATTGTGAATTTCTCCATCGTTCCACCGCCGCAGCGCTTCCAAGATCGGGAGCGTGAGGAGACCTCTTCCTGGCACCCTGCCAGAGGGAGGATTGACCTCCGGGAGCTTCTCCACCGCCATGGATGCTTCCCGGATGTGTCGTGAGTAGTTTCCCTTGGACCATGAGTCCATGACCAGTAGCTATGCGGTGTCTTCTCTCCAATCTTGTGCTTCAATGGTTAGTCCTTGTGAGCTGCCCTACATGATCAAGGCATCTATGTAATTCTCTTGCTTTTGCTATGCTCGGTTTGTTGGGATCCGATGGATTATGAGATTATATTCAGATTGTTATGAGTTATATATTTGATTATCCTTTTATATTATGTTCCTTAGTTATTCTTGCATGTTCTCCGTTGCTTTTTATTGCTTTGGCCAAGTAGTAGATCGTAACTCCAAGAGGGAGCGTTATGCATGATTGTGGGTTCGGGCCACTCGATGTCTATCTTGAGTGACAGAAACATGAGACTAGGGGATGTGCTTGTTTCCACGAGGGAGAAAACTACGGTGCTTGTGACCACGGTTGCAAGGATTGTTTACCTTACGCATAGTTCATTAATGCAGTTGTCCGTTGCTTTGAGTTTACACTTTGGGTGGGGCTCGCAACTTAATATCGGAGGATGTTCTAGATAGATATCTCAAGGTGGATGCTTAGTGAGTAGATGTTGTTGAATAAATGGTCTACTTGTCTTGGCATACTGCTCGTTGCTATTGAACCTCATACTATCAAGGAGCATAATTAGCATTGTGGTGCGAACATAATTCTGTCTAGTGCCCAACTGTGATTTTGTTTACCCTAGCATAGTTGTTTATCGTGTTTTGGGAGAGAGACATCACTAGTGAACATCATGTGACTCCGGTCCATATCACCATCATTGCTTACACCTCCACTATTTACCGTTTTATTTACTTTTCCGTTGCAATCACTATTACCTTCCCGCTTGTGTTTTGATCCTTTGCAAACTACAAGGCCGGATAGATTGACAACCTCTCTGTACTCGTTGGGAGCAAAGTTATTTGTTATGTGTGTAGGTCCACGTCTTCTGCTAGCGCCAGGGTGGAAGACACCTACTTGTTGATCCTAGGAGTCCTACTGGTTCGATAAACCTTATAGTTCTGTATGAGGGAAATTTGCTGCTGACTACATCTTCACCTTCCACTAGGGGTATCCAACAAGGGGCGAGAAGCATATACATCACCTCGTCATCACTAGGCCGGCCCCTGTCTTGCCTCTCTCCTTCATGTTGTGTTCCATCTCTCCTTCACACTCTTCCCTTCCTACGCTCTGCCTCGACTGGACCAATGACTCGCAGCTTGCAGCCCTGCCTGCCGGAGCTCCGCCAGAACACGGCACCCCGCCCGACGCCGCGCCGCCGATGAACGCAAGCAGTTTGTCCCTGCTCCCTCGCGTCCCCATTTCTCCCTTTCTGCTCTCTCTAACCTCCCATGCTTTGCCTCTCTTTCTACAGGAGCAGCACCAGCCATGGAAGCCTGTTTGGGCTCGAGTCCATCTGGTTGTCGCCGAGAATTGGCTCCCTAGGCCTGATCCACCCGAGCCTCTCTCGTCCCCGTTTCCCTGCCTGCAGGCCGCTCCTGGACAACCGTGTCAAGCCGCGCTGCCGCGCTGTGCTCCTCGCAAGTTCAAGAACGAGCGCCTTGACCCCCCCTGCATGTTGATGGTGCGAGGCCCAGCTCAGCTCATGTGTGTGTGGACCACGGGAGCCACCAACCGGCCCGATCTGGCGAGGTGAGCCTCCGCCACCCCCGCCATCTCTTTTCTGGCCGAAGCCGTCTCGTAGCGTACTCTCCCTCATAGATCGACTGGCAGCTGAGCCAGTGGCTCATCCTGGCGGTCTAGATTCGAATCGCAGTCGCGCCTTATTATGTTTTACTTATTTTCGTTAACCTACAATCTCTATTACCTCTTCGTTTTGGTCGGATTCACTAGCATAATTCCATTGTAGCCCAACTGGTTAGCCTATTGGACTGTAATCAAGGGGTCTGGGGTTCGAATCCTAGGTGTCCCTATTCGTTTTGGTCGCTCTTAGTTCTGTTAGTTCTAGTGTGTGAATTGAACAAATTTGGTTTCAAGTCACACTAGTCAGCCTACCAGGTTTGTATCCTCAGGATCCTGGGTTCGAAACCCATGCACCCCAATTTTGCCTTGTTTATTTTTCCTTTTGCACACACACGCTAATCTGGGTTCGCTTGCCCAGCCACATCAATATTTTTACATGCATGTTGCATCCACGCGAGATGATCTTGTGTTGATTGTAGCTAGTTAACCGTAGCTTCGTTGGAGATGAACTATATAGCTAACCAACTAGAATGACGTGTAGTTTCACGTGCTCCACATTATTTTTGCCGTTTAACAAACTTAAAATATGTTTAGGGCAGATCTGGACAGATTTTGAAGTTAATGTGTGGGTTCATTTCGGAAATGCTGTATGTCGTTTCCGATCTCATTTAATATGACTAGATAGGTAGTTTATTTGTGCTTCACCTCTTGCCATGTTTAAACAACATTTAATATTGCCATGTACCTAAACGAGAGCGAACTAAATAATTAAAATATGGAGTTTTGTCAATATGCAACTCGCTGCATATTGAGCTTCATTTAATGTGTAGTGTTTGATTGTTGTGAATCGCCATGCCATGCATAACTGAAATGGACATGCATCATATTAGGGTTTGCATCATATCGTCCATATGCCATGGTGAATTTAGTGTGTTGATTCTTGTTTCCGGTTTGCTTCTTCTCGTTAGAGTTCCAATCCGCTTTGGAGTTTGAGGATCCGTTCGACTACGTTGGTTCGTGTGCTTCACAGATTCGTTCTTCCTCCAAGCGAGATCACAGGCAAGATGATCATTTCCCTAGATACCATTACTATCATTGCCATGCTAGTTGCTTCGTTTCTAACTATGTGTCTTGCTGCCTACCACCTGTTAAATAAGCCTCCCAAACCTCTAACCTTTCCATAACCAAGCAAACCACTGTTTGGCTATGATACTGCTTGCTCAACCTTCTTATAGCATTGCTAGTTGCAGGTGCAGTTGCTTTCATGTGCCAACACGGGTTCCTTGTTATATCACCATATCATTGCTATTTAATTTAATGCACCTATATACTTGGTAAAAGATGGAAGGCTTGGCCTTCTAGCCTGGTGTTTCGTTCCACCTTTGCCGCCTTAGTTTCGGCTACCGGTGTTATGTTCCATAAATAAGCGCTCCTAACATGCTTGGGGTTGTTGTGGAGACCCCCTTGACTTTTGTTTTGGGATAAAACTTGTCTCGCAAGGCCCAACATTGGTACTATATTTTCCCAACATAATAATACTGAACACTGTTAAAAAGCATAGGGCGTCACGAACCCAAGGAGTAATTCAACATAATACAGGGGGCCAATGTTGCTGGTGCCGGTCCAAAACAGAGCACCATGCGGGGCCAACTCGGGGAAGCTCGGGAGATGTCTATCAGGCCACCGTACGCTTTGCTTATCCGTCGTGTCATGAGGACGAGATACGCGGCTCCTATTGGGATCATCGACACGCCGGGCGGCCTTGCTTGACTTGTTTTACCTTTCTCGAGCGTCTTGTGCGAGGGATTCCGAGGATACTTTTGGCTATCCCTAGGTTGAGTTTTCCAATAGGAACCCGAGGAGATTACATGTTTTCCCTGATCGAGGTTATTCCGTCGCAATGTGTGGTAGTTTGTGATGGACTAGTTGGAGCACCCCTGCAGGGTTAAATCTTTCGGAAAGCTATGCCCGCTGTTATGTGGCAACTTGGAAACTTTGTTTAACATATGGTTCTAGATAACTTGAAGTAAACTTAACTACAACTTGCCAACCGTGTGCATAACCGTGACTGTCTCTTCTCGTGAGTTCTGTATCCGGAAGAGGACACGTTGGGGTTTTGTCTAACGTAAGTAGGTGTTTAGGATCATTCATTTGAACATCATTAGTTCATGTCCGATATGCGTAGATCATCCCCCTCTTTTATTCTTGTACTCGTAAGTTAGCCACCTCAAATAAATGTTTAGTCGCTTGCAGCAGCCTCACCACTTAACCATACCTCACCCATTAAGCTTTGATAGTTTTTATACCTTTGTAAATGAGATTGTTGAGTCCCTGTGGCTCACAGATTACTACAAGAAGAGTTGCATGTACAGTGTCGTGGTTTTGTCACGGCAGATGTCCTCGTGAAAGGACTTAGTACTGGAGCCATCGCACCTTGGTGGCGACTCAAAGGGGTTAACCGGGAGAGACATGGCGATTTACCCAGGTTCAGCCCCTTGTGAGGAGGTAAAGGCATACGTCCTGCTTTGGTTTGTATAGATGTGGTTTCGATTACAAGGAGGGCGTAAATCGCCAGACCTAGCACTCGATGAATTCTAACCTGTCCTCTCCTTCCCTAGGACCCGCCTTTATATACAGGTCGAACCCTTAGGGCTTACAAGGATACTTTCCTTCCTATAAATCGTGACCCCTATGGTCTCTAGGTGGCCGTCTTTCAAAGCTTGGAGACCTTCCAGAAATCATAAACCGCCATACGATCTTGATCCGGCCAGGCCGAGGCCCAAATCACTGTTTAGGTGAATCGCCTGATTGGTGACCCGGCCCAACTAGGGCGGGTTATTAACAGGTAATATCCCCAACATTAGGCCCCAGATTGACTTGAACTCTTTTCACGCCAATACTTCTGCTCAGTTGAAGGCGATTCACTCCTCATTTTTCTCCATACGTCAGAAATTGTAACCCGCCATCTGGCACTGAAAAATCTTTAAGTCGCCAAACCATTTATTGTTGGCATCTTCTTATCCCTCAATTTCCTGGAAGACTGACATAATCCCAACGGATCCTGGTGCATCGTTATCCCAAAATCTTCGGAACGCTATTATGGCGAATCTTTTTATTCCCCGGTGGTTCCCGCTCACGGTGCCTCGATTCTAGCGCCTGCCCTGTTAAATAGATGGGGGGGGGGACAGGACTGGTGCTGCCCACCTACCAGTCTCGTCAATATCCTCCCCATTATCACAGCGAGGAAGTCTCATCGCCTCCCGAGGGCTCCGCCGCAGACCGCACTTCCCGTCTTCGTCCGTGAGGCTTCGGCGCCGCCCATAGATCTTCGCCGTCGTCAAGCTTCGCACCGCGGCCGATCCGTCTGCCACCATTGACCATCGCATCGTCATCGACCGTCTCGTCGCTCGCCAAGAACTCCGCCGCCGTCGAAGATCTCTTCGCTCGACGGGACCTCCGTGCTTCTCCAACAATCTCCATCGCCGTCGACCACTTCCGACCGAAAGCATCAGGTTAGGCCACCGCCCATTTAAGGACAAATCTAATCTTTGTTCGAAGCTCCAGTACTGCCATGTTCTTGATGTTCTTCGTGAGCATTTGTTGCCTGTCCTTGACTAATCAACACAAATGTCGACGAGATAGCCAATGCTTTGAATACCTTCATTTATCCGCTCTTACTTGCGAATCTAGAGTAATGTTTCATCAAGCGAAGTACATCACCTTGTCCTGGTAATAAACTGCTGCATCCAACCATTTTTCTCATGTTTTTTCACCTGTCCAGTAGATCCATAATTTACCTACTGTTCGCAAAAAGCTGTTTGTAGTCTTCACACTTCGCTGTTTTGAACGAACGTCTCCGACACCTTTAGAACACAGCTCTTGAATAGCCAAACTTCGTAAGTCACCATAGCAACCCAACTCGGCTCTTAATATGGCGGGTCAAGCTTTTTCCCTCAGTCCGTGAACAAATTATTTGGCGAGTCAAATGAACTTATTTCACCCCTTACAGCAGATGTTCGAAGCGTGTAAATTCATCCGTACTTTACTTCTTTGTAGCATGGGCACCGTCTTCAAAAGTGACTGGCTTCCTACCAAAGTCGATGACACCATACTAGCAGACTATGTGAAAACGGGCAACTTGGACCCTCAAAATGTTATCGGCTGGCGTACCGGGTTCGGAGAGGATCTTCCCAACCCCAAAGAAGGGGAGATAGTCGTTTTCGTTGAACACCTGGAGCGAGGTTTTAAGCCGCCCGGATCGAAGTTTCTTAGAGACGCCATGTCTTTTATGAACGTCCGCCTCCAGGATCTGGGACCTAATTCGATAAGTAACCTATGCCAATTCCAAGTGTTCTGTGAGGCTTATCTGCGGATTGAACCCTCAGTCCCCTTATTTTGGCACTTTTTCCATCTTAATCGCCAAACGGAATTTCACAATGGCCCCACCCTGGAACTCGGCGGTGTCAATGTCCAGCGCCGCAGGGATAGCCCGTTTCCCTCACTCGCCATGCCAAGCCATCCCAAAGGTTGGGGCGAGTCTTGGTTCTATTGTCAAGAGACCTCACCTGCAGGCGAAAACAAGCTTCTGGGCTACAGGAAAGATCGCCTTCCAACAAATTTCAAGCTTCCAGAGAAGCTCACCGAGGAAGAGGAATCAGACTTCATCCCAGTATTGTCTGAGTTAAGATCTTTGACAAACAACGGCCTTACTGGGGTTGACTTGATCCGCTGCTGTGTCGAATGGCGCATCCTCCCTCTGAGTCGCCGGGACGGGCTAATGTGCGAATTTGATGGCACTTTAGATCACCCTCAATGTTATTTCCATACGGCTTTAACAGAAAAGGATATTGTCACCATCATCAAGAAGTTGACGGGCGAGCCTGCGGGAAAATGCGGCCAAATCGGCCTTAAGCCTTTCTGCAAAATTAATCCGGCACCCAAGGTGAGCAAATCTAACCCGCCTTTTGTCTTTACTTCTTATGTTTCACTTGTATCATGGCCTTTGTAACATATGCTATTTTCAGAAAGGTGATAAATTTTGGTCCAAGAAACCCAAAAGGCCAGCCATGAAGCAAGCTAGGCCGCCCCCAAAGAAAACCAAGGGCAAGGGCAAAGCTGCTGCGGCTGAGCCATCCGAAGTCGATGAGTCTCAAGTCGGCGATGCACTTTCGGAGGTAAAAACCTATCCTATTTTCACTCGCCATCCACTACTGTTGACTTTTGTATTTATATCTCTGCTTCTCTTGAATAGAATGAAGACAACGAAAGCCAGGAGGACTCTGTTGAGGTAATTTATGTTTCCTCCGATTCATCTCCTTCTCCACCTAAGCCGGCCAGGCGAATTTGTGGGAAAGTTCCCTTCTCACACCCAAATGCTTGTTTGGACCCAAATTTCCTACTGAAGAAAGCACAACATACTTCAAATCGGAAGACCCGAAGTCATTCCGGTGATCTGGTGTCCGGCTTACCAGCCACAAACAAGAGGAAAACAAATGAGGTACTTATGAATAACAAGTCTTCATGTTTCTTTGGATCATGTCTGTAACCCGCCTATATTTTTGACGTATAATTCTTGCAGAACTCTCCTCCTACATATGGCAACTCAGTGATGTCGACACTTCCGCCAATGATTCGAGTCCGTGGGTAAGTCTTTTGACAATCTTACTTTGAATCTGAAGGTAATAAACTTTCAGTTCTTTAATGCGCTTCTCCCCTCTTTTAGGGCACAGGCCAAGAAAAGGAAAACCAGCGGACCAACTCCTGTCATAATTTCAGAGCCCATCAAAGAGTCAGTGTAGATCCAAGATAACCCGGATCAAGGCGATCCCAAAAACCAAATGGATCTTCCAAACTCGCCCAAGGAAACAATGGATGCCCCTAAGCCGCCAAATCCATTGATGACAGCAGAAGACCCGGATGCTGTAGTTATTACTGGTACCGGCTTCTCCAAACCGGCGGCAACGGTTTTGTCAAAGCATGTGGCATCTTCCTCTCAAACCATTCCTGAGTCTGGACTCCCCAAGGCCAGGCTTTCTGAATATGAAAATCTGGAGTTCAAGGAACTCTGCTCTGGTTTTGCAAGTCGCCTGGAGGCGAGTCATGAGATGGAGAAAAGCCTCCTGCGGATGCTAAGAAACAAACATGAGGTAAGCTTTGTTATATTGTATTACTCCCATTAACCCCCAAGGGCCGGGTCATCAGTAAAAAGATGAGCCGGGTCTTGATAAATTTAGAAAAAACTTTCGACCAGTAACCCCCAAGGGTCGGGTCATCAGTAAAAAGATGAGCCGGGTCTTGATAAATTTAGAAAAAACTTTCGACCAGTAACCCCCAAGGGCCGGGTCATCAGTAAAAAGATGAGCCGGGTCTTGATAAATTTAGAAAAAACTTTCGACCAGTAACCCCCAAGGGTCGGGTCATCAGTAAAAAGATGAGCCGGGTCTTGATAAATTTAGAAAAAACTTTCGACCAGTAACCCCCAAGGGCCGGGTCATGAGTAAAAAGATGAGCCGGGTCTTGATATTATATAATTTCATCTGAAAAGAAAAAATTATACATTAGCCCCCAAGTGTCAGGGATATTGCTTGCAATAGTTCTGAGACTTGCCCCTTATTTGTACTTTCAACAGGAAACTCTTGCTCAGACTGAATCGGCGCTTGGCGATTTAAAGAAAAACTTATCTGGTCAGCAAGATGCCCGAGCTAAGTCGGAGGAGAAGTATCAATTGGTCCTGGCTGAGCTGGAAAAACTCAAAGCCGATTTGAAAAGAGCTCAAGCTGACCAAGATGCTGCCACAAAAAGAGCAGAGAAGGCTGAAGCCAGGCTGGCTACTGTGCAACAAGAATTGTCCGGCTTGAAGCGTCATATCTCAAACATGACGCAAGCCGTCTTTGGTAAACTTACTCAAACTTTTGGTCTTTTCTCCCCCTTTTTTTATAAATAACTCTTATCGTAAGTCGCTGATTATCATGACCCCTTACTCAGGTCCGAGAGCCGCCAACCTTCAGGAAGATTGCGTGCTGATGCTAAAGGCGATTTACACGCTGACAGAGCAACTGTACACCGGCAGTGTCTTAACTGTTAAAGCTTTGATGGGTGCCAAAGAGCCTATAACTTCCATAAAGAAGGTGCTTGGCTGCCTATCCACGCTTCCCCCTCAGATTGGCGAGCTAACTCGGTCAGCCGCCTGAAAGGGGGTTCTGACTACCTTGAGTCGCTGCTTGGCGTATGCTCCAGAGATCAACCCGGAAGAGGTAGCGGCAGGCTTTCCTCAACTCAAAGACGATGGGTCAGAATTCGTTGAAGAGGACTATCAATGTGTTGTCAAGGACTCCCGGCTGGCAGCAACCCAGCTCGCAGCAAGTCTGGATTTATCAAAATATCAGGCTGCTTATGACAGTAAAAACAAGAAGGTCAACCCGCCAACCTTTGTGACGACCAGTTTAACTCCTCGGCGACCCAAGAACCCTTTTGACTTGGAGGCAGACCTGGTATCAATCCTGACTGATGAAGATGGCTTCGCAGATCTGGCCAAGTGTAACTGGGTACTGGGCGACTTGCAAATTGAGGTCGGCCAAAGCTCGCAGCAAAATGATCCTAAGGCGCCAACAGAATAAACCTCATCGATTTGGCCTGAGAGCCATGTAATAGGTCTTTTTCATAAGTCGACACTATTTTTGTGATACTCTCGAAAGAATCTTTATATCGCCCTTAAGGCGATTTGAAATATTTGACCCGCCATTTGAGAATCCTTTATGATGCTTAATCTGTCATGTATGAAGTGATTCTGATCATCAACCTGATTTAGGCTTTGAAAACAACATATCTGAAACCAAACAAATGATAACAAATATTTTCAAAAGGAATCAGAAAGAAGGTTTTGAAACCCTCGAGGCTATGCCATGAAAGAAAATAAAAACAGCAATTTCGTCGGCTCATAAGGTCGCGACAGGATGGGGAGAGTCAGAAAGCTCGAGCACACACCCAAAATGATGGTTTCGTCGGCTCATAAGGTCGCGACAGGATGGGGCGAGTCAGAAAGCTCGAGCACACACCCAAAATGATGGTTTCGTCGGCTCATAAGGTCGCGACAGGATGGGGTGAGTCAGAAAGCTCGAGCACACACCCAAAATGATGGTTTCGTCGGCTCATAAGGTCGCGACTGGATGGGGCGAGTCAGAAAGCTCGCGCACACACCCAAAATGATGGTTTCGTCGGCTCATAAGGTCGCGACAGGATGGAGCGAGTCAGAAAGCTCGAGCACACACCCTAAAATGTTGGTTTCGTCGGCTCATAAGGTCACGACAGGATGGGGCGAGTCAGAAAGCTCGAGCACACACCCTAAAATGCTGGTTTCGTCAGCTCATAAGGTCGCGACAGGATGGGGCGAGTCAGAAAGCTCGAGCACACACCCTAAAATGCTGGTTTCGTTGGCTCATAAGGTCGCGACAGGATGGGGCGAGTCAGAAAGCTCGAGCGCACACCCTAAAATGCTGGTTTCGTCGGCTCATAAGGTCGCGATAGGATGGGGCGAGTCAGAAAGCTCAAGCGCCACCCTAAGATGATGATGTTTTTGTCGGCTCATAAGGTCGCGACAGGATGGGGCGAGTCAGAAAGCTCATGCGCCACCCTAAGATGATGATGTTTTCGTCGGCTCATAAGGTCGCGACAGGATGGGGCGAGTCAGAAAGCTCAAGCGCCACCCTGAAATGCTGATGTTTTCGTCGGCTCATAAGGTCGCGACAGGATGGGGCGAGTCAGAAAGCTCAAGCGCCACCCTAAAATGCTGATGTTTTCGTCGGCTCATAAGGTCGCGACAGGATGGGGCGAGTCAGAAAGCTCAAGCGTCACCCTAAAATGCTGATGTTTTCGTCGGCTCATAAGGTCGCGATAGGATGGGGCGAGTCAGAAAGCTCAAGCGCCACCCTAAATGATGATGTTTTCGTCGGCTCATAAGGTCGCGACAGGATGGGGCGAGTCAGAAAGCTCAAGCGCCACCCTAAGATGATAACTCTGTCGGCTCATAAGGTCGCAACAGGATGACAAAATTGTTCTTTAATGAAGAAGCCCCCAAGTCAGGGAGTATTTTTAACTTTATTACTTCATAATGAAACTGAAAAACTTACAAAATGTAGAGCTTAAGAGCTCAAGTGTATTAAGGCCGCAGGTGGGCAATATTCCAGGGGCAAGTTGACTAAGCCTCCGTGGTTGGCCGGTTAGGCCGGAGATCCACCAAATAATAAGAGCCGTTGCGGAGATTCTTGTTGACGACGAACGGTCCCTCCCAAGGTGGTGTCAACTTATGCATGCCTGCACGACCTTGTATCAACCGAAGAACCAAGTCGCCTTCCTGACAGGTCCGACTCTTAACCCAGCGGTTGTGATAACGCCATAGATCCTGCTGGTAGATAGCTGAACAGGCCGCAGCCAGGTCACGTGCCTCCTCTAAGGCATCCAAAGCTCATTGTCTTGTTCGACATATGCGGCGACTCTAGGTGAGTCATGCCTTATATCAGTAGGAAGGACAACCTCTGCTCCATAGACCAGAAAGAAAGGGGTGAAACCCGTGGACCGGTTCGGGGTGGTCCGAATACTCCACAGTACTGAAGGTAATTCTTCAACCCAACACCCTGGGGTTTTTTCCAGGGGAACCATGAGTCGGGGCTTAATTCCTCGCAAAACCTCCTCATTCGCCCGCTCTGCCTGCCCGTTAGATTGTGGGTGAGCGACTGCAGAAACATCAAGCCGGATATGTTCTCGACGACAAAACTCCTGCATCGCTCCTTGGGACAAGTTAGTACCATTATCAGTAATGATACTGTGCGGATACCCAAACTGGAAAATCAACTTTTTCAAGAATTTGACCGCTGTTTCCGCATCACAAGCTCCAATAGGTTCCGCCTCAACCCACTTGGTGAACTTATCAACCGCCACCAGCAGATGGGTCTTCTTGTTAGAGGACATTTTAAAGGGGCCGACCATGTCCAGCCCCCAGACTGCAAAAGGCCAAGTGATGGGAATCATTCTCAATTCTTGAGCCGGCACATGATCCTGCCGCCCATAACGCTGGCATCCTTCGCACCGACGAACTATATCCTCTGCATCGGCATGAGCCGTCAGCCAAAAGAAACCATGACGGAAAGCCTTTGACACCAAAGAGCGTGGCCCGACATGATGCCCACAGTCTTCGGAATGAATGTCATTTAAGATTATGCATCCTTCTTCGGAGGAAACGCATCGCTGAAACACTCCAGAGGCGCTCCGCTTATATAACTCGCCATTGATGATGACCATGGATTTGTTGCGCCGAACGATTTGAAGAGCAGAAACTTCGTCTGCTGGTAACTCGCCCCGAGCGAGATAAGCCAGATAAGGAAGAACCCAATCCGGCGTGACATGGAGAGCCGCCACGAGCAGAGACTCAGGATCTGGTATTGCCAATTCCTCCTCCGATGGTAGAAACACGGATGGTTTATGCAAGATATCCACAAAAACATTGGGAGGAACTGGCTTTCTCTCGGAGCCAAGTCGTGAGAGGGCGTCAGCTGCCTCGTTGAGGCGCCGATCAATGTGGTCCACCTGATATCCATGAAAATGACCCGCCACATCAGACACAGGTCTTCTGTAAGCCGCCATCATGGGGTCCCGAGAATCCCAGGTACCTGAAACTTGCTGTGCCACCAAATCAGAGTCGCCAAAGCATTTGACTCGTGTTAGATTCATCTCCTTGGCGAGTCGCAAGCCGTGAAGCAAAGCTTTGTATTCCACCGCATTGTTAGTGCACGGAAACATGAGTCGGAGAACGTAACAGAATTTATCTCCTTGAGGGGATACTAACACCACACCAGCCCCCGAGCCTTCCAGCTACCTAGACCCATCAAAGTAAATAGTCCAGTAAGTGAGATCAGGCCGGTCTTCCGGAGCCTATAACTCTGTTCAGTCGTTGACGAAATCAATTAAAGCGTGAGACTTGATGGCTGTGCGGGGGGTATACTGTATGTGATGCGGCCCAAGTTCTATTGCCCACTTGGCGATCCGCCCTGTTGCCTCCCGATTCTGGATGATGTCCCCAAGGGGGGCAGAGCTAACCACTGTGATAGGGTGTTCTTGGAAATAGTGCTTAAGTTTTCGACTCTCCATAACACCCCATATACCAACTTCTGCTAGTGTGGGTACCGCTGTTTGGAAAGAGTTAACACCTCGCTGATAAAATATACCGGGCGTTGCACTAGGTATTCCTTCCCTTCCTCCTTTCTCTCAACGACCACTGCCACACTTACTGCTTTGGAATTTTCCGCGATATACAGAAGCATGGGCTCTTTTTCAGTCGGGGCGGCCAGGACCGACGGGTTAACCAATTGGCGTTTCAGGGCTTCGAGCGCCCCGTCTGTTTTCCTTAATAACTGATAAAGAGGGATCGCCTTCTCACCCAGGCGACTCACAAAACGACTTAGGGCCGCAATGCGACCCGCCAGTCGTTGAACTTGATTAACGTTCGCCGGTTTTCCAGGGGATGTAACTGCTTCGATCTTGTCCGGGTTAGCTTCAATGCCGCGCTCCGATACCAGGAAGCCCAACAATTTCCCTGCAGGCACACCAAAAACACACTTGATGGGATTTAGCTTCATCTGATATACCCGTAGATTATCGAACGTTTCCTTGAGATCTTCCAATAGTGTCTCCCCCTGGCGGGTTTTGATCACAATATCGTCGCCATAGGCATGGACGTTGCGACCGATTTGGTTGCGGAGGCAATTCTGGACGCAGCGTTGATAAGTCGCCCCCGCACTCTTGAGTCCAAAGGGCATGGACACATAACAAAAAGCCCCGAAGGGGGTTATAAAGACTGTTTTCTCTTGATCCTCCACGGCCATCTTGATTTGGTGATATCCTGAGTAGGCGTCCAAAAAGCACAATCGTTCGCATCCCGCCACCGAGTCAATGATCTGGTCGATGCGTGGAAGAGCGAAGGGATCTTTTGGACAAGCTCTATTGAGGTCTGTGTAGTCAATGCACATACGAAAAGTACCATTCTTCTTGAGTACCAAAACCGGGTTAGCCAGCCATTTGGGGTGAAAAACTTCCACCATGAATCCGGCGGCTAAAAGACGGGCAACCTCTTCCCCAATCGCCTTGCGTCGCTCCTCGTTAAATCTGCGAAGGTACTGCTGGATGGGTTTGCTCTTTGGGTCAACATTAAGATGGTGCTCAGCGAATTCTCTCGTCACACCAGGCATGCAGAAGGTTTCCATGCGAAGATGTCCCGATTCTCACAGATGAATTCGATGAGCGCGCTTTCCTATTTGGGGTCCAGACCCGTCCCAATGGTGAACTGCTTGGATGAATCGGGAGGCACGAAATCGATTGTCTTAGTGTCATCTGTTGGCTTGAACTTGAGGGGCGACTCAAAATCTGTAGTCAGCTTCTTTAGGGGTGACATGTCCGCTGGGTCAACATTGGCCTGATGGTGTTTGAGCTCTTTCGCAGCATAGGCGACTTCCGCATAAGCCGAGTCCCCTTCTTCACATTCCTTTGGAATCCTTCTATCTCCACCAACCGTGATAGGTCCTTTGGGACCAGGCATTTTGAGCTTGAGGTAAACGTAGCACAGGCGAGCCATGAAGCGGGCGTAAGCCGGCCGCCCAAACAACGCATGGTAGGGGCTTTTCAATTTGACCACCTCGAAAATGAGTGACTACGACCTGTAATTTTGTGCAGTTCCAAACGCCACTGTGAGCCTGACCCAGCCTATGGGATAGGCCGACTTGCCCGGGACGATTCCGTGGAAAACCGTGGTCGAAGGCATCAGGTCCTTTTCCAATAGGTTCATCCTTTGGAAAGTGTCAAAATATAAGATATTGATGCTGCTTCCACCATCCATTAGCACTTTGGATAGGGTGTAACCCCCAACTTGGGGAGCCATGACCAACGCTAAATCGCCTGGGTTTTCAACTCTCGGCGGGTGATCCTCCCTGCTCCATGTTATGGTTTGCTCAGACCAATGGAGGTATCTGGGAAGCGCCGGTTCAGATACACTGTACGCCCGGTGGCTCACCTTCTTATCGCGCCTGCAAGCATTGGTGGTGAAAACATGATACTGCCCATTACTTAACTGTTTGGGGTTGCTGCAGAAGCCCCCATTATCGTCCTGACCCTGCGGAGCCCCCTGTGGGGGTGGCTGTTGAAAAGCTCCTGGCGGGTTATATACCGCCGCTGGTGGTGCACCGGGTATTGGCCGCCGCCTGGCTGCGGGCCTCCCTGAGCCCCCTGTTCGGGAAAGCCGCCGAAGGGGTTCTGTAGTTGGTTGGGTGCGGCGAATTGCTCCTGGCGCTGGTCTGGGTCGTTGTTTTGACTCTTCTTGATCGCCTCCGCCTGAAACTCCTGCATTACGAAGCAGTTCTCCCAGGAGTGAGTCGCCGGTCCGTCCGCCGTGGCATGGTGCGGGCAAGGGCCTTTGAGTAGCTCTTCATAGTTATGCGGCCTCTTCCCGCTAAACCCCCTGTTTTTCTTCTGGCGTTGGTTGCCGTTGTTGGCGTTGGTATTGGCGACTTAGTCCGAGGGCTCTTCTTGCGGTCTTCGCTTTCCGTTGGCCCCTGGATTGTGGCGGTTACGTCCCTGGAACCGGGTATGATTTTTGGATGACTCGCCCTTCTTGGGCGAATTAGCCTTACCGTCCTCACCAGGATCTTTGGTGTCATCTGCCTCAGCGTACCTAGTGAGGGTCTCCGTCAGCTCTCCCATGTCTTGGACCTTCCGCTTGAGTCGCCCCAATTTTTGCACCAAGGGTTCGTAATGGCAATTATGCTCGAGGATCAACACAGCTTGAGCCACCGTAATACCATCTGACGAATGGATAATTTCTGCAACCCGCCGTGACCAATGGTGAGCCGACTCATCTGGGCGCTGAACACAGTGTTGTAGATCGACGATCGTCATCGGACGTTTGCAAGTTCCTCGGAAGTTTTTGACGAAACGCTCTTTTAACTCGGCCCAGGTCTGGATGGAATTGGGAGGTAAGTTTTTCAACCAAGTGCGTGCTGACCCCTCGAGCATCATCGTGAAGTATCTGGCGCAAACCGCCTCGTTCACGTCGAGCATGTCCATGGCGATTTCATAACTCTCGATCCATGATGTCGGCTCAAGGTCCGGGGTGTAATTAGGCACCTTTCTTGGTCCCTTAAAGTCTTTGGGCATCTTTTCGTTACGAAGGGCCAGGGACAGGCATGGTACCCCTACTCGCCCTCCGCCCCCGACGAGGGGGGCCGGGGCGTCTTGGGCATTCGGGATATCTCGGCCCGGCAGGTTCTGTTCAGGAGGGTTGTCCTGTGGGGCGTGTCGCGGCCCGCTATTTACGGCGGGCTGGTCCTCTGGCTGGCTCCTGGTGTAACTTGCCTGGGGGGGTGGAATGCAACCTCTCGAGGCTATGTGAGAACTGGGCGTTTTGAACCACCGCCGTCTTCAACATCTCGAAGGCGTTCCTTGCTTCTATCTCGGCAGGGGTGTTGCCGTGAATCGGAAGAGACTCCAGATGGCGAGTTGCGGCTAGAACGTTGTCCACCGGGTTGGAAAAGTGTCCTTGAGGCGTCTGGAATGGGGGAATGCGATCCTCAGCTGGCTGAGCCGGCGGGTTAGGCGGGTGGCCCGGTCCTCCCCCCGGGGCAGCTCCCGCCCCAGGGGTTCGTGGAGTGTCGAACAGGCGGGTCGGGTTGAGATCATGGGGCAGGCGGCCCTGGTGTCTCCGCTGATGGACGACATCAGATGCGCGCTGCTGTCTTTCGAGCCGCCAGTTGTCGGTGTTTAAACGCATCCTTTCGGCCATAATTTGAGCTTGCCGAGTCTCGATCCTGGCGGACTCTATCTCGGCATCCCGATGAGCCTTTCCCACTACCTCTCTGAGTTTCCCCAGCTCCGTGTTTATCTCCTCCTGGTTTTCTGGTGTGAGGGGAGTCGCCATCAGCCTTGTGATCTCCGTCGCTAAATCCACCAGGACTGCGGCCCGGCTCCTGGACGTCTCACCGGTTACATCGCCTCCGGTAGGGTTTTGTGTGGGTTGAGTCGCCCCTGCCATGTTGATGGCGATCTGGCGGCGGGTTCGGTCAAGGACTTCGGGATCCATCGCCAGTGACAAGCCCCCAAGACAATCCCCATGCACAGACCGGATTGAATCTGAGTCGCCCATGGATGATTCGTCATCAGAGTTGACCGGCGTAGTTTCCTGAGTCGCCAAGCGCTCTGGCTCCTCCGATCCCTGCGTGAACCCCACAAAGACCGGGTGAGTCAAATTTGGCGTTATTACTGGGCGGACGTACCTGGCCGGCTCGACGATGTCGGTGGAGATGTCTGGCTTAGGCACGGATGATCCGATCATGCCGATGAAGATGTTGATCTTGCCGAAGGGCACCCTGTAACCAGATTCAATCGAATCCGCTTCAGGTCCCCATCGCTGGTTGTCGATGTAGGTTTTCCCGCGGCGGCTCCGAGTCATGAGCCCCGTTGCGTAACTCCCAAACCCTGGTAGGGCTCCCTTTGAGAATTCAACTCCACCGTGCGTAGGCCCCACGGTGGGCACCAACTGTCGTGGTTTTGTCACGGCAGATGTCCTCGTGAAAGGACTTAGTACTGGAGCCATCGCACCTTGGTGGCGACTCAAAGGGGTTAAGCAGGAGAGACACGGCGATTTCCCAGGTTCAGCCCCTCGTGAGGAGGTAAAGGCCTACGTCCTGCTTTGGTTTGTATAGATGTGGTTTCGATTACAAGGAGGGCGTAAATCGCCAGACCTAGCACTCGATGAATTCTAACCTGTCCTCTCCTTCCCTGGGACCCGCCTTTATATATAGGTCGAACCCTTAGGGCTTACAAGGATACTTTCCTTCCTATAAATCGTGACCCCTGTGGTCTCTAGGTGGCCGTCTTTCAAAGCTTGGAGACCTTCCAGAAATCATAAACCGCCATACGATCTTGATCCGGCCAGGCCAAGGCCCAAATCACTGTTTAGGTGAATCGCCTGATTGGTGACCCGGCCCAACTAGGGTGGGTTATTAACAGGTAATATCCCCAACATACAGGTACGCAAAAATTTGACGTGAGCGTGATGATTGTTCTATTTGGAGTTTCTTCTCCTTCTTCTTCATCAATCTAGGATGGGTTGCAGGCCGGCAGCCCGGAATAGCAAGGATGTACGTCGTTCTTTTATTGTTTGTTTTCATCCATACTCGGACCCTGCTCTTCTACATGGTGATTGAATTTCATATTGTATTTATATGATCTTGATGTAGCTTGTGGCGAGTGTAAGCCAATTCCATATACTCATCTCTTCAATACATGTACTTGTATCGATATGCATTCTTGCAAAACGACGATGCGCTTCTATCCTTGTCAAGGCCCTCGCACCAAAATAAAGATAGGATCGCATCTTGGGAGTTAGAAGTTGGTTTCAAAGCAGTACCGACCTAGGAGCCCCCTTGATTGATTGAACTTGGCCGAGTCAAGTCTAGTGAAAAACTACTTTGAGTCTAGTTATATATCAGAGAGTAGGACTCTTTTTACTCCTCTTCTATACTGTGGTGAGGAATCCTAACGTAAGAATTTTAATTCTCTCTTTTTCTCACACAATTTTTTTGGATCATGCGGATATTTTGGAATCTATATGAAGTCGATGTGATGGAGCTCTGTCTTGGTGCCTCCTATCTGACTTGATTTCTTCTGGGGAGTTGTGCTCCACGGGATTCTTGAGCACATCATTATCATTCAGATTTCTTAGTATCTCAGAACGAAGGATGTTCGAAATTGCTTCATTACTAGTAATGGCAAGATAGGCCCGGCATCCCCAGTACTGGTGCAGAGAGTTCGGGGGTACCACCATACTTGGTATCGTTGTGATTATGAGGGTCTGAGATAGATGAGTTTCCGAGATCTCTGGTTATGTGTTGACGAATGTGATACACTGGACGGATAGTGTTATTGCTAGGAGTTGAGTGATGGGTTTTACTCCTTGTATTCGTGGACCCGATTGCATGACCATAAAATTTTGAGAGTTCTTAGGTGGGAATTCAAGTAGTTACATATAGGACTATCTTCCAACAGATGCATGATGTGAGGTTGGACTTCGACATCTAGTGGATTCGTTTGTTCACAGTCTTTCTTATGGCGGTTCTAGTTGTGTCTTAGAGAGTCCTTGCAACTTGCTATGATTCAGGGACGCGTCGTATGTCGTGTGCAGTGACTTGTACATGATGGCTACAGTAGGATAGAGCCCGTGCAAACCTTACCACAAAAATATCGGACGAAATCTCTATCATATATTTGTTCTGTCTTGTTTAGTAATCCTCATCCTTTGTTTTGTTGGGGTATGGAAATTCGAGTTGCTTCGATATCAAATGGTGATTTCATATCTTTTCTAAGAGGTGTTATCATATTTTTATGGGAATGCAAATTCTTTTGCCCAATCAAGTTGTATCCGGTGATTCATTGTGAAGATCCTCAGTGTTAAGTTCTTCATTCTTGTTTTCTTTCTGGTGGATTCAATTCAAGCTTTCGGTGTTCATCATATCCTTATCATTCGCTAAATAATTCCCTGCGCTGGAAATTCTGATCCAAGTCTCTCTTGTTTAGTTATCCCTCTTTTCTATCCGGGGTGCTGAAGATATATCAGAAGTTTCTTCTTTTCAATCCTTTCAATTATTTTGAGGGTCTCCCCTCATCAAGTTTTCATTTGTACCGGTGCAATATCTCTCTTTCCAATCAATTTTTTCAATGGTGGTTTCTCTTATGTGCGCCAATAACCCACAGGTTCTTTCCCAGGATCCTATCAGGCTATAGTAATCTTTTCCGGAGATCTCTATTTTTTTCAAGGTGACGTAAGTATGCATTCTGTCAGTCATATGTGTTCTCCAAGATCGCTTTAAAATCATTTTCATTGTTGGCTGAACCTTTTTCCCCATTCATTGTTTCGGTGTGTCTCAGTAATTCTTGATGGTGCTTGTTGCCATCATTCTCAGCAATGGAGACCGAAGAAGAGTTTTTCTTAAATCATGGTCCATCCTTTTGAAGATTGTCATATCAGCTTCGTGCTCTCTCTCAAATTGTTTCGACTCATGAGTAATTCCTTCCAGATCTATCCGATGCATTTCAGAGTTGTTTCATTTCTCGATCCTCCAAATGCCATCATTTCAGAAGATTTCTTCGTTCTTAGCTTTCAGTTTTCAATCTCAAATTCTTCTCAATTCTAGTCTCTTCGTTCGTCTCTCAATTATTCCGTTGCCCCATTCAAGTTTGCTGCTAGTCAATTGTGATCTCTTCGTTCTCATGGATTCCATTCATTTCTAATGTCGCCATATGTTCTAAATTCTTCAGGTGGATCATGATCTCCTTGTTCTCTTGTTTCTCCATTCATCTTTTCTTTTCTGGAATCAAATTTTTGTCAAGTATCCCTTCACGAAGCTTCATCTAAATCTTTGCCAGGGCATAATCTTGTTCTTTTCAACCTTCATTTCCTTTCATCATTCTTTCGTATACGAAGGTTCATCACGGTGGTTCTTCAAGGATTTAATTCGTTCACAAGGTGTTCTTCAAGATTCTTGTTGGAGGAGCTTAAGTATTCTTATCTTGCATTTCAAAGTGCAATTCTACCTCCATTGTCCCTTGAGGTGGTGTTATAGCGTTCTTGATTCTTGAGGAGTCTTGAAGAGAATTGTTTCAAGAATGAGATAATTGAACCCACCAATTCTTCGATCGTGAGATATTTTCAACCCATGATTTCTTCATTGAGTTGTCTTGGTTTAGGTTTCACCTAAAGCCTTGTCTAAGGACTATTGCTATTATGGTGATTATCGTTGATATAAGTTCTCAAGGTATCCTCTTGATGTAAGAAGTCTTGCACATCTTGTTGCTTCCAAGCAATCTTTCTTTCTGTTAATGCCTGGTTATCACCTCATAATTTTGGGAGGGTTTTCAAAGTCTACTACAAGCTTCTTCTTTTCGTTGTTGGTTTTCCAACAACTCTGTTCAATTCTTCTTGTAGATGCTTCTCAAATTCGATTGTGGTAGTAGTTGCCATTTTCTTTTCCGTTCTCTTCTTCTCAATGATCTAGTTTCTATTCTCTTGTTCTGGAGTTTTTGCGATGTTGCTCTCTTTTATCCATTATCTAGTTTTCTCAAGATTGTCTTCTTTCCTTTCTTATTCATTTAACCAGACTGTTGTGTATTCTTTCATGTTCTTTCCTTGCTTATCACTTTACTTGGTATCTTGTGAATCTTGTCAAGATATTTCCCTCTATGAAATTTTGCCTCAATTTCCTACCAAAGTGCTGCCAAAATTTTGTTTGAATTCTTTCTTGTTCTTCATGTCTTTCTTAAACCCCTTTGCAACCTTCAAGAATCGTTGGTTTCACTCATTTGTCAAAGAAGCAACTAAGTTTTTACCTCTTGCTTTCTCTTCCGCTTCCCCTTTCATTCTTAGATCTCCGGGCGAGATCTCTTGTTAGTGTAGGGGAGTTGTAACAACCCAAGACCGACGCTCCAGAAGATTACCCTTTTATTCCGTTTTTGCCGTGTGATTAGGTTGTTTGTTGCACTTATCATCGCATCATTCGAATCATTTGCATTGCATCGGCACACCGTTGCCGTCATTTTTCAAAACATGCATCCGTTAGTAGTTGCCGGTTCTCTCGTTTTTTGTCGTTGACCATTTTGAGACCAACCACACATGTGCGCTCCCGTGACCATTTAAATATTGTTTTTAAAAGTGTGTACAAAACTTTCTTGGATTGGGTTGAAACTTGGTGTGCGGTCTTAATTTAATGTAGGTAGGCCGCGTGCCAAATTTTGTCATAGTCGGAGTTTGTTTGATACCTGAACCGTTAAACCTATAGCGGCACTATAGCCGGACAAATGTGAGACGTTTTGGTATTTAAACTCTGTAGCTGGGTCGCCTGTGTTTCCTCTCTTCTATGCCTAGTCCCTCCGCACAGTGCATAGACCCTACGCACAACCTAGTCCGAAACTCCCGAAACCCGAGACGGACGATCATGATCGTTGGGTCCGGATCAATCCCATAATACCCTATACCGTCATCGGTTTGTTAATTGAACCCCTATCCTATTTTCTCGACCGTCTGATCTAGATCGGAGGGTCCTATCAGCTAACAGCTGCAGATGTTTGCGTTCTTTCTTCAGTTTTGACAGGTTCCAACAGGTGTTCGCTCTGTCAGTTTCGTCAGAGAGAATCACCACCGTCCTCTTCCCGTTTTTCATGCAAATAACCTGAGCTGCGACTCGGGCGTAAACTAGGATAGTTCTTTCCTATCATAGCGGCCCTGGCCCGATCGTGGGATGGCACAAATGAGACGGTCATGGCCGCATCGCGGGCGAAGCACGGGGAGCGTTGGGATGGCAACGCTCACGACCCGCTCCTTCCGTGTTTTTCATTTTCAGTTAGTTCCTGTAATCGTTGCATAAGAGAAGGAATAGAAAGCATAAAACGCCGCACTTGCACGCGGCACAAGCCTCCTTCGTCTACCTCTAACCAGAGAGAGAGAGAGCAAAGTCGAGCGCTTCGGGTCTGACAAGTGGCATCAGAGCCGCGTTGCCAGGATCCTGTGACCTATGATGGCGGGTGATGATGGCAAGAAGAAGGCGGAGGGCGCCGACGACGACGGAAGCAAGAGCTCACAACGATACGCAGTCGGCCAAGAGCGCGAGCTGGCGGTGGCGAGGCAATTCGCTCCGGTCGCGTCGGGTCATGCCAACGTGCCACCATTGACACACACGAACTACGCCGAGTGGAGTCTTCTCATGGAGGTTGGTGATGTAGGCAAGAGGTATGTGGCGCGCGATCGAGGGTGCCGAGGACCTCGACGAGGAGTACGGGTACCGCAACAACAAGGGAGCGATGGAGTTCATCCTCCGATCGGTCCCTGCTGAGATGCTGCCCATGCTCCGGAAGCACAAAACTTCCGAGGAGCTCCGGGAGGCGATCTGGGCCATGCACGCAGGCTCCGTGCGTGTTCGGGACGCCAAGGCCCAAAACCTCCGGGGAGAGTTTGATCAGCTGCGCCACAAACCCGGTGAGTCCATCGATGAACTAGCGATGCGCCTCACAGGGCTGTGCGCGCGCCTCGGGGAGCTTGGAGATGCGATCAGCGACAAGCGCGTCATCCAGAAGTGGCTGTGGATCGTCCCCAAGCGGTACTCACGGCTCGCACTCTCCATCGACAACCTCGTCGACGTGGACACGACGTTGATCGAAGAGGTAATCGGCCGTTTCAAGGCGGCCGAGGAGCGCTACGAGCTGGACACCGAGGAACAGGGCGGCAACAAGCTCCTCCTCACCATGGAGGAGTGGAACACGCGTGCCAAGCGAGGAGATCTAGGCGGGTCCCCTAGCGGGGGGGGGGGGGGCCAACAGCGGGAAGAAACCGCAAGGAAAGGGGCAAGGCGATCGCGGCAAGAATGCCGCCCGTCCTGGTGGCGGAAAGGGCGGGCCCAAGCGCTCCGGCAACTGCCGCTGCTGTGGCATTAGCGGCAACTGGGTTCGCGAGTGCCGCAAGAAGATGAAGGACGAGGGCACGGGCGAGGCTCATCTCGCGACGGCAGAGGACGAAGACCCTGCGCTCCTAATGGCGCAGGTGATGCGTCTGCCCGATGAGCTCAGTCGTGACACACCTGGGGATCAGCTCGTGCATCTCCACGAGGAGAGCACCGAGGTGAGCCTCGGGGCGGCAGGAGACGCCAAGGAACCCACGTGGCACCTGGACACTGGAGCTTCAAATCACATGACCAGGAACTCCACCGTCTTCTCCGAGCTAGATCGCCACGTCGCCGGCACGGTGCGTTTCGGTGACGGGTCGGTGGTCAAGATCGAGGGGCGCGGGACGGTGGTCTTTGTCGCCCACGGAGGGCATCACCGCGTGCTCTCGAAGGTGTACTATATACCTCACCTGCGCACCTCGATCATCTCCGTCGGACAGCTCGACGAGGCGGGATGCACCGCCCTGGTTCGGAGCGGCATGATGGTGGTGCGAGACAGCCAGGAGAACATCATCGCCAAGGTATACAGGACGAGGAACCGCTTCTACACCGTCGAGCTGGACATCACTCGGCCGGTGTGCCTGTCAGCGTCAGCTGGCGAGGATGCATGGCGCTCACACGCCCGCTACGGGCACCTAAACTTCGACGCACTTCGGAAGCTGTCTCAGGACGACATGGTTCGCGGCATGCCGCTGGTCGAGCACGTCGACCAGGTGTTTGACAGCTGCGTGGTCGGCAAGCAGCGTCGGGCCTCCTTCCCACCAGAAGCTGCCTATTGGGCCGGTGATCGCCTGGATCTGGTCCATGGTGATCTCTGCGGGCCAATCTCGCCGCCCACACATGGAGGGAAGAGGTACTTTCTGCTGCTAGTGGATGATAAGTCTTGTTACATGTGGACTGTGCTCCTGAGCAGAAAGGACGAGGCACCGGCAGCGATCAAGCGTTGGCAGGCCGGAGTTGAGATGGAGACCTCCAGCAAGCTGCGCGCATTGCGAACCGACAGGGGCGGCGAGTTCACCTCATCCGAGTTTGGGGAGTACTGGGCTGATCGCGGCGTGCGCCAGCAGCTCACTGCCCCGTACTCGCCACAGCAGAATGGCGTTGTAGAGCGCCGGAATCAGACTGTCATGGGAACGGCTCGGTGTCTCCTGAAGGCGAAAGGGATGCCGAACGAGTTCTGGGGGGAGGCGGTGACCACCGCGGTTCATCTACTGAACTGCGGACCAACAAAGGCCGTGCGCGGTATGACTCCCTACGAAGCCTGGCACGGACAGAAGCCGGCGGTGAGCTACTTCCGCACTTTCTGGTGCATAGCCCACGCCAAGGTCACGCAGCCTGGTCTCAAGAAGCTGGATGACCACAGCCGGCGCACCGTCTTTATCGGGTACGAGCATGGACAAACCAAGGCGTGGCGTGTCTATGATCCGGTGAACAAGCAGGTGCATGTCACCCGGGACGTCGTCTTCGACGAGACGGCAAACTGGGATTGGAAGACGGAGACTGCTGGGGAGGGGACTTTCATGATCGAGTTCACGCCCGCACCAACCCTGACAAGGCAGCCGGAGTAGCCCAGGACTGCAGCGGAACCGGGGGCGTGCCCAAGCACTCCCCTCGATGATACATCGCCTGCGCTCGAGGAGCGTGGTGAGACGTCGGAGCACACACACACCCCGCAGCCAGGGGTGTACAAAGGGAAAGGCGTGAAGGAGGGGTTCGTATCGCATCCGCCTGGCACCACGCTGGACACGGCACTGGGCTCCCAAGAAGCTCCACGCCGCTACCGCACGGTCGATGCCGTCCACAACGAAGCAGAGCCGGTGACTTTGGATCTAGGCGAGCTGCTACTGGTGGCCGGGGAGGAGCCCAACTCGTTTGAAGAAGCGGAGCCGCACGCTGCCTAGCGGGCAGCCATGGTAGATGAGCTGCAGTCCATCGACGAGAACAATACCTGGACGCTCACCACGCTCCCGCCGGGCAAGAAGGCGATCGGGGTGAAGTGGGTGTTCAAGCTCAAGAAGAACTCCGCAGGAGAGATCGTGAAACACAAGGCGAGGCTCTTCGCAAAGGGATATGCATAGCGAACACGCGTGGACTATGAGGAAGTTTTCGCTCCAGTGGCACGGCTCGAGTCCGTGCGGCTGCTGCTTGCCATAGCCGTGCAAGCAGGCTGGGAGGTGCACCACCTCGACGTGAAATCAGCTTTCCTGAACGGAGAGCTACAGGAGGAGGTGTATGTCACGCGGCCACCTGATTTTGAGCGCGCCGGCGAAGAAGAGAAAGTGTTCCGTCTCTCCAAGGCGTTGTATGGCCTGTGTGAGGCTCCGTGTGCCTGGAACATCAAGCTGGACGAGACAATGGTGGCACTTGGATTCCAGAGAAGCCCTTCCGAGAACACCGTCTACATGCGATGTGACGGCGGCGAGCCGCTGCTGCTGGGCGTGTACGTCAACGACCTAATCGCACTGGATCAAGTCTGCAGGCCATTGCTCAGTTCAAACAACAGATGATGTCAGTGTTCTCCATGAGTAACCTCGGATTTCTGAACTACTATCTCGGTATCGAGGTGCATCAGGGAGAAGACTCGATCACACTCAAGCAAGCAAGTTATGCAGCCAAGATCGTGGAGAAAGCTGGGATGGCAGGATGTCATCCAGTGCACATCCCCATGGAGCCTCGGCTGAAGCTCAGCAAGGAGAACACGAACCCTCCGATGGATAAGAAGCTCTACCGCAGCATTGTAGGAAGCCTTCGCTATCTGGTACACACGCGCCCAGATATTTCCTATGCAGTAGGGTTCATCAGCAGGTTCATGGAGGCACCCACGACAGAGCACTGGGCGGCGGTGAGACACCTGTTGAGATATGTATCTGGCACTCTGAATCTTGGGTGTAGGTACAAGAAAGGAGAAATGGAGCCGCTGCTGGTCGGATACAGTGATGCCGATTTCGCCGGGGATGCCGATGATAGAAAGAGCACATCAGGTATGGTGTTCGTCTTCGGGGGAGCGCGATCAGCTGGCAGTCCCAGAAGCAGAAGGTGGTCGCCCTTTCATCTTGCGAAGCCGAGTACATGGCGGCGACTGCAGCAGCATGCACATGTGTTTGGCTCCGGAGAATGCTTGGGGATCTACTTGGTGATCCAGGAGGTGCAACCCAGCTTCTCATCGACAACAAGTCCGCAATCCAGTTCTGCAAGAACCCTGTCTTCCATGACAGGAGGAAGCACATCGAGACGCGCTTCCACTTCATCAGGGAATGCGTACTAGATGGGAGGATCGCCGTCGACCACATCCACACGAGCGAGCAGCTGGCAGACATCATGACCAAGGCACTGCCTTGTGTGAAGTTTCAAGAGCTACGGGAGAAACTGGGGATGATCAACATCAGCAACTGATTAGGGGGGAGGTTGTCAGCTAATAGCTGCAGATGTTTGCGTTCTTTCTCCAGTTTCGACAGGTTCCAACAGGTGTTCGCTCTGTCAGTTTCGTCAGAGAGAATCACCACCGTCCTCTTCCCGTTTTTCATGCAAATAACCAGAGCTGCGACTCGGGCGTAGACTAGGATAGTTCTTTCCTATCATAGCGACCCTGACCCGATCGTGGGATGGCACGAATGAGACGGTCATGGCTGCATCACGGGCGAAGCACGGGGAGCGTTGGGATGGCGACGCTCACGACCCGCTGCTTTCCTGTTTTTTCGTTTTTAGTTAGTTCGTGTAATCGTTGCATAAGAGAAGGAATAGAAAGCAGTAAACGCTGCACTTGCACGCGGCACAAACCTCCTTCGTCTACCTCTAACGAGAGAGAGAGCGCAAGCTGGAGCGCTTCGGGTCTGACAGGTCCTACCCCTAGCCAAATCTAGTCTATTCCATATATACAGACTACCCCTAGTTCAACCAGACCAAACCCTAAAAATCCTCCACCTTGTCCCAACCCGCCACTGCCATCATCTCCCACCTCAGGATCTCCTCCCGATCCATCCAGCCCAACCAGTCGCCTCGTTCTTCAATTTCCCCACCGAACCAACCAGCGACGTGCCCTCGATCCAAAAAATCCCCTATGCTTCACCCAATCCTCAGCCGCCTTCCATCCATCCATCCAGGAGCGCCGTTGTCCCCGAGCAGCAGCATCGCGAGGCCAGCGGCCAGCCCCAGCCTCGCCCTCTCCTTCCTGTTGTGTTCTCTCTCTCCATCATGCTCTTCCCTTCCTGTGCTCTGCCTCGACAGGACCGACGACCTGCAGCTTGCTGCCTTGCCTGCCGGAGCTCCGCCGGAACTCGGCGCCTTGCCGGACACTACCGCCGCCGACGAACAGCAGGAGTCTGTCCCCGCTCCCTCGCGTCCCTGTTTCTCCCTTTCTACTCTCTCTAACCTCCCATGCTTTCCCCCTCTTTCTGTAGGAGCAGCAATAGCCATGGGAGTGGCTCTGGGCTCGAGTCCATCTCGCCGTCCCTAGGAATCGGCTCCCTCGGCTGGATCCACCGGAGCCTCGCTCGTCTCAATTCCCCCGCCTGCGCGCCGCCCCTGGCCGACGCATCAAGCCGCGCCGCCGTGCTCTGCTCCTGGCGTGTTCAAGAACGAGCGCCTTGACTCACCCTCCGCGTTGACCGGGCTAGTCCCAGCTCAGCTCGTGTGTGTGTCATCCCTATCTGGCGAGGTGAGCTTCCGCCACCCCCGCCATCTTTTTCTGGCCGAAGCCGTATTGTAGCGCACTGCCCCTCATATACCGACTGGCAGCTGAGCCAGAGGCTAATCCTGGCGGTAAGGGTTCGAATCCTATTCACGCCGTATTTTGTTCCGAGGGCTAGCGCCGGTCAGTATGCATCTCGCGTGGTCACTCCTAAAAAAAAAAAAACTTCATGAGGAAAAGTATGATTTGCCTTGCAGTTTTTTAATCATCGGTTGAAGCTTTTTTAAATAGCCGTTGCAGTAATTTTGAGTGACGTTTTGTAAACACTTGTATACGTGCGTCCCGGCCATGGCGGGCAGACGACGGACGAAAGCTGGATCCGGCGATGGGGACGGTCGACACTGGCGGGTCGACGGGGGCAGGGAGCGGCGCAGGGGCGCACGGATGATGCGGCGCAGCGCGAGCCGTTCGAGATGGGGAGGAAATCGCGGGCCGTTCAGGATGGAGAGGAGCGCGCGTGATCAACGACGCGCGTGCGTCCGGCCGAAGCGTTTTGCCGGCACACGGGTGGTAAACGTTTTCCATATTTGTTTTGTCTATTTTTGTACTTGTTCTGCAAGCCAACATCGACCGCTCTTAGTTCAGTTAGTTCTGGTGTGTGAATTGAACACATTCGGTTTCAAGTCACACTGGTCAGCCTACCACGTTTGCATCCAAGGGATCCTGGGTTTGCACATATTCGGTCGTCGCCTCGGCCGCCCGTCGAAACCACCATGGATGCATCTCGCGTGGTCACTCCTCAAAAAGTTTCAACAGTGTATAGAAAAGCTTCAACCGGTAAAAAAAAAGCTTCAACCAAAAACTTCATGAGGAAAAGTATGATTTGCCTTGCAGCTTTTTATATGTATGATTGCAGCTTTTTTAATCAACGGTTGAAGCTTTTTAAATAGCCGTTGCAGCAATTTTGAGTGACATTTTGTAAACACTTGTATACGTGCGCCCCGGCCATGGCGGGCAGACGGCGAGGACGATAGACGAAAGCTGGATCCGGCGATGCGGACGGTCGACGATGGCGGGAACTGGCGATTCAGGCGGGTCGACGGGGGCAGGGACCGGCGCAGCGACGGCGGCGGCGCAGGGGCGCGCGGATGATGCGGCGCAGCGCGAGCCGTTCGAGATGGGGAGGAAATCGCGGGCCGTTCAGGATGGAGAGGAGCGCGCGAGATCAACGACGCGCGTGCGTCCGGCCGAAGCGTTTCGCCGGCACACGGGTGGTAAATGTTTTCCATATTTGTTTTGTCTATTTTCTGTACTTGTTCCGCAAGCCAACGTCGACCGCTCTTAGTTCAGTTAGTTCTGGTGTGTGAATTGAACACATTCGGTTTCAAGTCACACTGGTCAGCCTACCACATTTGCATCCAAGGGATCCTGGGTTTGAAACCCATGCACCGCAATTTTGTCATGTTTATTTTTCCTTTTACACACACACTGATCTGGGTTCGCGTGCCCGTCCACATCAATATTTTTGCATGCATGTTGCATCCATGCGAGATGATCTTGTGTTGATCGTAGCTAGTTAATCGTAGCTCCGTTAGAGATGAGCTATATAGGTAAACCGACTATAATGACATGTAGTTTCACATGCTCCACTTTATTTTTGCCGTTTAACAAAATTAAAATATGTTTAGGGCAGATCTGGACAAATTTTGAAGTTAATGTGTGGGGTCGTTTTGCAAATGCTATATGTCATTTCTGACCTCATTTAATATGACTAGATAGGTAGTTTATTTGTGCTTCACCTCTTGTCAACTTTAAACAACATTTAATATTGATGTGTACCTAAACAAGAGTGAACTAAATAATTAAAATGTGGAGTTTCGTCAATATGCAACTCATTGCATATTGAGCTTTATTTAATGTGTTGTGTTTGATTTTTGTGAATTGCCATGTCATGCTTTGCATAATTGAAATGGACATGCATCATATTAGGGTATGCATCATATCGTGCATGTGCCATGGTGATTATAGTGTGTTGATTCTTGTTTCCAGTTTGTTTCTTCTCGTTAGAGTTCTGATCTGCTTCGGAGTGTGAGGATCAGTTTGACTACGTTGGTTCGTCTGCTTCACGGATTCGTTCTTCTTCCAAGCGGGATCACAACCAAGATGACCATTTCCCTAGATACCATTACTATTGTTGCCATGCTAGTTGCTTCGTTTCTATCGCTATGTATCGCTGCCTACCACCTTTAAATAAGCCTCCCAACATTGCAAGAAAACCTCTAACCTTTCCACAACCCATCAAACCACCATTTGGCTATGATACCGCTTGCTCAGCCTTCTTATAGCATTGCTAATTGCTGGTGTAGTTGCTTTCATGTGCCAACATGGGTTCCTTGTTATATCACCATATCATTGCTATTTAATCTAATGCACCTTTATACTTGGTAAAAGGTGGAAGGCTTGGTCTTTTAGCCCGGTGTTTTTTTCCACCTTTGTTGCCTTAGTTTTGGCTACCGGTTTTATGTTCCATAAATAAGCGTTCCTAACATGCTTGGGGTTGTTGTGGGGACCCCCTTGACTTTCGTTTTGGGATAAAACTCGTCTGGCAAGGCCAACATTGGTACTATATTTTCCAAACATAATAATACTGAACACCGTTAAAAAGTATAGGGCGTCATAAATCCGAGGAGTAATTCAACATAGTACAGGGGGCCAGTGCTGCTGGTGCTTGTCCAAAATAGAGCACCGTGCGGGCCAACTCGGGGTAACACGAGAGATGTCTATCAGGCCACCGTATGATTTTCTTATCCGTCATGTCCTGAGAACGAGATACGCGGCTCCTATCGGGATCGTGGACACGCTGGGCGGTCTTGCTGGACTTATTTTACCTTTTTCGAGCTTCTTGTGCGAGGGATTCCGAGGATACTTTGGGCTATCCTGAGGTTGAGGTTTTCCAATAGGAACTTGAGGAGATCACGGGTTTGCCCTGATCGAGGTTATTCGGTCGCAGCGTGTGGTAGTTTGTGATGGACTAATTGGAGCACCCCTGCAGGGTTAAATCTTTTGGAAAGTCGTGCTCGCGGTTATGTGGCAACTTGGAAACTTTGTTTAACATCCGGTTCTAGATAACTTGAAGTAAGCTTAATCACAACTTGCCAACTGTGTGCGTAACCGTGACCGTCTCTTCTCGTGATTTCTGTTGTAAGTAGGTGTTCATGATCATTCACTTGAACATCATTTGTTCACGTCCGCTATGCATAGATCATCCCACTCTTTTATTCTTGTACTCGTAAGTTAGCCACCTCAAATAAATGCTTAGTCGCTTGTAGCAGCCTCATCACTTAACCATACCTCACCCATTAAACTTTGCTAGTCTTGGTACTTTTGGAAATGAGATTGCTGAGTCCCTGTGGCTCACAGATTACTACAACAACAGTTGCAGGTACAGGTAAAGCGATACTTTGATGTGAGCACGATGATTGTTCTATTTGAAGTTTCCTCTTCTTCTTCTTCATCGATCTAGGATGGGTTTCAGGCCGTCAGCTTGGGATAGCAAGGATGGACGTCGTTCTTTAATCGTTTGTTTTCGTCCGTGGTCGGACCCTGCTCTTCTACATGGTGATTGAATTTGATATTTTATTGATTTGATCTTGATGTAGGGTGTGGCCAGTGTAAGCCAATTCCATGTACTCACATCTTCTATACATGTACTTGTATCGATATCCATTCTTGCAAAACGATGAGATGTGCTTGTATCCCTGTTGAGGCCCTCGCGCCAAAATAAGGATAGGATCGCATCTTGGGTGTTACACCCACACACATCAGAGGCAGAGCATGACCTCCCTCAACAGACAGACCGACAGATTAAGACGACTCAGCCTCCACCGGCATGGTCATCGACTCAGCGGTTCCATATGCCGCAGGGCCAGTTCTCCAACCATGTTGATAATATGATGGCTCCCACACGTAACCTGGAGTCACTCCCCATCCACGGGAACACCCGGATCGAGGTTGAGGCTAGGAATGCCATCGAGATGCTGAAGACCGCAGTGGTACAACAGGCGCAATTTTCTTCCACTCGTGATTGGGTGCACTCCATGTTGTATGCCAGCCGCAGCAACCGCCACCATGAGGAGTCTAAAGCAGCGGTCGCCGACAAAAACGTCAGGTCGACCCAACCCGGCCTCCGCTATGAAATGCCCAAGCACTCGTGAATGCGGCCCGACCCGCCAGTCAAGTAGAAATAGATGGACCAGCAACACTAGCGTGTCAGGTGGTTCCTTTCGTCGGAATAACCTGATAGTAGAGGTGTAGGGTATGAAAGGAGAGGGAAGAGTCATAGCTATGGATGCTTGTACGCAAGATGTACGAGTTCAGGCACCTCTCGTGGAAGTAACAGCCCTACGTCTCAGTGCTTGGGAGCTCTTGCAGTGTGGAATGCGTGTTACAGGGGGTGCAAACCCTTGTGCCAGAGGGGAGGGGTGGCTTATATAGAGTGCGCTGCCCCTCATCAATACAAAGAAACCAAGGGTTCAACGGAGTTTAAGTGCCCGCGTTACTGATAACGTGCATAATTAATGTTACTTATGACGACCAGCCGAACACTCGCCCGTTGGCCTCCCTGGAGTGGCTTCTGGTCTTCTGCATCGACTGGCTTCTGGTTATTTCGAGTGGAAGTTGATTGTCGAGTGAAGGGGGGGGGACTCTTCTGAGTGATTTCTTACCGAGTGAGTCAAATGTTATGGCTATTCAGTCGGAGCCCTCCTTGTAGTCTACAAGTCTTTAATAAGGTGCCCTTAGGTAGGACATGTAGGTCAGGCCTATGGCCCTATCCTAGGTATATATCCCCATCATTAGCCCCCGAATGGATCCGGGTTCGAGTGAGGAAGGTGTCGATGCAAATTTTATCGAGGCATACATATCTTGAACGTGCTTCGTGGCTTAGTAGAATTTTGCATCGATTGAAGTCTTCGTCATTCACACTGATCGATTCTGCTATGAAGTACGTCCGAGTGAAGTTGATCTGTTGGGGGATAACCCCGGGGTAGGCTCATCGAGCCTACTCCTTTGCCTTCAACCAAGAAGGAACAACAAGAACCATTCTGCAAAGCCCAAGTCCCCCTGGACGGCTAGGAAGTACCTCGCGGCTGGGGGCGAGACGGCCAAATCTCTGGCCGGCCAGGAAGCACGTGCCGGCTAGAGGCGAGACGGCTACCTCCCTCTGGCCGTCTAGGCCAAGCCGTACGGCTAGGGGCGAGCCGGCCGTGCCCCGGCTGGCTAGTCAAGCGACTAGCCGGCTAGGGAGCTCAAGTCACGTCAGACCGTAGGTCATGACGAGACCCTACGATTAAAGGTGGCTACGCGTTAGCAAAGGTACTGGATCGGGGTGCATGATAGGTACAGCGTCGGCGGCCACGCTGCTGACCTCCTCCGGCTCCGATCCATCACCCTGCACAGTGTTAGCCCGTCAAACTCCCACTCCATTACTGCACTCGGCGTGGGAACAGTGGAGACGGCCGTACTGTCTGCCCATGGCGATTCTCGCTGGACGACGCTGGACGTACCACATGTGTCCTGCGTCAACCTTACATGAGAGACTTTTTGGCTAGCCGGCGGGTCCCACACCTAGACGGGACCTCGCAGCCGGCGGGCCCCTCCAGCGACAAGACAAGACCCCCGTGGGCCCCCTGTCCAGCCGGCGAGGCTGCCAGCCGGGTCCCACTCTTGTACTTTTATCCATATTGTAGGTCGGTGGGTTCGTCTACAAAACCCCCCGGCCCCCTCCATGCAGAGGGTCGGTCAACTCAACACACACCCACACACCACATAGGAGAGGCAGACGTGAGCCGGCAGCTCCTTCTTCCTCGTCCGCAATACAGCTCCAGGAGCACTTTGTAGTCCCATTCATACATCATACACTCCGGCAGGATTAGGAGTGTTATCTCTACGGAGAGCCCTGAACCTGGGTACATCATGCGTTCCATGCTTGTACCATCCTCGTTCCCAGTGCCTTCCGGTGCCACCTCAGTTCCCACCATCTTTAGCCTACCCGTGGCTTATGTTGTGAGTAAACGACTCCGGCCAGGAGACGGAGCATCCATGGAATGAGGCGTTGCTTCGCCTGTTCTATTGCTAGAAGGCAAGTAACAAAAATGGAAAGAGCATGATCATATGTATCTTTCTCCCTCTTCGGGATTTCCAATGAATTCAATGGGTGTTTCAAGCCAAGGCTTGGAGCATGCCTCTTTTGGATTCATAACCATAGTCTTCACTCATTTTGTGAGTCCCTTGGTCCGGCTCTAACGGGCTCGGGGCTCACTAGACGGCTCGAACGATTTCCTTAGTTGTATAAGAACATGTAGTGTACGCCGGGTCGAACTCTGGCTGTCTCGTAACAGCTACAGACCGGCTCCCTGCTGTCCGGCTAACGGGGCGGCGCCAGGTAAGGTTGGCTGCATGAAAAGTTCAACTACAAAAAGGGTTGCTGGCTTGGGTTGGTTTGATCCTTTTTTGCGATCTTATTATTCTAGACGGCCTCTGCTGGCTTGTGTTTGAGTCTTTAAGTCTTGATGGCTTTGAAAAATCTAAGTCCAATATTCTCAAAGGTAGAAGCCTTGACCCAGTCAAAGACCGACTCCCGGCTGTCGGGCTGGCGAGGTAGATGCTAGAGGGAGTAAAGGGGTTGGAGAAAGAGAAGTCAAGCAGGAATCAAAAGATGAAAATACAAGGAAGCACACATGGTGTTTACGAATTTAATGCAGAATATATACATTCAAAAGCATTTGGCCCACGACCAGAGTTCATTACAATAAACACCCCTAGTGGGTGGAACTATTGGACTCATGATATATTGCACACTACAAAAACAAAAACAGGACCAGCTAAGGGGCGACGGCCTCGTCTGTTGCCCCGGGTGCAGCTCCTGAAGTGGTGGCTTCAGCATCGCCGGCTGCTCCAGGGGCGGTGGCGCCGTCTCCACCACGAGAGCTTTCGGGTCCGTCCCTGGCGGAGTCGGCATAAGCCTTGCTGCTGGAGTTAGCGTCTTCCTCCTCAAGGGCCGCCTCGTCGGAGCTGCCATCGACATATGAGCTCGTTCCAGGCGGATTATGAGGCGATGTCTTCATCCCGCTCCAAGTTGAGCTTGTTCCAGGCGGCATATGAGGCGATGTCGCTGGCCCTCATCCACAGCTGGTCCTCCACGGCCTGCAGCTCCCCCTCCGAGTCGTCGCGTTGTGCAACGAGCTTGCCTAAGTACATGTTCCAATACGAGGACTTGGCCAAGCGCAGCGCCATGTAAGCACCAGCACGCCCGGCTGAGGCGCGCCACGCCTCAAGGCGATCGCCACCAGCTGCAAGCCAGCGGGATAGCCGGCTCGCTAACGCCGGCTCCACGGCTTCGGGCCACAGAGCCTTTATCATCGATGCACCGGCACTGTGGAGCCGCTCCATGGATTCGGCCAGGACAAGCAGGCGGGCTCTGATGCCCACGACAATCTCCTCCACAGTCCAGCCGGCGTCGGCATCCACCTCCTCACCAACAGCGCGACGCTCCTCGCGGCTGGTCTCAATAGTCGTTTCAGCCGCTTCCCGTGACTCAGGGAAGATTCCTGGGGCAGGGGAAGGGGTGCGAAGAAGATTAAGAGGGGAGAACAACAAAGAAGAAAAATTCAAGACAAAATAAAAGGAGGGCTTTCGGTCGAAATGGATGTTGGTCTCGCGGGCCACTCCACGGCCTCGCGCTCCCGCACCGTGCTCGCTTCGGCTGCGCGGGAGAGCTCTTCCTAGAGGGCCACAACCGTCTCCATCGCCTTGGCCAGCTGCGCCTGCTTCTGGATCAGGGCCTCCTCCTTCTCCTTCAGGGCGGCGTCCTTGAGCTTCATCTCCTCGAGATGATCCGTCTTAAGACGCTCCGTGTCGGCAGCATAGGAGGTGTCGTTCTCCTCAAGGGTGCTGCGCAGTTGCCCCAGTTCGGCCCTCGTGATCCTTCTTCTCCGTTCGGAGAAGAGTCAGCTGCTGCTCGAGCCGCTGGTCCGCCTCACGCAAGGTGTCTCGCTCTGAGACGGCCACGCCCAGCCAACCCTGAGGATCAGCAACCTGGCCATCAGCCGCCTGGGTCTGGGCCCGCAACGCGTTGTACGCCTGCACTTGGGCGTCATGAAGCTCCTATGTGCAAAGCAAAAGAAAGCAAAGGAAGTAAGATTCGACCCGACTAATTCATAGTCGGTCCGATTCTCAGGGGCTACACCCAGTGGGTGCGCTAGCGTGCCCCACTAAAAAAGCAAAGACAAGGCATAACACGAAGAGATTCGGCCGGGCCAATGCTTGGCCGGCCCGATTCTCGGGGGCTACACCCAGTGGGTGTGTTGGTGCGACCCCACTGACTCAAGAGCAAAAAAAACCAAAACCAAGGCGATGAAGACGCAAAGTATGAAGCACTCACCCTGGGACGTTCCTCGAGGCGCTCCAGATTGTTGTGGGCCACCCTGGCCGCTTGCTTCACCTTGTCCCGGCTACTGGTAAACATTGCCACCAGTTCCGGGACACCGCTGTGCTCGGCACCTGGGGTCATCGTGTGGCGATCGGCGTTGGCCACGTGCCAAGTCTTCATGAGCCGGCTCCCCGCAATGGAGCCGGCTCCTGGAGGTGCTGGGCCGCGGTGGGTCACGATGATGGCGCCGTCTCCACGCGGCTGGTTGGTGCCAGCTCCATTGAAACTCCAGCCGGCACCGTCTTTGCAGCTGGGGGAGGATCGGCCGCCTCCAGCGCATCCATGGTCACCTCCGACGCCTCCAGGTTCAGCTCCGGCGCGTCGCCTACCTCGGCCTCGGGCGTGTCGGGGATCACCTCGAGGTCCGCAGGTGTGGAGACGGCTGCCTCGAGAGGCTTGGCCGCCTCGGTCCTCTAGGTGCGCCTCGGAGCCGCCTCGCTAGCTGGCTCCTCCACACGAGTTCGCTTGGAGGGGTCATGTCTAGCCTTCGAGCGCTTCTCCTTGGGATTCTCAGCCCGACTAGGTTGAGATTTGCCCGCAGCCATCTTCTTCGCCGCCACTTCCCAGCAAAGGGCGGATTCATCATCCAGAGCCTTCTGGGCAGCGTCAGCCGCTGCCCAGCCGGCTCGTTCGTCGGTGGAGACTGTCTCTTCCTCCACGTCTTCTGCCTCCCTGCCAGGCACAATTTGAGGAAGCTATCCTCATATGACAAAACAAAAAGAGATGGCGAAGGACTCTTACCCCGCCACGAGGGGCACCTGCTTCCTGCTGGCGCCGACTCGACGCGTCTTGGTGCCGCCTGCTCGTCCTCTGGCTGGAGGTACAGGCGCGACGCGTTTGGAGGCCGGTTTGGAGGTTGTGGAACCCTTGCCCTTGTTCCTGGCCGTCTCGCCAGCATGGCGGCGGCCTCGTGTCATGGGAGGGCTGGTGACTTCCTCCACCTCCTCGGCATCCTCCCCGAAGGCTGCATCATACGAAGAAGGTGGCATCTCGTCATCGTCCATCCTGTCAACAAGGGGAGGCCTCAGGTGCTCACCAGATGGCTCGGAGCCTTCCGACTCCAGCGGCTCCTCCGAGACGGCGTCTCGCGGCTCGATGATCCCCTCGTCCTCGATCTCCGAGGGGTCTGACATCTCCATGTCAGGAGCCGGCGGGTTGAGCCCTTGCAGGTTCTCGAACAGCTGATGCAACAAAGTTTGCAGCCGGCTCAATAAAGGAAACATCAGTTTCTAAGACAAACAAATACAAAACCCATGAAGACACTCACCATTGGGGGAGGATGGGCCTTGTCGTATGGGACCAGCCCCCATTCCCAGTCTCCACCTTCATTCATGTTGGCGGAGGAGATCTGGTTCACGTTCTTCGCCACTGCGCCAGCATGGAAGTTTTTGGTGGAGACCCGGCAGGGATCGTGCCGGCTGCTCATCTGGCATATCAGATGAGACCATCTCTGTAGAGGCAGGATCCGGCAGGTCATCATGGTGGTGAGCAGGTCGCGGCCTAGGAGGCCGCGAGCCCTCAGGCTTTGGAGGTAGACACCTATCTGCGCTACCTCGGGAATCGGCTTCGGGTACTTGGCTTGTCAGTTCTTCTTCGCCACCGAAGGCTCGATGGCGTAGGGGGGCATGTTGATGGCGTCCCGGGAGGGGCTGGCATTCTTCACATACAACAAGCCCCTCTGCCACTGCTTGGTTGAGTCCTGGAGCAACATCTGGGGGAAGCCGCTCTTCGTCCGGTGATGCACCAGTGCCGCGCCGCACGGGGTCATCGGGCGAGGGCCATCGAGCTTCTCCACCTCAGCCTTGTCCATCTTAATGGACTGTTGCTTGAAGAAGAACTGGCTCTGCCAGAGGTCGAGGCGGGGCTCGATCCCCAGAAACCCCTCGCACAAGACGACGAATGAGGCGAGCTGAAGGATGGCGTTTGGCGCCAGATGGTGCGGCTGCAAGCCGAAGAAGGCAAGGAAGTTGGAGAAGAAGGTGCTCACCGGGAGCCTAAAGCCTCTGTAGAAGTGTTCATCGAACACGACTACTTCTCCCTCCTGCGGCGTTGGGGCGTTCTTGGCTCCGGGGATCTGCACGACCACGAGGGAGGCCGGAGGCAGCATTCGGCGATGGCGGAGCGCGTCGATGTGTTCGGCGCAGATGTCGCTGCCGAGCCAGGCACCGTTGTGGTGGCCCTTCTTGGAAGAGCTGCTCGACATGGCAGCGAGCGGCGAGAGCTCAAAAGGGAGGCGGCGACGGTCGGCGCAACGACGAAGATGAAGAACAAGACAAGACTCTCTCTTTCTCTGGGCTCAGGGATGGAGGGAGCGCAAGTGCGGGGCGAGAAGGGGGCGATGGCCTCCCCGATACCCCCGCACCCCATTTAAACCTCACGATGGATCGTGGGAGGGGATCCGGTGTGCACCGGTCCCGTCATCTCCGATTATTACGGAGGCATTATGACTCCCGAAACCCAACCGTCGCGGAGTAAATCCGTAGAGGATCCTCCGCGTGGGGGCCGAGGGGGCATCGTGGCGGGACCCAGGGCTCAGGCCCAGTCCCGTCATCTGAACAATCCATCATCACGTCAGGCCGGGCCCGGCATGTGGCAAAATTTGCGCGACCTACTATGAAGCCGAGGCGTCGCTTGGAAGCCAGCCGGCTTCTAAGATGGCGTCTCGTGCCGCAAGCGGCGGCAGGAATTCAACAACAAACAACTCAAGCCGACGAGGCCACCCGCTCCAAGACGGCAAGCCTCCCCATCTTCGGGGACTACAGTCGGGAGGATAACCCTGGGGTAGGCTCATCGAGCCTACTCCTTTGCCTACAACCAAGAACGAACATCAAGAATCATTCTGCAAAGCCCAAGTCCCCCTGGCCGGCTAGGAAGTACCTGCCGGCTGGGGGCGAGACAACCAACTCTTTGGCCGGCCAGGAAGCACCTATCGGCTAGAGGCGAGACTGCTACCTCCCTCTGGCCATCTAGGTCAAGCTGGCCGGCTAGGGGCGAGGTGGCCGTGCCCAGGCCGGCTAGTCAAGCGACTAGCCGGCTAGGGAGCTCAAGTCACATCAGACCGTAGGTCATGACGAGACCCTACGGTTAAAGGTGGCTACGCGTAAGCAAAGGTACTGGAACAGGGTGCACGACAGGTACATCATCGGCGGCCATGTCGCTAACCTCCTCCGGCTCCGATCCATCATCCTGCACAGTGTCGGCCCGTCAAACTCCCACTCCATTACTGCACTCGGCATGGGAACAGTGGAGACGGCCGTACTGTGTGCCCATGACAATTCTCGCTGGACGACGCCGTACGTACCACACGTGTCCTGCGTCAACCTTACACGAGAGCCTTATTGGCTAGACGGAGGGTCCCACAGCTAGACAAGACCTCGCAGCCAGCGGGCCCCTCCAGTGACAAGACAAGACCCTTGTGACCCCACTGGCCAGCCGGCGATGCTGCCAACCGAGTTCCACTCTAGTACTTTTATCCATATTGTAGGTCGGTGGGTTCGTCTATAAAACCCCCCGTCCCCCTCTATGCAAAGGGTCGGTCAACTCAACACACACACACACACACCACTTAGGAGAGGCAGACGCGAGCCGGCAGCTCCTTCTTCCTCCTCCACAATACAGCTCCAGGAGCACTTTGTAGTCCCATTAATACATAATACACTACGGAAGGATTACGTGTGTTATCTCTACGGAGAGCCCTGAACTTGGGTACATCATGCGTTTCATGCTTGTACCATCCTCGTTCCCAGCGCCCTCCGGTGCCACTTCGGTTCCCACCATCTTTAGCCTACCCATGGCTTATGTTGTGAGTAAACACCGACATGATCCGAGTGACTCTCACGATCTTGAGATGTGACAGATCACTTTGTCAGGTCCGGATTTCACAGGATTCGAAATTTTGGTTAGCGCACGCTACACGGTGATGACGCAACTACCAGGGCAAGTGGGGTAACGATGCCTCGATTATTGCGCCACCCTTATCGCCACGTACCGCGCCTCCTCTGTTATAGAGATAGACAGAGATCCGGCGGGTCCACCAGTCAGCGACTCACTCGGGCGGTTATAAATTCGGCTGACCCTAGGGTTGGAGCAGTGCCTTCTCTTGATTCTCCTCAGTTTCCTCTCCGTCTCCGCCCCGCAGGTGCTTCTTTGATCTGCTTCCGCCGCCGCTGACATCACGAAAGGAAAGACGAGGCTGATGCGCTCAGTCTACGTATTCAGCCTATTCACGCGAGGGATCATGCAACGTGGCATTAGTCAGGCCCTGAGGATTCTACTCGGTCGGACCCAGAGGAGGTTTCTGAAGAAATAATGGCTCAGTGGCTTAAAGACATCAATGGAGTCTGCGACAATCCATTAGGAGCCAAGCGTGTCTTGCCTTTCTCTGCTAAAAACAAGCCACGGAACATGGTGAGTTATTTCCTTGCCGATTACTTTCATATCCTTGTCGAGTGATTGAATCTTCGGCTGACTGACTTTCCTATTTTTTCATCTTGTAGGAGTGGACAAACATGCATTCAGCCGTGCCGAACGAGGATCAGCTTGACGTCAGTGGGGAAAGCAAAGGTGGCAAGGTCGACAACGACTATGCTGACGACAGCGAGGGGAGCAAAGACGACTCGGAGGAGAGTGAGGAAGAGATCCAGACTCCTCCGCGCACCGAGTCTCGACCCAAGCATCACCATGATCTGACGACTACCCCAAGCAAGTCCTTAGTGTCACGCACTAGAAATGTGAAGCATGACCAAGCTGCCGCAACTGAGTCGGCAGAAAAAGCCGCCAAACAACCCAAACCTCACGTTCCCAAGCCTCGGAAGGCTCTGCCATGAATGAGGATTGTTGTGCCAGTCGCTTCAATGTGAGTGTTTATCTCTTTCTTTCTTTTGTCATTGTGAAATTTGATGCCTTTGATGTGCGAGTGGAATTTGCTTGCCAGAGCTGCTACCTCAGTGACGTCGCCTCGTGGAGATGAAGATCCCATGGAACAAGACACTACGGATATGGCCACCTCCCAACGAGGTATGACAAGTCTTCATTTTCTTCTGCTTTCTGGATATCATTCGTCGATTGGACTAACTGACATTGTCGATTGAAAGCTACAAAAGTCATCCACTTGGAGGACGATGAAGAACTGCGGCGGACGACTGCTGAATTAGCTAAAACCATGCCTGAAACTCTGGTGACGAGTGCTCCTCCAACCGGTTCGATTGTTGTGACTACAACTTCTCCAGCCAGTTCAGTTGTTGTGACTATAGTGCCGACTACGCCTCTTCCGATAACTCCTGTTACCTCTGCTGCAATGCCAACTCCTTTGATGCTTGCATATCCTCCGCATCGTGTCCCGGAGGACCATACTGGAGTTGCCAAAGACGCCATGATTCAGGCCGAACAGATGATGCTGCAGATCAAGGTGGCATATGAGGCTAGCAAGTTGGCATACGATGCCAGCTCGGTGCTTCAAGCTAACGTCCGAGTAAGTGCAATTGTAAGTTTATTTCTGACTGAATCTTGTCAATCTTGACTTTGCACCCAGTGGGTGTTTTCTTGCGTTGTATAGTTGCTTGTTTTTGATCCACTTGGGTCACACTGAGTAAACCCACTGGGTGTAGTCCCCAAGACCGCTGTCGAGTGCTTGCATCGACAGGGGTCTGATTGGAAGACATACTCTTCTCTTTTTTTGACCCGGCCAGGCTGGACCTGGTCGAGTGGTTTTGTATCCAGTGGGGGCACGCTGAGTGCACCCACTAGGTGTAGTCCCCGAGAACGCTATTGAGTGCTTGCATCGGCAGGGGTCTGATTGGAAGACACACTCTTTTTTTCTTGACTCGGCCAGGCCGGACCTGGTCGAGTAGTTTTGTACCCAGTGGGGGAACGCTGAGTGCACCCACTGGGTGTAGTCCCCGAGACTATTGTCGATCGTTTACAAAGGGCAATAGTCTTAAGAACTTGGACGCAGGGTCCTTTTTCGTACTTAGAGTACTTGCGCCAATCTGTGTGTAGAGTGAATATGTTTTTTTTGGTATCTCCACCAGTGTGGGTGGGGGCGGTGGGCCGCCATTCGGTCAACTTAACTACACTTCTCCACTCGGGAGTGGAAAAATATTAGTGCCGACTGAACTATTTCCTTGATGTTTTCAGAAAACCTGTGAGATTGGAGTCAAGTATGCCAACTTGGAATCAGAGAAGAACCATCTTCAGCTGGATCTGGAAGTGACAACCAATGACCTGAACGTCTTGAAGAAGGCTCTCACGGATAAGGATAAGGCCCTCACAGAGGCTAAGGAGAAATTTGAGGCCGTTGAGGAGAAGCTCTTGGCAGTTGGATAGATAGAAGAAGAGAACGCCAAACTAAAGAAAGAACGAACCGAGTGGGCCAAAAAGCTTGAGCACATGGCCAAAAGAGGAAACGCCATGGAGAAGTATCTAGGGGACTTCATGAGCAACATGCTCGGCACGCTTAATGGTATGGCTCTTTCACCGAGTGAATCTCTTCAGACTTTTTCGAATGAATTGTGACTGACTTTTCATTTTTCCTTCACACAGAATTCTGCCAGGATTTTGATAAGGAGACTGAAGAAGTGGAGCCGTATTTGGACCCTATCAAGTCACCTGTTTATGATGTTGTGTCCATGAATATGTTTCGCCTCAATGCTCGTCTTTCAAAGGTTCAAGGGTACGTTGCCCGACTGCGAACCACGCTGGGGAAGATCGACAAGGAGCTGTGGCCTGAAGACACCCTCCAGACTGATCTGGAGGCAATAATGAGCCGCTTGGACCAGATTCCCAACAGAGTGCAGGCGTGGAAGAAGTCCGTTGCATGTCGCAGAGCTGATGTGACTCTCTCGCTCATTCGAGTCCATTGCAAGGACGCTAGGGAAGATAAGCTGAAGGCGCTCCAGGTGGCCAATACGAAGAAGCTCCTATTTGAGGACTTCATGTGGACCTTCATAGACGTGGCCACTCCCATTGCTGATGGGATCGACCTCGACACCTTATTGAGCCTACGAGTCCTGGTGAGCCATAAAAAGAAACTTCGATTGCAGACAAACTTTTATTCGCCTCGGAAAGTCGAGTGTTAATGTATCCGTTAAAACTTCGTTCGGGTGTTAAACCCGAGTACTCTCGTCCGTATAGACGACTTTCATCCGTGTTGAATATCTTTGAGTTTATCTACATTTGGCTGAGTTTGTTTGGTTTTTGAATGTTCTTGATATTCGGAAAAATCCCTTACTTAAGTGAAATCTGATTCACAGTTAAGTCTCTGAGTGAATAGGTTGCTATTCACTCGACGGGCTTTCTTAACTTAGGCGAAGACTGGTTCGCAGCTAAGCCTCCGAGTGAGAGGATTGCTCGTCACTCGTAGCGAATTTTATACTTAGGCGAAGGCTGGTTCGCAGCTAAGTCCTCGAGTGAAATGATTGCTATTCACTCGGAGGGTTTTTTAACTTAGGCAAGAACGTGTTCGCAGTTAAGCCCCCCGAGTGAGATGATTGCTCGTCACTTGGAGTGAATCTTATACTTAGGCAAAGACTGGTTCGCGGCTAAGCATCTGAGTGAATAGGTTGCTATTCACTCAGAGAGGTTTTTAGCTTAGGCGAAAGCATGTACGCAGCTAAGCCCCCGAGTGAGAGGATTGCTCGTCACTCGGAGTGAGTTCTATACTTAGGCGAAGACTGGTTCGCTGGTAAGCATCTGAGTAAATATGTTGCTATTCACTCGGAGAGGTGTTTTAACTTAGGTGAAAATATGTTCGTAGCTAAGCCCCCGAGTGAGAGGATTGTTCGTCACTCAGAGTGAGCCTTATACTTAGGTGAAGACTGGTTCACGGCTAAGCCCCCGGGTGACAGGATTGCTCGTCATTCGGGGTGAGTTTTATACTTAGGCATAGACTGGTTCGCGGCTAAGCATCTGAGTGAATAGGTTGCTATTCACTCGGAGAGGTTTTCAACTTAGGCGAAAGCATGTTCGCACCTAAGCCCCCAAGTGAGAGGATTTCTCATCACTCAGAGTGCGTTTTACACTTAGGCGAAGACGGGTTCGGAGCTAAGCCCCCGAGTGATAGGATTGCTCGTCACTGGGAGTGAGTTTTGTACTTACGCAAAGACTGGTTCACAGCTAAGCCCCGAGTGAGAGGATTGCTCGTCACTCGGAGTGAGTTTTGTACTTAGGCGAAGTCTGGTTCACGGCTAAGCATCCGAGTGAATATGTTGTTGTTCACTCGGAGATGTTTTTAACTTAGGCAAAAACATGCTCGCAGCTAAGCCCCCGAGTGAGAAGATTGCTCGTCACTTGGAGCATATCTTGAATGTGAAATTGCACGATCGTAATAAAAAAAACTATAGGAATCATGACTTTGACAAGCAACATTGTTTAGAAACTCTCTTATTACATCAAACCAATCGGTTGTCAAGCATAAAAGTATCAGAGTAGGTCTGCATTCCAAGGCGCGGTTTGTTGTTTCTGTTCTTGAGGTTTTAAAGGTGATAGGCTCCATTGTTCATTACTTTGGTGACAACGAAAGGTCCTTCCCATGCGGGGGCAAGCTTGTGAGGTCGATGTTGATCCACTCGGAGGACCAGATCGCCTTCGTGGAACGTCCGTCTCCTCACATGCCTCGCATGGAAGCGTCGTAGATCCTATTGGTATATTGTCGACCAAATCAAGGCCAGTTCAAGCTCTTCGTCCAGGAGATCTACTCCATCCTATCGCGCCTGTTCAGGCTCAGCCTTAGAATATAGATCCACACGGGGAGAATTGTGAAGAAGATCACTCGGTAAGACAGCTTCAGCTTCATACACCAAGAAGAAGGGTGTGCGTTTAGTTGACCGGTTGGGAGTTGTCCTCAAGCCCCACATAACAGACGGTAATTCAGATACCCGAGCCCCAGCTGCATGTTCCAAGTCTCGCATGAGTCGAGGCTTCAAACCATGAAGGATAATGCCATTCACCCGCTTATCTTGTCCATTGGTTTGGGGGTGTGCGACGGATGCACAATCCACCCGGGTGCCTTGAGCAGAGCAAAAGTGTCTGAACTCTTTCGAGTTGAAGTTAGAACCATTGTCCGTGATGATGATGTGAGGTACTCCGTACCAGAATGTTATTTCCTTCATAAAATTTATGGCGGTGCGTGAGTCCAGCTTCTTTATAGGTTTGGCTTCGATCCATTTAGTGAACTTACCGACTGCAACAAGTAGGTGTGTGAATCCACTCTGGCCTGTTTGAAAAGGGTCGACCATATCCAAACCCCAAACAACAAACGTCCAGACGAGTGGGATAGTCTTCAAAGCAGATGCAGGCTTGTGAGACAAGTTAGAGTAGAACTGACAGCCTTTGCAGTGATCAACGACATCTTTAGCCATCTCGTTAGCACACGGAGAGAAGAATCTAGCTCGGTATGCTTTGGCAACAATAGTCTGAGAGGACGCATGATGACCACAGAGTGGATTTCCTCGAGGATCAGTCGACCCTCCTCAGGGGAGATGCACCGTTCAGCTATGTCAGTAACACTTTCTTTGTAAAGTTGATCTCTCCCATCACAGTAAAAGCCTTTGATCCGCGAAAAATCTGCTTAGCTTCAACTTCAACTTTAGGGAGTTCTTGCCTCAGAATGTATGCAATGTATGGTACTGTCCAATCGGGCGTGATCACTAGAATTTCCATGACTAAATCAAGGACTACTGGAACATCAATCTCAGTCGGATTGGATGTGCTTATTGATCGTGGGGGCTCTTCAGTGAAAGGATCCTCTTGCACCAAGGAGTATGTAAGTGTTCCAGGAACACGTTGCTAGGGACAGGTTTCCGAGTGGACCCAATCTTGGCTAGCTCGTGAGCTGCTTGATTTTTCAATCGGGGTACATGATGGAGTTCCATACCTTCGAACTTCTTCTCAAGCTTCCTTACGCATGGCAATACCCAGTCATGGCGGGGTTTCTGACATCCCATTCCTTCATCACTTGATTGACCACCAAATCCGAGTCGCCGTATACCATCAGGCACCGGACGCTGAGTGAGATGGCCATAGGCAACCCGTAGAGGAGCGCTTCATATTTAGCCTCGTTGTTGGAGGAATCAAAGTGAATATGGAGAACATAGTTGAACTTGTCGCCTTTTGAGCCATTCAACATTTTAGAGCCATCAAAGAACATGGTCCAATGTGCCGAGTGAACTTGAGTTGGCTGCTGTTGCTCCACCCACTCGACCGTGAAATGTGCAAGTGCTTGAGACTTGATAGCTTTGTTGGCTTAGAACTTGATGTCAAAGTATAAGAGCTCGATGGCCCATCTGGCCACGTGACTAGATGCGTCCCGATTGTTAAGTATCTCCGAGAATGGAGCATCATTGACGACTGATACCGAATGATCTTGAAAGTAGTGTGCCACCTTCTTCGCTGATAAATATATTCCATAGAGGAACTTCTGGTAATGAGGGTACCTTTGCTTCGAAGGGGTCAGTACTTCAAAAATGTAGTAGACTGGACGTTGTACTTTGTAAGCTTTGCCTTCCTCTTCTCGATCGACAGTCAGAGTTGTGCTGATGACTTGATTAGTAGCTGTGATGTATAAGAGAAGGGGTTCTTTGATGTGCGGAGCAGCAAGCACCGGCTGGGTGGAAAGCAGGGCTTTTAGCTCGACAAACATTTCTTCTGCCTCGTCATTCCACTCGAACACATCGGACTTCTTCATAAGTCGGTATAGGGGAAATGCATTCTCACCGAGACGAGAAATGAACCGACTCAACGCCGCCAGGCAGACTGTGAGCCTCTGGACATTGTGCAAACGCACAGGGATTTTCATTCGGACGATGGTGCTAATCTTCTCAGGGTTGACATCGATCCCATGTTCGGAAAAGAGGAAACCGAGTAACTTGCCGCCAGTAACTCTGAAAGTGTAGGTAGCTGGATTCAACTTGATATCGTACTTCCTCTTTTGCCAAGTCAGCCAGCAAGTCGGAACCTTTTGCCGGACTTGACCACAATATCATCCATGTAGGCCTCAACATTCCGAGTGATTTGATCAAGCGTGCATTTCTAGATCATACGCATGAATGTAGCACCAGCATTCTTCAGACCAAAAGGCATAGTGATATAGCAGAAACACCCGAAAGGGGTGATGAAGGCCGTTTTTATTTCATCTGGACCAAACAGACGGATCTGATGGTAGCCAGAGTATGCATCAAGAAAGGATAAACACTCACACCCTCTAGTCGAGTCGACAATTTGATCAATGCGGGGGAGCGAAAAGTGATTGGGCAGACCTTATTGATCTTCTTCAAATCAATACACATACGAACATACTTGTCCTTCTTGGAGACCATGACGACATTTGCGAGCCACTCGGAGTGGTAAACCTCACGTATGAACTTCGCCTCCAAGAGTGGAGCCACCTCCTCGCCGATTGCTTTTCGTTTCTCTATTGCAGACCGACGCAAATGCTCTGTAACATGCTTCACCTTTATATCCACTCTCAGTCGGTGCTCAGCCAGTTCCTTAGACACACCCGTCATGTCAGCAGGCTTCCATGCAAAGATGTCCCAGTTCTCATGGAGGAACTGGATGAGCTCGGATTCCTATTTGCCGTCAAGTGTTTTTGAGATGTTGGTCGGGGCATCATTAGGATCCGTCCGGTGGCTGCCCACTTTTTTGACTTCACCTGCCGACTGAAAAGCGGACTCAGAAGTGGGCTTCTTGGAGCGCATCTGGTCGGCAGGAGCGGTGTTCTTCCGGTATTCCTCCGGCTCTATCGCATCCATCTGTTGATCAACAATCTTGGAGCCTTGTTGCAAGCACTCCTAGGCCCTCTACCGACTACATGTGACTGTGATGACGCCCTTGGGCCCTGGCATCTTCATCTTCAGATACACGTAACATGGGCGTGCCATGAAACGTGCATAAGTGGGGCGACCAAGGATGGCATGATAAGCACTCTGAAAATCCATAACTTCGAACATTAATCTTTCCTTGCGAAGATTCTTGTCTGTGTCGGATACCACATCGAGCACAATTTGGCCGAGTGACTTGGACTTTTTCCCGTGGAACTGCATATTGCTTTCACTGAGTCCGGACATCGGAATGCCCATTCCTTTGAGGGTGTCTGCATATAGAATGTTCAACCCACTACCACCATCCATCAAAACCTTGCGAAGATGAACGCCTTCCACAACTGGGTCTACCACCAATGCATGTCGACCAGGGGTAGCGATGTGAGTAGGGTGGTCCGACTGATCGAACGTTATGGGGGTCTGAGACCATTTGAGGTATGAGGGGGTGGTCGGAGCTGCCATGTTGACCTCTCTCTTTATGACCTTCAACCAACTTCTGCTCTCTACATCAGCAAAAATCATCAGGGTGGCATTGACATCTGGAAACTCTTCTTTATCTTCTTCATCCTCCTTCTCAGGAGTCTTCTCACTCGACGGATTATCGTTGAACTGTTGGATTAACAATCTGCACTGACGAGTGGTGTGTTTGGTTAATATTAGATTGCCATCTTCATCTTTCTTCGTGTGGATTGCACACGGTAAATCCAGAACATCTGACAGATTCTTAGACTTCTTTGGGGGAACTTTCCCTTTGGGCTTTCCCTTGAACTTTCCTTGTGCTGCTAGGGTGGTTGCTTCTGCTGGTGTGGAACCATTAGCCTTGCTCTTCTGTTTCCGATTGGAATTGCCGCCAGCATCATTGTCAACAGCTTTTCCCTTACCGCTACAGAGGTGGTCATCTTCTCCACCATTGGCGTATCGGGCAGCAATCTCCATCATCTTGCTCATGGACATGTCGTCTGTCCGATCGAACTTCAGATATAACTCTTTGTACCTGACACCAGCGTTGAAAGTGTAGACTACTTGGTGCTCAGAAATGTTTTCCACCGTGTTATGAAGGGTGGTCCAATGTTGGACATAATCTGTCAGGGACTCATTTGGCTTTTGTACACAATGCTTCAACTCGGACAAACCAGCAGGGCGCTTGCATGTGCTTTCGAATGTTTTGATGAATACTCGGGCGAGATCCTCCCAGCAGTAGATGCTAGAAGGATCCAACTGATTCAGCCACGCCCTGGCCGAACCATCTAGCATTAGAGACAAATGCTTCATGGAGACATTGTCGTTACCTCCGCCAATCTGCACTGCCACTCGATAGTCATCGAGCCATGTTTCACGCTTAGATTCTCCTGTGAACTTACTTATTCCAGCCGCCAATCTGAAATTGGGGGGAATATCAGCAGAACGGATTGCTCTACTGAAGCACTCGGGGCTGGAAACCACAGTGCCGCTTTCACACAAACGATCTCTGTCAAAACCATCTCTATGAGCTCTGCCCCTGTCAATCCTCCTCTGGGCGAGCACATTCCTTGCATCGAACCCAAGACTCTGCTCATCACCGAACGAGCGTCTATCATCATAGTGTCGGGACACATACTAACCACTCCGTGGAGGAGAATGCACCCAACGACGGTCATCATGGTGGTAATGGGGATCAAACTTCTTTCACCCTTGATCTCTATCCCGATCCCCTCGTTAACCCTCGCCTCTGCGAGACTGAGGTGATCCTGGACTGTAAACTAAATGAACTATATATGCTCTGGGTGAATTGATGTGCAATCTATTGAGTGACTGTGATATAGCTGAGTTTTGTTGCTGTGCTGCTTGAAGCAAAGTACGAATCTTCTCTAAGCGTCTACTAGCCTCTGAGTTTGATGGCTCAATAGAATCTACTATCTTCGCGGCTGCTGCAACATTTAGTACCGGAGTACAAAATACCTCGACGTGCTTCCGTGGTTCACTCGGAAATAGCTATTGCTGACGCCGACAGGAAACTGGAGGACGTCGGCGGGCGTGTCCACTCTACGGCTCTCCAACCTCACGCTCGGTGCGACCGAACCCACGCGGGCTATCCATAGAACCCGCCATGAATACCTCCGTCGCAGGATTGCAGCTCTCGCACTCGGAGGGAACATCAGACTGATCTGAAGCCGAGTCGAACGTGTAGCGAAGAAGTTCAGCGGGCTCGATTGCCGCGATTTGCGGAGATGACGCCTGGTGAGCCACCGCGTGCTTCACCCGTCGCTGGAGTCGCGAGTGGCCGGATCGCTTGTGGCGACGAGCAGCAGAGCGAATAGTCGACACCAGGGTTAATGGGTGCCGAAGGAGAATGCCGCAAGAGCTTCCACGGAAGTGCATTGTACCACGGACCGGGAGCGCCTTGACATCGAGAGGCGCCTCTTGAAGCCATGCTGAATCATCATCGACGAAGATGAGCGTGCTGAGACGGATCTCGCAGCCCCAGAACAAATCGCAGCTGGAAGACATGACGAAGAATGAAAATTGCAAACTTGCCGAAGTCGCTTAGATGCCTGCCCCACGGTGGGCGCCAACAATTGTGGGAATGAACCTGACAGTAGAGGTGTAGGGTATGAAAGGAGAGGGTAGAGTCCTAGCTACAACAAGCTTGTAAGCAAGATATATGAGTTCAGGCCCCTCTCGTGGAGGTAATAGCCCTACGTCCTAGGGCTCGGGAGCTCTTGCAGTGTGGAATGCGTGTTACAGGGGGTGCGAACCCTTGTGCCAGAGGGGAGGGGTGGCTTATATAGAGTGTGCTGCCCCTCATCAATACCGGGCAACCAAGGGTTCGATGGAGTTTAAAGGCCTACGTTACTGATAACGTGCGTAATTAATGTTACTTATGACGACCAGCCGAACGCTTGCCTGTTGGCCTCCCTAGAGTGGCTTCTAGTCTTCTGTGGCGACTAGCTTCTAGTTATTCCAAGTGGAAGTTCATTGGCGAGTGAAGGGGGGACTCTTTCGAGTGATTTCTTACCGAGTGACTCAAACGTTATGGCTATTCAGTCGGAGCCCTCCTTCTAGTCTTCAAGTCTTTAATGAGGTGCCCTTAGGTAGGACATGTAGGTCAAGTCTATGGCCCTACCCTATGGACATATCCCCATCAGTTCTGGCTCATCCTGAGCCGACACCCATGCATGGCGGATTAAGCGGCAAGACTATCGGGGGTCACCTTCTTATCTTTGGTTCTCTGCAATGAGCTCATGCCAAAGGACTTCAAGGGCCCTCGCAAGGTGCCCAATTATACATGAGATGTTGAGCCGGCAACATGGATCGAGAGTTACGAGCTTGCTATGGACATGCTTGATGCCAGCGATGCGGTGTGTGCCAAGTACCTTACGATGATGCTGGAAGGGCCGACTCGGATAGGGTTGAAAATCTTGCCGCCCAATTCCATCAACACCTGGGCAGAATTAAAGGAACGATTTATCAAAAACTGGTCGGGGACTTGCAAATGGCAAATGACGATTGTGGATCTGCAGCATTGCATCCAACGCTCTCACGAGCCGGCGCACCATTGGACACGTCGGGTCGTTGAAATCATTCACTCATAACATGGCATCATGGTTGCTCAAGCCGTCCTGATTTTGGAGAAAAATTGCCACTTTCAGTCGCTGGTCTTGAAGCTTGGCCGCCTGAAACGAAAGGTGCATGACATGGGCGAGTTAATGGACACTCTCACCAGGTATGCTGAGTCAGATAGCATGAAGGATGCCAGCTCATACGAGGGCAAAGACAGCAAGAACAAGAAAGGCGATGGTGCCAAGGGTCATTATCAAAACCCTGGACACAATGGAAACCCAGGAGGTCAAGGAAAGTGGAGGCACCACGATGGCGGATCAGACTTCGTCGCCAACACCAATACTGGGTTCAGAAACCAGCGCCGGAACACTCGTCCTAGAGGAGGTTATAGTGGGAGAAAACCGCGCAACTACGAGGAGATGCTCAAGCCACCTTGTCCTAAGCATAGTACCCCAGATACCCTGTCTACTCATTCTTCGGAAAATTGCTATGTTATGCAGGAATTCCGTCTCCAGGCCTCTGGGGATAACCAAGGAGGCCACGGAGGTGGGCACCCGGGCCAGCCTTGTCCTGGCGGGTCACATGGGGGCTCGTTTGGCAGGTTCCTAGGACCCGACTTTAAGGGACAGGGCGGCTCAAGTAATGGATAACACTCTAGTCAGGATAATCAACAACACAATGGTCAAGGCGTGTTTCAGAGCAACCCTAAGCAGTTGAATAGTGGTCAGTATCACGTCTTCACCATAGCACTTGCAGGCGGGACAATAAACTCAAACAGAGAGCCATCAATGTGGTTGAGCTGGCGGTTCCCAGGCATCTCAATTGGTCCGAACAACCGATCACTTGGACTAGGGAAGGATCACCCTTCCCGGGTCGATAACCCCAGTGGTCTAGCTTTGGTGGTGGCACCTCAGATTTGTGGATACACCCTCACGAAGGTTCTTATGGATGGGGAAGCAGCATCAATATGTTGTACTATGACACCTTCCTGCGGTTGAACCTTTCTGAGGGCGACCTATTGTCGTCGACAACAGTTTTTCATTGCATCGTTCCAGGGAAATCGGCACACCCGGTTGGAGGGTCAAGTTAAGCGTTGCTTTTGGTGATGAATTTACTACATATGCGAAGCCTTGACATTTGAGGTGGTCAAGATCAAGAGTCCTTATCACACCCTTTTTGGAAGGCTGGCTTACGCTTGCTTTATGGCTTGACCCTGCTACATTTACCTTAAACTAAAAATGTCGGGTCTCCACGACACCATTATTGCCAATGGAAGCCGAAAGATAGCTGAGGAGCGCGAGGAAGGGGATGCGACTTATGAAGAGTTGGCGTGCGTAGCTGAAGAGTTGAAGTTCTATGCGGCCAATGTTGACCCAACACACATGACCCTCTCAAGAAACGCACCACTGAATCTGAGTCGCCTCTCAATTTCCAGTCAACTTACGATACAACGCAAGTCGATTTCACCCCACGCGACTCTTCTAAGCAGTTTACTTTTGGGACATGAGTGGATCCCAAATAGGAAAGCACGCTCATCCAATTCATCCGTGAGAATCGGGACATCTTTCCATGGAAACCTTCTGACATGCCTGGAGTTCCAAGAGAATACGATGAGCACCACCTCAATGTGGATCCAAAAATGAAACCAGTACGACAATACCTCCATTGTTTTAAGGAGGAGAGGCGCAAAGCCATTGGGGAAGAAGTCGCTCGGCTCCTAGCTATCGGGTTTATCGTTGAAGTTTTCATCTCGAGTTGCCGGCTAACACAGTGCTTGTTTTGAAGAAGAACCACACTTTTCGTATGTGTATTAATTACACCCATCTCAACAAAGCCTGTCCAAAGGATCCCTTTGCTCTTCCCCGTATTTATCCTATTATTGACGCTACGGCAGGTTATGAGTGCCTGTGTTTCTTGGAAACGTACTCAGGGTACCACTAGATCAAGATGGCTAAGGAGGATCAGGAGAAGGCGACCTTCATAACCCTTTTCAGCGCTTTCTGCTATGTCTTTATGCCTTTTTGACTTAAGAGCATGGGGGCGACTTATCAACGATCTATCCAGAATTTCTTGCACAGTCAAAGTGGGCACAATGTTCACGCCTATGTTGATGATATCATGGTGAAGTCTTAGAAGAAGGAAACGCTCTTGGAGGATCTCAAGGAGACGTTTGATAATCTTCGAGTTTACAAGATGAAGCTTAACCGAGCCAAGTGTGTTTTTGCTGTTCCTGTAGGTAAGTTAGTGGGTTTCCTAGTCTGTGAGCAAGGCATTGAAGCTAACCAGGATAAGATCAAGGCGATAACTTCGCTAGGAAAGCCGACCAATATCAACTAGGTCCAGCACATGGCTAGTCGCATCACGGCGTTAAACCGGTTCATAAACCGCCTTGGTGAAAAGGCAATCCCTCTTTATCAATTGCTCAAGAAGAGGAATAATTTAGTTTGGACTGACGCAGCTGATGAAGCCTTCAAATCCCTTAAGAAACAGTTGGCCGAGCCACCCATTTTAGCCGCCCCGACAGACAAAGAGCCCATGCTCCTCTACGTTCCTGCTAATTCTAAAGTAGTGAGTGTTGCAGTTGTCGTTGAACGCAAGGAAGCATGGAAAGAGTATCTGGTTCAGCGGCCAGTGTCTACGTTCCTGCTAATTCTAAAGCAGTGAGTGTTGCAGTTGTCGTTGAACGCAAGGAAGCATGAAAGGAGTATATGGTTCAGTGGCCAGTGCATTTTGTCAACGAAGTGGTGACCTTGTCTTTGGAATTTTTATGCCAAGCCTGAAGCTGAAGCACTACTTTCAAGAACATCCGATCACTATGGTCAATTCAGCGCCACTTGGGGACATCATACAAAACCGTGAAGCCACATGACGAATTACTAAGTGGGAAATCGAGCTTGGTCCCCACCATGTGAAGTACACGCCTCGTACGGCCATCAAGTCCCAAGCACTGGTGAGTTTCATCAACGATTGGACCGAGCTTCAAATCCCGAAAGATAGGACAGAGAACACGTACTAGACTATACATTTTGATGACTCCAGGCAACTGGAAGCCTCCGGGGCTGGTGTAGTATTATCCTCTCCACGGGGTGACAAATACTATTATGTTTTACGGCTCATGTTCCCCTGTACTAACAATGCAGCTGAGTATGAAGCTCTCCTCCATGGGCTTAGTATTTCAAAGGAGATTAACCTTAGCCGGGTCAGATGCTTGGGCCACTCAGATTTGGCGGGTCAAGAGGTCTCTAGGACTTGGGATTCAAAGGACCCCCTGATAGCGACTTATCGCCATGCAGTAACCGAGGTGGCGGGTCACTTCCATGGTTACCGAGTCGATCACATTGATCGCCGACATAATGAGGCAGCCGATGCATTTTCACGAATCGGATCTTAACGCAACCGGTCCCTCCAAATGTGTTCTTGGACGTCCCCCACAACCCCTCCATGAAATTACCGTCCGAGGAGTATATAGCCATCCCTGACCCAGAATCACATCTGGTGGCGGCTCTTCGAGCGATTCCTGACTGCACGACACCTTATTTGGCTTAACTAGCTCGAGGAGATCTCCCAGCTGAGGAAGTCCTTGCACGTTAGATAATACGACAGTGCAAGTCCATGACTATTCATAAGGGTGAGTTGCACAAATGAAGTATTAGCGGCATTTTTCAGCGCTGTGTTTCTCGTGAGGAAGTGCTACTGCGATAAAAGACCTTCCCCGGCAATGGCGCCAGGAATCCTTCTGCTGCTGGCTACGCCTACAGGGACTTCCTTGGCAAATATGCAAAGGATTCCCCCGCGGCCTTGGAGCCTTGCATTGGTGTTCCCTTGAAGAGGAAAGGGTGATGTAGCACAGTGGCGGTAAGTATTTCCCTCAGTTTGAGAACCAATGTATCGATCCAGTAGGAGGATCGCGTCAAGTCACAAGTACCTGCACAAACACAAAGAGCTTGCACCCAACTCTATGAAGGGGTTGTCAATCCCTTATAGATTGTTTGCAAAGTGAGAACTGACAGCAAAAAGTAAACAAAGCAAAGTAAAAGTAAAAGTGGAGACGATAGTTCTGAATAGACCCGGGGGCCGTAGCGTTCACTAGTGGCTTCTCTCATGAAATCAAGTAGATGGTGGGTGAACGAATTACTGTCGAGCAATTGATAGAACCGCGCAAAGTCATGACGTTATCTATGGCAATGATCATATCTATAGGCATCACGTCCAAAACAAGTAGACCGATACTTTCTGCATCTACTACTATTACTGCACACGTCGACCGCTATCCACCATGCATCTAGTGTATTAAGTTCATAAGAATAGAGTAACGCCTTAAACAAGATGACATGATGTAGATGGACAATCTCAAATCTATGATGAAACCCATCTTGTTACCCTTGATGGCAACAATACGATGCATGCCTTGCTGCCCCTTCTGTCACTGGGAAAGGTCTCCGCACGGTATGAACCCAAAACCAAGCACTTCTCCCATTGCAAGAATCACACATCTAGTTTGCCAAACAAAACCCAAGACTCAGAGAGACTTACAAGGATATCAAATCATGCATATAAGAAATCAGCAAAGACTCAAATATAAATCATAGATAATTTGATCACAAATCCACAATTCATCGGATCTCGACAAACACACCGCCAAAGAGGATTACATCGGATAGATCTCCATGAAGATCATGGAGAACTTTGTATTGAAGATCCAACATAGAGAAGAAGCCATCTAGCTACTAACTACGGACCCGTAGGTATGAGGTGGACTACTCACGAGTCATTGGAGAGGCGATGATGTTGATGTAGAAGCCCTCCAACTCCAAAGTCCCCTCCGACAGGGCACCGGGAAGGGTCTCCAGATATGATCTCGCGGAAACGGAAGCTTGCGACGGCGGAAAAGTGTTTTCGTGGATGCCCTTATTTTTTCTGGGATTTTAGGGAATTTATAGGCCAAAGAGCTAGGGCAGGGAAGCGCCAGGGAGGCCACAAGCCTGGTCGCCGCGGGCCCCCTGGCCGCGGCGTCAGGGCTTGTGGGCTCCCTGTGAGCCTCCTGCCTTGGCCCTCAAGTCCCCCGATCTTCTTCTGTTCTGGAAAAATTTATTTCGGGGATTTTATTCCGTTTGGACTTCGTTCCAAAATCAGATCTGAAAAGAGTCAAAAACACAGAAAAAACAGGAACTGGCGCTTGGCATTGAATTAATAAGTTAGTCCCAAAAAAGATATAAAAGGTATATAAAACATCCAAAGTTGACAAGATAACAACATGAAACCATAAAAAATTATAGATACGTTTGAGACGTATCAAGCATCCCCAATCTTAACTCCTGCTCGTCCTCGAGTAGGGAAGTGATATAGAATGAATTTTTGATGCTTTCATGCTACCTAGCATAGATGTCCTTTGTAACTCCTCTTATGTGACGTGAATGTTCAGATCCATTAGATTGAAAACAATAGTTTGCTATTGATGTGGAGACAATAATACTTCAAGCAAACTAGCAAGGTAATCATGAACTTTCAAAATAACAAGGCCAAAAGAAAGTTATCCCTACAAAATCATATAGTTTGGCTATGCTCTATCATCCTTGCACAACGAATTTAAATCATGCACAACCTCGGTATTGGCCAAGTAATTGTTTTCACACCTTTACTTTCTCAAACCTTTTCAACTCTCACGCAATACATGAGCGTGAGCCATGGTTTTAGCACTATAAGTGGAGTGGAGTGTGGTAGAGGTTGCAAGACAAACAAGGAGAAGATGGTCACATTGACTAGGCATATCAATGAGCTATGGAGATGCTCAACAATAGATATCAACGTGAATAAGTAGGGATTGCCATACAAATGATGCACTAGAGCTAAGAGTATGAGAAAGCTCTTAAATAAAACTAGTGGGTGTGCATCCAACTTGCTAGCTCACGAAGACCTAAGGCAATTTTGAGGAAGCCTATCATTGAAATATACAAGCCAAGTTATATAATGAACATTTCCCACTAGCTATATGGTGGTGAAAAAACGAGAGACTCTCAATCATGAAGATCATGGTTCTTAATATGAAGCACAAGTGTGGAAAGGAGATAGTAGCATTGTCCCTTCTCTCTTTTTCTCTCATTTTTTGGTGGGCTCTTTGGCCTCTTTTTTTTGGTGGGCATCTTTGGCCTCTTTTTGTGAATGGGCTTCGTTGGCCTCTTTTATTTCCTCACATGGGACAATGCTCCATCAAAGATGATCATCACACTTACAACTCAAAACTTAGAGCAATGATGACTCTATATGAAATGCCTTCGGTAGTGTACCGTGACAATGATCTAGCATGGCATAGATATCAATGGAAACATCATGCTAGCTATCTTATGATCATGCAATGGCAATGTAGAAGTGGTGTCACATGTCATGGTGGTAGTTGCATGGCAATATATCTCGGAATGGCTTTGAAAAAGCCATAGTAGGTAGGTATGGTGGCTGTTTTGAGGGAGGCTAATGGTGGGTTTTGTGCACCGACGAAAGTTGCACGACACTAAAGAAGACAGTGATGGTGGAAGGTGAAAGTGCATCTAAACCATGGACTCATCATTAGTCATGAAGAACTCATATACTTTTTGCAAAAGTTTTAGTAGTAATTGAAACAAAGCATTCAAAGCATACTCCTAGGGGAAGGGTCTGTAGGTATAAACCATCGCGCGATCCCGACCGCCACACAAAGGATGACAACCAATAGACTAATCATGCTCAGTCTTCATCACATAGCGGTTCACCATACGTGCATGCTACGGGAATCAATAACCTCAACACAAGTATTTCTAGATCCACAACACCTTACTAGTATAACTTCAATATTACCACAACCACAACTCAAAACTAATTGAGATGAATCAAACTTCTCTAACTACTCAAAGCACATGAAGGTGGAAGTTTTCATATCCCTTTGGATAACTACCCCTTTTGAGACTACTTTCATAGCATAGATCAACTACCACGCCACGCGCTTCCGTGCTCTAAAAGATAGAAGTGAAACACATAGAGCAAAATCAACTAGCTCAAAAGATATAAGTGAAACACTTGTGAGCTGAATTGTCTAACCAAAGGATATAAGTGAAGCTCGACAAAATCACGGTGAGTGCATGTCTCTCTCTAGGTGTGCAGCAAGGAAGATTTTGACACAACAAAAATAAAAGACTCCTACGATACAAGACGCTCCAAGCAAAACACATAACATGTGGTGAATAAAAATATAGCCCCAAGTAACGTTACCGATGTATTGAAGACAAAAGAGGGGATGCCTTCCCGGGGCATCCCCAAGGTTAGGATTTTTTGGCATCCTTGAATCAACTTGGGGTGCCTAGGGCATCCCCAAGCTTGTGATCTTGCCACTCTTTATCTTTTTGTCCATATGAACTTCACCCAAAACTTGAAAACTTCACAACACGAAACTTAAATAGAAACTCGTGATAACATTAGTATAAGAAAGCAAACCACCACTTCCTTAGGTACTGTAGCAAACTTAAATTCTACTTATGTTGATGTTGGGTTACGGTATTTTCAATCTTCCATGGCTAATACCCCCCGATACTATCCATAGTTTCATCAAAATAAGCAACCAACTCAACAAAAATAGAATCCGTTAACAGCAGACCAGTCTGTAGCAATCTGTATACTTCGTATACTTCTGGTACTTCAAAAATTCTGAAACATTACGACAGTCTGAAGAATTTGCATAGCAATCAGCAGCAAAAACAATCAACTCAAAAGCTCTTACAGAATAAAATGAAAATTCTTTTAGTGAGCAGAAAGTTTGTCTTTTCCAGCATGACCAAACGATCATCCCCAAGTCTAATCATAACGGTTTTACTTGGCACGAACGCAAAAAAAAACACAATCATAACAGAATTATGAAAGTGTGGAAAACACAAAACAGAAAGAAAAATGATAGATTCGTTGGGTTGCCTCCCAATAAGCGCTATTGTTTGATGCCCTTAGCTAGGCATAAGGTGATGGAATCACGTATAGTCATCTTTGGTGCTCAAACCATAAGTAGCCCTCATCATAGATTCATAAGGCAATCTTATTTTCTTTCTAGGAAAATGCTCCATGCCCTTCTTTAGAGGAAATTTAAATCTAATATCCCTTCCTTCATATCGATGATAGCACCAATAGTCCTTAGGAAAGGTCTACGAAGAATAATGGGACATGAAGGATTGCAATCTATATCAAGTACAATGAAATCCACAGGTACATAGTTCTTATTTGCGACAATAAGAACATCATCGATCCTTCCCATGGGTTTCTTGAAAGTAGAATCCGCAAGTTGCAAATTAAGAGAACACTCTTCAATCTCATGAAAACCAAGAATATCACATAAAGACTTTGGAATCGCGGAAACACTCTCACCCAAATCACACAAAGCATTGCATTCATAGTTTTTGGTTTTGATTTTGATAGTAGGTTCCCACTCATCATGAAGTTTTCCAGGTATAGAGACTTCTAATTCGAGTTTCTCTTGAAGAGATTTCATCATAGCATCTACGATATGTGCGGTAAAGGCTTTGCTTTGGCTATAAGCATGTGGAGAGTTTGCAATGGATTGCATCGAGGAAATGCTTTCAAACAAGGAGAAACTATCATAATTGAATTCCTTGAAATCCAAAGTGGGAGTTTCATTACTACCCAATATTTTGATTTCTTCTACTCCACTCTCCACACCTTTATCATCGAGATAGGTGGACTCCGAATCATTGGGGTGTTTTTCGACCAAAGTGGATTCATATCCAGCCCCTTCATCAATAGGTTTGACACGCGAAAACAAAGATTCAAGAGGATTCACACCAAGCACTTTAAGATTTTCGTGATTTGCATCACTAGAACGCACCCTTTTAAACCATTCATGCCTAGCGCGAATTTGGGCGGTTCTTTCTTTGCTCTCATTCATGGAGACACGCATAGCTTTTAAAGTTTTATCCAAGTTGACCTTGGGAGGAGCACATCTATCTTTCAAAGCATCAATATCACAAGACATCCTATCAACGCTCTTAGCCTAATCGTCTATTTTGAGTAGTTTTTCCTCTATGGACGCATTGAAAATCTTTTGAGAGTTGATGAACTCTTTGATATTACTCTCTAAATCAGAGGGTAATTTGTTAAGATTTCCATAAGTGTTGTTGTAAGAATTGCCATAATTGTTAGAGGAGTTACTAGGAAAAGGCCTAGGAACACAGTTTCCTCTAAAAGCATTGTTGTTGCCAAAATTGTTCCGACCAACAAAATTAACGTCCAAACTAGCGTTGCTACTCTCAATCAAGGAAGATAGTGGCATGTCATTAGGATCTAAAGGAGCATTTCTACTAGCAACCAAATTCATCAACTCGTCCATCTTAGCACTAAGCGAGTTAATTTCTTCTATAGCGTGTACCTTTTTCCTAGTAGGTGACCTTTCAGTGTGCCACTGAGAGTAGTTGGTCATGATATTGTCTAGGAGTTTTGTAGCGTCTCGTAACGTGATTTCCATGAACGTTCCACCTGAGGCGGAGTCCAAGATATTGCGAGAAGCAAAATTCAAACCAGCATAAAAGATTTGTATAATCATCCACAAACTCAAGCCATCAGCGGGACAATTTATAATCATTAACTTCATCCTCTCCCAAGATTGTGCAACGTGTTCATAATCAAGTTGCTCGAAATTGATGATATCGTTACGGAGAGAGATAATCTTAGCCGGTGGAAAATACTTGGTATGTAAGCATCTTTGCACTTATCCCAAGAATCGATACTATTTTTAGGCAAAGAAGAAAACCATGTTTTTGCGCGATCTCGCAACGAGAAAGGAAAAAGCTTCAACTTAACAACATCATTATCCACATCTCTTTTCTTTTGCATATCGCAAAGCTCAATGAAGGTATTGAGATGGGATGCGGCATTTTCACTAGGAAGGCCAGAGAATTGCTCTTTCATAACAAGATTCAGCAAGGCAGCGTTGATTTCATAAGATTCCGCACTAGTGGCGGGAGCAATCGGAGTACTAATGAAATCATTATTATTAGTACTTGAGACGTTGCAAAGTTTGGTGTTTTCAGCCATGATGACTTCAACAAACAAACAAGAACACAAGCAAGCAAGAAAACTCGCAAACGAAAACGGCAAAAGGCAAAAGAAAACGGCAAAGGAGAAAGGCAAATGAAAACGGGAAATGTGAAGTGGGGGAGAGGAAAACGAGAGGCAACTGGCAAAAAAAAATGCAAGAGATGAGTTTGTGACACCTACTTGGATAGCTCTTGACTTGATCTCTCCTCCCTGGCAACGGCGCGAGAAATCCTTCTGCTACCGCGACAAAAGACCTTCCCCGAAAATGGCGCCAGGAATCCTTCTACTGCTGGCTACGCCTACACGGACTTCCTTGGAAAATATGCAAAGGATTCCCCCGCGGCCTTGGAGCCTTGCGTTGGTGCTCCCTTGAAGAGGAAAGGGTGATGTAGCACAGCGGCAGTATGCAGTTTGAGAACCAAGGTATCGATCCAGTAGGAGGATTGCGTCAAGTCACAAGTACCTGCACAAACACAAAGAGCTTGCACCCAACGCTATGAAGGGTTGTCAATCCCTTATAGATTGTTTGCAAAGTGAGAACTGAAAGCAAAAAAAAAACAAAGCAAAGTAAAAGTAAAAGTGGACACGATAGTTGTGAATAGCCCCGGGGGCCGTACCGTTCACTAGTGGCTTCTCTCATGAAAGCAAGTAGATGGTGGGTGAACGAATTACTGTCGACCAATTGATAGAACCGCGCAAAGTCATGACGTTATCTATGGCAATGATCATATCTATAGGCATCACGTCCAAAACAAGTAGACCGATACTTTCTGCATCTACTACTATTACTCCACACGTCGACCGCTATCCAGCATGCATCTAGTGTATTAAGTTCATAAGAACAGAGTAACGCCTTAAGCAAGATGACATGATGTAGATGGACAATCTCAAATCTATGATGAAAGCCCATCTTGTTACCCTTGATGGCAACAACACGATGCGTGCCTTGCTGCCCCTTCTGTCACTAGGAAAGGTCACCGCACGGTATGAACCCAAAACTAAGCACTTCTCCCATTGCAAGAATCACAGATCTAGGTGGCCAAACAAAACCCAAGACTCGAAGAGACTTACAAGGATATAAAATCATGCATATAAGAAATCAGCAAAGACTCAAATATAAATCATACATAATCTGATCACAAATCCACAATTCATCGGATCTCGACAAACACACCGCCAAAGAGGATTACAACGGATAGATCTCCATGAAGATCATGAAGAACTTTGTATTGAAGATCCAAGAGAGAGAAGAAGCCATCTAGCTACTAACTACGGACCCATAGGTCTGAAGTGGACTACTCACGAGTCATTGGAGAGGCGATGATGTTGATGTAGAAGCCCTCCAACTCCAAAGTCCCCTCCGGCAGGGCACTGGGAAGGGTCTCCAGATGAGATCTCGCGGAAACGGAAGCTTGCGGCGGCGGAAAAGTGTTTTCGTGGATGCCCTTATTTTTCTGGAATTTAAGGGAATTTATGGGCCAAAGAGCTAGGGCTGGTGAGCGCTAGGGAGGCCACAAGCCTGGTCGCCGCGGGCCCCCCCTGGTCGCGGCGTCAGGGCTTGTGGGTTCCCTCTGAGCTTCCTGCCTTGGCCCTCAAGTCCCCCGATCTTCTTCTGTTCTGGAAAACTTTATTTCGGGGATTTTATTCCGTTTGGACTCCATTCCAAAATCAGATCTGAAAAAGAGTCAAAAACATAGAAAAAACAGGAACTGGCGCTTGGCACTGTATTAATAAGTTAGTCCCAAAAGAGATATAAAAGGTATATAAAACATCCAAAGTTGACAAGATAACAACGTGAAACCATCAAAAATTATAGATACGTTTGAGACATATCAGGAAGGACGGGAAATTCTCAATGAGATCCACGCTGGCGATTGTGGACACCATGCCGGCTCACGATCTTTCGTGGTGAAGGCTTTTCTTCATGGATTTTACTGGCTAATAGCTCATGCAGATGCAGAGGATATAGTGCGCAAGTGCGATGGGTGTCAAAAGTTCATTCGACAAGCTCTAGAATTACACATGATCCCTATCACATGGTCGTTCGCGGTATTGCGGCTTGATATGGTTGGTTCATTCAAGATGTCCTCGAATAAGAGGACTCACTTATTGGTGGCGGTTGACTAGTCTGCCAAGTGGGTTGAGGTAGAACCTGTCAGCAATTGCGAAGCCGAGATAGCAGTCAATTTTTTTAAGAAGCTTATTTTTCATTTTGGCTATCCTCACAACATCATCACTGACAATGGCACCAATTGTTCCAAGGGGGCATGAAACAATTTTGTCAACAGGAGCGTATCTGGCTTGACATGTGAGCGATAGCAAACCCACTGTCCAAAAGGCGGGCCGAAAGAGCTAATCAAAAATTTTTGCGCGGGATTAAGCCCCGGTTCATGGTTCCACTAGAACATACCCCAGGTTGTTGGGTCGAGGAACTCCCCGCGGTACTTTGGAGTATGAGGACAAGTCCAAACAGATTCACTGGTTACACCCCTTTTTCTGGTTTATGGAGCCGAGGCAGTTCTACCAAGTGATATATGGCATGACTCTCCTCGAGTCGCTGCTTATGTTGAAGGAGACAATGAAGGAGCACATCAAGATTCCCTGGATGCCTTGGAGGAAGAGCGTGACTTGGCAGCGCCAAGATCAACTATATATCAACAGGACCTACATCGCTATCATAGTCGTAGAGTTAAGAGTCGGACCTTCCAGGAGGCGACTTAGTGCTTCGATTGATTTAAGATCACACAGGCATGCACAAGCTTTCATCGCCTTGGGAGGGTTCTATTGTCATCAGCAAAAGCCTCAACAATGGCTTATATTATCTGATAGACCTTCATCCAGATAAATACACCTCGGAGGAAGAAACAACCCAGCCGTGGAACATCGTTCACCTTCGGCCTTATTATACTTGGAGCCATTGGCTCCTTACTTATGTACCTACCCCAAACTTTTGTACATACAATTTTATTAATACAATAAAGCCGGCACCCCCGGAAGTCGGGTTCTCTGTCATTTTAGCCTATATAATGAGCATGAGTCTTTATTATCAACCTAAGTCGCCCAAGAGGACGAGCCGCCAAGATGTAACCGTTCAAACATGGGTGCCACAAAGCCAAAGAGGACTCGTTGCCACGATGCACGGTTGAAACATAGGCACCAATTGTGATCATTGGAATCAAGACGGCTTTATCTGAACCCCATATGTTTTGCAGTAGTAGCATTGTTTTGTGTAATCCTAGGCTGAGATTTTCCCTGATCATGGGGTCACTTGGGGGCTTCCAACTCACTAAGTTTAGCTTTCTCACCCTCTTGATCAAAGTGTGTTATATCGACTAGAGGGGGCTGAATAGGAAATTTTTAGAATTTCATCACTGATAAAATTCCTTGTGAGGAAATTCCCCAGTGATGAATTAAGTGTAGCGGAAACAGCGCAGGATCATAAGTGCAAAAACTACTACTACTTGGTGAAGATTATGAGAATCGGTTTGCACAGTACACAAGTATAGAGTAAGAGGTGAAGATTATCTTAAGTGAAGAATTTGAGGTTGAGGAAATTCAGAGAAATTCTTCAAGCAAACTCTTCAACAGTGCATATCAAAGTCTTCAACATACAATGTGAGAAATTGAAAGAGTTGAAGAAATAGAACCCGTATCACGATGAAGACAGTTGTTGATGACCCAATTCCAACTGTTGTGACAATTGTACGTCTGGTTTGGAGCGGCTTGGTATTGAAACAAAAGGACACACAGTCCCTACTGTATTCTCCTTGAGCTAAGGACAGACAGTCCTCACCCAACACTCGTGGTAAGTCTTCAGGGCAGACTTCCAAACCCTCACAAACTCAGTAAACCAGCGAACCACAATTGACTTCTGGATGCTCTAGACCATGACGCCTAACCGTCTGGAGGATGCACAGTCCGCAAAGGTGAAAGGCTTCAGTTCCACATAGGAACAAATTATTTAGTGATGCTCAATCACTTGGTTTTCGGTTTGGGATTTGGTGTTTAGGGTATTTCCTCACTTGATGTTTCTCTCTCGAAGACTGAGAAATTTGGGTTGCTCTATATGACAAGTGTCAGTTTCTTTTGGAGCAGCCAACCAGCTAGTGGTTGTGGGGAGCGGCTATTTATAGCCTGGGAGCATCCTGACATGATTTCACATAAATGCCCTTAAATAATGTGACCGTTGGGTGGATAAGATCAGTGAGGTGGCGCATGTCGCGGCAACGGTCGAAACTTTCAACTGTGAAAGTCCTCATGTCTCTCATATTCCTCACTTTGAGAATTTGATAGGTTTAGGCTTGGGTTGAGCATCATGAGGAAATTTATTCCGTAGTATTACTTCAACCCCCTTTAACAGTTAGGTGTTCCTATGACTCAAGAGTAAAGAAAATAAAACAGAAAGAGTAAATCTTCATGCTTCAAAGTCTTCACGCAGTTTTTCTTCACGACACACCGAATTCATCATCTTCAATATCTTCATGAGGAATATCAATTTCATCACAATTTCTTTGCGATCAAATTCTTCAAGGTAAGACCAAAGTCTTCACCCGAAGACATGCATTTTTAGGGGTCGATATTCATCGTATAACTCAAAATCCTCAGCGACTTATAGAGCCTGTGTACACTTACAAACACATTAGTCTCTTAACCTATAAGTCTTCAAACAACCAAAATCATTAAGGGCACTAGATGCACTTACAATCTCCCCCCTTTTTGGTGCTTGATGATAATTAGGTTAAGTTTTCAACGGGGATAAGAATATGAAATGTAAGTACTGAGTTTGAGGAATTTGAAATCAAGATACCGAGAGACTCCCCCCGAAGATGTGCATATTTTGAGGAAATTTCTTTGCACAACAGATGCACATCGATGATTTATATCATGGAGATCTCCCCCTGTATCTTGTAAATCATGCATACATTTGACATATAATATGAGGAATTGAAAATGCATGATGAAAAGTGGTGTCTGACGAATTTCAGCATGCGCGCATTAATAGACTTTGAGGAATAAGCATGTGAAGAAAAACGTTCAAAAGAGTCAGAGCACCATCGGGCTTAAGATACAACTCATTACATCAAACACTTTAGAAGAGCCAAGAGTTTGTAACTTAATAAAGTTTATAAGCCCCAAAATAGATCTCGCTTGAAGACTAACTCTCAGATTTCTCATCCTTTGTCATAAAATGACGAAAAGGGACAAAACTGAGGACTAACGCCCTTGAAGAAATTGACCTCTTGGTTGATGTAGAGGCGTGAGGATTCCTGGAGACATGCTTCTTCCTTGGACCAGTTGCAGAGTCTTCTGGTTCTTCATCTAATTTAGGAGTGCGAAATGAAGAAAATGAAATGTCCTCCAAGTCAGGAACTGGAATTGGCTTGAATTTCTTTTTTGGAGGCCACGACAAGTCAAAGTCTTGAGTAAATTCCAATTCCTCAAGTTCCTCTGGAGTCTTCAGATGAGCCAAGGTGTCCCATGTGCGATCAAATAACTCATGAAGATAATAGTGATTTTTCGTCACTGCATTCTGAGTCTCGTTCAGAGTTTTCACAATGGCACAAAACTGGCGTTTCACCCACTTGTGATTGTGGTCGACTTTTTGATGAAGACTGAGGAGTAGCTCTTTGTTAGTCATCACTCTGGGGGCAGTTGGGCTTGGAGGATCTTGAGTAGCAGTGTCATCATATGAAGAATATGAATCAGCCTTGCGAAATTGGCCATCAAGGGGCCAATTTCCTTCATCTATCACATACTTGCCTTTGCCTTCAACAGGTTCAAACTATTTCTTGATGACTTTGATAGGTGGTAGATATCCGAGGTGATTCTGAAAATCAGCTTGATAGTTGATGCCTGATCTATTTCTGATGAATCTCATGATACAAGGTGCATAAATCTTCAACTCATATGGCGACAAAGCGTTATCAACCAAAGTCCTGAAGAAGAAGTCATGAAGATTCATAGGTATGCCATGGGTGACATTGAACATGATATTCTTCATGATTCCTACGGCATCTTCTTCATCATCATGCCCTTTGATAGACGCAATGGCATAAGACATGATTTTGTACATTGTTCTGGGTTCATACTTAAAGTCTTGTACAAGAAACCGAGCCCTTGGGTGTTGGCCCTTGGCAAAGGCTTCATGAGGACTTCCATGAGCAAGTGTTGGGCAGTTCTGGTTCATCATACATCAGAACTGCATCATTTGAGGGAATTGAAATTGGGAGAGCGCGAAGCAATTCAGTGGGAGGAGCTTTGTAGTGTGTGTGCTGAGTCATCCAATCCAATACCCAAGTGTTGGCATCCTTTGGGTCGCCTGAGATATGTAGTGTGGCATAAAATTGAAGAATTATGTCTCTGTTCCAATCACCGATATCTATGCAGAAAGGCAGTAACCATCTTCGTGAAGAACATTGAGGACTGGAGCAAAACAAGGTATTTCCTCCATATCACAGTGAGGAATATGGGTATGTTGAAATATCTTGTTTCTTCCACAAAGCACAAAAGCATAGTAGTTGAGCTAATTTCTTGTCCAGAACTTCCAGTGTCTGATGCGAAGCTTGTCATATGGATTCTCTTGAGTGAAGTACACACGTTCTTCATAAAATGCCTCTTTCGGAAACTTTGGCATTTTGGAGAAAGGTTGATTTTGCTTTGGTTGAAGATTGTGCTGCTGTTCTTGAGGAGTAGCGACCACCATTGTTGTTTCTGTGTTCACCACGACAATAGCGGTTTCAGTGTTAGGTGCACGAGCATTTTCTTCAGTTTGAGGAATTTGCTTGTTGGAGGAGGCAGTTGCAGTATTTGATGCTGCATTTTCTTCAGCTGATGCAACTAATTCTTGAGCAGATTCCTCACGAATGCTTTTTCCGTTAGAACTGGTGAGAATCTCAGCTGCAGCAGGAGTTGGAGGGATTTGAGCTGACCTTGGTGAGCGTGGATGAGTTCCTTCCCAGAATTCATCATGAATTACAGGTGTGTTGCATCCAATTTCATCATCACCCTCCTGTTCTTCAATGGTTTTTGGAGGTGTGGTGGACTGAGGAATATCATCAATTTGTATTTCCTCATCAATTTCTTCACCCACTTCAGCGTCATTCATTTCTTCATCTTCTTCTGGAATGACATTATTTTGAGGAATTTCCTCAACAGCTGGTTCATTAGTTTCATCTTCCTTAGTGAGCTGAACAGTATAGCTTGGTTGAGGTGGTGTTTGCTGCTTTGGAGGTGCAGTTCTCTTGTTGTATTCATCAACATCAGGTGTAGCAGCCTTGATGAATTTCATTTTGACGCCTTGACAATCAAAGTGAAGACTTGTATACTTGTCTGTGAGGGTTTTGAATTCGGCCGGAGTTGATACAAGTGCTTCAGGCGCCAGGTTGAGGAGATTCTGCTTGAGGAATTTCTCCTTTTTGTTTTTGGCAGCCCTTGATTGCTTGGCTTGCTCCTCTTTCCATTTTGCTTCATTGATGAAAGTAGCCACCATATGGCTGACACCAGGGGGAAGCTTCAAATAATCAACCGGTGTGTTTGGATCTTCATACCAGAGGACGATGAAATCCAGCAATACCTTCGGATCCATAGCAAGAGGAATGGAACTACGAGAGGCTTGTGCAACACGTTCCTGTTTGTTTCTGATGATGGCTTGGAGGGTTGCATCATCAATTTCTTCACTTCCTTTTGATGCAGAAGGAACGTTGATGACTTTGTTCGGACTTGGTCTGGTACCTCTACCAACGGTCATCTTAGTCTTCAGCAGAATAGGTGAAGACTTTGAAGCAGAGCCAGTAGTAGAAGGCATTGAGGAACTTAATTGTTCAGGTTCAAACTTACTGAGCTGCTTCTGTTGTGGGGGTGAAGTCTGTGGTGCAGTTGAGGCTTTTGCAGCTATTGCATATTTCTGAGGCAATTGCTCTTTTGGCACCGAAGTTGAAGCTTTGGGTTTCTTTAGCAGAGTCTTCTTCTGAGGAACTACTGTAGCAGAGGCCTCAGCAGCTGAAGAAGTGGCAGCAGTGGCTGCAGCAGCATAATCCTCATTGAATTTCTTCATAGTTGCTTCTACCTTTTTCTGCAACTTAGACAAGTATTTGTCTTTCTCATCAGGATAATCCTCAATAGTGGCTACACTTGAGGGATGAGCTGCTTGTAGATCACCTTGTGGCGGCGTTTTGCAGGGTGGCTTGAGGGCGAACTTCTTTGCATATTTTGGAGTCACATATCTGTACTCCTTCCACTCCTTAGCCCACCCGCGCTCAATCTTTTGAAGCCTTATTTTGCGCTTTGCCATGGTCTCGTTACCATGTATTTCCTCATCGGGAGTACAATAATCGACATATATTTCCTCAGGTATTTCAAAAGGAGTGTTCTGGTCCAGTTTCTTTCCACCTTTTTGTTTCCGGTCTTCTTTCATTTTCTTCAACTGAGGTTTTTGTTGAGGAATCTGAACTCTTGAAGATTCTGAAGACATAGGTAAAGTTTCTTCGAGAAATGCTGCAATGAGTTAATTTGATGAGAACCTAGAGATTCATCTGCTGACATTTTTGTAGCTGTGAACAGAGTATAGGTGCGAAGAATTTGGAGAGGTCATATGCGTTCTCAGATTTGAAGAAATTGAAAAAAAATAGAAGTTGAGGAATTTGACCAGTGAGTTGAGGAATTTGACTAAGCATTCTGATCTTGGGTTCCAGAGTTTGCAAATTCGAGAATTTACACAATTGAGGAATCTCATGAAGAATTGTAGTGGCTTAGTAAAATTCATCAAGTGTTTGAGGCATGAGTGTGCATGGCTGACAGACTTTCTGAGGAAAAACAGATTTCGTGAATCTAAAGAGAATTAATAGATTAACATCAGCAGTAAAACATGATTTTATTTACCCTGTGCGAAGAACACGAAGAACTTGAGAAGTAAAAGGGAGAAGTTCCTCGGTTCAGATCTTCAGCGCCCTAACTTGGCAACTGAAATCAGCTACGGCGGTGGTGGAAGACGATTTTCCGCGGTTGGCGTGTGTAGCGACCCAACTCGAAACGAGTCAAGCCTCTGTGTTTCTGTGCCATCCCTGGATCAGTATGCTGGCACACACAGTACATCAATGTATATATCAAAGTGCAATCACATGAAATAGCATAAAACTGATATATACCTTAATTATCTCAGCGGAAGCGGTCAAGGGAGTGGAGTCCCAATAAACACCAACGGCAAGTTGAGTGTAGACCGTAACCCTGAATCGTACTCTTACTCGTCGAAGAAAAATATCTGCAACATAAGACGTTGCAGCCGTGTAGGTCAGCATATTGAATATGCTGGCAAGTCACACAAGACAGGGGTAAAAGTAATCATCTATACTATATGCATATATGGCAGGTGGGGCTATAAGTTTTTAGCGAAAAGCAAGTTTTCTCCTACATCAAGAGTGATTGGAAGCAAAATATTACTACATTGCTGGTTGTTAACGAGATGGTTCCGCCAACCAGTTCTCGTACCCGAGTTGTCAATAATTACCCACATCAAATATAATTAAAGGTGTTGAGAAATCCAGATAACTTCAGTTCCTTTGGCTCAAGTTGTCCATGACCGTGGACACGGCTAATCGATTAGGTTTGAGTACTCTGCAGAGTTTTGCACACGTTCCCCACAAGATTTGATCGCCTCCGAGTATGTCCACGCACTTCAAGGTGTTTGAAGACCGGATGATCAAAACATGGTCTTTCAACGGGTCCCTCTGAATCCCTGTCGGTGCCAATCCATTCCTACCGTTCGTCTACATCTGCTAGCACCGCCTGTCCAGAGTTGCCGCGTTGTCCAACCAAGCCAGAGTCCATAATGACTTGTGGCTGTGCAGGTAAGCCTTGGGTCTTGAAAATATCCGTCCGTCTCTTTGAGCCTGGGTGAAGCTTTCCGCAGGATGACATGGCCTCTCCAGCATCCCGGGCATCCACTGGGTTTTCCAGGGAGCCGATCAACCGTCCTTCACCCAGTGTTGCATTGCGTCCGAGGTCTTGAAAATCTTGTCTTAGTCCGGTCTTGATTATTATATCAACCTCGCATCACTCGTGGTATACACTCAACTGATAACCCGTCTACTCAAGCATAGCATTAAGAAATTGTCGTCCTGGGGCCAAGTGTCGGGGTGTTGTGTTCCTACCACATGATACTATTCTTACACTAAAGTTTCCAAGTACCAAGGCATCATGCAAATTGGGCAAAGAATGTGATCTACTATGCATCGAAAACATAGGTAAAATAACATGATCAAAGTGACTTGCGTGTGATGTTGACGAAGAAGAATTCCTCGAGAAAATAACTTGACAGACTACTCGTCACTCTCCGATGAAATCTATATAACAAACATATCATCCACATAAGCACTCATACTAGCAATCATTCTAGCAATCAAACAAAAGAGAGAGAGCGAATAAGAAACCGAAAGAAACTTCAAAGAAGACTAGGGAGTCTTCTACTACGTCAACCACTAAATAGTTTTGTCTAACAGAAAATATTAACAAAGAACTAATATATAAATCTAACTAAGAATAAAATAAAGTGTTTTTCACAAAACCTTTGAAAGTATTCCCAAACTGTATTTGAAGCAACGGTGAAAACAATTGCACGTTACTACGGAGCTAGATTTTTTTTCATAAAAACAAATAAAACTAAAATAAGAACTTGTTGCAAAACTACTGTTATCTAACATAAACAAACAATAATAATCTTTCTGAAATAATAAAGAAAAATATTTTTAAAACAAAAGTAGAAAATGAATTAGCCGAAAACCTAAAAACGGTGAAACAGAAATTGTTTCACAAGAAATAATGAGTTAAAATAATCAAACAAACCTGAAATATTTACCACTGATACATAAGATCACTAGTGATCAGTACCAAAAGGAATCAAATTAAAATCTATTTTTAAACTCCTGGAATAGGCAGAACAAGGTTTAAACTAAATCTGATCTAAATTATATTTAAAAAATTCAAACACAGACAAATTATATGTTTTTAAAAACTACAGGAAATTTGTGAGCTACTGGAAAATGAATCACTGTCATTGGACTTAGGGATAAAAAGTTGTGGCCAAAACAAGATTGAAAGTTTCTTTTTTTGCTAATATAGACAGAAAATCTGCAGCTACTAGTGCTAAAAGAGAGGCACACGTGGCAGGCTATTAGTGGCTGCGGGGAACGTTTGTTGAATGGCTTCGGGCAAACGGCCGATCTCTAGCAAATTTCGCTGGTTAAATCGTAAGTGAACTAAAAGCCCATTGGTTTTTCTGGGATAAACCGAAGAGGTATAGATGATCTAATCTGGACAATTGCATGGAGATCTACGGGCTAAGAAAGGATCAAAAGAAAAACAGAGAGAGAGAGAGAGAGAGAAACTACCTGTTGGGCAGTGTTGCACCGGCGATGGAGGAAGATGGCGTCGCCGGCGAGGGAGAGGGGGAGCTCCGGGGCGTGGAGAGGAGGGGGGCAGCGGCGACTGGGGTCCTTCTCCTCCGCGGGGTGGCGCTCGGGGGGGGGGGCGGAGGGCTCCGGTGCTGGCTCCTGGAGGCGAGGTCGAAGGATGCTGTAGCTTGCTGCTGCTGCTCTGGCGGCAGCTCGTGGCGAGGCGGCGAGGGGAGAGGGGAGGCGGCGGTGGGGGTGGGAACGGGGCGGCGATGGAGGGGGCCGAAGGTGGGGTGCAAGGGTCGCGACGGGGTGGCGCTGGGCTGCTCCTGTGGGGGTGTAGACGGGGCAGAAGTTGCTGCCGGCGAGCGGCAGGGCGACGGAATGGGGCGGCGTCTCGGCAGTGCAAAGGTGGGAACGGGGTGGTGGCGGTGGAGGCACTTATATAGGCCATGGGGGAGGCGAGCTAAGGAAGGAGAGGTGGCGGTGGAGGAAGAAATCGTGGCGGTGGCGGCTTGGTTCGGTCTCTGGTGCAGGTAGGAAAGTGAGGGAGGAAGAGAAAGGAAGGTGACGGGGAGAGGGGAAGGCTTCAGGCGCGGGGGCTTGGGCAGGATAGAGGGAAGGAGAGAATAAAGGAGGAGAGAATAAGGGAGGAGAGGGAGTACTGGGGAAGGGAGATCGCAGGGAGAAGGAGGCTCGGTTCGGTCTCTGCTGGAGAAAAAAGGAAAGGGAGGGAGGAAGGAGAAGAAGGGAGGTGACGTGGAGAGGGACTTGGGGAGGGAGCCTACTGGCAGAGAGAGGGGGTAGAGGGGCCCCGGTTTGTAGGGGATTTAGTCCTAGGACGGTGGGCACGGCCGAGGCTAAGATACGCCCCGGGCGGTGGCAAGAAAAAAAAAGACTTTCCTATTTTTAATTTTTTTCCAAAACAGAAAATAAAAACGACAAAAAAGAAAGTAAATCAAAATATTAATATATGGTATTATATACCAAAAAAATCACAAAATAAATCTCTACCCAAATAACATTTTTCTAAAGCCAAAATAAAAACTTTAGAAAAATTATTTTTTCCAAAATCCCTAAAAGTATTATTTCTTTTTGTAAATAATTTTCAAATGATCCTCTAAGTTTGAGGTTGCAAATAACATTCAAAATGCCCGGGTATTTGAGGGTCATGTTCCTCCGCTCTTTTCTGTTTGACAGAATGCATTTCCCGGCAATTTGTTGCACGAAGAAAAACGAATGGAAATGCAAGGAATTCAATGCAAATATCTCCGTTCAAATTCTTTATAGTTGAAGAAGTCATGTCATCTTCTCTCGTTGCTTTTAAAAGTTTGAATTTGAATGCACCGGAGAAGGGGAAAGTCATTTTATTCCCTCTCATTCAAAAGTTTCGAAAAGTTTCAAATTTGACACGAGTTTCAATCACTCAGCAAACAAACAAGCAATCAATCTAATAATTATATTAACATTCCAAAATTTTTAATTTTGGGATGTTACAAACTACCACACTTAAAATGAATCTCGTCCTCAAGATTCGAAGAGGCTAGAAAGAAAGGTTAGGGTTTGGGGGTCTTCGAACAAATCCAACTTCCGGCAAGGTGGGATGCTACCACACTTAAAATGAGAGATACTGGTCCCTCAAAATGTTTTAGCGATCCTCTGGGGTTTTGGCAACTGACATCACACAACCTTCATATTAAATCCTTTGGTGATGTTCTCCCGTTGATATATGCTTCTTCCGCCACTGGGTCTTCTTAACTGACAGTCTCGTGGTCAATTCTAAATAACATATCGATGGTTCTCGTGGTGGTCTACCATTTGTGGCTATCCTGCGGAGAAAGGGGTCTTGGTTTCATCCTCACCGTAAAATTTCCTACGCGTGACAACAAGTTCCATGTACATGGGCTTTTCTTATACCACTCTAAGGCTTAAATAAAAGCTTCAAAGAACGTCGTCTCTCTCTATGGGTAAGTCTCTCAGATTTACCATTCCGAATAGCAAGATAAATGATAAGAGTAAGTCATCATGGTGATCAGTCCATTCCGCACCCAAATCATTGCTCTGTATAAGGTTTAGCGAATCTCGCATTCTAACACTTGGGCATCCTCACAAGCGTTGCAGAATTTCTCTTGTCCACGAACGAAGTTCGGATAATCCATTGGTTCTGCAAGCCAAACGAAACATCTATTGTATCTTCACAACTCTCAGGTTTTCGTATGCTCCTAAGAAAACGTTTGCTGATCCATCATAGCTTCTTCCATAAATCATATGTGTTTCATAATCAACCCTTTATTACATCCTTACTTTCTTATCAAAAACTCCAATTCAAAAGTACTTTATTAGAAATGCTGCCATCCACATTGTTCGGTATGGTCGAGCATTTCTGCCAACTTTATTCATCTGCCTCTCTTGGAGGTACTTTAGTTCCACTCAAATTTTCCGATGTGCTCCTGGAAATCATCCATCTTTTGCTTCATCATGGTGGCCATTAGCTTCATCTCCATCATCTCCGCACGTACTTCACTCAGGTATTCCTGGGTATGACGGAGTCTTGCTTCAAGTATTTCTCCAATCTGACGTATGGCTTCCATGGCAGCTTCAGGAACAACATCAAAGAAGGTTGCTCGTGGTACATGTGAAATGAAAAAGTATTGCCCCATAGTCTTTGTACAAACTCCTTTCACATGGTGGAGGTGTACTTCCACGTACCAAAGTTCCACTCCATTTTACATGAATGGGTAGCCTTTGTAGACTGCATCTCCTTCAAGGTGAATGTGCTTCATCATGTCCTTCAGGATTTTCGGGTAATCATGCTCACTGGTCAGGGTCATGATCGTTTCTGGGCCCTTGAGGAATGACTCATAGAGAGTTGTCATCTGCAGGTGTCAGTAAATAGGTACTCAGAGGAGTGTATGTGTCTCCTTGGTAATGCATGGTACATTCGTACTCATTGGATCCTGTGGGTTTACTGATTACTACCATACTTAAAATGAGACATACTCATGCCTGCATAGACCATATTTTCTCATATCCTCAGAGATCTTTGTTCATGAGAAACAACGCATACAGTTTCAACATAGGCAATCATGAGACAATAAATTCCATTTATTCATGATGTTATTACAATCTCAAGGACTTCTGTTACAAAAAAATTCACTCCATGATCTCATGAAAACAAGAGTTCTTCATATTACACTAATTGCCACGGTCAAAACTTAACTATTCCATTCTAGCTTTCTTCCTTTGTGGACAATCGCTGGCAAAATGTCCTGCTTCCTTGCAACAAAAACAAATGATTTCTGACAAGTCTCGAGGCTTCTTAGCTTCTGCTTTTGCTCCTTGGATTCCCGGCTTCCTTCCTGAGCACATGTATTTGTGGTGGCCAAATTTCATACACTTGTAACATCTGACATGACTCAGGTCTATGTCTGCAGAGATTTGGTTCTTCCGAGGGTACATTTTCTTTTTTCCGGACTCCTTCATCTTGGCCAGTTCTTCTATTTCAAGTGGATCAAACTCCACTTCTTCCGTCGGGAAGTATCCCAGATACTCTTGGTTTCTCTTCGTGCAGTCCTGTGAATAATGTCCTTCTTCTCCACATGAGTAGCATGCATTGGAGAAAAATCGGGTCAGACCTAGTCCATCGGGGTCTTCAATATTTTCGTTCATCACTGGCTCTTCTAGAATCTTCTTCTTGAGTGTTTCCTTCATTGCTTCTTTGTGCTGCTGGACAACTTGTTGTACCTTGGGGTAAATGTGACACTGAGCTGGGTAGTGGGTGGTTCCTTCACAAAGGAAACAAGTCACCTGACTACTTGGGCATTCCTCAGCTGGGTGATTTTCTTCACAATGAGTGCATCCATCCGTGTGTTCTTCCTGGGTGTGTCCTATTTCTCCACAGATCTTGCATGCACAAGTCTTCTCCTTGGGATTGTCATAGCCCTTCTGAATGAGACGGGATCTTAACAGAGTCTTCTTGAATTCGTCCCAGGTTTCTGCTCCACTAAATCCTTGTATGGCATGATGCATTTTCCACCAGATTGCAGCACTTTGTGTAAAGTACTGAAGAGCGTGTTCCACTTCATACTTCCTTGAGATCAAGTTGCTCCCGAAGTGGTTCTCCATGTTCTGAATCCATATTTCAGCCTCCAGTTGGGTCATTGGTCCAGAGACTACAAGTCCAGCTTCATACTCGATCTGGTAGGGTTGAGGTTTTGGCGATGAGACGGGTAAGAGAGGGAGGGAGATACACACAATACAAACAATATTTTTGAGAATAGGTTTTATTTGTGGCTGTCGGAAAACACACACCAATGACGGCTCACAAATCATCGTATCTAACGTGAGTATATAAAAGGGGTTTGGACTTCTAATGGTCATATAAATATTCGAACGCTTCAGGGACTTTGAGTTCTTCGGGTCTTGAGAGTCTTCAATGGGTGTAGCTTCAATTCTTCAATTACATGGTGATATCCTCTTTACTTTGACGTGGGAGTCGGTTGATCCTTCATGTGGTCAAAAGGGAAAGGGTATTGTCTAACTATTTGAGGTGAGAGAGAACGTTTTATGAAATCAGAAAAGATGAGGAATGAAGGATGTTCTTGAAAAATAAAATTTTGAGAGATCCTTTCCTAAGAAATTTCCAGTTTCTAGGGGTCACGTCTTACAGTCAACATGTGCTCTGATACCATCTCTGTAGCGACCCGACTCGAAACGAGTCAAGCCTCTGTGTTTCTGTGCCATCCCTGGATCAGTATGCTGGCACACACAGTACATCAATGTATATATCAAAGTGCAATCACATGTAAATAGCGTAAAACTGATATATACCTTAATTATCTCAACGGAAGCGGTAAAGGGAGTGGAGTCCCAATAAACACCAACGGCAAGTTGAGTGTAGACCGTAACCCTGAATCGTACTCTTACTCGTCGAAGAAAAATATCTGCAACATAAGACGTTGCAGCCGTGTAAGTCAGCATATTGAATATGCTGGCAAGTCACACAAGAGAGGGGTAAAAGTAATCATCTATACTATATGCATATATGGCAGGTGGGGCTATAAGTTTTTAGCGAAAAGCAAGTTTTCTCCTACATCAAGAGTGGTTGGAAGCAAAATATTACTACATTGTTGGTTGTTAACGAGATGGTCCCGCCCACCAGTTCTCGTACCCGAGTTGTCAATAATTACCCACATCAAATATATTTAAAGGTGTTGAGAAATCCAGATAACTTCAGTTCCTTTGGCTCAAGTTGTCCATTACCGTGGACACGGCTAATCGATTAGGTTTGAGTACTCTGCAGAGTTTTGCACACGTTCCCCACAAGATTTGATCGCCTCCGAGTATGTCCATGCACTTCAAGGTGTTTGAAGACCGGATGATCAAAACATGGTCTTTCAACGGGTTCCTCTGAATCCCTGTCGGTGCCAATCCATTCCTACCGTTCGTCTACATCTGCTAGCACCGCCTGTCTAGAGTCGCCGCGTTGTCCAACCAAGCCAGAGCCCATAATGACTTGTGGCTGTGCAGGTAAGCCTTGGGTCTTGAAAATATCCGTCCGTCTCTTTGAGCCTGGGTGAAGCTTTCCGCAGGATGACATGGCCTCTCCAACATCCCGGGCATCCACTGGGTTTTCCAGGGAGCCGATCAACCGTCCTTCACCCAGTGTTGCATTGCGTCCGAGGTCTTGAAAATCTTGTCTTAGTCCGGTCTTGATTATTATATCAACCTCGCATCACTCGTGGTATACACTCAACCGATAACCCGTCTACTCAAGCATAGCATTAAGAAATTGTCGTCCCGGGGCCAAGTGTCGGGGTGTTGTGTTCCTACCACATGATACTATTCTTACACTAAAGTTTCCAAGTACCTAGGCAGCATGCAAATTGGGCAAAGAATGTGATCTACTATGCATCAAAAACATAGGTAAAATAACATGATCAAAGTGACTTGCGTGTGATGTTGACGAAGAAGAATTCCTCGAGAAAATAACTTGATAGACTACTCGTCACTCTCCGATGAAATCTATATAACAAACATATCATCCACATAAGCACTCATACTAGCAATCATTCTAGCAATCAAACAAAAGAGAGAGAGCGAATAAGAAACCGAAAGAAACTTCAAATAAGACTAGGGAGTCTTCTACTACGCCAACCACTAAATAGTTTTGTCTAACAGAAAATATTAACAAAGAACTAATATATAAATCTAACTAAGAATAAAATAAAGTGTTTTTCACAAAACCTTTGAAAGTATTCCCACACGGGATTTGAAGCAACGGTGAAAACAATTGCACGTTACTACGGAGCTAGAATTGTTTTCATAAAAAGAAATAAAACTAAAATAAGAACTTGTTGCAAATCTACTGTTATCTAACATAAACAAACAATAATAATCTTTCTGAAATAATAAATAAAAATATTTTTAAAACAAAAGTAGAAAATGAATTAGCCGAAAACCTAAAAACGGTGAAACAGAAATTGTTTCACAAGAAATAATGAGTTAAAATACTCAAACAAACCTGAAATTTTTACCACTGATACAGAAGATCACTAGTGATCAGTACCAAAAGGAATCAAATTAAAATCTATTTTGAAACTCCTGGAATAAGCAGAACAAGGTTTAAACTAAATCTAATCTAACTTATATTTAAAAAATTCAAACACAGACAAATTATATGTTTTTAAACACTACAGGAAATTTGTGAGCTACTGGAAAATGAATCACTATCATTGGACTTAGGGATAAAAAGTTGTGGCCAAAACAAGATTGAAAGTTTCTGTTTTTGCTAATATAGACAGAAAATCTGCAGCTACTAGTGCTAAAAGAGAGGCACACGTCGCAGGCTATTAGTGGCTGCGGGGAACGTTTGTTGAATGGCTTCGGGCAAACGGCCGAGCTCTAGCAAATTTCGCTGGTTAAATCGTAAGTGAACTAAAAACCCACTGGTTTTCCTGGGATAAACCGAAGAGGTATAGATGATCTAATCTGGACCATTGCATGGAGATCTAAGGGCTAAGAAAGGATCAAAAGAAAAACAGAGAGAGAGAGAGAAACTACCTGCTGGGCAGTGTTGCACCGGCGATGGAGGAAGATGGTGTCGCCGGCGAGGGAGAGGGGGAGCTCCGGGGCGTGGAGAGGATGGGGGCAGCGGCGACGGGGGTCCTTCTCCTCCGCGGGGTGGCGCTCGGGGGGGCGGAGGGGCTCCGGTGCTGGCTCCTGGAGGCGAGGCCGAAGGATGCTGTAGCTTGCTGCTGCTGCTCCGGCGGAAGCTCGTGGCGAGGCGGCGAGGGGAGAGGGGAGGCGGCGGTGGGGGTGGGAACGGGGCGGCGATGGAGGGGGCCGAAGGTGGGGTGCAAGGGTGGCGACGGGGTGGCGCTGGGCTGCTCCTGTAGGGGTGTAGACGGGGCAGAAGTTGCTGCCGGCGAGCGGCAGGGCGACAGAACGGGGCGGCGTCTCGGCAGTGCAAAGGTGGGAACGGGGTGGTGGCGGTGGAGGCACTTATATAGGCCATGGGGGAGGCGAGCAAAGGAAGGAGAGGTGGCGGTGGAGGAAGAAATCATGGCGGTGGCGGCTTGGTTCGGTCTCTGGTGCAGGTAGGAAAGTGAGGGAGGAAGAGAAAGGAAGGTGACGGGGAGAGGGGAAGGCTTCGGGCGCGGGGGCTTGGGCAGGATAGAGGGAAGGAGAGAATAAAGGAGGAGAGAATAAGGGAGGAGAGGGAGTACTGGGGAAGGGAGATCGCAGGGAGAAGGAGGCTCGGTTCGGTCTCTGCTGGAGAAAAAAGGAAAGGGAGGGAGGAAGGAGAAGAAGGGAGGTGACGTGGAGAGGGACTTGGGGAGGGAGCCTACTGGCAGAGAGAGGGGGTAGAGGGGCTCCGGTTTGTAGGGGATTTAGTCCCAGGATGGTGGGCTCGGCCCAGGCTAAGATACGCCCCAGGCGGTGGCAAGAAAATAAAATAAAAGACTTTCCTATTTTTAATTTTTTTCCAAAACAGAAAATAAAAACGACAAAAAATAAAGTAAATCAAAATATTAATATATGGTATTATATACCAAAAAATTCAGAAAATAAATCTCTACCCAAATAACATTTTTCTAAAGCCAAAATAAAAACTTTAGAAAAATTATTTTTTCCAAAATCCCTAAAAGTATTATTTCTTTTTGTAAATAATTTTCAAATGATCCTCTAAGTTTGAGGTTGCAAATAACATTCAAAATGCCCGGGTATTTGAGGGTCATGTTCCTCCGCTCTTTTCGGTTTGACAGAATGCATTTCCCGGCAATTTGTTGCACGAAGAAAAACGAATGTAAATGCAAGGAATTCAATGCGAATATCTCTCTTCAAATTCTTTATAGTTGAATAAGTCATGTCATCTTCTCTCGTTGCTTTTAAAAGTTTGAGTTTGAATGCACCGGAGAAGGGGAAAGTCATTTTATTCCCTCTCCTTCAAAAGTTTCGAAAAGTTTCAAATTTCACACGAGTTTCAATCACTCAGCAAACAAACAAGCAATCAATCTAATAATTATATTAAAATTCCAAAATTTATAATTTTTGGATGTTACAGCGTGAGTCCGGTGATGGCAAGGGCGAGGCATCGAAGCTGTTCCTCACCGGCGACGAGGATGCTAGCTGTGGCGCTAGGGTTGAGCTCGAGCGGAGAAGACGAGAGGACCAAGAGTTTTGACTGGGGGGGGTAAGGGCCTATTTATAGCTCAGGTGAAAAACTATTTGGGCGGAATCTTTCGGACCAACTGCCCTTTCGCTTTCGTCTCTGCATGACACATGGTGCCCTCGATTAAAGCGGTGGAGTTTGTGGTTAACCGATCGTGAGAAGTGGGTCCGGTAACTGTGTAACGTTATAAAAACAAATTTTGAATTTTGAGGTTTTTGTTGCAAAGTCCTCATATGACAAGGACTCAGTGAGGATTTTGAACAAGTATCAAATAGAACGCATATGAAGAATTGAGAATTGACTGGGTTGAGCTTAGAATATAGGGGAGTCGGGTCCGATCACATTCACTTAGATGAAATATCAAATTGAAGACTCGGCTATAAGTGAATGTTGTTGAGGACTTTGAAAGCTCATTATATATATTATATATATACTCAAATGAAAATCATCAAACGTTTCAGATTGATGAATTTCAACTTTGAAGAACAACCAGCGTGAAGATTTTCAAAGTTGGGTGGTGGTGTCACCTACCGAATAAGAATGATGATTTTAGGCACCGCGTACAATTGTCGTAGGGTCGTGAGAACCAAATTCTTCATTAATTTCTTCACACGAAGAGTGATGTTCTTCATTGATTGAAGAAAAAAGATTCTTCGTGTGTTGCACATCTAAGTCATGAATTTTGCATAAGTGTTAGGATGTGTGCATTGTTTCACAAAACATTTGAGGACTTTAGGATATTTAGCTCATACCGCAACTTGCAAAACCTTCTTTCATCCAAGGGCTTTGTGAAGATATATGCTAGTTGATCGTCAGTCTTCACATGGTCGATGATGATATTGCCCTTGAGGACATGGCCCCGAAGAAAATAATGACAAATCTCGATGTCCTTAGTCTTCGAGTGTTGTACTGGGTTGTAGGCGATCTTGAGTGCACTCTCATTGTCCTAGTAGAGGGGCACATTATTCATGTTGATGTCGTAGTCTTTGGCGGTTTGCTTCATCCATAGCAGTTGAGCACAACAGGATCCAACACAATGTACTCAGCTTCGGCAGTGGAGAGAGAAACACAGTTCTACTTCTTTGAGGACCAGCAGACTAATGATCTTCCGAGGAAATGGCATGTGTCTGATGTTGACTTGCGATCCACACGGCCACTAGCATAATCAGAATCAGAATATCCAACGAGGTGAAGATTTGAGCCCTTGGGGTACCACAATCCTAGTGTTGGTGTGTGAGCTAAGTATCAAAGAATATGTTTCACAGCCTTATGGTGTGATTCCTTCGGTTTTGCTTGAAAACGAGCACACATGCAAACACTAAGAATTATATCTGGCCTAGATGCACATAGATACAATAAAGAGCCAATCATCGAGCGATATACATGCTGATCGAAATCTTTACCATTTTCATCAGTGCAGAGGTGGCCGTTGGTAGGCATAGGAATCTTGATGCCTTTGCATTCATGCATATTGAATATCCTCAAAACGTCCTTGAGGTATTTCTCCTGATATATGAAGATGCCATTGCGTTGTTGACGAATTTGAAGACCTAAGAAGAATTTCAGCCCCCCCATCAGACATCTGATATTCTTCACTCATCATGTAAGCAAATTCATCACTGTAACGTTTGTCAGTACAACCAAAGATAATGTCGTCAACATATATTTGGCACACAAATAGTTCATGGTCATAAGATTTTGTGAAAAGAGTTGGATCAAGTGAACCAGGTTTGAAGCCTTTCTTCATGAGGAATTGCTTCAATGTGTCATACCACGCCCGAGGGGCTTGCTTGAGGCCATAGAGTGTCGTTTAGAGTCTGAAGACTTTGTCTGGATGCTTCAGATCTTCAAAACCTGGGGGTTGAGCAACATATACTTCTTCCTCAAGCTTACCATTGAGGAATGCACTTTTCACATCCATTTGATATAGAGTAATATTATGATGATTAGCATAAGTAAGTAGCATTCGAATAGCTTCAAGTCCAGCTACAGGTGCAAAAGTTTCATCGAAATCAATTCCTTCAACCTGTGTGTAGCCTTGGGTTACAAGTCGTGCCTTATTCCTCACCACTTGACCATCCTCATCTTGCTTGTTTCGAAAAATCCACTTGGTGCCGATGATATTTTGCTTGCGAGGATCTTGTCATTTCACGAGTTCCCACACGTCATTTAGCTTGAACTGAAGAAGTTCATCTTGCATGGCTTGTATCCACTCAGGTTCCGTGAAGGCTTTGGTAACTTTTGAGGGTTCTATGATAGACACAAAAGAGGAATGCCCACAAAATTTAACTAAATGTGAAGCTTTTGAGCGAGTGAGAGGACCTGGCACATTGATGTCATTGAGGATTTTGTCAAGTTCCACTTCATTTGCAATCCTTGGATGAGCTGGTTGAAGACTTTGGTTGGGCTGAGGAATTTGATCTGGAGCAATTTCCTCAGGTGCACCTGTTTGAATTTCATCAGTGTTGCGGACGATTTCTTCAGCAATTTCCTCAGTAGGAATGATATCTTCAGTGGCTTTGAGCTTGATTGCTTCCTCAGGATGTAATTTATCTCGCATAGTAGATAATTGCTCTCTTTGCGAGTGTTGACACCAGATTTTGGCACGAAAGAGATTCTTATTAAGATGGATTCAAAGTAAGAAGTGATCCACATGAAAGAGTTTTGTGCTGTTGACATGAATATTTTTGGAGTTTGGGCCATCTTTGTGCAATCTGATATTGAAGGCCGAAACTGTGTTCGAAGTGCTGAGATTTCATATTCCGAGTACTGTTCGGCCTATTAATCCAACAAGACAGCCTCATACGGAAAAATGTTCAACAAGAATTGTCTTTGCCTCGTCGAGACTATCGATTTTGATATATATTTTGTCTCAATCCGAGTTCGTGTGCGACCTGAATGGACAAAACAAGACCAGGCTGAAGTTTCACTCAGGAACCCGAGTGAAAAGTTTGCCATCCGAGTGAAAAGTTACTAAACACGAGTGGAACTTCGGTTAGATGCATGAATTCCGAGTGAAAATATAGCTATCCGAGTGGAGTACCATCCGAGTGGAGTTTGCCATCCGAGTGGAGTTTTCCATCCGAGTGGAGTTTGCCATTCGAGTGGAATTTGCCATCTGAGTGAAGTGTAATCCAAGTGCAAAGTTTGCCATCCGAGTGAAGAATCCTAAACATCCGATTGAAAAGGTTTGAAGCCAAGTGAAGTTGCCCAATATTTAATTGGAAGATGAAATATGAGCGCAAGGAGTTGTCTAGATGACTTTGTATGAAAAAGTGTTTAACATGAAAGTTGTGGGTATCATCAAAATGGTTAACTTTTCTTTTACAATCATCATCATCCGAGATGGTATACAGCTTGTAGAAACGATGCAAGATTCGGACAGTACAGTCAGCCGAGTAGTCGAATCCGACTGGGAGTTAAAGATGATCTTGTAGAGTACTCAATATGAGCTTATTTGGAAAAGTGGTCAACAGAAGAGTTGTTCGTATCGTCGAGACGGTCAATTCGGATATATAAGTCGTTCCAATTGGAGGTCATATGCAGATTCCGTGGCCCGCGCAAGGAGCAAGAATGAAGATTGGGCCGGATTTGGGCCGAATCCGAGTTAGACTCGAAGTAGGACTCTAGGACGTGATTTGATGTAGTTTTCTTGTAAGGAAAGCCTAGATGATTCCTTTGCTTGTACGGGAAGTCCAGCCATTTCTTATATATGTTGGGGGTGACGGCGGATTGAACAACACACAATCGAAACATCAATATACTAGTTTTTCATATAGGTTTTACCTCTTCCTCGTATTTTATCTCTCGTTCTTCGCTGTTCCTCAAATTTGAGAGCTGCGAATCCCGAGGCCTTAGGGGAGAGCGAATCGACCTAGGGAAGCCCATAGCCGCCGCACTCCGTGACGGGGTCTCTCCCGGGCGTGTGGGGTTTCGGGTCCTCAAAAGCATCCGCCGACTGTCTTGCGTATCGCGCTGTCGGCCGGGTCTCCTTCGATGTGAGCTGCGGTGCATCACCCCCCGCATCGAGGGTACACTTGACGTGTTCGTGTGTCAACACACTTTTTGGCGACTCCGTTGGGGACGAAAGATCAACCACCATCATCAACCATCTCGCCTGATCTGCCCAACCCATCTGAGGTAAACGCCGATAATATTTTTAAGCCCAAGCTTGATGAACCATTAGCCGATCATCGTCAAGCCTATGAGGAGTACAAGAAGGACATGAAGAGAAGGAGCTACAGGAGTTCCATGCAAACTTCAAAAAGGATCGTCAAGGCAATATCACTTCGATTGGATAAATCAAGTTCCCTACTCTTCAAGACGAGCAGGTTAAACCCCGTGTAAGTACTACCTTTTCTCCTGAGCAATGGGCTGAGATCGAGAGTCGTATTGCCGATGGTAACAATCTGGTTTATCAATCTGTCTTGGAAAATACTGCTGCTCAGAAGAATATGCCTCAGTCATCTGCTCATAATATTGGTATGCCGAGTAGTGTAAAAAACCCTAATCTATCTTTACCTATTGCATCGGCACCTACCATACCAATGAATCATCATCCTGCTCAAACAAACCAGATTCTGTCTGCACCAATTAGTCCTATCATGAGCATACCAAGTTCGGTGGCAACACCGAACGAAACGTTACCTATAAGTGCAAGCGTTGGTAGACCGACATATATGCCACATTTCTTACCCGCCGCTCATAATCTTACTCCTCCAATACCACTGCAACAAGCTTCATCGTCCACTACGGATGATGCTCTAGCTAATTTCAGAGAGGAGATGGCTAAAATGCTTCAAGAGAACTTTGGTGTTGAATTACCTAGGACTCGGATTTATCAAAAACCGCATCCCGAGTACTTCGATGCAATACAGTGCCCTCCAGGATATAAAATCCCGGATTTTGTTAAATTTAATGGAGAGGGCACAAAAACCACATGGGAGCATGTTAGTTAGTACTTAGCCCAGTTAGGTGAAGAAAGTTCACTGAACGAGTTGAAAGTGCGTTTGTTTCCTTTGTCCTTAACTAGTACTGCATTTTCATGGTTTTCTTCCTTACCACATGGCTCTATCCGTGTGTGGTCGTAGCTAGAGCAGAAATTTCATGATCGTTTTTATAGCGGCGATAACGAACTTAAGTTATCGCATCTTACATCGGTCAAACAGAAGCATGATGAATCGGTCTCCGATTACGTCAAGAGATTTAGAGATACAAAAAACCGGTGTTATAGTTTGGTGATAACCGAGAGAGACTTGGCAGATCTTGTGCTTAATGGTTTGAAAACTCACATAAGAGAAAAGCTAGAAGGCTATGAGTTTTTAAGTATCAACCAAGCCTTGCAAAGGGCTTTGGATCAGGAAAGCCAAAGTAAAGATATTAAAGAAGTGCATAGATATAAAATTGATCGTCCGAAGGTAAAATATGGTTGAATATGATAGTGATCACTCGGACAATGAGGGTGACATCTATGCTACTGAATTTGTTTCCATCAAAGACCAAACAATTTACTTGCAATGATCTCAAACCGTTTCATAAGAATCGTGATGAAGAGATGAAGTTCACCTTTGACATTGCTAAGTGTGAAAAAATATTTGATGCTTTGCTACATGCTAAGATTATCAGAATATCTCATACTTTACCACCGTTTGAAGAGCTGAAACAGCGTGCTTATTGCAAGTATCATAATTCTTTTTCTCATGCTACTAACGATTGCAATGTTTTTCGACGACAGATACAATCAGCCATTAATGACGAACGATTGAACTTTTCTGGGATGCAAGTTGATAAACAACCTTTTCCTATGAACACCATAGATTTGTAGGGGAAGAAGCTGCTCATTCGGCTGGAGCTAGCCGAGTCTGCTAATAAATCCAATGTTGTCATAGGGGAGCTAAGGAAAAGCAAGGAGGACGACAAGGTCTTGGGAAGGAAAGTTATTTTTGACAAACAGCCCGGTGGCAAGGAGATAATTAAGATCACCGTCGGTAATCCTACACTCTGGGGGCAACCACAAATACAAGGAAACACTTACGTCAAGTTTTTAAATCCCAAGAGTCCAGAAGTTGGCAAATGGAAGATGAATGAAGGCAAGGTACATCGTAAGTGGATCAAGCCAACTTTTGACATGTTGTTGTCCAAATATGCCAATCAATCGGCCGGTTCTAGCTCTAATCGGTCATCGTACCTAAAGCAACCAAGGTCACCATCAGCTGATATGTTTAGTCGGTATGCAAAACTGACTGGATCGAGGGTACCGCTTTCACAAGAAGAATGACAACCTATTTGGGATCGACTTTGATGCTCATATGAAAACCGACTGAATATTGGTGTTCATCACTCGGTTGGTCAAAATATGCCACCGAGTGGAAATTATCCGAGTGTAAGAATGCACCCGGGTGGAAATTATTTGAATAAAAGAATATGGCCGAGTGGATTCTACTCAGTTGAACGTCTGAGTGGATTTCATCCAAAAAAGAAGGTGCGCCCGAGTGAAAATTTCTTAGGCCAGAAAAGTCAACAAGAGAGGCGTGTGAAGTTGCCAAGTGCTGCAGCAGTGGAGTCGGGAAAAGGCAAGGAAAAAGTTAATACCGACTCACTCATCTTGGGAGACAAAACATTCACCATACAACACCCGACTGTGCACAACAATCCGACCAAGCGGATACTCGCCATCGCGCCAAAGCATTCGGCTAATGATAATGAGGCAAGAACTAGCCAAGCCAAGCCACAAGATCCCAGATACACTCAACCTAAGTGGTGTCCTCTAGGGCTAACGAAAACACAAAAGAGGAAACTACACAGTTTAAGGAATCAAGAGACGGCAGAACGAGAGGCCGAGAAACAAAGAGATGAATTGTTCAATAATACTCGGCCCATGGTACCTACAAAACAAGTATGGAAGCCTAAACCAATGCAAGATACATCGGCTTCTACACCTAACACATCAACACCTACACCACTAACGGAGAACGATGCAGCCGCTACTACATTGTCCACTTCACCTTTTACTACTTCTTCATTTGCAGATATTTCAAAGTCAGTGACATGCTTGAGGATGGAGATGATGTTTTGGACTATGAGCCTACACCGATTCATGAAGGTATGGATATCAATATGGTGTATTATCTATCCGCTGAGTTTCGTGTTGTGGATGAAGAAGGGGAGGTGGCTCAACTAGATTTTGGCCCTAAAAATGCAATATTCGAGAAGCCAAAAGAACCAGTGACGCACTTGAAACCATTGTACCTTAGAGGTCATATCAATGGATCACCACTCACTCGGATGCTTGTTGATGGTGGTGATGTGGTGAATCTCATGCCCTATTCGGTCTTCAGAAAATTGGGTTTGCCTGATGATGAATTAATCAAGACCAATATGATGCTCAATGGGTTTGAAGGCAAAGATAAAAATGAAGCCAAACGTGTGATGTAGGTGGAGCTTACAGTCGGAAGTATAACTTTGGCTACTGCATTCTTTGTCGCCGAGGTGTGATACGTCTCCGTCGTATCTATAATTTTTGGTTGTTTCATGCCAATATCCTATAACTTTCATATACTTTTGGAAACTTTTTATACTATTTTTCGGACTAATATATTGATCCAGTGCCCAGTGCCAGTTCCTGTTTGTTGCATGTTTTTTGTTTCGCAGAATATCCATACCAAACGAAGTCCAAATGAAATAAAAGACCTACGTTGATTTTTTATGGAATATTTACGATTTTTGGGAAGAAGAATCAACGCGAAATGATGCCCGAGGGGGTCACAAGCCCAGGAGTGGCGACCCCCCTAGGGCGCGGCTGACATGCTTGTGACTAATCGCCAAGGCGGTTGGGGCCCTTCTTTTCCTGCAGGAAAGATAATATCCGGAAGAAAATCGTGTTAAAATTTCAGCCCAATCAGAGTTACGGATCTCCAGGAATTTAAGAAACAGTGAAAGGCAGAATTCGGGAGCGCAGAAACAGAAGGACATAGAGAGAGAGATCCAATCTCGGAGGGGCTCTCGCCCCTCCGACGCCATGGAGACCATGGACCAGAGGGAAACCCTTCTCCCATATAGGAAGGAGGTCAAGGAAGAAGAAGAAGAAGGGGGCTCTCTCCCCCTATCTCCCGGCGGTGCGGGAACGCCGCCCGGGACATCATCGTGTGAAGGCGATCTACACCAACACCTCCGTCATCTTCACCAACACTTCCGTCATCTTCACCAACACCTCCATCACCTTCCCCCATCTATATTCAGCGGTCCACTCTCCCACAACCCGCTGTACCCTCTACATGAACATGGTGCTTTATGCTTCATATTATTATCCAATGATGTGTTGCCATCCTATGAAGTTTGAGTAGATTTTCGTTGTCCTATCGGTGATTGATGAATTGTTATGATTGGTTTAATTTTCTTGTGGTTATGTTGCTGCCCTTTGGTGCCCATCATATGAGCACGCGCGTGGATCACACCATAGGGTTAGTAGTATGTTGATAGGACTATGTATTGGAGGGCAAGGGTGACAGAAGCTTCAGCCTAACATAGAAATTGATGCATACGGGATTGAAGGGGGGCCAATATATCTTATTGCTATGGTTGGGTTTTACCTTAATGAACGTTAGTCTTGCGGATGCTTGCTAATGGTTCCAGTCATAAGTGCATAGAATTCCAAGTAAGGGATGACATGCTAGCAGTGGCCTCTCCCACATAAACTTGCTATTGGTCTAGTAACGTAGTCAATTGCTTAGGGACAATTCCACAACTCCTACCACCACTTTTCCACACTCTTTAAACTACCGTAATTGTTTCTTTATCTAACCAGCCCCTAGTTTTATTTATGTGTTCTTTATTTTCTTGCAAACCTATCCTATCACACCTACAAAGTTCTTCTAGTTTCATACTTGTTCTAGGTAAAGCGAACGTAAAGTGTGCGTAGAGTTGTATCGGTGGTCGATAGAACTTGAGAGAATAATTGTCCTACCTTTAGCTCCTCATTGGGTTCGACACTCTTACTTACCGAGAAAGGCTACAATTGATCCCCTATACTTGTGGGTTATCAAGGTTCAAGGTAATTACAACGTGATTTTAGGCCGTGATTGGGTTCATGCAAACCAGTGTGTGCCATCTACTATGCACCAGTTCTTGATTCAGTGGGTTGACGATGAAGTGGAAGTCATTCATGTGGATAACTCAGCTTGTGTTGCTTTGGCCGATGCATCAGTGGATTGCCAACATCCCAATGCTACTTCCTTGACAGGGCGCGACTTATCAGAGTTTGATTTTCTCAGCGCTACAAAGAGTGGTTTTGTGCCAGTTTCTTTAAAACCTATCCTATCACACCAACAAAGTACTTATAGTTTCATACTTGTTCTAGGTAAAGCGAACGTAAAGTGTGCTTAGAGTTGTTTCGGTGGTCGATAGAACTTGAGGGAATATTTGTCCTACCTTTAGCTCCTCATTGGGTTCAACACTCTTATTTATCGAGAAAGGCTACAATTGATCCCCTAAACTTGTGGGTTATCAAGACCTTTTTCTGGCGCCGTTGCCGGGGAGCAATAGCGTGGGGTGAATATTCTCGTGTGTGCTTGTTTGCTTTATCACTAAGTAGATTTATTTGCTGTTCTAAGTTGTTCTCTATCTTTAGTTATGTATAGGGAACACGAAATACCAAAAACATTAGGTGTACTTGCTACTCATGGAGATGGGGAACCTCCTAAAACCCTCGATGCTCGTTATGTGGAAAATATTATGCATTTATTTAATAATCCTGAGAAACCCCCATTAAATTATATAATGGGATACACGTTGGATCAACGTGAATACTTTAGGGATTATCGCTTGACTCAAAAAGGGAAACTATTATGGGATCAAATTCATATGTTGAAATGGTATGCTTGGGAGCTATGCTCGAGATATGATATTACTTGTTTCTCTAGGATGAAGGCTAAACACCTTCCCTTTTATTGTAAATTTAATGCTAATGAAACCTTGGCTTCTTAAGCTAATGGTATATATGATTACTATGATGTGGAACAAATATAAGAGTTTGTTGCTTTTAGGGGTGCTTATGAAATTGAAGCTCTGTTTAAAAGGTGTGATGATAATGATGATGCTGCTTACCGATCTGAAAATTTGGTTATGCTTCTTTATTGTTATACTAATTATGAATATAATTCTCATATTGATCAATTTATGGAGAAATTCTACGCTTCCCAAGAAGAGACTAATATTTTGCAGGAAACTATGGAAGAAGAAAATGCTGAAACTGTGAGCTCATTAGATGAAAAAGATGACGAGGAGAGCGAAGAACAAAAGGAGGAAGAGCGGACTAGCTACCCGTGCCCACCTTCTAATGAGAGTAACTCTTCAACTCATACATTGTTTAATTCCCCTTCGTTCTTACCGAAGGATGAATGCTATGTTGATTGCTATGATCCCTTGGATTCGTTTGGAATATCCCTTTTTGATGAACTTGATGCTGGTTATGCTTGTGGCCATGATGCAAATATGAATGATGCTTATGAAGATGAACTTGCTATAGTTCCTTATGTTAAACATGAAATTGTTGTTATCGCACCCACTTATGATACTCATATTATCTTTTTGAACTCTCCCAACTACACTATATCGAAGAAGTTTGCTCTTGTTAGGGATTACATAGATGGGTTGCCTTCTACTATTACACATGATGATTTTGATTAATATAATATGCATGTGCTTGCTGCTCCTACTTGCAATTATTATGAGTGAGGAACTACATCTCCACCTCTCTATGTTTCCGATATGATAGAATTGCAAGAAACTGCTTATGCTATGTATTGGCCTTTACTTGATATGCATGAATTGTTCTTTTATGACATGCCAATGCATAGGAAGAGAGTTAGACTTCGTCATTGCGTGATATATGTTACCTTGTGCTCAATACTAAATTACAAATCATTGTTAATTAAAATTGGCTTTGATATACCTTGGGATCCGGGTGGATCCATTACTTGAGCACTTTATGCCTACCTTAATGGCTTTAAAGAAAGCGCTACCTGGGAGACAACCCGGAAGTTTTAGAGAGTCATTTATTTCTGTTGAGTTCTTTTATATAGTTTAAAAACAAAAAAAATAGGGGAACTTAAACTTTTTTCAAAAAGAGAAGCGATTAAAAGGCGATGCATCACGGAAGTGAGGCTCGACCTTGAACACTTGTGTTCATGCTCATGGAAACAATGTAGAATTTTTCATGGTAGTTTCTCGCAAAAAAAATCCCCTTGTATTACAAAAATAATGTGCCAAGTAAAGCCTTTATGATTATTTTGGGTGATAGTTGTTTGATCATGCTGAAAAAGACAGAAACTTTGCACTCACGAAATCATTTCTTATTTCTACACACAGAGAGTTATTGAGTTGATTCTTTTTTTCTTCTGATTGATATACAAATTGCCTTAATTATAATAATTGTTTTAGAATTTGTGGAGTATCAGAAGTATGGTAAATGTTCAGATTACTACAGACTGTTCTGTTTTGGACAGATTCTGTTTTCTATGCATTGTTCTATTATTTGATGAATCTATGGGTAGTATCGGGGGGTATGAACCATGGTGAAGTTGGACTACAATAGATATAATTCTAATATGAATTTTGGAATGAGTGCACAACAGTACTTAAAGTGGTGATTTACTTTATTATACTAACGGATCTCACGAAGGTTTTGTTGATTTTTGTGTGATTGAAGTTTTCAAGTTTTGGGTGAGACCAAGATGGATGAAGGAATAAGGAGAGGCAAGAGCCTAAGCTTGGGGATGCCCAAGGCACCCCAAGGTAATATTCAAGGAAGAATCAAGCGTCTAAGCTTGGGGATGCCCCGGAAGGCATCCCCTCTTTCGTCTACAATCTATCGGTAATTTTACTCGGAGCTATATTTTTATTCGTCACATGATATATGCAAATGCTTGGAGCTTATTTTGTATTTATTTTTCCTTTTTATTTTATGGACCATGCTTGTATGATATAGTCCTTGGTTGATTTATAGAATGCTCTTTGCACTTCACTTATATCTTTTGAGTATGGCTTTATAGAATGCTTCATGTGGTTCACTTATATCATTTGAAGTTTGGATTGCCTGTTTCCCTACACAAAGAAAACCGCCATTTGTAGAATGCTCTTTTGCTTCACTTAGATTTTTTAGAGCGGGGCATATCTTTTGTAGAAAGAATTAAACTCTCATGCTTCACTTATACCTATTTAGAGTGTTAACATGAGTTGGTCATTCACATGGTTAGTCATAAAATCCTACATAAAACTTGTAGATCACTGAATATGATATGTTTGATTCACTCCAATAGTTTTGCGACATGAAGATGTGATATTAGAGTCATGCTAGTGAGTACATGTGTATTCGTAGAAATACTTGTCTTAAGGTTTGTGATTCCCGTAGCATGCACGTCTGGTGAACCATTATGTGACGAAGTCGGAGGATGATTTATTTATTGATTGTCATCCTTTGTGTGGAAGTCGGGATCGCGCGATGGTTAACTCCTACCAACCCTTCCCCTAGGAGCATGCGTGTAGTACCTTGTTTCGATGACTAATATACTTTTGCAATAAGTATGTGAGTTCTTTATGACTAATGTTGAGTCCATGGATTATACGCACTCTCACCGTTCCACCATTGCTAGCCTCTCTAGTACCGCGCAACTTTCGCCGGTGCATTACACCGACCATATACACTTCCTCAAAATAGCCACCATACCTACCTATTATGGGATTTCCATAGCCATTCCGAGATATATTGCCATGCAACTTCCATCGTTCTGTTTATTATGACACGCACCATCATTGTCATATTGCTTTGCATGATCGTAAGATAGCTAGCATGATGTTTTCATGGCTTGTCCGTTTTTTGATGTCATTGCTACGCTAGATCATTGCACATCCCAGTACACCACCCGAGGCATTCATATAGAGTCATATTTTGTTCTGAATATCGAGTTGTAAGTAAATAAAAGTGTGATGATCATCATTATTAGAGCATTGTCCCATGTGAGGAAGTAATAAAAGAGGCCAATGAAGCCCAAATAAAAAAATGCCAAAGAAGCCCACAAAAATAAAGGAAAATAAATAAATAATAAATAATAATAATAAAAATGAGAGAAAAGAGAGAAGGGACAATGCTACTATCCTTTACAACACTTGTGCTTCAAAGTAGCACCATAGTCTTCATGATAGAGAGTGTCCTATGTTGCCACTTTCATATACTAGTGGGAAATTTTCATTATAGAACTTGGCTTGTATATTCCAATTATGGGCTTCCTCAAATTGCCCTAGGTCTTAGTGAGCAAGCGAGTTGGATGCACACCCACTAGTTTCTTTTTGTACTCTCATACACTTATAGCTCTTGTGCATCTGTTGCATGGTAATCCCTACTCACTCACATCGATATCTATTGATGGGCATCTCCATAGCCCGTTGGTACGCCTAGTTGATGTGAGACTATCTCCTCCTTTTTGTCTACTCCACAACCACCATATTCTAGTCCACCTATAGTGCTATGTCCATGGCTCACGCTCATGTATTGCGTGAAAGTTGAAAAAGTCTGAGAACACTAAAGTATGAAACAATTGATTGGCTAAAACCGGGGTTGTGCATGATTTAAATACATTGTGTGGGGAAGATGGAGCATAGCTAGACTATATCATTTTGTAGGGATAACTTTCTTTGGCCATGATATTTTGAGAAGACATGATTTCTTTGTTAGTATGCTTGAAATATTATTGTCTTTATGTCAAATGATAGACTATTGCTTCGAATCACTCGTGTTTTAATATTCATGCCATGATTAGATTATATGATCAAGATTATGCTAGGTAGCATTCCACATCAAAAATTATCTTTTTTTTATCATTTACCTACTCGAGGACGAGCAGGAATTAAGCATGGGGATGCTGATACGTCTCCGTCGTATCTATAATTTTTGATTGTTTCATGCCAGTATTCTACAACTTTCATATACTTTTGGCAACTTTAATATACTTTTGGAAATTTTTTATACTATTTTTGGGAGGAAGAATCAACGTGAAACGATGCCCGAGGGGGTAACAAGCCCAGGAGGTGCGGCCCCCCTAGGGCGCGGCTGGCAAGCTTGCGATCAATCCCTAAGGCGGTTGGGGCCCTTCTTTCGCCGCAAGAAAGCTAATATCCGGAAGAAAACCGTGTTAAAATTTCAGCCCAATCGGAGTTACGGATCTCCAGGAATTTAGGAAACGGTGAAAGGAAGAATCTGGGAGCACAGAAACAGAAGGACAGAGAGAGAGAGAGAGATCCAATCTCGGAGGGGCTCTCGCCCCTCCGCCACCATGGAGACCATGGACCAGAGGAGAAACCCTTCTCCCATCTAGGTAGGAGGTCAAGGAAGAAGAAGAAGAAGGGGGGCTCTCTCCCCCTCTCTCCCGGCGGCGCCCGAACGCCGCCCGAGACATCATCTTGTGATGGAGATCTACACCAACACCTCCGCCATCTTCACCAACACCTCCATCACATTCCCCCATCTATATTCAGCGGTCCACTCTCCCGCAACCCGATGTACCCTCTACTTGAACATGGTGCTTTATGCTTCATATAATTACCAATGATGTGTTGCCATCCTATGAAGTCTGAGTAGATTTTCGTTGTCCTATCGGTGATTGATGAATTGCTATGATTGGTTTAATTTGCTTGTGGTTATGTTGCTGCCCTTTGGTGCCCATCATATGAGCGCGCGCATCGATCACACCATAGGGTTAGTAGTATGTTGATAGGACTATGTATTGGAGGGCAAGGGTGACAGAAGCTTCAGCCTAGCATAGAAATTGATGCATACGGGATTGAAGGGGGGGCAATATATCTTATTGCTATGGTTGGGTTTTACCTTAATGAACGTTAGTACTTGCGGATGCTTGCTAATAGTTCCAGTCACAAGTGCATAGAATTCCAAGTAAGGGATGACATGCTAGGAGTGGCCTCTCCCACATAAAACTTGCTATCGGTCTAGTAACGTAGTCAATTGCTTAGGGACAATTCCACAACTCCTACCACCACTTTTCCACACTCGTTAAACTAAAGTAATTGTTTCTTTATCTAACCAGCCCCTAGTTTTATTTACGTGTTCTTTATTTTCTTGCAAACCTATCCTATCACACCTACAAAGTTGGTCTAGTTTCATACTTGTTCTAGGTAAAGCGAACGTAAAGTGTGCGTAGAGTTGTATCGGTGGTCGATAGAACTTGAGAGAATATTTGTCCTACCTTTAGCTCCTCGTTGGGTTCGACACTCTTACTTATCGAGAAAGACTACAATTGATCCCCTATACTTGTGGGTTATCAAGGTGCAAGGTAATTACAACGTGATTTTCGGCTGTGATTGGGTTCATGCAAACCAGTGTGTGCCATCTACTATGCACCAGTTCTTGATTCAGTGGGTTGACGATGAAGTGGAAGTCATTCATGTGGATAACTCGGCTTGTGTTGCTTTGGCCGATGTATCAGTAGATTGGCAACATCCCAATGCTACTTGCTTGAAAGGGCGCGACTTATCAGAGTTTGATTTTCTCAGCGCTACAAAGAGTGGTTTTGTGCAAGTTTCTTTAAAGCCGGTTGGAGGCAATCGGCTCCAAGGTATGATATGTTCAAATGGATTCTAATTCCGAGTTGTTACATAAACTTCTTGTAAAATATCGGTCTAGTGAGAACAATATGTATGAGTCTATAGAGGAGTTAGATGACATGAATAAATTAGGACAAGGTTTTACGCCGGATGATCCATTAGAAGAGATAGATATATGAGATGGTTCAGTCACTAGGCTGACATTTGTAAACAAGAATTTGAGAGCCAGTCGTAAAGCTGAATTGATCGGACTATTGAAAGAATATGTTTGCTGTTTTGCATGGGAATATCATGAGATGCCAGGTTTCAGCCGAGAGTTGGTGGAGCATCGGTTACCTATAAAATCCGGTTTTAGACCTTACAAACAATCGGCTAGAAAGTTTAATCCAAAAACATACGACCAAATCAAGGAGGAGATCAGTCGATTGCTGAAAGCTAATTTTATTAGACCTTGCAGGTATGCCGAGTGGATTTCGAACATTGTACCGGTAGAGAAAAAGGGGTCCGGTAAGTTGAGGGCGTGCATTGATTTCAGAGATTTGAATAGAGCTACTCCCAAAGATGAGTATCCCATGCCTATAGCTGATATGCTTATTAATGATGCTTCTGGACATAAGGTCATTAGATTTCTTGATGGTAATGCGGGATATAACCAGATTTTTATGGTTGAAGAGGACATGTCCAAAACGGCTTTACGTTGCCATGGTTTTCTTGGTTTATTCGAGTGGACAGTAATGACCTTTGGATTAAAGAATGCTGGTGCGACGTATCAGAGGGCTATGAATTTGATTTTTCATGATTTACTGGGTGTTATACTTGAGGTGTATATCGATGACATTGTTGTCAAATCGGATGCTTTTGAATCTCATCTAGTCGATTTGCGTTTAGCCTTTGAAAGAATGAAGAAATATGGATTGAAGATGAATCCTTTGAAATGTGCATTCGGTGTATCAGCTTGGAAGTTTTTGGGGTTCATCATTCATGAAAATGGTGTGGAGATTGATCCTAAGAAAATAGAGGCTATACAGAAATTAGAAGCTCCAACATGGAAGAGACATATGCAAAAATTCCTTGGCAAGGTCAACTATTTGAGGAGATTCGTAGCCAACTTGTGAGGCAAGGTCGACGCATTCACTCACATCCTTCGGTTAAAGAATGATATTGATTTTACTTGGGGGTCAAAACAGCAAGAAGCATTTGATATGATCAAGGAATATTTGTGCACTCCTCCGGTGATGAAAGCACCTAGACATGGGGAGCAATTTAAACTTTACATTGTAGCGGAGGAAGGTGTTATTGGTGTTGTTTTGACCCAAGAGACCGAAGAAAAAGAGCATGCTATTACATATTTGAGTCGGCGATTGTTGGACGCCGAGACAAGGTACACATTTATTGAAAAATTATTCCTTTGACTACATTACGCTTGCACCAAACTGAGACATTACTTAGTACCGAGTGCTTGCATAATAGCTTGTCAAACCGATGTCATTAAGTATATGTTGCATAGGCGAATTCTTAGTGGTAGAATTGGCAAGTGGCTTATGCTTTGATTGAATATGATTTGTCCTATGAATCTTTAAAATCCATGAAAGGCCAAATAGTTGCTGATTTCATTGTTGAGCATCGGATTGATGTCAAACACGATATTGATGTAAACATTGTCTCAGTAGTACCGTGGAGATTATATTTTGATGGTTCAGTTTGTAACAATGGCCAAGGTGTTGGTATTGTTTATATTTCTCCGCATGGTGCTGTTTTTGAAGCCTCGTGTCGATTGGAATATTTTTGACAAATAATAAAGCCGAATATGAAGCACTCTTATTCGGCCTAGAGATGTTGATGGCTGTAGACGCTACACATATTGAGGCTTTTGGTGATTCGTTATTAGTGGTACAATAAATATCCAGAGTTTTTCAGTGTATTGACGAATCACATAATATTTATCTGGACAAATGTCTAGATATAATTTCTGCTTTGGATTATTTTGGCATTGCTCATATATCTAGACATGAGAATTGGAGAGCGAATGATTTGGCACTACAAGCATCCGGCTATCATGTTCATCAGGGCATGTTTCATATTTGCAAGTGTGAGGGAGGTCGAACCAAAACACACAACTTCGGCCGCTAATGGAGAATCTAGAACAGGTAAAAATCCAGACTGGAGAAAGCCCATAGTTGATTACTTATGTGATCCGAGTGAGAGGGTGGACATGATTGTTCGGCATATGGCTTTCAAATATGTGATGAGGGATGATGACCTTTATGGCCGAACAGTTGAGGATGTTCTTTTGATGTGCTTGGATGAAGATCAAGCCAGGATTGCTATGGGAGAGGTACATGAAGGTATTTGTGGAACTCATCAGTCGGCTCCAAGATGAAGTGGTTATTGCGACGTGCTGGATTTTATTGGCCGACGATGATTAACGATTGGTTCAGGTATTATAAAGGGTGTGAGACTTGTCAAAAGTTTGGTGATATTCAGTAGGCTCCTGCTGCTATGTTACATCCTATTATCAAGCCGTGGCCTTTTAGGGGGTGGGGTTTGGACTTCATTGGAGAAATTCACCCGTCTTCTTCAAAGGGGCATTAGCTCGTATTAGTAGCGACTGATTATTTCACTAAGTGGTCTGAAGCGGTACCTCTCAAAAACATGAGACATGCGGAGGTGATTCAATTCATAACTGAGCACATTATTCGCAGTTTCGGCATTCCAAAAACTTTGACTACAGATCAAGATTCGTATTTTATGTCACATCAAGTTAAAGAATTTGCCGAGTATTATAAGATAAAGATGCTCAATTCCTCTCTGTATTACGCCCAAGCTAATGGACAAGCTGAATCTAGCAATAAAACATTGATCAAGATCATCAAAAAGAAAATTGATGATAATCCAAGGAGATGGCATGAGCTGCTATCTGAGGCTTTATGTGCAAATCGAATATCAAAGCACGATGCGACAAAGGTAACCCCTTATGAGCTAGTATATGGTCAAGAGACTATTTTACCGGTTGAAGTAAATTTGAGTGCTTTGCGGATAGCCAAACAAATGATTTATCGGCCGTAGACTTTTATAATTTAATGATGGACAATATTGATGAAGTGGCTGATAAACGTTTGGTTGTTTTGAAGGCCATAGAAAAGTACAAGTTAAAATTGGCCAGAGCTTATAATAAAAGGGTCAAATTGAAGAATTTCCAAGTTGGCGAGCTCATGTGGAAAGTGATCCTACCGATTAGTTCAAGAGATAGAAAGTTCGGGAAGTGGTCTCCAAACTGCGAAGGCCCGTATAGGATTGCAAGAATAGTTCCTCGAAATTCATATTTGGTGGAATCAATTCAAGGGACAATGCTACCTTGAGCCCCCAATGGTAAATATCTGAAAAAATATTATCCGAGTGTATGGCAAGAAGCTTGAGTAGGCAATGGCTGATATATGATTATCGCCCTTGGCATAAATATGGCCAATACATAATTATCGCCGTGGGAAATATAGATGGCCGATGGAGTGTTGACATCGTCCTGAGAACAGACGTGTGCAAGTTATTTTTCGGCACAAAAGCTTTGCCGAAAAACAGGGGGGCATGTGTTGACACCAGATTTTGGCACGAAAGAGAATCTTATTAAGATGGATTCAAAGGAAGAAGAGCTCCACGTGAAAGAGTTTTGTGGTGTTGACATGAATATTTTTGGAGTTTGGGCCATCACTGTCCAATCTGATATTGAAGGCCGAAACTGTGTTCGAAGTGCTAAGATTTCATATTCAGTGTACTTTTCGGCCTATTAATCCAACAAGACAGCCTCATATGGAAAAATGATCAACAGGAATTGTGTTCTCCTCGTCGAGATGATCAATTTTGGTATATATTTTGTCTCAATCCGAGTTCGTGTGCGACCTGAAGGGACAAAACAAGATCAGGCTGAAGTTTCATTCAGGAACCCGAGTGAAAAGTTTGCGATCCGAGTGAAAAGTTTCTAAACACGAGTGGAACTTCGGTGAGATACATGAATTCTGAGTGAAAATATAGCTATCCGAGTCGAGTACCATCCGAGTAGAATTTGCCATCCGAGTGGAGTTTGCCATCCTAGTGGAGTTTGCTATCCAAGGCTAATTTGCCATCCGAGTGAAGTGCCATCCAAGTGGAAAGTTTGCCATTCGAGTGAAGAATCCTAAACATCCGATTGAAAAGGTTTGAAGCCGAGTGACGTTGGCCAATATTTAACCGAAATATGAAATATGAGCGCAAACAGTTGTCTAGATGACTTTATATGAAAAAGTGTTTAACATGAAAGTTGTGGGTATCATCAAAACGGTTAACTGTGCTTTTGGAGTCATCGTCATCTGAGATGGTATACGTCCTGTAGAAACGATACAAGATTCATACAGTACAGTCAGCCGAGTAGCCGAATCCGATTGGGAGTTAAAGATGATCTCGTGGAGTACTCGGTATGACCTTATTTGGAAAAGTGATCCACAGAAGAGTCGTTCGTATCATCGAGGCGGTAATTTTTGATATGTAAATCATTTCAATTGGAGGTCATATGCAGATTCTATGGCCCGCGCAAAGAGCAAGAGAGAAGATTGGGCCGGATTTGGGCTGAATACGAGTTAGACTGGAAGTAGGACTCTAGGACAAGATTTGTTGTAGTTTTCTTGTAAGGACAGCCTAGATGAATCCTTTGCGTGTACGGGAAGTCCAACCGCCTCATATATATGTTGGGGGTGTTGGCCGATCAAACAACACACAATCGAAACATCAGTATACTACTTTTTCATCTACGTTTTACCTCTCCCTCGTATTTTATCTCTCGTTGTTTGCTGTTCCTCAAATTTGAGAGCTGTGAATACCGAGGCCCTAGGGGAGAGCGAATCGACCTAGGGCAGCCCATAGCCGCCGCACTCCCTGACGGGGTCCCTCCCGGTCGTGTTGGGTTTCGGGTCCTCAAAAGCATCGGCCGGCTGTCTTGCGTATCCTGTTGTCGGTCGGGTCTTCTTCGACGTGAGCTGTGGTGCATCACCTCCGGCATCGAGGGTACACTTGACCTGTTCGTGTGTCAACAGCGAGCAACTAGTTTCATCAAACCGCACTTCTACAGTTTCAACAACCTTGTTGTGATAGGTGTTGATGTTGGAAATATGCCCTAGAGGCAATGATAAATAGTTAATATTATATTTCCTTTTTAAAGATAATCGTTTATTATCCATGCTATAATTGTATTGAATGAAAACATAGATACATGTGTGGATATATAGACAAAACAATGTCCCTAGCAAGCCTCTAGTAGGCTAGCCAGTTGATCAAAGATAGTCAAGGTTTTCTAGCTATATGTAAATGTTGTCACTTGAAAACTGGATCACATCATTAGGAGAATCTTATGATGGACTAGACCCAAACTATGAACGTAGCATATTGATCGTGTCGTTTTATTGCTATTGTTTTCTGCGTGTCAAGTATTTATTCCTATGACCATGAGATCATATAACTCACTAGCACCGGAGGAATACCCTGTGTGCATCAAATGTCACAACGTAACTGGGTGACTATGAAGTTGCTCTACAGGTATCTCCGAAGGTGTCCGTTGAGTTAGTATGGATCAAAACTGGGATTTGTCACTCCGTGTGACGGGGAGGTATATCGGGGCCCACTTGGTAATACAACATCACACACAAGCCTTGCAAGCAATGTGACTAAGTGTAAGTCACGGGATCTTGTATTACGGAACGAGTAAAGAGACTTGCCGGTAACGAAATTGAAATAGGTATGCGGATACCGACGATCAAATCTCGGGCAAGTAACATACCGAAGGACAAAGGGAATGACATACGTGATTATATGAATCCCACTGAGGTTCAACCGATAAGATCTTCGGAGAATATGTAGGATCCAATATGGGCATCCAGGTCCCGCTATTGGATATTGACCGAGGAGTGCCTCGTGGCATGTATACATAGTTCTCGAACCCGCAGGGTCTGCACACTTAAGGTTCGCTGATGTTTAGTATAGTTGAGTTATATGTGTGGTTACTGAATGTTGTTCGGAGTCCCGGATGACATCACAGACGTCACGAGGGTTTCCGGAATGGTACAGAAACGAAGATTGATATATTGGATGGTTTCATTTGGTTACCGGAAGGTTTTCGGGCATTACCGGCATTGTACCGGGAGTGACGAATGGGTTTTGGAAGTTCACCGGGAGGGGGGCAACCCATCCAGGGGAAGCCCAATGTCCTTAGGGGTGGCGCACCAGCCCTTAGTGGGCTGGTGGGACATCCCAAGAGGGCCTTGGCGCCAATAGAAGAAAACCAACGAAAAAGGAAAAAAAGGGGGAAGTGGGAAGGAAGAGAAAGGACTCCACTTTCCAATCCTAATTGGAGTAGGATTCCTCCTCTCCTCCCTGGCCAGCGCACCCTTGAGAGCTTGGCCCTCAAGGCAAGCCTCCTCCCCCTCCCTCCTATATATAGTGGTGATTTAGAGCTGATTTGAGACAACTTTTTCCAAGTGCAACACAAATCTAGACACCATAGTTTTACCTCTAGATCGTATTTCTACGGAGCTCGGGTGAAGCCCTCCAGGAGTAGATCGTCACCACCACCGGAGCGCCGTCACGCTGACGGAGAACTCATCTACTTCTCCGTCTTTCTTGCTGGATCAAGAAGGCCGAGATCATCGTCGAGCTGTACGTGTGCTGAATGCGGAGGTGTCGTCCGTTCGGCGCTAGATCGAAACGGTGTTGGGGAACGCCGCATGGGAAACAAAAAATTTCCTACGTGCACGAAGACCTGTCATGGTGATGTCCATCTACGAGAGGAGATTTGGATGTACGTACCCTGGTAGATCGCTCCGCAGGAAGCGTTAAGAAACACGGCTGATGTAGTGGAACGTCTTCACGTCCCTCGAACCACCCCCACGAACCGTCCCACGAACAGTCCCGCGATCCGTCCCACGATCCGTCCCGCGATCCGTCCCACAAACCGTCTCACGATCTGTTGCACGAACCGTCCCACGATCCGTCCCACAAACCGTCTCGCGATCCGTTGCACGAACCGTCTTGCGATCCGTCTCATGATCCGTTCCGATCTAGTGCCGAATGGACAGCACCTCCGCATTCAGCACACGTACAGCTGGATGACGATATCCACCTTCTTGATCCAGCAAGAGGGGGCGGAGAGGTAGAAGAGTTCTCCGGCAGCGTGACGGCGCGCCGGTGGTGGTGATGATCTACTCCGGCAGGGTTTCGCCTAAGCTCCGCAGAAATACGATCTAGAGGAAAAACTGAGTGGTATAGGGTCGAGAAGCATGTGGCAAAGTTGTGTCTCAAAAAACCCCAATACCTCTAGTATATATAGGAGGGAGGGAGGGGAGGAGTCAGCCTCAAACCCTCAAGGTTTGGCCGAAATTGGAGGTGGAGGAGTCCTACTCCAATCCTACTTGGAGTAGGATTCCACCTTCCCACTTGGAAACTCTTTCGACCTTGTGTTTTTCCTTCTCAAACCTTATGGGCATTAGTGGGAACTTATTGCAGCCCACTAGGGGCTGGTTTATCTCTTCCCATAGCCCATGAGACCCCTTGGGGCGTGACACCCCTCCCGATGGTCCCCGACATCCCTCCCGACACTCCTGGTACATTACTGATAAGCCCCAAACTTTTCCGGTGACCAAAACAGGACTTCCTATATATCAATCTTCACCTCCGGACCATTCCGGAGCTCCTCGTGACGTCCTGGATCTCATCCGAGACTCCAAACAACTTTCGGTTACCAACACCTATAACTCAACTATACCTAAACGTCACCGAACCTTAAGTGTGCAGACCCTGCGGGTTCGAGAACTATGTAGACATGACCCGAGACACTCCTCGGTCAATATCCAACAGCGGGACATGTGTGCCGATATTGGATCCTACATACTCTTCGAAGATCTTATCGGTTGAACCTCAGTGCCAAGGATTCATATAATCCCGTATTTCATTCCCTTTGTCCTTCGGTATGTTACTTGCCCCAGATTCAATCGTCGGTATCCGCATACTTATTTCACTCTCGTTTACCGGGAAGTCTCTTTACTCGTTCCGTAATACAAGATCCCATGACATACACTAAGTCACATTGCTTGCAAGGCTTGTGTGTGATGTTGTATTACCGAGTGGGCCCTGAGATACCTCTCCGTCACATGGAGTGACAAATCCCAGTCTTGATCCATACTAACTCAACGGACACCTTCGGAGATACCTGTAGAACATCTTTATAGTCACCCAGTTACATTGTGACGTTTGATACACACAAGGTATTTCTCCGGTGCCAGTGAGTTATATGATCTCATGGTCATAGGAATAAATACTTGACACACAGAAAAACAATAGCAACAAAATGACACGATCAACATGCTACGTTCATTAGTTTGGTTCTAGTCCATCACATGATTCTCCTAATGCTGTGATCCCTTTATCAAGTGACAACACTTGCTTATGGTCAGGAAACCTTGACCATCTTTGATCAACGAGCTAGTCTACTAGAGGCTTACTAGGGACAGTGTTTTGCCTATGTATCCACACAAGCATTGTGTTTCCAATCAATACAATTATAGCATGGATAATAAACGATTATCATGAACAAAGAAATATAATAATAACTAATTTATTATTGCCTCTAGGGCATATTTCCAACAATCTCCCACTTGCACTAGAGTGAATAATCTAGTCCACATCACTATGTGATTCTAACGAATCCAACACCCTTACAGTTCTGGGGTTTGATCACGTCTTTCTTGTGAGAGAGGTTTTTGTCGACGGTTCTGAACCCTTTCAGATCCGAGTGAGCTTTACAAATCTTTATGTCATCTTATAGATGCTGCTACTATGTGCTATTCGGAAATATTCCAAATATCTACTCTACCATACGAACCCGTTTCACTACTCGTAGTTATTCAGATTAGTGTCAAAGCTTGCATCGACGTAACCCTTTACGACGAACTCGTTAACCACCTCCATAATCGAGAAAAATCCTTAGTCCATTAGTTACTAAGGATAACTTTGACCGCTGATCAGTGATTCAATCCTGGATCGCTCTATGTACCTCTTAACAGACCTGTAGCAAGGCACACATCAGGTGCGGTACTCAGCATGGCATACTTTAGAGTCTACGGCTAAGGTATAGAAGACGACCTTCGCCTATTCTCTTTATTCTGCCGAGGTCGGGTTTTGAGTCTTACTCAAATTCACACCTTACAACACAACCAAGAACTCCTTCTTTGCTAATCTATTTTGAACTCCCTCAAAAACCTTGTCAAGGCATGCATCTTGTTGAAACTTCTATTAAGCGTTTTGATCTATCTCCATAGATCTTGATGCTCAACGTTCAAGTAGCGCAATCCAGGTATTCCCATGAAAAACTCTTTTCAAACAACCTTTCATGCTTTACAGAAATTCTACATTACTTCTAATCCACAATATGTCAACCACATATACTTATCAGAAATTCTATAGTGCTCCCACTCACTTCTTTGGAGATACAAGTTTCTCACAAACCTTGTATAAACCCAAAAGCTTCGATCAACTCATCAAAGCATATATTCCAACACCGAGATGCTTGCACCAGTCCATAGAAGGATTGCTGGAGCTTGCATACTTGTTCGCATCCTTTCCGTCAAGGAAAACAATGTTTTGACATCCTATGTGCAATATTTCATAAATAATGCAGCAAGTGCTAACATAATTCCAACAGACCTTTAGCATCACTATGAGTGAGAAAGTCTCATCATACTCAACTCTTTGAACTTGTCGGAAAACTTCCTTGCGACAAGTTGAGTTTTTCTTAATGGTGACTATTCACCATCATCGTCTGTCTTCCTTATAAAGATCCATCTTTACTTAATAGTCCTACGACCATCAAGTAGTTCTTCCAAAGACTATACTTTGTTCTGACACATGGATTCTCTCTCGGTACTTCATGGCCTCCAGCCATTTGTCGGAATCCGGGCCACCATTGCTTCTCCATAACTCATAGGTTCATTGTTGTTCAACAACATGACTTCTAAGACAGGGTTACTGTACCACTCTGTAGTAGTACGCGACCTTGTGAACCTATGAGGTCTGTAGTAACTTGATCCGATGCTTAATGATCACTATCATCAGCTTCCACTTTAATTGGTGTAGGTGCCACAGGAACAACTTCCTGCGCCCTCTTACACACTGGTTGAAGTGATGGTTCAATAACCTCATCAAGTTTTACCACCCTACCACTCAATTCTTTCGAGAGAAACCTTTCCTCGAGAAAGGACCCATTTCTAGAAAAAACACTTTTCTTGTGGATCTGAGATAGGAGATGTATCCAACTATTTTGCATATCCTATGAAGATGCATTAATCCGCTTCGGGTTCAAGCTTATCAGACTGAAACTTTTTCACATAAGCATCGCAGCCCCAAACTTTCAAGAAACGACAACTTAGGTTTCTCTAAACCATAGTCTATATTTTGTGTCATCTCAATGGAAATACGCGGTGCCCTATTTAAAGTGAATGTGGTTGTCTCTAATGCATAACCCATAAATGATTGTGGTAATTTGATAAGAGACATCATAGTATGCACCATATCAAATAGGTCGCGGCTATGATGTTCGGGCACACCATAACACCATGGTGTTCTTGGTGGCATGAATTGCAAAACAACTTCCACATTGTATTAACTATGTACCAAAACTCGCAACTCAGATATTCATTTCTATGATCATATTGTAGACAGTTAATCCTCTTGTTACGACGAACTTCACTCTGAAACAGAATTGAACTTTTCAATATTTCAGACTTTGTGATTCATTAAGTAAATAATCATGTATCTACTCAAATCGTCATTGAAGTAAGAACATAATGATATCCACTGCGTGCCTCAGCACTCATTGGACTGCATACATCAAAATTTATTACTTCCAACAAGTTACTTTCTTGTTTCATCTCAATGAAATAAGGCCTTTCTCATGTGGTATGATTTGCGTGTCTCAAGTGATTCAAAATCAAGTGAGTATAAAGATCCATCAGCATGGAGCCTCTTCATGCAATTTCTACCAACATGACTCAAGCAGGAGTGCCACAAGTAAGTGGTACTATCATCATTACCTTGTATCTTTTGGCACCAATATCATGAACATGTGTAACACTACGATCGAGATTCAATAAACCATTGAAGGTGATTATTCAAGCAAATAGAGTAACCATTATTTTCTTTAAATGAATAATCGTATTACAATAAACATGATCCAATCATGTTCATGCTTAACGCAACCACCAAATAACAATTATTTAGGTTTAACACCAATCCCCATGGTAGAGGGAGTGTGCGACGTTTGATTATATCAACCTTGGAAACACTTCCAACACGTATCGTCACCTCGCCTTTAGCTAGTCTCCGTTTATTCCGTAGCTTTCATTTCGTGTTACTAATCACTTAGCAACCGAACCGGTATCCAATACCCTTGCGCTACTAGGAGTACTAGTAAAGTACACATCAACATCATGTATATCAAATATACTTCTGTCGACTTTGCCAACCTTCTTATCTACCAAGCATCTAGGGTAGCTCCGCCTCAGTGACCGTTCCCCTCATAACAGAAGCACTTAGTCTCGGGTTTGGGTTTAATCTTGAGTCTCTTCATTAGTGCAGCAACTGTTTTTCCGTTTCACAAAGTATCCCTTCTAGCCCTTGCCTTCCTTGAAACTTAGTGGTCTTACTAACCATCAACTACTGATGCTCCTTCCCGATTTCTACTTTCGCAGTGTCAAAACATCGCGAATCGCTCAAGGATCATTGTATCTATCCTTGATATGTTATAGTTCATCACGAAGCTTTCACAGCTTGGTGGCAGTGACTTTGGAGAACCATCACTATCTCGTCTGGAAGATTAACTCCCACTTCATTCAAGCGATCGTCGTACTCAGACAATCTGAGCACACGTCCAACGATTGAGATTTTGTCCTTTACTTCGTGGACAAGGAATCTTGGCGGAGGTCTCATACCTCTTAACAAGGGCACGAGAATGAAATCTCAGTTTCATCTCTTTAGAACATCTCTTATGTTCTGTGACGTATCAAAACGTCTTCGGCGCCTTGCTTCTAAGCCATTAAGTATTAGGCACTAAACTATCGCATAGTCATTGGAAACGCGTATGTTGGATGTTCACAACATCCATAGACGATGCTCGAGGTGCAGCACACCGACTGGTGCATTAAGAACATAAGCCTTCTGCGCAGCAATGAGGACAATCCTCAATTTTACGGACTCAGTCCGCAAAGTTGCTACTATCAACTTTCAACTAAATTTTCTCTAGGAGCATATAAAAAACAGTAGAGCTATAGCGCAAGTTACATCATAATTCGTAAAGACCCTTTTGACTATGTTCATGATAATTATAGTTTAACTAATCAAATTACTGATAAACTCCCACTCAAAAAGTACATCTCTCTGGTCATTTGAGTGGTACATGATCCAAATCCACTATCTCAAGTCCGCTCATCACGTGAGTTGAGAATAGTTTCTGCGGTAAGCATCTCTATGCTAATCATATCAACTATATGATTCATGCTCGACCTTTCGGTCTCATGTGTTCCGAGGCCATGTCTGTACATGCTAGGCTCGTCAAGTTAACCCAGAGTGTTCCGCGCGTGCAACTGTTTTTCACCCGTTGTATGTGAACGTTGAGTCTATCACACCCGATCATCACGTGGTGTCTCGAAACGACGAACTGTCGCAACGGTGCACAGTCGGGGAGAACACAATTTTAGCTTGAAATTTTAGCGAGAGATCACCTCATAATGATACTGTCGTTCTAAGCAAGATAAGGTGCATAAAGGATTAACATCACATGCAATTCATAAGTGACATGATATGGGCATCATCAAGTGCTCCTTGATCTCCATCACCAAAGCACCGGTATGATCTTCTTGTCACCGGCGCCACATCATGATCCCCATCATCATGATCTCCATCAACGTGTCGCCATCGAGGTTGTCGTGTATGCTATGCTAGTACTACTAAAGCTACGTCCTAGCAATATAGTAAACATATTTGCAAACACAAATGTTAGTTTAAAGACAACCCTATGGATCCTGCCGGTTGCCGTAGCATCGAGGTGCAAGTTGATATTAACTATTACAACATGATCATCTCATAGATCCAATATATCACATCACGTCGTTGGCCATATCACATCACAAGCATACCCTGCAAAAACAAGTTAGACGTCCTCTAATTTTTGTTGCATGTTTTACGTGGTTGCCATGGGTATCTAGTAGGATCGCATCTTACTTACGCAAACACCACAACAGAGATGTATAAATTGCTATTTAACCTCTCTCCAAGGACCTCCTCAGTCAAATCCGATTAAACTAAAGTTGGAGAAACCGACACTCGCCAGTCATCTTTGAGCAACGGGATTGCTCGTAGCGATGAAACCAGTCTCTCGTAAGCATACGAGTAATGTCGGTCCGAGCTGCTGCGTTCCAACAATACCGCGGAATCAAGAAAAGACTAAGGAGGGCAGCAAATCGCACATCACCTCCCACAAAAACTTTTGTGTTCTACTCGAGATAACATCTACGCAAGAACCCAGCTCATGATGCCACTGTTGGGGAACGCCGCATGGGAAACAAAAAATTTCCTACGCGCACGAAGACCTATCATGGTGATTTCCATCCACGAGAGGAGATTTGCATGTACGTACCCTTGTTGATCGCTCAGCAGGAAGCGTTAAGAAACGCGGTTGATGTAGTGGAACGTCTTCACGTCCCCCGAACCGCCCCCACGAACCGTCCCACGAACCGTCCCACGATCCGTCCCACGAACCGTCTCGCGATCTGTTGCACGAACCGTCCCGCGATCCGTCCCACAAACCGTCTCGCGATCCGTTGCACAAACCGTCTTGCGATCCGTCTCATGATCCGTTCCGATCTAGTGCCGAACGGACAGCACCTCCACGTTCGGCACACGTATAGCTCGATGACGATCTCCACCTTCTTGATCGAGCAAGAGGGGGCGGAGAGGTAGAAGAGTTCCCCGGCAGCGTGACGGTGCGCCGGTGGTGGTGATGATCTACTCCGGCAGGGCTTCTCCTAAGCTCCGCAGAAATACGATCTAGAGGAAAAAAATGCATGGTATAGGGTCGAGCAGCACGTGGCAAAGTTGTGTCTCAAAAACCCCCAATACTGTTGGGGAAGGTCGCATGGGAAACAAAAAATTTCCTGCGCGCACGAAGTCCTATCGTGGTGATGTCCATCTACGAGAGGGGATTTCCGATCTACGTACCCTTGTAGATCGCACAGCAGAAGCGTTAAGAAACGTGGTTGATGTAGTGGAACGTCCTCACGTCCCTCGATCCGCCCCGCGAACCGTCCCACGAACCGTCCCGCGATCCGTCCCACGATCCGCTCCGATCTAGTGCCGAACGGACGGCACCTCCGCGTTCAGCACACGTACAGCTCGACGGTGATCTCGGCCTTCTTGATCCAGCAAGAGAGACAGAGAGGTAGATCAGTTCTCCGGCAGCGTGACGGCACTCCGGAGGTTGGTGGTGATCTAATCTCAGCAGGGCTCCGCCCGAGCTCCGCAGAAACACGATCTAGAGGTAAAACCGTGGAGGTATGTGGTCGGGCTGCCTTGAAAAATTTGTCTCCAATCAGCCCTAATAGCTCCATATATATAGGAGGAGGGGAGGGGAGGCTTTCCTTGAGGCTCAAGGAGCCCCAAGGGCTGCGCCACCAAGGGGAGGAGGAGTCCTCCTCCAATCCTAGTCCAACTAGGATTGGAAGGTGGAGTCCTTCTCTCCTTTCCCAGCTTTCCTTTTTTTCTTTCTCTTCTTTTGGTTTTTCTTTCTCTATTGCGCAAGACAGCCTTGGGCTGACCCCACCTACTTGGTGCGCCACCCCCAAGGTCCTTGGGCCCTCCCGGGTGGGTCGTCCCCCCTCCCGGTGAAGATCCAGAACCCATTCGTCATTCCCGGTACATTACCGGTAATGCCCGAAAACTTTCCGGTAACCAAATGAAGTCATCCTATATATCAATCTTCATTTCCGGACCATTCCGGAAACCATCGTGACGTCTTTGATCTCATACGGGACTCCGAACAACATTCAGTAACCAACCAATAACTCAAATACGCATAAAACAACGTCGAACCTTAAGTGTGCAGACCCTGCGGGTTCGAGAACTATGTAGACATGACCCAAGTGACTCCTCGGTCAATATCCTATAGCGGGACCTGGATGCCCATATTGGATCCTACATATTCTACGAAGATCTTATCGTTTGAACCTTAGTGCCAAGGATTCATATAATCCCGTATGTCATTCCCTTTGTCCTTCGGTATGTTACTTGCCCGAGATTCGATCGTCAGTACCCGCATATCTATTTCAATCTCGTTTACCGGCAAGTCTCTTTACTCGTTCCGTAATACAAGATCCCGCAACTTACACTAAGTCACATTGCTTGCAAGCCTTGTGTGTGATGTTGTATTACCGAGTGAGCCCCGAGATACCTCTCCGTCACACAGAGTGACAAATCCCAGTCTCGATCCATACTAACTCAACGAACACCTTCGGAGATACCTGTAGAGCATATTTATAGTCACCCAGTTACGTTGCGACGTTTGATACACACAAAGCATTCCTCCGATGTCAGTGAGTTATATGATCTCATGGTCACAGGAACAAATACTTGACACGCAGAAAACAGTAGCAACAAAATGACACGATCAACATGCTACGTCTATTAGTTTGGGTCTAGTCCATCACATGATTCTCCTAATGATGTGATCCCGTTATCAAGTGACAACACTTGCCTATGGTCAGGAAACCTTGACCATCTTTGATCAACGAGCTAGTCAACTAGAGGCTTACTAGGGACAGTGTTTTGTCTATGTATCCACACATGCACTGTGTTTCCAATCAATACATTTATAGCATGGATAATAAACGATTATCATGAACAAAGAAATATAATAATAACTAATTTATTATTGCCTCTAGGGCATATTACCAACGGTCTCCCACTTGCACTAGAGTTAATAATCTAGTTCACATCACCATGTGATTCCAACGAATCCAACACCCATATAGTTATGGGGTCTGATCACGTCTTGCTCGTGAGAGAGGTTTTAGTCAACGGTTCTGAAACTTTCAGATCCGTGTGTTCTTTACAAATTTTTATGTCATCTTATAGATGCTGCTACTATGTGCTATTCGGAAATACTCCAAATATCAACTCTACTATACGAATCCGTTTCACTACTCATAGTTATTCGGATTAGTGTCAAAGCTTGCATCGACGTAACCCTTTACGATGAACTTTTTAACCACCTCCATAATCGAGAAAAATTTCTTAGTCCATCAGTAACTAAGGATAAATTTTGACCGCTTCTAGTGATTCAATCATGGATCACTCTCTGTACCTCTCAACAGACTTTGAGTTAAGGCACACATCAGGTGCGGTACCCAGCATGGCAGACTTCAGATTCTACGGCCAAGGCATAGAAGACGACCTTCATCTATTCTCTTTATTCTGCCGGGGTCGGGTTTTGAGTCTTACTCAAATTCACACCTCACAACGCAACCAAGAACTCCTTCTTTGCTGATCTATTTTGAACTCCTTCAAAAACTTGTCAAGGCATGCATCTTGTTGAAACTTCTATTAAGCGCTTTCAATCTATCTCCATAGATCTTTGATTCTCAATGTTCAAGTAGCGCAATCCAGGTATTCCTTTGAAAAACTCCTTTCAAAGAACCTTGTATGCTTTACAGAAATTATACGTTACTTCTGATCCACAATATGTCAACCACATATAGTTATCAGAAATTCTATAGTGCTCCCACTCACTTCTTTGGAAATACAAGTTTCTCATAAACCTTATACAAACCCAAAATCTTTGATCATCTCATCGAAGTGTATATTCCAACTCCGAGATGCTTGCACCAATCCATTGAAGGATCGCTGGAGCTTGCATACTTCCTAGTATCTTTAGGATCGACAAAACCTCCTAGTTGTATCACATACAATGTTTGCTCTAGGAAACCGTCGAGGAAACAATGTTTTGACATCCTATGTGCAATATTTCATAAATAATGAAACAACTACTAACATAATTCTAACATACTTTTAGCATCGGTACGAGTGAGAAAGTCTCATCATAGTCAACTGTTTGATCTTGTCGGAAACATCTTTGCGACAAGTCGAGCTTTTCTTAATAGTGAATTATCACCATCATCGTCTGTCTTCCTTTTAAAGATCCATCTTTACTCAATAGTCCTATGACCATCAAGTAGTTCTTCCAAAGTCTACACTTTGTTTTCATACATGGATCCTCTCTCGGATTTCATGGCTTCCAGCCATTTGTCGGAATCCGGGCCCACCATTGCTTTCTCCATAACTCGTAGGTTCATTGTTGCTCAACAACATGACCTCCAAGACAGGGTCACCGTACCACTCTCCAGTAGTATGCGACCTTGTCAACCTACGAGGCTTGTAGTAACTTGATTTGATGTTCGATGATCACCATCATTAGCTTTCACTTCAATTGGTGTAGGCGCCACAGGAACAACTTCCTGCGCCCTGCTACACACTGGTTGAAGTGATGGTTCAATAACCTCATCAAGTTCTACCAACCTCCCACTCAATTCTTTCGAGAGAAACCTTTCCTCGAGAAAGGATCCCTTTCTAGAAACAAACACTTTGCTTTCGAATCTGAGATAGGAGATGTACCCAACTGTTTTGGATATCCTATGAAGATTCATTTATCCGGTTTGGGTTCGAGCTTATCAGAGTGAAGCTTTTTCACATGAGTTTCGAATCCCCAAACTTTCAAGAAACGACAGTTTAGATTTCTCTGAACCTCAGTCTATAATGTGTCATCTCAACGGAAATACGCGGTGCCCTATTTAAAGTGAATGCGGTTGTCTCTAATGCATAACCCATAAACAATAGTGGTAATTTGATAAGAGACATCATAGCATGTACCATACCAAATAGTGCGTGGCTATGACGTTCAGACACATCATCACACTATGATGTTCCAGGTGGCATGAACTGCAAAACAATTTCCACATTGTCTTAACTACGTACCAAAACTCGTACCGCAGATATTCGTTTCTATGATCATATTGTAGACAGTTTATCCTCTTGTTACGACGAACTTCACTCCGAAACAGAATTGAACTTTTCAATATTTCAGACTTGTGATTCATTAAGTAGATACTCTTGTATCTACTCACATCGTCATTGAAGTAAGAACATAACGATATCTACTGCGTGCCTCAGCACCCATTGGACTACACACATCAAAATGTATCACTTCCAACAAGTTACTATCTTGTTTCATCTCAATGAAAACAAGGCCTTGCTCATGTGGTATGATTTGCATGTCACTAGTGATTCAAAATCAAGTGAGTATAAGGATCCATCAGCATGGAGCCTCTTCATGCAATTTATACCAACATGACTCAAGCGGCAGTGCCACAAGTAAGTGGTACTATCATCATTACCTCGTATCTTTTGGCACCAATATCATGAACATGTGTAACACTACGATCGAGATTCAATAAACCATTGAAGGTGATTATTCAAGCAAAAAGAGTAACCATTATTCTATTCAAATGAATAATCATATTGCAATAAACACGATCCAATCATTTTCATGCTTAACGCAAGCACCAAACAACAATTATTGAGGTTTAACACCAATCCCGATGGTAGAGGGAGTGTGCGACGTTTGATCATATCAACCTTGGAAACACTTCCAACACGTATCGTCACCTCGCCTTTAGCTAGTCTCCGTTTATGCCGTAGCTTTCATTTCGTGTTACTAATCACTTAGCAACCGAACCGGTATCCAATACCCTCGTGCTACTAGGAGTACTAGTAAAGTACACATCAACATCATGTATATCAAATATACTTCTTTCGACTTTTGCCAGCCTTCTTATCTACCAAGTATCTATCACATGCAAGATAAGGCGCCGGTGACAAGAAGATCGTGCCAGTGCTTTGGTGATGGATATCATGTCACTTATGAATTGCATGTGATGTTAATCCTTTTACGCACCTTATTTTTCTTAGAACGACGGTAGAATTATAAGGTGATCTCTCACTAAGATTTTCAAGACGAAATTGCGTTCTCCCCGACTGGGCACCGTTTCTATAGTTCATCGTTTCGAGGCACCATGTGATGATCGGGTGTGATAGACTCAACGTTCACATACAATGCGTGCAAAACAGTTGCACACGCGGAACACTCGGGTTAAGCTTGACGAGCCTAGCATGTGCATACATGGCCTCAAAACACATGAGACCGAAAGGTCAAGCATGAATCGTATAGTTGATATGATTAGCATAGAGATGCTTACCACTGAAACTATTGTCAACTCACGCGATGATCGGACTTGAGTTAGTGAATTTGGATCATGTACCACTCAAATGACTAGAGAGATGTACTTTTTCAGTGGGAGTTCAGCAAGTAATTTGATTAGTTAAACTCTAGTTGTCCTGAACATAGTCTAAGTCCACTTTTGAAAATATTTGTGTTGTAGATCAATGGCTCACGCGACAGTCACCCTGAATTTTAATACGTTCCTAGAGAAAGCTAAGTTGAAAGATGATGGAAGAAACTTTGTAGACTAGGCTCGTAATATTAAGTTGCTCCTACATGGTGGGAAGAAGGATCATGTCCTTAATGCTGCGTTAGGATATGAACCACCCGCCGCGGATGACCAAGATGTTAAGAACGCTTGGTTAGCGCGCAAGGAGGACTACTCAGTAGTTCAATGTATAGTCTTGTATGGCTTAGAGCCGGGACTTCAACGTGGATTTGAGCGTCATGGAGCATTTGAGATGTTCTAGGAGTTGAAGTTTATCTTTCAGAAGAACGCCCGAATCGAGAGGTATGAGACCTCCGATAAATTCTATGCTTGCAACATGGAGGAGAATTCGTTTGTCAGTGAACATGTGCTCAAAATGTCTGGGTACTCAAACTGTCTAGCTCAGCTGGGGATTGAAGTCCCGCAAGAGGATATCACTGACAGAATTCTTCAATCACTGCCACCAAGCTACAAGAGCTTTGTGTTGAACTATAACATGCAAGGGACGAACAAGTCACCCGGCGAGTTATTAGGGATGCTGAAAGTCGCGGAGTTAGAATTCCGTAAAGAACATCAAGTGTTGATGGTGAATAAGACCACTAGTTTCAAAAGAAACGGCAAAGGAAAGAAGGGTAATTCCAAGAAGAGCGGCAAACCTATTGCCAATCCGACGAAGAAACCCAAAGCTGGACCTAAGCCTGAAACAGAGTGTTATTATTGCAAGGGTATGGCTCACTGGAAGCGCAACTTGTCGGGACCCCGATCCTAGCCATAGGAATCCACCCTGTAACACATCGCATCTCATTGTGGTCTCACGCACGGTTAACCCCACGGCTGCAGCCTTACCTTAACCGGGACCGTTTGCTCCTTTTGACTCGCATATGCAATTGTGTCGCTAGCAATCCAATGACAAGAACCCGGATCGACATGGCTAGTCATAAACCAAAGTGGAAGTTCCGCACAGGGACATGCATACATGACCCAGCAAAGCAGGTGTCGGTCACCAGCAAATGTAGACGAGTCGTAGCAAGCTACAAGGACTCCATTACATCGCGTGACATTTCCCCAAAGGGGACAGACACAACAGCTAAGAAGGACACACGCCGGTCAACCAAGGTGTCCGGAGCAGTAGCAAGCTACCATGGCTCGTTGGACCACAAAGGGGCATTTCCCTGTAAGGGATGCTACTAAAGTCTACGGCTAGGTAATCGAACCCCATACATACCAAGTACGACACACGTACGCATGGCATACCGATATGTATAGATACATCGATGGCATCACAACATAACCATAAACATACAAGCTTTATTTAAGAGGCTCGGAAGAGCCACACACATAATATTACACAGTAGGGGTCTCACGACCCATCATAACCGTCATTCAAGTTACAAGCCAGCAGAAGTAATAAACTGTCTGAGTACAGACAGATGAAACTAGAAGGCACATGGCCTGACTATACTACAGACCCAACCTAGGGCCAAATCGTAGCTGGGACACCAGCTACTCATCGTCGTCGATGTCTAGGAAGAACCCTCCATTAGGGTCATTAAAAACCTCTGCAACAAATATTAAGCAAACATGAGTACGGAGGTACTCAGCAAGACTTTAGGATAACTATCTACTCATGCAATGTATCAATAAGGAATTGTGGGGTTTCATGCGGAAAGCCAGCATTTGACTCGTGGCTAGACAACTTGCATTTTTAAAACAATATTTGACAACTTGATTTCTCGCACACGAGTCCACTAACACCACAACAATACTCCATCGTGGAATCATTCCGTTTCCATACGGAAATGCCGTCCACGACACTCACGCTTATCTTGACAATTTTATGAGTAGCCATTGAAGTCATCTATGAACAACATATGTCTCCAAGTAGTCCATATCCGCGGACGCGGCTATTCGAATAGATCATAACCCTGGAGGGGTGTACTTCTTCACACACGCTCTCGCCACTTATCGCCATGTGCACGTCATGCACCTCGGCAACCTTCAAGCGGAAGCCCAGCGAGGGAGTCGGCCACGACCGTTAACCATGCTAATACCTAGTCCAGGTCTATCGCTTATCTCAGGGTAACCCGCACGGAAGTCCGGCCGGGGTTTCCGCCATGGCCTCAAACGATGTGCGCAGGGTTCCCAAGCCCACCATCCGGGTGCCACTTGGTACACCGTGCCACTTTCCAACCGCATCACATCCCACCTCTCAGGTCAGCGCTATGCACGGCCTCCAGCATGACTATAAACACTAAAAACTACTTGCAACTCCTGGACCGAGTACTAAGCGATTAATAAGTCGAGAGGGTCAATTAAGTATCCCAATGTGTGGTAGTATCTAGTCTTGGATTACATACACGGAACTCAGTTCCTAAGGACGATTCCAATGAAACAACCCGCCATGTACTCCTACATAGCCTTTCACCGGTACCTTTACCAAATTAGGTTCAACACAAAACCTTTACCTACTGAACACATTCTCTTAATTCTGTTCATCTCCCAGATGACAGGCCATACACAACTCTAAGCATAGCATGCATAGCAGGATAAGGCACATCATGGCTCAAGCATCTATCAGGTATGCTAGGTTGCAAGGTTCAGCTATTTACTGTGACAAAGACAGGTCATGCAAAGGAAGTGGGTTCACCTAATGTGGCAAAAGCATTTGAAGCATTTGATCCTAATGCAATAAGTAAGTGCAGGAGCGAGGACATGGGATTTATCGGGATGATCAAAATGGTTGCTTGCCTTGTTGCTCAAAGGAGGGACAATAATCGTCGGTCGGATATTCAGTGGAATCCGGAGGAGCGGAGCCTACCGAAAGGAATGACAACAATCAATAACAATCATATGCAACAAGATGATGCATGAGCATGGCATGAGGATGCAAGGTGGTATGCTAATATAGCTAACATTTATTAGGTTTGAGGTTGATTTGAAACAGATTCAAATATCACTTCAAACGAGGTATTCTCGAATACCATTTTTAATTGATTCGACCTGATGCTCAGATCAACTTGTTTTTAACATGCATGGAAATGATATGTTAAGTTGCTGGTTGTGATTGAACAATGTTTGATCATAGCATTTGAAGTGGAATTCAAATGATTTTCAAATTCCATCTCCATAGCATTTATAAAATTTAACTTATTCATTCTTCTACATGTTTGGTCCAGTAACATTTTCAAACATGTTTGAAAATTACATATTCAGATTCCTTGGATTTTTCTAATACTTTTTCATATATAAATTATTTTCATTGGAGTTACAGATTAATTTCTATGATTTTTAGAAGTTTTGTCATTTTTTTGGAATTCTTTTAAATCAGAAAATCTTTACTGCATCAGCATGACATCAGCAGGTCCAACTTGCCGTTGAAAGTCAAACCTGACCAGTGGGACCCACTGGTCAGTGACTCTGGTCAGTTTTAGTTTAGATTTAACTTAATTAGCTAATTAACCACACTGGACCCACATGTCAGTGACTTATTAGTTTATTTAATTTTATTTTTTTATTAACTAAATCATCCAGAGGCTGGCCCCACGCGTTAGTGGCTCAGGCCAGCTGAGATCCACCGGCGACGAGGTTTTCCTCGCCGGCGGTGAGCCTCCGATGAGCACCAGTACGACGGAGGGGCTCGGAAACGGCGCACAGGCGGCCAAACTCTGTGCAGAGTGCACCAGAGGAACGACACGACTCCCGCAGGTTCATTTTTGCGCTTAGCCGGGGCTCATCTGGCCGGAGATGACGCCGGCGACGAGCTTGGCGGCGGCCAGAGTTCGGGCGTCGTCGGGGTCATCAAAACAGAGGGAGCTACGCACGGGACTGAGCTCCTACGGCATCTATGTGACGGCCTGAAGCTGTTGGTGGCCTCAGAAGGACGAGCTGTTCACCGGAGGGCTACCGGCGACGAGCTCCCGCGGTGGATCTCGTCGGGCTCCGGTGAAATCAAGGCTAGAGGAAGGGATCGAAGGGAGAAACTCGGGGGAAAGCTGCGCAAGCTCACGAGGAGTGCAGTGGAGGCGCTAGCTTGCTCAGGGACGGCCGGGAGAGGGAGAGCGCCGACGATGAACTTCGGTGACCCGAGGAAGGAGACGATTGCGACTCGTCGTTTCACTGCGTGTCGGCGTCGGGCTCGTGGATAGGAAGCTTAAGGGAGCTGCGACGGTTCTCTTGCGCGACTTAGGAGGGAAAGAGGTAGGCTAGAACGACGGCGAGCTCGAGCTCTGCTCGGGCTCCAATGGCGACAGTGGGGAACGAAGCAGAGGGGGAGAATGGAGCACGGAATGGATAGGCCAGAGCTCGGGAAGGTTATCCCCGTGCGCGCGAGCGCGAAGCGGCGGCCAGGCAGGCAGGGAGCTGCGTGGAGGCGCGCGGCGTCGCGGAGGCCACCTCCTGCTCCTACTGGCGAGGAGGAAGACGACAGAGGGACTGGGCCTGGGCCAGGTGAGCGACAGGTAAGCATTTCTTCCTTTTTTTTCTCTGTTTTGTTTTCTGTTTTACTAACTATTTGATTTGCTATTTATTTCAGCTCCAAAATAGTTTACAAAAAATATTTTGAACACACCAGAATATTTGTTGGAATATATCCAACCATTCCTGAAGTTTTCAACATTTTTGAAAACTTAAAGTTTTTGAATTCAAATTTTAAACTTGAAACCAGTAGCCTTTTGCATTTATTTAAAATGCCAAATGTGTTATGAAAATGGTTTTCTTCATTGCTTATTTGCTTCCATGAGTTATTAAAAAGTTGAACTTTTCTTGAGGCCATTTTGGGTTCATTGATTTGAACAAGTTTATAATTTCTTTCAATTTGAGAAGTGGCTAGGGTTTTTTTGAGTTTTTCTTCACCACTTGCTTTGTTCTTGTTGAAATTTTCTTGGATGCAATGCAAATAAGATATGAGCACAATGCTAACTTGATTAGGGTTTCAGGGATGTGACACAACTGCCCCGAGTATCTGGATGATAAGAAGGCAGCCAAGGAAAAATCAGGTATATTCGATATAAATGTTATTAATGTGTACTTAACCAGCTCTCATAGTAGTGTCTGGGTATTCCATACCGGTTCTGTTGCTCATATTTGCAACTCGAAACATGAACTGCGGAATAAGCGAAGGCTAGCGAAAGATGAAGTGAAGATGTGCGTGGGAAATGGTTCCAAGGTTGATGCAATCGCCGTCGGCACAGTTTCACTTCAGTTACAATCAGGATTAATTATGAACTTAAATAATTGTTATTTAATGCCTGCGTTAAGCATGAACATTATATCTGGATCTTTTTTATCGCGAGACGGTTACTCGTTTAAGTCAGAGAATAATGGTTGTTCTATTTCTATGAGTAATATCTTTTATGGTCATGCACCCAATGTGAGAGGATTGTTCATACTGAATCTTGATAGCGATGATACACATATACATAAAAGTGAGACCAAAAGAGTTGGATTTAACAATGATAGCACCATGTTTTATGGTACTCCCGCTTAGGTCATATTGGTGTAAAGCGCATGAAGAAACTCCATGTCGATGGACTTTTGGAGGCACTTGAATTTGATTCACATGACACGTGCAAACCATGCCTCATGGGCAAGATGACTAAGACTCCGTTCTCCGAAACAATGGAGCGTGCAAGTGACTTGTTGCAAATCATACATACCGATGTGTCCGGTTCGATGAGTGTGGAGGCGCGCGGCGGATATCATTATTTTCTCACCTTCACTGACGATTTGAGTAGATATGATTATGTCTACTTGATGAAGCACAAGTCTGAAACGTTTGAGAAGTTCAAGCAATTTCAGAGTGAAGTTGAAAATCATCGTAACAAGAAGGTCAAGTTCCTACGGTCTGATCATGGGGGTGAATATCTGAGTTTCGAGTTTGGTGCTCACTTAAGACAATGTGGAATTGTTTCACAGTTCACACTGCCTGGAACACTATAGCGTAATGGTGTGTCCGAACGTCGTAATCATACTTTATTAGAGATGGTGCGATGTATGATGTTTCTTACCGATTTGCCGTTATCGTTTTGGGGTTATGCATTAGAGACAGTTGCATTCACTTTAAATAAGGCACCATCAAAATCCGTTGAGACGACACCATACGAGTTGTGGTATGGCAATAGACCAAAACTGTCGTTTCTTCAAGTTTGGGGATGTGATGCTTATGTCAAAAAGCTTCAGCCTGAAAAGCTGGAACCCAAACCGGAAAAGTGCGTCTTCATAGGTTACCCAAAATAGATAGTTGGGAATACCTTCTATCTCAAATCTGAGGGCAAAGTGTTTGTTGCTAAAAACGGAGCTTTTCCTGAGAAGGAGTTTCTCTCGAAAGAATTGAGTGGGAGGAAGATAGAACTTGATGAGGTTGTCAAACCTCTAATCCCTCTAGATGGTGGCGCAGGGCAAGCGGAAACCCCTGTTGTTGCGATGCTGGTTGAGGAGGAAGTTGATGATGATGATCATGAAACTTCGGATCAAGTTCCTAAAGGACCTCGCAGGTCGACAAGATCATGTACTGCTCGTGAGTGGTACGGTAATCCTGTCTTATCAATTATGTTGTTAGACAACAATGAACCTGCGAGTTATAAAGAAGCAATGGTGGTCCTGAATTCCAACAAATGGCTGGAGGCTATGAAGTCCGAGATAGGATCCATGTACGAGAACAAAGTATGGACTTTGGAAGTACTACCTGAAGGCCGCAAGGCTATTCAGAACAAATGGATCTTTAAGAAGAAGACAGACGCAGACGGTAATGTGACCATTTATAAAGATCGACTTGTGGCAAAGGGTTTTTCACAAGTTCAAGGAGTTGACTACGATGAGACATTCTCACCGGTAGCGATGCTTAAGTCTGCCCGAATCATGTTAGCAATAGGTGCCTTTTACGATTATGAAATCTGGCAGATGGATGTCAAAACGCCATTCCTTAATGGTTTTCTTAAGGAAGAGTTGTATATGATGCAACGCGAAGGTTTTGTCAATCCAAAGAATGCTAACAAAGTGTGCAAGATCCAGCAATCCATTTATGGACTGGTGCAAGCATCTCGGAGTTGGAATAAACGCTTTGATGAGGTGATCAAAGCATTTGGGTTTATAAAAGTGGTTGGAGAATCTTGTAGTTACAAGAAAGTGAGTGGGACCTCTGTGGCGTTGCTAATATTATATGTGGATGACATATTGCTGATTGGAAACAACATGGAGCTTTTAGAGAGCATAAAGGATTACTTGAATAAAAGTTTCTCTGTGAAGGACCTAGGAGAAGCAGCTTATATTTTAGGCATTAAGATCTATAGGGATAGATCGAGATGCCTCATAGGACTTTCACAAAGCACATACCTTGATAAAGTTTTGAAGAAGTTCAAAATGGATCAATCCAAGAAACGGTTCTTGCCAGTATTACAAGGTATAAAATTGAGTAAGACTCAGTGCCCAGCAAGTGCGGAAGATAGAGAACAAATGAGTTTCGTCCCCTACGCTTTAGCCGTAGGTTCTATCATGTTTGCAATGCTGTGCACTAGACCAGATGTCAGCTTGGCCATAAGTATGGTAGGCAGGTTTCAGAGTAATCCAGGAGTGGATCACTGGAGGGCGGTCAAGTATATTCTAGAGTACCTGAAAAGGACTAAGGAAATGTTTCTCGTTTATGGAGGTGACAAAGAGCTCGTCGTAAAAGGTTACATCGACGCAAGTTTTGACATCAATCTGGATGACTCTAAGTCGCAAACCGGATACATATTTATTCTTATTGGGGGTGCAGTAAGCTGGTGCTGTTCCAAGCAGAGCGTCGAAGCATATTCTACATGTGAAGCGGAGTACATGGCTGCCTCGGAGGCAGCAGAGGAGGGTGTCTGGATGAAGCAGTTCATGACAGATCTTGGAGTTGTGTCAAGCGCACTGGATCCCTTAACTCTGTTATGTGAAAACACTAGTGCCATTGCCTTAGCAAAGGAACCAAGGTTTCACAAGAAGACCAGACCCATCAAATGACGCTTCAACCTCATTCGCGACTACGTCGAAGGAGATGACGTGAATATTTGAAAGTGCACACGGATCTCAATGTAGCAGACCCGCTGACTAAACCTCTTCCACGGGCAAAACATGATCAACACGAGAACTGTATGGGTGTTCGATTTATTACAATATAAATCGCATGGCGATGTGAGGACTAGACTATTGACTCTAATGCAAGTGGGAGACTGCTGGAAATATTCCCTAGAGGCAATGATAAATAGTTATTTTTATATTTCCTATTGAAAGAGTATCGTTTATTATCCATGCTATAATTCTATTGAATGAAAACATAGATACATGTGAGGATATATAGACAAAACAATGTCCCAAGCAAGCCTCTAGTTGGTAGCCAGTTGATCAAAGATCGTCAAGGTTTTCTGGCTATATGCAAATCTTGTAACTTGATAACTGGATCACATCATTAGGAGAATCATGTGATGGACTAGACCCAAACTATGAATGTAGCATATTGATCGTGTCGTTTTATTGCTATTGTTTTCTGCGTGTCAAGTATTTATTCCTACGACCATGAGATCAATAATTCACTCGCACCAGAGCAATACCTTGTGTGCATCAAAGTCACAACGTAACTGGGTGACTATGAAGGTGCTCTACAGGTATCTCCGAAGGTGTCCGTTGAGTTAGTATGGATCAAAACTGGGATTTTTCACTCCGTGTGACGGAGAGGTATCTCGGGGCCCACTCAGTAATACAACATCGCACACAAGCCTTGCAAGCAATGTGACTAAGTGTAAGTCAGAGGATCTTGTATTATGGAACGAGTAAAGAGACTTGCCGGTAACGAGATTGAAATAGGTATGCGGATACCGACGATCAAATCTCGGGCAAGTAACATACCGAAGGACAAAGGGAATGACATACGAGATTATATGAATCCTTGGCACAGAAGTTCAACCGATAAGATCTTCAGAGGATATATAGGATCCAATATGGGCATCCAGGTCCCGCTATTGGATATTGACCGAGGAGTGCCTCGGGGCATGTCTACATAGTTTTCGAACCTGCAGGGTCTACACACTTAAGGTTCGATGATGTTTTAGTATAGTTGAGTTATATGTGTGGTTACTGAATGTTGAGATCGCGGACGTCCCGAGGGTTTCCGGTATGGTCCGGAAACGAAGATTGATATATAGGATGGTTTCCTTTGGTTACCGGATGGTTTTCGGGCATTACCGGCATTGTACCGGGAGTGACGAATGGGTTCTGGAAGTTCACCGGGAGTGGGGCAACCCACCCGGGGGAAGCCCAATGGCCTTAGGGGTGGCGCACCAGCCCATAGTGGGCTGGTGGGACAGCCCAAGAGGGCTTTGGCGCCAAGAGAAGAAAACCAAGGAAAAAGGAAACAATGGGAGGTGGGAAGGAAGAGAAGGACTCCACTTTCCAATCCTAATTGGAGTAGGATTCCTCCTCTCCTCCCTAGCCGGCGCACCCTTCAGGGCTTGTCCCTCAAGGCAAGCCTCCTCCCCCTCCCTCCTATATATAGTTGTGATTTAGGGCTGATTTGAGAGAACTTTTTCCACGTGCTACTCAGATCTAGACACCATAGTTTTACCTCTATATCATATTTCTGCGGAGCTCGGGCGGAGCCCTGTAGGAGTAGATCGTCACCACTAATCTACTTCTCCGTCTTGCTTGCTAGATCAAGAAGGTCGAGATCATTGTCGAGCTGTACGTGTGATGAACGTGGAGGTGCCTTCCGTTCGGCCCTAGATCGGAACAGATCATGGGACGGATCGCGGGACGGTTCATGGGACGGTTTGTGGGGCTGATCGAGGGATGTGAAGACGTTCCACTACATCAACCATGTTTCTTAACGCTTCCTGTTGTGCGATCTACAAGGGTACGTAGATCCAAATCTCCTCTCGTAGATGGACATCACCATGATAGGTCTTCGTGTGCATAGGAATTTTTCTGTTTCCCATGCAACATTCCCCAATAGTTGAAGACTCTGTAGGTGTGCGAGTCCTTTCCGTAACCAAGCATAAAACCCTCATGTGCTTTAGGTGCAAACTTTGAGCTATGGTGAGGATGTCTAATCCAACATTTTGCACGAAGACTTTGAAATAACTTACATTGGGTTTCTTGTTAGTGAGAAGTTCATATGAGGTTTTCTTGAGGAATTTGTGAAGATACCAAGTTGATGATGTGGCAAGATGTGTTGATTGCTTCTGGACAGAAGCGACGAGGAGTCTGAGATTATTCAAGCATAGTTCATGCCATTTCAACCAAAGTCATGTTCTTACGTTCAACGACGCCATTCTGTTGAGGAGTATAAGGAGCAGATAATCCGTGAGTAATACCAAGTTCATCAAGATAATCATCAAGATCAGTGTTTTTTAATTCTTTCCCATTGTCACTCCTAATGTGTTTTATCTTGACGCCGAAGTTTGTCGAGGCCCTTGAGGAAAACCGTTTGAAGTCTTCCTGCACTTCAGTTTTATACAGAATGATATGTGCCGAAGTGTATCGAGAATGGTCATCAACGATGACAAAGCCATATAAAGATGCTGCGTTGGTTAGAGTAGCATAATGAGTAGGTGCAAACAGATCCATGTGAAGCAATTCAAACGTACGAGTAGTAGTCATGATAGTCTTCGAGGGGTATTTGGATCTGGTCATTTTTCCAAACTCACAAGCGCCGCAGAGGTGGTCCTTGAGGATTTTGACTGATTCGATGCCAATGACATGCTTCTTCTTCGCTAGTGTGTGCAAATTCCTCATGCCTTGTCGGTGTTTACTCACAACATACGCCATGGGTAGGCTAAAGATGGTGGGAACCAAAGCTACACTGTCGGCCACTGGGACGGGGTTGATACAAGCATGGAACACATGATGTACCCAGGTTCGGGGCTCTCCGTGGAGATAACACCCCTAATCCTGCCGGAATGTATAACGCACCAATGTGCTCATGGAGCTATTTTACGTAGGAGGAAGAAGGAGCAGCCGGCTCGCGTCTACCTCTCCTATATGAGTGTGTGTGTGAAGGATTGACCGACCCTCTGGATGGAGGGGGTCGGGGGGTTTTTTAGACGAACCCACCGACCTACAATAAGGATAAAAGTACATGAGTGGGACCCGGATGGCAGCCTTGCCGGCTGGCCAGGGGGCCCACATTGGTCTTTTCTTGTCGCTGGAGGGGGCCGCCGGCTGCGAGGTCCCATCTGGCTATGGGGCGCACCGGCTAACCAATGAGGCTCTCGCGTAGAGCCGACGCGGGACACATGTTGTACGTCCGGCGTCCTCTGGTGACATTCCTCATGGGTAGCCAGTACAGGCGTCTCCATTGTTCCCACACCGAGTGTGGTAATGGAGTGGGAGTTTGATGGGCCGACACTATACATGATGATAGATCAGAGTCGGAGACTATACCTATCGTGCGCTCCAATCATGTACCTTGGCTGACAAGTATTCACCTTTAACCGTAGGGTATCGTCATGACCTACGGTCTGATGTGACTTGTGCTCCCGAGCCGGCTAGCCGCCTCACTAGCCGGCCTGGGAACGGCTGTCTCGCCTCTAGCCGACCAGCCCGGTTTAGACGACTACACGGAGGTAGCCGTCTCGCCCTAGCCATCAGGAGGTTCCTAGACGGCCAGGGAGATTCGGCCGCATAGAATGAGTTGTGCTTTTCCTTCCAGGTAGAAGGCAAAAGAGTAGGCTCGATGAGCCTACCACGGGGTTATCCCCCCGTCAGTAGTCCCCGAAGCAGGGGAGGCCCGCCGCCTTGGAGCAGGAGGCCTCACCGGCTTGAGTTATTTCATGTTGATCTGCTTTTGCCGCTTGCAATAGGAGGCGCCGGCTCGGAAGCCGGATGGCTTCCAAGGAACGCCTCGGCTTCGCCGCAAGTTGCGTAGGTTGCGCCACGTGCCAGGCCCTGGCCTGACATGATGATAATTTGATCAGATGACGGGACATGACCTAAGCCCCGGGTCCCGCCACGACGCCCCCTCGGCCTCCGCGCGAAGGCTACTTTGCGGATTCACTCTGCGACGGTTGGGCTCCAAAGGGCGTTAATGTGCCCGTAATAATTGGGGGAGGTGGGCGTCGTGCGCACCGGATCCCCTCCCCACTGTCCATTGTGGGGGTTTAAATGGGGTACGGGAGCACCGAGGAGGCCATTTGCCCCCTTCTCGGCCCGCACCTCCGCCCCTTCCTACCCTGAGCCCAGAGAAAGAAGAAGCCTTGCATCGTCTTTGTCGTCGCGCAAGCCATCGCCGCCAATCACCTCGAGCTTCAACCTAGCCATCGCCGCCCGCCGCCATGTCCAGCAGTGTCCCTAAGAAGGGGCAGCTCAGCGGCGCTTGGGTAGGCAGTGATATTTGCGACGACAACATTGAGGCGCTCCGCCACCGTCGTATGCTGCCTCCCGCAACACTTGTGGAGGCACGGGTGCCCGGAGCCAAAGCGGCTCCAACTCCGATAAAGGGAGACGTAGTAGTGTTCGAGGAACACTTCTATCCGGGCTTCGGGCTCCCAGTGGGAGATTTCTTCGCCCGCTTCCTCAAATTCTTCGGCCTGCAGCCGCACCATCCGGCGCCTAACGCCATTCTACAGCTTGCCTCCTTCATTGTCCTATGCGAGGGCTTCCTGAGGATTGAGCCCTGCCTCGACCTCTGGCAGAAGCTGTTTTTCTTTAAACAACAATCTATGAAGATGGACAAGGTCGAGGTGGCCAAGCTCAAGGGCCCCCGGCCAATGATGTCGTGTGGCGCGGTGCTGGTGCATCACCGGACGTCGTCTGACTTCCCCCAAATGCTTCTTCCAGACTCCATCAAGATGTGGCAGAAGGGGTTCTTCTACGTAAAGAACGTCGATCCCTCCCGTGACTGCATCAACCTCCCCCCCCTTCGCCATCTCTCCTCCAACGACGAAGATGAACTGGAAGTCAACGTACCCGAAGCCCATCGCCGAGGTGGTGCAGATATGCGCCCACCTCGAGAACCTGAAGATTCGCGGCCTTCTAGGCCGCGACCTGCTCGCCACCATGGTCTCTCGCCAGATCATGCCTCTATAGAGACGGCTGCATCTAATCTGTCAGATGGGTGGCCGCCACGACCCTTGCCGGCTCTCCACCAAGAATTTCCAACCTGACACGGTGGTCCGGAACGTGAACTCGATCTCCTCCGCCAACATGGATGACGACGGAGACTGGGATTGGGGAATGCCCCCCTACGACCGAGCCCATCCGGCTTCGGCGGTAAGTACCTCCCCAAATGCCCTTTATTCATCATGCACTTGCTGTTTTGCTTTCTTGAGCCAGATGCCGACTCGTTTATCTAGATGTTCGAGCGCCTACACGAGCTTGATCCGCCAGCCGACGACGTGGAGGCGTCAGACCCCTCGGAGATTGAGGATGAGGGGATGATGATCCATGAGCAGCCGCCTCCAGAGATTCGGAGGAAACATTGGAGTCGGAGGGCTCCGAGCCGGCTGATGAGCTTTTAAATCCTTCCCTTCTTGACTGCACGGACGATGATGAGACGCCGCCTACTCTGCACGATGCAGCCTTCGGAGAGGACCCAGTGGATCTCGAGGAAGTCCCCAGCCATCCCCTGACTCGAGGCCTCCGCACTGCTGGCGACATGGCAGCGCCTAGCGAGGCGGCCCGGAATAAGGGCAAGCACTACAAGAAATATGTCAACTAAAGACCTTCAATATTGGTCACTGAATGGTCATTGATTTCCATTTGTGACCTTTTTATGACCAAGAACAGAAGGTCTAAAGCTGAGGGTCTTTAGTGAACTATAACGACCTTTTTTCTGGATTGGTCGTAGGATTTTATGACCAAACAGAAGGTCGTAGGTTTAATGACCAAAAGATTTGGTCACTAGCAATCTGCCCGCACCATGTCAGATCCACCGTGGCATCTTGACGTGGCAGAATTATGACCAAATGAAAAGGTCGTAAATAAGATTCAGCCCCGTCCATTCCAATCGTCTACATGGGCCGGGCCCAATAATTTGGCCTTTTATTTTCTGGGATAGAATCTTTTACTGAGCAGGTTTTTTATTAGTCCACTTTTCTTTTGGGCCTTGGCCTACTCTTTTTTTAGGCCCAAGCCTTCTTAGTCTATTTCTTGTTTGGGCCTCGGCCTTTTTGCTGTCCAAACTAACTTTAGTGCCCAAACAAAATGGTCGAAACAAAACTTAAATAATTGACAACTTCACAGGTGCATAGCTTCACAAAATAGAGCAAGACATTGTTTCATCACCAGAATAACCAATCAAGTGGGCTAACTTCATCAGGTTCTTGAGAAGTTAGCCCACCTCACTATTTCTAGGACAGGTTCTACGACAGGTTCAACTTCTACAATGCTTTAGCGCCGAAGAGAGCCATCAAGTGGGCTAACTTCTCTTCCTGTTCCTGAGACTTCTTGCACAGCAGCTCAAGTTCCTTGTCGCGTGCAGCTTCATATTCTTCCGCCTTTAGCTTGATTGCTGCCATTTATTCTTGCATCACTTCAGCTTGAAGCTCCAACCTCTCCAGCTTCTGCTGAAGATCACGAACATGAGCAGCCACAACAGCAGTTCCTTTGCCAGAGTTGTTACTAGATGACTTGAGCCCAACATTCCTGAGGAATGTGCTTTGGTTGACTTCGGTCTTGAGCACTTCTTCAACAATCTCAGCATCAGACTTTGGTTCTTCACCTTCTGGTATCGGCGCGTCCTTCATTTTTTCCATCTCAAGCTAGCATATGGAGAAAAATGATAGACGTTAGTGGCAGATCTATTTCACATTCTGCAAGAGAAACCAAACAAGAATGCCACCAAACCAGACCAAGAAATGGATTATTTGAAGTAATCAAACCAGCACACAAAATCTATATGTAGATATTTTACTCAAACTCAAACAAAAGTAGATGATAACTACTAAACTTAAAGCATTATTTGAATGTGGCTACAACAAGTGTACACACTTATGTGATGTAGAGACATTCAATCGGAACAATATGGTGGTTCTATATAATATGGCTTCTTTGTTGAGAAATAACATTCAGATCAATTTTCATCATATCATAAAAATGCAACAGATAGCTATAGCAAATTCTGATATCTTTGTTGAGAACTGTACAACAAATTCCGATATCTTTGTTGAGATACCAAACCTATCTTAGGCTCTAGCAAACAGCATCAAATCATGGAACGTAGTGTGTGTTCTTGCTCGCTGTGAATCAAACAGGGCTGAGGTCTATAGACAAAAGTTTGAACTAGCTGGACAAAAGCATGGAGTGACTTACTATAGCAATCTTGACTCGCTCTGAAAACCCGTGCTTCTTGCTGTTGTGGGTGGCCTTGAACAAGTCAATCGCAGACAGCTCCTCACCCTTACGCTGTTCTTTCTGAAATGTTTTTCAACAAAAATCGAAATGTTATTCAACAAGAATAAGAAATGATATTCAACGAGGATCAAATAGTAAGGTCTTTAGAAAAAGGTACTCATAGTGGCAAAAATGTGTGTGGTGTAGTGCTTGGAACCAGTTCTCTGTTGGTACACGACCTTTTCTCGATTAATCTTGTTCGACACACAGGTTTCCTACAAAAACGCATAATGTTATTTGCCAAGTTGAAAGAAAGTGGAATAGGCAATAGTATAGTAGGACAATACGAGTCTAAGCATATTTTATTTGGAAATATTTCAGTTATCCTGCACTAGCACAAGTACATGAACAACTAGTACTATATAAGAGTCAGTGTATTACATATGGTGTTGATTTTGAAAGTTGATGCTCTCTATTGTTCCTACTCTGATCAAAAACATGGAAGAGGAAGAAGGGGACCATGGCCCATTCCCATCCTGATGTGCAGAACATAAATCAGCAAACATAGCATATACATACCTTGTGTCTTGGGGTAGACCACATCTGCACCAGAGCTTGCCATTCACCGTCCCTCAGATCTGGCACCGGAGACTTGGTGCTCCCTTTGTTTGCTGCTACGGTATCAAAATACTTCTTCTTGATATTATGGCATCGATTCTTTGAACTTTTCTGCAGAACATCTTTGCACGCGTACTTGATGGTCTCCGAGTCTGTGTTTATCTCAAAATTTGCCTACCAAGACAACAAACAAGGAAGTAACAACATTAGTGATCATTAACTACATAACAGAAAATAGAGTAGCACATTAACTATAAAACAAGTAGCTTACATCAACTTTCCCAATGTAGTCCTCCACTAGAGTAGCATTATTTTTGTATTCCTTGAAGTGAGGAAGAACCGGAAGATGGCTTCTTGCAACGCGTCCACACTCAGAAGCAAACTTTGCTGCCTGTAGAGGTTTCTCTGGACGCTTCATCCCTTGGGCAATTTGGATAGGCACCTTTCTGCCAAGCGCCTTGGTGATTCTCTCTAGCCCTTTGCCCTTTCTAAGTCTATGCTTGTTAGTCATTGCATATGAAAATGAAATTGAACTCGTAAATTAGAAGAGAAATCGACAAATGCAGGAATGGTTCTGCTAAACAGGTAAGCATACATGATCACTTACATATGCAAAATGCACTAGTAAAAGAGAAGGTGAACTTGGCTGGTTGAAGCACAAGCTGCTGTTCTTCTTCACTCACGACATCATTCCTGTCAATAGAAGGTGCACCACGCCTGAGGGGTACGCACATAGTGTCTCTTTCATCCATGCAGACAGTGGTTTCTTCGTCCATCGGCGAAAACTCATCACGCATTTCCACCGAGCTCTCAAAGTCCATGCCCAGCGGACTTTCCTGATGGTCTGTCGCAGCCGCCATAGTTGCTTTCTTCCTTGTGACTCTATGAGGTTCATCAGGTCCTAGGATCCTCTTTGTTTGTCCTGGAGGTGGGGCCATCACCCTTCCTGGAGGCATTGCAGCAGATGCTTCTTAGCTCTTCCTATTCTTGCTGGTTGTCTTCTTAACACCAGGCCTCTTCGTTCTAGATTCCTTCAGTGCCTTGTATAAATAGCACAGAAAAAATTTAGATCACAAGATAAATATGTGAGCACAAGGAAACACAGACCAGACAAGAACCCGAACCCTCCAAGCAAGACAGAGTTTGCACCTTAACATTCTTGTGCACTACAACTTCATCCTCCTTAGGATTGTACTCTGGGTCATCACTGATAACTCCACTACCTTCTTGAACCCCATTAGTTGTACCTTGTTGTACATCATTCGTTTTCCTAATCATTGACGCTATTGCATCAATGCCAAGGGACTGGAATATCCGATTGTTCCTCGTCATATTTCTAGCCATAACCTTCTCGTACTCGGTGAGAGGAGGTTCATCTTTGCAAGGCAAAGGAAACATAATTATTAGGTTAATTGTTGGAATGCATGGACAGACACCCAAACATATCTTATGATATTTTATTATCATTTAATCCTACTTATTCAGCTAAGGAAGAGTAACAGCACACAGGCACAACTAAGACAACTAATTCAGATTACACCAATGTATTTGCATAATAAAATCTGACAGTATTTTACATCACCAGCCTCCAAGATATTTATAAATCTTGCAGTATAACCACAAGGAGCAACTTGCATACCACTGGTTGGCCTCGGGTTTGACCTTGTCATCCTTGACATGGATGATCTTGAGGTGGTGCTTGCAAAATAGAATAAACAACAATCAGATACAACATGGATAAAGTAAAATGATGCACTTATATCAATAAAGGAAAGCATTTAGACGAGCATGCACATACATGTGAAGCAAACTTGTTGGATCAACAATATAGTGATGTAGTTAATGCATCAGTACTAATACATGTAAAACACTTGGACCAGCATGCACGTACACGTGTAGCAATGCACATACAGTTAATGCATCAGTACTAAACTGATAGTTGAAGCAAGCAACTAAGCTGAAGCACTTGGACTAGCATGCACATACAAGTGTAGCAATGCATGTAAACTCTAATTAACCATGTATGCTAGCAAGCAAGCAAGCCATAGTAGTCAAGCAACATGAACCCTAACCTTATGAACCACGTCAGCGGACATATTTACCCCATGAACCCTAACCCTAACCCCATGAATGTACCGAACCATCCCCATTGATCCAGCCCCATGAACCCTAGAAGAACACATGAGGGGGGTCTATCAAACCCTAGAAGATCTACTAGAAGAACACATGAGGGGATCTATCAACGGGAGATGGGTCGAGGGGAGAGGTACTATCGTCGTCGATGTAGTCGTAGCCATCGACATCGATGTAGATGTAGCCGTCGTCGTCGATGTAGATGTAGCCGTCGACGTTGTCGATGTAGTCGTCGTCGATGTAGATGTAGCCGTCGACGTCGTCGATGTAGTCGTCGTCGGGGAGAGGGGAGAGGGGCGGAGGGGCGGCGGAGCGGCGCGGAGCAGGGGAGGGGCGGCGGAGTGGGGAGTGGGGAGTGGGGAGTGGAATGGAGAGGGGAGTGGGAGAGGGAGTGGTGGGTTCCGCGTGGTAGTGGGAGAGGGAGTGGAGGGAAATTTTGGTGGGGTGAGAGGGAAAATTTGGTGGGGTGGGAGGGAAAATTTTCACTAGTTTTTTGGGGTTTGGAGGAAGACTTTTTCTTTTTCTTTTTTATAAACATTGTAGAAATAATGGTTAAAGTCATACCGAATAGTTCAAGAAGACATCGGTACTCAAATTTATATATCTTTTCTAGTTGGCAGGTCACATGTGATGATGCGACATGAAGGTTTCCCATTTTTTTGATTTTTTTTTTGAATTTTTCATGGCCATTTCGAAATGCGGTCGAAACGGCGGGCATGACCATTCCTACCTAGTGGTTCGGGAAACCTTTTGGAGTTTCTATGATTAAATAGATACTTGTGTACCTACAAATGATTTTTTCAAAAAATAAAGAGAAAACTATAAGGCAGCCGCAGTTCAAATTTGACCCGCTTCCAACTGATTCGACATAGATTTGTCTTCTTCACGAGAGATGGATAAAAGCTTTTGACACCCAACCATTTTGTCAATTGTACATTAAATATGGCCTAGTATGTTAGAAAAATGATTTGGACCAATTTTGAAACAAATATATGGTAGGTCCTTCACAAAAAATCTCATTTCGGGCACTTGAGAAATGAAAAATAAATTTTTCATACAAGGAAGATGAACACTTCCTCAATCAACATTGTTTGTCATCCCAACATGCACCATTATGCAAAATATGAGACCATTTCAACAAACTATGCCATTAGTATGGCCATGAGATTGATCATGTGGCTTGAAAGCGATGAATCTTCACACATGATAGCTCATTTGTGTGAACACTTTTTAAAAATAATTGTCGTATTACAAGTTTATTATTTTACATGGTAACTTTATCACATATGATTACATAATGCAAAGGTTTCCCTTTTATTTAATTTTTCATGGCCGTTTCAAAATGCGGTCGAAACGGCGGGCATGACCGTTCCTACCTAGTGGTTGAATCTTGGAAACCTTTTCGTGTTTCTATGATTAAGTAGATACTTGTGTACCTAGAAATGATTTTTTGAAAAAATAAAGAGCAAACTATAAGGCAGCCGCAGTTCAAATTTGACCCGCTTCCACCTGATTCGACAGAGATTTGTCTTTTTCACGAGAGATGGATAAAAGCTTTTGACACCCAACCATTTTGTCAATTGTAAATTAAATATGGCCTAGTATCTTAGAAAAATGATTTGGACCAATTTTGAAACAAATATATGGTAGGTCCTTCACAAAAAAACTCATTTCGGGCACTTGAAAATGAAAAATGAATTTTTCATACAAGGAAGATGAAAACTTCCTTAATCAACATTGTTTGTCATTCCAACATGCACCATTATGCAAAATATGAGACCATGTCAACAAACTATGCCATGAATATGGCCATGCGATTGATCATGTGGCTTGAAAGCCATGAATCTTCACACATGATAGCTCATTTGTGTGAACACATTTTAAAAATAATTGTATTACAAGTTTATTATTTTACATGGTAACTTTATCACATATGATGACATAATGCAAAGGTTTCCCATTTTTTGATGTTTTTGAATTTTCCATGGCCGTTTCAAAATGCGGTCGAAACGGCGGGGATGACCGTTCCTACCTAGTGGTTGAAGCTTGGAAAACTTTTGGTGTTTCTATGGTTAAGTAGATACTTGTGTACCTAGAAATGATTTTTTGAAAAAATAAAGAGCAAACTATAAGGCAGCCGCAGTTCAAATTTGACCCGCTTCCACCTGATTTGACATAGATTTGTCTTTTTCACGAGAGATGGATAAAAGCTTTTGACACCCAACCATTTTGTCAATTGTACATTAAATATGGCTTAGTATGTTAGAAAAATTATCTGGACCAATTTTGAAACAAATATATGGTAGGTCAATCACAAAAAAATCATTTCGGGCACTTGAAAAATGAAAAATGAATTTTTCATACAAGTAAGATGAACACTTCCTTAATCAACATTGTTTGTCATTCCAACATGCACCATTATGCAAAATATGATACTATTTCAACAAACTATGACATGAATATGGCCATGAGATTGATCATGTGGCTTGAAAGCCATGAATCTTCACACATGATAGCTAATTTGTGTGAACACTTTTTAAAAATAATTGTCGTATTACAAGTTTATTATTTTACATGGTAACTTTATCACATATGATGACATAATGCAAAGGTTTCCCATTTGTTTGAATATTTTTGAATTTTTCATGGCCATTTCAAAATGCGGTCGAAACGGCAGACATGACCGTTCCTGCCTAGTGGTTGAATCCTGGAAACCTTTTGGTGTTTCTATGATTAAGTAGATACTTGTGTACCTAGAAATGATTTTTTTAAAAATAAAGAGCAAACTATAAGGCAGCCGCAGTTCAAATTTGACCCGCTTCCAGCTGATTCGATATAGATTTATCTTTTTCACGAGAGATGGATCAAAGCTTTTGACACCCAAGCATTTTGTCAATTGTACATTAAATATGGCCTAGTATGTTAGAAAAATGATTTGGACCAATTTTGAAACAAATATATGGTTGGTCCTTCACCAAAAAACTCATTTCGGGCACTTGAAAAATGAAAAATGATTTTTTCATACAAGGAAGATGAAAACTTCCTTAATCAACATTGTTTGTCATTCCAACATGCACCATTATGCAAAATATGGTACCATGTCAACAAACTATGCCATGAATATGGCCATGAGATTGATCATGTGGCTTGAAAGCTTTGAATCTTCACACATGATAGCTCATTTGTGTGAACACTTTTTTAAAACTAATTCTCATATTACAAGCTTATTATTTTACATGGTAACTTTATCACATATGATGACATAATGCAAATGTTTCCCATTTTTTGATTTTTTTTGAATTTTGCATGGCCGTTTCGAAATGCGGTCGAAACGGCGGGCATGACCGTTCCTACATAGTGGTTGAATCTTGGAAACCTTTTGGTGTTTCTATGATTAAGTATATACTTGTGTACCTAGAAATGATTTTTGGAAAATATAAAGAGGAAACTATAAGGCAGCCGCAGTTCAAATTTGACCCGTTTCCACATGATTCGACATAGATTTGTCTCTTTCAAGAGAGATGGATAAAAGCTTTTGACACCCAACCATTTTGTCAATTGTACATTAAATATGGCCTAGTATGTTAGAAAAATGATTTGGACCAATTTTGAAGCAAATATATGGTAGGTCCTTCACAAAAAACTCATTTCGGGCACTTGAAAAATGAAAAATGAATTTTTCATACAAGGAAGATAAAAACTTCCTTAATCAACATTGTTTGTCATTCCAACATACACCATTATGCAAAATATGAGACCATTTCAACAAACTATGCCATGAATATGGCTATGAGATTGATCATGTGGCTTGAAAGCCATGAATCTTCACACATGATAGCTCATTTGCGTGAACACTTTTTAAAAATAATTGTCGTATTACAAGTTTATTCTTTTACATGGTAACTTTATCACATATGATGACATAATGCAAAGGTTTCCCATTTGTTTGAATATTTTTGAATTTTTAATGGCCATTTCAAAATGCGGTCGAAACGGCGGACATGACCGTTCCTGCCTAGTGGTTGAATCTTGGAAACCTTTAGGTGTTTCTATGATTAAGTAGATACTTGTGTACCTAGAAATGATTTAAAAAAAATAAAGAGCAAACTATAAGGCAGCCACAGTTCAAATTTGACCCGCTTCTAGTTGATTCGATATAGATTTGTCTTTTTCACGAGAGATGGATAAAAGCTTTTGACACCCAAGCATTTTGTCAATTGTACATTAAATATGGCCTAGTATGTTAGAAAAATGATTTGGACCAATTTTGAAACAAATATATGGTTGGTCCTTCACAAAAAAACTCATTTCGGGCACTTGAAAAATGAAAAATGAATTTTTCATACAAGGAAGATGAAAACTTCCTTAATCAACATTGTTTGTTATTCCAACATGCACCCTTATGCAAAATATGATACCATGTCAACAAACTATGCCATGAATATGGCCATGAGATTGATCATGTGGCTTGAAAGCCATGAATCTTCACACATGATAGCTCATTTGTGTGAACACTTATTAAAAATAATTGTCGTATTACAAGTTTATTATTTTACATGGTAACTTTATCACATATGATGACATAATGCAAAGGTTTGCCAGTTCTGAAAACAATAGCAACATGCAACATCTCAATTCAGTTCTCTGATGTAGATAGCAACAACTTTGTGATGTAGTTCTGAAAATAGCTCTGAAAACAACATCTCAATTCAGTTCTGAAAACTTCAAGATAAGCAACAGTTCTGAAAACAACAGCAACATGCAACATCTCAATTCAGTTCTCTGATGTAGATAGCAACAACTCTTTGATGTAGTTCTGAAAATAGCTTTGAAAACAACATCTCAATCAGTTCAAAAAAACTTCAGGAACATCACAACCAACAGTTTGCAATATTTTGAATTACAACACAACAGTTTGAATCAGGATCACATCACAACCAACAGTTCTCACCAAAACTAAGAAAATGGCACCAAAACTACATCATTTTGCCTCTCCAACCATTTCTGAATACAACATTTTGCCTCTCCAGCCATCATGATCACCAAAACTACATCATTTTTCCTCTCCAGCCATCATGATCTTCACCACCTGCCTCTCCAGCACTACAACCATCAGTCTCATGCATTTGGCTACCTGGAGAGAATTGTAGTACATAAACTACATCAGGATCACAACAACAAAAACTATAGAGAAGGTTGATCACCAATCAAAACAAGGAACATGCAATAATAGTTTTAGATCACCAAGGAGACAATATTTACCTTCATGTCTATTCGCTACTCATCGTCGTCGATACCAAAACCAGGAACTCTATGCCCACTTCTGTTTTCCTCATCGTCACTACAATATTGTAGCATAGTATGATCAGTCCTATTTTCCTCATCCTCGCTCTCATGTCCATGCTCTACCACCTTTCTTCTTTTCTTGATGCCTTCAACTGCTGCAGCATCAATGAGCACACGTTCCCAGTCCCTACGCACTCTGCTTTGCACCGGAACTTCCATAGAGTCATCACCATCTTGCACCGGAACTTCCGTATAGTCATCATCCTGATATGTTAGGCCACTACCACTAGGGCCCTTTTCCACTTCAGTTTTAGTTTCAGACACACTCCACAAGTGTCTATGCTCAAAGTTTTGCACAACTCGCCATTTTCCGTGCAAAAGAGTGTCTGGCAGGTAAAACACCATTGTTGCTTGTGTTGTTAGAATAAAGGGATCACTCTTATACCAGCACCTTGAAGTGTTGATGCTTTTGAAGTGGCCATCATACTTGACACAAGAGCGTCTCTTCTTCTTGTTACCAAGATCAAACCAGTCACATCGAAATAAGACAACCGAGCGATGGATGCCTCCACTAGAGTTGTACTGCAACTCTATGATGCTTCTCAGCTGACCATAGAAGTCAATGTTCTCCGATCATGTGACCCCTCAGTGACGATTCCACTATTTTGTGTCTTCCTTTTTTCCTTGCGATCAACGGTGTGGTACCGTACACCATCAGCAATGCATGTTGAATACACTCGCACTCGCTTATCTAGTAAGCATGCCAAAGCAAATAGATCATCGGTGACTTTCTTCTCCTCATGCAACTTTCCAACATGACTCTTAAACCATTTAGCAAATCCCTTGGCAACCCTTGTATCAACATTGATCTGGATTTCTTCCTAATTTAACTCTTCCTTGCATTTCCTGGAATGCCAACAAAACATGTGAATTAAAATATTAGGCTGGTGCCAACAACCCAAGCAAAAGTAAATAAATAACGAGTGCACAAGATATAACGTACTCGATATATGGTATAACCTTGGCGCAATTGCTGAGCACATACCAAACCATCTTGTCATACTCATCACCAGCCTCCAAGTATCGCGAGGCTCCAAGAAAGTTCACACCATGGTTGAAAACCGAGACATCACCAATATGCGAATCAGATCGCTCTCTATTTCTGCCCGGCCGGTTCCATGTTGTTTCCACATTGCCAAAGTATCTAGAGCAAAATTTCAAGCACTCGTCAACGACATATGCTTCAGCAATCGAACCTTCAGGTCTTGCCGTGTTTCGCACATAACGCTTACAAGTAAGCAGCCTTCTTTCGATTGGGTACATCCAATCGTATTGCATAGGGCCTCTAAGCATTGCCTCTTTTGGTAAGTCCACCGCCAAATGGACCATCACGGTGAAGAAAGCTGGAGGGAAAATCTTCTCAAGCTTGCAAAGAATAATTGGGATTTCTTTTTTAAGTCTTTCCAGAACAGTTAACTTAAGTGTTTTGTAGCACAGTTCTCTAAAGAAATTTCCCAGCTCAGCAACCGCTTCATATATATCATTGTCCATGATTCCACGGAGGCCAGCCAGTAAAATCCTTTGGAGGAGGATGTGACAATCATGGGTTTTCAGTACTGAAAGCTTGAATCCATCAGAAGTAACACACTTTGCTAGGTTAGAAGCATAACCATCTGGAAATCTCACCGCTCTTATGAATTCACATAATGCTAGTTTTTTTTCTTTACTCATTGTATACCATGCTCGTGGCATTTCAAATGTATCTTCAGCTTCATCATGTTGTAGATGCAAATCTTCTCTTATGCCCATGTCCTCCAAATCAAGCCTAGAACTAACCGTGTCCTTTTTCTTCCCTTCAATGTTCAGAAACGTCCCTAGTAGATTCTCACATATGTTTTTCTCAATGTGCATTACATCGAGATTATGCCTTAATTTCAGACCAGCCTAGTATGGCAGGTCCCACAAACAAGACCTCCGGTCCCAACATTGACCTTTCGCGCGCTTTATTTTCTTTGCAAGATTTCCTGGTCTCACATCCTTCACCTTCTCAAGTTGCTGCTCCAGCTCTTCCTTAGTGAATTTAGCTGGCTTGTCACGGGTTTCATTCTCACCATTAAAATCTTTGCTTCTTCTCCAGCGATGGTTTCGGGGAAGAAAGCGGCGGTGCCCAATATAGCAGATCTTGCTCCTTATTCTCTTTGAGCAAGGGTCTTTGTCACAATGTACACATGCCTGATAACCCGTTGTGATCCTCCCAGACAGAGTGTGTACTGCCGAGAAATCGTGGATGGGCCATATGACTGCAACACGTAGATTGAACTTTTCTTCTGGACTAGAGGCATCGTGTGTACGTACACCAGTCCAGAGCTGGAGCAGTTCTTCTATGAGGAGCTCCATAAAGACATCAAAATCCTTTCCTAGAGACTCTGGACCCGGGATAAGCAGTGACATCATGAAGTTGGACTCATCCATGCATGCCCATGGTGGCAGGTTTGACGGCACCACAAAAACGGGCCACATGCTATAAGAAGTGTTCATGTTCCCAAACGGATTAAAGCCATCTGTGGCAATGCCGAGTTTTATATTCCTTGGATCTACAGAAAAATCTCCATGTTCACTGTCAAATTCTTTCCATGCCTCTCCGTTCACTGGATGGCTCAGCTTATTGTCCACAGGTTGCCGCTAAAGCTTGTGCCATTGTACCTCCAACGATGATTTCTTCGAGATAAACATCCGCTGCAGCCTTAGTATTAATGGAAAGTGCCTCAGTACCTTCTCTGGTATTGACTTCTTCCCATCAGCATCTTTCCACCTTGAGGCATTGCATTTTGGACAGTTGTCATGCCTCGCAAAATCCTTCCGCAACAAGACACAGTTATTTGGGCACACATGTATTGAAACATAACCTAGCCCCAACCTGCGGATTATGCTCAATGCTTCATCATAAGACCTGGGAACACAACTATCAGGGAATTGCAAGGTCAAAAGGCGGAGTATTGCGTTTAATGCAGCATTGCTAATCCGGTAGAAAGACTTGATGTGGAGTAACTTCACGGTGAAGGTAAATCTTGAAAATTTACCCCCTTCATGAGCTGCGCGCTTAGCCTCCTCCAACACCTCAGCAAACATTCACTTCTTCCAATCAGCACGATCTTCAGCATCGTACAGATCCTTCAATAGGTCAGGAATCCTATCATCTTCATGCCCATCCTCTTCATCCAAACCAGCATTCTCTCGCAAAATATTTTCCATAAAATTAATGCCAGCATCACCACCACCCATCATATGAGGGGCCTGTGTATCAGCTTCAATATGTTGAGGTTGTCCGGCTAAAGGTTCTCCATGATATATCCATCTATCGTATGTGCTGGCCATCCCATTAAGAAGAAGAAGATCTTCCACTACTCCTTGAGCTTTTCTCGAACGGTTGAGGCAATTACAGCATGGGCACACAATGACAACATCCTTGGAAACTTTTTCCCGAACAAATTGCATGAATTCATCAACTCCTTTCATATGTTCTTTCGAAAACCTTCTAACTCGTTTTCTAATCCAGCGTCTGTCCGGCGGCAGCAACGAGTCCCCCATGCTCGGCGGTGAGTCCCTCATGATCGGCGGCGGGGATTCCCCCATGTGTGGGCGAGGTCGCTGTCCGAGGCGAGCGGCACCACCACCACTACCAGTGGGCGAGGTGGCTGAGGCGAGCGGCACCACCACTGGCCGGGCGAGGACATCGTGGCCGAGGTGTAGCCGATGTGGCCGTGGCGTCGGCACCACCACCACTGCCGATGGGTGAGGTGTCCGTGGCATCAGCACCACCACCGTTGGTCACCGCCCCCGTCAATTGCCGCCGCCCGGTCCCCGTCGTCGGCGCCGCCCCCGAGATCTAGATTTGCTCGTCGGCAAAGTATTGGCCAAGTGTTGGCCGTCCTACTTGTCAATGATACGGGAGACCCGCAATTTAATATAATATACCACCAAATACAGATACCTGAGCAACAATCCCTCTCTAGCCCAGCGGTAGCAAACACTTAGCGGAAGCGCTTGGTCGTGGGTTCGAGTCCCACGGGAATTAAGGGAGGCTCGCGCATGTTTTTCGCCTCCTCACCTGCCTGTCAAATGGGTCCTACCTCAGTGACAAGTAAGCGAGGCTGCTGAGGTGGCTGCCTAACCAGCCTAGTGCATTCGAACTATTTAGTAACGACCATTCATATTGGTCATTATCACCTAGAAATAAGGTAGTGCCAGGTGATGTCTGCTTTATGACCTTTTCCAGTAAGCCAGTGATGACCTTTTTGATGAAAATGGTCATTGGTTTTTGGGGCTAGGACCCCTCCAGACAGCTTACGACGAAATGATCTCAAATGGTCATAGATTTATAACCATTCCTTCCAGCATCACTAACAAAAGTTCGTTAGTTGACATATTTCTTGTAGTGAAGGGGGCCGCCACATCCAAGCCGGCTCCTAAGCATGTCGCAACAGGACCTCCAGCCGGATGCCAAGGCGGCAGCGCTAAGAAGCACCGCGCCGGCACCGGCAGGAAACGGGTGCCCGTCGTGGCTGGGTAAGCTCTCTTTGTTATCTCCTTTTCAATTTGCTGTGCGAGGATAGATTCCTCAAATTGTACTTGACAGGGAGGCCGAAGATGTGGAGGAAGAAACCGCCTCCGCCGCCGAGCGAGCCACCTGGAAGGCTGCTGATGCTGCCAAGAAGGCGTTGGACGATGAGTCCACCCTTCGCTGGGAAATAGCGGCTCGCTAGACGGCCGCGGGCCAATCTAAGGCAAGCCGGTCCGAAAAGCCCACAAAGGAGAAATGGTCGAAGACCAAGCACGACCCCGCCAAGCAAGCGCACGTGGAGGAGCCAGCCAGGGAGGCGGCTCCGAAGCGCGCCCAGGGGGCCGAGCCAGCCGATCCACTCCAGTGGACCTTGAGGTGATCCCCGACACGCCTGAAGCTGATGTAGACGGCACACCAGAGATGACCATGGAGGCGCCGGAGACGGCCGATCCACCCCCTGATGCGGAGGCGGCTCTTGCTGGAACGTCAAGGGAGCCGGCCACCAACCCACGACCTGGAGATGGCACCATCATCATGGTCAACCGCGGCCCAACCGCCCCAGGAGCCGGCCCCATCACCGGGAGCCGGCCCATGAGCATGCAGCACTGCCCCCAGGCGCCGAGCTCAGCGGCATCCCGGAGCAGGTGTCGTTGTTCTCCAGCAGTCGTGACAAGGTGAAGCAGGCAGCCCTGGTGGCCAAGTACGACTTGGAACGCCTCGAAGACCAAACCAGGGTGAGTCCTCTATCTTTTGCATCTTCTCTACTTTGGTTTGGATTTTTCTTTCTTGCTCTTGAATCAGTGGGGGGCGCCAACGCACCCACTGGGTGTAGCCCCCGAGAATCGGCCCGGCCAAGCATTGGTCGGGCCGAATCTCATTGCGCTATGCTCGTATTTGCTTTTTTAGTGGGGGCGCGCTAGCGCACCCACTGGGTGTAGCACCCGAGAATCGGGCCGACTAAGAGTTAGCTGGGCCGAATCTTACTTTTTGCTTTATTTTTCTTGTTTGTAGGAGCTTCATGACGTCGAAGTGCAGGCGTATAACATACTGTGGGCCTAGATCCAGGCGGCTGAAGGCCAAGTCGGCGATCTTTAGGGTCGGCTGGTGCTGCCGTCTCGGAGCGAGATGCCTTGCGCGAGGCGGACAAGCAGCTCTAGCAGCAATTGGGTCTTCTCCAGACAGAGAAGAAGGATCGCGATGCGGACCGTCAGGCTGAGCTGGAGCAGCTGCCCGCCTCCCATCAAGAGAAGGACACCTCCCACGCTGCCGACACGGAGCGCCTCAAGGCGGCTCATCTCGAGGAGATGAAGCTCACGGACGCTGCCGTGAAGGAGAAGGAGGCTGCCCTGACCCAAATGCAGGCGCAGTTGACGAAGGAGACGGAGGCGGCCCAGGCCCTCCGAGGCAAGCTCTCCCACGTGGCTCAAGAGAGCGCGACACGGGAGCGCGAGGCCTTGGAGGAGGCCTGTGGGACCGACATCCATTTCAACCGTAATTTTTTCTTCATCTTGGCTTGATCTTTTTTTGTTGGCCTCCCCAGTTATTATTCTTCGCACCACTTCCCATACCCTAGGGATCTTTTCTGGGACACAGGAAGCGGATGGAACGGCTGTGGAGACCAGACGCGAGGAGTGTCGCGCTGCTGGTGAGGAGGTGGATGCCGACACCGGCTGGTATGTGAAGGACATCGCCATCGGCGTCAAGGCCCTCCTGCTCGTACTGGCCAACTCCTATGGAGAGGCTCCAGAGCACAGGCGTGGAGACGATGAAAGCGCTGTGGCCCGACGTTGTGGAGCCGGCATCAATGAGCCGACTGTCCCGCTGGCTTGAAGCTGCCAGCGCCCGCCTCGACGCCTGGCGCACCTCAGCTGCGCGCGCTGGTGCATACCTGGCGCTTCGCTTGGCCAAGTCTTGGTACCGAAACCTGGACTTGGGCAAGCTCACAACAAAGCGCGGGGACTCGGAGGGAAAGCTGGCCGTGGAGGATCAGCTGCAGGTGAGGGCCAACGGCATTGCTTCTTTTGCCGCCTGGGACGAGTTTAGCTTGGAGCGTGATGAAGATGGCAACGTGGTCCTTGAGGACTTGTTCCATCTTCATCCTTACGACGCCGAAGGCAGTTCTGCCGAGGCGACCCTTGAGGAAGAGGCTGCCAACTCCAGCAGTGAGGCCTACGCGGACTCGACCGGAAGGAAAGTGCCAAAGGCTCTTGCGGTGGAGACGACACATCCGCCTCAGGCGTAGCCGCCGATAGTAATTCCACCACTTCAGGAGCTGCGGCCAGGGCCGCAGACAGAGCCGCCGCCCCTTAGCTTGTCCTTTTTGTTTTTTGTCTGCATTTTATCATCAGTCCAACAGTTCTACCCACCGGGGTTGTCTTTATTGTAATGAACTTCGGTCGTGGGCCTTTGAATGATTTTGAATGTGATATATGCTATGTTATTCTGCATTAAATTTGTAAGCACTATGCTTGTTGGCTCGCTCTTTCGTCCTTTGATTCATGTTTGACTCCTTTTCATCCAACTCCTTTGTTCTCTCTAACATCTGCCTCGCCAGCCCGACAGCCGGGAGCCCGTCTGTGACTGGGACGAGGCTTCTGCCTTTGAGAACTTTTGGACATAGATTTTTCGAAGCCATCAAGACTTTTAGACTAGAAAGTGAGCCAGCAGAGGTTGGCTAGAGAATAAGATCGAAAGCAATCAAACCGACCCGAGTCGGCCACCATTTTTTGTAGTTGAGCTTTTTATGCAACCAGCCTTCCCTGCCACCACCTCGTTAGCCGGACAGCCGGGAGCCGGTCTATAGCTTGTGCGAGACGGCAAGGGTTCGACCTGGCGTACACTATACGCTCATCTATAACTAAGGAAATCGTTCGGGCCAGCTAGCGAGCCCCCGAGCCCGTAGAGCCGGGCCAGGGGACTCACTAATAAGTGAAAAAATCTTGGCATGAATATGAAAAAGGTGTGTCGCAAGCACCGGCTTGAAACACCCATTGCATTCATTCATTGGAAAATCCCGAAAAGGGAAAAATATACATACGTACATGCTATTTCTTTTGCTTTTGCACTCTTAGCAATAGAATGGGCGAAGCAATGCCGCGTTCCATGGACGCTCCGTCTCCTGGACGGAGTCGTCTCTCTTGCACTTCATTGGCTTCTGGGCGTCTATCAGATAGTATGCATTGTTGTGCAACGCCCGGCTGATGATGAAAGGTCCCTCCCATGGGGAAGAGAGCTTGTGTTGTCCAGCTGTTCGCTGGATTCTTTTGATCACCATATCCCCCTCTCTGAAGGAGAGAAGCTTGATCTTCTTGCTGTGGTAGTATCTCACCTTTTGTTGGTATATGGCCGTCCGGCTCAAGGCTAGATCCCTTGCCTCCTCGAGCAGATCGACGCCATCTTCTCTTGCCTCCTTCACCTCCGTCTCTGTGTATAAGGTGACCCGAGGCGAGTCGAACTCGATATCCGTGGGGATGATTGCCTCGGACCCGTATACCAGAAAGAATGGTGCGAAGCAGGTTGACCGGTTCGGCGTGGTGCGGAGGCTCCACAACACAGCCGTCACTTCTTCAATCCAGCAGACGACTAACCTGACATGTGGCGCCACCAGCCTTGGCTTGATGCCGGCTAGGATTAGGTCGTTCGCCCTTTCCACCTGGCCATTGGATTGTGGGAGCGCCAACGAGGCCAAGTCGAGCCGGATGCCTTCCTTGGAGCAGTACAGTGCGAAAGGACCCTTGGCGAAGTTGGTACCATTGTCGGTGATGATGTTGTGGGGGACGCCGTAGCGGACAGCGATGTCCTTGATGAACCTGACGGTCGTGGGGCAGTCAAGCTTCTTTATGGGCCTAGCCTCAATCCACTTGGCAAATTTGTCAATAGCCACCAAGAGGTGCGTCATGCCGCCTCGAGCGGTCTTGAATGGTCCCACCATATCCAAGCCCCAGACAGCAAACGGCCATGACATGGGGATGGTTTTGAGGATTGAAGCCGGCATGTGGCTCTGCGCGCCAAAGCGTTGACAGCCTTCACACTTGTTGACCATGTCCATAGCCTCCTCGAGGGTCGTGGGCCAGTAGAATCCACGGCGGAACGCCTTGGCCACTAGGGTTCTAGAGGCGGCATGATAGCCACACTCACCCTGATGTATGTCTCTGAGGATCTCCTGTCCCTTTTCTGACTCGACGCGGTGCTGGAATATACCAGTCACGCTACGCCGAACCAGCTCGCGATTGATGATGGCGTAGGCTGCTGACCGACGCTGACTCTACCTTGCCTTCGCCTCATCTTAAGGAAGTTCGCCGCGAAGAAGGAAGGCAAAGATGGGTTGATCCCACGACGAAGCGGACACAGGAGCTGGCTCCATCTTGACTTGAGTATCAGGGGCTTCTGCAGCCCCCGCGCTTGTTGATGTAGTCGCAGGCTCGAGACTTTCTGTCTCCGATGCCGCTGTGGTAGCCGGCACGCCATCTACCTCTATGACAGGCACCCACTAGGTGTCGAGCCGACAGGATTCGAGGCTTGGCGTAGCCGGAATTGTTGTTGTAGCCGGCACAACAGTTGGAGTCGGCAGAGCCAGTGTAGCGGACACAGTAGCTGTAGCCCGCGAAACTGGCGTTGTCGACGTTGTTGGTACTAAAGGATTTGCCGGCACAAAGATCGACGCCGACTCGGGAGACGACTTGATGGATGGCTTGTGCAATTTCTCGAGGGAGACGCCGGCTGGAATTGCCTGCCTTGTAGAGCCGATCTTGGCTAAGGTATCGGCCGCCTCATTGTCCGCTCTGGGGACATGATGAAACTCACAACCCTCTAAAGGGCCGCTGAGCTGCTGGATGAGGAAACGATAACTCGCCATGTTGGCATCCCTGGTGTCCCATTCGCCAGAGACTTGCTGCATCACAAGATCCGAGTCGCGGAAGCAAAGGATCCGCTGGATGCCAATCTCTCTGGCAAGCCGGAGGCCATGAGCGAGTGCTACGTACTCGACGACGTTGTTGGAGGCGGCGAAGTGTATTTGGAGTGCATACTTGCGTTGGTCTCCTTTCGGAGACGTCAAGACGATGCTGGCTCCCAGACCAGTTCGCATCTTCGAGCCATCGAAATGCATCCGCCAATGAGTGGAGTCTGGAGGTGGCGGCATGAATTGGGTTTCAGGCCAATCGAGGAGGAAGTCGGCCACCACCTGTGATTTGACGGGAGTGCGCGGCTCGTAGCGGATGTCGTGCTCGGCCATGGAGAAAGACCACTTGGCAATCCGGCCTGTAGCATCACTGTTGCCCATGATTTCTAAAAGTGGAGCAGTCCTCACCATAGTGATGGCATGCTCTTGGAAGTATTGCTTCAACGTTTTTGCGGCAAGGTAAACACCATAACACATCTTTTGATAGTGGGGGTAGTTTTTCTTGGAGGCGGACAAGACCTTGCTGAGGTAATAGATAGGGCGTTGCACTAACAGTACTTTGCCCTCCTCCTTGCGCTCTACTACCAGAACCACACTAACCACGTGAGTGGTCGCTGCGATGTATATGAGAATGGGTTCCCTTTCAGCCGGCGCTGCCAAGATTGGCAGGATTGAGATGACGCGCTTGAGGTCGCGGAAGGCTTCATCCACCTGGTCGTTCCACTCGAACTTGGTCGTTTTCTTCATTAGTAGATAGAGTGGAAGCGCCTTCTCGCCCAGCCGGCTGATGAACCGGCTAAGGGATGCCAGGTAGCCGGCGAACTTCTGGACGTCAAGGATTTGAGCCGGCTTCACCATCTGCTCGATGGTTCCGATCTTCTCAGGGTTCGCTTCGATGCCACGAGCGGACACGAAGAATCCCAAGAGCTTGCCGCCTCGAACCCCGAAGACGCATTTCTCCGGGTTGAGCCGGATCTTGTACTCGCGCACATTAGCGAACGTCTCCCACAAGTCTTCAAGGAGATTGAAGTGCTGCTTGGTCTTAACGATGATGTCATCCACATAGACATGAATGTTCCTGCCGATCTACGGCGGGAGGCATTGCTGCATGCAGTGCTAAAACGTAGCACCAGCGTTCTTCAAACCGAACGTCATGGTCATGTAGCAGTAGGCCCCGAAGGGAGTGATGAAGGCGGTCTTCAGTCGATCTACCGGATCCAGCTTGATCTGATGGTAGCCGGAATAGGCGTCCAGAAAGGACAGCAGTTCGCAGCCGGCTGTGGAGTCGATCACTTGATCTATCCTAGGCAAGGAGAAAGGGTCTTTCGTGCATGCCTTATTCAGGCTCGTGTAGTCGATACACATTCGCCATGTGTTGTTCTTCTTCACCACCAGGACTGGATTGGCTAACCAGTCAGGGTGGAAAACCTCCATTATGAAGCTGGCTGCAAGAAGCCGGGCGATCTCTTCTCCAATTGTGCGCCGCTTCCCCTCGGCGAAGCGGCGCAAGGGTTGTTTCACCGGCTTGGCATCCGGCCGCACATGAAGCTTGTGCTCGGCGTACTTCCTCGGAACCCCTGGCGTGTCTTTTGGAGACCATGCAAAGATGTCCCGATTCTCACAGACGAAGTCGACTAGCTCGCCTTCCTATTTGGTGTTGAGATTAGCACCGATGTTGACACACTACTTGGGGTTCGTAGGGTCGAGTGGCACCTGGTTGGTCTCTTTGGCCGGCTTGAATGATCCCTCGCTGGCCGACTGGGATGGTGGAGTAGGGATTGCCGGCTGCTCGGTAGCCTGAGGCACGAGCCGGTCGATCTGCCTTTTCTCCTCAGCAATCACCATGGCGTCGACCATACGGCTGCTGTCTTGTGCACACTCGAGCGACTTCTTGTAGTCGCCGACAATGGTGATGATGCCCTTTAGACCCGACATCTTCATCTTGAGGTAGGCGTAGTGGATGATGGTCATGAATTTAACCAGAGCTGGACTGCCCAACAACGTGTGGTATGGGCTGTTGAGATCCACCACCTCGAACCATATTGGCTCTCGGCGGAAGTGCGCCTTGTCACCGAAAAGGACATCCAGCTGGATTTTGCCGATCAGCGAGCAGGACTGTCCCGGCACGATGTCGTGGAATACAGTGCTGGTCGGATGGAGGTCCTTCTCTAGCCCAAGCTTGAGCAAAGTGTCATGGTAGAGGATGTTTATGCCGCTGCTGCCGTCGACCAGCACCTGGGAGAACCGGCAGGTGAGCCTCTTGGAGGCGAAAGTGGGTTTGGCATCACCGCAGGATGGTCAGCCCGTCTCCACGTAATTGGCTTTTCTGACCAATGCATCAATTGGGTAACCGGGGGGACCGTGGCGTTCACCACACGTCGGCGTTGTCGCTGGTTGTGCTTGTCATCACCCTCACTGGTGAAGACGGCGTAAGTTACGTCTTGACGGGGGTAATCGTCGTGGAGACGACCGTCATTGTGAGGCGGCGGTAGTGGACCGGAGCCGGCCCAGGAGCCGAAGCACGAGGCGCAGCAGCAACTCCTGGGGGAGCCGGCACACCCTCTCCTCGTGATAGTCGCTATGTGAAGCTACACTGTCGGAGCGCATGGGTGGCCGGCTTCGCCGCAGTATGCATCTTGCATTGCGCATCAAGCATTTGCTCAAAGGTTAGGTTGGGCTGCCAGTTGTTTTTGTTGGTCCGCTACCGCTGAGAGCCCGCTTGAGTAGCCAACGCGTCTTCCTCCATGCTAGCCACCTGCTTGCTTGTGGAGCGTGAATCAAGTTGATCCGCCTTGCGCTTCTTGTTCTGGCCGACTCGGTTGTCGCGAGCCGGCTTGGGAGTAGTCCGCGTGGGACAATTTTGTCCGAGGCGGTGACTTTGACTCGCATCACGCAGTCGGCCGTGGCGTACTTGTCCGCCTTGTTGGAAATATGCCCTAGAGGCAATGATAAATATTTATTACTATATTTCCTGTTTAAAGATAATCGTTTATTATCCATGCTATAATTGTATTGAATGAAAACATAGATATATGTGTGGATACATAGACAAAACAATGTCCCTAGCAAGCCTCTAGTTGGCTAGCTAGTTGATCAATGAAAGTCAAGGTTTTCTGGCTATATGCAAGTGTTGTCACTTGATAACTGGATCACATCATTAGGAGAATCATATGATGGACTAGACCCAAACTATGAACGTCGCATATTGATCGTGTCGTTTTATTGCTATTATTTCTACGTGTCAAGTATTTGTTCCTATGACCATGAGATCATATAACTCGCTAGCACCGGAGGAATACGTTGTGTGCATCAAATGTCACAACGTAACTGGGTGACTATAAAGGTGCTCTACAGGTATCTCCGAAGGTGTCCGTTGAGTTAGAATGGATCAAGACTGGGATTTGTCACTCCGTGTGACGGAGAGGTATTTCAGGCTGACTCGGTACTACAACATCACACACAAGCCTTGCAAGCAATGTGACTAAGTGTTAGTCACGGGATCTTGTATTACAGAACGAGTAAAGAGACTGGTCGGTAAGGATATTGAAATAGGTATCCGGATACCGACGATCAAATCTCGGGCAAGTAACATACCGAAGGACAAAGGGAATGACATACGGGATTATATGAATCCTTGACACTGAGGTTCAACCGGTAAGATCTTCGGAGAATATGTAGGATCCAATGTGGGCATCTAGGTCCCGCTATTGGATATTGACCGAGGAGTGCCTCGGGGCTTGCCTACATAGTTCTCGAACCCGCAGGATCTGCACACTTAAGGTTCGATGATCTTTTAGTATAGTTGAGTTATATGTGTGGTTACTGAATGTTGTTCGGAGACCTGGCTGGATGTCACGAGGGTTTCCAGAAACAAAGATTGATATATAGGATGGTTTCATTTGGTTGCCGGAAAGTTTTGGGCAATTCCGGCAGTGTACCGGGAGTGACGAATGGGTTCCGAGAGTTCACCGGGAGGGGCCCAACCACCCGGGAGTGAGCCCAAGGCACCTTAGTGGGCTGGTGGAGTAAGCCCAAGGGGCCCATGGCGCCACATAAAGAAATACCAAAAGAAAAGAAAAAGGAGAAGGGAAAGAGGGAGGTGGGAAGGAAGAGGAGGTCTCCTCCTTCCCCAAACCGAATTGGAGGAAGAGTCCTCCTCCTCCTAGTGCCGGCGCACCCTTGAGGGCCTTGTCCCTCAAGGAAATCCCCTCCCCCTCCCTCCTATATATAGTGGTGTTTTAGGGATGATTTGAGACAACTTTTTCCACGTGCAACTCAACCCTAGACCACATAGTTCTACCTCTAGATCGGATTTCTGCGGAGCTCGGGCGGAGCCGTGCAAGAGTAGATCATCACCACCACCGGAGCGCTGTCACGCTGCCAGAGAACTCATCTACTTCTCCGTCTTGCTTGCTGGATCAAGAAGGCCGAGATCATCGTCGAGCTCTACGTGTGTTGAACGCGGAGGTGCCATCCGTTCGGCGCTAGATTGAAACGGATCGTGGGACGGTTCGTGGGACGGTTCGAGGGACATGAAGATGCTCCACTATGTCAACCGCGTTTCTTAATGCTTCCTGCTGTGCGATCTACAAGGGTACATAGATCCAAATATCCTCTCGTAGATGGACATCACCATGATAGGTCTTCGTGTGCGTAGGAAATTTTTTGTTTCCCATGCAACGTTCCCCAACAGTGGCATCATGAGCTAGGTTCATGCGTAGATGATATCTTGAGTAGAACACAAAAGGTTTGGTGGACGGTGATGTTCGATTTTCTGCCCTCCTTAGTCTTTTCTCGATTCGGCGGTATTGTTGGGTTGAAGCGGCCCGGACCGACATAACTTGTACGCTTACCAGAGACTGGTTTCATGGATTGACATGCAACCTCGTTGCATAAAGATGACTGGCGGGTGTCGGTTTCTTCAACTTTAGTTGAATTGGTTTTTACCGAGGCGGTCCTTGGAGAGGTTAAATAGCAATTTGCACATCTCCGTTGTGGTTTTTTGCGTAAGTAAGATGCAATCATACTAGATACCCATAGCAGCCACGTAAAACATGCAACAACAAATTAGAGGACATCTAACTTGTTTTTGCAAGGTATGCTTGTGATATGATATGGCCAATGATGTGATGTGATATATTGGATGTATGAGGTGATCATGTTTTAATAGTTAATATCGACTTGCACGTCGATGCTACGGCAACCGACAGGGGCCATAGGGTTGTCTTTAAACTAACGTTTGTGTTTGCAGAAGCATTTACTATATTGCTAGGACGTAGGTTTAATAGTAATAGCATAAGTAACACGACAGCCTCGATGGCGACACATTGATTGAGATCATGGTGGCGCTGGTGACAAGAAGAACGTGCTGGTGCTTTGGTGATGGAAATCAAGAAGCACAAGATGATGGCCATATCATGTCACTTAGGAATTGCATGTGATGTTAATCCTTTTATGTACCTTATTTTGCTTAGAACGACGGTAGCCTTATGAGGTGATCTCTCACTAAAATTTCAAGACGAAATTGTGTTCTCCCCGACTGTGCACCGTTGCTACAGTTCGTCGTTTCGAGACACCACGTGATTATCGGGTGTGATAGACTCAACGTTCACATACAACGGGTGCAAAACAGTTGCACACGCGGAACACTCGGGTTAAGCTTGACGAGACTAGCATGTGTAGACATGGCCCCGGAACACATGAGACCGAAAGGTCGAGCATGAATCGTATAGTTGATATGATTAGCATAGAGATGCTTACCATTGAAACTATTCTCAACTCACGTGATGATCGGACTTGAGTTAGTGAATTTGGATCATGAACCACTCAAATGACTAGAGAGATGTACTTTTTGAGTGGGAATTTAGCAAGTAATTTGATTAGTTAAACTCTAATTATCTTGAACATAGTCGAAGTCCACTTTGAAATATTTGTGTTGTAGTTCAATGGCTCATGTGACAATCACCCTGAATTTTAATACGTTCCTAGAGAAAGCTAAGTTGAAAGATGATGGAAGCAACTTTGTAGACTGGGCTCGTAATCTTAAGTTGCTCCTGCAAGCTAGGAAGAAGAATTATGTCCTTAATGCTGCGCTATGAGATGAACCACCCGCTATGGCTGACCAAGATGTTAAGAACGCTTGGTTAACACGTATGGAGGACTACTTAGTAGTTCAATGTCCAGTCTTGTATAGCTTAGAGTCGGGACTTAAACGTCGCTTTGAGCATCATGGAGCATTTGAGATGTTCCAGGAGTTGAAGTTTATCTTTCAGAAGAACGCCCGGATCGAGAGGTATGAGACCTCCGATAAATTCTATGCTTGCAAGATGGAGAAGAATTCATGTGTCAGTGAACATGTGCTCAAAATGTCTGGGTACTCAAACCGTCTAGCTGAGTTGGGGATTGAACTCCCGCAAGAGGCTATCACTGACATAATTCTTCAATCACTGCCACCAAGCTACAAGAGCTTTGTGTTGAACTATAACATGCAAGGGATGAACAAGTCACCCGACAAGTTATTCGTGATGCTGAAAGTCGCATAGTCGGAACTCCGTAAAGAGCATCAAGTGTTGATGGTGAATAAGACCACTAGTTTCAAGAGAAATGGCAAAGGCAAGAAGGGTAATTCCAAGAAGAGCGGCAAGCCTGTTGCCAATCCGATGAAGAAACCCAAGGCTAGACCTAAGCCTGAAACGAAGTGTTATTATTGCAAGGGACTGGGTCACTAGAAGCGCAACTGCCCCAAGTATCTGGCTGATAACAAGGCGGCCAAGGAAAAATCAGGTATATTCGATATACATGTTATTGATGTGTACTTAACCAACTCTCGTAGTAGTGCCTGGGTATCCGATACCGGTTCTGTTGCTCATATTTGCAACTTGAAACAGGAACTCTGGAATAAACGAAGGCTGGCGAAAGATGAAGTGATGATGCGCGTGGGAAATGGTTCCAAGGTTGATGCAATCGCCGTCAGCACAGTTTCACTTCATTTACCATCAGGATTAGTTATGAACTTAAATAATTGTTATTTAGTGCCTGCGTTAAGCATGAACATTATATCTGGATCTTGTTAATTGCGAGACGGTTACTCGTTTAAGTCAGAGAATAATGGTTGTTCTATTTCTATGAGTAATATATTTTATTGTCATGCACCCAATGTGAGAGGATTGTTCATATTGAATCTTGATAGTGATGATACACATATACATAACATTGAGACAAAAGAGTTAGAGTTAACAATGATAGCGCCATGTTTTTATGGCACTGCCGCTTAGGTCATATTGGTGTAAAGCGCATGAAGAAACTCCATTCCGATGGACTTTTGGAGTCACTTGACTTTGATTCACTTGACACGTGTGAACCATGCCTCATGGGCAAGATGACTAAGACTACGTTCTCCGGAACAATGGAGCGTGCAAGTAACTTGTTGGAGATCATACATACCGATGTGTGCGGTCCGATGAGTGTGGAGGCGCGCGATGGATATCGTTATTTCCTCACCTTCACTAACAATTTGAGTAGATATGGTGTCGTCTACTTGATGAAGCACAAGTCTGAAACGTTTGAGAAGTTCAAGCAATTTCAGAGTGAAGTTGAAAATCATCATAACAAGAAGATCAAGTTCCTACGGTCTGATCGTGGGGCTGAATATCTGAGTTTCGAGTTTGGTGCTCACTTGAGAAAATGTGGAATTGTTTCACAATTAACACCGCCTGGAACACCACAGCGTAATGGTGTGTCCAAACGTCGTAATCATACTTTATTAGAGATGGTGCGATCTATGATGTCTCTTACCGATTTGCCGTTATCGTTTTGGGGTTATGCATTAGAGACAGTTGCATTCACTTTAAATAGGGCACCATCAAAATCCGTTGAGGCGACACCATACGAACTGTGGTATGGTAAAAGACCAAAGTTGTCGTTTCTTAAAGTTTGGGGATGTGATGCTTATGTCAAAAAGCTTCAGCCTGAAAAGCTGGAACCCAAAGCGGAAAAGTGCGTCTTCATAGGTTACCCAAGAGAAACAGTTGGGTATACCTTCTATCTCAAATCCGAGGGCAAAGTGTTTGTTGCTAAAAACGGAGCTTTTCTTGAGAAGTAGTTTCTCTCAAAAGAATTGAGTGGGAGGAAGATAGAACTTGATGAGGTTGTCGAACCTCTAATCCCTCTAGATGGTGGCGCGGAGCAAGGGGAAACCCCGTGTCGTTGCGACGCCGGTTGAGGAGGAAGTTGATGCTGATGATCATGAAACTTCAGATCAAGTTCCTATCGGACCTCGCAGGTCGACAAGATCACGTACTGCTCCATAGTGGTACGGTAATCCCATCTTATCAATTATGTTGTTAGACAACAATGAACCTGCGAATTATGAAGAAGCAATGATGGGTCCGGATTCCAACAAATGGCTGGAGGTCGTGAAGTCGGAGATAGGATCCATGTATGAGAACAAAGTGTGGACTTTGCAAGTACTACTTGAAGGCCGCAAGGCTATTTAGAATAAATGGATCTTTAAGAAGAAGACGGACGCAGACGGTAATGTGACCGTTTATAAAGATCGACTTGTGGCAAAGGGTTTTTCACAAGTTCAACAAGTTGACTACGATGAGACATTCTCACTGGTAGCGATACTTAAGTCCGTCCGAATCATGTTAGCAATAGCTGCATTTTTCGATTTGAAATCTGGCAGATGGATGTCAAAACGGCGTTCCTTAACTATTTTCTTAAGGAAGAGTTGTATATGATGCAACCCGAAGGTTTTGTCGATCCAAAGAATGCTAACAAAGTATGCAAGCTCCAGTGATCCATTTATGGACTGGTGCAAGCACCTCGGAGTTGGAATAAGCGCTTTGATGAGGTGATCAAAGCATTTGGGTTTATACAAGTGGTTGGAGAATCTTGTATTTACAAGAAGTGAGTGCGAGCTCTGTGGCGTTTCTAATATTATATGTGGATGACATATTGCTGATTGGAAACAACGTGGAGCTTTTCGAGAGCATAAAGGATTACTTTCATAAAAGTTTCTCTATGAAGGACCTAGGAGAAGCTTCTTACATTCTAGGCATTAAGATCTATAGGGATAGATCGAGACGCCTGATAGGACTTTCACAAAGCACATACCTTGATAAAGTTTTGAAGAAGTTCAAAATGGATCAGTCCAAGAAAGGGTTCTTGCGAGTATTACAAGGTATAAAATTGAGTAAGACTCGATGCCCAGCAACTACGGAAGATAGAGAACAAATGAGTTACGTCCCCTATGCTTCAGCCCTAGGTTCTATCATGTATGCAATGTTGTGCACTAGACCAGACGTCAGCTTGGCCATAAGTATGGCATGCAGGTTTCAAAGTAATCCAAGAGTGGATCACTGGACGACGGTCAAGAATATTCTGAAGTACCTGAAAAGGACTAAGGAAATGTTTCTCGTTTATGGAGGTGGCAAAGAGATCGTCATAAAAGGTTACGTCGATGCAAGTTTTGACACCGATCCGGATGACTCCAAGTCGCAAACTTGATACGTATTTATTCTTAATGGGGGTGCAGTAAGCTGGTGCAATTCCAAGCACAGCGTCGTAGCAGATTCTACATGTGAAGCGGAGTGCATGGCTGCCTCTGAGGCAGCAAAGGAGGGTGTCTGGATGAAGCAGTTCATGATAGATGTTGGAGTTGTGCCGAGCGCACTAAATCCAATAACTTTGTTATGTGACAACACTGGTTCCATTGCCTTAGCAAAGGAACTAAGATTTCACAAGAAGACCAGACACATCAAACGACGCTTCAACCTCTTCCACGACTATGTCGAAGGTGAGGACGTGAATATTTGCAAAGTGCACACGGATCTGAATGTACCAGACCCGCTGACTAAACCTCTTCCACGAGCAAAACATGATCAACACTAGAACTGTGTGGGTGTTCGATTTATTACAAAGTAAATCGCATGGCGATGTGAGGACTAGATTATTGACTCTAGTGCAAGTGGGAGACTGTTGGAAATATGCCCTAGAGGCAATGATAAATAGTTCTTATTATATTTCCTCATCAAAGATAATCGTTTATTATCCATGCTTAATTGTATTGAATGAAAACATAGATACATGTGTGGATACGGACAAAACAATGTCCCTAGCAAGCCTCTAGTTGGCTAGCTAGTTGATCAATGATAGGCAAGGTTTTCTGGTTATATGAAGGTGTTGTCACTTGATAATTGGATCACATCATTAGGAGAATCGTGTCATGGACTAGACCCAAACTATGAACGTAGCATATTGATCGTGTCGTTCTATTGCTATTGTTTTCAGCGTGTCAAGTATTTGTTCCTATGACCATGAGATCATATAACTCACTAGCACCGGTGGAATACCTTGTGTGCATCAAATGACACAACATAACTAGGTGACTATAAAGGTGCTCTAGAGGTATCTCCGAAGGTGTCCGCTGAGTTAGTATGGATCAAGACTGGGATTTCTCACTCCGTGGGACGGAGAGGTATCTCGGGGCCCACTCGGTAATACAACATCATAAACAAGCCTTGCAAGCAATGTGACGAAGTGTAATTCACGGGATCTTGTATTACAGAACGAGTAAAGAGACTTGCTGGTAACGAGATTGAAATAGGTATGCGGATACCGACGATCAAATCTCGGGCAAGTAACATACCGAAAGACAAAGGGAATGACATACGGGATTATATGAATCCTTGACACTGAGGTTCAACCTCTAAGATCTTTGGAGAATATGTAGGATGAAATATGGGCATTCAGGTCCCGCAATTGGATATTGACCGAGGAGTGCCTCGGGGAATGTCTACATAGTTCTCGAACCCACAGGGTCTGCACACTTAAGGTTCGATGATGTTTTAGTATAGTTGAGTTATATATGTGGTTACCTAATGTTGTTCGGTGTCCCGGATGAGATCACGGACGTCACGAGAGTTTACGGAATGGTCCGGAAACGAAGATTGATATATAGGATGGTTTCATTTGGTCACCGGAAAGTTTCACGCAATTCCGACAATGTACCGGGAGTGACGAATGGGTTTCGGGAGTTCATCGGGAGGGGCCCACCCACCCGGGAGTGATCCCAAGGCACTAGGGTGGCGCCAAAAGTCCTTAGTGGGCTGGTGGTGTCAGCCTAAGGGGACCATGGCGCCACATAAAGAAATACCAAAAGAAAAGAAAAAGGAAAAGGGAAAGAGGGAGGTGGGAAGGAAGAGGAGGACTCCTTCCCCAAACCGAATTGGAGGAGGAGTCCTCCTCCTCCTAGCGCTGCTGCACCCTTGAGGGCCTTGTCCCTCAAGGCAAGCCCCTCCCCCTCCCTCCTATATATAGTGGTGTTTTAGGGCTGATTTGAGACAACTTTTTCCACGTGCAACTCAACCCTAGACCACATAGTTCTACCTATAGATCGGATTTCTACGGAGCTCGGGCGGAGCCCTGTAGGAGTAGGTCATTGATACGTCTCCAACGTATCTATAATTTTTGATGGTTCCATGCTATTATCTTGTCAACTTTGGATGTTTTATATGCATCAATATGCTATTTTATATCTTTTTTGGGACTAACCTATTAACTCAGTGCCAAGTGCCAGTTTCTGTTTTTTTCCGTGTTTTTGGCCCATTTTCAGACGGAGTCCAAATGGAATGAAACTTTACGATGATTTTTTTTGGAACAAAAGAGACCCCCGAAGCTTTGGAAGAAGGCCAGAAGAGCTACGAGGGAGTCACAAGCCCTGACGCCGCCACCACCCCCTAGGTGGCGCAGGGCAGGCTTGTGACCTCCTCGTGGCCCCAACTGACACAATTCCACCACCATAAATTCCTATAAATTCAGAAACCCCAAGAAAGAAACCTAGATCTGGAGTTCTGACGCCGCAAGTCTCTGTAGCCACCAAAAACCAATCTGGAGCCCGTTCCGGCACCCTGCCGGAGGGGGAATCCATCTCCAGTAGCCATCTTCATCATCCCGATGATCTCCATGGCGAGGAGGGAGTAGTTCTCCCTTGTGGCTGAGGGTATGTACCAGTAGCTATGTGTTTGATCTCTCTCTCTCGTGTTCTTGAGATGTCTTGATCTCGATGTACCGTCGGCTTTGCTACTATAGTTGGATCTTATGATGTTCTTCCCCCTCTCCCTTCTTGTAATGAATTGAGTTTCCCCTTTGGAGTTATCTTATCGGATTGAGTCTTTGAGAACACTTGATGTATGTCTTGCACGTGTCTATCTGCTGTGATCAACTTGCGGGTTTGTGACAATTGGGAACCTATGCATATGGGTTAGCACACGTGGATTCATGTGAGTACTTGATGTATGTTTTGGTGATCAACTTGTGGGTTCCTGACATTGGGAACCTATGCACAGGGGTTGGCACACGTTTTGACTCTCTGGTAGAAACTTTGGGGCACTCTTTGAAGTTCTATGTGTTGGTTGAATAGATGATTCTGAGATTATGTGATGCATATCGTATAATCATGCCCATGGACACTTGAGGTGACAATGGAGTATCTAGGTGACATTAGGGTCTTGGTTGATATGTATCTTAAGGTGTTATTCTAGTATGAACTCTATGATAGATCGATCAGAAAGAATAACTTTGTGGTGGTTTCGTACCCGACAATAATCTCTTCGTTTGTTCCCCGCTATTAGTGACTTTGGAGTGACTCTTTGTTGCATGTTGAGGGCTAGTTATATGATCCAATTATGTTATCATTGTTGAGAGAACTTCACTAGTGAAAGTATGAACCCTAGGCCTTGTTTCCACTTATTGCAATACCGTTCGTGCTCACTTTTGTTACTAGTTACCTTGCTGTTTTTGTAATTTCAGATTACAAAAACCTATATCTACCATCCATATTGCACTTGTATCACAATCTCTTCGCCGAACTAGTGCACCTATACAACTTACCATTGTATTAGGTGTGTTGGGGACACAAGAGACTCTTTGTTATTTGGTTGCAGGGTTGCTTGAGAGAGACCATCTTCATCCTACGCCTCCCACGGATTGATAAACCTTAGGTCACCCACTTGAGGGGAAATTGCTACTATCCTACAAACCACTGCACTTGGAGGCCCAACAACGTCTACAAGGAGAAGGTTGCATAGTAGACATAAATCATCAGCACCACCGGAGCGTCGTCACGTTGTCGGAGAACTCATCTACTTCTCCGTCTTGCTTGCTGGATCAAGAAGGCCGAGATCATCATCGAGTTGTACGTGTGCTGAAGACGGAGGTGCCCTCCGTTCGGCGCTAGATCGGAACAGATAGTGGGACGGATCGCGGGACAGTTCGTGGGACGGTTCGTGGGATGTCAAGACGTTCCACTACATCAACCGCGTTTCTTAACGCTTCCTGCTGTGCGATGTACAAGGGTACGTAGATCCAAATATCCTCTCGTAGATGGACATCACCATGATAGGTCTTCGTGTGCGTAGGAAATTTTTTGTTTCCCATGCAACGTTCCCCAACATGCCTTGTCCATGAGCACCGCCAGAGAGGTGGGCTCGGAGCACATGAGCTTGTGCTTGAGTAGAATGTCATCTCGTCAGCCATCAATGAAGTATTGAATGGCATGTACCTCATGCACTCCTTCGCAGGAGTTGCACAACTCTGTCTAACGCGTACGTAGTCGCGAATGGGTTCGTCGGGCCTGTGGACCCACATGGCCAGCTCACGAGGCCGACCAGGGTGCTTGTAGGTGCCAGTGATGTTGCAGACGAACGCCTCCTTGAATTCAACCCAAGAGTTGACGCTGCCGGCTGGAAGGTTGTTAAGCCATGTCCTGGCCGAGCCGGCCAGCATTAGAGGCACGTAGCGGATGGCTACGCGCTTGTTGCCCCGTGCGATGCCGACTGCGATGGTGTAGTCGGTCAGCCAGTCTTCTGGCTTAGCTGTGTTGTTGTACTTGGGGGTGTCCCGAGGGAGAGTGAAGCCTCTAGGAATGGCTCCCCTCGGATCCAAGGGCCGAAGCATGCCAGATCAATGGGGCCATCCTCCTCAAGGAGAGCCGACTGTGCCAGGAGGTTGAGGCGTCTGCGAGCATCATTGTCGTTGTGTGTGACGCGAGGGCCGATCCGGGCCGTGATCGGAAAGGTATCCTGGGAGCTTGTGGCATTGGCCCCCTCCCGATTCTTTGGAGAAGGAACCTCACGCACCGAATCCCCCTCGTCGCCACCATCTCTGCGATGCTGGCTTGAAGACGGCTCGCTCTGGCGCAAAGAACACTTGTCTTCGCTGCCCTCGGCCTTCCGGCCGGAAGTGCGATGCGAGGAAAATCGTTTGAAGACTTCCTGCACTTCAGCTTTAGACATAATGATATGTACCCAAGTGTATCGAGAATAGTCATCAACGATGACAAAGCCATATAAGGATGATGCGTTGGTTAGAGTAGTATAATGAGTAGGTACAAACAGATCCATGTGAGGAAATTAAAACGTACGAGTAGTAGTCATGATAGTCTTCGAGGGGTATTTGGATCTGGTCATTTTTCCAAACTCACAAGCACCGCAGAGGTGGTCCTTGAGGATTTTGACTGACTCGATGCCAATGACATGCTTCTTCTTCGCCAATGTGTGCAAATTCCTCATGCCTTGTCGTTGTTTACTCACAACATATGCCATGGGTAGGATAAAGATGGTGTGAACCGAAGTGACACCAGCGGGCGCTGGGGACGGGGTTGGTATAAGCATGGAACACACGATGTACCCAAGTTTGGGGCTCTTCGTGGAGATAACACCCCTAATCCTGCCGGAATGTATAATGCACCAATGAGGCTACAATGTGCTACTGGAGCTGTTCTACGGAGGAGGAAGAAGGAGCAGCCGGCTTGTGTCTACCTCTTCTGTATGAGTGTATGTGTGAAGGATTGGCCGACCCTCTGCATGGGGGGGGTCGGGGGGTTTTATAGACGAACCCACCGACCTACAATAAAGATAAAAGTACATGAGTGGGACCCGGGTGGCAGGCTCGCCGGCTGGCCAGGGGCCCCACAGTGGTCTTGTCTTGTCCAGTGGCTGCGAGGTCCCATCTGGCTATGGGGACCGCCGGCTAACCAATGAGGCTCTCGCGTAGAGCCGACGCGGGACACATGTTGTATGTTCGGCGTCGCCTGGTGAGTTCGTCATGGGTTGCCAGTACGGCCGTCTCCATTGTTCCCACGCCGAGTGTGGTAATGGAGTGGGAGTTTGACGGGCCAACACTATACAAGATGATGGATCGGAGCCGGAGTAGGTCAGCGGCATGGCCGCTGACACTATACCTACCGTGCGCTCCAATCATGTACCTTGGCTGACGAGTATTCACCTTTAACCCTAGGGTATCGTCATGACCTACGGTGTGATGTGACTTGTGCTCCCCAGCCGGCTAGCCGCCTCACTAGCCGGCCTGGGAATGGCCGTCTCGCCTCTAGTCGGCCGGCGCAGTTTAGACGGCCAGAGGGAGGTAGCTGTCTCGCCCCTAGCCGGCAGGAGCTTCCTAGCCGGCCAGGGAGATTCGGCCGCATAGAATGAGTCGTGCTTTTCCTTCGAGGTAGAAGGCAAAGGAGTAGGCTCGATGAGCCTACCCCGAGGTTATCCCCCCATCATGCCTGCATGACCCAGACGTCGATGCCATAGTCACCCTTCTAAGGTTTTTGCTAGTAAGCATGTGGCTGGTTGAGGACCAGTGGAGAAATCAACAATGTACAAATCTCCTCTCCTAAAGCCTTCGAAGAATTTGGATTTGTCAGATTCCATGATGACTACGCATCTATATTTTCCAAAGATAACAACCATATCAAGATCTCAAAGCATTGAGACTGACATGAGGTTAAACCCAAGGGATTCGACAAGCATGACTTTGTCCATGTGCCTGTCCTTGGAAATAGCCACTTTGCCAAGTCCCAATACCTTGCTTTTTTCCTTTATCAGCAGAAGTGATTTGCTTGAGTGTTGATGGAGTCAGTGGCATATTCATCAACAAGCTTTTATCACCAGTTATGTGGTTTGAGCAACCACTATCAAGAACCTACTTGGTATTCTTGGGTTTGTTATCCTGCAGATGAATTAGTACATCTTACCATCTCACATGCTTCAGACTTGAAGAATATGATTTCAATTTCATCAGATAGGAATTTCATCATAAACAGTAAATTTGAGGATGTGTGAAATGTTATCATTTCATCAATTTTAGCTTGCGTCCAATCAAGCATTTTCCTCAGGTCTCCAGTAAATTGTTCATATGATGATTTTCATCTAGAGACCTGACCTGCAGAAGTGATTAGTTCAATTTCTTCACCACCCACATCTGAAGGGGTGGCAAAGAGTTCATCATCCTACGAGCACCATATGAGAAAGGGGCATTGAAGCTAATGCACTTCTTTTCACAATAGGGGGATTAGAGTACTCAAATGAATAGGCAGAGAAGTTCTTTGAGGATTTATGAACATAATGATTTTAGGAATAATGCTCATATTCATATCCCTTGTAATTTCCCTGCATATCAGAAGCATTAACACGAGTACGAGTATAGTATTGACCATTTGAGTATTTTGATCCTCTTGAAAACTTTGGTCCACCTGAGGAATTTGATCTGGGGTTCAGGTTCTTCATAGGTTGTGTCATGAGGACATTCACGTGAAGATTTTCCAAACAACTTTTGAGGACCCAGATTTTCCTCACGGGTGATCCATTCCCACAGTTAGTTCCAATGTATCGAGCAAATACTCCACAGATTGATTTTTGAACAGTTTATAGTTGGACTCAAATGACTCATGTGAGGAATAGGATAATTCACATGCAAAGCATGTAAGAGTGGATGGATCAACTGGAGGACCTTTAGCAGCAACCCATGAGGTTTTGGGGTACTACTCAGGTTTCCAGTATGATCCATCATCATTCAATTTCCTCTCAAGGCAATTCCTTCTTTTCTCGTGTTCCTGTTCAAAATCTGCCTTTTGAGCACATCGCAAAGGGTTTGATGCCCTTTGAGACTTTTGTATATGCCTGTCACATACAATTCCTTCAACCCTGCATTTTCGTCAGTAGAATTTGGGGTTTCCTCAAGTGAAGAATTTGATACCACAGGAACAATTAAAGAATTTGTAGCGATAGAAGCATTTGATGATTCTGGTGAAGAATTGGCACTTTCACACTCGATGCATCTGAGACATGGTGGAGTGATGAATTAAATGCAGCAAAAATAGCGCAGGATCAGAAGTGCAAAAATTACTACAGCATATTACTTGGTGAAGATTATGAGAATCGGTTTGCACAGTACGCAAGTACAGAGTAAGCAGGTGAAGATTATCTTAAGTGAAGAATTTGAGGTTGAGGAAATTCAAAGAAAGTCTTCAAGCAAATTCTTCAATAGTGCATATCAAAGTCTTCAACATACAATTTCAGGAATTGAAAGAGTTTAAGAAGTAGAACACGTATCACGATGAAAACAGTTGTTAATGACCCAGTTCCAACTACTGTGACAGTTGTACGTCTAGTTCGGAGCGGCTTGGTATTGAAACCAAAGGACACATAGTCCCTGTCTTATTCTCCTTGAGCTAAGGACACACAGTCCTCATCCTACACTCGTGGTAAGTCTTCAGGGCAGACATCCAAACCCGCACAAACTCGGTCACCCGGCGATCCACAATTGACTGCTGGATGCTCTAGACCATGACGCCTAACCATTTGGAGGATGCATAGTCCTCAAAGGTAAAAGGCTTCAGTTCCACATAGGAACAAATTCTTAAGTGATGCTCAATCACTTAGATTTTAGTTTCGGATTTGGGGTTTGGGGTATTTCCTCACTTGATGATTTTCTCTTGAAGACTCTGAGGAATTTTGGTTGCTCTATATGACAAGTGTCAGTTTCTCTCAGAGTAGCCAACCAGCTAGTGGTTGTGGGGGCGGCTATTTATAGCCTGGGAGCATCCCGACATGATTTGACATAAATGCCCTTAAATAATGTGACCGTTGGGTGGATAAGATCGGTGAGGTGGCGCATGTCGCGGCAGCGGTCGGAACTTTCAACCGTGAAAGTCCTCATGTCTCTCATATTCCTCACTTTGAGGCTTTGATAGGTTTAGGCTTGGGTTGAGCATCATGAGGAAATTCATTCCATAATATTACTTAGACCCTCTTCAACAGTACGGTGTTCCTATGACTCAAGAGAAAAGAAAATGATAGAGAAAGAGTAAATCTTCACGCTTCAAACTCTTCAGGCACTTTTTCTTCAGGACACACCGAATTCATCATCTTCAATATCTTCATGAGGAATATCAATTTCATCGAAATGTTTTCGCGATCAAAGTGTTCAAGGTAAGACCAAAGTCTTCACCCGAAAACATACATTTTTAGGGGTCGATATTCATCGTATAACTAAAACTCCTCAGCCACTTATAGAGCTTGTGTACGTTTACAAACACATTAGTCTCTTAACCTATAAGTCTTCAAAGCACCAAAATCACTAAGGGCACTAGATGCACTTAGACTTGGTCCGCGAAAAATTAATGCTATATAATGGTTAGACCTGACTGTATGCTTGTGCGACTCATATTTTAATGACCCCGTGTACTCTTGGCAAGTTAATCCATTGTGGAACCTGAACTTGTCAAAGTTAAAACATCGTGCTGCATCGCGTGAGAGCCAGTCTATGGAAAAATGATAAACCATGGGTTAACGTACCCGCTTCACTGAAGCTCGACTTGAGCCACATCAGTCAATCTCCTCGCACAGTCTCATTGAGCCGGCTTATCATATTTCTTATGGGTTATTACACCCGCCCAATTAAGGGTAAGACTTGAGCCTTGCAAGCCGGTCTCCCTGCCGAGTCTCACTGAGTAGGCTCCTTCATGGTAACACATTGCCGCCATATGGTATTTTCCTTCACTTTTACAAGGGTGATCGAATGACTACTACCGGCTCATACACAACGGCCGGGTTGTAGATCTCTGGTCCTATGATGGCGAGTTATGCAGCTCTAGTCCTATGATGGCGAGTTATGCAACTCTAGCCCTATGATGGATATACGGTCTCCAAAGCAAAGATGTAAAAGAAGGAGCAACACTTGATTCATATAATAGTCCTTTAACAACTTAAGCTGGGAGACAAAGGCTTAAAACATGCACGAAGGCATGTAACAAGCAAAGTTTTCAAATTCAGGCTATTACAAGGCTACAAGGAGCCAAGCGTCTTGGAAAAATATTTCTCAAGAATCGTACACATAACTCGGTTGTCATCTTATTCAGGTTCACTTCGTCCGGGTTAGCCCAGGCCGTTCTATCGCTTAATACACCTTAGGGTCATCCTTAGGGTTCCTGGATCTGAAGGTTGTACGTATCCCAGTTGCAATGGGTTAAGGCGTGGAATTCAACTTCTTCATGCAAGACGGGGGACGGGTTAACATCTGGGGCAAAGATGTGCTTATGACGTTGAGGAGTCAGATTCACCGGCTCAAAAGTGGGCGGATGAACACGCAAGTTGTTGTCGTCATAAGCCGCGTGATATGTCTTCCCCTCCATGGCCAAACGACTCGCCACCACTTGAGACATCTATTATATACTTAAAACGATAGAAAACGAACGGTGAAGATTTATCACTTTAGAGTTATTATTTTTTAACGGCCTAGATTTAACAGCCATCCCAACGCACTAATCTTATTTGACCCCACATGCTAGATTAAAAAAACCTACAACCATCCATACAAGCCAGTCTACCTGCAGCCGTACACGTGACCTATAGCCATCCCATACAAACCGGTCTACCTGCAGCCGTACACGTGACGGACACCCACGTGCTGGAATAAAACCTGCCTAAGTAAATCTGAATTGCTTATACAAGCCGGTGCATTATTTTCCAAAGGAAACTATATAATACGTACACATGACAGACAACTTGAAGTTAACACGTCCAAGTATTGAATTATAATCATACCACAATTATGATTGCTAATGTAGATATACTGTTGCAGGCGGACACTCATCCGTACAGAAATCAAACACAACAACCCTGGGACTAATATAAAGGTTGGGGCACACACCCCAAAACACCCACCGAAATAACACATACCAGAACACCCAACACCACCCGTACGAAGATTGAAAGGAGATCCATAGAACGACATATCAACACATGTCAGGAACGATCGATTGTGCCAGCAAGTTTTGATCGAGGGGGCGACATACGGCAGGACGCCCAACACATCGGAAGGACGGAAGAAGAAACGGCATAAACATCATCAACTTTAGGTAATATATAGCTTAAATCTTGAGGTCTGCTTAGATCTTTACATCCCTGCATGTCTTTGCAACCTCCTTATGAACATCATGTTTTCCTGTTCATTTACAATTAGTCAGAACACTTATTTGTAATCAAATTTCATTAGCACATCATCATATGAACCACTCTTTCAAAATTGTTTTGAAGGCAACACCTCTATGGCGTACACAAAGTTGAGTGAGTTAACCACAAGAGGACAAACATGGAATATTAAAGCCAAAGTAATGAGAATGTGGGACTCAATCAACCCTTCGACTGATGAACTTATAAGCATCGATATGATCTTGATGGATGAGGAGGTATTTTATTCATATAATTAACAATGGGATTGTTCTACTGTTAAAATTACTACTAAGATTTTTCTTTCATTAAATTTTGAAGGGCCATATAATTCATGCTACTATATGGAAGAATCTAATTGACAATTACAAATCAAAGATCGACGAGGGTTCTATATATGCTTTTAGCAATTTTAAAGTTGTAGATTCGACAAAATATCGACCAATCAGCAATGACATTAAAATTACCTTTTTATACAATACAAAATTAAAGGAGATGAAAGGTTCATCGGATAATTTTCCAAATTACTACTTTGAGTTTGCTAGCAAAGATACCCTACAAGAACGGCTAGAAAAGGACAAACAATGCTGAGGTATGTTGATAGTCATATTCCTATTTCTAACTTCCAAGTGGTAAATTTAAATATGACTTCCTATAATTTTTATGTCTTTAATCTTCTAATTTTCAGATGTCATCGGGTTACTTACCAACATTAAGCCAATAGAATCAAGGATAACAAAGAAGAAAACACCTTCAGATATACGTGAGATTGAAATTCTAATGCCAGAGTAAGTGTATATCCATGCGTCAACTTTTCACTACAGGTTAAAGACTGTTTTCTTCCACTTATATTATTATTATCATTAATTTCTTTGGAATGAATTATTCAGGGGAGATAAAATCAGAGTATCATTGTGGGGAAGATTAGCTCATCATTTAAGTGAGGATGTAATTGGCAATCAAACAATTATTATTGTTACCTCAACAATGGTGCAAAAATTCAATGGTAAGTTGAATATGTTTACATGTCTTTTTTCATACCAAAATAAGAAATCTCACGGATTTATTTTTCATTAAATAGGTTTTTTCCTAAAGTCAACTAGCGCCACAAGATTATATACCAATCTAGATATACCTGAGACTTGGGAACTTCGTGGCAGGTATTAAGCACAATTTGTAGGTTCTGGTCATATAGAAGTCCATAATATATCTTCATTTACTAACATTTACTTATAGCCACTCCACCGAAGAAACGTTACCAAAAATGATGGAGATAGATAAAAGTACTCAAGGGACATTGGAAGATCAAATGTTTTATAGAAGGATAACCTTAAAAGAACTTACTCGAATCCGAAACGACAACCCAACAGATGAGGTAATGAATCAGAACTCTTCTAAGATACGATATTGTATAAGCCTCCAATACCTACGGAATGTATTTGACATATTTGTACCAATGGCTGCATATTCTTTAAAGAGATATATTTTCTTCATCAACTTTCAGGACTTCGTGTTCACAACAATAGCAACAATTGATCGGTTACAAGAAAATATTCAATGGTGGTACATGTCATGCGATGTTTGCAACAAAATCTCTACAAAAGAATCACATAATTATTATTGCAAGAATTGTGATGTGTATCTAGAAGGTTTAACACCTAGGTAAGCTTATTCTCTTGATTTGACCATCATTATGTACTATCACATTTGTGTTACACTAACGGAATGTGATTCTAGGTATCGTATTCGGCTTCAAATTAGTGATCACAGTGCTACTACAAGTTGCACTTTATTTGATGAAGAGGCTGAAAGAATGCTCAATACACCAGTCTCATTCCTGTTGGATTCCTTAGATGGAAAATGTGAAGAAGTCCCAAAGATTATACAAGAATTGTGTGGACAAAGACTTGTCTTTCGATTCAAACTCAACAATAAAAACCTCACTCTAGGCATGCAGAACTATGCGGTAAAAAATATATTTGTGCCTGATGAGAAGCTTGAGAAGCGATACTTAGAGGATAAAACTGAAGAGGTAATGGTCTGTTAAATTATCAAATATATTTAAACACCAATTATTTTACTCTTTTATATGGAACTATTGAAGCAGGTATTTACAATTCTTGATTCATTATGCTCAACAGGATTTAATGGATGATGAAGTGGACAACATATTAAAAAAAGAAACAAAGAAACTGAATGAGCCAGTTAAAAAGGTGATTCAATACTTCAGCATACAAACTTCTATTTGCATAAATTCATCTCTTAATTCATCCGTTTATGTGATTTTGTAGGTAAAAATCACCAAGTATGAACTTAGCAAAAACATATGGGAGTTGGTCCCTATGAAAGAGGAGCCAGAAGATAAAAGCAATGGGAGCACAATACATCAGAAGGAGCATCAACAAAAAAAGTCATCAACAAGTTTCGAAGGCGTGAAAAGGAGGCGAAGATCTGTTGTATTATCAGACTCGGAAGATGAAGAAAATGAAAATAATATATGAGTAATATCAAAAAAAGCAGTGCCCGAAAGTACCAGAAGTGTTCAGGCAAAAAACAGAAAGACAAAGGTTGAACATCAAGGCTCATATGATTGTAATGCCAAAGATAATAGTATCGTCAATGCAGCCACAAGGATGACACGAAGTTTGACTAAAAAGTCTAACAACATCAAGACCAAAGAAACTGATGTAAAATTGGAGGACACAAGTCGTCAACTGGAAGATCAAGTTTGCGAAACAAGACCCAAGAGAGGAAGGACCTCTTCGAGAAACTTTTTGGGACAATAGTTTATCCACGAAAATAAGCCAGAGTATATCCTCATAACAGAGGAGTAGATGTTGTTTACTTGGTGAACTTTGGGTATAGAACATATTCATTATTTTCATGTATCTGAAAATCGGCAATATTTAGCACATTTATATATATGGTCAATATGTATGAACAATATGGCATTTTGTCATTCAAGTATTGTATACTATTCAGAAGAGAGAAGGAGCAGTACATCCATTTGTTCTTAATCAATTTAAGTGTTAAGTAGCATTCAGAATTAGAATTGCATTTGCGTGGTTGGTCAAAGATCTGATGTGCTTACAACATTTGTCAAAACAATATTTGTATATATTTGGCCTAGAATATATGAGAACAAATGCTCAACAGTATATAAAAAGATTTAGTTGCAAATCCATATGGAATACTATGAAAAAAAATTCAAAATAGTAGCTTCGAGTGTGAATTGATCCATGTGAAGCCACAATGAAATTTAAAGTTGTCGAAAGCGTATGATGGTGACTCGCATACCAAAAGCTTAATTTATTTTTTTCACTAACCCTCAATTAATCCGACCAAAATTATTTTCTCACACAAAATATATTTTTGCTAGAAGCATACCTAGCTGGAAATAGTTGAAGGCCAAACCTGCGCTGCTACTTACGGCGTTGATGGGTCGCGCTGCTCCATCCAGGTCAAAGGCTTCTTGGTTGACCTCACAGCAGCTCGCCTGTGCCGGCGTCGTTGTGCGGCCGCGCCATCGTGTGCCCTCCTTGGCGCAAGATATTCAACGGATCCAGTGATAATCTGAGCTTAGCAGGTCGCCGAAAGCTAATCAGATGCGATTTGCTCATGCCGAAGAATATCCCTTTACAAGAACTATGTGGAAGAAGAACAGTCCATTGATATGAAGTCAAAAAGTTAAGCGGTGAAGTGGGGATGCTTTCTTTCTTTATTTTGAAAGAACAGCCCTGTAGCAGGAGCATTGAAGTGCAAATAAAATACAGCCAGGCCCAAATTAGTGCAGGCCTAACTGCTGTTTAGTCCATCTAAATTTCCTTAAAAACAATACGTATTGTATTGTCCGATTTCGACTCAGTACAAGATTCCTAAGCATACGCTCTAGGGAAACAACTGATGATTCCTAATCGTACGCTCTAGGGAAACAACTAGCTATATCATTATATAACGTGTATCACACCACGCCCTACTAGCACAACAAGCCTCATCGCCGACTGATGCGACTTCTCGAACTCGAAGCAACTCGACGACTAAACAGGCAAGGGCTTCGGTGTATTATATATTTCCTCTTTTTAATACACGCATTATTTTTAATTTTTTATTATCAGCTAACATATTCTTATAAAACCTTTGCCCTCAGGTAATCTACATAATACAAATCCCTACGTGAAGACACATTAGTCAAATTGCTAGATCATAGTCTCAGAAAACAAACAAGAGGTATGGTCACACACTCATCCTTTCTCCTTATATCACATAATTTCAAGCATAATTTTACAAGACAGACGTTCATAATTGACCCATGATGCACTTCTTAATAGCTCCTTTTTCAAGATGTCAGGGCGATAAAATACAAAGAGACGGCCGGCAAATTGAAGGCATGGCAACAACTCCAGCAACTTGCATCCAATATACGCCTGCGACGCCCAAACAATCGAAAGCACAAAGAAACGTCCAACAAGTTGAAGACACGACATCAACACCATCAACCTCGGGTAATATCCACATGCAATTCTTCATGTGTGTGCCTGCATTTTGATCTCAGCTCAACTTTGCTTATAATGAGATGAGGCAAAGCTTTTGCCTCCGTTTCGAAATAAAAACTTTGCTTATAATCTTCTATCTCAAAACTCTTCTGATACTGAACTATAAAGCATTTTTCAATGCATCCTGATACTACCATGATAGTTTTGTGAAATCTACGAAAAGAGAAACACGGTTGAACAATTATTGATTTATGGTGCCCTGTCAGATAAACAACATTGATCTCCAGTTGTACTGTATGTGACACATCCATTAGTAGTCTCTTACATCTACAAATGCACTTGCATATCTGCAACGGCAAAACACTATTAAGTACAACATAAATCATATTACATGATACTATGTTAAGAAAAATCTATACACACTGACAAAATCACATTTGCAGAGATGGGAGTCCAGCATATGTCAGCTCCAGCAGCTCACCATACGAACAGAAAAAAAGAACAACCTTTAAACTCAAGGAGTACAAAGCAGACAAGGACTGCAAAGGGAAGAAGAAATACAAACACAGAGGATCCTGAACGATTGAGAAAGGCTAATGCTGAAGAAGATAAGGAATTGAAACGGGGAAGAAGAGATACCAACAAACACAACATTAGAGCAAATGTTGGAGACAATAACAGAACCAGAACCTCAACAAGTGCAAATAGCAAACCGTGGAACTTCGGAAGGCCGATATACAAATGCCAATATTGCAAAGCATTGCTATGGTGTGAAGAAAGATTAAATTCAAACAAAGGAACTACGACACCCACTTTTGGAATATGCTGCAAACAGGGGAAAATCGATCTGCCGCCACTAAGAGAACCTCCACCATACCTCATAAACCTCTTAAGAAGTGAAGGGCAGGATTCAGTAAACTTCAAAGAAAATATAAGGTCATACAACTCAATGTTCTCATTCACATCGATGGGAGGAGTTGTGGACAAGGAAATAAACACTAGCAAAGGACCTTATGATTTTCGTTTGCCTGGACAGAACTACCACCATATAGGAACTCTTTTACCTGAAGGTACAGACAAACCTCGGTTCGCACAGCTGTACATCTATAATACAGAAAATGAGGTGGATAATAGGATAAGTGCGTCAAGATGCAATGATAGTAAATCAACAGTGGACCCCAACATCGTCAAAGAACTGAAAGTAATGCTCGACGACAATAACATCCTCGCAAAAACATTCAGAATGGCAAGAGATAGATTCCAGGAAGGAGACTACCATGATTACACACTTCGGATACTAGGCAAAAGGAACGGAACACACAACCTTCCATCTGCATCTGAAGTTGCAGCATTGGTAGTAAGAGATCCAACCGGAGAGAGTGAAGGACGTGACATTGTTGTTGAGTACAAAAATATGGAGCCGCAAAGGATATCAGAGATCCACCCGAAATTCATGTCCATGCAATATCCGTTGTTGTTCCCATATGGAGAAGATGGTTTTAAACTTGAGATACCGTACAAGAAAACAAAAGGAGGTGCAAATAGCAGGAAATATGTAACGTTATTGGACTACTATGCATTCTACCTACAACAACATCCCGATCAAGGAATGTTACTACTCAAATCTGGGCATCTGTCACTGCAATTTTGGGTGGATGTATACACATGTATCGAGCAAAATAGACTAAACTGGATCCGACACAATCAAGGAAAGCTACGAACTGAACTTTACAGTGGATTGCAGGATGCAATTGAGAGAGGGGACACAAGAACAGAGCAAGTTGGAAAGAGGATAATTGGTGCCTTCATCTTTTATAGGTGGTAGAAGAAATAAGGCACAATACTTGCAAGATGCCTTTGCAATATGTCGTTGGGCTGGATACCCAGACCTATTTATAACATTCACATGCAATGCAAAGTGGCCTGAGATCCAATACATGCTAGATGAAGCGGGAGGTGGCCAAAAGCCAGCCGATCGGCCAGATATTGTTGACAGGGTATTCATGATCAAACTAAAGGAGCTAATGAGAGACATAAAAGAAAAAAAGTACTTTGGAGAAACAGGTGCAAGTAAGTCCATCGACTATCAATCTTTACTCTTTCATGACTCTTCCTCTTTAGTAACATGCATCATCTTATAGTCCGTCAGACTCTACCTCTTCAGTAACATGCATTCCAGTTTTAGCTAAATCTGACAAACTATTAATCAACTGCAGTCATCTACACAATAGAATTCCAGAAGAGAGGACTCCCGCATGCCCACATACTAATATTTTTGAAGGATAAAGACAAGTACCCAGAACCATCGCAAATCGACAAAATAATAAGCGCTGAGATCCCAAACAAGGATGAGGATCCGGAGGCATTTGAAGCTGTTGAGAACTTCATGATGCATGGCCCGTGCGGAGAGGCTAAGAAAAACTCACCATGCATGGTGGACCATAGATGCACCAAGCATTTCCCAAAAAGATACAATGTCAGTACTACCATTGACGAGGATGGGTTTCCAGTATATAAAAGGAGGGATGACGGAAGGCAGATCAAAAAGGGAGGAGTGATGCTCGACAACAGATTTGTCGTGCCATACAACCGGAATCTTCTGGTCAAATTTCAAGCTCATATAAATGTCGAGTGGTGCAATAGGTCCAGATCAATCAAGTACCTATTCAAGTATATCCATAAAGACGATGACCATGTTACAGCCTTGCTCAAGGAAAGGGGCATGGCAAATGAAACTGACGAGATCAAGAAATACCTACAGATGAGATACATATCAACATCAGAAGCATGTTGGAGGATATTTCAGTTTGATCTTCAGTATCGTGATCCAGCAGTTGAGAGACTACCTTTCCATCTTGAAAATGAGCAGCAAGTCGTTTTTCCAGACTCCACTGACCTTGAAAAGATAGTAACAAGGGAAGGATCTAAAATTACCAAGTTCACTCAGTGGATGGAGGCAAATAAAATATACGAGCTAGGGAAAGAATTGACTTACGCAGAATTCCCTACAAAGTTTGTATGGAAAAGCGAAACAAAAACTTGGCAAAAGCGAAAAAGGGACTACGCAATTGGAAGAATCTATTATGCACATCCCGCAAGTGGAGAGCGATACCATATGAGGATGCTTCTAAACACCAAGAAAGGATGCACATCATTTGAGGATATTAGGACCGTTGATGGAGTCACTCACCCAACATACAAATCAGCATGCCAAGCCCTCGGATTTCTCGATGATGACACTGAGTGGATTGACTGTATCAATGAAGCATCAAGTTGGGCATCCGGAACACAACTGCGTTAGTTATTCACCACCATATTGTCCCATTACGAAGTCACAAACCGAAAGGTACTGTGGGATTCAACATGGGAGGCGCTGTGTGAAGATATGCAATACAAAAGAAGGACTATTCTAAACTTTCCGGCACTTCGGCTCACAAACACACAGAAAAAAGCCTATGGTTTGATTGAGATAGAAAAACTGATGAGGCAAGTAGGAAAGTCACTAAAGGACTATCCAGACATAGAACTACCAAATGCCGCAGAGCTAGACGAACTTGGGAATAGGCTAATAAACGAAGAGATCAACTACGACATGGACAAACTCAAGGATGAGCACAATATCATACTAAACAATCTTAACCAAGACCAGAAAAAAGCCTATGATGCAATTATGGAATCAGTTGACAGAGGACAAGGAAAGCAGATATTTCTCAAAGGCTACGGTGGCACAGGAAAAACCTATCTATGGAAAGCAATAACGACAAAGCTAAGGTCAGAGGGGAAGATAGTGCTTGCAGTAGCATCATGTGGCATTGCAGCATTGCTTCTCCAAGGTGGGAGAAAGGCACACTCAAGGTTCCGCATTCCACTTAATATCACTGAAGAATCAACGTGTGAAATAAAACAAGGGTCGCATTTGGCTGAATTGCTAAAGAAGACATCACTTATATTGTGGGACGAAGCTCCTATGGCAAACAAACACTGCTTTGAGGCACTAGACAAAAGCCTTAGAGATATTCTCAGGTTCACTAATGAAAACAGCAATGAAAAGCCATTTGGTGGAATGACAGTTATACTAGGAGGCGAGTTCAGACAAATCCTGCCAGTTATAACCAAAGGAAGGAGAGAGCAGATAGTTAATGCTTCAATCAAAAGGTCATATCTGTGGAAACACTTTGAAATTTTTGAGTTAACACAAAACATGCGGCTGAAGTGTTTGTCGGATGATCCAATACAAAAGCAAAAAGTAGCTGAATTTGCAGAGTGGATACTACAGATTGGCGATGGGAAAACAACATCAGATGAAGGAGAGGATTGGATAAAAATACCAAAGGACCTACTGCTAGAGAAAGGAGAAAATCGTAAGGAACAAATCGTCAAAAGCATATACCCAAACTTACTGCAAAAATACCGTGAGCGGGATTACCTAGAAGAAAGAGCAATATTATGTCCAAGAAATGATACCGTCAAGGAGATAAACGACCACATAATAAGCCAAATACAAGGTGAAGATGTCACATACCTAAGCCTGGACACAGTGTGCAAGGCCACGACAAACACCAACATCATGATGAACATGCAGCCTACTGAGTTCCTCAACACCTTGACATCCCCAGGAATCCCAGACCATAAGTTAACACTGAAGGTGGGTTTGCCGGTAATGCTACTACGCAACATCAACCAAGCAGCAGGTTTATGCAATGGTACAAGAATGACAATTACACAACTTGGAAACAAATACATCGAGACACAAATAATCACAGGAACACAAGTCGGCGACAAGGTATACATACCTCGAATCATCATGTCACCAAGTGACTCAAAATGGCCATTCGTACTGAAAAGAAGGCAATATCCATTATCAGTGTGCTTCGCGATGACGATAAACAAGAGCCAAGGTCAGTCCTTAAACAAGGTAGGCATATATTTGCCTAAGCAAGTGTTCTGCCATGGACAACTATATGTCGCACTATCAAGAGTGACAAACAAAGAAGGATTGAAGGTGCTGATTGATGACGAAGAGTGTCCAACTGAAGATGTCGCAAAGAATATTGTCTACAAAGAGATATTTTGACTGACTGTGCAGTTGATCAAGTCTATAAAACTATAATTCTCGCTAGACAATTCATGTATGATTATATAGTCACAGACAACCTTACCATACATAATCAACAACATGTGTACTTGCTCGACAACTATATATATATATGTTTGATCTTTCCTCAAAATATTAATTTTTAATTAGTTATTTATCCTTGAATGTTTTAACACAATAAATATCAGCAGATGAAACAATGAAATCACCAATGGATTCCACCTACAAAGCCACGATCAACAACAATAAAATCTATTAACGAATAATATCAAAATCCAAATCTTTTAACATTCTAAAGAAAGTTCACCAATTAATTACGCCTAAATAGGCATTACTAATCTCTCACACTCAACAATCAAATCTCTCTCACGGATAGTTTCCAAGTCCCCATATCTACTCTATTTGTCCCTCTAAAAAAAGATATTAGCCTACTCTATGTATGTGTACATACTGATCTTTTCTCTTTCAGTAAACATACAAATTTCTGTTCATCAGTTCTGTGTCCGTGAACTGAGTCTTTCATGTTTGTACAGGTAATTTCTTTCTACAATAATGTTTCTATAAACTTCGAGAAGTAAATTTTTAGAGCAAAAAATACAGATCGTACATTTTTCATTTCGCAATGGATACAAAATCTATTGAATGTACCATCATATCTCCAGTACCAATTACTTCTAGAAGATCACAATCCTAATTTTAATTCCTCTAATGAATAGTCCCCAAATCTCAATCTCCATTGAATCAGCTCCATCAAAAAGTGCATGCAGCATGGAGATTTCAATATCTTCTTTATTCAATCTTGAGCGTGTTTGTCGCATGGATATTTTACTAAACAATTTCTAATATGGGATGAAATTACAACGCATAATCTGCTACAATATAAACATGAAAGCTTCTAATTTTGGAAAACGTATAGCCAAATATCCAAATTTAATTCAACAGAAAAAATATGTTAATGAAATTATGATGCACATTATGCAAAGCAAGAGGCAAATGGGATAGCACAAAGGGATTCATACCTGTCAGTACGTCTACAGCCTAAGACGACAGGAACAACACACAGAAGATGGCCCCTCAACCAAATCACAAAGCTATATGTCCGAGCGCCAATGGACGGCCTCGCTGGTGGGCAAGACCTGATCCGCAGCGCATGTCCTGCCCTCGGCAAAAACTGGCCACAAACGTCACCTCCTCCAAGATTTGGCCATGGATGGGCAAGCAAATCAATCTGGTACAAGAACAACACTTACAATTTGGTACAACATCTCCCCATGTACGGGAGGGCACTCAAATTTGGGGCGGCAGCATCAGTTTCTTTTTCCGCTAGCAATTTGGTACAACATCGCTCCATGGACGGGCAGGGCACTCAGATTTGGGGTAGAATCACCCATGGACTGGCTGCCTCGATTTCTTTCAATTCCCTTCAAAGGCGAAGAAGAAAGGAAATGTTTTCTTCCACTCTACAAAAGCGGTGTACATCCCTTCAAGAGAAAAGAAAAACGTGCACATTTCTTCTCACAAAAATAAAATGGTGGGATGGGAAATTGAGAAGCACGTTATACAATATATTTTTAATTAAGCGCGTTCTACATTGGTCTGACTAAACTGAGAGGAATGAAAAAATGAAGATGCAACTTTAATTTAAATTTCTTATACGATTGGGTCCATTTCGCTTCATAATTTCATACAAATAAATGGACGAAAGATCTAGCAAATAATTGTTAAGTAGACAAAACATACAAAGAAAACATCTTCGCTCGGTGAAAAATAGCATGGTCAAAGCACACCTTAAATTTTGGTCCAATCATTTTTTAAAGATATTTTGATCCAATCTAAGAACAAAGTATGCATGGAATAAAATTTAAATAATCGTATGCGTAGATCTTTAAAACATAACTTCACATTAAGATTTTGTTTGAAATTATATAAAAAGCATACAGTAATGTTCTAATCAATACAAATGTAAATGCTAATACATACGAACATACAGTCGTTCCTATGATTGAACACACGCATATCCTACATCTATGAGCACTTTCGAAAGACTGAATCGAAAAATCATTTTCATATTGACAAAGTCGCCACAGAAGCATTCGTAGTCGACAGGAAAACTTCTCCAACTGATCCCACATCGTCGGAAGGCCTAAAACAAATCTAGCAAATTGAGATCACGAGTGTCAAGTCTAGAACTTAAACCTATAGACTAGGGATACCACCGTCCTCCTGACCATTCAACTATATATTGGTTCGCAAAAAAATACCTTCTAAAACACTCACAAATACATTACAAATCTTTACAATAAATATATCATATATAATTTTCCGTATAATAGGAAAAATGAACACATACAAAGAAAAAATATTTGCATGTTAAAATATTTAATGAATGCTAAAATATCACATTACGATGTTAAATGCATAAATTAAGTCAAAAGTCAAAGAAAATCTAATCATAATAAATATCTAGCCGCGCAAATGCGCGGGTAGCCCCGCTAGTTCTCATGAAGTGAGCATAGTCTTGTTGTGTGAAATTTGAGCCGTCATCTTTTAGGTGAGGAAAACCTCCAGCCATCTCTTCAAGGTTAAGTTCTGGTGCGTAAGCCAAGGCCCGGCTCGAAGCAACTATTGCACCCTTACGAGCGGCTGATCTCTTCAATTCTTTGATCTGCATGGGAATCGTTGAGAGGCGCCCCGACACGTCTTTGATGAATTTGGTCGGGTCTTTATCCCCCATAACAACCTTGATGGTTAACAGGCTCCCAGCATACAACTGTTGTTTTGGGGATTGTGAGTTCGGCGGCCTGCAAACAGTTCAAGCATGTAAGTTGCTTGGCGGGTCTTTTTATACAAAGGTGTTGCTTATAAACGTTATCACAAGCTCAACAAATAATACTTACCAAAGACAGATTCGGTCATCTGAGCAATGTGCCGTTTCAGACAAGTTAGCTCCTCGGTAACAGGCTTTAGCTGACCTTCAACGTCCTCTTCACGTTTAATCAGGGCAACTCCTTCATCCTCAGAAGATTCCTTGTAGCCGTCAAATTGGCTTTGGTTTTTTCTAGCTCTTCCAGGGAGACCCATAGCTTTTCACCAGCTTCAGCTTGGGCGTCTTGCTGCATGACCAGATTTTTCCTTGAATCAGTTAAACTTGACTCGGCCACATTTGAAGCTTCGTGCACAACAAAGTTATAAGATGGATACCCACCCAATCTAAGTTGCCAGCACGACACATATTTACACTTGGGGGCTGTAAAGAAGTTTGTTACAAGTCTTAAGCATATTGCAAGCAATATACTTGACACTTGGGGGCTAATGCATGTGATTTTTTGCAAGCATATAATACAAGAAGACCCGACTCATCTTTAAGAAGATAAGCCGGCCCTTGGGGGCTACAAGTGGAACTTTTTCATATAAGCATAATAAGACCCGACTCATCTTCAAGAAGATGACTCGGCCCTTGGGGGCTACAAGTGGAGCCTTTTCATATAAGCATAATAAGACCTGACTCATCTTCAATAAGACGACTCGGCCCTTGGGGGCTACAAATGGGGCTTCTTCATATAAGCATAATAAGTACCGGCACATTATTTTCATAATGACCCGGTCCATGGGGGCTACAAATGGGGCTTCTTCATATAAGCATAATAAGTACCGGCACATTATTTTCATAATGACCCGGTCCATGGGGGCTACAAGCTGATTCATCAAAAAATCCATATCATCAAAGACTCCACTCATCTTCAAGAAGATAAGCCGGCCCTTGGGGGCTATGTAAGGATATACAGAATACAAGACAAAGATAACCATACCTCATATCTTCTCTTCATCATGGCTTCCATATCCCGGCTTGTGGAGAGGCGGCTCAAGTATCTAGAATGCAATTCTTCAAAACTAAGCTCTTCAAGATTGGGAAGTTGAGGGTTAGTCTTAAATTTCTCAAGTAAAGGTTCCTCATCTTTGGTGGTATGCTTGGCAAGCACGGTGGAAGCAGGAGCTATATAACCCGTCCCAGTAATAGTGCCTCGTCGTCATGAGAAGCAATGTTTTCACTTGCTTTCAAAGGACTGGGCGGGTTAGGATTGACTTCCGGGTCAGCTTCCATGCCCATTTTATCAGAGCTTGTTGGGTGAGCATGTTGGAGTAGGTCATCATCGGTGCCTTGCTGAGCTCTAGAGGGTTCAACATGAGTTTCAGGAGCCGCAAACTTTTGATTCTCTTGCTCAGAGGCGCCAGGATTGGCAGATGACCTGTCTACTCTCCTTTTCTTGGCTTTGGCCCTATAAGCACACACAACATGTTAAGACATGTGCAAGGATAAAGAGTTAATAAGAAGTATCAGATGCAAAGGGAATTGTTACCCTTGATTAATAACCAAATATGGCAGTTTTGTAGTGGCCGAGTCGCCCAATGAAGGTGGTGAATCCTGATATGTTGAAGCAGAAGGGTTAAAAGGTAGTTATATAAGGCCAACTGTTGGGAAAAGAAAGTGTAGCATTACAAAGTACCTCATTTGGCCGTTTTCGGGCGATAGACTTCTCAGGTAAACATATCACAAAGTCACCCGAGATGCTTCGGGTCTAATGCCCTGATGTATAAAGAGTTTTCTTCAAAAATAAATTGGGATCCCGATGAGCTTCTGGGTGAGACAAACGTACATTTCTAATGAACCGCCTTGGTGGCCTTGGAAACGACAACTCTCAGTTGGATGGAACAAAAGTTACCTCAATATCTTCATCCTGGCTTGCTGCTTCATCATCTTGAGACTGAAGGGATGTTCGCAAATCTAATTAAAAGATAGTTAAAAAAGGGTGAAAGTTTCTACGTGAGTTTTCTCATCAACACCGTGTGACTCATCCATAATTGACGATTCTGCTACAGCCTCCTTGCCCTTTTTCTTGGTCGTGGTGACTTTATGTTTCTTTGCGGTAACTTTCTATTGTTTCCTCTTCCAAGATGAATAGTTCACCTGCAGAGGTATATTGACAAAAGGTAGCAAGTTTGAAAGATGAGTAATTTTATAAGCAAAGTGAAAGATATCAGGGATTATTACCTTAGGAGCCGGGTTCTGAGTGTAGAAGGGTTTCAAACCATCTTAGTTGCAAGCTTCTTGTGTTTCACCCAATAACTTCTTCACAATTCTATTTACATTGCTTGAATCAACAGTGATGTTGTTGTACCTTGTGCATTGTTCAAATCGCCATCATACTGACACATTAAGGCATCACGCTGACTAAGGGGCAAGATCCTCCAAGTCAACCAGCACTGGGTCAGATCAACGCGAGTCAACCTGCTGGATGTCAAAGCTATGAGTTATGGCCATACAAAGGCAATTTTAGCATGTTCTTCTAGAGAAAGATGACCAGGAGATGAAAGTTCAGAGGAAGGCGTTGTTTTCTGAAACCCGATAGGGGATTCTCGTCAGTAGGGGTTCTCTTCTTACAATAGAACCAAATCTTGGACCATCCTTTAGGGTGGCTAGGAAGGATAGCAGTAGGAAAACTAGTTTCCCTCCGCCTTTGAATTGTGACTCCACCAAGTTCTAAGCTAGGCCCGTCAGCACATTCTGTTTGGCGATCGAGATAAAAGAACTCTCTGACCAAAAGGACAGTGGGCTCCATTTCCATATACACCTCACAAAACACTTGGAACTGGCACATGTTGGTTATGGAATTAGGATCTAGGTCTTGAGGGCAGAGATTGTAAAAATACAAGATGTCTTGGAATTTTTTTGACCCGGGAGGAGAAAAACCCCGTTCAAGATGATCTGTGAAAATCGCTACTTCTCCTTCGCCAGGTTGTGGTTGGTTTTCTCCAAAGGCGAGCCGCCAAGCAATCTTCTCTTTAGGTGGCAGAGCCCCAAACTCCACATACTCTAGGAACATAGCTTCGGTAACTAGAGAAGGCGCCCAATCATAAGAGACAGGCTTTCTCATGATGGCTTATTCAAGAGAAGGGAGTTGCAAAAGCATATTTGACGGGTTATTAAGGGAAAGGCAGATTGTTTGGTATAATCAGACAAAGATGTTCTGGCGGCTCTAGTCTAAGGTGACATGGTAAACTATAACATGTGAGCCGTCCTAGTATGGGTCACCATCTAAAGTGAAGCAGTACATGAAGCTGGCGGGTTACCATCATATAGATGAGCCGGCTGAATATAACAACTACTTAGAACCATTAAAGATTTCGGGGTGTTTTCATGCTAAGTAAGGTACAAACAAGTTCCTACCAAATTGTTTACAATTACAGATCTACAAGATGGGTCGAAAAGGAAGTTTTTTACTATCCCATGCAACAAGGGACGAAAGTAATGGTCATTTAAGCTACTGATTTCAAAAGGAATCTAAAGAGTAATAAGTAAGGGATGGAATAACTATTTTCACCACTGCATTTTTGTAAGAGAGTTTCATCTTGCTACTTCTTGAGCTTGCGTTGGTTTTCCCTTGAAGACGAAAGGGTGATGCAGCAAAGTAGATAAGTATTTCCCTTAGTTTGTTGACAACCAAGGTATCAATCTAGTAGGAGGAACAAGCAAGGCCCCAATCTTAACACGTACACAAACAATCAAACACTTGCACTCAACGCTAAAAAGGGGTTGTCCATCCCTTCACAGTTATTTGCAAGGATGAGATCTGATAGAGATAGATAAAAGATTGCTAGAACTAAAAGTAAAACAAAAGTAAATAAATGACATCAATATAATTTTCGTAATTTTGGTAATTTTGGTTTATATATCTGAAAGTATAATATGGAAAATAGACCCGCTAGCCATAGGTTTCACTAGAGGCTTCTCTCATGAAGGAAAATAATACAGTGGGTGAACAAATTACTGTCGAGCAATCAATAGAAAAGCGAATAATTATGAAGATATCTAAGGCAACGGTTATGCATATAGGCATCACGTCCGTGTCAAGTAGACTGAAAGGATTCTGGATCTACTACTATTACTCCACACATCGACCGACTCATGCCTGCATCTAGAGTATTAAGTTGATGAGAACGGAGTAACGCGTTAAGTAAGATGACATGATGTAGAGGGATAAACTCAAGCAATATGATGAAAACCCCATATTTTTATCCTCCATGGCAACAATGCAATACGGCCTCGCTGCCCCTACTTTTTCACTCGGTGAGGACACAGCAAGATTGAACCCAAAACTAAGCACTTCTCCTATTGCAAGAATTAACAATCTAGTTGGCCAAACCAAACCAATAACTCAAAGATACTTGCTAAGATATGAAATCATGCATATAATAATTCAGGAAAGATTCAAATAATATTCATAGATAATATGAAAAAAAACCAAAATTCATCGGATCTCGACAAACACACTGCAAAAGAGTATTACATCGGATAGATCTTCATGAAGATCATGAAGAACATGGTATTGAAGAACAAAGAGAGAGAAGAAGCCATCTAGCTACTAGCTATGGACCTGAAGGTCTGTGGTGAACTACTCACGCATCATCAGAGGTGAAACGGAGTTGATGTAGATACCCTTCGTGATCGATTCCCTCTCCGGCAGATTATCGGAAAAGGCTCCCAAATTGGACCTCACGGGAACAAAGCCTCCACGCGATGGAAAAGTATTTTCGTGGCTCGTTCTGGTATTGGGGGGATATTTGGGAATTTATAGGCCAAGGATTAGGGTTAGGAGAGCTCCAGGGGGGCGCACCTTGCAGGCTTGTCGTCTCCCGGCTGGTCTCCTGCCCCCTTCTCAAGGTGTGGCAGGTTTCTTCTGGTCCAAGAAAAATCATTCCGGAGATTTTATTCCGTTTGGACTCCATTTAATATTCCTTATCTGCAATACTCAAAAAGATGGAAAAAACAGAAACTGGCACAAGGCTCTAGATTAATAGGTTAGTCCCCAAAATAATTTAAAATGGCATATTAATGCATATAAAACATCCAAAATAGAGAATATAATAGCATGAAATAATAAAAAAATATAGATACGTTGGAGACATATCAGCCGCCAACATCAAGGTAGAAAATATTGATGTGAATAATTTCAAATCAATATGCGGCCTATTGTTGGGGATATAACCCCGAGGTATAACCTGCCCTATTTAGCCGGGTCATCACGTGGCCTTGGTGCTCTCGGAACAAAGTTATAAGGCAGCTTAGAGACTAAGCTGGCAGGCGGCCCAAGACACGAAGATGGTGAGTGATAGCTTAGGAAGCGGAGATTCGCCGGGAGTTACCTTACTTGGGAGGCACGGCGACTTAGACACATATTAGGACATGAATCATAGCACGACCCGGCCACTTGCAAAACCTTGGGTCTCGACCTGTCTATAAAGGCGAGCTCGTGAGGTCAATAGGGTTAAGTTACAATCCATCTATAGCTAGGTCAAGAGAATCCACTCCCTTGTAATCGATTCCATCATCAATATACACAAAGCAGAACGTAGGCTTTTACCTCCATCGGAGGGGCCGAACCTGGGTAAATTCGTCTCTTGTTCCCGATCAACCACTTTGAGTCACCACATAGTTGCGATGGCCTCATCACTAAGTCCTTTCACGAGGACATTTGTCGTGACAAAACCACGACAATCCCCGTAATACCCCAGACCATAACCAGTATTTAAATTAGACTCCCTAACCTATTTAATCTCAATTGTCCGAATGAAATTCGAGGGCTCTAGTTGAACCACATTTAGATACTGTACTATATATAGACTGTGTGACCAACCCTAATTTCTACTGATTCCTTCTGTTTGTCTCGGCGCCGCCGCACTCCAATTACTCTAGGGATCCCCTTCAGATCCACTCCACCAATCAATCTCCCTGACCACCTAGCTCGTTGTTAGGCTTGCCATAGTGGGAGTATCTTAGGTAGTATCATGTACTTGGGAATAGCAAACATGTTGATGTGACAGACATTTAAAGAAGAGAGAGGGTTAGAGTAACATAGGTAGATACCATAACATGTTAAATGCTATGCTACTATGTGTCATGCATGTCAATAAATGAGGTCATCTATGATACTAGTTTATGATACTATGCATTATGGACAAAATAACTAAAATAACTAAAGTTGAGACAGTTATTTTAGGACGGAAGGAGTACTATAGTATCATATGCATGATACTATTATATGATACTCCCCACTATGACTAGCCTTAACAGCCAGGGAACCAACAAGCATTTGGCCATTGCGCAACCATCGGGAGAGGAGTTCCACTGCCCCAACCTCGTCACTGACCTCCTCGGGCTCGTCCAAGTCCAGGGAGATAAGCTCTATATGCACCTCCTCCTTGTTCTGGTGGAACCCCGCGCCCAGGCCAACCATCCTCCTCGTGCCCGTCCATTGCATCCGGTGCGATGCCGACGAGCTGCAGCACCATTGCCGACAAGCTTTTCTCCCGGGTTGCCTCCTTGCCCCTTGCTTCCCATCTCCCCTTTCTTTTCTCTTTTCTCTCCTCACTCAATTTCCTCTCTCTATCGCCTCTGTCCAAGAGCGACAGCACGGCATGGGCGCTTCCCCGAGCACCAGTTTGCTTCACAACCGTTGGGAACTGTTGTTCCGTGGTTGGACCCGTCGCCAGTGCCTCCCCCAAGATGAGGTCGGGACCCCGTCCATGCCCAGCGCCCGCCGGTGTAGGTCGAGTCGGCCTCCCTTCGTGACATCAAGCAGCAACAGTTCGTGCAAGGAAGGATGGCGTCACTGCCTTGAGCCTGTTGAACGGGAGAGAGGGATTGGTGGAATAGTTGTTGTATGGCTTGAGACTCGTGGGCATATATATATAGGAGTACATGATCAACTTGGAGTACAAGACAAGCCAGAATAATTCCTAGTCTATCTGATATTTCCTAACTAATCAATATACTCAATATCCCCCCGCAGTCACAACGGTAGCGACACACACGGTGAGACTGGAGATGAATCTGAAGGTAAGCCAACGGTCATCCCCCTCATAGTCGTCACGGTCGATGCATCGCGCAAGTTGTGGCTGGAGTGGAAATCGACAAGGTTGCTCAAGCAAGGCGTTAGCCCTTTGTGCGTTGGTCGAGGTAGCCAAGAGCGTAGGGTGGTGTAGCCGTGGTTGAGGTAGTCATGCGAAGAACGTCGTAGTCAATGTCGAGTCGGGGTAGCCGGTGTCGAGGAAGTCGTTGTGGAGCCGCGGGCGCAAGGAGGCGTCGAGTTAGTCATGGGTGCAATGGTGTCGAAGTAGTGGTGCGCCAGGAAGAAGACGTAGTTGAGACGCGTCGCGCTGAGTTTTCCAAGCCCGAAGACTCATCATGGACGAAGGCACGCATCAGTGTTGCCAGCACCGCACATGCGTAGACGGATGAAGTCGATGTTCACGATGCATCGCTCTAGGTTTGCCAGGCCTAGGAACACACCGGGGACGAAGGCACATGTCGGTGTTGCCACCACCGGGCATGAGTAGATGGGGACCTGCACACAACCTGTACGCCATGTCGAGGAGGCTAGCAGAGAAGGACTCGACGACGGTTGCGGCGCAAATCGGCGGGGGCCGATGTTGCCCGTGGTGGTCGAAGTAGATGAAGCAGTCGGGGAAGACGACGGTGACGCTGGCGATGAGCTGGTGGTGGACTAAGATGGAGGAGGTGGACGAGCGGTGCGGCTCGGGTGAGCGAGCTGAAGCAGCGCCAAAGAAGAGGGACGGCGACGGCGGGATGGCGGCGACGGTAGGTTAGGAGCATGGCGGCGATGCTCGACGGAGGTGAGGAAGAGCCCGATAACATGACGAAGACCGGCACGGACGATGGCATTCCCACACCGAAGGAGACGGCGTGACACATACCATAGAAAGTCGATGCACGGGGACGGCGGAGTGGACCACGCGTCGTGATGCGACAACCCGAAGTGGCCACGAAGCGGCAGTGTGCGTGTCGGAGCGACGGCGGAAGACCTCGGGCTGACGGCATATACCGCGTTCCGCAACGCTACGTCCCAAAGGGGCGACGCAGCAGCGGTGCGCGGGTCGGTTCAACCACGGGGACGGCCTCAGGTGGCGGTGGGGACCACGTGCCGCTGCACTACAACCCGAAGGGGCGGTGTAGCAGCGGCTCGCGGGTCGGGGCAACCGCAGGGAGAACCACTGGGCGATGGCGCTGCAGCCTGATGGGGTGACACAACGGCAGCCCGATGCTCGATCGGTGGAGGGGCGCGCTTTACTCGGGACAATCTTCACAAGGCCTGCGGAGGTGCGTGCAACAAACAGGCCAGGTCGATCGCACGACACAGATGAGGCGGATCGCAGGCGGGCGGGTGATCAATCCGATCGCACGCGAGGCCGTGAACGTCGCTCGATGGAGGCGGGATGGCGGCCAGGCCTGGCAGACGAAGCGACGCAGGCGGCCCGAAGCAGTCAGCATGACGCAGGCGACGCAACAGTCGGCCCGAGCGGCCGACGCGATGATGCCGGCGAGGACGGAGCCGGAGCCGGCACGACGCAGCCGGCCTGACGCAGGCTGTGCGGCCGGAGGTGGAATCCAGCCCGACGCAGCCGTGACGACGCAGCCGGCAGCCAACCCGAGGCAGGCGGCATGGCTGGAGGCGACAAATGGCCCGAGGCAGGTGGTGCAGCTGGATCGACGCAGTCGGCCCGTAGTAGTCAACTCGAGGCAGGCGGCGCGTGAACCGCGGTTGTGATGGGCCGCTGCATGGCGAGGCCGTCGGGTCGAGGGCTATGCAGGAGTCCCGATCGAAGCAGGGCGATGACAGCCGACGAAGAACGATGGGCGTGCCGACGGATGACCGGCGACATTGAGTGGCCGCCGGGTTTGCGCGAGGCCGCCCGGTCGAAGGAGAAGCCGGGTCGCGCCGATGTCGGAGTAGAGGCGCGGTGGTCGACGGCGGCGGCGGGCGACACAAACCGATCTTAGATCAGAAAACTAAAAATAAAGAGCGTCGATCAAGAGATCGATATGAGAGAGAAAGCCCGGATCAAGAGATCGGGAAAAAGACTCTCTAGGGCAGCCGGTCAACACGACCGGCGGACGAACCCTAGGTACGGGCGGCGCGGCCCCCGGCGGCGGTCAAGGAGGCCAACCGCCCCGGGGGCGGCATGCGGGACGGAAGCGGTGATGGCGCCTAGGTCAAGAAACTTGCAGCAGATACCATGTTGAACAGGAGAGAGGGATTGGTGGAATAGTTGTTGTATTGCTTGAGCCTCATGGGCATATATATAGGAGTACATGATCAACTTGGAGTACAAGACAAGGTAGAATAATTCCTAGTCCATCTCATCTTTCCTAACTAGTCAATATACTCAACAGAGCCGTTGCGTCCTGTGCCTCGGTCTGGATGCCCTCGCCCGTCCCTCTACAGTTCCTCGTCGGATCCGCGTCGTTGAGTCCGCTTCAAGCCTCGTCGGAGCCCGCTGTTACCTCGCATTGACCTTCTATGCCGTCACGTTGTCTCTTTGTCGAGTGAGATGGACACCGCTCGAGCTGCTCCCTGTCGTGCACCAGGTGGTCCACCACAAGCCCAACCAGAGCACACGAGATCCGCTCGCCCCAAGTCCCGCGTGGTGAGCGCCTCCCTTAGCCCAATCTTCCGCCCTAGGCATAACATAGTTGTGTTGCGTCCAATAGATTCGACCCATTATATTTTTTTCCTTAGAAAGAATTTTCTTAACTATCGAGTGAATAACAGATTCGCAGAAAAGACCCTCAATTTCATGCATTTAATATCTTACAAATCGTGCATGGGAGTAAAACATGTTAGATATGAAAAATGTTCAAAATTTTGTGTAGATTAATAATATCCAACTTTCACACATGATAAAAATACTTAAATGTGCCGTTTGATTTAATTTGCATAGAATCCATGTTAAAATAATTTATTTCATAACTAATTAACCATAGCTCCGATTAAAATGATCTACATATGTAACAGATACGTCCATTTTGCATCATGTTTTATTGCTGCTATTTATAAAGTTTTTGATCAATATGACATGTCATGGAGTATTTCTATTGCCTTTTCTCTCTTAATATGCAAGATTTACTCAAGGAGGGAGAATGCCAACAACTAGATTTTAGGACCTGAAAAAGCTACAACAGAGGTACCTATCGTGCACATCTCCAAATGGGCTGAAATTCCAAGGAGAATATTTTGGAACATATAAAAAATACTGGGCCGAAGATCCACTGGAGGAGGCAAGCCACGTGCCCACACAACACCAGGGCGCGCACCCCTTATTTTGGAATTTATAAAATATACGACCTATCCTTTGCACTTAAAAGGATTGAGCTATCTTTCTGCACTTTATTTACATTTGTCTCTAATTACTCGCCACAAATTATCTTGCTACCAAACTATCTGTTACCGCTTGTTTTAGTGCTTGCAGAAACTACATTGGTGAAAACCACTTGCCATTTTCTTCTGCTCCTTGTTGGGTTCGACACTCTTACTTATTGAAAGTACTACGATTGATCCCCAATACTTGTGGGTCATCAATACTCCTTTTTGGCGCCGTTGCCAGTTACTGAAGCGCCTTTGGTGAGTGGAAATTGGTAAGGAAATATTTGTGTTACGTGCTGAAATTTATTTCTACTTGTCACTATGGAAAGTAATCCTTTGAGAGGCTTGTTCGGGGTATCTTCACCTCGACCGGAAACCACTAGAGTTGCCTCTATACCACCTACTGAAGCTACTGAAGATATTTCTTATGAAATTCCTACTAGACTTATTGAGACACTTTCAGCTCATCCTTATGCAGGCTATGGACCTAAATATCCTGATATGCACTTAATTTATGTGGATAAAATTTGTGGATTATTTAAGCTTGCAAATTTATCTGGTGACATGGCTAAGAATAAAGTGTTCCCTTTATGTTTGGAGGGGAAGGCATTGACATGGTATAGACTATGTGATGATACTGACACATGGGATTGGAATCGTTTGAAACTGGAGTTCCACCAGAAATTTATCCTATGCATTTGGTTCATCGTGATCGGAATTATATTTATAACTTCTGGCCTAGTGAAGGAGAAAGTATCTCTCAAGCTTGGGGGATGCTCAATTATATGCTTCACACATGCCCCAATCATGAGATCTCAAGAGAAATAATTCTTCAAAAAATTTATGCTCGACTTTCTCATAATGATCGAAATATGCTTGATTCTTCTTCAATTGGTTCTTTTATGACGAAGACTATTGAATTTAAATGCAATCTTCTTGAAAATATTAAGCACAACCATGAGGATTGGGAGCTCGACAAAGGTAATGAGTCAGGTATAAGTCTTGAGTTTGATTGTGTTAAATCTTTTATGGAAACAGATGCCTTTCAGAAATTCAGCACCAAGTATGGACTTGACTCTGAAATAGTAGCCTCTTTTTGTGAATCTTTTGCTTCTCATGTTGATCTTCCTAAGGAGAAGTAGTTTAAATACCATCCTCCTACAGTAATTAAGGAAAAACCTCCTCAAATTAAAGAAGAGAAAAATATTGTCTACAATGTTGATCCAGTTGTTCCTACTACTTATTTTGAGAAACCACCTTTTCCTATTAGAATTAAAGATAAGGTTTCTTCCATAGTTAGGAAAAGTTATGTTAGAACACCTACACCTTCTGAGCAAATTAAGGTTGAACCTAGCATTGATTTAGTTAAAGATCGTTTAGTTGATGAATTGGATGAACATGTTAATTCCTTCTGTGATAATGCTTCTAGAATTGCTAGTCTTGATCTTAAGAATAAAAATAGACCCGTAGTTGGCATATCTGTTATTTCTGTTAAAATTGGAGAACATTGCTATCATGGTTTATGTGATGTGGGTGCTAGCATAAGTGCTCATCCTTTTACTTTATATCAAGAAGTCATGAATGATATTGCACATGCGGAGATTGAGGATATTGATGTCACTATTAAGCTTGGTGACAGAAATACTATTTCACCACTTGGTACTGTCAGAGATGTTGAAGTCTTATGTGGTAAGATCAAATACCCTACTGATTTTCTTGTTCTTGGTTCTCGGCAATATAGCTTTTTTCCAATCATATATGGTAGACCTTTCTTGAATACTGTTAATGATCAAATTGATTGTGCTAAGGAGATTGTTAGTGTCAACTTTGGTGGTGTGTCTCATGAATTTAATTTCTCTAAGCTTCGGAGACAACCACTTGATATAGAGTTGCTTAGTAAAGATAAAATTGTTAGTCTAGCTGCTATTGTTGTGCCTCCTACTGATCCCTTGGAATAGTATTCTCTTGAGCATGAGAATGATTTGCATATGAATGAAAGGAATGAAATAGATGAGGTATTCTTTAAGAAGCCACGTATCCTTAAGCATAATTTTCCTATTGAAACTTTGGGAGGTCCTCCTCCACCTAAGAGTGATCCTGTGTTTGAATTGAAGCGATTGCGTGATACTATGAAATATGTGTATCTTGATGAAAAGAAAATATATCCTATTATTATCAGTGCTAACCTCTCAGAGCACGAGGAAGAGAATATTAAAAGTTCTAAGGAAGCACCATGCCGCTATGGGATATACTCTCGATGATCTTAAGGGCATTAGTCCCACTCTATGTCAACACAAGATTAATATGGAACCAGATGCTAAACCCATTGTTGACCACCAACGACGATTAAATCCGAAGATGATGGATGTGGTAAGAACTGAAATGTTAAAGCTTCTGGAAGCAGGTATTATCTACCTCATAGCTCATAGTAGACGGGTGATTCCAGTTCATTGTATTCCTAAAAAGGGTGGTATTAATGTTGTTCCTAATGATAAGAATGAACTTATACCTCAAAGGATAGTAACTGGTTATAGGATGGTGATAGATTTTAGAAAGTTGAATAAAGCTACTAGGAAAGATCACTACCCTTTACCTTTTATTGATCAAATGTTAGAAAGTATGTCTAAGCACACACACTTTTGTTTCTTGGATGGTTATTCAGGTTTTTCTAAAATACATGTTGCACAATCTAATCAAGAGAAAACCACCTTTACCTGCCCTTTTGGAACTTCTGCTCATAGACGTATGCCTTTTGGTTTATGCAATGCACCTTCTACTTTTCAAAGATGTATGACTGCTATCTTCTCTGATTTTTGTGAACTGATTGTTGGGGTTTTCGTGGATGATTTCTCCGATGATGATTGCTTAAGAAACCTTGACAGAGTTTTGTAGAGATGTGAACAAACAAATCTTGTCTTGAATTGGGAGAAGTGCCACTTAATGGTTAATGAAGGTATTGTCTTTGGACATAAAATTTCTAAAAGACGTATTGAGGTTGATAAAGCAAAAGTGGATGCTATTGAGAAGATGCCATGCCCGAAAGATATTAAAGGTATAAGAAGTTTCCTTGGTCATGCTGGTTTCTATAGGAGATTTATTAAAGACTTCTCTAAAATTTCTAGGCCTCTTACCAATCTTTTTAAAAAGATGTTCCTTTTGTTTTTGATGATGATTGTGAAGAAGCCTTTGAAACTTCTTAAGTCAGCTTTAATTTCTACACCTATTGTTCAGCTACCTGATTGGGATTTACCTTCAGAAATTATGTGTGATGCTATTCATTATGCTGTTGGGGCTGTTGTAGGATAGAGAGTTGATAAGAAGCTGAATGTTATTCATTATGCTAGTAAGACTTTGGACACTGCCCAAAGGAATTATGCTACCACTGAAAAAGAGTTTCTAGCAGTTGTGTTTGCTCATGATAAGTTTAGATCTTATATAGTTGATTCTAAAGTTACTATTCACATTGATCATGCTGCTATTTAGTATCTTATGGAAAAGAAAGATGCTAAACCCAGGCTTATTAGGTCGGTTCTTTTGCTGCAAGAGTTTGATCTTCATATTGTTGATAGGAAAGGGGCTGAGAATCTCGTGGCTGATAACTTGTCTAGATTGGAAAATGTGCTTGATGACCCACGACCTATTCATGATAATTTTCCTCATAAGCAATTAGCTGCTATTAATATTTCTCATAATACTCCTTGGTATGCAGACTATGTTAATTATATTGTTACTAAGTTTATACCCTCTAGTTTTACTTACAGCAAAAGAAAAAGTTCTTTTATGATTTGAGACACTATTTCTGGGATGACCCACATCTTTATAACGAAGTTGTGGATGGTATGGTTAGACGTTGTGTACCTGATCATGAACAGGAACAAATTCTTTGAAAGTGTCACTCCGAAGCTTATGGAGGACACCATGCAGGAGATAGAACCACACATAAGGTATTGCAATCCGTTTTTATTGGCCTACTCTCTTCGAGGATGCTCGTAAGTTTGTCTTATCTTGTGATGAGTGTCAAAGGACTGGTAATATCAGTATACATTAGGAAATTCTTATGAATTATTCTCTTGTTATTGAACCATTTGATGTTTGGGTTTTTGATTATATGGGACCTTTTCCTAAGTCAAATGGGTATACTCATATTCTTGTTGCTCTTGATTATGTCTCTAAGTGGGTTGAGGCTATCCCCACTGGTAGTGTTGATCACAACACTTCTATTAAAATGCTTAAGGAAGTAATCTTTCCAAGGTTTGGAGTCCCTACATATATTATGACTGATGGTGGTTCATATTTTATTCATGGTGCTTTTCGTCAGATGCTTGCTAAATATGATGTTAATCATAGAATTGCATCTCCCTATCATTAATCTAGTGGTCAAGTTGAATTGAGCAATAGGGAGATAAAGTTGATTTTGCAAAAGACTGTCAATAGATCTAGAAAGAATTTGTCTAAGAAATTAGATGATACTTTGTGGGCTTATAGAACTTCTTATAAGAATCGCATGGGTATGTCTCCTTATAAAATGGTTTATGGAAATGCATGTCATTTACCTCTTGAATTGGAACATAAAGCTTTTTTGGCTATTAAACAACCTAACTATGACTTCCATCTTGCAGGTGACAAGAGGTTATTTGACATTATCTCACTTGATGAATGGAGAACCCATGCCTATGATAATGTCAAGTTATTTAATGAAAAAGTCAAACGATGGCATGCAAGATGATCCAAAGAGAGAATTCAAAGTGGGTGAATATGTTTTATTATATAATTCTCGTCTTAGGTTCTTTGCAGGTAAACTTCTCTCCAAATGGGAAGGACCATATATTATCGAAGAAGTTTATCGTTTCGGAGCCATAAAGATCAATAATGCCGTGGGTACTAACCCGAAGGTGGTAAATGCACAAAGGATCAATCATTACATTTCACGTACACCCATTAATGTTGAAACTAACATTATTGAGACTATTACACCGGAGTAAATTTTCAAGGAGTCCTTCTGGAACACTCCAGAATACTAAAAAAGGAATAGGTACGTGATATGGTAAGTAAACAGACTTTGAAATTTCTGCAAAAATATATTCTGTCACTTTAGGAATATTTAGAAAAATATAAAAATAAAAGGAAGCCCAGAGGGTCCACCAGGTGCCCACACAGCACCTGGGCCTCCCCTAGGACGCGTCATGATGTTGTGTGGGGCCCTGGTGCACCTTTTCGACTCTGTTTTCCTCCCGCTTTACTTGTTATGAAAGATATAAAGCTATATATACTCCCCATAATGATTTGACCACTGCATCGACTATCTTCAAAATCAAATCTATGACCTCCAGTGCCAAAACTATGAGTATGAAGAAAAATTAAGAGGTATCAGTTTGGCTGCAAGTCTGAGGGCTCCAGAGCCTCGTTGCGCGTATTATGGTGGAGAAACCACCCCATGGAAGTCGGAGGATGGTCTTGCTTCTTCATCACCACCATCAACTAAGGAGGAAGCTTGATCATATGAGTATGAGCACTCCCCTTGGCTTGTGCCGAGCTTGAGGAGGTGCCCCGGTATCGTATCACCATCACTCTTATTATATTTACCTATTTTGAATTTGATCCTTAGTTATTTCGTGATCTAGTAGAATAATAGTTTAGTATGATATATCTTTGTGTGCTAGTTTCTTTCCATCTATCTATATAATAGTTTAGTATGATATATCTTGTGTTCAAATCGAAAGCGGTGAAATAATGAAAAGGAAAATATCATATGCTAATCTTATGGTGAGTAATGACATCACATAAGGAAGAGTATAAGTGGTAAAATTTATTGAACATTGACAAACATAGCATTGGTCAATGATGCAATTCATGAAAAAGTTAACAAGGAAGAGAAGATTCACATGCAAATATACTATCTTGGACATATTTTATGATTGTGAGCATCCATTAAATATTATATGTCAAACGGTTGATGTTGGACAAGGAAGACAACGTAATGAGTTATGTTTGTTCATATTCACATAGAAGTTATATTGTCTTGAATCCTCCAACATGGGCTGCTTGCCCAATATCGTTGCTAGCCAAAAACTCTGCACTAAGTAGAAATACTACTTGTGCATCCAAAACCCTTTAACCAAATACATGCCATAAGAGTCCACCATACCTACCTATGGATTGAGCAAGATACTTTAAGTAAGTTGTCATCGGAGCATTAAATCAATAAAAAATTCTCCTAAATACATACGGTATTTTATTGTAAGGGAAAATAAGCATGGTAAGAACTTGTGATGGCAAATAATACAAGCGACATACTACATAATAAATGTTGCTATCATAAGGGGCAATATCATGCAAAGTTCCTTTGCACTAAGAGTGAGTGCATCCAAAATTAAAAGCACGTGATAATCTCTGCTTCCCTCTGTGAAGAGCCTATCATTTAGTTTATGCAAAGAGTCAAAGTTTTACCTCTATTCCTTTTTATTTTATCCTTTGGCAAGCATCATGTGGTGGGGAAATTGTTGGAAATATGCCCTAGAGGCAATGATAAATAGTTATTATTATATTTCCTGTTTAAAGATAATCGTTTATTATCCATGCTATAATTGTATTGAATGAAAACATAGATACATGTGTGGATACATAGACAAAACAATGTCCCTAGCAAGCCTCTAGTTGGATAGCCAGTTGATCAATGATAGTCAAGGTTTTCTGACTATATGCAAGTGTTGTCACTTGATAACTGTATCACATCATTAGGAGAATCATGTGATGGACTAGACCAAAACTATGAACGTAGCATATTGATCGTGTTGTTTTATTGCTTTTGTTTTCGGCGTGTCAAGTATTTGTTCCTATGACCATGAGATCATATAACTCACTGGCACTGGAGGAATACCTTGTGTGCATCAAACGTCACAACGTAACTGGGTGACAATAAAGGTGGTCTACAGGTATCTCCGAAGGTGTCCATTGAGTTAGTATGGATCAAGACTGAGATTTGTCACTCCATGTGACGGAGAGGTATCTTGGGGCCCACTCGATAATACAACATCACACACAAGCCTTGCAAGCAATGTGACTAAGTGTAAGTCACGAGATCTTGTATTATGGAACGAGTAAAGAGACTTGCCGGTAACGAGATTGAAATAGGTATGCGGATACCGACGATCAAATCTCGGGCAAGTAACATACCAAAGGACAAAGGGAATGACATACGGGATTATATGAATCCTTGACACTGAGGTTCAACCGATAAGATCTTAAGAGAATATGTAGGATCCAATATGGACATCCAAGTCCCGCTATCGGATATTGACCGAGGAGTCTCTCGGGTCATGTCTACATAGTTCTCGAACCCGCAGGGTCTACACACTTAAGGTTCGATGATGTTTTAGTATAGTTGAGTTATATGTCGTTTGGAGTGGTGGGTCTAGCCATTGATAGACTATCTCACACACAAACGAGCAGGAAGAGAGAGTGCAACGGGCCAAAGAAAATGTGAAAGGAGAAAGGCAAATGAAAACAACAAAGGAGAAAGGCAAGTGAAAACGGCAAATGTGAAGTGGGGAGAGGAAAATGAGAGGCCACTGGCAAAAAAGAAAATGCAGGAGATGAGTTTGTGAGACCTACTTGGATAGATCTCTCCTTCCCCGGCAACGGCGCTAGAAATACTTCTGCTACTGCAAGAAAAGACCTTCCAACGGCGCCAGAAATAGGTGTGTCGACGGCACCAGGAATCCTTCTGCTACGGCTACGTCTTAAGGGACTTCCTAGGAAAATATGCAAAGGATTTCCCCGGTGGCCTTGGAGCCTTGCGTTGGTGTTCCCTCGAAGCGTAAAGGGTGATGTAGCGCAGCGATGGTAAGTATTTCCTTCAGTTTGAGAACCAAGGTATCGATCCAGTGAAGGAGTATCACAAGAGCCTGCACAAACACAAAAAAGCTTGCTCCCAACGCTATGAAGGGGTTGTCAATCCCTTATAGATTGTTTTCCAAGTGAGAACTGAAAGAAACAAAGTAACAAAACAAAGTAAAAGCGAAAGTGGAAACAATAAGTGTGAATAGACCCGGGGGTCGTAGTGTTTACTAGTGGCTTCTCTCATGAAAGCAAGTAGACGGTGGGTGAACAAATTACTGTCGAGCAATTGATAGAACCGCGCAAAGTCGTGACGATATCTATGGCAGTGATTATATCTATAGGCATCACATCCAAAAGAAGTAGACCGATACTTTCTGCATCTACTACTATTACTCCACACGTCGACCGCTGTCTAGCATGCCTCTAGTGTATTAAGTCCAAAAGAACAGAGTAACACCTTAAGCAAGATGACATGATGTAGATGGGAAATCTCATATCTACGACAGATCCCACCTTGTTACCCTTGATGGCAACTACACAATGTGTGCCTTGCTTCCCCTACTGTCATTGGGAAAGGTCACCCCACGGTAAGAACCCAAAACCAAGCACTTCTCCCATTGCAAGAATCATAAATCTAGTTGGCCAAACAAAACCCAGGACTCGGAGAGACTTACAAGGATATCAAATCATGCATATAAGAAATCAGCAAAGACTCAAATATATATCATAGATAATCTGATCACAAATCCACAATTCATCGGATCTCGACAAACACACCGCCAAAGAAGATTACATCGGATAGATCTCCATGAAGATCATGGAGAACTTTGTATTGAAGATCCAAGAGAGATAAGAAGCCATCTAGCTACTAACTACGGACCCGTAGGTCTGAAGTGAACTACTCACGAGTCATTGGAGGGGCGATGATGTTGATGTAGAAGCCCTCCAACTCCAAAGTCCCCTCCGGCAGGGCGCCGGGAAGGGTCTCCAGATGAGATCTCGCGGAAATGGAAGCTTGCAGCGGCGCGAAAGTATTTTCGTGGCTCCCTTGATTTTTTCCTGATTTTTAGGGAATATATAGGCGGAAGATCTAGGTCAGGGGGGCGCCAGGGAGGCCACAAGCCTGCCCATCGCCGCCCCCCTGGTGGCGGAGTGGGGGCTTGTGGGCTCCCTGTAGCCCTCCTGGCTTGGCCCACAAGCCCCCTGATCTTCTTTCATTCGGGAAAAAATCATTTTGGGGATTTTATTCCGTTTGGTCTCCGTTCCAAAATCAGATCTGGAAAGAGCCAAAAACACAGAAAAAAAACAGGAACTGGCACTTGGAACTGAATTAATAAGTTAGTCCCAAAAAAGATATAAAAGGTACATAAAACATCCAAACATGACAAGATAACAATGTGAAACCATCAAAAATTATAGATACGTTTCACACGTATCAAGCATCCGCAAGCTTAACTCCTGCTCGTCCTCGAGTAGGGAAGTGATAAAGAATGAATTTTTGATGCTTTCATGCTACCTAGCATAGGTGTCCTTTGTAACTCCTCTTATGTGACGTGAATGTTCAGATCCATTAGATTCAAAACAATAGTTTTCTATTGACGTGGAAACAATAATAATTCAAGCAAACTAGCAAGGTAGTCATGAACTTTCAAAATAACAAGGCCAAAAGAAAGTTATCCCTACAAAGGCATATAGTCTGGCTATGCTCTATCATCATTGCACAACGAATTTAAATCATGCACAACCCCGGTATTGGCCAAGTAATTGTTTCACACCTTTACTTTCTCAAACCTTTTCAACTCTCACGCAATACATGAGCGTGAGCCATGGTTATAGCATTATAGATGGTGTGGAGTGGGGTGGCGGTTGCAAGACAAAACAAGGAGAAGATAGTCACATTAACTAGGCATATCAATGAGCTGTGGAGATGCTCATCAATAGATATCAATGTGAATGAGTTGGGATTGCCATACAAATGATGCACTAGAGCTAAGAGTATGTGAAAGCTCTTTAAAGAAAACTAGTGGGTGTGCATCCAACTTGCTTGCTCACGAAGACCTAAGGCAATTTTGAGGAAGCCTATCGTTGGAATATACAAGCCAAGTTATATAATGAAAATTTCCCACTAGCTATATGGTGGTGACAAAACGAGAGACTCTCAAACATGAAGATCATGGTGCTTAATATGCACAAGTGTGGAAAAGTGGTAACATTGCCCTTCTCTCTTTTTCTCTCATTTTTTTGGTGGGCTCTTTGGCCTCTTTTTTTTTGTATTTTTTATTTTATTTTGGTGGGCTTCTTTGGCCTCTTTTATTTCCTCACATGGGAGAATGCTCCATCAATGATGATCATCACACTTACAACTCAAAACTTAGAGCAACGATGACTCTATATGGAATGCCTTCGGTAGTGTACCATGACAATGATCTAGCATGGCATAGACATTAATGGAAACATCATGCTAACTATGTTATGATCATGCAATGGCAATGTAGACATGATGGCACATGTCATGGTGGTAGTTGCATGGCAATATATATCGGACTGACTTCGAAAAAGCCATAGTAGGTAGGTATGGTGGCTGTTTTGAGGAAGGCTAATGGTGGGTTTTGTGCACCGGCGAAAGTTGCATGACACTAAGAAGATAGTGATGGTGGAAGGTGAAAGTGCATCTAAACCATGGAATCAACATTAGTCATGAAGAACTCATATACTTGTTGCAAAAGTTTTATTAGTAATCGAAACAAAGCATTCAACACATACTCCTAGGGGATGGGTTGGTAGGTATAAACCATCGCGCGATCCCGACCACCACGCAAAGGATGACAATCGATAGACTAATCATGCTCAGATTTCATCACATAGAGGTTCACCATACGTGCATGCTACGGGAATCACTAACTTCAACACAAGTATTTCTAGATCCACAACACCTTACTAGCATGACTTCAATATTACCAGAACCACAACTCAAAACTAATTGAGATGAATCAAACTTCTCTAACTATTCAATGCACATTAAGGTGGAAGTTTTTGTATCCCTTTGGATAACTACCCCTTTTGAGACTACTTTGAAAGCATAGATCAACTACCAAGCCACGCACCGCTGTGCTCTAAAAGATATGAGTGAAGCACATAGAGCAAAAGTATTTAGCTCAAAAGATATAAGTGAAGCACATGTGAGCTGAATTGTCTACCAAAAGATATAAGTGAAGCTCGACAAAATCATGGTGAGCGCATGTATCTCTCACTAGGTGTGCAGAAAGGATGATTTGAGACACAACAAAAATAAAAGACTCCTACGATACAAGACGCTCCAAGCAAAAACACATAACATGTGCTGAATAAAAATATAGCCCCAAGTAACGTTACCGATGGATTGAAGACGAGAGAGGGGATGCCTTCCCGGGGCATCCCCAAGCTTAGGCTTTTAGGGAATCCTTGAATATATTGGAGCGGCTTGGGCATACCCAAGATTGAGCTCTTGCCACTCTTTATCTCTTTGTCCATAAAACTTCACCCAAAACTTGAAAACTTCACAACACGAAACTTAAACAGAAACTCGTGACAACATTAGTATGAGAAAGCAAACCACCACTTCCTTAGGTACTGTAGCAAACTTAAATTATACTTATTCTGATGTTGGGTTACTGTATTTTCAATCTTCCATGGTTAATACCCCCCGATACTATCCATAGTTTCATCAAAATAAGCAACCAACACAACAAAAACAGAATTTGTTAACAGCAGACCAGTCTGTAGCAATCTGTATATTTCTTATACTTATGGTACTTCAAAAATTCTGATAAATTACGACAGTCTGAATAATTTGCGTAGATATCAGCACCAAAAAGAATCAACTCAAAATCTCTTACAGAAAAGAAATGAAAATTCTTTTCGTGAGCAGAAAGTTTCTGTCTTTTCCAGCATGACCAAACGATCATCCCAAAGACTAATCATAACGGTTTTGCTTGGCACAAACGCAAAAAGAAACACAAAAAACACAATCATAACAGAATTATGAAAGTGTGGAAAACACAAAACAGAAGGAAAAAGGATAGATTCGTTCGGTTGCCTCCCAACAAGCGCTTTTGTTTAACGCCCTTAGCTAGGTGAAAGGTGATGGAATCACGTATAGTCATCTTTGGTGCTCAAACCATAAGTAGTGTGATCATTTATCATCTTAAGATCTTCATCTTTATTGGATGACTCACCACTAGCTTTAGGAACAAAAACTGGCTTGACGGTCTTTTTGAGAGTGAGATTTGGAGTATTTTGCACAGCGGCAAAAGCGGAACCCAAGTTGGTTATGACATCTTCTAATTCGCCAATTCTAGAAGAATCATTAACTATAAGTTCCTTCTCCCCTAATTTTTTCAAAAAAATTCCCACTTTGGATCTGTACTGAGTAATTTGATTTTGGATCTTTCTATCCAAACCCTCAATAAGTTCAACTGTGGCAATTTTGTTTTCAATAGCGTCAAGCCTTTGCATCACGTGTTCCAAGGTCAAGGTAGTTCCATTAACCATGAGCGGGGGTGAGCCTACCAAATTCATGATAGCTCTATAGGAGTCAACAGTATGGCTCCCCAGAAAATTCCCACCTACAATGGTGTCAAGGATATACCTATTCCAAGGAGAAATCCCAACATAGAAACTGCGAAGGAGGACGGTAGTGGATTGCTTACGAGTAGATCTACTTTGAGAATTGCAAATCCTGTACCAAGCGTCCTTTAAATTTTCTTCCTCATTCTGCCTGAAATTGAGAACTTCATTTTCAGGGGTGTAGTTTGGAGTGGTGGGTCTAGCCATTGATAGACTATCTCACACACAAACGAGCAGGAAGAGAGAGTGCAACGGGCCAAAGAAAATGTGAAAGGAGAAAGGCAAATGAAAACAACAAAGGAGAAAGGCAAGTGAAAACGGCAAATGTGAAGTGGGGAGAGGAAAATGAGAGGCCACTGGCAAAAAAGAAAATGCAGGAGATGAGTTTGTGAGACCTACTTGGATAGATCTCTCCTTCCCCGGCAACGGCGCTAGAAATACTTGTGCTACTGCAAGAAAAGACCTTCCAACGGCGCCAGAAATAGGTGTGTCGACGGCACCAGGAATCGTTCTGCTACGACTACGCCTTAAGGGACTTCCTAGGAAAATTTGCAAAGGATTTCCCCCTTTGCCTTGGAGCCTTGCATTGGTGTTCCCTCGAAGCGGAAAGGGTGATGTAGCGCAGCGATGGTAAGTATTTCCCTCAGTTTGAGAACCAAGGTATCGATCTAGAGAAGGAGTATCACAAGAGCCTGCACAAACACAAAAAGCTTGCTCCCAACGCTATGAAGGGGTTGTCAATCCCTTATAGATTGTTTGCCAAGTGAGAATTGAAATCAACAAAGTAACAAAGCAAAGTAAAAGCGAAAGTGGAAACGATAGGTGTGAATAGACCCGGGGGCCGTAGTGTTTACTAGTGGCTTCTCTCATGAAAGCAAGTAGACGGTGTGTGAACAAATTACTGTCGAGCAATTGATAGACCCGCGCAAAGTCGTGACTATATCTATGGCAATGATTATATCTATAGGCATCACGTACAAAACAAGTAGACTGATACTTTCTATATCTACAACTATTACTCCACACGTCGACCGCTATCCAGCATGCCTCTAGTGTATTAAGTCCAAAAGAACAGAGTAACGTTTTAAGGAAGATGACATGATGTAGATGGGAAATCTCATATCTACGACAGATCCCACCTTGTTACCCTTGATGGAAACTACACAATGTGTGCCTTGCTGCCCCTACTGTCACTAGGAAAGGTCACCACACGACAAGAACCCAAAACCAAGCACTTCTCCCATTGCAAGAATCATAAATCTAGTTGGCCAAACAAAACCCAAGACTCGGAGAGACTTACAAGGATATCAAATCATGCATATAAGAAATCAGAAGAGACTCAAATATATATCATGGATAATTTGATCACGAATGCACAATTCATCGGATCTCGACAAACACACCGCCAAAGAAGATTACATCTGATAGATCTCCATGAAGATCATGGAGAACTTTGTATTGAAGATCCAAGAGACAAAAGAAGCCATCTAGGTACTAACTACGGACCCGTAGGTCTGAAGTGAACTACTCACTAGTCAATGGAGGGGCGATGATGTTGATGTAGAAGCCCCCCAACTCCAAAGTCCCCTCCGACAGGGCGCCGGGAAGGGTCTCCAGACGACATCTCGCGGAAACGGAAGCGTGCTGCGGAGGAAAAGTATTTTTGTGGCTCCCTTGATTTTTTTCTAATTTTTAGGGAATATATAGGCGGAAGATCTAGGTCAGGGGGGCGCCAGGGAGGCCACAAGCCTGCCTACCGCCGCCCCCTGGTGGCGGAGTGGGGGCTTGTGGGCTCCCTGTTTCCCTCCTGGCTTGGCCCACAAGCCCCCTGATCTTCTTTCGTTCAGGAAAAATCATTTCGGGGATTTTATTCCATTTGGACTCCGTTCCAAAATCAGATCTGAAAAGAGCCAAAAACACAGAAAAAACAGGAACTAGCACTTGGAACTGAATTAATAAGTTAGTCCCAAAAAAGATATAGAAGGTACATAAAACATCCAAAGATGACAAGATAACAGCGTGAAACCATCAAAAATTATAGATACATTTGAGACGTATCACCGTCCATTCGTCGCTAGATCGGAACGGATCGTGGTACGGATTGTGGGATGGTTCGAGGGACGTGAAGATGTTCCACTACATCAACCGCGGTTCTTAACGATTCCCGTTGTGCGATCTACAAGAGTACGTAGATCCAAATATCCTCTCGTAGATGGACATCAACATGATAGGTCTTCGTGTACGTATGAAATTTTTTGTTTCCCATGCAACGTTCCCCAACAGTGGCATCATGAGCTAGGTTCATGCGTAGATGTTATCTCGAGTAGAACACAAAAGGTTTTGTGGATGCCGATGTTCGATTTGCTTCCCTCCTTAGTCTTTTCTCCATTCGGCGGTATTGTTGGATTGAAGCGGCCTGGACCGACATAACTCGTACGCTTATAAGAGACTGGCTTCATCGATTGACACGCAACCTCGTTGCATAAAGATGACTGGTGGGTGTGTGTTTCTTCAACTTTAGTTGAATTGGTTTTGACCGAAGGCGGTCCTTGGAGACGTTAAATAGCAATTTGCACATCTCCGTTGTGGTTTTTGCGTAAGTAAGATGTGATCATACTAGATACCCATAGCATCCACATAAAACATGCAACAACAAATTAGAGGATGTCTAACTTGTTTTTGCAGGGTATGCTTGTGATATGATATGACCAATGACGTGATGTGCAATATTGGATGTATGAGATAATCATATTGTAATAGTTAATATCGACTTGCACGTCGATTCTACGGCAACCGGCAAGAGCCATAGGGTTGTCTTCAAACTAACGTTTGTGTTTGCAGATGAGGTTGCTATATTGCTAGGTCCTAGCTTTTGTAGTAATAGCATAAGTAGCACGACAACCTCGATGGTGACACGTTGATGGAGATCATGATGATGGAAATCATGGTGTGGCGCCGGTGACAAGAAGATCATGCCGGTGCTTTGGTGATGGAGATCAAGAAGCCCAAGATGATGGCCATATCATGTCACTTACGAATTGCATGTGATGCTAATCCTTTTATGCACCTCGTTTTCCTTAGAACGATGGTAGCATTATAAGGTGATCTCTCACTAAAATTTCAAGACGAAATTGTGTTCTCCCTGACTATGCACAGTTGCTATAGTTCGTCATTTTGAGACACCACGTGATGATCGGGTGTGATAGACTCAACCTTCACATACAACGGGTGCAAAACAGTTGCACACGCGGAACACTCGGGTTAAGCTTGACAAGCGTAGCATGTGCACACATGACCTCAGAACACATGAGACCGAAAGGTCGAGCATGAATCATATAGTTGATATGATTAGCATAGAGTTGCTTACCACTGAAAATATTCTCAACTCACGTGATGATCGGACTTGCACTACTAGGAAAAGGCCTGCTAGTGGCGCACCTATTTTAGCAACTAATGGCGCACTATAGTTGCCCCACTAGCATCACGCCATTAGATTTTTTTACTAATGGCGCACCAGGCAGTGCGCCATTAGTATAGCTCATGGTGCGCCATTCGTATCTGGTATACTAATGGCGCACCAAGAAGTGCGCCATTAGTATAGCTCATGGTGCGCCATTAGTATCTGGTATACTAATGGCGCACCAGGAAGTGCTCCATTAGTATAGCTCATGCTGCGCCATTAGTATGCCTCCCAGGGCCATATTTACCCATGTGCTCTGGCTTACTAATGGCGCACTAACTGACGATGCGCCACTAGTGTGCTTTTGCAGTGCGCCACTAAAGTGCTGAGTGGTGCGCCACTAGTATGAATATTAGGTGTTTTTTTCCTGATATTTGCACAGATTACAAAACATATTATTGCACAGAATATAGAGAGCACAACATATAAACAACATATTTATCGAATACAATAGAAGATTAGTCTCCGAATACAATTCATCATATTAGTCTCCAAATTTAAAATACCGAACAAAGTTAGAACATTACAAGTGTCGAGACCGTGAGTAGCGAGTTTGTCTTCACATTACAAGTCGATATCGATCATCTAAACTACCATCACATAGAAGAGAGCTGCGGTCATCACGATGAGCATAATCGCAATGAAACTGGTCTTCATCCAGTTCCTCCAACGCTCCCTCCTCTCTCCCGCTAGATAGCACGCGTATCTAACTTCGGCCTCCGCCCTTGTGGTGTACCCTTTGTAACTGTTACCGCTGAATAGGTGAACCTGTCTCCGACACTCCTCCCAGTCATCGTAGACTCCGGGAACCTTACCCTTGTACACGACATACGACGGCATCTCTATGCACTAGCCAAACAAAACGTTAGTAGCAATTCACAGAGACATACAAGTCCATTAAAGTTTAATATTACAACTATAACAGCACGATTCATGGTCCTACTAATAAATAGCATTGATTACATATAAGTTGAACGACTGTCCAAACCAAAGAGACATACAAGTTCATTAAAGTTTAATATTGCAACATGAATTAGTAGCAATTCACGGGAACATGGATGAAGCCGCCGTCTTTCGTGATGGTCATGAAATTGCGGTCGTTGTCAGCCTGCATTTGTAGCGTTGTATCTATCTCACTATTGGACAGTTGAGATCTGAGAAAGAACTGCCCCGAGGTACGAAGGACATCTTGATGGATGATTTCCGCAAACTCCAACTGGATGCGAAAGAATTCTTGTCTGATGTCCGCATCCTGGATTGCCGACAAGCGTGCGGCCCAATCTTTGAGATTATTTGGTAGCCGAAGGTGATTACTGTCCCGTATGATCGCCCGCATGTGATGGAGGGCGTAGTAGGCATCCTTCGGACTGCCAGGCGGCTGCTTGACGCAGGGGAACGTCGTATTGTGGGTGAACACGTGCTTTCCATGCCTAAGACTTGTCCTGCTGAAGGTGCCTCCAGATATGGCGTAGCCGGGAAGAGCTTCATCAAGAATTTTCTTGATATTTGTGTAGTCTTTTTTCGACTGATGGTCCGAGTCGAAATACGTGGCCGCGGAATATTTCGGGCTTAAGAGGATGAGTGTGCAACGTGTGTCACTGCACAATACACGGAATGTTAGAAAAAAAGGACGATCAAAATCTAAGAAATCATATGTTACGGGGCGATGAGGGGATAACTTACCAGGGAAAGTAAGGCACGAGGAAGTTATCCTTATCTGAGTTTGCCAGAATGACGCCTTCGAGGTATGAACTCGTGACTTGCCGGTCCCCAGCGCTGCCCAAGATCTTGGCACACATATAGAAGGGGTCGACTATCACTAGGTCCGGGGTCTTGTCTCTATTGATCCGCATCTCCATACTCAACAAAAATAGCCAAACGAAGGTGTAGTGCAGCGGATGAAGGTTAAACATAGCGAAGATGTCAGCAAACCGCAGGACGATCATACCCCCGATGTTGCTATCAACAAAGCCCTTTCCCTCTAGCACCTTGGCCACGAAAACCGGGTATCCCACATTATTCTCGGAGAGACGCGGCTTCTCCAAACAAAGAACACTGTCATGCAGACTCCGCATAGCACCGGTTGCAGCATTGAGCATATTAGTCGGTAGCATCGGCCTACCCGCCACATGCACCCTCCTCGAGATATCCTTAGGTGAAGGTGGCCCGTCCAGAGCACGGATCGTACTCAGTGCCGGCTGGCTCGCACCCTTGTTAGTCTTTCTTTTCCGTCCCTTCTTCTGCTGATGTAATGGGATCGAGTTCTGCTCAGAGACCACCATCTTGAGTGTGTTGGGGCTGATAATATTTCGCACCTCGCCTATCTGAGGCTCGGTGAAGGCGGCAGCTGGAGGCGTCTCCTCAAAACTAAACGCCAGACAACGCCTGTTGCAATTGGGTTTCTCCGCGGTACCTGCTAGATCGCGGTCGTCTTTTGTAGGGTTGGGTTCTTGAGAAGGAGGCCCCAAGAATTCCTCACCGTACCCATGTTCGGCAAAGTACTTATCGACCTTGGTAAATGTACCGTCGTCGTCGTCGTCCGGATCCTGTGCCATATGCATGTCCGGTAGCGTTGCGGCGGTCTTGCCATGGCTTGGCGCCGGCGCGACTGGCGGTGTTCTCTGTGGGGTGGTGTCCCCCGCCCCCAAAAGAATCTGGCTCTTCGGCCAAAGCAAGGGCCATCTTAAGCAGGCGTTGAGGGTCATCACATCATCTTTGTCCGGCCCAGCGGGGTGGAACGGAGGTAACAAGTCGTCGCAGCCTGGCAGCACCCGAACCAGTTGAACCCTATACGTGGTGGGTGGCATCGGTTTACCGTGGAACATGGGGTTGCCCGGTTGAACGATTCTGCCCTTGGCGACATCGATCAACTCGCCGCCCACGAAGTGCAGGAGATTACATGGAACGTTGGCGCCGGCGCCCTGCGAAAACATGTAGGGCGTCAGGGGATGCCCAGTCAAAGGTAAGGAGATGAAGTCATCGGCCGAGAGAGGCTTAGTTACCATGATGGCGTCGAGCTCAGCTAATGTCGAGGCACCGCCAACGGCGGGCGTGCAAGTGACGGAGGGGCCGCATGCTGCCGAGGTGCCGGCTGGCGTATTCTTCGCACACCCGGTTGCATTAATAAGGTCCAATGCCCGTGTCGGCGCCGGAGACACCAATGGCGCCGCCTGCGCATTGTTCGAGTTGCTGGTCGTGAAGCTGGGAACCGGGGGCGGCCCCTGTTGGCCGCCCGCAATCCATGCGTGCAGCCCCTCAATCAAGGTAGGCACAATGGCGGTGATCACCCCTCCCACTTGGTGTTGCACTAGCTCTTGGACCATCTCCGGAATCCGCGCCACTTTTGCCTTGAGTTCTTCAACCTCGCGCGACTGGCTTTCCAAGTTGGTATTTCTCTCCTTTGGCCCACCAGCGTTATAGTATGACGACCATTTCGTGGACAAGCCTTTGCCGGCCACACGACCAACTGACGACGGCTCAGTGGACTTATCCTTGTTTTTCATTACGTTAAACGCCCTATTTAAATTGGTGTCCCAATGGGAGCTCTGAGACGACCCCGTGCTACTGCTTTCAGTGTCCTGCGGAAGGAATGAACCATTTAGAAATTTGGCTTCATTAATTAGAATGCAATCATATGGAGCTAATTACGTGGGGTGTATTCCTTACCAGAACAAGCTCAAGCACCCTGGTCTTTGCATCCGTGGTAAGCTCCTTTGTTACTGGGTCCACCTTGTACTGGGCCCTGACATAGTTCCTGGTCTGCTTGTCACCGTATTTCTCGAAGCGGGGTGGTAGGCCTTGCTCGGCACGCTCCGCGTCCTCCTTGTCCCATATAGGTTCCGCCACTCTGTAACCGCCAGGACCGAGTTGGTGGACCCCTAAGTTCAACTCCCGCATTTCTTTCCCCCACTGACTTGATTCCGAGGTTGCCTTGCTCTCGCACTTGATCTTGAACTCCTTGTAGTCATCTTCGCTAATCGAAGGATTTTTCGCCTTGATCTTCTCATAACTACCACCTTTGTCAATCATTCTCTTCACCACGCTTCTCCAAGTAGACAGGGCCTTGCTCATCTTCGTGAGGGTGGCACTGTTCACTTTATTTCTTGAGAGGCGTGTGTTTGCGACGTCACCGGGGAACTTGTATCGTTCGTGCAGCTTCGTGAAGAGGAGGTTGCGCAAATTGCCTCGGTCCTTATGCCTTAGGTTCTCGGTGTTGATCGAGACAGTGCTCCGGAGAATGCACCCGAGCTGAACCGCTGATACCCGTCAGAGTTCACTTATGTAAATTCCTCCTTTACGGTGTTGAGCACGTTCGGGCGCCGGTCCTTCCGTTGCCTCTTCGATTGGCAGCGATCTGTGCGTGCGCTGCCATCATCAGTGGTGGCATCCTCGGCGGCACCATCAGTGTTGTCATCCCTGACGCCACTAGGGGTCGTGTACTCGGGATCGGTGTCTTCTGCGGCGTCCTCATAGCGGTGAGGTTCTTCCTCGACCTCCTGGGACAGCTCCGAGAATGCCTTGCCCGAACCGCCGGCCTCATCGTTGTGGGCCATGTTTCGCTCTAAATAGGAAAAAAGTTTGGTCAAAAAGTTGGTTATTGTCAAGGAACAAGATCATGGTCTCATCATTTAGGGTTTGTCGACACCGAGGCATCCTAAAAGCTAAGCTTTTATCATTTAGGGTTTGTCGACGCCAAGGCACCCTAAAAGCCTAAGCTTTCATCACTTTGGTTTTTATCGACATCGAGGCACCCTAAAAGCCAAGGTTTTATAATTTAGGGTTTGTCGACACCGAGGCACCCTAAATGCTAAGTTAAGTTTTCATCATTTAGGGTTTATCGATGCCGAGGCACCCTAGGTTGACTGATATATATGGGTATCTTCTAATAATATACCCTATCAAGAAAAGGGAAGGAGAATTCTAAGTTGGGCCTAATCACTTGGCTCTATTGCCACCTATGGTCTAATGCAGAAAGAATAAATGGCAGTTGATCCTACTTAATTAAGTACTAAGATACCCCGGGCCATGCATTAGTCACAAGTACCCCATATGTCCTATTTTTAGCAAAGTTATGCTAAAATTCACGGAAAATTTCAGCATGACCTTTGCTGACAATAGGACATATGGAGTACCCGAATTTGCTGGAACGGAAGTTAATCGACATTCCGGCAAACTCAAGGGCCTCTTGGGGTACCTGCAAAATCATCACGACACGATGGTCGGAGACAAAACCCAGCAAACTAGCACCAGAATGTGCCTCTACTTTCATATGGATGAAAAGGACACATACCATATGGTCCTCTGCTTTCATATGGACAAAAATAGGTCACCCAACAAAAAATTATCAATAGTTTAGCAAGTCTGTACCCTCAAGAATGAACATATAGCAATATCTGTTGTCCTCCCATAACATACGGAAATCAAAATCAGCTCAACTTAGATGACTAGCTAACTCATTTTTCAGATAGCAAAATATGTTGTCCCCCCATTGTACCTGAAGAACTAGCGGCTGCTGCTCCTCTGCCCGTGCTGCTGATGCTCCTCTTCCGCTGATCCAAGTGACTGTGCTGTGCTGTTGCTGATTAGAACAATTTTGCTCCTCTGCACTCTGAAGAAGGTAACTCCGTCAGAGTACTGTACCTGCAAATTAATGAAGTTGATTTAGTGTTAAAATTAGGCATGCGTTAAGTATGACCTTTTGACAGTGCTAACCTGCAATAAATCATCGGCCATAAAAAGCATACATAGAAAACATCAAGCTAGCACAACACACAAACTACATACATGAAACAGGAAGCAAACAATAAATGACTGAACATGGGTAAATCTAAAGGGAAAGAGAAAATGAGCAAAAAAACAAAGCATATTTGTAACTTTCTATATACATCAATAGCCTAATCCATAAGAAAGTTGCTATTTTACGGTCCTATGTTAGTACACAAAGCCAGAAAGAATTTGGTGGCAGACAGAATATTTCAGGCTTCCCTAAGTTGAACAGGCTGCTGCTTATACTGCAAATGTGTGGCACAACTTTATTTTAAATGATCATGGATCTCATGTTATAAGTTCATTATTATTCAGTCAAAGTCAACTTTCAATTATTGCTCAAGTTTGTTTTTCATGGTCTCAAGAAATCATGCATCCGACTTTTATTAAGGCCCGCTCCGTTCTTAGTTTTTGTTCTTGATTATGCTTAGCAGGGTCCTCTTTAATCTGTGATGTGCCGTGATGAGTTCAAGTACAGACAGAAAATGATATGCTGCCAACTGAAAAGGCATGAGGCAACAATGCTGATGATGCTCCACCTTCAGAGAAAGTTGATTCTGAATAATGTAGCATACCTCATTGCCCCTCTCCCTAGACCAGTGGGTGTGAAATACGTGATTTCGCTAACGTTTGCATAATATATTTGTATGAAATGAAGTCCGACCGGGCAACGTAACAAACCCCTGGAAGTTTTGCCGGCAAAGCACACCAAGGACGCTATTGGGCTTGCGGACACCCTTGGCAACAATCCAACCCCTGCAGTATGACAAATTAAATCCAAAGCATTAGATATTTGAGAAAACGTGAAGGAAAAATGTTAAAAAAGAGTAAATTAACTTACTTGTCCCCATTTGGCTTAATCGACCACCTCTGCTTGCGGGTCGCTGGCACGAGCGGGAGACCCGTACTACCACACTGGTAGATGGTGGCCCCCTCACCCAGCTCCTCGTCGCTATCAGCATGGCCACTTGGCTCAGGTTGACCCATATCAGGCCAGGTATCCCACTGGGTCTCTTGCTCCGGAGTCTCCTGGAATGAAGCCTCTGGGACACGAGTCTCGTGGGTCGAAGGCTCATCGACCCGAGGCTCGTGAACCAGAGACCGATTAGCCTCCACCTTAGACGAATCCACCCTAGCAGTCGTGTGCTTAGGTGAATCAGCTTGGGGTGGCGGCGAGGAAGGCGTGGCAGCCACCCTACCTCTCCCGCGGCCACGTGTACCTTTAGTAGCTCTCAGCTTCGCGGGGGGGGGGGGTCGACCTCCTCTCACGGGGGCCGCGAGAGTCAAAGAAGCAGCCACTCCATGCAGAGTAGAGAGCAACGCTCTCCAAAGAGACGAGGCAGGAATGGAAGTACCCATCCCACCACCCGCCGACGAAGAAGGAGTCGCAGAGTGCTTTCGAGCCTTTCCCACCATCTTTCAACACCTGCCATGACAAAGAGTAAATGAAATTAGTACAACATAAATACCAACATGAGTAATAAAATGTAAATAATTTAAGTGTATCATCATCATAAATACAAACATGACTAAGAAAAATTGAATACCTAACATGAACTAAAAATTTATATATGTATATATATTAATAGTTGAATACCTGACATGAACTAACAAGAATCGTGCTCGTCTCTATATGCTTCGGGGTCAATAAATGCATCATGATGATCACTAACATCAATAAATGCAGCATCATCATCACTATCAGGAAGAACATGTGGAAGGCCACCATTACGTAATAGGTCAAGAAGTGACAGGTCATCCGCAGCAGTAACCTGTTCTTCTTCCGGCTCTTCCTGTTCGGGCTCAGGGGTTAAGAAGGATTCACTGTCGCTGTCTACTTCAATGTTCTGGGGTGAAGTAGAGCGGTTCTCGAAACGTTTCTTGGATATATGTGTTTCTTGGAAGAATTCTCCTTCATATGTGTCAGGTAAATGTGAGGTTCGTAATCCTCTTCATTGAGGGTAGGTGGTCTAAAACGTGGCGGCACTTCATAAACGACATCCCAACCTTTCATATTTGGATCGGTTTGGCAGTCCCACGGTAGATAGAAAACTTGTGTCGCTTGTTGAGCCGTAATATAGACATCAGGAACATCTAAGTGGGTGTTTTGGTTGATTTCTACTAGTCATATATGTTCATGACTCCTTCTAGTCTCCCTCGGCTCAAACCAATAACATTTGAAGACTACGACGGTCGGTGGGTTTTCACTATAGAATAGAAGTTCATAAATTGCTTCAACTCTTCCATAATACTCAGTACCTCCTTTGCCGATAGGAGAGACAAAACAATTTGTAGTCTTTAGGTAGGGCATAGATAGCTCTTTTCCAAATGTATGAAAGTGATGCCCATTGATGTTGTATTTGTCAAATGAACGGACCTTATAGTCAAAACTATTAGCAACTTGTCTCAACTCGGTGTCCATGGACTCTGCATGAGCCTACAAGTTTAATACGAAAGAATGGATGCATTAGCCGCAAATTAGACCAAGAAATCAAATGGCCCATTAATGGTAATTAATTACCCTTTGTTTGAACCAAGAGATGAAACCGGGATAGTCGCCTCCGTACTTTGCGAGAAGATCATACTCTTCGACGGAATCCTTTTCGATGACCGCTCCATCCGAGAATTTGGCGACGTATCGACTATATCAAATATCCAGGAATAAGAGCAGTTCAAAGGAATTAGTGGCAGCGCTATTCATAGGCTTCTCCTGCACCATCGGGATCCTATGAATAGGCCCCCCTCGCTCCAGCACCCCCATCCCTCCTCTCGAGAGCTTGAATTCCACCCTAGCCACTCCAATCGAGCACAACGAGCTCCTGTGCTCGAGATCGACCGAGACCCCCCCCCCCCCCGCTTTTGAGCTCCGTCGATTTGGGGCTACGGGCCAGCTCCGGTGCTCCTTTCACCTCCTCGGTGATCCTAGCATCCACATGGAGTTCCCCATCACCTCCCCGAGCTAATCCATGCCCATAGAACCTAGTTCACCTGCCTCCCGAAACATCTCCGCCGTAGCCACCTCGTCACCGGTGAACCAGGGCCTCCCCGTCGACCCCTCGACCACCAGCACATGGGCTCGAGGACGTTGGTAGCGTCGCCGGCATGCCTCCCTTCCTCTCTGTTCCAAGGTGGAAGACGACCCCGACAGGTGGGGCTCACCTATCGGTGGCTCCTGTCTCTCCCCCTCTCTCCTCTCCGTCGCTGACCGCAGGGGCCCGCGCGTTACATTTGAACCTGGCCGCATGCGCGGCTGGGCTGGCTGGCTAGCTGGGTGGGCCCAAGCCACAGACCGAGCCAGGCCTGAGCCCGATCCCTTTTTCCTTTTCTGTTTAATCTGGGTTTAAAGGATTTTTATAAAAATAAATATTCAATATATTATTATTATTTTCCCACCATAATTCCTATAAAAATGAGTAGTATTTAAGAGAGCCTTTGTACAATTTTTGAGACAATCTTCTGTTTTATAATAATTAAAAAGGGTTATTTGGAATAGTTTTCCTTTTGTTAAAATAATTTTAAAAATAATCCTTTCACTAAAACCAGAGACAATGTTTTTTTAAATAATAATATGGATTTATTAGAATAAGCAACATTTTAAAAATGAGTTTGTGATCTGTTTTTGAGTGAGCTACTTATTGCTTTTTATTTATTACGACGATAGAAACCACGTTTGACGAAGGAGTTGGTCTTGAAGACCCCGAGGACCCAGGATACTTAGCTAATCAAGGCAAGAAGCCCTTTGACCATGTTTGATCATATGTTATATTGCATGCTAGTAAAGCAAATACTCCCGTTGCATGTGATCATAAATATTCGGTAAATCATTGAAGTGATTTTACCGATGGCTCCTCCGGAGCACTTGCATTTTGAGCATGATCCTACAACCTATGAGGATCATGCTAATATCATGTTGACAAGTAGAGCTAAGCATAGTCGAAGCATGAGCATGATGATGATAAATATCAAAAGTTTATGAAAACCCCGTCTGGTGCCACTAATGCCCGAGCGTGATGATGAGATAGGTGGCCACTTTTGGAGAAGTGGTGCAACGGTGTATTTTGGTGTGAGTGGTTTCGGAAATGGGATTAGATTTATGATGTGCCGGCCGTACCAACCTTACATGTGCAACCACGTTACCCCTTTATGGGATGGGGCTTTGTTGATTACTCTGGTCGGTGCTAGCAAAGAGCCACATTACTAGTGGCGGGAGTAATGTGTGGTCACTCTCGTGACGGGGTCGTGCCAGGTAGGACGACTATGACGTTTTTACGTGTTCCGGGCATACCGTTAGTCCCCGCATGGATGATACTGTCTAGAGTTGGTGCTCGTAAGATGTACATCCACTACAGGAATCAGCTTCTTTGTCGTCTGCCATAACAGATGGCAAAGAGGATTCCACCAACGGCATTGACCAATTCGCAGACGGTAAAGAGAGCACGTGTGAGCAAAGATTCTGCGTCAGCTTACGATGGCATTGTAGCTTCTTTGCCGTCAGTGTCAGTCACCGAGCAGTCGGCAAAGAATTTGAGACGGCAGCCGACAAGCGACGCCTCCGTTAGGGCTAACGGATGCTTTGCCGTTTGCCTCCCTCCGCATCTTTGCCTTCTGCTTCCCTCCCCATCTTTGCCGTCTTCTTCTATGGACCAACACAAGGCTGGGCAACGCCTGTCGGCTTCTTTGTTGTCTGCCTCCCTACCGCTTTGATGTCAGCCACCGAAGCAGCGGACGGCAAAGAGCCCATATGGCCAGCTGCTCCTGCCCAGGTTGCACACCTGGGTGCCACATGGCACCTTTGCCGTCAGCTGCCTGATGGGGAGACGGCAAAGAGCCAATATTGTCACATTTTTGTTTATTTTTTATATTTCACATCACATACATATATATAATTCATAGCACATATATGATATATATGTCACAACACATATATGATATACATATAAAGTTCGTCAATGCCATTTGTTCATCAATGTACATCCTATATATCGAAAGAACCAATACATACAAAGTTTCATCCATATATACATACATATAGTTCCACATATATTGTTCATCCATATATACATATACATATAGTTCCACATTGTTCATCAACTCAAATAAAAACTAGAACTAAAGCACTCAAATGCCAGCTTCCCTGCATGTAGTACATCCAATCTACAAAATGGGAATAAGAAAGTCAAAAGAACAACAACAACAACATATATATGACAAATAAGATAAATTGAAGAATAAAGAGAAGAAGCAAGAAGAAAAGAAGGATAAGAAAAACAAGAATAAGGAGGAGGATGAGGAGGAGAAGGATAAGGAGAAGGAGGAGGAGGAGGAGAAGAGGAGAAGAAGAAGGAGAAGAAGGAGGAGAAGAAGGAGGAGAGAAGAAGAAGGAGAAGAAGGAGGGCTCCTTCTCCTTCTCCTCCTCCTTCTCCTTCTTCTCTTCTTCTTCTCCTCCTCCTTCTTCTCCTTCTCCTTCTCTTCTTTTTCTCTTCTTCTTTTTCTTCTTCCTTTTCATTTCTCCTTTTCTCCTCTTCTTGGAGCTAAATTAGCTAACTATGTCTTTTTGGAGCTAAATGGGCTAATTATGTCATTATAGAGGAAAACAAGCTAAGTATACAAAATTAATGAGCTAACCAAGGTTCTTATGCCATTTTGAGCTTATAATGACTTTTTGGAGCTAAATTGGCTAATTATGTCATTGTTGTCGAAAATAAGGTAAGGAGAATAAGAAAGAGGAGAAGAAAGAGGAGGAGGAGGAGAAGAAGAAGAAATCAATAAGGAGAAGAAGAAGGATAAGGAGGAGAAGGAGGAGAATGTCTTCTCCTCCTTCTCCTCCTTCTTCTCCTACTCCTCCTTCTCCTTCTTCTCCTACTTCTCCTCCTTATCCTCCTTCTCATTCTTCTTCTCTTCTTCTTCTTCTTCTTCTTCTTCTTCCTTCTTTTCATTTTTCCTATTTCTTCCCCTCTTCTCCTCTTCTTGGAGCTAAATTATCTAAGTATAGGTCCTTTCGGAGGTAACTTGGGTAAAATAGGAGAGAGCTTACCTAAGTATAGGTCATTTTTTTATTAAATAGGCCATTTTGGAGCTAACTAAGCTAATTATGTCATTTAGGTGGAAGCCTAGCTAACTATAGGTCCTTTCGGAGCTAACTTGGGTAAAATAGGTCATTTCGGAGCTAACTATGCTTATTAAGCCATTTTGGAGCTAGCTAAGCTAATTATAGGGCATTTAATACCTAAGTTAGGGGGAATAGGTCATCTTGGAGCTACTTAAGCCTTATTATGTCATTTAAGAGAGAACTTAGCTAAGTATAGGTCATTTTTATTGAATAGGCCATTTTGGAGCTAACTAAGCTAATTATGTTATTTAGGTGGAAGCCTAGCTAACTATAGGTCCTTTCGGAGATAACTTGGGTAAAATAGGTCATTTCAGAGCATTGTTGGGGAAAATAAGTTAAGGAGAATAAGAAAGACGAGAAGGAGAGGAAGAAGAAGAAATCAACAAGAAGGAGAAGAAGAAGAAGAAGGAGAGGGAGGAGAAGGAGGAGAAGGAGAAGGCTCCTTTTCCTCCTTCTCCTCCTACACCTCCTTCTCCTTCTTCTTCTCTTCTTCTTCTTCTTCCTTCTTTTCATTTTTCCTATTTCTTCTCCTCTTCTTCTCTTGATGGCGCTAAATTATCTAATTATGTATTTTTGGAGCTAAATTGGTAATTATGTCATTTTAGAGGAAAACAAGCTAAGAATATAATATTCATGAGCTAACCAAGCATTTTTCCTATTTCTTCTCCTCTTCTCCTCTTGTTAATACTAGTTTATAATGACCATTGAAATGAAACTCACCGTGCTAATCGCAGAGAAGACGGGCATCGGCGGAGGGACTTGACCTGCCATGATAAAGATTAAAATCAATTAGTACAACATTATCACTATCATGAATAATAATAGGTACATATATAATTTAAGTTGTGAATATTACAAATTAATAATCATCATCAATAAATGCATCATCATCATCACTATCACGCATGTCTTCATGAGTGACGTGCTCATCGGGTTCAACGGCATGAAGTTGTGGAAGGCCTTTCTGTAATCGGCCAAGCATTGATAGGTCATCCGCATCAGTAACCTCTTCTAGTTCCAGCTGTACTTGTTCCGGCTCAGGGGTGAAGTCGGATTCATTATCGCTGTCTACTTCCATGTTCTGGGGTGAAGCACGGCAGTTCTTGAAACGTTTCTTGGAAATACGTGTTTCTTGGAAGAATTCTCCATCATATGTGTTTGGGTCAATGTGAGGTTCATAATCCTGTTCATTTGGGAGAGGTGGTCTAACATGTGGCGGGACTTCATAAACAACATACCAACCTTCCATATTCTTGTCAGTTTGGCATGCCCATGGTAGATAGAAAACTTGGTTCGCGTGTTGAACCGTAATATAGACACAGGGAACATCTAAATGGTTGTTTGGATTGATTTCGACTAGTCCTATATGTTCATGAGTCCTTCTAGTCTCCCTCGGCTGGAACCAATAACATTTGAAGACTACGACGTTCGGTGGGTTTTCACCATAGAATTGAAGTTCATAAATTGCTTCAACTCTTCCATAATAATCGATAACACCTTCGCCGATAACAGAGACACCACAATTTGTAGATTTCCGGTCGAGCATAGATAGCTCTTTGCCAAAGGTACGAAAGAGATACCCGTTGATGTTGTATTTCTCAAATGAACGGACCTTATAGTCAAAACCATTAGCGGCTTGGCTCAATTCGGCGTCCATAGACTCTGAATTAGCCTACAAGTTTAAAACGAAATGATTTTTGCATTAGCCGCAAGTTAGACCAAGAAATGAAATGGTCCATTATTGATAATTACCGTTTGTTTGAACCAAGAGACGAAACCGGGATATCCGCCTCCTGTCTTTGCCAGAAGCTCAAACTCTTCGACGGAATCATTTTCGATCACCGCTCCATCCGAGAATTTGGCGACGTATCAGCTGTATGAAATATCCGGGAATAAGAGCAGTTCAAAGGAATTAGAAGTTACGGGAAAATGTGCAAGAACTTACTCGATGTACGGCCGCACTTCCGTTAGGTTATTGAAGATATACAACGAAATGTTTCGCCATTCTTCGACATCCAACGTTATTGGTTTCGAAGCACCGGCTGGTGCGAGCTTCCCTTTCAATAGGCTGAGGTTGGACCCAGCTTTTTTAGGGTCTGCATGATTGTGCCGAGGCTTCGGATTATGCAAATGATGATTTTTGGCTTCGTAGTGTGCTGTCACAAAGTTTGCAACCTCCTTAGTAATGAAAGCCTCACCCATCGATGCTTCAATTCTATGCTTATTTTTACATTTAGCTCGAAGCGTCTTCTGCGGAAAGATCTTCTCTAAATTGAACTAAAACTCTGGTGCAAACTCCTCCATGTCATCTACCACGCCAAGCGACAATTCTTTCGCAGAAAGAACAAGGAATAAATAGCTCAGCTGCTCCAGTACTAGCCATTCATTCTCAAGAATAAAGCCACATAACATCACCGACATTACCCGCTCTAGCCATATCTGCCAATCATGACTCTTGAGACCAAAGATTTTTATTTTTTTCAAGACTCTCTCCCCTCTTCAGACTCGCTGCATACCCATCAGGTAACATCAAGTGCATTTTGACCCACAAGATAATTTCCCTCATAGCTAGCCTTCCAAGATTGAACCAGGCCTTTGGCTTCGACCACTTCTGCTTTCCTTTGCCTTCTCGCATGTTTTGTAACGGTCTATGACATAGTGTCTCTTGATCGACTCTAGCCTTGGTATTATCCTTTTCTTCCCATCTATGTCGAACAATTTACCAAAAATAGCCTGTCCGATATTCATCTTAGTGTGCATCATGTCGATATTGTGTGGAAGAAGGAGGTCTTTGAAGTAAGGCAGATCCCAGAAGCATGGCTTGTGAGCCCACGCGTGTTTTGAATTATACCCCTTGAAATACCCTGGACGCTCTGGATCAGGCTCGAGGGCATTTAACTGATCCATGATCTGTTGGCTTGTCAACGCAGGTGGTGCCAAGTTTTTCAGAATTTTACCTTTGGTAAAGTTCTTCTTGTCTTTTCTGAACTGATGGTCAAGATCTAGGAAGTGTCTATGCAAGTCAAATCAAGAATACTTCCGACCCTCCTGCAACCAATGAAACTGAAGATCTGCCTTGCATTGGGGGCACGGGAACCTTCCATGCACACACCATCCAGAGAATAGCGCATACGCCGGCAAGTCATGCATAGAGTACATGTACCACACATGCATTTTCAAGTTTTGTTTTCTAGCGGCATCATATGTCTTGACCCCATTATCCCAAGCTTCTTCCAATTCATCCTTAAGCGGCTGCAGGTACACATTCATATTCTTCCCCGGATAATTGGGGCCTGGAATTATCAACGTCAGAAATATGTTCTTTCTTTGCATAATCTGCCCGGGGGGGGGGTGATTGAATGGAATGACAAATACAGGCCAACAAGTGTATTGGGTTGCCGTCATGCAGAATGGATTAAAACCATCCGTGGCGACGCAGACTCGAGGATTCCTTGGATCTGCTGCTTTATCCTGATGTAATCCATCGAAATGTTTCCACGCTTCCCCATACGATGTGTGTACCGCCATGTTATTCACATCTGCATCTACTTTGGTTCGTTTGCCCAGTTTGTGCCATGTCATCTGTCTGCCTGTCTCTTCGACCATGAAAAGATGTTGAAGCCTTGGTACGATTGGCATATACCGAAGAACACTAACTGCGATCTTGGTCTACATCCTCTCACCCATACTGTTGTCTACCACAAGATACCTGCAAGACTCGCAATTGGGACAATAGTCCAAGTGTGCATACTCCTTCCTAAATAAGACACATGCTTTCTCACATGCATCTATCTTCTCATAGGGCATCTTAAGTACACGAAGTATTTTGTCCGACTGGTACAGGTTTGCAGGCATGACATGGCCTTTGCGTAGGAAGCGTCCAAATAGTGTCATCATCGCGTCGTAGCATTCTGTTCCCAAGTTGAACTGAGCCTTCAGAGCCATTACTTGTGCAATTGCATCCAGATGACAAAGCTCAGTGTCCTCATGGAGAGGATGTTTTGAAGACTCCAACATTTCATAGAAGGCCTTTACGGATTCCTCCATCTCATCTTCCGAACCCCGAGCATCATCAAAGTCTTGCACCATGTCTTCGATCCCGGTACCATGCTCGTCGGTGCGACGATGGACCACCTCAGCTCTCGTGCGTTGTATAGACTCACGATGAGATGTCCACACCGTATAATTAGGATTAAAACCCCTCCTCTACAGGTGTTTAATCATTACAGCCTCTATCGTCTTTTTATAGTTGTCGCATCCAGTACAGGGGCAATAGTTTCTTTCCTGGCTATTTGCAAATGCAGCTTTCACAAATTCCTTGGTTTTTAGAAACCATTCTTTCGTCATCTCTTTCTGACTAGGGCGACCGGTATACATCCACGCACGATCACTCATCTTGCCTAGCTACTAAAGACACAAGAAATACTTTTATATATAATTTAGCATATATATTCATCATTTAACCAAGTTTGCTATGTTTATTACGTCCATGCAATCTACAGGCTAATAGGTAAATATAGGTCCTAATCCCACCCGAGTATGTGTAGTTTGGGTTCGTTTTCCCATGCTCTGCTCCGGATCCAACGCAAAATTTCGGCAGCACCTCCCCGCTGTTCTCCTGATACACGTCTCTACAACAAAAGAGAGGATGTGTATCCGGAGAACAACAGGGAGGCACTGAATAAATTATGCATCAGATCCGGAACAAAGCATATGGGAAAACAAACCCAATCTACACATACTCGGGCTGTCCATGGATAACGTTGGACAATCGAAAGAATCATGGTTAAAAATATAAGCAAATGCATGCATATTTATCACTGTAACCCTTTCGAACGGGAGACGCATACTGGTCACGCATACTAATAAATTAATTTAATTACCTAAATCTAGCAAGTTTCATCCGAAAACCGACGCACAGTAAATGAAGGGGCGAGGAGGAGATGACAATTGTACTGACCCACGAATGCAGGGGCGGAGATCGTACAACGCATGGGGAGGTCTTCGCACAGCAGATCTCACAGCGACGAGACAATTGTCACATGTAAATCCACCCGATCAAAACAAATGTGCTAATTATGTCTAATTATGTCATTTTAGAGGAAAACAAGCTAAGAATATAATCTTCATGAGCTAACCAAGGTTTTTATGCCATTTTGAGCTTATTTTGTCATTTTCGAGGATAATTAGCTAAATAAGCTAAAAAATAAGGAGGAGAGAAGAAGGAGAAGAAGGAGGGCTGCTTCTCCTCCTCCTCCTCCTTCTCCTTCTTCTCTTCTTCTTCTTCTTTTCATTTTTCCTCTTTCTTCTCCTCTTCTCCTCTTCTTCTTCTTCTTCTTTTCTTGTCCTCCTCCTCCTCCTCCTCTTCTCCTCTTCTTCCTCCTCCTCTTCTTCTTCTTCCTCTTATTTCTATTTCTATTTTTCTTTATCCTCTTCTTCTACTTCTACTTATTTTTTCTCTTCTTCTCCTTCTTATTTTTCTGTTCTTCACCTTCTTATTTTTTCTTCTTTTCTTCTTCTCCTTATTATTTTTTCTTCTCCTCCTCTTCTTCTTCTTCTTCTTCTTCTTCCCGTTCTTCTACATCTCCTCCTCCTCCTCCTCTTCTTCTCCTCCTCCTCTTCTTCTTCTTCTTCCTCCAAAAAACTAAATAACAACAAGTTTATTTCCCATGGGGGGTGGGGGTGTGGGGGCTCACCGGGAGGGGCGGCTGTGGCGTCGTGGGCGGCGGGGCCGGGGGTTTGTGGCGGCGGGACTGCGCCGGTGGTGTTGGGGCTGTGGGGCGGCGGCAGCAGGGCTATGGGGCACCGGGGTGGCGCTGGGGGCGCCAGGGGAGGCGGCGCGACGGTGGTGGCGGCGGTCGGGGTCGGGGGTGAGGAGGGGAAAGAGCGGCCGTTTGAGAGGGAGAGAAAGGGCCGGGGTGGATCGGGACGGACGTTAGTAAATTCGGAAGATTTGTCGTCCGCTGGCGGACGGCAAAGGGTCTAGACTCTTTGTCGTCTGCCTCTGGACGCTTTGTCGTTCGCTAGGAGACGACAAAGAAACGACTGTAGTTTGACCTAATATTACCTCAGCCAGGAGGGCCCAGTCCAAAGCTTTGTCGTCTACTGTCCTCATATTTGCCGTCTGCTGTAGACAGCAAAGAATTGACTGATGGCAAAGACATTCTTTGCCATCAACTAGTTCTTTGTCGTCTTCTTTGTGGGAGCTGACGGCAAAGACACTCTTTGCCATCAGCCAGCAGAGGGCAAAGATTTGGCAGACGACAAAAAACTGAATTCCAGTAGCGATCATGTGGGCTGGGTACCAATCGAGTGGACCTCTTTGTCTATTATCGTTAGGGGAAAGGCATTAATCGGGTACTTACCTTGGGTATGTTATATACCGCGAGTCGTGGATGACATGGAAGTTTCCAACATCTCGTGGGTACAGCGTACAACCTCACAGAGTGTAAAACTATTCGAATAGCCATGTCCACGGTCAAGGATAGTTGGGTAATCCTGCTTAAACTACGTCCAGTTGTTTTCGCATAAACCTAGTGTGTGTGTGTGTGTGTTTAATGGTGTTATCTGAGAAAGAGTTGATATGACCAAGTTTGGTGACTTGGCATATTGGGTGAACCCAAAGTGTTCAGCCCACAACATATATGTTGATATCTCTAACCTGTTCCTCTTAATACCATCTAGCTTATGTTGCACATCCATGATAATGTTTATTTACAGTTAAGCTACTATCCACCAATACTGCATATTACTTGTTATCCTACCAGTTGCATTATTCATATCATGGGCTATTTGCGAGTACATTCAAAGTACTCATTGGCTTGCCAATGGTTATATTATTGACCAGCCATGGAAGGACCGGAGTTTGGAGAAGAATACGTCATGAAAGACGACTCTGCGAACTAGGACGCTTCCCAGTGAGAATGCCTGTCGGTGTAGGTTGATGGCATGGGCACCCGCTTAGCCCTGAGATTTCCGCTACTAGTTGTATCATTGTGATTTGCCCTTATAAGCCTTACTTGTGAACTTGACCTTACTATTCATGTGTTGTATTAATTCAGTACGTTGGATGTAAGACTCTTATTATTCAACATCTGTGTGTTCGGTGAGGATTGATCTCTGGGATCACTGAGCATGTTCATTCGGCGATCTCGACTTGTAAGTCAGGGTCCCCACAGAGCTGGTATCTGAGCCATCCTGATTCTAGGAAGCCTTAGGTAGCATGGAGGATAGCCGAGACGAGTAGTGCACTCATCCCTTACACTTGAGATTTTTTGCACCCACCAAAAATTTCTAACCCTCTCCTACAACCTTGTAGATGTCCGTCGTACCTCGAGATGTTGCTGGAGACGAGATTTCCCCTACTTCTGGGAGATGGACGCCGTACCTAAGATGTTGCTGGACACGCCCATTTTCCTCTACCACGAGCACTGGGTCAACACCGACACCAAGGAATATCACGCGGACGTGATAGTGAAGGCTAACGACTCCCCAACTAGTTGGTTCTTGGAAGGACCAAAAATGGAGAATCTGATGTTGGTAGTGGAGACAGCCACACGAGAGGCGCTCGTGCATCTCTATGATAACCTTCCCGATATGGCTAACAAGCCATATACTCGTCACCTACCTTTTGTAAAGGATGGGATTGAAGGGAGTTGGACACTCAACCTATCTTCAAAGGACGGGACACTACTCAGGTTCCACACCTACTTCAGCCTCTCTGTCGACACCGTGACTCACCTTTTGATCAAGGAGTCGATGACGCTTCGCCAAGAGCTACACCAAGTCAAGGACCTACTTCGTGTGGAGAAGATGAAGACCCACAAGGTCAAGAAGGAAGGAGCATCCGGACGGCAGTCAGCCATTGCCTTCTGAGGAGGGATACCACCGCTGCAGGCCACTCCTATTCAGAGTCGCCGTCTGACCCGGAAGAGTACACTGAACTCCTCACCGCTTCAGCGACTGACAGATGCCGTGATGGACCACTTCCGTCTCCCACACCTCTGAAGGAGGAAAGTACCGATGATGATGAAGACGATGACTCTGCAGAGCATGCCTATGAGACCGAGCAGTCCGTCGCTTAGAAGTATGACTTAGGCAATTAGGAGTCTTTCCCAAGCGTAGTAGAGTCCATGTATCGGTCCATGTGAACCATGAATGTTGTGTGAACATGTATGATGCAAGCCACATTTCTACCTTAGGCAGATTGTAAGCGACTACATCACTTGTTTCAATTTAATGCATTAGATTTCCCAAAAACCTTTGTTTAAAAATCTCACACTAGCATAGTACCAAACCCCCTTATTTAGAGCATCATCCCTAATGATTCCCAACCAATTAGGCATGTTGACCTGTCTACTCCCCTGACAGGATGGTGCTTTCAACCCGCACCAGCACCTTCGGAAACCCCGACTGTGCCTTCTCTGGCCAGCAGCAGGGAACTGGTGGGAACGCTCAAGCTGGAGATCACCACGAGCAGCAGCAAGGCGATATTCCTCCGCCACCGCCTCCTCTGGAGAGCCTGACCGTGCCTCAGCTACTCCAAGCTCTCCGAGAGGAACGTCAAGCCAACAATGCCGCCATCCAGTAGCTGGCTCAAGTCTTGGTGAACAATCCACCATAAAACGGAAATGGCAACGGTCTCTCTACTCTATCTGAGTTTATGCGGACTACGCCTCCTATATTCACGGAGACAACTGAACCATTGGATGCCAATGACTAGATCCTCACTATAGAAGACCTCCTCGCGCTGTTCAAGTGCACCGATGATCGCGAGAAAGTCCTTTATGCTTCTCACTATCTCGGAGGCATGACCAGAGCTTGGTGGGATGGGTTCCAGATCATGCGAGAAGGTCAAGCTATCACTTCGGCATTATTCGAGGAAGGATTCCACGCTGATCACATTCCTCCTGGAATGATGACCATCAAGAAGCAAGAATTCCGAGCTTTAAGGCAAGGCAGTGGAATCGTGAAGGAGTATCTGCAGAAGTTTAACCTCCTATCGAGATATGCACCAGAGGACGTCAACACCGAGGCTGCAAAAGTGGAACGCTTTATGGAAGGACTGCAGCAGTCACTCCAGTATCAACTGGTTGTTTGTGAATGTCGGACCATCTGCGATCTGGTTAACAAGGCCCTCATGTTGGAAGATAAGCGTCGTGTAATGGACTACACCCCTTAGTGCAAGCTGATGGGTAGTGGAGGACCCAGTAACACGAAACCACGCCCACGTCAGTCAGCTCTAGCAAGACCCAGTTATCAGCAACAACAGTACAGGGCACCAACATTCCGCTAGAACTACCCGCCTCAGTAGCAAGTCAACACCAAGCCAACAATCAACCCGCGAAAAAACAATGGAGTCAAGACTAACATCCCGGGATAGGTTACCTGTTTTGGATGTGGACAAGCTGGGCACTATTCCAGGCAGTGCCCCAACAAGAAGCCCGATGCGCTGCGCCCCAATGCACCAAATCAGGGACAAGGTCAAGGAGGGCCAGGCAGCAACCACGCTCCCTGCAATCAGCAGTACCACAGCAGGGGACATATTAATCACATCTCCGTAGAAGAAGCACAGGAAGACCCGGACTGCATTCTGGGTACGTTCCTCGTCAACTCCACCCCAGCAACATATATGTTTGATTGTGGTGCTTCGCATCATTTTGTTGCTCAGAAGTTTGCGGAAAAATATGGTTTGAAGCCTACCCTACTTAATGGGCAAATGGCAGTACATACACCGGGAGCAGTACTAAGGACCAACCTAGGATGTAGAGGAGTCGGGATCAATATTAATGGGATAAGCTTCTTAGCAGATCTCATCGTCATTAAGTCGCAACGCTTATACGTGATCCATGGGATGGATTGGTTGGCCAGGCACCAGAGCATCTTAGACTATGCCAACAAGACCATTACCATGACAAGCGACCAAGGGGTCAAAGTGAAGTATGCCCCTATGCCTACGTCCGCTCCAGTCCCGCAGGTAAATTGCATATCGGGAGAAGAGATAGACCGAGTGGTGATAGTCTGTGAATATCCAGACGTCTTTCCTGATGAGCTGCCAGGAATGCCTCCCGACCGAGACATCGAGTTCATCATTGAGCTCATGCCAGGGTCAAGGCCTATCTATAAGAAGCCTTATAGGATGGGATCCGAAGAGCTAGCAGAGCTGAAGAAGCAGCTGGATGAGCAACTGAGGAAAAGGTTCATTCATCCGAGTGCATCACCTTGGGGATCACCTGTTCTGTTCGTGTCCAAGAAGGATGGGACTATCAGACTCTGCGTCAATTACCGTTCCCTCACTGAAGTCACTATCAAGAACAAGTACCCACTACCCTAGATTGAAGACTTGTTTGACCAGTTAAATGGAGCCATGGTATTTTCCAAGATCGATCTCCGATCTGGATATTACCAACTGAAGATCCGACCCGAAGACATACCTAGGACTGCATTCGTGACCCGGCACGGTCTATATGAGTGCACTATCATGTCATTTGGGTTGACAAATGCCCCAGCATACTTCATGTACCTCATGAACAAGGTCTTCATGGAATACCTGGACAAGTTTGTTGTCGTATTCATCGATGACATATTAATCTTCTCCAAATCTGAAAAAGAGCATGAGCAACACTTGAGGTTAGTGTTGGAGAAGCTTCGAGAGCACCAATTTTATGCCAAATTCATAAAATGCCAATTCTGGCTGCACGAAGTTGGATTCTTGGGTCATACCATGACAGCAAACGGATTGGCGGTCGATCCTTCCAAGATTACCACGGTAACCAATTGGGAGTCGCCAATCATTGTGAAGGAGGTCAGGAGCTTCCTCGGACTCGCGGGATATTACCGCAAGTTCGTAGAAGGATTCTCCCACATCGCTCGACCAATGACTCAGCTCTTGAAGAAAGGCAAGAAGTTTGAATGGATGCCGGAGTGTGAAGCAAGCTTCTAGGAGTTGAAGAAGAAATTGACTACCGCTCCGGTATTGGCTACTCCAGATATCAGCAAGGAGTTTGTGATATATGGTGACGCCTCCAGAACCTGTCTCGGTGGAGTCCTAATGCAGGACTGCAGAGTCGTGGCATATCTGTCATGGCAACTGCGCCCGCATGAGGAAAACTATGCCACCCATGATCTCAAGTTGGCAGCAGTAGTGCATGCCTTGAAGACATGGTGACATTACCTTCTTGGGAAGCGATGTGAAATATACACTGACCACAAAAGTCTGAAGTATATCTTTACTCAAAGGGAATTGAATATGAGGCAGCGAAGGTGGTTAGAGTTAATCAAAGACTACGACCTCAGCATTCAATACCACCCTGGTAAGGCCAATGTGGTGGCCGATTCCTTAAGCCGGAAGGCCAGTAGCTTGAATGTTATGCTCAAGGATAGGTTTCCCACCTTGTATTAAGAGATGGAAAGCTTCGGGTCGGAGCTAGTTGAACCAGGATTCCTGGCTAACCTCAAAGTCAAACCCACGGTGGCTGACGACATCAAGGAGGCCCAGAAGGGGCACACGAGCATAGAAGGCATCAAGAAGACGATCCAGGAAGGCAAGGCCCAATAATTCTCGGTGGATGAGCAAGGAGTAGTGTGGTTTGGTAAACGTTTATGCGTACCCAACAAGGCAGAACTCAAGGACTTGATCCTGCACGAAGCCCATGACACACCCTAGACTATTCACCCTGGCGGCACCAAGATGTATCAAGACCTTCGAGAAAGATTCTGGTGGCACCACATGAAGAGGGAAATAGCATCTTACGTCACCAAGTGCGACGTATGCCAAAGGGTCAAGGCTAAACACCTCCAAGTACCCGAATGGAAGTGGGACCGAGTCGGCATGGACTTCGTAACCGGCTTACCCAGGTCCAGCAGAGACCATGACTCTATATGGGTCAACGTCTACCATCTGACCAAGGTGTCTCACTTCATCTCGGTCAGTACCACCTATGGGGGCGACAAGCTAGCTAGCCTCTACATTGAGCGTGTTGTGAGCCTTCGTGGAGTTCCCAAGGAAATCATATCTGACCGAGGCACGCAGTTCACCTCAAGATTCTGGAAGAAGTTCCAAGAAGCACTGAGAACCAATCTCTCTTTTTGCACCGCCTTCCACCCACAGACGAGCAGACAAACGGATAGAGTAAACCAGATACTCGAAGATATGCTCCGTGCATTTGTCTATGCACATGGTGCCAAATGGGAAGACTCTCTGTCGTTCACTGAGTTCTCATACAACAACAACTACCAGTCTAGTCTCCTGATGGCCCCATTTGAAGTGCTATAAGAATGAAAGTGTCGCACCCCGCTCAACTGTTCCGAAAACGGCGAAGGGTTGATTTTTGGACCGGAAGTCCTCCAAGAGGCAGAAGATAAGGTGCAACTTGTCCGAGAAAACTTGAAGGCAGCCAAGTCGCGACAAAAGAGATATGTGGATTGTCCCCGCAGAGATGTGGAGTTCATTCCCGGAGACCAGGAGTACCTCCGTGTCACACCTCTCAAGGGAACCAAGCGTTTCCACGTCAAAGGGAAACTTGCTCCCATGTCTGTAGGACCTTTTAAGATCACGACAAGGCATGGAGAAGTTGCTTACCAGTTGGAGCTACCTCCGGAACTTTCACGTGTGCACAAGGTCTTCCACGTGTCACAACTCCAGAAGTGTGTGCAAGCGCCGAACCGTCCAGATCTTTATAAGGACATTGACCATCAGGCCATCGAACTCCAGCCAGACCTCACTTATCGTGAGAGGAAGATCCACATTTTGGATGAAGCAGAGTGTTGCACCAGAAGTCGCACCATCAAGTACGTCAAGGTTCTGTCGAGCAACCACACCGAAGCAGAAGCAACATGGGAGCGTGAACACTATCTCCGATCTGAATTTCCTTAGCACCTAGTTTAGGAATCTCGGGGACGAGATTCTTGTAAGGGGGATAGGTCTGTCACCCTATTTTCACCTCACTTTCTTTGTAATTTCAAAATCTGAGTTTATTAAAACTTTTCAAAACAAATGTTGTGAGTGCCATGGTTGTTATTGTATGCTTGTATGCTTGATTGAGTAGTGTCAAAAACCATATTTTCATAACATAAATATTTCCAAAATTCTTTTTCTTATTTTTGACTATTTCAAAACCTTGCTTTGGGTTGCACTACAAGCCCATGGCAGCAAGGGAGTGCTCTTACCCAAAGATGGTGATCTGATTATAAAACTATTTTAGCTCTCCAAAACGATAAAATGGTTATTTTATAAATTATTTTCCTATTTTATTTGCATGTCCATTTCTGAGGCTAGAAATGATATTCCTATATGGAAAATTACTTTTCCGCCTTAGAAAAATCTGAGAAAATTTGGAGATACTGAGAGGACATATATTTTCCATACATAAGATTTTCAACGCCTACGTATATTCGAAATATTTGAGCAAAGCCTTGAAAACCTATTCTATCTGTTTTGATCTTTTGAAATATTTCAAAAATCCCATAAAATTCTAGCAACCTTCCCAAGCTATATTTAGTGGCCACATCAAGTTTCACCTCACTCCAAGGTGATTTGTTTCACTAAATAATCCAAAACCCCTCTTTGTCCAGAACCAAGTTGAAACATCTCTACATTGCAATGGTTATCCAAATGGCTTAAAACTTCGCAGGAGTGTTCAATATCCCAAATGAGGAGTCTGCCAAAAATGGGATTTACATGAGGTAATCTACCCACATTCCCTTTGGAAGGGGCAGATATGCCATTTGGGGGATGATTACAAGTTTGCATTGCCAAACTTACCCAATGAAGCCTAAAATTGGTGGAGGATCTTATTTCTTCATCAAAGTTAATCATGTTAACTCTCACCACCAGTGGGGAGGTGTTGCTATACCAAACACCCGTCGAACACCTTCTGCCATATTAGCAAATCAGCCCCTACCCTACTCCACACTTACGCTATTCCCTCCAAACTCTTTGACCAAGTAGCCAGTACCACTCCCCAATTGCAGGAGATTGGCCCCTCTTCGAATCCAAGTAGAAGGCCCCAAAATCCTCATTCTATGTTCTGGTCTAACACTCACATCTCTTCTTTCCTCTCCTCCCATGGCCAACAGTGAGCCCCTCGACTCCCAAACGGCTAGGCATCTTTAGGCCAAGCCCCGGGATACCGCAGACAAGGCCAAAAAGCCCTAGAGCGCAACAGCATGTCGTGGCATGCCAAAACTGCGCTCTGGGAACACTTTGGGCGCACCTGAAGCTAGGTGGGCTGCCCCGGCCGATTCGAGCCTCCCCCTGATGCCCATTCTAGTCCCCGACCGTCTCTCTGTATCAGGGCAGCCCCAGGACCCCTCCTCCCTCACTCTGTTGACCGGAGCCACGCGTGCCCACGCGCGCCAGATCCACCAAAAGACCATGGCCATGCATGCATGCTCCTCCTCGCTTTCTCTCCCTTAGTGGGTCACGCAGGTCCTAAACCACGTCCGCATACCGTGGTTTCGACCCCGAAGGCTGACTTCTCCTCCTGCAAGCTGCGGTGAAACCACCGGCGCCACCGGCTCGGTGCACCGTCAGGAGCCTATAAATAGACCCCTCGCTCCAACACCCCCATCCCTCCTCTCCAGAGCTTGAATTCCACCCGTAACTACTCCATTCGAGCACAACGAGCTCCTGTGCTCGAGATCGATTGAGGCCCCACCGCTTCAGAGCTCTGTCGATCACGGGCTACAGGCCAGCTCCGGTGCTCCTTTCACCTCCTCCGTGATTCCAGCAACCTCAGGGAGCTTTCACATCACCTCCCCGAGCTAATCCACGCCCGTAGCACCTAGTTTACCTGCCTCCCAAAATAGGTCCGCCGTAGCCACCTCGGGGCCGGTGAACCAGGGCCTCCCCATCGACCCCTCGACCACCAGCAGGATGATGAGCTGTTTCCATTTCTGCCTTCGATTCGGCTCGAGGACGTCGGTAGCGTCGCCGGTGTGTCTCCCCTCCTCTCTGTCCCGAGGTGGAAGACGACCCCGACAGGCGGGGCTCACATGTCGGTGGCTCCTATCTCTCCCCTCTGTCCTCTCTGACGCTGACCGCAGGGGCCCGCACGTCAAGTTTGAACCTAGCCACGTGCATGCGTGGGCTGGCTCGCTGGCTGGTTGGCTAGCTGGGCCGACCCAAGCCACAGGTAGACCAGGCGTGAGCCCTAGGCCCTTTATCGTTTTCTGTATAATCTAGTTTTAAAGGATTTTTATAAAAATAATTATTCAATATATTATTATTATTATTCCACCATAATTCCTCTACAATTGAGTAGTATCTAACAAAGCCTTTGTAAAAATATTTGAGACAACCTTTCTGTTTTATAATAATTCAAAAGGCTATTTGAAATAGTTTTGCTTCTGTTAAAATGATTTAAAAAACAATCCTTTCACTAAAACCAGAGATAAATATTTTAAAATAACAATATGGATTTATCAGAATTAAGAAACATTTTTAAACTAAGTTTGTGATCTGTTTTTGAGTGAGCTACTTATTGCTTTTTATTTATTACGACGATAGAAACCACGTTTGACGAAGGAGTTGGACTTCAAGACCCCGAAGACCCTGGATACTTAGCTTATCAAGGAAAACAACCCTTTGACCATGTTTGAGCATATGTTATATCGCATGATAGTAAAGCAAATACTCCTGTTGCATGTGATAAAAAATATTCGGTAAATCATTGAAGTGATGTTACCGATGGCTCCACCGGAGCACTTGCATTTTGAGCATGATCCTACCACCTATGAGGATCACGCTAATATCATGTTGACTAGTAGAGCTACGCGTAGTAGAAGCATGAGCATGATGATAATAAATATCAAAGGTTTATGAAAACCGCGTTGGGTGCCACTAATGCCCGAGGGTGATGATGAGATAGGTGGCCACTTTTGGAGAAGTGGTGCACCGGGTGTATTTTGGTGTGAGTGGTTTCGGAAATGGGGTTAGATTTATGATGTGCCGATCGTACCAACCTTACATGTGCGATCACTTTACCCCTTTATGGGACGGGGCTTTGTTGATAACTCTGGTCGGTGCTAGCGAGGAGCCACATTACTAGTGGCGGGAGTGATGTGTGGTCACTCTCGTGACGGGGTCGTGCCAAGTAGGATGACTATGCCGTTTTTATGTGTTCATGGCACACCGTTGGTCCCTGCATGGATGATACTGTCGAGAGTCGGTGCTCAGAAGACGTACATCATGTGGGCTGGGTACCAATCGAGTGGACCTCTTTGTCTAGTATTGTCAAGGGAAAGTCATTGATCGGGTACTTACCTCGGGTATGTTATATACCGCAAGTCGTGGATGACACAAAAGTTTCCAGGATCTCGTGGGTATAGGGTACTACCTCTGCAGAGTGTAAAACTATTCGAATAGCCGTGTCCACGGTCAAGGACAATTGGGTAATCCTGCTTAAACTACGACGAGTCGTTTCCGCATAAACCAAGTGTGTGCGTGTTTAATGGTGTTATCTAAGAAAGAGTCGATATGACCAAGTTTGGTGACTTGGCATATTGGGTGAACCCGGAGTATTCAGTCCACAACAGATATGTTGATATGTGCAACCTGTTCTTATTAATACCATCTAGCTTATGTTGCACATACATGATCATGTTTATTTACAGTTAAGCTGCTATCCACCAATACTACATATTACTTGTTATCCTACCAGTTGCATTATTCATATCATGGGCTGTTTGCGAGTACATTCAAACTACTCATTGGCTTGCCACTGGTTATAGTATTGACCAGACATGGAAGGACCGTAGTTTGGAGAAGAATACGTCATCAGAGACGGCCCTGCGAACTAGGACGCTTCCCAGTCAGAATGCGTGTCGGTGTAGGCTGATGGCATGGGCACCCGCTTAGCCCCGAGATTTCCGCTACTAGTTGTATCGGTTGATTTGGCCTTATATGCCCTACTTGTGAACTTGACCTTACTAGTCATGTGTTGTATTAATTCGGTATGTTGGATGTAAGACTCTTATTATTCAGCATCTGTGTGTTCAGTGAGCACTGATCTCTGGAATCACTGAGCACGTTCATTCGGCGGTCTCGACTCGTAAGTCGGGGTCCTCACAGTTGGCCATGATAGACTCAAGGAAGAATTTGGCACACTTGACAAGGCCCACAAGGTCTTGAAAGGTGCTCATTCCTCTCTTAAGGAGTCTCATGATCAACTCCAAGTAAAACTAACTAAGTAGATTGCTACTTGTCCTCCTTTTGTTCTAATCGATAATGCTTGTGCTACTAACCCTTGTTGTGAGAATGTGCATCTTGTGGAGGAGAATGCCAAGTTGAAAGAACAACTTGAAAAGAGCCTTGTGTGATGCATCCGAGGCGAGAAGAATCTCAATGACCTTTTGAGTAATCAAAAGGAAGTGGTACGAAAGGAAGGACTTGGGTTCGCACCCAAGTCGAAGAAGAAAAAGAAGAACAAGGCCAAACTTTCTCCCCCTCTCAAGGACATCTTTGTCAAAGAGGGTGAGAGTACTCGTAAGAACAAGAAGAACAAGGAAGGGGTGAAAATGCCAAGAAGGGCAAAACCACCTCTACCAACAAATCCGACGACTTTAACCCCTCTTATGTTTTATGTCGTGCTAGTGATGGGCATATTTATGCCAAATTCATTGTTCTTATTATGAGTACATTGAATTAGCTATTTGGGTTCCTAAGACCCTTGTTTCTAACATCAAAGGACCCATTCAATAATGGGTGACTAAATCCAAGCATTGATCTCGTGTAGGAGTTTGCTTCCGGTGGAGTGTCATGGTTTCTCGACAGTGGAGCCACAAATCATATGACTGGGAGCAAGGACTTAGTGGTGGATGTGCATCCAATTCCATATATGCCCACCCATGTCCAATTTGTTGATGCTTCAACATCTAAGGTAATGGGATTTGGTAAGGTGGTCATCTCTCAAGATTTATCTATAGAGAAGGTCATGCTTGTTTAGTCCCTTGCATACAATTTACTTACCGTTCATCAGCTTGCAATTATGGACTTTGCCACATACTCTAATCTTGATACCATGGCCCTTTTTTGGAGCAATACTCTTAAAGTTGCCTTTGTTGGACATGTCGAGAACGGTCTCTATGTAGTGAACTTTTTAGAGCGACCTACTAAGATCAGGACTTGTCTAATGGCTAAAGTTGATGCGGGTTGGCTATGGCATCGCCGGCTAGCTCATGTCAATATGAGATCTTTGCAAAGTACCCTCAAAGGGGACCATGTCCGTGGACTAACAAATGTGAGTTTTGCGAGAGACCGTGCTTGCAGTGCTTGTATTGAAGGGAAGCTTCATGAAATAGCTCATTGTCCCACAAATATCATCTACTCTAAAAGGCCTTTGGAGCTGCTTCACATGGATCTCTTTGGTCTCCATCTTTTGATAGTCTTGGGGGAAGAAAGTACTGCTTGGTGATTGTGGATGACTACTCAAGAGACACTTGGGTATACTTCTTCAAGAAGAAGAGTGAGACTCAACAAACTGTCATCAACTTTGCTATATAAGCTCAACGTCAACATGAAGAAAAGATTTTGATGATTAGAAGTGACAACGGCACCTAGTTCAAGAACTAGACCTTGAATGAGTTCCTTAGTGACAAGGGGATCAAGCACCAATATTCCGCACTCTATACTCCTCAACACAATGGTGTAGCAGAGAGGAAGAAACGAATGTTGATGGACGTGGCAAGAACCATGATGGCGGAGTACAAATATCCGTTTAACTTTTGGGCCGAAGCCATTAGCACCGCATGTCATGCATCCAATCGGCTCTACCTCCGCAAAGGCTTGAACAGGACTCCATATGAGATTCTTACCGAGAACAAGCCCAATCTCAAGTACTTCTTGGTGTTCGGTTGTAAGTGTTTCATACTCAAGAAAAGTGTTCGTTTGTCTAAATTCGAACCTAGAGCTCAGGAGGGCATATTTTTGGTTATGCTACAAAATCTCATGCTTACCGTGTTCTCAACAAGTCCACCATACTCATTGAGGACCAAGCATATTGATATTCATCATCATTTCATTCTAGATCATATCAAGCTAGGAGATATTGAGGTCCTCTTCATCAACACTCATGAGCAACTTGCAGATATTTTCACTAAAACTGCTAGAATAAGCAAGGTTTCGCGAGTTAAGGCATGATCTAAATATCATTGATTCAAGTAATGTGGATTGAAACTAGTCACACCTCACTTCACTCATCATTATATTTGGCTCTAGGTGTAGGCATGCACATAGGGAGAGTGTTGTTCTCTCAATGAACTTCCCCTCCCCCCATTATGCATAAATTGATCAAGTCTTTCATATTATCCATTGTTGATGAGACTTGTGATTCAAAGACGAGTTGTGGTCATGAACCCAAGGATAATTCTTTGCGGTGTCATATCATTTGTCTCAAACATTGGTGGATCCGGCCACCACCCTCTCTTCCTCAGAAGCTTCAGTTCTGTGTTCCAGTGCGTGCGTGTCTATTATTATCTTTATTTGGTTTTTTCCGTGCTTTTTTATTTTTCACTTGAAAGGTTCAAAGTTTTTTATTTGAGGAGAGTGGAGCAAAGTTTCCAGGTATTTTTGACAAGAGGGCGCAGTACTACCGCTCCCAGCACGGTAGTAAATATTTACTGCCGCTGGACGAGCGGTACTACAGCTTAGCTAGTGGTAGTAAAATTTTACCACCGCTGGCCAAGTGGTACTACTGCGATGACTGCGGTACTATCGTGCTGCCAGGGCCGTAGAGGGTTATTTTAGGATAGGGGACAAATCTTTCTCCCCCATACCCATTCATCTCATGGCTCTCTCATTTTCCTTTGTCTCTTCTCAAGAGCTACTGTAGGAGGGACTCTTTGGATCTCCTTCTCCGGCCACCCTCCTTCAATTCCGTTTGGTGGTACCCTCTCCCTCGTGCCATGGATCTTGGTACCGCCCCTCGTTCCCTTTGTTTTTGCCTCGTTTTTGTTGAACCTAGGGTTAGGGGCATGTATGTTCTATCTTTGTATCATGGCACCATATCTTTATGCTAGGAGGATTGGAGAGTTCTTGTATGGTAGATCTTTTGTGTGTAGTGTGCAATATGTGAGTTTGGGTCTCCTGTAGTACCGGATCTGCCAGTTCCATGGTCACATCTGGTGCGTAGTCGTCCGTGCGGCATTACCGCTCCTCTTGGAGCGGTACTATCGCTGTCAAAATGGCACTACTTTTTTACTACCGCTTGAGCAGCGGTACTACCGCATTGAGGGTGGTATTACCGCTGTGAAAGCGGTAGTAAAATTTTACTACCGCTCGACCAGCGGTACTACCGGTGTTCCATGAGTACACATGTCTTACCCTTCCAGCTCTCTTTTTTGTGGGATTTTCTAGTGCATGTTGATCTTTTTCTTGACTTCTTTTGTCATTGTGTTGTGTTTGCATTTGCGCTTCATAGGTGGTGGCTCCAGGCGCTCTAATCCATCTCAAGATGCCTGTTCCAAGTGACCTCGTTCTTCAGATATTCCCGAAGGATCGCAGGCTCCGAAGCGCAATTTCAAGAAGACTACTCAGAATAACAAGAATCGTGTTGATTGGGATGCTATGCCACTTGCAGAGTTTCAGCTTTATCGAAAGGTCAACCCCTATGACAACAATAGGGTTCAGTTCCCTAGAGGTGACATGCTCTGTTCTAAGCAACAATTTGTTATTTATGAGGATATGATCAAGAAAAATAATAATATATATATGTACCAGTCTAGTGGATTGATATGAACCATTTGAAGAAGGACCCTGCATACTTCGGTGAAGCTCTGGCCATGGTGGAACAACTTCAGATTGAGGAGCTCATCACCTTTCATCACGATTTTGATCCTGAGATAGTGGCCCAATTCTTTGTTACTATCCACTTTCACCCTCATGACGATCGCACTATGACCTGGATGACAAATGGGGAGCAACTGTCTGCTACCTGCAAGGAGTTGACGTACCTTCTGCACGTTCATGATGAGGGGCTTGAGCACCGAGCTGGCTTGCTCCCACACGCTAAGCCTTCTGATCTAGCTAAGGAGAAGTTGCTATTGTACTATATTGTGAAGGAATCCCCATCTGGTGAGGTATCCTACGTTATGCCCCCATTCTTGGATGTCATGCACGTATATTTCACAACACACTATTTCCTCGCGTTCGCAACAAGGACCAGGTGCATTCATACCTGGTGGATATGCTTATATTGTGTCAAAAAGGGCGGACTCACTCTTCTGGACCACTTGATGTATCTCACATCATGTGGAGAGAGCTTCACTTAGTAGTCTTCCATCATAAGGTCCCAATCTATGACCCTTATGTGTTTTACCTGATCAAGAAGAAGTGGGTGCAGCCCTTCCCAGCTATTGAGTTACATGCTCCTATGTGGATTCACCATGAGCCTATCAAGCTGCGACAGAAGGACAAATAGGCCAACACCACCACTACACCTACTGCTGCTACTCAGGATGAGACTGCGGCTGAGGATGAGGCAGTTCAAGAGTCACATGTGCCTTCCTCTGCCGAGCCATCTTGGGCCAAGAAGCTTACAAACCGCATGAAGACCTTGTTCTGAATGCAGGCGAAGGGGCAGTACATGACGCATGTTTCTCAGAAGGAGAGCCGTCAGCACGACAAACTGATTATGAGGAAGCTAGACGTGCACATCTCCAACGGGTGTGAGCAAGACATCACTCCGGAGGCTGCGTGGATGCAAAACAACAATCTTCACTGGGCTGGGTCTCACAAGGAGTCTGAGGAGGAGATAGATGACGAGATAGATGAGGAGTATGTTGAGGAGTCTCATGGCTGAGTCCTCTCCATTTCGAGCTACCACATGTGTGTAGGTGTATGTCTGCCTTTTTGGTGTCGCGATGCCAAAGGGGGAGAGAGTGTCGGATTTGCGAGTTTCCTCGTTTTTCGTTGTTGCTTTGCTTGTTGAACTTTCGTTGCTTCATTGGATGTCTTGGCTTTGTGTGTGAGAACTATGAGACGTCGTACGTACTTTATCATATGTGTGAGACATATGCTATCTGTTCTCTATCTTTATTGTCTCATTATTATTCAGTTTATTAGTAGCTTGTGATTCTAAGTATTATGTGCCCTTATCTTCATGCTCACATGCTATGCCTTGTTTCCATGCCTAGTGTTTATTCAGTTTGTTGCAAGGATTGCCTCGTCTATAAAATCTAGGGGGAGTGCTTGTCTTTGGCTGTGTGCTGGGCAGTCCATATCCTTTTTCTAAAGTAGGCACACATCCAGGGGGAGCCTGTCTCTAGTTTGTAGATTTTGGGTTTGCTTATGCTTTTTCTATATACTTTACTGCAAATCCTGTATTGTCATCAATCCACCAAAAAGGGGGAGATTGTTAGGGCATATTTCTCGCTAAGTGGTTTTAGTGATTGATGACAATGCCTGTGCGGACTAATCGTGTGCATTGAGCATTTCAGATAATTCATGACTAGGCACAAGACGATTCGATGCCCCTCTAAGTCCTTCAAAGACTGTTGATTTCTACGTTTCCCTTTGGTGGATTTGAGTCATAGGAAAGCCGTAGTATTAAGAGGGGGTCAGCTTCGGAAAGGTTTGGGTGGAATTAACACGTTCACATTTCTATTGTGCCACCTTCCCTTGCTACAATTGGAGCTCCAACCTTGTTTTCCTTGTATGTGCAAAAGGGCATGTGGCAGTACCGCTGGTGCCAGTGGTAGTACCGCCCTAGGAGCGGTAGTAGTCTCTTTACTACCGCTCTGTGGGCGGTAGTACCGCTCTCTGAGCGGAAGTAGTTTTTTTTACTATCGTTCCGTCAGAATTTTTGTGCATCCTTTTTCCTCCATAGTGGTAGGCACGGTAGTATTTTCCTACTATCGTGGTTGGTGAGCTATCGGGTGGTTGTACCACTCCCTTGGCTAGAAATTGGTGGGTGGGTAACGGTTGTATTCTATCCCCCACTATATAAAGGTGTCTTCTTCCCTGAGAAGCTCACCTCTTACCTCCCCAAGCTCCATTTTTGTTCCAAAGCTCATTCTTGCCCGAACTCTCTCCCTAGACAATCAAACTTGTTTATTTCGTAGGGATTTCTTGAGAAGGCCTTGATCTACACTTCCACCAAGAGATATTTGATTCCCCCATTAATCCCTTGCGGATCTTGTTACTCTTGGGTGTTTGAGCACCCTAGACGATGGAGGTCACCTCGGAGCCACATACCATTGTGGTGAAGCTTCATGATCTTGTTGGGATACTCCAAGCTTTGTGTGGAGATAGCCCCAACCCTGTTTGTAAAGGTCCGGTCGCCACCTTCAAGGGCACCAATAGTGGAATCACGACATCTTGCATTGTGTGAGGGCTTGAGGAGAATACGTTGGCCCTAGTCGCTTCTTGGGGAGAATTGTCCCTCCACACCACTCCAACAGAGACGTACTTCATGTCAAACGGAAGGAACTTCTATAACACATCCTTGTCTCCACCGGTTCCACTTGCGGTTATTTCTTACCTTTACTTTGTACTTACTAACGTCGCGGTGTATTCCTTGCTTGCACTTGTTGTTCTTACTGTTAGCATCATATAGGTTGCTCACCTAGTTGTTCATATAGAGAATCTATTCGTTGCTAACCCTAATTTGTTAAGACAAGCTAAAAATTGGTGGTTGCTTATTCATCCCCCCTCTAGTCAACCATATCGATCCTTTCACCATGGTAATCTGGATTTCTCAAAAAAAAACAGCTCGAAACAAGAATAGAGGGTTTCTCCGTGGTATGAGGGTCAAATCATCAGGAGATATATATAGAGAATTTTTATACAAGTGAATACGTGTTCCACAAGAAAACTGATCGGGAAGGTACCCGAGGGGCCCACTAGATATCAGGTTGCGCCAGGGGGCCCTGGCACGCCGTGGTGTCTAGTGGACACCTAGGTTGCCTTCCCTTGTGTTTCTCAGTTTCCTAATTTTTCTAAAATTCCAAAACTGAAGGAAAATATTTTTGCGGGTTTTTGTGAGCATGTTTACTTACCATATCACATACCTCTTCCTTTTCAGGGTTCTGTAGTGTTCTGGAAGGTCTCCATAATTTGCTCCTCCGGTGTCATGGTTTGGATAATATTTGGTTCAACATTAATTGGTGTACCTCAGATATAATGCTATATTCTTTGTCCATTAACCACATTCGGTTTAGTACCCTCGGGATTATTGATCTTAATAGCTCCAGACCAATAAACTTCTTCCATGATATATGGTCCTTCCCATTTGGAGAGAAGTTTTCTTGCAAAAAATCAAAGACGAGAATTGTACAATAGAACATATTCACCAAGTTTGAATTCTTGCTTTTTCCATTGTTTTGTCTTGCCATCTTTTAACTTTTTCTTGAATAGTTTCGCATTTTCATAAGCTTGGGTTCTCCATTCATCTAATGAGATAATATCAAATAACCTCTTTTCACCAGCAAGTTTAAAATCATAGTTGAGTTCTTTACTTGACCAATAAGCTTTATGTTCTAACTCAAGAGGTAAGTGCCATGCTTTCCCATAAGCCGTTTTGTAAGGGGACATACCCATAGGATTTTTATAAGCTGTCCTATAGGGCCACAATCATCATCTAATTTCTTAGACCAATTCATTCGGTACCTATAAACAGTCTTTTGCAATACTAATTTTATTTCTCTATTGGTTAATTCTACTTGACCACTAGACTGAGGATGATAAGGAGATGCAATTCTATGGTTAACATCATATCTACCAAGAAGCTTACGAAAATCACCATGAATAAAATGGGAAACACCACCAGTCATTAACTATCTAGGGACTCCAAAACATGGGAAAATAACTTCCTTAAGCATCTTAATAGAGGTGTTATGATCATCACTATTGGTTGGAATAGCTTCTACCCATTTAGTGACATAATCAGCAGCAACCAAAATATGTGTATACCCATTGGAAGAAGGAAAATGTCACATAATTCATAGGCATTTCCTAACAACTACTAATATTACCAATTCTTTGACAATCATGACAAGAGAGGACAAACTTACGAGCATCTTTGAAAAGAGTAGGCCAATAAAATCAACACTGTAATACCTTGTGTGCAGTTCTATCTCCCGCATGGTTCCATCCATAAGTCTAGGAGTGACACTCCCGAAGGATTTGTTCCTATTCATGCTCAGGTATACAACATCTAATAATACCATCTACTCCCTCTTCATAAAGATGTGGGTCATCCAAAAGTAATGTTTTAAATCGAAGAAGAATTTTTCATTTGTTGATAGGTGAAACTAGGTGGTATTTATTTAGCAACAATGAAATTAGCATAATCAGCAAACCACTGCGTGTTATGAGAAACATTGACCACAACTAGTTGTTCATGAGGAAAGTTGTCATCAATAGGTAGTGGGTCATCAAGAACATTTTCTAACCTAAACAAGTTATTAGCTACGTGGTTCTCAGCTCCTTTCCTATCAGTGATATTCAAATCAAATTCTTGTAGCAAGAGAACCCACCTAATACGTCTAGGCTTAGCATCTTTATTTTCCATAAGATATTTAATAGCAGCATGATGCATGTGAACAATTACTTTAGAATCATCAATGTAAGATCTTAATTTATCACAAGAAAATACATCTGCTAAGAATTCTTTTTGAGTGGTAGCATAATTTATTTGGGCATTGTCTAGAGTTTTACTAGCATACTGAATGACATTTAATTTCTTATCAACTCTTTGTCCAAGAACAACACCAACAACAGAATCACTAGCATCACACATAATTTCAAAAGGCAATTTCGAGTAACATGGTTGAACAATAGGTGAAGAAGTTAAGCCTTTCTTAAGTGTTTCCAAGGCTTCTACACAATCATCGTCAAAAACAAAAGGAACGTCCTTTTATAGTAAATTAGTAAGAGGCCTAGAAATTATAGTCAAGTCTTCAATAAACCTCCTATAGAAACCATCATTATCAAGGAAACTACGAATACCTTTAATATCTTTAGCACATGGCATCTTCTCAATTGCATCAACTTTTGCCTTATCCACCTCAATACCTCGTTCGAAACATTTATGGCCCATGAAAATACCTTCATTCACCATAAAGTGTCACTTATCCCAATTCAAGACAAGGTTAGTTTACTCACATCTCTGCAAAACTCTATCAAGGTTACTTAAGCAATCATCAAAAGAAGTTCTGTAAACGGAAAAATCACCCATGAAGACCTCAACAATATTTTCACAAAATGAGAGATTATAGCAGTCATACATGTTTGAAAGGTAGCAGGTGCATTGCATAATCCAAAAGGCATACATCTATAAGAATAGGTTCCAAAAGGACAAGTAAAGGTGGTTTTCTCTTGATCAGGTTGAGATAAACTAGAATAGCCATCTCGAAAGCAAAAAATGTGTGTCCTTCAATAATCTTCCTAGCATTTGGTCTATGGATGGTAAAGGATAATGGTATTTTCTAGTAGCTTTGTGTAATTTTCTAAAATCAATTAGCATTCTATAGCCAGTCATAATTATTTGTGGAATGAGTTCATTTTTATCATTAGGAACAAAAGTACTACCTCCTTTCCAAGGAACACAATGAACGGGACTTACCCATCTACTATCGTATATGGGATAAATTATATCTGCTTCCAAAAGATTTAATATTTCATTTCTCACCACTTCTTTCAATTTGGGATTCAGTCTTCGTTGGTGATCAACAACGAGTTTAGCATCTGGTTCCATATTAATCTCTTGCCGAAAGAGAGTTGGACTAATGCCCTTAAGATCATCAAGAGTATACCCAATAGCATCTCAGTGCTTCCTTAAAGTTTTTAATAATCATTCTTCTTCATGATCTGTAAGGTTAGCACTGATAATAATAGGATATATCTTCCTTTCATCAAGATAAGCACATTTCAAAGTGTGAGGTATTAGCTTTAATTCAAACACTGGATCACCCTTGGGTGGAGGAGGACCTTATAGAGTTTCAACAGGCAAGTTGTGTTTAAGGATAGGTTTTTGGTCAAAGAACATTGTCGATGCAGGTGCGCACACGGTCACCTATGGTACCTTTGGGCCCCTTGTGGTTCGGCGGGGAGGTCGTACCGCACAAAGAGCAGAGACTACAAAACAACACGGTGTTGAGACTCGTGGGTTTTACCAGGTTCGGGCCGGTCTGAAGCACAAAACCCTACTCCTGCTTTGGTGGATTTATTGGGGAAGACGAAGTTTGCACGAAGCTATACCCCGGCAAGGGTTGCCGGGGGGAGCCAGCCCGCGCGTACCCTTACACTTGGCTCTAATCCCATGGGGACCTAACCTACCAAGTGTCAAATCTCTAAGTGCTCGAATACCCAAAGATCTGAATCCTTTGCAAGGTTGCGTTGGGCCCCCTTTTATAGCTGAAGGGGCGTCCATAGTGCCAACTGACATGATAGGATAGCTAAAAGTGCTATCATACTTAACTCTGGCACTTAAGACACATTGCCATAAATGCAGCCCTAGGTGGCAAGCGGGGGTGCATTCCCGGCATGCCTCTGCCACCTATGAGCTGGCCATGGCTTGAGGTATTGACACGCTTCTGGACAGGTGTCAACAGGTGGCAACCTGTCTTCCGGTGCGCAGCCATGTAGCTAGTGATAGCCACCTAGCCACGTGGGGGCTCGACACCTCATCAACAAGTGACTGGTGTAGCGATGAGGTTGAGCTATGGCAGGCTGGCTCACAGCTGTCGGGGAGGTGCCTTGCCGGGTCTTGGTGAGGATGAATGCGCCTTCGCCCCCTACAGCCAGAGGTTCTTGGTATGTCTTGGGCTGTTGGTGTTGGTCTTTCGGCGTCGATGCACATTGGAGGCTGCGTCTGCGAGAGTCTTGATGCTCTCCTTGACTTCTCATTGAGTGGCTTCTCTGGCCTTGGTCGGGCCTCGATGAAGTGGTAGCATTCCCCGACAGCCTTAGGTTGTTGGGCTAGTGGCTCGTCGTCCGTGCACAAGTCAGGGGAAATGAACACGCCTGTTTGTGTACCCCGACAAACATATTATCTATTTCATTTCTTTCGTGCATATGCATATCATTTTCATGGTCTAGTAAATATTGTTCTAATTGATCAATAGGAGGAATGGCAATAGAAGCAAGACCAATTACTTCACCTTTACTTGGCAATTCTATATGATGGTGTTTCTTACTAAACTTGGAGAAATGAAACTCATGAGACGTAACGCCAAAATTAACACTCACAGTTTCCTTTTTCAAATCCTCTGGAGCACTGACAGTGTTCAAGAAGGATCTACCAAATATTACGGGACCAAAATTATCTTGTGGTGAGCCAAGTATTAGGAAATCAGTAGGGTATTTTACTTTTCCACACACAACTTCAACATCTCTAACAATCCCAAGTGGTGTGATGGTGTCTCTATTAGCAAGTTTAATAGTAACTTCTATGTCGTCTATCTCAGTTGGTGCTATCTCGTGCATAATTTCTTGATATAAGGTAAAAGGGATAGCACTAACACTAGCACCCATATCACATAAACCGTGGTAGCAATGATATCTATTTTGAGTGAAATGATAGGCATGCCAACAACGGGTCTATTCTTGTCCTTACTATCACGTTTGGCAATTCTAGCCGCTTCATTACAAAATTAAATAACATGCCCATAAATATTGTCTACCAAGAGGTCTTTAACCTTAGCGGTACTAGGTTCTACCTTAATTTTCTTAGAGGGTTTGGTTGTTCTAACATAACTTCTATTTCCTTTATCCTAACAGGGAAAGGTGGTTTCTCAATGTAAGAAGTAGGCACAACTGGGTCAACATAATAAATAATAGTTCCAGGTTCAATTTTAATTGGTTGTTCAATTTTTTTGTTTAATAGGTGGAAGATATTTAAACCGCATCTCTCTTGGGAGGTCAACATGAGCAGCAGAGGTTTCACAAAATGAGGCTACTATCTCATGGTCAAGTCCATACTTAGTGCTAAATTCATGGAAAGCATCAATGTTAATAAAAGATTTACCATAATTAAACTTAGGTTTATACCTGACTCTTTACCTTCGTTGAGCTCCCAATGTTCAGTGTTGCGTTTTATTCTTTCCAAAAGATCTCACCTGATTTCAGTAGTCTTCTTCATTAAAGAACAAGAAGAACAAGTATCGAGCAAGGTTTGATCATTACGAGAAAGCCGAGCATAAAAATTCTGAACAATAATTTCTCTCGAGAGCTCATGATTGGGGCATGAATTTAACATTGACTTCAGCCTCCCCCAAGTTAGAGAGATACTTTGTCCTTCACGAGGACAAAAATTATGGACAAAATTCGGATCACGATGAACAAGATATATAGCATAATGTTTTTGGTGAAACTCCAATTGCAACCAGTTCCAGTTCCAAGATTTGGCATCATCAAATAGCCTATACCATGTCAATGATTTCCCCCCGAAGATAAAGAGAAACCTTCTTGTTGGCTTCACCTCCAGATAAACCTGCAAGCTGAAATGATCCACAAACTTCATCCACATAGATTAGGTGGAAATGTGGATGTTTTGTTCCATCTCCTACATAAGGATTAGCTAGAAGTTTCTCTATCATACCCGAAGGAATTTCATAGTAAACATTTCCAGTAGGTTCAGCAGGCCGAGGGACAACTCCTGGTGTTTCCGGTCGAGGTGAAGATACCTCGAACAAGCCCATCGAAGGATTACTTTCCATAGTGACAAGTAATAGTAAATTTCAGCATGCAATATAAATTTTCCCTTACCAAATTCCGCTTACCAAAGGCGCTTCACTCCCTTGCAACAGTGCCAGAAAAGAGTCTTCATGACCCATAGGTACAGGGGGTAAATCATAGACCTTTCGATAAGTAAGAGAGTCGAACCCAACTAGGAGCGAAAGGAATTGACAAGCAGTTTTCAACAAGGTAATTTCTGCAAGCACTTATATGTAACAAGTTGTTTGATAGCAAGATAATTGTAACAAGTGACAAGTAGCAATGGTAATAATCACTACTGGAAATCAGTTTTTTGCCATCTACCAAATCTTTGTCGTCTACTACCTGATGGCAAAGAGTGTCTTTGCCGCCAGCTGCCACAAAGCAGATGACAAAGAACTGGCTGATGGCATAGAGTGTCTTTGCCATCAGTCACATCTTTGCCGTCCGCTAGCTGACGACAAAGAGTCGCACAGCAGATGGCAAACATGTAGATGGGGCCCACCTGACCGCGGGGACGTTAGGTCAAACTAGAGTCCCTTCTTTGCCGTCTGTTAGCGGACGACAAAGAGTCTGGAGGCAGACGGCAAAGAGTCTCGACTCTTTGCCGTCCGCCGGCAGCCGACAAAGAGCTAACTCCGTTAACGGATCTTTGCCCCCACCCCGCCCCTCTCTCTCTCACCCACACTGTGTAATGGCTCACCCCGCCCCTCTCTCTCTCTCTCCCACTCCTCTCCCCGACGCCCACCGCCGCCACCATCGTCGCGCTGCCGCCCTCGTCACGCCGCCGCCCCTGTCGCCCCCGCCGCCACCGCCCCACCGCCCTCGTCGCCGCCCCGGTGCCCCACAGCCCCTTGGCGCCGCTGCCCCACCTCTCCCCGATGCCCACCTGAGCCACCACTATCGCGCCGCCGCCCCAACACCCCCGGCCCGGCCAAAGCCGCCCCTCCCGGTGAGCCCCCACACCCCCCCCCCCCCCGCACGGGAAAGTTGATTTTTTATTGTTTGGTATTTAGTTTTTTGGAATTAGATTATAACTACCGGCATGATTTTTTATTGTTGTTGTAGTAGTTGTTCTTGCTATTGTAGTAGTTGTTGTTATTGTAGTTGTTGTGGCGTATATAGTTTAGTTGGTAGGTTAGTTAATTAGTAGTTTTAGTGGTAGTTTAGTTAGTTGGTAGATTTAGTTCGTTAATTAGTAGATTTAGTAGGCAGTTTAGTGGTAGATTTTGTTTTGTTAATTAGTGGTAGCTAGGTTCTTTTTTAGTTACTTAGTGGTAAATTCTGTTTTTGTTATTTTTTTGCTGTTTAGTGCTATATAGGTTTAGCGATAGGTTTAGTTAGCTTGGTTAGTTAGGTTAGTTAGTTAGTTAGCTTAATAGAAAGAATAGGGAGAAGAAGAAGAGGAGGAGGAGGAGAAGAGGAGAAGAGGAGGAGGAGGAGAAGACAAAAATAAGAAGGAGAAGAAGAAAAGAAGAAGAAAAGAAGAAGAGAAGAAGAATACCTTCTCCTCCTTCTCCTTCTTCTCCTCCTTCTTCTCGTCCTCCTCCTTCTCCTTCTTCTTGATTTCTTCTTCTTCTTCTCCTCCTCCTCTTTCTTCTCCTCTTTCTTATTCTCCTTACCTTATTTTCCCCAACAATGAGATAATTAGCCCATTTAGCTAGAAAATGGCATAAAAACCTTGGTTAGCTCATGACTATTATATTCTTAACTTGTTTTCCTCTAAAAATGACATAATTAGAATATTTGTGTTGATCGGGTGGATTTACATGTGATAGTTCTCTCGTCGCTGTGAGGTCTGCTGTGCGAAGACCTCCCCGTGCGTTGTACGAGCTCCGTCCCTGCATTCGTGGGTCAGTACAAATTTTATCTCCTCCTCGCCCCTTCATTTATTGTGGCTCGGTATCCGGATGAAACTTTCTAGATTTAGGTAATTAAATTAATTTATCAGTATGCGTGACCAGTATGTGTCTCCCGTTCGAAAGGGCGACATCTATAAATATGCATGTCTTTGCATATTTATAACCGCCATCCTTTTGAATTGTCCAACATTATACATGGACAACCCGAGTATGTGAGATTGGGTTCGTTTTCCCGTATGCTGTGCTCTGGATCCGATGCGGAATTTCGTCAGTGCCTCCATGTTGTTCTCCGGATGCACATCCTCTCTGTTTATTGCGGAGACGTGTATCAGGAGAACAGCGGGGAGGTGCTGCCGAAATTTTGCGTTGGATCCGGAGCAGAGCATGGGAAAACGAACCCAATCTCCACATACTCGGGTGGGATTAGGACCTATCTTTACCTATTAGCGTGTAGGTTGCCTGGACGTAATAAAAATGGCGAACCTGATTAACCGATGAATATAAATGTTGAATTATATATAAATCTATTTCTTCTATCTTTAGTAGCTAGGCAAGATGAGTGATCGTGCGTGGATGTATACCGGTTACCCTAGTCAGAAAGAGATGACGAAAGAATGGTTTATAAAAACAAAGGAATTTGTGAAAGCCGCATTCGCAAATGGCCAGGAAAGAAACTATTGCCCATGTCTTGGATGCGACAACTATAAAAAGACGACAAAGGCTGTAATGATTAAACACCTGCAGAGGAGGGGGTTTAAGCCTAATTATACAGTGTGGACATTTCATGGTGAGTCTATACAACACACAAGAGCTGAGGTGGTCCATCGTCGCACGCACGAGCATGGTACCGGGATCGAAGACATCGTGCAAGACTTTGATGATGCTCGGGATTCGGAAGATGATATGGAGGAATCTGCAAAGGCCTTTTATGAAATGTTGGAGTCTTCAAAACGTCCTCTCCATGAGCACACTGAGTTCTGTCAGCTAGATGCAATTACACAAGTAATGGCTCTGAAGGCTCATTTCAACTTGGGAAGAGAATGCTACGACGCGATGATGACACTAATTGGACGCTTCCTACCCAAAGGCCATGTCATGCCTGCAAACATGTACCAGTCGGACAAAATACTTCGTGTACTTAATATGCCCTATGAGAAGATAGATGCATGTGAGAAAGGATGTGTCTTATTTAGGAAGGAGTATGCACACTTGGACTATTGTCCCAATTGCGAGTCTTGCGGGTATCTTGTGGTAGACAACGGTATGGGTGAGAAGAGGCATAACCAAAATCGCAGTTAGTGTTCTTCGGTATATGCCAATCATACCAAGACTTCAACATATTTTCATGGTAGAAGAGACAGCCAGACAGATGACATGGCATAAATTGGGCAAAAGAACCGAACTAGATGCGAATGGGAATAAGATGGTGGTACACACATCGGATGGGGAAGCGTGGAAACAATTCGATGGATTGCATCAGGATAAAGCGGCAGATCCAAGGAATCCTCGAGTCTGCATTGCCACGGATAGTTTTAGTCCCTTAGGCATGACGACAACCAAATATACTTGTTGGCCCGTATTTGTCATTCCACTCAATCTCCCCCCGGACAGATTATGCAAAGAAAGAACATATTTCTGACGTTGATAATTCCAGCGCCCAATTATTCGGGGAAGAATATGAATGTGTATCTGTAGCCGCTTAAGGATGAATTGGAAGATGCTTGGGATAATGGGGTGAACACATACGATGCCGCTAGAAAACAAAACTTCAAAATGCATGTGTGGTACATGTACTCTATGTATGACTTGCCGGCGTATGCACTATTCTCTGGATGGTGTGTGCATGGAAGGTTCCCGTGCCCCCAATGCAAGGCAGCTCTTCAGTTTCATTGGTTGCAGGAGGGTCGGAAGTATTCTTGCTTTGACTTGCATAGACAGTTCCTGGATCCTGACCATCAGTTCAGAAAAAGACAAGAAGAACTTTACCAAAGGTTAGTTGTCAAAAACTTGGCACCACCTGCGTTGGAAGGCCAACAGATCCTGGATCAGTTAAACGCCATTTGCAACACTGAAAAGAATATCGGAGAGGCTATTTTTGGTACATTGTTCGACATAGATGGGAAGGCAACGGATAATACTAAGTCTAGAGTCGATCAAGAGACACTATGTCATAGACCGTTAAAAAACATGCGAGAAGGCAAAGGAAAGCAGAAGTGGTCGAAGCCAAAGGCCTGGTTCAATCTTGGAAGGCCAGCTATGCGGGAAATTAACTTGTGGGTCAAAATGCACTTGATGTTCCCCGATGGGTATGCAGCGAATCTAAAGAGGGGACCGAGTCTTGAAAAATTAAAAATCTTTGGTCTGAAGAGTCATGATTGGCACATATGGCTAGAGCGGGTAATGTCGGTGATGTTACGTGGCTTTATTCCTGGGATGAGTGGCTAGTACTGGCGGAGCTGAGCTATTTCTTCCGTGTTCTTTGTGCGAAAGAATTGTCGCCTGGCGTGGTAGAAGACATGCAGGAGTTTGCACCGGAGTTGTTGTGCAAGTTAGAGAAGATCTTTCCACCGGGCTTCTTTAATCCAATGCAGCATTTGATTTTACATCTACCGACCGAGGCAAGATTGGGTGGGCCCGTGCAAGATCGTTGGTGCTATGCAACTGAGAGGATGCAGAAGACCCTTCGAGCTAAATGTAAAAATAAGCGTAGAATTGAAGCATCGACGGCTGAGGCATTCATTACTGAGGAGGTGGCAAACTTTTTGACAGCATACTACGAAGCCAAAAATCAACATTTGCATAATCCGAAGCCTTGGCACAATGATGCAGACCCTAAAAAGGTGGGTCCAACCTCAGCCTATTCAAAGGGAAGCTCGCACCAGCCGGTGCTTCGAAACCAATAACGTTGGATGCCGAAGAATGGCGGAACATTTCGTTGTATATCTTCAACAACCTAACGCAAGTGCGGCCGTACATCGAGTGAGTTCTTGGCACATTTTCCCGTAACTTCTAATTCATTTGAACTGCTCTTATTCCCGGATATTTCAAACAACCATTACGTCGCCAAATTCTCGGATGGAGCGGTGATCGAAAATGATTCCCTCGAAGAGTATGAGCTTCTGTCAAAGACAGGAGGCGGCTATCCCGGTTTCATCTCTTGGTTCAAACAAACGGTAATTATCAATAATGGACCATTTCATTTCTTGTTCTAACTTGCGGCTAATGCAACAATCATTTCGTATTAAACTTGTAGGCTAATTCAGAGTCTATGGACACCGAATTGAGACAAGTCGCTAATGGTTTTGACTATAAGGTCCGTTCATTTGAGAAATACAACATCAGCGGGTATCTCTTTCATACCTTTGGCAAAGAGCTATCTATGCCCGACCGTAAATCTACAAATTGTGGTGTCTCTGCTATCGGCGAAGGTGTTATCGAGTATTATGGGAGAGTTGAAGCAATTTATGAACTTCAATTCTATGGTGAAAACCCACCTAACGTCGTAGTCTTCAAATGTTATTGGTTCCAGCTGAAGGAGACTAGAAGGACTCATGAACATATATGACTAGTAGAAATCAATCCAAACACCCATTTAGATGTTCCCGATGTCTATATTACGGCTCAACAGGTGACCCAAGTTTTCTATCTACCGTGGGCATGCCAAACGGATAAGAATCTGGAAGGTTGGTATGTTGTTTATGAAGTGCCGCCACATGTCAGACCACCTCTCCCAAATGAACAGGATTGTGAACCTCACATTAACCCAGACACATATGATGGAGAATTCTTCCAAGAAACACGTCTTTCCAAGAAACGTTTCAAGAACCGCCGTGCTTCACCCAAGAACATGAAAGTAGACAGCGACAATGAATCCGACTCCACCCCTGAGCCGGAACTAGAAGACCTGGAACTCGTAGAGGTTACTGATGCGGATGACCTGTCAATGCTTCAATGATTAAAGAAAGGCCTTACACAACTTCACGCCGTTGAACCCGACGAGCACGTCATTCATGAAGACATGCGTGACAGTGATGATGATGATGCATTTATTGATGATGATGATTAGTTTGTAAGATTCACAACTTAAATTATATATATTTTAATCTTTATTATTCATGTACATATTATTATTCATGTCAGTTATTCAATATTTTTATGTTGTACTAATTTCTTTTAATCTTTATCATGGCAGGTCACCAGGTGTTGAAAGAAGATGGGCGCTGGTCCAGAGCGCTCGACGGGTTCTTCCCAGCCGCCCCGCACGAGGGGTGGTTCTTCCCTTCCACCCCTATCTCTCTGTAGAGCCTTGGTAGACAGTCTGTCGACACCACCCGTGGGTTCTTCTTCATCGGCAGGATTGCCCACTGGGAGAGGTGCTGGTCAGGTAGGGAAGAAGGGGGAAGGTACAGGGAGAGGTGGTGGCCGCAGAAGATCCAGGAGGACTGTTGAGACGTCCTCGCCACCACCACCAGCTCATTCACCCGAGCATAGGACTACTATGGTCGACCCGTTTGCGGAGGAGGCTACGGGGACTCCGGTCCAGGAGCCTGGTGTTGACGGGCATTCATCCCATGAGACTCCGGTCCAGGATTAGCCTTGGGTCGAGGTGCATTCGGCCCACGAGACTACGGTTCCGGAGGCTTCACCCGACGTGGAGAGGCCCGGCTGGGATACCTGGCCGGATCGGACCGAGTTGTCAGATTGGACCGAGGGTCCGGGTGGCTCAGGGGGCGGGGATGGTGGGGATGAGTTTACGGATAGTGAGGGTGGTGTGCAGGTGGACGGGGCTACCATGTACAAGCGTGGTAGTACACGTCTCCCGGTCATGTCGGCTACCCGCGAGCAGACGCCGGTGATTAAACCTGAAGGAGATAGGTAATTACATTTACTCTTTTTTTAGCTTTTGCCTTCAAGTTTGTTCAAATATCTAATGCGTTGACCTTATCATACTGCAGGGGATGGGCACACCCTCTTGGAGTCCGCAGGCCGAACTCCGTCCTTGGTGTGCTTTGCCGGACAAATTTCCCGGGGTTTGTCAGGTTGCCTGGTGAGGGTCAGGTTCCTACACTAGGATTTTCCTGGAAGCACTACCAGGCTGCGCAGGCCCCACCAGAGGAGATTATAGATGGTGTCTTGTGCCACACGAGGGCCGAGATGGTGATCAAGAGATTTTGGTTAAATTATCCTTTTACACAATCTAAAATTAACAATATAGCTAATTATTGTACTAATCGGAGTTTTCACGTTTGATTGCAGACCTTCTATAGGTGTGAGGATGAATATGAGGAGGAGGCGGCCAAGGTTCTCGAGGCCGAGTGTAGGCGTTTACTACAGAACTTACGCCACGAGGCTCGGCCGCGGGCTATTCGAGACTACTACGCCACGCAAGGTATTAAGAAGCAGAAGAAGGATTGCCGCAGAAAGTTTCTGAAGAAGGAGCAATACATGAAGGTAATTACCTATTATTAAGTCCTTCTACGTAGTTTTCTTGATTTCTTTCATAGGCGTAGCGCTCAAAATTCTTTCTAATAACTTACAGGTGCCCCCGAGATGGTGTGCGGATAAGATGGATTGTTGGGAGGCGTTGGTTGATGAGTGGTGCACAGGCAGCTGGCGAGCCGTCCACGAGAATGCGAAGGATCGGCGTAGCCAAATGGTTGGTTTTCCACACCATCAAGGCAGCGCCAACTTACTTTAGCTCGGACGAAACTGGGTATGTGATTTGCTTCATGATTCATGCAATTCATTCTTCATGCTAATATTTTGTTCCTCTCTTTTAGGCGCATCACAATAAGACGGAGATGCCACACTTATACGACCTTTATGGCATGGCCCATACTGCCTCGTACAAGAAGGCGAAGGCATTCTTTGAGTCTGACCTGGATGATCCAAAGAACTTCACCAACATATCATCCCACCACAAGCTCGTGACATACAGGGACAAGGGGAAGGCTATGGAAGGGGATGACTTTAACCCTAGCCAGGAACCTTTGGATCTAGAGCTGGTGATGATATCTGGTGGCGGGAGGCCCCATGGCTCGTTAGCCATTGGAGATGGGATAATACGTTGTCCACTCACTCTCCCGGAGATCAAGGCGCGCCAGTAGAGTAGCTGTCCTGACATAACGTGTCGTCCACGGCCAGTCGATCTTGCCATCGAGGTTATTTGTACGGACTAAGAAAACTTTCATCCATTTCATTATGTGTGTCACCATAGATCATTACTGTGGTAACGAGGAATGGTGTTTCAGGCTGCTCTTCAGAAAGAGAGATTGGCAAACTAAGCTGCTCCTGAGAAAGAGAGATTGGCAAACCAGGCTGCTCTTGAGAAAGAGAGATTGGCAAGCCAGGCTGCTCTTCAGGCTGCTCTTGATGAGAGGGACCAGACCACGACACGATTGATTGAGGAGGAGAGGGCCCGGAATGAGGCGGGTCAACGGGCCCTGTACGAGCTTTTCGTGGTATTTTTTTCACATTAGCCAAATCATGTGTGTAATGTGTGTTTCATTACTAACTAATACGACCCACTCTTCAGGGTCTATGCGAGAAGAGCGGTCAAGTCCCTCCGTTGATGCCCGTCTTCTCTTTGATTGACACGGTGAGTTTCATTATAAACTAGTATTAACAATTGAGTGTCATCATGCTAACTGAGACATTGCTATATATCTATTCTACAGAATAACTCCCGAGCGGCATCACACGACCCTTCTCCAGGTGTTTCTCCTCCTTGATGACGACTACGGTAAGTTTCTCTTCTCCTATTTCATATTCTCCTTGCCTTAATTTCCCCAACAATGACATAATTAGCCCATTTAGCTCCAAAATGCCATAATAACCTCAAAATGGCATAAGAACCTTGGTTAGCTCATCAATATTATATACTTAGCTTGTTTTCCTCTAAAATGGGATAATTAGCCCATATAGCTCCAAAAAGACATAGTTAGCTAATTGAGCTCCAAGAAGAGGAGAAGAGGATAAGAAATAGGAAAAATGAAAAGAAAGAAGAAGAAGAAGAAGAAGAGAAGAAGCAGAAGGAGGAGGAGAAGGAGGATAAGGCAAGGACCTTCTAGTCCTTCTCCTCCTCCTCCTCCTTCTCCTCCTTCTTGTTGATTTCTTCTTCTTCTCCTCCTCCTCCTCTTTATTCTCCTCTTTCATATTATCCTTGCCTTAATTTCCCCAACAATGACATAATTAGCCCATTTAGCTCCAAAATGCCATAATAACCTCAAAATGGCATAAGAACCTTGGTTAGCTCATTAATATTATATACCTAGCTTATTTCCTCTAAAGTGGGATAATTAGCCCATTTAGCTCCAAAAAGACATAGTTAGCTAAATGAGCTCCAAGAAGAGGACAAGAGGAGAAGAAATAGGAAAAATGAAAAGAAAGAAGAAGAAGAAGAAGAAGAGAAGAAGGAAAGGAGGAGGAGGATGAGGAGGAGAAGGAGGAGAAGGCCAAGGACCTTCTAGTCCTTCTCCTCCTCCTCCTTCTTCTCCTCCTTCTTCTTTATTTCTTCTTCTTCTTCTCCTCCTCCTCTTTCTTCTCATCTTTCATATTCTCCTTGCCTTAAATTCCCCAACAATGACATAATTAGCCCATTTAGCTCCAAAAAGACATTATAAGCTCAAAATGGCATAAGAACCTTGGTTAGCTCATTAATATTATATACTTAGCTTGTTTTCCTCTAAAATGGGATAATTAGCCCATTTAGCTCCAAAAAGACATAGTTCGCTAATTTAGCTCCAAGAAGAGGAGAAGAGGAGAAATGAAAAGGAAGAACAAAAATAAGAAGAGAAAGAGAAGAGAAGGAGAAGGTGAAGAAGGAGGAGGAGAAGAAGGAGAAGGAGGACGAGGACGAGGAGGAGAAGGAGGAGAAGGCCAAGGACCTTCTAGTCCTTCTCCTCCTCCTCCTCCTTCTCCTCCTTCTTCTTTATTTCTTCTTCTTCTCCTCCTCCTCCTCTTTCTTCTCCTCTTTCATATTCTCCTTCCCTTAATTTCCCCAACAATGACATAATTAGCCCATTTAGCTCCAAAATGCCATAATAACCTAAAAATGGCATAAGAACCTTGGTTAGCTCATTAATATTATATACTTGGATTTTTTCCTCTAAAATGGGATAATTAGCCCATTTAGCTCCAAAAAGACATAGTTAGCTAATTTACTTCCAAGAAGAGGAGAAGAGGAGAAGAAATAGGAAAAATGAAAAGAAAGAAGAAGAAGAAGAAGAGAAGAAGGAGAAGGAGGAGGAGGAGGAGAAGGAGGAGAAGGCCAAGGACCTTCTAGTCCTTCTCCTCCTTCTTCTTTATTTCTTCTTCTTCTGCTGCTCCTCCTATTTATTCTCCTCTTTCATATTCCCCTTGCCTTAATTTCCCCAACAATGACATAATTAGCCAATTTAGCTCCAAAAAGACATTATAAGCTCAAAATGGCATAAGAACCTTGGTTAGCTCATTAATACTTGTTTTCCTTTATAATGACATAATTCGCCCATTTAGCTCCAAAAAGACATAGTTAGCTAATTTAGCTCCAAGAAGAGGAGAAGAGGATAAATGAAAAGGAAGAACAAAAAGAAGAAGAGAAAGAGAATAGAAGGAGAAGGAGAAGAAGGAGGAGGAGAAGAAGAAGAGAAGAAGGAGAAGGAGGAGAAGGAGCCCTCCTTATTCTCCTTATTCTCTTCTTCTTCTTCAATTTAGCTTATTTTCCCCAACAAAGACATACTTAGCCAATTATCATCCAAAATGACATAATTAGCTTAGTTAGGTAAAAACATCATAAGAACATTGGTTAGCTCAATAAAATGACTAATTAAGCTCCTAAAAGACATAATAAGCTCAAAATGGCATAAGAACCTTGGTTAGCTCATTAATATTATATACTTAGCTTGTTTTCCTCTAGAATGACATAATTAGCCCATTTAGCTGCAAAAAGACATAGTTAGCTAATTTAGCTCCAAGAAGAGGAGAAGAGGAGAAATGAAAAGAAGGAATAAGAAGAAGAAGAAGAGAAGAAGAAGAGAAGGAGAAGGAGAAGGAGAAGAAGAAAAAGGAGGAGGAGAAGAAGAGAAGAAGAAGGAGAAGGAGGAGAAGAAGGAGAAGGAGCCCTCCTTCTTCTCCTTCTTCTTCTCTCCTCTTTCTCCTTCTCCTTCATCTCCTTCTTCTTCTCTTCTTCTTTTTTCTTCTTATCCTCCTCCTTCTCCTTCTCCTTCCCCTCCTCCTCCTCCTCCTTGTTTTTCTTCTCCTTGTTCTCTTCTTGCTTCTTCTCTTTCTTCTGCAATTTAGCTTATTTGTCATATATATGTTGTTGTTGTTCTTTTCTGACTTTCTTATTCCCATTTTGAAGATTGGATGTACTAAATGCATGGAAGCTGGCGTTGATGGAGTGCTTTAGTTCTAGTTTTCATTTGAGTTGATGAATAATGTGGAATTATATGTATATGTATATATGGATGAACAGTATATGTGGAACTATATGTATATGTGTTGTGACCTATATATGTGCTATGAATATGGATGAAACTTTGTGCTATGAATATGTGTTGTGACCTATATATGTGCTATGAATTATATGTGCTATGTATATGTATATGTGTTGTGACCTATATATGTGCTATGTATATGTATATGTGCTGTGAAATAAACAAAAAAAACTATGACAATATGGGCCTTTTTGCCATCTGCCAGCAGATGGCAAAGGCCTTTGCCATCAGCTGACCGACGGCAAAGGTGCCACGTGGCGCCCAGCTGTGCAACCTGGGCAGCAGCAGCTGGCCATATAGTATCTTTGTCGTCCGCTTCCAGGGGGGAAGACGACAAAGAAGAGGGCACAAAGGAGGGGGGAGAAGGGGTAGGCAGACGGCAAAGAGTGGAGGGGGGGGGAGGAGGTGGAGGCAGACGACAAAGAAGAGGGGGGAGGCAGACGACAAAGAAGAGGGGGATGGCAGACGGCAAAGAAGAGGGGGAGGCAGACAGCAAAGCCTCCATTAGCCCTTAAGGGAGGCAACGACTGCCGGCTGCCGTCTCGACATATTTGTTGACTGCTCTTATGAAAAGCTGACAGCAAAGCTCTTTACCGTCCGCTTCGGTGAGGCAGACGGCAAAGAAGCTACAATGCCGTCGTGGGCTGATGCAGAAATTTTGCCAACAGTGGGATTCTTTGCCGTCTGTGATTTACTCTTTGCCGTCGGTGGTTTACTCTTTGCCGTCTGTGATGGAAGACGGCAAAGAAGCTAATTCCTGTAGTGAATAGGTGCATCAAGGTAGCCCGATCCTTTTCAGGCAAAGTATGGGCCAAAATAGTTTCTTATAACAGGCAACGCGTTCTTTAACCTCGAGTTGCCCCGTGGTGGCCCCGCAGTCTGCCCATTTTGGACCAACACTCATGAGGAGCACTGGCCCGGGGGTTGATTAATTATCCTCGGGGTCCGTAAAGTCCCTATGCAAATTTATTAGGTTATTAGGCAAATGTAGTACCAAAGTTGGGCCTTGCCAGACCAAATTTATTAGGTTATTAGGCAAACGAATTATCAAGGGGGTCCCCATAGCAACCCCGATCGTGTTAGGAGCGCTCAAATATGGAACATAACACCGGTAGCCGAAACTAAGGGGGCAAAGGTGGAACAAAACACCAGGCTAGAAAGGCCGAGCCTTCCACCTTTTACCAAGTATATAGGAGCATTAAATTAAATAGCATTTAATATGGTGGTAAAACAAGGAACCCATGTTCTCACATGGAAGCAACTGCACCTGCAACTAGCAGCGCTAACACATGGTTAAGCAAGCAGTAACATAGCCAATTAGTGGTTTGCTAGGTTGTGAACAAGTTGAAGGTTTTCATGGCATTGTTGAGAGGCTGATATTTAACATGTGGTAGGAAACGAGACATAATCAATAGAAGCGATAAAACTAGCATGGCAATGATAGTAATGGTATCTGGGGAAATGGTCATCTTGCTTGAGATCCCACTGAGAAGAAGAATGACTCCGGGAAGTAGACGAACCGATGTAGTAGTCGAACGGGTCCTCGCAATCCGACACGCTTGCGGAACTCTATCGAGACGAAGGAAACCGGAAACAAGCATCAACACAGATATTCACCACGACACATGCAAGCAGAGATGATGCATGGACAGTAACACATGCAAGACATGGCATGACAATTCACACAATCAATCACTACACATTAAGTGAAGTTCAATATGCAACAAGTTGCATATTGACGAAACTCCACGTTTAATTATTTAGTTCTATCACGATTAGATACACGACAATATTAAATGTGGTTAAACATGGCAAGAGGTGAAGCGTAATTATCTACCTATCTAGGCATTTTAAATGAGGTCGGAAATGACATATAGCACCTCCGAGACGACCTCACATGTTAATTTACAATTCTGTCCAGATCTGAACTAACACATTTAATTAGTTGTTCAACAACAAAACAAATAGGTTCACGTGTTCTATGCGTCGTTACAAGCAATTTACACATAGAGAACATCTCCAACGGAGCTACGGTTCAAAAGATACAAGCACCGTAAGATATGATGGCATGAATGCAATATGTGTGCAACGACAGTCATGAGCACTTCAAAACATACAACCATCAAGATAGTATGAAACTACATGAGATTCTAAGCAAGTTTCATATAGGACACGATCAAAACGGAGCAACGGTTCAACAACTACGAGCTAAACAAGAAATCACTACAGTCTGCCAAAATCAGCAACATAGCATTTTCTACACCCCACAACTACGAGCTACACAAATCCAATATGCTCAACCAAGGCATGAGACGATAGAGGGAAAGAAGCACTACAACATACAACTAACAACACCTAGCATGGAAGCATGGATCACTAGGAAAAGAAGTCACAATATGGCTTCTCACACACAGTTTCAGACTTAGTGAAAATAACAGTTTACGAAACTGCAGTTTTCGATCTGAAGGCATATTGACAGCAGCAAAACCATAAGCTACAGGACTCCAAATGTCATGAAAAATCATAGCATGCTAGAGAATCCCAAAGTCTACAACTAACTCCATTGCACCAACCTAAAAAGAGCTATAGATCACTAGATGAACTCAAGCAAAGACGACAACAAAATATAACAAATTTCAGACTTAGAAATATTTCAGCATCTCCAAATCAACACTATTTTCTAGCAAGTAAGGAACAAGAAAACCACACCTAAACATGGATTTCTATTGCAACCAAAATTACGAGGGGCTAGACTAAACATGCAAGAGCAACTCTCTAGTTGACAACTTAATCATGTCACGCACGGAATAAATCCTACAAAATAGACAAGAGGGCAACACGGCAAAATATCACGCAAACTAACTTGCTCAAAAGCTAAAAGTAAATACACAGTTAAATCCTATGGATTTTTCTACCCCGAAAACATATATAACATGAGGGGTTGCAACATAAAAGCAACGCCACACGTATATGCGGGAATAAGTTCTAAACGCGAAAAATAAACTAGCGACCAAACCATACATGCAAAAATACCAACGACTACTCTAAAATACATGCCAATAGGGTTCCTAAAACATGAAAAATTTATCTAAGACATTCGAGAAATCCGAACACGCACGAGAAATAACTACGGAATAAAACATAATAGGACAGCACGCTAAACTAGGCATTCGGCACGTCAAACTACGTCCAACATGCATGCAAGTTACAAAAACATAATCTACGCGCAAAACTACACAATTTACATATACTACACGTTTCGATCCGACGCACGGATTAAAAGTTACAGGCGGTTGAAAATCTAATATAATCCTGAAATAACTAATCTGAAAAATCTAATAAACCTATCGGGCCGAATTCTACTCAGATGGCCTACAGTCTTCGAGCGCAACTTGATACATCGCGCCTGGGGGAGAGATAGACTTGCGGGCTCACCTGGCTGGCGGGAGCTGGGCCTCGCGGTTGGGGCGGAGTGGGCCGAGGCCGGTCGGGGCGAGACCGGCCCAGGAGCTTCTAGCGAGCGGTCCAGGCGGGGAGCGCTGCTGGCGCTCGGCCTCGACCTCCCGTCGATAGGCCATGGCGGCGCGGGCTAGCACGCAGGTCACTGTCAAAGGGGCGGGGCGAGGAGGCACCGGCGAGGGGGCGGCCAGGCCGCGACAGCTGGCGTCAGATCCGACCTCGAGCTGCCCGGTTCTGGCCGAGGGGCGCCGTTCCAGGCGACGAGGGACTAGGTCGGGGCGGTTCGGCGGTTGGCACCGGCGGCCAAGGCGGCGGGCAGGTCGACGTGCTAACAGCTAGCGACGGAGAGCCCGGTAGCTCACCGGCAGTGGGGCGAGGTCCGGCGACCGGCGACCGACGAGGAAGGCGCGGGGCACGGTCGGCGTCGCGGACCAAGGGGGCACTGGCTCGGTGCCATAGGTAGGAGCCTGGGGGAGCTCGCGGGGGCTGCGAATCTAGGCCCGGGATGGGCTTGCTGCGGGCCTGACGGGCCCTGGCGGCTGGCAGGAGGTGGGTGGAGCTAAGTGGCGGCTAGGGTTTGAGGGGTGGCCCGGATCTGGAGGAGGAGAGAGCAATGGCTGCCTATTTATAGACGTAGGGGCTAGGTTTATCCAAATCCGGCCCCGTTTTCGCCCAGGCGATCGTAAACGAATGAACTCGAATGCGGGGTCGGCTAAATGACCGCGTAGAGTAGGCTAGCCGGGGAAGAGAGGGAAACGGTGCGGCGCGGAACGTGATTTTTAAAACACCGATAAAACGTCCGATGATAGACCGAATACGGTGCCGCTACGGTCGAACGTTCGGGTACCAGACGGACTCCGATTGCGACGAAATTTGATAAGCGACCTAGCTATATTAAAATAAGACCGCACGTCAAGTTCCGACACAATCAGAGAATATTTTACACACACTTTTAAAACAGGGTTTTGACGATGCCGCGGGCGCGTGCGTGTGCGGTCGGGCTCAGAACGGACAACGATGAGAACCGACGACTAACAACGGATGCAAGTTTGAAAACTGGCGGCAACGGGACTCCGATGCAATGCGGATGATGCGCATGATGCGATGATGATGCGACAAAAAAATAACCACACGACGAAAACGGGAAGAACAGGGGAATCTTCTGGAACGTCGGCATCGGGCTATCACACATCCGCAACTACGAGGAAAGTATTAAGAATAAATTCTAACAATATCATTAAATATAGGGATCCAAATCAGCCCCTTACGAAGTAGTGCATAAACAAGGGTTTAAGTTTCTATCACTCTCGCAACCCTCCCTCTAATTACTACTCCACAATGTATTCCCTTAGGCCCAAAATATGGTGATGTTTTATGTAGCCGATGTTCACATAGCACCACTAAGGGAATAACAACATTCATATCATCAAAATATCGAACGAATATCAACTTCAGTTGACTAACTGCAACATGATTTCTCTTGCGGCCTCAAGAAAAAAAGTAACTAGCCACAAGTGATAAACATGTTCATGATTAGAGAGGTATTTTATAGCATAATGGATCTGAACATATGATCTTCCACCAAATAAACCATGAAGCATCAACTACCAGACGTAATTAACACTACTAAACACACCATATTTACCAATCTGAGATTCCGGTGCAAGATTGACTACAAGAGATGAACTAGGGTTTTGAGAGGGGATGGTGCTATAGAAAATGTTGATGAAGATTGGCCTCCCCAAGATGAGAGGGTTATTGGTGATGACGAGGGTCTCGATTTCCCCCTCTGGGAGGGAAGTTCCTCCGGTGGAATCGCTCCACTGAAGGGAAAAAGTACTCCTGCCTAGGTTCTGCCTCGAGACGGCCGTGCTTCGTCACGGAAGTCCTCTCCTTAATTTTTTTAGGTTGGACTAGAATATATACCAAAAGATGGGCGCTAGAGGTAGGCCAGGTGGCCCACTAGACATTAGGTCGCGCAAGGGGTCCTTGGTGCATCCTTCTATCTTGTGGCCACCTGGTGACCCCCTCTAACACTTCTTCATTCCAGTATTCTTTATATATTATAAAATAAATCCCCGTAAATTTTCAGCTCAATTGGAGGTGTGCAGAATATGTGTCTCCGATGTAGCTTTTTCAGGTCCAGAATTCCATCTGTTGGTATTCTCTTGATGTAAACCTTGCATATTATGAGACAAAAGGCATTAGAATTACTCCTCCAAGTGATAAAATGCATAAAAACACTAAAAATAATAGTAACAAAACATGATGCAAAATGGACGCATCACTCACCGTGAGTGGGAATTGAACATATCTCAAAGAATTGAGTAAGCGACATTTGGCAGGTTTCAGCATAAAGATTAAAACCACAGTAAAGGTGGATCATACCTATTTAGAAAATATAAATTTTGAACAAAGGAATTAGTGAGGGTATGGTATTGGTCACACTCATCTGCGATGAAGTTAGTCAACCCGGCATTTGCCACAAATTGCGCACACTCATGGTGGAAATCGGCTTGTTCCATGAAGGGAATGTGTGGCCATTCGCATGGTGGGACCTCCGTCAATCGAGGGGTGGTGAGTCCAACAGTAGATGCTTCACCAACAACCCCCTTTGCATACTTCTCGGATGAACTCCCCTTGAAGAGGTTCATTTTTTCAAGAACAAATTTCAGAAAATTTTTGGGTCACAAAATAAAGTTAACAAAACTTCACAAGAGTGATAGCAACTACTCATAAGGTTCTTAGAGCCTAAAACAAGCATTCAAACTACTTGGTAATTCAATAATTTAACATGAAACCTCATCTACATCAAGATCTAGAGTAGATAATTACTTCTAAGATAAAATTCTACAGAAAAAACTAATTGGATGAGTGGGGGACTTACATACCAAGGAGAAAAGGAGTTTTGATCAGAGAGATCGAAATCCACAAGTTTGAGAGAAAAAACACGAGAGAGAGAGAGATACACGGATTTGTTTTTGACATAAGTTACAAAGTGAGCTGAAGGGATAAGTTAGGGGACCCACGAGGGTCCTAGTAACCACAAGGGCGCGCCTGGTGGGGGTGGCATGCCCTGGTACCTAATGGGCACTTGGGACACCCCCTATGATGTTTTTAGTGCTATATATTCTCAAATATCCATGAAAAAATGGTGTGAAAATTTTAGGTCATTTGGAGAACTTTTATTTTGGGGCACTTTTTTATTGCGCGGAAAATTTAGAAAATAGGATAATCATGACATTTATTGTATTTAAATAAAAATATAAGGAAAATAAAGTGGGAAGACATAGTTGTGCTTAGTGAATTCATCGACCTCATGCCTCTTGAAAATGATTCATTAACAAGGTTGATCAAGTCTTATTAACAATCGCTTCGAATTAGCATGAATCCGAAGAAATTTCGTAAAACACTAAGTTACCTCAAGGGGGATGTGCATATCCCCAACAATAAGTATCTCATATTTATTTTTGGCAGTAGGTAGAGGTAGTTGACAACTTGCATTGGTGATAGTTGGCTATTTTTCAATAACATTAAGACCATCCACTTGAAATTGTTTCCTCGGAAAATGCACCATATGTTTTTTACCATTGACACGAAAAGTGACGTTCCTTGTCTTGCAATAAATAACTTCCCTAGATAATCAACATGTTATCATCCATGGGCATATCAAGTATAACAAAGTCCATCAAGATAGTAACATTTGCAACAACAACGAGTACATCCTCACAAATACCGATAGGTATGGCGGTTGATTTATCAGACATTTGGAACAAAATTTCAGTAGGTGTGAGTTTATTCAAGTCAAGTTTGTTGTATAACGAGAAAGGCATACCCCTAACACCACTTCCTAGATCACATAAAGCAGTTTTCACATAGTTACTTTTGATGGAACATGGTATAGTTGGTATTCATGGATCTCCTAGTTTTTGAGGTACTCCATCCATAAAATAATAATTATCAAGCTTGGTAGAGATTTAAGCTTCTATTAGTGATGATGTCTTTCATGTACTTAGAATAAGGGGCCATCTTTAAAAGATCAGTTAAACGAGTACGCAAAAGGACTAGCCTAAGCATTTCAGTAAATCGTTCAATTCCTTCATCATCTTTTTTCTTAGTTGGTTCGGGTGGATAATTCATGGGTTTTCGATTCCATGCCTCTCTTTCTTTTCCATGCTTTCTAGAAACAAAATGTCTTTTATCATAACGTTTTTTCTTAGGTTGTGGGTTATCAAGATCACCAACAGGTTCTATCTCAACATCATTATCTGGTTCTTTATCATTGTCAGGTCGAGAATCTACATGAGCATCACCATTATAATTTTCATTATCACTAGGTGAACAATCACTACCAAATTGAGTTTTAGTCTGAGAGATAGAAATATCATTAGCATTAGTAGAAGGTTTTTCTACTTCAGGTTCACTAGAAGTATGCAAGGTCCTATCATTTTTCTTTTTCTTTTTATTCCTAGAAGGACTAGGTGCATCAATATTAATTCTTTATGAATCTTGTTCGGTTATTTTAGGATGACCTTTTGGATATAGTGGATCTTGAGTCAATGTTTCTTTAGCAACACGATCATTCATATTCTATCAACAAGATCATTCATATTATTATTCATTTCATGAAGTAGCTTGCTTTAAGATTTAGCAACTTGTTCTAGTTGGGTTTGAACCATAGAGGCATGTTTTCCTACACCTATTACATCATTGGTGATTCTAAGTGACAAGTCAGTTAAGCCAGCAATCATAACTGAGTTTTGTCTGAATTGTTTCATAACATATGAGTTGAAATGATCTTGCTTTATAATATAATTTTCAAACTCATATATGCACTGACTAGGATGTTTATTGTAAGGAATGTCACCTTCATAAAACTTTAAAAGAGAATTTACCTCCGCCACCTTTAATGCATTTTCCCTTCATACATTTCTTTGCCTCTTGCATAGTTTCAGGACTAAGGAATAGGATACCCCTCTTCTTTGGAGTGGGTTTAGGCAGTTTTTTCGGAAGTATCCATTCATCATAATTATTCAATATATTAGTCAATAATTCCCAGCTGGTTCGGCAGTTTGTTCCCTGAAAACACAACCAACACAGCTATCTAGGTGGTCCCTAGAAGCATCAGTTAGCCCATTATAAAATATATCAAGTATTTCATTTTTCTTAAGCGGGTGATCACGCAAAGCATTAAGTAATTGGAGAAGCCTCCCCCTATCTTGTGGGAGACTCCCTTCTTCAATTTGCACAAAGTTAAATATTTCATGTAAGGCACCTTGTTTCTTATGAGCAGGAAAATATTTTTCACAGAAGTAATAAATCATATCCTCGGGACTACGCACACAAAACCATGAGCTAGAGTATTTTACCAAGTTTTAGCATCACCCTTTAATGAGAATGGAAATAATATGAGAATATAGTAGTAGCGAATTGTCTCACCATGAGTATATAGGGTGGCTATATCATTTAACTTAGTGAGATTTGCCACAACAGTTTCATTTTCATAGCCATGAAAAGGATCGCATTCAACCAAAGTAATTATCTCTAGGTTGACAGAGAATTCATAATCTTATCAGTAACAAATATAGGTGAAGTAGAAAACTTAGGATCATATTTCATTCTAGCATTCAAGGATTTTTCTTTCAACTTAGAGAATAGTTTCTTAAGGTATTCTGTATCCTCAGAAGCAAGAATGTCTCTAGTTATTTATTCATCCATAACATAACCTTCGGCGATTTCACGCATTTTAGTTCTAGGATAGTCATGTCTATAAGGTATTTAAATATTTTTAGTTGCAAAGACTTAATTAGTTTCAATAGTATCATCAGTTTTAGCATGCTCAATTTCTTTAGCTCTAGCAAGTTGTTCATCAAGAAATTTACCTAGTGGCACAGTATCATCAAGCAAGGTACTAGTATCATGATACACATCATTCATAGAAGATTTAGCATCATCAATAATTTGCGACATATCAGGATTAATAGCATGTGGTTGTGGTACTGCAAGTCTATTCAAAACAAAAGGTGAATCAAGTACATAGCTAGATGGCAATTCCTTACCTTCCCTCGTATTAGAGGGAATGATCTTGGTTCTTATATCTCTTAGATTCTTCATAGTGATCAATAAATAGATATCCCAAATGACTCAACAAATATAGCTATGCTCCCTGGCAACGGTGCTAGAAAACATTCTTGATAACCCACAACTATATGGGATCGCAATAGTTTTCGAGGGTAGAGTATTCAACCCAAATTTGTAGATTCGACACAAGGGGAGCCAAAGAATATTTGCAGGTATTAGCAGTTGGGTTTTCATTTCAACAACACTTGGAGATCTACTATGTGGAGCACAACGAGCAGTAGCACAGTAACGGTAATAGTAGAAGCAGTACGGTAATAGTGATAACACTTTTATAGCAGTTGTAATAGTAGTAGCAAGAGTGGTAACTTAGCAAGAAAAATATGTGTAAAACTCGTAGGCAATGGATCGGAGATATTGCTAGATAATATTCATCATGTATCAATCATAACATAGGTCGACATAGAACTATCTCCCCTTCATCGATATAATGTAGGCATGTATTCTGTAAATAGTCATACGTGCTTATGGAAAAGAACTTGCATGACATCTTTTGTCCTACCCTCCCGTGGCAGCGGGGTCCACAAGGAAAGTAAGGGTTATTAAGGCCTCCTTTTAATAGACAAATAGATTAAAGCATTAACACATTGTGAATACATGAACACCTCATACTACGGTAATCACCGGAAGGAATCCCAATTATTGTCACTTTGGGGTATGTGGATGACATGCAAATAGTCATACGTGCAAATGACATCTTTTGTCCTACCCTCACGTGGCAGCGGGGTCCATAAGGAAACTAAGGGATAGTAAGGCCACCTTTTAATAGAGAACCGGAACAAAGCATTAACACATAGTGAATACATGGACTCCTCATACTACGGTAATCATCGGAAAGAATCCCAACCATTGTCAGCTTGGGGTATGTGGATACTAACACGTAGTTGGTGCATATAACTTGCAAGATTGGATCAAACATACATATAATAGATAAAACATAAACGATCGAGATCTGAAATCATGGCACTCGGGCCCTAGTAACACTACTAGGAAAAGGCATGCTAGTGGCGCACCTGTTTTGGCTACTAATGGCGCACTACAGGTGCGCCACTAGCATCACGCCATTAGAATTTTTTACTAATGGCGCACCACAGGTGCGCCATTAGTATCTGGTATACTAATGGCGCACTAGTGCGCCATTAGTATAGCCCATGGTGCTCCATTAGTATGCCTCCCAGGGCATATATACTAATGGCGCACCAGGCAGTGCGCCATTAGTATAGCCCATGGTGCTCCATTAGTATTGCTCCCAGGGCATATATACTAATGGCGCACCAGGCAATGCGCCATTAGTATAGCCCATGGTGCTCCATTAGTATCTGGTATTCTGGCATATATATGTTTTATTTCAAAACCACAAATTCAACAACACATAACATATATATCAAATATATAATACATAATATGTGCCCAATAGTTTTACTGATCCACAACACATAACATATATGCAAAGTTGCATAACAAATTTCATGATCCATATATCAAAATTCCATAGCATCCATACATCCAAAATTCCATAGCATCCATATATACATATAGTTCCATAGCATCCATACATACATAGCTCCATAGCAAATATAATACACAACGATACTTTGCGGGCATTAGTAAGTAATATTTGGCACTAAAACAAATGCCTTCATGTCCATATCATAGTCCAAAGAGCATCCGCGTGGAAACCTACAAGATGAAATCATCAACATGTCAAATTTAACACTCTAAATCATGAAGATCTTCAAGAATCGTCTCTAATTATGACAACACAGGAAGTTACACACTATGATGGCTTCACTTGTTAAAATTGCCTGCACTATGATTAACTTGAATAGCACAATCTCATATCATCATGCATACTTGAAGTGAAGCCTTGGTCCTAATTGCCTGCAGGACTACCCCTACACTATACTCTAGGTCATGAAATGCTTGATAGTTCATAGCACAAACAACAAATTTGCACTTTCAGTAAACACAAATGTATCACTAAGGTTACTTCAAAGACACTTAAAAGTTAAGAAAACACATGATAACCAATCTCAAAAATCCAGTTATTAAATTCACCAGGAATTCAAGCTGACCATATCAATTGAAAAATGAAAGGGACAGCTTACAAGATCACACAGTTAGATACGCAGGACGGTTCACCTATGTGCGTGCCCGCAGAAATTCATCCAGCAGATCCCACACCTCTAGAGCAGCTGGTCTGTCTTGATGCCTATTATTCTTGCTTATCTGCACCATAATTCAGTAACACAATAAAGCAGTTGTAAGTGGTAGCAAAATAGAATTTATTTTCAATAACCAAAACATATGGAAAATTTCTCCCACTCACAGATATGATTTTGACATTCCACTGTTTGACCACTTTTGCTGAATCCACACTATCATCTTCAAAGCGTACATAGAAACTAATAACTGAGACGAGTTTAAAATGTTAGGCCATAGATGGTATCGAGTTGCCATGCTGAAAAAGAAACAGAGCAATCTAAGGTTTCATGTTGCATTACAAATAGTTAGTGTGAGGCTTTGCTAGGAACAAAAATAAAAGGCGCAGGCAGCAAGATATGATTTGTTTGGGAGGTGTGCTTTGGTACCATATGGCTGTGTGCATCCCGTGAATTTCTTAGAATGTGGCACATTTAAAAGCACATGTATCAGATGCTAACTAGTGCTCCACATTCCATATGGCTATGTGCATCGTGTGAATTTCTGAGAATGTACTTAATCATAGTATAATACAACCTAGAATGTACTAAATTTGTGAGAAACAAGAGAAACAGTACAAAAGCAAGTAAATATATTCCTGGTTGCAACACTTAACAATATGCAGCAACAGTTCCAAAAACAATAACAGAAAGCATCTGCATAATGTAACTTGTGTTCTTTTCCTTGAGGAATAAGAACTCTATTCTAGACAACCAAACTAAAATGAATCCAAGTGGCATATGCATCCCAGTCACACCCTGCTCTTAGAACTGCCACCTAGGCACATGCTCCAAGTGGCATAAACTAAACCATTTTACTCCCTCTCCAATCCAAAACAAGTGTGGTGGCCTTAGTAGTTGGTGCAAGACCAGAATAATAGTAATAGTTTGAGGCATTTTGATCCCCTATTCAGACAAACCATACACGTTGGTGCAAGACTAGAGAGTAGTAGTTGTGCTCCTGCTAGATCTCAGCATATCGAAAATTGTACCAACATGTTTGTGATATTTTTCTTGCTTTGCCAACAGAAAAAACATTGATTAGTTAGTGCAATGCAAGACTAAGATTTGGACTAGTAGTTTAAAGTTTTTTTAGAAGACAAAAATCAAACTATCAAACTCTGAATCACTCAAAAACTTAGTCGAAGTCCAGACAGATGTCCAATTGAATGATCAGTGCAACATAATTTAATAGTATCGCTCTCAGCTAGCAGATCCAAGTCTACTTGACCCTCCCACATATAAATTGGATATGTTGTTATCTTAGCTCCATCAACTTGCTCTAGTACACAGATATGTCACCAAAATAAACTGGATTTTGTCAGCCCATCAACTTGCTCTAATGGATCAGTTAGCTCCATCATATAGTTAGCACTAGAAATCATAGATAAAATACAAATGATCAGACAAAGTTGTGTTCAGTTAGATGAGTATAAAAGCAAACATCAACCAAACCATCACTGATACAGATATATAACCAAAACTGCAACATTCTAGATGGATACCAATTTGCAAAATGAACAAGTTCAGTCCTTACAACCTACAAACCAAAAAAGTGTGGCAATCATCTAGCCCTCAAATGGCTACTACCACTACTTGGAGACACATAAGCAGAGTCAGCGACCACTAATATGAGATGTTTGTGGTGGTGGTGGTATACTAATTGCAGAGTACTGGATAACGAAAACAAGAACAGGACATGGCAAGGCAAATAGTTGGGTTTGCACCACAGAAAAAATGTGCATTATTAATTTTCAATCTAGTAAAAATGAACTTGTTGATTTAAGCGTCTAGTAAAAATCAAATCACTCATACAGAAGTGCATCATTATTTATCAATCTAGATTTGCATTACATTATTCAGTTCTCACAACCAACGGCATCAGCAAGCATTCAACAAACATCAATCAAACCCTCAGAACATGTCCAACATCCAAGCAGCAACATGTCTTTCTTCAGACAAAAAGTTATCGGTATTGTTCCATTGCAAATACAATATCTAGCCAGGGCACAATCTAGCAGCTAACTATAGATAAACAGACAAAGCTTATCTAGCACTCTAGGACGAGGTGGACTTGGTGACAACCTGCTTGCTAGGCTAGCACGCAGGTACTGAGAGAACCAGAGAACGGAATTTGGTTCCCTCGGAGTCGGCGTGCTAGGCGAGCTCGCCGAGGAGGACGAGGCGACAACCATGGCCAGGCGGAACGAAGAGGAGGAGGGGAGGGAGGAATTACCTCCGGGGAGAAGGCCGTCAGTTGGCAGCGTGTTGAGGAGGAGTAGGGTGGGCGGTGCGGTGAGCAGGCAGAACAAAGAGGACGAGGGGAGGGAGGACTTACCTCCGGGGAGAAGGCCGTCAGTCGGCGGCGTGTTGAGGAGGAGGTGTAGGATGGCTGTAGGGGAATCACATGGGCGTCAGTGAGATGGAGAATGGCAGCAAGGGTAGAAGCAGAGATTGATGGAGGAACAGGGGAGGGTGAGGCGACTAACAGAGCGAAGGTTGTCCAGTTGTCGGTTCGGGGCGATGGCAGAGCTGTTGGTGGTGATGGCGGTGATGGACGAGGACCCCCTGTCCGCCATGGGGTGGCCTGTTGCATCTATAGGTCGTCGAGGGTAAAAGACGTGGTGCCGGCCGGAGGTGTTTAAGCAGGTTGAGGAATGCGGGAGGAACCTTGTTGTTGGACGGCGGCGGCGGCGGCGCTAGATCGAGGTGGGGTTAGGGTTCAGCCCAGGTGTGGTAGGGAATCTCGCTGTGGAGCGCGTCAGGAACCAACGAGGAGGAGTGGGAGGAGGATTACGGGCGCGCTGGCCAGATCCGGAAGCTTGCGTACTTGCGGAGGGTGCCTGCGGCGTCGCCATGGCGGGCGGCGGCATCTCCTGCTTCTGCTGGCCGGCGATGCGGCGCGAGGAACCCTAGCTGCGGCTGCGCGAGGAGGCTGCGGGGAGGGAGCTAGGCGTGGGAGATGGAGGAAAGGGGAAGCGAGAGGAGGGGCAGAGAGATACTTTTTTTTTGCAAAACTACTAATGGCGCACCACCTACAAATGTGCCATTAGTAACCCTGGTTACTAATGGCGCACCAACTGGTGGTGCGCCATTAGTAGTTTTGCAAAAAAAAAGTAGTGGCGCACTGGGTTAGTGGTGCGCCATTACTAGTGAAACTAGTAATGGCGCACTCTGCCCCAGTGCGCCATTAGTACTTTTGGAAAAAAATTGTTAGTAGTGGCACACCGTGTGTGTGTGGTGCGCCATTAGTGTCCATCACACTCATGGCGCACCTGCACATGGTGCGCCACTACTATATACTAGTGGCGCACCACTTGTCTGGTGCGCCATTAGTGTCTATATTATCTATAGCCCTTTTCCTAGTAGTGTGACAAGCATGAAGCATGGCAAATTCATAGCAACACCAATCTCCGAACATAGTGGATACTAGGGATCAAGCCCTACTAAAACTAACTAAATTACATGATGAATATCAACCAGCTCTTCACCGACTGGCAAGCCTACAAAGGGATTACTCACTCCCGATGGTGATGACGAAGACCGAAGATTCCCTTCTCCCGAGCCCCAAACGGACTCTAGATTTGGCCTCCTGATGAAGAACAAGAGGTTGCGGTGGCTCCGTATCATGAAACGCAATGAAACTTCCTCCCCTGTTTTCCTCTGAAAATTCGATTTTTTAACGCTGGAATTAGGGTCAGTGGAGCCCCGTGGGCCCCACTAGAACTAGGCCGCTCGAGGGGGGCTAGCATGCCCTGGTGCATAGTGGGTGCGTGGGCCTCCCCTTCTGGTGGGTCTTGGTTCTAGTTTTTTCTTTTATTCTATCTCCAAAAAGTTTCATTCCATTCCAAGAACTTTTATTTTTGCACGAAAATAACACCATGGTAGTTCTGCTGAAAACAACGTCAGTCTCGGTTAGTTTCATTCAAATCATGCAGATTAGAGTCGAAAACAAGAGCAAAAGCGTTAGGAAAAGTAGTTACGATGGAGCCGTATCACCCACATGCTGCCCACAAGCCAAGAGGGCAGGCCCACCCCCTAGGTGTGTCCTGCTAGCTTGTGGGGACCTTGCAGGTACCCTGCCGCCCCTCTTCTGCTATAAGGTGTGTTTTGACCTATAAATAAATCATGGAGATACTTTCAGGATGAAGCGCCAAAGTCTCGAGGCGGAAACCTGGGCAGAGGCACTTCTTCTCTGAGGTAGAGAGATTCTGCCGGTGGAACTTCCCTCCAAGATGAGGAAATCGAATCCATCATCATCACAAACCCTTCCTCCTTTGTGGGAGGACCAAACTTTATCAACATCTTCACACACACCATATCATCTCAAACCCTGGTTCATCTCTTATATTCAATCTTTGTCTCAAAACCTCATATTGGTACATGTGGGTTACTAGTAGTGTTGATTACATCTTGTTGTTGATGCTTGTTGGTTTATTTGGTCGAAGATATTATGTTCAGATCCTTAATCATGATTATTGCACCTCTGATCCTGAAAATGTTGATGATGTGTGAGTAGTCACTTTTGTTCCTGAGGACATGGGAGAAGTCTTGTTATCAGTACACATGTGAAGTTGGTATTCTTTCGATATGTTGATGATATGTATGTTGTTGCTTCTTGATGACCCACAAGTATGGGGGTCAATCATGGTCCCTTCGATTGGTAAGAGTGTCGAACCCAACGAGGAGCAGAAGGAAATGATAAGTAATTTTAGCAAGGTATTCTCTGCAAGTGCTGTGAGTAACGGTGGCAAGTAGTTTTGTAGCAAGATAATTCGTAACATGTGACAAGTAAAGCATAGTAGCAACTGTGCAGCAAGATAGCCCAATCGATTTTATATCAAAGGACGGGCCTGAAAGTACTCTTATATGATACAAGCGCTCCTGAGGACACATGGGAATTTCTATCTAGTCATGTTCATCATGTTGAATTGAATCGCGTTCGTTACATTGATCATTTGATATGTGGATGGACCAGTGTTAAGTCATTGTAATTACTTGAAAAAATAACCCAATTATGATTACCCCCTCTCATAAGCATCTGCAACTATTAAAGAAGAATTAAGATAAATCTAACCACAAAATGAAACGGGTGGATCCAAATCAGCCCCTCATGAAGCAATACATAAACTGGGTTTAAGCTTTTGGCACTCTCGCAACCCATCATCTACTTGTTACTCCACAATTCCTTCCCTTAGGCCCATAACATGGTGAACTGTCGTGTAGTTGATGTTCACACGACACCACTAAGATAAGCAACAACATACACATCATCAAAATATCGAACTAATACCAACTTCACATGATTACTTATAACAAGACTTCTCCCATGTCCTCAGGAACAATAGTACCTACTCACACCTCATCAACATGTTCAAGATCATAGGTATAACAATGGTAATTAAGGATCTGAACATAATATCTTCCACCAAGTAAACCAACAAGCATCAACTACGAGATGTAATCAACACTACTAGTAACCCACATGTACAAATCTGAGGTTTTGAGACAAAGATTGAATACAAGAGATGAACTAGGGTTTGAGATGAGATGGCGCTGCTGAAGATGTTGATGAATATTGGTTCTCCCACGAAGTAGGGAGCATAGGTGAAGACCATGGCTCCGATTTCCCTGTCCCAGAGGAAAGTTCCCCAGGCAGAATCTCTCTCCCGGAGAGCAAAAGGGCGTCTTCCCAGGTTTCCACCTCAAGATGGAGGCGCTTCATCCCGAAAGTATCATTATATTTTTTCTAGGGAAAATACACCATATAGGAGAAGAGGGGTGTTGGGAGACCTGCTGGGCCCCCACATGGTAACAGGCCGCACCTAGGGGAGTGGGCGCGCCATGTTGGCTTGTGGCCAGCTGGGGGCCCCCTTTGGTATATTTTGGTCCCAATAATTCTTAAATATTATATAAAAAATCTCCATGAAGTTTCAGGTCATTTGGAGTCCAATGATTTTTCAGCCCTTTTTTTGGTTTTTAGGTCGAGAATTCGAGTTTCTATTAATTTCAGCTCTGTGATGTACCTTGCATATTCAGAGAGAAAATGCATAAGAATATCATAATGAGGAATGATGTACAAGAATACCATAAATATCAATAATAATTCATGATGCAAAATGGACATATCAACTCCACCAAGCTTAGACCTCGCTTGTCCTCAAGCGAAAGCCGAACTCGGTAATAATGACCACATAAATTGAGAGAGGTGTCGATCAATGAGAATACGTACATGAGAGCATCATGAATATGTATCACAATAACAAGTTTTCATCATATAGCTTCTCATGAACAAGTAATAATCTATTCATAATTGTTGAAATATGAAGCATAAACTTTATTGGCAAACAACTAAATATGTTCTTAGTCATCGAGACAATCATAATTCATCATATTTCAGAGGAGAGTCTATGTTAGAGCTTTCATATTAGCAAGTTCACATACTCAACTATCATTTAGACTTCTATGATTGCTGACACTCATTGCATATTTTTGGAGCTAATGTTTTCATCGGACACATTGGAAGATAGGAGCTTTATTGTTTGCCACCCAACTTATTTACCTGAAGGATAATGTCAACAATAATGGTACATGATCTCCTACAATCAACTGGATATATATGTGGATCTATCCCCAACACATGATGCTTGCCAACTAGAGAGTTAATAGGTTGCAATAAGGATGAACTTTATTGACTCTTGCACAAAAGTAAATTCATGAAGATGAAAGAGAGGCCCTTCGTAGAGGGAAGCAGAGGTTGTCATGCGCTTTTAAGTTGGATGTGCAAACTCTTAATGCAAAGGAACATCACTTTATATTTCCCCTTATGATAGCAAACTTTATTATGCACTCTGTCTCTTTTATTTCTTTCCCATCACAAGATAGTACAAAGCTTATTTTCCCATACAATAAAAGGCCATACATGTTTAGGACCAGTTTTTGTTGCTTGGTGCACCAATGACAATTTACTTGAAGGATATTACTCAATCCATAGGTAGGTATTGTGGAATATCATGGCAAGAGATTGGGTTTAAGGTTATGGATGCAAAGTATGATCTCTACTTAGTGCAGAAACTTTTGGCTAGAAAAAGATCTAAAGCAAGCACCCCATGCAAGAGGATCCAGGACATATTAACTTCTATGTGAATGTAAACTATCATGATCATTATGATGTCTTCCGTGTCCAACATCAACACTTCCTCATTATATAATATTTGGTGGGGGCTCACAATCATAAAAGTTGTCCAAGTTAGCGTATTTATATGTTAATCTCCTCTCATCTATCATAATCTTGCATATATTCTATCAATAACTAATTTTATGTTTTTTTATTCCCAACAAATTTTATCACTTATAATTTTTCTATGTGATGTTATTACTCCTCATGGGATTAGCATATTCTCTTATTATTTATTTTATTTCAAAGCTATGATTGTAGATGCATGAGAGTAAAGCACACGAATTCAACTAACCTTTATTATATAACTCTCACACTCAGTTACAAGAATAGATAAATCTCAAAGAAAAAATCTAAGCAAAGCAAAACTGAAATTTTATTTCTCTAAATCATGACATAACTAAGGATCAAACTAAGATAGATGGTAATTTTAAAAGTGATGGTGGTACGATACTGGTGCACCTCCCCCAATCTTGGAGCAAGCTAGGGGTAGTTCTCATACCCATGTACTCATACGTCCTTCTTGGGTGATGTTGGTATCGGGGAAATCCTTTTTGTGATGATACTCCTTAGGATATGGGTCTCCTCATTAAGCTTTTTTGACCGAATACTATAAGGGCATAACCCCCCCACCCACAGGCATAAAGCTTTATTGAACCAAATTTTACAATATTTACATGGTTACCTCGGTACCCAAAATTAGAAAACAAGTTTAGAGAACTAACCTAATGTAGATGCGACATTCGGGGGGGGGGGCAAAAAAAGATACCCATTTTAGCAAATCTTCCTTGAACTTTGGTTTAATAATGTATAGGAGAAGTGCTATATCAGTTATAGATCCTGATTTCCACACAACAAATCTAGGTTGTACTTTGTGAAAAATCATTGCATTTCTCACAAGCCAAATATTCCAACAAGTCATGAATACCACCTCAGAGAAAAAAGGTTGTTGAAAATATATTTTTGCATGTGATGCTGCAAAAGCCATATCACTATTATTTCCCCAATCAACTTGCAAGTAGTTCCATACTCTGCTGCTGAAAAGGAAAGAAAAGAACAAATGATTCTTGTCTTCCCTGACTTGGGCATGGCATATTCTACAATTAACTCCATCATCCATATGCCAATGTCTCCTTTTAACCATGTACTTGGTGTTTAATTTGTCCATGATGAGCATCCAAGCAAAGACCTTGATCTTCAAGGTACAACAAGTGGCCCAAATCCTATTAAGCAAAGGATTAAACGATAGATCTCTGTGCACATAGCAATAGTTCTTGCCATGCTTCAATAAAAATGCTGCATTCTCTAACCCCACGTTTAGGACGCCCAATCCACCCTTATTTTTTGTCCTGAAGATCAAATCCGAAGCAACAAGAGATGGTGAATGTTCCTGCCTATTCCTTCACCAAAAACATTGCCTCTCAATCCTTTCCAACTCTTTGAGAATTCCTTGTGGGATAGATAAACTGCAGAGGAAAAAGATTGGCATGAATGATAAAGCAGACTTGAGGTATTGGAGTCTACCCCCTTGGGCCAAAAAGGATGAACTAGATGAAATCCTTCTCTCCATACATGTAACAAGTGGCATCAAATGTTCCATCCTAGGCTTGGAAGTGCCAACTGGTAAACCAAGGTAAGTGAAAGGCATAACACCCACTTTACATCCAAAGACTCGAGCAAGCCTCTCAATTTCTTCTGTGGTAACATTGATAGGCACCATTGATGATTTCTCAAAGTTAATATGTAGCCATGTTAATCTGGTAAAAACCTGAAGCATATCTTTTAGGGCCCGGAGCTGCCCTTCCTCAGCAGGGAATACAATCAAAGTATCATCAGCATATTGGATAATAGGAAAATCTTTATCATGGCCAGGAATTGGCAACTGAATTTGACCCTTAGCTAACATGTCATTAACCACTTACTACAGTAAATCAGCAGCTAAGACAAAAAACAATGTGGAAATGGAGTCTGCTTGTCTGACACGAGCCTTACATTGAAATTGCTTCCCAGGAACTCCATTTAGAAGAATGGAAGATGACCCAGAGGTGAGGAACTGCTCAAACCAACCTCTCCACTTGATGTTGAAACCCTTGTCCTTTAGGAGCTCCAATATGACTTCATATTCAATAGAATCAAAAGCCTTTTCAAAGTCCAATTTGAGTATGAGAATGGGTCTTTTAGACTGATGGCATTGATGTAAGTACTCCAGAGTCCATCCAATGTAATCTTGAATGGTTCTAGTCTTGAAAAATCCATACTGGTTTTTATGAACACACTCAAGAATTACCTTTTGAAGTCTATTAGCAGCCATTTTGGTGAGGAACTTAATGCCCAATCCCGTCAAAGAAATTGGCCTATAGTCCCCAACATGCTCTGGTGAAGATTTTTTAGGAACCAGGGTGATGAAAGAAGCGTTAATACTTTAAAGATTTGCCTTTCCTTAAAAAAATGGTTTGCAAGGGCATACAATTCATGTCTAACTATGTGCCAACATTTCTTGAGAAACAATCCATTGAAACCATCTGGGCCAGGTGCTTTGCCAATTGGCATACATTGTACTACCTAGTCCGTTTCTTCCTGGGAAAAAGGTTAAGTCAAAACATCCAGCCCCGGAAAAGGCTTAATCAGATTAGGCAGATCAAAGCCCGTTATAATTCCTTTGACAGTGCCCATGCGACCTTTGTAAGAAGACCACAAAATTCCTTCCATTTGGCTATGCTCACAGATCACTATGCCATCAGGCAAGGTCAACTTTGCAATTTACTTCCTTCTATGTCTTTCTGAACACATGGCATGAAAGAACTTAGTATTTTCTCCTCCCACTTTAATGGATATGACAGTACACCTCTTTTTACAGTACAAGAATTGGAGATGTAGTAGCTCCTCCATATGAGACTAGCAATCTTTCTGAAGTTAAATTCCTGCCTGAATAGGGGTCTAAATTCCTCCATCCTCTCAATCCATTCAATCACCTTATTACACTTATCAATAGCAATTTTCATCTTTGAAATTCCCAACTTCCATCTCTTCAGATCATATCTCCGGCTTTTAAGTTTCTATGCCAGAATTGCTGCAGGTTGGGCCTTGTGAGAAGGCTTACTCCAAGATTTGGCAACACAGTCCAAAAAGCGATCCACCTTAGTCCAATAGTTTTCAAATCTGAATAAGTTGGTTTTAGGAATAGAAGTGGTTATCACAACCACACATGGTACATGATCTGATGCAGTTCTTTCCAGAGGGAATAACATGTGACCCAATTGGTGGAAGTCAAAAAATCAGTCTAGTTGTTCTAACAGAGGATTGTCTTGCATATTGGACCAGGTATAAGACCTGCCTTTAATTGGAAATTCAACTTGCTAGGGAACGGTGCATGGGAAACAAAAAAACTCCTACGCGCACGAAGACCTATTATAATGATGATCATCTACGAAAGGGAGATCGGATCCACATACCCTTGTAGATCGCTAAGCAGGGAGCGTTAAGAAACTCGGTTGATGTAGTGGAACGTCTTCGCGATCCAAATTGCAGCCGTCCCAAGATCCGTCCCGATCTAGCACCCAACGGACAACACCTGCGCGTTCAGCACACGTACAACTCGATGACGATCTCCGCCTTCTTGATCCAGCAAGAGAGACGAAGAGATAGCTGAATTCTCCGGCAGCACGATGGTGTGGCGGTCATGATGATGGAGCTACTCCGGCATGGCTTCGCCGTGCCGTACCGACCTAGCTACGAGGTTTCACGAAGTAGTGGAGGGAGAGAGGGCGGCACAAAGGCTTGTGGTGCAAAAACCCTCTCAAATCTCCACTATATATAGGAGGAACAAGAGGGACGTTGACTTGCCTCCTACTCCAAGTAGGAGGGTTCGGCAGAGCCAAGGAGGAAGGTCTCCTCCTCAAATTCGGTTTGGTGGAGGAGTCATTTCCTTCTTGTCCACCTCCTTCCTTTTTTCTTTTTTTTCTGTTATTTTTGCTTCAGCCAAAATAGCCTTATTGGGATGGCCTCACCAGCCCAATAAGGATTGGTGTGCCACCAATGGGCCTATTAGGTCCTCTCCCAGGTCGGTGGCCCCTCCTGCTAAAACCCCGGAACCCATTCGTCACTCCCGGTACTTTACCGGTAATGCCCCAAATATTTTCGGAAGCCAAATGCAACAATCCCTATATCAATCTTTGTTTCCGGACCATTCCGGAGACACTCGTGACGTTCGGGATCTCATCCGGGACTCCGAACAACATTCGGTTACCAGCATCAATAATTCAACTATACCGAAAATGTCACCGAACCTTAGGTGTGCAGACCCTACGGGTTCGAGAACTATGCAGACATGACCGAGACACTCTCTGGCCAATATCCAATAGCGGGAGGTGGACGTCCATATTGGATCCTACATATTCTAGGAATATCTTATCGGTTGAACCTCTATGTCAAGGATTCACACAATCCCGTATATCATTCCCTTTGTACTTGAGTATGTTACTTGCCCGAGATTCGATCATCGGTATCGCTATACCTATTTCAACCTCGGTATCAGCAAGTCTCTTTACTCGTTCCGTATTACAAGATCCCATGGCTAACTCTTTAGTCACATTGCTTGCAAGGCTTGTTTGTGATGTTGTATTACTAAGTTGGCCCCGAGACACCTCTCTGTCACACGGAGTGAGAAATCCCAGTCTTGATCCATGCTAACTCAAAAGACACCTTCGGAGATGCCTGTAGAGTACCTTTGTAGTCACCAAGTAACATTGCGACGTTTGATACACACAAGGCATTCCTCCGGTGTTAGTGAGTTACATGATCTCATGGTCATAGGAATGTATACTTGACATGCAGAAAACAGTAGAAACAAAATGACACGATCATATGCGACGTTCATAGTTTGGGTCTTGTCCATCACATCATTCTCCTAATGATGTGATCCCGGCATCAAGTGACAACACTTGTTTATGGCTAGGATACGTTAACCATCCTAGACCAACAGGCTAGTCAACTAGAGTCTCACTTGGGACATTGTTTTGTCTATATATCCACACATGAATTTATGTTTCCATTCAATACAATTATAGCATGGATAATAAACGATTATCTTGAAATAGGAAATATAATAAGAACTATTTTATTATTGCCTCTAGGGCATATTTCCAACAGTCTCCCACTTGCACTAGAGTCCATAATCTAGCCTCACATCTCTATGTGATTTACAATGTAATGAATCTAATAGCGATACAGTTCTGGTGTTGATCATGCTTTGTTCGTGGAAGAGGTTTAGTCAGCAGATTTGCAACATTCAGATCGGTGTGTACTTTGCAAATATTTATGTCCTCCTCCTTGATTTAATTGCGGATGGCATTGAAGTGTCGCTTTATGTATCTGGTCCTCTTGTGAAACCTTGGTTCCTTGGCTATAGCAATGCCACCCGTGTTGTCATAGAACAGATTGATTCGATCCAATGCACTTGGCACTACTCCAAGATGTGACATGAACTGCTTCATCCAGACACCGTCCGTAGCCGCCTCTGAGGAAGCTATGTACTGCGATTCGCATGTAGAATCAGCTACGACGCTTTGCTTGGAACTGCACCAGCTTACCGCACCCCCGTTAAGAATAAATACGTATCCGGTTTGAGACTTAGTTTCATCTGGATCAGTGTCAAAGCTTCCATCGACGTAACCCTTTACGACGAGCTCTTCGTCACCTCCATGAATGAGAAACACTTCCTTAGTCCTATTCAGGTACTTCAGAATATTCTTGACCGCCGCCCAATGTTCCACTCCTGGATCACTTTGAAACCTGTCGGCCATACTTATGGCCAGGACGACATCCGGTCTTGTGCACAGCATTGCATACATGATATACCCTATGGATGAAGCATAGGGAATGACACTCATCTTTTCTCTAACTTCTGGAGTTACTCGACATTGAGCCTTACTCAACTTTATAACTTGTAACACACGCAAGAACCCCTTCTTGGATTGTTCCATTTTGAACTTCTTCAAAACTTTATCAAGGTATGTACTTTGTGAAAGAGCTATTAGACGCTTTGACCTATCTCTATAGCTCTTTATGCCCAATATGGAAGCAACTTCTCCTAGGTCCTTCACTGAAGAACTTTTATTCAAGTAATCCTTTATGCTTTCCTGTAACTCTACATTGTTTCCAATCAGCAATATGTCATCCACATATAATATTAGAAATGCTGCAGAGATCCCAATCACTCTCTTGTATATACAAGCTTCTCCAAAAACTTCTATAAACCCAAACGCCTTGATCACCTCATCAAAATGTTGATTCCAACTCTGAGATGCTTGCACCAGTCCATAAATGGATCACTAGAGCTTGCACACTTTGTCAGCATTCTCTGGATCGACAAAACCCTCGGGTTGCATCATATACAGCTCTTCCTTAAGAAACCTGTTAAGGAACGCCGTTTTGACATCCATCTGCCAGATTTCATAATCGAAAAATGCAGCTATTGCTAACATGATTCAGACGGACATAAGCATCGCTACGGGTGAGAATGTCTTATTCTAGTCAACTCCTTGAACTTGTGAAGAGCCCTTTGCCACAATTCAAGCTTTATAAATGGTCACATTACCGTCTGCGTCCGTCTTCTTCTTAAAGATCCTTTTGTTCTGAATAGCCTTGCAAGCTTCAGGTAATACTTCCAAAGTCCATACTTTGTTTTCATACATGGATCCTATCTCGGATTTCATGGCTTCTAACCATTTGTTGGAATCTGGGCCCACCATTGCTTGTCCATCACTTGCAGGGTCGTTATTGTCCAACAACATGATTGACAAGACAGGATTCCCGTACCACTCTGGAGCAGTATGTGCTCTTGTCGACCTGCGAGGTCTGACAGTAAGTTCATCTAAAGCTTCATGGTCATCATCATTAGCTTCCTCTTCAACTGGTGTTGCCTCGATAGAAATTTCTTTCTGCCCTGTGCCATCATCTTGTTGAAGCATAGGTTCCGCAACCTCATCAAGTTCTACCTTCCTCCCACTCAATTCTTTCGAGAGAAACTCTTTCTCAAGAAAAGCTCCATTCTTAGTGACAAGCACTTTGCCCTCGGATCTGAGATAGAAGGTATACCCAACTGTCTCTTTTGGGTAACCTATGAAGATGCACTTTTCTGCGTTGGGTTCCAGCTTTTTAAGCTGAAGCTTTTTGACATAAGCATCACATCACCAAACTTTAAGAAACAATAACTTTGGCTTCTTGCCATACCATAGCTCATATGGTGTCGTCTCAATGGATTTCGATGGTGCCCTATTTAAAGTGAATGCAGCTGTCTCCAATGCATAGCCCCAAAATGATAATGGCAAATCGGTAAGAGACATCATAGAATGCACCATATCTAATAAAGTACGATTACGATGTTCGGACACACCGTTACGTTGTGGTCTTCCAGGCGGTGTTAATTGTGAAACAATTCCACATTGTCTTAAGTGAGAACCAAGCTCGTAACTCAGATATTTACCTCCTCGATCAGATCGTAGGAACTTGATCTTCTTGCTACGATGATTTTCAACTTCAGTTTGAAATTGTTTGAACTTTTCAAACGTGTCAGACTTGTGCTTCATCAAGTAGATAAAACCATACCTACTCAAATCGTCAGTGGAGGTGAGAAAATAATGATATCTGCCACGCGCCTCTATGCTCATTGGTCCGCACACATCAGTATGCATGATCTCCAACAAGTCACTTGCATGCTCCATTGTTCCAGAGAACGGAGTCTTAGTCATCTTTCCCATGAGACATGGTTCGCATGTGTCATGTGATTCAAAATCAAGTGACTCCAAAAGTCCATCAACATGGAGTTTCTTCATGCGCTTAACTCCAATATGACCTAAGCGGAAGTGCCACAAAAAAGTGGCGCTATCTTTGTTAACTCTACATCTTTTGGTCTCAATGTTATGGATTGTTAGGGAACGTTGCACGGGAAACAAAAATTTCCTACGCACACGCAATACCTATCCATGGTGATGATCATCTACGAGAGGGGAGAGTGAATCTACATACCCTTGTAGATCGCTAAGCGGAAGCGTATATAACGCGGTTCATGTAGTGGAACATCTTTGCGATCTAAATCGCAGCCCATCCCGCGATCTCATCACAATCCGTCCCGCGATCCCATCAAGATCCATCCCAATCTAGTGCCAAACGGACGACACCTCTGCGTTCAGCACACGTACAGCTCGATGACGATCCCCGCCTTCTTGATCCAACAGGAGGGCCGGAGAGGTAGACGAGTTCTCCAGCACAGTGGCATGGTGGTGGTGGTGGTGAACTAATCCGACAGGGTTTCTCCTAAGCACCGCAGAACTAGACTAGAGGAGAAACATATCTAGAGAGAAGTAGAGGGAGCACGTGGCAATTAGGGTTAGCCCTCACCTCTAAGACCTCTAGTATATATAGGAGGGAGGGAGGGGAGGAGTCAGCCTCAAACCCTCAAGGTTTGGCCGAAATTGGAGGTGGAGGAGTCCTACTCCAATCCTACTAGGAGTAGTATTCCTCCTCTCCACTTGGAAACCATTTTTTCACCTTTTCCACCTTTCGGTTTCTTTCCTTTCCACCTCCAATACTCCTTGGGATTTAGTGGAGGCTTCGTACATCCCACTAAGGGCTATTCCATGTCCTCCCAGAGCCCATGAGACCCTTTGGGGTGGGTGGGCCCACCTGGTGGACCCCCGGAACCCATTCGTCACTCCCGGTACACTACCGTAAATGCGCGAAACTTTTCTGGAGTTCAAAATACACTTTCCTATATATCAATCTTTACCTCAGGACCATTATGGAGCTCCTCGTGATGTTCGGGATCTCATCCGGGACTCCAAAAAACTTTCGGTTACCAAACACACATAACTCAATAATATCGAAACGTTACTGAACTTTAATTGTGCAGACCATGCGGGTTCGAGAACTATGCAAACATGAACTGAGACACTCCCCGGTCAATAACGAATAGAGGGACCTAGATGTCCATATTGGCTCCTACATATTTTGCGAATATCTCTATCGGTTGAACTTCTATGTCAAGGATTCAGTTAATCTCGTATGTTGTTCCCTTTGTGTTTCGGTATGTTACTTGCCCGAGATTCGATCATCGGTATCTCCATACCTAGTTCAATCTCATTATTGGCAAGTCTCTTTACTCCTTCCGTAATATAAGATCACGTAACTAACTCCTTAGTCAAATTTCTTGCAAGGCTTGTTGTGATGTTGTATTACCGAGTGGGCCCCAAGATACCTCTCCGTCATACGGAGTGACAAATCCCAGTCTTGATCCATGCCACCCCAACAGACACCTTTGGAGATACCTGTAGAACACCTTTATAGTCACCCAGTAACATTGCGATGTTTGGTACACACAAGGTATTCCTCCGGTGCCCGGGAGTTGCATGATCTCATGGTCATAGGAACAGATACATTGACATGCAGAAAACAGTAGCAATAAACTGACACAATCATATGCTACGTTTATAGTTTGGGTCTTCTCCATCACATCATTCTCCTAATGATGTGAGCCCGTTATCAAGTGACAACACTTGCCTATGGCCAGGAAACCTTGACCATTTTTGATCTACGAGCTAGTCAACTAGAGGCTCACTAGGGACAGTGTGGTGTCTATGTATCCACACATGTATTTGAGTTTCCAATTAATACAATTCTAGCATGGATAATAAACTATTATCATGAACAAGGAAATATAATAATAACCAATTTATTATTGCCTGTAGGGAATATTTCCAACATGGATATGAGTGTCATCACAATCGAGATTCAATATGAACAAACCACTCACATTGGTTGCATGACCATAAAAAGTATTACTGATATTAATAGAACAACCGTTACTCTCTGATTTAAATGAGTAATCGTCTCGCAATAAAAAAGATCCAGATATAATCTTCATGCTCAATGCAGGCACTAAATAACAATTATTTAAGTTCATCACTAACCCCGATGGTAACTAAAGTGAGACCATGCCGACGGCGATAGCATCAACCTTGGAACCATTTCCCACGCGCATCGTCACTTCATCCTTCGCCAACCTTCATTTATTCCGCAGTTCCTGTTTCGAGTTACAAATGTGAGCAACAGAACCGGTATCAAATACCCAAGCACTACTACGAGAGCTGGTGAGCTACACATCAATAACATGTATATCATATATACCTTGTTTGACATTGGTTGCCTTCTTATCGGCCAGATACTTGGGGCAGTTGCACTTCCAGTGACCAGTCCCCTTGCAATAATAGCACTCAGTTTCCGTCTTAGGTCCAGCCTTGGGTTTATTCGTCGGAGGGCAACAACTTTGCGACTCTTCTTGGAGTTATCCTTCTTGCCTTTGTCGTTTTTTCTTGAAACTAGTGGTCTTATTGACCATCAACATTTGATATTCTTTCTGGATTTCTCACTCAGCGACTTTCAGCATCGCAAATAACTCGCCGGGTGACTTATTCATCCCTTGCATGTTATAGTTCAACACGAATCTCTTATAGCTAGGTGGAAGTGATTGAAGAATTCTCTCAGTGATAGCTTCTTGCGGGAGTTCAATCCCCAGCTCTGCTAGACGGTTAGAGTACCCAGACATTATGAGCACGTGTTCACTGACCGACGAATTCTCCTCCATTTTGCAAGCATAGAACTTACCGGAGGTCTCATACCTCTCGATCCGGGCATTCTTCTCAAAGATAAACTTCAACTCCTGGAACATATCATATGCTCCATGACGTTCAAAATGTCTTTGAAGTCCCGGTTCTAAGCCATACAAAACTTAACATTGAACTAGTGAGTAGTCATCCTTACGTGCGTGCCAAGCTTTCAAAACATCTTGGTCTGCCGTAGCGGGTGGTGCATCACCTAGTGCAGCATCAATAACATATTGCTTTTGGCCAGCTTGGAGGATAAGCCTCAAATTTCGAGCCTAGTCAACAAAGTTGCTTCCATCATCTTTCATCTTAGCTTTCTCTAGGAACGTATTAAAATTCAGAGTTGCTACCACGCGAGCCCTTGATCTACAAGATAAAATTTTGCAAAGATTACTTAGACTATGTTCAAGACAATTGAGTTTAGCTAATCATATTACTAATAAACTCCCACTCAAATAGACATCCCTCTAGTAATTCGAGTGTCGCATGATCCAAATTCACTAACTCAAGTCTGATCATAACGTGAGTTGAGTATAGTTTCAGTGGTGAACATCTGTAACATCCCAAATTTTTAATTTGGAATGTTTAACAATTGTAGCTAAGCATCTATGCATTTTATTTGAATGATGGTGGCATTTGAATTTTCTTTCGGTATTTGATTTGCATTAATTTTTGGCATAAGATTTTTTACTCACAAAAAGATGCGTGACATTTATCTTGCCAAGCAAGAAAGAGAGGAGGTAAGATGACACCACAAAAAGTCAGAAAAAATTGTGCCAAAATTTTTAGAAGAAAAAAATTGGGTTTTATTGGTTTAAAAAAATATTTTTTTAAGTTTTTCTTTTGTGCAGAAGAAAATGTCCACGCTGTGGGAAATTTTTTCTGATCATATTGATATATTATATCAATATTTTTGGAGGAGGATTTAATTCCTTTCGAAGGGTTTCTTTCCTGTTTTTAATAAAAGGAAACACAAACGCTTTTAATAGGAAACAACCATGGGCCCAAAATCCGAAGTTGGCCGGTATCTCTTCTTCTTCTTCATCGCGTATGGTTCTTTCCTTCCCTACATGTATAGGAAACTTCTTAACCGGAGGAACGCGATCCAACCCGATCTCCTTGATCATGCCATACCAGCTCCTCCCGAGCCCCTATATAAGAAGCCCTCGTCCTCCTCTCTCCATTCCCCATGTTTTGATCATCCGGTTCTCAAACACCCTGAAGTGCGAGGACTCCAACGGAGGCGATCAAATCTTGTGGGGAACGTGTGCAAAACTCTGCAGAGTACTTAAACCTAATCGATTAGTCGTGTCCACGGTCATGGACAACTTGAGCCAAAGGAACTGAAATTATCTGGAATTCTCAACACCAATAATATTGGTGATGAGGGTATTATTTATAACTTGGGTATGAGATATGGTTGGTGGAACCATCTCATTAACAACCAACAATGTAGTAAAATTTTCCTTTTAGCCCCTCTCTTGTTGTAGGAGAAAATTTTGCTTTCCGCTAAAAACTTACAGCCCCACCTGCCATATATGCATATAGTATAGATGATACTTTTTCACCTCTCTCTTTTGTGACTTGCTGGCATATTCAATATGCTAACCTACACGGCTGCAACGTGTCATGTTGCACAGTACTTTTTCGACCAGGAGTGAGGTCACGATCTACGCTCGGTGATATGCCCTAGAGTGAGATGGACTCAACTACATTTGAAGCTTCCGCTAGACTTCGTTTATTTATCTCATGAGTTGGCCTTTAGCCTCTTTATTGTAATCTTTATTGTAATAAAGTACTCGATATGAGATCCGATAAATAAAGTTGTGTGATTGAACTCTCGATATATATATTGATGTACTGTGTGTGTACCAGCATGATCTTGGGATGGTACAGAAACACCAGAGACTTGGCCGTTTTCAAATCGGGTCGCTACAGATATGGTATCAGAGCACACGCTGACCGTAGGACGTAACCTCTAGGATTGGAAAAGCCTAAGTAAGAAAAGTATTTTCTTATACCTATAAATCTTATTTCTCTTCTGCTCATTTCTGACTTCTCTCCGATCTTCCAATATTTTTAGATGGCCACCTTCATCCCAGTTAAGGTCACGGAGTTTTGCCAGCCCGACGCAACAATGCCTTTCGGAAAGGAGCTGATGCAGATCACCAAGGACTTAAGGATTGCTCTGCCAACCATCACCAGAAAACCTACCATGTCTTACCCGGCAGATCCACGCTAAAGGATTGAGGTGCACATCCCCGAAAGAACTTTCGAGAAGCGCACACAACCTATGGACTTCAAGTTCATCGCACCCAGCTGGATTCTCGGAAGGGACATGGCGGTTCACTGTGCACTCGGACGTATCAAGGAGGTGTACAGAGGCTGTCCCATTTCACCGGACTTATTCATGGTCTCCCGGAGAAGAGCAGATGGAGAAATCATCAAGACCAAGACTAAAGACGCTCTCCTGTCCTATGCCCACACCTTGGAGACACACATCGGGACTCTGGAGCTTCGTGTAAGCAAGGACAGAAAGAAGATCAAGCAACTGACACTCCACGAACTCGACCTCGAAGAAGAAGCCTGAGAAGCCCACAACAAGCACGAACCGGAGGTGAAGGACTTCCTGGAGAGGATCGAGAAGTTGAAGGCTTGCGTCGCATATTTGGAGGAAGAATTGGACATGGGCGAAAATCTTCACCCTCATCAGGACACATAGCCCCCTTGATCAGCAACGAGGAGGACTAAGAAGCAAGCTCTACCGATGGACCCACAACCATGAATTTTTTAGGAGGACACATAGACAAGTCCACCAATTTATATTATCGTAAAACGTTTAGGCCGATGTTTAGGTTATCGCAAGCTTGTATCCACATGTTGGAACCTTTTGAGATGATAAATGAATAAATGTGTGGTGTGATAACTCTTTGTTGCATTTCATATGGGTAGTGTATTTTATCTTTAGACCCTTGTTCTATGCTAATCCCATCCCTCTAAAAACACCAGATGCCTCTGAGACATGACCCTGCCTCCAACTTCCCGGCAGAACTCACTCAGTTGATCAAACAGCAGAATACCCTGATGCATTTGATCATTTAGAACCAGAACAATAACAACAACCATCATCCACCCCATGCCGACAATCTCACCCGTTTTCTAAGGTTGAATCCTCCGACTTTCTCCAGTAGCGTTGGGCCCATTGTGGCAGATGATTGGCTCTGCAAGATGGATAGGGAACTAATCACTGCTGGATGTACTGAAGCTGAGAAGGTGCGCTTTGCCGCTCATCAATTTGAAGGCCCCGCAGCTGCATGGTGGGTGAACTACACCACCACATACCCCATTCCTGGTGTGACTTGGGAGCCGTTCAAGCAAGCCTTCTGCACCGCTCATGTCCCAGCTGGAGCCATGAGTCTAAAGAAGCGTGAGTTTCGCAACTTACGCCAGGGAAATTGTTGTGTGGCTCAGTATGTTGATGAACTCAGCATGCTCACCCGATGTTCACCTGGAGATGTGGCCGATGATGCAGCGAAGCAGGAGAAGTTCATGGAAGGACTCAATGATGAGTTGAGCATTCAGTTGACTGTGGCCAATTTCAACAACTACGAGGAGCTGGTCGATATGGCCCTCATCTTGGAGGGGAAACAACAGCAGATTGAGAACCGCAAAAGGAAGTATGGAAATGGGAAGTTCAACTCCGGAACTCAGCAGAAGTCCCGTTACACCCCCTATTCAGGGAATACCTGAACAGTATCCGGTAAGTTTGGAGGACGCACCCACCATAACCACCCAGTGCATAACCATGGAGGCCACAACCGTGGAGGAAATGGGATCAACCGCAACGACGGCAACTTCAAGAATGGCAATGGAGTTAATAGCACTTAGCACCATCACGCTCCAGCTCAGAAGGATCTGAACCATATCACCTGCTTCAAGTGCGAGAAGACGGGACACTATGCCAATGAATGTCCCCAGAACAAGCTAGGAAATGGAAACGACAATGGCAACTCAGCAGCAAAGAAGCCCAATCCTTTTCCCTGAGCTCAGGTGAACCACATTGATGTTGAAGAGGTCTATGATCACCCCGATATGGTGGTTGGTAAGTTTTTGGTAAATTCACGTACAGTACTGGTACTTTTTGATTTTGGTGCAACACATTCAGTCATATCAAGGGTACTTGTGGACAAGTATAGTTTACCGACTAGAACCCTCAGTCAACCCATTAAGGTCAGTTCATCAGGGGCATGATCACAGCCGGGATAGGATTCCATGCACTGAACCTCAACATCAGAAACCATAAATTTCCCACCGACCTCATCGTATGAGAGTCACAGGGATTGGATGTAATCCTAGTCATGGATTGGTTGACCAAGTATGAAGAAAACACTGATTGTTCCCTTAAGTCTATTTATCTCACCACCCCGGAGCGAAAGCAGATTAAGTACGTTTACGAACGCCCACCACGGAGTAAACGGGTAAATTCTCTCACGCGAGTTGTTCAGGAGGAAGTGCCGATCGTACAGTACTTTCCAGATGTATTCTCAGAGGAATTGCCAGGCATGCCACCAGATAGATAGATTGAATTTCTAATCGAGTTATTGCCAAGGACAGCCCTAATATCCAAGAGACCATATCGGATGCCAGCAAATGATTTAGAAGAAATCAAGAAGCAGATCAAGGAGTTACTAGACAAAGGGTATATTCGCCCAAGTTCATAACCTTGGGGAGCCCCAGTTCTCTTGGTTGAGAAGAAGGATAAATCCTTGAGAATGGTAGTCGATTATCGTGCATTGAACGAGGCGACCATCAAGAACAAGTATCCCTTGCCGATGATCAACGATTTGTTTGACCAGTTAGTTGGAGCCCGAGTGTTCTCCAAGATCGATCTTCGATCAGGGTATCATCAGTTGAAAATTCGTGAACATGATATACCCAAGACAGCCTTCACCACAAGGTATGGTCTATATGAGTACACAGTCATGTCATTTGGTTTGACTAATGCTCCTGCATATTTTATGAGTATGATGAACAAGGTACTTTTGGAATATCTAGACAAGTTTGTCGTGGTGTTCATCGATGACATACTGATATTCTCCAAGAACGAGGAAGAACACAAGGAACACTTGTGTTTAGTTTTGGACAAGCTGCGAGATCATCAGTTATACGCGAAGTTCAACAAATATTAATTGTTGTTGAAGGAAGTCGGATTCCTCGAACAAGTTATTTCGGGAGACAGAATAGCAGTGGATCCCGCCAAGGTTGCAGCAGTCACCGAATGGATAGCACCCACCTTAGTTAAGGAGATTCGCAGTTTTCTCGGACTTGCCGGATATTATCGTAGGTTTATCGAGAATTTCTCGAAGATTGCCAAGCCCATGACAGAGTTGTTCAAGAAGGAGTCCAAGTACAACTGGAACGAGGAATGTGAAGCCAGTTTCCAAGAGTTGAAGAAACGTTTGGTTACAGCCCGAGTGCTGATATTGCCGAACATTCAGAAGGATTTTCAGGTGTATTGTGACGCATCACATCAAGGACTTGGAGGATTACTCATGCAATAAGGAACAGTTGTAGCCTGTGCATGCAGACAGCTCCGAACTCATGAGTTGAACTATGCCACACGTGATTTGGAGTTAGCAGCCGTACTGTACACACTCAAGACCTGGAGACATTTCTTTATCGGAAATAGTTGTGATATTTACACTGATCACAAGAGCCTGAAATATATTTTCACGCAGAAGGAGTTGAAACTCTGACAGAGGAGATGGCTAGAGTTAATCAAGGACTATGACATGAGGTTGCATTATCACCCAGGGAAGGCAAATGTTGTAGTAGATGCCTTGAGCCGTAAGAGTTATGTGAACATGCTCATAGCGGGAGGATTACCCCAGGAGTTAGCCGACGATCTTAGAGAGCTCAAGTTGGAGATAGTTCCAAGAGGATATGTAGCCACGCTGGAGATTGAGTCCACCTTGACCGGAAAAATCCGTGAAGCAAAGAAGTCACACAAGAAGATAACTGAGATAAAGCAAAGAATGAATGATGGGAAGGCTAAAGGTTTTCGTGAGGATGAACACGGAACTATATGGTTTGAGGACCGTATCTATGTGCCCAATGATCCTAAACTCAAGAAGTTGATATTTCAGGAGGCCCACGATTCACCGTAATCGATACACCCAAGCAACACCAAGATGTATCTGGACTTAAAGGAAAGTTTTTGGTGGACAGGAATGAAGAAGGATATTGCCGAGTATGTAGCAATATGCGATGTTTGTCATCGAGTAAAGGCCGAACATGAGAATACAGCAGGATTACTTCAACCTTTGCCACTACCTGAGTGGAAATGGGATAACCTTGGTATGGACTTCATCACAGAATTACGCAGGACCCGTTCAGGTTATGATTCTACCTGGGTAGTGGTCGATCGTTTGACCAAGGTAGCTCACTTCATTCCCGTGAAGACTACCTACACAAGTGCTAAGCTGGCCAAAATATATATGACTAGGATCATATGTCTGCATGGAGTTCCAAAGAGTATCGTGTCAGACAGAGGAACCCAATTTACGTCAAAGTTTTGGCATCAACTACACGAAACCTTGGGAAAGAGATTGGAGTTCAGTACAACTTTTCACCCACAGACCGATGGACAGACTGAGAGAGTCAATCAGATTCTGGAGGACATGTTGAGAGCATGTGCACTAGACTATGGGTCTAGCTGGGACGGCAATTTAACTTACGTAGAGTTCTCGTACAACAACAGCTATCAGACTAGTCTGAAGATGACCCCTTTCGAAGATTTATACGGAAGGAGGTGCAGAACACCATTGATGTGGGACGGTGTTGGAGACCGGAAACTTTTTAGTCCCGACCTTATCCGAGATTCTGAAGAGATGGTCAAGCTGATTCGTGACAGACTCAAGATAGCTCAATCCAGACAAAAAAGTTATGCTGATAGCAAACGCAAGGAAGTAACATACGAAGTGGGAGACCGATGTCACATCCCTGAACCCTTAAGAAAGTTAGCTTGTGCTCATGTTTTTCTTTGCATTGCATCTAGGAATTTCTCAACAAGAACAAAGCAAATGATGAAGGAAAATGCTAAAACCCTAGACACTTCTCAAAATGAGGGAAAATTCAAACTAGTTAAAATCAATGAACCCAAAATGGCCTCAAGAAAAGTTCCAGAAAACGCTTACCTGTCGCCTGAGAAGGCCCAGCCCACCAGGGGCAGGGTCGTCTTCTTCCTCTGCCTTCTGGCAGAGGGGAGATCGACCACGGCGGCCCCCTCCACTTCCTGCTTCGCCGTGGCGAGCTCTAGAGCCCCCCAGGACAGCGCGACAACGGGGATAACCTCCCCGAGGCCGTCCCTATCCATTCCCAGCGCAAGTTCCCCCCCTCCTCTCGGATCTCTCCTCCCTCCTTCTGCCGCCATTGGAGCCCGAGCAGAGCTCGAGCTCGCCGTCGATGTAGCCGACCCTTCTCCCTCCTGAGCCACGCAGTAGGTCCGCCGCATCCCCCCGAAGCTCCCTAGCCATGAGCCCGACGCCCAGATGCAGTGAAACAACGAGAAGTAGTCGTCTTCTTCCTCGGGTCACCAAAGATCGTCACCGTTGTTCTCCCTCTCCAGGCCGTCCCCGAGCAAACTAGCGCCACCACTGCACTCCCCGTGAGCATGCGGTCATTTCCCCTAAGCTCTCCCCGTCGATCCCCTCCTCTAGGCTTAGTTCCATCGGAGCCCGACGAGGACCGCCGCTGCAGCTCGTCGCCGGTAGCCCTCCGGTGATGGGTTGGTCCGTCTGAGGCCACCAACAGCCTCAGGACATCATGTAGATGCGTTAGGTGGCCAGCCCCGCGCGTTTTGACCCCGTATTCCATGGCTTCGACGATGGCCGAACTTGGTCGCCGCCAAGCTCGTCGCCGGCGTTGATTCCGGCCACCCCAGCCCCTGGGGCTTGTCCCATCGTGTGCGCCGTCGAGTGGTCGTTCTTCCCGTGGTCTCTGCCGTGAGTTTGGCCGTCGGAGACGAGTTTCCGAGCCCCCCGACGTTCTGGTGCTCGCCGAAAGCTCCCCGCCGGCGAGGACGACCTCGCCGCCGGTGGATCTCAGCTGGCCTGAGCCACTGACGGGTGGGGCCAGGCTCTGGATAGTTTAGAGATAATAAAAAATAAATCAGATAAATTAATAAGACACTCACATGTGGGTCCAGTGAGTTTAATTAACTAAATAAGATTAATCCTAATCTAAAATTGACCAGAGACACTGACCAGTGGGTCCCACTGGTCAGGTTTGACTTTCAACGGCCAGATGGACCTGCTGATGTCATGCTAATGCAGTAAAAGTATTTTCCAGTATAAGAATAATTCCAAAAATGTTTAAAACTTCAAAAATTCATAGAAATTAATCTGTAACTCCAATGAAAATAATTTATATATGAAAAAGTATCAGAAAAATTCAAGGAATCTGAATATGCTATTTACAATCATGTTTGAAAAAGTTACAGAACCCAAACATGTAGATTAATGAATAAGTCAATTCTTATAAATACTTTATAAATGGAATATGGAAAGTATTTAAATTTCTTTTTGATTGACATGATCAAACATTGTTCTAATAACAAACCAGCAACTTAACATGACATCCCATGCATGTTAACATCAAGTTGATCTAAGCATCAGGTCGAATCAATTAAATCGGTATCCGAGAATACCTCATTTGAGGTGATATTTGAATTTAATTCAAATCAACTTCAAAACTAATACATGTTGAATGTAATAGTATATCACCTTGCACTCTCATGCCATGCTCATGCATAATCTTGATTGCATATGCTTGATATTGATTGTTGTCATCTCCTTCGGTAGGCTCCGGTTCCCCGGATTCCACCGAATATCCATCTGACGGATATTGTCCCTCCTCTGAGCAACAAGGCAAGCAACCATTTTGATCATCCCGATAAATCCCATGTTCTTGCTCCTGCACTTACTTATTGCATTAGGATCAAATGCTTCAACTGCTTTTGCCACGTTAGTTGAACCCACTTCCTTTGCATGACCTATCCTTGTCACAGTAAATAGCCGAACCTTGCAACCTAGCATACCTGGTAGTTGCTTGAGCCATGATGTGCCTTATCCTGCTATGCATGCTATGCTTAGAGTTGTGTATGGTCTGTCATCTGGGAGATGAACAGAATTGTGAGAATGCGTTCGGTAAGCAAAGGTTGTGTGTTGAATCTGATTTGGCAAAGGTACCGGTGAAAGGCTGTGTAGGAGTACATGGCGGGTTGTTTCATTGGAACCGTCCTTAGGAACTGAGTTCCGTGTATGTAATCCAAGAATAGATACTACCACATGTTGGGCCTTGAAATATGACCCCGCTCGGCCTATTAATCGCTTAGTACTCGGTCCCGGAGTTGCAAGTAGTTTCTGGTGTTTATAGTAATGCTGGAGGCCGTGCATGGTGCTGACCTGAGAGGTGGGCCGTGATGCGGTAGGCAGTGGCACGGTGGACCAAGTGGCACCCGGATGGTGGGCTTGGGAACCCTGCGCACATCGTTTGAGGCCGTGGCGGAAACCTCGGCCGGACTTCCGTACGGGTTACTCTCAGATAGGCGATAAACCTGGACTAGCTACTAGTGTGGTTAACGGTCGTGGCCGACTCCCTCGCTGGGCTTCCGCTTGAAGGTTGCCGAGGTGCATGACATGCACATGGCGATAAGTGGCGAGAGCGTGTGTGACGAAGTACACCCCTGCAGGGTTATGATCTATTCGAATAGCCGCGTCCGCGGATATGGACTACTTGGAGACATATGTTGTTCATAGATAACTTCAATGGCTACTCATAAAATTGTCAAGATAAGCGTGAGTGTCGTGGACGGCATTTACGTATGGAGACGGAATGATTCCACGCTGGTGTATTGTTGTGGTGTTAGTGGACTCGTGTGCGAGAAATCAAGTTGTCAAAATTATTTAAAAATGCAAGTTGTCTAGCCACGAGTCAAATGCTGGCTTTCCGCATGAAACCCCACAATACCTTATTGATACCTGGCATGAGTAGATAGTTATCCTAAAGTCTTGCTGAGTACCTTCGTACTCACGTTTGCTTAATAATTGTTGCAGAGGTTGCTAATGACCCTAATGGAGGGTTCTTCGTAGACATCGACGACGACGAGTAGCTGGTGTCCCAGCTACGGTCTGGCCCTAGGTTGGGTCCGTAGTATAGTCAGGCCATGTGCCCTTTTAGTTGCACCTGTCTGTACTCAGACAGCTTTAAACTCTTCCGCTGGCTTGTAACTGAATGACTGCTATTATGGGTCGTGAGACCCTTAATGTGTAATATTATGTGTGTGGCTCTTCCGAGCCTCTTAAATAAAGCTTGTATGTTTATGGTTATGTTGTGATGCAATCGATGTATCTATACATATCGGTATGCCATGCGTACGTGTGTCGTACTTGATATGTATGGGGTTCGATTACCTAGTCGTGAACTTTAGTAGCACTCCTTACAAGGAAATGCCCCTTTGTGATCCAATGGGCCTTGGTAGTTCGCTACTGCTCCGGACACATTGGTTGACCGGCATGTGTCCTTCTTAGCTGCTGTGTTTGTCCCCTCTGGGGAAATGTCATGCGATGTAATGGAGTCCCTGTAGCTTGCTACGACTTGTCTACACTCGCTGGTGACCGACACCTGCTTTGTTGGGTCATGTATGCGTGTCCTTGTGCGGTACTGCCACTGTGGTTTGTGACTAGACTTGTCGATCCGGGTTCTTTGACATTGGAATGCTAGCGACACTATTGCATACGTGAGTCAAAAGACGCAAACGGTCCCGGCTAAGGTAAGGCTGCAGCCGTGGAGTTAACCATGCGTGAGACCGCAAAGAGATGCGATGTGTTACAGGCTGGATTCCTATGATTTAGGATCGGGGTCCCGACAGCGTTGGTATCAGAGCCTGACTGACTGTAGGATTACTAAGCCAAACTGGTCGAAGTTGAGTCTAGAATTGCTTTAGTTATATATAAGGGAATTGATTGTGGAAGGGAACGTAAGACTCTTGTTCTCTTCTCAAGTTATTCTATTCTGGTCATCCTCGTCTTTTCTGCGGGAATTAAGGACTAGGTTACTCATCTTCTTCTAGGCTCGTCTTTCTGATCGGTAGATTATAGGACTACGGGTCAAGAGATATTGGGTTTCTTTCATTCCTAGGAAAAAGGAAGTAAGCTTGATGACCAGAGAGTTGAACTTGATAGTTGAGTGGTTACGCTATTCCATTTGTGGGTTGTCTCAAAATTTGTTTTTGAGCATTTACAGCTGTTATGCTGCCCAATTTTGCATTCAGATCTCTAATGCTTTTGCATTACTCTCTATTTACAGATGCCTGGCCGTCCTTCTTGTCAGGTGGTACGTCTGACCAGGTGCATTGATGTGCCGGGTCATACGGCCATGCTGGTCAGGGTGATGTTGGTGTGCGGTTACCGCTGGTACCCCGAGTACACAGTGGAGGAACAGTACCGAGACTTCAACCAGAGCCGGTACATATGCACCATTAGGGTATTTCCAGACTACCGTGGAGCTGAAGAGCCAATCCATTCAATACTGACCATTATGAGAGCGAGACATGCACTGCTGCAGAATTCAGAGTTCTGGTATGTTGCTGCCTCTCATCCTGGAGAAGAGGGATACCCTAGTGGAGTCTATTTTGATTCTTCTATGGAGGATCCATTACTGCAGTCCACTGTTGAGATGCTAGAGAACAGAGACAGTGATGCTTGTGCTCTCCGCACGGAGCTTTATGCTACCCGTGCCCGTCTGTGGACTATTTTGACGCAGCTGGCACCGGTAGTCCAGACAGGGTACAGAGAGATGGAGATGCTGAATCCTGTTACGACCCATCTTCCGGCTCACGTTGACTGGCCAGCTATAGGAGGAGTCACACCTCTTCGGAGGCCCCTCTTACCACCAGTCAGGGGACCAAGGCCACCTCCATGTCCTTATGGATCCCACGGATCTTAGGCTAGAGTGTTTCCTGATCCGCAGGTTGAGCTTCTAGGTCATGGAGGTAATCTCTATGAGATGTTCTATGCGGATGCCTGAGCTGTGAGCGGAAGTATAGTATGGTAGTAGCCGTACGTTCACAGTCCTGCCTGACTTGTGAAGTATGCCTGTGATGTGAAATGAATTCCGAAGGCCTAGATAAATAATGTATAGGAAGCTTGTAAGCCTCTGATGAGTAGTTTCATAATTTCAGTAGTTTGCTCTTCGGTTAAGGTTGTACTGAACTATGTAAGGGTGTGTATGAACCATGGTGTATATATAGCAGTTGCTTGTTACCATGCTTTTCGGATATTCATTTCCGCATTCCGTGTGTTCATTACATTCTTAATCCATAGCTAGTATTGATGTGATATTGGTCTAAGCTGTGAGTTTGTTTGTGAGGATGGTGTTCACCAGGTTGAACCGTGCCCCTGGTCATGAGCAAGGCGAGGGTAGTCAAGCGTCGCAGGAAGACCTGCCTCACCCGCCTTCTCTGGCGGAAGTGATGCTTGAGGCATAGAGAAACAAAAGAGAGACCAACCGACTGTTAGAGCGTATTGAGCAGAATACGGCTCGACAGCCTAGAAATGCTGCAGTGTCCCTCAATGACTTTGTGAAGATGAATCCTCCAAAGTTTCATCATTCCGTCGATCCCCTCGACGCTGATGACTGGCTGTGCAACATCTCACGCAAGATTCGCTCTGCGAATGTGTCTGAGGCTGATAAGGTGACCTTTGCGGCGTATTTCCTCGAGGGACCCGCCAATCTGTGGTGGGAGAACTTTGAAGCTATGCGTCCCGCTGAACCAGTAGCCACATGGGCAGACTTCAGTGCAGCTTTTCGTCTGCACCATATTCCAGAGGGCCCGATGGACAGAAAGAGAGAGGAGTTCTGTGCCTTCACTCAGGGCAAGTTGTCTGTGGATGCCTATAGCCGCGAGTTCGGTAACCTCGCCTGCTATGCAACAGAGGAGGTGTCTACTGACGCCAAGAAGCAAGCAAGGTTCTGTAAGGGTCTGAGCCCTGAGCTTCGTCGTGATCTGCGCCTCCACGAGTGTGCAAGCTTTCAAGCTCTGGTCAACAAGGCGATCAGTGCCGAGACTGGTCATACTGACTTCGAAGCCACAAGGAAGCACTCCCGTGACTATGGCTCTTCTTCTGGTTCCGCATTTCCCAAACGCAGGCTTTGGGTTCCGAACAGCTCTCTGCCGCCAAGATACACTCCGAGGCCATCCTACGTGGGCCTCAGACGAATCAGGCCAACCCTCCAGCAAAAGCTTATGGTGGTCCAGCTAGCAATGCTGCACCACGTGCCAACCAAGTGATATGCTACAAGTGTGGAGAACCGGGGCACTATTCCCGTGAGTGTCCTCAGAATGTGGGTGCCAAGCTACCCGGAAAGTCCGTCGGGCAAGCCAAGTCGGGCAAAGGTTACTATGTGAAGCCAACTCCTGCACATGGCCGTGTGAACTATGTGTCAGCAGAAGAAGCTGCAGAGGATCCCGACGTCATGTTGGGTACGCTTCTTGTTAATCAGCACCTAGCGTCTGTTCTCTTTGACACCGGGTCTTCTCATTCCTTCATTTCAGAAAGTTATGCACAGTTGCATAACATGTCTTTTTGTGATATGCCAATTCCATTGGTTGTCCAAATTCCTGGTAGTAAATGGCAAACCTCTAGGATAACCTATGACAATGAAATTCTAGTAGACAGGCTAGTTTTTCTAGCCTCATTGATAGCATTGAAATCTTCGGATATTAATATCATCTTGGGCATGGACTGGATGTCAGCTCATTATGCCAAGATTGATACCCATTCTGGAAATGTCCAGCTTACCCATCCCTCATGTGAGATAGTAAATGTCTCTACTCGAGTTGCCAAATGCCAACTCTATTCCTTAAATGCCAACCCTCTTCCGGAACATGAAGACATCCCGGTAGTCCGTGACTTTCCGGATGTCTTTCCAGAGGAACTGCCAGGAATTCCACCTGACAGAGATGTGGAGTTTGTGATAGATCTTGTTCCAGGAACTGTCCCAATAGCGAGAAGACCATATAAGATGGCACCCCTGGAGCTAGCCGAACTTAAGAAGCAATTAGAAGAGGCCTTGAACAAAGGTTTCATTCGTCCTAGCTCTTCTCCTTGGGCTTGCCCCGTCCTCTTCGTCAAGAAGAAAGACGGAACGGATCAGATGGTTGTAGATTACCGACCAGTTAATCTGGTCACCATAAAGAACAAGTATCCGCTCCCCAGGATCAACGATCTGTACGACCAGCTCGCTGGTTCCTCAATCTTCTCCAAAATGGAATTGAGGTTGGGATACCATCAAATCAAGATCAAGAACGGGGACATTCCAAAAACGGCTTTTTTTACTCGTTATGGCCAATACGAGTACACCGTCATGTCCTTCGGTTTAACCAATGCCCCAGCCACCTTCTCTCGTCTGATGAATTCAATCTTCGTGGAGTATTTGGATAAATTCGTCGTGGTATACCTCGACGATATTCTCATTTACTCGAAGAACGAACAAGAACATGCCGAGCATCTAAGGCTGGTATTGATGAAACTTCGAGAGCATCGCCTTTATGCCAAGTTTTAAAAATGTGAATTCTGGTTACCAGAAGTGACCTATCTGGGTCACGTAATCTCTGGTAAGGGTATTGTTGTCAATCCCTAGAGATTTCAAGCTGCCCTTGATTGGACTCAACCTGAATCGGTTAAACAAGTTAGGAGTTTTCTTGGTCTAGCGAGCTATTGTCGCCGCTTTGTCGAGAATTTCTCCAAGGTTGCAAAGCCTCTAACTGAACTCCTCAAGAAAGATAAAAAGTTCGAGTGGACACCACAGTGTGAGCATAGTTTTCAGGAACTAAAAAGACGCCTGACTTCCGCACGTGTGTTGCTACCACCAGATTTTTCTAAGGACTTTGTTATCTATTGCGACGCCTTGCGACAAGGATTAGGTTGCATTCTCATGCAAGATCGTCATGTGATCGCATACGCATCTCGACAGTTGCGTCCACATGAGGATAATTATCCCACACATGACCTTGAGCTTGCAGCTGTGGTCCATGCACTAAAAACCTGGCGACATTACCTTTTGGGTAATCGTTGTGAAATATTCACTGATCACCAAAGTCTGAAATATATCTTCACCCAACCGGATTTGAATCTCAGGCAAAGACAGTGGGTTGAGTTTATCTCGGATTACGACATAGGGATAACTTACACCCCGGGGAAGGCCAATGTTATGGCCGATGCACTAAGTCGTAAATCTTATTGTAACAATTTGATGCTACAACAAGGTCAACCACATCTCCATGAGGACCTTCGGAAGTTGAATCTTCATATTGTTCCTCAAGGATTGCTTTCTACCCTGGTGGCGAAGCCTACGCTTAAGGATCAAATTATAGCTGGCCAAAAGCGTGACAAGGGTATATCACGGATCAAGGAGAATATTTTTTGCGGAAACGCTAAAGAATTTTCCATGAACGATCAAGGTGTTGTGTTCTTCCAGAATCATCCAGTGGTTCCTAAGAACCCACATCTAAGGCAGTTAATCCTTAAGGAGGCTCATGATTCTCCTCTCACCATTCATCCCGGTAGTACTAAGATGTATCAGGACCTACGCCAGAGGTTCTGGTGGACTAGGATGAAGAGAGAAATTGCTGAGTTCGTTGCTAACTGCAACGTTTGTCGTCGAGTTAAAGCAGAACATCAAAGGCCTGCTGGCACCCTTCAACCTCTAGCTATTCCTGAATGGAAATGGGATAAAGTTAGTATGGATTTCATTACCGGATTTCCCAAGACCAAGAAAGGAAATAATGCTATCTTTGTGGTCATTGACCGTCTTTCCAAAGTGGCTCATTTTCTTCCTGTTCGTGAAAGCATAAGAGCTAGCCAGCTAGCAGAGTTATATATCTCCCGAATAGTGTCTCTTCATGGTGTTCCCCTGGAGATTAACTCGGACCGTGGGAGTATCTTTACTTCTCGCTTCTGGGAAAGTTTTCAGAATGCCATGGGGACTCACTTATCTTTTAGCACTGCTTTCCATCCCCAATCAAGTGGTCAAGTAGAAAGAGTGAATCAAATCCTAGAAGATATGCTCCGAGCTTGTGTTATATCGTTTGGTATGAATTGGGAGAAGTGCCTTCCATTCGCCGAATTCGCTTATAATAATAGTTATCAATCAAGCTTGGGCAAAGCCCCTTTTGAATTTCTCTATGGACGAAGATGTCGAACACCTCTTAATTGGTCAGAAATTGGAGAGAGGCAACTCTTTGGCCCGAACATGATCCAGGATGCAGAAGAGCAGGTTCGCATTATTCGTGAAAAGTTGAAAACAGCGCAGTCTCGTCAAAAGAGCCAATATGATCGTCATCATAAGGCTGTGACCTTTGAAGTTGACAAGAAGGCTTACCTTCGGGTTACACCTTTGAAGGGTACCCATCGATTCGGTATCAAGGGCAAGTTGGCTCCTCGTTACATTGGTCCTTTTCGCATTCTTGCCAAACGAGGAGAAGTTGCCTACCAGTTGGAACTTCCTCCGCATCTTTCCAAGGTTCTTGATGTTTTCCACGTCTCGCAACTCAGGCGTTGCTTTTCGGATCCTATCCGTGAAGTGGACCACGAAACGCTTGATCTCCAAGACAACCTTTCATACCAAGAATACCCAGTCCGTATTCTTGATCAAGCTGAGCGTACCACTCGACGTCGAAACCTCAAGTTTCTTAAAGTTCAATGGTCAAATTATTCTGAAAAGGAGGCAACTTGGGAAAGAGAGGATCGTCTCTGACTTGAGTATCCTGCGTTATTCCCGACGACTTCTAAATCTCGGGACGAGATTCTTTTGAGTGGGGGTGAGTTGTCACATCCCTGAACCCTTAAGCAAGTTAGCTTGTGCTCATGTTTTTCTTTGCATTGCATCTAGGAATTTCTCAACAAGAACAAAGCAAATGATGAAGGAAAATGCTAAAACCCTAGCCACTTCTCAAAATGAGGGAAAATTCAAACTAGTTCAAATCAATGAACCCAAAATGGCCTCAAGAAAAGTTCAAACTTTCTGATAAATCATGAAAGTAAATGAGAAATGAAGAAAACCATTTTCTTGACATTTTAAGCATTTTAAATAAATGCAAAAAGCTACTAGTTTCAAGTTTTAAATTTGAAATCAGATACTTTAAACTTTCAAAAATGTTGAAAACTTTGGGAATGGTTGGAAATATTCCAACAATTATTCTAGTGTGTTTAAAATAGTTTTTACAAACTATTTGGGAGCTGAAATAATTAGCAAGTTAATAAAATAGCAAAACAGAAACAAATCGAATAAAAACAAAAGAGAAAGAATAAGAAAACCCTTACCTGTCGCCTGAGGAGGCCCAGCCCACCAGGGGCAGGGTTGTCTTCTTCCTCTGCCTTCTGGCAAAGGGGAGATCGACCACGGCGGCCCCCTCCACCTCCTGCTTCGCCATGGCGAGCTACAGAGCCCCCCAGGACAGCGCGACAACGGGGATAACCTCCCCGAGGCCGTCCCTATCCATTCCCTGCGCCAGTTCCCCCCTCCTCTCGGATCTCTCCTCCCTCCTTCTGCCGTCATTGGAGCCCGAGCAGAGCTCGAGCTCGCCGTCGATGTAGCCGACCCTTCTCCCTCCTGAGCCACGCAGTAGGTCCACCGCATCCCCCTGAAGCTCCCTAGCCACGAGCCCGACGCCCAGATGCAGTGAAACGACGAGAAGAAGTTGTCTTCTTCCTCGGGTCACCGAAGATCGTCGCCAGCGTTCTCCCTCTCCAGGCCGTCCCCGAGCAAACTAGCGCCACCACTGCACTCCCCGTGAGCATGCGGTCATTTCCCCTAAGCTCTCCCCGTCGATCCCCTCCTCTAGGCTTAGTTCCATCGGAGCCCGATGAGGACCACCGCTGCAGCTCGTCGCCGGTAGCCCTCCGGTGACGGTTTGGTCCGTCTGAGGCAACCAACAGCCTCAGGACATCATGTAGATGCGTTAGGTGCCCAGCCCCGCGCGTTTTGACCCCGTATTCCATGGCTTCGACGATGGACGAAATTGGTCGCCGCCAAGCTCGTCGCCGGCGTTGATTCCGGCCACCCCAGCCCCTGGGGCTTGTCCCATCGTGTGCGTCGTCGAGTGGTCGTTCTTCCCGTGGTCTCTGCCGTGAGTTTGGCCGTCGGAGACGAGTTTTCGAGCCCCCGCCCCCGACGTTCTGCTGCTCGCCGGAAGCTCCCCGCGGGCGAGGACGACCTCGCCGCCGGTGGATCTCAGCTGGCCTGAGCCACTGACGGGTGGGGCCAGCCTCTGGATAGTTTAGAGATAATAAAAAATAAATCAGATAAATTAATAAGACACTGACATGTGGGTCCAGTGAGTTTAATTAACTAAATAACATTAATCCTAATCTAAAATTGACCAGACACACTAACCAGTGGGTCCCAGTGGTCAGGTTTGACTTTCAACGGCCAGACGGACCTGCTGATGTCATGCTGATGCAGTAAAAGTATTTTCCAGTATAAGAATAATTCCAGAAATGTTTAAAACTTCAAAAATTCATAGAAATTAATCTGTAACTCCAATGAAAATAATTTATATATGAAAAAGTATCAGAAAAATTCAAGGAATCTGAATATGCTATTTCCAATCATGTTTGAAAAAGTTACAGAACCCAAACATGTAGATTAATGAATAAGTCAATTCTTATAAATACTTTATAAATGGAATATGGAAAGTATTTAAATTTATTTTTGTTTGACATGATCAAAAATTGTTCTAATAAAAAACTAGCAACTTAACATGACATCCCATGCATGTTAACATCAAGTTGATCTGAGCATCAGGTCGAATCAATTAAATCGGTATCTGGGAATACCTCATGTGAGGTGATATTTGAATTTAATTCAAATCAACTTCAAACCTAATACATGTTGATTATAATAGTATATCACCTTGCACTCTCATGCCATGCTCATGCATCATCTTGATTGCATATGCTTGATATTGATTGTTGTCATCTCCTTCGGTAGGCTCCGCTTCCCCGGATTCCACAGAATATCCGTCTGACGGATATTGTCCCTCCTCTGAGCAACAAGGCAAGCAACCATTTTGATCATCCCAATAAATCCCATGTTCTTGCTCCTGCACTTTCTTATTGCATTAGGATCAAATGCTTCAACTGGGAGTTGTGTATGGTCTGTCATCTGGGAGATGAACAGAATTGTGAGAATGCGTTCGGTAAGCAAAGGTTGTGTGTTGAATCTGATTTGGTAAAGGTACCGGTGAAAGGCTCTGTAGGAGTACATGGCGGGTTGTTTCATTGGAACCGTCCTTAGGAGCTGAGTTCCGTGTATATAATCCAAGACTAGATACTACCACATGTTGCGCCCTCAAATATGACCCCGCTCGGCCTATTAATCGCTTAGTACTCGGTCTAGGAGTTGCAAGTAGTTTCTGGTGTTTATAGTAATGCTGGAGGCCGTGCATGGTGCTGACCTGAGAGGTGGGCCGTGATACGGTAGGCAGTGGTATGGTGTACCAAGTGGCACCCAGATGGTGGGCTTGGGAACCCTGCGCACATCGTTTGAGGCCGTGGCGGAAACCTCGGCCGGACTTCCGTACGGGTTACTCTCAGATAGGCGATAAATCTTGAGTAGGTACTAGTGTGGTTAACGGTCGTGGCCGACTCCCTCGCTGGGCTTCCGCTTGAAGGTTGCCGAGGTGCATGACATGCACATGGCGATAAGTGGCGAGAGCGTGTGTGACGAAGTACACCCCTGCAGGGTTATGATCTATTCGAATAGCCGCGTCCGCGGATATGGACTACTTGGAGACATATGTTGTTCATAGATAACTTCAATGGCTACTCATAAAATTGTCAAGATAAGCGTAGTGTCGTGGACGGCATTTCCGTATGGAGACGGAATGATTCCATGATGTTGTATTGTTGTGGTGTTAGTGGACTCGTGTGCGAGAAATCAAGTTGTCAAAATTATTTAAAAATGCAAGTTGTCTAGCCACGAGTCAAATGCTGGCTTTCCGCATGAAACCCCACAATACCTTATTGATACCTGGCATGAGTACATAGTTATCCTAAAGTCTTGCTGAGTACCTTCGTACTCATGTTTGCTTAATAATTGTTGCAGAGGTTGCTAATGACCCTAATGGAGGGTTCTTCGTAGACATCGACGACGACGAGTAGCTGGTGTCCCAGCTACGATCTAGCCCTAGGTTGGGTCTGTAGTATAGTCAGACCATGTGCCCTTTGAGTTGCACCTGTCTGTACTCAGACAGCTTTAAACTCTTCCGCTGGCTTGTAACTGAATGACTGCTATTATGGGTCGTGAGACCCTTAATGTGTAATATTATGTGTGTGGCTCTTCCGAGCCTCTTAAATAAAGCTTGTATGTTTATGGTTATGTTGTGATGCCATGGATGTATGCATACATATCGGTATGCCATGCGTACGTGTGTCGTACATGATATGTATGGGGTTCGATTACCTAGTCGTGAACTTTAGTAGCACTCCTTACAAGGAAATGCCCCTTTGTGATCCAACGGGCCTTGGTAGTTCGCTACTACTCCGGACACATTGGTTGACCGGCATGTGTCCTTCTTAGCTGCTGTATCTGTCCCCTCTGGGGAAATGTCACGCGATGTAATGGAGTCCCTGTAGCTTGCTACGACTCGTCTACACTCGCTGGTGACCGACACCTGCTTTGTTGGGTCATGTATGCCTGTCCTTGTGCGGTACTGCCACTGTGGTTTGTGACTAGACTTGTCGATTCGGGTTCTTTGACATTGGAATGCTAGCGACACTATTGCATACGTGAGTCAAAAGACGCAAACGGTCCCGGCTAAGGTAAGGCTGCAGGCGTGGAGTTAACCGTGCGTGAGACCGCAAAGAGATGTGATGTGTTACAGGCTGGATTCCTATGATTTAGGATCGGGGTCCCGACAACCGAGCATACCTTCGTGTGTCCCCACTTTGAGGAATCAAGGGATTTGGTGTAAAAGGAAAGTTAGCAACCCGATTCATTGGCCCGTACAAAATTCTTGAATGTAGGGGGGGAAGTTGCATACAAGCTGGAATTGCCGGAAGGATTGTCCGGAGTTCATGATGTTTTCCATGTTTCCCAGTTGACAAAATGCCATGCTGAAATGGCTGATATTCCGTTGAGAGACATAGTGCCCCTAGAGGCCATACATCTTGACAGTGATCTGACTTATGAGGAGAAGCCCGTCAGGATTCTCGAGACTGCCAACACACTTACTCGTAGCAAGATCATCAAGTTCTGCTAGGTTTTGTGGAGTCATCACAACGAGGAAGAAGCCACCTGGGAACGGGAAGAAGATCTTCGTCGAGACCACCCGCACCTATTTTCTAGCTAACTCGAATCTCGAGGGCGAGATTCATCTTAAGGTGGGTACGCTTGTAACATCCCAAATTTTTAATTTGGAAGGTTTTACAATTGTAGCTAAGCATCTATGCCTTTCTTTTGAATGATGGTGGCATTTGAATTTTCTTTCGGTATTTGATTTGCATTTATTTTTGGCACAAGATTTTTCACTCACAAAAAAATGCCTCACAACTATCTTGCCAAGTACGAAAGAGAGGAGGTAACATGACACCCCAAAAAGTCAGAAGAAAAATTGTGCCAAAAGATTTGGAAGAATTTTTTTTATTTTTAATGGTTTTCAAAAAATATATTTTTTTAAGTTTTTCTTTTGTGCAAAAGAAAATGTCCACGCTGTGGGATATTTTTTTTGATCATTTTGATATATTATATCAATATTTTCGAAGTATGATTTAATTCCTTTCAAAGGGTTTCTTTCCTGTTTTTAATAAAAGGAAACACAAACGTTTTTAGTAGGAAACACCCATGGGCCCAAAATCCGAGTCTGGCTCGTATCTCTTCTTCTTCCTCACGTATGGTTCTTTCCTTCCCTACCCGTATAGGAAACTTCCTCACCGAAGGAGCGAGATTCGACCCGATCTCCTTGCTCATGCCATCCCAGCCCCTCCCGAGCCCCTATATAAGAAGCACTCGTCCACCTCTCTCCGTTCCCCACGAAACCCCGCCGAACCCTTTGCCTTAGCACCGCCGCCGCCTCACCGGACTTCCTGTCCAGGCCGAAGCTTCCCACGTAGGAGGACTACTCCCCTCGCCCCCAAGCCCCCGTCCGCCACCACCAAGGGAAGGCGAAGGGACCCCGCCGCCGATTGGACACCACTGCCGCCCCAACCAGCCGCCAGAGCGCCGCCGCCCTCGATCTCCACCTTCGGCCTCCGCCTCAAGCCTCGCCGGAGTTCCACAGCCACGGTGAGCCCATCCTTTTTATTATCATCTGCCGGATCCTATTAGAACGGTAGAGAATAGAACCCCATGCCCCTTTTGTTTAGTTAGAAGAAATCTGCGGTTTTATGTTAAGTTAATTTTAGCTGAATTGTTTTTATTTATTTTGCAGCCGTTCGCTAGTTAGGCTAAATCACACACACCTCTCAACCACTCATAGCCTGCCACGTAGCCTAGTCCTTTTTTCTGTTTTCGTTTCTGAAATCAGATTAGATCCTAAACTTAGAATCTTTATAATGTTTATTCTATAACTCCAAATCAGGTGATTATTTTTGCATTGGATCACAAATTGTATTTATTTTCTGTAGATATAAAATTTGACCAAGTTTGAATTTGTAAATTTTGAGTTTAAACAGATTTTATTTAAACCTTGTTTTGTGAATACCGGGAGTTTAAAAATAGCTTTTGAGTTAATTATTTTTGCTACTTATCACTAGTGATCTTATTTATTAGTAGGTTTAATTTCATAATTTTTAGGATATTTATCTTGGGGTTTTCAACAAAACAGATTCTGTTTTAGTTCTTGTAGGACAATTTTGTTCTCTCATGTTCTAGCTACTTTTTGTTTGTTGCTTTATTTTGTTTACTTGTTGTTGTAACGCCTATTGTGTGAAATTATTGTTTCGGTAGATCATCCTGAGTGCGAAGCTTGTTATCTAGAAGCACTCGAGTTCGATAGTCGTCAGCAAGGCAAGTCACGTTGATCATGTTTTACCTATGGTTTTATATGCTTTGTAGTTCAACCTTCTCCACCCATTTCATGAAAAGTAGGTACTTGGAAATTTGGATCTTGATGTACTATCATGTGGTAGGCCCCCATCACCCTTGTTACTTGGCCCGGGACGATAATTTTATTTGGCTATGCTTTTAGTAGACGAGGTTCTGGATGAGTGTTTATCAAGAGTGTTGTGAGAGTTTAATAACCAAGACCGGAAGATTTCAAGATTTTTTTCAACTTCGTCATGCAACACACATTTGGGTGAAGGACGGTTTTGATGGGCTCCCTGGGGAAACCAGTGGACGACCCGGGATGCATGGGGAAGTGACATGACATCTTGCGGAAAGCTTCACCCAGGCACGAAGAGATGGATGGATTCTTCAAGACCCAAGGCTTACCTGCACAGCCACAAGTTATTATTGGATCTGGCTTGGTTGGACAACGCGGTGACTCTGGACGGGTGGTGCTACGAGATGTAGAAGAACGGTAGGATTGGATTGGCACTGACAGTGGGTCAGAGGAACCCGTTGGCCGACCATGTTTTGATCATCCGGTTCTCAAACACCATGAAGTGCGAGCACTCCAACGGAGGCGATCAAATCTTGTGGGGAATGTGTGCAAAACTCTACAGAGTACTCAAACCTAATCGATTAGCCGTGTCGATGGTCATGGACAACTTGAGTCAAAGGAACTGAAATTATTTAGAATTGCCAACACCAATAATATTAATGATGTGGGTATTATTGATAACTTGGGTATGAGATATGGTTGGTGGAACCATCTCATTAACAACCAACAATGTAGTAAAATTTTACTTTTAGCCCCTCTCTTGTTGTAGGAGAAAATTTTGCTTTCCGCTAAAAACTTACAAGCCCACCTGCCATATATGCATATAGTATAGATGATACTTTTTCACCTCTCTCTTTTGTGACTTGATGGCATATTCAATATGCTGACCTACACGGCTGCAACGTGTCATGTTGTAGAGTACATTTCCGACCAGGAGTGAGGTCACGATCTACTCTCGGTGATATGCCCTGGAGTCAGATGGACTCGACTACTTTTGAAGCTTCCGCTAGTCTTCGTTTAGTTATCTCATGAGTTGGCCTTCAGCCTCTTTATTGTAATCTTTATTGTAATAAAGTACTCGATATGAGATCCGATTAATAAAGTTGTGTGATTGAACTCTTGATATATAGATTGATGCACTGTGTGTGCACCAGCATGATCTTGGGATGGTACAGAAACACCAGAGACTTGGCCGTTTTCAGGTCGGGTCGCTACAACATCTCCATGTTTATCATATCAACTATATGATTCATGCTCCACCTTTCGGGATCTTGTGTTCCGAGGCCATGGCTGTACATCTTAGGCTCGTTAAGTTTAACCCGAGTGTTCCACGTGTGCAACTGTTTTGCACCCATTGTATGTGAACGTTGAGTCTATCACACTCGATTATAACGTGGTGTCTCGAAACGACGAACTGTCGAAACGGTGCACAGTCGGGGAGAACACAATTTTATATAGAAATTTTAGTGAGGGGTCACCTTATAATGCTACCGTCGTTCTAAGAAAAATAAGGTGCATAAAAGGATTAACATCACAAGCAAATCATAAGTGACATGATATGGCCATGATCTTGTGCTTCTTGATCTCCATCATCATTGCACCGACATGATCTCCATAGTCACCGGCACCGCACCATGATCTCCATCATCGTGCCTCCATCGAGGTTTTCATGCTATCTATGCTATTACTACTAAAGCTACCACCTAGCGATATAGTAAACGCATCTACAAGCACAAACGTTAGTTTAAAGACAACCCTATGGCTCCTGCCGGTTGCTGTAGCATCGACGTGCAAGTCGATATTTAACTATTACAACATGATCATCTCATACATACAATATATGATATCATGTCTTTGGCCATATCACATCACATGCATACCCTGCAAAACAAGTTAGATGTCCTCTAATTTGTTGTTGCAAGTTTTACGTGGCTGCTACGGGTATCTAGTATGATCGCATCTTACTTACGCAAAGCCACAACGGTGATATGCAAATTGCTATTTAACCTTCTCCAAGGATCGCCTTGGTCAAATCCGATACAACTAAATTTGAAGAAACAGACACCCGCCAGTCATCTTTATGCAACAAGTTGCATGTCTGTCGATGAAACCGGTCTCGCGTGAACGTACGGTAAAGTTGGTACGAGCCGCTTCAATCCAACAATGTCATTGAATCAAGAAAAGACTAAGGAGGGCAGCAAATTGAAAATCAACGCCCACAAACTCTTTTGTGTTCTATGCTAGATATCATATATGCATGAACCTAGCTCATGATGCCACTGATGCGGAACATTGCATGGGAAACAAAACTTTTCCTACATGCACGAAGACCTATCATGTTGACGATCATCTGCGAGAGGGAGATCGGATCCACATACCCTTGTAGATCGCTAAGCAAGAAGCATTAAGAAACATGGTTGATGTAGTGGAACGTCTTCGTGATCCAAATCGCCGCCGTCCCACGATCCATCCCGATCTAGCACCGAACGGACGACACCTCCGCGTTCAGCACACATACAGCTCGATGACGATCTCCGCCTTGTTGATCCAGCAAGAGGGACGAAGAGCTAGCTGAATTCTCGGGCAGCACGACGGCATAGCGGTGACGATGGTGGAGCTACTCCGGCAGGGCTTCACCATGCCGTACCGATCTAGCTACAAGGTGTCACGGAGTAGTGGAGGGAGAAAGGGTTGCACAAAGGCTTGAGGTGCAAAAAACCTCTCAAATCTCCGCCATATATAGGAGAACAAGAGGGAGGATGCCTTGCCTCCTACTCCAAGTAGGAGGGTTCGGCCGAGCCCAGGATGAAAGTCTCCTCCTTCAATTCAGTTTGGTGGAGGAGTCGTTTCCTTCTTGTCCACCTCCTTCCTTTTTTTCTTTCTTTTTTCCTTTATTTTTGCTTGAACCGAAATAGCTTTATTGGTCTGGCCTCACCAGTCCACTAAGGGTTGGTGCGCCACCCATGGGCCTATTAGCTCCTATCCCGGGTGGGTGGCCAATTCCGGTAAAACCCCGAAACCCATTCGTCACTCCTTGTACTTTACCGGTAATACCCGAAATCTTTCAGAAAGCCAAATGCAACAATGCTATATGTCAATCTTCGTTTCTGGTCCATTCCGGAGACACTCGTGATGTTCGGGATCTCATCCAGGACTCCGAACAACATTTATTTACCAACATCAATAATTCAACTATGCCGAAAACGTCACTAAACTTTAAGTGTGCACACCCTGTGGGTTCGAGAACTATGCAGACATGACCGAGACACTCTTTGGCCAATATCCAATAGCGGGACCTCGACGTCCGTATTGGATCCTACATATTCTATGAAGATCTTACTGGTTGAACCTCTATGTCAAGGATTCACACAATCCTGTATATCATTCCCTTTGTCCTTCGGTATGTTACTTGCCCGAGATTCGATCGTCGGTATCGCCATACCTATTTCAACCTCATTACCAGCAAGTCGCTTTACTCGTTCCGTAATAGAAGATCCTGTGGCTAACTCTTTAGTCATGTTGCTTGCAAGGTTTGTTTGTGATGTTGTATTACCGAGTGTGCCCCGAGATACCTCTCCGTCACACGGAGTGACAAATCCCAGTCTTGATCCATGCTAACTCAACAGATACCTTCGGAGATGCCTATAGAGTACCTTTATAGTCACCCAGTAACGTTGCGACGTTTGATACAAACAAGGCATTCCTCCGGTGTCAGAGAGTTACATGATCTCATGGTCATAGGAATGTACACTTGACATGCATAAAACAATAGAAACCAAACGACACGATCATATGCTACGTTCATAATTTGGGTCTTGTCCATCACATCATTCTCCTAATGATGTGATCCCGTCATCAAGCGACAACACTTGTCTATGGCTAGGAAACCTTAAACATCCTTGACCAACAGGCTAGTCAACTAGGGGCTCACTAGGGACATTGTTTTGTCTATATATCCACACATGCATTTATGTTTCCATTCAATACAATTATAGCATGGATAATATACGATTATCTTGAAATAGGAAATATAATAATAACTATTTTATTATTGCCTCTAGTGCATATTTCCAACACAACTATCCCCAGATGCCCAATGATTTCATTAAAAATGAACATATCATTCATTTCTTCATATGGAAGATTTCTGTTATCATGAGATCTGATAAAATTAAAGTCCCGCATTAACAGCCAATTCTCCTCAAAAGCAATTTGCAGATTAAGCAACCAATTAACAAAGTTGTATCTTAATTCTCCTTGAGAGGGTCCATAAACATTAACTAGGGACCAAACATCTGCACTCATTTTGGAAGATAATTTAATGACCATTCCAAATGATTGTAATTCAATTAAGTCCCCATGAAGAACTGCAGAATTCCAAACAACCAAAAGACCACCAGAGGCACCTTGTGAAAGGGCAAAAGCAATATTATCAAACTGCTTTGGCAGAAAGACCGAATCTCATTAAGCGTATAAGATGCACATTTTGTTTCTTGGAAACAAGCCACCGCACATTGACTCTCCTCCATTTTTTGCCGAACCGCACTCTGCCTAGCTGGTGAATTCAAACCTCTGACATTCTAGTAGAGAATGTTCCAATTTTTATGGTAGTTACTAACCATTAATAACCATAGAGAATAACATCCATTGGTAGGTTACGTAGCAACTAGCTAAACACACACGCACATTAAAGGATAACATGTCTTGTCACAGTACTGATACACGGACTTACAACACACCAAAATAAAACGTAAGTCTTGGCAACAGAAACAAAGCGTACAGGTAACGACAAACTTATGGGCGAGCCAAACCCAATGAGTGGAGATGATACTAATCATCAGAAACTGCATCCTGCTTCGTCTTAGGGGCAGCCATAAGCTGCTCCATGGAAATCTTGTCACCTTTAATTCCAAGCTCCTCGCCAATCACTTGGAGTGTCTTGATTGGTGTGGGTGGGGGGACATCAGCTTCCTCCGGATTCTTCTTTGGTGTGATTGGATCATTGATAGGATTACAATGCGGCTTCTTCTTCTTTGGCTGTGAGACTAACTCGAAGAACACGGGTTTAAAGCCATCCCGCTGAACTGAACCCCTAGTGCATCTGCGAACTTGAGATTCAGCCATTGGGGTTGGAGCCTTGGAGCTGCGTCGCTTGGCGGGAGAGGCCAAAAAACATGGTGTGACCCTTACAACGACATCCTCCCCAAGGTTGATCTCTAATAGAGTATCCTCCACGGGCTAGGAATAGGCAACTGCAGAATCCTCCAATTGAGGCAACAAGGTCCTTGCAATGGTCTGAGCAAACCAAGTTGAACAGGCCTCTCTCCATTGGATCCGAGGGAGAGTCTGAACATCATCAAAAGCAAGAGCCTAGGTCCTTTTGGATAGAATGATAGGAGACAAGGGTTTAACTGACAGGGGTTTCGAAACTTATAAAAACATCTCTCCCTGTAGCAACGTATGGAAAGTCCTCCTCCAAGCAAGTTCAGGTGGCAAAGGGGGACCATAAACCAATCTGACTGCTCCCACAAAAACTTGATGTTCATTGATCACTGGTGGCTGGTATGGAACAATGACCAACTATTGCTCCGGTTGTTCTTGCTTATGCTGAACTTGTTGAGGCTCCTGGACAACTTGCTGGTACTGATGGTTGATGTCATTGACAGAAACTGAACCAAAGGGTTGATCAATCACAAAAGATCCTTGATGTTGTACTGGCTGATCCTCTTCCTGCTGCTATTGCGGTTCATCTTCACCCCAATTCCCATGGACCCAATTATCATGATCAACCTGATGATCCATAGGGGTGGAACTAGAGGAAGATCATTCCATCCCAAAGCTGGGTCAGGAGGGAGCACAAAATTGTGATGCTCAGGAAATGGCTCATCAGGCAAAGGGTGTGGATTGCCATTGATTGGGATTGGGTCCTCATCTTCAGGAATCTGATCTGGCAAGTCTGCACCCAAGATATTGCAGGGAACTGTCTAGGAAACCCTTGCTCCTCCTCTGTTCGCATAATCGCTGAAAACTACATCCCAAGGAACAAGGATATCCCGAGGGAAAGACGCAAAAACAAGGCTCATGGCTAGGTAAGGGTCGCCATTGACCTAATAGTGGAACTTGCCAAAAGTAGTAACCGCGGCACACGGATGTTCAATCATGCGCAAATCCAAAGGGACTCCTAAAAACATTAAGCAGCTATCACAAAAACCCCGAGCCCCAGTGTATCCCATTCCCTCATCGTGCTTCATGAACCGAAAAAATCTGTCATCCCACATAGCTATAGGAGGGAATTGAAACAAATGAAAACGAACTCCAGCATCCCTCAATCTAAACAGTCCCACTCCTGAAATCCATGGCTGGACTGAGAACACTTGAACACCTCTCTGCTCAAGCAAGTCCACAACAGCTTCCCTCAAAAATCCAATGTCTTTAGGTTTAGGAAGCGACATTACCTCAACAATGATGAATTCCTCATGATGCCGTTGGACGCCAGATGGAAGCGTGACGAAAGTTCGAGGAAGACAGTGTTCGCGAGCATCAATAATCTGATGACTTGCCAGAAGAAATCGCTGGGGGTTGAGCCTGAAGTTTGTCGTTGGCTCTGTAGGTTTTTCTGACGAAGGATGAGGGGGGGGGGGTAACCAGCAGAGGGTAGGATGGAGGGTTTGGCTGGATGATGGGATTGGACGAAGAAGTATCATGACGGAAGCATGAAGCATCGCGGAGTTGCCTAGTTGGACTTAAAGTGGTGGGTCCCACAAAATCCGGCACGGTTGGTTTCACCCTCCAAACAAGACCCAAGTCCCTAGCCCATGCCGCACAATCCTGCCTATGGTGGCCTTCCTTTGAGCATGCAATGCAAACCATAACTGCAGGGCAATTACTCGCCAAATGTCCTTCCTTTGAACAAATCCGACATGTTAGAACTTTGAAGACCATATCAGAAATCATATTATTAAACGAATTCTCAGCTTCCTGGGTGGATGCGATAATTACATCATTTGTAAGGGGTGGTTGGGCCGATTCCGAAATCCCCAGCCCATCACTAAGCCCAGATATCGTCCGTAGATTTTAAAATCCCTCATTCATGTCGAGGATATCGGGGGTGGAAGGTGCCATCAACTCCGCACCTACCAAATTTGAAGATGTGGAGGGCATCATCTTCGAGGTACACACCAGAGAATTGTGCAACACCGGCGAAGACATCAGTAGCGAAGACATCAGTGCAGGAGGAGAGATCACCGGAGAAGAGACCAATCCAAATACAACATGCACTCGAGAGAATGTCCAATTGAGATCAGGAGCTAAAGAGGGACGGATGATCACATGTTCATGCTCAGAGAAAGAATACCTAGCATCCTTTGACAAAACATCAATATCACTCTGAAACACCACATATCGATAACAATGATAGATAGGATAATTTTGAATGGTAACAAACGATAAGAGCTTCTTCACAGAGTCCACCTTTTTAAAGGATGAATTAACAGGAGCTTGATTCATAGCCAATAACCCAGAGATGCACGACGCTTAGAAGGACTAATCAATATCCATTCAGCATAACATTCCTTTTTCCAAGTGCGGAATTCTTTTGACCCAATTCGGACCTCCATTCCCCCATAGATGAAAGAAACATTTGAACACCAAACAAGAATAGGATCGAAGCTTAACAATCAGAAATTCAACCTGATTGGAGGAAACATTAAAAGAGAAGACTTTATCTTGCACCTGTAACACACCTAGATCAATGGCCGAACCTCCAATGCCAGATTCAATGGCAGCTGCCACATAATGTTTAGTCAATCTAAAAGTGTGCCGGCTAAAGGCAAAGGGTAGATCAATAGATCTCCTTAGCAAAAACCAGCCCCTTGGAGAAATCCAAGCAAAGGGTAGATCCAGCAAGAGATCTGTGACATCCCTAGCTTCCATTCAGTGTTTTGCAAGATTGTGCTGATGTTTTTATTCTTGCATTAAAAATGAAAATAGGAATCAAAGAAAAACCCTAGCACTTCTATATTCAACTCAATCAAATGAAGCAAAAGTTCAATGAACCCAAAATGGCCTTCCTAAAAGCCAACCCTTTTGGATAAATATTGGAAACAATATTTCAGGGGTGGATATTATTTTTTAAAATTATTTTGGAATTTCATTTATCTCACAAAAGCCACTGCTATTATCCAAATAGGTGGTTTTAAATATTTCAGAATATCATAAAATGTTGAAATAATTATGTGGGCTTGGAAATAATTCAAATACCACTCACAACTATTTTCACTATTTATAGAAAAAGTTTGGAGCCAAAATAAAATAAAACAAATGCCAGAAAGGTTTAGCAGAAAACAGAAATGAAAAAAATAGGAAAACCTTACCTGTCGCTCACCTTGGCCCAACCCAGCTCCTCTCCTGTCGTCTTCCTCCTCGACAGTAGGCAGCAGGAGGTGGCCGCCGCTTCCTCCGGCGAGGCCACGCACCTGGGTGCCTGCCTGGCCGCCCTGTCATGCTCGCGAGGAAGATAACCTCCCCCGCAACCCATTCCAGGCGTTTCCCCCTCGCCATTCGGTCTCCTGCCCTCTCTCCTCTCAGCCGCCATTGGAGCCGAGCTCGACCTCGAGCTCGCCGTCGTCTCCCACGACATCAAGCCTCCCCCAGTGCATCAACCTCTCCACCTCGTCGAGTTCGTCGTCCATGCCAACGAAATCAAGCCCCCGAGCCTTGCATTGCCCCATCGATGTCATCTTCATCCTCGGATCGCTGACGTCACCGCCATCGTTCTCCCTCTCCAGGCAATCCCCAAGCCCGCTCTCGACGCCTCTACAACCCCCGTGAGCTCAGGGTGTCTTTCCCCCTCTTTTTCCCCTCGATCCCGAGCTCTAAGCCTCGATTTCATCGGAGCCCGACAAGATCCGCCGCGGAAGCTCGTCGCCGGTGACCCTCCGATGATCGGTTGGTCATTCTGAGGCCACCATCGGGTCCAGCTTGTCAAGTAGGACGGGTATATGCTTAGCCATAGTCGTAGTGCGCTCTGTTTCGATGACCTCGACGTTGCCCGAGTTCCGGCAGCCGCCGAGCTCGTCGCCGGCGTTGACTCCAGCCATTTCAAGCCCCAAGACTTGCAAAAATGAACTCGCAGGCGAAGGGTCGTTCCTCTGGTGCCTTCCGCCATTTGTTTGGTCTCCGGAGGAGCATTTCTGATGCCCTCCGCCGTCCCTGGAGCCACCGGCGGCTCATCGCTAGTGGGTTTGACCCCCAGCGCCGGTGGGTTGACTCCCAGAGTCTGTGACAAGTGGGGCCAGCCCCTGGTTAATTAGGACTTACCTAATCGGAATTAAAGAAAATATTCAATACTAAACAGTCACTAACATGTGGGCCAGCCACTACTGATTAGCTAGTTAACTTAAAGTTTAACTAAAAACTAACCAGAGTCACTGACCAGTGGGTCCCATTGGTCAGGTTTGACTTTCAACGGCGAGATTGACCTGCTGATGTCATGCTTGTGCAATAGTTCTATTTTTGATGTAAAACAATTCCAGAATAAGTTCAAAACTTTGAAAATTCATAGAAAATTAAATATAAATCCAAATCTAACAAATAACATATGTAAAATGATTGGAAAAATTCAATGAACACAATGATGCTATTTTCGTGCATGACAAACAAAGTTATGAGATAGCATTAGGTCAAATCAATTAAACGAATTTGATAAATATCTTACTTCAAATAATATTTGAATTTTGAAATAAAATCAGGATCATTCTATGGTGCTGTTAGTCACATTAAACCATACTACATTTCATTTCATGCCTGATCATGCATCATATCGTTGCATTTGAATGATACTAATTGTCGCTATTATTTCGGTAGGCTCTGCCCCTCCGGATACGTCTAAATATCCTACTGGCGGATTTAATCCTTCTGCTGAGCAACAAGGCAAGCACCATTTCTTATCATCCCGATATAATCCCATGTTCTACTCCTGCTCTCATTTGTTGCATTAGGACAAAATATTTCGAATGCTTTACTTCGGTAGATTGAACCTATTCCTTTGCATGACCTGTCATTGTCATAGTAAATAGCTAAACCTTGCAACCTAGCATACCTAGTAGTTGCTTGAGCCATGTTGTGTCTGTTTCATCTGGGTGATGAACAGGAATGGATGAATGTGTTCTAGTGACAAAGAATAAGTGTGGAACCTGATTTGGTAAAGGTATCGATGAAAGGCTATGTAGGAGTACATGGCGGGTTTTTTCATTGGAACCGTCCTTAGGAACTGAGTTTCGTGTATGTAATCCAAGACTAGTTACTACCACATGTTGGGCCCTAAAATATGACCCCGCTCGACTTATTAATCGCCTAGTACTCGTCCAGGAGTTGCAAGTAGTTTCTGGTGTTTATAGTCATGCTGGAGGCCATGCGTAGTGTTGACCTTAGAGGTTGGCTGTGACACGGTAGGCAGTGGCACGGTGTACCAAGTGGCACCCGGATGGTTTGCTTGGGAACCCTGCGCACATCGTTTGGGGCCGTAGCAGAAACCTCAGCTGGACTTCCGTGTGGGTTCACTCTCAAATGGGCGATAAACCTGGACCAGGTATTAGCGTGGTTAACGGTCGTGGCCGACTCCCACGCTGGGCTTCCGCTTGAAGGTTTCCGAGGTGCATGACGTGCACACGGTGATAAGTGGAGAGAGCGTGTGTGAAGAAGTACACCCCTGCAGGGTTATGATCTATCCGAATAGCCGTGTCTGCGGATATGGACTACTTGGAGACATATGTTGTTCATAGATAACTTTAATGGCTACTCATAAAAGTATCAAGATAAGTGTGAGTATCACGTATGGCATTTCTGTAGGGTGACGGAAAGGAATCCATGATAGTGTATTGTTGTGGTGGTAGTGGACTCGTGTACGACTTAGCAAAGTTGTTTAAAACTATTTAAAATTGTAGCATAGTCTAGCCAAGAGTCAAAGCTGGCTTGCTGCAAGAAACCCCACAACCCCCCTTTGTTTATACATGTGCATGAGTACATAGATCTGTTCTAAAGTCTTGCTGAGTACCTTTGTACTCATGTTTGTTTAATAAATGTTGTAGAAGATACCCAAGAGCCAACATGTGGGTTCTATCTAGACCTCGATGATGACGAGTAGCTGGTGTCCTAGCTATGACCTGGCCCCTTTCAGAAGGGATATGTAGATAGTCAAGCTTTATGCCTTTTCCTTTCAACTGTCTGTACTCAGACAACTTTAATGCTTCCGCTTGGTTTGTATGACGCTGAGTGTCGGGTCATGTGACCCCTACCTATATGAACTTATTATGCAAGACTCTTCCGAGTCTTCTAAATAAATGTTGTGATGTTGTATGGTTATGTTGTGATGCCATTGTTGTATCTATGCATATCGAATATGTCATGCGTACATGTGATGTACTGTGATATGTATGGGATTCGACACCTAGTCATACGCCCTTAGTAGCTCTCTATATAGAGAAATGCCCCTTTGTGTTTCCACCGAGCCTTGGTAGTTCACTACTACTCCGGACACATTGGTTGACCAACATGTATCCTTCTTAGTTGTTGTGTCTGTCCCTATGGGGAAATGTCAGGCGGTGTAATGGAGTCCTTGTAGCTTGCTACGACTCATCTAGACTCGCTGATGACCGACGCCTACTTTGCTGGGTTATGTATGCCTGTCTCTGTACAGCTGAGCCACTTGAGTTTATGACTAGTTATGTCGACCCGGGTTCTTCGACATTGGAATGCTAGCGACACAAATGCATACGTGAGTCAAAAGGCGCAAACGGTCCCGGCTAAGGTAAGGCAGCAGCCGTGGGGTTAACCGTGCGTGTGACCGCAAAGAGATGCGATGTGTTACACGCTGGATTGCTATGGCTTAGGATCGGGGTCACAACAAGATCCCATTGAAGATGGGTATAGCCGGAATCCCTAGAAGACACCTGATATGATGATCGGAGAGGCAACCTTAGTTGCATGTCAGATCAGCAGATCGCCGGCAGGGGTTGCGATGGTGGTGGGAGCGTCATCCTTCGTGCTACCCTTAGTACCTCCTGACTTGGTGAACCCTAAGAAAACCTCGTTTTTTTCTCCTCCTCGTCGTTAAGCTTGTCAACTTCTCGCCTAAGGTCCACATTCTCCTTGCGAAGTGTATTGGTGATGATGATTGCTCCCTCCACCAAAATATAGGTTTTACTGGAAGGAGTCGTGGTAGTGTTTTCCTGCATACGAAGATAAAGGGTAAAATGTGTATTCGAAGGTGTAACCTTGTTTGGCAAGCTTGACTGTTTGAATTCCACGTGCATATCACCTCGTTGAGGCAGAGGCATTTCTTCTTCTTCATCACTCAATGTTCAGTCCTTTTTAAGCGAACCTCCATCCCTTCCTCTGTTGACCACTCATAAGGATTGATATCCCCATAGACATGGGAACTAGCAATGAGATCTGAAACATAAATTTCTCTCTTTGAATATTGCGATGAAATACTGCCTCCAAATCTGCCATGAAAACAGCACAAAAAAATAACACAGGAGAAGCTTGCGATGCAGTGACCAAAACGGAAAGGACTATATATAATGATTTTTTCTAGGTCAGAATACGAGTCCACGAAGAAAATATAGTCCGGGAGGCACACGAGGGCCCCACAAGATATGAGTGCGCACACAGGGGGTGAGCCCGCCCTGTTGGCTTGTGCCTCCCTTGGGGGTCCCCCTGGCTCCTTTTTATTTTTTGATTTTTTCTACTTTTATTTGTCCTTCTGGGGTCAAAACTTGATAATATTAGTTACAACACTAATGGGTGTACGTGAGATATGGTGTTTAATTATTTGCCCATTTACCAGTCTCGGCCTGTTGCCTTCGAAGTTGTTAATCTTTCTAGCCCAGAGCCATAGACCTCCTCGACGACATAAGGGCCTTACCATTTGGAGAGAAGCTTACCTACACAAAAATTGAAACAAGAATTTTAGAAAACAACTAGATCTCCTACATTGAATTACCGTTTTGGATTCTTTTTTCATGCCATCTTATAGATTTTTCTGTAAACAACTTGGCCTTTTCACAGGGTTGTGTCCTCCATTCATATAATGAAGTAATATCAGATAACCTCTTTTCACTGGCAAGTTTAAATCCATAGTTTAGTTCTTTAATTGCACAATAAGCTTTATCTATAACTCAAGAGGTAAATGGCATGCTTTGCCATAGACCATTTTATAAGGGGACATTCCCATGGGATTTTTATAAGCAGTTCTATAAGCCCATAAAGCATCATCAAGTTTGTTAGACCAATACTTTCTAGACCTATTACCATTCTTTTGCAAAATTAATATTATTACTCGATTCCTCAATTCAACTTGACCACTAGAGTGAGGATGATAACGGGATCCAGTTCTATGGTTAACATCATATTTAGCTACAAGTTTACGGAAAGCACCATGAATAAAATGTGAAGGACCATCCTTCATTAAATATATAGGGACCCCAAACCTAGGGAAAATAATATGTTTAAGCATTTTAATAGAGGTATTGTGATCAACACTACTAGTTGGAATAGCTTCTACCCACTTAGTAACGTAATCAGCATCGACTACAATATGTGTATATTCATTAGTAGAAGGAAAAGGTCCCATATAATCAAAGCACCAAACGTCAAATGGTTCAATAGAAACTGAATAATTCATAGGAATTTCCTCACGTCTACCAATGTTACCAAATCTTTGACATTCATCACAAGAGAGGACACACTTAGGAGCATCTTTCAAAAGAGTTGGCCAATAAAAACCAAATTCTAGTACCTTGTGTGCAGTTCTGTTACCAGCATGGTGTCCTTCGTATGCCTCAGAGTGACATTTCTATTGGATTTGTCTCTGTTCATGCTCAAGTACACAACGTCTAATAACAACATCTACTCCTTCTTTATAAAGATGTGGGTCATCCTAGAAGTAATGTCTTAAATCGTAGAAAAACATTTTCTTTTGTTGGTATGTGAAAGTAGGTGGTATATATTTAGCCACAATGTAATTACCATATCTGCATACCAAGGAGTACTATGTGAAGCATTTAGAACAGTGAGTTTCTCACGAGGAAAATTATCGTCAATAGGCACAGGGTTATCAAGACCATTTTCCATCCTAGACAAGTTATCAGCTATAGGGTTTTCAGCTCCCTTCCTATCTACGATATGCAAGTCAAATTCTTGAAGTAAAAGCACCCAACTAATAACTCTAGGCTTTACATCCTTATTTTCCATAAGGCATTTAATAGCAGCATGATCAGTGTGAATAGTAACTTTGGAATCAACAATGTAAGATCTAAACTTATCACATGCAAACACAACTGCTGAAATTTCCTTTTGAGTAGCAGCATAACTTCTTTTGAGCATTGTCTAGTGTTTTACTAGCATAGTGAACAACATTCAATTTTTTGTCAACTCTTTGCCCTAGAACAACACCAACAACATAATCACTAGCATCAAACATAATTTCAAATGGTAGATTACAATCAGGTAATTGTACAATAGATGCAGAAATCAAGGCTTTCTTAATTATTTCAAAGGCTTCTACACAATCGAAATCAAACACAAAAGGAATATCCTTTTGAAGAACATTAGTTTGTGGCCTAGAAATTTTCTAGAAACTGGAATTTTGGACCGAGAAACAAGGAAAAAGGGAGAAAAATCAAGTTGCTCCAAATGACCTGAAACTTCACGAACAATTTTTGTAGAATATATAAGAATTATTGTGCCAAAAATACATTGCTGAGGCCTAGCCACCTCGACATAAGCCAGCACCCCCCTCACGCCACGTCCTAATAGCTTGTAGGGCCCCTGTTGGTCCTCCAATGGCCCTCTTCTCCTATATGGTGTGTTTTACCATAGGAAAAACCAATATATAACTTTCGGGACAAAGCATTGCCGTATCGAGGCGGAAACCTAGGCATAGGCCCTTTTGCTCTATGGCAGAGTTATTTTGCCGGAGGAATTCCTCCCCGTCGAGGGGATATCCATCGTCATCGCCAAAGCTTCCTCCTACATGGGGGGACAATCTTCATCAACATATTCACTAGCACCATCTCATCTCCAACCCTAGTTCATCTCGTGTATTCAATCTTTGTCTCAAAACCCAATATTTGTACCTGTGGGTTGCTAGTTGTTTAATTACATCTTGTAGTTGATGCTAGTTGGATTACTTGGTGGAAGACATAATGTTTAGATCCTTAATCATATTTGTTACAGCTCTTAAGTTGAACATGTTGATGAGGTGTGAGTAGTAAATATTGTTCCTGAGGAAAAGGGGGAAGTCTGGTTATAAGTAATCATATAAAGCTGGCATTCATTCAATATTTTGATGATATGTATGTTGTTACTTCCTTTAGTGGTGTCATGTAAAAGTCGACTACATGACACTTCAGCATGTTATGGGCCTAAAGTAAATCATTATGGAGTAACAAGTGGATGATGGGTTGGGAGAGTGATAGAAGCTTAAACCCCAGTCTATGTCTTGCTTCATAAGGGGGCAAATTTGGATCCTCATGTTTCGTGCTATGGTTAGATTTATCTTAATTATTCTTTCATAGTTGCAGATGCTTGCGAGAGGGGTTAATCATAAGTAGGTTTTTAGTTAAAGTAAGAACAACACCTTAGGACCGGTCCACCCACATATCAAATTATCAAAGTAGCAAACGCGGATCAACTTAATATGATGAACATGACTAGGCAGAAATTCCCATGTGTCCTCGGGAGCACATTCTTAATATAAGAGTATTTTTAGGCATGTACTTTCTTATAAAAAGATTTGGGCTACCTTTATGCACCTATGTTACTATTGCTACTTGTCACTTGTTATGAATTACCTTGCTACAAAACTATCTATCACTGTTATTTACAGCACTTGCAGACAATACCTTGCTGAAAACTGCTTATCGTTTCCTTTTGCTCCTCGTTGGGTTCGACACTCTTACTTATTGAAAAGACTACAATTGATCCCCTATACTCGTGGGTCATCAAGACTCTTTTCTGGCGTCGTTGTCAGGGATTGAAGCACCTTTGGTAAGTGGAAATTGGCAAGGAAACATTTTTGGTACGTGCTGAAATTTACGGTTGCTTGTCACCATGAACGGTCACCCTTTGAGTGGCTTGTTCGGGCCATCTTCGCCTCAAACAAAAGTTGAGGGAATCAACCCTCAACCCGCTGAACCTACTAAAAATATTTATTATTAGATTCTTTCGGGTATGGTAGAGAAACTATTGGCTAATCCTTATAATGGTTCAACTCATCCTGATTATCATTTAATATATGTCGATGAGATTTGTTGATTGTTTAAGCTTTCAAGTATATCCGGAGACCAAGTCAAGAAGAAAGTTTTCCCTTTATCTTTGGAGGGAAAATCATTATTGTGGTATAGGCTATTGGGTGATATTGGATCATGGGATTGGAATCACATGAAACTGGAATTTCATCAGAAGATTTAACCTATGCATTTGATTCATCATGATCGAAATTTTATTTGTAACTACTGGCCGTGTGAAGGAGAAAGCATCGCTCAAGTTTGCGGGAGACTTAAATATATGATGCGCACTTGCCCCAATCATGAGCTCTCAAGGGAATTTATCATACAAATTTTTTATGATCGGCTTTCTCATGATGATCAAACATTGCCTGACGCTTGTGTGGTTGGCTCCGACATGAAGGAGACTATTGAATTCAGATGGAATCTTCTAGAAAAATTAAAATCAATTCTGAAGATTGGGAACTCGGTAGAGGTAAGGCATCAGATATAAAATTGAAGTTTGACTGCGTTAAATATTTCATGGAGACTTCTCCTGTTCATGAGTTCAGCAACAAATATAGCCTTGGTCCAGAGATAGTAGCTACCTTCCGTGACACTTTTGCCATTTAAATTGATCTCCCTAAGGATAAGTGGTTTAAATTCCATCCTCCTAGTGAAAAACTACAACATGAACTTGTTGAAATAAAGAAGGAATAAACATTAGTAAACCATATAGATCCATTTCTTCCTACTACTTATATTAAGAAATCCCCTTTTCCTGTTGAGATTAGAGATCGTGCTAGGGCTGCAAAAGTTGTTAATAAAAGTCATGTTAGGACACCTAAATTTTCTCAGAAAATTAATGTTGAGCCCAAGGTTGCCATGGTTAAAGATCTCTTAGCTGATAACATTGATGGGCAAGTTATTTACTTTTGTGATAAAGCTGCTCGATTTGGAAAGCCTCTTAGAAATAAATAAGACGAACTTGATTAGAATAAACCACACGTAAGCACACATGTTATCTCAGTTAAGATCGACGAACACTGTTATTATGGCCTCTGTGATCTAGGTGCTAGCGTTAATGTTATACCTTTTACTTTATGTAAAGAAATTATGCATGATATAGCACATGTTTCGATTGAAGAAATACATGTTACCATTAAACTTGCAAACGAGATACTATATCGCCACTTGGGATTGTTAGAGATGTTGAAGTATTGTGTGGAAATGACAAATATCCCACAAATTTCTTAGTACTTGGTTTAGAACAAGATAACTTTTGTCCCATAATATTTGTTAGAACTTACTTGAATAATGTTAATGCTGAAATTAATTATGCTACCGACAACGTTAAAGTTACCTTCGGCGATTGATAACCCATGAGTATATGGTATCGCAATAGTTCTCGGGGGTAGACTATTCAACCCAAATTTATAGATTCGACACAAGAGGAGCCAAGGAATATTTTCATCTATTAGCAGCTCAGTTGTCAATTCAACCACACTTGGAGATTAGGATTTGTAGGAGAGTGATTAGTAGCATAGTAATATGGTAGTTTTGATAGCAGTGGTAACAATATCAATAGTAACGGTAACAGGGATAGCAGTTTTGCAGCAGTTGTAAGAGCAGTAGCAACAGTAGTAACTTAGCAAGAACAATATGTGGATAACTTGTAGGCACTGGATCGGAGATATTGTTGGATAATATTCATCATGTATCAGTCATAACATAGGACCACACAGAACTAGCTCCCTTTCATTGATATAAGGTAAGACTGTATTCGGCAAATAGTCATACGTGCAAATGACATCTTTTGTCCTACTCTCACGTGGCAGCGGGGTCCATAAGGAAACTAAGGGATATTAAGGCCTCCTTTAAATAGAGAACCGGAACAAAGCTTTAAGACATAGTGAATACATGGACTCCTCATACTGCGTTAATCATCGGAAAGAATCCCAACGATTGTCAGCTTGGGGTATGTGGATACTAACACATAGTAGGTGCATATAACTTGCAAGGTCAGATCAAGAACATAGATATAATGGTGAAAACATAAACGGTTCGGATCTGAAGTCATGGCACTCGGGCTCTAGTGACAAGCATTAAGCATGGCAAAGTCATAGCATCATCAATCTCCGAACATAGTGGATGCTATGGATCAACCCTAACAAAACTAACTCGATTACATGATGAATCTCATCCAACTGTTCATCGACCAGAAAGCCTACAAAGGGATTATTCACTCCCTGTGGAGAGCATCATGCAATTGTTAATGAAGAAGGGTTGGTGATGACCAAGACCGAATTTTCCCCTCTCTTGAGGTACGAACGAACTCCAGATTTGGCCTCCCAATGAAGAACGGGAGGTGGCGATGGCTTCGTATCGTGAAACGCGATGAAACTTCCTCTCTTAGTTTTTTATTCGAAAATAGGATTTAATAGCGTTGGAATTAAGGTCAGTGGAGCCCCATGGGCCCCACTAGAAATCACGCCGCGCGGGAGGGGAAGGGGGGCTGGCGAGCCATGGTGCCTGGTGGGCGCCTGGGGCCTCCCCTGTGGTGTGTCTTGGTTCCACTATTTTTCTTTTATTTCGTAAAAATCTCCAAAGGGTTTTGTTCCATTCCGAGAACTTCTATTTCTGCACAAAAACAACACCATGGTAGTTCTGCTGAAAACAGCGTCAGTCCGGGTAGTTTTATTCAAATCATGCAAATTAGAGTCCAAAACAAGAGCAAAAGTGTTAGGAAAAGTAGATACAATGGAGCCATATCAACTCCCCCAAGCTTGACCCATTCCTTGCCCTCAAGCAATTCAGTTGACAAACTGAAAGTGATAAAGAAAAACTTTTACGAACCCTTTTCTTCTTGTTTACATATACATGCTTAGAGAGCACCTAGGTTTTCATGATAAATCATGACTAATCATGTTGGCAATAACCGTTAGAAACTATATTAGCTCATATCAATGGCATAATCAACTAGAGAGAAATAATAAGATAACTCAAACACCAGTACTTTGTTAAAACAAGCATGATATAATATGACACCAATGGTATCTCGCTAGCCCTTTTTGTGTCACACCCTGTTTTCACCTCACTTTCACTGTTGTTTCAAAATCCGAGTTTATTAAAACTTTTCAAAAAACAATGTTGTGAGTGCCATGGTAGTCATTGTATACTTGTATGCTTGATTGAGTGGTGTCAAAAACCATATTTTTCATAATATAAATATTCCCAAAATTCTTTTCTTATTTTTGACTATTTTAAAACCTTGCTTTGGGTTGCACTACAAGTCCTTGATGACGAGGGAGTACTCTTACCCAAAGATGGTGATCTGGTTCTAAAACTATTTTAACTCTCCAAAACCATAAAATAATTATTTAATAAATTATTTTCCTATTTTATATGCATGTCCATTTCTGAGGCCAGAAATGATAATCCTATATGGAAAATTACTTTTCTGCCTTAGAAAATCTAAGAAAATTTGGAGATACTCAGAGGACAGATATTTTCCATAAATAAGATTTTCAACCCCTATTTATATTCAAAATATTTGAGCAAAACCTTGAAAACCTATTTTTTCTATTTTGACCGTTTGGAATATTTCCAATAAAATCCCATAAAATTCCAGCAAGCTTCCCAAGCTATATTTAGTGGCCACACCAAGTTTAACCTCATTCCAAGGTGATTTGATTCACTAAATAATCCTAAAACCACTACTGGAATCTGCTAGTTTGCCGACAGCTTTAAGCTTTGCCGTCAGCAATTTCACGGGGCTGACGGCAAAGAGACTTTGCCCTCAGCCAAAATAAAAGTTGACGGCATAGGAGGGGCTGACGGCAAATAAAATCTGTGTCGTCCGCTTTATCTAAGCCGGTAGCCAACTGACGGCAAAGGGCAAAAAAGCTGTCGGCATAGAAAGGCTGACGGCATAGGGGCTAACACAGTCGCCGCCTCGACCAGAAAAAAGAAACGGGGGCTCTCTTTGCCGACAGCTAGCTGAGGGCAAAGACTAACGGCTGTCTTTGCCGACAGCTGGCTGAGGGCAAAGAAAAAGAAAACTGCCTTATCCCCCGTGCCTACCTCTTCTCTCTCCCACCCTCCCACGCATACTGCTCTCCCCCGCACTTCGCCGCCCCGCCCGCGCCGCCCCTCTCCCGCCCCGCGCCGCCCTGCGCCGCCCCCTCCGGCTCGGGCCCTCGCCGCTCCGCCCGGACGCGTGGCCGCCGCAAGCCGCCGGACGACGAGGCGCCGCCCGCCCCGGCCCCCGCCGCCCCCCCCCCCCCCCCCCCCCCCGCCCGACGCCGCCGGAGTCCCCTCCTCCTCCTCCGCCGCCCCCCCCCCCCCCCCCCCGCTTGACGCCGCCGGAGTCCCCTCCTCCTCCTCCGGCTCGGGCCCCCCCCGCCCCCCCCGCCGCCAGCCGCCGGACGACGAGGCGCCGCCCGCCCCGGCCCCCGCCGCCCCCCCGCCCGACGCGCGGGTCCTCTCCCTCCCGCCGGTCCGTCCGCGCCAGCTGCTGTTTTAGTTTTTTGAATTTCAGTGTTAGGAGACTTTGTATTCTTCTTCTAATTTCTTTTGTGAAGCGGAAACCCCTTTCTCTTCAGAAATAAATAAAAAATGCCACCATTAATTTTGTGTTCTTTACCGAGGAGCAGCACTACTGCAATTACATTGCGCTTCTTAAAATTTGTATAAGAAAAGATAATTGCTTGGAACTCCCAAATCAGGGAAGGAACCTGGAAAATAATTTCTTGGCTTAAGAAATTCTGAGTACATTTTGCCAATACTATTCTAAATTTTACCTCAGTGATGTAAGTGTTAGGAAGATAAAATCTAGTCTAGGCTGTAAATGTTAGGCAGTATAAACATTTTTTTATTATAATTTTAACTTCAAATCAATATAATGTTCCAGAGGGCTGGACATCTGGTGTATTATGGGCACCAATGTAGTTCCAATTGCAAAATCCTTGCATGGCAAGTTCTACACTAGGAATTGCTATATCATACTCCATGTAAGTCCTTCTCCAGGGTAGGCTGCTTCAGCTGTAAAATCGTACTGTACATTTTATTAGCCTATTTACATCACTGAGTAATTTCAAATGTTGTACAATGTGTCAGATAGCTGAAGTCAAGAGCAGAACTCGAGGGCATAATGTGCATTACTGGATAGGGGAGGAGGCCACAGAGGTGTGGTGTGTGTGTGTTACGACCACATCATTTAATTGGGCTCTCTTGTCACTCTTTTCTTAACTTATGACTTACTTTGTGTCCTGCTGTCCATCCTGCATTGTGGTGACCTAGGAAGATTGTTTGATGGCCTCTGACAAGGCCGTCGAGTTGGATGCGGCGCTGGGCTCTCACGCGATCCAGTACAGGGAAACACAAGGCGAAGAATCCGACAAGTTCTTGTCATACTTCAGACCATGCATCATCCCTGTACAAGGTAGCTTCTCTTCGCACTGGAGAAGATCTGGGGATGAATGTGACGGGACCATGATGTTTCGGTACGAAGGAGAGCATGTAGCTCGTCTAAGAGAAGTAAAAAGTTCCAGATCAAAGAATTTCCAGCATATCTCAGTGAGTCAATGTAAGACTACCAACGACTGACAATTCTGGTGATGTGTGTAGGTTAAATTTTCGCGGTCCTCTCTGGATCATAAGGCGGCATTTATAGTGGACACGCCATCGAAGATTTTCCTTTTCAGTGGTTGTAATTATTGTGTACAAACAAGGGCTATGGCACTAGATGTCATAAAGCATCTGAGAGAAACCCAACACTGTGGCAGATGTGACATCGGGATAATAGGTAGTGTTGAATGAAATTATATCTTCCATTAGCAAGGATAGAATATGGTAAGATTTTTATTTTTGTTTATTACTGATTGTAGAGGATGGAAAGCTTGCTGGTGATTCAGATGCTGGTGAGTTTTGGAACCTCTTTGGAGGCTATGCGCCTATTCCTCGTGATGTACCAGATGCAGACAATGGGGAACCGATGGCTACCTCACCCAAGAAACTTTTTTGGTGACTACCCCCAGCTTAATTCAGACTCCATTTGTAACCTTGAGTTAGTATGTAAAACTATATTTGTACACTTTCCTGTATGTAGGATTAACGAGAGAAACCTTGTTCCCATGGAGGCACATTTTTTAGAAAGAGAAATGCTGAAGTCCGACAGAAGTTACATACTGGACTGTGGAGCTGAAATATTCTTGTGGATAGGGATGACAACACTAGTTTCAAAGAGGAAGACATCTGCTACAGCATTAGAGGTACGCATAAGGATACCTGATTATTTTCCTTTTTTCTATAATTGCATATCTGCTAGTTATTTTGTAGGCTAACTTGGTACGGAAGTTCCTACCGAAACCACAATTGTTTTCTTAATATGCTCATATGCAGATATTTGTTATCGTCAGAAAAAATATAGTTCAGATGGTTTATAAAAATACAAGTAACAAATGAGGAGGTGCTAACATGCTTGATTAGTGGTATCTACTTTAGTCTTTCCATAAGCTTGAAACAAAGCCATATTGTTGTAGGAATATGTACACTTACAAGGCAGATCATCAATTGGTCATACTGTTATAATGACCAAAGGTCATGAAGTTGCCGACTTTAAGCTGCATTTTCAGCACTGGCCTAAGAATGGTGTACAGAAGTTGTACGAGGCAGGGCGGGAGAAAGTGGCAGGTGTGAGGACCATACTATTCTGTATCTATTGGTTCCATTAAATTTGTGAATATCATGGCAAGGTCTAATGCACAATCATGTTGCAGCAATTTTCAAGCATCAGGGCTATGATGTTGCAGAAATTCCAGATGATAAACCTCGGTAGCTCATCAGTAGTAATGGTAGTTTGAAGGTAAAATTCATTGCCTAGATGTGATGCATGCATGAATCTATCTTTTAACAAAATAAGATATACCACAGGTTTGGCTGGTGGACCGTGGTTGTGTAACCCTCCTTTGCACCGAGGAACAGGAGCAACTTTACAACGGAGATTGCTATATCATACAGTACAGCTATGCTGAGGATGGAAAAGATTATCAGCTATGCCTTGCTTGGTTTGGACAAGATAGTGTACAAGTTTACTCTTTGCTAGTCTTGAGTAAATCAAGGCACTCTTTCATATTTTCCCTTGCTAAGGAACACTTCCACCAATCAGAAATTAAAGCCATTATAAACATAGCGATCATGGTTTACGAGTCGCGACTCATGCGAGTCGCTCTGGGGTAGTGACTCGGAAAAAGTTGAGCCTGCAGTTGCGACTAGTCATGACTCGCGCCTTGAATCGACACTAAGTTGAGTCGACATTTTTTTGCGACTCATCGATTAGTTGTGCGACTCGAAATCCATGACAGTGATTGGTTCTGTTTATTCATGCGTGTAGCATGTTGTCAGTAGTTTGCATGTTACTTAAATTAGTTTGTGAATTTGGCTGCACGAAGATAGAGTTGCCACAGTTTCTTGCCCCCCTGTCAATAGAAAGGCATTTTTTATTTATTTCTGAATAGAAATTTCTGGATCAGCTTGGATCAGCATTTGAATATGAGACTTTGTATTCTTCTTCTAATTGCTTAGCTTAATTCAGATAACTTCTTTCTTATTGTATTCTTCTTCTAAATTCTTTCTCATTATGCAGATTTTGATAAAGCAGCATGGCATATGGATGGATGCTCGAGACTTTGTAATGCACTTGTGTAGTCCTAGATGAACTTTGTAATGCAATTGTATTTGTGGATGCACTTGTGATGCTTTGTAATACTTTGTGATCTTGTTTGCACTTTAATGACATATATTCGTGTTGTTTGCACTTGTGTTGTGTTGTTTGCACTTTGTGATGCACTTGTGGTGCTGTTTAGGGGCAGATTCAATATATATATGTTGATGTTTGTATCTATGTTTTGCAAATGCAGGGAATTAACAGAAAACAAATATGAAAAAAAGCAGAGAGGGTCTTTGCCTACAGGTCACTGACGGCAAAGGCTTTGCCATCGGCGGACTGACGGCAAAGAAGACACGTGGCGGCAGCCTGTGTATCCTGGCAATACCAAATTCTCGGCTTTGCCATTAGCTGGGCTCCAGCTGTCGGCAAAGAGGCGGCCAAGGCCCAGGGGTTTCGTCTTTGCCGTCAGCTCCGCTACGGCTGTGGGCAAAGAGGGGACCTAGGGGGCCTAGGGGTTTCGGCTTTGCCTTCAGCTTTGCTACGGCTGTGGGCAAAGAGGATACGCTTTGCTGTCAGCTTTGCTACGGCTGTGGGCAAAGCCTGCCGTTAACCTTCTAACGGAGCTCGGCCTGCGCCGTTGCCGCCACTGCTCTTTGCCGTCAGCCCGTGCCACAAAGCTGATGGAAAAGTCTTTGCCGTCGGTGGAGCTCCGGCTGTCGGCAAAGAAGGTGATTGCCGATAAAATCTTGGCCGGTACCTTTGCCGACAGCTCACTGACGGCAAAGCCTTTGCCATCAGTTAAACTGTCCTTTGCCGTCAGCTCTAGCTGTCGGCAAACCAGCAGATTCCAGTAGTGAACCCTTTGTGTCCAGAACCAAGTTGAAACATCTCTACATTGCAAAATTTATCCAAATGGGTTGGAACTTTGGAAGATTGTTTAACACCCCAAATGAGGAGTCTCTCCAAAAAATGGGATTTGCACGAGGTAATCTACCCACATTCCCTTTGGAAGGGCCAGATCTACCATTTGGGGGTGATTTCAAGTTTGCATTGGCAGACTTGTCCAATGGAGCTCAAATTTGGTGGAGTATCTCATTTCTGCATAAAAGTTAATCATGTTAACTTTCATCACCAGTGGTGAGGTGTTGCTGTCCCAAACACGTGTCGAACACCTTCTATCATATTAGCAAATCGGCCCCTACCCCACTCCACACCTAAGCTCTTCCCTCCAAACTCTTTGACCAAGCAGCCAGTACCACTCCCCAACTCCAGGAGACTCGCCCCTCTTTGAATCCAAGCAGAAAAACCCAAAAACCCCATTCTAAGTTCTGGTTCAAAGCTGGCATCCCTTCTTTCCTCTCACCCCATGGCCAACAGAGAGTCCCTCGGCTCCCAAATGGCTAGGCATCTTCAGGCTGAGCCCCAGGACACCCCAGACACGGGCAAAGCGCCCAGAGCACGCCAGCATGTCGTGGCATGCCAAAACTTCGCTCTAGGCACGCTGTTGGGCGCACCCGAAGCTAGGTGCCCAGCCCCGGCCGGTTTGACCCTCCCCCTGATTCCCATTCGAGTCCCCGACCACCTATCTGTATCAGGGCAGCCCCAGGGCCCCTCCTCCCTCATTGTGTTGATTGGAGCGACGTGTGCCCACGAGCGCCAGATCCAACCAGAAGACCATGGCCACGTGTGCACGCTCCTCCTCGCTCTCTCTCCCTCTCAGTGGGTATCACAGGTCCTAAACCACGTCCGCATACCGTGGTTTCGACCCCGAGCACTCACTGCCCCTCCTACGAGCAGCGGTAAACCACCGGCGCCACTGGCTTGGTGCACCGTCGGGGGCCTATAAATAGGCGTCCCCCTCGCTCCTGCACACCATCCCACCTCTCCAGTGCCTGAATTCCACCCCTAGCCACTCCATTTGAGCACAACGAGCTTCTGTGCTCGAGATCGACCGAGGCCCCTCCGCTTTAGAGCTCCATCGATCTCGGCCTATGGGCCAGCTCCGACGCTCTTTTCACCTCCTCCAAGATCCTAGCAACCTCAGGGAGCTTCCCCATCACCTCCCCAAGCTAATCCACGCCTATATCACCTAGTTCATCAGCCTCCCGAAACAACGCCAATGTAGCCACCTCGTCGCCGGTGAACCAGGGCCTCCTCGTCGACCCCATGACCACCAGCGGGTAGGCGACGGTGAGATGGTTCCATTTATGCCTTTGGTTGGGCTTGAGAAGATCGGTAGCATCGTCGTCGTGCCTCCCCTCCCCTCTGTCCCGAGGTGGAAGACGACCCCGACAGGTTGGGCTTACATGTCGGTGGCTCTTCTCTCTCCCCTTCTCTCCTCTCTGCAGCTAACCACAGGAGCCCGCGCGTCAGGTTTGAACCTTGCCGCACGCGCGCCTTGGCTGGCTGGCTAGCTGGGCCGTCCCAAGCCACAGGCCAAGCCCGGCGTGAGCCCGAGCCTCTTTTATTTTTCTGTTTATAAAAATCGTTATCCAATATATTTTTATTATTCTTCCACCATAATTCTTCTAAAAATGAGTAGTATCTAACAAAGCCTTTGTAAAATAATTGAGACAACCTTTCTGTTTTATAATAATTCAAAAGGCTATTTGAAATAGTTTTGCTTCTGTTAAAATGATTTTAAAAACAATCCTTTCACGAAAACCAGAGACAAATATTTTTATAATAATAATATGGATTCATCAAAATTAAGCAACATTTTTAAAGTAAGTTTGTGATCTATTTTTGAGTGAGCTACTTATTACTTCTTTATTATTACGATGATAGAAAGCACGTTTGATGAAGCAGTTGGACTTGAAGACCTCGAAGACCCCGGATTCTTAGCTTATCAAGGCAAGCAACCATTTGACCATGTTCGAGCATATGTTATATTGCATGCTAGTAAAGCAAATACTCCTGTTGGATATGATCATAAATATTCGATAAATTATTGAAGTGATGTTACCGATGGCTCCTCCAGGGCACTTGCATTTTAAGCATGATCCTACCACCTATGAGGGTCATGCTAATATCATGTTGACAAGTAGAGCTAAGCATATTAGAAGCATGAGTATAATGATGGTAAATATCAAAGGTTTATGAAAAACCCGTCGGGTTCCACTAATGCCCGAGGGTGATGATGAGTTAGGTGGCCACTTTTGGAGAAGTGGTGCACCAGGTGTGTTTTGGTGTGTGTGGTTTCGAAAATGGGATTAGATTTATGATGTGCCGACTATCCCAACCTTACATGTGCGACCAGGTTACCCCTTTATGGCACGGGGCTTTGTTGATTACTCTGGTCGGTGCTAGCAAAGAGCCACATTACTAGTGGCGGGAGTGATGTGAGGTCACTCTCTTGACGGGGTCGTGCCAGGTAGGACGACTATGCCATTTTTACGTGTTCCGGGCACACCGTTCGTCCCCGCATGGATGATACGGTCGAGAGTTGATGCTCGTAAGACGTACATAATGTGGGTTGGGTACCTATCGAGTGGGCCTCTTTGTCTAGTATCGTCAGGGGAAAGACATTGATCGGGTACATACCTCGGGTATGTTATATACCGCGAGTCGTGGATCACACGGAAGTTTCCCGTATCTCGTGGGTACAACCTACAACCTGTGCAGACTGTAAAACTATTTGAATAGCCGTGTCCATGGTCAAGGACAGTTGGGTAATCCTGCTTAAACTACGTCCAGTCGTTTCCTCATAAACCAAGTTTGAGTGTGTGTGTGTTTAATGATGTTATCTGAGAAAGAGTTGATATGACCAAGTTTGGTGACTTGGCATATCGGGTGAACCTGGAGTGTTCAGCCCTTGACAGATATATTGATATATGTAACCTGTTCTTCTAAATACCATCTAGCTTATGTTGCACATCCATGATCGTGTTTATTTAACAGTTAAACTGCTATCCACAAATATTGCATCTTACTTGTTATCCTACCAAATGCATTATTCATATCATGGGTTGTTTGCAAGTACATTCAAAGTACTCACTGGCTTGCCACTGGTTATATTATTGACCAGACATGGAAGGATTGGAGATTGGAGAAGAGTACGTCATCGAAGACGGCCCTGCGAACAAGGACGCTTCCAAGTCAGAATGCCTGTTGGTGTAGGCTGATGGCATGGGCACCCGCTTAGCCACGAGATTTCCGCTACTAGTGTATCAGTGTGTTTTGGCCTTATAGTCCCTACCTTTGTGAACTTGACCTTATTGGTCATGTGTTGTATTATTAAGGTACATTGGATATAAGACCCTTAATTTTCATAATCTGTCTGTTCGGTGAGCATTGATCTCTGGGATCACTGAGCACGTTCATTCGGCGATCTCGACTCGTAAGTCGGGGTCCCCACATTCTGAGACTGCAAAACATAAATGCAGAGCACCTTCAAAGTTCAATCACCAACTAGACATTGTAATTCATGGTATAAGAGATCCATTTATGTTGCAAACAACATCTAACTGGACATAAAACATGAGGATGAAACTAGTGCTCTCAGGTCTGGTACTTATTTGAGAAGGTGATGAGTCAAAGTAAAAACAAAATAACATGAAAGTAAATAGAAACACCCTTCACAGAGGGAAGCAGGGATTTGAAGTGGTGCGAGAGCTCAAAAGCAAAAATTAGAGATAAATTATTTCGGGAGGTACACCCTTCGTGTCAATGTTACAACCAAGAGTTATCCTCCATGCTAAACAAATTAGCAGCGGTTTCCTAGCGGTAAAAGTAAAGGTTTACTCCCCCTGCACGAACAAACACAGTCCATGGTTTGCCGAATCCACAGGTGCCGACCATACCAACAACAATCCAGTGGGATTTTTGTTTAATTATGTGCGATTTATGATTTTAGGATTTGGAGTCCCTTTTTATGAGGCCCTATCATGCAAGAATGAGGGAATAAACACTCATCATGAGAATAACCTGCTTAGCATGGAAGATACTAACCGCCTCGTATCGCTCCATGAGTAAAGCTGCATATAGGTAGATATAGTGGACTCATCTGGAATAAATTTGTTTCAAGAATTTTGATGCACAAGTAGTATTCCCGCTTTGTACAGGCAAAGGCTAGCAAATAGGTTGGGAAGCGAGCAGCTAGAGAGCGAATACGGTCATGAACATGCTTTATGAATAATTATCGTTGCATACTAGCATGAGTAGAATATAAGCATCATGAACATAAATATCGTGGAGGCTATGTTGGTTTTGATTCAGCTACATGCGTGAACATGTGCCAAGTCAAGCCACTTGAACATTCAGAGGAGGATACCATACAATCATACTAAATCACAACCACTTTAATGCATGTTGTCATCCAAGAAAATCATTATCCACTCCTAGCTACTTAAGCATGGCATGAATTACTATAATCTCTAATTGTCATGGGAAACATGTTTGGTCATAATATGCTAAATCATGGATATTGGTCTAAACATATTTACAAAAACAAAAAAAAGTTGAGTTCACACCCTTCGAGGCATATTTCTCTCTAAGTGGTTTTAGTGATTGATGACAATGCATGTGCAGACTAATCATGTGCATTGAGCATTTCAGATATTTCGTATCTAGGCACAAGACGATTCAATGCCCCTCGGAAACTCTCGAAGACGGTTGCTTTCTACGTTTCACTTTGGTGGATTTGAGTCATAGGAAAGCCATACTATTAAGAGGGAGTCCGCGTCGGAAAGGTTTGGGTGGAATCATCACGCACACATTTAGTTCACTTTCTTTCACATGCTACAATGGAGCTCCATCCCCATCTTTGACGATTATGCAAAAGGGCCAGCGGTACTACCGCTGGCACAGTGGTAGTACCACTCTCAGAGCGGTAGTAATTTTTTACTACCACTCCATGAGTGGTACTACCGCCCTCATAGAGGAAGTAGTTTTTGACTACCGCTCCGACAGACTTTTTCGCATACTTTTCCCCCACAGTAGTAGGCACGGTAGTATTTTATTACTACTGTGGTGGGTGAGATGCTGAGAGGTAGTACCGCTCTTATGAGTAGTAGTACCGCTCCCAGAAGCGGTAGTACCGCTTGTCTATTTGTGTGGTGGGTGACGGTAAGATTTTACCCCCCCACTATATATAGCTGTCTTCTTCCTCGTGGAGCTCACCTCTGACCTCTCTAAGCTCCCTTGTTGCTCCATAAGCTTATTCTTGCCCGATCTCTCTCCCTAGCCAATCAAACTTGTTGATTTTCTAGGGATTGCTTGAGCGGCCCTTGATCTACACTTCCACCAAGAGATATTTGATTCCCCCCACTAATCCCTTGCGTATCTTGTTACTCTTGGGTGTTTGAGCACCCTAGACGGTTGAGGTCACCTCGGAGCCACATTCCATTGTGGTGAATCTTCGTGGTCTAGTTGGGAGCCTCAAAGCTTTGTGTGGAGATAGCCCCAACCTCGTTTGTAAAGGTCTGGTCGCCGCCTTCAAGGGCACCAATAGTGGAATCATGGCATCTCACATTGTGTGAGGGCGTAAGATGAATACGGTGGCCCTAGTGCCTTTTTGGGGAGCATTGTGCCTCCACACCACTCCAACAGAGACGTACTTCCTATCAAAGGGAAGGAACTTCGGTAACACATCCTCGTCTCCTTCGGTTCCACTTGCGGTTATCTCTTACCTTTACTTTGTACTTGTTATTGTTGTGGTGTATTATTTGCTTGCACTTATTATCCTTGTAGTTGGCATAATACAGGTTGCTTACCTAGTCGTTCATATGGAGAACCTTTTGTTGCTAACGCTAATTTGTTAAGACAAGCTAAAAATTGGTAGTTGCCTATTCACCCCCCTCTAGTCAACCATATCGATCCTTTGAATTGGTATCAGAGCCACGTCCTTTTTATTAAGGGTTTCACCACCCGAAGACTATGGTTGAAGATGGTTTCACCACCAAAATAACATGAGTATGGTTGAAGGGTTCGAGGCCGTGGAGGTGGTTTCGGTCACACGGGATGACTTGAATGAGGCCAAGACTTCACTCAAGACGTCCGTGACCACCGAAGTCAAATCCATTCTTAAAGAATTACTTGAGGGGATGAGGAATTCTATCGACCCGTTGCTTGTGGTTAAACCCACCTCATCGGTGTCGGAAGCCAATTCCTATAAGGAAGCGGTTAAAGGTACTCAAACCCCCTCCCCTCATGACAAGAATGGGACAGAGACTTTTGCCTCGGTTCCCCCTCCCGTGATCTACGGAGGACCGATTCCTACCCCGCATATTAATAACCTAGGACCTCCTCCAAAACTTGTTAAAGGTGATTTCGCTAATTGGGTTTTTTCTATCAAGTCTCATTTGAATGACAACTCAACAAATCTTTGGAGAATCACCAAGCAAGGTTATTAGCCTCATGCTCCAAGGAAGCTTACTCCAAGAGAAGAGGCGGAGAACCAATGCAATCATTCCGCATTGGTCATCATTTAGTCTGCAGTTCCACCAGAAGATCTCCCACCCGTGCGCCCCTTCACTCATGCAAAGGATTATTGGGAGCACATCATGGTGTTTACAAGGCGATCCCAAGCATTCAACAGTCTACCTTTGAAGTGGTCCTTGATCAGGCCGATGAGTTTGTGATGCTAGAAGATGAGGACCCCCGTGATCTCTATCGAAGGGTGACTGCCCTCGCTGTTGCTCTCCAAGACCATAGGAGCAAAGATACGGATGACACGTGGATCAAGAGCAAGTTTCTCAAGGCCATCATGTGTTTCAACAAAGCCATGTCGTTCGTCATTCGGCAAAGACCATATTTCCACTCCTTGACCTTAGGTGAAGTCTTGGATGAGTTCATTGCTATGGATATTATGAACAAGACCGTCGACAATGCACTTGCTCATGTTCTGTCAAAAACAACATCACCCAACCTTGCCTTAAAGACCAAGGCCATTGTTGATGAAGAAGAAGAGGAAGTAGATGGCTGCCCCGAAGTCACTAAATACGCTTATCATGAGCACATGGTCTTGCTTCAAGGCAGTTTTGCGGAAACAAAAGAAACTCAAGACCCAACTCCTCCAAGGGCAAGACAAGTGGGTCCAAGAACAAACAACCAGTACGGACATGCTACAACTAAGGCAATGTGAGTCACTTTGTGGCAGATTGTCCTTATGAGAAGAGGGAACACAACGGAGGCAAGCTCATTCGCATGGACATGCCCAAGTATTTCCCTAGCAAGAATACCTTCACCAAGAAGACACATTCATGGGGCTTGGTGGCCCATGAGGAGTACACCTCTAATGATGATGAAGACGATTCAGGCCATGAGGGGATGGCAACAGCCACCATCGCCATTGCCACTTCCTCCCCCAAGTTATCTCTCTTCGGCGCCACGAACGAGAAACGTATCCCCAAGTGCATGATGGCCAAAGGTATCAATAAGGTAACCCCCATCATCAAGACAACTCCCACTACTCTCCTTCCTTGTTATACTGTGTTGATAATAGTGAGGTAGTGCAACTTGATGAAAATGAGTTTGATAAATTCTTGTCTAAGATCAAAGGTAAACCTATAAGACACTTTGTTTCTCTTTTGGAACAACTTGGTGAAGCCAATGATCTCATTGACAATCATTAGGGTAATATCTCCAAGATGCAAGAACACAGTCATGATTACGCCGACGAGATAGCAGAACTATCCATTGCTCTAGAAGAAGAGCGTGGTCTTTGTTTGGATCTTGAGGAGTCACACAATGTTGATCATGCTAAATTACAAAAAGATCTTGATCATGCTAGTGTTCTTACTCATGTGCTTAAATCTGAGAAGGTTGCACTTGGGGTTGGCCATGCACTAGTAGAAAATGGCCCATTTGTCCCGGTTCCAGAGGCCCATTATACCCGGTTCTGGAACCGGGACTAAAGGGTCGGGACTAAAGCCCATAACCTTTAGGCTCGGTTCCCTTACTAACCGGGACCGAAGGGTCTCCACGTGGCCTCTGCGGGTAGCCCGGGAAGGAGGTTGTTTAGTCCCGGTTGGTCACACCAACCGGGACAACATGGCATCCACGCGTCAGCATCTGGCCGGAGGTGGGTTTTTTTAATGGGGTGGGGGTGGGTTTGGGGTGGTTTTGGAGCGTTAATTTAGTGGTTTCATATTGTGTTAGCTAGCTAATAGAGAGAAGTGTCCTCTCTTTCTCCATGCTTGGTCGAACAATAAGTTTGCGTATATCTATCCGACGCTATTACATATATACAATATAACATCTTTTACAATTAATCCAAAACATCATCTAATTAAGATCCAATGACAAATCCACATGGCATTCTCCATCTTTAGGTATGACGTGGTGAACACAGAATCCCGCCAATTCCTCTTGAATTGCTCGTATGCGATCATATGGTAGGAGTTGATCCCGCATCTCGCATATCTAATTTAAATAAGGAGGTCAATACATGCATATATATGAATAAAACTCAACACAATTGTGAATATTATTTACGTACTTGAAATTGTTTCTCACAGAAGACCCGCTCAGAGGTCGAGTGGCAAATGAACTCGCATAAGTAGTATGCACATAAAATAGTGCCTTCTTTCCGGTACATACACTTTACGAGAATAGAGTTCAATCAAACTGATAAGCAAATATGGTAATGATATATTGATGATAATTTGAATCAATTAGAGATGCGCGGAACTAGCTAGTACTACTTACTTTGGGGTGCGTAAATCGCAACTCTTTGTTTAGACTGGGAACCTTATTGGCAAACTTCATCCAAACCCTGCCACACAAAGAAAATGATTACTTGATATCATGAAATTAACGAAAGTTGCATGCCGATATGGTCTCGCTATATTGCCCGAACTTACTTCTTGAGCATTGCAGTTATGTCCTCATAAACCTCTTCGGTTTTACGTCTCGAGTCTAAGACATTTACTAATGCCCTGCCAACGTCAATGGATAGCAGAATAAAGTGGTCTCTGCGCACGCATATATTACTCGATCATCAATTACATTACTTAATTAACCTCGAGTAAGCGAAACAGAGTTTAAAGAGAAGAAAACAACACTCACTTGAAGTTGTAAGGAAAGATTATTTCCCTTTTTTGATGTATAAGGAACAAGTTTAGCAAGTTCTCCTTGGTCTCTTTGATTGAGTTTCGTATCATCAATTCATTTACGGTATCTGGGCTAATGAACCCAACATCGACGATTCCTTCTTTTTTTAATTCGATGATCTTCAATCTGCATAATATATATAGTGAGGATAATTATATATACATGCAATGAACGAGCTGAGCTAGAGACTTAACTATAGAAGTAACACCTACAGACAGTAGGAAGTCATGAGTTGTTTGTCAAGGGCTAGTTGATTGTATAACTTAAATAAGTCCTCAAATTGAATAGTAATCACGGGAAGTCCAATGAATTCATGCTCTGGTTTCATTGCGACATACATAGCGTTTTTCCCAGACTCCCTGCAGGTTTTCATGTACCACTCATGCAATCTATGCATCATCGTTGTTAGAGCAGGATGACTAGGTTTGACGAGAGGCTTGCCGCGCACGTATTTATACTGTTCTTTTGTTACATCACCCCCCAAGTAATCATCAGGATTGGTACCGGGCGCCATCTCCGGATGATTAGCACGACGATATCGAGCTCGGGAATTGTTTTCCCACTTGTTCGTTCTGCTAACCTTGCATTACTAGAAGTAGTTCCCGACCGCACCGCTTGTGCATATGTCTTTTTAAGAATGCGGTCATAGTTGGAATCAGGCAGAGGCGTTTGTGGACGCTGCAGTTGATTGATAGTGCTCTCCACTTTCACCGGATCTAGCTTCTCCTTCGGAGGTGCAGTTTTCTTTGCAAAATGGGCCCTCAATTCGGCATGACATATCTCCTCGTTTTCCTCCTTGGTCCTCTCATATGGTAATTTTCCAGAGGCTTGAGAGATGGACCATATTTCCCGCCTCTGCTTGTACTGCTAGCCGTCGGAGAGAAGGAGGCGTATCTCTTCCGCTTGAGAGAAGGAGGCGGACTGTTCTGACACGTCGGACGAGCCGGAGCGGCGGCGTTTGTCTTCCGACATTGTCGACGAGGTGAAGGAGGAGGCGTACTGCTCTGACGCGCCGGAGTAGGCAACGGAGGAGGCAAAGTGCCCTCACGCGTCGGAGGAGCTGGAGAAGGAGGCGGAGTGCCCTGATCACTCGCCAGAGGAGGAGGAGGAGGAGGGGGGGAGGAGGAGGAGGAGGAGGGGGAGGCGGAGTGCCCACACTCGTCGTCGTCGTCGTCGGAGGAGGCAGAGGCGTCCAGTTTGGAAGCTTGATGAAATCCTTCTGCCATAGACACGTACTCCCAACAACACGAACTAGTTGAATCTCCCTTCACCTGTAGGGTTGTCAAGCTCGAGCTGCTCAAATTCCTCCATTATTTGATCCACCATGACAACAGCATAGCCATGTGGAATCGGAAGGCAGTGAAAAGTTCCGTTGGGTTGAGGAGGTTGAACAAACCGACAGCCGCCTTGAAAGTGAGGTTCCGACATTTCATCATAAGCTCGCAACGTTGAGCCTTCGTGATAGTATCCACGGGGTAGCTAGGAGCTGTGAAGTCATGCTGAACGGGCTTCGTGGAAGCCACAATACTTCTCCGCTGAGATGGTGGGGTACCCTCTAGGGTAGATTCGTGCCGCTGAGATGGTTGGCCGGCGGCTCGCTGGCTCTCAAGTTCCTCTAGCTTTTGCAGTCTTGCCTTGATCTGCTGCATGTCACTCAGCTCCGCTTTCCTCTTTCTCTCCTGGCTTCTGTAACCACTTACGTTAGGAAACCCAAACTTCCACGGAATGGAGCCTGGTGTGCCTCGTGTTCGTCGAGGGTGCTTAGCATTCCCTAGGGCCTCAGTCAGCTCGTCGTTCTCTTTGTCTAAAATGAATGTCCCTTCCTGCACTACGACGATTCAGTTCCGAAGCTTGATCATGGGTATTGCAAGTTGCTCGTCCATCCAACGACACTTCCCTGTTTCAGGGTCCAAAGTTCCCCCAACCCCGAAGAACCAAGTCATTGAACGGTCTGGCCAGTTCAATGTCTGTGGTTGGACCCCTTTAGCAATCAGGTCATTCTCATCTTTGTCCCATAACGGTTGGGCTTTGAGGTAGCCACCTGACCCCATGTGATGGTGATACTGCTTCTTTGCGGCATTGTTCTTGTTTGTCTCCGACATTTTCTTACTCTTCTATGATGACTTGTAGGCCACAAATGCAGGCCAGTGATCTCTTATCTTCTCAAATCGGCCGATGAATTCTGGAGTCTTTCCTTTGTCGACAAACATTGATTTCAAATCATTCTTCCACTTCCCGAATATATGTGCCATCTTCTTAAGAGCACACGCCTTGACAAGTGGCTCTATAACTGGCTTATTCGGATCTTCCTGTGGCGGTAGGGTGAAATTTGCCTTCGGCGCGGTCCAAAGATCATCTTTCTGCCTACCGGTGACATAATCACCTTCAGGGACATCGTCGCCCTTAGGCTTTTTTCCATTGCTTGACGCTTATCGGATGTTGTCCCTAACAATAGCTCCGCACTGAGCAAAATATGCGTCCTTGGTCATCTTGGGTTCAATCGGTAGGCCATCGGCCGCGAGTGCTGTGATTGTGAACTTTTCATCCATGCGCAACCTTCTTTTTGTGCCTCAGCTCTTTATCAAAGTTTGGATCAATCCGGAGGGCTATAAAATAAGAAAGAAGTGTTAATGTATGTACATACCTTCGTGGTTAATTAATATATATACCTCGCCGGACTTTGCAACATCTCCCTCCTCCGTTCGATCACCGGAGCCGTCATCATGGTCTCTTCTTCCTCCGGCCTTCGGTCACTGCAGCTATCATGATCATGTCCTTCCTCCACCGTTGTTCGATCATCCGAGTCGTCATCCTATCCTTCCAGACCATCCATGTCGCTGAGATACGACAAATAATCACCAAGCATTATCTCCCCCAACAACAGTTCTCTTTGATCCATATAGTTTGTGCAAATATTTTAGCTCCTTGTATGAATAACCGAATTACACAAACTTCTATGTTTTAAACATGCACAAACTTTTTATATTTCATTTCCAAATGTTGAATAGTTCATAGATGTATGTTATGATATATAATGCAATAGATCTCAAGAGGCAAAAAGGTTTTCTTTCAGTTAGAACCAATAATCAAATTAATACATCTCAAATTTAGTCTCGAGTACATCTCTAGTATAATCTATATATGACCAAAATTTGTATGAACAACAATATGAGGGCGGCGGCGGCGACAAGTAGAGCACGCGGAAGAGGAGCTCACCGGGGCCGACTGGCTCGGGGCAGCGATGCCGACGGGCTCGGGGCGACGGCGACGGGCTCGGGGGCGGCGACGTGCTCGGGCTTTGACGACAGCGAGGAGGACTGGATCGGGGGTGGCAGCGATGGCAACGTGCTCGGGGTGACGGCGACGATGACGAGGAGGACTTGATCGGGGGCGGCGACGACGAGGACTGGCTCGGGGGGCGGCGGCGAGGTATGGGAGAGTTTTGGGGGAAATTCCGACAACTCCCGCCTATATACGAAAATCTTCTGTCCCGGTTAGTGGCCCGAACCGGCACCAATTCCACCTTTTCGTCCCGGTTGACTCATCAAACCAGGACTAGAGGTCAATTTTCAGCAGCCCAAAAGGCGGGGAAGAAGATACATGTACTCCTGGTTTGCTGAACCAACCGGGACGAAAGGGGGCCATTTGTCCCAGTTTGCGCCACCAACCGATAGTAAAGTCTGTCTCTGGTCCCGGTTTGTACCACAAACCGACACGAAAGGCATGTGTGAGGCACAGCCGCGGTGCGGTTTGATGTTTGGTCCCACCTCGCTAGCCGAGGGTAAAGTGGAGTGGTTAATAAGCACTTGTGCGCACACAGTTTCGAGCTCCTCTCATATGCAGGCTTTCGGGCCTAAACTGTCACTACCTGTTGGGCCTTCCGCGGGCGTGAATCCTGGCCCAACTATCTAGTTGGGTTTCTAGTCGTATTCACACCGTGGTGGCCCATTAGTTGACATTTTTTTTAAATAATATAGTTTGTTGTTCCTACTTACTGTTTTCAGTTATTCTTTATATTTTTTGTTTCGTTTGTTACTTTATTTTTTTTATTTTTTTCCGGCTTACTGTTTTTTAGTGATTCTTTTTGCTTTTAGGTCACACTTCGTGTACAAATCGGACAATCTCTTTCGAAGTATCATGGTTTCTTAGGAAAACTCATCTGTTACAAAAGGGATTTTATTTTTTTGAACTTATTTAAACTACAGACTATTTGTGTGTTCAAAATGCACCATTCAAGGCCACATCATCAATTTTCAACTATTTCTGACTTCATTTGGTATTTTTCATGCATTTACTGATTTTTTTGAGATAAATGACCCTTAAATTGAAAAGCACTACAAATGAACTCTGAAAATGTTTAAAGTTGGCATGGTATTATCATTTCACCCACATAGAATGTGCTAAAAAGTTGAGAGGGTTGCGGCAAAAGATGGACGCACTTCGGGTACAAATTGGACAATCTCTTCCGAAGTATCATGGTTTCTTATGAAAACTCTTCTGTTACAAAAGGGATTTCATTTTTTTGAACTTATTTAAACTGCAGACTATTTGTGTGTTCAAAATGCACCATTCAAGGCCACGTCATCAATTTTCAACTATTTCTGACTTCATTTGGTATTTTTCATGCATTTACTGATTTTTTTGAGCTAAATGACCCTTAAATTGAAAAGCACTACAAATGATCTCTGAAAGTGTTGAAAGTTGGCATGGTATTATTATTTCACCCACATAGCATGTGCTAAAAAGTTGAGAGGGTTGCGTCAAAAACTGGACGCACTTCGTGTAAAATTGGACAACTCTTCAGAAGTATCATGGTTTCTTACGAAAACTCATCTGTTACAAAAGGGATTTCATTTTTTGAACTTATTTGAACTCCAACTATTTGTGTGTTCAAAACGCACCATTCAAGGCCACATCATAAATTTTCAACTATTTCTAACTTCATTTGGTATATTTCATGCATTTACTGATTTTTTGAGTTAAATGACCCTTAAACTGAAAAGCACCACAAATGAACTTTGAAAAGGTTGAAAGTTGGCATGGTCACTACAGGAATTAGCTTGTTTGCCATCTGCCATCACAGACGGCAAAGAGTATATCACAGACGGCAAAGAATCCCACCGTCGGCAAAATTTATGAGTCAGCCTACGACGACATTGTAGCTTCTTTGCCGTCTGCCTCAGCGAAGCGGACGACAAAGAGCTTTGCCATCAGCTTTTCATAAGAGCAGTCGGCAAATATGTTGAGACGACAGCCGGCATGCGTTGCCTCCGTTAGGGGCTAACGGAGGCTATGTCGTCTGCCTCCCCCTCTTCTTTGCCGTCTGCCTCCCCCCTCTTCTTTGCCGTCTGCCTCCCCCCTCTTCTTTGCCGTCTGCCTCCACCTCCTCCTCCCCCTCCTCTGTGCCCTCTTCTTTACCGTCTGCCTCCCCCCTCTTCTTTGCCGTCTGCCTCCCCCTATTCTTTGCTGTCTGCCTCCACCTCCTCCTCCCCCCTCATCTGTGCCCTCTTCTTTGTCGTCTCCCCCCTGGAAGCAGACGACAAAGATACTATATGGCCAGCTGCTGTTGCCCAGATTGCACAGCTGGGCACCACGTGGCACCTGTGCCGTCTGTCAGCTGATGGCAAAGAGCCCATATTGTCACAGTTTTTTTTGTTTTGTTTATTTCACAGCACATATACATATACATGGCACATATATAGGTCACAACACATATACATATACATAGCACATATATAGGTCACAACACATATTCATAGCACAAAGTTTCATCCATATTCATAGCACATATATAGGTCACAACACATATACATATAGTTCCACATATACTGTTCATCCATATATACATATACATATAATTCCACATTGTTCATCAACTCAAATGAAAACTAGAACTAAAGCACTCCATCAATGCCAGCTTCCATGCATGTAGTACATCCAATCTGCAAAATGGGAATAAGAAAGTCAGAAAAAGAACAACAACAACATATATATGACAAATAAGCTAAATTGAAGAAGAAAGAAAAGAAGAAATAAGAGAACAAGGAGAAGAAAAACAAGAAGGAGGAGGAGGGGAAGGAGAAAGAGAAGGAGGAGGAGAAGAAGAAAAAAGAAGAAGATAAGAAGAAGGAGAAGAAGGAGGAGAAGAAGGAAGATAGAAGAAGAAGGTGAAGAAGGAGGGCTCCTTCTCCTTCTTCTCCTCCTTCTCCTTCTTCTTCTCTTCTTCTCCTCCTCCTTCTTCTTCTTCTCCTTCTCCTTCTCCTTCTCTTCTTCTTCTCTTCTTCTTCTTCCTTCTTTTCATTTCTCCTCTTCTCCTCTTCTTGGAACTAAATTAGCTAACTATGTCTTTTTGCAGCTAAATGGGCTAATTATGTCATTCTAGAGGAAAACAAGGTAAGTATATAATATTAATGAGCTAACCAAGGTTCTTCTGCCATTTTGAGCTTATTATGTTTTTTAGGAGCTTAATTAGTCATTTTATTGAGCTAACCAAGGTTCTTATGATGTTTTTACCTAACTAAGCTAATTATGTCATTTTGGATGATAATTGGCTAAGTATGTCTTTGTTGGGGAAAATAAGCTTAATTGAAGAAGAAGAGGAGAAGAAGGAGGGAAGAAGAAGGAGAATACGGAGGGCTCCTTCTCCTTCTTCTCTTCTTCTTCTCCTCCTCATTCTTCTCCTTCTCCTTCTCTTCTCTTTCTCTTCTTCTTTTTGTTCTTCCTTTTCATTTCTCCTCTTCTCCTCTCCTCGGGGCTAAATTAGCTAACTATGTGTTTTTGGAGCTAAACGGGCTAATTATTTCATTATAGAGGAAAACAAGCTAAGTATATAATATTAATGGGCTAACCAAGGTTCTTATGCCATTTTGAGCTTATAATATCTTTTTGGAGCTAAATTGGCTAATTATGCCATTGTTGGGGAAATTAAGGCAAGGAGAATCTGAAAGAGGAGAAGAAAGAGGAGGAGGAGAAGAATAAGAAGAAATAAAGAAGAAGGAGGAGAAGGAGGAGGATGAGGAGAAGGACTAGAAGGTCCTTGGCCTTCTCCTCCTTCTCCTCCTCCGTCTTCTCTTCTTATTCTTTCTTTTCATTTTTCCTATTTCTTCTCCTCTTCTCCTCTTCTTGGAGCTAAATTAGCTAACTATGTCTTTTTGGAGCTAAATGGGCTAATTATCCCATTTTAGAGGAAAACAAGCTAATTATATAATATTAATGAGCTAACCAAGGTTCTTATGCCATTTTGAGGTTATTATGGCATTTTGGAGCTAAATGGGCTAATTATGTCATTGTTGGGGAAATTAAGGCAAGGAGAATATGAAAGAGGAGAAGAAAGAGGAGGAGGAGGAGAAGAAGAAGAAATAAAGAAGAAGGAGGAGAAGGAGGAGGAGGAGGAGAAGGACTAGAAGGTCCTTGGCCTTCTCCTCCTTCTCCTCCTCCTCCTTCTCCTTCTTCTCCTCCTCCTTATTCTCCTTCTTCTTCTCTTATGTTTCTATTCTTCTTTTTGTTCTTCCTTTTCATTTCTCCTCTTCTCCTCTTCTTGGAGCTAAATTAGCTAACTATGTCTTTGTGGAGCTAAATGGGCTAATCCTGATGCAATCCATCGAAATGTTTCCAGGCTTCCCCATCCGATGTGTGTACCACCATCTTATTCCCATCCGCATCTAGTTCGGTTCTTTTGCCCAATTTGTGCCATGTCATCTGTCTGGCTGTCTCTTCGACCATGAAAAGACGTCGAAGTCTTGGTACGATTGGCATATACCGAAGAACACTAACTGCGATTTTGGTCTGCCTCTTCTCACCCATACCGTTGTTTACCACAAGATTCCTGCAAGACTCGCAATTGGGACAATAGTCCAAGTGTGCATACTCCTTCCTAAATAAGACACATCCTTTCTCACATGCATCTATCTTCTCATAGGGCATCTTAAGTACACGAAGTATTTTGTTCGACTGGTACAGGTTTGCAGGCATGACATGGCCTTTGGGTAGGAAGCGTCCAAATAGTGTCATCATCGCGTCGAAGCATTCTCTTTCCAAGTTGAGCTGAGCCTTCAGAGCCATTACTTGTGCAATTGCATCCAACTGACATAGCTCAGTGTTCTCGTGGAGAGGACGTTTTGAAGACTCCAACATTTCATAAAAGGCCTTTTCAGATTCCTCCATCTCATCTTTCGAATGCCGAGCATCATCAAAGTCTTGCACCATGTCTTCGATCCCGGTACCATGCTCTTCCGTGCGACGACGGACCACCTCAGCTCTTGTGCGTTGTATTGACTCACCATGAAATGTCCACACCGTATAATTAGGCTTAAAACCCCTCCTCTGCAGGTGTTTAATCATTACAGCCTTTGTCGTCTTTTTATAGTTGTCGCATCTAGGACAGGCGCAATAGTTTCTTTCCTCGCCATTTGCGAATGCGGCTTTCACAAATTCCTTTGTTTTGACAAACCATTCTTTCGTCATCTCTTTCTGACTAGGGTGACGGGTATACATCCACGCACGATCACTCATCTTGCCTAGCTACTAAAGACAGAAGAACTATATTTATATATAATTTAGCATTTATATTCATCGGTTAATCAGGTTTGCCGTTTTTATTACGTCCAGGAAACCTACACGCTAATAGGTAAAGATAGGTCCTAATCCCACCCGAGTATGTGTAGATTGAGTTCGTTTTCCCATGCTCTGCTTCGGATCTAACGCAAAATTTCGGCAGCACCTCCCCGCTGTTCTCCTGATACACGTCTCCGCAATAAACAGAGAGGATGTGCATCCGGAGAACAACAGGGAGGCACTGTCGAAATTCCGTATCGGATCCAGAGCACAGCATACAGGAAAACGAACCCAATCTACACATACTCGGGCTGTCCATGGATAATGTTGGACAATTCGAAAGGATGGCGGTTATAAATATGCAAAGACATGCATATTTATAGATTTCGCCCTTTCGAACGGGTGACACATACTGGTCATGCATACTGATAAATTAATTTAATTACCTAAATCTAGAAAGTTTCATCCGGAAACCGAGCCACAGTAAATGAAGGGGCGAGGAGGAGTTGAAATTTGTACTGACCCAAGAATGCAGGGGCGGAGCTCCTATAACGCACGGGGAGTTCTCCGCACAGCAAACCTCACAGCGACGAGACAACTATCACATGTAAATCCACCCGATCAACACAAATATTCTAATTATGTCATTTTAGAGGAAAACAAGTTAAGAATATAATATTCATGATCTAACCAAGGTTTTTATGCCATTTGGTAGCTAAATGGGCTAATTATCTCATTGTTGGGGAAAATAAGGTAAGGAGAATAAGATAGAGGAGAAGAAAGAGAGGAGGAGAAGAAGAAGAAGAAATCAGGAAGAAGGAGAAGGAGGAGGAGGAGAAGAAGGAGGAGAAGAAGGAGAAGGAGGAGAAGGTATTCTTCTTCTCTTCTTCTTTTCTTCTTCTTTTCTTCTTGTGCTTCTTATTTTTGTCTTCTCCTCCTCCTCCTCCTCCTCTTCTTCTTCTTCTTCTTCTTCTCCTCCTCCTCCTCTTCTCCTCCTCCTCCTCTTCTTCTTCGTATTCTTTCTATTAAGCTAACTAACTAACTAACCTAACTAACCAAGCTAACTAAACCTATCGCCAAACCTATATAGCACTAAACAGCAAAAAAATAACAAAACAGAATCTACCACTAAGTAACTAACAAAGAATGTAGCTACCACTAATTAACAGAACAAAATCTACCACTAAACTACCTACTAAATCTACTAATTAATTAACTAAATCTACCAACTAACTAAACTACCACTAAAACTACTAATTAACTAACCTACCAACTAAACTACATATGCCACTAAATCTGTTAATTAGCAAAAAAAGAAAAAAAAAGACTCACCGGAGGTGGGTGGCCGAGGAGGAGGAGGGCGCGGCGGTGGAGGAGAGGGCGGTGGTGGCGGAGGGGGTAATGTTGGAGAAGGGGCGAGCTCCGACGGCGGTGGTGGAGGAGGAGGTCCCCGGGAGGAGGAGGGGGTGTGGTGGAGGAAGGGGCGCAGGGAGGAGGGGGCGCGGGGAGGCCAGAGGAGGGCGCAGGGAGGCCGGAGGAGGAGGGGGCGGAGGCGCAGGGAGGCTGGAGGGCGGAGGAGGAGGGGGCGCAGGGAGGCCGAAGGAGGAGGGGGTGCAGGGAGGCCGGAGGAGGAGGGGGCGGTGACGCAGGGAGGCCGGAGGAGGAGGGGCCGTAGGGAGGCCGGAGGAGGAGGGGGCACATGGAGGCCGGAGGGGGAGGGGCGGCCGCGCACGGAGGCCGGAGGAGGGTGCGGCGGCGGTGGTGGTGTCAGGGGGTGAGAGAGAGGGTGTGGGGTGGCCGTTAGGGGTGAGAGAGAGGCACATGGGGGTGGGGCTAACGGCCATTAGGGCGCACCCTCTTTGTTGTCCGCCTCCCAACGGCACACAGGATAAAAGCGGACGGCAAAGCGAGAGGTCGTTAGGGGGGAGAGAGGGGCTGTGGGGTCGGCCAGCCGAGCTCTTTGCCGTCTACCTAAGTGATGTTTGCCGTGAGACGAGCTCTTTGTCGTCTGCCTGAGTGATGTTTGCCGTGAGACAGGTGACGGCAAAGAGCTGGCTGATGGCAAATAGTACCTTTGCCATCAGCCTTCTCTTTGCCGTCTGCCCTCTTTGCCATCAGCCAGCAGACGGCAAAGAAGAAGCAGATGGCAAAATCTCTGATTCAAGTAGTGGGTATCATCATTTCACCCACATAGCATGTGCTAAAAAGTTGAGAGGGTTGCGGCAAAAACTGGATGCACTTCGTGTAGAAATCAGACAATCTGTTTCGAAGTATTAGGGTATCTTACAAAAACTCATCTATTACAAAGGGATTTCATTTTTTTGGAATTATTTGAATTCCAAACTTTTTGTGTGTTAGAAATGCACCATTTAAAGCCACATCATCCATTTTCAACTATTTCTGACTTCATTTGGTATATTTCATGCATTTATTGAATTTTTTTGAGCTAAATGACCCAGAAATTGAAAAGCACTACAAATGAACTCTGAATAGGTTGAAAGTTGGCACGGTATCATCATTTCACCCACATAGCATCTGCTAAAAAGTTGAGAGGGTTGCGGCAAAAATTGGATGTGCTTCGTGTACAAATCGGACAATCTCCTCCGAAGTATCATGGTTTCATACGAAAACTCATCTGTCACAAAGGGATTTCATTTTTTTGAACTTATTGGAACTCCAGACTTTTTGTGTGTTCAAAATTCACCATTCAAAGCCACATCCTCAATTTTCAACTATTTTTTACTTTTTCATGCATTTTACTGAATTTTTGGAGCTAAATGACCCAGAAATTGAAAAGCACTACAAATGAACTCCGAATAGGTTTAAAGTTGTCATGGTATCATCATTTCACCCACATAGTATTTTGTGTATGCGCCAAGTAAGACCTTTGGGATGGTCTACGGTGTTTGCAATTTAATTTTCGGAAAAAATAGAAACTTTCGACCTCAGTCCAGGAATTTTTTAAATTCACTAGAACGTGATTTTGAGCTCAATTTTAAAAAAAAATCATATACAATTTACCCAGATTGTCTTAATGTTTCATAATTTTTGGAGTTACATAAGTACTCGAATTATACAGATTACTTCTGACTTTTATGTTTTTGACATATTCTATTTTCTTTGTGTTGCTTGCTTATATCGATGTATCTATGGGTTGTATCGGGGGGTATGAACCATGGAGAAGTTTGAATACAGTAAATATTACACCAATATGAATAAAGAATTAGTTCACAACAATACCTAAAGTGGTGATGAATAAAGAAAGGGATAAACCATTCAAATTTGGAAACTATATAATGGCACAAACAGAAACTAGATATATATAAATTGGTCCAAGCAGTACATAATAATACATGCAAGCATTACATAATTATAGCTAGAGTACATATAGATACAAGTGTTCGCCGTTGTGAACACTACTCGTCTGAATCTGAATCTGAATCAAAATGTCCCAAAGCTGGTGGTGGGAGGTGACGCTGGCCATAGTTCACGATTCTAATCTTGCAGTACAACTCGTATGCAACATATGCATCTTTTGCTGCATACTAAACGTTCATAGGGTCAAGTGGGGTCTTCCCCCACTTTCTGTGACGAGACTTCGGGAATGAAGTCTTCATATCATGGTACTCCTCGTCGATCCAGGCGACTAACATATCAGCCATCGAAGTCCTCTCATATTGAAGCTGGAATAGCCCTTGGATATCAATGTGGCACTGAGCTGGTATGTCAATACCAAAGCTGCGCCTCATATTCGACGTGTTGTTCGTTATGTCAATGCTAGCAAAAGTGATGCTGCGGCGAAGGGAGTCCATGAATTCCGGACAATGCTTGTCACTACTACAACATCAACAAATTAAAATGGAATAAATGTTACACGTGCAACAAGGAAAAATGTTTCACTACAGCTAAAGAGAAATTTATCATAACGATTCAAATGGAACATATTGCTATTCTATGCAATTTTCATATCCTATGAATTGATCTTTATAGGATTCCAATACTGTAACATATTGCTATCCGATTCTATTTTCATATCCTATGAAATTGATCAAGAAACCCTCAATTAACTATCCAATGGAACATATGAAGAAACTACATATTGCTATCCAATTGAACCTAGAGAGATCAATATATACAATTTTCATAACCTTTAGATCAAAGAAAGCCTCAAAACTTACCAATGAAAAATTGTTTCACTACAACTAAAGAGAAATAAATCTTTATAGGATTCTAATATTGTAACATATTGCTATCCTATGCAATTTGCATATCCTATGAATTGATCAAGAAACCTCAATTAACTATATACCCAATGGAACATATATAGAAACTGCATATTGCTATCCAATGGAACCTAGGGAGATCAATATATGCAATTTTCATAACCTTGGATCAAAGAAAGCCTATGTTGTAATATATCCAATGGAACCTAGGGAGATCAATATATGTTATCCAATGGAAACTAGGGAGATCAATATATCCAATGTTGTAACACATATTGCATCCTGTGCATTGATTAAGAAACCCTCAATTAACTATCCAATGGAACGTATATACAAACTCCATATTTCTATCAAATGGAACCTAGAGAAGATCAATACATGCAATTTTCATAACCTTGGATCAAAGAAAGACTCAAAACTTACCTCGCCCATTGGAAGATCAAGACATACTGTTTGAAACACAGCTGGATGATGGCAACACCTTGATGGTTGGCCGTGTACTCCAGATCAATCCCCAAGAACACCTCACGCTCCGGCGTGGTGTCAACCCACTCCTGGAATCGTCTAAGAAAATTTGGCACTGTCGTGCTCTTATTCGTGTACCCGAGCCTGAGTTGGGTCCTGCCATGTGCATGTACCATTCCGGTTTCATATGTCATGGTGGAAGAAGAATGGAAGAAGAGAGTGGAAGAAGAGAGGAAAAAGAAGAACAGAGGAGAGCGCTAGAGGAGAAGAACACAGAATGGCAATAGACTCTGCTTTGGTTGTAGTTTTCATCGCTGGAAATTACGCGGGAGGGCGAACCATTTGGACCTTTAGTCCCAGGTTGGACGACAAACCGTCACTAAAGGGGTGATTCGAAGGGCCGCCACCCCGGTTCGATCCACCAACCGGGACTAAAGGAGGATACGAACGGTTGTACAAACGCCCGCCACCACACCTTAGTCCCGGTTTGATCCACCAACCGGGACTAAAGGGGATACGAACGGTTGCCGCCTATTAGTCCTGGTTCTTGACTGGAACCGAGACAAAAGGGGTGAGACGAACCGGGACCAATGGCCCACGATGCCCGGCCGGCGCCCTGGCCTCACGAACTAGGACCAATGTCATCATAGGTCCCGGTTTGTATGTCAACCGGGACTAATGGGATTTCATCAAGTGGACCAAAGCCCTCTTTTCTACTAGTGATGATAGACTCAAGGAAGAATTTGACATACTTTACAAGGCCCACAAGGTCTTGAAAAGTCCTCATTCCTCCCTTAAGGAGTCTCATGATCAACTCAAAGTAAAACTAACCAAGGAGATTTCTACTTGTCCTCCTTTTGTGTTAATTGATAATGCTTGTGCTACTAACCCTTGTTGTGAGCATGTGCATCTTGTGGAGGAGAATGCAAAGTTCAAAGAACATCTTGAAAAGGGCCTTGTGATGTGCACCCAAGGCGAGAAAAATATAAATGATCTTTTGAGTACTCAAAAGGAAGTTGCAGGAAAAAAAGGACTTGGGTTTTTACCCAAGTGCAAGAAGAAAAAGAAAAACAAGACCAAGCCATCTTCATCCCTCAAGGACATCTTTGTAAAATAGGGGGAGAGTAATCATGAGAAGATGAAGAACAAGAAAAGGGTGACAATGTCGAGAAGGGCAAGACCACCCCCACTAACACTGCCAACGATTTTAACCCCTCTTATGTTTTATGTCGTGTTAGTGATGGGCATGTGTATGCCATATTTGTTCGTTTTTATTATGAGTACATTGAGTGGGCTATTTGGGTTCCTAAGACCCTTGTTTCTAACATCAAAGAACCCATTCAAAAATGGGTACCTAAATCCAAGCATTGATATCTTGCAGGAGTTTGCTTCCGGTGGAGTGTCATGGTTGCTCAATAGTGGACCAACAAATCATATGACCGGGAGCAAGGACTTTGTGGTGGATGTGCATCCAATACCATCTATGCCCTACCATGTCCAATTTGCTGATGCTTCAACATCTAAGGTAATGGGATTTGGTAAGGTGGTCATCTCTCAAGATTTATCCATAGAGAAGGTCATGCTTGTTGAGTCCCCTGCATACAATTTGCTTTCCATTCGTCAGCTTGCAATTATGGGCTTTCCACATTCTTTAATCTTGATACCATGGCACTTTTGTGGAGCAAGACTCTTAAAGTAGCCTTTGTTGGATATGTCGAGAATGGTCTCTTTGTAGTGAACTTTTCGGAGTGACCGACTAAGATCGCGACTTGTCTAATGGCTAAGGTTGATGTGGGTTGGCTATGGCAGCGCCGACTAGCCCATGTCAATATGAGATCTTTGCAAAGTCTCCTCAAGGGGACCAACTTCGTGGAGTAACATATGTGAGTTTTGCTAGAGACCGTACTTGCAGCTCCTGTATTGAAGGAAAGCTTCATGAAACAGCTCACCGTCCCACAACTGTCATCTACTCTAAAAGGCCTTTGGAGCTACTTCACATGGATCTCTTTGGTCCTCCTTATTTTGATAGTCTCGGGGGAAGAAATTATTGCTTGGTGATTGTGGATGACTACGCAAGATACACTTGGGTATATTTCTTCAAGAGGAAGAGTGATACTCAGCAAACTGTCATCGACTTTGCCAATGCAGCTCAATGTCAACAGGAAGCAAAAATATTGATGATTAGAAGTGACAACGACACTGGCTTCAATAACTTCACCTTAAATGAGTTCCTTAGTGATGAGGGGATCAAGCATCAATATTCAGCACCTTATACCCCCAACAGAACAATGTTGCAGAAAGGAAGAACCGGACGTTGGTGGACGCGGCAAGAACCATGATGGCGGAATTCAAATATCCATACAACTATTGGGCTGAAGCCATTAGCATCACGTGTCATGCATCCAATCGGCTCTACCTCTACAAAGGCTTGAAAAAAACTCCATATGTGATTCTTACCAGGAACAAGCCCAACCTCAACTACTTCCGGGTGTTCGGTTGTAAGTGTTTCATACTCAAGAAAAGTGTATGTTTGTCTAAATTTGAAGCTAGAGCCCAAGAGGGCATATTTGTTGGTTATGCTACAACCTCTCATGCTTACCGTGTTCTCAACAAGTCCACCAGACTCATTGAGGATACGTGTAACGTGGAGTTTGATGAGAATAATGTCTCCCAAGTGGAGCAAAGTGGTGTTTCTTATGTAGATGACGAAATTCCTCCTCAAGCCATAAGAAGAATGGGGATTGGTCAAATACTCCCCATTGAGGAACCCCTTGGGGCTGAAGGAGAAGGACAATGCTCTACTCAAGTGGAGCCATCATGCTCACTAGACCCACACGCTTCCGAAGAACAAAGTGAAGGCCCTCAACCCGACAGACCTGATCAAGGACAAGATCAACCTCATGAAGATGGTGTCACACCAAATGATGTCCAAGATCATGCTCCAAATTCTGAGCCTACTCAAGATGTAGTGTAACGTCAAGATCAAGGGAAATCTAGTGAGCTATCTCAAGACGGTGCTCAAAATGTTAAAGCAAAAAACCCCTACATTATCAAGTAGGGAAGTCATGAAGCGTCGTGCTGCTAAGATAGCTAACAAGCTCCGAGTTTGACAACACATCTTGAAGAATATGCTTGGTAGCTTCAATAGAGGGGTAACCACTCGTCAACAATTATCAAACTTTTGTATGCATCATGCGTTTGTTTTGTGTGTTGAACCCCAAAAGGTAGATGATGCGCTTGATGATGAGGATTGGCTTGAAGCTATGCATGATGAACTTAACAACTTCGAGTGCAATCAAGTTTGGGAATTAGTGCCAAGGCCACGGAGGAACATAATGTCGTTGGAACCAAATGGATCTTCAAGAACAAGTAGGATGAAAATGGTGTTGTCATTCGAAACAAGGCAAGACTGGTGGCGCAAGGCTACTCCCAAGTAGAGGGTATCGACTATGGTGAAATCTTTGCTCCTGTCGCTCATCTTGAATCTATTCGCATGTCACTTGATTTTGCCTCTCATCATGACTTTAAATTGCAACAAATGAATGTGAAGAGTGCTTTTCCTAATGTTCCTTTAAATGAGTTGTTATATGTTAAACAACCACCGGGATTTGAGGATCCCAAGTTCCCCACTCATGTATACAAACTGGGGAAGGCACGCTACGGTCTTAAACAAGCCCCCACGTGCGTGGTATGAGTACCTTATTGAGTTATTGCAAGACCATGGGTTTGAGATTGGGAAAATTGATCCCACTCTTTTTACCAAGAATGTTAAAGGGGAGTTGAAGTTCTTTCTCGGGTTTCAAATCAAACAAGGAAGAGAAGGAACCTTCATCAAACAAGCCAAGTACACTCAAGACATGCTCAAGAGGTTCGAGCTCGAGGACGTCAAGCCAGTCAAATTTCCCATGCCAACCAAATTTAAGCTCGACCAATCGTAAATCCGTGGATCAAGAGGTATACCGCTCCATGATCGGATCCTTGATTTACCTTTGTGCATCTAGATCCGATATCATGCTGAGTGTGGGAACCTGTGGACGGTTTCAATCCGCACCAAAGGAAAGCCATTATGCGCCAGTCAAACCAGTCTTTTGATATTTGGCTCATACCCCAAACTTTGGCTTATGGCACCCCAAAGGAGCAAGCTTTATTTTAGTAGGTTACTATGACTCATATTGGGATGGAGAATATGTTGGAAGGAGGTCAACCTCTGGAGGATGCCAATTCCTTGGTCGTTCCTTGGTAAGTTGGTCTTCAAAGAAGCAAAACTGTGTGTCACTTTCTTTCACCGAAGCTGAGTATGTAGCTGTTGCGAGTTGTTGTGCTCAAATATTATGGATGAGGAAAACTTTAAAGGATTACGGTGTCACTTGTGACAAAGTGCCTCTTCTGTGTGACAATGAGAGTGCTATCAAGATATCCCTTAATCTGGGGCAACATAGCAAGAACAAGCATATTGATATACGTCATCATTTCATTCGAGAGCAACTTGCAGATATTTTCAAGCAAGGGGATATTGAGGTCCTATTCATAAACACTCAAGAGAAACTTGCAGATATTTTCACCAAACATCTAGATGAAGCAATGTTTCCCGAGTTAAGGCATGAGCTAAATATCATTGATTCAAGTAATGTAGATTCAAACCAGACACGCCACGCCTCACTCATCATTGTATTTGGCTCCAGATGTAGGCATGGACATAGGGGGAGTGTTGTTCTCTCAATGAACTTCTCCTCCCCCTATCATGCATAAATTGATCAAGTCTGTCACATTAGCCATTATTGATTGCACTTGTGCTTCAAAGACGAGATGTGGTCATGAACCCAAGGATAATTCTTCGCGGTGTCATACCATTTGTCTCTAACATTGGTGGCTTTGGCCACCGCCCTCTCTCCGTCAGAAGATTCAGTTCTGTGTTCCACTGTGTACGTGTTGCTTCTTATCCTTGTTTGGGTTTTTTCTTTTTTTTTCTTGATCACTGGCATTGTTCAACTACTTTTTATTGTCGAGGAGAGTAGAGAAAGTTTTCCAGGAAGTTTTGGCAATAGGAGCACGGTACTACCGCCCCCAGCACGGTAGTAAAATTTTACTACCGCTGGGAGAGCGGTACTACCGCCCCCAGCACGGTAGTAAATTTTTACTACCGCTGTGTTGGGGATATTACCTGTGGGTAACCCGCCGTTAATGGGTCGGGTCACCAAAGGGGCGACTCACCATTAGTTATACGTTCTATGGCCCAGAAGCTGTAGGGCGGTTCAAAAGGATCGTGCAGATGATGGAACGTCAAGGAAGTTCCTGATCGTGAGGAACACGGCGACTTAGAGATAAGGAAAGCTACCAAGAGTAGGATGGCAGGACTTTGTAAACCCTAGGGCCTCGACCTGTTTATAAAGGCGAGTCCCAGGGAAAGGTCAGGAGAGTTAGAGAGAATCGAAAGCTAGGTCAGGCGAGTCACGCCCTCCTTGTAATCGAAACCACCATTAATCCACACCAAGTAGGACGTATGCTTTTACCTCCTCACGAGGGGCCGAACCTGGGTAAACCTGAGTCTCACTTATGCTCACCCCCTTCGAGTCGCCACCAAGGTGCGATGGATCTAGCTCTAAGTGTCACACCCTGTTTTTCACCACCAATGTTTTAAGTTGCAAAAATCAGGGCTTGTTAAAACTTTTTCTAATGATGTTGTGAATGCTATGAATGCCTTGTATGAATGTATGCTTGTTTGCTTGTTGATCCAAAACCCATCGCAAATTTATTTATTTTTAAAAAATGAATTTCCAAAACCCTTTTCTTTGACACGAGATCACTTCTACCTTGCTTGGGTTACACTACTAGCTCAAGATGCCTAGTAGCACTCCCAAACAAAGTTGGTGATCTGAACTCAAATACTATTTTTATTTACCAAAAACATTATTTAATGATTTAAAACATTATTTTTCTATTTTAAATATATGTGTGTTTCTAAGGCCAGGAATGATATTCCCAAAAGGAAAAATGCTTCTCTGCCTTAGAAAATTCTGAGTAAAATCATGGAAACTTAGAAGGACATATATTTTCCATATATAAGATTTTCAACCCTATTTTATATTATAATTATTTGAGTAAAACCCTGAAAACCATCCCTGTCTGTTTTGACCTTTTGAGATATTTCCAAAGGAAATATTCTCATGGAAATCTCATTAAATTACAGGAGCCTCCCCAAGCCATATTTGGTGCCCACTTAAAATTTCACCTTGCTCCAAGGTGGGGAAGGTCACCAAATGAGCTTAATACCATTTGTGTCCAGAATAGAGTTGGAACAACTCTACATAGCAAAGTTTGTCCAATAGGGCTGAAACTTTGGACGGGTGTTTAAAACCTCAAATGAGGACTCCGCACCAAAAATGAGATTTGCTAGACTCTGTTTAGTCACACTCCCTTTGGAGAGGACATATCTGGCCACTTTGATGCATTTTCAAGTTTACAAAGCTAAACTTGTTCAATGGAGCTCAAAATTGGTGGAAACCCCTGCTTTAACCCCTAGACCAAACCTGTTAAGTTGATATTCCAGTGGTGGAGTGGAAGCACCCCAAACCACTGTCGAACACCTTCTGACAGGAAGGTAAAAACCCACCTCGCCATTGTTTTACCAAATGTCAGAGCCTCAAACTTGGTGTATTAGTGCCCCATACCAACCTAAACACCCAGTCAACTGGCCCCTCCCTAGTTCAAAACACAAGTGACAAGAACCCCAATTTGTGCCACAGATCAGGGCTGACAGCACCAGTAAAACCTGTCCCCCTTGACCAGCCAGTGCTCTCACTAGCACACAACGGCTAAATACACTCCCAGCAACACCCAGGACATGAGGGACACGTCTGAAGTGCCCCAGAGCGCGCCAGCATGCCGTGGCATGCCAAAACTGCGCTCTCGACGCGCTACAGGGAGCAACCGAGAAGGGGACGACGGTCCCGGGCGGTTCCAACCTCCCCCGAAGTGTCCAAGACCTCCCCCAACAACCCCTCAGTGTAAAGCACCACCAGGGACCCTCCTCTCCCGCGCTAGAGCTCGATTGACGCGTGCCCGCGCGCACCCGACTCGGTCGAGCATGCACAAACACTGCAGCTCGACCCCACACCCTCTCCCTCTGCAACCGATGCTTCAGAGCGTCCCAAACCACGTCCGGAGAACGTGGTTTCGCAGCCAGCTCCCCACTGTGCACGCACGTGCGCCACGCTGAGTCACCGGCGCACCGAGTCGGCTCACCGTCGCGAGCCTATAAATAGGCCCCGCAGCACCTCACCACCCCTCCAGCAGCCTCTGCACGACTACTAGCCCCCCCCCTAGCCACCCAATCGAGCTCGCAAAGCCCCGGTGCTCGAAATCGACCGAGGCCCCTCCGCCTCGGAGCTCCGGTCGATCTCCGGCTACACGCCGGCTCCTGCGACACTCGACCCACCAGAGCACTCCCCTTGACACCAGGAACCTTTCCCTCAACAGCCCCGAGCTTTTCTGTGCCGCTAGCTATCAGTTCAACCACGTCCCGAAACCACTCTCCCATGGGCACCTCGTCGCCGGCGACTCCAAGCCTCTCTGGCGCTGTCCGGACCACCTGTAGGTAGGCGGAGGCACGCTGAACCCATTCCTGCCCTTAGCTAGGCCCATCGACGACGGTAGCCTCGCCGGAGTTCGTCTCCTCCTCCCTGGCCGGAGGTAGGGGAAGAACCCGACAGGTGGGCTCCACCTGTCGGCGTCCTGGAGCTGCCCCACGTGCAGCCAGTTCCGTTGACTACAGTGGCCCGCACGTTAGGTTCAAACCTGGCACGCGCGCGCCTGGCGGCCTGCTGGCTGGCTGGGCCGGCCTGCTTCCCAGGCTAGGCTTTGGCCTTTTGTTTATTTTTAAACTTGAGACTAAAATTATTTTGGTAAAAATAACTATCCAGTGGAAAAATATAATTCTTCCACTGATATTTTTCTAAAAATGAGTAGTATTTGATTCTGCCATTGTTGATATTTTTTCAAAAACAGAATCTGTTTTATAATAATATAAAGGCATTAAAAGCAATAGTTTGCCCCTGTTTTGTAATTATTAAAAATGCTTAGCTAGTAAAAACTAAGAGAAGATATTTTTCAAAGTAACAACCTGAATTTAACCAAGTTTTGCAACATTTTCAAAAGTGATTTGTGATCTGTTTATTCTATTCTCGACGACAGAATTACCGAATGACGAAGGATTCGGAGCGAAAGACCTCGAAGACCCCAGATACCTAGGTGACCAAGGCAAGCAGCCCTTTGACCATGACTTAAGCATATGAATTGATGCATGCTAGAATAGCAAGTACTTTTCCGTTGCATGTGATCATAGTGCCGGTTCATCATTGGTGTGATGGTACCGAAGGCTTCTTTGAAGCACTTGCATGATGGTGATGTTATACATATGGCTCCTTGGAGCACAAGCATGATGAGCTTGACCCTACCATCTATGAGGATCATGCTACTGTCATGTTGACTAGGAGAGTTAGAGAACCATTGCATTAAGCTTGACCCTACCCCTTGAGGGTCATGCTAATACCATGTTGACAAGTAAAGATAGAAGTAAATTATCATGAGCATGTTGTTGTCATAAAATAAGAGTTTATGAAAACCCCGTCGGGTGCAACTAATGCCCGAGGGTGATGATGAGTTGGTGGTCACGTTTGGTGAAGTGATGCACCGGTGTTTTGTGTGAGTATGGTTTCGGAAATGGGACGGGGCTTTGTTGATTACTCTGGTCGGTACTAGCAAAGAGCCACATTACTAGTGGCGGGAGTGATTGTCGTCACTCTCGTGATGGGGTCGTGCCAGGTAGGACGACTATGCCATTATTATGAGTTCCAGGCACACCGTTGGTCCCCGCATGGTTGATACTGTCCAGAGTCGATGCTCGTAAGACGTACAACATGCGGGCTGGGTACCAATCAAGTGGACCTCTTTGTCTAGTATCGTCAGGGGAAAGATGATGATCGGGTACTTACCTCGGGTATATGTGATATACCGCGAGTCATGGATGACACGGAAGTTTCCTGGATCTCGTGGGTCCAGCGTACTACCTCTGCAGAGTGTAAACTATTCGAATAGCCGTGTCCACGGTCAAGGACAGTTGGGTAATCCTGCTTAAACTACGTCCATCGTTTCCGCATAAACCAAGTGTGAGTGTGTGTGTGGTGTTAAAAAGGTGTTGTAATAATAATAATAATGTGACCAAGTTCGGTGACTTGGCATATAGGGTGAATCCGGATGGTTTAGCCCTCAGCTGACATATTGAGGATATGACCAAGTTTGATGACTTGGCATATAGGGTGAACCTGGATGGTTCAGCCCTTAGCAGATATGTTGATATCTGTAACCTGTTCTTCAAGAGTAATTCTTTAACTTGATGCACGTCCATGATCATTCCACCCAGATGAGTTATACTAGAAATGCATGATATTGTCATCCTTCACTTTCATTGTTCATATCATGGGCTGTTTGCGAGTACATTCAAAGTACTCATTGGCTTGCCACTGGTTATATTATTGACCAGACAAAGAAGGACCGGAGTTACGCGATGAGTACATCTTCGGAGACAGACCTGTGATCTAGGACGCTTCCAAGTCAGAATGACTGTCGGTGTAGGCTTGATGGCATGGGCACCTGCTTAGCCCTTATGAGTTGCCGCTACCCGTTGTACCCGTTTTATTTGGACTTAGGCCCTGTTTGCGAACATGACCCTTCGGTTGTTTGATGTAATATTCGGTATTTGGATGTAAAACTCTATTATTCAGTATCTGTGTTCAGTGAGCATTGATCCTTGGGATCACTGGGCACGGCGATCTCGACTTACCAGTCGGGGTCCCCACACGAAGTCCTTTCACGAGGACATCTGCCGTGACAAAACCACGACAGTTGGCGCCCACCGTGGGGCCTGCGCATGGTGGAGTTGAGTTCTCGAAGGGAGCCCTACCAGGGTTAGAAGGCTATGCAGTCGGCATCATGACTAAGAGCCTTCGCGGGAGGTACTACATCGACAACTCGTTGTGGGAGCCGGAGGCCTATTCCGTTGAATCTGGCTACCGAGTCCCCTTCGGCAAGATCAACGTCTTCATCGGCATGATCGGGACACCCGTTCCTGAGCCGGACACCTGAACCGACATCGTCGAGCCGGCCAGGTATGTCCTCCCTGTTACGCGGCGGGGCAAGAGCCGCCATGTCTTCGTCTGTTTCACGCAGGGAGACGACATGCAAAACCAAGTGGCGGGTCATGAGACCACCCCTGTCAATTCCGATGGCGAGTCATCCATGGGCGAGATGGAGTCGATCCGCCCTCTCAAGGAAGGACAGCTCAGGGGGCTGTCGTTGGCAATGGACCCCGAGGTTTTTGAGAGGTCTCGCCAGCAAATCGCCATCTATATGGCGGGGACAGCACAGCCTGAGCAAAACCCAACTAGCAATAACGAGACCGGGGGAACATCCAAACCCCCAGCACAAACCATGATGGACCTGGCGGCGGAGATCGCCAACCTCATGTCAACCACGATCACGTCTGAAAATCAGGAGTCTGTCAACGCAGAGCTAACTAAGCTGTGGGAGGTGATGGCCAAGGCCCAGCGCGACATGGAAGCAGAAGCCGCCAGGATAGAGACGTAGCGAGCCGCGGTGGCAGCAGAGACGGAGTGATTGAATACTGAGGGCTGGCGGCTCGAGAGACAACAGCGCGCGTCTGACGCCGTTCACCAGAGGAGACACAATGGGCGCATCCCGGCTGACTTACACCCAACTCGCCTTTTTGACACTCCGTGCACCCCCGAGGCGGGTCCAGACCGTCCTTTACAAACAATCCCGAGGGGAGGAGCAGCTCCGCTGCCCAATCCACCGCCACCTCAGCCAATGGATGCCCGTGCAACTCGGTTCCAGAAACCACGGGGCCACTTCTCGAATCCTGTGGATAACATGCTGGCGGCAACCCGCCACCTGGAGTCCCTTCCGATCTATGGAAACACCCCGGCTGAGATAGAGGCCAGAAACGCCATCGAGATGCTAAAGATGGCCGTGGTTCAGCACGCACAGTTTTCTCATAGCCTTGATCGGCTGCACTCCATGCCTCAGGCGAGTCACACCAGAAGTCGCCATGAGGACTTCCCCGCAGTAACCAGTGGGCCATGGCGACTCCCTCCGCATGACCCACTCGGAATGCCCGACACACGGGCTCAGGATATTGTGGATGCAGCACGAGCCACACGACACGTAGAACCCATGGCCGCGGTAGGTCCGGCCTACCCAACTTATGCGCCGTCACCTCCCGTGCCCCTCGAAGCTGGGGCAAGCATATAGGGGTCTCATGTCTCGCCCCAGCTCTGCGCAACGAGCGCATGCCGAAAGATTCCAAAGGACCCAGGAAGGTCCCCAACTACTCGCCGGATCTCGAACCCGGGTCATGGATTGAGAGCTACGAACTCGCAATGGATATGCTTGACGTAAGCGAGGCGGTCTGCGCTAAATACTTCACTATGATGCTCGAAGGTACGACACACACTTGGCTGAAAAACTTGCCGCCCAACTCCATCAACACTTGGGCAGAGCTGAAGGAGCGCTTCATCAAGAACTTCGGAGGGACCTGCAAGCAAATCCTGGAGAGGGCGACGATAAAATTGGTGCCACCCGCAAGGGCCAGTTACAAAAGGGCCAATCCCAGTTTCAGAGCCGGGGCAATAACCACCATGACGAGCACGGCAAGAAGCGGCAACAGGAGGGTCCTACGGTATTCGTCGCAAATACTAATACGGGCAACGCAAACCCACGTCAGAAGAAGCGGGGCTTTAGTGGGAAGAAACCACACCATGAAATTCTTAAAGGCCCGTGCCCGTAGCATGCCACGGCTGAAGGACCGGCGACTCACTCGTGGGAGGATTGCTACGTGATGCAAGAGTTTCGGGCCGAGGCGCTCAAAACAAGTCAAGGCGGCGAGCAGGGCCAGCGGCAGGAGCAACCGGGCGCATCCGGGTCACGACAGGTTACGTTCGGAGGTTTCCCTAACCAAGGACCACCGGGCGGGTCGCAGCATAATGCTGGCCAATACCACGTTCATAACCAGCAGTACCACCCACCGGGAATGTTCCAACAACCCCCCCTCCCCCGCAAGGAGACCCCAGCGGCAGGAGGATCGGGGCGGGTTCCAAAATAACCCCAAACAGTTGAACAGCGGGCAGTACCACGTGTTCACCACCAACACCTATAAGCGGGATCATAAGGTGAAGCATAGAACTCTTGTAGCCGAGCCAGCGCTCCCTCGGTACCTTCACTGGTCAGAGCAACCCATAACGTGGAGCCGGGAAGACCATCCACACCAAGTTGACAACCCTGGCGACTTAGCCCTAGTCTTGGCTCCCCAAGTCGGGGGATACACCCTCTCCAAGGTCCTCCTGGAAGGGGGCAGCAGCATCAACATCCTGTAGTTCGACACTTTCCGGCGGATGAACCTCCTAGAGAAGGACCTGCTGCCGTCATCCACGTTCTTCCACGGTATTGTCCCCGGTAAGTCGGCGTACCCGATTGGGCGGGTTAAGCTTAATGTGGCTTTTGGCACGGAGTCGAACTACAGAAGCGAGTCCCTCTTGTTCGAGGTAGTCAAGATCAAGAGTCCCTATCATGCACTGTTTTGACGGCCGGCTTACGCCAAGTTCATGGCTCGCCCATGCTATGTTTATCTCAAGCTCAAGATGCCTGGACCCAAGGGTCCCATCACCGTCCACGGCGACAGGAAGATAGCCCAAGAGTGTGAAGAAGGAGATGCGGCTTTTGCCGAGTCAGCTTGCGCGGCCGAGGAGCTCAAGTTTCACCAATCCCATGTCGACCCGGCAGACATGACGCCACTCAAAAGGCCGACTATCGATTCTGAGCCAACCCTCAAGTTCAAACCAACGGACGACACCAAGGTTATCGATTTTACGCTGGGCGACTCCACCAAGCAGTTCACTATTGGGGCGGGTCTCGACCCCAAATAGGAAAGCGCGCTCATCGAATTCATCCGTGTGAATTGGGACATCTTTGCATGGAAACCTTCTGACATGCCAGGTGTACCGAGAGAATTCGCTGAGCACCATCTTAATACTAACCCTAAAGTTAAGCCGGTACGGCAGTACCTTCGTAGATTTAATGAAGAGCGCCGTAAGGTGATTGGAGAAGAAGTAGCCCGGCTCCTTGCCGCTGGGTTCATCATCGATTTTTTCACCCAGAATGGCTGGCTAACCCGGTCCTGGTGCTCAAGAAGAACGGCACTTTTCGCATGTGCATTGATTACAGTGATCTTAACAGAGCCTACCCGAAGGATCCGTTCGCCCTTCCCGCATTGATAAAGTTATTGACTCGATGGCGAGTTGCGAACGTCTGTGTTTCCTGGACGCTTATTCGGGTTACCACCAGATAAAGATGGCAGTGGCGGATCAGGAGAAGACATCCTTCATAACCCCGTTCGGAGCTTTCTGCTACGTGTCCATGCCGTTTGGGCTCAAGAGCGCGGGGGCGACTTACCAGCGCTACATCCAAAACTGCTTACATAGCCAGATAGACCGTAACGTCCACGCTTACGTGGACGACATCGTGGTCAGATGTCACCGTAAGGAGTCGCTCTTGGAGGATCTCAAAGAAACCTTCGACAACCTGCGTGTTTACCAGATGAGGCTTAACCCCACCAAGTGTGTTTTTGGTGTCCCTGCAGGGAAGTTATTGGGTTTCTTGGTATCAGAACGTGGCATCGAGGCCAACCCAGAGAAGATTGAGGCAATTACTTCACTTGGGAAACCAGCCAACGTTAACCAAGTACAACGCATGGCGGGTCGAATCGCGGCCTTGAGCCATTTCATAAGTCGCCTTGGGGAAAAGGCCATCTCTCTCTACCAGCTGCTCAAGAAAACCTATCGTTTCGTATGGACGGACGAGGCCAATGAATCCTTCAAAGCCTTGAAGCGGCAATTAGCTAACCCGCCAGTGCCGGCGGCACCGGTAGACAAGGAACCTATGCTCCTGTACATTGCGGCCAATTCCAAAGGAGTCAGCGTGGCAGTAGTTGTTGAGCGAAAGGAAGAAGGAAAAGAATACCCTGTCCAGCGATCGGTGTATTTCATCAGCGTGGTCCTTACCCTCTCCAAACAACGCTACCCACATTGGCAAAAGTTGGTTTTCGGAGTATACATGGCGAGTCGAAAGTTGAAACATTACTTCTAGGAACAACCGATCACGGTCGTCAGCTCCGCTCCCCTGGGCGACATCATACAGAACCGAGAGGCTACTGGGCGGATTGCCAAATGGGCCATCGAGCTTGGACCCCATCAGGTGCGGTATACGCCTCGGACAGCTATCAAATCTCAAGCACTCGTGGACTTCATCAATGATTGGACCGAGTTACAAATCCCCAAGGAAAGACGAGACCTTACATATTGGACCATCTATTTCTATGGGTCCAGACAGCTGGAAGGCTCGGGGGCTGGCGTGGTGATAACTTCGCCTCAAGGGGACAAGTTTTGCTATGTCCTCCGGCTCATGTTCCCATGTACCAATAATGTAGCCGAGTATGAAGCTTTTCTCGATGGTTTGCGACTCGCCAATGAGATGAACCTCACACGGGTGATATGTTTGGGTGATTCAGATCTGGTGGTGAAAGTGCGTTATATCGACTAGAGGGGGTGAATAGGAGATTTTTAGAATTTCATCACTGAGGATATTCCTTTTGAGGAAATTCCTCACTGATGACTAACTTACAGCGGAAACAGTAAAGGATCAGACGTGCAAACGTTCACACCAGTAGTTTTTCAGAGTGAAGAATGTGAAAACAGATCGCCCAGTAAGCAGGCACGCAAAATACAGATGATGATTAACTATTGTGAAGAATTTGGGTTGAGGAAATTTAGAGAAAGTCTTCAGCAAATTCTTCAAACAGTCACAGTGAAAGTCATCAACACATAATACAAAAAAAAGTAAAGAGTTGAGGAATTAGAACCCGATTCTCAGAGACGACAGTCGTTGATGACTCAGTTCCAACTGCTGTGACAGTTGTACATCTGGTTTGGAGCGGCTTGGTATTGAAACCAAAGGACACCCAGTCCCGGGACACACAGTCCCTACCGTATTCTCCTTGAGCTAAGGACACACAGTCCTCGCCCAACACTCGTGGTAAGTCATCAGGGCAGACTTCCAAACCCTGACAAACTCTGTCACCCGGCGATCCACAATTGACTGCTGCATTGCTCTACACCATGACACCTAACCGTCTGGAGGATGCATAGTCCTCAAAGGTAAAAGGCTTCAGTCCCACACAGGAACAACTTCTTCAGTGATGCTCAATCACTAGGTTTGGTTTGTGGTTTCGGTGGGTGGTGTATTTCCTCACTGATGATTTACTCTCGTAGGCTGTGAGGAATTTGGGTTGCTCTTATGACAAGTGTTAGTTTCTAACGGAGCAGCCAACCAGCTAGTGGTTGTGGGGGGCGGCTATTTATAGCCTGGGAGCATCCCGACATGATTTGACACTAATGCCCTTAAATAATATGACCGTTGGAGTGGATAAGAGCAGTGACTTGGCGTGGCTATCGAAACGGTTGGGACCCTCAACTGTGAGAGTCCTCATGTCACTCATATTCCTCACTTGAGGCTTTTGGTAGGATTTGGCTTGGGTTGAGCATCATGAGGAAATTCATTCCATAGTGTTACTTTGACCCCCTTTAACAGTACGGTGTTCCTATTCATCAAATGCGAAGAAAGTAAAACAGAAAACGTAAATCTTCACGCTTCAGTTCTTCAGAATGATTTTCTTGAGGAACCACCGGCCTTCTCAATATCAGTGTCTTCACGAGGAATATCAATTTCATCGCGGATTCCTCGTGATTCATTTCTTCAGCTTCAGACCAATTTCTTCAACTGAAGATATACATTTTTAGGGGTCGATATTCTTCAAATATCTCAAACTCCTCAATGACTTATAGATCATGTGTACACTTATAAACACATTAGATACTTAACCTATAAGTCTTCAGACCACCAAAATCACTAAGGGGCACTAGATGCACTTACAATCTCCCCCTTTTTGGTGGTTGATGATAATTAGGTTAAGTCTTCAACAGGGAATAAAAATGTGAAGTGTAAATACTCAATTGAGAAATTTGAAGACAAGATTCACAGAGACTCCCCCTGAAGATGTGCATACCTTGAGGATTTTGCTTTTATAGCATATGCACATTGATGATTTATATCATGGAGATCTCCCCCTGAATCTTGTAAATCATGCATACATATAACATATCATATGAAGAAAATGAAGATGCATGATGGCAAATGGTATCAAACGAATTCCAGCATGCATGCATTAAAACTTGAGGAATAAGCATGAGAAGAAAAACGTTCAAAAGCGTCAGAGTACCATCGGGCTTAAGTTACAACTCATTACATAAAAACTTCAGAAGAGCCAAGAGTTTGTAACTTAAATATAGTTCATAGGCCCCAAAAATAAATCCCGTTTGAAGACTAACTCTCAAGTTTCTCCCCCTTTGTCATCAAGTGACAAAAAAAGGGACAAACTGAGGACTAACGCCCACGAAGACTTCATTTCTTGGCGGTTGATGAAGATCCTTGACGCTTCTTGAGTGTAGTCTTCTTGCTTGGGCCTGTTGCGGTGTCGAGTTGTTCCTCATCAGATTCGGCGGTGCGGAATGACGAGAAGGAGCTGTCTTTGAGATCTGGCACTAGAATGGGCCTAAACTTCTTCTTGGGAGGCCACGACCAGTCAAAGTCCTGCTCAAAGTTCATTTCTTCAAGCTCAGTCTGGGTCTTCAGATGTGTAAGTGTAGCCCAGGTGCGATCGAAAACCTCATGCAGATAGTGATGATTAATCTTCACAGAGTTCTGGGTTTCAGTGAGGGTTTTCAAAATGGCACCAAACTGGCGTTTGACCCACTTGTGGTTGTGATCCACCTTCTGATGAAGACTGAGAAGAAGCTCTCTGGTGTTTAGCACGCGAGGAGGAACAGGGCTGGGTGGACAAGTCTCAGTATCGTCCCATGAAGAATATGCGTCTGGCTCTTTAAACTGACCATCAAGAGGCTTGCTGCCTTCATCAATCACAGATTTTCCTTTTCCCTCAATGGGCTCGAAAGTCTTCTTGTTGACCCAGATAGGAGGCATATAACCAACATGGTTCTAGAAGTCTGCATGGAAGTTGATGCCTGTCCTTGTCCTGAGGAATCTCATGATCCATGGTGCATAAATTTTGTGATCATAGGGGCACATTGCATTGTCAGCCAAAGTCCTCAAGAGGAAATCATGGATATTCATGGGGATACCGTGAATGATGTTGAAGAGGATATTCTTCATGAGGCCGACGACATCTTCTTCATCATCATGGCCTTTGATTGGCGCTAGCACACTGCAGAGAATGCGGTAAAAAGACCGAGGTGTGTACTTGAGCTCATGGACGAGGAAGGTGGTTCTTGAGGGTTTTCCTGCAGCCAAAGGCATCATGAGGACTTCCATCATCCCATTTGGCAGCTCACGCTCGCCATAAAGCTTCACTGCCCCGTCTGAAGGAATTGGTACGGGTAGTTCTCTAAGGAGTTCAGACGCTGGAGCCTTGTAGTGAGTGATTTGAGTCATCCAGTCAAACACCCAAGTGTTGATGTCATCAGCGTTGCCAGAGATGTGCAGAGTTGCATAGAACTGAAGAATAAGTTCACTATTCCAGTATGATATATCTGAGCACATAGGGAGCAAACCTGCATCATGAAGGACACTAAGGACTGGTTCCAGACAGGGTATTGCTTCAAGCTCATCATGAGGAATGTGCCTGTGCTGGAATATCTTGTTGCGTCCACAGAGTACTGAAGCATAGTAGTTCATCTGAGTCCTTGTCCAAAACTTCAGATGCCTCATTTGAGGCTTGTCATAAGGGTTCGCTCCGATGAAATACATGCGTTCCTCAAAGAAATCTTCTTTCTCAAACTTTGGCCGCTTCGAGAATGGCTGGCGCTGAACTGGCTTGATAACCATGGCAGTCTTTGGATTGAGCACAATGAAGTCATTGTCAGGGGCGGGAACATTTTCTTCAGCAGTTTCCTCAGGTTGAGGAATTTCATCAGCTGGTATTTCTTGCTCTGGCTGAGCTTCAGGTTGAGGAATTTCTTCTTCCTTCTCAGCTTGAGGAGTTTGGTCAGCCTGCTCAGTGGGAGGAGCCTGCTCAGACTGGACATTTTCTTCAGCTTGTTTTTCATCAGCTGACTTTGTGGCAGAAGCAGATTCATCAGCTGCTACAGCTGAAGCTTGAGTAGTCTCTGTCTGAGGAACATGAGGTTGAGGACTTTCATCAATCTGGATTTCCTCATCAGTATGCTCCTCAGAGGCAGCATCCTTCATTTCCTCAACTGCCCTTGTAGTTTGGTCACCAATGACGACCATTTCATATGAAGGTGCAACATTTAGAAGCACCGGGTCCAGAGGGGCAGATTCTTCAGTTTCCTCGAGGCGTTTTGCCTCAATCTTTTCTTCTGCTGAGGAAGCTTTTCTCTTCTTCGCTTCCTTCTCAGCAGCTCTTGTCTTTTTCACGTCTGATGCAGACGGGATTAACTTCTTCACCTTTGAAGCTTTTGGTGAAGGTGTTTTCTCTACAGATTCTTCAGCTGGTAGTGAGGAACCAGCTGGAAAGGAGTCATCAGCCTGCTTTGGTGAAGCAGCTGGAACAGGAGCAGTTGCATCAGGGGTTGCAATTTCATGAGTGGTGGTCTGGGTGATGATTTCTTCAATGGCCGGCTCATCAGCATGGGGCTCTTGGTGTTGTTCCTCAGCTTGAGGAATTTCCTCCTCATCAGGAGATACATCTTCTGGCTTCTCAACCAGGGGCTGAGGAGTTGGTGCTGGTGGTGGGTGTCGTTTGTTGTAGTCATCAACAGCACTATTGGCTAGCTTGATGAAATTGCGCTTGATGCTTTTGCGATCTGACAATTTGTTACACTTGTCAGTCAAGACTTGCAGCTCTGCCTGGGTTGACACTAGTGCTTCAGGCGTCAGCTTCAGGAGATTTTGCCTGAGGAATTTCTCCTTTTTGGCCTTTGCAATCTTTGCCTGCTTGGCCTTCTGTTCCTTCCACTTGGCTTTGTTTATGAAGGTGGCCACCATGTGGCTGATGCCAGGAGGAAGTTTCAAGTCATCAATGGGGGTGTTAGGGTCCTCATACCATATGTTGATGTAGTCGAGGAGGACCTTGGGGTCCATGGCCAGAGGAATAGCACTGCCTGATGCTTGTGCTACCCGTTCTTGCTTGTTCCTGATGATGGCTTCCAGGGTTTCATCATCATAATCATCACTTCCCTCTGATGCAGACGGGACTGCGATGATTTTGCTGGGGCTGGGCAGAGGTGCAGGTTCAGTAGTTGCCAAAGTCTTCACAAGGGGTGTTGAAGACTTTGTCTCCGAGCTAGTTGTAGCTGGGAGTGAGGAGCTGGAGCTGGCAGTCGTAGTCTTCACGACTTTCTTCTATACTGGCTTTGGAGGTGGAGCTGAGGACTTTGGTGTAGATGAGATGGGTGTTGAGGGTTTTGGCGCTGATGGTTTTGGTGTTGACGGTTTTGGAACCGAGGGTTTTGGAGCTGAGGGTTTTGTGACAGAAGCCGGTGCAGATTTCTCTTGAGGCTTTGAAGCCTTTGGCTTTGTGGGCGCAGATTGCTTTTGAGGAATCTCTGAGCCTGAAGTTTCTGTTGCTGAGGAATGAGCAGCACCGGAGGCAGCAGCTGAGGATTCATTAAATTTCTTCACTGTTGTTTCAGCTTGCTTCTTGAGCTTGGCCAGATGCCTTTCTTTTTCATCTGGGTAGTCATCAAGTGTCATAAGACTTGAGGGATGAGCAACTTGATGATCCTCAAGTGGAGCCCTTCTTCCAGGAGGCTTCAAAGCGAATTTCTTCGCATATTTTGGAGTCACAAACCTGTACTCCTTCCACTCCTTTGCCCATCTGCATTCAATTTTCTGCAGCCTAATCTTTCTCTTGGCCATTGTCTCAGGTTCTTCATCCGGCGTACAATAGTCCAAGTATATGTCATCAGGAATATCAGCAGCTGTGTTCTGCTCCAGTTTCTTTCCTCCCTTCTGTCTCCTCTCTTCCTCCATTTTCTTCAGACGAGGAATTTGCTGATGATTTTGAACTCTTGAGGATTCTGATGAGCCTTGTAGAGTTTCTTCCACAAACGCTGCAAATGAGTTAATGTGATGAGAACCGAGAGATTCATCAGCTGACAAGTGTGTACCTGTGAACAGAGTATAGTTGCGAGGAATTTGGAGAGGTCATATGCGTTCTCAGATTTGAAGAAAATGAAAAAGTTTGACAGTTTGAGGAATATAACCAGTGGTTGAGGAATTTGCCTAAGCATACTGTTCTTGGGTTCCAGAGTTGTACAGATCCGAAAATTCGCACAATTGAGGAATCTCGTGAAAATCTTAGATGCTTAGCTAGTTCATCAATGATTGTGGTGATAGATAGTGTTTGAGGAATCATGTGCGCATCGTATCTTGAGGAAAAACAGATTTCACATGGGAGAGGTAAAATTTCAGATCTAATCTGCTGTAAAAATGGAGTATATTTACCCTAGAAGGTGCGAGCGAAGAACACAAAAGGTGGTGTTGGAGAGGCTCTTCGGTCGAGTGTCCAATGCACCCTAACTTGGCAGCAGAGGACGTCTACGGCGGCGGCGGACGTAGATGTTCCGACTCCGGCGTGATCCTGGCGGCGAAAAGGTTGAGGCAGTGAAGCTCTTCCTTGCTGGCGACAAGACAACCAGCGGTGGCGCTAGGGTTCGATGGAGAGTGTGATGGAAGGAGAGCGATGAGGCGAAGAAGAAGATACCGAGGGGTATAAGGACCTATTTATAGCCCGAAAGTTACTGTTTGCGCGAAAGTTTCGGACCAAATAGCCCTTGCCTCTACGTCTCCGCAGGACACGTGTAGCACCCGTACGATGCGGTGGAGATAGTGGAGATCGTGGTTATCCGATCATGGGAAGTGGGGTTCAGTTACTGTTCTTTTTAAAGAAAATAATTTTTGAAGATTTGAGGATTTTCGTTACAAAATCATCAGCTGACAAGGATGCAGTGAGGATTTTGAACAAAGTTTCAAGTAGAACGCATATGAAGAATTGAATAAACTCGATAAGTATAGCATAGAGGGAAAGTAGGGTCCGATCACATTCACTTAGTAGAAACATCAACTTGAAGAAATAACAATAAGTGAATGCTGTTTAGGACAAGAAATCACAGTCTACCTAGGCAAATGAAAGTCATCAAGTGGTTTTGAAGATTTTGTAATAGATCATCACAATGAAGAACAGCTGTTTTGAAGAAAAATGCATTGTGAGGAAATTGATCATTTGAAGAAAATCAACTTGAGGAATTTCACATTGGACGGTGGCGTTGTAACATCCCAAAATTATAAATTTTGGAATGTTAATATAATTATTAGATTGATTGTTTTTTTGTTTGAGTGATTGAAATTTGAGTGGAGTTTGAAACTTCTCAAAAAAATGAGAGGGAATAAAATGACTTTCCCAAAAATTTCTATTTTGAATCCCTTTTCAATTTTGAGTTTGAATATTTTCAAAATCCTTTGATTAAAAAAAATCAAACGAGAGGAGGAAAATGACACTCCAAAATCAGAGACAATGTCTTGATTCAAATTTTAAGTATTTGCAATTTATTTGAAATTCAAATTCCTTTTCATTTTAAAGTTATTGCAAAAATATATATTTTTAAAAAAAGTATTTTATTTGGTTTTGAAAATATGTTCATGTTTTAGAAAATTTTATTCTGAAAATTTTGATATATAATATGTCTATATAAAATGTTCTCTCTATTTTCGTTTTTTACGTTTTCTTCTTTGTGTAAAAAAAATTGTTCGTTCGCAAAAAAAAAAACAAAACAAATTTGAAAAAAAAAACTCATGATCCAGCCAGCACGTGTCATGCGCTGTGTGCGCGGCCGGTCGAGCCTTTACCTCGCCCATGAGAGGCTTTGTTTCTTTTATCTCCACGTTACGTATATGTTTAGTCCCACATTGCCTATCTATGGACCATTAGACCTCCCTTCCACCTATAAATATAGACTCATAGGAGCATCCAAAAAATCATCTATTTCGGGTTAAATCAATCTTTTGGTTTAACTAGATTTATTAAATAAAAATATTCTTTTCTCTTCGGCGCAATTTCTCGTAGTCGTCTCCTCATTGGAATTAATTTTTACTCTGCATTCTAAAGGTATTTCTCTTCGTATTTTTTTTTAAACTTCTGTAGTTTATTATTTCTAGACTAGTATTCGTACACTAGTATACGGTAGAGTAATTAGATATATTAATTAGTCTTCGTATTTACACATTAGTACTAGAATTCTGTTAGACATAGCACTTTTCTTCCGTAAAACAGCTTGGCCCTGATTTTTCAAATAGCCATAACTTTTTACTCGTTTATCCGAATTAGATGAAACCAACGCCCAGAGTTTCGTCTTGATCCCACCTATCCTGTGAACCTATCATATCAACTTTTTCAAACTTTCAAATTTCGAAATTTGTTCATATTCATATTCAAACTTCTTTTGATCATATCTTTTTATCCGTAGCTCCGTTTTAGATGAATCCAATTGCGTCGGATTCGTATCAAAGTAATCTTCCCGTTTGTATCATTAGTTTTAAATTTTCAACTTATAATTTTGATCAAATCAGATTTATCTATTAGTGCCCAAAAGTGTTCACATCGTTCTAAGCCGATTCAATGTTATATTGAAGTATTTGTATCTTTTGATCCGCTAGTTCAAATCTAGTAATTCTTTTTTCTACACGCTCATATTGATCATCTATATCCAGTAGCATCATTAGTTTCGACCTTTGAACCTTACAAATTTTAGCGATTCAAATTTGTATTCGAACATTCATTTGATCTTATCTTGCAAATCGCGCCACCTTTTCAATTGATTCCTTTTACCCCTAAACACTCATGTCATATATTTTTGTACGTAACCATCGTACTTCAGTTCAACCTCTCTTGACCTTTTTAATGCAAATTCAATTCATACTTCAATTCGCTATAACTTGCGTTGTAGTGCTCCATTTCAAGAAATTCTTTCTACAAATAAATTCTTATGCCTTATACTATTTGTCAAACAACATTCATGTTGTTCTCCCAATATTTTTGATCATCTCCCATAGTGTATGCAAGTAGAGCTTATATAGCGATAGTTGATCATCCTTTGACTCTTTTGAGTTCACCCCTTTCATCATACCTTTTACAACACCATAAGGCCCTATTTTTTTATTAAACCTTAGTACGTTGTTATTTTGCACCAAGACATGCTTTGTTTTTATGTTCTCTTAGTTCTTCCTCTTTGGCATGAATGTTTATTGAATGCTATTTGTTTACGATAGATTGCTCAGAGTGTGGCGAGTAGAATTATCAGGATTTTGAGAGCGACTATCTTCATCAAGTAATACCAGGCAAGTCACTTTGATCATACTATCACCTATGTTTTATGCATCGTAGTTCTACCATCCTATGCCCAATTGCATGCTGCTTAGGTACTTGGAAATTTTAGTAAAGGTTGTAGTATCATGTGGTAGGCACACAACAACCCCGATACTTGGCCCCGGGACAACAAATTTCATATTGCTATGCTTGAGTAGACGGGATTTCGGTTGAGTGCATAACACGAGTGATGCGAGGTTGATTAAATAGTCAAGACCGGTTAAGACAAGATTTTCAAGACCTCGGCCGCAATGCAACTCTGGGTGAAGGACGGTTGATCGGCTCCCTGGAGAACCCAGTGGATGACCCGGGATGCTGGAGAGGCCATGACATCCTGCAGAAAGCTTCACCCAGGCTCAAAGAGACGGACGGATATTTTCAAGACCCAAGGCTTACCTGCACAGCCACAAGTCATTATGGGCTCTGGCTTGGTTGGACAACGCGGCGACTCTGGACAGGCGGTGCTAGCAGATGTAGAAGAACGGTAGGATTGGATGGGCACCGACAGGGATTCAGAGGGACCCGTTGAAAGACCATGTTTTGATCATCCGGTCTTCAAACACCCTGAAGTGCGAGGACATACTCGGAGACGATCAAATCTTTTGGAGAACGTGTGCAAAACTCTGCAGAGTACTCAAACCTAATCAATTAGCCGTGTCCTCGGTCATGGACAACTTGAGCCAAAGGAACTGAAGTTATCTGAAATTCTCAACACAAATAATAATATTGATGTGGGTATTATTGACAACATGGGTACGAGAATTGGTTGGTGGAACCATCTCGTTAACAACCAACAATGTAGTAACATTTTGCTTTTAGCCCTCTCTTGATGTAGGAGAAAACTTGCTTTTCGCTAAAAACTTACAACCCCACCTGCCATATATGCATATAGTATAGATGACATTTTACCCCTCTCTTATGTGACTTGCCAGCATATTCAATATGCTGACCTACACGGCTGCAACGTCTTATGTTGCAGATATTTTTCTTTGACGAGTAAGAGTACGATTCAGGGTTACGGTCTGCACTCAACTTGCCGTTGGTATTTATTGGGACTCCACTCCCTTGACTGCTTCCGCTGAGATATTTAAGGTATATATCAGTTTTACGCTATTTACATGTGATTGCACTTTGATATATACATTGATGTATTGTGTGTGCCAGCATACTGATCCAGGGATGGCACAAAAACACAGAGGCTTGACTCGTTTTGAGTCGAGTCGCTACAGAAATGGTATCAGAGCACATGTTGACTGTAGGACGTGACCCTAGAAACTGGAAACTTCCTAGGATAGGATCTTTCAAAAATCTTATTTTCGAGAACACCTTTCACTTCTCATCTCTTCTGATTTCATCAAATGATCTCCCTCACCACAAATAGTTATACAATCCCCTTACCCCTTTGACCTCATGAAGAATCAACGGAGTTCTACTTCAAAGTAAAGAGGATTTCATCATGCAATTGAAGCTACACAAATTGAAGACTCTCAAGACCCGAAGAACTCGAAGACCCTGAAGCGTTCGAATATTTATATGACCATTAGAAGTCCAAACCCCTGTTATATACCCACGCTAGATACGATGATTTATGAGCCGTCATTGGTGTGTGTTTTCCGACGGCCACAAATAAAACCTATTCTCGAAAATATTGTTTGTATTGTGTGTATCTCCCTCCCTCTCTTACCCGTCTCATCCCCAAAACCTCAACCCTACCAGATGGAGTATGAAGCTGGACTTGTAGTCTCTGGACCAATGACCCAGCTGGAGGCTGATATATGGATTCAGAACATGGAGAGCCACTTCGGGAGCAATTTGATTTCAAGGAAATATGAAGTGGCACACGCTCTTCAGTACTTTACCCAAGGTGCTCCTATTTGGAGGAAAATGCACCATGCCATACAAGGATTTAGTGGAGCAGAAACTTGGGACGAATTCAAGAACACTCTGTTAAGATCTCGACTTATTCAGAAGTGCTATGATAAGCCCGATGAAGAAACCTTGTGCATGCAAGATCTATGGAGAAATAGGACACACCCAGGAAGAACAGAAGGATGGATGCCCTCATGGTGAAGGAAATCACCCAGCTGAGGAATGCCCAACTAGTCAGGTGACTTGTTTCTTGTGTGAAGGAACAACCCACTACCCAGCGGCGTGTCACATATACCCCAAGTATGCCTGAAACCCACAGACCCCGGGACTAACAAGGATCAAGTACTATCTTTTTGGAGAAGGAAACTTGTATCAGCAAACGTTTTCTTAGGAGCATACGACAACCTGAGAGTGGTGAAGAAAGATAGATGTTTTGTTCAGCTTGCAGAACCAATGGTTTATCCGAACTTCGTTCGTGGACAAGAGAAATTCTACAATGCTTGTGAGGATGTCCAAGTGTTAGAATACGAGATTCACTAAGCCTTATACAAGGTAATGATTTCAGTGCGACATGGCTTGGCCACCATGACGACTTACTATTGTCATTCCCTTGCTATTCGGAATGGTAAATCTAAGAGACTTACCCATTGTGAGAGACGACGTCCTTTGAAGCTTTTGTTTGAGCCTTAGAATGGTATAATGAAAGCCCATGTACATGGCACTTGTTGTCACGCGTAGGAAATTGTACGGTGAGGATGAAGCCAAGACCCTTCTCTCTGCAGGATAACCACAAATGGTAGACCACCATGAGAATCATCGATAGGTTATTTAGAATGGTCATGAGACTTGTCAGTTAAGAAGACCCAGTGACGGAAGAATCTTATATCAACAGAAGAACCCTCGATTTTGATGGAAACATTATGAATATAATGGAAGAACTTCACCAAAGAAGTTACCATGAAGAATGTGACGAGCGAGATGCCAAGACCCCAGAGGATTGTTAAAAATTTGAGCGACGAGTAACTCTCATTTTAAGTGTGGTAGCACCCCACTTTGCAGGAGACTATATTTGTTAGAAGACCCCCCAAACCATAACCTTTTGTTTCTAGCCTCTTCGAATCTCGAGGACGAGATTCATTTTAAGTGTGGTAGTTTGTAACATCCCAAAATTATAAATTTTGGAATGTTAATAAAATTATTAGATTGATTGTTTGTTTGTTTGAGTGATTGAAATTTGAGTGGAATTTGAAACTTCTCAAAAAAAATGAGAGGGAATAAAATGACTTTCCCAAAATTTTCTATTTTGATTCCCTTTTCAATTTTGAGTTTGAATATTTTCAAAACCCTTTGATTAAAAAAAATCAAACGAGAGGAGGAAAATGACACTCCAAAATCAGAGACAATCTCTTGATTCAAATTTCAAGTAGTTGCAATTTATTTGAAATTCAAATTCCTTTTCATTTTAAAGTTATTACAAAAATATATATATTTTTAAAAAGTATTTTATTTGGTTTTGAAAATATGTTCATGTTTTAGAAAATTTTATTCTGAAATTTTTGATATATAATATGTCTATATAAAATGTTCTCTCTATTTTCGTTTTTTACGTTTTCTTCTTTGTGTAAAAAAAATTGTTCGTTCGCAAAAAAAAAAAAAAAAAAGAAATTTGAAAAAAAAGCTCTTGATCCAGCGAGCACGTGTGCATGCGCTGTGTGCGCGGCCGGTCGAGCCTTTACCTGGCCCATGAGAGGCTTTCTTTCTTTTATCTCCACGTTACGTATATGTTTAGTCCCACATTACCTATCTATGGACCATTAGACCTCCCTTCCACCTATAAATATAGACCCATAGAAGCATCCAAAAAATCATCTATTTCGGGTTAAATCAATCTTTTGGTTTAACTAGATTTATTAAATAAAAATATTCTTTTCTCTTCGGCGGGATTTCTCGAATTCGTCTCCTCATTGAAATTAATTCTTACTCTGCATTCTAAAGGTATTTCTCTTCGTATTTTTTTTATACTTCCGTAGTTTATTATTTGTAGACTAGTATTCCTACACTAGTATACGGTAGAGTAATTAGATATATTAATTAGTCTTCGTATTTACACATTAGTACTAGAATTCTTTTAGACATAGCACTTTTCTTCCGTAAAGCAGCTTGGCCCTGATTTTTCAAATAGCCATAACTTTTTACTCGTTTATCCAAATTGGATGAAACCAACGCCTAGAGTTTCGTCTTGATCCCACCTATCCTGTGAACCTATCATATCAACTTTTTGAAATTTTCAAATTTCGAAATTTGAAAATATTCATATTCAAACTTCTTTTGATCATATCTTTTTATCCGTAGCTCCGTTTTAGATGAATCCAATTGCGTCGGATTCGTATCAAAGTAATCTTCCCGTTTGGTATCATTAGTTTTAAATTTTCAACTTATAATTTTGATCAAATCAGATTTATCTATTAGTGCCCAAAAGTGTTCACATCGTTCTAAGCCGATTCAATGTTATATTGAAGTATTTGTATCTTTTGATCCGCTAGTTCAAATCTAGTAATTCTTTTTTCTACACGCTCATATTGATCTCCTATATCCAGTAGCATCATTAGTTTCGATCTTTGAACCTTACAAATTTGAGCGATTCAAATTTGTATTCGAACATTCATTTGATCTTATCTTGCAAATCGTACCACCTTTGCAATTGATTCCTTTTACCCCTAAACACTCATGTCATATATTTTTGTACGTAACCATCGTACTTAAGTTCAACCTCTCTTGACCTTTTTAATGCAAATTCAATTCATACTTCAATTCGCTATAACTTGCGTTGTAGTGCTCCATTTCAAGAAATTCTTTCTACAAATAAATTCTTATGCCTTATACTATTTGTCAAACAACATTCATGTTGTTCTCCCAATATTTTTTATCATCCCCATAGTGTATGCAAGTCGAGCTTATATAGCGATAGTTGATCATCCTTTGACTCTTTTGAGTTGACCCCTTTCATCATACCTTTTACCACACCATAAGGCCCTATTTTTTTTTATTGAACCTTAGTACGTTGTTATTTTGCACCAAGACATGCTTTGTTTTTATGTTCTCTTAGTTCTTCCTCTTTGGCATGAATGTTTATTGAATTCTATTTGTTTATGATAGATTGCTCGGAGTGTGGCGAGTAGAATTATCAGGATTTTGAGAGCGACTATCTTCATCAAGTAATACCAGGCAAGTCACTTTGATCATACTATCACCTATGTTTTATGCATCGTAGTTCTACCATCCTATGCCCAATTGCATGCTGCTTAGGTACTTGGAAATTTTAGTAAAGGTTGTAGTATCATGTGGTAGGCACACAACAACCCCGATACTTGGCCCCGGGACGACAAATTTCATATTGCTATGCTTGAGTAGACGGGATTTCGGTTGAGTTCATAACACGAGTGATGCGAGGTTGATTAAATAATAAAGACCGGTTAAGACAAGAATTTCAAGACCTCGGACGCAATGCAACTCTGGGTGAAGGACGGTTGATCGGCTCCCTGGAGAACCCAGTGGATGACCCGGGATGCTGGAGAGGCCATGACATCCTGCGGAAAGCTTCACCCAGGCTCAAACAGTCGGACGGATATTTTCAAGACCCAAGGCTTACCTGCACAGCCACAAGTCGTTATGGGCTCTGGCTTGGTTGGACAACGCGGCGACTCTGGACAGGCGGTGCTAGCAGATGTAGAAGAACGGTAGGATTGGATGGGCACCGACAGGGATTCAGAGGGACCCGTTGAAAGACCATGTTTTGATCATCCGGTCTTCAAACACCCTGAAGTGCGAGGACATACTCGGAGGCGATCAAATCTTGTGGGGAACGTATGCAAAACTCTGCAGAGTACTCAAACCTAATCGATTAGCCGTGTCCACGGTCATGGACAACTTGAGCCAAAGGAACTGAAGTTATCTGAAATTCTCAACACAAATAATAATATTGATGTGGGTATTATTGACAACATGGGTACGAGAATTGGTTGGTGGAACCATCTCGTTAACAACCAACAATGTAGTAACATTTTGCTTTTAGCCCTCTCTTGATGTAGGAGAAAACTTGCTTTTCGCTAAAAACTTACAACCCCACCTGCCATACATGCATATAGTATAGATGACATTTTACCCCTCTCTTATGTGACTTGCCAGCATATTCAATATGCTGACCTACACGGCTGGAACGTCTTATGTTGCAGATATTTTTCTTCGACGAGTAAGAGTACGATTCAGGGTTACGGTCTACACTCAATTTGCCGTTGGTGTTTATTGGGACTCCACTCCCTTGACTGCTTCCGCTGAGATATTTAAGGTATATATCAGTTTTACACTATTTACATGTGATTGCACTTTGATATATACATTGATGCAAACACTAAGCATTATATCTGGCCTAGATGCACATAGATACAATAAAGAGCCAATCATAGAACGGTATACCTGCTGATCGAAATCTTTACCATTTTCATCAGTGCCGAGGTGACCGTTGGTAGGCATTGGAGTCTTGGCACCTTTGCATTCGTGCATGTCGAATTTCCTCAGAACATCCTTGAGGTATTTCTCCTGTGATATGAAGATTTGCTTTGTTGACGAATTTGAAGACCTAAGAAGAATTTCAGCTCCCCCATCATGGACATCTGATATTCTTCACTCATCATATAGGCAAATTCATCACTGTATCTTTTGTCAGTACAACCAAATATGATGTCATCAACATATATTTGACATACAAACAGCTCATTATCATAAGATTTTGTGAAAAGAGTTGGATCGAGTGAACCAGGTTTGAAGCCTTTCTTCATGAGGAATTCCTTCAATGTATCATACCATGCCCGAGGGGCTTGCTTGAGGCCATACAGAGCCTTTTTGAGTCTGAAGACTTTGTCTGGATTCTTTGGATCCTCAAAACCTGGGGGTTGAGCAACATATACTTCTTCCTCAAGCTTACCATTGAGGAATGCACTTTTCACATCCATTTGATATAAGGTGATGTTATGATGATTAGCATAAGCAAGTAGAATTCGAATAGCTTCAAGTCTAGCAACAGGTGCAAAAGTTTCATCAAAATCTATTCCTTCAACCTGGGTGTAGCCTTGGGCTACAAGTCGTGCCTTGTTCCTCACCACTTGACCGTCCTCATCTTGCTTGTTTCGGAAAATCCACTTGGTGCCGATGATGTTATGCTTGCGAGGATCTGGTCGTTTGACGAGCTCCCATACGTCATTCAGCTTGAATTGAAGAAGTTCGTCTTGCATGGCTTGGATCCACTCCGGTTACCTCGAATGAACCTCAGCTAGTTTTGAGGGTTCTGTGATGGATACAAAGGAAAAATGCCCAAAAAAGTTAACTAAGTGTGAAGCTTTTGAGCGAGTGAGAGGACCTGGCGCGTTGATGTCGTTGAGGATTTTGTCAAGTTCTACTTCATTTGCAATCCTCAGATGAGCTGGTTGAGGATTTTGTCTGGGCTGAGGAAGTGATGCTGTTGCAATTTCCTGAGGAGCATCTTCTTGGTTTTCATCAGCGATGGGGATCGTTTCTTCACCAATTTCCTCAGTGGGGACAATGTCTTCAGTAGGCTTAAGCTTTATTGCTTCCTCATGAGACAGCTTATCTGGATCAAAAGGAAATTGCTCTCTTTGCGAGCCATTAGTTTCATCGAACCACACATCTACAGTCTCAACAACTTTGTTGTGGTAGTTGTTGAAGACTCTGTAGGTGTGCGAGTCCTTTCCATAACCGAGCATAAAACCTTCATGTGCCTTAGGTGCAAATTTTGAGCTATGATGAGGATCTCTAATCCAACATTTTGCACCGAAGACATGGAAATAACTTACATTGGGTTTCTTGTCAGTGAGGAGTTCATATGAGGTTTTCTTGAGGAATTTGTGAAGATATACCCTGTTGATGATATGACATGCAGTGTTGATTGCTTCAGGCCAGAAGCGACGAGGAGTCTGATATTCTTCAAGCATAGTTCTTGCCATTTCAACTAGAGTCCTGTTCTTTCTTTCGACGACACCATTCTGCTGAGGAGTATAAGGAGCAGACAATTCATGAGTAATACCAAGTTCATCAAGATAATCATCAAGACCAGTGTTTTTGAACTCGGTTCCATTATCACTCCTGATATGTTTGATCTTGATGCCGAAGTTCGTCGAGGCCCTTGAAGAAAATCGTTTGAAGATTTCCTGCACTTCAGTTTTATACACTATAATATGCACCCAAGTGTATCTGGAATAATCATCAACTATGACAAAGCCATATAGAGATGCTGCATTGGTTAGTGTTGCATAGTGTGTAGGTCCAAATAAATCCATATGAAGCAATTCAAATGTACATGTAGTGGTCATGATGGTTTTGGAGGGATGCTTGGATCTGGTCATTTTCCCAGATTCACAAGCACCGCAGAGATGATCCTTGAGGAATTTGACTGATTCGATGCCAATGACATGCTTCTTCTTTGCAAGTGTGTGCAAATTCCTCATGCCTGCATGACCTAGTCTTCGGTGCCACAACCATCCTTCTGAGGTTTTTGCTAGTAAGCAAGTGGCTGGTTGAGGACCTGTAGAGAAGTCAACAATGTACAAATCCCCTCTTCTTACACCTTCGAAGACTTTGGATCTGTCAGATTCCATGATGACTACACATCTATATCTACCAAAGATAACAATCATATCAAGATCACAAAGCATCGAGACTGACATGAGGTTAAAACCAAGGGATTCAACAAGCATCACTTTGTCCATATGCCTATCCTTGGAAATAGCTACTTTGCCAAGTCCCAATACCTTGCTTTTACCTTTATCAGCATATGTGATTTGCTTCAGAGGTGATGGAGTTAGTGGCATATTCATCAGTAGGCTTTTATCACCAGTCATGTGATGTGTGCAGCCACTATCGAGAACCCACTCAGTATTTTTGGGTTTGTCATCCTGCAGATGAATTAGTACAGCTTACCATCTCATATGCTTCAGATTTGAAGAATATGCTACTAATTTCATCAGTTCAGTGATTTCATCCTAACCGAAATGTAAGGACGTGTGAAATATTTCTATTTCATCAATCATTAGCTTGCGTCCTATCAAGCATTTCCTCAGGTCTCCAGCAAATTCTTCAAATGATGATTTTCATCTGGAGACCTGACCTGCAGAAGTGATTAGTTTGATTTCTTCACCACCCACATCTGAAGGGGTGGGAAAGCGTTCATCATCCTACGAGCACCATATGAGAAAGGTGGCATTGAAGCTAATGCACTTCTCTTAACAGTAGGGTGGTTAAAGTACTCATATGAGTATGCAGAGAACTGGTTTGAGGATTTATGAACATAATGATTTGAGGAGTAGTGCTCATAATCATATTCCTTGTAGTTTCCCTGCATGTTAGACACATAAGCACGGGTACGAGCATAGTTTTGACCAGTTGAGGATTTTGATCCTCTTGAAGACTTTGGTCCTCCCGAGGAATTTGATCTGGGGTTCTGATTCTTCAGAGGTGATGTCATGAGGACATTCACTTGAAGATTTTCAAGACAACTTTTGGGAACCCAGATTTTCCTCAGAGGAGGGCCATTCCTGCAGTTAGTTCCAACATATCGAGAAAATACTTCACTAGATTGATTTTTGAACAGTTTATAGTTGGAATCAAATGACTCATCCGAGGAATAGGATAATTCACATGAGAAGCCAGTTAGATTAGATGGATCAAAAGGAGGCCCAGTAGCAGCAACCCATGAGGTTTTGGGATACTGCTCAGGTTTCCAATAAGATCCATCAGCATTCAATTTCCTCTCAAAGGCAATTCCTTCTTTCCTCGGGTTCCTGTTCAAGATCTGCGTTTTGAGCACATCACAAAGGGTTTGGTGTCCTTTGAGGCTTTTGTACATGCCTGTCACGTACAATTCCTTCAACCCTGCATTTTCATCAGTAACATTTGTGTTTTCCTCTAGTGAGGAAATAGACACAGCAGGTGCAGTTGAAGAATTTGTAGAATTTCATGTTTCTGGTGAGGAATTAGCAGTTTCACGTTCAATGCATTTAATACATGGAGGAATAAATTCAACTTGACTAGCGCTAATCTGTTGAGCTAGTAATGAATCATTTTCCATACGAAGATCATCATGAGACATCCTCAGCTTCTCAAGATCAAGATTTCTTTGAAGGAATTCGTAGGAAAGCTTCTCATGATCAGTGAGGAGTGTATCATGACTATCCTGAATATTATCAAATCTAGACTGAAGATTTTTCATGTCATCGGCGAGGATTTGATTAAGATTCATTTCATCATTCAACAGATCATCACTTTTGTCTAGCAGTTTTTGAAGCTTTTCCAAAGCAGTTTGTTGTTTAGTGGCAATGATGGCAAGTTTACTGTAACTGGTTTTTTTCTAATCATCGTGTTCACAGTCACTTGAATCAGAGGAGGAGGCATTATTTGATACCTTTGAACCTTTTGCCATGAAGCAATAGGTTGGAGCGAAGTCATGAGCATAGTCATCAGTATGGATGGTGCACTCATTTTCTTCAAGATTGAAGATTGACTTGCTGACGAAATTTCTTGCTAGTGCAAGACTAGCCTGTCCGGATTCTGAGTCTTCTCCAGAGCCTTCTTCGTCATCACATTCCTCTGATTCTGCCTCGGAATCCATTTCCTTGCGAATAAGTGCCCGAGCCTTTCTGAAGCTAGTCTTCTTTTGTGAGGAGGACTTTGAAGATGAGGATTTTGAAGATTTCTTCTTCTTCTTTGAGTCATCAGAACTGTCATCCTTGTATTTCTTCTTCTTTGATTCCTTTCCCCAGCGGGGACAATCAGCAATGTAATGACCTGATTTCTTGCACTTGTGACAGGTCCGTTTCTTGTAGTCCTCAGATGCAGATTCTGATTTCCTCATGTCTCTTCTTGATGATTTACCGAACTGGCCTCGTCGTGTAAATCTCTGGAATTTCCTCACAAGCATTGCAAGCTCCTGACCAAATTCTTCAGGGTCACAACTGCTGTCATCTGTGTCTTCTTCTTCAGATGAGGAAATTGCTCTTGCCTTCAGTGCACGTGGTCTGGAATAGCTTTGTCCATATAGATCTCTCTTTTCTTCTAGCTGGAATTCATGAGTATTTAGCCTTTCGAGGATATCAGCTGGATCTAGCATCTTGTAGTCTGGTCTTTCTTGAATCATCAGAACTAGAGTGTCAAATGAAGAATCCAAAGATCTCAGCAGTTTCTTCACAACTTCGTGATCAGTGATGTCTCGAGCTCCCAGTCCTTGCAGTTCATTTGATATGTCAGTGAGGTGATCAAAGGTGTCTTGGCAGCTTTCATTGTCATGTCTCTTGAAGAGATTGAAGAGATTGCGAAGAATATCAACACGAGAGTCACGTTGGGCTGATACTTCTTCATTTACCTTGCATAGTGTCTCCCAGATCAGTGTTGCAGAGCCTAAGGCACTTACTCTTCCAAACTGGCCCGGGCTCAGATAGCCATAGATGATGTTCTTCGCTTGAGAATCGAGTTGCTTGAATGTCTTCACATCAGCTGCAGTGACACTGGCAGAAACGAGGGGGACGCCATTTTCCACAACATACCAGAGATCATTGTCAATAGCTTGCAGATGCAGTTGCATTTTGTTCTTCCAGAAAGGAAAGTTCTTCCCTTCGTAGGTGGGACATGGTGCAGTCACCTTGAACATGCCTGCAGTCGACATAACTAAAACTCCAGGTGGTTAAACCAAAATCACACAGAACAAGGGAGTACCTTGCTCTGATACCAATTGAAAGTGCGTTATATCGACTAGAGGGGGGTGAATAGGAGATTTTTAGAACTTCATCACTGAGGAAATTCCTTTTGAGGAAATTCCTCACTGATGACTAACTTACAGCGGAAACTGTAAAGGATCAGACGTGCAAACGTTCACACCAACAGTTTTTCAGAGTGAAGAATGTGAAAACAGATCGACCAGTAAGCAGGCACGCAGAATACAGATGATGATTAACTATTGTGAAGAATTTGGGGTTGAGGAAATTCAGAGAAAGTCTTCAGCAAATTCTTTAAACAGTCACAGTGAAAGTCATCTACACATAATACAGAGAAAGTAAAGAGTTGAGGAATTAGAACCTGATTCTTAGAGACGACAGTCGTTGATGACCTAGTTCCAACTGCTGTGACAGTTGTACATCTGGTTTGGAGCGGCTTGGTATTGAAACAAAAGGACACCCAGTCCCGGGACACACAGTCCCTACCGGATTCTCCTTGAGCTAAGGACACACAGTCCTCGCCCAACACTCGTGGTAAGTCTTCAGGGCAGACTCCCAAACACTCGCAAACTCGGTCACCCGGCGATCCACAATTGACTGCTGAATTGCTCTAGACCATGACGCCTAACCGTCTGGAGGATGCACAGTCCTCAAAGGTAAAAGGCTTCAGTCCCACACAGGAACAACTTCTTCAGTGATGCTCAATCACTAGGTTTGGTTTGTGGTTTCGGTGGGTGGTGTATTTCCTCACTGATGATTTACTCTCGTAGGCTCTGAGGAATTTGGGTTGCTCTTATGACAAGTGTCGGTTTCTAATGGAGCAGCCAACCAGCTAGTGGTTGTGGGGGGCGGCTATTTATAGCCTGGGAGCATCCCGACATGATTTGAAACTAATGCCCTTAAATAATATGACCGTTGGAGTGGATAAGAGGAGTGACTTGGCGTGGCTATGGAAACGGTCGGGACCCTCAACTGTGAGAGTCCTCATGTCACTCATATTCCTCACTTGAGGCTTTTGGTAGGATTTGGCTTGGGTTGAGCATCATGAGGAAATTCATTCCATAGTGTTACTTTGACCCCCTTTAACAGTACGGTGTTCCTATTCATCAAATGCGAAGAAAGTAAAACATAAAACATAAATCTTCACGCTTCAATTTCTTCAGAATTATTTTCTTCAGGAACCACCGGTCTTCTCAATATCAGTGTCTTCACGAGGAATATCAATTTCATCTCAGATTCCTCGTGATTCATTTCTTCAGCTTCAGACCAATTTCTTCAACTGAAGATATACATTTTTAGGGGTCGATATTCTTCAAATATCTCAAACTCCTCAATGACTTATAGATCATGTGTACACTTATAAACACATTAGATACTTAACCTATAAGTCTTCAAACCACCAAAATCAATAAGGGGCACTAGATGCACATACAGGTGGCGCAACAGGTTTCTGGCACCTGGGATTCACGAGACCCTCTGATGGCGGCTTACAGACGAGCTGTGTTAGATGTGGCGGGTCATTTCAATGGCTATCAAGTGGATCACATCGACCGACGGCTTAACGAAGCAGCGGACGCTCTTTCCCGCCTTGGTTCGCAGCATAAGCCGGTTCCTCCCAATGTATTTTTGGATATATTACATAACCCTTCAGTAAAACTTCCTTCGGAGGAAGATCTAGAGGTACCAGACCCCGAATCTCAACTTGTGGCGGCTCTTCACTCTACTCCAGACTGGGCGATTCCCTACATGGCGTATCAACCAGAGGCGAGTTACCTACCGATGAGTTGCTAGCTCGCCAAATTGTTCGTCGGTGCAAATCCATGGTCATACACAATGGCGAGTTACACAAACGAAGCACCTCAGGGGTATTTCAAAGATGTGTTTCTTCTGAAGAAGGATGTATGATTCTCAATGAGATTCATGCGGGCGACTGTGGTCATCATGTTGGATACCGATCCTTGGTTTCTAAAGCCTTCAGACATGGGTTTTATTGGTTGATGGCTCACGCAGACGCAGAGGAGATCGTTCGCTGATATGATGGCTGCCAAAAGGTCGGATGCCAGATGCATGTACCGGCTCAGGAATTGTGGATGATACCAATCACTTGGCCGTTTGCAGTCTGGGAGCTCGATATGGTTGGTCCCTTCAAAATGTCTTCCAACAAAAAGACTCATCTGTTGGTGGCGGTTCACAAATTTACCAAATGGGTGGAGGCAGAATCTGTTAGCAGTTGTGACGCTGATACAGCCGTCAAATTCTTGAAGAAGCTAATTTTCAGGTTCGGATATCCACATAGTATCATTACTGACAATGGTACTAACCTATCCAAAGGCGCAATGCAAGAGTTTTGTTCACGAGAGCATATTCGACTTGATGTTTCCGCGGTTGCACATCCCCAGTCCAATGGACAGGCAGAGAGGGCGAATTAGGAAATATTGCGAGGGATTAAGCCTCGGCTCATGGTACCTTTGGAACGCACACCGGGATGCTGGGTCGAGGAGTTGCCATCAGTACTATGGAGTATCAGGACGACTCCAAACCGCTCCACGGGTTTTACTCCTTTCTTTCTGGTCTATGGGGCAGAACCGGTGTTACCAAGTGACATCAAGCAGGATTCCCCACGAGTCGCTGCCTACGTGGAGCAGGATAACGAGTTGGCGCGACAAGACTCATTGGATGCTTTGGAGGAGGAACGTCATTTGGCCGCGTCACGGTCGGCGATTTTCCAACAGGACTTGCGAGGCTACCATAGTCGCCGGGTGAAGAGCCGAGCTTTCCAAGAGGGCGACTTAGTGCTTCGCTTGATTGAAGATCATACTGGTATGCACAAGTTACCACCGCCGTGGGAAGGACCGTTTGTCGTCAGCAAGAATCTTCGGAACGGCTCATACTATTTGGTGGATCTTCGCCGAGATCAGCCAACTACAGAGGTTGAGACAACTCGCCCCTGGAACATAGCCCATCTGCGGCCTTACTACACTTAGAGCCATGAACTCCCTCTTTTTCTTTATCACTTTTTAGCAAATTGTAATCTATGAATTATGAAAGCAATAAAGCCGGCACCCACGAATTTCGGGGTCCTTTGCCGTTTCAGCTTTTGAAAGCATGAGTCTTTATTGTTCTATAAATCGCCCAAACATGGATGCTATCAAAGTTAAAGAGCGTCAGTCGCCATGCTACACTTGCTTCAAAACTAGGCTTTGATAAACCACCAAAGAGGACCAATGTTGCCAAGTTGCACTGTCCAAACATAGGCGCCTTATATGGTTTTGAGAATTAAACCGGCTTACTTGGGGGCTACTAGTCCCCAAGTCGTTTTGCGGTAAGAGCGTATACGCTTCTGTAATCCTATGCTTGGTTTCTTCCTAAACCATAGGTCACTTGGGGGCTTCCACTCATTGAGTTCAGCCTGAATACCCTCTTGGCTAGGGAAAAATTACCGCATTACAAATGGTTATATTGGACTATGTGTTGAACAAGTCGCCACATGGACCTATGTACTCGAGACGAGTCAATCCCCTATTTGGACCCTGAACTCACCTTGGTTAAAACATAAAAGGTACCGGCCAGATTCACACATGGAAAATAGAGAAACCATTGGTTCATTGAACCTTCTTCACGGAAGCTTGACTCGCGCTTGATCAACCAGTCTAAAACAACAGGTCTTTTTGCAAAGGCTTCCTAAGGGTAACACTACAGTTTTGCAAACTCGTCTTATCCTATCGAAACTCATTGAGTCGATAATTTTTTTACTTTAAGTTGGCTTTTGATTATAACTCGCCCCGGCTCATATTCCTCGCCATAACCCGAGGGCTGATTTATTTCTCGCCATGTCCCGGGTGTTAGTTTATCTTTTGCCATGATCCAGGGGGCTGGTTTATTCCTGGCCATGCCTTTACTGACTCGGCTGCTGTTGTTCTTAAACATACTAGGACAAATTTTGGGACATTCCTTCGTGTACCAAAAGGTTTCAGGCGAATCATGCATAAGATTCAAGGACTACAAAGGGTTCCATCCACAAACAATATGGCATGTTTTGTGTTACACACACACTAGAAAGAATATTACATGGCTCGCATGGCCAGAATGGGTATCATCCCCCAGAAAAGGAAGGATCCATGGGCGCGTCAGGCCGCCGCCGAGTCGCCTTGTCTTGAGCTCTCCCCGCCTTCAATTCGTAAGTCGCCCAGCTTCCAGTTACACTTGGACAAGGCAATGAACTCGTCTTCATCATCAAGGAAGAGAGATAGGTCCAAGTCAAGATCAAAAGGATTCCTGGGACGACTAGGAACCAGGCTAGCAGTTTCATATGGAGGAGGTGTCACGTTCTTTTTGTTCTCATCATAGGCGGCTTGGTACTTGTTCAATTCCAAACTGGCTGCCAGTTGAGTCACCGCGTAGCGAGATTCTACGATGGTTCGGTGATAGTCCATCTCGGTGAATTCTGACCCGTCATCTTTCTGCTCGGGGTAGCCAGCACCTATTTCTTCAGTTTTGAGCTCCGGGGCGTAAGCTAAGCACCTACTCAGGGTGTTCAACACTCCCTTTCAGGTGGCTGATCTTTTTAACTCCTCTATTTGAGGAGGCAACGTAGACAACAAGCCAAGCAAAAGCTTGATGGTCATTACTGGTCCTTTGTTGCCCATCACTGCCTTGATCGCTAGCACGCCCCCGGTGTATAGCTGCTCAGCAAAGGTATATATGGCTTTTAATTTCAGCACGCGGTTGTTCGACAGATTGGTGGCTCGCGCACCTGCAAAAGGTACATCAGTATTCGATAGTTTTTGATACCATATTAGTTAGTGAAACAAATTCAAAGATAAAAGCTTACCAAACATGGCGACTGTCATATTGGACACATGCTTTTTTAAGCCGGTCAGCTCTTGTTAGGCGGCTGCCAATTTCTCCTTTGCCTGCTGAGCACGCTTCAGGATGGCGGCTTGATCGGCCTTGGCTTTCTTCTCAAAAAATTTCTGCTCGGCTTTCATCTTCTCTAGATAAGCCTGCAGCAAGCGGAATTTCGTCTCCAACTCGGAGTGGGCATCCTGTTGTTCAGCCACATTTTTCTTTAAATCGGCTACCTCCGACTCAGCCTGTGCCATAGACTCCTGCACATCAAATTTGGGGAGACAAGTCTCAGAATTTTTGCACGCAATACTCCTGACACTTGGGGGCTAATGTATGATTTTTTATCAAAGTCATACCGTATGGAAGACCCGGCTCATCTTTCAAAAGATGAACCGGCCCTTGGGGGCTACAGGTTGAATTTTTTCTAATACAAGACCCGACTCATCTTTCAAAAGATGACCCGGCCCTTGGGGCCTACAGGTTGAAGTTTTTTCTAATACAAGACCCGACTCATCTTTCAAAATATGACCCGGACCTTGGGGGCTACAGGTTGAAGTTTTTTCTAATACAAGACCCGGCTCATCTTTCAAAAGATGACCCGACCCTTGGGGGCTACAGGTTGAAGTTTTTCTAATACAAGACCCGGCTCATCTCGCAAAAGATGAGCCGGCCCTTGGAAGGCTAATGGGTGCAGGAAAAATACATCAACATACCTCATGCTTGGTCCTCATGAGGCGGAGCAAGCTTTTGTTCACTTCAAAATCCCTCTCCAGATGACTTGTGAAGCCGGAGCAAAGCTGGTCGAATTCCAGCTTCTCATATTGGGGGAGTTTGAGGGGTTCTGCATCGTCGTCAGGGGAAAGGCGACTCGCCTTCGAAGTATGTTTGGAAAGCACGACAGTTGGGGGAGTGGAGTAGCCAACGCCAGTAACAACGACGTGTGGATCGTCAGGCGTCCTGAGAGGGCTTGGCGGGTTACTCTGACCAGCGGTCTCCTTCAAAATGACGCGCGAGTCATCCCGGGCATCGGGGATATCACCCGCAGGAATGTCACAAGCCGTCGTTTTCTACTCTTTAGCCTCAGGAACAGAGGTGCTCGTGCCTAAGGCATCAGATGTTCGGAGAGCAGAAGGAGAGTCGTCGGTTTTTCTTCTCTTCGCTTGTGCCCTGCGACAAAAGCACCAAGGTTGAAAGCACATGTTATTGTTTAGAAAAAAATGGGTTAACAAAGAAGACTTACCCTTGCACACGAATCAACGGCGGGAGAGCAGATATGGCCGAGTCACCAGATGTGGGAGGAGAAGTCTCACAGAACCAAGACTTGAAATTCACAAAGTGGCGAGTCATATTTCACAGGACAACAGATATAATAAAACAAGAATGTACTTCGCTCGTGCATTTCTGACCGATTGTCTTCTCAGCCAGTCCGGTGATCAAGTCGCCAGAGCGACTACGGGTCTTGCGTGAGGGGGTAAATCTTGCTTTCTTCAAAAGGAAATCAGGGTCCATATAAGCATGAGGGTGAGACATGGGCACTTTTCTGCAGATCCGCCTGGCTGGTCTAGGGGAAGGAGAAGGTGAGTCGGAAGAAATGGAAATTACCTCGACTGCATCATTCTTGCTCTCATCATCATCGCCCTACACGTAAGGATGTATGGTGTAAACTTAAGTCGGAACACATAGATAAGGAGCAAGGGAAAAACCTTACCTCTGAATGTGCCTCGTCTGCGTGTGAGTCGCCAACAAAAGATGAATCCTATGTGGCGGTTTTCTTTTTGCTCACCGTCTTTTTCTTTTTGGTTGGCACCTTGGTGGACTTCGGGGTGGCCGTTTTGGGGCCCCTCCGCCAAAACACATCGGTTTTCTGATGGATGGAGGCAAGTCTTAAGCCACGAAACTTGTTAAGCACAAAACAAGACAAATGGGCAGCTTGGATTCTTACTGGAGGCACCGGGTTGGCGCGGCAGAAGGCTTTAAGACCAATCTTGGGGCATTCTTCCAGAGACTCGCCGATCAATTTCTTAATGACTCTGACAATTTCGCTCTCTGAGAGCTGGCGGCGACTGACGCGCTGTGGATGGTCTACTGTGCCGTCATAATCATACATCAGCCAGTCGCGGAGACTTAGAGGAAGGATGTTCCATTCTATCCAGCAGCGGAACAGGTCAATCCCGATGAGCCCGTTGTTTTTCAGGAATTTCAAATCGGAGAAGAGTGGGATAAACTCCGATTCTTCTTCTTCTCTGAGCTTGTCAGGAAATTTGAAGTCCATGGGTAGGCGGTCTGCTCTGAAGCCCGGGAGAGGATTCTCACATGGTGGAGAAGTGTCTCGGCGGTAAAACCATGACTCAGCCCAGCCTTTGGGATGGCTGGGCAAAAGAACTGTCGGGAATCCACGTTCGCGGCGTCTCTGGATGTTAACTCCTCTAAGCTCGTGGTTAGGACCGTTGGGGAACTCGGTCTCGCGGTTTAGATGGAAAAAGTTCCAAAATAAGGGGATCATGGGTTCTCTATGCAAATATACTTCACAGAAGACCTGGAAATGGCATAAGTTGCTGATGGAGTTGGGTCCCAGATCTTGAGGATGGAGGTTGAGGAAATGCAGGACGTCCCGGAAAAACTATGACCCACGCAGCTTAAACCCACACTCAAGGTAATTGGTGAAGATCACTACTTCTCCTGGAGCGGGGTTGGGGGTCAACTCGCCCGGAGGGGTTCTCCAACCAATGGTTTCCTTACTATTGAGGAGACCCGCCTTAACGAATTTCTCAAGCATGGCATCGTCGACTTTGGTTGGCAACCAATCACACCTCGTAATGGTCATGACTAAAAAAAAATGGAGTATGAGGTGACTCAGTACCAGACTAGGAGATATTCTAACTCGCCGGTATGGGCCTACGGTGTTCATACAAAAATTGGTAACCCGCCAAAGGTTGATGTACGTCATGGCCCGCTATTTGGGTGATCTACGGGTGTACCTTTAAAAAGTATTCTAACCCGCCCTTCAGACTGGAAGAGAAGGCGTCATGGCTATAGTAATGAAACTAAGTCGCTATGAAGACTGAAGCTAAAACGGCGACTCTCAGAAGTGTTCTTTTCCTTAGATATATTCTCGAACAGGTGAACAAACATGTTTCTACAGATGGGCAGTAAATTATGGATCTACGGATGGATTAATATAGAAAGATATGGCTTGGGGTAATGGTGATGAACTACGCACGTAACGCAACTACAGTGTTGGTTAGCAGTATGTGGGTTTGAACTAGCGGGAGGACATGATTAAATGGCCGAAGCCTGTTACTACCTAAAGCCAATCACTAGAGCAGGGAACGGATCTAAAGCAGTTCAAGGTGTTCATCGCATTATGAAGCTAGCTCACAAGAGCCTACGGTGATGGCATTCTCGGCCTAACCCTAAGTGGGGGAAGATGTGTACGTGTAAACGGGAGATCGCCGCCGGGGACGAATGCTCGGAGCTTCGTGTTCCTTGGCGCCCGGAGAGTCGTGGTCGGCGGAGAAAACTCCAGGAGCCGGAGACGACGTTGGGGCGCTGGTGCGTGGAGACGATGCCGGGGTGTTGGCGCTCGGAGACGAAGCGCACAGGGAAGACGAAGACGAGATGGAGGTTGGTGACGGGGTTTCCTTCCCCCCATTTCTCTTGTTATTTAAAGGGCAGGAACGGAAAACAAGGTTGTCGAGGCGAAGATCGAAGCGACAAGTCAGAGATCACGATGATGATGCCTAGATTTTCGGGATAAGCAATTATGGGCAAAAGATCCGTTGACGGTTACAGTGTTGGGAGCCCTAGAACCAAGGGGATGAGGTGACGCCATTTAATACTATATGGCGACTCAGGTTAAGTACAACGGATGGCGACTTAACATTCGTCGAAGGCCAGAAATGAGGAGAGTCGCCCCAAGTTGATGGGAGTTTATTGACACGAATGAATTCACGACAATCTGGGCCTAATGCTGGGGACATTACCTGTGGGTAACCCGCCGTTAATGGGCTGGGTCACCAAAGGGGCGACTCACCATTAGTTATACGTTCTATGGCCCAGGAGCTGTAGGGCGGTTCAAAAGGATAGTGCCGATGATGGAACGTCAAGGAAGCTCCTGATCGTGGGGAACACGGTGACTTAAAGATAAGTAAAGTTACCAAGAGTAGGATGGCAGGACTTTGTAAACCCTAGGGCCTCGACCTGTATATAAAGGTGAGTCCTGGGGAAAGGTCAGGAGAGTTAGAGAGAATCGAGAGCTAGGTCACGCCAGTCACGCCATCCTTGTAATCGAAACCACCATTAATCCACATCAAGCAGGACGTAGGCTTTTACCTCCTCACAAGGGGCCGAACCTGGGTAAATCTGAGTCTCTCTTTCGCTCACCCCCTTCGAGTCACCACCAAGGTGCGATGGCTCCATCTCTAAATCCTTTCACGAGGACATCTGTCGTGACAAAACCACGACACGCTGGCCAAGCGGTACTACCGCAATAACAACAAGACTACCATGCCGCCACGACCTTAGGGGTTATTTCAAGGGCATGGGAGGTAGTTTTTCCCCCTTTACCCATTCATCCCGTGTTCTTCCTCTATTCTCTCTCTCCTATCAAGTTGTTGCCTAAGGGACTCGACGGATCTCCATCTCCGGCCACCCTTCTCCGATTCCGCTTGGTGGGATCCTCTCCCACGTGCCATGTACCTCGTTACTGCCCCTCTTTCGCTTCATTGTTGCTTAGTTTTTGTTGAATCTAGGGTTAGGGTCATGTATTTGTTCTTTCCTTCATGTCACCCTATCCTCTTCCTAGAAGGATTGCGGAGGTCTTGGGTAGTATGTCTTTCATGTAGTAGGGTGTCTTGTGAGTTGGGGTGCCTAGTAGTACTAGATCTGAGGTTTTGTTCAAAAGGATTTGGGAATTTTTGGTTTCATGGAACTGTTAGATGTGGCATTCTACCTCCCGTGCGGTACTACTGCTCGAGTAGTGGTACTACCGCTGCCGGAGTGGCAGTAAATTTTTCTTACCGCTCAAGCAGCGGTATTACCGCTGCCAGAGCGGTAATAAATTTTTACTACCGCTCGTGTGGCGGTACTAGTGCCCTTCCTTTAGCACACACATTGTTCACTCTGTTTTGTTGGGCTTTTCTGTTGCATGTTGATCTTTGCCTTGACTTCTTGTGTCCTTTGTGTTGTGTTTGCGGTTTGCGTGTCATAGGTGGCGGCTCAAGGCGCTCTAACCCACCTCGGGATGCCATCTCCAAGCGTCCCCGCTCATCAGATGTCCCCGAAGGTTCTAGTGCTCCAAAGCGCAATTTTAAGAAGGCTGCTCAGAAGTCCAAGATCAGTGTTGTCTCGGATGCCATGCCACTTGGAGAATTTCAACTCTACCGCAAGGTTAACCCCTACACCAGCAATAGGGTTCAGCTCCCTGGAGGTGACATGTTCTGGACCAAGGACCATTTTCTTATCTATGAAGACGTCCTCAAATCGAGAAGAATCTGTATGTTCCTCTGCAGTGGATTGATGCTCTCAAAAAGACCCAGCCTACTTTGCTGATGCTCTGTCCATGGTGGATCAACTTCAGATTGAGGAGCTCATCACTTTTCAGCAAGATTTTGATTATGAGGTAGTGGCTCATTTCTTCCCCACTGTTCACTTTCACACTGATGACGAACGCACCATGACCTGGCTGACAAATGGGGAATTACTGTCTGCTAAGTGGAAAGACTTCATGAACCTTCTAAATGTCCAGGATAAGGGGCTGCACAACCCAGTTGGCTTGCGCCCACATGCCAACGCTACTGCTCTCGCAAAGGAGAAGTTGCCGCCATACTATATTGTGAAGGAAACCTCATCTGGTGATGTCTCCTATGTTATGAACCCTTTTCTGGACGTCATGCACCGCAATGTCCGCAACACACTATTTCCACGAGTTGGCAACAAGGACCAGGTCCACTCATACCTGGTAGATATGCTTATCATGTGTTAGAAAGGGAAGACTCACTCATCTAGTCCATTGGATATCTCTCATGTTATGTGGAACGAGCCGTACCCGCAGTCTTCAACCGTAAGATCCCAATCTATGATCCTTATCTATTTTACCTCATCAAGATGACATGGGCCAAGGCATTCCCAGCTGTTGAGTTTCATGCTCCTAATTGGATTCGTCACGAGCCCATCAAACTGCCCCAAAAGAACAAATGGGCCAACACCACAACCACACCTGTTGCCCCTAGGGATTCAGATGAGGATGTGGTTGCAGCTGAGGATGAGGTTGTTCTAGAGTCACGTATGCCTTCCTGTGCAGATCCTTCATGGGCCAAAAAGATCTCAGCCAAGATGAAGGTCTTGTTCTTCATGCAGACCAAGGGATAGTAGAGGACCCTTGTAGCTCAGAAGGAGAGCCGCCAGCATGACAAGCTGATCATGAGGAAGCTTGATGTGCACATCTCTAGTGGGTCTGAGCGAGAAATCACCCCGGATGCTGAGTGGATGCGGAAGAACAATCTGTAGTGGGCTGCATCTGGCAAGGACTCTGAGGAGGAAACCGAAGATGACACAGATGAGGAGCATTCTCTCCAGTTTGAGCTACCACCTATGTCATAGGTCTCCTCTCTTCCTTTTTGGTGTTCTGATGCCAAAGGGGGAGAGAGTGTAGGATTTTCTCATTTTCTCGTTTTCGTGGTTGATTTATTTGTTGAATTTAATTTGCTTTTTTGGTTGTCTTTGCTTTATGGATGAAACTATGAGACTTCATACCTTATCATATAGTGTGGGACATATGTTGTATCTTCCCTATCTTTTGTCTCATTATTATCTGGTTTATTAGTAGCTTCTGAGTATTATTATCTTGTGCATTTATCTTCATGCTCACATGCTATGCCTTGCTTCCATATGTAAATGTTTATTCTAGTATGTTGCAAGGATTATTTAGTCTATAAAATCTAAGGGGGGTGTTTTTTCTTTGGTTGTGTGTTGGTATGCACACATCCAGGTGGAGCTTGTCTCTAGTTTATATATTTTTGGTTTTGCATATGCTTTCTCTATATCCTTTTTGTGCAAATAATGTATTTCATCAATCCACCAAAAAGGGGAGATTGTTGGGGCATATTTCTCTCTAAGGGGTTTTAGTGATTGATGACAATGCTTGTGCGGACTAAATGTGTGCATTAAGCATTTCAGATATTTCGTATCTAGGCACAAGACCATTCGATGCCCCTCGGAAACTCTCGAAGAAGGATTTCTTTCTATGCTTCACTTTGGTGGATTTGAGTCATAGGAAAGCCGTACTATTAAGAGGAGGTCCACGTCAGAAAGATTTAGGTGGAATCATCACGTACACATTTAGTTCACCTTCTTTCCCTGGCTACAATGGATTTGCATCCCCATCTTTGATGATTATGCAGAAGGGCCAGCGGTAGTACTGCTGCTACCAGCGGTAGTACCGCTCTAAGAGCGGTAGTAATTTTTTACTACCGCTCCATGAGCGGTACTACTGCCCTGAGAGCGGTAGTACTTTTTTACTACCTCTCCGACGGACTTTTTCGCATACTTTCCCCCCTCAGTAGTAGGCTCGGTAGTATATTATTCCTACCGTGGTTGGTGAGATGTTGAGCGGTAGTACCGCTCCTAGCAGCGGTAGTACCGCTTGACTATTGTTGTGGTGGGTGGGTAACAGTTGGATTTTACCCACCCCCCACTATATATAGGTGTCTTCTGCCCCCGTGGATCTCACCTCTTACCTCTCTAAGCTCCATTGTTGCTCCATAAGCTTATTCTTGCCCAGTCTCTCTCCTTAGCCAATCAAACTTGTTGATTTTCTAGGATTGCTTGACAGGGCCTTGATCTACACTTCCACCAAGTGATATTTTATTCCCCCCACTAATCCCTTGCGGATCTTGTTACTGTTGGGTGTTTGAGCACCCTAGACGGTTGAGGTCACCTCAGAGCCACATTCCATTGTGGTGACGCTTCGTGGTCTAGTTGGGAGCCTCCAAGCTTTTTGTGGAGATAGCCCCATCCTTGTTTGTAAAGGTCCGGTGGCCACCTTCAAGGGAACCAATAGTAGAATTATGTCATCTTGCATTGTGTGAGGGTGTGAGGACAATACGGTGGCCCTAGTGGCTTCTTCGGGAGCATTGGGCCTCCACACCGCCCCAACGGAGACGTACTTCCTGTCAAAGGGAAGGAACTTCGGTAACACATCCTTGTCTCCACCTGTTCCACTTGCGGTTATCTCTTACCTTTACTTTGTACTTGTTGTTTTTGTGGCATATTCTTTGCTTGCACTTATTATCCTTGTAGTTAGCATCATATAGGTTTCTCACCTAGTCGTTCATATAGAGAACCCTTTGTTGCTAACGCTAATTTGTTAAGACAAGCTAAAAATTGGTAGTTTCCTATTCACCCCCCCTATAGTCAACCATATCGATCAATTCACACCTGCTTCTCTCTGCCACAGTCACTTCATCAAGTGTTGTCATTATTGCTTTTCACTTGCACCATTGAATGATACGGAAATATAATAGTCCAAGAGTGTCGTGGACTAAGCTAGAATCTGCAATGTTTTATTCAAAAGGAAAAGACAAGGTAGTATGGTCTCTTTATTAGAACAATACCAATGCATATGAAAGCCACTCAACATTTTCATCGGTTTCTTCCCCTTGGGTACTACTCAATAAAGGGAAAAGAAATTTAGAGAAACACATAAAAATATTTTTGGAGTTTTTAGTTTTTCTAGAAGAAAGCAAATTAAAGAAGGGAAAACTAAAACGAGGAAAACTATTTACACGGGAAAGCTACCAGCAATTAAGAGAACAAAATGGAAATAATTTTGGGTTTTCTTTTAATACTACAATTAAATTACGCTAGAAAGAAAAACCGAAAAGAAGCGAGAAATGTTTCTAGATTTTCTGCAAGTTTTTCAAACACACAAGAAGAAGGGAAGAAAATAAATCTAACATGGATAATACAATGCATGTGCGTGAACTCGAAAACTAGAATATGTAAGCATTAATATAAAGTCGGTGGAAACACGTACTCCCCCAAGATTAGGCTTTTGGCCTAGCGTTGTAAGCACCACCCATAGTGATCTGGGTAATAGTCAGTATGGTAACTCATGGAAGCCCTTGCTGTAGCCTCCATGGCCTGACTGGCAGCCTCCACTGCAGCGTTATACTCATGCACCTCCCTCTCATAGACATAATGTCTTACTTTTCCTTGATAATCAAAGAGGGAAGGTGCAGGAAAAATAAAATTCATAATAGATTTTTATTAAACATTAATTTGTAGTTATAATCAGTAGCGGTGGACTTCATGAACTTGTGGCGCTTTATGGCCTCAAAATCTAAGTAGTGAGTAGGAAGAGTAGGATCACTAGACCTTGGTGACCCGCCACACTTCTTAGCTAAACGGGAAGCATAAATCTCTCCATAAAAATGGCCACTGTCATAGTTATGTTGCAACCTGCGTGTTATGATTGGTCCAAGGTTATTGTATTTAATCTCAGTTAACGCAGTATGCAGGAGACTCAAGTCTAGGGCACATAAGGTACTAGAATCTTGCTTGCCCACTATGCATTCTCCATTGAAGAGTGCTAGGTAACGAATTGCACGTAAGTGTATACTATTTTTTTCTACCTTGAGTCACTCCATATCTTCACCAAAGCAAAGACTAGTTAAAAATGACTCATATTCCGATTTTGGTGGTTCGTCCAGCGAATCCCAAAGTGGAAATTTTCCATGCATTAGAGAAATCACATAGAGACATGGTGAAGGCATTTTGATAGAGGCTAAAGGAGACTCTCAATTCTCGAGGATAAAATTTAAACCCCTTAGTGAAAGTTTCAGTCAGACGATAATATTGTGTTCACTTATCTGCGATGAAGGGTGCAAGCTCGGTATTATGAATGTATTGCTCAAGTTCTTCCTTAATGCCTACACCCAACATGAATTCATCACTTTGCCGAAGACACGATTTGGCACGGGCTTCTCGCATCGAGCTTTCACTTAGCTCAACAAAAGACCGTCATATCGGAGTCCCACTCGAGGATGCCTTTGAGGACTTCCTCCTTGAAGAACTCCTCTTGAACTAGCTCATTATTCCTACGTACAAATTTCTGAAAAATTTGGGTCACAAAATAAAGTTAACAAAACTTCACAAGAATGATAACAACTACTCATAAGGATGCCTAGAGCCTAAAACAAGCATTCAAACTACTTGGAAATTCAAGAATTCAACATCCAAGCTCATCTACAGAAGCACCTAGAGTAGCTAATTACTTCTATGATAAACCACTAAGGCAAAAACTAATTAGAGGAGAGGGGAGTTATATACCAAGGGGAATCTCCCAAAACAGTTTGAGAAACGGAGTTTCGAGCAAAGATATTGAAATCCGCGGGTTTGAGAGCAAGAACACAAGAGAGAGAGATACAAGGATTTTTTCTATAGGTATGTGACGAAGTGGGCTGAAGGGATAAGTGAGGAGACCTCCGAGGGGCCCACTAACCACCAAGGCATGCTTGGTGGGGGTGGTGCGCATTGGTGCCTAGTGGGAACGTGGGACACCCCCTGTGATGTTTTTAGTGCTAGATATTCTCAAATATTCATGAATAAATCGCGTAAAAAATTTAGGTCATTTCTAGAAATTTTATTTTTAGGCACTTTTTTATTGCGTGGAAAATTCTGAAAAGAGGATAATCATGACATTTATTCAATTTAAATAAAAATATCATGAAGAATAGAATAGGTATATAGCGTTGTGCCTACTCAATTCATCCACCTCATGCCTGTTGAAAATGATTCATTAACAAGGTTGATCAAGTCTTATTAACAACCACTTCCAATTAGCATGAACCCGAAGAATTTTTCGTAAAACACTAAGTTACCTCAAAGAGGATGTGCATATCCCCAACAATAAGATCTCATATTTATTTTTGGTAGTAGGTAGAGGTAGTTGAAAGATTCCATTCACTTGACACCATTCACTTGAAATTATTTCCTCAGAAAATGCACTCTATGTTCTTTACCATTGACTTGAAAAGTAACTTTGCTTTTATTGCAATCAATAACAGCCCCTATTGTATTTATGAAATTTCTACCAGGATAATCGACATGTTGAAGTCCTCAGGCATATCAACTATAACAAAGCCCGTCAAGATAGTAACATTTGCAATAACAACGGGTACATCCTCACAAATATCCATAGGTATGGCAGTTGATTTGTCAACCATTTGCAACAAAATTTAGCAGGTGTGAGTTTATTCAAATCTAGTCTTTTGTATAAGGATAACGGCATAACACTAACACGAGCTCCTAGGTCACATAAAGCACTTTTCACATAGTTACTTTTGATGGAACATGGTATAGTTGGTATTCCTAGATCTCCTAGTTTTTTAGGTACTCCATCCTTAAAAGAATAATTAGCAAGCATGGTAGAGATTTCAGCCTCAGGTATTTTTCTTTCATTAGTGATGATGTCTTTCATGTACTTAGCATAAGTGGCCATCTTTAAAAGATGAGTTAAACGAGTACGCAAAAACACTCGCATAAGCATTTCACTAGAGTATTCAAATTCCTCATCGTCTTTTTTCTTAGTTGGTTTGTGTGGAGAAGACATTGGTTTTTGAACCCATGGATCTCTTTCTTTGCCATGCTTTCTAGCAGCAAAACCTCTTTTATTATAACATTTATTCTTAGGTTGTGGGTTATCAACATCAACAGCATGTTCTATCTCAACATCGTTATATGGTTCTTTATCATTGCCAGGTTCAGCATCTACATGAGCATCACCGTTATCATTTGCATTAGCACTATGCGAATGCTCACTACCATATTGAGTTTCAGCATCAGAGATAGAGATATCATTAGCATTAGCAGAAGGTTTTTCTACTCCAGGTTCACTATAAGTATGCAAGGTCCTACCACTTTTATTTTATTTTTCTTCCTAGAAGGACTAGGTGCATCAATATTAAATCTTTGTGAATCTTGTTCAGTTCTTTTAGGATGACCTTGTGGATATAGTGGATCTTGAGTCAATGTTCCTCCTCTAGTCATTACTCTAACAACATGATCATTCATATTATTATTCATTTCATGAAGTAGCTAGCTTTGAGATTTAGCAACTTGTTCTAGTTGGGTTTGAACCATAGAAGCATGTTTTCCTACACCTCTTACATCATTGGTGATTGTAAATAACAAGTCACTTAAGCGAGCAATCATATTAGTGTTTTGTTTCAATTGTTTCATAACATAGGAGTTGAAATGGTCTTGCTTTATAATATAATTAGGAAACTTATATAACCATTTACTAGGATGTTTACTGTAAGGTATGTCGCCTTCATTAAACTTTAAAATAAATTTTACCTTCACCACCTATGGTGGTGTGTGGAGACCATGTATTTCTTTGATAGGTGGTAAATTCTTAACATCTTCAGCTTTAATGCTTTTTTCCTTCATACATTTCTTTGCCTCTTGCATAGTTTCAGGCTAAGGAATAAGATACCCCTCTTCTTTGGAGTGGGTTTAGCTAGTGGTTCAGGAAGCGTCCATTCATAATGATTCTTCAATGTATTAGTCGATAATTCGTCAGCTTGCTCGACAGTTCGTTCCGTGAAATCACAACGAGCACAACTATCTAGGTGGTCCCAAAAACCATCGGTTTGTCCATTATAAAATATATAAAGTATTTCATTTTTCTTAAGAGGATGATCACGCAAAGCATTAAGTAATTGGAGAAGCCTCACCCAAGCATGTGGGAGACTCTCTTCTTCAATTTGCACAAAGTTAAATATTTCTTGTAAGGCAGCTTGTTTCTTATGAACACAAAAATACTTTCCAGCGAAGTAATAAATCATATCCTGGGGACTACACACACAACCAGGAGCAAGAGTATTGTACCAAGTTTTATCATTGCCTTTTAATGAGAACGGAAATAATTTGAGAATATAGTAGTAGAGATTTTTCTCGTCATGAGTAAATAGGGTGGCTATATCATTTAACTTAGTGAGATGTGCCACAACAGTTTCAATTTCATAGACATGAAAAGGATCAGATTCAACCAAAGTAATTACCTCTGTGTCGACAGACAATTCATAATCCTTATCGGTAACAAAGATAGGTCAAGTAGCAAACTTAGGATCATATTTCGTTCTAGCATTCACGGAGTTTTCTTTCAACTTGCATAGTAGTTTCTTAAGATCTTCTCTATCCTCACAAGCAAGAAAGTCTCTAGCTATTTCTTCATCCATAACATAACCTTCAAGTATTTCAAGCATTTCAGTTCTAGGATAGTCATATCTAAAAGGTATTTCAATATTTTCAGTTGCAAAGACTTCATCTATTTCAATAGTATCATGTGTTTCAGCATGCTCAATTAGTGGCACAATATAATCAAGCAAGGTACTAGTATCATCATAATCATCATTCATAGTAGAGGTAGCATCATCAATAACTTGCGACATATCATGATTAATAGCATGTAGTGGTGGTGTTACAAGTCTATTCAAAACAAAAGGTGAATCAAGTGCAGAGCTAGATGGTAGTTCCTTACCACCCCTCGTCTTACAGAGAATGATCTTAGTTCTTGTATCTGTCAAATTCTTCATAGTGATCAATAAATAGGTATCCCAAGTGACTCGGCAAATATAGTTATGCTCTCTCGCAATGACGCCACAAAATGTTCTTGATAACCCATGAGTATATGGGATCGCAATAGTTTTCGAGGGTAGAGTATTCAACCCAAATTTATATATTCAACACAAGGGGAACCAAAGAATATTTGTAGCTATTAGCAGCTGAGTTGTAAATTCAACCACACTTAGAGATTTAGTATCTACAGCATAGTGACCAGTAGCACAGTAATATGATAGTTTTTATAGTAGTGGTAACAATAGAAATAGTAACGGTAACAGTGATAGAAGTTTTGTAGCAGTTGTAACAGCAGTAGCAAAAGTAGTAACTTAGCAAGAACAATATGTGGAAAACTTGTAGGCACTAGATCAGAATATTGCTTGATAATATTCATCATGTATCAGTCATAACATAGGGCGACATAGAACTAGCTCCCGTTCATTGATATAATGTAGGCATGTGTTCCGTAAATAGTCATACGTGCTTATGGAAAAGAACTTGCATGAAATCTTTTGTCCTACCCTACCGTGGCTGTGGGGTCCATAAGGAAACTAAGGGATATTAAGGCATCGTTTTAATAGAGAACCGACACAAAGCATTAATACCAAGTTAATACATGAACTCCTCATACTATGGTAATCACCGGAAAGAATCCCAATTATTGCCACTTTGGGGTATGCAGATCCAAACACGTAGTAGGTGCATATAACTTGGAAGATCGGATCAAGAACATAGATATAATTGTGAAACATAAATGGTTTAGATCTGAAATCATGGCACTCGGGCCCTAGTGACAAGCATTAAGCATGGCAAAGTCATAGCAACATCAGTCTCCAAACATAGTGGATACTAGGGATCAAGACCTAACAAAACTAACTCGATTAGATTATGAATCTCATAGAGCTCTTCACTAAATAGCAAGCCTACGGAGGGATTACTCACCCCTAGTGGAGAGCATCATGGAATTGGCGATGAAGGAGGGTTGGTGATGACGAATACTGAAGATTCAACTCTCCGGAGCCCCAAACAGACTCCAGATTTGGCCTCCTGATGAAGAACAGGAGGTGGCAGCGGCTCCGTATCGTGAAATACGATGAAACTTCCTCTCTTATTTTTATCCGAAAATAGGATTTTATAGCGCTGGAACTAGGGTCAGCGGACCATCGTGGGCCTCACTAGACACCAAGTCATTCCAGGGGGCTTGCGCACCCTGGTGCCTAATGGGTGCCTCCGGCCTCCCCTCTGGTGGGCTTGGTTGCAGTATTTTTCTTTTTTTCCGGAAAATATCTCCAAAAAGTTTCATTCCATTCCGAGAACTTTTATTTCTGCACAAAAACAACACCACGGTAGTTCTGCTGAAAACAGTGTTAGTCCGGGTTATTTTCATTCAAATCATGCAAATTAGAGTCCAAAACAAGAGCAAATGTGTTAGGAAAAGTAGATACGATGGAGACGTATCAGGAATATATCACATGACTTAAATTTTTTGAAGTTTGGTAAACAATCGCGTGAAAAGGAATTGCCTAATAAAGATGAAATAATTGGCCTTGCTTCTATTATTGTACCTCTTACAGACCCATTCGACTAGTATCTGCTAGACCACGAGTATGGTATGCATTTAAATTAAAGAAATGAATTTAATAGGATACTTCTTGATTAAGAACTTATTTTTAAGCACAACTTACCGGTTGCAATTTTGGGCGGTCCTCCTCCACCCAAAGGAGACCTAGTGTTTGAGCTCAAAGCTTTACGTGATACTCTGAAATATGCTTATCCTCATCACAAGAAAATATGTCATGTTATCATTAGTACTAAACTTTTAGAGAATGAATAAAGGATATTGCTCAAAACCTTAAAGAAGCACAAGGATGCTATTGGCTATACTCTCCATGTTCTTAAAGGCATAAACCCTACTATCTGTCAGCACAAGATCAATATGGAACCGGATGCCAAACCAGTTGTTGATCATCAAAGCCGCCTCAATCCTAAAATGAAGGAAGTGGTAAGGAATGAAATACTAAAACTTCTAGAGACAGGTATAATTTATCCTATTGCTGATAGTAGATGGGTAAGTCATGTTCATTGTGTTCCTAAGAAAAGTGGTATAACTATTGTTCCCAACGATAAAAATGAACTTATTCCACAAAGGATAGTAACTGATTATAGGATAGTGATTAATTTTAGGAAATTTAATAAAGCCACTAGGAAAGATCACTACCATTTGCCTTTTATTGATCAAATTTTAGAAAGATTATCTAAGCACACACACTTTTGCTTTCTTGATGGTTACTCTGGATTTTCTCAAATACGTGTGTCAAAAGAGGACCAAGAGAAAACTACCTTTACATGCCCTTTTGGAACTTATGCTTATAGGCGTATGCCTTTTGGTCTATGTAATGCACCTGCTACCTTCCAAAGATGTATGACTGCTATATTCTGTGACTTCTATGAAAAGATTGATAACGTCTTCATCAATGATTTTTCCGTTTATGGGACTTCCTTTGATGATTGCTTGAACAACCTTGATCGAGTTTTGCAGAGATGTGAAGAAACTAATCTTGTCTTGAATTGGGAGAAGTGCCACTTTATGGTGAATGAAGGTATAGTGTGTGGGGACCTCAACCCATAAGTCATGATTATTGAATGCACGTGTGCAGTGATCCCAGAGATCAATGCTCACTGAACACATAGAAGCTGGATTACAAGAGTCTTACATCCATACATACCGTATGATACAAATAGAGACCATAATCGTCAAGTATTACATAGATAGGGACTCGGAGGCCCACACACCATACATAACTAGCAGTGGAAATCTTGAACGAAAGCGTGAACCCATGCCATCTGCCTTAACATACACGCATTCTGACTAGGAAGCGTCCTAGTTCGCATGTTCGTCACCAACAAACTATTCTCCATATTCCCGCTCTTCCACGCCTGGCCAAGTAAATAACTAGTGCCAAGACAATGAGTACTTTGAATGTACTCGCAAGCAACCCATGTTGTGGAACAAGCCAATGATAATGCATTATATAGCACTAATAGGTAAATTGCAAAAAGAAGATTTTCAGGTGCAAAGACATGATTAATTTCTTGTGAGGGCATGCATCATGAGGTGGAGGATATCCATAAGAACAGGTTGCAAATATCAATATCAACTGAGGGTCGAACATCCCATGTCCACCCATCATGCCAAGTCGTCTGACTTAGCTCATGGATCTTACTTCCGTCTTTCTCACACAATCACCTTTCTCACACACGCACACTTGGTTTATGTGAAAACTTCTGTATGTAGTTTAAGCAGCACCACCCAACTGTCATTGACCATGGGCATGGCTATTCAAATAGTTCTACACTCTAATAGGTTGCACGTTGTACCCACAAGACTCGGGGACCTTTTGCGTTGTTAACGACTCGTGGTATATAACATACCCGAGGTAAGCACCCGAACAATGCCTTTCCCCTGGGATACTAAACAAAAAGTCCACTCGTTGGTGACATCCCTCATGATGTACACCATACGAGCCTCGCTCAAGATTGTACCATCCATGAAGGCACGCAACAACGTGCCCGGTGTGTGTGAAATAGCCCATGGTTGCCCTTATTGGCATGATCCCATCTCGAGAGTGACACGACCACTCCCTCCACCAGTAATGCAGACTCTCCACCAGCATGAACCAAAGTAATCAACAAGGCCCTGTCCCATAAGGGGTATCGTGGTCGCACATGTAAGGTTGGAACGGTCAACAAATGTTAAATCTAATCCTACTTTCGAAATCATGCACACAACTTGGCTCAGTATTTCACTTCCTTATCAAGTGGTTACCTAGCTCAACACATCTCCCTCGGGCATTAGTGACACTTGACGGGATTTTCGAAAAGTCTTGAAATCATTTCTTTCATCGTCACCATGCTTATTCCCAACCCATTTGTGTATCATCTACTAACAACCTAACTACTTACCACCCACACAATTCTCATAGCACGGTAGGGTCATGCCCAAGTGCAAGTATCAACAAGGAATTTTTCAGAGACAACCCACCAAGGTGGTCACCGATCCAACATGAATCAGATGCAACAAAGTAGAGTTCTATATGGCATGCAAAAAACGGTTTCTTAGTCATGGTCAAAGGGTTGCCTAACTGAATCAACAAAGTCTCCGGGGTCATCAAAGTCTTCTAGTCCAAGGCTTTCATCAACAACATAATCTATTGTCACAATTTAATAGCCAAAAATAAGAGCACAGCAAAAACAGAGAAAATAAAGTCTTCCTAAAAATTTCACGTTATTTTTGTAAAACAATGGGGTGCATATTAGCTTTGTAAAAATTATTGGATTTTATATTTGAAGTATAAAAAGTAACAGAAATCATTTTAACTTTTAGCTAAAATATTCGAAACTGGGTTTTTAAATAAAAGAATACGTAAAACTTTCTTTAAAATTACACAAGTAGCACCATTAAATAGGTGGGATTTTTAGGAGTTGGAATCATTGCATTTTGACCTATATTTAAATCTGGGGGATTTATGCAAGTTCTGCTAAAATAAATAAAGGAAAAGGCACTGTTGTCAATGGGATGGATCAGGAGGGCACCCGAGCCGGCCCAGAAGAAGGGCCCGAGAGGATGAAAGGGTGCGTGCGGTAGGTTTCAATTTAAACCTGCACACGGGCCCCTTCTAGCAGAGAGAAAGGGAGGCGGGAGAGACACTCACGCATGTGTCCCACCCGACAGTCGTCTTGCACCTTTGGACAGGGAGAGGGAGAGATCACTGGTGGCATTCCGGGCAGCATCTCGAGGAGTTGAGGACACGAGCGTGCTCAGGAGGCTCGAGCGCTTCCAGGGGAGGTGGAGCTCGTCACCGGCGATGGCTGTTTCAAAGAGAATGACGGATCCGAGAGTCGGAGCTCCGACTCGAGGTCGAGGAACTTTCTCTAGGCTGCAATCAGAGGAATGAGGAGGTGAAATGGGTTGAGGGCCGTCCAGGGACTTCGGAACATAAGGAAACAGGGGTAGAGGAGGACTCTAACCATGCAAATACCGGCGACCCGAAGCGGCGAGCTCCAGCTCGATCCCGAGCATCCGGTCACCAAAATGGAGTGGGCGAGGAGCAGGGGCACAATTGGGAGGATGTGGATGCGACCAAGGGGGAATAGGAGGCCAGGGAGTGGCTTATATAGCCGGGTCGCGGTCCACTGTGTGCTCATGCGCCTGGAGGACCATAGAGATTGCCATAGGGAGAGAGAGGACCCGGGGACGTGTATGGGACCTTTGTGGACGTAATCTATGGTTGGGAAGAGGACATGAAGGAGCGGAGGCAGGTTACTAACGGGTCATGAGGGCGGGTGCTCACTGGCCGAACTAGGCGGACGCGGTCATGGTGTGTAGGGGGAGAGGGGAAGAGAGAGGAGGGGGCCAACAAAGCGCAGGGCACCGAATGCCGATGACACCTTGGGGGATGCTAGGTTGGGACTGAGGCGGTCATCAGGCCTGGCCATTGTGCAATGCATGCAATGCGGGAGCGCACTGTAGCATGTTCTAGAGCTCCATTTTGGCATACCATGGCATGTTAGCGTGCTCTAACGTTCTCTAATTTTTTCACTAGCTTTTGGTGGATTTGTAGATGCTCTGGGGGCTAGGGAGGCTATGGGGACTAGAGATAAGAGGCTGGGGAGGTCAAAATGAGTGTTGTCCTAGCTGTCTAGGGGATAAAATGGGGGGGGGGGTCACAATGAGTGTTGTCCTAGCAAGTCTTACTGGAGGTAAAAGGTAACAATGTGGGCTTGTGGTAAGAATTTGGAGTGAAGGGGAATAGTAGAAGGGGTGAAAGCAGCAGTTTTACCAAATCACTAGTGATGTTGTTCTGAGCAATGTAAAATTTACCACTTGTAGTGAGATTTAACAAGATCAATTGATGGGTAAAAATGAGAGGGATCACAAGGTTTGAGCTCATCTGAGCAAAGTTGACAATGTAAACATGAAAAACCCTAGAAATGGACAGAATGAGATTTCTCAAGGCTAAGCTAGGCTAATATATTCCCACAAATGCACAACTTGGTGTAGCATCCTTATTTGGGGTCTAGATCACTCCTGCAAACTTTGAGATCAATTGGATAAACTTGGGAATGTAATGTTGCTCAAGTTTGGTGCTGGACACAGAGGGTCTTGGAATATTTTGGTGGACCAAATCAACTTGGATTGGGATGAAACTTGCCAAGATCACCAATATAGCATGTGTGACTTTCTAGAATTTTCATAGAATTTATTGAGAATATTTCCTATAGAAATATTTCAAAAGCCTTAAATAGGCGGAAAGGGTTTTTCCCAATATTTTAGACATGACCATGTCTTTAAACTCATATATCGCCAATATATGTGCTTTGAGTTTCCCTAAATTTTCTCAAATATTTTTGAAGTAAGAAAATATATTTTTCCTATGAAATATCATTTATGGACTCAAAAATAAGTATTTAAATAAAAATATAAAAATAATTTTTAAATCAATTATTGTATGGTTTTTGGAAGTCTTTTTGATAATAGGATCCAAATAAAATCTTTGGGGTAAAGTATCTCTCCTAAATTGAGGACTTGTAGTACAAATCTCAACTCAGGGATTTTTGAAAGCTCAAAATAAATAAATGGCTTTTTGTGGAAATAATAATTTATTAAAATAGTTTCTGGTCCTATACACATGGTATGATCATCAGGAAAAGGTTTGGGGTCGAGGAGATGAGTTCTTGAAAGGAGAAACATTTTAGGTGCTTCAAAACACAATCAAACACACAAGCAAGTAGCAACCAAATAATCCATCACAAGCATGCAAAAAGTTTTAATTGGCTCTATTTTTTATAAAAACATCATGTGGAAAATTGGTACAAACACAGGGTGTGACATGGTGCTTGGGCATAAAATCTCCGAATGAGGTATTGACGTGGATAAAACCAAAGTATATGCAACCGAGAAAAATCCTTGCCCGAAACACATCAAAGTTATAAGAAGTTTCCTTGGTCGTGCTGATTTCTATAGGCGCTTCATTACACATTTGTCGAAGATTTCTAGGACATTAACTAATCTTCTACAAAAATATGTTCCTTTTATTTTTGATGACTATTGTGTAGAAGCCTTCGAAATACTAAAGAAAGCCTTAATTTCCGCACCTATTGTTCAGCCACTTAATTGGAACCTACCGTTTGAAATTAGTTGTGATGCTAGTGATTATGTTGTCGGCGCTTTCTAGGGAAAGAGTAGACAATAAATTGAATGTTATTCATTATACTAGTAAGACATAGACACCGCTCAAAGGAATTATGCTACTGCTGAAAAGGAATTTATAGCACTTGTGTTTGCATGTGATAAGTTTAGACCGTACATTGTTGATTCTAAAGTAACTATTCACAGTGATAATGCTGCTATTAAGTACCTTATGGAAAAGAAGGATTCTAAACCTAGACTTATTAGATGAGTGTTACTACTCCAAGAGTTTGACTTGCATATTGTTAATAGAAAAGCAGTTGATAACCCTGTAGCAGATAACTTGCCTAGGGTGGAAAATGTTCTTGATGACCCACTACTGATTGATGATAAATTCCCTGATGAGAAAATTACTGTTATAAACACTTCACGTACTAATCCTTGGTATGAGGATTGTGCTAATTACATTGTTTCTAAATATATTCCACCTAGTTTCACCTACCAAAAGAAAAACTTCTTCTATGATTTATGACACTACTTCTAGGATGACCCATATCTTACAAAAAAGGAGTAGATGGTCTTATAAGACTTCGTATACCTAAGCAAGAACATGAACAAATCCTAAGGAAATGCCATTCCTAAGCTTATGGAGGACATCACGCTGGTGACACAATGGCAAACAAGGTATTGCAATCCATTTTTATTGGCCTACTCTTTTTAAATATGCTCATAAGTTTGACCTTTCTTGTGACGAATGCCAAAGAGTTGGTAATATTGGTAAACATCAGGAAATGCCTACGAATTATTCACTAGCTATTGAACCATTTAATGTTTGGGTTTTTGACTTTATGGGACCTTTTCCTTCCTCAAATGGATATACTCATAATATAGTTGTTATTGATTACATTACTAAATGGTAGAAGCTATGCCAACTAGTAGTGCTGATCATAAAACTTCTATTAAAATGCTTAAAGGCATTAACTGTCCGAGGTTTGGTGTCCCTAGATACTTAATGACCGATGGTGGTTCACATTTTATTCATGGTGCTTCCTGTAAACTTCTAGCTAAATATTTTGTTAACCATAGTATTGAATCACCTTATCATCCTCAGTCTAGTGGACAAGTTGAACTAAGAAATTGTGAAATAAAATTGATCTTGCAAAAGATTGTCTATAGGTCTAGAAAGAATTGGTCTAAGAAACTTGATGATGCTTTGTGGGTTTATAAGACTTCTTATAAGAATCCCATGGGGATGCACCCATATAAGATGGTTTATGGAAAATCTTGACAATTAAAGCATATTGGGCAATTAAAGAACTTCATTATGATTTCAAACTTGTCGGCGAAAAAAGTTTGTTTAATATTAGCTCATTAGATGAATGGAGGAAGCAAGCTTATGAAAATGCTAAGTTATTTAGAGAGAAATTTAAAATATGGTATGGCAATATAATTCATAACCGAGAATTTAATGTAGGAGACCTAGTGATTTTGTGCAATTCTTGTTTCAGATTTTTTGCAGGCAAACTCCTCTCCAAATGGGAAGGACCCTATGTTGTCAAGGAGGTTTATCGCTCTGGAACCACAAAAATAAATAAATTCGAAGGTAAAAACCCGAGACTGGTGAATGGACAAAGAAGGAAACATTATATTTCAGGTGCACCCGTTAATGATGAGACCAATATCATCCAAGTCATACCATCGCAAGAGCACATATGGGAAGTCTTCCAGAACACTCCACAAACCTGAAAAGGGTGTAGGTACTCGGTACGGTACCGACTCCAAAAATTCCAAATAATAATTTCTGTAGGTTTTGGCATTTTAGAGGAATTACAAAAATAAAAAGGAGTCTAGGGGATCCACGAGGGAGGCACAAGCCAACACCCCCCCCCCCCGAGGTTGCGACCTGATGGCTTGTGGGTCCCTCGTGCGCCTCCCGGGCTCCAACTTCTTCCCGAGCACATATTTCGGTCCAAAAAATCATTATATATGCTCCCGGTTGTTTTGACCTGAATTGCGAGATTTTCCTCTCTTCTTGTTTCAGGCTGCTTTTCTAACAGATCTAGATCACCATGACTTCACCAAGCCCTTCCAAGGACAAGTTCTTTGAGAAGGTCATCAACCCCTACCTGTCGGGGTTGATTAGGCACCCGCAATATATTGAGATGCATGAGGGGTTGCTTCACATCGGGATGTTCAAGGTCCCAAGAAGGGGGAAGCCAGAAGGCCAGGTTCGCTGTGGTGGAACAGGAGATCTTCAAGTGCCAAGGGATGGTTGGACGTGGTTTGAGTGATCACTACTCCATGGTCATGGACTTCGAACAGGAGAGCAAGATGGACACCCAGAAAGTGGGGGAGGTTCTTTTCAAACTTCAAGAGCTGCTCGATCACCTCCAAAATCAAGCCTATGAACTCCAAAGCCAAAACTATGTGTATGAATCTAGGTTTCAGAGGATGAGATTTGATGCCAGTTTTAGGACTCCCAAGAAAAAAATCTCATATAATGATGGGGAATCTACACCTTGGAAGGAAGAGGACACCCCGATTACACCAGCACCATCACCCGAGAAGGACGCCTGAGTACTTGGGTATGGGCATGACCTTTGGCTTGTTCCAAGCTTGGGGGAGGTGCCCCGGTATCGTATCACCATTAACCACACCATCATTACTATCTATTTTAGTTCGATCCTTAGTTGTTTAAGTATTTAGAGAAATAAATTTTAGGTTTGTTATGCTTAGTATTTTTACTTTGAGTCCCATATATCCTTGTAATCGAGTATGCGAGATATATAATAAAGATTAGTTTAGTTTTTGTCATTTACCCATAGGCACGTGTCATCATAGCATGTCCATAAAAACAAAGATATAGATCATATGCTTATCCCATGAGGAGTAATGAATTCACATAGTAAAGAGTATAAGTGATGAATATTGTTGAAAATAAACAAACATAGTATTACTCATGGTCACAATCCAAGCAAGGCTATGAATAAGGAGAGCAGATTCCCTTATAAATATACTATCTTGAACATCTTTTGCTATTGTGAGGCCTCATCAAATATTATATAATGATCAAATGTTGACATAGGACATGGAAGACAACATAATGGTGATGATATTTCACATTCATATAGAAGTTGTATGGTCATGGATCCCTTAACATGTGATGCTTGCTTTAGACCTTTTGCTAGCCCAAAAACTTAACACAAAGTAGAGATACTACTTGTGCATCCTTAACCCTAAAACCCAATTTCTTGCCATGAGAGTCCACCATACCTACCCATGGATTGAGTAAGATCCTTCAAGTAAGTTTTCATCGATGCACCACGCAATAAAAAGTTGCTTCTAAATATGTATGATCTTTTACTGCAAGGGAAGATAAACTTTGTAAGATCTTGTGATGACAAAGAAATAAAAGCGACATACTGCATAATAAAGTTTGTTGTCACAAGGCGCAATATAAAGTGGCGTTCATTTGCATTAAGAGTTTGCACATTCAAAACCCCAAAAGTGCATGGAAACCTCTGCTTCCCTCTGTGAAGGGCTTATCTTTTATCTTTAAAGTTCACTCTTATGCGTGAGTCACTAAGTTCATTTTTTTCGTGTATATTAGTTCGATAGTGGAAAGCATCATGTGTTAAGGAAAGATTCAGATTTATATACCCAAGTGAATGTAGATTATCATGATTTATTATTGTTGACATTATCCTCGACGTAAATGAGTTGGATGGCGAATCATTCAAGCCCCTATCTTCCTATGTGTCCTTTGAAAACATGAGCTCTAAAAATATGACTTGAGTATGAGCAATCATAGAAGAATAAATGATAGTTGAGTATGAGAACTTGCGAATAAGAAATATCTAACATAGACTCTCCTCTGAAATATGTTTAAATATGATTGCCCCAATGAGTGAGAACATACTTTGTTGATTGGCAACAAAATTCATGCTTCATACTGCAATATTTGTGAATGGATTGCTACTTGTTTAAAATGATATACGATAAGTTAGTTGCTGCCATGATAATATTAATGATGCTCTCATGTCCGTATTTTATTTTTATTGACTTCTCCCTCTCAAATCATGTGTCCATATTCTCGAGCTCGGCTTTCGCTTGAGGAAAAGCAAGGTCTAAGCTTGGGCAAGTTGAGACATCCATTTTGCATCATGATCTTTATTGATATTTGTATTATTATTGTCCATTATTCCCGTTTATTATGTAATTCTTATATCTTTTCTCTCTGAATACGCAAGGTACATTGTGAAGAGAAAAGTATCTGGAAACTATAATTCTGGACTGAGAAACCGAGAAAAGGGAAAAAATATCAACTTGCTCCCAATGACCTGAAACTTCACGAAGAATTTTTCTGGAATATATAAGAATTACAGGGCCAAAAATACCGCCCAGGGGCAAGCACCTGGGCACAAGCTATCAGGTCGCGCGTCCCCCAGGCCGCGCCCTAATAGCTTGTGGGGCCCTTGTTGGTCCTCCGACGCCCCTATTCTCATATATGATGTGTTTTACTCTAGAAAAAATCAAGTCATAATGTTCGGGACAAAGAGCTGCCGTCTCGAGGCGGAAACCTAGGCAGAGGCCCTTTTGCTCTTCGGCAAAGCGATTCATCCGGAGGTAGTCCTCTTCGGGAGGGGGGAATCAAAGCCATCGTCATCACCAACGCTTCCTCCTTCGTGGGAAATCAAAGCCGTCTTCATCAACATCTTCGCCAACACCATCTCATCTCCAACCCTAGTTCATCACGTTATTCAATCTTTGTCTCAACACCGCAGATTGGTACATGTGGGTTGCTAATTGTGTTAATTACATCTTGTAGTTGATGCTAGTTGGGTTACTTGGTGGAAGACATAATGTTCAGATCCTTAATCATATTTCTTACACCTTTGATGTTGAACATGTTGATGAGGTGTGAGTAGTTAATATTGTTCCTGAGGACATGGGAGAAGTCTGGTTATAAGTAATCATACAAAGTTGGCATTCGTTCAATATTTTGATGATATGTATGTTGTTACTTCTTTTACTGGTGTCGTGTGAACATCAACTACCTGACACTTCAACATGTTATGGGACTAAAGGAAGTCATTGTAGAGTAACAAGTAGATGATGGGTTGCGGGATTGACCGAAGCTTAAACCGTAGTTTATGTGTTGCTTCATAAGGGGGCTGATTTGGATCCTCATGTTTCATATTATGGTTAGATTTATCTTAATTCTTCTTTCATAGTTGTGGATGCTTGTGAGCGGCGTTAATCATAGGCATGTTGTTAGTTCACGTAAGAGGAACACCTTAGCACCGTTCCACCCACATATCAAATTATCAAAGTAGCGAACGTGAATCAACTTAATATGATGAAAATGACTAGGCAGAAATTCCCATGTGTCCTCGGGAGCACTTGCTTTATATAAGATTACTTTCATGACTGTCCTTTGCTATAAAAAGGATTGGGCTACCTTGCTACACCTTTTTTACCATTGCTACTTGTCACTTGTTACGAATTACCTTGCTACAAAACTATCTATCACTATTATTTACAACACTTGTAGAGAATACCTTGCTGAAAAATACTTATCATTTCCTTCTGCTCCTTGTTGGGTTCGACACTCGTACTCATTGAAAGGACTACGACTAATCCCATATACTTGTGGGACATCAATCATCCATCAAAACGACAACAATCTTTTCACAAAATTAAGAGAAGATAGCAGTCATACATCACTGACAGATAGCACGTGCATTACATAAACCTCAACGATCTTTTCACAAAATTCAGAGAAGGTCTACGTCTTTAAGCATTAGTTCCAAAGGGGCACGTGAAAGTAGTTTTCTATTGATCCTCGTTTGAGACAAGTATTTGAGAGAAACTAGAGTATCCATCAAGGAAACAAAAGTGTGTGTGCTTAGATAACGTTTCAAACATTTGATCAATAAAAGGCAAGGGGTAATGATATTTTCTAGTAGCTTTTCTTAGTTTTCTAAAATGAATTACCATCATATAACTAGTTAAAATTATTTGTGGAATAAGTTCATTTTTATCATTAGGAACAACAGTTGTACCACCTTTCTTAGCAACACAATGAACAAGACATACCCACCTACTATAAGCAATAGGATAAATTATACGTGCCTCGAGAAGCTTTAGTGTTTCAGTTCTTACCACTCCCTTCATCTTAGGATTTAAGCGGTGTTGATGATCAACGACATGTTTAGCATCTGGTTACGTATTAATCTTGTGCTGACATTGAGTGGGACTTCTGCCGTTAAGATCATCAAAAGTATATCCTATAGCAGTCCTATGCTTCTTCATAGTTTTAAGTAATCTCTTTTCTTCATGCTCTGAAAGGTTAGCACTTATAATAACATGATATATCTTCTTTTCATCAAGATAAGCATATTTCAAAGTATAAGGTAATTTCATGAGATTAAACACAAGATATTCTTTGAGTGGATGAGGATCCCCTAAGATATCAACTGGTAAGTTGTGTTTAAGAATAGGTGTTTGTCTAAGAAATATATCAATTATCTCATTTCCCTCATTCATATGCATATTATTTTCATGCTCTAGGAAATATTAATCTAATGGATCAGTAGGATACACGTCAATAGAAGAACGACCAATAATTTCATCCTAGGTAATTCTTTCTCATGTGGTTGTCTACCAAACTTAGAGAAATTAAATTGAAGAGACACATCACAAAAGCTTACTTTTACCTTCTCAGTAGCACAATTCATTTCAGCGTTAACGGTATTAAAGGAAGGTCTACCAAATATAATGGGACAGAAGTTATCTTGTTTTGAACCAATAACTAAGAAATTAGTAGGGTACCTAATTTTTCGACACAAGACTTCAACATCCCTAACAATCCCAAGTGGTGAAATAGTGTCTCTATTTCCAAGTTTAATAGTGACATCGATATCTTAAATCTCAGAGGGTGCTATGTCATTCATAATTTATTGATATAGAGTAAAAGGTATAGCACTAACACTAGCACCCATGTCACAAAAGCCATGATAACAATGTTCTCCAATCTTAACAGAAACAACATGCATGCCAACAACGCATTTATTTTTATCTAACTTATCTTGAGCATTTCTAACCACTTTTGCAATTCTAGCAGCTTCATCACAAAAATAAATAACATGTCCACCAAAATCCCTTGCAATGGCACCAGAAGAATGCTGCTAGCACTCTCCGGCAATCGAAACTAGAAGAATGTTGTTGACGCCCACCAGCGCGTGGGATCGTAGCAGTTTTCGAGTGTAGAATATTCGACCCAAATTTGTTAATCGCCAAACAGGAGGTGAGAGAATACTGTCGAGTATTAGCAGCTGAATGTGTCAGATTCAACCACACCTGAAAGATTAGTATCTGCAAGCAAAATAGTAACAACAAAGTAGCGAGTAACGGCAGTGGCAAGGAACAACAGTAGTGACAGCAGTAGCAAGTAGCAACAGAGCAAGCGACAGTAGTAACATCAGTAGTAGCAGAGCAAGACAAGTAACAGCAGCAGAGCAAGACAAGTAACAGCAATAGTAGGACAAACTCGTAGGCAATGGGTCGGTGATTTGTCTGGATGGTATTCATCATGCAACAGCTATACCACGGAGAGATATGTGGCTAGCTCCCGTGCGTCAATGTGATGTAGGCATGCATTCCGTGTGTCGTCATACGTGCTTAGGGAAAAGAACTTGCATGACATCTATTGTCCATCCCTCCCGTGGTAGCGGGGTCCAAAAGGAAACTCCGGGATATTAAGGTTCTCCTTTTAATAAAGAACCGGACCAACGCATTAGCACTTGGTGAACACATGAACTCCTCAAACTATGGTCATCACCGGGAGTGGTTCCGGTTATTGTCACTCCGGGGTTGCCGGATCATAACACATAGTAGGTAACTACAACTTGCAAGATCGGATCTAAAACACACATGTATTGGTGACAACATAATAATTTCAGATCTGAAATCATGGCACTCGGGCCCTAGTGACAAGCATTAAGCATGGCAAAGTAGTAGCAACATCAATCTCAGAACATAGTGGATACTAGGGATCAATCCCCATCAAAACTAACTCGATTTTTATGATAGAACTCATCCTACTCATCACCGCCCAGCTAGCCTACGAATAGATTAGTCACGAACAACGAAGAGCTTCATGGAATTGGAGAGGGAAGAAGGTTGATGATGACGATGGCGACGATTTCCCCTCTCCGCAGCCCAAAACGGAGTCCAGATCTGCCCTCCAGATGAAGAACAGGTTGTGGCGGCGCCTCCGCATTGTAAACTCGACGAAACCTTCTCTTTTTATTTTTTCTAGGACGAAAGTGCATTTATAGAGCTGATATTGGGGGCGGTAGAGCCATGTGGGCCCCTCAAGCTTGCCCACAGCCACCATGGCGATGGCGGAGGCACGGCTTGTGGTCCACTGGCCCACCCCCTTAGGTGGATCTTGGCGCAGGTATTTTTCTTATTTTCCAAAAATGTTCCCCGTAAATTTTCAGGACGTTTGGAGAACTTTGATTTCTGCACAAAAATAACACCATGGCAATTCTGCTGAAAACAGCGTAAGTCCAGGTTAGTTCCATTAAAATCATGCAAATTAGAGTCCAAAACAAGGGCAAAAGAGTTTGGAAAAGTAGATACGATGGAGACGTATCAACTCCCCCAGGCTTAAAACCTTGCTTGTCCTCAAGCAACTCAGTTGACAAACTGAGAGAGAAAGAAGAACTTTGACAAACTCTGTTTGATCTTATTGTTGCAACTATGTCTAACTCATAACCAAAATTTCAGCAAGATCACAAGTTAACCACATAAGAAAATGACACAAAGGTCTCACGGTAAACTAATATCAATGGCATAATCAGCTAATGAGAAAATAATAATGAGTTTCAAATACCAACACTTCAATAAAAACAATCAAAGCAATATGAATAGGTGGTATCTCTCTAGCTCTTTCTGAGAGTGCAAAACATAAATGCAGAGCACTTTCATAGAAACGAAGATCTAGTCATATTCATACTCAATATCAATCAAAAGCAAATCATAAAAATGACAGAGGTGCTCTCTAATTGGTGCTTGTGAAAGAAGAGGATGACTCAACAGGAAAATAAATAGGCAGGCCCTTCGTAGTGGGAAGCATTGATTTGCAGAGGTGCCAGAGCTCAAGCTTTGAAAACAGAGATAATAATTTTGGGTGGCATGCTTTCATTGTCAATGCAATGACCAAGAGTTGTCAATATCTTCCATGCTACTAATGCTATAGGCGGTTCCCAAACAAAAAAGTAAAGTTTTAACTCCCCCACCACCAATCAATCACACTCCACGGCTAGCCGAATCCTTGGGTACCGTCCATACTAACATCAATCCGGGGGGAGTCTTGTTTTACAGTTGTGTTTTCGATTTAAGCGTGGAACTGGGCATTCCAATTACCGGCCCCTTTCTCGTGAATGACAGTGAATAAACACATGTCGAGGATAACACTCCTAGCATGGAAGATACCAATAGCCCCCTGTCACCATATGAGCGGTTCGGGCATGCAAAACAGATTATTTCTTGAAGGTTTAAAGAGTGGCACATGCAAATTTACTTGGAACGGCAGGTAGATACCGCAAATAGGTAGGTATAGTGGACTCTTGTGGAAAAACTTTTCGGTTTATGGAAGTGGATGCACAAGCAGTATTCTGCTTAGTACAAGTGAAGGCTGGCAAAAGACTAGGAAGCGACCAACTAGAGAGCGACAACATTCATCAAGATGCAATGAGTTTGACTAACATTGAATGCAAGCGTGAACAAGATATAAATCACCATGAACACAAACATCATAGAGGCTATGTTGATTTTGTTTCAACTACATGCATGAACATGCGCCAAGTCAAGCCACTTGAAACATTCAAATGAGAATACCATCCTGTCATACTACATCATAGTCATTTCAAAATCTATGTTGGCATTCAAGACAAACCATTATAAACTCTCAGCTAAATAAGCATGGCATAAGAAACTATGATCTCTAAGTTGTCATTGCAAACATGGTTCTCTCACAACAAAGCTGAATCTAGGTCGACAAGCTAGTCATATTGACAAAAACAAAACAGATAGAGTCCATACGAGCTTTTTAGTCTCAGTCTTCATCATATATCATCATTATTGCCTTTCACTTGCATGATCGAACAAAGTGAACAATAATAAGAGTGCTCGTGCATTGGACTAAGCTGAATCTGTAGGCAAACACAAAGGAGAAGACAAAGTAATATGGCTCTTTGAAAGCTAAACAGGTAAGCATGCAAGAACCACTAAACATTGGAACCAATATCTTCTACCTAGACCCACAGAAAAAGAAAAATATTTACATGGGAAAGCTCCCAACAAGCAAAAGAAGAAAGAAAAATATTTTTGGGTTTTCTCAAAAGGACACAAAACAAGAAAACAAGAAAACGAAAATAAACTAGCATGGATAATACAGTGGGAAAGTGTGAACACCGGCTAACAAAGTGAAAGCATAAGCATGAATGTAAAGTTGGTGAGAACACGTACTCCCCCAAGATTAGGCTTTTGGCATAGCTTGGTGTACTCCCATGGTGGGAAATCACCATCTCTAGGATACTCCGGAGCAGACTGTGGATGCCACTGCTGTGTGAGCTCCTCTGGCTCCCACTGATAAGCTGGCGTGTGGTACTCGACTAGCGGCTCGGGCACGAGCGCCTGTGGTTGGGCCAAGCCCCAATATGCGTAGATGTCCAAGGGAATAATAGTGTACCTGCCTGCATGAAGATCGAACAAAGAAGGAGCAGGCAAAGTAATAGTCCCTTGAGTACCCTGACTAAATACTAGGTTATAAATCATCCGTCTACTAGCATCTCTATCCAGAAAATCATGGCGAACCATGCTGTCATAATCGAGATATTTCTCACGGAGAAGCATCTCTCCTTCCTCTCCCTGTCTAATGGGTATCTCAAAGTGTCTGGCAAGACAGGTAGCGTATATACTTCCATAGACGACACCCTTGGAACGGTCTATTCAACCGCTGGGCCACTATAGCACCTAGGCTATAAGTCTTATCATTATAAAGGCCTTCGCGCAAAACCGCAAGGTCTGGAGAACTAAGTGATCCAGCGTCCCCACGGACAATCAAACATTTTCCCATTAATAGTGAGAAGTACCAAAGCACAGGAAAATGTATTCTAGCAATTCTAGTGCGAGACACTCCTCTCTCCTCTCCAATAGCAATAGTACCAATGAAATCCTCCAAGTCCCGTGTACGAGGGTCACAAATATCCCCAACATAAGGTAATTTGCATACATTGCAAAAATCCTGTAGTGTCATGCACTGGGGAACATCGTATATCATGAACTCAACCATGGGAGGATTCTTCCTCGGATAAAAGTTGAAGCTTTGAACAAAAATATTGGTGAGGAGGAGGTATTGTGAGCACTTATATTCAACGAACACAGTAAGACATGCGTTCTCCACCAACTAATAAAAGTTTTCATAAAGCCCAGCGGCGCGCAAAAATTCATCACTTGGCCACTCTCACGCTCGAACTTGTTTGACTCGAGGGACTACGTACTTGGGGTGGTTCTTCTCATCCTCCTTGGGTTTACGGCTTGAAGAGCCTGTCAAGAACCTCCTCATCTTTTCCTTTTTCTAGCTCTGAAAAATTCTGAAATTTTTATAGACTTCGAAAGAAAAGTGAATAAAGATTAACCCAACTTGTAGCAACTACTCCTACTAGTGCCTAGAGACCGTATCACGCACTAAAACTACTCGGGACCAGCTAAAATCAACTTTTCTAGCTCAAGAACAGGGTCACCAAGGTAGCAAGAACACACGAAAGATAAAACACTAGAGCAAAAACTAATAGGACCAATGGAGGAGTCACTTGCCAAGGAGTGATTTCCCCAAAACGGTTCGCAGAATGGTGCTTTGAGCAATGAGATTGAAAATCACAGCCAAATGAGCAAGAACACGGGTTTGAGCTGTGAAACAATTTTTTATCGAGGTGGAAGAAGAGGCTGGGAGCTGGAATGAGTGGAGGGGGTCCCTGTGGGCCCCACAAGCTTGCCCCCCGCCACCAGGGGGTGGCGCTGGCAGGGCTTGTGGCCCACTGGTCTGGCCCCCAGGCCAGCTCTCAAGCCCAGTAATTTTCAAAAATCCCAGAAAAAATCATACTGAATTTTCAGGACCGTCGGAGAACTTTTATTTTGGAGGTATTTTTCTCCGGGACGCTAAAACAGAAAACAAGAAAAACTAAACTAATTCTATCATTTTTCTTCTAAGCAACAGAAAATGAAAGCTCAAAACAGAGGTATGTGACTCTTTGATTCATCCATTTCATGGTCATCCAAAGAAATCCGTCAATGGGGTTGATCAAGTCCTCATGACAAAACCTTCTCGAATTGCAAGAGAGAATGGAGAATTTTCAAATAGCCACTAAGTCACCTCAATGGGGATATGTATCTCCCCAACAAGCAAATCATACTTCATCTTGACACGAGGAATAGGGCATTCAAAGCTCCCAATAAGAATCGGTGAAGTCTTTTCGATAGCATTGATGCAATTCACTTGATATCGTTTCTTCGGAAAGTGCACTCTGTTCTCATTACCGTTGACATGGAAAGTGACATTGCCTTTTTTGCAATCTATAACAGCCCCTGCAGTGTTTAAAAAGGGTCTTCCGAGGATGACAGCCATGGCATGGTCCTCGGGAATATCCAAGATAACAAAGTCTGTTAAGATAGTGGTATTAGCAACCGCAACAGGCACATCCTCACAAATGCCGATAGGGAAAGCAGTTGATTTGTCGGCCATTTGCAGAGAAATTTCAGTGGATGTCAACTTATCCAATTCAAGTCTACGATAAAGAGAGAGCGAAATAACACTAACACCGGCTCCAAGATCACATAAGGCAGTTCTTACGTAGTTTCCTTTAATGGAGCAAGGTATAGTGGGCACTCCAGGCTCACCAAGTTTCTTAGGAGTTCCACCTTTGAAAGTGTAATTGGCAAGCATGGTGGAGATCTCAAGATCTGGTATCATCCATTTATTAGTCACGATATCTTTCATGTACTTGGCATACGGAGACATCTTGAGCATATCAGTTAACCGCATCTGCAGAAAGATGGTTCTTATCATCTCAACGAAGCTCTCAAAATCTTCATCATCCTTTTTCTTGGATGGCTTAGGAGGAAAGGGCATAGATCTCTGAACCCATGGCTCCCTTTCTTTACCATGCTTCCTAGCAGTGAAGTCATTCTTATCGTATCTTTTAGGTTGTGGGTTATCCGGATTAACCTTAGTTCAATCTCCACATCCTCATCATTGCTAGGTTGAGCATTATTATGAACATCACTTTCCATATTGTCACCAGGTTCATGTTCATCACCATATCGTGTTTCTACAACAGACGCAGAAATATCATTAGGTTCTTCAGGTGTGATAGTATTTGGTGAACTGGCATGTAGGTTTCTATCATCCTTCTTCTTCTCCTTAGGATGAGTGGGTGTATCAGCATTCATTCCTTGAGAATCTTAATCAATCCTCTTAGGATGACCTTCAGGATACAAAGGTTCTTGAGTCATTTTGCCTCCTCTAGTAATGACTCTGACAGAGTTGTCATTTAATTCATTGAGCATGTCATTCTGAGCTTTAAGTACTTGTTCTACCTGAGTAGTAATCATAGAGGCATGTTTACTCAGAAGCTTCAGATCATTGACATTTCTGTCTACACAAGCACTTAAATGGCTAAGCATACGAGTACTTTGTTCCAAATGTCTGCTAACATAATCATTAAAACTCTGTTGTTTGGCAACAAAGTTGTCAAATTCATCAAAGCATAGGTTAGCAGGTTTGTCAAAAGGAATATCACTCTCATCAAACCTACGCAGAGAATTCACTTCTACTACCTGTATCGGGTTATCGAGACCATGGATCTCTTCGATAGGTGGTAGATTTTTGACATCTTCAGATCTAATGCCTTTCTCTTGCATAGATTTCTTGGCTTCTTGCATATCTTTGGGACTGAGGAATAGAATACCTCTTTTCTTCGGAGTTGGCTTAGGAGGTGGTTCGGGAATAGTCCAAGCATTATCGTTGATTAGTATGTTATTCAGTAGGGTCTTATCTTGTTCTATAGTTCGTTCCCTAAAAACACAACCGGCACAACTACCTAGGTGGTCTCTAGAAGCATTGGTAAGTACGTTATAGAGGATATCAAGTATCTCGTTCTTCTTAAGAGGGTGATCAGGCAAAGCATTTTGTTGCTGGACGAGCCTCCCCCAAGCTTGTGGGAGACTCTCTTCTTGGAGTTGAGCAAAGTTGTATATTTCCTGCAAGGCAGCTTGCTTCTTATAGGCAGGGAAATATTTCTCATAGAAGTAATAGACCATATCCTAGGGACTACTCACACATCCAGGAGCAAGAGAGGTGAAGCAGGTTTTAGCGTCATCCTTTAGAGAGAAAGGAAACAGCCTAAGGATATAGTAGTGGCGGATCTTCTCCTCATTAGTGAAAAGGGTGGCTATATCGTGTAGTTTGGCAAGATGGGCTACAACCGTCTCAGACTCATAATCGTGAAAAGGATCAGATTCGACTAGAGAGATTATCTCAGGATTGACAGAGAATTCATAATCCTTATCGGTGATAAAGATAGGTGAAGTGGCAAACTTCGGGTCGTATTTCATCCTAGCTTTCACAGATTTTTCCTTCCACATGAGAAGTAATTTCTCGGCGTCATAGGCATCCTTACACGCAAGAAAATCCTCAGCTATCTCTCCCTCCATAACATAACCCTCAGGTATATCAGGCAATTCATATCTAGGAGAGCTAGATCTAGCAGGAGCAAAAGCAGGTTCTATCTCAATAGTATCGGCAGTTTCAGAAGCATCACGAGCATTGTCAGTAACTCTAGCAATATGAGCATCAAGGAACACACCTAGTGGAACATCAGGAAAAGTAGTATCTCTAGCAATATCAAGCATAGCATCATCAGGCATAGCATCTCTAGAAGTATCAACCATAGCATCTCTAGCAATATCAGGCAAAGCCGTATCAGGCATAACATCTCTAGCAGTATCAGGCATAGCATCAAGCATAGTATCAAGCATACTATCATCAGGCATAGTATCAAGCATAGCATCTCTAGCAGTAGTATCACAAGCATCATCAACCACAGGCGACATATCAAGATTTCTAGGAGGAGGTGATGTCGCAAACTTACTCATAACTGAAGGTGAATCAAGTGCAGAGCTAGATGGCAATTCCTTACATCCCCTCGTAGTTGAGGGCAAGACTTTGGTTTTTGGATCCTTCAAATTCTTCATAGTGATCAGCAGATATAAATCCCAAGTAACTAAGAGAATATAGCAATACCTCCCCGGCAACGGCGCCAGAAAAATGCTGACTCCATAACAGCAGACCTTCCCTTGCAAAGGCACCAGAAGAATGCTGCTAGCACTCTCCCGCAATCGAAACTAGAAGAATGTTGTTCACGGCCCACCAACGCGTGGGATCGTAGCAGTTTTCGAGGGTAGAGTATTCGACCCAAATTTGTTGATCGCCAAACAAGAGGTGAGAGAATACTCTCGAGTATTAGTACCTGAATGTGTCAGATTTGACCACACCTGAAAGATTAGTTTCTGCAAGCAAAGTAGTAACAGCAAAGTAACGAGTAACGGCAGTGGCAAGGAACAGCAGTAGTGACAGCAGTAGAAAGTAGCAAGAGAGCAAGCGGTAGTAGTAACAGTAGTAGTAGCAGAGCAAGACAAGTAACAGCAGCAGAGCAAGACAAGTAACAGCAGCAGTAGGACAAACTCGTAGGCAATGGGTCGGTGATTTGTTTGGATGATATTCATCATGCAACAGTTATAACACGGAGAGATATGTGGCTAGCTCCCGTTCGTCAATGTGATGTAGGCATGCATTCCATGTGTCGTCATACATGCTTAGGGAAAAGAACTTGCATGACATCTACTGTCCATCCATCTCGTGGCAGCGGGGCCCAAAAGGAAACTACGGGATATTAAGGTTGTCCTTTTAATGAAGAACCGGACCAACGCATTAGCACTTGGTGAACAAATGAACTCCTCAAACTATGGTCATCACCGGGAGTGGTTCCGGTTATTGTCACTCTGGGGTTGCCGGATCATAACACATAGTAGGTAACTACAACTTGCAAGATCGGATCTAAAACACACATATATTGGTGACAACATAATAATTTCACATCTGAAATCATGGCACTCGGGCCCTAGTGACCAGCATTAAGCATGGCAAAGTTGTAGCAACATCATTTTCAGAACATAGTGGATACTAGGGATCAATCCCCATCAAAACTAACTCGATTACATGATAGATCTCATCCTACTCATCACCGCCCAGCGAGCCTATGAATAGATTACTCACGAACGACGAAGAGCTTCATGGAATTCGAGAGGGAAGAAGGTTGATGATAACGATAGCGACGATTTCCCCTCTCCGCAGCCCAAAACGGACTCCAGATCTGCCCTCCAGATGAAGAACAGGTTGTGGCGGCGCCTCCGCATTGTAAACGCGACGAAATGTTCTCTTTTTATTTTTTCTGGGACGAAAGTGAACTTATAGAGCTGAGATTGCGGGCGACAGAGCCGTGTGGGCCCCACAAGCTTGCCCACCGCCACCAGGGGGGTGGCGGAGGCAGGGCTTGTGGCCCACTGGCCCACCCCCTCAGGTGGATCTTTGCGCAGGAATTTTTCTTATTTTCCAAAAATGTTCCCCGTAAATTTTCAGGACGTTTGGAGAACTTTGATTTCTGCACAGAAATAACACCAAGGCAATTCTGCTGAAAACAGCGTCAATCCAGGTTAGTTCCATTCAAATCATGCAAATTAGAGTCCAAAACAAGGGCAAAAGAGTTTGGAAAAGTAGATACGATCGAGACGTATGAGTCATATGCAATATTTCCCATCTAGAATTAATTCCGTTTTCTTCCTTTTTGAGGAATTAAATCCAGGAAAATATCTACCCATCTCCAAAGCTGGTGAAAAATTGTGGAGACATTATTTGTTATCTTTTTGAGATCTCAGAAAAATATTGGCCATAATTAAATAAGGGAAATTGCCCTTTCCTATTTAAAGTCAAATATTCCAATTTTGGGCCTTTCCAAAGTATCTACCATTTTGGTAGCTAGGAAAAATCCCAAGACATTTGTGGAGCTTCTCATATCCATATGTTGATCAATTCCATCAAAATATCAAGTTCCACAATTCAAAAGTTGAGCACAACATCCGTTCGCAAATTTTGTCCAGATTTCTTGATTATAAAGGAAGTGCTTGATTCCTTGATCTCCTTGGGCTGAAAGTTTGCAGTGTAATACGTTATGATATATTACTCATCTACACCAAATATCAGCCCATTCCATGTAGTCTATCTTCCCAAGAAAATTATCCAAGTTTCTGTCTAGATTGGAGCACTCTGAAGGAAGTACAATTTCTACCTATGCAAATGGTATGGAATTTTTACAGTGCCTTCATATGCCAAAATCATTGGCCTCCATCTAATTTGGGCCATTTTCCTCTAGCCATTTGATTACAACATCTTCATCTTCATTCCTGGTCAGATTGCGAGTTTGCAAAGGAAGTACCATCTAGAGTTGCTTGTTTGAGCTGATATTTTGCCAAGTTAGTCAACTTACACTACTAGGGAAAACCTTTTACACAGAAGATTACCAGTAGAGCTTTCTAGAAGGATGTGCTGCGGCTACTTAGTAGTAGCGCGTGTACAAAACAAATGTTACTACTAAACTCATAGTAGTTGCGTGTCTCCTATAAAACGCGCTACTACTATACCTGCCACACCATTCCTGACAGGCTAGGTATATATAGTAGTAGGGCACGTCCTAAACAAGCGTTGCTGCTATGCCCACCTTATCCACCCCGTATATATAGTAGTAAGTGTTTATTAGAAATAGTTTATTTAGTAAGTGTTTAGTATAAATAGTTTAATCGGTGACGGAGTGTCCACCATATATGAGAGAAGAAGAATGTTGACTGTTGTCGTGGGGGTCGTTTCTCCTTCTTCTCCTTGTGTTAGACATTTGTTATGCACTAGGGGAAGTAGGAGTAACGAGCATCATCGACGGTCGAAAAATCGGTGCGGGAGTGTCCATCATATATGGGAGAAGAAGAATCGGTGAGGGAGTGTCCACCATTTATGAGAGAAGAAGAATGCCGATTGTTGTCGTGGGGGTCACTTCTCCTTCTTCTCCTTGTGCTAGATATTTGTTATGCACTAGGGGAAGTAGGAGTAGCGACCATCATCGACGGTCGAAAAATCGGTAAGGGAGTGTCCACCATACATGAGAGAAGTGTGGCCATCATATGTCGTTTATTTAAGTTCCTCAACCATATTTATTAAGTAATTTATGTTGTTTATTTAAAAATATTTGACAACTAATTTCTTATTGTTTAATTTCTATTTATGTCATTCTCCTAGGGTTAGCACCGCCGCCTCCTGCCACCTATGGCGTCGCCCCTGGCCACCTCCGACGTCACCCCCGCACGGTACTACCACGCTCTCACTCCCCTCTAGTTCATACTACCTCAAACTTGCAAACATGCACAATCATATTTTGTTAATTTTCATATGATGTTGTCATGAGTGTTGATCCCCTGAGCATGAGCTAATTAGTTTTTCAAAGGAATTTGTCTCGACGTCGACGATGCCCATCCCGCATCCTCGTCGTCGAGTAGGTGGCGGCCACCTGCTTGATAGGCGCCAGCATGTGCGGAACTATGCTCCGCCGGGCTGGCACTTGGAGGTGCTACCTTCCGGGGGCCGCACCTTGGTGCAGAATCCGGGTCTCATCGTTGACCCGGAGCTTCTTTGGTGGTGGTCGCGTGGGCTATTATCGGTGACGAGGGAGCCAGCCCCCACGGAGGAGGTACGTCGTCATGTCAGGGAGGAGGACGAGCACGTCTATCGCTACCTGGCTGCGTTGGATGCCAGGTTCTCCAATACCTGGCAGGTTCTCCAGGCACATCACCCGAGCTATGATTCGGTGATGGTTCCTTATCTTTGGGTTGCCACCTCCTGCACCATGAGGCGTCAGCTGGATTATTAGTATGAGTTATATGTTTATGAGTTATATGAATATGAGCTATATGAGTATGAGTTATATGAATATGAGCTATATGAGTATGAGTTAGATAAGTATGAGCTATATGAGTATGACCTATATGAGTATGAGTCATATGAGTATGAGTTATATGAATATGAGCTATATGAGTATGATTTATGAGTATGAGTTGTATGAGTATGAGTTATATGTATATGAGTTATATGGGTTGTTAAATGAGTATGAGTTATATGAGTTAAATGAGTATGAGTTATATGAGTTATATGAATATGAGTTATATGAGGTGTTATGTGATGATGCATTCTGAATGCCACTAATATTGTCGATGATGATGCATTCTGGTAGTTAACATTAGTAGTAGCGCTAGAAAATATTAGGAGCAGCGCTTTCTGTGATCAAGTGCTGCTACTAAACTTACCACTAGCTCTGCCTGAATCTGTGCTACTACTACTTTTTAGCTGTAGCGCGCTAGCAATAGCGCGTGGACCAACGCTACTAGTAGTGTTTCCCTAGTAGTGTTAGTAGATGGATAACCCTTGCCAAAGATCTTGCCAAGAGGTGCACTCTGGTGGCCACACCACAGCACAAACATGCTGCTGCTCGCAACTATTTGACCTTGGTCCAGTCACTCAGATCTCTCTAGAGCTAGTAAGATGCATAGGTCAACTCAGTGATGCATGGAGAACCTCCTAGACAAATTTTGGAATCATGTAGGGCGTGGCAACGCCGTGGACATGCGGTGACCACAGGCCGAGCATGCCAAAACCGTGCTCTGTGCATTGGAGTCATCGGGAGCGCGTCTCGAGCAGGTTTCGGTTTGTCTCGGAGCGCCAGCGAGCCCCCACCGCACGCGTGGATCGTCCAGAGTCCTCTCCCCCGTCCCCTAGCTCCTGGAGGCGTCTGCCGACATGGATGCTTCACCAGAATCTCGCCACGGTGATGTGCCTCTTGAAGCTCCGTCCGGGGTCGGCTAGCTCCTCCCCTCTGCTATTTAAGGCGGGCCCCGAGCCCTCTCCTAGCTAGAGAGCCTTCCAGCCCCTTCCCCGTAGATCCCGGAGCTACTTGCCTCGCTAATGGCTGAAGCCCCGCCGCCACTCCCTCCGGCTCTTCCCTCTCCCTCTCTTTGGCTCCCCAGCTTCCCCTTGGAGCCCGCAAGCCGCCACTGGCCTCACCCCTACGAGGGAGCCTCACCAGCATAGTCTTCCCCTACTCCGTCTCTGCCACCATGGCCCGTCCCGTGGCGCCGGCCCTGTTGGCAGCCCCAGCCAGCCCCGCGACCACCTACAGGCGCGACATGAGCAGGCAGACCTAGTGCGCTCGATGGTCGGGCCTCCCGCGTTGCCGGATGCCACCTGCGCCGACGGCCGAGGCCCTCCGTGGCCGGCATCATGAGGAAGGAGAAGACCCACGGAGGAGGAGAGAGAGAGAGAGATAGGGTGGGGTCCACCCGTAAGTGACCTAAGGTCCGGGCCGAGCGGATAAGTGGAAGCATATTTTGTGAAGTAAAGCGTATTTTTGAAAGTACGCCTTCTGTTTTAGTCAGCTCGCTGAATCTGCTATATTATAAACGCTCATTGGTTAAGAGAAGAAATAAATGGTTTTTATTTATTTTCTGCCTAACAAATGAGCGTCCGTATATTCTCGACCGTAACCCCGATTAAGGTAAAACCAGCGCCCACGTCTTGTTCTCGTCGAGATCATTCCGATGGCATCATTTCCATAATGTGTTCAGACATTGGAAATTAGCCATTTTGCCCTTGCCCTCCGATTGAGCCCTCCGAGAATATATCTTCTCCGGCATATCTTTCCGGCGTTTTATCGCGCTTCTTCCCTGCATATTCATCGACCCCCCAGGCAAGCCAACCTCTTATCATGAGCTCCAGACTTGCGTGATGACTTTTCTTGCACCATTTGTATTTATCTTTATCACCTTTAGTCTACATTTGCATGCACGTGTTATGACAGTCGTATTAGATGCTAGCATTACTTTTTATCTAATGTCATGTCTTGTTTACATATTACCATACTAATAATAATATTGTTAATAACATTGACCTGTTATTACTATGGTTTGATCTCATGCCATGATTATCAACATTATGATCTTGCTATGCTGTTGTTTAGCACTTATACTTGTCGAGGTAATGGATGGATAGGTTGAGTTGAGTTAACAAATGCAACCTAGTTGGTTGGTCTGAGTCACCTGTCCAGGTTTACCCATGCAACCACATTTGGCGGTATGGGACGGCCTTGACTTGGTCTGATTGTATGCTCTTCCACCGGTACCTCCAAAGGGGGAGGGTTATGCGTGCGTGCTACCCTGATCAGGTAGGCAGTGAAAACCATGTGAGCCAGTTGACTTGTTTGGGGTACCTCTTCTCCGTTTGGGACAGTTTGGTTTTGCCACGAAGGTGACAGGTGTCATGAGGACACAGGGGCCACCCAGGGCAGGACTCCAAGGGAGGATGAATGTCGGTGGTACGATGGGAAGTCACGGGTCAGGCTTGATCCATGTTTTCCTGTTAATGCTATGCTTGATCCATGTTTTCCTGTTAATTCCATGCCATGCTTGGAATAGTTATAAGCATAGCGCTAGCTTTGTAATCTGCTTGTTCGGATGCTATGTATTTGGTTGTCTCGTGAGTACATTCAAAGTACTCACCTGGCCTTGCTCGTGGCCAGATGCAGGAGAAGGTCCGTAGTGCTAGATCGTAACCCAGCCAGTCCTATGAGTTATGAAGCCCAGCCAAAGCCTTTGTTGCCGCTGAACCTAGACCTCCGCTGCCATTTAGTCATCCTTGGAGCTATGTAATATTGTTGTAATCAACGGTATTTTAATACTCCAATATGATCAATAAAGTCATTTTGTGCCTGGAATTACGGTATTTTAATACTCCAATATGATCAATATCATGTCTTATCCTGGGGCTGGCGTGCGTCGGCCCTCTATCGGGGTGCCACATGATGTGGTATCAGAGCTAGGCTGGCTATAGGTTACCTTAGCACTAAACCACCTTAGGTTCAACTGGTAGTGAGCCCAATAGAGTTGACCCATCGCTGGCATCTGACACGGCCACTATTGATCAACAGGACGCACAGTCAGAATGGACGTGTCCCCGCTTAGTTGTCCGCCCACCCGACCACTCAAGATTGGACCATGACCCTACTTAGTTGTTGGTCATGCTGACGTAGCTTCTGCCCGGCATGAGAAGGATCCACGCCATGCTGGTGTGTTCTAGCCCGACTACCTATTTAACCACTTCCACTTGTGAGCCGCAACTCTCTCGATCTATTAAGCCAGATCCCTGCAAGAGAACCAAGGCCAGTATTCCCCAAACCAACACCCATGGCCAGTTCTTCCAAAACACCCACTTTCCATAGTCGAACCTTGGCTGATGTTTATCCCGGCTTTCCGTCCATCCTTTCGAGTATGCTCACTCGAGCCCTTGGTTGTAGTAATCCTTCGGTGTATCTGGTGTTCCAACCGGAACCTGTTCCCCACCTTTGTCGATTCTATGCAAAGGTGCATATCAACCCAAGTCCAACAGCGGATGGGAAGCCCATTAATTTTTAGGGCAAACCCATGCCCACCCCTGTGTTGGCTATCCAGATAGCTACCGTGGAATCTATCACACGTCTTCGTTTCCAGTTTCCACAAGTGGCGGAGACGCAGGAGTTCCGCTATTTCCCCTTTGCGTCAGACACAGGTTGCGATTTCTCTCACGCGGTCGAAGACGCAGATCGAGCAATAGCTCGACTGGTCCAGTTTGTTGCTGCCGAGGTACTATTGCTCTCCGGCATTCTTAGAGAGTTCAAAGCCATTGACTATGACACCACACGGGTTGTTACGGGAGCATACCGTGCGGCCCGTCAAGTTGCATTCCAGTCCACCCGTTCCCTGTTTCCAAACCCTGTGCCACCTGTGCAGCTAGTACCACTCTCGCAATTTGTGGACCCATATCAACCAGGGAACATCCACCCAAATTCCATTCAAGGAGCTATCCGGCGACTTCGTCGTCGGGATGTGTTCCATCAAGTTCCCGCTGCAGCTCCAGCAGTTGAGCCCCAACCCATAGAGGTGTCCCTCGATGGAGACGGAAGTTGGCTCAGCCTTCGTCCCCCAGGAGAGCCCCGGGAAGAGTAGGCCCATTTGTGGCTCCAACAGTGATCGAAGCCAGGAGATGCCGCAGGTATGTGTGTTGCGCACACGGTTTCTATGCGTGGGTATAGGATTAGGACTCTGTAGTTCGGAGTGAGTTGTAGCTATTAGCCGCCTAGTAGGGCTGCGCGTTGTAGTATGATTGTACTGCTTGTATTGCTTGTGCTTGTGTGATGTTTTAATGTAATGTAATGTATGCTTGTGTGATGATGTTTAACAGAGCCGGCAGTGGATTCTTAACAAGATTCTAGTCAGTATAGCACTTACATCTAATAACAACGGACTCGCCCAGAGTCCCTAACAAAATGCGAGCTCGTGTAGGCGTGTGTATACCAGGAGTACATACACCCACTAGAATTAAAGCACCTTAGTGTAATCTGCTCAATATTTTTTCCTTCCTCTATCTCCATTTTGCTACCAAGTGCATACTGCATCTGCTTGCATATTAGTCTGAATAGATTGCATGTGTATGGTGTGAGCAATGTTTGCACGCCGGTTGCAATCTCGGAGAAATTCTGAGAAATTTTATTGCAACATAGATTGTCACAACCCTTCCAGACCAAGACCTAAACCCTGACTCGACCCAAGCACCCACTCATTGTGGATGTCAAGGAGCAACCAGCAGCGTGGCCTCCAGACTGGTAGAGCTCCGCGGACCGCACCACACTAACCCCAGACCCAGCGGTGCCTCTGTCACCGTCTTGTGTGACGATGACAGGCCGCCCCCATGCCGCCACCACCTACACTTATTCCGCCAGCCTGAGACGGTGTAGTTGCCCCCAGCAACCCCTCTTGCAGCGGCATCACGACGATCATCAAGGATCATCGCGCACAGCAGTAGCCAGCCGCCAACCAATGCCGCTAGTAGACCAACCAGGAGGATCGTGATCAGCTCCAACCCCATGTCCGCCATCAGTGCCTTTCCTCGTGCTCCTTCAACCAGAAGGAGAAGGAAAAGAAGAGGAAGGAGTGAGGTAGGGTGCAAGGTGGTAGGTAGAGGGAAGAAAACCACGGTCGTTTTTATAGCCTCAGCCCGGTGTAGGGTGAGCAAGGTCCAGGAAACAGTGCGTCGTTCGATCACCGACGTCTAGGAGGCGAATCCGCGAGCAGTGTCGACCAGCGTTGACCCGCGATGGGAGTGCTCTCTGAGTTTTCCTCGTGCATGCCACACACTAATGTTGTAGGGTGCTTTACGCCCTAGGAGCTAGGCGTGTGTAGTTCCTAGACGCACTCCGGACAGCCCAAGAGCGAGAGAGAGCCGTTGGCCAAAGAAAGAAGAAGAAGGCTGCCGGTGGGCCCTGGTCCAACCTATCAGCAAGAGTGGCCACTGTTTATTATGGTGCCCCAAGCATATTTATCCAAAGGAAATTCTCTTTTTTTCTAAAATGTCAGGTCTACCCAGTGACCCCTACGCGTGGAGTAGATCCCGCAATATCCGTATCTCGATTTGGGTGTACCAGTTTTCGGTACTCTTAATGCGGTTGTTTTCAACCACACGGTTAAGATCCAGCCCGGAGGGTTTTTTCCAGGACATGTAGTTTCTGTTCTAAGCTAACCCTAGGAATCTCAAGGACGAGATTCTTATAAGGGGGAAGGTTTGTAACACCCCAAAAATCGGGTTATCAAATTTTGTGTTGTTATTCCTTCCTAGCTTTTCTCTCCCAATTTTTTTCCTCTAGAATCTGGCAAGTGACCGGGAGAATCCAGGCAATCCTCAACCTCTCAGTGCCATCCCATGCTCTTGTGCCAGTCAACCCTCCGTCAATAAACCCCGAATCTCATTCAAACCCTAGTTCCAAAATATTGGGACTAGAAATCCTGCCTCTGTGTTTACAAAGGATCTATCATTTCCCTTGATGTGTTAATCCACCCAAATTTTCCAGAGATCCTCCTTCCCTCATAAACCCTAGATGTGCAAAAATATTGCCAAGTCCTATGCAATATTTCCCATCTATAATTAATTCCTTTTTCTACCTTTCTGAGGGAATTAAATCAAGTAAAATATCTACCCATCTCCAAAGCTCATGAAAAAATGTGAAGATATTCTTTGTTATCTGTTTGAGCTCTCAAAAACATATTGACCATAATTAAATAGGGGAAATTGCCCTTTCCTATTTAAAGCCAATATTCCAATTTGGGGCCTTTCCAAAGGAACTACCATTTTTGTAGCTAGGAAAAATCCCAAACAATTTGTGGAGCTTCTCATATCCATATCTTCATCAATTCCATCAAAATATCAAGTTCCACAATTTAAAAGTTGAGCACAACATCCCTTTGCAAATTCTGTCTAGATTTCTTGATTGCAAAGGAAGTGATTGATTCCTTGATCTCCTTGGGCTGAAATTTTGTAGGGTGATACATTATGATATATTACCCATGTACACCAAATATAATCCAATTACATGTATCCCATCTTCCCCAGAAAATTATCCAAGTTTCTGTCCAGATTGGAGCACTGTGAAGGAAGTACAATTTCTACTTATGCAAATGGTATGAAATTTTTACAGTGCCTTCATATGCCTAAACCATTGGTCTCCACCCAATTTGGGACATTTTCCTTTAGCCATTTGAGCCCAACATCTTCATCTTCATTCCTGGTCAGATTGCCAATTTGCAAAGGAAGTACCATCTAGAGGTACTTGTTTGAGCTGATATTTTGCGAAGTTAGTCACCTTAGTAGATGGATAACCCTGGCCAAAGATCTTGCCAATAGGTGCACTGTGGTGGCCACACCACAACACAAACCTGGTGCTACTGGCAACTATTTGACCTTGGTCCAGTCACTTCTGACCTCTCTAGAGCTAGTAAGATGCATAGGTCAACTCAGTGATGCATGGAGAACTTCCTAGAAAGGTTTTGGAATCACGTAGGGCATGGCAACGCCGTGGACACGTGGTGACCACGAGAAAATCGTGGCAAAACCATGCTCTGTGCACTGGAGTCGTTGGCAGCACGTATCCAGTAGGTTCCAGCTTGTCTACGAGCGCTGACGAGCCCACACCGCATGCGTGGATCGTCCAGAGTCCTCTCCCCCGTCCCCTAGCTCCTGGAGACGTCTGCCGACATGGATGCTCCACCGGAATCTCGCCACGGCAACGTGACTCTCGAAGCTTCGTCCGGCGTTGGATAGCCCTTCCTCTCTGCTATTTAAGGCGAGCCCCGAGCCATCTCCTAGCCAGCGAGCTCTCTAGCCCCTTCCCCATCAAGCCCGGAGCTTCCTGCCTCGCCAATGGCTGAAGCCCCGCCGCCACTCCCTCTGGCCCTTCCATCTCCCTCTCCTCGGCTCCCCAGCTTCCCCTTGGAGCCCGCAAGCCGCCAATACCCTCACCCTGGCGAGGGAGCCTCGCCGACGTAGTCTTCCCCTGCTCCGTCTCTGCCACCACGGCCCGTCCCGTGGCGCCGGTGCTAAGGGCAGCCCCAACCAACCCCGCGGCCACCTACGGGCGAGGCGTGAGCACGCGGAGCGAGTGCGCTCGATGGCCGGTCCTCCCGTATTGCCGGATGCCGCATGCGCCGATGGCCGAGGCCCTCCCTGGCCGGCATCAGGCGAAAGGAGAAGAACCAGGGAGGAGGAGGAGAGAGATAGGGTGGGGTCCACCCGTAAGTGGCCTAAGGCCCGGGCCCAGCGGATAAGTGGAAGTGTATTGTGTGAAGTACGCTTTCGGTTACCGAAAGCGTATTTTCAAAAGTACGCCTTCTATTTTAGACCAACCGGCCGAATCTGCTATATTATGAATGTTCACTGGTTAAGAGTAGAAATAAATGGTTTTTATTTATTTTGTGCGTAACAAATGAACGTCTGTATCTTCGCGACTGTAACGCCGATTGAGGTAAAACTAGCGCCCACGTCTTCGTCTCGTCGAGACCGTTCCGACGACATCATTTTTATAATGTGTTCACATAGTGGAAATTGACCATTTTGCCCTTGCCCTCCGATTGAGCCATGCGAGAAGGAAACTTCTGTGGCATATCTTTCCGGCATTTTATCGCGCTTCTTCCCGGCATATTCATCGACCCCCCAGTCAAGCCAACCTCTTATCCTGAGCTCCGGACTTGCATGATGACTTTGCTTGCACCTTGTGTGTTTATCTGCATCAACTTTAGTCTGCATTTGCATGCACGTGTTATGACATCCGTATTAGATACTAGCATTACTTTTCATCTAAGGCCATGTCTTGTTTACATATTACCATACTAATAATAATATTGTCAATAACATTGACCTGTTATTACTATGGTTTGATCTCATGCCATGATTATCAACACTATGATCTTGCTATGTTGTTGTTTAGCACTTATACTTGTCGTGCGTAGGTTGAGTTGAGTTAACAAATGCAACCTAGTTGGTTGATCTTGAGTCACCTGTTCGGGCTTACCCGTGCAACCACATTTGCTGGTATGGGACGGCCTTGACTTGGTATTATTGCATGCTCTTCCATCGGTACCTACAAAGTGGGAGGGTTATGTGTGCGTGCTACCCCGATCAGGTAGGGGGCGATAACCATGTGAGCCAGTTGAGTTTTTTGGGGTACCCGTCCCCCTGTTGGGATAGTTTAGTTCGGACACGATGGTGGGAGGTGTCATGAGGACACAGGGGCCACCCAGGGCAGGACTCCGGGGGAGGATGAATGCCGGTGGTACGATGGGAGAGTCACGGGTCACACAGGTTTTGTTAGAGCAACGCTGGTCCACCCGAATGGGATCACGAGGCCAAGTACTCCATGGTGTGGGTAAAGTGCGCAACCTCTGCAGAGTGTAAAATCTATTAAAATAGCCGCATCCACGGTATTGGACAGCCTGTCCATACCTCAGTAGGTGGTCAACCATAACAATGATAACAATGACAGAAGAACTAATCTAGTGTAGACATCAGAGGATGTCGGGAATATAATATGGCTATATCATGGGTGGTTGGATGACCATATGAATTGGATGGGATTTGGATCCGTTCAGGTTGGATTATGAGTATATCGAGGGCTGTGGGACAACCTAGAAGAGAGTAAGTTGACATTCGGTAACAGTAAGTACTTTAAGCACTTGTTGTGATCTTTGCCATGCTAGGTCGATTACATGCTTGATCCATGTTATGCTATGCTTGATCCATGTTTTCCTGTCAATTCCATGCCATGCTTAGAATAGTTATAAGCATAGGGCTAGCTTTGTCATATGCTTGTTTGGATGTTATGTATTTGGTTGTCTTGCGAGTACATTCAAAGTAATCACCTGGCCTTGCTCATGTCCAGTTGCAGGAGAAGGTCCATCGTGCTAGATCGTAACCCACCTAGTCCTGTGAGTTATGAAGCCCAGCCAAAGCCGTCGTTGTCGTTGAACCAAGACGTCCGCTTCCATTTAGTCAGCCTTGGAGGTATGTAATATTGTTGTAATCAACAGTATTGTAATACTCCAGTATGATCAATAAAGCCATTTTGTGCCTGGAATTACGGTATCATGTCTTTGACGTGCGCCAGGTCTTATCCTGGGGCTAGCGTGCGTCGGCCCTCTATCGGGGTGCCACAAGATCTTTAACCGTAGCAATATTATACTCAACATTTATTTGTTCGGAAGGTTTAGGTGTTCTAACGTAAATTTTAATAAATAAAGTTGTAGCCTTAGCATGTTCCTTAATTCTAACAGGAAAAGGTGGTTTCTCAATCTAAGTTATAGAAACAATTGGATAAACATGGCTAACAATTATTTCTTCCTTCTTAGATTTAACAAGTTCATCTAATGGTTTTTCAATGTGGGGATGATTTATAAACCACTTCTCCATAGGGAGATTAACATGAGTAGCAAATGATTCACAAAAAGAAGCTGCTATCTTAGAGTCAAGACCATATTTATTGCTAAAGTTATGAAAAATAGGAGTTTCCATAAAATATTTAACACAACCAAGCTTAACATTTGTACCTGACTCTTTACCTTTGTCGAATTCCCAATCTTCAGCATTGCGTTTATTTCTTTCCAGTAGATCCCATTTGAATTAAATACTCCTCTTCATGAAGGAACCAATAGAAGAAGAATCGAGTCGCACATGATCATTATGAGAAAGTCGGTCATAAACATTTTGTATAATCATTTCTCTTTGGAACTCATGGTTGGGACCAGTGTGCATCATGGATTAAAGCCTCCCCCAATCGTGAGTGATGATTTCTCCTTCATAACACCAGGAATTATATATGATGCATAGGATAAAAGTTGTGATGAAATTCCAGTTTCAAACTATTCGAGTCCCATGATCCAATATTATCCAATAGCATGTACCACATCAATGCTTTTCCCTCCAAAGATAAATGGAAAACCTTCTTCTTAACTTTGTCTCTAGATAAACTTGCAAGCTTAAACAATCCACAAATCCCATCGACATATATAAAGTGATAATAAGATGAGTTGTACCATCAAAAGGATTAGTTAGTAGTTTCTCTAGCATATCGGAGGGAATATCATAATAAATATTATTAGTAGGTTCAGTAGGTTCAATAGCATGAGATACAAACTTCTCCACTTTGGTTCGGGGTAAAGATGCACCGAGCAAGCCACTCAAAGGGTGACCATCAATAGTAACAAGTAACACTAAATTTCAGCACGTACTGAAAATGTTTCCTTACCAATTTCCACTTTCCAAAGGAGCTTCACTTCCTACAACAGCGCCAGAAAAGATTCTTGATGACCCACAAGTATAGGTGATCAATCGAAGTCCTTTCGATAGGTAAGATTATCGAACCCGATGAGGAGCAGAAGGAAATGATAAGTAGTTTCAGCAAGGTATTCTGTGGAAGTGATGTAAGTAACAGTGATAAGTAGTTTTGTAGCAAGATAATCATAACAAGTGAAAAGTAACAATAGTAGAAAGTGTGCACAAGGATATCCCAATACTATTTATAGCAAAGGATAGGCGTGAAAGTAATCTTATATGAGGCAAGTTCTCCCAAGGACTCATGGGAATTTAGTCTAGTCATGTTCGTCATGTTGAGTTGATTCAGGTTCATTACTTTCATAATTCTATAAGTGGATGGATCGGTGCTAAGGTGTTGTTATTACTTGAACAAACAACCCACTTATGATTACCCCCTCTCGCAAGCATCCGCAACTATGAAAGAACAATTAAGATAAATCTAACAATAGCATGAAACGTGTGGATCCAAATAAACCCCTCATGAAACAATGCATAAACTAGGGTTTAAGCTTGTGTCGCTCTCGCAACCCATCATCTACTTGTTATTCCATAATGACTTCCCTTAGGCCCATAACATGGTGAAGTGTCCAATAGTCGATGTTCACACGACACCACTAAGAGAAGAAACAACATAAACATCAACAAAATATTGAACGAATACCAACTTCACCTCATTACTTATAACAAGACTTCTCCCATGTCCCCAGGAATAATAGTAACTACTCACACCTCATCAGCATGTTCAATATCATAGGTATAATAATGGTAATTAAGGATCTAAACATAATATCTTACACAAAGTAAACCAACAAGCATCAACTTTGAGATGTAATCAACACTATTAGTAACCCACACGTACCAATCTGAGGATTTGAGACAAAAATTGAATACAAGATATTACTAGGGTTCGAAATGAGAGGGTGCTGGTGAAGATGTTGATGAAGACTGGTTCTCCCATGAAGGAGGGAGCGTTGGTGATGACGATGACTTTGATTCCCCCCCGGAGGGAACTTTCCCCAGCAAAATCTCTCATTCCGAGAGAAAAAGGGCATCTGCCCACGTTTTCGCCTTGAGGCGGTGGTGCTTTGTCTCGAAAGTATCCTTACAAAATTTTCTAGGGTAAAACACACCATACAGGACAATAGCGGGTCGAGAGACCTGTTAGGGCCCCACAAGGCAACAGGGCGCGCCTAGGGGGTGCACTGTTGGCTTGTTGCCAGCACGTGGCCCCCTCTTGTATATTTTTGGCACAATAATTCTTAAATATTCCATAAACATTATCCGTGAAGTTTTGGGTCATCTGGAGTCCTGTGATTTTTCAGCCTTTTTCTTGGTTTCTAGGTCCAGAATTCCAGTTTCAAGTAATTTCCACTTTGTAATGTACCTTGCATATTCAGAGAGAAAAGGCATATGAATTGTGTCATAATGAGGAATAATGGACGAGAATAACATAAATATGAATATAAATTCATGATGAAAAATGGATGTATCACTTCTCTTAAGGGTGTCGTGTGAACGTTCAATACACAACACTTCACCATGTTATTGGCCTAAGGGAACACATTGTGGAGTAATAAGTAGATGATGTGTTACTAGAGTGAAAGAAGCTTAAACCCTAGTTTATGTATTATTTCGTAAGGGGCTGATTTGGATCCCCACGTTTCATGATATGGTTAGATTTATCTTAATTCTTCTTCCATAGTTGCGGATGCTTGCCAGAGGGGATAATCAAAACTTGCTTTCTTGTTCAAGTACGAACAACACCTTAGCACCAGTCCACCCATGATACGTCTCCAACGTATCGATAATTTATGAACTATTCATGCCATATTTGCCTATGTTTACAATAGTTTTATATGGTTTTGATGCACTTTACATGATTTATTGAGAACTAACCTAGAGTGACGATGTTTTTCGCATAATTATTATGATGTTGTTTTTCTGCACAAAATAAAATTCCTCGGAATCGCGTGAAACTCTTTTATGTTTTTTTCTTGGAAAATTAAGATATAACGGAGCGAAGGACCACCAGAGGGGGTCACCTATGGGCCATAAGACAATAGGGAGCGCCCACACCCTGGGCGCGTCCTGATGTGTGCTGGGGCCCCACATGGCTCCCTTTGACGTGTTTCCAATGTTGACATCCTATATATACGAAAACCCTCATAAATTGGAGATGAACTTTCGCTGCGCCGCCGCAACTCTCTTTATCGAAGAAAAATTCATGTGGAGCCTTTCCCGTACCCTACCGGGTGGTGGAAATCATCTCCGTTGGCCATCTTCATCATCTCGGCGAAGGCCATGACGAGGAGGGAGTAGTTCACCCTCGGGGCTGAGGGTATGTACCAGAAGCAATGTGTTTCATCTCCCTCTCTCTCGTGTTCTTGAGGTGTCAAGATCTTGATGTATCACGTGCTTTGTTAATATAGTTGGATCATATGATGTTATTCCCTTGCAACCTTGTTGTGGTGAATTGAATATTTCCCTTTGATATATCGTTATGTTGGATTGAATATTTTGGGTTTGAGAACACTTGATGTATGTATTGCATGTGGATACCCGTGGTGACAATGGGGTATTCGCTTGATATATATTATGGCATCAACTTGCGGATTCCGATGACCTTGGGGATCCATGCATAGGGGTTGATTGCATGTTTTCATCCTACTTTCTTCAATAGAAATCTTGGGGTACTCTTTGAAGTTCTTTGTGCTGGATTGAATATGACAAATCTTAAATTGTTTGATGCATGTGAATAATCAGCCCATGGATACTTGAGGTGACATTATGGTTGATTGATATGTATCATAGGTGTTATTTTAGTACAAACTCTAGGGACGTTTGTGACACTTATTGCAATAACTCAAAATATTGATCGGAAAGAATAGCTTTCAGTTGGTTCTCTGGCGACAATCACTTTTTATTATGTACTACCCTAAAAGGAACTTTGAAGTGATTCTTTTTTGCACATTTATGGATGATCATATGATTTTACGATGTTAGCATTGTTGAGATACTCCACTAGTGAAAGTATGAACCCTAGACTTTGATTCCAAGCATTAATATACCGTTTTGCTCGTGATTTACCACTTATTACCTCACTGTTTTTATACAGATTATAAAAAAAATTCTACTATCCATACTACACTTGTATCACGATCACTTCGCCGAACTAGTGCACCTATACAATTTGACATTGTATTTGGTGCGTTGGGGACACAAGAGATTTCTTGTATTTGACTGCAGGGTTGCTTAAGAGAGACCATATTCATCCTCCAATTCCCACGGACTGATAAACCTTAGGTCGTCCACTTGAGGGAAATTTATTGTTGTCCTACAAAACTCTGCACTTGAGGCCCAAGAACTTCTACAAGAATAAAGTTGTGTAGTATACATCAACCCTCATATCAAATTATCAAGTAATGGACGTGAATCGACTCAATGGGATGAACATGACTAGATAGAAATTCACATGTGTCCTTAGGAGCACTTGCTTCTTATAAGAGTATTTTAATGCATGTCCTTTGCTACAAAAAGGAATGGGATATCTTGATGTACACTTGCTGCTACTGTTACTTCTCAGTTGTTACGAATAATCTTGCTACAAAACTATCTATCACTGTTACTCATAGAACTTGCATAGAATACCTTGTTAAAAACATCTAGTCATTTCTTTCTGATCCTTGTTGGGTTAGACACTCTTACTTATATAAAGGACTATTATTGATCCCCTATACTTGTGGGTCATCACAAATATTTTCTGGCGCAATTGTCGGGGAGTGAAGCGCCTTTGTTAGCGCAAAATTGGAAAGGAGACATTTTTGGTACGTGTTGAAATTTATTGTTGCTTGTTACTATGGATAATCATCCTCGAACGGAAGTGGACAAAGCTGCTCTCCAACCTACTGATGATATTCCTTTGGGTATGTTCGAGAAATAGCTACCTAATCCTTATGCAGGAGATGGTACAACTTATCTTGGTTACCATCGATATATGTAGATGAGATTTGCGGATTATTGAAGCTTGCAAGTTTATTCATGGACAAAATCAAGAAGAAGGTTTTCCATTTACCTTTGGAGGGAAAATTATTGATGTGGTATAGGCTATTGGATGGCATTGGATCATGGGATTGGAATTGCTTGAAGCTGGAATTTGATAAGAAGTTTTATACTATGCATCTAGTACATTATGATCGGAACCACCTATATAATTTTGGGCCTCGTGAAGGAGAAAGCATCACTCAAGCTTGGGGAGGCCTAAATCTATGATGCACACTTGCCTGAACAATGATCTATCAAGGGAAATGATTATACAAAAAAATTATGCTTGACTTTCCCATGATGATCAATTAATACTCGATACTTCTTCTACTCGTTCCTACGTGAAGAGCACTATTGAATTCAAATGACATCTTTTGGATAGAATTAAACGCAACTATGAAGATTAGGAACTAGACAAAGGTAAAGAGTTGGGTCTAAAGGTTGAGTTTGATTATGTTAAATCCTTTATGGAAAATGATATTTTTCATAAGTTTAGCAATAAATATGGGCTTGACTCTGAGATAGTAGATACTTTCTGTGAATCGGTTGCTACTAATGTTGATCTCCCTAAGGATAAGTCGTTTGAATATCATCCACCTATTGAGAAATTATTAGAGGAACCTATTAAAGTTAAAGTGGAAACAATTTTTTATCATGTTGATCGAGTTGTGCCTACTGCTTATATTGGGAAACCACCTTTTCCTGTTAGGATTAAGGAGCATGCTAAAGATGCAACTTTGGTTAATAAAAGTTATATTAGGACACCTAATACTTCTGAACAAATAAATTTTGAGCCTAATATTTCTATTTTTAAAGATCTCCTAGTTGATAATATCATTGGACAAGTTATTTACTTCCGTGATAAAGGTGGTAGAATTGAAAAATCTATTGTAAACAAACAAGATGAGTTAGGTAAAAATAAAGCAGATATTGGCATGCATGTTGTTTCTGTTAAAATTGGAGATCATTGTTATCATGGCTTGTGTCACATGGGTGCTAGTGTTAGTTCTATACCTCTTACCTTCTATCAAGAAATTATGAATGGCATAGCACCCTCTGAAAATGAAAATATTGATGTTGCTATTAAACTTGCAAACAGAGACACCATTTCACCACATGGGAATGTTAGATATGTGGAAATCTTGTGTGGAAATATTAAGTACCCTACTGATTTCTTAGTACTTGGTTGTGAACAAAATAGCTTTTGTCCCATTTTTTTTGCTAGACCTTACTTAAATATTGTTAATGCTGAAATTAAGTATGTTACTGAGAAGGTTAAAGTAAGCTCTGGTGATGTGTCTCATGAATTTAATTTCTCAAAGTTTGGTAGAAAACCATATGAGAAAGAGTTATCTAGCAAAGATGAAATTATTGGTCTTGCTTCTATTGATGTGCCTCCGAGTGATCCTTTAGAATAATACTTGCTAGACCATGAGAATGATATGCATACGAATGAGAGAAATGAGATAGATGATATTTTTCTTAGACAAACATGTATTCTTAAACACAACTTGTATGTTGATATTTAAGGGATCCTCCTCCACCTAAACATGATCTCGTCTTTGAGCTAAAGAATTTACCAGATACTTTGAAATATGCTTATCATGATTAACAGAAGATATGTCCTGTTATTATTAGTGCTAACCTTTTAGAGCATGGAGAAAAGAGATTGCCCAAATCTCTGAAGAAGCACATGGCTGCTATTGGATATAATCTGGATGATCTTAAGGGGATTAGTACCACTCTATGTTAGCATAAGATTAGTATGGAACTGGATGCTAAACCCGCCGCCAATCTTCGATGCTGCTTAAATCCTAAGATAAAGGAGGTGGTAAGAACTAAAATACTAAAGATTCTGGAGGCTTGTATAATTTATCGTATTGATGATAGTAGATGGGTAATTCATGTTCATTGTGTTCCTAAGAAAGGAGGTATAACTGTTGTTCCTAATGATAAAAATGAACTTATACCACAAAGGATAGTAACTCGTTATTGGATAGTGATTGAATTCAGGAAATTCAACAAAGCTACTAGAAAAGATCATTACCCCCTTGACTTTTATTGACCAAATGTTAGAAACATTATCTAAGCACACACATTTTAGCTTTCTTGATGGTTACTCTGGTTTTTCTCAAACACCTATGTCAAAAGACGACCCAGAGAAAACTACTTTCACATGCCCTTTTGGAACTTATGCTTACACACGTATGCTTTTTGGTTTATGCATGCACCAGCTGCTTTTCAAAGATGTATGACTACTATATTCTCTGACTTTTATGAAAATATTGGTGAGGTATTCATGGATGATTTTTCAATCACGGGACTTCTTTTGAGGATTGCTTGAGCAACCTTGATTGAGTTTTCGTAGAGATGTGAAGAAACTAATCTTGTCTTGAATTGGGAGAAGTGCCACTTCATGGTGAATGAAGGTATAGTACTTGGGCATAAAATTTCTAAAAGAGGTATTAGGGTAGACAAAGCCAAATTGGATGCAATAGACAAAATGTCATGTCCTAAAGATGTTAAAGGTATAATAAATTTTCTTGGTCATGTTGGTTTCTATATGCGTTTCATTAAAGATTTCTCAAATATTTCTAGGGCATTAACTAATCTTCTTCAAAAAGATATTCTTTTGTTTTTGATGATGAATGTGTTGAAGCCTTTGAAATACTTAAGAAAGCCTTGATTTCTCCACCTATTGTCCAACCACTTAATTGGAATTTACCATTTGAAATTATGTGTGATGCTAGTGATTATGTTCTTGGTGTTGTTCTAGGACAAAGAGTAGACAAGAAATTGAATGTCATGTGTTATGTTCATAAAACTCTAGACAGTGCCCAAAGAAATTATGCTACTATCGAGAAAGAATTTTTAGCTGTTGTATTTTATGAGATAAGTTTAGACCTTATATTATTGATTCAAAAGTTACTATTCACACTCATCATGCTGCTATAAAATACCTTATGGAAAATAAAGATGCTCACACTACTGCGGTGTCACATCCCTGACACCTTAAGCAAGTTAGTATTGTGCTCATGTCTTCTTTGCATTGCATCTAAGAAATTTTCAAAGGTGATGAAGGAAGTGATGAAGGAAAGCTCAAAAACCCTAGCCACTTCTTTAAATAAAGGAATTCTCAAACTAGTTAAAATCAATGAATCCAAAATGGCCTCAAGAAAAGTTCAAACTTTCTGATAAATCATGAAAGTAAATGAGCAATGAAGAACACCATTTTCTTGACACTTTAAGCATTTTAAATAAATGCAAAAAGCTACTGGTTTCAAGTTTTAAATTTGAAATCAGAAACTTTAAATTTTCAAAAATGTTGAAAACTTTGGAAATGGTTGGAAATATTCCAACAAATATTCTAGGGTGCTCAACATAGTTTTTTCAATTTATTTGGGACTTGAAATAAATAGAAAATCAGTCAAATAGAAAAACAGAAACAAAAAAACAGAAAGAAAATGAAAAATCCATACCTGTCGCCTAACCTGGCCCGGCCCAGCAATTCCTGTCGTCTTCCTCCCCCGCCAGTGGGCAGCAGGAGGTGGCTGTCGCGTACTCCGGCGCGGCCATGCACCTGTGCGCCTGCCTGGCCGCCGTCTCGCGCTGGCAAGCCCGGGGATAAGCTCCCCGAGCCCGTGGCTATCCATTCCCAGGCCAGATCCCCCCTCCTCTCGAATCTCTCCTCCCTACTTCTGCCGCCATTGGAGCCCGAGCACAGCTCGAGCTCGCCGTCGATTTAGCCGACCCTTCTCCCTCCTGAGCCACGCAGTAGGTCCGCCGCACCTCTCTGAAGCTTCCTAGCCCCGAGCCCGACGCTGAGGTGCTGTGAAACGACGAGCAGCTGTCGTCTTCTTCCTCGGGTCACCGAAGATCGCCGCCGACGTTCTCCCTCTCCAGGCCTTCCCCGAGCAAACTAGCGCCACCACTGCACTCCCCGTGAGCATGCGGTCATTTCCCCTAAGCTCTCCCCGTCGATCCCCTCCTCTAGGCTTAGTTCCATCGGAGCCCGACGAGGACCGCCGCTGCAACTCGCCGCCGGTAGCCCTCCGGTGACGGGTTGGTCCGCCTGAGGCCACCAACAGCCTCAGGACATCATGTAGATGCGCTAGGTTCCCAGCCCCGCGCGTTTTGGCCTCGTATTCGATGGCTTCGACGGTGGCCGAACTTGGTCGCCGCCAAGCTCATCGTCGGCGTTGATTCCGTCCACCCCAGCCCCTAGGGCTTGTTCCATCGTGCTCGCCATCGAGTGGCCGTTCCTCTGGTGCTCTCCGCGCCGAGTTTGCCCCTCTGTGCGCCATTTCCGATGCCCCCCGCCGTTCTGGTGGTCGCCGGAGGCTCCCCGCCGGCGAGAACGACCTCGCCGCCGGTGGATCTCAGCTGGCCTGAGCCACTGACGAGTGAAGCCAGCCTCTGGATAGTTTAGAGATAATAAAAATAAATCATATTAATAAATAAGACACTGACATGTGGGTCCAGTGAGTTTAATTAACTAAATAAGATTAATCCTAATCTAAAATTGACCAGAGAGACTGACCAGTGGGTCCCACTGGTGAGGTTTGACTTTCAACGGCCAGATGGACCTGCTGATGTCATGCTGATGCAGTAAAAGTATTTTCCAGTATAAAAATAATTCCAGAAATGTTTAAAACTTCAAAAATTCATAGAAATTAATCTGTAACTCCAATGGTAATAACTTATATATGAAAAAGTATCAGAAAAATTCAAGGAATCTGAATATGCTATTTTCATTCATGTTTGAAAAAGTTACAGAACCCAAACATGTAGATTAATGAATAAGTCAATTCTTATAAATACTTTATAAATGGAGTTTGGAAAATATTCAAATTTCATTATGAATGACATGATCAAACAATGTTCTAATAACAAATCAGTACCTTAACATGACATCTCATGCATGCTAACATCAAGTTGATCTGAGCATCAGGTCGAATCAATTAAATCGGTATCCCAGAACCTCGTTTGAATTGATATTTGAATGTGATTCAAATCAACTTCAAACCTAATACATGTTGATTTTATTAGTTTATCACCTTGCATTCTCATGCCATGTTCATGCATCATCTTGTTTGCATATGATTGTTATTGATTGTTGCCCTTCATCTCGGTAGGTTCCGCACCCCGGATTCCACCGAATATCCGTCTGACGGATATTGTCCCTCCTCTGAGCAACAAGGCAAGCAACCATTTTGATCATCCCGATAAATCCCATGTTCTTGCTCCTGCACTTATTTATTGCATTAGGATCAAATGCTTCAAATGCTTTTGCCACGTTAGTTGAACCCACTTCCTTTCCAGGACCTAACCTTGTCACAGTAAATAGCCGAACCTTGCAACCTAGGATACCTAATAGTTGCTTGAGCTATGTTGTGCCTTATCCTTCTATGCATGCTATGCTTAGAGTTGTGTATGGTCTGTCATCTGGGAGATAAACAGAATTGTGAGAATGTGTTCGGTAAGCAAAGGTTGTGTGTTGAACCTGATTTGGTAAAGGTACTGGTGAAAGGCTGTGTAGGAGTACATGGCGGGTTGTTTCATTGGAACCGTCCTTAGGAACTGAGTTCCGTGTATGTAATCCAAGACTAGATACTACCACATGCTGGGCCCTGAAATATGACCCCGCTCGGCCTATTAATCGCTCAGTACTCGGTCCAAGAGTTGCAAGTAGTTTCTGGTGTTTATAGTAATGCTGGAGGCCGTGCATGGTGCTGACCTGAGAGGTGGGCCGTGATGCGGTAGGCAGTGGCACAGTGTACCAAGTGGCACCCGGATGGTGGGCTTGGGAACCCTGCGCACATCGTTTGAGGTCGTGGCGGAAACCTCAGCCGGACTTCCGTACGGGTTACTCTCAGATAGGCGATAAACCTGGACTAGGTACTAGTGTGGTTAACGGTCGTGGCCGACTCCCTCGCTGGGCTTCTGCTTGAAGGTTGCCGAGGTGCATGACGTGCACATGGCGATAAGTGGCGAGAGCATGTGTGACGAAGTACACCCCTGCAGGGTTATGATCTATTCGAATAGCCGCGTCCGCGGATATGGACTACTTGGAGACATATGTTGTTCATAGATAACTTCAATGGCTACTCATAAAATTGTCAAGATAAGCGTGAGTGTCGTGGACGGAAATTCCGTATGGAGACGGAATGATTCCATGATAGTGTATTGCTGTGGTGTTAGTGGACACGTGTGCGAGAAATTAAGTTGTCAAAATTATTTAAAACTACAAGTTGTCTAGCCACGAGTCAAATGTTGGCTTTTCGCATGAAACCCCACCATACCTTATTGATACATTGCATGAGTAGATAGTTATCCTAAATTCTTGCTGAGTACCTTCGTACTCATTTTGCTTAATAAATGTTGCAGAGGTTGCTAATGACCCTAATGGAGGGTTCTTCGTAGACATCGACGACGACGAGTAGCTGGTGTCCCAGCTACGATCTGGCCCTACGTTGGATCTGTAGTATAGTCAGGCCATGTGCCTTGTAGTTGCACCTGTCTGTACTCAGACAGTTTTAAAACTCTTCCGCTGGCTTGTAACTGAATGACTGCTATTATGGGTCGTGAGACCCTTAATGTGTAATATTATGGGTCGTGAGACGGCAATGGCTACTTAAATAAAGCTTGTATGTTTATGGTTATGTTGTGATGCCATCGATGTATCTATACATATCGGTATGCCATGCGTACGTGTGTCGTACTTGATATGTATGGGGTTCGATTACCTAGTCGTGAACTTTAGTAGCACTCCTTACAAGGAAATGCCCCTTTGTGATCCAACGAGCCTTGGTAGTTCGCTACTGCTCCGGACACATTGGTTGACCGGCATGTGTCCTTCTTAGCTGCTGTGTCTGTCCCCTTTGGGGAAATGTCACGCGATGTAATGGAGTCCTTGTAGCTTGCTACGACTCGTCTACACTCGCTGGTGACCGACACCTGCTTTGTTGGGTCATGTATGCCTGTCCTTGTGCGGTACTGCCACTTTGGTTTATGACTAGACATGTCGATCTGGGTTCTTTTACATTGGAATTCTAGCGACACTATTGCATACGTGAGTCAAAAGACGCAAATGGTCCCGGCTAAGGTAAGGCTGCAGCCGTGGAGTTAACCGTGCGTGAGACCGCAAAGGGATGCGATGCGTTACAGCCTGGATTCCTATGGCTTAGGATCGGGGTCCTGACATGCGGGATGGTCCAAACGCAACAGTACAATGAGAGACCCTTTGTCAAAACTGTTTGCGAAGCACTAATCGCAAACAATGTTGTAAAAAACGTCAAAAATGATACGAACTATTTGCGATGGTGCAGACATCAAATGTGATTCAGATTAGAGCTGCGTGTGTGATGTGTGGCATATGAGGGTGTCATTATGAACTATTAGCGATGATCGTTCTAGCATACCTTGCCACGATGGAGCCCGATCAAGCCTAGATCACGGCCGCTCACGCCCAGCTCGTGGTAGCCTTTTCCAAAGAGATAGCGGAATTGGATGGTGAGATGCTTGCAAAGTATGGTGTCCTGGATGCCATGGAGCTCCTTCCCAAGGAGATTGCTGGGCGCGAGCTGGACATGGAGGAGGCGGAGGAGATCGATGAGTGCCTGTCGGAGTAGTACTCTTTGCTTAATTTAGAGCACCAGTGTTTAATTTGTTATAGTAATGTTTAGGTCATCTAGCTCTTTTAAATTGCTAAACTTGCTCGATTAAGAATTGTGGGTGTGTTGTAGGCTCTTTTGTGTATCCAAATTATGCAATGATGTGGACGACCACTATGACGAGGGAAATTCGGACCAAAATTTGCATGTTCAAACTCATCACACACGGGGTAACTTATATGAATTGTTTGTGATGTTCAAATATCGTCCACAGTACCATGTCTGATGACACTTTGCGCGCCAGTTTTTTTTGCTTCACCGAGCGAAAAATTTTGGCTTCCGCGGAAATATCTACCTCCCCGCCCCCTCCCTCTTACCAAAAGCCACATTTCCCCTCTTTCCGTCTTCCTTTCAAAGTTCAAACTTTCACTCCTTACTTGAAGTGTCTCCTCCTCATTGGTGGTCCTCCTTCATGTTGCTCGGCCTCGTCGATCCATACACGTAATCTACACCGAACTCCCATCCTCCTCCTCCTTCTACATCCCACATGCCCCGACCACGAGCACAACTATAACGACTAAGATGCGATCCTTTCCGATTTAGGGAACGAGGCCCCAAAAATGGAAAGAAGCGCATCTAAGCGTTTCGCAAGCAAGATAAACATAGCACATACAAAATTAAAGAATGACAAATAGGGAATCATTTGCCATCTCATAGATAATATCAGAGTTATATCACACATTTATTCAGACAAGGTAGTTCCGCTACGGACAACATAACATGAGAAAAGGCTATGCTATCCCGCAAGCTTGCCCATGATCACGACCACACCTCAGTCTTCTGGATAGTTCACGTATAGGCGGTCGTTCTCCTCATCGTATTGCCACACCAGCTGCGTGCCATATGGATCACATGTGTCGGGCGTACCTGTACCTGTTGGGGCGTTGAAGTAATCTGTGAGCCACAGGGACTTGTTGGGGTGTTGAAGTAATCTGTGACTAAAGTTATTAGGTGAGGAAGGTTCAGTGTTTAGGTTGCAGCATCCTAAGCATTTGTGATGGCTAACTTACTAAGAACAAGTTATGGACGTGGTGGTCTACGCCAGCGGTCGAAAACTAGATGATCATAAAGTGATCCTGAAAATCTACTTACGTCAAACATAAACCCACCGTGTTCCCGATCGAAGAGAGATGTTCGAGGGGGACAGTCACGGTTACGCACACGTTGGCAGTTTTATTAGAATTAGTTCAAGTTATCTAGAAGCGGATGTTAACAAATATTCCATGTGCCACATAACCGCAGGAACGGCTTTCCAAAAGATTAAACCCTACAAGGCTGCTCCAACTAGTCCATCACAAACGGTCACGGGCCGCAAAGTAATCCTCTTTCCCGAATATCATGATCTCGTCGGATTCCTTGGAGGAAAACTTCAACTCTGGGGAGAACCAAAGCTTCACCGGGATTCCTATAGGCAAGATATATCGCAAAGGTAAGACAAGACTACCAGGACCTCTCGTCGTGTCGATGACCCCGATAAGAGCCGCGTATCTCAGTCTCAGGACACGACGGATGAATCACACTACGGGTTATACCAAACCTCAGGTTGCCCTGTGGTGGCTCCATAGTCTGCTCAATTTGGACCAACACTCATGAGCAGCACTGGCCCGGGTTGTTGATCAATTCCTCGGGGTAGCTATTCCCTATGCAGATTATTATTAAGTGATTAGCAAATTAAAACCAATGTTGGGTCCTGCCGGACAAGTCTTAACACTACACGATTTATCAAGGGGGTCCCCATAACAACCCCAAACGTGTGAGGAGCGATCAGTTATGGAATCAAACACCGGTAGACGGAAATTATGGCGGCAATAATGGAACAAAACACCCGGCAAAAGTCTAGGCCTTCTGTTATTTACCAAGTATATAGGTGCATTAATTAAATAACAGATTTAAACATAATGATATCAAAACTCATGTTATCACATGAGACAATTGCACCTGCAACTAGCAATGCTAACATTAGAAGCGGAGCAAGCCTACTTAGCCATTCAATATTAGCTAGGAGGGGAAAGTGTTTGGGTTTCATGGCAATATTAGGAGCCAATTATTTCAGTGGTAGGCAGCGAGCATATGACGAAGGAAACGTGAATCTAGGCACAACAAGACTAGAGATGGTATCAAGGTCACGTAATCTTGCCTGTGATGTCTTCAGCCTAGAACTACTCTTGTTCGTCCTGCACATACTCTCCCGAATCTATGTACTTGCTCTCCGATCCCGGTGCTACCCAACATAAAAATAGCATGCAATGAACAACAACACAACATGATGCAACATACACATGATGCATGAGATGAGAATGAACATGCATCTCTATTCTAGTCACTTGCATATGCATGGGAAGATAAGACAAACTTCTGGACAGAACTTCTCTCTAAGCTATCTTGACATGCATGAAGATGACATGAACAGGTGTATCACGAGAAAACGATGCAAAAACATATAAAGAACGTTATGAACGGAGCTACGGAACAACCGAAACTACGAAACAAGAAATGGAGTCCTACGGATCAAATCCACCACAAGCACTCTCCAATGGCATACTTCTGGTATTCCTAGGTTGCCACATGACCAAACAAACAAGTGCAGATGGGGTGGTGCAAGTAAACTTACCATCAACTATGCAGTCGCAAGCATCAAAACAACAAAACTATGCATTCTGTCATAAACAGCAACATAGCAGTTTGAGAGCAACATACAAAGCACCTACAGCCACCCAAATGTGCCAAACAAGATATGTGGCAAAAGCTATTCAAAAGCTCTACAAGCATGAGAAAAAATATAATACAAAGGAGTTACACACAGAAAGATCTACAACTGCTAACTTGGACAAACATATCAGTTTATAGGGACTTAGTGAAATTCTCAGATTCTCACCAGCTGTTTATGCTCTGAAGCATTTTAACAGCAGCCAAAACAATATCTAGAGGAAATGAAAGTGCTTGAAAATTGACGGAGAGCTAGACAAACACAAAATCTACAACTTCCTAGTTGATTGCAAGGTCTGATTCCCAACACATGAACTTCTGCAAGCACAGCTACCAGGGAAGAAAATATCAGTAGTTTCTCAGACTTCGTGAAATCCACAGATTTTCACTAAGCTGATAATTTCAGCCACATGCCTACTTAGACAAGACACAACTTGCACATACAAACTCCTAAGCATGAAACAACACCACCATGTTTTAGAGGGGTTCAGCCACTATTTCCACATCAAGGAATCATCCTCTTAGGCTCATCACATCACATGGAACCAAGCTCTAAATAAAGCATCAAACAGAAAAATGACTTTTCCAGAAAGTGTTCCAAAGGAAAATATGATTCCACCAATTGATCCTGGGATGATTCTACCCCAAAAACATATATATTACCTAGGTACTTGCATGGAATCACAAAGATGCAATTAGGGCCATATCATATGTGTTGCACACTAGTTCATCACCTACACATGCACTTGCACACTCTCATCACTCCAATGGTGGACATGAGGGTTTGACCTCATGTTCATGTGCCTTAGCACACCACCATACCACCACACACACATACACACACACACATACATCAAGCATACCTAAACTAGCACCTACACATGCTATTTTAAAACACACACACTTACTTACACTCACATCAACTACCACTAGAACACACACAAACATGCTTGCACCAAGTGCTCAAAAAGGCAAACCATGCCTTGGGCATGTGGGTATCACACACACATAATCTCATACATGCATACATCTACATCAACACAAGGATATCTCCTACACATGCACTAGGCATATCACCACAAGCACACAATCACAATCACTTGCATTCTTGCACCACACAAGCACACACCTCATGCACGTGCACTAGTGCACATATGCACAAGCACACACACACACAAACATGGGCACATACACCTACACATGCTCTTGGGTGCTTGCACCACACAATCACACCTACACATGAAGCTTGCTCACACATACACATGGTCCACTAATCCCTAAACATGCTTACTACTAAAACAAGGGGAAAACTACTGGTTTGAGAACCCTAAGCAACAAAGCATGTTGCTGCCCAAGTATCTCAACTAACAAACAAAACAAAACAGCAAAAGAAAATAACAGAAAATAAAAAGGATGGTCTGGGAATCGAACCCAAGACCTACTGGTCTCCACCAACTAGCCCAACCACTAGGCTATCTCCTCTTGCTCTAAAGAACAGAGGGAGTAACCAGGTTATGCTCTCCTATGCTGTTGTGCCTCACAAATCAACAAACCAAAAAGGGCGCCGCTGTGTTTTGAACCCAGGACCAACTACAGTGCAAAACACCACCTACCACTCTGCTAGTCGCGCGCAAGTTAACAGAGAGGGGGACTCTGCTCTTTTGAGCAACCCCCTCCGGTTCTATCACAACCCGACGGTGGTCGGAACAGGGGAGGCACACCGTCGGTGATCTACTGCAAATCGAGCACGGGCTCGTCGCTGGGAGGAAGAGGGGACACTTACGGTTCCATTCCATCACTTAACACGCCACGAGAAGGCGTACACCTACCGCTCCACGAGCATGCGGCGGCGCCGACGACAGAGAAAGCACGGCGGCGAAGCGATGGTCCTACACGCAAATTGCCGACATGGGAAGGGGGAAGGTTGCTCGTGCTCACCCACTGGACGAGGAAGTCACGCCTGTCGGAGAGGAAGCAGGGGAAGTAGAGGAAGAAGCTGTGGCGGAGGAGGTCGTCGGAGCGGAAGAAGGCCGTCGTCGAGGTAGGGGAAGTAGGGGCGATCGTTGATGGTTAGCTGCGGGAATGGACCCCCTTGAGGTCCTGCGTGCTCCTGGGCTGCTCGGAGAGGACGGAGCACACGGCAACGACGGCGATGAGCTCCTCAAGGATCGGCCATGGCGGAGGAGGAACTCGTCCCGCCTGCTGTCGATCTGGGAGAGGGAGGAGGAAGAGGAAAGGAGTGGCGGCGCTGCGAGGGAACCCTCGACGTTTGTGAGCAATGGCGTCGACGCCAAGGGTTATATAGAGGGCCAGGGAGGCCGCCTCGATGTTTGTGAGCAACGGCGTCGACCTATCGGCCTCGCTCTCTCTCTCTGACAACATTGACGGAAGGAGGGAGGAGGGAGACGCCGTCTACAGGAGCAGGCTGCTGCGCGAGGGATTAGTTGGGCGAGCAAGGGGGAGGAAGCCCACTCGGATGCCCAGGTAAGAAAAAAAAACCCACTTGGGTTTTTCTATTTAAAACAAACAGATACAAAAACAATTACATAGGCAACACGGTTGACCCTAAAAATAAAATAAAAATGCCCCTGGTCATAAGGTATTATGACCTATTTAAATAAAATGAAAAGGGAATTTTTGGAGCATTTAAATATTTACAAAACAGAATTTGAATAACCTGTTTTGTGAATATTTACCCCACTCAAACAAAGTTACAAAACACTTTAAACCTAGCATCACATCCACCACAATTCACTCTAAAATATGAACATTTTTGAATCAGGGATGGAGCAAGTGAAACTTGAGCTTTGAGATAAATGGAGAGGGGGGGTTTTGAAACCTATTTGAAACCTAGCACACTTGAACCATACTTTCAAATGCACCACTCATGACATCACATATCATCATCACATGTCACACCACATACATGGATTCACAATAACAACAAACACAAGAGGCATGGAATGATATGGATGCATGCATGCATGCAAGGGAAACAAGACATGCACATGAAATACCATGAAATATAACTCTCATATCAATGACATGATGGACCCACATACATGAAGGTTCCAAATAAGGCAAGTTACACTCTGGGGCATTACAAACTCTCCCACACTACAAAAAGGTCTCGCCCCGAGATCTAGGACTGAAAGAACTCTCGGAATTCAGAACGGAGGTGATCCTCGCGTTCCCAAGTGGCCTCTTTATCGGAATGGTGTGACCACTTCACCTTGAGAAACTTGATATACTTGTTGCGGGTCTTGCGCTCAGTCGCCTCGAGAACCGCAACTGGATGCTCACGATAGGATAGGTCGGGTTGAAGGTCGATGGCTTGAAGATCAACTGTGCGCTCGGGAGTCTTGAAGCATCTCCGAAGCTGAGAGACATGGAACACGTCATGCACATTTGCAAAGTTTGAAGGGAGCTCGAGCTGATACGCAAGATCGCCTCTCTTGCCAACAGATCTGAAAGGCCAACTGAAACGAGGCGCAAGCTTGCCTTTGATGCCAAAATGCTATGTACCCTTCATAGGAGAAACTTTGAGATAGACGAAGTCATCGAGCTCATAAGACATGTCACGATGCTTGTTATCATAATAGCTCTTCTAACGGGACTACGCTGCTCTGAGATTATCCCGAATGACCCGACACATCTTTTCAGCTTCTTCAATCAAGTCATTCCCAAGAATCTGACGCTCACCGGTCTCGGACCAGTTGAGCAGGGTACGTCACTTCCGCCATAGAGAATCTCAAACGGAGCTTTGCCTGAACTAGCTTGATAACTGTTGTTATATGAGAACTCAGCGAAAGGCAGGCAGTCTTCCCACTTCATGCTAAAAGAGATAACACAGGCTCTCATCATATCCTCAAGGACCTGATTGACTCTCTCCACTTGCCCACTAGTCTGAGGATGAAAAGTTGTGCTGAATCGTATCTTCGTACCCATCGTAGACTGAAAAGAGTCACAGAACTTGGAAGTGACGGTACTTCCGTGATTCGAAGAAATCAACATAGGCACACCATGCAAAGACACTATCCTCGAAGTGTACAGCTCTGCAAGCTGAGCTGCCAAGATGGATTCCTTGACTAGAAGAAAATTAGCCACTTTACTCAACTTGTCGATGACGACGAAGATGGCATCGTTACCCTTCTTGGACTTCGGAAACCCGATGACGAAATCCATCTCAATATGGTCGAACTTCCACTCGGGAATGGGCAATGGATGCAAAAGACCTGCTGGAAGTTGATGCTCTACTTTCACCCTTCGACATACATCACATTCATTTATGAACTGAGCAATCTCACGCTTCATGCGGGTCCACCAGAAGGTCTATTTCAAGTCCTGATCCATCTTGGAGCTTCCTGGATGTATTGAGAGCAGAGAGTTATGAGCTTCTTCCATGATTACCTTTCTGAGATCACCTTTCGGAACCACAAGATGATCCTCAAAGAATAACGTGTCTCTGGCATCAACACTGAAGCACTTATATTTGGGAACTCCCTTTGCCAAGCCAATCTTAACTTTCTTCACCATTGCATCAAGAAGATGAGCTGCTCGGACCTGATCTTCCAAGGTAGTAGAGATCTGAAGATTTGCAAGAAATCCCTGAGGTAATAACTGAAGGTTGAGCTTTCTGAAAGATTCACAAAGGTCAGGCTGGAGAGGCATCAAAATGAGACTATTGCAGTAAGCCTTCCTGCTGAAAGCATCTGCCACGACATTAGCTTTGCCTGGAGTATACTCAACGCTTGGATTAAAATCTTGGAGCATTTCCACCCAACGAGTTTGCCGGAGATTTAGGTTAGGCTGGGTGAAGATGTACTTGAGACTCTTGTGATCGGTGAACACTTCAACCTTTCGTTCCAACAAGAGGTGTCTCCAAGTCATCAGATAATGTACCACTATTGCCAGCTCAAGATCATGCACAGGATAATTATTCTCACTTGGCTTCAACTGCCTCGAGGTATAAGAAACCACTTTCTTCTCTTGCATCAGAACTGCACCAAGACCTTGAAGAGAGGCATCGCAGAACACTTGGTAAGGTTTGGAGTCATCAGGAGGAACCAAGACTGGGGTAATAGTGAGCTTCTCTTTGAGTGTGTCGAAGGCCAAGTGACACTCTGGAGACGAGACATACTTCACACCCTTCTGAAGTAGAGTTGAGAGAGCCTTAGCAATCTTGGAGAAGTTCTCAACGAACCTTCTACAATAGCTTGCAAGCCCGAAAAAGCTTCGAAGCTGTTTCACACTTTGCGGAGGCTCCACTCAACAATGGCCTGCACCTTCGACGGATCAACTTTGATGCCCTCGGCAGAGATGATGTGCCCAAGATAGACAACTTCTTTCAACCAGAACTCACATTTAGAAAACTTGGCATAGAATTTCTGCTCTCTCAGCTTATCAAGCTTCAGCCTGAGATGTTCTTCATGCTCTTCCTTAGTTTCCGAAAAGACCAGAATATCATCGAGATGCAGCAAGACGAACTCATTCTTAAACGGAGAGAATATGTAGTTCATCATTCTACAAAATGTCGGTGGAGCATTTGCCAGACCAAAAGACATGATCGTATACTCATAAGAGCCAAAACTTGTCCTGAAAGCAGTCTTTGGAATATCCTCTTCGCGAATGCGAATTTGATGATAGCCCATCCTGAGATAGAGCTTAGAGAAGATCTTAGCCCCTTTCAACTGTTCGAACAACTCATTTATGTTAGGAAGTGGATACTTGTTTCTGATTGTCCTCTTGTTCAATGGACGGTAATCGACACACAATCGGTCCGTGTCATCCTTCTTCTTGACAAACAACACTCCACAGCCCCACAGAGACGAGCTTGGTCTGATCAGACCTAGACGCTCCTGCTCATCGAGTTGCCTCTTAAGTTCCTTCAGCTCTTCTGGACCCAATTTCTACGGCCGTTTGCACACAGGCTCAGTACCTGGTTCAAGCTCAATAGAAAGTTCAACTTCTCGATGCGGAGGCATTCCTGGCAGTTCTTCTGGAAACACATCTTCATATTCGCAGACCACTGGGACTTGCAAAATAGGATTAATCTCACCCTTCTCATTTAAGGAAAATAGATGGATTGTGTCATCGCGCGCCGCGAAGATAATCACGTCCTCCAAAGAATGAGTTAGCTTCACTTCTTTAGCTTCACAATCAATCGATGCCTTGTTCATGGCCAGCCAGTCCATACCAAGGATCAAATCAATGTCGGAATTGCCCAAGACATTAGGAGACGCTAGAAAAGAATAACTACCCATCTTGACAGAAACATCCGGAACAACTCAACGAGAACTCATAAGCATCCCCGCAGAAACAATGTCTATAGACTTAGCCAACTCTTGAAGATGGAAATCTTGCTTTGCCGCAAACAGATATGACAAGAAAGAATGCGATGCACCAGAATCAAACAACACTTTAGTAGGAATATCATTGACGAGGAGGTTACCCATAATCACATCTTATGAGTTTTCTGCCTCAGCCGCATTCACCATATTGACTCGAGCAGACCTGGGGTTGAACTTGACGATAGCATTGCTTGGAGGTTTTCCTGGAGGAGGAGGCAGAAGACGTAACTGAGAACTGCACTTGTTGGCATAGTGACACTTCTGCCCACAATTGTGACAAGTAACATCTGCCGGCTGACGGTACTCTGTCTGAGGAGGCCCTTGCTTCTGCTGCTGGAATTTCTGCTCAAAAGCTGGGTTGAGTGGGTGGGAAGAACCACGGCCACCTGAATGATTCAACTGATGCGTGTGTCGAGGAGGAGGAGACACCCAATACTTCTGTTGCTTTTGAACCACCTGAGTTGAAGAAGACGAGCAGGAATCTCTGAAGCGCTTCTTTGAATTCTCCACCCTGAGCAAAGTTGCCTAAGCACTGAGAGCCAAGATGTAGAACTTATCGAATTCCTCAGGATCGTGCAAAGTGAGGGCTAACTGCAAATCCTCTTTCAAGCCACCTCTGAACTGATAAATCTTGCTCTTCTGATCAGGAATATCCCGCAAGGCGTATCGGGCTAGCTCGTGGAACTCCATGTTGTACTTGTACACATAATTATCACCTTGCTTCAAGCGCCTGAACTTCTCACGCATCTCCTCCACAAAGCTGTATGGGATGTAGTGGGACCTGAATTCTCTGCAAAACTCATCCCAAGAGATCACTCTCGCACCCCTGGAATCCTTCAACTGCTACCACCAGATAGATGCTTGCCCCTTCAGTTGGAATGTTGCAAACTTGACGAAATCCTCTAGACGAACATTGTTGCCTTCAAAGTGCTTGTTCATGTCGCGGATCCAATCCTCAGCATCAAACGGCTGGTCACACGAAGTGAAGGTCTTCGGCTGATTTGACAGGAACTGATTTAGATTAGCAAACTGATTGCCACCATGATTGAAGTTGCCTTGCTGCTGATTAGTCCTCTCTTGCAACAACTGTATCAGCATATGAGTGTTTGCATTTGTAGCAGCCATCACCAATTGCCAAGCCTCTGCAGGAGGAGGTGGCGGAGGAGGAGGATTATTTGGAGGAGGAGGTGGTGGCGGCATGTCAGCACCCTCACGACTTGGGTTCTAACGAGTTGGTGGAGCCATCCTGAAGACGGACAACATAGTAGCCCACAGAATAAATTGAAGGTATAGCTGAATCAAAAAAAGCAGGAATATCTGAACAGGAATAAAGCAATTGCACTCGAACAAAATAGTAAGAATGCTTCCTCAAAGTGACTATCGACAAAATTCTGATTAAGATCACTTGCAAACAAGTATGAGCTAGAACTGCTCGGAACAAACGTATGATCGAGATTTCATCCGATATCTTCGTGGACAAGATCGCATGGGAACGAATTTACAGTAGCCATCATGTGCAAGGTCGTGCACATGACTTACGAAGTATCCCCGAGTCGTAGCAAGCAACAAGGACTCTTTAAGACACAACGAGAACCGTTGTAAGACGACCGTGAACAAACGTACCCACTGAATGACGATTCCCAACCTCACATCATGCATCTGTAGGAAGATTGTCCTATAAGTCACTACTTGATATCCCACCTATGAATTCCCGAAATATCTGGTCATGAAATCTGGTACACGGATACAAGGAGTAATATTCACACAACTCTATACGAACCCATCCAATGTATCACATCCGGCAACACATAACCAGAATCTCGGACCTTCATCTACTGTAGACCCTCGTGATCGATACAAAGTACGGTAGTATTGTTGAACAATCTGCACCAGTACTGGGGACATCGGGGTTATCTCGCCACTACTAGTATTGATGCAATTACGAACATCCTTCGTCCTGAGATACTCAGAAATCTGAATGATGGCGATGTGCACAAGAATCCCCTAGAGCTCAACTCCCCAGAAGAAATCAAGGCAGACAGGAGGCACCAAGACAGAACTCCGTCACATCGATATCATATAGATTTCAAAATACCCGCGTGATCCTAAAATTTTTTGAGCGAGAAGAGGAGTAGAATTAAAATTTCCTAAGACGAGAACCTCACCAGACCATGGAAGAGGAGAAAAAAGAAACCTACTCTCCGATATAACTAAGACTCAAAACATTTACTAGACTTGACTCGGCCAAGTACGATCACACAAAGGCTCCTATGGTCGTAAGGCTCTGATTACCAACTTGTAACGACTAAGATGCGGTCCTTTCCGATTTAGGGAACAAGGCCCCAAAAATGGAAAGAAGCGCATCTAAGCGTTTCGCAAGCAAGATAAACATAGCATATACATAATTAAAGAATGACAAATAGGGAAGGTAATATCAGAATTTTGCCATCTAAGCGTTTTGCCATCTCATAGATGGAAAGAAGCGCATCTAAGCGTTTTGCCATCTCATAGATAATATCAGAGTTACATCACACATTTATTCAGACAAGGTAGTTCCGCTATGGACTACATAACATGAGAAAAGGCTATGTTATTCCGCATGCTTGCCCATGATCACGACCACGCCTCAGTCTTCTGGATAGTTCACGTACATGCGGTCGTTCTCCTCATCGTACTACCACGCCAGCTGCGTGCCATCTGGATCACCTGTGTCGAGCGTACCTATACCTGTTGGGGTGTTGAAGTAATCTGTGAGCCACGGGGACTCAGCAATCTATGACCTCGGTACCGAAACTAGTCAAGTTATTAGGTGAGGAAGGTTCAGTGTTTAGGTTGCAACATCCTAAGCATTTGTGGTGGCTAACTTACGAAGAACAAGTTATTGATGTGGTGGTCTACGCGAGCGGTTGAAAACTAGATGATCATAAAGTGATCCTGAACACCTACTTACGTGAAACATAACACCACCATGTTCCCAATCGAAGAGAGATCTTCGAGGGGGACAATCACGGTTACGCACACGTTGGTAGTTTTATTAGAATTAGTTCAAGTTATCTAGAACCGGATGTTAACAAATATTCCAAGTGCCACATAACCGCGGGCACGGCTTTATGGAAGATTAAACCCTGCAGGGTTGCTGCAACAAGTCCATCACAAACGGTCACGGGTCGCAAAGTAATCCTCTATCACGAATCTCGTGATCTCGTCGGATTCCTTAGAGGAAAAGCTCAACTCTGGGGAGAACCAAAGCTTCACCGGGATTCCTATACGCAAGATATATCGCTAAGGTAAGACAAGACTAGCAGGACCTCCCGTCGTGTCGACGACCCCGATAAGAGCCGCGTATCTCAGTCTCAGGACATAACGGATGAGTCACACTACAAGTTAAACCGAACCTCAGGTTGTCTTGTGGTGGCCCCATAGTCTGATCAATTTGGACCAACACTCATGAGGAGCACTGGCCCGGGTTGTTGATTAATTCCTCGGGATAGCTATTACCTATGCAGATTATTATTAAGTGATTAGCAAATTAAAACCAATGTTGGGTCCTGCCCGTCAAGTCTTAACACTACACGATTTATCAAGGGGGTCCCCATAACAAACCCGAACGTGTTAGAAGCGATCAGTTATGGAATCAAACACCGGTAGCCGGAAACTATGGCGGCAATAACGGAACAAAACACCCGGCAAAAGGCTAGGCCTTCCGTTATTTACCAAGTATATAGGTGCATCAATTAAATAACAGATTTAAAACTAATGATATCAAAACTCATGTTATCACATGAGACAATTGCACCTGCAACTATCAATGCTAACATTAGAAGCTGAGCAAGCCTACTTAGCCATTCAATATTAGCTAGGAGGGGAAAGTGTTTGGGTTTCATGGCAATATTAGGAGGCAATTATTTCAGTGGTAGGCAGCGAGCATATGCCGAAGGAAACGTGAATCTAGGCACAACAAGACTAGAGATGGTATCAATGTCACGTCATCTTGCCTGTGATGTCTTCAGCTTGGAACTGCTCTTGTTCGTCCTGCACGTACTCTCCCGAATCCAGGTACTCGCTCTCTGATCCCGGTGCTAGCCAACATAAAAATAGCATCCAATGAACAACAGCACAACATGGTGCAACATACACATGATGCATGAGATGAGACTGAACATGCATCTCTATTCGAGTCACTTGCATATGCATGGGAAGATAAGACAAACTTCTGGACATAACATCTCTCTAAGCTATATTGACATGCATGAAGATGACATGAACAGGTGCGTCACGAGAAAACGATGCAAAAACATATAAAGAAAGCTACGAACGGAGCTACGGAACAACCGGAAACTACGAAACAAGAAATGGAGTCGTACAGATCAAATCCACCACAAGCACTCTCTAGTGGCATACTTCTAGTATTCCCAGGTTGCAACATGACCAAACAAACAAGTGTAGATGGGGTGGTGCAAGGAAACTCACCAAACCATCAACTATGCACTCACAAGCATCAAATCAACAAAATTCTGCATTCTGCCATAAAGAGCAACATAGCAGTGTCAGAGCAACATACAAAGCATGTACAACCACCCAAATGTGCCAAACAAGATATGTGGCAAAAGCTATTCAAAAACTCTACAAGCATGAGCAAAAAGATAATACAAAGGAGTTACACACAGAAATATCTACAACTGCAAACTTGGACAAAAATATCAGTTTTCACGGACTTAGTGAAATTCTCAGATTCTCACCAGCTGTTTATGCTGTGAAGCATTTTGACAACACCCAAAACAATATCTACAGGAAATGAAAGTGCATGAAAATTGACAGAGAGCTAGACAAACACAAAATATACAACTTTCTAGTTGATTGCAAGGGCTGATTCCCAACACATGAACTTCTGCAAGAACAACTACCAGGGAAGAAAATATCAGCAGTTTCTCACACTTAGTGAAAATCACAGATTTTCTGATAATTTCAGCCACATGCCTACTTAGACAAGACACGACTTGCACATACAAACTCCTAAGCATGAAAGAACACCACCATGATGTATAGGGGTTCACCCACTACTGCAACATCAAGGAATTATTCTCTTAGGCTCATCACATCACATGGAACCAAGCTCTAAACAAAGCATCAAACAGAAAAATGACTTTTCGAGAAAGTGTTCCAAAGGAAAATATTATTCCATCAATGAATTCCTTGGATGATTCTACCCCAAAAACATATAATACCTAGGTACTTGCATAGAACAAATGGGCACAAAGTTGAAAGGAAAAACAACATGGAATCACAAAGATGCAATTTGGGCCATATCATATGTGTTGCACACTAGTTCATCACCTACACATGCACTTGCACACTCTCATCACTCCAATGGTGCACATCAGGGGTATACCTCATGTTCATGTGCCTTAGCACACCACCATACCACCACACACACACATACATCAAGCATACCTAAACTAGCACCTACACATGGTATTTTAAAACACACATACTTAGTTACACTCACATCAACTACCACTAGCACACACACAAACATGCTTGCACCAAGTGCTCAATAAGGCAAACCATGCCTTGGGCATGTGGGTGTCACACACACATAATCTCATACATGCCTACATCTACATCAACACAAGGACATCTCCTACACATGCACTAGGCATATCACCACAAGCACACAATCACAATCACTTGGGTTCTTGCACCACACAAGCACACACCTCATGCACGTGCACTAGTGCACATATGCACAAGCACACACACACAAACATGGGCAAATACACCTTCACATGCTCTTGGGTGCTTGCACCACACAATCACACTTACACATGAAGCTTGCTCACACATACACATGGTCCACTAATCCCTAAACATGCTTACTACTAAAACAAGGGAAAAACTACTGGTTTGAGAACACTAAGCAACAAAGCATGTTGCTGCCCAAGCATCTCAACTAACAAACAAAACAAAACAACAAAAGAAAATAATAGAAAATAAAAAGGATGGTCTGGGAATCGAACCCAAGACCTACTGGTCTCCACCAACTAGCCCAACCACTGGGCTATCTCCTCTTGCTCGATAGAATAGAGGGAGTAACCAGGTTATACTCTCCTATGCTGTTGTGCCTCACAAATCAACAAACCAAAAAGGGCGCCGCTGGGTTTTGATCCCAGGACCAACTACAGCGCGAAACATCACCTACCACTCTGCTAGTCGCGCGGAAATTAACAGAGAGGGGGATTGTGCTCTTTTGGGCAACCCCCTGTGGTTCTATCCCAACCCGACGGTGGCTGGAACAGGGGAGGAACAACGCCGGTGATCTACTGCAAATCGAGCACGGGCTCGTCGCTGGGAGGAAGAGGGGACACTCAGGGTTCCATTCCATCACTTAACTCGCCAAGAGAAGTCCTACACCTACCGCTCCACGAGCACGCGGCAGTGCCTTCGAGAGAGAAAGCACGGCGGCGAAGCTACGGTCCTACACGCAAATTGCCGACAAGGGAAGGGGGAAGGTTGCTCGTCCTCACCCACTGGACGAGGAAGGCGCGCCTATCGGAGAGGAAGCAGGGGAAGTAGAGGAAGTAGCCGTGGCGGAGGAGGTCGTCGGAGCGGAAGAAGGCCATCGTCGAGGTAGGGGGAGCAGGGGCGATCGTTGACGGCTAGTTGCGGGAACGGACCCCCTTGAGGTCCCGCGTGCTCCTGGGCTGCTCGGAGAGGACGAACCGCATGGCAACGACGACGACTAGCTCCTCATGGATCCTCCATGGCGGAGGAGGAACTTGTCCCGCCTGCTGTCAATCTGGGGAGAGGGAGGATGAAGAGGAAAGGAGTGGCGGCGCTGCGAGGGAACCCTAGCACACTGCACGGACGCCAAGGGTTATATATAGGCCGAGGGAGGCCGCCTCGACGTCCGTGAGCAAGGGCGTCGACCTCTCTGCCTCGCTCTCTCTCTAACAAAACTGATGGAAGGAGGGAGGAGGGAGACGCCGTCTACAGGAGCAGGCAGCTGCGCGAGGGATTAGTTGGGCCAGCCAGGGGGAGGAAGCCCACTCGGATGCCCAGGTAAGAAAAAGAAAAACCCACTTGGGTTTTTCTATTTAAAACAAACACACACAAAAACAATTACACAAGCAACACTTTTGACCCTAAAAATAAAACAAAAATGCCCCTGGTCATAAGGAATTATGAACTATTTAAATAAAATGAAAAGGGAATTTTTGGAGCATTTAAATATTTACACACAGAATTTGAATAACCTATTTTGTGAATATTTACCCCAGTGAAACAAATTTCAAAACACTTTAAACCTAGCATCACATCCACCACAAGTCACTCTAAAATATGAACATTTTTGAATCAGGGATGGAGCAAGTGAAACTTGATCTTTTAGATAAATGGAGAGGGGGGGGTTTGAAACCTATTTGAAACCTAGCATAGTTGCACCCTACTTTCAAATGCACCACTCATCACATGACATATCATCATCACATGTCACACCACATACATGGATTCACAATAACAACAAACACAAGAGGCATGGAATGATATGGATGCATGCATGCAAGGGAAACAAGACATGCACATGAAATACCACATGAAATATAACTCTCATATTAATGACATGATGGACCCACATACATGAAGGTTCCAAATAAGGCAGGTTACACTCCGGGGCATTACAACAACACCTTCCACCCAAACCTATGGTGCATGCAGTATAGCCAGGACCTCAAGGAGCATTTGGCAGTGGAGAAGCAAATCGCGGCTGCATGCATGGATGAGGTCGCGATGGCTGCCATTCGTGTCGACCCCCATCGATCAAGGATTACCTCGCCGTCGAGGCCACCATCAATGCCTCGTGCCGTTTTATCAAGGTCACCGTCGGTGCCTTTGAAGAAGACAACAAGGTGTTTTCTCAGCATGCTCGTGCTTTCCACAGCTCGAGAGCTAGCAGGTTGGTGCCTCGAGCAGCTCACGCAACTCACCACTATGAGGAGGGCGCCCACGATATGGAGGCCTCGCACTCTTCCATGTACAAGGAGCCAATCATCATCAATATCTCCTACCATAGGAGTAGCTTGTCTTATTATCTCACTATAAGGACCTATGTTTAGTTAGCTAGCTACGCCGGTTAATCAAGTTCGGTTTACACATTGCATGTGTTTCTCCTGCCTTTCCTTTACAAATTCTAGTGAATTGGCCTATGTAACTTTACCATGCAATCTAATCCTCTAGTGTATATGTTCTATATGTCGTGAAATGTGGTGCTCACTTATTAACTATTTGGTTAATTTGTTCTCATGTTCACTTAACTGTTTCGTTCAATTCTGCAATGTGATGTTCAATTCTTCTGGCTACAATTATTTATTGTCTTCCATGTGAGAAATAAATCGTATTTGGCTGTACAAAATGCTCCCTACATTCCTTTATATAAAGTGTATTTGTTTTTTGATAAAAATCCACAATGTAAGCTCATTTCTTCTAGTTCCTCGTAATTCCGTCATTAGTCCTTCAAAAAAGGAAAGTATATCTTCCCTGATTGTATGCATCTCTTCTTTTGAAGAGAAAAATGAAAGTATCGTTCTCCTGATTGCGTGTATCTCTTACTTTCCTAGCCTAAATAATTTACTTGCCATAAATCAATGACATAGCCAAGGTTAATTTCATCCTAACATGTATCTAATTATGTGCCTTGGTCATCGTGCTGCAAATAATAAACCTTACAAAAAGGAATGGAGGGAGTACATGAGTAACAAATACAATTGCTATATTTCCAAGTTGTCAAGCATGCTTGGTTTCGTTAACTGACTAATCTTATGGTATGTTATATATTGTGCAGTGTGGTGCTCAGTTAATGTTTGATTCATTTGTTATGTTGTTTAGTTAAGTATTTGGTTCAATTCTTCAATGCGATGTTCAATTGTTGTTGGTGCATTTTTTATGGTCTACCATGTGAGAAATAATCGAATTTGGTTGTACTAAATACATGACAAACAATTACAATTGTTATATTTCCAAGTTGTTAAGCATGCTTTGTTTGGTCAACTCTCTGATCTTCTATTAGGAGTATGTTATATTGTGCAATGTGGTGCTCAGTTAATGTTTAGTTCATTTGTTGCAATGTTTAGTTAATTGCTTGGTTCAATTCTGCAATGCGCTGTCCAATTGTTGTCAGTACAATTTTGTATTGTTATCATATGAGGAATAAATTGAATTTGGCTGCACTTAATACATGAGAAACATATACAATTGCTATTTTTCCTAGTTCTTAATCATGATTGGTTTGGGTAAATGGCTTTTCCATGTGGCTCAGATTAATCTAATGAATCTGCAATGTGTTTATTTTTCGTCAACATATTTTACGGATAGCATGCCAACCCTCACTTAACTTGGTCAATAACTATCTTATATGTGTTGTAGGTAAACAATGGGAAGAAGTTAGGTTTACAATCAAGGTTTGCACATGCATGGTCCTTTGTCTAATAGTAGCACATTATTATGCAATTGCAGGAACCATTCTAATATTTAGGTTTTCAAAAATTTGTTCTTGCACATGTAGGTCCTGCTGACAAAGTTTTTGACCCACTGTTCGACCCTTTTGCATATGGGGGAATGAGTTGTCCATGAATATCAATCAAGTCAAGAAACTCAGAAAGATTGTTAGGATAAAGAAACTAGAGACAAAAAACAGAAGATCTTTGTCTGCAAAATGAAGAAGACATCAATGCACTACAGGATGGTACTAATTATTATACCTTGTCTTTTTATTCCTTTGCGCCATTTCAAACCTAGAGAAAATATTTATGCATATCCTTGTTTACAGGCCTTTCCAAAGCAGTTCACTTATGATTACCTCTCAAACCACCTATATGGTCAGGAGGCGAGGAAGTTATGCAAACAACACCCATGTTACAATCTTGAAGTCCTCCTGAACAGGATGAAGGATGGACGGTCAATCATACACATATAATGGCCTAAAGTTGTAAAGACCTACAACATCAATGAAGGCTCAATATAGGATTTCCGCTTTAGTAGTTTTCTAGATGAGATTCATCTGTCTATCTACCGTCTATGATGCTAATTTCCAAAGGTTATAGATGTTGCATGTGTAACTTTGTGCTGGTGCAGTTGTGTAAAGGGGTAGCTAGTTATATGCATATATGTCTAACTGAGTGTTGAGGCTACATGATGTTGTACTCTGATGTATTTCAATTACGAAATCATGGTGTCATAATATGATGAAATATATTGTGTGCTTAAAATGAAATGCTACTTTGATTAATAAATGGATTATTAATAATAGGCCAATTAGCCTTCTAATTGGGGTTTTCTATTGCAAACGGTTAGTAAGAAAACACCATGGGCGATGACCTAAGATAACGCACACAGTTTCTGGGATGAGACCGTGTTGGATCACTGAACAATCACACATGACTTCCTCTTGAAAACTATTTGTGTTAGGCCACCTTGCTTAAACGTTTTCCACAAATAAAGTATGTGTGATGGATAGCCTATGCCAAGAAATTTTCTTCTATGCACCGTGCATGATTGATGACCCATGAGTGGAGGGGATCGATCGTAGTCTTTTCAATAAGTAAGAGTGACGAACCCAACGATGAGCAGAAGGAAATGATAAGCAGTTTTTAGTAAGGTATTCTCCACAACCACTTAAATTATCAGTGACAGATAGTATTGTGATAAGGTAATTTGTAACGTGTAACAAGTAACAGTTGTAACTAAGGTGCATCAAGGTGGCCCAATCCTTTTTGTGGCAAATGAAAATCCTGGACAAAGTCTTATATAAGGAAAAGTGCTCCCAAGGACACATGGGAATTTATGTCAAGCTAGTTTTCATCATGCTCATATGATTCGCGTTCGTTACTTTGATAATTTTATATGTGGGTGGACCGGTGCTTGGGTGCTGCCCTTACTTGGACAAACCTCCCACTTATTATTAACCTCTCTCGAAACCATCCACAACTACGAAATAGGAATTAAGATAAATCTAACGATAGCATTAGACATATGGATCCTAGCCCCTTAGGAAGCAACACATAAACTAGGGTTTAAGGTTTTGTCACTCTAGCAACCCATCATCTACTTATTAATTCCCAATGCCTTCCTCTAGGCCCAAATATGGTGAAGTGTCATGTAGTCAATGATCACAGTACACCACTAGAGGAGAGACAACTATAACTTATCAAAATATCGAATGAATACCAAATTCACATGATTACTTATAACAAGACTTATCCCATGTACTCAGGAACAAACATAAATACTCACAAAGCATATTCATGTTCATAATCAGAGGAGTATTATAATCATTAAGGATCTGAACATATAATCTTCCACCAAATAAATCAACTAGCATCAACTACCAGGAGTAATCAACACTACTAGCAACCCACAGGTACCAATCTGCGGTTTTGAGATAAAGATCTGATACAAGAGATGAATTAGGGTTTGGAGAGGAATGGTGATGATGAACATGTTGATGGATATTCACCCCTCGCGATGAGAGCATCGTCGGTGATGATGATGGCTTCAGTTTCCCCCTTCGGGAGGGAAGTTTCCCCGGCGGAATAGCTCCGGCTCTAGATTGGTTCTGTCGTAGTTCCACCTCGAGATGGCGGCGTCGCGTCCCAAAAGGTCTGATATGATTTTTTTTCCAGGTCAAAACCCTTCATATAGGAGAAGATGGGCACCAGAGGCCTGCCAGGGGGCCCAAAAGCATGTAGGGCGCGACCAGGGGGGTAGGTCGCGCCCCCTGGGCTTGTGTCCACCTGGTGGGTCCCCTCTGGTATTTCATTCACCCATTATTTTTATAAATTCCAAAACTGCTCTCCATAACTTTTCAGGATTTTTGGAGCTGTGTAGAATAGGTCTCTCAGATTTTCTCCTTTTCGAGTCTAGAATTCCAGTTGCCCGCATTCTCCCTCTTCATGTCAATCTTGTTAAATAAGAGAGAAAAGGCATAAGTATTGTACCATAATGTGTAATAACAGACCATAATGCAATAAATATTGATATAAAAGCATGACGAAAAATTGACGTATCAACGATGCATTCAAGAACGCAGACGATGAAATTGTTAATATCTTGTGCAATGGCAACACTACCACACACGATTTGATGGGGAAAATTGTGTGTGATGTATTTGAAAACAGAATCGTTTGTGTGGGATTCACCGTGTGGGATGTACATATGAACAGAAACGTTCTTCTTGGATTGAATGTGTGGGATGTACATACAAATAGAAATGGTTGGGCTTGTATAATTGTATGAGATGGCTATCCCAATCGCACACGAGCTCATTTTGTACAGCATGTGTGACCGACGGACCAATAACTGACGGTTTGTGGGTCGTGTGTGAAGGACCCCCTATCACCCACACTCACTAGGTCACGGTTTAAAATGTCATCGCAAAAGGGGTGAAAACCATTTGTATAGCACGTTGTTGCACCAGCATAAGTCTATACTAATTAGGTGGGTGCTTTTACTTCAACAGTTCGATTTGCATATTGTTGATAGAAAGAGAGCTGAAAACCGTGTAGCAGATAATTTTTCTAGAATGGAAAATGTTCTTGATGACCCACTGCCTATTGCTGATAAAACAATTATGAGCAATTAGTTGTTATAAATGCTTCCCATAATACACCTTGCTATGCACATTATGCTAATTACATTTTTGCTAAACATATACCACCTAGTTTCACCTACCAACAAAAGAAAAGGTTCTTCTATGATTTAAGGCAATACTGTTGGGATGACATACATATTTATAAGGAAGGAGTAGACTGGGTTATTAAACGTTGTGTACCGGAGGATGACTAGGGACAGATCCTAGAGAAGTGTCATTCCAAGGACTACGAAGGGCACCATGCTGATGATAGGACTGCACACAAGCTATTGCAATCCCGTTTTTATTGGCCTACTCTTTTCAAAGATGCTCGTAAGTATGTCCTTCCTTGTAATGAATGTCAAAGAATTGGTAACATTGGTAGACGTCAGGAAATGCCTATGGATTACTCACTTGCTATTGAACCATTTTTACGTTACTAAGAAGCTAGAAGTTATTCCTACTAGTAGTGTTGATCATAGCATTTCCATTAAAATGCTTAAAGATGTTTCTTTCTCGGGGTTTGGAGTCCCTAGATATTTAATGACTGATGGTGGTTTCGATTTTATTCATGGTGATTTCTATAATATTCTAGCTAAATACGATGTTAACCATAGAATTGCATCACCTTACCATCCTCAGTATAGCGGTCAGGTTGAGTTGAGAAACCGAGAAAAAAAATTGATATTGCAAAAGACTGTTAATAGATCTAGAAATATTTGGTCTAAGAAACTTGATGATGCTTTATGGGCTTATAGAACTGCCTATACAAACCCTATGTGAATGTCCCCATATAAAATGGTCTATGGAAAACCATGTCATTTACCTATTGAGTTAGAATGTAAAGCTTATTGGACAATTAAATAACTTAACTATGATTACAAACTTGTCGATGAAAAGAGGTTATTTGGTATTAGCTCATTAGATGAATGGAGGACACAAGCTTATGAAAATGCCAAGTTGTTTATAGAAAAACTTAAAAGATGGCATGACAAGAGAATCCAAAAATGAGAATTGAATGTAGGAGACCTAGTTCTGTTGTACGGTTCTTGTTTCATATTTTCTGCCCGTAAGCTTGTCTCCAAATGGGAAAGACCTTATATCGTTGAGAAAGTCTATCACTCCGATGCTATCAAGATTAACAACTTCGAAGGCAAAACTACGAGAGTGGAAAATGGGCAAAGAATTGAACACTACATCTCAGGTATGCCCATCAATGTTCAAACTAATATTATTCAAGTGATGGTGCCAGAAGAGCACATAAGAGAGATCTTCGGAACACTCCAGAAAGCTGAAAAAGGGGTAGGTATGTGATACGGTAAGTAAATCGACTCCAAAAATTCTAACAAAATACGTCCTATTGGTTTTGGTATTTCAGAAATATTTCAAAAATAAAAACGAGTTAGGGGGCCACAAGGGAGCTACAAGCTAACACGGTGCGCGCTTGCCACCTTGGCGTGCCCTATTAAGTTTTGGGCCCCTTGTGTGCCTCCGGAGCTCTGATTTCTTCCTGGACATCTATTCTAACCTAGAAAAAAAATCGTTGTATATACTCCCGTCTGTTTTGTCCCGCATCCCAAGTTTCTCCTTTGTTCTTGTTTTGGCCTGTTTTATGACAAATCTATATCGTCGTGACGCCATCAAGCTCCACCAAGGACAATTTCTATGAGAAGGTCATCAACCCTTACCCTTCCGAAAGTTATGAAACACACTCAACCCATTGAGATTTTGGAGGGGGTGCTTCACATCCGGGACATACAAGGGCCCGAGAAGGAGCGAATCAAGAAGGTCAGGCTTGCAGAAGTGGAACATTGGATCTTCAAGTGCCAAGGGATGATGGAGCGTGAGCTGAGCGTCGATCGCTCCATGATCACGGATTTTATTCGTGAGAACAATAAGGATAGCAAGGAAATCGTGGAGATGATTTTCTAGCTCCATGATAGGCTTCAAGATCTACAACCCCAAATATTTAATCTGCAGAACCAAAACCGTGAGTATGAAACTCGTTTCAAGAGGATGAGTATAGCCGCAACTTTTAGTATTCCACAGACAAGCTCTTCTTTCTTCAACGGGGAACCTATCCCATGGAAGACGGAGGACAAGCCTACTACCTCACCACCACCATCACCCAAGAAAGACACCTGAATACATGGGTATGAGTACCACCCTTAGCTTGTTCCAAGCTAGGGGAGGTGCACTAGTATCGTATCACCATCACTTTTACCATTATCATCTATCTTAATATGATCCTTAGTTATGTCATGATTTAGAGAAACAAAATTCTAGTTTTTCTTTGCTTAGAGTGTTTGCTTTGAGATCTATCTATCCTTGTAATCATGTATGAGAGTTATATAATAAATATTAGTTTGAGTTTCTTGCTTCACTCTCATGCATCAATCATAGCATTGAAATAAAATAAATAGAAAAATCATATGCTAATCCCATGGGGAGTAATGAGTTCACATAGAAAACGTGTGATATATAAAGGTTGTTTGGAGTGAACAAACATAACATTAGTCATTGATACAATTTATGCAAAATTATGATAGAGGAGAGGAGATTCACATAAAAATATACTATCTTGGAGATCTTTTAAGATTGTGAGCCCCACCAAATATTATATGATGATCAAAGTGTTGATGTTGAACAAGGAAGACAACGTAATGGTTATGTTTGTTCACATTTGAATAGAAGTTATATTTTCATGGATCCTCTAACATGTGGTGCTTGCTTTAGATCCTTTGCTAGCCCAAAATTCGCACTAAGTAGAGATACTACTTGTGCATCCATAACCCTTAAACCTAGTTTCTTCCCATGAGAGGCCACCATACCTACCTATGGATTGAATAAGATCCTTCAAGTAAGTTGTCATCGGAGCACAGAGCAATAAAAATTGCTCCTAAACATGTATTATCTTATATTGTAAGGGAAAATAAGCTTTGTACGATCTTGTGATGGCAAAGAAATAAAAGTGACAAACTTTATAATAAAGTTTGCTATCATAAGGATCAATATAAACTGATGTTCCTTTACAATAAGAGTTTGCATATAAAATTGAAAGCACATGACAACATATACTTCCATCTACGAAGGGCCTATCTTGTACTTCCATGTATTTACTTGTATGCAAGTGTCAATAATGTTTATGGCTATTCCTACCTATTAACTCTCTTGTTGGCAAGCATCATATGTTGGGGAAGAATCCAGATATAAATATCTAGTTGGATGAGGATGATCATGATTCATTATTGCTGACATTATCCTTGAGGTAAATGACTTGGGTGGCAAAAGCAATAAATCCCCTATCTTCCTATGTGTTTGATGGAAACATTAGCTCAAAAAATATGCAACGAGTCCGAGCAATCATAGAAGACTAAATGATACTTGAGTATGTGAACTTTCTAAAATGAAAGCTCTTACATAGAATCTTCTCTTAAATATGATGAATTGTGATTGTCTCAATGACTAAGAATATAGTTTGTTGCTTGTCAATAAAGTTTATGCTTCATACTTCAACAACTATGGATAGATTGTTACGTTCTTATGAGAAGCTGTCTGAAGAAAAACTTGTTGCTATGTTAATATTCATGATGCTTTCATGTCCGTATTTTGTTTTATCGACACCTCTCTCTCAAATCATGTGGTCATTATTATCGAGTTCAGCTTTCGCTTGAGGACAAGCGAGGTCTAAGCTTGGTGTAGTTGATACGTCCATTTTGCATCATGAATTTGTATTGATATTTATTCTATTATTGTCCACTATTCCTAAATATGATACAATACTTATGCCTTTTCTCTCTAAATTTACAAGGTACATCATAGAGAGGCGAAAACTGGAATTTTGGACCTCAAAACCAAGAAAAGGCTAAAAGATCAGTGGACTCCAAATGACCTGAAACTTCATGAGGAATTTACATGGAATATATAAGAATTATTAGGCCAAAAATACACCATAGGGGGCCCACCTACTGGCCACAAGACAATACGGCATTCCCACCCCCACTAGGCGCGCTATTTTAGCCTATGGGAACCTCACGGGTGCCCTGGCCCCCCTCTTGTGCTATAAGTTGTGTTTTGACCAAGAAAAAATCAAGGATGTATTTTTAGGACGAAGCGCCACCGTATCGAGGCGGATGCCTGGGTACAGGCCCTTTTTATCTCCGGCGGAGAGATTCTACCTGGGAAACTTCTCACTCGCTGGGTGAAAACGAAGGCATCATCATCACCAACACTTCCTCTTTCGTGGGAGGACAAATCTTCATCAACATATTCACCAACACCATCTCATAGGAAACCCAGTTTCATATCTTGTATTCAATGTATGTCTCAAAACCTTAGATTGGTATTTGTGGATTACTAGTAGTGTTGATTACATCTCGTAGTTGATGCTTGTTTGTCTACTTGGTGGAAGATATTATGTTCCGTTCCTTAATCATTATTATTACACCTCTGATCTTGCACATGTTGATGATGTTTGAGTAGTTACTTATCTTCCTGAGGACATGGGAGAAGTGTTCATTGGGTCCTACCATAGGTGCATCGCATGCAAATTAAAAAAATTCCCTACATGCAGAACAATCAAGAACATGCTATAGAGATGGATCATGGATAGTTATCACTAGACGAGCAGCGTCGTGCAGCAGAACTAGAGTTGGGGTAGTGCTTCCACAAAGGTCCGTCTCGTCCTCATTCAATCTCCCTCAAACAACCAATCGTCGGATCCCACGTACAGGTTCACTGGAGCGGGGCACGTGCAGGAGGAACACAATGCATAGACTACTAGGTCTAATCACATAGTCGACGATGAGTGGAGGTGGATACTTGCAACACATAGAAAACCCTAATGAAGGCACCGAAGCGATCAACCAAATGAGTGTTCCCCACCTATACTATATTTATAGGCATCCGTCATGGGCTCAACTCTTGGGCCTCGCACAGATCCTGAAGCCCACATGTTCCTTTCCCTTAAGTGTGCGACCCCTTAGGTTCTTGTTCACTTGGTCACGAGTCAAATCACATACGTCTCGGCTAGTCGGTAGCCACCTCTAGCAAAGCGTGGCGACTTCAAGTGTCCGATGAAGCTGGTTAGGCGAACATGTACTTCAAACTTTTGTTCGCTTTGCCACACAATATATGGTGTCGTGCTCAAGGCGACTTGATCATCATTGTTGCATCATAACCTCTTTATCATTCCATTGAATCTGACCAACACTTCAGATTATTTAATAATCCTCATCATATGGACGTGTTTATCCAAGTCAAATCACCCGATGGGACCCAAAGTTTATCTCTCCTTCAGAGGGGCAAACCCTATCTTGCTCGACCATGTCTTGCAGCATGGGTTTGGACAAGCCCGTAACCTACCTTTGTAACTACCCAGTCATGGAGTAGCACCTGGTCGGCCCAAAGAAGGCATGTCACCATCCCGAGTACATGCACCAACTCGGGTCCTATGATAAAGAATGTATGTTGTACTAGATAATCACACATGTCCTATCACCGCACCCCATAGTTTGGTTTCTCCATCTAACACCTTATCTCGACTCTGATCGGACTACACCGAATCCGACCAGATCTTTATGAGTCCATATTATCCGGCTAGCATCCAGTGCTACATGGTTAGTGAGACCAGACCATCCACCATATCATATGCTAATCTAATTGGTCGTGCATCTACACAACCATTTGGACTAGGGACCATTTAGGGCAGTCAACATACAATGCATAGTCTCACAAATAGGTCATGTACTTGTTAATACGCATCATCGATAATGTTCAATGACTATCTTTATTCATAACAACATAGGAAATATCATTATACATGATTGCCTCTAGGGCATATCTCCAATAGTCTCCCACTTGCAGTAGTCAATAAAATAGACATCGAATGGCCATAGCTCTAACGTGCCCGTCATGCTTGGGTCGTGGTAGCGGCTGATGTTTAATACACAACTTTATTCTTGTAGACTCTGGTGGTCCTCCAAGCGCAGAGTTTTGTAGGACACTAGCACTTTTCCTTCAAGTGGATGATCTAAGGTTTATCAATATTTGGGAGGTGTAGGATGAATATGGTCTCTCTCAAACAATCCTGCAATTCAATACAAGAAATATCTTGTGTCCCCAACACACCCAATACAATGGTAAATGGTATAGGTGCACTAGTTCAGCAAAGAGATGGTGATACAAGTGTAGTATGGATAGTAGATATAGGTTTTTGTAAACTAAAAATATAAAGACAACAAGTTATCAAGTGGAAAATAGTGAGAAAAATGTTGTATAAATGATTGGGAATAAGGCCTAGGTTTCATACTCTCACTAGTAAAATCTCTCAACAATGCTAAAATAGTAGCATCATATGATCATCCCTTAATGTGCAACAAAGAAGCACTTCAAAGATCATAAGTAGCAAACAACATAAGATGAAATTGTTGTAGGTAGTAGATCCACCTCAAAGTTATTCTTTCTGATCAATCTTTTGGTCTATTCATATAAGTGTCACAAACAGCCCTGGAGTTCGTACTAGAACATCCATGATACATATCAATCAACCCTAATGTCACCTAGATACTCCAATGTCACCTCAAGTATTCGTGGGTTAATTATATGACATGCATCAAACATTTTCATATTTATCATATTCAATCCAACACAAAGAACTTGAAAGAGTACCCCAAGATTTCTATTAGAGAAAGTAGTATGAAAACATGCAATCAACCCCTATGCATAGATCCCCAAGGTCACCGAAATCCGCAAATTGATGGCATAACATATATTAAGTGAATCAATTGAATATTCCATTATCACCACGGGTATCCACATGCAAGACATACATCAAGTGTTCTCAAATCCAATATCCAATCCAACGTAATAAGATTGCAAGGGGAAAGATTCAATTCATCAAAACAAACAATGGGGAAACACCATATGATCCAACTATATTAACAGAGCCCGTGATACATCAAGATCGGGGCATCTCCAGAACACGAGAGAGAGAGAGAGAGAGACAGAGACAGAGAGAGATTCAACACATAGCTATGGTAAATACCCTGAGCCCCGCAGGTGAACTACTCCCGTCTCGTCATGGTCTCCGCCGAGATGATGAAGATGGCCACCGGAGATGATTTCCCCCTTCCGACAGGTTACTTGAGAAGCTCCAGGTGGGTGTTTTGTCAATACATAGAGTTGCGACAGCGGAGCAGAATTTCTTTTTTTATTTCTTAGGGTTTCTATATATAGGATTTTTTGGCGTTGGAATCTTGCTAAACGGAGCCACGTCGGCCCCACAATCCATCAAGGCGCACCCACGGAGGTGGGTGCACCCTGTTGGCTTGTGGCCCACAGGTGGCTCTCCTCCGGTGGTTCTTCACTCGAGCATTTCTTATTTTCATCAAGAAAAATCATAATAAAGTTCCGGGCGATTCTCAGACCTTCTATTTTCTGCACAAAAACAACACCATGGTAATTCCAGTGAAAACAGTGTCAGTCTGGGTTAGTCAAAATAAATCATATGAAGTGCATCATACCCATATAAAAGTATTGTATACATAGGCAAACATGGGAGGAATACTTCATAAATTATTGATATATTGGAGACGTATCAATATATTAGTCAACAGATGTGCAACATTTGCATCCGTGTGAATCTTGCATAAATAAATATCACCATTCTTTATGAGCTTTCATATCAAGTGATATTTTCGTTATATCTGTCTAGTCTTGTGGTGTTCTCTCGGCTCCTTGGCATGTGCGATGGCACCTGAATTATTTCAATAAAGGTCCAACGACTTCGACTAGAACGGGAACACACCAAGATCTTCCAGGACCTTCTGAATCCAAACAACTTCCTTTGCGGATTCAGAAGCAGCAATGTATTCGAACTCTGTTGTGGAGTCGACCACCGTATCTTGCTTGGAACTCGTTCAACTCATTGCTCCTCCATTCATGACATACACGAATCTACATTGTGACCGACAATCATCCATGTTGGTTTGGAAACTAGCATCAGTGTAACCCTTTACGCAGAGCTCCTTCTCACCTCCTTAAACTATGAACATATCTTTAGTCCTTTTTAGGTACTTCAAGATAGTTTTCACCGATGTCCAGTGACTCTCACATGTGTCATCCTGGTATCTGCTTGTTAAGCTTATTGCATAGGCAACATCAGGCCAATTACAAATCATGGCACACATGATGGATCCTATTGTCGAAGCATACGAAATCCTACTCATATGGTTTTTCTCATCAGAAATCGTAGGACTTTGAGTCCTTCTTAGACTTATACCATGTGAGATGGCAAAGAACCCTTTCTTGGTCTCACTCATGTTTAACCGCTTCAACACTTTGTCTATGTAACGCTCTAACTTAAGCCGAGAAACCTTCTCGATCTATCTCTATAGATCTTGATGCCTAAAATGTACACTGTCTTTCCAAGGTCTTTCATTGAAAACTTGTGATTCAATGATTCCTTGACAAAGTTCACCATTGAAACATCATTTTCGATCAGTAGTATGTCATCCAGATACAAGAATAAAAAGACTACTGATCTCATGCTAGACTACCTGTATAAACAATAGTCCTCTTCGTTCTTGATGAAACAAAGGTCAACAATGACTTCATCAAAATGAATATTCTAACCCCGACCTGCTTGCCTCAATCTACAATTGGATCTCTTGAGCTTGCATACTTCACCAGCATTAGTTGGATCAACAAAATCTTTGGGTTGTATCATGTATACATACTATTTTAATTTTCCATGAAGGAAAGTAGTTTTGACATCCATCTGCCATATCTCATAATCAAAATCTGCACCTATAGATAGTATGATTCTACCCGACTTTAGCATCGCTACCGACAAGTAGGTCTCGTCGTAGTCAACTCCTTGGACTTGTCCATAACCTTTAGCAACAAGTCAGTCTTTCCAGATCTGAACATTTCCACCCACATCGGTTTTCTTCTTAAAGACCCATTTGCAACCAATGGATATTACGCCACGAGGCGGATCAACCAAGTCCTAGACTTTATTCTCATCCATGGATTTGAACTCAGATCTCATGGTCTCCAGGCATACGTGGTCGGCTCATCACTTTCTAGAAACAACATATCACGCACTCTACACAACCTATGTGACATCCGTGGCTATGGTGCCAACTCCATTATGGGTTCTCTGACCGACTCTGGTATGATATCTCATCACCAGTCGAGTTGTCCTCGAGTGGTGATATGTCTCCAACGCATTGATAATTTATGAAGTATTCATGCCATTTTTGTCTATGTTTACAATCATGTTATTTGATTTTGATGCACTTTAAATGATTTATTTAGAACTAAACCGGAATGACGTTGTTTTCAAGAAAATTACCATGGTGTTGTTTTTGTGTAGAAAATGGAAGTTCTCAGAATCGCCCCAAACTTTTTTATTTTTTCTGTATTAACTAAGAAATATTGGAGCAAAGAACCACAAGAGGGGAGCCATCTGTGGGCCACAAGCCAACAGGGCACCCCCTAGGTCGTGCCCTGATGGCTTGTGGGGCCCACGTGGCTCCATTTGGCGTGATTCCAACATTGCAAAATCCTATATATACGAGAAACCCCAGAAATAAAGAGAGAACTTCCCCTCCATCGCCGCAACTCTATGTATCGACTTAGAACCCATATGGAGCCTTTCAAGTACCCTGTGGTAGAGGGGAAATCATCCTCGGTGGCCATGTTCATCATCCGGGTGGAGGGCATGATGAGGAGCGAGTAGTTCACCTTCGGGCGGAGTGTATGTAGCAGTAGCTATGTGTTAAATCTCACTCTCTCGTGTTCTTGATATGGCACGATCTTGATGTATCACGGGTCTTCTTAATCTAGTTGGATCATATGATGTTCTTCCGTTGCCATCTTGTCGTGATGAATTGAATCTTTCCCTTTAAGATCTCGTTATGTTGGATTGAATACTTTGGTTTGACAACACTTGGTTTATGTCTTGCATGCAGATACCCGTAGTGACATTGGGGCATTCAAGTGATTCACTTGATATATGTTATGTTATCAACTTGCGGATCCCGTTGACCTTGGGTACCTATGCATAGGGGTTGCTTGCATGTTTTCATACTATGTTCTCCGATAGAAATCTTGGGGTGCTCCTTGAAGTTCTTTGTGTTGGATTGAATATGATAGATCTGAAATTGTTTGATGCATGTCGCATAATTTACCCATGGATACTTGAGGTGACATTGGAGTATCTAGGTGACATTAGGGTTGATTGATATGTATCATGGGTGTTATTCTAGTATGAACTCTAGGTCTATTTGTGATACTTATAGGAATATCTCAAAAGCTTGATCAGAAATAATAACTTTGAGGTGGTTCTACTACCTACACCAATTTCATCTTATTGTTCTTATTGATAGGAACATTGGACTCATTCTTTGTTGCACGCTGAGGGATGATGATATGATTCTACTATGTTAGCATTGTTGAGATATTGCGTTAGTGAAAGTACGAACCCTAGGCCTTATTACCATGTATTTATACAACATTTTGTTCAAAGTTTTACACTTGCTACCTTCCTGTTTTTATATTTTTAGATTAGTGAAAGTACGAATTCAAGGGATTTTGTGACACTTATAGGAATAGCTCGAAATATTGATCAGAAAGAATAACTTTGAGGTGGTTCTACTACCTACGCCAATTTCATCTTATAGTTCTCTGCTAGATAGGAACTTTGGAGTGATTCTTTGTAGGGATGATCATCCGATTCTACTATGTTAGCATTGTTGAAACATTGCACTAGTGAAAGTATGAACCCTAGCAGTTATTACCAAGAATTTACACAATGCTTTTTTTGCTGTTTTACACTTGTGACCTTGCTATTTCTATATTTCCATATTACAAAAACCTATATCTACTACCCATACTACACTGGTATCACCATCTCTTCGCCGAACTAGTGCACCTATACAATTTGCCATTATATTGTGTGTGTTAGGGACACAAGAGATTTTTTGTATTTGATTGAAGGATTGTTTGAGAGAGACCATCTTCATCCAACACCTCCCATGGATTGATACACCTTAGGTCATCCACTTAAGGGAATTTCATACTATCCTACAAATCTCTGCGCTTGGAGGAACAACATAGTCTACAAGAATAAAGTTTTGTAGTAGACAACAAGCTTGTTTCTGGAACCATTGCCGGGGAGGTGAGTACTTGAAGGTATATCTTTATATCTTGCAATTTAAACTTTTATTTTATTGTTTTTCACTAGTTTGGTGTTATAGAAGAAACCTACAAAAAATGGAATTTAGGTTGCCTCATTTGCATCATCTCTATAATGTCTTTCGTGAAAATGATGGTTCAAAAAATTATGCTCAATTGCTAGAGGAAGAATTTATGAAAATTATCAATGTGAAATCCTTGGATTATGAGCATGATAGAAATATTGTTGGTAAGAATTGTCTGAATATCCATGATGCTAATGATAAGCAAAGCAACAAGATTGGGGATGCTATGTTTGATGAAGATGCTATTTTCAGTTCCCCAAGTTTTCATGAGCAAAATTATTATGATTAAATCATGCCTGCTATCTATGATTATTATTGTGATCACATTTATGCTATAAAGAAAAAGATAAGCATGAAACTTGTCATCATGATTTTAATTTTCATTTGGATTATATCAATAAAGTGTCTCATGATATTTATTTTGTTGAGTTTGCTACTGAAAATTATTATGAGCGAGGAATATATGATTGTAGGAATTATAATAATATCAAATTTCCTCCCTATGTGTTCAAAGTTTTGAAGTCATGATTGTTTTGCCTTCCTATGCTAGTCGATTATTGCTCCCATAAATTGTTTTCTCAAAAACTCCCTATGCATAGGAAGAAGGGTGGACTTAAAGGTGCTTGTCATATGCTTCATGATGCTCCCATTGTGTTTCAATTCATTACTTTTATGTGAGGATCATTGGAATCATTATACCTAGCTAAAAGGCATTAAAGAAAAGCGCTTGTTGGGAGACAACCAATATTTATCTTTTTTGTTTTTGTGTGTTCACATGATTAAGCTAGTGTGGTAATCATGTTTTATAGCTTATATTTCAATAAAGTGCCAAGTCGAGCCATTGGGATAGTCTGGATACTTGTTCTGTGCAAAAAAAACTTTTGCGTCCAGTATATGAATTATGTGATTTTACTAGAGAATCGAAAAATTCTGAAATTTACAAAAAATGTCCATGAAAATTATCTGTGTTTAACTAATTTTTCAGAATTTCTAGTGCCACAAAAGTATGGTGTCCATTCAGATCTTCACAAACTGCTCTATTTTTGACAGATTTAGTTTTGCATGCTTACTTTGCTTGTTTTGATGTTTCCAAAGCTTATATTTTGTGATAAAAAATATATGGGAATGATAGAATACGGTAGGTATCATGTGATAATAATTATGAATCTTGTCATGACAGTACCTAAGTGAATGATCTATCCTTATTACACTAACCCATGTCACGAAGTTCCGTTATGATTTGTGTGATTTAAGTTTTCATGTTTTGGGTGAGATAACGATATGAGGTGAATAAGGAGCAGAAAGAACCTAAGATTAGGGATTCCCAAGGCACCCCCAAGGTAATATCCAAGGAACACTCAAGCGTCCAAGCTTGGGGATGCCCCGAAGGCATCCCGCTTACATCTCCAATAGTATCGGTATATCTTACTTGGAGCTATATTTTTATTCATCACAAGATATGTGTGTTGGTTGGGGTGTCATTTTATTTTGTTGTTCTCTGTTAGATGTTATTTATGATCTGGTTTTTCAATAAAAATTTCCAAGAATTGCCTTTATAATGCTTGAATTGCATGAGTGATGTGTGTTGTATAAAAATAGAAACTTTTGCTCTAGTATTTGAATTATAAGATTTTTACTAGAACGTGGAAAGGTTCTAGAATTTTTACACAGTACTGTCATACAAATTGTTTATCATTTTATAAATTTCCATAATTTTTGGAGTTAATTAAGTACACTGTGTTACTAGATTGATACAAAATGTTCTATTTGGATAGATTGTTGTTACAGTTTTGTTATCTACTTATCATAGAGTTTTTGGGGCTTATATTGGTAGATATAAATTGTGGAAATGATAGTATACAGTACCTAATGCTTGAAAATTATGATGTGACTTGTCTTGGCAGTACATGAGGTGTTAATTTACTTTTGTGTGTACTAACCTATCTCATAAATTATTTTCAAGTTTTGTGCGGATGAAGTTTTGAGACTTAGGTGAAACTGGGATATGAGAGGATTGAACAAGATATTAAAGTTAAAGCTTGGGGATTCCCAAGGCACCCCAAGTAACTAATACACGTAGTCTCCAGCATCTAATCTTCGGGATGCTACGCATCCCACCTCTCTTCGTCAACAAATATCGGTTAGCCTATGTTGATCCTAAGTTTTTATTTATCCACATGATATTTGCTATTCTCGGAATGCATTTTTATTTACTTTTCTGTTTGAATAGAATACTCAGATTTGATAATCTTTATTGAGAGAGAGTTCTCACATAGCTACTTCATTTTTTGACTACTTATTGATCTTCACTTATATCTTTTGAGAGAAGTTTGATTGTTTGCTCTTGTGCTTCACTTATATCCTAAGACTAAATTGTGAATGGATGAAATATCATAACTATGAAATTATCAATGTGCTTTATGTATTGTAGTAGTTTCACATTTGGTATAAAAAGTAAAATCTATTTAAGTTTGACAATCACTGTATTGGTCATATGAGCAATTCATGAATGATTAGTATAAGAAAGAGAACTTTCACATACCAATATATTATCTTGGACATATTTTATGATTCTGAATACCCATCAATTATTTTCAACCTTGATCAAATAGTTGAAGTTGGACAAGGAAGACAACATTATGGTTAGGTTTGGGTATATTTGCATAGAAGTTATATTGTTATGGATCCTCCAACATGTGGTGCTTGTTTTGAACCTTCTGCTAGCAAAGACTTCGTACTAAGTAGAGATACTACTTGTGCATACAAATACTTGAATGAAGTTTATTCCATGAGAGTCCACTATATATATATATAGTATTTCATTGTCATTCCAAGTAAATTTGCATGTGCCACCTCTAAACATTCACATAAACATCTGTTTTGTGTGCCCGTACCACTCATGGAGCGATGGTGCGGTCATTATCTTCCATGCTAAGCAAGTTATTCACAATATGAGTGTTTATTCACTTGTCATTGCACGAGAGAAGCTGGTAAAATGGATGTCGAGTCCTGCATAATACAAAAATAAATAAACAAGAAGTCCCCCTAGAGAGTTGATTGTTTGGATGGTACCCATGGATACGGATAGCCATGGAATGTGTTGGAATGGTGGAGGGGAGTAAAATTTCAATTCTGTTTGGGAACTGCCAATAATGTGATTAGCATGAAAGATATTGAAAACTCTGTGGTAACGTTGATAGGAAAGGCACACCACCCAAAATTACATATTCATCTCTATTTTAAAATAATGAGCTCTTTCACCTGTGCAAATCCCTGCTTCCTTCTACGAAGCGACAACCTATTTACTTACATGTTGAGTTAACTTCTTATTCCAACCTCAGTCTATTAGTTGGCAATCACTATGCGGTCGGGAAAGATCCAAACTTATATATCCACTCAAATAAATTTGATCATGATTCATTATTTTTGACAATTATCTTTATGATAAATATGTTGGGAGGCGAAGCAATAAGCCCCTATCTTTCTCTGTTTTCAATAGACATTGTTTGTTCTAAAAATTTGCCTTGTGTATTAGTAATCATAGAAGAATGTATGACAATTGAGTATGTCGAGCTCTTACTTAGACTTGATGATGCATTGAAATTGTTTGATGACTAAGAACGTATGATGTTGAGTTTTAAGACAATGCATTGTTTGAACCATGATATGTGAGTTAATAGCTACTAAACCATGATGAGTTTTATGAAAAAGTTGCTAATTATGATGCTAGAAAAATGATTGGAATTATCATTGATCAAACTTATATACTATGCTAGCATTCACACTTCATAAATTATATATTTTATCATTTACTTACTCGAGGACGAGTAGGAATTAAGCTTGGGGATGCTGACATGTCTCCAACGTGTTAATAATTTATGAAGTATTCATGCCATGTTTGCCTATGTTTACAATACTTTTATATGGTTTTGACGCACTTTATTTGATTTATTTAGAACTAACCCGGACTCACACTATTTTCAGCAGAATTACCATGGTGTTATTTTTGTGTAGAAAATGGAAGCTCTCGGAATCGCCCAAAACTATTTTATATTTTTTCTGGAGTAAATAAGCAATATTGGAGCAAAGAACCACTAGAGAGGAGCCACCTGTGGGCCACAATCCTTATGGGGCCCACGTGGCTCCGTTTGGCGTGATGCCAACACTAGAAAATCCTATATATAGTAGAAACCACACAAATAAAGAGAGAAGTTTCGCTCCGCTGTCGCAAATTCCTGTATCGATGAAAAACCCATATGGAGCCATTCCAGTACCCTGCCGGGGAGGGGAAATCATCTCCGATGGCCATCTTCATCATCCCGGCGGAGGCCATGGAGGAGGGAGTAGTTCACCCTCGGGGCTGAGGGTATGTACCATTAGCTATGTGTTCAATCTCTTTATCTCGTGTTCTCAAGATGGCACGATCCTGATGTATCACGGGCCTTGTTAATCTAGTTGGATCGTATGATGTTCTTCCCTTGCCATCTTCTTGTGATGAATTGAATCTTTCCCTTTAAGATCTCATTATGTTGGATTGAATATTTTGGTTTGAGAACACTTGATGTGTGTCTTTTATGCAGATACCTGTAGTAACATCGGGGTTTTAATGTGATTCACTTGATATATTTTGTGGTATCAACTTGCGGATTTCAATGACCTTGGGGATCTATGTGATACGTCTCCAACGTATCTATAATTTTTGATGGTTTCATGCTATTATCTTGTCAAACTTTGGATGTTTTGCATGCCTTTTATATATTTTTTGGGGCTAACTTATTGACTCAGTGCCAAGTGCCAGTTCCTGTTTTTTCCATGTTTTTGACCCCTTTCAGAGAGATTTTGAAATGGAGTCCAAACGGAAGAAAATCCCCAAAAATATTTTTTCCGTAACGAAAGAAGATCGGGAAGCTTGAGAGCCAAGGCAGGGGAGCCTCAGGGGCCCCACAAGCCCTCACCCCATGGCGAGGGGGGAGGCCGCGGCCCACAGGCTTGTGGGCCCCCTGGGCGCCCTCTTCCCAAGGGGTTGCACCTATATATTCCCTAAAAATCCCAAAACAATCAGGAGATCATCGAAAGTACTTTTCCGCCGCCACAAGCTTCTGCCTCCGCAAGATCCCATCTAGGGCACGTTCTGGTGCCCTGCTGGAGGGGGGATTTGGATACGGAGGGCTTGTTCATCAATACCATGACCTCTCCGATGATGCGTGAGTAGTTCACCATAGACCTACGGGTCCATAGCTAGTAACTAGATGGCTTCTTCTCTCTCTTGGATCTTCAATACAAAGTTCTCCATGATCTTCATGGAGATCTATCCGATGTTATCTTCTTTTGCGGTGTGTTTGTCGAGATCCGATGAATTGGGGATTTATGATCAGATTATCTATGAATCTTATTTGAGTTTCTTCTGATCTCTCTTATGCATGATTTCATATCCTTGTAATTCTCTTCGAGTTGTGGGTTTTGTTTGGCCAACTAGATCTATGATTCTTGCAATGGGAGAAGTGCTTGGTTTTGGGTTCATACCGTGCGGTGACCTCACCTAGTGACAGAAGGGGTAGCGAGGCACGCATCATGTTGTTGCCATCAAGGGTAAAAAGATGGTGTTTTCATCATTGGTTTGAGATTATCCTTCTACATCATGTCATCTTGCTTAAGGCGTTACTCAGTTCGTCATGAACTCAATACACTAGATGCATGCTGGATAGCGGTCGATGTGTGGAGTAATAGTAGTAGATGCAGAAAGTATCGGTCTACTTGTCTCGGACGTGATGCCTATATGTATGATCATTGCCTTGGATATCGTCATGACTTTGCGCGGTTCTATCAATTGCTCGACAGTAATTTGTTTACCCACCGTGATATTTGCTATTTTGAGAGAAGCTTCTAGTGAACACTATGGCCCCCGGGTCTACTCCACACCATATTTTCAGCCTTACACTTTTTACTTCGTTGCACTTTCCGCCTTCAGATCTCACTTGGCAAACAATCTTGAAGGGATTGACAAGCCCTTTGAAGCGTTGGGTGCAAGCTTGTTTGTGTTTGCGCAGGTACTCTGGACTTGATGAGACCCTCCTTATGGATCGATACCTTGGTTCTCAAAATGAGGGAAATACTTACTGCTCCTGTGCTGCATCACCCTTTCCTCTTCAAGGGAAAAAACCAACGCAAGCCCAGTCTCCGCCAATATGTGAATTTCTGACGCTGTTGTTCGAGAAGTAGCAGAAGGATTTTTGGCGCCGTTGCCGGGGAGGAAGATCAAGTTAAGAACTCATCCAGGTAGGTGTCGCAAACTCATCTCTTGCATTTACTTTGTTTGCCAGTTGCCTCTCGTTTTCCTCTCCCCCACTTCTCAATTTTCCTTTTTCGTTTGCCTTTTTTTTTTGCCCTTTTCTCTCGCTTGCCATTCCTTTGCTTGAGTGCTATGTGCCTTCAATATGCTTGCATCTTTGCTTGCTGAAAATCTATTGATATGGATCCTCATCCACTTGCTAATCTGTTTAAGAGATCCAATTATGTTGATCCAATTGCTAGTGAGTTGAGTGCACTGGACTATCTTTATGGAGTTTTGCTTGAGATGCGTGAATCTGAAAATCGTGATGAAGAAATTTATGAAATGATTCACGAGGGCTCCTTGAGTGAAAAGCATGATTGCAATGATTTCATTATAAGTTCTATTAATTACAATCATGCTAAAAATATGCAAAACCCTAAGCTTGGGGATGCTAGTTTTGCTATGTCCACTACTTGTTGCAATGATATTTGCAATAATATTGAAAGTGGGTTTGGAGAAGTCTTGACTTTAGTTGATGATAATGCCACTATTTTTGAAGAGCGTCAATTTTGCATGCATGTGGATCATGAAAAGAATATCCTTTGTGATAGCTATATTGTTGAATTTGATTACGATCCAACATGTAATTGCTATGAGAGAGGAAAATATTGTGGTAGAAACTTTCATGTTACCAAATTACCTCTCGATATGTTGAGATTGCTATTGTCTCTTTCTTCTTCCTTGCATTTGGTAACTATTGGTTGTCTTGCCAATTTGTTCTCCTATAAAATGCCTATGCATAGGAAGTATGTTAGACTTAGATGTGATTTTCACATGCTTTATGATGCTCTCGTTGTGCTTCAATTCTTGTCTTTTGTGTGAGCATCATTGATTTATCAATGCCTAGCTAAGGGCGTTAAACAATAGCGCTTGTTGCGAGGCAACCCAATGAATTTATCTTTTTCTTTCTGTTTTGTTGCGTCCACACCATCATAATTCTGTTGTGATTGTGTTTTTTCTGTTTCTTTTTGTGTTTGAGCCAAGCAAAACCTTTATGACTAGTCTTGGTAATGGTTGTTTGATCCTGCTGGAAAAAGACAGAAACTTTTCGCTCACGAGATGATTTTTCATTTTTATTCAGAAAGAGATTTTGAGTTGATTCTTTTTGCTTCTGGTTGATATGCCCTTTTCCGAGGCGGTCGTAATTTTTAAGATTTGTGGAGGTACCATAAGTATACGAAGTATACAGATTGCTACAGACTGGTCTGTTTTTGATAGATTCTGTTTTTGTTGAGTTGGTTGCTTGTTTTGATGAAACTATGGTTAGTATCGGGGGGTACTAGCCATGGAAAAGTGAGAATACAGTAGCCCAACGCCAATATAGATAGAATTCAAGTTTTCTATAGTACCAAAAGAAGTGGTAGTTTGTTTTCTTGTGCTAATGTTATCACAAGTTTCTGTTTAAGTTTTGTGGTTTGAAGTTTTCAAGTTTTGGGTGATGTTCACATGGACAAAGAGATAAGGAGTGGAAAGAGCTCAAGCTTGGGGATGCCCAAGGCATCCCAAGCCATATTCAAGGACACCAAAAAGCCTAAGCTTGGGGATGCCCGAGGAAGGCATCCCTCTTTCGTCTTCAATCCATCGGTAACATTACCTGGAGCTATATTTTTATTCACCACATGATATGTGTTTTTCTTGGAGCGTCTTGTATCTTAGGTGTCTTTTATTTTTGTTGTGTCACAATAATCCTTGCTTCACACCTTTTTGAGAGAGAGATACATGCACTCATCGTGATTTTTGCTAGAATGCTCATAGTGCTTCACTTATATCTTTTGAGCTAGATACTTTTGCTCTTGTGCTTCACTTATATCTTTTAGAGCACGACGGTGCGTGACTTGGTAGTTGGCTTATGCTATGAAAGTGGTCCCAAATGTGATAGGTACCCAAAGAGGCTGCAAAAAACTCCACCTTCATGTGCATTGAATAGAAATAGAAGTTTTGATTCCTCTCAAATAGTTTTGAGACGTGGATTTGGTAATATTAAGAGCTATGTTAGTAGGGTGTTGTGAATCCAGAAATACTTGTGTTGAAGGTAGTGATTCCCGTAGCATGCACGTATGGTGAACCGCTATGTTAGGAAGTCGGAACACAATTGATCTATTGATTGTCATCCTTTGTGTTGAGGTTGGTATCGCGCGATGGTTAACACCTACCAACCCTTCCCCTCGGAGTATGCGTTTAGCACTTTGTTTCGATTACTAATAAAAACTTTCGCAACAAGTATGTGAGTTCTTCATGACTAATGTGAGTCCATGCTATAGATGCACTTTCATCTTCCACCATAGCTAGCCTCTCTAGTGCCGCGCAATTCTCGTGGGTGCACAAACCCACCATATTCCTTCCTCAAAACAGCCACCATACCTACCTACTATGGCATTTTCATAGCCATTCCGAGATATATTGCCGTGAAACTCCCACCGTTCCGTCTCATGACTTGTGCTGTCACTCTCATATTGCCATTGCATGATCGTAAGATAGCTAGCGAGATGTTTCAACGTCATACGCCATGCTAGATCGTTGCACATCCCGGTACACTGTCGGAGGCATTTCCTATGGAGTCATCATCAGTTTGAGGTGTGAGTAAATAAAAGTGTGATGATCATAATTATTAGAGCATTGTCCCATGTGAGGAAATAAAAAAAGGAGTCCAAAGAGCCCCAAAACAAAAAAAATAGAAAAGAAAAGAAAAAAATAGGCCTAAGAGCCCAAATGAAAAAAAGAGAAAAAGAGAGAAGGGACAATGCTACTATCTTTTTCCACACTTGTGCTTCATAATAGCACCATGTTCTTCATGATTGAGAGCTTCTTGCTTTGTCACTACCATATGCTAGTGGGAATCTTCATTATATAACTTGGCTTGCATATTCCAACGATGGGCTTCCTCAAAATTGCCCTAGGTCTTCGTGAGCAAGCAAGTTGGATGCACACCCACTAGTTTTCCTTTTGAGCTTTCACATACTTATAGCTCTAGTGCATCTCTTGTATGGCAATCCCTACTCATTCACATTGATATCTATTAATGGGCATCTCCATAGCCTTTTGATACGCCGAGTCAATGTGCCATCTCCTCCTTTTTGTCTCACAACCACCACCACACTCTATTCCACATATAGTGCTATATCCATGGCTCGCGCTCATGTACTGCGTGATAGTTATAAAAAGTTTGAGAAAGAAAGAGTGAGAAAACGATTACTTGGCCAATACCGGGGTTGTGCATGATTTACATTAGTTGTGTGAGGATCATGGAGCATAGCCAGACTATATTATTTTGTAGGGATAACTTTCCTTGGCCTTGTTATTTTCAAAGTTCATGATTACCTTGCTAGTTTGCTTGAAGTATTATTGTTTTCATGTCAATAGCAAACTATTGTTTTGAATCTTACGAATCTCAACATTCATGTCACGTGAAAGAAGTTGCAAAGGACAACTATGCTAGGTAGCATTCCACATCAAAAATTCATTCTTTATCACCTCCCTACTCAAGGACGAGCATGAGTTAAGCTTGGTATTGCTTGATACGTCTCCAACGTATCTATAATTTTTGATGGTTTCATCCTATTATCTTGTCAAACTTTGGATGTTTGGCATGCCTTTTATACATTTTTGGGACTAACTTATTGACTCGGTGCCAAGTGCCAGTTCCTGTTTTTTCCATGTTTTTGACCCCTTTCAGAGGAGATTTTGAAACGGAGTCCAAACGGAAGAAAATCCCCGAATTTTTTTTCCGTAACGGAAGAAGATCGGGATGCTTGAGAGCCAAGGTAGGGGAGCCTCAGGGTCCCCACAAGCCCTCACCCCGCGGCCAGGGGGAGGCCGCGGCCCAGAGGCTTGTGGGCCCCCTGGGATCCCTCTGTCCTAGGGGTTGTGCCAATATATTCCCTAAAAATCCCAAAAAAATCAGGAGATCATTGAAAGTAGTTTTCCGCCACCGCAAGCTTCTGTCTCCGCAAGATCCCATCTGGGGCACGTTCTGGTTCCCTGCCGGAGGGGGGCTTCGGATACGGAGGGCTTGTTCATCAACACTATGACCTCTCCGATGATGCGTGAGTAGTTCACCATAGACCTACGGGTCCATAGCTAGTAACTAGATGGATTCTTCACTCTCTTGGATCTTTAATACAAAGTTCTCCATGATCTTCATCGAGATCTATCCGATGTAATCTTCTTTTGCGGTGTGTTTGTCGAGATCCGATGAATTGTGGATTTATGATCAGATTATCTATGAATCTTATTTGAGTTTCTTCTGATCTCTCTTATGCATGATTTCATATCCTTGTAATTCTCTTCGAGTTGTGGGTTTTGTTTGGCCAACTAGATCTATGATTCTTGCAATGGGAGAAGTGCTTGGTTTTGGGTTCATACCGTGCGGTGACCTCACCCAGTGACAGAAGGGGTAGCGAGGCACGCATCGTGTTGTTGCCTTCAATGGTAAAAAGATGGGGTTTTCATCATTGGTTTGAGATTATCCCTCTACATCATGTCATCTTGCTTAAGGCGTTACTCTGTTCGGCATGAACTCAATACACTAGATGCATGCTGGATAGCGATCGATGTGTGGAGTAATAGTAGTAGATGCAGAAAGTATCGGTCTACTTGTCTTGGACGTGATGCCTATATGTATGATCATTGCCTTAGATATCGTCATGACTTTGCGCGGTTCTATCAATTGCTCGATAGTAATTTGTTTACCCATCGTGATATTTGCTAGTTTGAGAGAAGCCTCTAGTGAACACTATGGCCCCCGGGTCTACTCCACACCATATTTTCAGCCTTACACTTTTTACTTTGTTGCACTTTCCGCCTTCAAATGTGACTTTGCAAATAATCTTGAAGGGATTGACAACCCCTTTGAAGCGTTGGGTGCAAGCTTGTTTGTGTTTGTGCAGGTACTCTGGACTTGACGAGACCCTCCTTCTGGATCGATACCTTGGTTCTCAAACTGAGAGAAATACTTACTGCTCCTGTGCTGCATCACCCTTTCCTCTTCAAGGGAAAAAACCAATGCAAGCCCAGTCTCCGTCAATGTGTCAATTTCTGGCGCTGTTGTTGGAGAAGTAGCACTATCCATAGGGGTTCATTGCATGTTTTCATAATATGTTTTCCGATAGAAATCTTGGGGCGCTCCTTTAAGTTCTTTGTGTTGGATTGAATATGGTAGATCTGAAATTGTTTGATGTATGTCGCTTAATTTACCCATGGATACCTGAGGTGACATTGGAATATCTACGTGACATTAGGTTTGATTGATATGTATCATGGGTGTTATACTAGTACAAACTCTTGGGTTGTTTGTAGTACTTATAGGAATAGATAAAAATATCGATTAGAAATAATAACTTTGAGATGGTTTTACTACCTACACCAATTTCATCTTATTGTTATTATTGATAGGAAAATTGGACTCATTGTTTGTTGCGCGTTGAGGGATGATGATATGATTCTACTATGTTAGCATTGTTGAGAGAATGCATTAGTGCAAGTATGATTCCTAGGCCTTATTACCATGCATTTGTACAACATATTGTTTGTTGTTTTACACTTGCTACCTTCCAGTTTTTATATCTTCAGATTACAAAAACATATATCTACTATCCATACTACACAGGTATCACCATCTCTTCGCCAAACTAGTGCACCTACACAATTTGCCATTTTATTGGGTGTGTTGGGGACACAAGAGATTTTTTGTACTTGATTGTGGGGTTGTTTGAGAGAGAAAATCTTCATCCTACACCTCCCACGGATTTATAAACCTTAGGTCATCCACTTGTGGGAAACATGCTACTGTCCTACAAAACTTTGCGCTTGGAGGACCAACATAGTCTACAAGAATAAACTTGTGTAGTAGACATCAAGTGGCTCTCGAATTTCTTCGAGTCACATTGTTCTCCCACTAGCTTCCTCACTTGGACCTCTTTTTCTAGGAAAACCCTATTCCGAGAAACAAACATTATGTTCTCTTCTTCCTTGTAGAATTTGTATACCAAGGTTTCCATCGTATATCCCATGAATATGCATTTATCCGGCTTGGGTGTAAGCTGTGCAACATGAGTCGCTTGACAAATGCTTCACAACCCCGAATCTTTAGAAAAGACAAACTAGGACTTTTCCCAGTCCAAATCTCCTTCCCTGTTCTACCTCTCTACTTCACGGCGACTCTCCAACAGCTCGAGCTAAGGAAGATAAACAAGAACACGTGAGCAATTTACCCAGGTTGAGGCGACCTTGTGGTGTAAATTCCAAATCCTTCTTGTCTAGATTGCTTGAGGGTGAATACGAGTACAAAGGTGGGTTTTTGACCTAGTGGAGACCATACATTTAGAGAGAGTGCTAGAGAGGCCGGCCCCTCTTTTATACTGGCCTTGGTCCTCTTCCCCCGAAAACACACTTTGTGGGAAGGGTAGACACAATGGCCATTTTGAAAAGGAACAAGACTGCAACCTGCCCTGACAAAGGTGGTCTTCGCCTAAAAAAGCCCTTCGCCATGATGCATTGGTGGGCTTGGGGGTGACCTCCGTCCTGCCAATCCCGTAGCTTTGGTCCTCTTGCACCAATTGAAAAAACTTTGGGAGTTGCTTTGGGAGCACACCAGCTGGCCCTGCTTCCTTAGCATGAAAGTGCAAAACCCCCTGTTCATGCCCGCCGGCACCGCTCCTGCGCTACGTGCAAACTCTACATTGCCTACGTGAAGGCACATGGTCATGGAACCCTGCCAGGTCGCCCTTGACGAGCTCGCCCCGTGAGAGCCTTAGGGGTAGCCACAGGATGTGTCCTTGCAGCGAGCGCCCTCTCGTGGTCCTTGGCAATGATCCTCAGATGCTCGCCTCGCGAGGTGAGGGCCCTCGCGAGGGTCTTCCTTGTAAGGCTTGCTGATGGGCTGAACGAGGCTTGCGGAGCGCGTCGCGCCTGGGGCCGCAGTCTGGCGGGCCTGGGTACCCCCGGTCCTAGGGGCCCGACATTAGCCCCTAGTCCTGCGTATTGCATGAATCCACCCAGTAGGAGGGACGAAGCAACGTGGGGCCCAACCGCCTACAGGGCAGGCTTGACGTGTGGCACACGACGAGTCATGGGACTCTTCTCCTTCCCGCAATGCTTTGGCAAATGCTCCGATTGAGTTGACGTAAAGTCTGCGTGCAACACCGGCGATCATTGCCCTTGACCAAGGCCACACACTTTCGCCATCCTTCCCGTGTGAGAATGTCTCTGGGCTGGGCACAAGCGGAGCGGCCTGTAGGGGGAACAAGGCGACGCGAGCCATAACTGTCTGTGGGCTAGTCATCGGACGTAGCACACTACGGAGTGCAGGCCGCCTCCACTGTCCATGAAACCTCGGGGTCTGCGGTCACGGCTATAAAACTGTGACACTGATGGGGAGGAGCTGCCACCACACTGCTTCTTCCTTCCACCTTCCTCTTGAGTTGCTTCACCATTCCTATGTGAACGTCGCCTTCTTCCTCCTTCTTATCTTCCCATGGCGGCCAGAAGGGATGCCTTAAGTGCTTAGGCATGCAGGGCCTTCGAACTCGCGGATTCTCCCATTGCGACGGTGTTGGGGTGCCAGCGATGAGTAAGTACGTCGTCGCCATCGCTCCCTCTTGTGTACCCTGTCCAGCTCAACGAATTTGATCACTGAACTTTCCAGGGCGCTGACTCCCCAGAGGCACCGTGTTGGCCCGCCAGGGGCGTCCTCTCGTGTGCCACCTCCTGGGGACGCCTCCTCCTCTGTTCTTGGCCTGAGGAGGCCCGAGGGACCCACAGCACCCTCAGGGGAGACGTCAAGGCCCTGGGGGTACGCAGTCCAATCCACCATACCTTGCCCTCGAAGCGCCGGGCGCGACACGAACCTAACACTGCAGGAGGCAGCTATCATCGAGAGAGAGGAGGACGTGGCTCTCCGCGAGCGGGAGGCCTCCTGGACTGCCTACGATCAAGAGGCAGTGGGAGAACGCCTCGAGACCCTGGAGAGGCGCATGCTTGCGGACGAGGCCGCCTTCATGGTGGTGCGTGAGGAAGCCCTCAACAAAGTGGATGCGAGGGTGGCTCGAGAGCGAGCAACCGCCCTAGAGGAGTATCACGATGAGCTCGCCTGGCTGGAAAACCGGCTCCAGCTCAGGTGAGACACGGTGTAGGAGGAGGTTGGTGTACTCAGGGCCCAGCTGCAGGACACCCAGACCGCTCTCCAGGACACCCTTAGGTGCGAGGAGGGCGCTAAGGAGGAGCTTGCTGCACTTCAGGCCCAGGTCGGAGAAGCCACAAATGCCATGCGGGCGGCCAAGGACGGCATCGCGCATGCGTGGATGATGGAGGCGCAGTGCGCCAAGCAGTTCATGGAGCTCACGTGTCGTGCAAACGACGCGCTCCACCAATTTGTTGTGGACACCCCGGCGCTGCCACGTGTGCATGGTGACTGGGGCTACCTCGACTTCTTCCTCAAGGTGGTGGAGGCGCTGGAATCTCGCATGTCCAAGGTGGACGAAGACATCGAGTCCAGCGTGTGCGACCTCCTGGATAGCATGCTGACGCGCGTCTTCCCCAACTTGCGCCGCCACAACCCCACGTTTGACCTCTCTAGCATGATGGATCTGGTGCCCACGGGGCTCCGGATCCCACTCAGGGACGAGGTGCACGAGCACATGGAGTCCCTAGTATGGTGGTTCGTCCAGGCTGCACCCTCCGTGGAGAGTGGCAGCCTCAGCGGCGGGGCCTCCGAGGGTGACGACGAGGACAGCGCCCCCTATGCTTAGGATTTTATCCCTTTCCTGTTCCATCAAAAATCACGTCGCCCTTGGAGGGTGTGAGACATTATGTAGTATACTTTTTCTTTAAGAGGTGCTGGCCTGTTATGCTTGGGGTAACTTTGTTCTCTTCTCAAGGTCCTGCGTTGCCCTTCACATGTTTCCTGTGCTCTGGCAGGTGGTGTCCCGTAGCGCCTGGCTCCCGAGTCCCTCACCCCTGATGCAAGGCGGGGGCCTCGGGGGATAGCTCCCAAGAGCTTCTTGGTACTTGCCCTTGTCTGGCAAAGCTATTGCTTCTCGCTCCCTTGGTCATCCTTCCCCACGAAGACCTCAGGGGCACCTTCTCGGTGCGGCCCTGCGGGGGCGCCTTGATGTACTTGATGACGGTTGCTGGTGCGAGCCTCGCGAGGGTGGTACCTTCGCGAGGGCCTTGTCCGCACAGCCTGGCGATGGACCAATCCCAAGTCGTGGCGCACGGTGCAAGTTTGCAAGCATGCTCCCCTGGGCTTTTCCGGACCCTCGGGCCCAGCGGTACATCTCATGCCCGGTGATGGGAATCGAGATGGTGCAGGCCCTCCGTGTCGAAGAGTCGAGCGCAACACGTGGTGCACAACGGGGTGCGTGGTGCTCCCGCATCCCCATGTCGCCTCTATAACCACTCGGTGCAGACATAAAGCCTGCGTGCGGCATGGGGCCATCATTGCCCCTATTAACCTTCCGCCCACCGAATGCAGGCAAGGAGGCGCACACTAAACGCCCACTTGGAGGCCCCATACAAAGGCAAGGGAGAAGGTATCTTGCCCCAACTTCCTCATCCTTGCCCCTCGTCCTCGCCCGTCGTCGCTGTTGTGATGACACCAGCAAAGAGATCCTCCGTCGCCGAGAAGGAGACAACAACAAAGGGGGGAGTGGGTGTGTGACGGTCGACGAGGGGAAGAGGCCGCCCCTGCGTGTCTGTCACAATGCTCGAGGTACCTCTCCATGGCTGCGGGCGCTCCCTTTCAGCAGCCCGTGTCGGCCCGAGCAGCTATGAGAGAGGTTCCGTTTGCGCGCACGGCGGACGAGCCGGCTGCAGGTGGGACCGACGGGGCAGCACAAACACTCGGCCTTCCAGGTCGCAAAGTCACTCCACCGATGTGCCCCCCAAGTTCATTGTACTGATAGAAGACAGATCCCGCACCTGTCTCCACCTCCCAGACTCTTTCGCGGAGGATATGAAGGAGCTCGCGCCACTGAGCCTGTGGCTGCATCCACATGGCTGTTGCAACACGCCTACCTGGGTGGCGACAGGGTTCAACTCCATAGGCTTCATGTTCGTGGGGGAGCAGGTGGAAGTCGTTCACCCATGCCCAAGGCTTGCAGGACGGGCACGTCCTCCACTTCAAGTTCGATGGGGCTGCCACGCTCTTCATGAAAGCCTTCAGAAGCGTCGGCAGTCGCCTCGACTGCTGCATGGAAGGTGACAGTAGTAGCAGGCCTTCTGGCACCGACGGTAGCTGCAGCTCCTCCTCCGGAGGAAGCAGGGGCGACAGTGACTCCGATGGCTCCCCGGGTGCCCACGTAAAGGAGGAGGAGGACTCCGACTAAGCGCACGTGACGAGGCATTGGGTCCCCCGATGGTGGTTCTTCGAGAACCCGATCTTCATTCTCTATGTCACCTTGTTTGTCGTGTAACGCAACATGCCGGCCCCGTGGGAGCGTGTGAAATGGGTTATGTTCTTCATGCCTCAAAAATGATTTGAATACTATTTTGGCTCAAAAATAAACTTCTCCTTCGTACTATTTGTTGCGCTTGAACTCTCTCCAAGGTCATCCCGATGCCTCGCAGCGCTAAGGCCCAATCCCCGAGCATCAGGCGCAAGGTAAAGCCACCATGCGCGTGTCGTGACGCGAGATCTTCGTCGTCTTCTCCCCAGCATGATGCATGGGACTTCCGCTAGGTGCGGGCATGGTAAAAATAGAGAAAACCAAGGAAACCCCGCGAAAACCAGAAGACCAACACCTTTACTAAAACCCGAGGCTAACTTGTTTGCGAGCCCAAAAAGGGGAGGTGCGGCTGCCGTATCTAGTATGGGTCAGCCTGGTGAGCTCATTCACAAGTCAAAGAAAGAAAGGAATAAAAGCAGTTGTCGTATCCAACACGGGTCAACCTAGAAATAAAACCGGCTGCCGTATCCACCATGGGTCAACCTAAAACAAGTGTTGGTTGAGGCACGCGGGACATCCTCTTCGATCATTCCCCAGGCACGATGCAAGAGGCTTCCACTGGGGCGTGCGCATAGTCGTGGTTTGAAAGTCATTCCGCCCGGGCTGAGCATAGGGATTTCCACTTCGACGTGGGATGAGCCCTCCATTGAGGCCACGACGCGGCTCGTCGTGGGCTTCCACTTAGGAGGCTACGGGCGTACACATCCCACTCATTCTTACATGAGAGTGTCATGGGTGATGACGATTGGGTGAACACCCTAGGCCCAAAGCTCATGTGTGTCTACCCAAGTGTTCAAGAGTTGTTCATGTGTTTTTGTGAAGGAGTGCGCATTTCTGCGCAGCGCTCTTGTTTCCCAAACATGATCGCCATCGCACACCGTGTGTCCACAAGAGTGCATCGTTTGGCGAGTTGTTACGGAATGCTGCAAGGCTCCTGCCCTGCGGTAGCATGAGCCAAGACGCATCCCCTCTGTCTTCCCGTGAGGTTCCTTGGGAGGGTGCAACAATAAGGACCTTAGTAAAATGACTAACATGGGTGGCGAGCCCGCGAGTCAGAGCTCGGTCACTTATATTTCTCGGTGCTACGAGGACAAGTCCGAACACAAATTTCGTGTCTAACCCCACCGCAGAACCATCACAGGGCGGTCGCGGGGGCACGCCAGCCCCCGGAAGTGGCGAGACACTAGAGCTTAACATTCAAACAAACGACACCATCACAAGTGAAGGTTAATCAAGTTCGTTACATACTGAGGAAACACATGCTTGGGGTGATGCAAAATATAGAGAATTGCTTAATTCGAATGACCCAAAAAGTCACCTGCCAACTAGGTTGTTGTGGGTGCGTCATGCCGCTTGACTTCACGTGCCACGGGGGTCTACCCCTCCGGTGGGGGGCGGCTGACTCCTGGATGTGGTGGCTCTCGAGGCTTTGTGAGCAGGTGGGGTCACGATACCTCGTGATGCGCGTGTGACCCGCACCTCGTGCAGCTTGTCGATCTCCTATGCAGCGAACTCCGATGCCCTTGGGGCCTAGCATCACAATCCGGCTCGTGGGGGCATATGCCAAGGCGTGCCTCCATGGGGTCCCCGGGCGCACCCTCGTCAGACTAGCCAAGCCACGCGTCTCCAAGCGAGAGCTCCCGAGCCCGGCCGCACGACGGTGCCCGGCGCAGCCTTCTACGCCAGAGGGAGGTAGGCACTATCTTGGGGCATGAGGCCCATGGTGACAGCGTCAGTGGTGACACCGTTCCCCCCCGGGGGGCCGTGGTCGTGGTGGCAGGGCGGCGCCATCCTGGGGGCACGTGCCCCAAGGCCACCTACCCGAGCATCTTCTTGAGGCAGATTTCCTCCGTCGTCGATGCGGGGTTGGTCATGCCGTCTTTGGTGAGGGCGGTCCCCGGGGTCATCCGCTCCATCGCTGCTTCAGTCACCTTCGCTCCCGGCAACGCGGGCGATGTGGTTCGGGCGCTTGATGGCATGCTCACTATGAGGAGTCTCGATTGCCCGGCAATCCTCCGAGTTGTGGGGGCATGCATTGTGGTGGGCGTAGAACATCCTCCTGACTCTTTTGGGCACTCTGCCTTAGGGGCCCGGCTTTGGCCCAAAGGCGGTCACGGAGACCCGGAGGAGCACAAGCAGAGTGCAAGGCGGACCCTGGTCGCGCCCCTTGGGCAATGGACCCGCAAGTCGCCATGCGGTGGTGGAGGCGGCCCGCTGGACGAGCCCCTCGCCTCCAGCGCCCGGGGCCAAAGTGGGACATAGGGCGCTAGGGCCCTCCTCGCGAGGGTGACAAGCTCTCCCACGTGGACAGATGCCAAGGAAGACGCCGCGAGGGATGCAGCGGGGCGGCCGCCTTGCCACACCGGGGGCTGCGATGAGACCTGTTGCTCGCGTGCGGTGCCGGCGACGGCGGTGGTGGATGCGATGCTGGTCGATCGGTTACTGTCGACCGGTACTGAGCGCTCAGGGCGCATGCGACGAACGTTGGCCAGGGGGGCGGTGAGGCTGGAGATGAAACCGGAGGAGGAGGACAGTTACGCACCCCTACCTGGCATGCCATATGTTGGAATCAGGGCTCCGCAGACCCAGAAAGGTTCAAATCTGGGGTGCGCTTGCTCTCCTCCCATGTTCTACCTCTCAACTTCACGGCGACTCTTCGATGGCTCGATCTAAGGAAGGTAAACAAGAACAAGCGAGCAATTTACGTAGGTTTAGGCCACCTTGCGATGTAAAATCCTACTCCTGCTTGTCTGGATTGCTTGAGGTGGAACACGAGTACAAATGTGGGTTCTTGACCTAGTGGAGATGATGGATCAAGAAAGAGTGCTACAGAGGTCGGGCCTCTCTTTTATACTGGTCTTGGTCCTCTTCCCCCGAAAACACACATGACGGGAAGGGTCGCCACAATGCTATTTTGAAAGGGGACATGACTGTGGCCTCACCTTAGAAAGGTGGTCTTTGCCTACAAAAGCCCTTCGCCATGATGCGTTGGTGGGCTCCGGGGTGACCTCCGTCCTACCGAGCCCCCATCTTTGGTCCTCTTGCACCAAATGGGAAACCTTTGGGAGTTTATTTGGGAGCCCGCTAGCTGGCCTCGTTTCCTTTACATGAAAGTGGGAAACCCCTTGTTCATGCCCGCTGGCACCGCTCCTGCGCTGCCTGCGCAGCTTGCATCTCCCACGTGGTGGCATAGTGTCATGGGACCATGCCAGGTCTCCCTTGACAAGCACACCCCGCGACAGTGTTAGGGGTGGCCTCAGGATGCGCCATCACAGCGAGCGCCCTCTTGTGGTCCTTAGTGATGATCCTCAGATTCGAGCCTCGACAGGCGAGGGCCCTCGCAAGTTTCTTCCTTGTTGGGCTTGCCGATGGGCAGAGTCAGGCTTGTGCAGCAATACGCACCAAGGGCGCAGGCCGATGGGCTTGGATACCCTCGGTCCCAGGGGCGCGACAGTTATGCCTCTTGACATTCACGTTATAGACCGGTTCCGTTTCTAGATTCAAAATAAATAGCCCATCTACAATGGGTGCATAGCCGTGTGATAATACCCAAGTGCAAGGAATCATCGTAGCACTTTCCAAATATGGAAGTGGTAAGTATGGAGTGTCGAACCCACAAGGAGGAAAGGTTAAGTAATCTCTCAAGTGCTATCTGCCATCGATCCGACTCTATATACAACTACTAGAACTCATTAAGGTAAACCCAACCATAGCATTAAACATCAAGTCCACTTTACTCCCATACGTAAATAACCCCCTTCCTTGGGTGTAAGCTTCTGCCACTCTAGCCACCCACTATAAGTGAATCATGAACATATTGCACCAAACTCCATCTTGAATCCTTCATGTGTGCACCTCACGGAAGGCACCTTGCGACGACACCAAAATAAAACATACACTCAAACGAATTAAGATCATCAATCAACCGAAAGGACAACATAGATCTACTAAAAGATCAAAGGATGGCCAAACATCATTGATTAATAATATGTGGAATGAAACACCATGTTCAAGTAGGAGATTAGAATAGGGTGCACGCGACTGGACGACTGAAAAGAGATGAGGAAGGTGTTGAATACGGTGATGTTGACGAAGACGATCAACACGGCAATGGCTCCCCCAACGGCAATCTGGCGCCGCCGGGAGAGAGGGGGAGAGAGTTCCCCCCCTTAGACTTCCTCCTCCATGGCTTCTCCCCATATAGAGATAGGTTCTCCCTCTGGTCCATGGCCGCCATGGCTCCCGAAGGGACGAGATCCCCTCCGAGATTGGATCTCTCTCTGTGTTTCTCTCCTCTTTTCGCAATTGTTTTCTCGCCCTTCACCGTTTCTTAAATATACATAGATCTGTAACTATGAATGGGCTCAAATTTTGAGGGGGTTTTTATCTAGAAAATATCTTTCTTGTTGCGAAAGAATGGCCCCAACCGACTTAAGGGGTGGCCACAAGCCATCAAGGGGCGGCCACCCCGTAGTCGCGCCATCTTGGCTTGTGAGAGCCTCGAGCATCGTGCAACTTTGATTCCTCTTCCCAAAATTCACACATATTCCAAAACAAATTCTTCATGAAATTTTATTGCATTTCGTGTCCGTATGATATGGATTTTCTATGAAACAAAAACACACACAAAATAGGAACTGTCACTGGATAAGTAAGTTAGTCCTAAAAAATAATACAAAATGTTGCCCAAAGTATATGAAAGTTGTAGATTATTGGCATTAATACTTCATAAGTTATCGATACCCTGAATATGTATGAGCATCCGAAAGCTTAATTCCTGCTCATCGTCGAGTAAGAAATGATAAAAATAACAATTTATAAAGTGTGAATGCTAGCATAGTATATAAGTTTGGCCGATGTTATTTCCAATCATTTTTTCTAGCATCATAAAACATCAACTCTTTTCTCATAGAACTTCTCATGATCAAGTAACAAGCTATTCACATGTTAAAGTTTGGACAATAAACTTTCTTGAAAACTAGCAAAATATGTTTTCACTCATCAAACAATTACAATTCATCTCACTTTTAGGAAGGGTCTATGTAAGAGCTTAGATTTAGCAAATTCCACATACTCAACTTTCATTTAGTCTTCCATGCTTGCGGACACTCAAGGCATATTTTTAGAACAAGCAGCTTCAATTAGACACGCAGGAACATAGGGGCTTAATGTTTTGCCTCCCAACTTATTTATCTCAGGGATAATGTCAACAATAATGAATCATTGTCACCTATATGCAAGTCGATATATGTGCCTGGATCTTTTCCCACCACATGATGCTCGCCAACTAAAGAATTAATAGATTGGAATAGGGATGAACATTATTAACTCTTGCATAAAAGTAAATAGAAAAGTTAAATATAGGCCTTTCGAAGAGGGAAGCATAGGTTGTCATGCGCTTTTTAATTTTGGATGTCCAATCTGTTAATGAAAATGAATGTCACTTTATAGTGCCCCTTGTGATAGAAAAATTTATTATGCAGTGTCCCGCTTTTCTTTCTCTGCCATCACAAGATCGTTCAAACTTATTTTCCCTTACAATAAAATATCGTACATGTTCAAGAGAAATTTTATTTTTCCTTGTGCATCGATGACAACTTACTTGAAGGATCTTACTCGATTCATATGCAGGTATGGTGGACTCTCATGGCAAGAAATTTGGTTTAAGGGTTATGGATGCACAAGTAGTATCTCTCCTTATTACGAATTTTGGCTAGCAAAAGATCTAAAGCAAGCTCCACATGTTAGAGGATCCATGAAAATATAACTTCTATGTTAAAATAAGCCAACATAACCATGATGTTCTCTTCCTTGTCCAACGTCAACTACTTGATCAAGTTTGAAAATAATTAATGGGGGCTCACAATCATAGAAGATGTCCAAGATAGTATATGTATGTGTGAAATATGTCTTACTTAAATATTCCTTCATGAATTGTTCAATGACCAATGCTATTTTTGCTAACCTCCAATTAATTTTATTGCTTATACTCTTAGTATGTGAAGTCCCTACTCCCCATGGGACAAACATATGAAGCATATATAATTTCACCTTTTATGACATTCAATTCATTCAAGATTTACTCTTCGGATATAAGTAAAGAACTAGAGTAATCATAAAACTATTCTCAAAAATATATAAGTGAAGTTCAAAGAGCATTCTTCATTGAATATAGAGAGATCAATATCCATGCTCAAAATATATAAGTGAAGCACACGAAGCATTCTATAAATCCATAGTCAAAAGATATAAGTGAATAACATGAAGCATTCTATAAATCAACCAAGTGTTATCTCATACCAGCATGGTTCATAAAATAAAGGGACTAGTAAACACAAAATATGCTCCCGGAATAGCACTTGTGAACGAATGAGAACTTATATTCAACATTGGCTAACCGAGAGTTGTTGACGAAGAGAGGTGGGAGGCATAGCATAGCCAAGATTAGATTCTTGAAAATTCTTGTAATATTCACTTGAGGTGCCTTGGGAATCCCCAAGCTTGAACTTTTGTTTCCCTTTCAATCCTCTCATATGCCGTTTTTACCTAAGTCTCAAAAACTTCATCCACACAGAACTTGAAAAGAACTCGTGAGATAGGTTAGTACACATAAGAATAAATCTACACTTCATGTACTGCCAAGACAAGTTGCATAATAATTTCCAAACATTAGGTACTGCATTCTTTTGTTTTCACAATTTATATCTACCAATATAAGCCATGAAAACTCTAGGATAAGTAGATAACAAAACTATTACAGCAATCTTTCCAAACAGAATAGTCTGTAGTAATTCATTTAAAAACTGTACTTATGCACCTCCACAAATTCTTAAAATTTAAGATAAGCTAAAGAATTTGTATGAAAGTTATGTATACAAATTTCATAAACTTTGCATGCTCTAGTAAAATCTCATAATGCAAATACTACAACAAAAGTTTCTGTTTTTATAGAGCACGCCTCACACATGCAATTATTGGAAATTTTTGTTGACAAAAAAGATTATAAATAATAAAAAGCATATTCTAACAAAACAAAATTATGCTCCAAGAAAAACACATATTATGTGACGAATAAAAATATAGCTCCAAGTAAGATATATCGATAGTGTTAAAGGCAAAAAAGGGGATGCCTTCTAGGGCATCCCCAAGCTTAGACACTTGAGTCATCCTTGGATATTACCTTGGGGTGCCTTGGGCATCCCCAAGATTAAGGTATTGATGCTCCTTATTCTTGTCATATCGGTATCTCACCCAAAACATGAAAACTTCAATCACACAAAACTTAACAAAAACCTCATGAGATCCATTAGTATAATAGGCAAATCATAAACTTTAGGTATTGTTATAAATTGATTGATGTTTAATTATTGCAAGAGGTATTGTATTATAACTTATCCATGACTTATACCCCCTGATGCAATCCATAGCATCATCAAAATAAGCAAACCATGCAAGCAAAAAACAAAATTTGTATAAAAGAGAACAATCTGTAATGATCAACACAAACACCATACTTATGTAACTCAAATAATTCAGAAAATTTAGGAAAAGCTGGGGAATTGGAATATTAATGTTCTTTAAACAATTCAGGTCAAAAATACATTCCAGTAAAATGCGAGAAGTTCTGCACTAGACACAAAAGTTTCTGTTTCCCACAGGATAAAATCTACTATCATCCAAATCATCCCAAATGCTTTACTTGTCAAGTTATTGAAATAAGAGACACAAAACATGATTACTAAAGTAGCTTAATCATGTGAACACACAAAAAATAAAGGATAAGTGTTGGGTTATCTCCCAACAAGCGCTTTTTTTAAAGCCTTTAATCTAGGCATGATAATTTCAACGATGCTCACATAAAAATGGTAGATGAAACATGCAAACGAGCATCATGATTATTACGAAAAGTACATTATTTTTTTGGTGGAGTGGTATATACAAGGGGATAATTATTTTTATGAGAAACTTCCATGAAAAATTATACATTGTTTCCATCAGCATGAACATACGTGTTCAATGTAGACCCTCACTTCTTCAATGCATAACTTCCCAACCGCTTCTCTTTTAAGAGGCAAGTAATTTTTTGTGTTTTTTTTTGTTTGTTTCACCCACAAATAAAAAATTAAATAAGAAAATGGAAACAAAATGAAAACAAAATTTACTTAGTGATATAAGTAAACAAGCAAACACGAAAATATTAACCCCATGCTATTGCTCCCCGACAACGGCGCTAGGAAAGAGCTTGATAATCCCCATGTGCAAGGAATCATCGTAGCACTTCCCAAATATGGAAGTGGTAAGTATGGAGTGTCGAACCCACACGGAGCTGAAGGTAAGATCAATATTCTCTCTAGTCCTATTCTCCACCAATACGACTCTGCATACACCGAACGTTTGCTTCTATTTAGTAACAAGAAATAAAACTGCGTTGTGAGTATAAAGAGGATAGCTTTGCATGACATTCGAGAACTAACATATGAAAATAGTTGCTTCTCTAAATATAGTTAGAATATATTATAATATATTACAAATGGAGACTGTGGAATAATGATGGTATGGAGTGCGGAATCATCCTAGGAAATTGATAACAAGATCGGTAATCATTCTTGCAATTTTATATGAGGGAGAGGCATGAGCTAACATACTTTCCATAATTGCATCATATGAACTTATGACGGTATCTCCAGCAAGCATCTACAACTACTAGAAATCATTAAGGTAAACCCAACCATAGCATTAAACATCAAGTAATATTTACTCCCATACGTAAACAACCCCCTTACTCGGGTGTAAACTTGTGTCACACTAGCCACCCACTATAAGTGAATCATGAACATATTGCAACACCCTCCAGCTTGAATCCTTCACGTATGAGCCTCACGGAAGGCACCTCAGGACAGCACCAAAATAAAACATACACTCAAACCAATCAAGATCACCAATCAACCCAAAGGACAATATAGATCTACTCAAACATCATAGGATGGCAACACATCATTGATTAATAATATGTGGCATGAAACACCATGTTCAAGTAGGGGATTACACCGGGTGCGAGAGAGTGGACCGCTGAAAAGATATGAGGAAGGTGATGAAGATGGTGATGTTGATGAAGACGATCACCGCGACGATGGCTCCCCTGGTGGTAGTCTGGCGCCGCCGGAAGAAAGGGGGAGACAGTATCCCCCATTTGGCTTCCTCCATGGCCTCACCCCATCTAGGGAGAGGTTATCCCTCTGGACCTTGGCCGCCATGGCTCCAAGAGGGTTGAGAGCCCCTCCGAGATTGGATCTCACTCTGTGCTTCTCTCCTATTTTCACTACTGTTTTTGGCACCTCGCCGTTTCTTAAATATTCGGAGACCCGTAATTCTGATCGGGCTGAAATATTGAGGGGATTTTATCAGGAAAATATCTTTCTTGTGGCGACAGTAGGGCCCCAAATGACTTATGGGGAGCCCACAAGCCAACAGGGTGTGTCCACCCCCCTGGTCGCGCCATGTTGGCTTGTGAGAGCCTTGGTCATCGTGCGGCATTGATTCTTCTTCCCAAAATTCATGTATATTCCAAAACAATATTCGTAAATTTTATCGCGTTTGGTGTCCGTTTGATATGGATTTTCCACTTACCAAAAAACACACAAAAAATAGGAACCGACACTAGCCACTGGATAAGTAAGTTAGTCCCAAAAAATAATATAAAATGTTTCCAAAAGTGTATAAACTTTTAGAATATTGGCATGAATAATTCATAAATTATTGGTATATTGAAGAAGTATCACCGTGGAACATTCCATTAAATTGAGTTCCTTACCCTGACTCATCAAGCATGAGGCAGAAATAATCTTCTTACTAAGTGTGGGAATGTAATAAAAATTATTCAATTCTAAAATAAATCCAGAATGAAGCTGGAGCTGCATCGTGCCGACCTCCAACTCAACAACTCTTGCTTTGTTGTCGACCCTGTTGTCAATATCCCGTTGTGCCACATGCCTAGTTCTTACCAGCCCCTACATCGATTTGCAAATATGAACAACCGATCTCGTATCAAATACCCAAGAGCTACTACGTATGTCAGCAAGGTAAATATCTATAACATATGTAACAAGTGTACCTTTACCTGAAGAAGCATTTCTAGCCTTATTTCTATGCTCAGCAAGCCACTTGCTATAGTTCCTCTTCGAGTGACTAATTTACTTGCAATGAACGCAAATGGTATTTGATTCCGGTCCTGACTTCGGCTTAGCAGTGGAGACAACATTCTCCATGCCCTTTTCCTTAGCCTTTTTCTTGGACTGACTCTTCTTGAACTTAGTCGAGTTCTAAACCATCAACACTTGATGCGTGCCTTTCTTAATATCCTGCTCTGCGACCTTCAGCATCACATGCAATTCAGTCAGCTTCTTAACCATGTCGTGCATATGATAGGTCAAGATGAACCTCCCATAGCTAGCAGGAAGAGAACCCAGAACTGCATCAGCAACCAGCTCATCCAACAACGGGAAGCCCAACCAGTCCAAAGCTTTCACGTATCTGATAATCTTGATTCCATGGAGGCTGAGTGGATCACCTTCCTTCAGCTTGCAGTCCATCAAGGGTCAGCAGGCGCTGAACCTTTCGGTCCTAGCCTGCACCTGAAACATGCTCTTGAGACTCTCGACCATATCAAAAGTTGTAATATCTTTGAAATGTTATTTCAAATTGGTCTTCATAAAAGCCACCCTGAGTCATCTGATCTCCTTCGATTCATCAACGAGGTTCTTGTAGGCATTTCTAGTTGTGGCATTAGCATTATCGGCAGGTACCTCTAGAAGCGGATCCTCTAGAATATGTTCCTTTTTATTGTGATTGAGAAAAATTCTCAAATTTCAATATGAGGTGGTAAAGTTTTTTCCATTCACTTCATCCTTTTCCAGAATTGATTTCAACGCAAAGTTGTTCTTGAGCAGGTGGTGCCATTCATCTACAATACAAAATATGCAATCGCTAATCATTGTGTTAATGTATAGAATGCAAGACTTAAACAGAACTACTCCACTAAAGTCGGCATCCCTCCGCAAACTCTCGGTGATTCAGGATCCGTCTATCGCAAGCGACTAGTGAGCTTTAGCATCAGTTCTAGCCAACTTGCCTATTGGGTAAGTAACTCCTTTCTAATCGTATCTCTATATGACTCATATAGGTTGGGCAGATAATTTATACCCCGTATCCCGGCCTTCTTTGCCACAAGGCCAAAAACCTTTTTCATAGCCTTGTCAAGTTAACCTCATGCAGTGCATGTCCATGTCCAACACGAATCCTCTAGTTCAAGGACACGTAGTAGCACCTCAACTTTATGAGCCCACTACAAGACGTACTTGATGTGCGAAGGTGGAACAGTGAAATGGCAATATGCTTGATATTAATGAGGGATATTCCTACCATATTAACATGCATAGAATTAAGAACCAATATCAATCACATATAAACATAAATATGTGTAATACAATGGCTCCTTCATGGACGTCCTTCCAGGTAGGTCCCAACTTCGTGTCGGGACCCCGATCCTAAGCCATAGGAATCCAGCCTGTAACACATCGCATCTCTTTGCGGTCTCACGCACGGTTAACCCCACGGCTGTAGCTTTACCTTAGGCGGGACTGTTTGCGCCTTTTGACTCGCGTATGCAATTGTGTCGCTAGCAATCCAATGACAAAGAACCCGGATCAACATGTCTAGTCATAAACCAAAGTGGCAGTTCCGCACAGGGACAGGCATACATTACCCAGCAAAGCAGGTGTCGGTCACCAGCGAATGTAGACGAGTCGTAGCAAGCTACAAGGACTCCATTACATCGCATGACATTTCCCCAAAGGGAACAGATACAGCAGCTAAGAAGGACATAGGCCGGTCAACCAATGTGTCCGAAGCAGTAGCGAGCTACCATGGCTCGTTGGATCACAAAGGGGCATTTCCCTGTAAAGAATCCTACTAAAGTCTACAGCTAGGTAATCGAACCCCATACATATCAAGTACGACACACGTATGCATGGCATACCGATATGTATAGATACATCAATGGCATCACAACATAACCATAAACATACAAGCTTTATTTGAAAGGCTCGGAAGAGCCACACACATAATATTACACAGTAGGGGTCTCACGACCCATCATAACAGTCATTCAAGTTACAAGCCAGCGGAAGTAGATAAGCTGTCTGAGTACAGACAGCTGAAACTAGAAGGCACATGGCCTGACTATACTACAGACCCACCCTAGGGCCAGATCGTAGCTGGGATACCAGCTACTCGTCGTCGTCAATGTCTAGGAAGAACCCTCCATTAGGGTCATTAACAAGCTCTGCAACAAATATTAAGCAAACACGAGTACGGAGGTACTCAGCAAGACTTTAGGATAACTATCTACTCATGGAATGTATCAATAAGGAACTGTGGGGTTTCATGCGGAAAGCAAGCGTTTGACTCGTGGCTAGACAACTTGCATTTTTAAATAATTTTGACAACTTGATTTCTCGCACACGAGTCCACTAACACCACGACAATACTCCATCGTGGAATCATTCCGTCTCCATACGGAAATGCCGTCCACGACACTCACACTTACCTTGAAAATTTTATGAGTAGCCATTAAAGTTATCTATGAACAACATATGTCTCCAAGTAGTCCATATCCGCGGACGCGGCTATTCGAATAAATCATAACCCTGCAGGGGTGTACTTCTTCACACACGCTCTCGCCACTTATCGCCATGTGCACGTTATGCCCCTCGGCAACCTTCAACTGGAAGCCCAGCGAGGGAGTCGGCCACGACCGTTAACCACACTAATACTTAGTCCAGGTCTATCACCTATCTGAGGGTAACCCGCACAGAAGTCCGGCCGAGGTTTCCGCCACGGCCCCAGACGATGTGCGCAGGGTTCCCAAGCCCACCATCTGGGTGCCACTTGGTACACCGTGCCACTGCCTACCCCATCATAGCCCACCTCTCAGTTCAGCGCTATGCACGGCCTCCAGCATGACTATAAACACCAGAAACTACATGCAACTCTTGGACCGAGTACTAAGCAATTAGTAAGTCGAGAGGGTCAATTAAGTATCCCAACATGTGGTAGTATCTAGTCTTGGATTACATACACGGAACTCAGTTCCTAAGGACGGTTCCAATGAAACAACCCGCCATGTACTCCTACATGGCCTTTCACCGATACCCTTACGAAATCAGGTTCAACACACAACCCTTACTTACTGAACACATTCTCACAATTCTGTTCATCTTCCAGATGACAGGCCATACACAACTCTAAGCATAGCATGCATAGCAGGATAAGGCACATCATGGCTCAAGCATCTACCAGGTATGCTAGGTTGCAAGGTTCAGCTATTTACTGTGACAAAGACAGGTCATGCAAAGGAAGTGGGTTCAACTAACGTGGCAAAAGCATTTGAGCATTTGATCCTAATGCAACAAGTAAGTGCATGAGCGAGAACATGGGATTTATCGGGATGATCAAAATGGTTGCTTGCCTTGTTGCTCAGAGGAGGGACAATATCCATCAATCGGATATTTAGTGGAATCCGGAGGAGCGGAGCCTACCGAAGAAATGATAACAATCAATAACAATCATATGCCACAGAATGATGCATGAGCATGGCATGAGGATGCAAGGTGGTATGCTACGTAGCTATCATTTATTAAGTTTGAAGTTGATTTGAATCAGATTCAAATATCACTTCAAACGAGGTATTCTCGAATACCATTTTAATTGACTCGACCTGATGCTCAGATCAACTTGTTTTCAACATGCATGGAAATGATATGTTAAGTTGCTGGTTGTGATTGAACAATGTTTGATCATAGTATTTGAAGTGGAATTCAAATGATTTTCAAATTCCATCTCCATAGCATTTATAAAATTTAACTTATTCATTATTCTACATGTTTGGTCGGGTAACATTTTCAAACATGTTCGAAAATGACATATTCAGATTCCTTCAATTTTTCTAATACTTTTTCATATCTAAATTATTTTCATTGGAGTTACACATTCATTTCTATGATTTTTAGAAGTTTTGGCATTTTTCTGGAATTCTTTCGAATTAGAAATCCACTTATTGCGTCAGCATGGCATCAGCCGGTCCAACTGGCCGTTGAAAGTCAAACCTGACCAGTGGGACCCACTGGTCAGTGACTCTGGTCAGTTTTAGATTACTTTTAAACATAATTAGCTAATTAACAGCATTGGAACCACATGTCAGTGACTTATTAGTTTAATTGATTTTTTTATTAACCCAAACGTCCAGAGGCTGGCCCCATGCGTCAGTGGCTCAGGCCAGCTGAGATCCACCAGCGGCGAGGTCGTCCTCGCCGGCGGTGAGCCTCCGGCGACACCAGAGATGGCGGAGGGCAACGGAAACTCGTCTCCGGCGACCAAACGCACGGCGGAGACCACATGGAGATCGGCCACTCGATGGCGCGCACGATGGGGCAAACCCTAGGGGCTCGGGTGGCCAGAATCGACGCCGGCGACGAGCTCGGTAGCGACCAAGGCTCGGCCATCGTCGAGGTCATCGGAAACAGGGTCAAATCACGCGGGGTTGGGCTTCTAAAGCATCTACGCGACGGCCTGAAGCTGCTGGTGGCCTTAGATGGACCAACCGTTCACCGGAGGGCTACCGGCGACGAGCTGCAGCGGCGGTCCTCGTCGGGCTCCGGTGGAACTAGGCCTAGAGGAAGAGATCGATGGGGAAAACATGGGGGAAAGCTGCGCAAGCTCACGGGGAGTGCAGTGGTGGCGCTAGCTTGCTCGGGGAGGTGCTGAAGGCGATGAATCGATCGAAGCTCACCGGCGGCCGAAGCTTGAAGAAGACGGTGCCGTGGGCGTTGCAGGGCTCGGGGGACGTTCGGCTTCTGTAGGGAGGACCGGCTCGTCGAGGCAGAATGAATGGGGCACTCGGGGGAAAGAACTAGTGGCCACATGCACGGGCAGCTCGAGCTCGAGCTCCTGTCAATGGCGGCAGAAGGGGAAGAAGGAACCGAGAGGAGAGGGGGGGGAATGGTGCATGGGAATGGATAGGCCAGTGCTCGGGGAGGTTATCTCCGCGCGTGCCAGCGCGAAGCTGCGGCCAGGCAGGCAGGGAGCTGCGTGGAGGCGCCCGGCGTCGCGGCGGCCACCTCCTGCTCCTACTGGCGAGAAGGAAGACGACACAGGAGCTGGGCCTGGGCCAGGTCAGCGTCAGGTAGGTCTTCCTCATTTTCTTTTCTTGTTTTGTTTTCTGATTTACTAACTTATTTTGATTTTCTTTTTATTTCATCTCCAAAATAGTTTACAAAATTATTTTGAACACACCAGAATATTTGTTGGAATATATCCAACCATTCCTGAAGTTTTCAACATTTTTTAAAACTTAAAGTTTTTTAATTCAAATTTAAACTTGAAACCAGTAGCTTCTTGTACTTAAATAAAATGCCAAAAGTGTTATGAAAATAGTTTTCTTCACTTCTTATTTGGTTCCATGAATTATCAGAGAAGTGAAACTTTTCTTGAGGCCATTTTGGGTTCATTTATTTGAACAAGTTTAGAATTTCTTTGCATTTGAGAAGTGGCTAGGGTTTTTGAGTTTTGCTTCACCACTTGCTTTGATCTTGTTGCTATTTTCTTGGATGCAATGCAAAGAAGATATGAGCACAATGCTATACTTGATTAGGGTTCCAGGGATGTGACACTCCGATGACAAGGGCGGAAGTCCATACTGTTCGTCACGCCGGGACGCCAAAGCCTCCAACTTGATCTCCGTCCTCCAGGTAATTCAACTAGTAATGAAATTTACAAAGAATCACTAGTCGACATGTAGATCATTATACATTGGAATGGTAACGCTTTGGCTCCTGCCGGCTGACCAGCATGACACGCAGGTCATGTTAAATTACACACATGTATCAGATACCTATGAGCCATACTATTCACATCAAACCTGCAAAACAAAGTTATGCACAAAATCTCATTCTACCGGTTTGTGTGATCATGTACGAAATATATGGAGCTATGAACACGGTGGTCCCAATGGCGGAAACCGGCTAGTAGGGGTTGGTTGTGTCACCACCTCATCGATTCGAAATGACAAAAATCATAGCCTCAATGATCCCCGTGTGAAGTTGATCTCATCAACCATGCACATAGATAATCTCAAGAACGACGAATCAAATATGCATCCAATCTGAAACCAAAACCTATGGCAGACACTATGATAGAATTGCTGGGTTCTACCGTAGGTGCATTGCATGTAAAATAAATTTTCCTATGTGTAGAACAACCAAGAACATGCTACGGAGATGGATCATGGATCATTACCACTAGATATGCAGTGTCGTGCAGCGGAAGTAGAGTTGGGGTAGCGCATCTGCAAGGTCCGTCTCCTCCTCTTTTGATCTCCCTCGAACCATCAATCGCTGGATCCCACGTACAGGTTCACCGAAGCGGTGCAAGTGCACCACCTCTAATGGTATACGTGTGCAGGAGGAACATAGTGCGGCAGACTCGTAGGTCCAATCACACAGTCTGTGGCGAGTGGAGTTGGCTACTTTCAACACATGCAAAACCCTAATCATGGCACCGAAGTGATCAACCAAATGAATGTGCCGCACCTCCACCATACACATAGGCATCCGTCGGAGGCTCGATTCTTGGGCCTCGCATGGATCCTAAATCCCACATGTTCCTTTCCCTTAAGCATGCAACCCCTTAGGTTCACGTTCACTTGGTCGCAAGTCACATCACATCTGTCTCGGCTAGTCGGTATCAGTCTCTAGCAAAGCATGACAACTCCTAGTGTCCAATGAATCTGGTTAGGCGAACCTGTACTTCATTCTTCTGTTCAGTTTGCCACACGATATATGTTGTCTTGCTCAAGGCGGCATGGTCATCCTTGTTGCACCACGACCTCTTTCTCGTTCCGGTGAATCTGACCAACACTTCGTATTATCTCATAATCCTCATCGCATAGTGATATGTCTCCAACGTATCTATAATTTTTGACGGTTTCATGCTATTATCTTGTCAATCTTTGGATGTTTTATATGCCTTTTATATCTATTTTGGTTATTAACTCAATGCCAAGTGTCAGTTCCTGTTTTTTTCGTGTTTTTGATCCTTTTTAGAGGAAGATTTGAAATTGAGTCCAAACGGAATAAAATCCCAGAAAAGATTTTTTCCAAAACAAAAGAAGATTGGGAGACTTGAGAACCAAGGCAGGGGGTCCCCAGGGACCCTAGAATCCCCCTAGCCCTAGCCAGGGGGAAGGACAGACCTCCCTGGCTAGTGGGCCCCCTGGACCTCCTCTGCCCTAGGTTTTTCGCCTATATATTCCCTAAAATCCCAGAAAAAATTAGGAGATCATCGAAAGTACTTTTCCGCTACCGCAAGCTTCTGTCTCCGCAAGATCCCATCTGGGACACGTTCTGGTGCCCTGACGGAGGGGGATTCGGATACGGAGGGCTTCTTCATCAACACCATGACCTCTTCGATGATGCGTGAGTAGTTCACCGTAGACCTACGGGTCCATAGCTAGTAGCTAGGTGGCTTCTTCTCTCTCTTGGATCTCCAATTCAAAGTTCTCCATGATCTTCATGGAGATCTATTCAATGCTATATTCTTTTGCGGTGTGTTTGTAGAGATCCGATGAATTGTGGATTTATGATCAGATTATCTATGAATCTTATTTGAGTTTCTTCTGATCTCTCTTATGCATGATTTTATATCCTTGTAATTCTCTTCGAGTTGTGGGTTTTGTTTGGCCAACTAGATCTATGATTCTTGCAATGGGAGAAGTGCTTGGTTTTGGGTTCATACCATGCAGCGACCTCACGTGGTGACAGAAGGGGTAGCGATGCACGCATCATCTTGTTGCCATCAAGGGTAAAAAGACGGGGTTTTCATCATTGGTTTGAGATTATCCCTCTACATCATGTCATCTTGCTTAAGGCGTTACTCTGTTCGTCATGAACTCAATACACTAGATGCATGCTGGATAGCGGTCGATGTGTGGAGTGATAGTAGTAGATGCAGAAAGTATCGGTCTACTTGTCTCCGACGTGATGCCTATATGTATGATCATTGCCTTAGATATCATCATGACTTTGCGCGGTTCTATCAATTTCTCGACAGTAATTTGTTCACCCACCGTAATATTTGCTATTTTGAGAGAAGCCCTAGTGAACACTATGGCCCCGGGGTCTACTACACACTATATTTTCATCCTTACTCTTTTTCTTCGTTGCACTTTCCGCCTTAAGATCTCAATTTGCAATCAATATTGAAAGGATTGACAACCCCTTTATAGCGTTGGGTGCAAGCTCATTTGTGTTTGCGCAGGTACTCTGGAGTTGACGAGATTCTCCTACTGGATTGATACTTGGTTCTCAAACAGAGGGAAATACTTACTACTCCTGTGCTGCATCACCCTTTCCTCTTCAAGGGAAAAACCAACGCAAGCAAGTCTCCGTGAACGTGTCAATTTCTGGTGCTGTTGTTTGAGAAGTAGGACAAGAATTTCTTGCGCCGTTGCCGGGGAAAGACTTTTGTTGCCGTAGCAGAAGAATTTCTGGCGCCGTTGCCGGGGAGGATCAAGTCAAGAACTCATCCAAGTAAGTGTCGCAAACTCATCTCCTGCATTTACTTTTTTGCCTCTCGTTTTCCTCTCCCCCACTTCTGAAAAAAAAATTACAAAAATATTTGCCTTTTTTGTTTGCCTTTTTCGTTCGCCCTTTTCTCTCGCTTGCCTTTCCTTTTCTTGAGTGTTATGTGCCTTCAATATGCCTGCTTCTTCGCTTGTTGAAAATCTATTGATATGGATCCTCACCCACTTGCTAATCTCTTTAAGAGATTCACTTATGTGGAACCAATTTCTAGTGAGTTGAGTGCACTTGACTTTCTCTATGGAGTTCTGCTTGAGATGCGTGAAACTGAAAATCGTGATGAAGAGATTTATGAAGTGATTCACGCGGGCCTGTTGAATGAAAAACATGAGTGCAATGGTTTCACTATAAATCCTATTAGTGATAATCATGCTAAAAATATGCAAAACCCTAAGCTCGGGGATGCTAGTTTTGCTATGTCCACTACTTGTTGCAATGATATTTGCAATAATATTGAAAGTTGGTTTGGAGAAGTCATGATTTTAGTTGATGATAATCCCACTATTTTTGAAGAGCGTCAACTTTGCATGCATGTGGATCATTAAAAGAATATCCTTTGTGATAGCTATATTGTTGAATTTGATTATGATCCCACATGTGATTGCTATGAGAAAGGAAAATATTGTGGTAGAAACTTTCATGTTACCAAATTACCTCTCGTTATGTTGAGATTGCTATTGTCTATTTCTTCTTCCTTGCATTTGGTAACTATTGGTTGTCTTGACAATCTATTTTCCTATAAAATGCCTACGCATAGTAAGTATGTTAGACTTAGATGTGATTTTCACATGCTTTATGATGCTCTCGTTGTGCTTCAATTCTTGTCTTTTGTGTGAGCATCATTGAATTATCAATGCCTAGGTGAGGGCGTTAAACAATAGCGCTTGTTGGGAGGCAACCCAATGAATTTATCTTTTTCTTTCTGTTTTGTTGTGTCCACACCATCATAATTGTGTTATGATTTTGTATTTTGTATTTCCTTTTGAGTTTGAGCCAAGCAAAACCTTTATGACTAGTCTTGCTGATGGTTGTTTGATCCTGCTGGAAAAAGACAGAAACTTTTTGCTCACGAGATGATTTTTCATTTTTTTCAGAAAGAGATTTTGAGTTGATTATTTTTTATGCTGGTTGATATGCCTTTTTCCCAAGCAGTCATAATGTTTCAGAATTTTGGTGGTACCACAAGTGTACGAAGTATACAGATTGTTACACACTGGTCTGTTTTTGACAGATTCTGTTTTTGTTGAGTTGGTTGCTTGTTTTGATGAAACTATGGATAGTATCGGGGGGTAATAACCATGGAAAAGTGACAATACAGTAGCCCAACACCAATATAAATAGAAATCAAGATTGCTACAGTACCTAAAGTGGTGGTAGTATGTTTTCTTCTACTAATGTTATCACGAGTTTCTGTTTAAGTTTTGTGTTGTGAAGTTTTCAAGTTTTGGGTGATGTTCTCATGGACAAAGAGATAAAGAGTGGAAAGAGCTCAAGCTTGGGGATGCCCAAGGCATCCCCAGCCAAATTCAAGGACACCAAAAAGCCTAAGCTTGGGGATGCCCCGGGAAGGCATCCCCTCTTTTGTCTTCAATCCATCGGTAACATTACTTGGAGCTATATTTTTATTCACCACATGATATGTGTTTTGCTTGGAGCGTCTTGTATCGTAGGAGTATTTTCTTTTTTTTGTGTCACAATCATCCTTGCTATACACCTTTAGAGAGAGACACGGACTCCTTGTGATTTTGCTAGAATGCTCATTGTGCTTCACTTATATCTTTTGAGCTAGATAAGTTTGCTCTATGTGCTTCACTTAGATCTTTTAGAGCACGACGGTGCGTGACTTGGTAGTTGGCTTATGCTATGAAAGTAGTCCCAAAGGTTATAGGTACCCAAAGAGGATAAAAAAGCTCCATCTTCATGTGCATTGAGTAGAAAGAGAAGTCTTGGTTCCTCTCAATCAGTTTTGAGACGTGGATTTGGTAATATTAAGAGTTATGTTAATAGGGTGTTGTGAATCTAGAAATACGTGTGTTGAAGTCAGTGATTCCCGTAGCATGCACGTATGGTGAACGGCTATGTTAGGAAGTTAGAGCATAATTTATCTATTGATTGTCATCCTTTGTGTTGAGGTCGGGATCGCGCGATGGTTAACACCTACCAACCCTTCCCCTAGGAGTATGCGTTCAGCACTTTGTTTCGATTACTAATAAAAACTTTCGCAATAAGTATGTGGGTTCTTCATGACTAATGTGAGTCCATGGTATAGATGCACTTTCACCTTCCACCATTGCTATCCTCTCTAGTACCGCGCAACTCTCGCCGGTGCACAAACCCACCATATGCCTTCCTCAAAACAGCCACCATACCTACCTCCTATGGCATTTTCATTGCCATTCCGAGATATATTTCCATGCAACTCCCACCGTTCCGTCTCATGAATTGTTCCGTCACTCTCATATTGCCATTGCATGATCGTAAGATAGCTAGCGAGATGTTTCAACGTCATACGCCAAGCTAGATCGTTGCACATCCCAGTACACTGTCGGAGGTATCTCCTATAGAGTCATCATCATTTTGAGCTTTGAGCTGTGAGTAAATAAAAGTATGATGATCATCATTATTAGAGTATTGTCCCATGTGAGGAAATAAAAAAAAGAGGCCAAAGAGGCCAAGAGCCCAAATAAAAAAAAGAGAAAAAGAGAGAAGGGACAATGCTACTATCTTTTTCCACACTTGTGCTTCATAATAGCACCATGTTCTTCATGATTGAGAGCTTCTTGCTTTGTCACTACCATATGCTAGTGGGAATCTTCATTATATAACTTGGCTTGCATATTCCAATGATGGGCTTCCTCAAAATTGCCCTAGGTCTTCGTGAGCAAGCAAGTTGGATGCACACCCACTAGTTCTCCTTTTGAGCTTTCACATACTTATAGCTCTAGTGCTTCCCTTGTATGGCAATCCATACTCATTCACATTGATATCTATTAATGGGCATCTCCATAGCCTTTTGATATGCCGAGTCAAAGGGACCATCTCCTCCTTTTTGTCTCACAACCACCACCACACTCTATTCCACATATAGTGCTATATCCATGGCTCACGCTCATGTATTGCGTAATAGTTATAAAAAGTTTGAGAAAGTAAGAGTGCGAAAACAATTACTTGGCCAATATCGGGGTTGTGCATGATTTTGATTAGTTGTGTGAGGATGATGGAGCATAGCCAGACTATATGATTTTGTAGGGATAACTTTCTTTGGCCTCGTTATTTTGAAAGTTCATGATTACCTTGCTAGTTTGCTTGAAGTATTATTGTTTTCAAGTCAATAGAAAACTATTGTTTTGAATCTTACGGATCTGAACATTCATGTCACATGAAAGAAGTTGCAAAGCACAACTATGCTAGGTAGCTTTCCACATCAAAAATTCAGTTTTTATCATTCCCCTACTCGAGGACGAGCAGGAGTTAAGCTTGGGGATGCTTGATACGTCTCCAATGTATCTATAATTTTTGATGATTTCATGCTATTATCTTGTCAAACTTTGGATGTTTTATATGCCTTTTATATCTTTTTTGTGACTAACTTATTAACTCAGTGCCAAGTGCCAGTTCCTGTTTTTTTCGTGTTTTTGACCCTTTTCAGAGGAAGATTTGAAACGGAGTCCAAACGGAATAAAATCCCCAAAAAGACTTTTTCCGGAACAGAGGAAGATCGGGAGACTTGAGAACCAAGGCAGGTGGTCCCTAGGGACCCCACAAGCCCGCTAGCCCTAGCCAGGGGGAGGTCGGGCCTCCCTGGCTTGTGGGCCCCCTGGACCTCCTCTGCCCTAGGTTTTTTGCCTATATATTCCCTAAAATCCCAGAAAAAATTAGGAGATCATCGAAAGTACTTTTCCGCCGCCGCAAGCTTCTGTCTCCGCAAGATCCCATCTGGTGCATGTTTTGGTGCCCTACCGGAGGGGCGATTCGGATACGGAGGGCTTCTTCATCAACACCATGACCTCTCCGATGATCCGTGAGTAGTTCACCATAGACGTACGGGTCCATAGCTAGTAGCTAGATGGCTTCTTATCTCTCTTGGATCTTCAATACAAAGTTATCCATGATCTTCATGGAGATCTATCCGATGTAATCTTCTTTTGCGGTGTGTTTGTCGAGAACCGATCAATTGTGGATTTATGAGAAAATTATCTATGAATCTTATTTGAGTTTCTTCTCATCTCTCTTATGCATGATTTCATATCCTTGTAATTCTCTTCGAGTTGTGGGTTTTGTTTGGCCAACTAGATCTACGATTCTTGCAATGGGAGAATGCTTGGTTTTGGTTTCATACCGTGTGGTGACCTCACCCAGTGACAGAAGGGGTAGCGAGGCACGCATCGTGTTGTTTCCATCAAGGGTAAAAAGATGGGGTTTTCATCATTGGTTTGAGATTATCCCTCTACATCATGTCATCTTGCTTAAGGCGTTACTCTGTTCGTCATGAACTCAATACACGAGATGCATGCTGGATAGCGGTCGATGTGTGGAGTAATAGTAGTAGATGCAGGAAGTATCGGTCTACTTGTCTCGGACGTGATGCCTATATGTATGATCATTGCCTTTGATATCGTCATGACTTTGCGCGGTTCTATCAATTGCTCGACAGTAATTTTTTCACCCACTGTAATATTTGCTATTTTGAGAGAAGCTTCTAGTGAACACTATGTCCCCTGGGTCTACTCCACACTATATTTTCAGCCTTACTCTTTTTCTTCATTGCACTTTCCGCCTTCAGATCTCACTTTGCAATCAATCTTGAAGGGATTGACAACCCCTTTATAGGGTTCGGTGCAAGCTCGTTTGTGTTTGCGCATGTACTCTGGACTTGACGAGATTCTCCTACTGGATTGATACTTTGGTTCTCAAACTGAGCGAAATACTTACTGCTCCTGTGCGGCATCACCCTTTCCTCTTCAAGGTAAAAACCAACGGAAGCAAGTCTCCGTCAATGTGTCAATTTCTGGCGCTGTTGTTTGAGAAGTAGCAGAAGGATTTCTGGCGCCGTTGCCGGGGAAGGACTTTTGTTGCCGTAGCACATAGCGATGCTTATGCACGTCAGATCACTCGAGGGGCCTAGAATATATCTCTCTTGATCGGAGGGCAAAATCCCAACTTGCTCGACCATGTATCGTAGGATGGATTTAACAAAGCCCATAACCTACCTTTGTAACTACCCAGTCACGGAGTAGCATTTGGTCAGCCCAAAATAGGTCTCTCATTATCTTGAGTACATGCACCAGCTGATACGTCCATTTTGCATCATGATTTATTATTGATATTTGTGCTATACTTGTCCATTATTCCCTATTATCATACAATTATCATGCATTTTCTCTTTGAATATGCAAGGTACATCATAAAGAGCGAAATACCTGGAAACTAGAATTCTCGACGGGGAAAGCAAGAAAAAGGCACAAAAATCTCCAAACTCCAAATGACCTAAGACTTCACGGAGATTTTTTTGGAAAATTTAAGAATTATTTGGCCACAAATATGCGAGAGGGGGGCCACCAGTTCTCCACAATCCAACATGGTGCAGCCACCCCCCTAGGCTCGCGTGATGGCTTGTGGGGCCCTTGGAGGCCTCTCTGACGCCCCTCTTCTCCAACGTATCAATAATTTATGAAGTATTCATGCCATGTTTGCCTATGTTTACAATACTCTTATATGGTTTTGATGCACTTTATATGATTTATATAGAACTAACCTGGACTCACTTTGTTTTCAGCAGAATTACCATGGTGTTGTTTTTGTGTAGAAAATAAAAGTTCTGAGAATTGCCAGGAACTTTTTTATATTTTTTCTAGTGGAAATAAGTAATATTTGAGTGAAGAACCACCGGAAGGGAGCCACCTGTGGGCCACAAGACAATAGGTCGCGGCCCGCCCTAGGTCACGCCTTGATGGCTTGTGGGGCCCATGTGGCTCCGTTTGGTGTGATTCCAATGCTGAAAATCCTATATATATTAGAAACCCTAGAAATAAAGAGAGAACTTCCACTCCGCCACTTCAACTCTCTTTATTAATGAAAAACCCGCTGGAGCCTTTCGAGTACCCTGCTGGATAGGGGGAAAATCTTTTGTGGCCATCATCATCATCCCGGTGGAAGCCACAACGAGGAGGGAGTAGTTCAACCTCGAGGATGAGGGTATGTACCAATAGCTATGTGTTAGGGATATTAACCATTGCCTGACCCGCCCTTTTGTGCCGAGTTAGGCTCATGGCGACTCAACACTTGTAGCCCATAGATGGGCTTAGACCCGGAATATGGAAGGCATGAAGTGATCTCCAACAAAGAGCCGGCCAAGCCCAAGAGCCCAGATGGCGATTCAGGGCCCAAGAAGAGAAAGGCTCGCCGTGAGAATTCCTTACTTGAGAAGCACGGAGGCTTAGAGATATGTCAAGTCACGACTTGTGATATAACTTGGACTTTTGTAAACATAGGGCCGCGACCTGTATATAAAGGCGAGTCTATAGGGTTGATAGACTTAAGTTACAATCCATCGAGACCTAGGTCAGGCGAGTTTCGCACCCTTGTAATCGATTACACTATCAATATAAACAAAGTAGGAAGTAGGCTTTTACTACCATCGGAGGGGCTGAACCTGGGTAAACCCGAGTCTCGCTTCCGCTTAACCCCTTTGAGTCGCCACCACGGTGCGATGGCTCCATCTCTAAATCCTTTCATGAGGACATCTGTCGTGACAATACCATGGCAGTTGGCACCCACCGTGGGGCAACCGCACGGTGGAGTTTAGTTCTCAAAGGGTGCCCTTCATGACTAAGAGCCGTCGTGGGAAGTACTACATCGACAACTCTCAGTGGGGGCCTGACGCGGATTAAATCGAATCTGGTTACCGGGTCCCCTTCGGCAAGATCCACATCTTCATTGGCAAGTTTGGAGTTCCTGTACCAGAGCCGGACATATTCACCTACATCATCGAGTCGGCTCGGTTCTCCCAACCCGCCAAACTTCAGGTCAGGCTGCGCCACGTGTTTGGTGGTTTTACACAGGGGGTCAACCTACTGGATGAGCCGGTGATTGAGCAGAACACCCCTGTCAACTCGGACGACGAGTCATCCATGGGCGATACAGGTTCAATCTACCCCTTCCATGAAGGGCGGCTTGGGGATTTGCCTGAGGCGGCGATTCCCGAGGATTTCCAAGAACCTCATTGTCAGGTCGCCATCTACATGGCAGGAGCAGCAGCGGCTGGGCCGACCGCTGCGGATAACAACGGAACCAGCGGATCAGGGAAGATTCCGGCTCAACCCACGGCGGATCTAGTGGCAGAGATTTCAAAACTCACGGCGGTCACCGTGATCGCGGAGAAGCAAGAAGAGGTTAACGCTGAATTGGCAAAGCTAAGGGAGCAGATGACCAAGATCGAGCGCGAGATCAAAGTCGAGGCAACCCGGATGGCGAGCCAGCAGTCCCAGCTCGCTGCGGAGACAGAACGGCTAAGGGTTGAGGGATGGTGGCTTGAACGCCGACAACGCACTTCGGATGCGGTTCACCGGAGGAGGCATCATAATCGTTTGCCGGCCAATCTAAACCCTACCCGACTCTTTTACAGCCCACATACCCCTGGGATGGAACCTAACCCGCCATGGCAAGTCACTCAGCTGGTTAAGCCAGCTCAGCCGCCGCCCAATCCACAGTCGCCTCGGCCGATGCCAGCACAGCCGCCACGCTTCCAGACACCGCGGGGTCACTTTTCTAACCCCGTTGACAATGTGATGGACGCGACCCGCAACTTAGAGTCCCTTCCCATTCATGGAAACTCTGTAGCTAAGGTGGAAGCAAGGAACGCCATCGAGATGTTGAAAACAGCGGTGGTCCAACAGGCGCACTACTCGTATAGTTGTGATCGGCTGCGTGATGACTAGCCTGCGGTGTCTAGCGGTGAGCAGCGTCGACATCCGCATACCAACCCGCCTGGATTTCCAGGCACACATGCCTAAGACCTTGTGGATGCAGCACGAGCCGCCCGTCTGGCGGAGGCGGCAGCAGCGGAGGGTCAAGGCTATCAGGCTTATGTGCCGCCTTCCCCGGCACACGGCGAGTCAGGAGGCAGGAACATAGGGATTCCCTGTTTGTCACCCGCCCTCCGCAATGAACGTATGCCCAACGACTTTAAGGGTCCGTGCAAGGTTCCCAAAAACACGCCTGACCTTGAGCCAGGAGTGTGGGTTGAGAGTTACGAGCTTGCGATGGACATGCTCGATGTTAGCGATGCGGTGTGCGCCAAGTACTTCACAATAATGCTTGAAGGTACGACACGCACTTGGCTGAAGAATTTGCCGCCCAACTCCATCAACACCTGGGCCGAGTTGAAGGAATGTTTTGTCAAGAACTTCAGAGGAACCTGCAAGCGTCCAATGACTATTGTCGACTTACAGCACTGTATCCAGCGCTCAGATGAGTTGGCCCATCATTGGACATGGTGGGTTGCAGAGATTGCCCACTGATCGGATGGTATCACGGCAGCTCAAGCTATGCTGATTTTGGAGAAAAACTTTCACTTCCATCCCTTGGTGTTGAAACATGGGCGATTCAAGTGGAAAGTGCAGGATATGGGTGAATTGATGGACACCCTAACTAGATATGTCGAGTCAGATGGCACCAAAGATCCCGGAGAGGACGATAACAAAGTCAGCGACGCTAGGAAGGGAGAGTCATCTAGAGGCCATTCTCAGGCCGAGGGACGTAACAACAATGACCCTGGGATCCAAGGGAAGAAAAGCAGCACGAAGGTGTCACTGATTTCGTCGCCGATACTAACACCGGGATCGGGAATCAGCATCACAAGAAAATTGGGCATCTGGGCTTCAGTGGCAAGAGACCACGTAACTATCAGGAGATGCTCAAGGGCCAGTGTCCACAACATAGCACAGCGGACGGTCCATCCACTCATTATTGGGAAAATTGTTTTGTGATGTAGGAGTTTCGTGCCGAGGCACTCAAGAACAACCAAGGAGGGAGTAGTGGTGGACACCGAGATCAATTTGTTTTGGGTGGCTCACAAGGGAATCCGTTTCGCGGCTTTCCAAACCCTGGCCCATAGGGCTGGTGACACTCCAACACTGGGCAATATGCGGTCCAGGGTAACCAGCAATATAATGCTTAGGGCAGCTTTCAGTGGAAACTTAACCCGAGCGGCTCTCAGCAGCAGAACGACAACAGAGGCTTCCAAAATAATCCCAAACAGTTGAATAGCGGGCAATATCACGTGTTTACCACTAATGCTTGCAAGAGGGACAAGAAGGTTAAGCAGAGAGCCCTCAGCATAGCTGAGCCGGCGCTTCCCAGGTATCTCAACTGGTCTGAGTAGCCTTTTACCTGGAGTAGGGAGGACCACCCACCCCGGGTTGATAACCCTGGCACTTGGCATTGGTTGTGGCACCACAGGTTGGGGGCTATACCCTCTCCAAAGTCCTCATGGATGGTGGCAGTAGCATGAACATCTTATACTAGGACACTTTCCGGAGAATGAATTTCTGTGAAGGCGACTTGATGCCTTCCTCCACGGTCTTCCACGGCATCGTCCCGGGTAAGTCGGCATATCCTATTGGGCGGATTAAATTCAATGTGGCTTTTCGCACCGAATCTAACTACAGGAGCGAGTATCTCATGTTCGAGGTGGTCAAGATCAAGATCCTTTATCATGCGCTTTTTGGTCGGCCGTATTACGCCCGCTTCATGGCTCGGCCGTGTTATGTCTACCTTAAGCTCAAGATTCCAAGTCCTAGAGGAACAATCATGATAAGTGGAGAGCGGAAGATAGCTCGGGAATACAAGGAGGGAGATGTTGCTCATGCTGAGTCGGCATGCGCTGCTGAGGAACTCAAGTTTCATGAGGCCAATGTTGACCCGGCAGACATGACTCCACTCAAGAAGCCCACAATCGATTCAGAGCCGCCCCCCAAGTTTAAACTGACAAATGACACCAAGCAGGTTGATTTCACGCCTGGCGACTCTTCCAAGCAATTCACTATTGAGACGGGTCTGGATCCCAAATAGGAAAGCGCGTTCATCGAATTTATCCGTGAGAATCGAGACATTTTCACATGGAAACCTTCTGACATGCCAGGTGTATCGAGAGAGTTCGCTGAGCACCAACTTAATATAGATACCAAGATGAAGCAGGTTCGGCAGTACCTCTGTCGTTTCAACGAGGAGAGGCGTAAGGCAATCGGGGAAGAGGTAGCCCAGCTCTTGGCTGCTGGGTTCATTGTGGAAGTTTTTCCTCCAGAGTGGCTGGCCAATCCAGTCTTCGTCCTCAAGAAGAATGGGACTTTCCGCATGGGCGTTGACTACACCAAACTTAACAAGGCCTGCTCGAAGGACCCTTTCGCTCTCCCTCGTATCGATCAAATCATTGACTCTACGGCGGGTTGCGAGCGGCTATGTTTTTTGGATGCATACTCAGGTTATCACCAGATCAAGATGGCTCGGGAGGATCAAGAGAAGACAGCCTTCATAACCCCTTTTGGTGCTTTCTCCTATGTCTCCATGCCATTTTGGCTTAAGAGTGCAGGGGCAACTTATCAGCGTTGTATCCAGAATTGTCTGCTCAATCAGATCAGGCGCAACGTTCATGCCTATGTTGATGACATAGTGGTGAAATCCCAGAAGAAGGAGTCACTTCTAGAGGATCTCAAGGAGACGTTTGACAATTTGTGTGTGCATCAGATGAAGCTTAACCTAACGAAGTGTGTCTTTGGTGTCCCTGCAGGGAAGTTATTGGGTTTCTTGGTGTCAGAGTGAGGTATTGAGGCTAACCCGGACAAGATTAAGGCGATCACTTCCCTTGGCAAGCCGGCTAATATCAACCAGGTCCAGCATATTGCGGTTCGTATCGTAGCTCTGAGCCGCTTCATAAGGCACCTTGGTGGGAAGGCCATCCCTATTTATCAGCTGCTCAAGAAGACATACCGTTTTGTGTGGACAGACGCAACCAACAAAGTCTTTGAGGCCCTGAAGAAGCAATTGGCTGAGCCGCCCGTTTTAGCCGCCCCTACCGACAAAGAGCCTATGCTCCTCTACATTGCTGCTAACTCTAAAGCAATAAGTGTGGCAGTGGTTGTCGAACACAAGGAAGAAGGAAAGGAGTACCCGGTCCAAATGTTTGTCTACTTTATCAGCGAAGTCTTGACCCTCTCCAAACAATGTTATCCACAATGGCAGAAGTTGGTTTTCGGGATCTTCATGGCAAGCCGGAACCTAAAGCACTACTTCCATGAGCATCCGATCAGGGTGGTCAGTTCCGTGCCATTTGGCGATATCATACAAAACCGTGAAGCGACTAGGCGGATTGCTAAGTGGGCCATTGAGCTTGGTCCTCACCACTTGAAGTATATGCCCCGCACAGCCATCAAGTCTCATGCCTTAGTGGATTTCATCAACGACTGGAATGAGTTGCTAATTCCAGAAGACACACCTGATCACACATATTGGACTATCCAATTTGACGGGTCCAGGCAACTGGAAGGCTTGGCGGAAGGTGTGGTACTGACTTCCTAGCAGGGTGACAAGTTTTGTTATGTCCTACGGCTAATGTTTGCATGCACTAACAATGCAGCGGAGTACGAAGCTTTGCTCCATGGGCTTCGGATCGCCAGAGGAATGAACCTTAGCCAGGTTAGATTCCTGGGCGACTCAGATCTGGTGGCGCAACAAGTTTTCGAAACGTGGGATTCCAGGGATCCGTTGATGGCGGCCTACATGCGTGGTGTATCATATGTGGCGGGTCAATTTCATGGTTATCAAGTTGATCATATTGACCGCCAGCTCAACGAGGCAGCTGACGCTATTTCACGACTCGGGTCACAGCGTAAGACGGTTCCTCCCAATGTATTTTTGGATATCTTGCATAACCCGTCGGTGAAGTTGCCTTCTGAGGACGATATAGCGGTCCCTGACCCAGAATCTCAACTTGTGGCTGCTCTTCGTGCCACTCCGGATTGGGTGGTCCCTTACATGGCTTATTTGGTATGGGCAAGTTACCTGCTGATGAGTTACTGGCTCGCCAAATTATCCGGCGAAGCAAATCCATGGTCATACATAAGGGAGAGTTTCCCAAACGAAGCACTTGTGGAATTTTTCAAAGATGCGTCTCGCCCAAAGAGGGACGTGCGATCCTTAATGAGATTCACGCTGGCAACGGTGGTCACCACGTTGGGTCACGATCTTTGGTATCAAAGGCCTTTAGACATGCATTCTATTAGTTGACGGCTCACACCGATGCTGAAGACATAGTGCGTGGTGTGATTGTTGTCAGAAATTTGGGCGTCAGATGCATGTGCCGGATCAAGAGTTGCGGATGATCCCAATTACATGGCCTTTTGCTGTCTGGGGGCTCGACATGGTTGCTCCTTTCAAGATTTCTTCCAACAAACAGACTCATGTACTGGTGGCGGTTGACAAGTTTGCCAAGTGGGTTGAAGCAGAGTCGGTTAGCAATTGTGATGCAGAAACGGTCGTCAAGTTCCTCAATAAGTTGATCTTTCGCTTCAGGTATCCTCATAGTATCATTACTGATAATGGTACTAATTTATACAAAGGCGCCATGCAAGAATTTTGTGAAAAGGAGCACATCCGGCTTGATGTCTCTGCGGTTGCACATCCCCAATCCAATGGACAGTCAGAAAGAGAAAATCAAGAAATCTTGCGTGGGAGCAAACCTCGACTTATGGTTCCTCTGGAGCGCACTCTGAGTTGCTGGGTTGAGGAGCTTCATTCAGTACTTTGCAGCACAAGGACTACCCCCAACAGGTCCACTGGTTACATGCCTTTTTTCTTGGTCTACGGAGCTGAGGTGGTCTTACCAAGTGACATAAGGCATGAATCGCCACGAGTCGACTCCTATGTTGAGGAGGGCAATGAGCTGGCGCATCAAGATTCATTGGATGCTTTGGAGGAGGAGCGTGACATAGCCGCGGCACGATCCACAATTTACCATCAAGACCAACGATGCTATCACGGTCGCAGAGTCAGAAGCCGGGTCTTTCAGGAAGGCGACTTGGTGCTTTGATTGATTCAAGACCATACTGGTATGCACAAATTATCACCTCCGTGGGAATTACCTTTTGTCATCAGCAAAAGTCTTCATAATGGTTCTTACTACCTGGTGGACCTTCGTCTAGATAGGCCAATGACAGAGCTAGAAACAACCCGGTCGTGGAACATTGCCCACTTGCGGCCTTATTATACTTAGAGCCATTGTCTCCTTGTCGTTGTACATAGTTTAGTCCTTGTACTCTTTTGTATAAATATAGCAATAAAGCCGGCGCCCACAAAATTCGGGGTCTCTGCCATTTCAGCTTCTTGAAAGCATGAGCCTTTATTATTTCACAAGTCGTCCAAGCATGGACGCTATCAGTATTCAAAACTGGATACTCGTAAGCGAAAGACGACCCAAGTTGCCACATTGCACGGTTCAAACATGGGCGCCTTATATGATTTTGAGAATTAAGCTGGCTTACTTGGGGACTACGAGTTACCAAGTCGTTTTGTAGTAAGAGCGTAAACGCTTGTGCAATCCTATGTCCGACTTTTCCCTAATCATAGGTCACTTGGGGGCTTCCACTCACTGAGTTCAGCCGGAATACCCTCTTGGCTAACGAAAAATTAACGCATTACAATGGTTGTACTGGATTGTATGTTTGGCGACTCGCCCTATGGTCCCTTGTACTCTTGGTGAGTCAATATAGTTTTGGACCCTGAACTTGCCTTGGTTAAAACATGAAGGGTGCTTGCGGGAGCCGACATATGGAAAGTAGACAAACCATGGGTTCACTGAACCTACTTCACTGAACTTGACTCGCGCCTGATCAGTCGGTCTAAACAACTAAGGTTGTTGCAAAAGCCTCTCTAGGGTAGCACTAGAGCCTTGCAAGCTCGTCCTCCCCTGCCGCGACTCATTGAGCAGGCAAACTTTATGACTACAAAGTATCTTTGGGGAATAATTAGAGTTTTCAAGACTTGTGTTACTCGCCGTGTCTCATTGAGCCGGCTCAGTATTCTTTTGTGACCACACGAAGCATCTTTACTTTGATGAAAACATAGCAAAAAGCCTAATAAGGCAGATCATATTCTCAAAAGGGTGAGACTTCACAGTCAATAAAGGTACGGTGCAAAATATTACTATTTTCATCTCTAACCTATTACATGGCTCAAAAAGCCACAACATTTTACATGACCCGGAGTTGGATCTTCTGGATCGATCTCCTTGGGCAGTCTTCAAGGGACACCTTGTTCAAGATGCCTCCGGGTTATCCTACGTCGAGCCTTCGTCGTCTTAGATCTGTAAGCCTCCCATTGTCCAATTGCAATTGGTAAAGGCGTGGAACTCAGCCTCTTCGGTCAAGATGGTGGACGGGTCAGCATCAGAGTCAAAAAGGTGCTTACGGCACTATGGAGTCAGATCTGTGCATTCAAAAGAGGGAGGAGTCACATGTTCGTTGTTCTCGTCATAAGCCGCTTGATACTTGGCTAAGTCAAGACTGGCTACAAGTTGAGTCGCTGGTAGTCGAGATTCCTTCACACAGCGAGTATAGTCACTTTGAGTGAATTCTGACCCATCGTCTTTATATTCTGGAAACCCGCAAGCTATCTCCTCCGGCTTAAGTTTTGGAGCATAAGCCAAGAATCGGCTAAGGGTGGTAACTACTCCTCTCTGGGCGGCTGATCTTCTTAATTCTTCAATCTGTGTTGGCATTGTGGACAAGCACCTCAACATATACTTGATGGTCTTCACGGGCTCCTTATCGCTCACGATGGCTTTAATAGTTATCAAGCCTCCAACATAAAGTTGCTCTATTAGAGTGTATATTGCCTTTAGCTTCAACACACTGTCATCATGGAGATTGGCGGATCGAGGACCTGGAGCAAGGATACACAATCATAAGTCGCCGATGTATTTTAAAACATTACCTTACAAATAAGGACAACGGCGGGTACTTACCAAAAACAACATTAGCCATTTTGGAGATATGAAGTTTCAGCCTAGTCAGTTCCTGAACGACGACTTTCATTTGTTCTTTGGCTTGATCGGCCCGTTTCAGCAAGGCGGCTCGTTCAACCTCGACTTTTTATTCAAACACTTTGAGATCCGTTTTCAATTTCTCCATATCCACCAGTGCAAGGTGGAGTTTCTCCTCAATCTCAGCTCGGGCATCTTGTTGTTGTGCTAAGCTTTGTTTCGAGCCGGACACTATTGAGTCGGCCTAGGTCAACGATTCCTACAAAAATCCAGGTGTTTATGACAAGTTTCATGCAGATTGCAAGCAACATCCCTGACACTTGGGGGCTAATGTATGCTTAAATTTTACATGGCAATAACTTAAGCAAGACCCGACTCATCTTCAAGAAGATTACCCTACCCTTGGGGGCTATAGGTTGAAGCTTTATTACAATTTAAACTAAAGACCCAGCTCATCTTCAAGAATATGACCCGGCCCTTGGGGGCTACATGTTGAAGCTTTATTACAATTTAAACTAAAGACTCAGCTCATCTTCAAGAAGATGACCCGACCCTTGGGGGCTACAGGTTGAAGCATTATTACAATTTAAACTAAATACCGAGCTCATCTTCAATAAGATGACCCGACACTTGGGGGCTGCAGGTTAAGGTTGTCTACAAAGCTTGTCACAAAACTCCGACTCCTCATTACAAAGATGACTTGCCTTTTGGAGGGCTAATGGGAGTACATGTAAAGGAGGATGACAGGTATCATACCTCATGTTTTTTCTTCATCATGTTGAACAGGCTTGTTTCCATGTCGCGACTTGCTGCCATGTGACTCAGATAGCCATAATGTAAGTCTTCAAAGTGTAGATTCTCAATATTGGGAAGCTTCAACTTACTCATGCCCTTCTCTATAAGGATTGGGGTATCCTTCGACGTATGCTTGGTCAACATTGTGGATGCAGGTTCAGAATAGCCTGTTCCAGTAATAAAGACTTGATTTGGGTTAGGTGTCATGTCTTCAGCTTCTTTTTTGAGGGCTTGGCGGGTTGAGATTCTCAGGAGCTTCCTTCTGTGGGCGCGGCAGCTCATCTTGAATATCAAGGAGATCCTCAGGAGCTTCAGTGTGAGGCTCAGCCAGCTCATCTTGATCTTCTGGAATGGAAGTACTTATTCCCACCTTCTCGGCCGCCTTGGGGTTAGATGATGACTCGCCAGTCTTCCTCTTTTTGGCTTGATCCCTACATGGGTGGTGGTTATATTAAAATTGGAAGAATGGCGCCCAAAGAACAAACTGGTAGAAGGACTTACCCCTGGAGGCGAATTAAAGGAGGAAGAGACGAAACAGCTGAGTCGCCAGATGAAGGAGGCGAAACCTGTTAGACATAAGATTCAAAAGATTGAGTAAGTCATGAGAATCGGTTGCACGGGAAAGAAGGACATTTCAAATAAAATATACTTCGCTCTGGCGCTTGCAACCGGCCGTTTTCTCGGGCAAGCCGGACAAGAGATCCCTAGAATGGCTTCGAGTGTGATGTTTTGGTGTATAACCCGCCTTCTTCAAAAGGAAATCGTGATCCAAATGAGCATATGGGTGAGACAGGAGGACTTTTCTACAGACTCGCCTTGCCGTCTTGGGAGAAGAAGAATTTGAGTCAAAAGAAACATAAATTACCTCGACGTCTTTATCTTGGCTCTCCATGTCATCACCCTATAAACAAAAGTAGCAACGTTTAAGTACGCTGTTGGAATAAGAACAAGGACAAAAGCATTTACCTCTGAGTGCTCCTCTACGGCCCGAGACTCGCCCACAACGGATGACTCTACTATGGCGGCTTTGCCCTTGGCTTTCTTCTTCGGGGAGGTTTTTGTCAACACCTTCTTGACGGTGGTTTTCGGCTTTCGTTTCTAGAAAGGCGAGTTCTTCTGATTAACATAATTGGAACCCAAGTCAGAAACAAGCTCAAAGTTATAAAAAACAAGACATGCCAGTTGAATTATTTCACCTCTGGAGCCGGGTTGGAGAGGCACTACGGCTTTAAACCAATCTTGGAGCAAGTCCCAAATTATTCGCCTGACAGTTTCTTCACGATATTGTCAATGTCTTCCCTGTCAAGGATGAAGTTGGAGAAGCATTGCGGATGGTTTAAGTCGCAGTTGTATTCACACATTAAGACGTCCCGCCGGCTCAAAGGCATTATACGCCAATGCACCCAACAGCAGATCAAACCTACGCCGGTAAGGCCATTGGCGTTCAAGGCCCTAAGCTTCGCAAAGACAGGGGCAATTGAAACTTCTTCCTCATTAGTCAGCTTCTCGGGCAGTTTAAAGTCGATAGGCATACGTTCTTGCCTAAAGCCTGGCAAGGGGTTCTCAGTTGTTGGAGCAGTATTGTGGCAATAAAACCAAGTATTCCCCCAACCTTCGGGGTGACTGGGTAGAGCAGCGGCCGGGAACCCGCATTCTCGTTGTCTCTGGATATTGAGCCCTCCGAGTTCTAGGCAAGGGCTGTCAGCAGACTCAATTTGGCGTTTCAAGTAGAAGAATTTCCTAAACAGGAGGACGGTAGGCTCCATTTGCAAGTAGGCTTCACAGAATACTTGGAATTGACACAGGTTGGTGATGGAGTTTGGGCCTAAGTTTTGGGGATGGAGATTAAAAAAGTGCAGGGTGCCTGTGAAGAATTTCGAGCCGGGCGGTGTGAATCCTCGCTCGATGTGGTTAGTAAAGACCACCACTTCCCCACTGGCGGGTTGTGGACGTTGCTCTCCTAAGGTGGGTCGCTAGCCGATTGCTTCCTGTGGTACTAGAGTTCCCTCATTTACAAGTTTTTCAAGGATGGTGTCATTGATCTCTGATCGCAACCATCTAATTTTGGAGATGGTGCCTGATACGTCTCCAACGTATCTATAATTGTTTATGGTTTCATGCTATTATCTTGTCAACTTTCGATGTTTTTGTATGCATTTCATATCTTTTTTGGGACTAACCTACTAACTCATTGCCAAGTGCCAGTTCCTGTTTTTTCCGTGTTTTTAACCATTTTCAGAGAAGAATATTAAAGGGAGTCCAAACGGAATAAAATCTTCGGAATGATTTTTTCCGGAACATAAGATACGCAGGAACGTGAGAACCAAGGCAAAGGGTCCTGGGGGAGGCCACAAGCCCCTAGCCGTAGCCTCGGGGCGCGCCTACCAGGCTTGTGGGCCCCCCGTGGCTACTTTGCCCTACTTCTTCCGCCTATAAATTGCCTAAAAATCTGAAACCACAGGAGAGAGCCACGAAAATACTTATCCACCACCGCAAGCTTCTGTCTTCGCAAGATCCCATTTGGGGCACATTCAGGTGCCCTGCCAAAGGGGGGATTCGGACACGGAGGGCTTCTTCATCAACAACATTGCCTCTCCAATGATGCGTGAGTAGTTCACCATAGATTTTCGGGTACATAGCTAGTAGCTAGATGGCTTATTCTATCTCTTGGATCTTCAATACAAAGTTCTCCATGATCTTCATGGAGATCGATGTAATCTTCTTTTATGGTGTGTTTGTCGAGACCAGATGAATTGTGGATTTATGATCAGATTATCTATGAATGTTATTTGAGTTTCCTCTGATCTCTTATATGCATGATTTCGTATCCTTGTAATTCTCTTTGAGTTGTGGGTTTTGTTTGGCCAACTTGATCTATAATTCTTGCAATGGTAGAAGAGTTTGGTTTTGGGTTCATACCGTGCGGTGTCCTCACCCAGTGACAGAAGGGGTAGCGAGGCACGTATCTTGTTGTTGCCATCAAGGGTAAAAATATGGGGTTTGTATCTATTGCATTAATTTATCCCTCTACATCATGCCATCTTGCTTAAGGCGTTAGTCCGTTTGTCATGAACTTAATACACTAGATGCATGTTGGATAGCGGTCGATGTGTGGAGTAATAGTAGTAGATGCAGACAGTATCGGTCTACTTCTCTCGGACGTGATGCCTATATGTATGATCATTGCCTTAGATATCGTCATCACTTTGCGCGGTTCTATCAATTGCTCGACAGTAATTTGTTCACCCACCGTAATACTTGCTATCATGAGAGAAGCCTATAGTGAACACTATGGCCCCCAGGTCTACTTCACATCATATTTTCAGCTCTACACTTTTACTTCGTTGCACTTTCCGCCTTCAGATCTCACCTTGCATTTAATCATGAAGGGATTAACAATCCCTTTATAGCGTTGGGTGCAAGTTTGTTTGTTTTTGCGCAGGTACTTTGGAGACTTGCCTTGATACTCCTACTGGATTGATACATTGGTTCTCAAACTGAGGGAAATACTTACTGCTACTGTGCTGCATCACCCTTTCCTCTTCAAGGGAAAAAACAACGCAAGCTCAAGAAGTAGCAAGAAGAATTTCTGGCGCCGTTGCCGGGGAGGATCAAGTCAAGAATAGTCTCCCGTCAACGTGCCAATTTCTGGCGCCGTTGCCGGGGAGTATCAAGTCGGGAATAGTCTTTCTTCAACATGTCAATTTATGGCACCTGGGACTATTCTAAGTGAACCTTATGCAAGTAACTATCGCAAACTCATCTCTTGCATTTAGTTTTTTGCCTCTCGTTTTCCTCTCCCCCACTTTTGAAAAACAAAAATTTACGAAAAAAAAATTCCTTTTGCGTTCGCCCTTTTCTTTCGCTTGCATTCTGTTCGCTTGTGTCCTTGTGTGCTTGCTGAAGTCACCATGACTGAAAACACCAAACTTCGTGACTTCTCGAATACTAATAATAATGATTTTATTAGTACACCGATTGATCTACCCACTAGTGCGGAATCATATGAAATTGATGCTGCTTTCCTAAATCTTGTTATGAAAGAGCAATTTTCCGGCCTTCCTTGTGATCGATGCCGCATCCCATCTTAATACCTTCATTGAGTTATGCGGTATGAAAAATAAGAAACATGTGGATAATGATGTGATTAAATTGAAGCTATTTCCGTTCTCATTTGCGAGATCGAGCAAAAACTTGGTTTTCATCTTTGCCCAAAAATAGTATTGATTCTTGGAACAAGTGTAAAGATGCTTATATCCAAGTATTTTCCACCAGCTAAGATTATCTCTCTTCGTAATGATATCATGAATTTTAAGCAACTAGATGTTGAACATGTTGCACAATCTTGGGAGAGAATGAAATTGATGATTAGAAATTGTCCCACTCATGGCTTCTAGAAATATACTTGACAGTCTTTGGATAATCTTCTATGCTGGTTTGAATTTTTCTTCTAGAAATATCTTGGATTCCGCCTCCGGTGGAACTTTCATGGAAATCACATTAGGAGAAGCTACAAAACTCCTAGACAATATCATGACAAACTATTCTCAATGGCACACTGAAAGGTCACCTACTAGTAAAAAAGTGCATGCTATAGAAGAAATTAACTCTTTGAGTGCTAAGATGGCTGAGTTAATGAAATTGTTTGCTAGTAAAGGTGCTCCTCTACATCCAAATGATATGCTTTTGTCTTCCTTGATTGAGAATAGCAATGAGAGCTTGGATGTTAATTTTCTTGGTAGGAATAATTTTGGCAACAACAATGCTTTTAGAGGAAACTATATTCCTAGTCCTTTTTCCTAGTAATCCCTCTAATAACTTTGGCAATTCCTACAACAATTCTCATGGAAATTACAATAAATTACCCGCTGATCTGGAGAGTAATATTAAAGAGTTTATCAACTTGCAAAATATTTTCAATGCGTCCATAGAAGAAAAACTGCTTAAAATTGATGAATTGGCTAGGACCGTTGATAGAATGTCTCTTGATATTGATGCCTTGAAATTGAGATGTGCTCCTCCCAAGATCAATATGGATGAAACTTTGAAAGTTATGCGTGTTTCCATGCATGAGAGTAAAGAAAGAACCGCCCAAATTCGTGCTAGAGATGAATGTCTTAAGAAGGCGTGTTCTCGTGATGGGAATCGTGAAGATCTTAGAGTGCTTGGTGTGACTCCCATTGAATCCTTGTTTTCTAATGTCAAACCTAATGATAATGGGGCTGGATATGAATCCACTTTGGTTGAGAAATGCCCCAATGATTCGGAGTCTATCTATCTTGATGCTAAAAGCATTGAAAGTGGAGTAGAGGATATCAAAACTTTGAGTAGTAATGAAATTAATACTTTGGATTTCAAGGAATTCAATTATGATAGTTGCTCTTTTATTGAATGTATTTACTTGATGCAATACATGCTGAACTCTCCACATGCTTATAGCCAAAACAAGGCCATTACCGATCAAATCGTCGATGCTATGATGAAATCGCTTGAAGAGAAACTTGAGTTGGAAGTTTCTATTCCTAGAAAACTTCATGATGAGTGGGAACCTACTATCAAAATCAAGATTAAAAACTATGAATGCAATGCTTTTTGTGATTTGGGTGCTAGTGTTTCCGCTATTCCAAAGTCGTTATGTGATGTTCTAGGCTTCAATGAGATTGTTGAGTGCTCTCTTAATTTGCATCTTGCGGATTCTACTGTTAAGAAACCTATGGGAAGGATCAATGATGTTATTATTATTGAAGTAGTAACTATGTACCCGTAGATTTCATTGTGCTTGATATTGATTGCAATCCGACATGTCCCATCATTCTTGGTAGACCTTTCTTAAGGACTATTGGTGCTGTCATCGATATGAAGGAAGGGAATATTAGATTTCAATTTCCTTTAAACAAGGGCATGGAACATTTTCCTAGAAATAAACTAAGATTGCCTTATAATCCATGATGACAGCTACTTATGATTTGAGGACCAAAGACGATGATACTTGATTCTATCGCCTTATGGCTAGCTAAGGGCGTTAAACAATAGCGCTTGTTGGGAGGCAACCCAATGAATTTATCTTTGCTTTTTGCTTTCTGTTTTATTGTCTCCACACCATCATAATTCTGTTATGATTGTGTTTTTTTGTTTCTTTTTGTGTTTGTGCCAAGTAAAACCTTTATGACTAGTTTTGGTGATGAATGTTTGATCTTGCTGAAAAAGATAGAAACTTTGCGCTCATGAAATTATTTTTAATTCCTATCCAGAAAGAGCTTTGGAGTTGATTATTTTTGCTGATGGTTGATATCCCAATTTCCCTAATTTTCATAATTGTTCAGAATTTTTGAGATACCTGAGGTATACGAAGTATACAGATTGCTACAGACTGGTCTGTTTTTGACAGATTCTGTTTTTGTTGTGTTGATTGCTTATTTTGAAGAAAGTATGGATAGTATCGGGGGGTACTAGCCATGGAAAAGTGAGAATACAGTAATATAACACCAATATAAATAGAAATCAAGTTTGCTACAGTACCTAATGAGGTGGTGTTTTGTTTTCTTATGCTAATGATATCACGAGTTTCTGTTTAAGTTTTGTGTTGTGAAGTTTTCACGTTTTGGGTGATGTTCTCATGGACATTGGGATAAAGAGTGGAAAGAGCTCAAGCTTGGAGATGCCCAAGGCATCCCAAGCCAAATTCAAGGACACCAAAAAGCCTAAGCTTGGGGATGCCCCGGGAAGGCATCTCCTCTTTCGTCTTCAATACATTGGTAACGTTACTTGGAGCAATATTTTTATTCACCACATGATATGTGTTTTGCTTGGAGCGTCGTGTATTATAGGAGTCTTTTCTTTTTGTTGTGTCAAAATCATCCTTGCTGCACACCTTTTTGAGAAAGACATGCACTCATTGTGATCTTGCTAGAATACTCACTGAGCTTCGCTTATATCTCTTGAGTTAGGCAATTTAGCTCGCATGTGCTTCACTTATATCTTTTGAGCTAGATAACTTTGCTCTAGTGCTTCACTTAGATCTTTTTAGAGCACGGCGGTGTCATATTTTGGAGAAATAAGAACCCTCGATGTTCACTTATATCTTTTTGAGAGTGCTCTCTTTGAGTAACTTGGTAATTGGCTTGTGCTATGAAAGTAGTCCTAAGGATGATAGGCATCCAAAGAGGATATAATAAAAACTTCCATATTCATGTGCATTGATTATAAAGAGAAGTTTGATTCCTCTCAACTAGTTTTGATACATGGATTCGGTAATATTAGAGTTATGTTAGTAGGGTGTTGTGATCTAGAAATACTTGTTGTCGGGACCCCGATCCTAAGACATAGGAATCCAGCCTGTAACACATCGCATCCCTTTGTGGTCTCACGCACGGTTACCTCCACGGCTGCAGCCTTACCTTAGCCGGGACCGTTTGCGTCTTTTGACTCACGTATGTGATAGTGTCGCTAGCAATCCAATGTCAAAGAACCCGGATCGACATGTCTAGTCATAAACCAAAGTGGCAGTACCGCACAAGGACAGGCATACATGACCCAACAAAGCAGGTGTCGGTCATCAACGAACGTAGACGAGTCGTAGCAAGCTACAAGGACTCCATTACGCCGCGTGACATTTCCCCAAAGGGGACAGACACAGCAGCTAAGAAGGACACATGCCGGTCAACCAATTTGTCCGGAGAAGTAGCGAACTACCAAGGCTCGTTGGATCACAAAGGGGCATTTCCTTGTAAGGAGTGCTACTAAACTTCACGACTAGGTAATCGAACCCCGTACATATCTAGTACGACACACGTACGCATGGCATAACGATATGTATAGATACATCGATGGCATCACAACATAACCATAAACATACAACCTTTATTTAAGAGGCTCGGAAGAGCCACACACATAATATTACACATTAAGGGTCTCACGACCCATAATAACAGTCATACAAATAGAAGCCAGTGGAAGAGTTATAAACTGTCTGGGTACAGACAGGGCAACTAGAAGGCACATGGCCTGACTATACTACAGAGCCGACGTAGGGCCAGATCGTAGCTGGGACACCAGCTACTCGTCGTCGTCGATGTCTACGAAGAACCCTCCGTTAGGGTCATTAGCAACCTCTGCAACATTTATTAAGCAAACATGAGTACGAAGGTACTCAACAAGACTTTAGGAGAACTAACTACTCATGCAAGGTATCAAAAGGTATTGTGGGGTTTCAGGCGGAAAGCCAGCATTTGACTCGTGGCTAGACAACTTGCATTTTGAAATTAGTTTTGACAACTTGATTTCTCGCACACGAGTCCACTAACACCACAGCAATACACTATCGTGGAATCATTCCGTCTCCACACGGAAATGCCGTCCACGACACTCACGCTTATCTTGACAAATTTTATGAGTAGCCTTTGAAGTTATCTATGAACAACATATGTCTCCAAGTAGTCCATATCCGCGGACGCGGCTATTCGAATAAATCATAACCCTGCAGGGGTGTACTTCGTCACACACGCTCTCGCCACTTATCACCATGTGCACGTCATGCACCTCGGCAACCTTCAAGCGGAAGCCCAGCGAGGGAGTCGGCCACGACCGTTAACCACACTAGTACCTAGTCCAGGTTTATCGCCTATCTGAGAGTAACCCGTACGGAAGTCCGGCCGAGGTTTCTGCCACGGCCTCAAACGATGTGCGCAGGGTTCCCAAGCCCACCATCCGGGTGCCACTTGGTACACCGTGCCACTGCCTACCGCATCACGGTCCACCTCTCAGGTCAGCACCATGCATGGCCTCCAGCATTACTATAAACACCAGAAACTACTTGCAACTCCTGGACCGAGTACTACGCGATTAATAGGCCGAGCGGGGTCATATTTCAGGGCCCAGCATGTGGTAGTATCTGGTCTTGGATTACATACACGGAACTCAGTTCCTAAGGACGGTTCCAATGAAACAACCCGCCATGTACTCCTACACAGCCTTTCACCGATACCTTTACCAAATCAAGTTCAACACACAACCTTTGCTCACCGAACACATTCCACATTTCTGTTCATCTCCCAGATGACAGACCATACACAACTCTAAGCATAGCATGCATAGCAGGATAAGGCACATCATAGCTCAAGCAACTACCAGGTATGCTAGGTTGCAAGGTTTGGCTATTTACTGTGACAAGGTTAAGTCATGCAAAGGAAGTGGGTTCAACTATCGTGGCAAAAGCAGTTGAAGCATTTGATCCTAATGCAATGAATAGATGCAGTAGCAAGAACATAGGAGTTATCGGGATGATCAAAAGGGTTGCTTTCCTTGTTGCTCAGAGGAGGAACGATATCCGTCAGACGGATATTCGCTGGAATCCGGGGGTGCGGAGCCTACCGAAACGAATGGCAACATTCATTGACAATCATATGCACTCAAAATGATGCATGAGCATGGCATGAGAATGCAGGTGATAAGTTATTATTTTCAACATGTATTAGGTTTAGAGTTGATTTGAATCACATTCGAATAGCAATTCAAACGGGGTATTCTCGGATACCGGTTAATTGATTCGACCTCATGCTCGGTTCAACTTGATGCTACCATGCATGAAATGTCATGTTATGATACTGATTTGTAATTAGGACAGTGTGTGATCATTGCATATATAATGAAATTTGAATATTTTTGCAAATTCCATTTATAAAGTGATTAAAAGAATTGAATTATTCCTTATTTCACAATTTAGGGTTCTGTAACCTTTTCAAACATAGTTGAAAATAGCATAATCAGAATCCTTGAATTTTTATGATACTTTTTCATATATAAATTATTTTCATTGGAGTTACAGATTAATTTCTATGATTTTTACAAATTTCAGCAATTTCCTGAATTAGTTTTAAACTGGAAATTCTATTTATTGCCTCAGGCTGACGTCAGCAGGTCAGCTGACCTGTTCAGGTCAAACCTGACAGGGGGGCCCCACTGGTCAGCTTCTCTGGGACTAATCCCGCGCTGACCAGCCCCTTATTGGAGTTTGACCAGGCGTGGGGCCCTCTGGCAGCGACTGAGGGGAGGGCGATTACGCCCTAATGGTCGGCCACGTCGACGCCCACCGGAGGGTGGTCGCCGGCGACCAGACCCGCGGCGGAGGGCTCGCCGGAGGCGACCTAGACGGTGCTGCACAGCACCAAAACGCACGCGGTTGGCAACTACAACATGCTCGCGAAGTGGCCGATCTGGCAGGACCAACTGGGAGGCTAGGGTCGCCGGAAGAGGCGTCGGCGATGAGCCGGAGCGGCGGCCGAAGCTCGGGCGTCATCGGGGTCTTTGAATCAGGGGGATCTACGCTCGGTTCTTAGCTGCTACGGCATCTACGCGTCGTCCTGGAGCTGCTGGTGCCCTCGGAAGGACGGGCTGATCATCGGAGTGCTACCGGCGACGAGCGGCAGCGGCGGTCCTCGTCGGGCTCCGGTGAAACTAGGGCTAGAGGAGGGGATTGAGGGGGAAAACTTAGGGGAAGCGACCGCATGCTCACGGGGAGTGCAGAGCAGAGCTTAGACGGCTCGCGGAAGGCCTGGGGGCGACGAATCGACGGGAGAGGTCCGGCGGCCGGAGGTGGAAGACGACGGCGTTGCGGGCGTTGCAGGGCTCGAGGAAGCTTCGGCTTCTGCAGAGATGACCAGGGTGACGAGGCGGAGCTAATGGCGTGCTCTGGGAGGGAAACCTATGGTCAGGGGCACGGGCAGCTCGAGCTCGAGCTCGGCTCTAATGGCGTCAGCAAGGAGGAGGAGGAGATCCGGGAGGAGTGAGAGAACCGAGGCGGGGAATGGATAGGGGAGGCTCTCGGGAGCTTATCCCCGTCGTCGCCAGCGCGAGGCGGCGGCCAGGCAGGCACGCAGGTGCGTGGCCGCGCCGAAGGGGGTGGCGGCCACCTCCTGCTGCCTACTCGCGCGAGGGAGGGGACGAGCGGGGAGATGGGCCGGGCCAGGCTTAGGCGACAGGTAAGGTTTTTCCTTTTTTTCTGTTTTTTTTTCTGTTTTGCTAATTATTGTTTTGCTAATTAATTCAGCTCCAAAACAAAAAGTAAAAACTAATTTAGACCTCCTGAAATATTTTTTATAATATCCCCACTCATTTCCAAGGTTTTCAACATTTTTGGAAAATTATAGTTTCTGATTTCAAATTTTAAAGTTTGAAACCAGTGGCTTTTGCATTTATTTAAAATGCTTAAATTGTCAAGAAAATAGTTTTCTCCAATGCTCATTTACTTTCATGATTTATCAGAAAGTTTGAACATTTCTTGAGGCCATTTTGGGTTCATTGATTTTGAACTAGTTTGAAATTTCCTTTAATTGAAATGGTGGCTAGGGTTTTGAGTTTTTCCTTTGCCACTTTGTTGTTTTTGTTGAAACTTCTTAGATGCAAATCCAAAGAAGACATGAGGACAATGCTATCTTGCTTAAGGGTTAGGGATGTGACAACTCACCCCCACTCAAAAGAATCTCGTCCCGAGATTTAGAAGTCGTTGGGAATAACGGAGGATATTCAAGTCGGAGACGATCCTCTCTTTCCCAAGTTGCCTCCTTTTCAGAATGATTTGACCATTGAACTTTAAGAAACTTGAGGTTTCGACGTCGAGTGGTACTCTCAGCTTGATCAAGAATGCGCACGGGGTATTCTCGGTAAGAAAGGTTATCTTGTAGATCAAGCGCTTCGTGGTCCACTTCACGGATAGGATCCGAAAAGCAACGCCTGAGTTGCGAGACGTGGAAAACATCATGAACCTTGGAAAGATGCGGAGGAAGTTCCAACTGGTAGGCAACTTCTCCTCGTTTGGCAAGAATGCGAAAAGGACCAATGTAACAAGGAGCCAATTTGTCCTTGATACCGAATCGATGGGTACCCTTCAAAGGTGTAACCCGAAGGTAAGCCTTCTCGTCAACTTCAAAGGTCACAGCCTTATGATGACGATCATATTGGCTCTTTTGACGAGACTGGGCTGTTTTCAACTTTTCACGAATAATGCGAACCTGTTCTTCTGCATCCTGGATCATGTCCGGGCCAAAGAGTTGCCTCTCTCCGGTTTCTGACCAATTAAGAGGGGTTCGGCATCTTCGTCCATAGAGAACATCAAAAGGGGCTTTGCCCAAGCTTGATTGATAACTATTGTTATAAGCGAATTCGGCGAATGGAAGGCACTTCTCCCAATTCATACCGAACGAAATAACACAAGCTCGGAGCATATCTTCTAGGATTTGATTTACTCTTTCTACTTGACCACTTGATTGAGGATGGAAAGCAGTGCTAAAAGATAAGTGAGTCCCCATGGCATTCTGAAAACTTTCCCAGAAGCGAGAAGTAAAGATACTTCCACGATCCGAGTTAATTTCCAGGGGAACACCATGAAGAGACACTATTCGAGAGATATATAACTCTGCTAGCTGGCTAGCTGTTATACTCTCACGAACAGGAAGAAAATGAGCCACTTTGGAAAGACGGTCAATGGCCACAAAGACAGCATTATTTCCTTTCTTGGTCTTGGGAAATCCGGTAATGAAATCCATGCTAACGTTATCCCATTTCCATTCAGGAATAGCTAAAGGTTGAAGGGTGCCAGCAGGCCTTTGATGTTCTGCCTTAACTTGGCGACAAGCGTCGCAGTTAGCAACGAACTCAGCAATTTCTCTCTTCATCCTAGTCCACCAGAACCTCTGGCGTAGGTCCTCATACATCTTAGTACTACCGGGATGAATGGTGAGAGGGGAATCATGAGCCTCCTTAAGGATTAACTGCCTTAGATGTGGGTTGTTAGGAACCACTAAACGATTCTGGAAGAACACAACACCTTGATCATTCATGGAAAATTCTTTAGCGTTTCCGCTAAAAATATTCTCCTTGATCCGTGATATACCCTTGTCACGCTTTTGGCCAGCTATAATTTGATCCTTAAGAGTAGGCTTCGCCACCAGGGTAGAAAGGAATCCTTGAGGAACAATATGAAGATTCAACTTCCGAAAGTCCTCATGGAGATGTGGTTGACCTTGTTGTAGCATCAAATTATTACAATAAGATTTACGACTTAGTGCATCGGCCATAACATTGGCCTTCCCCGGGGTGTAAGTTATCCCTAAGTCGTAATCCGAGATCAACTCAACCCACCGTCTTTGCCTGAGATTCAAATCCGGCTGGGTGAAGATATATTTCAGACTTTGGTGATCAGTGAATATTTCGCAATGATTACCCAAAAGGTAATGTCGCCAGGTTTTTAGTGCATGGACCACAGCTGCAAGCTCAAGGTCATGTGTGGGATAATTATCCTCATGTGGACGCAACTGTCGAGATGCGTATGTGATCACATGACGATCTTTCATGAGAATGCAACCTAATCCTTGTCGCGAGGCGTCGCAATAGATAACAAAGTCCTTAGAAAAATCTGGTGGTAGCAACACAGGTGCGGAAGTCAGGCGTCTTTTCAGTTCATGAAAACTATGCTCACACTGCGGTGTCCACTCGAACTTTTTATCTTTCTTGAGGAGTTCAGTTAGAGGCTTTGCAACCTTGGAGAAATTCTCGACAAAGCGGCGACAATAGCTCGCTAGACCAAGAAAACTCCTAACTTGCTTAACCGATTCAGGTTGAGTCCAATCAAGGACAGCTTGAACTCTCTCGGGATTGACAGCGATACCCTTACCAGAGATTACGTGGCCTAGATAGGGCACTTCTGGTAACCAGAATTCACATTTTGAAAATTTGGCATAAAGGCGATGCTCTCGAAGTTTCATCAATACCAGCCTTAAATGCTCGGCATGTTCTTGTTCATTCTTCGAGTAGATGAGAATATCATCGAGTTATACCACGACGAATTTATCCAAATACTCCATGAAGATTGAGTTCATCAGCCGAGAGAAAGTGGCTGGGGCATTGGTTAAACCGAAAGACATAACGGTGTACTCATATTGGCCATAACGAGTAACAAAAGCCGTTTTTGGAATGTCCCCGTTCTTAATATTGATTTGATGGTATCCCAACCTCAAATCCATTTTGGAGAAGATTGAGGATCCAGCAAGCTGATCGTACAGATCGTTGATCCTCGGGAGCGGATACTTGTTCTTTATGGTGACCAGATTAACCGGTCGATAATCCACAACCATCCGATCCGTTCCGTCTTTCTTCTTGACGAAGAGGATGGGACAAGCCCAAGGAGAAGAGCTAGGACGAATGAAACCCTTGCTCAAGGCCTCATCTAGTTGCTTCTTAAGTTCGGCTAGCTCTAGGGGTGCCATCTTATAAGGTCTTCTGGCTATTGGGACAGTTCCCGGAACAAGATCTATCACAAACTCTACATCTCTGTCAGGTGGAATTCCTGGCAGTTCCTCTGGAAAAACATCCGGGAAGTCACGGACTACCGGAATGTCTTCAAGTTCCGGAAGAGGGTTGGCATTTAGAGAATAGAGCTGGCATTTTGCAACTCGAGTAGAGACATTTACTATCTCACCCGAGGGATGGGTAAGATGGACACTTCTAGAGTGAGTATCAATCTTGGTATAGTGAGCTGACATCCAGTCCATGCCCAAGATGATATTAATATCCGAAGATTTCAATGCTATCAATGAGGCTAGAAAAACTAGCCTGTCTACTAGAATTTCATTGTCATAGGTTATCCTAGAGGTTTGCCATTTACTACCAGGGGTTTGGACAACCAATGGGATTGGCATATCACAAAATGACATGTTATGCAACTGTGCATAACTTTCTGAAATGAAGGAATGAGAAGACCCAGTGTCACAGAGAACAGACGCTGGGTGATGATTAACAAGAAGCGTACCCAGCATGACGTCGGGATCCTCTGCAGCTTCTTCTGCTGACACATAGTTCACACGGCCACGTGCACGAGTTGGTTTCACGTAGAAAGCTTTGCCCGACTTGGCCTGCCCGACGGACTTTCCGGGTTGCTTGGCACCCACATTCTGAGGACACTCACGGGAATAATGCCCTGGTTCTCCACACTTGTAGCATATCACCTGGTAGGCACGTGGTGCAGCATTGCTAGCTGGACCACCATAAGCTTTTGCTGGAGGGTTGGCCTGATTCGTCTGAGGCGCCACGTAGGATGGCCTCGGAGTGCATCTTGGCGGCAAAGAACTGTTTGGAACCCACAGCCTGCGTTTTGGAAACGCGGAACCAGAAGATGAGCCAAAGTCACGGGAGTGCTTCCTTGTGGCTTCGAAGTCAGAATGACCAGTCTCCGCACTGATCGCTTTGTTGACCAGGGCAAAACTTGCACACTCATGGAGGCGCAGGTCTCGACGGAGCTCAGGGCTCAGACCCTTACGGAATCTTGCTTGCTTCTTGGCGTCAGTAGACACCTCCTCTGTTGCATAGCGGGCGAGGTTACCGAACTCGCGGCTATAGGCATCCACAGACAACTTGCCCTGGGTGAAGGCACAGAACTCCTCTCTCTTTCTGTCCATCAGGCCCTCTGGAATATGGTGCAGACGAAAAGGTGCACTGAAGTCTGCCCATGTGGCCACTGGTTCAGCGGGACGCATAGCTTCAAAATTCTCCCACCACAGATTGGCGGGTCCCTCCAGGAAATACGCCGCAAAGGTCACCTTGTCGGCCTCGGACACATTCGCCGAGCGAATCTTGCGTGAGATGTTGCACAACTAGTCATCAGCGTCGAGGGGATCGACGGAATGATGAAACTTTGGAGGATTCAGCTTCACAAAGTCATTGAGGGACACTGCAGCATTCCTAGGCTGTCGAGCCGTATTCTGCTCAATACGCTCTAGCAGTCGGTTGGTCTCCCTTTTGTTTCTTTGTGCCTCAAGCATCACTTCCACCAGAGAAGGTGGGTGAGGCAGGTCTTCCTGCGACGCTTGACTACCCTCGCCTTGCTCATGAGCAGGGGCACGGTTCAACCTGGTGAACACCATCCTGACAAGCAAACTCATAGCTTAGACCAATATCATATCAATACTAGCTATGGATTAAGAATGTACTGAACACACGGAATGCGGAAATGAATATCCGAACAACATGGTAACAAGCAACTGCTATATATATACCATGGTTCATACACACCCTTACATAGTTCAGTACAAACTTACCCGAAGAGCAAACTACTGAAATGGTGGAACTACTCATCAGAGGCTTACAAGCTTCCTATACATTATTTATCTAGGCCTCCGGAATTCATTTCACATTACTACCATACTTCACAAGTCATGCAGGACTGTGAACATACGGCTACTACCATACTATCCTTCCGCTCACAGCTCAGGCATCCGCATAGAACATCTCATAGAGATTACCTCCATGACCTAGAAGCTCAACCTGCGGATCAGGAAACACTCTAGCCTAGGATCCCTGGGATCCATAAGGACACGGATGTGGCCTTGGTCCCTTGACTGGTGGTAAGAGGGGTCCCCGAAGAGGTGTGACTCCTCCTATAGCTGGCCAGTCAACGTGGGCCGGAAGATGGGTCCTAACAGGGTTCAGCATCTCCATCTCTCCATACCCTGTCTGGACTACCGGTGCCAGCTGCGTCAAAGCTGTCCACAGACGGGCACGGGTAGCATAAAGCTCCATGCGGAGAGCACGAGCATCCCTGTCTCTGTTCTCTAGCATCTCAACAGTGGACTGCAGAAGTGGATCCTCCATAGAAGAATCAAAATAGACTCCACTGAGGTATCCCTCTTCACCAGACTGAGAGGCCGGAACATAGCAGAACTCTGAATTCTGCAGCAGTGTATGTCTCGCTCTCATAATAGTCAGCATTGAATAGGCAGCATCCTGTACTGCCATGTCAACAGTGACTCCCAACCCATAGGACCAATGGATTGGCTCCTCAGCTCCAGGGTAGTCTGGAAATACCCTAACAGTGCAGATGTACTGGCTCTGGTTGAAGTCTCGGTACTGTTCCTCCACTGTGTACTCGGGGTACCAGCGGTAACCGCACACCGACATCACCCTGACCAGCATGGTCGTATGACCCGGCACATCAATGCACCTGGTCAGACGTACCACCTGACGAGAAGGACGGCCAGGCATTTGTAAATAGAGAATAATGCAAAAGCATTAGAGCTCTGAATGCAAAATTGGCAGCATAACGGCTGTAAATGCTCAAAACAAATTTGAGACAACCCAAAATGGATTAGCGTAACCACTCAACTATCAAGTTCAACTCTCTGGTCATCAAACTTACTTCCTGCTTCCTGGGAATAAAAGAAACCCAATATCTCTCGACCCGTAGTCCTATAAGCTACCGATCAGAAACACGAGCCTAGGAGAAGATGAGTAACCTAGTCCTTAATTCCCGCAGAAAAGACGAGGATGACCAGAATAGAATAACTTGAGAAGAGAACAAGAGTCTTACGTTCCCTTCCACAAACAATTCCCCTATATATAATTAAAGCAATTCTAGACCCAACTTCGACCAGTTTGGCTTAGTAATCCTACAATCAGTCAGGCTCTGATACCAACGCTGTTGGGACCCCGATCCTAAGCCATAGGAATCCAGCCTGTAACACATCGCATCCCTTTGTGGTCTCACGCACGGTTAACTCCACGGCTGCAGCCTTACCCTAGCCGGGACCGTTTGCGTCTTTTGACTCACGTATGTGATAGTGTAGCTAGCAATCCAATGTCAAAGAACCCGGATCGACATGTCTAGTCATAAACCAAAGTGGCAGTACCGCACAAGGACAGGCATACATGACCCAACAAAGCAGGTGTCGGTCATCAACGAACGTAGACGAGTCGTAGCAAGCTACAAGGACTCCATTACGTCGCGTGACATTTGCCCAAAGGGGACAGACACAGCAGTAAGAAGGACACATGCCGGTCAACCAATGTGTCCGGAGCAGTAGCGAACTACCAAGGCTCGTTGGATCACAAAGGGGCATTTCCTTGTAAGGAGTGCTACTAAAGTTCACGACTAGGTAATCGAACCCCATACATATCTAGTACGACACACGTACGCATGGCATAACGATATGTATAGATACATCGATGGCATCACAACATAACCATAAACATACAACCTTTATTTAAGAGGCTCGGAAGAGCCACACACATAATATTACACATTAAGGGTCTCACGACCCATAATAACAGTCATACAAATACAAGCCAGCGGAAGAGTTATAAACTGTCTGGGTACAGACAGGGCAACTAGAAGGCACATGGCCTGACTATACTACAGAGCCGACGTAGGGCCAGATCGTAGCTGGGACACCAGCTACTCGTCGTCGTCGATGTCTACGAAGAACCCTCCATTAGGGTCATTAGCAACCTCTGCAACATTTATTAAGCAAACATGAGTACGAAGGTACTCAGCAAGACTTTAGGAGAACTAACTACTCATGCAAGGTATCAAAAGGTATTGTGGGGTTTCAGGCGGAAAGCCAGCATTTGACTCGTGGCTAGACAACTTGCATTTTGAAATTAGTTTTGACAACTTAATTTCTCGCACAAGAGTCCACTAACACCACAGCAATACACTATCGTGGAATCATTCCGTCTCCACACGGAAATGCCGTCCACGACACTCACGCTTATCTTGACAAATTTTATGCGTAGCCTTTGAAGTTATCTATGAACAACATATGTCTCCAAGTAGTCCATATCCGCGGACGCGGCTATTCGAATAGATCATAACCCTGCAGGGGTGTACTTCGTCACACACGCTCTCGCCACTTATCGCTATGTGCACGTCATGCACCTCGGCAACCTTCAAGCGGAAGCCCAGCGAGGGAGTCGGCCACGACCGTTAACCACACTAGTACCTAGTCCAGGTTTATCGCCTATCTGAGAGTAACCCGTGCGGAAGTCCGGCCGAGGTTTCCGCCACGGCCTCAAACGATGTGCGCAGGGTTCCCAAGCCCACCATCCGGGTGCCACTTGGTACACCGTGCCACTGCCTACCGCATCACGGTCCACCTCTCAGGTCAGCACCATGCACGGCCTCCAGCATTACTATAAACACCAGAAACTACTTGCAAATCCTGGACCGAGTACTACGCGATTAATAGGCCGAGCGGGGTCATATTTCAGGGCCCAGCATGTGGTAGTATCTGGTCTTGGATTACATACACGGAACTCAGATCCTAAGGACGGTTCCAATGAAACAACCCGCCATGTACTCCTACACAGCCTTTCACCGGTACCTTTACCAAATCAAGTTCAACACACAACCTTTGCTCACCGAACACATTCCACATTTCTGTTCATCTCCCAGATGACAGACCATACACAACTCTAAGCATAGCATGCATAGCAGGATAAGGCACATCATAGCTCAAGCAACTACCAGGTATGCTAGGTTGCAAGGTTTCGCTATTTACTGTGACAAGGTTAAGTCATGCAAAGGAAGTGGGTTCAACTATCGTGGCAAAAGCAGTTGAAGCATTTGATCCTAATGCAATGAATACATGCAGTAGCAAGAACATAGGAGTTATCGGGATGATCAACAGGGTTGCTTGCCTTGTTGCTCAGAGGAGGAACGATATCCGTCAGACGGATATTCGGTGGAATCTGGGGGTGCGGAGCCTACCGAAACGAAAGGCAACATTCATTAACAATCATATGCACTCAAAATGATGCATGAGCATGGCATGAGAATGCAGGTGATAAGTTATTATTTTCAACATGTATTAGGTTTAGAGTTGATTTGAATCACATTCGAATAGCAATTCAAACGAGTTATTCTCGGATACCGGTTAATTGATTCGACCTGATGCTCGGTTCAACTTGATGCTAACATGCATGAAATGTCATGTTATGATACTGATTTGTAATTAGGATAGTGTGTGATCATTGCATATATAATGAAATTTGAATATTTTTGCAAATTCCATTTATAAAGTGATTAAAAGAATTGAATTATTCCTTATTTCACAATTTAGGGTTTTGTAACCTTTTCAAACATAGTTGAAAATAGCATAATCAGAATCCTTGAATTTTTCTGATACTTTTTCATATATAAATTATTTTCATTGGAGTTACATATTAATTTCTATGATTTTTACAAATTTTAGCAATTTCCTGAATTAGTTTTAAACTGGAAATTCTATTTATTGCCTCAGGCTCACGTCAGCAGGTCAGCCGACCTGTTCAGGTCAAACCTGACAGGGGGGCCCCACTGGTCAGCCTCTCTGGGACTAATCCCGCGCTGACCAGCCCCTAATTGGGGTTTGACCAGGCGTGGGGCCCTCTGGCAGCGACTGAGGGGAGGGCGATTACGCCCTAATGGTCGGCCATGTCGACGCCCACCGGACGGTGGTCGCCGGCGACCAGACCCGCGGCGGAGGGCTCGCCGGACGCGACCTAGACGGCGCTGCACAGCACCAAAACGCACGCGGTTGGCAGCTACAGCATGCTCGCGAAGTGGCCGATCTGGCAGGACCAACTGGGGAGGCTAGGGTCGCCGAAAGAGGCGTCGGCGACGAGCCGGAGCGGCGGCCGAAGCTCGGGCGTCATCGGGGTCTTTGAATCAGGGGGATCTATGCTCGGTTCTTAGCTGCTACGGCATCTACGCGTCGTCCTGGAGCTGCTGGTGCCCTCGGAAGGACGGGCTGATCATCGGAGGGCTACCGGCGACGAGCGGCAGTGGCGGTCCTCGTCGGGCTCCGGTGAAACTAGGGCTAGAGGAGGGGATCGAGGGGGAAAACTTAGGGGAAGCGACCGCATGCTCACGGTGAGTGCAGAGCAGAGCTTAGACGGCTCGGGGAAGGCCTGGGGGCGAGGAATCGACGGGAGAGGTCCGGCGGCCGGAGGTGGAAGACGACGGTGTTGCGGGCGTTGCAGGGCTCGAGGAAGCGTCGGCTTCTGCAGAGATGACCAGGGCGACGAGGCGGAGCTAATGGCGTGCTCTGGGAGGGAAACCTATGGCCAGGGGCACGGGCAGCTCGAGCTCGAGCTCGGCTCTAATGGCGGCAGCAAGGAGGTGGAGGAGATCCGGGAGGAGGGAGAGAACCGAGGCGGGGAATGGATAGGGGAGGCTCTAGGGAGCTTATCCCCGTCGTCGCCAGCGCGAGGCGGCGGCCAGGCAGGCACGCAGGTGCGTGGCCGCGCCGGAGGGGGCGGCGGCCACCTCCTGCTGCCTACTAGCGCGAGGGAGGGGACGAGCGGGGAGATGGGCCGGGCGAGGCTTTGGCGACAGGTAAGGTTTTTCCTTTTTTTTCTGTTTTTGTTTTTCTGTTTTGCTAATTATTGTTTTGCTAATTAATTCAGCTCCAAAACAAAAAGTAAAAACTAATTTAGACCTCCTGAAATATTTGTTATAATATCCCCACTCATTTCCAAGGTTTTCAACATTTTTGGAAAATTATAGTTTCTGATTTCAAATTTTAAAGTTTGAAACCAGTGGCTTTTGCATTTATTTCAAATGCTTAAAGTGTCAAGAAAATAGTTTTCTCCAATGCTCATTTACTTTCATGATTTATCAGAAAGTTTGAACATTTCTTGAGGCCATTTTGGGTTCATTGATTTTGAACTAGTTTGAAATTTCCTTTAATTGAAATGGTGGCTAGGGTTTTGTGTTTTTCCTTTGCCACTTTGTTGTTTTTGTTAAAACTTCTTAGATGCAAATGCAAAGAAGACATGAGCACAATGCTATCTTGCTTAAGGGTTAGGGATGTGACACTTGTGTTGAAGTTAGTGATTCCCGTAGCATGCACGTATGGTCAACCGCTATGTTATGAAGTTGGAGCATAATTGATTTATTATTGTCATCCTTTGTGTGGCGGTCGGGATCGCGCGATGGTTTACACCTACCAACCTTCCCCTAGGAGTATGCGTTTAGCACTTTGTTTCGATTACTAATAAAATTTTCGCAATAAGTATATGAGTTCTTCATGAATAATGTGAGTCCATGGTAAAGATGCACTTTCACCTTCCACCATTGCTAGCCTCTCTAGTGCCGCACAATTTTGGCTGGTGCACAAGCCCACCATATACCTTCCTCAAAACGGCCACCAGACCTACCTATTATGGCATTTTCATAGCCATTCCGAGATACATTGCCATGCAACTCCCACCATTCCGTCTCATGACTTGTGTCGTTACTTTCAGATTGCCATTGCATGATCGTAAGATAGATAGCGAGATGTTTCAACGTCATACGCTAATCTAGATCGTTGCACATCCCGGTACACTGCTGGAGGCATTTCCTATAGAGTCATCATTGCTCTAAGTGTTGAGTTGTGAGTAAATAAAAGTGTGATGATCATCATTATTGGAGCATTGTCCCATGTGAGCAAAAATGAAAAGATGCCAAAGTTGCCCACACACAAAAAATGAAAAGAGGCCAAAGAGCCCAAACAAATGAGAGAAAAAGAGAGAAGGGACAATGCTACTATCTTTTTCCACACTTGTGCTTCATAATAGCACCATGTTCTTCATGATAGAGAGTCTCTCATTTTGACACTTCCATATACTAGTGGGAATCTTCATTATATAACTTGGCTTGTATATTCCAATGATGGGCTTCCTCAAAATTTCCCTAGATCTTCCTGAGCAAGCAAGTTAGGTGCACACCCACTAGTTCTACTTTTGAGCTTTCACATACTTATAGCTCTAAGTGCATCCGTTGCATGGTAATCCCTACACATTCACATTGATATCTATTGATGGGCATCTCCATAGCCCATTGATACGTCGAGTCGATGTCACCATCTCCTCCTTTTTGCCTCACAAACTCCAATACACTCTATTTCACCTATAGTGCTATATCCATGGCTCACGCTCATGTATTGCGTGAGAGTTGAAAAAGGTTAGAGAAAGTAAGAGTGCGAAAACAATCACTTGTCCAATACCGGGGTCGTGCATGATTTAAATCCGTTGTGTGGGGATGATGGAGCATAGCCGGACTATATGATTTTGTATTGATAACTTTCTTTGGCCTTGTTATTTCAGAAGTTCATCATTACATTGCTAGTTTGCTGGAAGTATTATTGTTTTCATGTCCATAGCAAACTATTGTTTTGAATCTGACGGATCTGAACATTCATGTCACATGAAAGAAGTTGCAAAGGACAAATATGTTAGGTAGCATTCCACATCAAAAATTCAGTCTTTATCACTTCCCTACTCGAGGATGAGCAGGAGCTAAGCTTGGGGATGCTTGATATGTCTCCAACGTATCTATAATTTTTGATGGTTCCATGCTATTATCTTGTCAACTTTGGATGTTTTGTATGCATTTTATATCTTTTTTGGGACTAACCTATTAACTCGGTGCCAAGTGCGAGTTCCTGTTTTTTTCGTGTTTTTGACCCCTTTCAGAGAAGAATATTAAACGGAGTCCAAATGGAATAAAATCTTCGGAATGATTTTTTCCGGAACAGAAGATACGCAGGGAACTTGAGAACCAAGGCAAAGGGTCTCGGGGGAGGCCACAAGCCTCCTAGCCGCGGCTTGGGGGGCGCGCCTACCAGGCTTGTGGGCCCCCCGTGTCTCCTTTTCCCTAATTCTTCCGCCTATAAATTCCCTAAAAATCTGAAACCACGGGAGAGAGCCACGGAAATACTTTTCCGCCGCCGCAAGCTTCTGTCTCCGCAAGATCCCATCTGGGGCACGTTCTGTTGCCCTACCGGAGGGGGGATTTGGACACAGAGGGCTTCTTCACCAACACCATTGCCTCTCCGATGATGCGTGAGTAGTTCACCACATATCTTCGGGTACATAGCCAGTAGCTAGATGTCTTCTTCTATCTCTTGGATCTTCAATACAAAGTTCTCCATGATCTTCATGGAGATCTATCTGATGTAATCTTCTTTTGCGGTGTGTTTGTCGAGATCCGATGAATTGTGTATTTATGATCAGATCAAAGTTTTGTGTTTCGTTTGGCCAACTTGATCTATAATTCTTGAATTGGGATAAGTGCTTGGTTTTGGGTTCATACCGTGCGGTGGCCTCACCCAGTGAGAGAAGGGATAGCGAGGCACTCATCGTGTTGTTGCCATCAAGGGTAAAAAGATGGGGTTTAAATCTATTGCATGAATTTATCCCTCTACATCATGTCATCTTGCTTAAGGCGTTACTCCGTTTGTCATGAACTTAATACACTAGATGCATGCTGGATAGCGGTCGATGTGTGGAGTAATATTGGTAGATGCAGACAGTATCAGTCTACTTGTCTCGGACGTGATGTCTATATGTATGATCATTGCCTTAGATATTGTCATGACTTTGCACGGTTCTATCAATTGCTCGACAGTAATTTGTTCGACCACCGTAATACTTGCTATCATGAGAGAAGCCTCTAGTGAACACTATGGCCCACGGGTCTACTTCACATCATATTTTCAGCTCTACACTTTTACTTCGTTGCACTTTCCGCCTTCAGATCTCACCTTGCATTTAATCGTGAAGGGATTGACAACCCCTTTATAGTGTTGGGTGCAAGTTTGTTTGTTCATGCGCAGGTACTTTGGAGACTCGCCTTGATACTCCTACTGGATTGATACCTTGGTTCTCAAACTGAGGGAAATACTTACTGCTACTGTGCTGCATCACGCTTTCCTCTTCAAAGGAAAAAACCAATGCAAGCTCAAGAGGTAGCAGTGCCCATGGCCGCAAACTCAAGAGACATGGATAGAAATCTGCATACAGGCGATTGGTGGGACATAAGGATTTGCAGAATAGTAACTTGCCAACTAGTGGCTCGGGAGAAACTTAAACAGACGTTGTGACTCTCTAGAACCTAATGGAGGGTTGTATTTTAAAAAATCCCTTAGAAAGTTTCCTGGATTGGAGAAAAACACATTTCCAACGTGATGCCAAATATTAAAGATCTATGGGTGGTTCTAAAAGGAAAAATAACTCATGATTTCACGATCATTGCAGACGAGGAACGTTGTACGATCTATGGGGTGATCTTGCGAAGAAATTAAAGTGAGCAGCAGAACTTCTAAGAAATACTCGCTAATCTACCGCGGTCCCTTATTAGAGTATGGTATTCAAGCAATACTTATGGGATTAATGGTGCGATTAATGGAGATATGAAGAACTCCGGCGCCGCCCTAAGAAGAGGGGAGATTCGTGAACTGAAATTACGAAGGAGAAAGACTCACCTGAACAAATGTAGACGGCGGCGGAGGCAGCCACAGAGATGCAAGTCGAGGCTGTGCTCGATCGATCCAGGAGGCTGTAGATCCGAAGCACGGAGCTCTGCAATGGTGGAGTGTTTGCAGCACGGGCTCGAGGAAGAAGAAGGAGTAGAGCGGCGATGTAGACGAAGGCGAGGGACCCCTCCCTTCGCGACTATTTAAGGGCCCGGGGCTCGAATTGAAACAACAAGCACGGGAATCAAGGAGGCGCATTAAAAATAAGAAATGATGGCGCCTGGATTTTCGAGATGACAGGGTAAGTCAAAAGATTCGTTGAAGATGATGTGACCGAGATCCCTGGAATAATGGAGAAGATGACGTCACTCATAAGTGACCTGGCGATTCAGGCAGAGCATGAAGATTGCCGGCTTGTCACTCTTTAAGAGCAAAGGTCGGAGATCACATGTTAGTCGCCCCTGGTCAAGTATAAAGTTTTATTGGCGTGAATAAATTCCAGTCAATCTGGGGCCTAATGTTGGGGATATTAACAGTTTCCTGACCCGCCCTATTGGGCCGAGTCAGGCTCATGGTGACTCAACACTTGTAGCCCGTAGATGGGCTTAGACACGGAATATGGAAGGCATGAAGTGATCTCCAACGAAGATACGGCCAAGCCCAAGAGCCAAGAAGAGAAAGGCTTGCCGTGAGAACTCCTTACTTGAGAGGCACGACGGCTTAGAGATATGTCAGGTCATGACTTGTGATATAACTTGGACTCTTGTAAACCTAGGGACTCGACCTGTATATAAAGGTGAGTCTCTAGGGTTGACAGACTTAAGTTACAATCCATCGAGAGCTAGGTCAGGCGAGTTTCGCACCCTTGTAATCTATTCCGCTATCAATATACACAAAGCAGGACGTAGGCTTTTACCTCCATCGGAGGGGCCGAACCTGGGTAAACCCGACTAACACTTCCGCTTAACCCCTTTGAGTCACCACCAAGGTGCGACGGCGCCATCTCTAAGTCCTTTCACAAGGACATCTGCCATGAAAAAACCACGACACTATGTGTTCAATCTCTCTTGCTTGTGTTCTTGAGATGACACGATCTTGATGTATCATGGGCCTTGTTAATCTAGTTGGATCATATGATGTTCTTCCCTTTCCATCTTGTTGTGACTAATTGAATCTTTCCCCTTGTTAATCATGAGCAGACTTGATGTATCTCTTGCATGCGGATACTAGTAGTGACATTGGGGTATTCAAGTGATTCATTTGATATATGTTATGATATCAACTCGAGGATTACGGTGACCTTGGGGATCTATGCATTGGGGTTGATTGCATGTTTTCATAATATGTTCTCTGATAGAAATCTTGCAGTGCTCCTTGAAGTTCTTTGTGTTGGATTGAATATGATTGATGTGAAATTATTTCATTCATGTCGCATAATTTACACATGGATACTTGAGTTGACATTGGAGTATCTAGGTGACATTATATTTGATTGATATGTATCATGGGTGTTATTCTAGTAGGAACCCTAGGGTTGTTCGTGAAACTTATAGGAATAGCTCAAAAGATTGATCAGAATAATAACTTTGAGGTGGTTCTACTACCTACAACAATTTCATCTTATTGTTCTCCGCTAGATTGGAACATTGGAGTGATTCTTTGTTGCACGTTGAGGGATGATCATATTATTCTACTATATTAGCATTGTTGAGAGATTGCACTATTGAAAGTATTAACCCTAGGCCTTAGTACCATGCATTTACACTTGCTAGCTTGCTGTTTTTATATTTTCACATTACAAAAACCTATATCTACTATCCATACTAGACTGGTATCACCATCTCTTCGCCAAACTGGTGCACATATACAATTTGCCATTGTGTTGGGTGTGTTGGGGACAAAAGTGTTTTTTGTATTTGATTGCAAGGTTGTTTGAGATAGACCATCTTCATCCTACACCTCCCATGGATTGACAAACCTTAGGCCATCCACTTAAGGGAAACTTGCTATAGTCCTACAAAACTCTGCGCTTGGAAGCCCAACATAGTCTACAAGAATAAAGTTGTGTAGTAGACATAAAGCTCTTTTTTCGAGCCATTGCCGTGGAGGTGAGTGCTTAAAGGTATATATTTTAGTTTATTGTTTTTCACTAGTTTGGTTTTATAGAAGAAAACTACAAAAAATGGAATTTAGGTTGCCTCATTTGCTTTGTCTTTATAATGTATTTCGAGAAAATGATGGTTTGGAAAAGTGTGCTCAATTACTAGAGGAAGGATTTTTTTAAATGCTTAATGTGAAATCCTTGAATAATAAGCATGATAGCAATATTGTTGGTATGAATTATCTGAAGATAGATGATGCTAATGATATGCAAAGCCACAAGCTTGGGATGCTATGTTTGTTGAAGATGCTATTTTTAGTTCCCCAAGTGTTGATGAGCAAATTTATTATGATGAAATCATGCCTCATAGCTAAGATGATTATTGTGATGACATTTATGCTATAAGTAATAAGGATAACCATGAAAATTTTCATCATGTTTTTATTTTTTATTCGGATTATATCAATCAAGTGTCTCATGATAGTTATTTTGTTGAGTTTGCTCCCACTACTTTGAATGAGAAGGATTTTGCTTGTGTGGGTAGTAATAAAAATTATATGCTTGTGCATCATGAAAGGAATGAATTATGTCATAATTATATTGTGGAATTCCTTCATGATGCTACTGAAAATTATTATGAGGTAGGAACATATGCTGGTAGGAATTGCAATAATATCAAGTTTCCTCCCTATGTGTTCAAAGTTTTGAAGTCATGATTGTTTTGCCTTCCTATGCTAGTTTCTTCTTGCTCCCATAAATTGTTTGCTCATAAAATCCCTATGCATAGGAAGAGGTTTACACTTAAAGGTGCTGATCATATGCTTCATGATGCTCCCATTGTGTTTCAATTCATTACTTTTATGTGAGCATCATCGAAATCATTATGCCTAGCTAAAAGGAATTAAAGAAAAGTGCTTGTTGGGAGACAACCCAATATTTATCCTTTCTGTTTTTGTTTGTTCGCATGATTAACCTACTGTGGTAATCATGTTTTATAGCTTTTAGTCCAATAAAGTGCCAAGTAAAGCATTTGGAATAGTGTGGATACTTGTTTGTTTGATTCTGTGCAAAAATAGAAACTTTTACGTCGTGTATATGAATTATGTGATTTTACTTGAGAGTCAAAAAATTCTTAAATTTTTATAAAACATGGCCATGCAAATTATCAGTGTTTTCCTATTTTTCTGAATTTTAGAGTGAGGGAAGTATGGTGTCCATTCAGATCTTCACAAACCGTTCTATTTTGGAAAAAATCAGTTTTGCATGCATACTTTGCTTATTTTAATGTTTCCATAGCTTATATTTTATGATGCAAAATATGAGAATGACAGAATAGAGTATGTATGATGTGAGAATAATTATGACTCTTTTCATCACAGTACCTAAATGAATGATCTATCTTTATTACACTAACCCATCTCACAAAGTTTCGTTAGGTTTAGTGTGATTGAAGTTTTCAAGTTTTGGGTGAGATACCGATATGAGATGAATAAGGAGCAGAAAGAACCTAAGATTGGGGATGTCCAAGGCACCCCCAAGGTAATATCCAAGGAGGACTCAAGCATCCAAGCTTGGGGATGCCCCGGAAGGCATCCCCGCTAACGTCTCCAACTGTATCGGTATATCTTACTTGGAGCTATATTTTCATTTGTCACATGATATGTGTGTTGCCTGGAGAGTCATTTTATTTTTGTTCTCCGTTAGATGTTTTTTATAATCTTGTTATCAATAGAAATTTCCAAGAATTGCCTTTATAATGCTTGAATTGCATGAGTGATGTGTGTTGTATAAAGCCAGAAACTTTTGCTATAGTATTTGAATTATCCGATTTTTTTATTGGAACGTGGAAAGTTTCTGAAATTTTAATAGAGCACTGTCATAAAAATTATTTATCATTTCCTAAATTTCCATAATTCTTTGAGTTACATAAGTAAACTATTTTAATAGATTGCTACAGACTGTTCTCTTCGGATAGATTGCTATCATAGTTTTGTTATCTACTTATCCTATAGTTTTCATGGCGTATATTGGTACATAAATTGTGGAATGATAGTATACAGTACCTAATGTTTTAAAACTATTATGCAACTTGTCTTGTAAGTACATGAAGAGTTGATTTACTTTTGTTTGTACTAACATATCTCACGAGTTCTTTTCATGTTTTGTGTGGATGAAGTTTTGAGACTTAGGTGAAACTGGTATATGAGCGGATTGAAAAAGATATAAAATATCAATCTTAGGGATGCCCAAGGAACCCCTAGTAACTATTACAAGAAATCTCAAGCATCTAAGCTTGGGTATTCTACGCATCGCACCTCTCTTCGTCAACAAATATCGGTTAGCCTATGTTGATCCTAAGTTTTTATTTGTCCACATGATATGTGCTATTCTTGGAATGAATTTTTATTTCGTTTTATGTTTTAATAAAATACTAAGATATGAAAATCTTTGTTGAGAGCGATTCCTCACATAGCTACTTAATTGTTTGACTACTCATTGATCTTCACTTATATCTTTTGAGAGTAGTTTGATTGTTTGCTCTTGTGCTTCACTTATATACTAAGAGTAAATTGTGAATGAATGAAATATAAAAATATGAAATTATACATGTGCTTTATGTCTTGTACTAGTTTCACATTCGGTTTACAAATTAAAATCTATTGAAGTTTGACAATCACTATATTGGTCATATGAGAAATTCATGAATGATTAGTATAAGAAAAAGAACTTTCACATACAAATTTATTATTGTGGACATCATTTATGATTTTGAATACCCATCAATTATTTTCAAACATGATCAAATAGTTGAAGTTGGACAAGGAACACAATGTAATGGTTATGTTTGGGTATATTTGCATTGAAGTTATATTGTTATGGATCCTCCAACATGTGGTGCTTGTTTAGAACCTTTTGCTAGCCAAAACTTCCTACTAACTAGAGATACTACTGGTGCATCCAAATCCTTGAACCAATTTTATTCCATGGGTAGTCATTATCTTCCATGTTAAGCAAGTTATTCTCAAGATAAGTGTATATTCACTTGTCATTGCATGAGAGACTCTTGTAAAACGGATGCCCGGTCCTTCATAATACAAAAATAAATAAACAAGAACTCCCACTAGAAAGTTGTTGTTTGGATGGTACCCGTGGATACGGCTAGCCATGGAATGTGTTTGAATGGTGAAGGGGGAGTAAAATATCAATTCAGTTTGGGAACCGCCAATATTGTGATTAGCATAGAAGATATTGAAAACTCTATTGTGACATTGACAGGAAAGGCACACCACCCAAAATTACATATTCATATCTATTTTAAAACAATGAGTTGTGGCACCTTTGCAAATCCCTGCTTCCCTCTGCGAAGGGACAATCTATTTACATTCATGTTACTTACTTTTGATGTTGAGTCAACTTCTTGTTCCAACCTCAGTCTATTAGTTGGCAAGCACCATGCGGTGGGGGAAGATCTAAACATATATATCCACTCAAATATATTTGATCATGGTCCATTATTGTTGACAATTATCTTTTTCATAAATATGTTGGGAGGCAAAACATTAAGCCCATATCTTTCTCTGCGTTCAATGCATGTTGTTTGATCTAAAAATATGCCTTGAGTATTAGCAATCATGGAACACTATATGATAATTGAGTATGTGAATCTCTTACTTAGACTTGATGATGCATTGAAATTCTTTGTTCACGAAGAACATATGATGTTGAGTTTCAAGAGAATGCATTGTTGGAACCATGACATGTGAATTAATTGCTACTTCACCATGATGATTTTTATGAAAAATTTGTTGGTTATGATGCTAGAAAAAATGATTGGAATTATCATTGATCAAACTTATATACTGTAATAGCATTCACACTTCATAAATTTTTTCTTCTATCATTTACCTACTCGAGGACGAGTAGGAATTAAGCTTGGGGATGCTGATACGTCTACAATGTATCGATAATTTATGAAGTATTCATGTCATGTTTGCCTATGTTTACAACACTCTTATGTGCTTTTTATGCACTTTATATGATTAATTTAGAACTAACCCATACTGGTGTTGTTTTCAACGAAATTACATTGGTGTTGTTTTGTGCAAAAAATGAAAGTTCTCAGAATCGCCCAAAAAAATTATAATTTTTTCTAGAGGAAATAAGCAATATTGGATCGAAGAACCACGAGAGGGGAGCCACCTGTGGGCCACAAGACAACCGCACCCCCCTAGGTCACGCCCTGATGGCTTGTGGGGCCCACATGGCTCCGTTTGGCGTGATTCCAACGCTGAAAAATCCTATATATACCAGAAACCATAGAAATAAAGAGAGAACTTCCGCTGCCACCGCAACTCTCTATATCGATAAAAAAATCATCTGGAGCCTTTCGAGTACCCTGTTGGATAGGAGAAATCTTCTCTTGTGTCCATCTTCATCATCTTGGTGGAGGCCATGACGAGGAGGGTGTAGTTCACCCTCGGGGATGACGGTATGTACCAGTAGGTACTGTTCAATCTATCTCTCTCTCTCTCTCTCTCGTGTTCTTGAGATGGCACGATCTTGATGTATTACAGGCCTTGTTAATCTAGGTGGATCATATGATGTTCTTCCCTTGTCATCTTGTTGTGATGAATTAAATCTTTCCCTTTAAATTCTCGTTATGTTGGATTTAATATTTTGGTTTGAGATCACTTGATGTATGTCTTGCATGCGGATACCCATAGTGACATTGGGGTATTCAAGTGATTCACTTGATATATGTTATGGTATCAACTTACGGATTCCGGTGACCCTGGGGATCTATGCAAAGGGGTTGATTGCACGTTTTCGTACTATGTTCTCCAACAGAAATCTTGGGGTGTTCCTCGATGTTCTTTGTGTTGGATTGAATATGATAGATTTAAAATTGTTTGATGCATGTCGCATAATTTACCCATGGATACTTGAGGTGACATTGAAGTATCTAGGTGACATTAGGGTTGACTGCTATCTATCATGGGTGTTATTCTAGTATGAACTCTAGGGATGTTTGTGACACTTATAGTAATAGCTCAAAAGATTGATTAGAAAGAATAACTTTGAGGTGGTTCTACTACCTACACCAATTTCATCTTATTGTTCTTCGCTATATAGGAACTTTGGAGTGATTCTTTGTTGCACGTTGAGGGATGATCATATGAATCCAACAATTTCAGAGAGGCGCCAAAAATTAAGAATATTTAAGACTTATTGGGCCAAAACTATACCAGAGAGGGGCCACTAGGCGGCCACAAGCCACCAGGGCACGCCGTGATGGCTTGTGGGGCCCCTGCGTGACCTCTGATGCCCCTCTTATTCTATATGGTGTGTTTTACCTAGAAAACATAATAAGCAATATTTTGAGATGAATCATAGTCGTCCCGAGGCGGATACCTGGGCAGAGGCCCTTTTACTCTGCGACAAAGAGATTCTATCGGGGAACCTTCCCACTAGGAGGGGAAAATTTAAGCCATCGTCATCACCAACACTACCTCATTCATGGGAGGACCAATATTCATCAACATTTTCACCAGCACTATCTCATATCCAAACCCTAGTTTATCTCTTGTATTCAATCTTTGTCTCAAAACCTCAGATTGGTAAATGTGTGTTACTAGTTGTGTTGATTACATCTTGTAGTTGATGCTTGTTGGATTACTTGGTGGAAGATATTACATTTAGATCCTTAATCATTATTATTATACCTCTGATCTTGAACATGTTGATGAGGTGTGAGTAGTTACTTTTTTTCCTGAGGACATGGGAGAAGTATTTTTATAAGAAATCATTTAAAGTTGGTATTCGTTTGATATTTTGATGATATGTATGTTGTTACTTCTCTTAGTGGTGTCATGTGAACATAAACTACATGACACTTCAACATGTTATGGGCCTAAGGGAAGTCATTGTGGAGTGACATGTAAATGATGGGTTGTGAGAGTGACACAAGCTTAAACATCAGTTTATGTGTTGCTTCGTAAGAGGCTGATTTGGATGCACATGTTAAATGATATGGTTAGATTTATCTTAATTCTTATTTCATAGTTGTGGATGCTTGCGAAAGAGGGTAATCATAGGTGGGTTGTTTGTTCAAGTAAGAACAACACCTTAGCACCAGTCCACCCACATATCAAATTATCAAAGTAACGCACGCAAATCAACTCAACATGATGAACACGACAAGACAGAAATTCCCATGTGTCATGGTTTATTCACGATAGATGTCCTCATGAAAGGACTCAGTGATGAGGACATCGTAACTATGTAGAGACTCAAAGGGGTTAATCGGGAATGAGAGACGAGTTTACCCAGGTTCGGCCCCTCCGATGGAGGTAAAATCCTATGTCTTGTTGTGTGTGTATTGATGATGAAATCGATTACAAGGGTGTGGATTCACTTGACCTAGCTCTCGATCAATTGTAACTTAACCCTATCGACCTTAGGAGCTTGCCTTTATATACAGGTCAAGACCCGTGGTTTTACAAGAGACCGGGTCATGCTATGATTCGTAACGCAAAACAGCTCTAACTGGCCTTGCCTTTCAAGCAAGGATACCTTCTGCCTACCTTCTACCACATCGGCCTTGACCCGCCACCGTCGTAGTAGAAAGCCGCCACGCGGTTTATCGGAACAGGCCGCCTTGCACCTCTGGTATTGTACGCCAAGGCCCATCTTCAGTACAATCTTTAGTCGCCATAATCATGACCCGGCCCCATAGGGCAGGTTATACGGTGGGGTAATATCCCCAACATTAGGCCCTAGATTGACTTGAATTTATTCACGTCAATATCCTTTACCTTAATCTTGGCGTCTTGTGTGTAATTCATGTCCTTATCTCCCCCGAGGTAGAAATGTTGGCTTTACGAAACTTCAAAGATCTTTATAACTCCTTGCTCTGCTCATCACTAACATCACCCGCCCCCGAATTTTACGGATTTGATGATGTCATCATAATGGCACTTTATACTTGTGACATCCTCATCTTTTTCTACAGTGATCTCTGTAATTTAGCTACAGTAATCTTATGGTAATGATGCCACGTCACCGTGATTAATCTTGTCAAACTAGCGTTGGGTCAAGCCCCGTTCAATTCCAAATTTAAAATAAAACCAAACGATAAAAGTTTTTTAATGTCAAAATAAAAATGTTCGATATGTGTATAATATTACATAGGAAATTGCCCTTTAGGAGTCTTTATTTTTGAAGATATTTAAGTTCACTCAAATAAAATAAAACTAAAATAGAAACTGAAAATAAAGAAAATAAAATAGAAAACAGAAAGTGGAAATTAAAAAAAAATCCCCCGGCCCAACTTGGCAAACCGGCCCAGCCGGCCACCCCAGCCCATCTCCACCCGGGGGTATTTAACTCCCCAAACCCTAGCCATACTCAACCAGCTCCCTCTCCCACCCGCCACCACTCCCCACGAGGGGATCCACCCCTCGTTCCTCCCTCGTACCCCCACCCACTCCACCAGATTCACCACACGAGGCTAGCCCCTAGTCCCTCCCCTCGCTCCCTCATCGCTACCAGGCCCCCCACCCACCGAATGCCATCCCTACCAGCCCCCCACCGAGCCTCCCACTAAGCCTAGCGCTCCCCTGGCTCGCCCCATCGACCCCGCCTCCGGCCAAGGCCCTCACGCTGCCGGTCGCAAGCCCCGCCGTCCACGTGCACCCCGCCTTGGCCGAGGCCGAGCTCCACGCCGCCTCCTCCTCCGGCGCCTACCCCGCTGGTTCTTCCTCCACCACCGGCCGACCCCCTTCCTCGCCGGACTGCACCACCGCTTGACTGGCCGGCTCGCCTCCTCACTGGTTCCCCTTCACCGCACCACCGGACCTCCGCAACCTCCTCCCAGTCGGCTCCTCCAAGCCTCGTCACCCCTCTCCACGGCAACGCAAGTGAGCCCCCAGGCTCCTCCGTCCCCTTCCTCTCTCCCTCCACTCCGGCCACCACCACGGCCACCGCACCCCCTACTCCAATGATTTACGGCCGCGCCTAGCCCCACCACCGCGCCCCTGTGCCATTCTGTAACCAGGGGGATTAACCCCCCTGTGATAAGTGTGATAAACCCCCATTGTGTATGTATGTAAAAGAATAAAAAAGAAAAAAGAAAGAAAACAGAATATGAATGTATGTATGTATGTATGTAGGGGTATATATGTATGTATAAACATATGTATGTTTGTGCAAAATTATGTATGTGTGTATGAATGTATGTATAAAATGTGGGTATAAGATGTGTGTAGATGTAGTATATCTTTGCTCACTGTCCCAATGACATGCGGGCCACGCCCCTATTGAAAGGAATATATAAAAATAATAATTAATAAATAGTTTAATTAATTAATTAGTTAATACGACGACTTAGATTAATAGATTAATTAGTCAAACTGTTAATTAATCTGTTTAATTATTTGTTTTACATAGTAGGACATGTGGGTTCCTCCCACTAATTAAACTGATTAATTATTAGTTAATCTAAAAGTTAAAATGTGCCTATGACAAGAGGGACCCATTGGTCATATTTGACCAGTGAAAGTTACTCTTGACTGCTGATGTCATAATTGAAATATCTGAATTATTTAAATCTATTTAATTCCTAATATTGAATAAAACTTTAAAAATTAATATAAAATAAACCGTAAGTCACATGAAAATATTGTGAACATGAAAGTTCATCTGCAAAGCGAGACGAGCCCGGATACGCTATTCGTTCGTCTGTCTCGCGTCCCTAGCATAGGGAACGTGGAACTTTTCCACCGTTTTTGTGTGACCAGTCGTAGCCAGAGACCCGGGAAATATCATCCGATATTTTCATGACCCATCTATGATGGATGATACTGTGTTAGTTCATGCCTAGCACTGCTTTGACATGTCAAGCTTAGTGTTGGCATCACTGTTATATTTATTGTTTCTTCCCCCCTTTTCTTAGCGGTAGACCCCGAGACTAACACTGATGTCGGGTACGATAACCCTCGTGACGATGAGCCATTTGCCGCAGAGCAACAAGGCAAGCAAACCCCCCTTAATCATTCCTATATCGCCCATTTGTTTCTCCCTCATGCTTGCATTAGAATTTTGCTACTGTTGGTTAGTTCCTATATCTCATGCATAGCCTAATTTTGATGAACTACTACTTTCAGCACCGCACTTTAAACTACTTAGTATAGGTGGCTCAGTCATCCCCTCCAACCCTTAATCCAGTTGCCCCGCTTTATCATAAACTCTCAATCCCTAATCGACGAGCCAAGACCCGACACAGCACTTACACCCCCCTTAGTTGTATGACACTTTAGAGTTACTATCGGGTACCGAGGGTGACACCTCGCAAAGTACTCATGTTGCTATCTCTGTAGTGCCGCTAGTCGATCGTGGTTATCGAGGGTGATTCCTCCTTCACCACTCCCGACGATGACTCTGTCGTGCAACCCACCAAGTGTGAGACCCTCGAGGGTGATTCCTCTAAGTCCACCTTGACGGTTACGTCATTCGGAATCCAACGAGGGTGATTCCTCGGATCCCCCTATTGTTACAACCACACAGTTACTTAACTGTATTACTGGGAACATTGATGAATAAATTTTATGCAGGTGAATTCACGCATGGATGTGTCGATGAGTTAATTAAATTTTTAATGGATTTGGGTATTTGATCTGGGTTGGTCGGAGACCTTATTCGCACTAACCGTCTAGGTGGAAGAAGTTATGGGTACTCGACGTCGTGGTATCACCCGAATCTCTTCAAACGTCGGCAATCGAGTGGCCCGCGCCTGATTGTTCCGGATAGGCATCGCGCTTGTATTAAGGGGTGCTAGGACTGACCTTGGCTGCACACGCATCATGAAGGAGCGCAGAGGGAAGTGGGCCTACCACCCCTGTGTTCTTAGGATTTAGACCGGCAGGCTGGCCTCTCTGTTGAGACTAGGTGGGTCGACGACGTGTCGATGTTCTGAGGCCGGGATGACCCAGGAAAGTGTGTCCGGCCAGTGTTTATCGAGCGTCACGGGGAATATCTTGTGCACGGTTACAGGACGACTTGGAGTTGTGCCCGGAGCTTATACAACTACAATTGTTACTTAACTGGAATGTTGCTCTCGGATTGCTTCCTCGCAGAGAGTCGAGGGAGAATATCTGGGCGTGTCCTTATATTATTATTGCTACAACAATATGACTATTTTTTGTGTTACCTGTTCTACCCTCGTCTATTGCTGCAAGATCCCCCTGAAGATGCTAATCTTCGATATGACTAGGCCTTCCCCCTCTTTCTTGCATTGTTGCAGTCAGTCCACATATAAACCCCTTCCGTTGATATTGAGGCATACTTAGCATAGTTCTGATGTCAGTCTTGCGATTACTTTGGATGAGTACTCATCCTTGCTTTGCCCCCCCCCCCTTTGTCTCCTTGATCCGTTGTTGTGACCAGATGATGGAGCCCAGGAGATGGTGTTTTCCACCGCCGACGACTGCTACCCTGACGGTGCATGTTGCTACGTGGAAGCCACTGAAGACATGACTAGTTAGGAGGCTCCCAGACAGGACGCCTCGCCTCGTTCGATTGTTGTATCTTTTGTGCTAGCCTTCTCTAAGGCACCTCATGTTTAATGTATGTACTCAGATATTTGTTGCTTCCACTGAATGGTGTGTTTATCAAGCTTCTGTATTCTAGCCCTCGAGGCCCCTGGCTTATAATATGAAGTTTGTATGGTTTATTTTGTGTCTAGAGTTGCGTTGTGATATCTTCCCGTGCGTCCTTGAGCTTGGTCATACGCATTTGCGTGTATCTTTAGCGTACGATCAAATTGAGGGTGTCACAAGTTGGTATCAGAGTCGACTGCCTGTAGGTAGCCCCCTTTCCACTCCTTGGCAAAGTTGAGTCTAGTACTTAGAAAAACATACTAACTTTGATGTTGTGGCTTACGGGCCCACATCTCAATCGGGTGGTATTGGTATCTTTTACTCCTCTTATATACTCTAGGTTCCGTTCTGTCTTCTCTTTCGGGTTAAAGGTTTTTGCAAACACTAATTTAGGTTCTCGTAAATACTTCCTCCCGAATGAGCCCCACATTCCAGACGATGGTTTGATTCGTTAGAAGACTACGAAGATCCTCTCCGCTGTTCTCTCGAGAACTTGGGCTCATCGTTTTTGCGATTTCCTTCCTCTGTCAACCCCTATGGATGACTGCACACAAAGGTCGTCCATACTTACTTTTCCAATTGCTCTTGTTATTACAAGGTGCATCAAATTATCTCACTTGGGATTTGTTCATCCTCAGTTGTCATGGGTTTCGTAAGTCCCTCTAATTTCAATTCGATCTTCCGAAATCCTTAGTAGTGTATTGTTCATGACCTTTCTCACCTGCTTGCATTATGGTTAAATCCATATGTCTAGCCGCATTCGTTAAAATCCTTTGTGATTTTCCCTTGATCTTATTGATTCAACCTTTGTGTGAATGCACACAATCATAAGTTGATCCTCATAAATTATCTTTCCGGCTCACACATCTTGTGAACAAGAGCTGGCTCTCGATAAATCAACCTTGGTTGATTGTCCATCTAAGTCCTTTCAACTTGTTTGTATTTGGAGGGAGCACCTGAATCCGATACACCAACCTGGAAATCATAAATTCCTTTGGTATTTAAGTATCATTATTTTTCAGATGTTCTTTAATCCGATGTCTTGCATTCTATCTCCCTCTGATTGAGTACCGATACTCAAATTACGTCCTTTGTGGAATGCCAGACCCATTATTGGGTTATTATCCGACGACATCCTTTACATTCAAAAATTCTTGTGATATCCCCCCTGATACATGATTCCATTGGTAAATTGTGTCTTCTCCCTCTGATAAGTTGTATCCTATGTTTTTGTTAGCCATGTTCTTCAAGCATGTGTCAATTACTCTTGGAGTTTGTGGTATATGTTCCTAAGATTCCCCGATGGGTTGAACCTATGCCTTACTAAGTCAAGGTGATCCCATGAGTTTTCATGAGACATACTCTTTTGGTATTTTTCTGGATATTCTTTCAAAACTACAACCTGATCATAGGCGAGGAGTAAATGGAAGGTGATGCGTTGATGAAGTGGACTCGACCTTGAACTTGGGTTCATGCCCATGGAGACGATGTTGATCCTATCATAGGAGCTTCTTGTATCAATAATCATTCATTATATGATTTGATCTGGTATTTGTGGTTTGGTACTTTGCAACCGTGGTTCCGACCATGATTGTTCTCCTTTGATCTCATATGTAGACAAGTTAAAGTGCTTGTCTTCTAGATATCAATACATTAGTCTAACCTCTACTCTGATCTACCTCTGAGTATTGTCCTTGGTATGTCAAAAATATCGTGGAGCTATATAACTTCTTATGAGCTCCTCACGAACTATGATGTTTCATTGATTCCGGTTTTCCTCTTTTTTAAGTTGGTGTACACTCAAGGACACTGATAACTGAATCAAGTATGCATTATGATTCAACAACTCTTTGTAATATTCTATGCTTATGAGTTTGTAATCGATCATGTCCTTCCAAGTTGTTAGGCTACATCATCATTGTCATGCTAGAGCTTGACCATGCTATCTATGTCCTCCATCCCTCGAACACATTTACAACTATGCGTTAAGCTTACATCAATATTTCAATATCATGTTTGTTGTCTTGAAAGGCAATTTCGACTCTGAGCTAGCAGTCTTATGTATGGCTCCGACAACATTTGGCTTCACCATTCCTTTGCTTGATGTCATCGCTGAACAATTACATCTTCATGAGACTTCTTGACAAATGTGTCATCATCATTATCAACATTCTGAGCTCTTGCAGGGTATCAATCGAATGCAAGTTGAGAAATACCATCCCTTCCCCTCGATGAATTGTATTATCATCGACTTCTTTGTTGCCTTTCCTCCAACACAAATGTGTTCGTGTTTTGTGTTGTCCTTTGAGTTCCTTGCTAATTCAGCTTATGTTATCTTCTATCTTGGGGTATTATCATCTTTTATGTCAAGAATGTTGTGAGCATCATTGCATATTTTAAGAATTCTTTGTTATAGTGATGCTTGTCGCCATCACCATTCTTTCCTTGTCCCCGTGTTGTTTCTAACCGGCATACCAATAAGTGAACTCGGCTGTGTGATTCCAATACTTCTGACAACCCTATCGTTTTGATGTTAATGACCGATGGTTTCATTCTTGGTGTGTTGGTTGTCGACTCACCATTTTAGCATTGGTCGTGCTACACAATTCATATTTTCTAGTGCACCCTTCAAGCAATGCTTAATTGTTGTTGTTCCCTCAAGCATATGACATTATACCATTTGATTTGACAAATGCTATCTCCTTGATATTATAATTTTTGAAATTCATCCCTATCTAAAATTTGAGGGATTGTTGTTGAGCCCATCGATCACACCCTCAACTTCTCCATGGTTCATGATGAAGCTTTTGAAAGCACTATCTTTGTGCCCAGCTCATGAAGAATATATTGGATAAGAAGAAGTGTTTTCCAAAGGTTCGCTTGCATTCTTGCTGCCGTGAATATGTAAAAGTTTTGTTTCACTTCCTCTCGGGTAATACCAAATCATTCATGCATGTGCGAAGTGTTATAGGTTTTGAAGATTTGCTATATTCACTTCATATAATTTCTCTTAGCACCTCAAGCCACTGACTGATTTGATCAGGGAAAATAAGTTCCTTCATAAGAGCTAATCGAGGCTTACGCAAGGGCCTTTATATCCTCAATGATTGTTCTTAAATAAGAACTCAGTTGCATTGTGTTGTAAGAATTCCACGTGGGCACGAATGTCTTGACATTGTGTTCATGTGTCTTACAATCCAACTCATGATCCAATACTTGCTTCCGTAGTTCATATACCGAGAATCTTGTAGTATCATCTCGTCTGTTTTTGGTGGTCCCCTTTTCTTCTCAGGCATCCTGAGCATGAGGTATCCTAACACCAATCAGATCTGAATCTCGGGCAGATATGTTGGTTGGACCATTTCCCAGTAATTATAACTTTGGTCTTTATGTAACCTGGTACAGTGATGTCTTGTCTGGCACACCGGGCCGCATTACCTATTTTTATAAATTCTTCCATATGTAAGATTCGCCATATTCGAGGCGGAAACTATATGACTTATTTTATAAGTTAATTTTGATGAATCCTTTGTGTACCCAAAGTCCAACCTTTATCTTATGACCATGTTGATGCTACCACGAAGCACGAATGTGGTAATTCAATTGTCAACAGGAACATTGGAAGCGCAATGTTAAATTGTTCTTGATCAATTATCCAAACCGCATGGTATGGGTAAACATCATGATTCTTCTTGATTCTTTATCTAAATGGTTATGTACTTGATGACATATCGTGTATACCATACCCAATTTTTCCTCGGGAATGGTACACTTTAATACTTGTGTGTGTGAATACATTTTCCTTTCCATTGGCCTGTTTGACCTTTCTTGTGGCATAACTTATCTAAGGAGTGTTAATTCCCTGCTTAGGTAACAACCTCTGTATACAACTCTGTCAGTAAGACCTTGTTACTATTGTGGATAACATTCCGGTAGCCGCCGATGGACGAGAAATTTTCCTATTGGTCCGCCTCGTTCCAACAAGTAGGAAAATGGTTATATTCGTTCCCCGCTCTTGGAACCGATGTTGTTGACAACATAACTGACAAGCTATCCTCTGATATGTCTTGCTACCAAGACCATATAATATGTCACCGCTCTTCCTACTCTTGGCCCGCATGGTGGACCCATAACCCAAAGTTCCACGCTCTTGGCCCACATGGTGGACCCATAACCCTTTGGTCGGTATATTATCATACATGCTAAAGATCAAGTTCGCATTATTCATGAGAATCTGAAGGCTGCTCAGTCTCATTAGAAAAGTCAGTATGACAGTCATCATCAAGATATGGTCTATCAACCTGGCGAAAAGGCTTATCTTCATGTCACACCAATGAGAGGTGCACACCGTTTTCGAATCAAGGGCAAGTTAGATCCTTGCTATATTGGTCCTTTCACTGTTCTGGAAAGGCGTGGAAAAGTAGCTTATCAATTGGAATTGTCGGCGAACCTTTCTCAGGTTGACGATGTCTTCCATGTGTCTCAGCTCCATCGCTATTTCAAACATCCTATTCGATCAGTGGATCATGATATACTTGAGCTGCAACAAGACCTCTCTTATAAAGAGCATCCGGTCTGCATTCTCGACCAAGCTGAACGTAAGACTCGTCGCAAATTCACCAAGTTCCTTAAAGTGCGCTGGTCAAATCATTCTGAAGATGAAGCCACTTGGGAATGCGAGGATCATCTTCATGATGAATACCCCGAGCTCTTTCCTTCTACCTCTTAATTCTCGAGACGAAAATTCTTGTTAGTAGGGGAGAGTTCTGACATCCTCACCTTTTGCTACAGTGATATCTGAAATTTAGCTGCAGTAATCTTATGCTAATGATGCCACGTCACCGTGATTACTGTTGTTAAACTAGCGTTGGTTCAAACCCAGGTAAAATTCAAATTGAAAAATATGATAAAACATTTTCAATGTCAAAATAAAAATGTTCGGTGTGTGTTAAATATTACATAGGAAATTTCCCTTTAGGAATATTTATTTTTGAAGGTATAAGTTCACTAAAATAAAATAAAACTAAAATAGAAACTGAAAATTAATAAAATAAAATAAAAAACATAAATTGAAAAAAAATCCCTCGGCCCAAATGGGCCAACCGGCCACCCCAGCCCATCGCCACCCGGGGGGTATTTAACCCCCCAAACCCTAGCCGGACTCACCCAACTCCCTCTCCCAGCCGCCACCACTCCCCACGAGGGGATCGACCCCTCGTACCCCCACACACTCCACCACATCCCCCCCATGAGGCTAGCCCCTCGTCCCTCCCCTCACTCCCCCATCGCTACCAGCCCCCCCACCGAATCTCATCCCTACCAGCCCCCATCGAGCCTCCCAACGAGCCCAGTGCTCCCCTAGCTCACCCCCATCGACCCCGCCTCCGGCCGAGGCCCTCACGCCATGGGCCTCCAGCCCCGCCGTCCACCAGCGCCCCGCCGCCGGCCTCCTCCAACGTTGCCTCCTCCTCCGGCGCCTCCCTCAGTCTCCTCCTTGCCTACCTCGCCCGTTCTTCCTCCAACACCGGCCGACCCCCTTCCTCACCAGACTGCACCACTGTTCTACCGGTCGGCTCGCCTCCTCGCCGGTTCCCCTTCAACGCACCGCCGGACCTCCTCAACATCCTCCCCGCCGACTCCTCCAAACATCGCCACCCCTCTCCCCAGCAACACAGGTGAGCCCCCGGGCTCCTCCCTCCCCTTCCTCTCTCCCTCCACTCCGGCCACCACCGCGGCCACCGCACCCCTACTCCGGCAACTTCTGGCCGTGCCTAGCCCCACCACCGCACCCATGTGCCTTTCTGTAACCAGGGGGATTAACCCCCCCCCCCCGGTGATAAGTGTGATAAACCCCCCTTGTGTATGTATGTAAAAGAATAAAAACAAAAAAAGAAAGAAAATAGAATATGTATGTATGCAGGGGTATATAAATATGTATGTATAAACGGATGTATGTTTGTGCAAAATTATGTATGTATAAAATGTGGGTACACGATGTGTGTAGATGTATTATATCTTTGCTCACTTTCCTATGACATGCGGGCCCCGCCCCTAAAAAAAGAAAAATGAATATATAAAAATAATAATTAATAAATAATTTAATGAATTAAATAATTGATTAGTGAATTAGTTAGTTGATATGATGATTAAGATTAATTAGTGAAACTGTTAATTAATCTGTTTAATTATTTGTTTTAGATAGTATGACACGTGGGTCCCTCCCGCTAATTAAACTGATTAATTATTAGTTAATCTAAAACTTAAAATGTGCCTATAGCAACGGGGACCCACTAGTCATATTTGGCCAGTCAAAGTTATTGTTGACTGCTGATGTCATAATTGAAATATCTGAATTATTTAAATCTGCTTAATTCCTAATATTGAATAAAACTTTAAAAATTAATATAAAATAAACCGTAAGTTAGATGAAAAAAAATTGAACATAAAAGTTCATCTACGAAGCGAGACGAACCCGGATACGCTATCTGTTCGTATGTCTCGCGTCCCTAGCTTAGTGAACGTGGAACTTTTCCACAGTTTTATTATGACTCGTACTAGCGAGAGACCCGAGAAATATTATCCGATACTTTCCCGACCTGTCTATTACGGATGATACTACGTTAGTTCATGCCTAGCCTTGCTTTGACATGTCATGCTTAGTGTTTGCATTGGTGTTATATCATTGTTTCTTCCCCCCTCTTCTTACCGGGAGACCCCGAGACTGACGCTACTGCTGGGTACGGCGACCCTCGTGACGACCAGCCCTTTGCCGCATAGCAACAAGGCAAGCAAACCTTCCTCATGCTTGTATTAGAATTTTGCTATTGTTGGAGTTAGTTCCTATATCTGATGCATAGCCTAATTTTGATGAACTGCTACTTTCAGTACCGCACTTTAAACTTCTTAGTATAGGTGGCCCAGTCATCCCCTCCGACCCTTACTCCAGTTGCCCTGCCTTATCGTCAAGTCCCGATCCCTGATCGATGAGCCAAGACCTGACACAACACTTACACCCCCCTTAGTTGTACGACACTACAGAGTTACTATCGGGTACCGGGGGTGACACCTCGCGGAGTACTCATGATGCTATCTCTGTAGTGCCGCTAGTCGGTCGTGGTTATGGAGGGTGATTCCACCTTCACCACTCCCGATGATGACTCTGTCATGCAACCCCCCAAGTGTGATACCCTCGAGGGAGATTCCTCTAAGTCGACCTTGACGGTTACGCCGTTCAGAATCCAACGAGGGTGATGCCTCGGATCCCCCTGATGTTACAACCACAGAGTTACTTGACCGTGTTACTCGGAACATTGATGAATAAACGTTAGGCGGGTGGATTCACGCATGGATATGTCGATGAGTTAACTAAACTGTTAATGGATTTGGGTATTTGATCTGGGTTGGTCGGAGACCTTATTTGCAGTAACCGTCTACGTGGGAGAAGTTATGGGTACTCGACGTCGTGGTATCAGTCGTATCTCTTCAGACGTCGGCAATGGAGCGGCGCGCGCCTGAGTTGTTCAGATAGGCATCGCACTTGTAATAAGGGGTGCTAGGACTGACCTCGGCCGCCCACCCATCGTGCAGGAGTGTAGAGGGCAAGTGGGCCCATGACCCCTGTGTGCTTAGGATTTAGACCGGTGGATTGGCCTATCTATTGAGCCTAGGTGGGGAGACGACGTGTCGATGTTCCAAGGTCGGGCATGACCCAGGAAAGTGTGTCCGGCCAGAGTTTATCGAGCGTTACGGGGAATATGTTGTGCACCCTTGCAGGGAAGTACTTATCTATTGGAATAGTCGTGTCCATGGTTACAGGACGACTTGGAGTTGTGCCCCGATCTTATACAACTACAACTGTTACTTAACTGGAATGTTGCTCCGGGATTTGTTCCTTGCATGGAGTCAAGGGAGAATCTCTGCGCGTGTCCTCATATTATTATTGCTGCAATAATATGACTATTTTTTCTGTTACCCGATCTACCCTCGTCTATTGCTGCAAGACCCCCCTGAAAATAGTAGTCTTCGATGGGACTAGGCCTTCCCTCTCTTTCTTGCATTGCTGTAGTCAATCCAACATATAAACCCCTTCTTTTCATATACTGAGGCATACTTAGCATAGTTATGATGTCCGTCTTGCTAGTACTTTGGTTGAGTACTCACCCTTGCTTTGCTCCCCCTTTGTCTCCTTGATACGTTGTTGTGACCAGATGATGGAGCCCAGGAGATGGTGTTTTCCACCACCGACGACTGCTACCGTGATGGTGCATGTTGCTACGTGGAGGCTGTTGAAGACCAGGAGTAGTTAGGAGGCTCCCAGGCAGGAGGCCTCGCCTCGTTCGATCATTGTATATTTTGTACTAGCCTTCTCTAAGGCACCTCATGTTTGATGTGTGTACTCAGATATTTGTTGGTTCCGTTGACTCGTGTGTTTATCGAGCTTCTTTATTCTAGCCCTCGAGGCCCCTCGCTTGTAATATGAAGCTTGTATGTTTTATTTTGTGTCTAGAGTTGTGTTGTGATATCTTCCCGTGAGTCCTAGAGCTTGGTTGTACGCATTTGCGTGTATGTTTAGTGTACGATCAGATCGAGGGCGTCACAATACTTATCCGTCTTGCTCAAAATTCGAGGTGCCCCTGGCTCCGGAATTTACTGTGCCTCCTTGATTCCGGGGCCTGCCGTTCATGCTTTGGCTCCTGGACTTTAAATACTCGCGAGGATCCCTTTCATTTTTTACCTTGCTCCCCCACTTCTTCTTCTTGCTCGAGCCCAAGCTTTTCACCGTGTCGCCACCGCCGTTCTTCCATCGTCGGTCGGCCACATCCGGGACCGCAACGTCGTGCAACTTCATCTTAACACAGTGGATTTTGTCCGCCACCATCAACATCATGAGGTAAGTCCCTTTCTTCTCCTTCGATCTGCATGTTAGTTCATCATAGTTCATTGAGTTCGTGGGAGTTCTTCGCGTGTTCATCACCATTGCCTATCTATTTGAACCTCCGATGAACCTCTTCCATCGATACACAACGGTAGATATAGTGGCCCTATTTTATGTATAATGTTCCCTAGATGCCTTGTGAAAACTGCAAGTAGAATCACTATTGCTTCCATACCTCGCTGTTTTAGGGTTAATGAATATTTTCTTTTCTGAATCATTTGTAGATCCGTGATTTTAGACACTTCGGTAGAAACAGGTTTGTCCCATACTTAGCAGAAAACCAGAAATCCTTTTTCCATTTATAAGACGCCTCTTACTCTATGCCGACTTCTTTGATATGATTGTAACCCTGCCGCTTCTATAGGTCGCTTCCCCTTTTGGTGGCGACTCATGTCAAGGCGGCTTGAATATTGTAGATTGCCCTGTTAATGTAAACTAGAATCACCCAAACCATCTTGAGCACCTCACTTATCAAATAATCTGTTTATCCTTTGAATAACCCGCCAAGTATATTTCTGCAGCTCCTTTCCGCTGAATCTGCCATCATGTCAAAACCTGTTTGATGCAACTTGGAGCCTTCTCGAAACTCTGATACTGTGCTCCATGAGTACGTGACTTTAGGGGCCTTGTCATCAAAAGAGGAGATTGGTTGGCGAGCTGCCATTGGGGAGGAACATCCACAACCGAGTGAAGGAGAGGTAGTGGTTTTCACAGATCATATTGAGCGAGGTTGTTCTCCTCCCAGGTCAAAATTATCTCGAGATGTTGTGCACTTTTACAATCTCCACCCTCAAGACCTCGGCCCTAATTCCATAAGCAACTTGTGCTAATTCCAAGTTTTTTGTGAAGTGTATATGGGAATGGAGCCCACTGTCCTTTTATTCAGGGAATTCTTTTATCTCAACCGCCAAACAAAATTTGCTGATGGACCATGTTTCGTCATTGGCGGGGTAACAATCCACAGGCGAAGAGACTGTGGTTTTCGTGCTGCCACCTTACCTAGTCACGCTAAAGGTTGGGGGAAAGCTTGGTTTTACTGCAAGAACACCGCACCTATTAATGAAAGACCCTTGTCGGGTTTTAGAGCAGAGCACCTTCGAATGGACTTTGAACTGCCCAGCTCACTAACACTAGAAGAGCGTGCCAATCTCGCCTTTGTATGGCCCAAACTTAGAGCCTCGACAACCAATGATTTAACCGGGGTTGACCTGACCTATTGTTGGGTAGACTGGCGGATTATGCCCCTGAGTCACCATGGCGCTTTAATGTGTAAGTACGACGACGATTTGAACAATGCCCAATGCTTCAACAACATCATGCTCGACCCAGAAGAAGTCAACATGGTTGTAAAGAGGCTATTGGGTGAAACAAAATAAGCTTGTAATAAAATTGGACTGAAGTCGTTCTATACTCAGAACCCGGCTCCTGAGGTAATAATGTTTGACATTTCTTGCCTTCCTTATGAGTTGATTTGCTGCTTCAAAACATGATTTTCCTTGTCAATAGTTTTGGAAACGAAGACAGCAAAAAGTTGTTGCCAAGAAAACCAAAGTCGCCTCAAATAAGAATAAAAACAACTCGACTATTCAAGAGTCATCAGTTATGGGAGAGGCACAAGCCGTTGATGACCAACCTGAGGTAAACATTTACCTTCACCCTGTTTTTAACTTATATTCGGTAATGACCCCTTCAGTCTCAAGATGATGACGTTGATAGCCAGGACGAAGATGCTAAGGTAATTTCAATCTCTTACGAATTAGATATTTCGTTTCCAAGGCCACCTGGGCTGGTTGTTAGGAAAATTCCTTTGTCTCACCAAGAAGCCTATTTGGCTCCTGATTTCCTTTTGAAGAAAACTTGATTTGCCCCAAGGCGCTAGACCCAAAGCTCTTCGGGTGATCTTGCGACAGGTTTACCTAAAAAATTGTCCACTCTAAACGACAGAAAGATGTACGTGATAGCACATCCCTTTCTTTTAAAGCTAACCATATCCAACGGCCTCTTAAACCTTTTGATTCAATTTATGAAGAATCACCACCTTCATCGGTCGACTCATCTGTCAAAGGTACCACCTCTTGTTTTCCTTCAAGGGTAACTTTTGCTTATGCGTCTAGTACTTGCTTTAGTACTTTTAATCCCTTATATATGTCTTAAATTTTACTTTTCAAGGCTAAAGTTAAAGCCAAGAAGAGGAAAGCTAGTGGGTCATCAAATAATCCTTGTGCGCCTAAGCACGAGGAACAGGAATTTGCTATTCCTGAGACTCATGTTGAGCCGCTTGACACGCATGTTGAGCTTCATGAAATTCATCAATTCGTCATTGATGATCCTGTTGATATTCATGTTGAGCCAGCGAGTGCTGATGACGTGGCCATGGAAACAAGTCCGAAGGCCAATCCTAACCCGCCTAGTCCTCTGAAAACAACCAAAGACGCCATGTCTGACGACGAGAGGGTTGTCATCACTCGGATGGGTTATACGATAAATGTCTTCACCGTGTTAGCCAAGCACACTGCTAAATATGCAGCGCCTGAACTAGAGAAAGGGAAAGCTAAGCTTGAGCTTCACAATATTGAAAAACTTAGTTTCGAAGAACTTCACTCTAGATATCTAAGCCGCCTCTCCACAAGTCGGGATATGGAGGCCACCCTAGTTGGTATGATGAAGGAAAGATATGAGGTATGCTGAACTGAATCTTGTATTCCATATCCCCTTACGTAGCCCACAAGGGCTGAGTCATCTTCGTGAAGATGAATCGGGTCTTGATGAAATAAAATTGTGAAGAAATAACATGTAGCCCCCAAGGACCAAGTCGTCTTCTTAAAGATGAGTCGGGTCTTGATGAAATAAAATTTTGAAGAAGCAACCCGTATCCCCTAAGGGCCAAGTCATCTTCTTGAAGATGAGTCGGGTCTTGATGAAATAAAAATTTTAAGAACCAACCTGTAGACCCCAAGGGCCAAGTCATCTTCTTGAAGATGAGTCGGGTCTTTATCATACTTAGTTGTGAGATTTCGACCTGTAGCCCCCAAGGGTCAGGTCATGATGAAAATAATGATTCAGGTCTTTGCATTCTGTAGTGTAAGAGTTCAACATGTATCCCCCAAGGGGTGGGTCATCTTCTTCAAGATGAGTTGGGTCTATCATGTAGTATCTATGGTATAAAAACTGACATGCATTAGCCCCCAAGTGTTAACTATATTGCTTGCAATCTGCTTGAGACTTGATAACAATCTTCTTTGCAGCCTCGAAAATCCTGTATGCACCATGTTGGCGGCTCAAATTTTCACTAATATCCATCTGGTCATTTTATTGTGTAAGAAACTTTGAACCAGGCCGACGCAAACTGAGGCGGCATGAGGAAGAATCTGGTATAGCAACAAGATGTCCGAGCTCAAGCTGAGGAGAAACTTCGGATCTCCTTCGAAATTCAAAAATCAAAGCTGAGTTCACAGCATATAAAGAATCTTACAAAACTGACAGAGTTGCGTGCTGAGGACACCGAAGGTCAGTTGCAGCTGGTTACTAAAGAGCTCACTAGTCTCAAACGACATATCTCCAAGATGACGACGACCGTTTTTGGGAAGCATTGTTCGATGATCTTGTAACAATTCTTCATGAGAAAACCTTTGTAGAAAAAATGACCCGTCGGGTGACTTATATTCTTAAATCATTTGCAGGCCTTCGATCTCTCAACCTTCAAGACAACAGTGTACTAAAGCTGAAAGCTTTGTACACTTTACCAAAGCAACTATATGCTGGAGGTTTATTCACCATCAAGGCTGTTATGGGAGACAAAGACCCGGTGAAGTTTATCAATGACATGCTTAGTCGCCTTTAAACCATGCCCAAAGAAATTGAATAATTGTAGAGATCAGCCGCACGTAAAGGGGCAATCGCTTCTCTTAGCCGGGCTCTGGATTATGCACGAGAACTTAACGTGGAGGAGATAGCTGGCGGGTTTCCTCAATATAAAGACGACATGTCAGCTTTTACCCAAGAAGATTGTGCCCATTGCATGAAGGCTGCTCACATACCGGCTAGTCAACTGGCTGAAGGTGTTGATCTGAAGACATATCAGGCGGCTTATGATCAAAACAACACAGTGTGCGGCCACACACATTTGAACTAGTGGATCTAACTCCTCAGCGCCGTAAGCATCTTTTTGCCCCTGATGTTGACCCGTAGCCCATCTTGAATGAAGAAGCTGAATTCCACTCTTTAATTCATTTTAACTCGAATATGGGCAATCTCTAGATCCAGAACCCAGAAGGCTCGGCCCAAGATGACCCGGAGGCGTCTTGAACAAGAAGTCTGCCCAAGACTGACCCAGATGCGTCTAACATGGATGAACTATTAGCCGGGTAATTAGTGTATTGATTATTGAAAAAACTTGGGCTCCATGTAGCCTTGTAATACCTGCAGGTGTAAAGACTGTTGGCTTGTGTCATGCCTTCGTGCATGTTGGAGTTTTTTGTATCGCATCTGAATTTGACAATGGCTGCTGAAATAGCTCAAGTATGCATTTTTGAGTCAATGGTTTTACTGAAGCTAACACGGGCGGGTCTATATAAGCCCCCTTTATGAAATTTTCCACTTGTAATTTATCTTGCCATCGTAAGGTGAGGGCTCTATTGGGGAATGTTTCATGGGAAACAAAAAATTTCCTATGCACACGAAGACCTATCATGGTGATGATCATCTACGAGAGGGAGATCGAATCCACATACCCTTGTAGATTGCAAAGCAGCAGCGTTAATAAACGCGGTTGATGTAGTGGTACGTCTTCACGATCCATCCCACAAACCGTCCCACGATCCGTCTCACGATCCGTCCCACGATCCATCCCGATCAAGTGCCGAACGGACAACACCTCCTCGTTCCGCACATGTACAACTCGATGACGATCTCCGCCTTCTTGATCCAGCAAGAGAGATGGGGATTTAGATGAGTTCCCCGGCAGAGTGATGGCACTCCGGTGGTAGTGGTAATCTTTTCCTGCAGGGCTTCGCATAAGCACCGCAGAAATCCTATCTAAAGGAAGAACTACGAAGTAGAGGTTTAGGGTTGCATGCGTAAAAGTTGTGTCTCAAAAACCCTAAAGCCCTCTAGTATATATAGGAGGAGGGAGGGGCTAGCCTTGAGGCTCAAAGAGAGCCTCCTCGGCTCAGCCGAAGTGGAGGAGGGAGGAGTCCTCCTCCAATCCCACTTGGATTAGGACTCCTTCCTAAATTGCCCACATCTTTTGGATTTTCCACCTTTTTTCTCATGGGCTTCCCTTAGATGACTTGTAAGCCCATTAAGCCTTATTGCCCATCCAATAAACCCATGTGGACCCCTTGGGGCATGGTGGTCCCACCCAGTGGGCCCCCGGAACCCATTCATCATTTCCGGTACACTGTCAGCAATGCCCGAAAACCTTCCAGAATCCAAATACCAACTTCATATATATCAATCTTCATTTCCAGACCATTCCGAAACTCCTCGTGACATCCGGGATCTCATCCGGGACTCCGAACAAAACTTCGGTCACCAACACATATAACTCAACTATACCGAAATGTCACCGAACCTTAAGTGTGCAGACCCTGCGGGTTCAAGAACTATGCAGACATGACCTGAGACACTCTCCGATCAATAACCAATAGTGGGACCTAGATGTCCATATTGGCTCCCACATATTCTACCAAGATCTCTTATCGGTTGAACCTCTATGTCAAGGATTCAGTTAATCCCGTATGTTGTTCCCTTTGTCCTTCGGTATGTTACTTGCCCGAGATTCGATCGTCGGTATCTCCATACCTAGTTCAATCTCGTTACGGCATGTCTCTTTGCTTTTTACGTAATACAAGATCCCGTAACTAACTCCTTAGTCACATTGCTTGCAAGGCTTGTTGTGATGTTGTATTACCGAGTGGACCCCTGATACGTCCATTTTGCATCATGTTTTCAGGTTGATATTTATCGCTTCTTGGGCTGTTATTTCACTTCACGGTACAATTCTTATGCCTTTTCTCTCTTATTTTGCAAGGTTTACATGAAGAGGGAGAATGCCGGCAGCTGGAATTCTGGCCTGAAAGTGGAGCAAACTTGAGATACCTATTCTGCGCAACTCCAAAAGCCGTAAAAATCAATGAGTATTTTTTTCCTGATTTATCAATAATACTGGGCCAAAGAAGTGCCACAGGGGCGCCAGGGGGAGGCCACAAGCCTGCACATCACGGCCACCCCCCAGGTCGTGCCATGGCGGCTTGTGGGCACCCTGCTGGCCCACTTGCTCCCCTCTTTTGCAATATGGAGGGTTTCGTCCAGAAAAAAATCAGGGAGGAGCTTTTTCATGGTTTCGCAGCCGCCACGAGGCGGAACTTGAGCAGAACCAATCTAGAGCTCCGACACGACGATCCTGTCAGGGAAACTTCGCTCCCGTAGGGGGAAATTGTCGCCATCATCATCACCAACACTCCTCTCACTGGAGGGGACTCGTCACCATCAACATCTTCATCAGCACCATCTCATCTCCAAAGCCTAGTTCATCACTTGTAACCAATCTCCGTCTCGCGACTCCGATTGGTACTTGTAAGGTTGCTAGCAGTGTTGATTACTCTTTGTAGTTGATGCTAGTTGGATTACTTGGTGGAAGAGTTTATGTTCAGATCCTTGATGCTACGCATTACCTCTCTGGTCATGAATATGATTATGCTTTGTGAGTAGTTACTTTTGTTCCTGAGGACATGGGATAAGTCAAGCTAATAGTAGTCATGTGAATTTGGTATTCGTTCGGTAATTTGATATGTGTATGTAGTTTTTCCTCTAGTGGTGTTATGTGAACGTCGACTACATAACACTTCACCATTATTTGGGCCTAGAGGAAGGCATTGGGAAGTAGTAAGTAGATGATGGGTTGCTAGAGTTACAGAAGCTTAAACCCTAGTTTATGCGTTGCTTCGTAAGGGGATGATTTGGATCCACTAGTTTAATGCTATGGTTAGACTTTGTCTTAATTGTTCGTTCGTAGTTGCGGATGCTTGCGAGAGGGGTTAATCATAAGTGGGATGCTTGTCCAAGTAAGGGCAGTACCCAAGTGCCGGTACACCCACATATCAAACTATCAAAGTAACGAACGCAAATCATATGAAGATGATGAAAACTAGCATGACAGAAATTCCCGTGTGTCCTCGGGAGCGTTTTTCCTCCTATAAGACTTTGTCTGGGCTTGTCCCTTGCTACATAAGGGATTGGGCCACTTTTCTGCACCGTTGCTACTTTTGTTACTTGTTGCTTGCTACGAATCATCTCACCACCCAATCACTTGTTACCGACAATTTCAGTACCTGCAGATTTTATCTTGCTGAAAACCACTTGTGAGATCCTTCTGCTCCTCGTTGGGTTCGACACTCTTACTTATCAAAAGGACTACGATTGATCCCCTATACTTGTGGGTCATCAATACTCTTTTCTGGCTCCGTTGCCAGGGAGTGAAGCGCCTTTGGTAAGTGGAACTTGGTAAGGAAACATTCATATAGTGTGCTGAAATTTGTTGTCACTTGTCACTATGGATACTAATCCTTTGAGGGGCTTGTTCGGGGTATCTTCACCTCAAACGGAAGCACAAAGAGTTTCTCCTCAACCAGCTGCACCTACTGAAAATATTTGCTTTGAACTTCCTTCGGGTATGCTTGAGAAACTGCTGGCTAATCCTTTTACATGAGATGGAACATCACATCCAGACTTGCATATAATCTATGTAGATGAAGTTTGTGGATTATTTAAGCTTGCAGGTTTGCCCGAGGATGAGGTCAAGAAGAAGGTCTTTCCTTTCTCTTTGAAGGATAAGGCATTGACATGCTATTGGCTATGTGATGATACTCGATCATGGGACTACAATCGGTTGAAATTGGAATTTCATCAAAAGTTTTATCCTATGCATTTAGTACATCGTGATCGGAATTATATTTATAATTTATGGCCTGGTGATAGAGAAAGCATCGCTCAAGCTTGGGGGAGGCTTAAATCAATGTTATATTCATGCCCCAATCATGAGCTCTCTAGAGAAAATATCATTCAGAACTTCTATGCTCGACTTTCTCATGATGATCGCACCATCCTTGACACTTCTTGTACCGGTTGTGATGGGGTTATAGGCCTAGGGTAGGGTCATAGGCCTCCCCTATAAGTCCTACCCAAGGACTACCCTTCATAAGTAATAAGGCCCTTAGTCAGTTCCGACTGAATTAAGGACTTCCCATTATCTAGTCGGTGACGGATCCACCATCATACAGTCGGAGATGAGCATTCGGAGCGTATCAAACTTACCGATTGGATTCCACTCTGTGCATCGTAACCCCCCTGGAGGGTAACGGTCATACGTTTCCATGTGCCTTTATTAGCATTTAAGACGGACGTTACCTGTAACGTAGGCATTTACTCGCCACTACTCCACCCCTGTGCACCGAACCGTTGTGAAGGGCAGCACACACTATATAAGCCACCCTTCCCCACTGGTGCAGGGGTTAGCAATTCACTGTAATCCATATTCCACTCGACAACAAGCTCCCAAGAGCACTGAGACGTAGGGCTATTACCTCCACCGTAGAGGGGCCTGAACTCATACAACCTCGCCGTAGCTAAGGCTCTGCCCATCCTTTCGTACCCTACACATCTATTGTCAGACTTATACCCACGACAGTTGGCACCCACCGTGGGGCAGGCGTCTAAGCGACTTCCGGCGAGTTTGCGACTACCTCTTTTCATCATGTCATCTGGTGGAGATTTGAGCATGGGTCACGAGATCCTCTTTGGCGCTCTCTCCTTCATCGTCGACGATTCGGCATGGCTCCGGGATGCCCCTCTCGACGTCGAGGCACTCCCCAGCCGCGGGGCTACGCACTTCCGTGCCGGCACCCGCGGTATTCTTCTTCTCCAGCAATTGGCTCCGGTGTGGACCTGTGCCGTCACGCGCCGCAACAAGCGGTCCCGCCGTCCGCGGCTCCAGCGTTGGGTGCAACACGCCCGGGCGCGCCAGAACGCGACTTCACAAGTGGCGGTCCTAGAGTCGGTTGTGGTTGCCCCGCCGTCCCAGCGCTCGGACTCGGTTCCGACTGAGTTTCCTTCCGAGTATTTGGGTCACGGGCCTGCAGCAGAAGTGCACATGGCCAACTCCCATGAAAGTCCCCGCCAAACTGGCCGGAACGAGCACGAGATCGGCGAAACATCCGGCGCTCGCCGTCCGCCCCGCCGTTCTGCCAGTCGACACACTCGGCGGAGCAATGTGGAGGTGTTCCGCACACCCATCCTCAACTTTGCTGCCGCCGCCAAGATAGCCGATTCCCTTCAGCCGACTGATTCAGAGGCTGGTAAGGGGATCTAGCAAATTCACACGGCGCAGCAGCAAAATTCGGCGGTCTCCCAGTCGCACAACACGATCCACAATAGCTCTGTTCATGCAAACACGCATCGGTCAGTTCACAGCCTTGGTTCTCATCAGCGACACAGGGGAGGCAGCCGTTCCATAAATCCCGAAGATCGTCATCGTTCACGCACCCCTCCGTGGGGTGGGCCCTACGGGCACCGACATCATGATGATCGGCGTTCAGTCGGTGACACTTACGATCCAAGGCCCGACGCAAGAGGGCATATCGCCCAGCGGAGGGTCGACAGGGGCCGAGCCCACCGCGATGGTCACAATATGGACCGTCCGAGTGGAAGCAGGACCATCATCTCTGGTTCCGAGTGTTTCAGTCGAGCCATCCCTCCCAACTTCCGATTGGCGACGGGGATCAGCAAGTTTATAGGAGAATCCAAGCGAGAAACGTGGTTGGATGACTACCGAGTGGCGGTCCATATCGGAGGAGGGGACGACCACGTCTCCATGAAGCACCTCCCTCTGATGCTCGACGGCTCGGCACGAGCGTGGCTGAACCAATTGGCTCCCTCAAGCATCTACAGCTGGGCAGATCTGGCCCGAGTGTTCATCAGGACCTTCGAAGAGACGTGCAAACGCCCTGCTGGCCTCGTGGAGCTCCAGCACTGTGTCCAGAAGCAGAATGAGCCCCTGCGCGATTTCATTCAGCGTTGGACGATCCTCTAGCACATGGTGGAGAACGTCACAGAGCACCAAGCAGTCTGCGCTTTCAAGGCAAGCATGCGGTACAGAGAGCTGTACCTGAAGTTCGGTCGAACAGGCGACATCTCCATGAGAGAGATGATGGAGATAGCGGCACGCTATGCAAATGGCGAAGAAGAGGACCGCATCCGTAGTGGCAAGCACAAAGCAGTCGCCGATGGAGATGGGAATAACACTCGGAAGCAGAAAGCTCCGTCCACTCCGCAGGCAGAAGCCGCAACTGTTACCAATGCCAAGTTCAAAGGCAAGGGGAAGGCTCAATTCACCCCCAAGAAGAAGCAGTTCAGCAACCCCATCCTGGACCAGCCATGTCCGGTCCACACGAAGATGGATGAAGAGGGCAATGCCATATATCCTAAGCATACCACTCGGCAATGTCGCCTCCTGATCCAAGGGTTCGACGAAGGGCAACCGAGTGAAAAGGGAAATGAACAGGATGAGGAGGACAAGGAGGATCCGTTCCCCCAAGTCCATGGAACACTGATGATTTTTGCCGACGTTGAAAGCAAGAGTCGACTAAAGCTGGTGAACAGGGAGGTGAACATGGCCACGAAGACCAACCCCACGTTCCTCAAATGGTCTCAGACTGCGATCACCTTTGACCAGTCGGATCATCCAGCACACGTACCCACCCCAGGGAGGTAGGCTCTGGTCGTCGACCCGGTGGTGGAAGGAGTCCGACTGCGCAAAGTCCTCATGGACGGCGGTAGTGGCTTGAATATCATGTACGCCGACACTCTCAAGGGGATGGGCATACCGATGTCCAAACTCAGCGAGAGCAGCATGCAGTTCCATGGAGTCGTCCCTGGACGAAAGGCCAAGTCACTCGGCCAGATCGCGTTGGACGTTGTCTTCGGCTCCGACAAGAACTTCCGCAAGGAAAAGCTGACGTTCGAGGTGGTGGACTTCTAGAGTGCGTACCACGCGATTCTGGGCCGCCCGGCGTATGCACGTTTCATGGCCCGTCCATGTTACGTGTACCTGAAGCTGAAGATGCCAGGCCCGAAAGGTGTGATCACTATCATAGGCAATCGGCAGCGGGCTGAGGAGTGTCTGCAGCAGGGATCGAGGATCGACGATCAGCAGATGGCTGTCCTCGAGCTTGACGAGTACAAGAAGACAGTCGACCCCGCTGACCTGATACGTTCGAAGAACCCAGCTTCAGAGTCCGCATTCCAGTCGGCGGGAGAGACGAAGAAGGTCAGCATCCACCCGACGGACGACACCGCTGCCCCGACGAACATCTCCACCACTCTCGATCCTAAATAGGAAGCCGAGCTCATCCAATTCCTCCGTGAGAACTGGGACATCTTCGCATGGAAGCCCTCTGACATGCCAGGTGTACCCAAGGAGTTGGCTGAGCACTGACTGCATGTGGATCCTGCCGCTCGGCCTGTCCGAGAACGCCTGCGTCGGTCCACCGCGCACAGGAGGAAGGCAATCGGAGAAGAGGTGGCCAAGCTTTTGGCAGCCAACTTCATTCGCGGGGTACACCACTCCGAGTGGCTCGCCAATGTTGTCATGGTGCCCAAGAAGGACAAGTCGCTCCGAATGTGCATCGACTTCAAGCATCTCAACAAGGTCTGTCCGAAAGACCATTTTCTGCTCCCCCGCATCGATCAAATTGTCGATTCGACTGCGGGTTGCGAGCGTTTGTCATTTCTTGATGCCTACTCGGGCTATCATCAGATCGGTCTGTATGGCCCCGATGAATTAAAAACAGCCTTCATCACCCCATTCGGGTGCTTCTGCTACACCACTATGCCATTTGGTTTGAAGAATGCAGGAGCAACCTTTATGCGCATGATCCAAAAATGCCTCCTCGACCAGATCGGTCGGAATGTGGAGGCGTATATGGATGATATCATAGTCAAGTCACGGAAAGGTTCCGACCTGCTGACTGACTTGGCAGAAACATTCGCAAACCTTCGTAGGTACGATATCAAGCTCAACCCAGCCAAGTGTTCATTCGGTGTTCCCAGCGGAAAGTTACTCGGTTTCTTTGTTTCCGAACGAGGGATCGATGTCAACCCCGAAAAGATCGGGACCATCGTCCGAATGGAGCGGCCGGTCAGAATACACGATGTTAAAAGGCTCAGAGGTTGCCTAGCGGCTTTGAGCGGGTTTATCAGTCGACTCGGCGAGAAGGCGGTTCCTCTGTACCGACTCATGAAGAAATCGGATACTTTCGAGTGGACAGATGAAGCCCAAGTCGCATTCGATGACCTCAAAGTCCTACTTTCCACCCAGCCGGTTCTTACTGCTCTGCTCAGTAAAGAGCCCCTTCTTCTGTACATCGCGGCTACAAATCAAGTCGTCAGCACTGTTCTCACAGTCGAACGAGAAGAAGAAGGCAAAGCATACATAGTTCAACGGCCAGTGTATTATGTCTCCGAAGTCCTGACTCCTTCCAAGCAGAGGTATCCCCACTATCGAAAACTTATCTATGGGATTTACATGACTGCGAAGAAGGTAGCTCATTATTTCCATGACCACTCGGTGTCTGTCATTTCTGATGCTCCGTTGTCGGAAATCCTCCACAATCGGGACGCATCGGGCCGAGTGGCGAAATGGGCAATGGAGATGTTGTACTGCGACATCAAGTTCGAGGCCAAGGAAGCTATAAAGTTTCAAGCTCTGGCTGACTTCATAGCAGAATGGGTAGAACAACAGGAACCGAGCCACATCTACTCGGCTCATTGGACAATGTTCTTCGATGGGTCCAAGATGTTGAATGGCTCCGGCGTTGTGATCATATCGCCAAAGGGCGACAAACTCAAGTATGTGCTGCAGATACACTTTGATTCCTCCAACAATGAGGCAGAGTATGAAGCTCTCCTTTCTGGACTGCGCATGGCCATCTCACTTGGCGTCCGTCGCCTGATGGTCTATGGCGATTCGGATTTGGTGGTCAATCAAGTGATGAAGGAGTGGGACGTCAGGAACCCCACCATGACCACGTACTGCAATGCAGTGAGGAAGCTCGAGAAAAAGTTTGAAGGTCTGGAACTCCACCACGTTCCACGACTGAAAAACCAAGGAGCTGATGAGTTGGCAAAACTCGGATCCACTCGGAGACCAGTCCCGAGTGACGTCTGCCTCGAGCACCTCCACCTTCCCTCAGTTAAAGAAGATCCCTTCACAGAGGAACCAGTACAACCAAAGAGCTCCACAGATCCGACTGAAGTCGAAGTCCCTGCCGTGGTTGATTTGATCATGGAGATTCTTCCTATCATCCCCGAGTGGACTGTGCCATTCATTGCATACATCGTGGGGCAAGAATTACCGGAAGACGAAGTCCAAGCCAGACAGATCATCCGCAGGTCAAAGTCGTTCACTATCATTGATGGCCAATTGTACAAGGAAAGCATTTCAGGCGTCCTTCAACGATGCATCTCCCCTGAGGAGAGACAGTTGATCCTGGAAGAACTTCACTCGGAAACCTGCGGTCCTCAAGAGCAATCGTCACCAAAGCATTCAGAGCTGGCTTCTTTTGGCTGTAGGCGAATGAAATGGCGAAAGATATGGTCGACCAATGTGAAGGTTGTTAGTTCTACTCTAACAAGTCCCACAAACCAACATCTGCGTTGAAGACAATCCCTCTTGTTTGCCCGTTTGCGGTATGGGGATTAGATACAGTCGGTCCATTCAGGACAGGCCAAGGGGGATTCACACATCTGTTGGTGGCAGTCGACAAGTTCACAAAGTGGATCGAAGCCAAGCCCATCAAGAAGCTCGACGCCCTAACGGCCATCAAGTTTGTCAAGGACATCATCTCCAGATTCGGGGTACCTCACAGCATAATCACTGACAACGGAACAAACTTTGACTCGGACAGATTCAAAGGTTTCTGTACAGGCCAAGTTATCCGAGTGAATTTTGCATCTGTGGCGCATCCCCAAACAAACGGGCAAGCAGATCGGGCGAATGGACTTATTCTGCAAGGTTTGAAGCCTCGACTCCTGCGAGAGGTGGGACATGCCGCTGGCGCATGGGTCACCGAGCTACCTTCTGTGCTTTGGGGTCTCCACACAACCCCAAATAGATCTACAGGGCGATCCCCGTTCTTCGTCGTTTATGGAGCAGAGGCAGTCCTTCCGAGTGACTTGCTTCACAATGCTCCACGAGTTGAACTCTTCTCCGAAGCTGAAGCAGAACAAGCAAGGCAAGACGGAGTGGATCTTCTAGAGGAGGAGCGCGAGATGGCACTGACTCGCTCAACCATTTATCAACAAGAACTGTGGCGCTTTCACGCGCGACACGCAGGAGTCGTACATTCCAAGCAGGCGACCTGGTGCTCCGAGTGGATCAGCAGGGACCTCACAAGTTGGCTCCCGCCTGGGAAGGACCCTTCATCATCTCCAAGGTGCTGAACAACGGAGCATACCGACTCTACAACATCGACAGGGAAACGGACGAGCCGCGAGCATGGAACGGAGATCTCCTGAAGCGCTTCTACACGTGACCGTCGACTGAAGCAATGTAAAGAACAAGTATCGTTGAAGTAATACAAAGCAGATTGAGTTTTTGGAGATTCTAAATTCTTCCACGGACGCACACTCCGGTCTCAAAAAAAGAAACTTAGCTGCGATCACGAATCGCCTAAGTATTAACTTTCTCCGAGTGTGCACTAAGCGTCGCACTCGGGGACTTAGCTGCGATCAAGAATCGCCTAAGTACAAACATTCTCCGAGTGTGCACTAAACGTCGCACTCGGGGACTTAGCTGCGATCAAGAATCGCCTAAGTACGAACATTCTCCGAGTGTGCACTAAACATCGCACTCGGGGACTTAGCTGCGATCAAGAATCGCCTAAGTACAAACATTCTCCGAGGGTGCACTAAACGTCGCACTCGGGGACTTAGCTGCGATCAAGAATCGCCTAAGTACAAACATTCTCCGAGTGTGCACTAAACGTCGCACTCGGGGACTTAGCTGCGATCAAGAATCGCCTAAGTACAAACTTTCTCCGAGTGTACCTTAAACGTCGCACTCGGGGACTTAGCTGTGATCAAAAATCGCCTAAGTACAAACATTCTCCGAGTGTGCACTAAACGTCGCACTCGGAGACTTAGCTGCGAGCAAAAATCGCCTAAGTACAAACTTTCTCCGAGTGTGCACTAAACGTCGCACTTGGGGACTTAGCTGCGATCAAGAATCGCCTAAGTACAAACATTCTCCGAGTGTGCACTAAACGTCGCACTCGGGGACTTAGCTGCGATCAAAAATCGCCTAAGTACAAACATTCTCCGAGTGTGCACTAAACATCGCACTCGGGGACTTAGCTGCGATCCAGAATCGCCTAAGTACAAACATTCTCCGAGTGTGCACTAAAGATCGCACTCGGGGACTTAGCTGCGATCAAGAATCGCCTAAGTACAAACATTCTCCAAGTGTGCACTAAACGTCGCACTCGGGGACTTAGCTGCGATCCAGAATCGCCTAAGTATTAACTTTCTCCGAGTGTGCACTAAACGTTGCACTCGGGGACTTCGCTGCGATCAACAATCGCCTAAGTACAAACTTTCTCCGAGTGTGCACTTAACGTCGCACTCGGAGACTTGCCTGCGATCAAGAATCGCTTAAAATAGAAAGCTTCCTTCGAGTGTATCTCACGGATCCCCTCGGAGGCTTAGCAGACCCTCATTGAGGCTCATGTAGATGTCAAGACCACTGAGAATTACATGAGGAGCAGAACCTCATCGAGGCTCATGTAGATGTCAAGACAACTGACAATTACATGAGTACCAACCCACTCCGAGTACGGCCTTATAGTCGCACTCGAAGACTTAGCCGCGATCACGAATCGCCTAAGTACTCAATTGCCTTCGAGTGGATCCTGCAGATCCACTCGAAGACTCAGCAGACCCTCAGTGAGGCTCATGCAGATGTCAAGACAACTGGCAATTTCATGCTCCCCATGTTTGCCATTGGCGTCACCAAGAAACGCCAAACAAAAACCACGAGCCAAAATCGTGTCAACAACTCTTTGGCAAAAGAAGAGACAAAGATTTGGTTCAAATTCAAAGTTTGCCTAAGGATAGGTGGCTCGGTGTAGATCAAGCTTATCCACACCGAACCACAAATGTGACGGCCAACAGCAGTGGCCAAAGTTTCTTACAACCAACACTCGGCATACCGAGGTAAAAGTTTTCTTAAACATCGTCAGGACTGGCACTGGGACTGGCAGGCTCCACGAATGTGTCGAGGTCGATCCCGTCTACAATGCGAGTGGCACTCTCAAGGAAGGTCTCCATAAAATCTTCGAATCGAAGCTTTTTGGTGTTGGCGACTTGCAATGCCTTCAGCTTCTTTTCGTGAACCTCCTTGCAGTGCACTCGGACAAGCGAGAGAGCGATATGCGCACCACAGCAAGCCGCAAACTTCTTCCATGCCTGCACTCGGTTCGGCACCTCCTCCAGCCGAGTCATCAAGCCTTCCATCTCATGCTGAGTCTCGTCTTCAGGCCAAAGCTCCTTGTCGATTCGGCCGACGACCTCTCTCAGTCGACCGATGAAAGGTCCCACTTTGCCGAGGAGAATGTGCGCTCGGAGCATATCTCGATTGGCGTCATCACCGAGTGGAACGTTCGGAAGAATCGAACGCTCAACGTCAGCTGCTTCAGCCTCAGCGTGCATCCAAAAATCTGCAAAGACAGGATAAGCAAACAGTAAGCGCAGAGTGCAATCCACAATCCACAAGCACTCGGAAAAACAGAACTTACCACCGAGAAGCACTATCATCTTCCGGGCCCAGTCACTGACGTAATTTTCCTATGCTATACACCGCCTGTTCAACACTTGCATCTGTCCCATCAGCTCGGTCCTTTGTTTCCCCTTTTTCTCCACTTCAGCCGCCAATGCCTTGTTTGCCTCACGGGCCTCCTCCAAGGACTTTTCTCGTTCAGCCAGAACATCCTTCATACCAGCCAAGCCAACCATTGCGGCCTCCAGTTCCCCAGAAAACTGAACCTTTTCAGCCCTCAGAGTCTCGTACGCTGCTCCCATCTCGCAAGTTTTCTGCAAGTCAGCGCCAAGAGACCATCAGACAAATTCAACAAGGACAACAATAAAAATTCTAAGTTCTTCAGACCCCTGCCGACGCAAGCAGTCGACAACGGTCTCGGGGACAACACCCAGTGGGTTCACTAAGAGTGACCCCACTGGCATGAAGCTCAAACAGGTCATCCCTATTGAGATACATGACAACAAACAAACCGGTGAGGTTACTACTACCCGACCTGAGTAAAATTACTCTCGGGGACTGATCCAGTAGGTGCACTCGGAGTGCCCCCACCGGTAACATTCAAACAGATTAGTTTTTTGTCTGATCAAGTTAAAGGAAATGTGTATAAAAACAACTGCCGGTGCAAGCACTCGACAGAAGTCTTGGGGACTACACCCACTCGGTTCACTAAGAGTGAACCCACTTCAAAATAATCATACTCTATCCGAGTGCATTGCTCACACCCACTGGGTTACAAGAGGAAAGTAAATACTTACTAGCCCACTTACTCGGATATCGTCCCACAGTTCCAAGCTTTGCTTGTACACGGACGCGATGGAGTCGTACGCTCTCTTGGCCTCTCCCGCCATCAGCTCCGCCTGCACCATGGCCCCCTTGGCAGCTCCCACCTGATCTTCCAGGAGGCGCTGGACGTTGTACTGGACAGTCGACGGACCTGGCATCGTAGGAGACTCCTTGGTCATCCCAAGGCCTGCTCTAGTCGGTTCAGCAGCGATCAGCGCCGTTTCAGTCGACGACATCGTCTCAGTCGGCGGCGCGTCCATGGCGAGAGTAGTAACCGGCGGAACAGCCTCAAGGACAGGCACCGCAGCTTGCTCAGACCTCCCCTGGTCGCCCTCCTCCAAATAAATCACCCCTGAGGGAAACCAGACTGAACGGCGTGAGACCACAGGAAAAAGGCAAGACCAAAGACAGAATTCGTGATGCAATAATGTAAACTCTCGGAATCGCCACGGCGCACCTGGCTGGGTTGTGACAACGTTGTCCATGTCCATGGGATCGTCCCCCTGGCGTGCCCGAGAGGTGCCAGAGGGGGCAACTCTGTCGAGTGAAATTCATTCGACCAATAAACAGGAGTTCAATCGAATACCGGAAGAAGATAGAAGAACAATGCACTTACGTTGAGGTGACGGGAACTGTGACCCTCATCCGCGGCAAAGCCTTCCGAGGCTTAGATCCACTCGGTTTGGCCACCTTAGAGGGCTGACCCGCAGGCTCAGCAGCAGCGTCCCTGGTCCTCTTGGTGCTCCGAGCACTCGGAACCACGGGAACGGCTGGCGAGGCGCTCGGAACCACAGGAGCGGCTGGCGGGGCACTCGAGGATGCTGGATGGGCCGAAGGAGCCGCGGGTTCATGACGGCGTTTGGTTCGAAGCTCTGGCGGTGGGGGTGGCGAGTTCTGCTCTTCATCTTCGGACTCCTCCTCTGTCTCCCCACTGTCGGAGACGTACTCGACGCTCTCCACGCTGCCCTCCTGGCTGCCTTCCTCCTCCTCGGCCGGATTCCCGTTCGAGACAGGGGAAAACCAGTTAGTCCACTCCTGCACAAGATACAGTCGACAACATCAGACGTCAGACAGTGATTCAAGAAAGCGATAAATCTAAAACAATTGTGTGCAGTCGACAAGTTTTACTCACCTCATTCGGAGGAGGGTTGTCCGCGAGGAAGGCCTTCACTCGCCGGGCCCCTCTAGGGTTTTCGCAGGCGCCGTGATGTTGAGGACCCACGACGCCACCGTCTCCCCGGTCACGCACTCGACATTAGTCCGAGTGGAGTCCTCAGGCCCCGTGTAGTGCCACATGGCGTGGTGTCGATCTTGCAGAGGCTGGATACACCGACCCAGGAAATCCTCCAGCAAATCTATGCTGGTGACTCCCCTACGGACGACATCTACAAGCGCATCTACCAGAGGCTGGATCTGAACCTTCTCCGCCTTCGTGAGCGCGAGCTGCTTAGGCGGAGCCGGTCGGTCTAAGCTAAAAGGAGGCAGTCCAGTTGTGGCATTCGGGCATGCAACGTCCTGGCAGTAGAACCATGTCGACTGCCTGTTCCTAACAGATTCACTCAACTGAAGAGCGGGATAGCTACTATTGCTCTTCTTTTGGAACCCTAAGCCTCCGCAGAGCTGGAGGAGGTGAGTTTTATCATCAGACTGGTTAAGTCGTTTGATGGTTTGGGACCTAGCAGAGAAGATGTGTTTGAAAAGCCCCCAATGGGGGGGACAGCCGATGAAACACTCGCACAACACGACGAAGGCAGAGAGATGAGCTATGGCGTTTGGGGGGAAATGGTGGAGCTGCGCCCCGAAGTGGTTCATTATACCTTTGAAGAAGGGATGGGGAGGCAGAGAGAAACCACGGTGCACGTGGCTGAGTAGCAAGACGCGCTCCCCCTCCCGGGGCGCCGGCTCGGTTTCGCCCTCCGCCGGCAACCTCCACGACCTGTGCGCAATCATTCCGTGCTCCACCAACTCCAGCAAGTTCTCCTCCGTCACCGTGGAGGGGAGGAAATCCCCCTGGATCCAACCCGCCAGTAGAGCTCGCTGCCGCCGCTGAGCAGGAGCCGCCGCCTTCCCCTTCTTCTTCCGTGCCTCAAGCTTGCTTGTCTGCCCCTTTGTCATGGTGGAGGTTGCAGACCCGCAAGGGAAAAGGAGAAGGAAAGAGCTTGAGATGCGCAGGAGGTGGCGAGCGAAACGGGGCAAGTGCAAGCTATCAGGCGAGCGTAACGAAAAACCCTCGCCGCAGAAGTTTAAATAGTGTTCCGACTGGGTCACTAGAAAGTGGCCCCGAAATCATATCCCCCGACCGGTTGCTGCGATATCAGTGGAGAAGATGAAGGTGCGGGAATCGAGGCGTCAAGTACTACTCGATTGCGATGTCGTCATCCCCGCCGAGCGCGCGGCAACCGAATTTGAGGATCCCGGAAAATCCGCCGCTGTCAGTTGACAAGTCACGTCAAAAGATACCGCAGAAGCGCTCGGTCCCTGACAGTTCGTTTCACAAATACATCCACTCGGATCATGGGTCAAAGAAGATAAAATGGATCGACGCAAACAACGCCAAAGTCGCATCCGTAGCAGTCGGATCCGTACTCCAAGCATCGCTTCGTCGTTCCAACCCCAATCCATTCGGGGACTAATGATGGGGTTATAGTCCTAGGGTAGAGTCATAGGCCTGCCCTATAAGTCCTACCCAACGACTACCCTTCATAAGGGATAAGGACCTTAGTCAGTTCCGACTGAATTAAGGACTTCCCATTATCCAGTCGGTGACGGATCCACTATCATCCAGTCGGAGATGAGCATTCGGAGCGTATCAAACTTACCGATTGGATTCCACTCTGTGCCTCGTAACCCCCCTGGAGGGTAACGATCATACGTTTCCATGTGCCTTTATTAGCATTTAATACGTACATTACCTGTAACGTAGGAATTTACTCGCCACTACTCCACCCCTATGCACCGAACCGTTGTGAAGGGGAGCGCACTCTATATAAGCCACCCTTCCCCACTGGTGTAGGGGTTAGCAATTCACTGTAATCCATATTCCACTCGAAAACAAGCTCCCAAGAGCACTGAGACGTAGGGCTATTACCTCCACCGTAGAGGGGCCTGAACTCATACAACCTCGCCATAGCTAAGGCTCTTCCCATCCTTTCGTACCCTACACATCTACTGTCAGACTTATACCCCCGACAGGTTGTTTTATGAAGAGAGATATTGACTTCAAATGGAATTTATTGGAGAGAATTAAACGCAACTCTGAAGATTGGGAGCTTGAAGAAGGTAAGGAGTCAGGTATGAATTTCACTTTTGATTGCGTTAAATCCTTTGTTGGGACAAATACTTTTTGTGACTTTAGCGCTAAGTATGGACTTGACTCTGAGATAGTAGCTTCATTGTGTGAATCCTTTCTTCTCATATTGATCTCCGCAAAGAGAAGTGGTTTAAATATCATCCTCCTTTAGAAGTCAATGTAGTTAAACCCACTCCAGTTGGAGAGAAAGTCATTGCCTATAATGATCCCGTGGTTCCCAGTGCTTACATTGAGGAACCACCTTTCCCTGTTAGGATAAAGGATCATTCTAAAGGATCAACTGTGATACGTAGAGGCTACATTAGAACACCTACACCCCGTGAGCAAATTAGAGTTGAACCTAGCATTGCTATTATCAAAGATCTTCTGTCCGACGATGTTGAGGGACATAATATTCACTTCTATGAAGATGCTGCTAGAATTGCTAAAGCTCACGCTAGAGACAAACATAGGCCTGTTGTTGGCATGCCTGTGGTTTCTGTTAAGATAGGAGATCATTGTTATCATGGTTTATGTGACGTGGGTGCTAGTGTTAGTGCAATACCTCAATCCTTATATGATGAAATCAAAGATGAGATTGCACGTGTTGAGATAGAGCCTATTGATGTCACTATTCAGCTTGCCAATAGAGATACTATCTACCCTGTGGGAATTGTTAGGGATGTCGAAGTCTTGTGTGGTAAAACGAAGTATCCTGCTGATTTCCTCGTTCTTGCTACCGCATAAGATAGCTTTGGTCCCATCATATTTGGCAGACCCTTCCTCAATACTGTCAATGCTCATATTGACTGTGAGAAGCAAACTGTCACTGTTGGCTTTGAAGGTGTGTCACATGAGTTCAATTTCTCCAAGTTTGGTAGACAACCTCATGAAAAGGAGTTGCCTAGTAAGGATCAAACTATTGCCTTAGCTTCTATTGCCGTGCCTCCTACTAATCTCTTAGAGCAATAATTGCTTGAGCATGAAAATGATATGCATATGGATGAAAGGGATGATATAGATAGAGTTGTCTTAGAACAATATCCTATCCTTAAGAATAATCTGCATGTTGAACTGCTTGGGGATCCACCCCCACCAAAGGGTGATCCTGTGTTCGAGCTTAGACAATTGCCTGATACTCTTAAGTATGCCTATCTTGATGAAAAGGAGATATATCATGTTATAATTAGTGCTAGCCTCTCAGAGCAGGAAGAAAAGAAGTTACAAAAAACTCTGAAAAAGCATCGTGCTGCTATTGGATATACTCTTGATGATCTGAAGGGCATTAGTCCCGCTCTATGCCAGCACAAGATTAAAACTGATCTTGATTTCAAACAAGTTGTTGATCATCAAAGGAGATTGAATACTAAGATGTAAGAACTAGTAAGAAAAGAAATACTAAAGATCCTGGAAGCGGGTATTATCTATCCTGTTGCTCATAGCGATTGGGTGAGTCCGGTGCATTGCGTCCCTAAGAAGGGAGGCATTACCGTTGTCCCTAATGATAAGGATGAAGTGATCCACAAAGGATTATTACTGGCTATAGGATGGTGATCGATTTCAGGAAACTGAATAAAGCCACTAGGAAAGATCATTACCCTATGCCTTTTATCGACCAAATGCTAGAAAGGCTGTCTAAACACACACACTTTTGCTTTCTAGACGGGTATTCTTGTTTCTCCCAAATACCAGTTGCACAATCTGATCAGGAGAAAACCACTTTCACCTGCCCTTTCGGTACCTTTGCTTATAGACGCATGCCTTTTGACTTATGTAATGCACCCGCCACCTTTCAAAGATGTATGATGGCTATATTCTCTAACTTTTGTGAAAAGATTGTTGAGGTTTTCATGGATGACTTTTCCGTTTACGGGTCTTCCTTTGATGATTGCCTCTGCAACCTTGATCGAGTCTTACAGAGATGTAAAGACACCAATCTTGTCTTGAATTGGGAGAAGTGCCACTTTACGGTTAATGAAGGCATCGTCTTAGGACATAAAATTTATGAAAGAGGTATTGAAGTCGATAAGGCAAAGGTTGATGCAATCGAGAAAATGCCGTACCCCACAGATATCAAAGGTATAAGAAGTTTCCTTGGTCATGCTGGTTTCTATATAAGGTTCATTAAAAACTTCTCTAAGATTTCTAGGCCTCTTACCAATCTCTTGCAAAAGGATATTCCTTTTGTTTTTGATGATGATTGTGAGGAAGCCTTCGAAATACTTAAGAGGGATTTGATAACTGCACCTATTGTTCAACCACCTGATTGGAACCTACCCTTTGAAATCATGTGTGATGCTGGCGATTATGCTGTTGGTGTTGTCCTAGGGCAAAGAGTTGATAAGAAGTTTAATGTTATTCAATACGCTAGTAAAACTCTAGACAGTGCCCAGAGAAACTATGCTACTACAGAGAAGGAATTTTTAGCAGTCGAGTTTGCATGTGAAAAGTTCAGGTCTTACATAGTTGATTCCAAAGTCACTATTCACACTGGTCATGCTGCTATTGAGTACATCATGGAGAAGAAGTATGCTAAACCTAGACTTATCAGATGGGTTCTCTTGCTACAAGAATTTGATTTGCACGTTGTCGACATGAAGGGTGCTGATAACCCTGTAGCAGATAACTTGTCTAGGTTGGAGAACGTTTTTTATGACCCACAACCTATTGATGATAGCTTTCCTGATGAGCAATTGAATGTCATCAATGCTTCACGTAGTGCACCGTGGTATGCTGATTATGCAAACTATATCGTTGCCAAATACATACCACCTAGTTTCACATACGAGCAAAATAAGAAATTCTTCTTTGACTTGAGACGCTACTTTTGGGATGATCCTCACCTTTATAAGGAAGGAGTAGATGGTGTTATTAGACATTGTGTACCTGAACATGAACAGGGACAGATCCTACAGAAGTGTCACTCCGAGGCCCACGGAGGACACCATGCGGGAGATAGAACTGCACACAAGGTATTGCAATCAGGTTTCTATTGGCGCACTCTCTTCAAGGATGCCCGTAAGTTTGTCTTGTCTTGTGACGAATGTCAAAGAATAGGTAATATTAGCAAACATTGGGAAATTCCTATGAACTATTCACTTGTCATTGAACCATTTGATGTCTGGGGATTTGATTATATGGGACCTTTTCCAAAATCCAACGGGTATACTCATATCCTAGTTGATGTTGATTACGTCACTAAGTGGGTAGAAGGTATCCCCACTAGTAGTGCTGATCACAACACCTCTATCAGGATGCTGAAAGAAGTTATCTTCCCTAGATTTGGAGTCCCTAGATATCTAATGACCGATGGTGGTTCACATTTCATTCATGGTGCTTTCCGAAAAACGCTTGCTAAGTAGGATGTCAACCATAGAATTGCGTCTCCCTACCACCCTTAGTCCAGTGGTCAAGTAGAGCTAAGCAATAGAGAGATTAAGCTAATTCTGCAAAAGACCGTCAACAGGTCTAGAAAGAATTGGTCTAAGAAGCTCGATGATGCACTGTGGGCTTATAGAACTACCTATAAGAATCCCATGGGCATGTCTCCGTACAAAATGGTGTACGGTAAAGCATGTCATTTACCTCTTGAGCTAGAGCATAAATCTTATTGGGCAATCAGAGAGCTCAACTTTGATTTCAAACTTGCCGGTGAGAAGAGGTTACTTGACATTAGCTCGCTTGATGAGTGGAGAACTCAGGCATATGAGAATGCCAAGTTGTTCAAAGAGAAGGTTAAGAGGTGGCATGACAAGAGGATACAAAAGCGTGAGTTCAATGCAGGTGATTATGTCTTGCTATATAACTCTCGTTTAAGATTCTTTGCAGGCAAGCTTCTCTCTAAATGGGAAGGTCCCTATGTTGTTGAGGAAGTATATCGTTCTGGTGCTATCAAGATCAACAACACGGAAGGTAATTGTCCGGGAGTTGTAAATGGGCAGAGAATCAAGCAATATATCTTAGGTACTCCCATAAATGTTGAAAGAAATATCATCAATACCATAACTCTGGAAAAATACCTAAGGGACATTTATCAGCCAGTTTCAGACTCCGAAAACGAAGAGGTATGTGATTTGGTAAGAAAACAGAGTCCAAAACTTTTCCAGTAGGAATTTTTCTCTGTTTTGGAATTTTTGAAAAAATACAAAAATTGGAAGTAGTCCGGAAAGTGTGGGAGGAGGCGACAAGCCTGCACGGCGTGGGCCCACCCCCTGGCCACGCCGTGAGGGCTTGTGGCCAACTCGTGCGCCTCCCGGACTCTGTTTTCGTGCAGGATACTCCTTCTGGTATGGAAAAAATCATTATATATACTTTCGTTTGGTCTGACCCCTCCATCACACAGATTTCCTCTGTTTTTTGTTTTGAGCCTGTTTCTGTTGCAGATCTAGATCGCTATGACTTCCCCAAAAGCTCCGAAGGACAAGATCTTCGAGAAGGTCATCAACCCCTACCTCACGGGAGTCCTGCAACACCCTCAATCTATCGAGATGCGTGAGGGGATGTTGCACATCCGTGATGTTGAGGGCCCCAAGAAGACCGGAAGCTTGGAGACGAGGCTCGAAGCAATGAAACAACAAGTCTTCAAGTGCCAAGGGATGGTGGGGCGTGGACTCAACGCCAACCACATGATGATCACAGAGTTCACCAACAAGCACAGGATTGATGCCAATGACATTGGGAAGCACCTCTCCAGGCACTATGACAGGATTGATCAACTCCAGGCCCAGATCTATGACCTGGAGAACCAAAACTGTGAGTATGAGTATAGATTTAAATCAATACGGTTGGCTGTAGATTTGGGGATTCCGCAGACTCGTTCATCTTTCCATGATGGAGCACCTATGCCTTGGAAGACGGAGGATCAAACTCATGTTGCAAAAACTCCTCCACCATCACCACAAAAGGAAGACAACTGAGCATTGGTGTGGGCAATCCCCTTGGCTTGTGCCAAGCTTGGGGGAGTTGCCCCGGTATGGTATCACCATCACATATTTTGCCTTTACCTTTCTTTTAGTTTTCCTTTTTCAGTTTTCTCTTTCTCTAGTACATTAAAAGTCTTAGTCTTTTAGTCTTGAGTTTTTCTTTGTGTCACCCCGATGTATTCGAGCTCGTGAGCCATATAATAAAGAGTGTCTTAGTTGAAGGGCTTTGCCTCTTGCCATCATCAAAAGAGTGAGAATAGAACAAAAAGCATGAAAGATCATGTAATGATCTTATGGGAAGTGATGGCTTCACATATAAAAAGAATGAGGATTGAAACTTGTTGAGGGTAGGCAAACGTAGAGCTTGGTCATTGTTGCAATTAATAGGAAGTGATAAAGAAGGAGAGGTTCACATATAAATATATCATCTCTGACACCATATATGATTGTGAACACTCACTAAACTATTGCATGCCTAGAAGTAGATGTTCGACAAGGTAGACAACATAATGAATTGTGTTTGATTGGCTCCGTACAATGTTATATGATTAGAGATCCCTTAGCATGTGACGATTGCTTGCACCTCACATTAGCCAAACCTCCCGCACTAAGTAGAGATACTACTTGTGCATCCATAAACCATCAACCCAGTTTTGCCATGAGAGTCCACCATACCTACCTATGGATTGAATAAGATCCCTCAAGTAAGTTGTCATCGGTGCAAGCAATAAAAATTGCTCTCTAATATGTATGATCTATTAGTGTGTGGAAAATAAGCTTTGTACGAACCTGTGATGAGGAAGACATAAAAGCGACAGACTGCATAATAAAGTTCTTTATCACAGGAGGCGATATAAAGTGACGTTCCTCCGCACTAACAGGACACGCATCCAAACATCAAAAGCGCATGACAACCTCTGCTTCCCTCTGCGAAGGGCCTATCTTGTACCTTTACTTTTTGCCCTTGAAAGATTCATGGTGATCTTCACCAATTCCCTATTTCGCCTTTATCTTGGCTAACTTCATATGCTTGGGAAAGATCTATATTCATATGTCAACTTGGAGGTAAGTATTCATGAATTATTATTGTTGACATTACCGTTGAGGTAAGAAGTTGGGAGGCAAAACTATAAGCCCCTATCTTTATCTGTGTCCAGCTGAAACTTTGATCTCATGAGTACCACGTGAGTTGTAGCAATTGTAGAGAACGAAAGAATGATTGAGTATGTGGATTTGCTTTACAAGCTCTTATTTGATCTTTATGATGTTGTGATAAATTGCAATTGCTTCGATGACTAAAGGCTATCGGTTGTTACTTCTCGGTAAGGTTCTTGATCCATGCTTTACTTTGTGAAGGAATTATCACTTTAGCATGAGAGATTATATGTTGGTATTGCTGTTCTGATCATGATCAGGATGCATGCATGTCCGTATCCTGTTTTGTCGACACCTTTCTCCCTAAACATGTGGACATATTTATTGAGCTAGGATTTCGCTTGAGAACAAGCGAGATCTAAGCTTGGGGGAGTTGATACGTCCATTTTGCATCATGTTTTCACGTTGATATTTATCGCTTCTTGGGATGTTATTTCACTTCACGGTACAATTCTTATGCCTTTTCTCTCTTATTTTGCAAGGTTTACATGAAGAGGGAGAATGCCGACAGTTGGAATTCTGGCCTGAAAGTGGAGAAAAGTTGAGATACCTATTCTGCGCAACTCCAAACGCTGTAAAAATCAACGAGGATTTTTTTCCTGATTTATCAAAAATACTTCGCCGTAGAAGTGCCACAGGGGCGCTAGGGGGTGGCCACAAGCCTGCACGGTGCGGCCACCCCCCAGGCCGCGCCATGGGGGCTTGTGGGCACCCTACTGGCCCACTTGCCTCCCTCTTTTGCTATATGGAGGGTTTCGTCCAGAAAAAAATCAGGGAGGAGCTTTTTCGTGGTTTCGCCGCCGCCACGAGGAGGAACTTGAGCAGAACCAATCTAGAGCTCCGGCAGGACGATCCTGCCCGGGAAACTTCTCTCCCGGAGGGGGAAATCATCGCCATCGTCATCACCAACACTCTTCTCATCGGAGGGGACTCGTCACCATCAACATCTTCATCTACACCATCTCATCTCCAAACCCTAGTTCATCACTTGTAACCAATCTCCGTCTCGCGACTCCGATTGGTACTTGTAAGGTTGCAAGTAGTGTTGATTACTCTTTGTAGTTGATGCTAGTTGGATTACTTGGTGGAAGAGTTTATGTTCAGATCCTTGATGCTACTCATTACCTCTCTGGTCATGAATATGATTATGCTTTCTGAGTAGTTACTTTTGTTCCTGAGGACATGGGATAAGTCATGCTAATAGTAGTTATGTGAATTTGGTATTCGTTCGGTAATTTGATATGTTGTATGTTGTTCTTCCTCTAGTGGTGTTATGTGAACATCGACTACATAACACTTCACCATTATTTGGGCCTAGAGGAAGGCATTGGGATGTAGTAAGTAGATGATGGGTTGCTAGAGTGACAGAAGCTTAAACCCTAGTTTATGCGTTGCTTCATAAGGGGCTGATTTGGATCAACTAGTTTAATGCTATGGTTAGACTTTGTCTTAATTCTTCTTTCGTAGTTGCGGATGCTTGCGAGAGGAGTTAATCATAAGTGGGATGCTTGTCCAAGTAAGGGCAATACCCAAGCGCCGGTACACCCACATATCAAACTATCGAAGTAACGATCGTGAATCATATGAACATGATGAAAACTAGCATGACATAAATTCCCGTGTGTCCTCGGGAGCGTTTTTCCTCCTATAAGACTTTGTCCAGGCTTGTCCCTTGCTACAAAAGGGATTGGGCCACTTTGCTGCAACGTTTCTACTTTTTTTACTTGTTGCTTTCTATGAATCATCTCACCACATCACTTGTTACCGACAATTTCAGTACGTGCAGTTTTTATTTAGCTGAAAACCACTTGTCAGATCCTTCTGCTCCTCGTTGGGTTCGACACTCTTACTAATCGAAATGACTACGATTGATCCCCTATACTTGTGGGTCATCACCCCCGAGATACCTCTCCTTCACACGGAGTGACAAATCCAATTTTTGATCCATAGAGCACCTTTATAGTCAGCAAGTTACGTTGCGACGTTTGATAACCCACAAGGTATTCCTTCGGTGTCCGGGAGTTGCATGATCTCTTCGTCATAGGAACAGATACATTGACGTGAAGAAAATAGTAGCAATAAACTGAGACGATCACATGCTACGTTCATAGTTTTGGGTCTTGTCCATCACATCATTCTCCTAATGATGTGATCCCGTTATCAAGGGACAACACTTGCCTATGGCCAGGAAACCTTGACCATCTTTGATCATCGAACTAGTCAACTAGAGGCTCACTAGGGACAATGTGTTGTCTATGTATCCACACATGTATTTGAGTTTCCAATCAATACAATCCTAGAATGGATAATAAATGATTATCATGAACAAGGAAATATAATAATGACCAATTTATTATTGCCTCTAGGGCATATTTCCAACATTCTCCCACTTGCACTAGAGTCAATAATCTAGTTCACATCACTGTGTGATTATAATGAATCTAACACCCATACAGTTATGGGGTTCAATCATCTTTTGCTTGTGAGAGAGGTTTTTAGTCAACGGGTCTGAACCTTTCAGATCCATGTATGCTTTACAAATATCTATGTCATCATATAGATGCTATTACCATGCACCATTTGGAACTATTCCAAAACGACTGCTCCACTATATGATTCCGGTTTACTACTCATAGTTATTCAGATTAGTGTCAAAGCTCGCATCGACGTAACCCTTTACGACGAACTCTTTAATCACCTCCATAATCGAGAAAAATTCCTTGGTCCACTAGTTACTAATCATAGCTTTTGACCGCTGTCCAGTAATCCATTCATGGCTCACTTCTGTACCCCTTGACAGATTCATGGCAAGGCACACATCAGGTGCGGTACACATTATAGCATACTATAGAGCCTACAGCTAAGGCATGGGGGAGGACTTTCGTCCTTTCTCTTTCTTCTGCCGTGGTCGGGCTTTGAGTCTTACTCAAATTCACACATTACAATACAGACTCTATTTTGAACTCCTTCATAACTTGTCAAGGCATGCATTTCATTGAAAGTTCTATTTAGCGTTTTGATCTATCTCTATAGATCTTGATTCTCAATGTTCAAGTAGCTCTATCCAGGTTTTCCTTTGAAAAACTCCTTTCAAACAACCCTTTATGCTTTCCAGAAATTCTACATTTCTTCCGATCAACAATATGTCAACCACATATACTTATCAGAAATTCTATAGTGCTCCCACTCACTTCTTTGGAAATACAAGTTTCTCATAAACCTTGTATAAACCCAAAAGCCTTGATCATCTCATCAAAGCGTATATTCCAACTCCGAGATGCTTGCTCCAGTCCATAGAAGGATCGCAGGAGCTTGCATACTTGTTAGCATCCTTAGGATAGACAAAACCTTCTGGTTGTATCACATACAACCTTTCCTCAAGGAAACCATCGAGGAAACAATGTTTTGACATCCTATCTGCAAGATTTCATAAATAATGCAGCAATTGCTAGCAAAATTCCAACAGACTCTTAGCATTGCTATGAGTGAGAAAGTCTCATCATAGTCAACTCTTTGAACTTGTCGAAAACTTCTTTGCGACAAGTCAAGCTTTCTTAATGGTGACTTTCACCATCATCGTCTATCTTCCTTTAAAAATCCATCTGTACTTAACAGTCTAACGACCATCAAGTGGTTGTTCCAAAGTCTACACTTTGTTTTCATACATGGATCCTCTGTCGGATTTCATGGCCTCCAGCCAGTTGTCAGAATCCCGGCCCACCATCGCTTCTCCATAGCTCGTAGGTTCATTGTTGTTCAACAACATGACCTCCAAGACAAGGTTACCGTACCACTCGGTAGCAGTACGTGACCTTGTTGACCTACGAGGATTATAGTAACTTGATCTGAATCTTAATGATCACTATCATGAGATTCCACTTCAATTGGCACAGGCGCCACAGGAATAACTTCGTGCGCCCTGCTACACACTCTTTGAAGTGACGGTTCAATAACCTCGTTAAGTTCCACCATCCTCCCACTCAATTATTTCGAGAGAAACCTTTCCTCGAGAAAGGACCCATTTCTAGGAACAAACACTTTGCTTCCGGATCTGAGATAGGAGGTATACCCAATTGTTTTTGGTGTCCTATGAAGATGCATTTATCTGCTTTGTGTTCGAGCTTATCATGCTGAATATTTTCCACATACGCATCGCAGCCCCAAACTTTTAAGAAATGACAGCTTAGGTTTCTCCAAACCATAGTTCATACGGTGTCATCTCAACGGAAAAATGTGGTGCCCTATTTAAAGTGAACGAGGTTGTCTCTAATGCATAACCCATAAACGATAGTGGTAATTTGATAAGAGACATCATAGTATGCACCATATAAAATAGGGCACGACTATGACATTCGAACACACCATCACACTATGGTGTTCTAAGTGGCATGAGATGTGAAACATTTTTCACACTTGTCTTAATTGTGTACCAAACTCGCAACTCAGATGTTCATCTCTATGATCATATCGTAGACATGTTACCCTCTTGTCACGACGATCTTCAACTTCACTCTGAAACTATTTGAACCTTACAATAATTCAGATGTGTGTTTCGTCAAGCAAAAACACTAGTATCTACTCAAGTCAACTGTGAAGTAAGAACATAACGATATCCATTGGGTGCCTCAGCACTCATTAGACTGCATACATCCAAATGTATTACTTCCAATAAGTTACTTTCTAGTTCCATCTCACTGGAAAACAAGGCCTTCAGTCATCTTTCCCATGTGGTATGATTTGCATGTCTCAAGTGATTCAAAATCAAGTAAGTCCAAGCGATCCATCTGCATGGAGTTTCTTCATGTGTTTATACCAATAGGCATGGGTTGCATGTCTCAAACGTTTCAAAAATGAGTGAGTACCAAAATTCATCCGCATGGAGCTTCTTCATGCATTTTATACCAACATGACTCAAGCGGCAGTGCCACAAGTAAGTGGTACTATCATTACTACTTTGTATCTTTTGGCATCAATATTATGATCATGTGTATTACTACAATCGAGATTCAGTAAACCATTGAAGGTATTTATTCAAGCAAATAGAATAACCATTATTCTCTTTAAATGAATAATTGTATTGCAATATACACGGTCTAATCATGTTCATGCTCAACGCAAACACCAAATAAAAATTATTTAGGTTTAACACTAATCCTGAAGGTAGAGGGAGTGTGCGATGTTTGATCACATCAACCATGGAAACACTTCCAACACATATCGTCACCTCGTCTATATCTAGTCTCTGTTTATTCCGTAGCTTTTGTTTCGAGTTACTAACACTTAGCAACCGAACCGGTATCTAATACCCTCGTGCTACTAGGTGTACTAGTAAAGTACACATCAATATCATGTATATCAAATATACTTAGGTCGACTTTGCCAGCCTTCTCATCTACCAAGTATCTAGGGTAGTTCCGCCTCAGTGACCGTTCCCCTCATAACAGAAGGACTTAGTTTCAGGTTTGGGTTCAACCTTGGGTTTCTTCATTAGAGCAGCAACTGGTTTGCCGTTTCATGAAGTATTCCTTCTTGCCTTTGCCCTTCTTGAAACTAGTGGTTTTACTAACCATCAACAATTGATGCTCCTACTTTATTTCTATTTTCGCAGTGTCAAACATAGCGAATAGCTCAAGGATCATCATATATATCCTTGATATGTTATAGTTCATCACGAAGCTCTATTAGCTTGGTGGAAGTGACTTTGTAGAACCATCGCTATCTCATCTGGAAGATTAACTCCCACTTGATTCAAGCGACTTTTGCACTTAGACAATCTGAGCACATGCTCAATGTTTGAGCTTTTCTCCTTTACTTTGTAGACAAAGAATCTTGTTGGACGTCTCATACCTCTCAACATGGGCACGAGCATGAAATCTCAATTTCATCTCTTAGAACATCTCATATGTTCCGTGACGTTCAAAACGTCTTCAGCGCCTCAATTCTATGTCGTTTAAGTATTACGCACTCAACTATCACGTAGTCATGAAAAACATGTATGTCAGATGTTCGCATAATTGCTACTATCATCTTTCAACTAAAATTTCTCTATGAACATATCTAGAAACAGTGGAGCTACAGCGCAAGCTACAACATAATTTGCAAAGACCTTTTGACTATGTTCGTGATAATGAGTTCAATTAATCATATTACATAAGAACTCCAACTCAAATAGACATCCCTCTAGTCATTCGAGTGGCGCATGATCCAAATCCACCAACTCAAATCCGATCATTACATGAGTTGAGTTTAGCTTCAATGGTGAACATCTCCATGTTGATCATATCAACTATATGATTCATGCTCGACCTTTCGGTCTCTTGTGTTACGAGGCCATGTTTGTACATGCTAAGCTTGTCAAGTTTAACCTGAGTGTTCCGCATGTGCAACTGTTTTGCACCCGTTGTATGTGAACGTTGAGTCTATCACACCCGATCATCACGTGGTGTCTCAAAACGACGAACTGTCGCAACGGTGCATAGTCGGGGAGAACACAATTTTATCTTGAAATTTTAGTGAGGGATCACCTTATAATTCTACCGTCATTCTAAGAAAAATAAGGTGCATAAAAGGATTAACATCACATGTAAATCATAAGTGACATGATATGGCCATGATCTTGTGCTTCTTAATCTCCATCACCAAAGCACCGGCATGATCTTCATTGTCATCGGTGCCACACGATGATCTCCATCATCATGATCTCCATCATTGTGCCGCCATCGAGGTTGCCGTGCTATCTATGCTATTACTAATAAAGCTACAACCTAGCAATATAGTAAACGCATCGACAAGCACAAACGTTAGTTTAAAGACAACTTTATGGCTCCTGCCGGTTACCGTAGCATCGACGTGCAAGGTGATATTTAACTATTACAGCATGATCATCTCATACATCCAATATATCATATCATGTCTTTGGCCATATCACATCACATCCATACCCTGCAAAAACAAGTTAGACATCCTCAAATTGTTGTTGCATGTTTTACGTGGCTGCTATTGGTATCTAGTATGATCGCATCTTACTTACGCAAAGCCACAACGGTGATATGTAATTTGCTATTTAACCTTCTCCACGGACCGCCTCGGTCAAATCCGATCCAACTAAAGTTGAAGAAACAGACACCCGTCAGTCATCTTTGTGCCACAAGTTGCATGTTAGTCGATGAAACCGGTCTCTCGTAAGCGTACGAGCAAGGTTGGTCCGGGCCGCTTCAATCCAACAATACCGCCGAATCGAGAAAAGGCTAAGGAGGGTAGCAAAAAGAACATCAACGCCCATAAACTCTTTTGTGTTCTACTCGAGATATCATCTACGCATGAACCTAGCTCTGATACCACTGTTGCGAATGTTGCATGGGAAAAAATCCTATGCACACGAGGACCTATCATGGTGATGATCATCTACGAGAGGGTGATCGGACCCACATAGCCTTGTAGATCGCTAAGCCGAAGCGTTAATAAACGCGGTTGACGTAGTGGTACGTCTTCACAATCCGTTCCACGAACCATACCAGGATTTGTCCCACGATCCGTCCCGATCAAGTGCCGAACGGACGGAACCTCCGCGTTTCACACTCATACATCTCGATGACGATCTCCGCCTTCTTGATCCAGCAAGAGAGACGGGGATGTAGATGAGTTCCCCGGCAGAGTGATGGCGCTTTGGTGGTGGTGGTGATCTATTCCAGCAGGGCTTCGCTTAAGCACCGCAGAAATCCGATCTAGAGGAAGAACTATGAAGTAGAGGTTTAGGGTTGCATGTGGCAAAGTTGTGTCTCAAAAACCCTAAAACCCTCTATTATATATAGGAGGAGGGAGGGGCTAGCCTTGAGGCTCAAGGAGAGCCTCCTTGGCTCGGCCGAAGTGGAGGAGGGAGGAGTCCTCCTCCAATCCCACTTGGATTAGGACTCCTTCCTAAATTGCCCACATCTTTTGGATTTCCCACCTTTTTCCTCATGGGCTTTCCTTGGATGACTTGTCAGCCCATTAAGCCTTATTGCGCATCTAATAAACCCATGTGGACCCCTTGGGGCGTGGTGGCCCACCCAGTGGGCCCCCATTCGTCACTTCCGGTACACTATCGGTAATGCCCGAAAACCTTCCCGAATCCAAATACCAACTTCCTATATATCTATATGCGTTTCCGGACCATTCCGGAACTCCTCGGGACGTCCGGGATCGCATACGGGACTTCGAACAAAACTTTGGTCACCAACACATATAACTCAACTATACCGAAACGTGGTCGAACCTTAAGTGTGCAGACCCTGCGGGTTCGAGAACTATGCTGACGTGACGTGAGACACTCTCTGGTCAATAACCAATAGCGGTACCTGGATGTCCATATTGGCTCCCACATATTCTACGAAGATCTCTTATCGGTTGAACCTCTATGACAAGGATTCAGTTAATCCCGTATGTTGTTCCCTTTGTTCTTCGACATGTTACTTGCGCGAGATTCGATCGTGGATATCTACATACCTAGTTCAATCTCGTTACCGGCAAGTCTCTTTACTCGTTCCGTAATACAAGATCCCGTAACTAACTCCTTAGTCACATTGCTTGCAAGGCTTCTTGCGATGTTGTATTACCGAGTGGGGCCCAACAAACCTCTCTGTCACACGGAGTGACAAATCCCAATCTTGATCCATGCCAACCCAACAGACACCTTTGGAGATACCTGTAGAGCACCGTTATAGTCACCCAGTTATGTTGGGACGTTTGGTAGCGCACAAGGTATTCCTCCGGTGTCCGGGAGTTGCATCATCTCATGGTCATAGGAACAGATATATTTACATGCAGAAAACAGTAGCAATAAACTGACACGATCATATGCTATGTTCATAGTTTTGGGTCTTGTCCATCTCATCATTCCCTAATGATGTGATCCCGTTATCAAGTGACAACACTTGCCTATGGCCAGGAAACATTAACCATCTTTGATCAATGACCTATTCAACTAGAGGCTCACTAGGGACAGTGTGTTGTCTATGTATCCACACATGTGTTTGAGTTTCCAATCAATACAATTCTAGCATGGATAATAAACGATTATCATGAACAAGGAAATATAATAATAACCAATTTATTATTGCCTCTAGGGCATATTTCCAACAGGCTCCATAACCCGAATACTTTGTATGAATCGGTATAAAATATTGAATCCTTCCCTAGAAAAGGTAACACCATATAATGTCATCAAGTTATTCTTAATAAGCCGGCTGAGTGAGACTCGGCAGGGAGACGAGCTTGCAAGGCTCTAGTCATGCCCTATGATGGGTTTTGCAATAACCCTTTATGACTTAGACTGGCTAATCTGGCTCAAGTCAAGCTTCAGTGAAGCGGGTATGTTAACCCATGGTTTCTCCTTTTTCCATATGCCTGCTCTCACATGACACACTCAATGTTTTAACCTTGACAAGTTCAAGGTCCACAATTTATTTCCTTGCCAAGAGTACACGGGATCTTGGGGGCGATAAGCACAAACATACAATCATGTCTAACCATCATATAGCGTTAATTTTTCGCAAGCCAAGAGGATGATAAAGCTAAACTCAGTGAGTTGGAAGCCCCAAGTGACCCATGATCAGGGAAAAGCCTAGCATAGGATTGCAGAAGACAATGCTATTACTGCCAAACAATCTGGGAACCAGTGGCTCCCAAATAAGCCGACTTTTATCCACTGACCACAATTGGCGCCTATGTTTGAACCGTGCAACATGGCACTTGGTCCTCTTTGGATCATAACACCTATGTTTGGACGGTGCGTCATGGCGACTCATCCTCTTTGGAATCATTAAAGTCCATGTTTGAATGGCTACATCATGGAAGCTCATCCGCTTGGGCGACTTAGTGGAAATAATAAAGACTCATGCTCATGATATAAGCTAAACGACAGAGACCCCGAACTTTGAGGGTGTCGGTTTTATTGTGTTGATAAGATAGTACAAAAACTTGAAGTATGTACATAAATACGGAGACAATAGCTCTAAGTATAGTAAGGCCAAAGGTGAGCAATGTTCCACGGCCGGTTTGTCTCCTCCTCTAAGGTTAGCTTATCTGGACGAAGGTCAATCAGATAGTATGAGCCATTGTGAAGACAGTTGCTTACGACGAAAGGACCCTCCCATGGTGGTGAAAGTTTGTGCATGGCCGTATTATCTTGAATCAATCAAAGCACTAAATCTCCCTCCTGAAAGATCCGGCTCTTAACTCTACGGCTATGATAGCGACGTAGGTCTTCTTGATATATAGCTGATATTGCTGCTGCCAAATCATGCTCTTCCTCTAATGCATCCAGTGAATCCTGACGTGCCTGCTCGTTTTCTGCTCCAACATACGCGCCAACTCGAGGAGAATCATGTCGTATATCACTTGGTAAAACTGCCTCGGCTCTAGAAACGAGAAAAAAGGGTGTGTAACCAGTGGATCTGTTTGGCGTCATCTTGATGCTCCAAAGCACTGCGGGGAGCTCCTCAACCCAACAACCCGGAGTATGATGCAAGGGAACCATGAGTCGGGGCTTGATGCCACACAAAATTTCTTGATTAGCTCGCTTGACCTGTCATTGGACTGTGGATGTGCTACTACTGTCACATCAAGCCGGATGTGCTTGTGTTGTCAGAACTGCTTCATGGCGCCTTTTGATAAATTGGTGCCATTATCTGTGATAATACTGTGAAGATAGCCAAATCGAAAAATCAGCTTCTTTAGAAACTTTACTATTGTCTCTGCTTCACAATTGTTGACAGGCTACGCCTCAACACACTTGGTAAACTTGTCAAACGCCACGAGTAGATGAGTCTTTTTGTTGTAAGACATCTTGAATGGGCCAAACATATCAAGCCCCCAGACCACAAAAGGCCAAGTGATTGGGATCATAAGCAATTCCTGAGCCGGCACATGAGCCTGGTGGGCAAATTTTTTACATCCTTCACAGTTGCGCACTATATCCTCCGCGTCTCCATGAGCCATCAACCGATAGAACCCATAACAAAAAGCTTTTGATACCAAAGATCCTGAGCCGACATGGTGGCCACAGTCGCCAGTGTGAATCTAGTTAAGGATCTCTCGTCCTTCCTAAGGGGAAACACAACATTGAAAAACACCGCTAACACTTCTATTGTACAACTCGCCCTGATGAATAACCATGGATTTGCATCGTCGTATTATCTCGCGAGCAACAAGTTCTTCACCCGGGAGCTCCCCTCGAGTGAGATAAGCAAAGTATGGCACTGTCCAATCAGGAGTCGCCCGGAGAGCCTCCACCAACTATAGTTCCGGGTCAGGGATGGCTATATCTTCCTAAGTCGGTAACTTCACAGAGGGGTCGTGGAGAACATCCAGGAACACATTAGGGGGAACCGTCTTGCATTGAGATCCAAGTCGTGACAATGCATCAGCCGCCTCATTGTGTCGTCGATCAATGTGATCAACCTGATAGCCATGAAAGTGACCCGCCACATTGGAGATTGTCCGTCTGTAAGCCACCATTAAGGGCTCCTTCAAATCCCAGGTTCCACACACCTGTTGAGCCACCAAGTATGAGTCGCCCAAGCACCTGACCTGACTAAGGTTCATCTCCTTAGCTATCCTGAGCCCATGTAAGAGGGCCTCATACTCAGCTGCATTGTTGGTACAAGGGAACATGAGTCGTAGAACATAACAAAACTTGTCACCCCTTGGAGAAGATAACACTACACGAGCCCCCGAGCCTTCCAATTGTCTAGAGCCATCAAAATGTATAGTCGAGTACGTGTTGTCTGGTCTATCTTCTGGGAGCTGAAGCTCAGTCCAACCGTTGATGAAATACACTAGTGCTTAGTACTGGATGGCTGTACGAGGCATGTACTTCACATGATGAGGACCATGTTCAATTGCCCACTTAGCAATATGACATGTGGCCTCTCGGTTCTATATGACGTCCCCAATTGGGGCTGAACTAACCACAGTGATTGTATGCTCCTAGAAGTAGTCTTCAGCTTCCGGCTTGCCATAGAAATTCCAAAGACCAGCTTTTTCCAATGTGAGTACCGCTGCTTGGACAAGGTCACCACTTCACTAAAAAAATACACTAGCCACTGAACCGGATATTATTTACCTTCTTCCTTGCGCTCAACGACAACTGCAACACTTACCACCCTGGAATTAGTAGAGATGTAGAGGAGCATGGGATCTTTGTCGGTCGGGGCAGCTAAAACGGGCGGCTCAACCAACTTCTTTTTGAGGGCTTTGAAAGCTTCATTAGGTGCATCCGTCCAAACGAAATTATCTGTCTTCTTGAGCAGTTGATAAAGAGGGGTTGCCTTCTCTCACCAAGGCGGCTTATGAACTGGCTCAATGTTGCAATGCGATCCGCCATGCGCTAGACCGGATTTATATTGGTCGGCTTACCAAGCAAAGTGATTGCCTTGATTTTGTTCAGGTTAGCATCAATGCCTCGCTCGGACACCAGAAAACCTAGTAGATGGCCTGCAGGAACACCAAAAACACACTTGGCCGGGTTAAGTTTCATCTGGTACACTCGAAGATTATCAAACATCTCCTTGAGATAATCCAAGAGTTCTTGCTTCTTCTGAGACTTCACTACAATGTCATCAACATAAGCGTGCACATTGAGCCCAATATGACTATGCAAACAGTTCTGGATGTAGCGTTGATAAGTCGCCCATGCGCTCTTAAGTTCAAAGGGCATAGAGACGTACCAGAAAGCGCCGAAGGGGGTTATGAACACTGTCTTTTGCTAATCCTCCTTGGCCATCTTGATCTAGTGGTAACCTGAGTACGCATCCAGGAAACACAGGCGCTCACAACCCGCCATAAATTCGATGATTTGATCGATATGGGGGAGAGAAAAAGGAGCATTTGGACAAGCTTTGTTGAGATCGGTGTAATTTATACGCATGCAGAAGGTGTCATTCTTCTTTAGAACCAGGACCGGGTTAGCCAGCCACTAAGGATGAAAAACTTCGATGATGAACCTGGCAGCTAGGAGTCGGGCGACTTCTTCCCCAATGGTCTTGCGTCTTTCCTCGTTAAAATGACGGAGGTATTGTTGAACTGGTTTCATCTTTGGATCCAGATTAAGGTGGTGCTCAGTGAATTCTCTCGGCACTCTAGGCATGTCAGAAGGTTTCCAAGCGAAGATGGCTCGATTCTCACGGATGAATTCGATGAGCGTGCCTTCCTATTTGGGATCCAAGTCGGTCCCAATAGTGAATTGCTTAGAAGAGTCGCCCGGGGTGAAGTCGACTTGCTTCGTATCGTCCATTGGCTTCAACTTGAGGGGTAGCTCAGCATCAACAATAGGTTTCTTGAGAGGACTCATGTCGGTCGGGTCAACATTGGCCCTGTGGAATTTAAACTCTTCGGCCGCGCACGCTCACTCGACATATGCATCATCTCCTTCCTCGCGCTCCTGAGCTATTTTTCGACTCCCATTGACTGTAATGGTACCCTTGAGACATGGCATTTTGAGCTTGATATGTACATAGCAAGGTCAGGCCATGAAGCGAGCGTAAGCCGACCGCCTGAATAAGGCATGGTAGAGACTCTTGATTTTTACCACCTCAAACGTCACAGCCTTACTTCTGTAATTGGACTCGTCACCGAAGGCGACGTTTAATTTAATTCGCCCGAGTGGGTAGGCCGACTTGCTTGGGAATATGCCGTGAAAGACCATCGTTGATGGCATCAGGCCATCCTCAGAAAAGTTCAATCGCTGGAAGGTGTCATAATATAAGATATTAATGTTGCTCCCCCATCCATGAGAACCTTTGTGAGGGTGTATCCTCCAACCTGAGGCGCCACGACCAGGGCCAAGTCGACGGGGTTATCAACCCGGGGCGGGTGATCGTCCCTACTCCAAGTGACTGGTTGTTCAGACCAATTAAGATATCTAGGAACCGTCGGCTCGGCCATATTGGCAGATCTTTGGTTGAATTTTTTATCCCGCTTGCAAGTGCTGATGGTGAAAACATGGTACTGTTCGATGTTTAACTGCTTGGGGTTTATCTGAAATCCACCCTGGTCATTGTGATGTTGGTTGTTCTCGCCAGGCTGCTCTCCACTACCATTGCTTGAGCCGCCCTGACATTGAAAGTCGGATCCAAGGAAACCGTAGGACGAGCCCCCATGTGACCTGCCACGACCATGCTGGCTCGGTCGTCCGCCACCATTGCCTCCTTGATTACCCTTGAATCTTGAAGACAGAATACTTGCATAACGAAGCAATCTTCCCAGGAGTGAGTGGCCAAAATATCCGGGGTACTATGCTAGGGACAAGGTGCTTTAAGAATCTCCTCATAATTGCGCGGCTTCCTCCTGGTGTAAGGTCGAGCGCCCCGGTGCTTGTTCCTAAACCCGGTGTTGGTGTTGTCTACCAGGTCATACCCGCCGTCCGGGTGTCTCCGCTTTCCTTTCCCCTGGGTTACCATTGCGCCCAGGATACTGAGTTTGGCCCTTGGCTTTATCACTTTTTACCCTTATTGTCATCATCTGAACGAGTGTCCTTCATGCCATCTGACTCGGCATATCTGGTGAGAGTATCCATCAACTCGCCCGTGTCCTATACCTTTCGCTTTAATCGACCAAGATTCAAAACCAGCGGCTGAAAATGGTATTTATTCTCTAAGATCAGGACGGCCTAGGCGACTATGATACCATTTAATGAATGAATCATTTCTGCAACCCAGTGTGTCTACTGGTGAGCCGATTAGTTGCTGCGTTAAACGCACTGCTACAGATCCACAATCGGCATTGGGCGTTTGCAGGTTCCTGGGAAATTTGTAATGAACCGCTCCTTCAACTCTGCCCAAGTGTTGATGGAATTGGTGTTGGGGAACGTAGTAATAATTCAAAAAAAATCCTACGACACACCAAGATCATCTAGGAGAGACCAGCAACGAGTGAGCACTACTAGGGAAAAGCCTACTAGTAGCGCTTGATAATCCTATAGTAGTAGCGCTGGGCCGAGCGCTACTACGATCACGCTACGGCTAATAACTAGTAGTAGTGCTGGTATGGGCAGTGCTACTGGTAAGTATAGTTAGCAGTAGCGCTTTCCCCTCCAGCGCTACTGCTAACTATAGTAGTAGCGCATGCTCGCAGAAAGCGCTGCTAATAAGCCGCGCTACTGGTAAGTATTAACCAGCGCTACTGCTAACTTTTACAGTTTTCGCAGAATTGCACCCTCTACGTATTTGTGATTTACTTATACAGATTCTATACAATAGTTACATCACATCATATTAAACATATACCCTTATCACATATCATATACATACAATAGTCTTGTCATAATACCATGCATCATCGTCATCATCATTATCATTCAATAGAAAATATCATCACATAGTCTCGAAAATAGCGATACGTAAGTGCGATCATGTCATGTCTCGACTAAGCGCAACTGCATAGTCATGGCACACCCACAAGTTTCATCATCTCTATCTACAACATGATGTTGAACAGAAGAGCGATCAGCATGAAGACGAGCGCGACTATGTAGTACCGACGGTGCCGCCCCTGCTCATGCTGGAGTGTCGACCACCTCAAGTAACTAATTTCCGCTTTGGCTCTGGTGTCGAACCCTCTGTGACCAGCACCCGGGTACATGTGCACCTAGGCCTGAGCAGCTGGCCAGTGATCGTAGACTCCTGGCACCCTCCCAACGTACACGACGTAGTAGCCCTTCGCCATTTGTGATTTAGCTAGTACCTGCAACGTGAGTTGTTGATTTGAACGATAATATGCAACATAATGTACTTAAGAAAACAAAATAGACATGATTAGCAAAATCAAAGCAACCAATAGTAAACATAAATGACGAAGTTCCTCATACCCAAACTAATTAACTAGAACGATCTACGCTAGTTCAGGACCACGGTTTAGTTACATCACATAGTTTCGCCGTGCATAATTTCAAAGTTTTGCCATAGAAAGACAGTACTGATCAGGCGCGGTAGTTCAGGACCACGATTTAGTTACAATGCAGTGTCATTGACAATCAGTCGTCCAGGTCGGCGTCCCAATCTTTATTGTCAGGGAGGACGCAACCGAGCTTCGTGAAAGGCTTCATGTCCAGACGCTGAGCGCTTAGCAGTGCTCGGACATCAACCCGCATGACTGGCCCATCGTAGAATATCCCCGTTGGTTCGAGGACTTGCTTCATGATCACTTGGGCTAGTTCACACTGTATGTTATAAAACTCAGCTCGGATTTGATGATCCGGTGTCTTTCCAATGCTCGTGGCCCAGCTGACAATCTCGGCATCTTCGGCAGTAGCTGACATGCGAAGGCGTTGATGATCCCTTCTGTACTGCAGCAGGTGATGCATGAGGTAGAATCCATCATCCTGACTCTCGTTCGGTTGCTGGATGCAGCAGAAGTTGGTCTTATGGCCGAAAGCCGGTGCTTTATTCCTTGACCTTTTCACCTTGATATATCCACCAGTCATGCTGAAGGTCCACATGGCAGAGTCGAGAACATTATTGACGTGCGTGTAATCCTTTTTCTTCAGGTTCTTCGACGAATCCAAGTACACAGCATGGGAGTATTCCGGGTATAGAACGATGAGGACGGCGCCGTCCCCATTGCACAAATTAAGTACACCTCAGTTGTGCCACCATGCTTGCAAAGGAGTGATTAACATGTCGAAAGGATATGCTCAGATGACTTACGAGGGATGATAAGGCAGGAGAATCGCTTCCTTGTCCTTATTAGCGATCATGAATTCGCCGAGGTACTTGCTCGCATACTCACGGTGCTCTTTGCAAACTCCCAAGAAGTCCTCGTGCATATAGTATGGGTCCGCGACGCAGATATAGTCGATGCTCTCCCTCCTGATGACGTAGTCGAGATATAGGCAATACGTGTGGATGAACTGGAAATCCAGCTTGGTCATGTGGAACATGTTGTAGATGTAGTCAAATCGCAGGATGTACGTATTCGCGGGCCAGGTATCGACGTACATCTTCCCACCCGACACATGTGCCACGTAAAGCGGGTATCCTGGATGTTTCAGTGTGAGAAGTTTTTCTATTTGACCAACACATCTTCATGGAGTCTCTTTAGATGATTGTTCAGTATGTGATCTAGCGCTTTGGCGGGTAGGATCGGCTTGCCGGCGATGTGTACACGCGGCTTACCTTCGACGGGTATTCTGTCTACCACCACGGGTGTCGTGGGTATAAGTCTAACAGTAGATGTGTAGGGTACGAAAGGATGGGCAGAGCCTTAGCTACGGCGAGGTTGTATGAGTTCAGGCCTAGGGTACGAAAGGATGGGCAGAGCCTTAGCTACGGCGAGGTTGTATGAGTTCAGGCCCCTCTACGGTGGAGGTAAAAGCCCTACGTCTCAGTGCTCTTGGGAGCTTGTTGTCGAGTGGAGTATGGATTACAGTGAATTGCTAACCCCTGCACCAGTGGGGAAGGGCGGCTTATATAGAGTGCGCTGCCCTTCACAACGGTTCGGTGCACAGGGGTGGAGTAGTGGCGAATAAATGCCTACGTTACAGGTAACGTATGTCTTAAATGCTAATAAAGGTACATGGAAACGTATGACCGTTGCCCTGCAGGGGGGTTATGATGTACAGAGTGGAATCCAGTCGATAAGTTTGATACGCTCCGAATGCTCATCTCCGACTGGATGATGGAGGAATCGTCACCGACTGGATGATGGGAAGTCCTTAATTCAGTCGGAACTGACTAAGGGCCTTATCCTTTATGAAGGTTAGTCCTTGGGTAGGACCCATAGGGAAGGTCTATGACCCTACCCTAGGATTATAACCCCATCAAGGTGTTTCAGAGGCGGCTGGCTGCTTGAAGCACCTATGGAGCCTTTAGGTCTCTTGGTCGGTCTCTTCCTTTGCTTCTTGGGGTGGCGGTAGTGAGCCCACCATACCTTCCCTAACCACCACCCCAAGTGTCCTTGGGCTAAACAGTGGACGGGCCTCGGGGGGTTGCTGGGTAGAGGCGGCATCTGGAGGCGTCTCCTGCGAGGATGGCTTGAAGAGAGACTTTTTGCATTCCGCCTTAGGACGTTCCGGCTCCGACAAATCAGGCAGCATCAAGTCAACATCTACACGGTAATAGCCTGAGTTTTCGGCGTCCTGATCCATCAATAATCCATCATAGGCGGTATTAAAATACCGGTTCGGGTCATCATCATCATCCTCCATGTCATCATCAACATTTGCTTCTCTGATAGCGGGGGCGACATGATCTGGAACTAATGGAGGCTCTCCCTCACGTCGTACGTTACCATCATCCACCACGACAGGTTTAGGTAATGTGGTAGGTGGGGTGGTGTTCATACCTTCTTGAGAAGTTGGCGTTGGAGTGATGATACCGGGCTCCTCGAGACGAAGAAGACACTTCAGCCAAGTCAAGAACCAGTTCTTGCATGCGCCAATCGTCTTAGGGGTCTCATCGTCATCGACTGGTATCGAAGGAGGCAAATCCTCGTAGCCCGCTAAGACACATGCCACGATAACCTTGAAGATGCCATAGGGCATCTATAGGTTGTGGAACATGCGGTCCTTCGGCTTAACGATGGTTACGTGTCGCACAGCCACCTCCTGGCCCTTGATGTCGTAGAGTAGGGTGCACGGGGTGTCGTCGGCCTACGAAGGAGACATGTCTGCGACATCAAACATCTGAAAGGCAACTGAAACAGAAGACTATAGACATGCTGGTGAGAAGGGTATGACGCTTAATTACCATGAGGGCGTCGAGCTCAGCCAGCGAGGAAGCCCGCCGAGCATGCCAGAAACTGAGGTCGGGCTGCTATGAACAGGAACGGGACCTTTTAAGGTTTCTTGGGCAGGTGATGGTGCTGTGGTGTTCGCCGAGTTTCTCCCGACAAAGCTGTGAATTGGAAAGTCCTCCGGCCGTGCATTTAGATTGTTCTTCGTGTAATTGAAAATTGCCGGAATCAAGCTGGCCACCGCCTCAGTGACCAACCCACTGACTACGTCGACCAACTCTTCTTTGGTCTCAGATTTGGTCTTATTGACCGCAATCGCGACCTTCTTCTTGATGCTCTCCTGAGTGATGACCAACCGTCTCTTCCTTCTCTCCTCTGGCTCCTCGGGGTAGCACGTCTTTCACGAGGCCCCATCTCTGACGCCGTGCACACGTCCATAGGACGGCGGCTTGTCCACCGTGACCTTTTTTAGTATGTTCAGGGCCCGGTTGAATGGGGTGTCCCACTTGGGCCTCGCCGACGACTGTGACGACTCGTCGCTTTCGGCTGCCTTCTGGTGCTTCTCTTTCTGCAAAAGGAACGTGTATGGTTTACTAATGTGACAAAACTTGCAGTCAAATTGATTGGAAGCTAATTAATATGATAATGTGGTAATATAACAATTACCAGAAGCCTCATGAACTCCCTCGTGTTCGTGTCCGTGTAAAAGATCTATCTCTCTCTGTCCCACTTGTATCGGGCCCTAATACAGTCATCCTCCAGCGGGTCGCTGAACTCCGACAAGGGGTTTGGGATCCCGAGACTTTCACGCTCAGCGTCCTCCTTGGCCCATATGTGCCTCTTCCCCTCGTAACCACGGCTTCCGAGGTGGTGGGGAGGCGTGTTCCTGGCCTGGAGCACCTTCATTTTTTCCGACTTTGCCTTGACTTCTTCTTTTACGCAATTCTCCAGGAATTTTGCAAAGTCCTCTTCAATTATTGTCGGATTATCAGCATGAATCTTGGACCACGGTTCATTCTTCCCAACCGCTTTTTTCACCCGAACTTTCCAGCAGGACAAGTCATTGGGGAACGTCACCATCGCCTTCTCGTTTATTTTTGTCATTACGGGATCATCCCACGGCTCTTTATATTTCTCTTCATTCCGGTCGGGGAACATGAACCTATTGTGCAACTTCTTTAGGAGCATTTTCTCCATATGTGGTATCTGCTTCAACCTCTCATTGTTGATGTTGGCGGTTTCCCTGAGGATGCATCCAAATTGAATGCCCCAGCACTTGCGCGCTTCCTCTAGTGTCGTTGGCTCTAACTTCTTGGGGTGAATCTCCGTGACCACAATTTGTCCGATGCCAAGCGCGTTTGGTTTTCTTGTCCTCTTCTTATTCGGTGCTTTACCGGCTAAGACATCATCATTGCCGATCATGGGGGCGGTGTCGGTGCTAGTGCTGGTGCCGGTGTCGGGGCCGGTGTCGGGGTTGGGACCACTGCCGCCAGCATGCAACCCCAAGGCGTGTTCGTCCATGTAATCGAAATAGTGATTTGCTGCCTCCATGGGGTCTTCGGAGGGAGCAGAACCACGCATGACTTCGGCGTTGGTAGACATGTTTCCTATGCAACAATTGTAAAAAAAGATTTAATGAAGAGAAAAAGGGGCCTATATTTGGTTGAAATGTTGATTCATTCCCCTTCCGGCAAATCCCGGGTACTCCATATATCCTAGTTTCTAGCACAAGTCATGCCGAAAATTTCGGCATGACCTTTGCTAAAAATTGGACATATGGAGCGCGTGAAATTTGCCGGAATGGAAATGAATCAACATTCCAGCAAAACATAGGCCACTCGGACATTCAAAAGGACATATCACTATCTAGGGTAATATTCTTTAGACATTCAGAAGGACCAACCAAATTCTTATAGAAGGAATTGGCATATAATAAAATGCTTGACCCCCTGCACCAGATTTACATTACTTCCTAATAAAGAAAGGACTTTCTTCTTTCTTTTCCTACTACTAGCTATTATTTCAGCATAATATCATTTACATTACCCGAGCCCTTGATACAATTCATCAACACATAATAGCAATGATACAATTCGTCAACACATAATACCACTACCCTTGATACAATTCACCAACACATTATAGCAATGAAAAAAATACATGAAAACAGAAGGGGAGAATCATACCTTTGTTGTTCATGGTCGAAGCTTGCAGGGGAGGCGAGCTGCTGAACAGGGGGTGATGGGTGCCGAGCAGGGAGGGTGCTGTCGCCGAGAAGGGGAGGTGGGAGGGAGGGGCGGTGGGCGCCGAGCAAGGAGGGTGGGCGCCTAGCAGGGGAGGCAGTGGCGCCGGGAGCAGGCAGCGGTGGGTGCGGCGGCGCACGGCAAGATGGCTGCAGGAGGGTTTCTTGCGACGGCGCTGGAGGGGTGCGGCGGTGTTTGGAGAGGGGGGATCGATAGGAGGGAGTGGAGGGAGAGGGCTGCGGAGTTAGGAAATTTTGAGCCTGGGTAACTATAGTAGTACCGCTGGCTTTGTACCAGCACTCCCGCTAAGCCATAGTAGTAGCGTTGGCTTTGTACCGGCGCTACCGCTACGTGCCATAGTAGTAGCGCTCGCTTTGTACCAGCGCTACTGCTAAGTGCCATAGTAGTAGCGCTGGCTCTGTACCAGCGCTACTACTAAGCCATTTACTTTATTTTCTTTATTATTTTCTTTTTATTACTTTTCTTTTCTTTTTATTATTTTTCTTTCCTTTTCTGTTTACTTTTCTTTTCTTTTTATTATTTGTTTTTCTCCCGACGACGAAGGCGTCTCCCTCTCCCCCCTATGCGTGAATATCACTCGAACCTTTATGAGGTAACATATGAGTTGACCGATAACGGTTACTTAAGTGCGTACACAAAATATATACAAATATATAAATGTAAGTTTCTGATCAGTTGCGTCGACGACGTTTCACATTGAGCTTCTTTTTCCCTTTCTTGTTCGTTTCCGAGTAATTGAGCCCCTCCTTGTGACATTTCCGGAGCCATGGAGTACGATCTTTCTGCCGCCATGTAGTCTTGAATATTCTTTTCACGTATGCTACATCGTCATCATCATCTTCCCTCATCGGGTTGCTGTATTGGTCATAGTCTTCCTCGTTGGCGACTCCATCCATTCCGACGATGCTCCTTTTGGATCTCCTCACAACAACACGGCTGGGATTGGCCGGGTCGGTTATGAAGAAGCATTGTGTCAAGTGCTTAGCGTGTACCCATGACTCATTTTTGGTGATGATGTTAACGTTCACGGGAGTGCTCTTCGCGTTGGGTATAGACATGGTGGTGAAATACTTGTTTTCTCTTACGATGTCCTTGGCCCATCTAACACGGAACATCATCGCATCGTGCATTCGAACATAGTCAAGCTCCCACATCTCTTCGACCCTTCCGTAGAATCTTTCAGTTGTGCCGTTGGCGTCGGTCACGCATTGAATTGTCACCCCGGAGTTCTGGTAATCTCTGTCCATGTCTTTGGCCTCTGTGTAGAACGTGTACCCATTGATATCATAGGACTGATAGGTCGCAAGCTTGGGCACAGGGCCATGTGCTAAGGCGTGTATGAGCAATCCGTCCGAACTGCCCTCTTCCGGGGGATTTTCAAGAACATGCTTTTTGAACCAACGCAAGTAAGTAGCATTGTGTTGTACAGTAAGTTCGTCGTCCGTCTTGAGCATCCCCTTATCACGGTACTTCTTTGCGATGCTTTCTTTGTGTCGCGCCTCATAATCATCTACCACATCTAGGTGTTGTAGCACTACTAAGTTAGCCCTGTCAAAGTCGTTCCGTCGATCCGAGTAGTCCATGTGCAATTCCCTACGGCCGTTGTTGTGACCATCTCCTTCGAGTTTCCCATCATGCTTCCTTATGGGCAAACCAACAACAGGGTCTCCGACGCTTATATAGTTCTCGCAAAAGGAGACGCACTCATGCGTCAGATACCCCTGGACGATGCTCCCTTCAGGACGGGCATTGTTACGAACGAATCCTTTGATGACCCCATTCATCCTCTCGAACGGCATCATGCTGTGAAGGAATGTCGGCCCGAGGTCGATGATGTCGTCCACGATGTGGACACACAGATGCACCATGACGTCAAAGAACGCGGGCGGGAAGTACATCTCAAGCTCACGTAGTATGACAACGATCTCTTCCTGTAGCCTTCGGAGCTGCTTCACACTTATGGACTTTCGAGAGATAACGTGGAAGAAGTTGCAGAGACCAGTAAGTGTCTCACGGACGTGCTTTTCCATTATCCCTCTAACGGCAACCGGGAGTATCTGCATCATCATCATGTGACAGTCATGAGACTTCATCCCGCTGAACCTTTTCTTCTTGGGGTCTAGAAATCTGCTTATCTTCCGACAGTAACCGGAACTGACATTGATTCCCATAAGGCACTTGATGAATTGATCGATCTCCTTTGGAATTAAGATGAATCAAGAAGGGGGCAATAATTCTCCTCCTTCTTGTAGAATATTGGCATTATTACTTCATAAGTTATGATACCCTGAAGATGTATGAGCATCCGAAAGCTTAATTCATGCTCGTCCTCGAGTAGGTAAATGATAAAAATAACAATTTATAAATTGTGAATGCTAGCATAATATATAAGTTTGACCAATGTTATTTCAAATCATTTTTTCTAGCATCATAAAACATCAACTCTTTTCTCATAGAACTTCTCATGATCAAGTAACAAGCTATTCACATGTTAAAGTTTAGACAATAAAATTTCTTGAAAACTAGCAAAATATGTTTTCACTCATCAAACAATTACAATTCATCTCACTTTTAGGAAGGGTCTATGTAAGAGCTTAGATTTAGCAAATTCCACATACTCAACTTTCATTTAGTCTTCCATGATTGCGGACACTCAATGCATATTTTTAGAACAAGCAGCTTCAATTAGACACACAGGAACATATGGGCTTAATGTTTTGCCTCCCAACTTATTTATCTCAGGGATAATGTCAACAATAATGAATCATCGTCACCTATATCCAAGTATATATATGTGCCTGGATCTTTTGCCACCACATGATGCTCGCTAACTAAAGAATTAATAGATTGGAATAGGGATGAACATTATTGACTCTTGCATAAAAGTAAATAGAAAAGTTAAATATAGGCCTTTCGAAGAGGGAAGCATAGGTTGTCATGCGCTTTTTAATTTTGGATGTGCAATCTATTAATGAAAATGAACGTCACTTTATATTGCCCCTTGTGATAGCAAACTTTATTATGCAGTCTCCTGCTTTTATTTCTCTACCATCACAAGATCGTACAAACTTATTTTCCCTTACAATAAAATATCATACATGTTTAAGAGAAATTTTATTTTTCCTTGTGCATCGATGACAACTTACTTGAAGGATCTTACTCGACTCATATGCAGGTATGGTGGACTCTCATGGCAAGAAATTCGGTTTAAGGGTTATGGATGCACAAGTAGTATCTCTCCTTTTGCGAATTTTTGGGCTAGCAAAAGATCTAAAGCAAGCTCCACATGTTAGACGATCCATGAAAATATAACTTCTATGTTAAAATGAGCCAACATAACCATGATGTTCTCTTCCTTGTCCAACGTCAACTACTTGATCAAGTTTGAACATAATTAATGGGGGCTCACAGTCATAGAAGATGTCCAAGATAGTATATGTATGTGTGAAATATCTCTTACTTAAATATTCCTTCATGAATTGTTCAATGACCAATGCTATTTTTGCTAACCTCCAATAAATTTAATTGATTATACTCTTAGTATTTGAAGTCCCTACTCCCCATGGGACAAGCATATGAAGCATATATAATTTCACCTTTTATGACATTCAATTCAATCAAGATTTTCTCTTCGGATATAAGTGAAGAACGAGAGTGATCATAAAAATATTCTCAAAAATATATAAGTGATGTTCAAAGAGCATTCTTCATTGAATATAGAGAGATCAATATCCATGCTCAAAATATATAAGTGAAGCACACGAAGCATTCTATAAAGCCATACTCAAAAGATATAAGTGAAGAACATGAAGCATTCTATAAATCAACCAAGTGTTATCTCATACCAGCATGGTTCATAAAATAAAGCGAATAGTAAACACAAAATATGATCTAAGAATAGCACTTGTGAACGAATGAGAACTTATATTCAACATCGGCTAACCGAGAGTTATTGACGAAGAGAGGTGGGATGCATAGCATACCGAAGATTATATTCTTGAAAATTCTTGTAATATTTACTTGAGGTGCCTTGGTAATCCCCAAGCTTGAACTTTTGTTTCCCTTTCAATCCTCTCATATCCCGTTTTTACCTAAGTCTCAAAAACATCATCCACACAGAACTGGAAAAGAACTCGTGAGATAGGTTAGTACACATAAGAATAAATCTACACTTCATGTACTGCCAAGACAAGTTGCATAAAAATTTCCAAACATTAGGTACTGCATACTTTTGTTTTCACAATTTATATATACCAATATAAGCCATGAAAACTCTAGGATAAGTAGATAACAAAACTATTACAGCAATCTTTCCAAACAGAATAGTCTGTAGTAATGAATTTAAAAAGTGTACTTATGTATCTCCAAAAATTCTTAAAATTTAGGATAAGCTAAAGAATTGGTATGAACGTTATGTATAAAAATTTAATAAACTTTTCATGTTCTAGTAAAATCTCATAATGCAAATACTACAGCAAAAGTTTCTGTTTTTATACAGCACGCCTCGCACATGCAATTCAAGCATTCTAAAGGCAATTCTTGGAAATTTTTATTGACAAAAAAGATTACAAATAATAGCAAGCATATTATAACAAAACAAAATTATGCTCCAAGAAAAACACATATTATGTGACGAATAAAAATATAGCTCCAAGTAAGATATACCGATAGTGTTAAAGGCAAAAAAGGGGATGCCTTCTAGGGCATCCCCAAGCTTAGACAATTGAGACATCCTTGGATATTACCTTGGGGTGCCTTGGGCATCCCCAAGCTTAAGGTATTTATGCTCCTTATTCTCGTCATATCGATATCTCACCCAAAACTTGAAAACTTCAATCACACAAAACTTAACAAAAACCTCATGAGATCCGTTAGTATAATAGGCAAATCATAAACTTTAGGTACTGTTATAAATTGAATCATGTTTAATTATTGCATGAGGTACTGTATTCTAACTTAACCATGACTTATACCCCCTGATACAATCCATAGCATCATCAAAATAAGCAAACCATGCAAGCAAAAAAAACCGGAATTTGTATAAAAGAGAACAGTCTGTAATGATCAGCACAAACACCATACATATGTAACTCAAATAATTCTGAAAATTTAGGAAAACCTGGGGAATTTGAATATTAATGTTGTGTAAACAATTCAGGTCAAAAATACGTTCCAGTAAAATGCGAGAAGTTTTGCGCTAGACGCAAAAGTTTACGTTTCTGCATAGGATAAAATCTACTATCATCCAAATCATCCCAAAGGCTTTACTTGGCAAATTATTGAAATAAGAGATACAAAACATGATTACTAACGTAGCTTAATCATGTGACCACACAAAAAATAAAGGATAAGTGTTGGGTTGTCTCCCAACAAGCGCTTTTCTTTAAAGACTTTTATCTAGGCATGATAATTTCAACGATGCTCACATAACAATGGTAGATGAAACATGCAAACGAGCATCATGAATATTACGAAAACTACATTATTTTTATGGTGGAGTGGTATACACAAGGGGATAATTATTTTTATGAGAAACTTCCATGGAAAATTACACATTGTTTCCATGAGCATGAACACACGTGTTCAATGTAGACCCTCACTTCTTCAATGCATAACTTTCCAACCGCTTCTCTTTTAAGAGGCAAGTAATTTTTTTGTTTTTTATTTTTCAACTTTTTTTGTTTGTTTCACACACAACTAAAAAATGAAACAAGAAAATGAAAACAAAATTTACTTAGTGATATAAGTAAACAAGCATAGACGAAAATAGTAACCCCACGCTATTGCTCCCCGACAACGGCGCTAGGAAAGAGCTTGATAATCCCCAAGTTCAAGGAACCATCGTAGCACTTCCCAAATATGGAAGTGGTAAGTATGGAGCGTAAAACCCACACGGAGATAAAGGTAAGATCAATATTCTCGCAAGTCTTGTCCGCCACCAATACGACTCTGCATACACCAAACGTTTGCTTCTATTTAGTAACAAGAAATAAAACTGCGTTGTGAGTATAAAGAGGATAGCTTTGCATGACATTCGATAACTAAAATATGAAAATAGTTTCTTCTCTACATAGAGTTAGAATATATTATAATATATTACAAATAGCGATTGTGGATTAATGATGGTATGGAGTGCGGAATCATCCTAGGAAATTGATAACAGGATCGGTAATCATTCTTGCAATTTTATGTGAGGAAGAGGCGTGAGCTAACATACTTTCCATAATTGCATCATACGAACTTATGACTGGATCTCTAGCAAGCATCTACAACTACTAGAAATCATTAAGGTAAACCCAACCATAGCATTAAACATCAAGTACTATTTACTCCCATATGTAAACAACCCCCTTACTCGGGTGTAAACTTATGTCACACTAGCCACCCACTATAAGTGAATCATGAACATATTGCAACACCCTCTAGCGTGAATCCTTCACGTATGAGCCTCACAAAAGGCACCTTAGGACAGCACCAAAATAAAACGTACACTCAAACCAATCAAGATCACCAATCAACCCAAAGGACAACATACATCTACTCAAACATCATAGGATGGCAACACATCATTGATTAATATGTGGCATGAAACACCATGTTCAAGTAGGGGATTACAGCGGGTGCGGGAGAGTGGACCGCTGAATAGATATGAGGAAGGTGATGAAGATGGTGATGTTGATGACGGTGATCACCACGGCAATGGCTCCCCTGGTGGCACTCTGGCGCCGCCGAAAGAAAGGGGGAGACAGTATCCCCCATTTGGCTTCCTCCATGGCCTCACCCCATCTAGGGAGAGGTTATCCCTTTGGACCTTGGCTGCCATGGCTCCGAGAGGGGTGAGAGCCCGTCCGAGATTGGATCTCACTTTGTGTTTCTCTCCTATTTTCACTGTTGTTTTTTGGCACCTCACTGTTTCTTAAATATTCGGAGATCCGTAACTCTGATCGGGCTGAAATATTGAGGGGATTTTATCACGAAAATATCTTTCTTGTGGTGACAGAAGGGCCCCAAATGACATATGGGGAGCCCACAAGCCAGCAGGGTGTGTCCACCCCCTGGCCGCGCCATGTTGGCTTGTGAGAGCCTTGGGCATCGTGCGACATTGATTCTTCTCCCCAAAATTCATGTATATTCCAAAAAAATATTCGTAAATTTTATCGCGTTTGGTGTCCGTTTGATATGGATTTTCCACTTACCGAAAAACACACAAAAAATAGGAACCGACACTAGCCACTGGATAAGTAAGTTAGTCCCAAAAAATAATATAAAATGTTTCCAAAAGGGTATAAACTTGTAGAATAATGGCATGAATACTTCGTAAATTATCGATACATTGAAGACATATCACCGTGGAACATTCCATTAAATTGAGTTCATTACCCTGACTCATCAATCATGAGGCAGAAATAATCTTCTTACTAAGTGCGGAAATGTAATAACAATTATTCAATTCCAAAATAAATCCAGAACGAAGCTGGAGCTGCATCGTGCCGACCTCCAACTTAGCAACTCTTGCTTTGTTGTCGACCCTGTTGTCAATATCCCCTTGTGCCACATGCCTAGTTCTTACCAGCCCCTACATCGATTTGCAAGTATGAACAATTGATCTCGTATCAAATACCCAAGAGCTACTACGTATGTCAGCAAGGTAAATATCTATAACATATGTAACAAGTGTACCTTTACGTGAAGAAGCATTTATGGCCTTATTTCCATGCTCAGCTAGCCACTTAATATAGTTCCTCTTCGAGTGACTAATTTACTTGCAATGAAAGCAAATGGTATTTGAGTCCGGTCCTGACTTTGGCTTAGAAGTGGAGACAACCTTATCGATGCCCTTTGCCTTAGCCTTTTTCTTGAACCAACTCTTCTTGAACTTCGTCAAATTCTACACCAGCAACACTTGATGCGTGCCTTTCTTAATATCCTGCTATGTGACCTTGAGCATCACATGGAATTCAGTCAGCTTCTTATCCATGTCGTGCATATGATAGGTCAAGATGAACCTCCCATAGCTAGCAGGAAGAGAACCCAGAACTGCATCAGCAGCCAGCTCATCCAACAACGGGAAGCCCAACCAATCCAAAGCTTTCACGTATCTGATAATCTTGATCCCATGGAGGCTGAGTGGATCACCTTCCTTCAGCCTGCAGTCCATCAAGGATCATCAGGCGCTGAACCTTTCGGTCCTAGCTTGCACCTCAAACATGCTCTTGAGACTCTCGACCATATCAAAAGTTGTAATATCTTTGAAATGTTATTTCAAATTGGGCTTCATAAAAGCCACCATGAGTCATTTCATCTCCTTCGATTCAGGAACGAGTTTCTAGTAGGCATTCCTAGTTGTGGCATTAGCATTATCGGCAAAAGCGGATCCTCTAGAATATGTTCCTTTTTATTGTGATTGAGAACAATTCTCAAATTTCTATATGTGGCGGTAAAGTTAGTTCCATTCACTTCATCCTTTTCCAGAATTCATTTCAACGCAAAGTTGTTCTTGAGCATGTGGTGCCATTCATCTACAATAGAAAATATGCAATCGCTAATCAATGTGTTTATGTATAGAATGCAAGACTTAAACAGAACTACTCCCAATAAAGTCGGCATCCCTCCACAAAATCTTAGTGATTTAGGATTCGTCTATTGCGAGCGACAAGTGAGCTTTAGCATCAGTTCTAGCCAACTTGCCTATCCGGTAAGTAACTCCTTGCTAATCGTATCTCTATATGACTCATATAGGTTGGGCAGGTACTTTATACCCCATATCCCGGCCTTATTTGCCACAAGGCAAAAAACCTTTTTCATAGCCTTGTCAAGTTAACCTCATCCAGTGCATGTCCATGTCCGACACAAATCCTCCAGTTCAAGGACACCTAGTAGCACCTCAACTTTATGAGCCCACTACGATACGTACTTGACGTGCGAAGGTGCAACATTCGGAATGGCAATATGTGTGATATTAACGAGGGATATTATTACCATATTAACATTCATAGAATTAAGAACCAATATCAATCACATATAAACATAAATATGTGAAATACTATGGCTCCTTCATGGACGTCCTTCCAGGTAGGTTCCAACTCCGATGACAAGGGCGAAACTCCATACAGTTCGTCACGCCAGGACGCCAAAGCCTCCAACTTGATCTCCGTCGTCCAAGTACTACAACTAGTAATGAAATTTACAAAGAATCACAAGTCGACATGTAGATCGTTATACATTAGAATGATAGCGCTTTGGCTCCTGCTGGCTGACCATCATGACACGAGGTCATGTTAAATTACACAGATGTATCAGATACCTTTGAGCCATACTATTCACATCAAACCTGCAAAACAAAGTTATGCACAAAATCTCATTCTACCAGTTTGTGTGATCATGTACGAAATATATGGAGCTATGCACACGGTGCTCCCAATGGCGGAAACCGACTAGTAGGGGTTGGTCGTGTCACCACCTCATCGATTCAAAATGACAAAAAACATAGCCTCAATGATCCCCGTGTGCAGTTGATCTCATCAACCATGCACATAGCTGATCTCAAGAATGACGACAAATCTCATCCGCCCCCTCCACATATCAAATATGCATCCAATCTGAAATCAAAAACTATAGCACACGCTATGATAGAATTGTTGGGTTCTATCGTAGGTGCATTACATGTAAAATAAAATTTTACTATGTGTAGAACAACCAAGAACATGCTACGGAGAAGGATCATGGATCATTACCACTAGACGTGCAGTGTCATGCAGCGGAAGTAGAGTTGGGGTAGCGCATCTGGAAGGTCCGTCTCCTCCTCTTCCGATCTCCCTCGAACCATCAATTGCCGGATCCCACGTACAGGTTCACCGAAGCGGTGCAAGTGCACCGCATCTAATGGTATACGTGTGTTCAGGAGGAACATAGTGCGACAGACTCCTAGGTTCGATCACACAGTCTGTGGCGAGTGGAGGTGGCTACTTGGAACACATGCAAAACCCTAATCATGGCACCGAAGTGATCAACCAAATGAATGTGCCGCACCTCAACTATACACATAGGCATCCGTCGCAGTCTCGATTCTTGGGCCTCGCATGGATCCTAAAGCCCACATGTTCCTTTCCCTTAAGCACGCAACCCCTTAGGTTCTCATTCACTTGGTCGCGAGTCACATCACATCTGTCTCGACTAGTCGGTCGCAGCCTCTAGCAAAGCATGCCGATTCCTAGTGTCCAATGAAGCTGCTTAGGCGAACCTGTAACTCATACTTCTTGTCCCTTTGCCTTGTGATATATGTTGTCGTCCTCAAGGCGGCATGGTCATCCTTGTTGCACCACGACCTCTTTCTCGTTCCGGCGAATCTGAACAACACTTTCTATTATCTCATAATCCTCATCGCATAGCCATGCTTATGCATGTCACATCACCCGAGGGGCCGAGAGTATATATCTCTTGATCGGAGGGGAAAATCCCATCTTGCTCGACCATATATCGCAGGATGGATTTAGCAAAGCCCATAACCTACCTTTGTAACTACCCAGTCATGGAGTAGCGTTTGGTCAGCCCAAAATAGGTCTCTCATCATATTGAGTACATGCACCAGCTGATACGACCATTTTGCATCATGATTTATTATTCATATTTGTGCTATACTTGTCCATTATTCCCTATTATCACACAATTATTATGCCTTTTTCTCTCTGAATATGCAAGGTACATCACAAAGAGCGAAATACCTGGAAACTGGAATTCTCGACGGGGAAACCAAGAAAAAGGCACAAAAATCACCAAACTCCAAATGACCTAAGACTTCAGGAGAATTTTTCTGGAATATTTAAGAATTATTTGGCCACAAATATGCGAGAGGGGGGCCACCAGTTGTCCACAAGCCAACATGGTGCAGCCACCCCCCTAGGCGCGCCGTGATGGCTTGTGGGGCCCTTGCAGGCCCCCGTGACGCCCCTCTTCTCCAACGTATCGATAATTTATGAAGTATTCATGCCATGTTTTCCTATGTTTACAATACTCTTATATGCTTTTCATGCACTTTATATGATTTATATAGAACTAACCTGGACTCACTTTGTTTTTAGCAGAATTACCATGGTGTTGTTTTTGTGCAGAAAATAGAAGTTCTCAGAATTGCCAAGAACTTATTTATATTTTTTTCTAGTGGAAATAAGTAATATTTGAGTGAAGAACCACCGGAAGGGAGCCACCTATGGGCTACAAGACAATAGGTCGCGACCCGCCCTAGGTCACGCCTTGATGGCTTGTGGGGCCCATGTGGCTCCGTTTGGTGTGATTCCAACGCTGAAAATCCTATATATATTAGAAACCCTAGAAATAAAAAGAGATCTTCCACTCCACCACTTCAACTCTCTTTATTGATGAAAAAAACCTCTGGAGCCGTTCGAGTACCCTGCTGGATAGGGGGGAAATCTATCGTGGCCATCTTCATCATCCCGGTGGAAGCCACAACGAGGAGGGAGTCGTTCACCCTCGGGGATGAGGGTATGTACCAATAGCTATGTGTTGGGGATATTAACCGTTGCTTGACCCGCCCTTTTGGGCCGAGTTAGGCTCATGGCGACTCAACAGTTGTAGCCCGTAGATGGGCTTAGACCCGGAAGATGGAAGGCATGAAGTGATCTCCAACGAAGAGTCGGCCAAGCCCAAGAGCCCAGTTGGCGATTTAGGGCCCAAGAAGAGAAAGGCTCGCCGTGAGAATTCCTTACTTGAGAGGCACGACGTCTTAGAGATATGTCAAGTCACGACTTGTGATATAACTTCGACTTTTGTAAACCTAGGGCCTCTACCTGTATATAAAGGCGAGTTTCTATGGTTGATAGACTTAAGTTACAATCCATCGAGAGCTAGGTCAGGCGAGTTTTGCACCCTGGTAATCGATTACACTATCAATATACACAAACCAGGACGTAGGCTTTTACCTCCATCGGAGGGACTGAACCTGGGTAAACCTGAGTCTCGCTTCCGCTTAACCCCTTTGAGTCGCCACCAAGGTGCGATGGCTCCATCTCTAAATCCTTTCATGAGGACATCTATCGTGACAATACCACGGTAGTTGGTGCCCTCCATGGGGCAACCACACGGTGGAGTTGAGTTCTCAAAGGGAGCCCTTCAAGGGTTTGGGAGCTATGCGGTCGGTCTCATGACTAAGAGCCACCTCGGGAAGTACTACATCGACAACTCTCAGTGGGGGCTTGACGCAGATTAAATCGAATCTGGTTACCGGGTCCCCTTCGACAAGATCCATGTCTTCATTGGCAAGTTTGGAGTTCCTGTACCTGAGCCGGACATCTTCACCGACATCATCGAGTCGGCTCCGTTCGCCCAACCTGCCAAACCTCAGGTCAGGCCGTGCCATGTTTTTGGTGGTTTTGCACAGGGATGAACCTACCGGATGAGCCGGTGATTGAGGAGAACACCCCTGTTAACTCGGACGACGAGTCATCCATGGGCGATACAGGTTCAATCTACCCCTTCCATGAAGGGCGGATTGGGGGTTTGCCTCAGGCGGCGGTTCCCGAGGATTTCCAAGAACCTCATTGTCAGGTCGCCATCTACATGGTAGGAGCAGCAACGGCTTGGCCGACCGCGGCGGATAACAACGGAGCCAGCGGATTAGGGAAGATTCCGGAACAAGCCACGACGGATATAGTGGCAAAGATGTCTAAACTCACGGCAGTCACCGTGATCGCGGAGAACCAAGAAGAGGTTAACGCCGAATTGGCAAAGCTAAGGGAGTAGATGACCAAGATCCGGTGCGAGATCGAAGTCAAGGCCACCCGGATGGCGAGCCAGCAGGCCCAGATCGCTGCGGAGACAGAACGGCTAAGGGTTCAGGGATGGCAGCATGAACGCCGACAACGCACTTCGGATGCGGTTCACCAGAGGAGGCATCATAATCATTTCCCGGCCAATCTAAACCCTACCCGACTCTTTGACAGCCCACATACCCCTGGGATGGAACCTAACCCGCCATGGCAAGTCACTCAGGAGGTTGAGCCAGCTCAGCCGCCGCCCAATGCACATTCGCCTCGGCCGACGCCGGCACAGCGCCACGCTTCGAGAAACCGCGGGGTCACTTTTCTAACCCCGTCGACAATGTGATGGCTGCGACCTGCAACTTAGAGTCCCTTCCCATTCACGGAAACTCTGTAGCTGAGGTGGAAGCAAGGAACGCCATCGAGATGTTGAAAATAGTGGTGGCCCAACAGGCGCAGTACTCGTATAGTCGTGATCGACTGCACTCTACGCCCCACGCAAGTCCTACCAGGAGTCGCCGTGATGACTAGCCCGCGGTGTCTAGCGGTGAGCAGCGTTGACATCCGCATACCAACCCACCTGTATTTCCAGGCACACATGCCCAAGACCTTGTGGATGCAGCACGAGCCGCCCGTCTGGCGGAGGCGGCAGCAGCGGAGTGTCAAGGCTATCATGCTTATGTGCCGCCTTCCCCGGCACACGTCGAGTCAGGAGGCAGGAACATAGGGATTCCCTGTTTTTCACCCGGCCTCCGCAATGAATGTATGCCCAAGGACTTTAAGGGTCCGTGCAAGGTTCCAAACAACACGCCTGACCTTGAGCCAGGAGCGTGGGTTGAGAGTTACGAGCTTGCAATGGACATGCTCGATGTTAGCGATGCGGTGTGTGCCAAGTACTTTACAATGATGCTCGAAGGTACGACACACACTTGGATCAAGAATTTGCCGCCCAACTCCATCAACACCTGGTCCAAGTTGAAGGAACGTTTTGTCAAGAACTTCAGAGGAACCCGCAAGCGTCCAATGACTATTGTGGACTTACAGCACTGTATCCAGCGCTCAGATGAGTTGGCCCATCATTGGATACGGCCGGTTGCACAGATAACCCATTGATCGGATGGTATCACAGCTGCTCAAGCTATACTGATTTTGGAGAAAAACTTTCACTTCCATCCCTTGGTGTTGAAACTTGGGCGATTCAAGCGGAAAGTGTAGGATATGGGTGAATTGATGAACACCCTAACTAGATATGCCGAATCAGATGGCAATAAAGATCCCGGAGAGGACGATGACAAAGTCAGCGAGGCTAGGAAGGGAGAGTCATCTGGAGGCCATTCTCAGGCCCAGGGATGTAACAACAATGACCCTGGGATCCAAGGGAAGAAAAGGCAACAGGAAGGCGTCACTGATTTCGTTGCCCATACTAACACCGGGACCGGAAATCAGCGTCATAAGAAAATTGGGCATTGGGTCTTCAGTGGCAAGAGACCACATAACTATCAGGACAGTGGCAAGGGCCAGTGTCCACAACATAGCAAAGCGGACGGTCCATCCATTCATTATTGGGAAAACTGTTTTGTGATGTAGGACTTTCGTGCCGAGGCACTCAAGAACAACCAAGGAGGGAGTAGTGGTGGACACCCGGATCAACTTTGTTCGGGTGGCTCACACGGGAATCCGTTTGGCTGATTTCCCAACCCTGGCCCATAGGGCGGGTCACACTCCAACACTGGGCAATACGCGGTCCAGGGTAACCAGCAATATAATGCTCAGGGCAGCTTTCAACGGCAACTTAACCCGGGCGGCTGTCAGCAGCAGAACGGCAACAGTGGCTTCCAAAATAATCCCAAGCAGTTGAATAGTGGGCAATATCACGTGTTTACCACTAATGCTTTTAAGAGGGACAAGAAGGTTAAGCAGAGAGCCCTCGGCATAGCTGACCCGGCGCTTCCCAGGTATCTCAATTGGTCTGAGTAGCCTGTTACCTGGAGTAGGGAGGACCACCCACCCCGGGTTGATAACCCTGGCGACTTGGCATTGGTTGTGGAACCATAGGTTGGGGGCTATACCCTCTCCAAAGTCCTCATGGATGGTGGCAGTAGTATGAACATCTTATAGTATGACACTTTCAGGAGAATGAATTTCTCTAAAGGCGACTTGATGCCTTCCTCCACATTCTTCCACGACATCGTCCCGAGTAAGTCGGCATATCCTATTGGGCAGATTAAACTTAATGTGGCTTTTGGCACCGAATCTAACTACAGGAGCGAGTATCTCACGTTCGAGGTGGTCAAGATCAAGAGCCCTTATCATGCGCTTTTTGGTCGGCCGGCTTACGCCCGCTTCATGGCCCGGCCCTGTTATGTCTACCTTAAGCTCAAGATGCCAAGTCCTAGAGGAACAATCATGATAAGTGGAGATCGGAAGATAGCTTAGGATTACAAGGAAGGAGATGCTGCTTATGCTGAGTCGGCATGCGCTGCTGAGGAACTCAAGTTTCATCAGGCCAATGTTGACCCGGCAGAGATGACTCCACTCAAGAAGCCCACAATCGATTCAGAGCCGCCCCTCAAGTTTAAACTGACAAATGACGCCAAGCAGGTTGATTTCAAGCCTGGCGACTCTTCCAAGAAATTCACTATTGAGACGGGTCTGGATCCCAAATAGGAAAGCGCGTTCATCAAATTCATTCGTGAGAATCGGGACATTTTCGCATGGAATCCTTCTGACATGCCAAGTGTATCGAGAGAGTTCGCTGACCACCAACTTAATATAGATCCCAAGATGAAGCCGGTTCGGCAGTACCTCCATCGTTTCAACGAGGAGAGGCATATGGCAATCGGGGAAGACGTAGCCCAGCTCTTGGTTGCTCGGTTCATTGTGGAAGTTTTTCCTCCAGAGTGGTTAGCCAATCCAGTCATCGTCCTCAAGAAGAATGGGACATTCCACATGTGCGCTGACTACACCAACCTTAACAAGGCCTACTCGAAGGACTCTTTCACTCTCCCTCGTATCGATCAAATCATTGACTCTACGACGGGTTGCGAGCGGTTGTGTTTTTTGGATGCATACTCAGGTTATCACCAGATCAAGATGGATTGGGAGGATCAAGAGAAGACAGCCTTCATAACACCTTTTGGTGCTTTCTGCTATGTCTCCATGCCATTTGGGCTTAAGAGTGCAGGGGCAACTTATCAGCGTTGTATCCAGAATTGTCTGCACAATCAGATCAGGCACAACGTTCATGCCTATGTTGATGACATAATGGTGAAATCCCACAAGAAGGAGTCACTTCTGGACGATCTCAAGGAGACGTTTGACAATTTGTGTGTGCATGAGATGAAGCTTAACCAAACCAAGTGTGTCTTTGGTGTCCCAGCAGGGAAGTTATTGGGTTTCTTGGTGTCAGAGCAAGGTATTGAGGCTAACCCGGACAAGATTAAGGCGATCAGTTCCCTTGGCAAGCCGGCTAATATCAACCAGGTCCAGCATATGGCGGGTCTTATCGTAGATCTGAGTCGCTTCATTAGCCACCTTGGTGAGAAGGCCATCCCTATTTATCAGCTGCTCAAGAAGACAGACCGTTTTGTGTGGACAAACGCAGCCAACGAAGTCGTTGAGGCCATGAAGAAGCAATTGGCTGAGCCGCCCGTTTTAGCCGCCCCTACCGATAAAGAGCTTATGCTCCTGTACATTGCTGCTAGCTCTAAAGCAGTAAGTGTGGCAGTGGGTGTCGAATGCAAGGAAGAAGGAAAGGAGTACCCGGTCCAAATGTTTGTGTACTTTGTCAGCGAAGTTTTGACCCTCTCCAAACAGCGTTATCCACACTCGCAGAAGTTGGTTTTCGGGATCTACATGGCAAGCCGGAACATGAAGCACTACTTCCGTGAGCATCCGATCACGGTGGTCCGTTTCGCACCAGTTGGCGATATCATACAAAACCGTGAAGCGACTGGGCGGATTGCTAAGTGGGCCATTGAGCTTGGTCCTCACGACGTGAAGTATATGCCCTGCACAACCATGAAGTCTCAGGCCTTAGTGGATTTCATCAACGACTGGACTGAGTTGCTAATCCTAGAAGACAGACCTAATCACACATATTGGACTATCCACTTTGACGGGTCCAGGCAACTGGAAGGCTTGGGGGCTGGTGTGGTACTGACTTCCCAGCAGGGTGACAAGTTTTGTTATGTCCTACGGCTCATGTTTGCATGCACTAACAATGCAGCGGAGTACGAAGCTTTGCTCCATGGGCTTCGGATCGCCAGAGAGATGAACCTTAAGTAGGTTAAATGCCTGGGCGACTCAGATCTGGTGGCGCAATGATACGTCTCAAATGTATCTATAATTTTTGATGGTTTCACGATGTTATCTTGTCATCTTTGGATGTTTTATGTACCTTTTATATCTTTTTTTGGGACTAACTTATTAATTCAGTGCCAAGTGCGAGTTCCTGTTTTTTCTGTGTTTTTGACTCTTTTCAGATCTGATTTTGGAACGGAGTCCAAATGCAATAAAAACCCCGAAATGATTTTTTCCCGAACGAAAGAAGATCAGGGGGCCTCTGGCCAAGCCAGGTGGGCTCCAGGGAGCCCACAAGCTCCCACTCCGCCACCAGGGGGGGAGGCGGCGGTGTCAGGGCTTGTGGCCTCCCTGGCCGCGCCTTGACCTAGATCCTTGGCCTATATATTCCCAAAAATTCAGCAAAACATCACGGGAGCCTCGAAAATACTTTTCCTCCACCACAAGCTTCCGTTTCCGCGAGAACTCATCTGGAGACCCTTCTCGGCACCCTGCCGGAGGGGACTTTGGAGTTGGAGGGCTTCTTCATCATCATCATCGCCCCTCCAATGACTCGTGAGTAGTTCACTTCAGACCTACGGGTCCGTAGTTAGTAGCTAGATGGCTTCTTCTCTCTCTTGGATCTTCAATACAAAGTTCTCCATGATCTTCATGGAGATCTATCCGATGTAATCTTCTTTGGCGGTGTGTTTTTTGAGATCCGATGAATTGTGGATTTGTGATCAGATTACCTATGATATATATTTGAGTCTTTTGCTGATTTCTTATATGCATGATTTGATATCCTTGTAAGTCTCTCCGAATCTTGGGTTTTGATTGGCCAACTAGATCTATGATTCTTGCAATGGGAGAAGTGCTTGGTTTTGGGTTCTACCATGTGGTGACCTTTCCCAGTGACAGTAGGGGCAGCAAGGCACACATTAAGTAGTTGCCATCAAGGGTAACAAGATGGGCTCTGTCGTTGATATGAGATTGTCCGTCTACATCATGTTATCTTGCTTAAGGTGTTACTCTGTTCTTTTGGACTTAATACACTAGATGCATGCTGGATAGCGGTCGACGTGTGGAGTAATAGTAGTAGATGCAAAAAAGTATCGGTCTACTTGTTTTGGACGTGATGCATATAGATATAATCATTGCCATAGATATCGTCACAACTTTGCGCGGTTCTATCAATTGCTCGACAGTAATTTGTTCACCCACCGTCTACTTGCTTTCATGAGAGAAGCCACTAGTAAACACTACGGCCCCCGGGTCTATTCACCTCCATCGTTTACACCTCCGCTTTTACTTTGCTTTGTTACTTTGTTGCTTTCAGTTCTCACTTGGCAAACAATCTATAAGGGATTGTCAACCCCTTCATAGCGTTGGGAGCAAGCTTTTTGTGTTTGTGCAGGCTCTTTTGATACTCCTCCACTGGATTGATACCTTGGTTCTCAAACTGAGGGAAATACTTACCACCGCTGTGCTACATCACCCTTTCTGCTTCAAGGGAACACCAACGCAAGGCTCACAGGCCACGGGGGAAATCCTTTGCATACTTGCCTAGGAAGTCCCTTAAGGCGTAGCCATAGCAGAAGGATTCCTGGTGCCGTTGCTGAGGAGTATCAAGCAACACTCCTATTTCTGGCGCTGTTGGAAGGTCCTTTGTTGCAGTAGCAGAAGTATTTCCGACGCTGTTGTCGGGGAAGCACAACTGACATCAGAAGTATTTTTGGCGCTGTTGCCGGGGAGGAGAGATCAAGATCTATCCAAGTAGGTCTCACAAACTCATCTCTTGCATTTACTTTTGTTGATACTTGCCTCTCATTTTCCTCTCCCCCACTTCACATTTGCCGTTTTCGATTGCCTTTTCCGTTTTCCTTTTTCTCTCGCTTGCTTTCTGTTCGCTTGTGTGCCATGTGCCTTCAATATGCTTGCATCTTCGCTTGCTGAAAATCTAGTGATATGGATCCTCATCCACTTGCTAATCTCTTTAAGAGACCCACTTATGTGGAACGAATTGCTAGTGAGTTGAGGGCACTTGACTATCTTTATGGAGTTTTGCTTGAGATGCGTGAATCTGAAAATTGTGAGGAAGAAGTTTATGAAGTGATTCACGAGGGCTCCTTCGATGAAAAGCATGATTGCAATGGTTTCACTACAAATTCTATTAGTGACAATCATGTTAAAAATATGCAAAACACTAAGCTTGGGGATGCTAGTTTTGCTATGACCACTACTTATTGCAATAATCATGATTGGGGTGATGCTCTTTCTTATGATCTTGAAAATTTGTTTAAACCTCATGATGAATATGATATTTTCAATATTATTGAAAGTGGATTTGGAGATGTCATGACTTTAGTTGATGATAATCCCACTATTCTTGAAGAGCATCAACTTTGCATGCATGTGGATCATGAAAAGAATATCCTATGTGATAGCCATATCGTTGAATCCGAATATGATCCCACATGTAATGAGAGAGGAAACTATTGTGGTAGAAACTTTCATGATACTAACAAACCTCTCGTGATGTTGAGATTTCTCTTGTCTCTTTCTTCTTCCTTGCATATGGCAGCTATTGGTTGTCTTGAAAATTTGTTTTCCTATAATATGTCTATGCATAGGAAGTATGTTAGACTTAAATGTGATTTTCACATGCTTTAGGATGCTCTCGTTGTGCTTCAATTCTTGTCTTTTGTGAGAGCATCATTGAATGCCTAGCTAAGGGCGTTAAACAATAGCGCTTGTTGGGAGGCAACCCAACGAATCTATCCTTTTTCTTTCTGTTTTGTGTTTTCCACACTTTCATAATTCTGTAATGATTGTGTTTTTTGTGTTTCTTTTTAGGTTTGTGCCAAGCAAAACCGTTATGATTAGTCTTGGGGATGATCGTTTGGTCATGCTGGAAAAGACAGAAACTTTCTGCTCACGAAAAGAATTTTAGTTTTTTTTCACTAAGCTCTTTTGAGTCGATTCTTTTTTCTGCTGATTGCTACGCAAATTCTTCAGACTGTCGTAAGTTTTCAGAATTTTTGAAGTACCAGAAGTATACGAAATATACAGATTCCTACAGACTGGTCTGCTGTTAACTGATTCTGTTTTTGTTGTGTTGGTTGCTTATTTTGATGAAACTATGGATAGTATCGGGGGGTATTAGCCATGGAAGTTCGAAAATACAGTAACCCAAGATCAGCATAAGTAGAATTTAAAAGTTTTCTACAGTACCTAAGGAAGTGGTGATTTGCTTTCTCATACTAATGTTATCACGAGTTTCTATTTATGTTTCGTGTTGTGAAGTTTTCAAGTTTTGGGTGAAGTTCTTATGGACAAAGAGATAAAGAGTGGCAAGAGATCAATCTTGGGGATTCCCAAGGCACCCAAGAGATTCAAGGATGCCGTAAATGCCTAAGCTTGGGGATGCCCCGGGAAGGCATCCCCTCTCTCGTCTTCAATCCGTCGGTAACGTTACTTGGGGCTATATTTTTATTCACCACATGTTATGTGTTTTTGCTTGGAGCATCTTGTATCGTAGGAGTGTTTTATTTTTTTTGTGTCACAATCATCCTTGCTGCACAGCTAGAGAGAGAGACATGCACTCACCGTGATTTTGTCGAGCTTCACTTATATCTTTTGGTAGACAATTCAACTCACATGTGCTTCACTTATATCTTTTGAGCTAGATATTTTTGCTCTATGTGCTCACTTATATCTTTTAGAGCACAGCGGTGCGTGTCTTAGTAGTTGATCTATGCTTCGAAAGTAGTCTCAAAAGGGGTAGTTATCCAAAGGGATACGAAAACTTCCACCTTCGTGTGCATTGAATACTTAGAGAAGTTTGATTCATCTCAATTAGTTTTGAGTTGTGGTTATGGTAATATTGAAGTCATGCTAGTAAGGTGTTGGGGATCTAGAAATACTTGTGTTGAAGTTAGTGATTCCCGTAGCATGCACGTATGGTGAACCGCTATGTGATGAAATCTGAGCATGATTAGTATATTGATTGTCATCCTTTGCGTGGCGGTCGGGATCGCGCGATGGTTTATACCTACTAACCCTTCCCCTAGGAGTATGCGCTGAATGCTTTGTTTCGATTACTAATAAATTTTTTGCAACAAGTATATGAGTTCTTCATGACTAATGTTGAGTCCATGGTTTAGATGCACTTTCACCTTCCACCATCACTATCTTCCTAGTGCCGTGCAACTTTCGTCGGTGCACAAAACCCACCATTAGCCTCCCTCAAAACAGCCACCATACCTACCTACTATGGCTTTTTCAAAGTCATTCCGAGATATATTGCCATGCAACTACCACCATGACATGTGCCACCATGTCTACATTTCCATTGCATGATCGTAAGATAGCTAGAATGATGTTTCCATTGATGTCTATGCCATGCTAGATCATTGCCATGGTACACTACCGAAGGCATTCCATATAGTGTCATAGTTGCTCTAAGTTTTGAGTTGAAAGTGTGATGATCATCATTAGTGGAGCATTGTCCGATGTGAGGAAATAAAAGAGGCCAAAGAAGCCCACGAAAATAAAAAAAGAGGCCAAAGAGCCCACCAAATAAAAAAATGAGAGAAAAAGAGAGAAGGGACAATGCTACCACTTTTTCCACACTTGTGCATATTAAGCACCATGATCTTCATGATTGAGAGTCTCTCATTTTGTCACCACCATATAGCTAGTGGGAAATTTTCATTATATAACTTGGCTTGTATATTCCAATGATAGGCTTCCTCAAAATTGCCTTAGGTCTTCGTGAGCAAGCAAGTTGGATGCACACCCACTAGTTTTCTTTAAGAGCTTTCACATACTCGTAGCTCTAGTGCATCATTTGTATGGCAATCCCTACTCATTCCCATTGATATCTATTGGTGAGTATCTCCACAGCTCATTGATATGCCTAGTTAATGTGACTATCTTTTTTTTGTCTTGCAACCTCCACCACACTCCACACCATCTATAGTGCTATAGCCATGGCTCACGCTCATGTATTGCGTGAGAGTTGAAAAGGTTTGAGAAAGTAAAGGTGTGAAACAATTACTTGGCCAATACCGGGGTTGTGCATGATTTAAATTCGTTGTGCAATGATGATAGAGCATAGCCAGACTATATGCTTTTGTAGGGATAACTTTCTTTTGGCCTTGTTATTTTGAAAGTTCATGATTACCTTGCTAGTTTGCTTGAATTATTATTGTTTCCACGTCAATAGCAAACTATTGTTTGGAATCTAATGGATCTGAACATTCACGTCACATAAGAGGAATTACAAAGGACACCTATGCTAAGTAGCATGAAAGCATCAAAAATTCATTCTTTATCACTTCCCTACTCGAGGACGAGGAGGAGTTAAGCTTGGGGATGCTTGATACGTCTCAAACGTATCTATCATTTTTGATGTTTCACGATGTTATCTTGTCATCTTTGGATGTTTTATGTACCTTTTATATATTTTTTTGGGACTAACTTATTAATTCAGTGCCAAGTGCCAGTTCCTGTTTTTCTGTGTTTTTGACTCTTTTCAGATCTGATTTTGGAACGGAGTCCAAAAAGAATAAAAACCCCGAAATGATTTTTTGCCGAACGGAAGAAGATCAGGGGGCCTCTGGGCCAAGCCAGGTGGGCTCCAGGGAGCCCACATGCTCCCACTCCACCACGAGGGGGGAGGCAGCGGTGTCAGGGCTTGTGGCCTCCCTGGCCGCCCCTGACCTAGATCCTTGGCCTATATATTCCCAAACATTCAGCAAAAAATCAGGGGAGCCTCGAAAATACTTTTCCGCCGCCGCAAGCTTCCGTTTCCACGAGCTCTCATCTGGAGACCCTTCCCGGCACCCTTCCTGAGGGGACTTTGGAGTTGGAGGGCTTCTTCATCAACATCATCGCCCCTCCAATGACTCGTGAGTAGTTCACTTCACACCTACGGGTCCGTAGTTAGTAGCTAGATGGCTTCTTCTCTCTCTTGGATCTTCAATACAAAGTTCTCCATGATCTTCATAGAGATCTATCCGATGTAATCTTCTTTGGCGGTGTGTTTGTCGAGATCTGATGAATTGTGGATTTGTGATTAGATTATCTATGATATATATTTGAGTCTTTGCTGATTTCTTATATGCATGATTTGATATCCTTGTAAGTCTCTCCGAATCTTGGGTTTTGTTTGGCCAACTAGATCTATGATTCTTGCAATGGGAGAAGTGCTTGGTTTTGGGTTCTACCATGTGGTGACCTTTCCCAGTGACAGTAGGGGCAGCAAGGCACACATTAAGTAGTTGCCATCAAGGGTAACAAGATGGGCTCTGTCGTTGATATGAGATTGTCCGTCTACATCATGTCATCTTGCTTAAGGCGTTACTCTGTTCTTTTGGACTTAATACACTAGATGCATGCTGGATAGCGGTCGACGTGTGGAGTAATAGTAGTAGATGCAGAAAGTATCGGTCTACTTGTTTTGGACGTGATGCCTATAGATATAACCATTGCCATAGATATCGTCACGAATTTGCGCGGTTCTATCAATTCCTCGACAGTAATTGTTCACCCACCATCTACTTGCTTTCACGAGAGAAGCCACTAGTAAACACTACCGCCCCTGGGTCTATTCACCTCCATGTTTTACACCTCCGCTTTTAGTTTGCTTTGTTACTTTGTTGCTTTCAGTTCTCACTTGTCAAACAATCTATAAGGGATTGACAACCCCTTCATACTGTGTTTATGCAGGCTCTTGTGATACTCCTCCACTGGATTGATACCTTGGTTCGCAAACTGAGGGAAATACTTACCACCGTTGTGCTACATCACCCTTTCCACTTTGAGGGAACACCAACGCAAGGCTCCAAGGCCACGAGGGAAATCCTTTGCATACTTGCCTAGGAAGTCCCTTTAAGGCGTAGCCGTAGCAGAAGGATTCCTGGTGCCGTTGTTGAGGAGTATCAAGCAACACTCCTATTTGCCGTTGGAAGGTCCTTTGTTGCAGTAGCAGAAGTATTTCCGGCGCCGTTGCCGGGTAAGCAAGCTGACATCACGCAACAAGTTTACGGAATGTGGGATTCCAGGGATCCGTTGATGGCGGCCTACAGGCATGCTGTATCAGATGTGGCGGGTCACATTCATGGTTATCAAGTTGATCATATTGACCGCCAGCTCAACGAGGCAGCTGGCGCTCTTTGACGACTCGGGTCACAGCGTAAGACGGTTCCTCCCAATGTATTTTTGGATATCTTGCATAACCCGTCGATGAAGTTGCCTGTTGAGGACGATATAGCGGTCCCTGACCCGGAATCTCAACTTGTTGCGGCTCTTCATGCCACTCCGGATTGGGTGGTCCCTTACATGGCTTATTTGGCATGGGGCGAGTTACCTGCTGATGAGTTGCTGGCTCGCCAAATTATCCGGCGATGCAAATCCATGGTCATACATAAGTGCCAGTTTCACAAACGAAACACTTGTAGAATTTTTCAAAGACGCATCTTTCCCAAAGAGGGACGTGCGATCCTTAATGAGATTCACGATGGCAACTGTGGTCACCACGCCGGGTCACGATCTTTGGTATCAAAGGCCTTTAGACATGGATTCTATTGGTTGATGGCTCATGCCGATGGTGAAGACATAGTGCGAGATGTGATGGTTGTGAGAAATTTTGGCGTCAGATGCATGTGCCGGATCAAGAATTGCGGATGATCCCAATTACATGGCCTTTTGCTATCTGGGGGCTCGACATGGTTGGTCCTTTCAAGATGTGCGGCAACAAAAAGACTCATGTACTGGTGGCGGTTGATAAGTTCACCAAGTGGGTTGAAGCAGAGTTGGTTAGCAATTGTGATGCAGAAACGGCTGTCAAGTTCCTCAAGAAGTTGTTCTTTCGCTTCAGGTATCCTCATAGTATCATTACTGATAATGGTACTAATTTATCCAAAGGTGCCATGCAAGAATTTTGTGAAAAGGAGCACATCTGGCTTGATGTCTTTGCGGTTGCACATCTCCAATCCAATAGACAGTCAGAAAGAGCAAATCAAGAAATCTTGCATGGGATCAAACCTCGACTCATGGTTCCTCTGGAGCGCACTCCGAGTTGCTGGGTTGAGGAGCTTCCTTTAGTACTTTGGAGCATAAGGACTACCCTAACAGGTCCACTGGTTACACGCCTTTTTCTTGGTCTACGGAGCTGAGGCGGTCTTACCAAGTGACATAAGGCATGAATCGCCACAAGTCACCACCTATGTTGAGGAGGACAATGAGCTGGAGTGTCAAGATTCATTGGATGCTTTGGAGGAGGAGCATGACATAGCCGTGACACGGTCGGCGATTTACCATCAATACCTACGACGCTATCACAGCCGCAGAGTCAGAAGCCGGGTCTTTCAGGAAGGCGACTTGGTTCTTATATTCATTCAAGACCATACTGGTATGCATAAATTATCACCTCCGTGGGAAGGACCTTTTATCATCAGCAAAAGTCTTCATAATGGTTCTTACTACCTGGTGGACCTTCGCCCAGATAGGCGAATGACAGAGGTAGAAACAACCCGGTCGTGGAACATTGCCCACTTGCGGCCTTATTATACTTAGAGCCATTGTCTCCTTGTCATTGTACATAGTTTAGTCCTTGTACTCTATTTTATAAATATAGCAATAAAGCCAGTGCCCACGAAATTCGGGGTCTCTTCCGTTTCAGCTTCTTGAAAGCATGAGCCTTTATTGTTTCACAAGTCGTCCAAGCATGGACGCTATCAGTATCCAGGAGCATAAGTCGCCATGCTGCACTTATTTCAAAACTGGATACTGGTAAGCCAAAGAGGACCCAAGTTGCCACGTTGCACAGTTCAAACATGGGCGCCTTATATGATTTTGAGAATTAAGCCGGCTTACTTGGGGACTACCAGTTCCCAAGTCGTTTTGCAGTAAGAGCGTAAATGCTTCTGCAATCCTATGTCCGACTTTTCCCTAATCATAGGTCACTTGGGGGCTTCCACTCACTGAGTTCAGCCTGAATACCCTCTTAGCTAACGAAAAATTAACGCATTACAATGGTTATACTAGATTGTATGTTTGGCGACTCGCCCTATGGTCCCATGTACTCTTGGCGAGTCAGTACAGTTTTGGACCCTGAACTTGCCTTGGTTAAAAAATGAAGGGTGCTTGTGGGAGCCGACGTATGGAAAGTAGACAAACCATGGGTTCACTGAACCTGCTTCACTGAACTTGACTCGTGTCTGATCAGTCGATCTAAACAACTAAGGCTGTTGCAAAAGCCTCTCTAGGGTAGCACTAGAGCCTTGCAAGCTTGTCCTCCCCTACCGCGACTCATTGAGCCGGCAAACTTTATGACTACAAAGTATCTTTGGGGAACAGTTAGAGTTTTCAAGACTCGTGTTACTCGCCGTGTCTCATTGAGCCGACTCAGTATTCTTCTCTGACTACAAGAAGCATCTTTACTTTGATGAAAACATAGAAAAAAGCCTAATAAGGCAGATCATATTCTCAAAAGGGTGAGACTTCAGAGTCAATAAAGGTACGGTGCAAAATATTACTGTTTTCATCTCTAACCTATTACATGGCTCAAAAGGCCACAACATTTTACATGACCCGGAGTTGGATCTTCTGGATCGTTCTCCTTGGGCAGTCTTCAAGGGACACCTTGTTCAAGATGCCTCCGGGTTATCCTACGTCGAGCCTTCATCGTCTTGGATCTGTAAGTCGCCTGTTGTCCAATTGCAATTGGTAAAGGCATGGAACTCAGCCTCTTCGGTCAAGATGGTGGACGGGTCAGCATCAGAGTCAAAAAGGTGCTTACGGCGCTACGAAATCTGATCTGTGCATTCAAAAGAGGGAGGAGTCACATGTTTGTTGTTCTCATCATAAGCCGCCTGATACTTGGCTAAATCAAGACTCGCTGCAAGTTGAGTCGCCGGTAGGCGAGATTCCTTCACACAACGAGTATAGTCCTCTTGAGTGAATTCATACCCGTCGTCATTATATTCTGGAAACCCGCCTGCTATCTCCTCTGCTTAAGTTTTGGAGCGTAATCCAAGCATCGGCTAAGGGTGGTAATTGCTCCTCTCTGGGCGGCTGATCTTTTTAGTTCTTCAATCTGCTTTGGCATTCTAGACAAGCACCTCAACATATACTTCATGGTCTTCACGGGCACCTTATCGCTCATGACAGCTTTAATACTCATCAAGCCGCCAGCATAAAGTTGCTCTATTAGAGTGTATATTGCCTTTAGCTTCAACACATAATCATCATGGAGATTGGCGGATCGAGGACTTGGAGCAAGGATACACAATCATAAGTCGCCGATGTGTTTTAAAACATTACCTTACAAATAAGGACAGCGGCGGGTACTTACCAAACACAGCATTAGCCATTTTGGAGACATGAAGTTTCAGCCTAGTTCGTTCCTGAACGACGACTTTCATTTGTTCATTGGCTTGTTCGGCCCGTTTCAGCAAGGCAACTCGTTCAGCCTCGACTTTTTATTCAAACTCTTTGAGATTCGTTTTCAATTTCTCATATCCACCAGTGCAAGGTGGAGTTTCTCTTCAATCTCAGCTCGGGCATCTTGTTGTTGTGCTAAGCTTTGTTTCACGCCGGACACTATTGAGTCGGCCTAGGTCAACGATTACTACAAAAATCCAGGTGTTTATGACAAGTTTCATGCAGATTGCAAGCAATATCCCTGACACTTGGGGGCTAATGTATGCTTCAATTTTCCATGGCAATAACTTAAGCAAGACGCGGCTCATCTTCAAGAAGATGACCTCGCCCTTGGGGGCTACAGGTTGAAGCTTTATTACAATTTAAACTAAAGACCTGGCTCATCTTCAAGAAGATGACCCGGCCCTTGGGGGCTACATGTTGAAGCTTTATTACAATTTAAACTAAAGACTCAGCTCATCTTCAAGAAGATGACCCGGCCCTTGGGGCTACAGGTTGAAGCGTTATTACAATTTAAACTAAAGACCAAGCTCATCTTCAAGAAGATGACCCGGCACTTGGGGGCTACAGGTTAAGGTTGTCTACAAAGCTTGTGACAAAACTCCGACTCGTCATTACAAAGATGATTTGCCTTTTGGAGGGCTAATGGGAGTACATATAAAGGAGGATGACAGGTATCATACCTCATGTTTTTTCTTGATCATGTTGAACAGGCTTGTTTCCATGTCACGACTCGCCGCCACGCGACTCAGATAGCCATAATGTAATTCTTCAAAGTGTAGCTTATCAATATTGGGAAGCTTCAACTCAGTCATGCCCTTCTCTATAAGGATTGGGGTATCCTTGGACGTATGCTTGGTCAACACTGTGGATGCAGGTTCAGAATAGCATGTTCGAGTAATAAAGACTTGATTTGGGTTCGGTGTCATGTCTTCAACTGCTTTTTGAGGGCGTGGCGGGTTGATATTCTCAGCAGCTTCCTTCTGTGGGCTCGGCAGCTCATCTTGAATATCAGGGAGATTGTCAGTAGCTTCGGTGTGAGGCTCATCCAACTCATCTTGAGCTTCTGGAATGGAAGTACTTATTCCCACCTTCTCGGCCGCCTTGGGGTTAGATGATGACTCGCCAGTCTTCCTCTTTTTGGCTTGATGCCTACAAGGGTGGTGGTTATGTTAAAATTGGAAGACCGGCGCCCAAAGAACAAACTGGCAGAAGGACTTACCCCTGGAGGCGGATTAAAGGAGGAAGAGATGAAACAGCTGAGTCGCCAGATGAAGGAGGCGAAACCTGTTAGACATAAGATTCAAAAGATTGAGTAAGTCATGAGAATCGGTTGCACAGGAAAGAAGGACATTTCAAATAAAATATACTTCGCTCTGGCGCTTGCAACCGGCCGTTTTCTTGGGCAAGCCAGACAAGAGATCCCCAGCTTCGAGTGTGACATTTTGGTGTATAACCCGCCTTCTTCAAAAGGAAATCGCGATCCAGATGAGCATATGGGTGAGACATGAGGACTTTTCTATAGACTCGCCTTGCCGGCTTGGGAGAAGAAGAATTTGAGTCGAAAGAAACGGAAATTACCTCGACGTCTTCATGTTGGCTCTCCATGTCATCACCCTATAAACAAAAGCAACAACGTTTAAGTACGGTGTTGAAATAAGAACAAGGACAAAAGAATTTACCTCTGAGTGCTCCTCTACGGCCCCACACTCGCCCACAACGGATGACTCTACTGTGGCGGCTTTGCCCTTGGCCTTCTTGACGGCGGTTTTCGGCTTTCGTTTCTTGAAAGGCGAGTTCTTCCGATTAACATAATTGGAACCCGAGTCACAAACAAGCTCAAAGTTATAAAAAAAGCAAGACAAGCGAGTTGAATTATTTCACCTCTCGAGCCGGGTTGGAGAGGCACAACGGCTTTAAACCAATCTTGGAGCAGGTCTCAAGTGACTTGCGTGACAGTTTCTTCACGATATTGTCAATGTCTTCCTTGTCCAGCATGAAGTTGGAGAAGCATTGCGAATGGTTTAAGTCGCAGTTGTATTCGCGCATTAAGCCGTCCCGACGGCTCAAGGGCATTATCCGCCAATGCACCCAAGAGCAGATCAAATCTACGCCGGTAAGGCCATTGGCGTTCAAGTCCCTAAGCTTCGCAAAGACAGGGGCAATTGAAACTTCTTCCTCATCAGTCAGCTTCTCGGGCTTCTTAAAGTCCATAGGCAGACGGTCTTGCCTAAAGCCTAGTTAGGGGTTCTCAGTTGTTGGAGAAGTAGTGTGGCAATAAAACCAAGTATTCCCCCAACCTTTGGGGTGACAGGGTAGAGCAGCGGCCGGGAACCCGCATTCTCGTCGTCTCTGGATATTGGCCCCTCCGAGTTCTAGGCAGGGGCTGTCAGCAAACTCAATTTGGCGTTTCAACTAGAAGAACTTCCTGAACAGGAGGGCGGTAGGCTCCATTTGCAAGTTGGCTTCACAGAATACTTGGAATTGACACAGGTTGCTGATGGAGTGTGGGCCTAAGTCTTGGGGATGGCGATTAAAAAAGTGTAGCGCGTCTCTGAAGTATTTCGAGCCAGGCGGTGTGAAGCCCCGCTTGATGTGGTCAGTAATGACCACCATTTCCCCACTGGCGGGTTGTGGGCGTTGCTCTCCTAAGGCGGGTCGCCAGCCGATTGCTTCCTGTGGTGCTAGAATTCCCTCATTTACAAGTTTTTCAAGGACGGTGTCATTGATCTCTGATGGCAACCAATTACTTTTGGAGATGGTGCCTGATACGTCTCCAACTTATCTATAATTTTTGATGGTTTCATGCTATTATCTTGTCAACTTTGGATGTTTTGTATGCATTTTATATCGTTTTGGGGACTAACCTATTAACTTAGTGCCAAGTTCTAGTTCCTGTTTTTTTCATGTTTTTGACCCTTTTCAGAGAAGAATATTAAACGGAGTCCAAACGGAATATAATCTTCGGAATGATTTTGTGCGAAATAGAAGATACGCAGGGAACTTGAGAACCAAGGCAAAGGGTCCCGAGGGAGGCCACAAGCCCCCTAGCCACGGCCTGGGGGGCCGCACCTACCAGGCTTGTGGGCCCCTCGTGGCTCCTATGCCCTACTTCTTCCTGCTATAAATTCCCTAAAAATCTGAAACCACGGGAGAGAGCCACGAAAATACTTTTCCACCACCGCAAGCTTCTGGCTCCGCAAGATCCCATCTGGGGCACATTCTGGTGCCCTGCCGGAGGGGGATTCAGACATGGAGGGCTTCTTCATCAACACCATTGCCTCTCCGATGATGCGTGAGTAGTTCACCATAGACCTTTAGGTACATAGCTAGTAGCTAGATGGCTTCTTCTCTCTCTTGGATATTCAATACAAAGTTCTCCATGATCTTCATGGAGATCTATCCGATGTAATCTTATTTTGCGGTGTGTTTGTCGAGATCCGATGAATTGTGGATTTATGATCAGATTATCTATGAATGTTATTTGAGTTTCCTCTGATCTCTTATATGCATGATTTCGTATCCTTGTAATTCTCTTCGAGTTGTGGGTTTCATTTGGCCAACTTGATCTATAATTCTTGCAATGGGAGAAGTGCTTGGTTTTGGGTTCATACCGTGCGGTGTCCTCACCCAGTGACAGAATGGGTAGCGAGGCACGCATCATGTTGTTGCCATCAAGGGTAAAAAGATGGGGTTTATATCTATTGCATGAATTTATCCCTCTACATCATGTCATCTTGCTTAAGGCGTTACTCCATTTGTCATGAACTTAATACACTAGATGCATGCTGGATAGCGGTCGATGTGTGGAGTCATAGTAGTAGATGCAGACAGTATCGGTCTACTTGTCTCAGACGTGATGCATATATGTATGATCATTGCCTTAGATATCGTCATGACTTTGCGCAGTTCTATCAATTGCTCGACAGTAATTTGTTCACCCACCATAATACTTGCTATCATGAGAGAAGCCTCTAGTGAACACTTTGGCCCCCGGGTCTACTTCACATCACATTTTCAGCTCTACACTTTTACTTCGTTGCACTTTCCACCTTCAGATCTCACCTTGCATTCAATCGTGAAGGGATTGACAACCCCTTTATAGCGTTGGGTGCAAGTTTGTTTGTTTTTGCGCAGGTACTTTGGAGACTTGCCTTAATACTCCTACTGGATTGATACCTTGGTTCTCAAACTGAGGGAAATACTTACTGCTACTATGCTGCATCACCCTTTCCTCTTCAAGGGAAAAACCAATGCAAGGTCAAGAGGTAGCAAGAAGAATTTATGGCGCCGTTGCCGGAGAGGATCAAGTCAAGAATAGTCTCCCGTCAATGTGGCAATTTCTCGCGCCGTTGCCGGGGAGTATCAAGTCAAGAATAGTCTTTCTTCAACGTGTCAATTTCTGGCACCGGGGACTATTCTAAGTGAAGCTTATCCAAGTAACTGTCACAAACTCATCTCTTGCATTTACTTTTTAGCCTCTTGTTTTCTTCTCCCCCACTTCTGAAAAACAAAAATTTACAACAAAAATTGCCTTTTTCGTTCGCCCTTTTCTTTCGCTTGTGTGCTTGTATGCTTGCTGAAGTCACCATGACTGAAAACACCAAACTTTGTGACTTCTCGAATACTAATAATAATGAGTTTATTAGTACTCTGATTGCTCCCACCACTAGTGCGGAATCGTATGAAATCAATGTTGCTTTGCTGAATCTTGTTATGAAAGAGCAATTTTCCGGCCTTCCTAGTGAAGATGTCGCATCCCATCTTAATACCTTCATTGAGTTATGTGATATGCAAAAGAAGAAATATGTGGATAATGATGTGATTAAATTGTAGCTATTTTTTCGTTCTCATTGCGAGATCGAGCAAAAACTTGGTTTTCATCTTTGCCCAAAAATAGTATTGATTCTTGGAAAAAGTTTAAAGATGCTTATATATCCAAGTATTTTCCACCGACTAAGATTATCTCTCTCCATAATGATATCATGAATTTTAAGCAACTAGATCATGAACATGTTGCACAATCTTGGGAGAGAATGAAATTGATGATTAGAAATTGTCCCGCTCATGGCTTGAGTCTTTGGATGATTATACAAATCCTCTGTGCTGCTTTGAATTTTGCTTCTAGAAATATCTTGGATTCCGCCTTCGGTGGAACTTTCATGGAAATCACATTAGGAGAATCTACAAAACTCCTATACAATATCATGACAAATAATTCTCAATGGCACACTGAAAGGTCACCTACTAGTAAAAAAGTGCATGCTATAGAAGAAATTAACTCTTTGAGTGCTAAGATGGATGAGGTAATGAAATTGTTTGCTAGTAAAGGTGCTCCTCTAGATCCAAATGATATGAATTTGTCTTCCTTGATTAAGAATATCAATGAGAGCTTGGATGTTAATTTTGTTGGTAGGAATAATTTTGGCAACAACAATCCTTTTAGAGGAAACTATATTCCTAGGCCTTTTCCTAGTAATCCCTCTAATAACTTTGGCAATTCCTACAACAATGCTCATGGAAATTACAATAAATTACCCTCTGATCTAGAGAGTAATATTAAAGAGTTTATCAACTCGCAAAATATTTTCAATGCGTCCATAGAAGAAAAACTGCTCAAAATTGATGACTTGCTAGGACCATTGATAGAATGTCTCTTCATATTGATGCTTTGAAATTGATATGTGCTCCTCCCAAGGTCAATATGGATGAAACTTTGAAAGCTATGCGTGTTTCCATGAATGAGAGTAAAGAAAGAACCACCCAAATTCGTGCTAGACATGAATGGCTTAAGAAGGCGTGTTCTCGTGATGAGAATCGCGAAGATCTTATAGTGCTTGGTGTGACTCCCATTGAATCCTTGTTTTCTAATGTCAAACCTAATGATGATGGGGCTGGATATGAATCCACTTTGGTTGAGAAACGCCCCAATGATTCGGAGTCTATCTATCTTGATGCTAAAAGCATTGAAAGTGGAGTAGAGGATATCAAAACTTTGAGTAGTAATGAACTTACTACTTTGGATTTCAAGGAATTCAATTATGATAGTTGCTCTTTGATTGAATGTATTTACTTGATGCAATCCATGCTAAACTCTCCACACGCTTATAGCCAAAACAAGGCCTTTACCGATCATATCATGGATGCTATGATGACATCTGTTGAAGAGAAACTTGAGTTGGAAGTTTCTATTCCTAGAAAACTTCATGATGAGTGGGAACCTACTATCAAAATCAAGATTAAAAACTATGAATGCAATGCTTTGTGTGATTTGGGTGCTAGTGTTTCCGCTATTCCAAAGTCTTTATGTGACGTTCTAGGCTTCAATGAGATTGATGAGTGCTCTCTTAATTTGCATCTTGCGGATTCTACTGTTAAGAACCCTATGGGAAGGATCAATGATGTTCTTATTATTGCAAATAGGAACGATGTACCCATAGATTTCATTGTGCTTGATATTGACTGCAATCCGACATGTCCCATCATTCTTGGTAGACCTTTCCTACGGACTATTGGTGTTGTAATCGATATGAAGGAAGGGAATATTAGATTTCAATTTCCTTTAAAGAATAGCATGGAACATTTTCCTAGAAAGAAAATAAGATTGCCTTATGAATCTATGATGAGGGCTACTTATGGTTTGAGCACCAAAGACGACGATACTTGATTCTATCGCCTTATGCCTAGCTAAGGGCATTAAACAATAGCGCTTGTTGGGAGGCAACCCAATGAATTTATCTTTGCTTTTTGCTTTATATTTTGTTATGTCCACACCATCATAATTCTTTTATGATTGTGTTTTTGTGTTTGTGCCAAGTAAAACCTTTATGACTAGTTTTGGTGATGGTTGTTTGATCTTGCTGAAAAAGATAGAAACTTTGCGCTCACGAAATTATTTTTAATTCCTATCGAGAAAGAGATTTTGAGTTGATTAATTTTTATGCTGGTTGATATGCCAATTTCCCTAATTTTCATAAGTTTTCAGAAATTTTGAAATACCAGAAGTACACGAAGTATACAGATTGCTACAGACTGGTCTATTTTTGACAGATTCTGTTTTTGTTGTGTTGATTGCTTATTTTGATGAAACTATGGATAGTATCGGGGGGTACTAGCCATGGAGAAGTGAGAATACAGTAATATAACACCAATATAAATATAAATCAAGTTTTCTATAGTACCTAAAGAGGTGGTGGTTTGTTTTCTTATGCTAATGATATAACGAGTTTCTGTTTAAGTTTTGTGTTGTGAAGTTTTCAAGTTTTGGGTGATGTTCTCATGGTCACAGGGATAAAGAGTGGAAAGAGCTCAAGCTTGGGGATGCCCGAGGCATCCCAAGCCAAATTCAAGGACACCAAAAACCCTAAGCTTGGGGATGCCCCGGGAAGGCATCCCCTCTTTCGTCTTCAATCCATGGGTAACGTTACTTTGAGCTATATTTTTATTCACCACATGATATGTGTTTTTCTTGGAGAGTCGTGTATTATAGGAGTCTTTTATTTTTGTTGTGTCACAATCATCCTTGATGCACACCTTTTTGATAGAGACATGCACTCATCGTGATCTTGCTAGAATACTCATTGAGCTTCGCTTATATCTTTTGAGTTAGGCAATTTAGCTCGCATGTGCTTCACTTATATCTTTTGAGCTAGATAACTTTGCTCTAGTGCTTCACTTAGATCTTTTTAGAGAACGACGGTGTCATATTTTGTAGAAACAAGAACTCTCAATCTTCATTTATGTCTTTTTGAGAGTGCTCTCTCTGAGTAACTTGGTAATTGGCTTGTGCTATGAGAGTAATCCTAAAGATGATAGGCATCCAAAGAGGATATAATAAAAACTTCCATATTCATGTGCATTAATTATAAAGAGAAGTTTGATTCCTCTCAATTAGTTTTGAGACATGGATTCGGTAATATTAGAGTTATGTTAGTAGGGTGTTGTGAATCTAGAAATACTTGTGTTGAAGTTAGTGATTCCCGTAGCATGCACGTATGGTGAACCACTATGTCATGAAGTCAGAGCATAACTGAATTATTGATTGTCATCCTTTTTCTTGTGGTCGGGATCGCGCGATGGTTTAGACCTACCAACACTTCCCCTAGGTGTATGCGTTTAGCACTTTGTTTCGATTACTAATAAAACTTTCGCAATAAGTATATGAGTTCTTCATGACTAATGTGAGTCCATGGTATAGATGCACTTTCACCTTCCACCATTGCTGGCCTCTCTAGTGCCGCGCAACTTTCGCCGGTGCACAAGCCCACCATATACATTCCTCAAAACAGCCACCATACCTACCTATTATGGCATTTTCATAGCCATTCTGAGATACATTGCCATGCAACTCCCACCGTTCCGTTTCATGACTTGTGTCATCACTTTCAGATTGCCATTGCATGATCGTAAGATAGCTAGAGAGATGTTTCAATGTGATACGCTAAGCTAGATCGTTGCACATCCCGGTACACTGCCGGAGGCATTTCCTATAGAGTCATGATTGCTCTAAGTGTTGAGTTGTGAGTAAATAAAAGTGTGATGATCATCATTATTGGAGCATTGTCCCATGTGAGGAAAAATGAAAAGAGGCCAAAGTTGCCCACACAAAAAAAAGAGAGGCCAAAGAGCCCAAAAAATGATAGAAAAAGGGATAATGCTGCTATCTTTTTCCACACTTGTGTTCATAATAGCACCATGTTCTTCATGATAGAGAGTCTCTCGCTTTGACACTTCCATACACTAGTGGGAATCTTCATAATATAACTTGGCTTGTATATTCCCATGATGGGCGTCCTCAAAATTTCCCTAGGTCTTCGTGAGGAAGCAAGTTGGGTGCACACCCACTTGTTCTTCTTTTGAGCTTTCACATACTTATAGCTCTAAGTGCATCCGTTGCATGGTAATCCCTACTAGTTCACATAGATATCTATTGATGGGCATCTCCATAGCCCATTGATACGCCGAGTCGATGTGACCATCTCCTCCTTTTTGCCTCACAACCTCCACCACACTCTATTTCACCTATAGTGTTGTATCCATGGCTCACGCTCATGTATTGCGTGAGAGTTGAAAAAGGTTTGAGAAAGTAAGAGTGCGAAAACAATCACTTGGCCAATACCGGGGTTGTGCATGATTTAAATTCGTTGTGTGGGGATGATGGAGCATAGCCAGACTATATGATTTTGTAGGGATAACTTTCTTTGTCCTTGTTATTTCAAAAGTTCATGATTACCTTGCTAGTTTGCTTGAAGTATTATTGTTTTCATGTCAATAGCAAACTATTGTTTTGAATCTTATGGATCTGAACATTCATGTCACATGAAAGAAGTTGCAAAGGACAAATATGTTAGGTAGCATTCCACATCAAAAAATTTGTCTTTATCACTTCCCTACTCGAGGATGAGCAGGAGGTAAGCTTGGGGATGCTTGATATGTCTCCAACGTATCTATAATTTTTTATGGTTCCATGCTATTATCTTGTCAACTTTGGATGTTTTGTATGCATTTTATATCTTTATGGGACTAACTTATTAACTCAGTGCCAAGTGCGAGTTCCTGTTTTTTCCGTGTTTTTTACCCTTTTCAGAGAAGAATACTAAACGGAGTCCAAACGGAATTAAATCTTCGGATTGATTTTTTCCGGAACAGAAGATACGCAAGGAACTTGAGAACCAAGGCAAAGGGTCCCGGGGGAGGCCACAAGCCCCCTAGCCGCAGCCTGGGGAGGCGCGCCTACCAGGCTTGTGGCCCCCTCGTGGCTCCTTTTCCCTACTTCTTCCACCTATAAATTCCCTAAAAATCTGAAATCACGAGAGAGAGCCACGAAAATAATTTTCTGCCGCCGCAAGCTTTTGTCTCCGCAAGATCCCATCTGGGGAACATTCTGGTGCCCTGCCTGAGGGGGGATTCGGATACGGAGGGCTTCTTCATCAACACCATTGCCTCCCCGATGATGCGTGAGTAGTTCACCACACACCTTCGAGTCCATAGCTAGTATCTAGATAGCTTCTTCTCTCTCTTGGATCTTCAATACAAAGTTCTCCATGATCATCATGGAGATCTATCCGATGTAATCTTGTTTTGCGGTGTGTTTGTCGAGATCCGATGAATTGTGGATTAATGATCAGATTATCTATGAATGTTATTTCAGTTTCCTCTGATCGATAATATGCATGATTTTGTATCCTTGTAATTCTCTTCGAGTTGTGGGTTTTGTTTCGCCAACTTGATCTATAATTCTTGCAATGGGAGAAGTTCTTGGTTTTGGGTTCATACCATGCGGTGTCCTCACCAAGTGACAGAAGGGGTAACGAGCCACGCATCGTGTTGTTGCCATCAAGGGTAAAAAGATGGGGTTTATATCTATTGCATGAATTTATCCATCTACATCATGTCATCTTTCTTAAGGCGTTACTCCATTTGTCAGGAACTTAATACACTAGATGCATACTGGATAGCGGTCGATGTGTGGAGTAATAGTAGTAGATGCAGACAGTATCGGTCTACTTGTCTCGGATGTGATGTCTATATGTATGATCATTTCCTTAGATATTGTCATGACTTTTCGCGGTTCTATCAATTGCTCGACGGTAATTTGTTCACCCACCGAAATACTTGCTATCAGGAGAGAAACCTCTAGTGAACACTATGGCCCCCGGGTCTTCTTCACATCATATTTTCAGCTCTACACTTTTACTTCGTTGCACTTTCCGCCTTCAGATCTCACCTTGCATTTAATCGTGAAGGGATTGACAACCCCTTTATAGCGTTGGGTGCAAGTTTGTTTGTTTTTGCGCAGGTACTTTGGAGACTTGCCTTCATACTCCTACTGGATTGATACCTTGGTTCTCAAACTGAGGGAAATACTTACTGCTACTGTGCTGCATCACCATTTCCTCTTCAAGGGAAAAACCAACGCAAGCTCAAGAGCTAGCAGTTCCCATGGCCGCAAACTCAAGAGACAGGGATAGAAATCTGCATAAAGGCAATTGGTGGGACGTAAGGATTTGCAGAATATTTACTCGCCAACAAGTAGCTCGGGAGACACCTAAACAGACGTTGTGACTCGCTACAACCTAAGGGCGGGTTGTATTTTAAAAAAACACTTAGAAAGTTTTCTGGATTGGAGACAAACACATTTCCAACGTGATGCCAAATATTACAGATCTATGGGTGGTTCTAAAAGGAAAAATAACTCATGATTTCACGAACACTGCAGACGCGGGAACACTGTACGATCTATGGGGTGATGTTGCGAAGAAAGTAAAGTGAGCAATAGATCTTCTAAGAAATACTCGCTAATCTACCGAGGTCCCTTACTAGAGTACGGGATTCAAACAATACTTATGGGATTAATGACGCGACTAATGGAGGTGTGAAGAACTCCGGCGCCGCCCTAAGAATAGGGGAAATTCGCGAACTGAATCTACGAAGGAGAAAGACTCACCTGAACGAATGCAGACGGCGGCGGAGGCAGGCACGGAGATGCAAGTCGAGGCTGTGCTCGATCGATCCAGGAGGCGGTGGATCTGAAGCGCGGAGCTATGCAATGGCGGAGTGTTTGCAGCGCGGGCTCGAGGAAGAAGAAGGAGTAGAGAAACGATGTAGACGAAGGCGAGGGATCCCTCCCTTCGTGACTATTTAAGGGCCCGAGGCTGGGATTGAAACAACAAGTGCGGGAATCGAGGAGGCGCATTAAAAATAAGAAATGATGGCGCGTGGATTTTCGAGATGACAGGATAAGTCAAAAGATTCGTTGAAGATGATGTCACTGAGATCCCTGGAATAATGGAGAAGATGACGTCACTCATAAGTGACCTGGCGATTCAAGCAGAGCATGAAGATTGCGGGCTTGTCACTCTTTAAGAGGAAAGGTCAGAGATCACATGTGAGTCACCCTGGTCAAGTATAAATTTTTATTGGCGTGAATAAATTCAAGTCAATCTCGGGCCTAATGTTGGGGATATTAAGAGTTGCCTGACCCTCGTTATTGGGCTGAGTCAGGCTCATGGCGACTCAACACTTCTAGCCCGTAGATGGGCTTAGACCCGGAATATGGAAGGCATGAAGTAATCTCCAACGAAGATACGGCCAAGCCCAAGATACCAGATGGCGATTCAGGGTCCAAGAAGGGAAAGGCTCGCCGTGAGAACTCCTTACTTGAGAGGCACGACGGCTTAGAGATATGTCAGGTCACGACTTGTGATATAACTTGGACTCTTGTAAACCTAGGGACTCGACCTGTATATAAAGGTGAGTCTCTAGGGTTGATAGACGTAAGTTACAATCCATCGAGAGCTAGGTCAGGCGAGTTTCGCACCCTTGTAATCTATTCCACTATCAATATACACAAAGCATGACGTAGGATTTTACCTCCATCGGAGGGCCCGAACCTGGGTAAACCTGAGTAACGCTTCCTCTTAACCCCTTTGAGTCGCCACCAAGGTACGACGGCTCCATCTCTAAGTCCTTTCACTACGACATCTGCCATGAAAAAACCACGACACTATGTGTTCAATCTCTCTTGCGTGTGTTCTTGAGATGGCACGATCTTGATGTATCATGGGCCTTGTTAATGTAGTTGGATCATATGATGTTCTTCCCTTGCCATCTTGTTGTGACTAATTGAATCTTTCCCGTTCTTAATCATGAGCAGACTTGATGTATGTCTTGCATGCGGATACTAGTAGTGACATTGGGGTATTCAAGTGATTCATTTGATATATGTTATGATATCAACTTGAGGATTCCGGTGACCTTGGGGATCTATGCATGGGGGTTGATTGCACATTTTCGTACCATGTTCTCTGATAGAAATCTCGCAGTGCTCCTTGAAGTTCTTTGTGTTGGATTTAATATGACTGATGTGAAATTGTTTCATGCATGTCGCATAATTTACACATGGATACTTGAGGTGACATCGGAGTATCTAGGTGACATTATATTTGATTGATATGTATCATGGGTGTTATTCTAGTAGGAACTCTAGGGTTGTTCGTGAAACTTATAGGAATAGCTCAGAAGATTTATCAGAAGAATAACTTTGAGGTGGTTCTACTACCTACACCAATTTCATCTTATTGTTCTCCGCTAGATTGGAACATTGGAGTGATTCTTTGTTGCACGTTGAGGGATGATCATATTATTCTACTATATTAGCATTGTTGAGAGATTGCACTATTGAAAGTATAAACCCTAGGCCTTATTACCATGCATTTATACAACATTTTTCTCTCTATTTTACACTTTCGAGCTTGCTGTTTTTATATTTTCAGATTACAAAAACCTATATCTACTATCCATACTAGACTGGTACCACCATCTCTTCGCCAAACTAGTGCACATATACAATTTTCCATTGTGTTCGGTGTGTTGGGGACAAAAGTGTTTTTTTGTATTTGATTGCAGGGTTGTTTTAGATAGACCATCTTCATCCTACACCTCCCATGGATTGACAAATCTTAGGCCATCCACTTGAGGGAAAAGTGCTATAGTCCTACAAAACTCTGCGATTGGAAGCCCAACATAGTCTAGAAGAATAAAGTTGTGTAGTAGACATCAAGCTCTTTTCTAGAGCCGTTGTCGTGGAGGTGAGTGCTTGAAGGTATATATTTTAGTTTATTGTTTTTCACTAGTTTGGTTTTATAGAAGAAAACTACAAAAAAATGGAATTTAGGTTGCCTCATTTGCTTTGTCTTTATAATGTATTTCGTGAAAATGATGGTTTGGAAAATTGTGCTCAATTACTAGAGGAAGAATTTTTTTAAATGCTTAATGTGAAATCCTTGAATGATGAGCATGATAGCAATATTGTTGGTATGAATTATATGAAGATAGATGATGCTAATGAAATGCAAAGCCACAAGCTTGGGATGCTATGTTTGATGAAGATGCTATTTTTAGTTCCGCAAGTGTTGATGAGCAAATTTATTATGATGAAATCATTCCTCATAGCTAAGATGATTATTGTGATGACATTTATGCTATAAGTAATAAGGATAACCATGAAACTTTTCATCATGATTTTAGTTTTTATTTGGATTATATCAATCAAGTGTCTCATGATAGTTATTTTGTTGAGTTTGCTCCCACTACTTTGAATGAGAAGGATTTTGCTTGTGTGGGTAGTAATAAAAATTATATGCTTGCGCATCATGAAAGGAATGAATTATGTCATAATTATATTGTGGAATTCTTTCATGATGCTACTGAAAATTATTATGTGATAGGAACATATGCTTGTAGGAACTACAATAATATCAAGTTTCCTCCCTATGTGTTCGAAGTTTTCAAGTCATGCTTGTTTTGCCTTCCTATGCTAGTTTATTCTTGCTCCAATAGATTGTTTGCTCATAAAATCCCTATGCATAGGAAGAGGGTTAGACTTAAAGGTGCTTATCGTATGGTTCATGATGCTCCCATTGTGTTTTAATTCATTACTTTTATGTGAGCATCATTGAAATCATTATGCCTAGCTAAAAGGCATTACAGAGAAGTGCTTGTTGGGAGACAACCCAATATCTACCCTTTCTGTTTTTGTTTGTTTGCATGATTAAGCTATTATGGTAATCATGTTTTATAGCTTTTAGTCCAATAAAGTGCCAAGTAAAGCATTTGGGATAGTGTGGATACTTGTTTGTTTGATTCTATGCAAAAATAGAAACTTTTACGTCGAGTATATGAATTATGTGATTTTACTTGAGAGTCAAAAAATTCTGAAATTTTTATAAAAAATGGCCATGAAAATTATCAGCGTTTTCCTATTTTTCTTAATTTTAGAGTGAGGGAAGTATATATGGTGTCCATTCATATCTTCACAAACTGTTCTATTTTGGACAAATTCAGTTTTGCATGCATACTTTGCTTATTTTAATGTTTCCATAGCTTATATTTTGTGATGCAAAATATGGGAATGACAGAATACAGTATGTATGATGTGAGAATAATTATGACTCTTTTCATGAAAGTACCTAAATGAATGATCTATCTTTATTACACTAACCCATCTCAAAAAGTTTCGTTAAGTTTAGTGTGATTGATGTTTTCAAGTTTTGGGTGAGATACCGATATGAGATGAATAAGGAGGAGAAAGAACCTAAGATTGGGGATGGCCAAGGCACCCCCAAGGTAATATCCAAGGAAGACTCAAGCGTCCAAGCTTGGGGATGCCCCCGAAGGCATCCTCGCTTACGTCTCCAACTGTATCGGTATATCTTACTTGGAGCTATATTTTTATTTGTCACATGATATGTGTGTTGCCTGGAGCGTCATTTTATTTTTGTTCTCTGTTAGATGTTATTTATAATCTTGTTTTTCAACAGAAATTTCCAAGAATTGCCTTTATAATGCTTGAATTGCATGAGTGATGTGTGCGATATAAAGCCAGAAACTTTTGCTATAGTATTTCAATTATCCTATTATTTTATTGGAAGGTGGAAAGTTTCCGCAATTTTTATAGAGTACTGTCATACAAATTATTTATCATTTCCTAAATTTTCATAATTCTTGGAGTTACATAAGTAAACTATTTTAATAGATTGCTACAGACTTTTCTCTTCGGACAGATTGCTATCATAGCTTTGTTATCTACTTATTCTAGAGTTTTCATGGCGTATATTGGTACATAAATTGTGGAATAATAGTATACATTACCTAATGTTTTAAAATTATTATGCAACTTGTCTTGTAAGTACATGAGGTGTTGATTTACTTTCGTGTGTACTAACATATCTCAGGAGTTCTTTTCAAGTTTTGTGTCGATGAAGTTTTGAGACTTAGGTGAAACCGGTATATGGGAGGATTGAAAAAGATATAAAATATCAAGCTTGGGGATGGAAAAGGAACCCCGAGTAACTATTACAAGAAGTCTCAAGCATCTAAGCTCGGGGATTCTACGCATCGCACCTCTCTTCGTCAACAAATATCAGTTAGCCTATGTTGATCCTAAATTTTTATTTGTCCACATGATATGTGCTATTCTTGGAATAAATTTTTATTTTGTTTTATGTTTGAATAAAATACTAAGATATGAAAATCTTTGTTGAGAGGGATTCCTCGCATAGCTACTTAATCGTTTGAATACTCATTGATCTTCACTTATATCTTTTGAGAGTAGTTTGATTGTTTGCTCTTGTGCTTCACTTATATAGTAAGAGTAAATTGTGAATGAATTAAATATAAAAATATGAAATTATAAATGTGCTTTATGTCTTGTACAAATTAAAATCTATTGAAGTTTGGCAATCACTATATTGGTCATATGAGAAATTCATGAATGATTAGTATAATAAAGAGAACTTTCACATACAAATTTATTATCGTGGACATCATTTATGACTGTGAATACCCATCAGTTATTTTCAAACATGATCAAATAGTTGAAGTTGGACAAGGAACACAATGTAATGGTTATGTTTGGGTATATTTGGATTTAAATTATATTGTTATGGATCCTGCAACATGTGGTGCTTGTTTAGAACCTTTTGCTAGACAAAACTTCCTACTAAGTAGAGATACTACTCGTGCATCAAAATCCTCGAACCAATTTTATTCCATGGGTAGTCATTATCTTCCATGTTAAGCCAGTTATTCTCAAGATAAGTGTATATTCACTTGTCATTGCACGGGAGAGTCTTGTAAAACGGATGCCCGATCCTTCATAATACAAAAATAAATAAACAAGAACTCCCACTAGAAAGTTGTTGTTTGGATTAGCATAGAAGATATGGAATGTGTTTGAATGGTGAAGGGGGAGTATTGTGTTTGGGAACCGCCAATATTGTGATTAGCATAGAAGATATTGAAAACTCTATTGTGACATTGACAGGAAAGGCCCACCACCCAGAATTACATATTCATATCTATTTTAAAACAATGAGTTGTGGCACCTCTACAAATCCCTGCTTCCCTCTGCGAAGGGACAATCTATTTACGTTCATGTTACTTACTTTTGATGCTGAGTCAACTTCTTGTTCCAACCTCAGTCTATTAGTTGGCAAGTACCATGCGGTGGCGGAAGATCTAAACATATATATCCACTCAAATATTTTTGATCATGGTTCATTATTGTTAACAATTATCTTTTTGATAAATATGTTGGGAGGCAAAACATTAAGCCCATATCTTTCTCTGCGTTCAATGCATGTTGTTTGATCTAAAAATATGCCTTGAGTATTAGCAATCATGGAAGACTATATGATAATTGAGTATGTGAATCTCTTAGACTTGATGATGCATTGAAATTGTTTGTTCACGAAGAACATATGATGTTGAGTTTCGAGAGAATGCATTGTTTGAACCATGACATGTGAATTAATTGCTACTTCACCATGACGATTTTTATGAAAAAGCTGTTTGTTATGATGCTAGAAAAAATGATTGGAATTATCATTGATCAAACTTATATACTAAATAGCATTCACACTTCATAAATTATTTCATTTATCATTTACCTAATCGAGGACGAGTAGGAATTAAGCTTGGGGATGCTGATACGTCTACAACGTATCGATAATTTATGAAGTATTCATGTCATGTTTGCCTATGTTTACAACACTATTATGTGCTTTTTATGCACTTTATATGATTAATTTAGAAGTAACCCATACTGGTGTTGTTTTCAACAAAATAACCATGGTGTTGTTTTGTGCAAAAAATGAAAGTTCTCAGAATCGCCCAAAAAAAATTATACTTTTTTCTAGAGGAAATAAGGAATATTGGATCGAAGAACCACCAGAGGGGAGCCACCTGTGGGCCACAAGACAACCACACGCCCCTAGGTCATGCCCTGATAGCTTGTGGGGCCCACATGGCTCCGTTTGACGTGATTCCAACGCTGAATAATCCTATATATACCAGAAACCATAGAAATAAAGATAGAACTTCCGCTGCCACTGCAACTCTCCATATCGATAAAAAAATCATCCGGAGCCTTTCGAGTACCCTGTCAGATAGGAGAAATCTTCTCCAGTGCCATCTTCATCATCCCGGTGGAGGCCATGACGACGAGGGAGTAATTCACCCTCGGGGCTGAGGGTATGTACCAGTAGCTAATGTTCAATCTCTCTCTCTCTCGTGTTCTTGAGATGGCACAATCTTGATGTATTACAGGCCTTTTTAATCTAGTTGGATCATATGATGTTCTTCCCTTGTCATCTTGTTGTGATGAATTAAATCTTTCCCTTTAAATTCTCGTTATGTTGGATTTAATATTTTTGTTTGAGATCACTTGATGTATGTCTTGCATGCGGATACCATAGTGACATTGGGGTATTCAAGTGATTCACTTGATATATGTTATGGTATCAACTTACGGATTCCGGTGACCCTGGGGATCTATTCATAGGGGTTGATTGCACATTTTCGTACTATGTTCTCCAACAGAAATCTTGGGGTGCTCCTTGATGTTCATTGTGTTGGATTGAATATGATAGATTTAAAATTGTTTGATGCATGTCGCATAATTTACCCATGGATACTTGAGGTGACATTGAAGTATCTAGGTGACATTAGGGTTGACTTCTATCTATCATGGGTGTTCTTCTAGTACGAACTCTAGGGATGTTTGTGACACTTATAGTAATAGCTCAAAAGATTGATTAGAAAGAATAACTTTGAGGTGGTTCTACTACCTACACCAATTTCATCTTATTGTTCTCCGCAATATAGGAACTTTGGAGTGATTCTTTGTTGCACACTGAGGGATGATCATATGATTCCAACAATTTCAGAGAGGCGCCAAAAATTAAGAATATTTAAGACTTATTGGGCCAAAACTATACCAGAGAGGGGGCCACCAGGCGGCCACAAGCCACCAGGGCACGCACTGATGGCTTGTGGGGCCCCTACGTGACCTCTGATGCCCCTATTATTCTATATGGTGTGTTTTACCTAGAAAAAATAATAAGCAAAATTTTGGGATGAATCACCGTCGTCCCGAGGCGGAAACCTGGGTAGAGGCCCTTTTACTCTGCGACAAAGAGATTCTATCGGGGAACCTTCCCTTTGGGAGGGGGAAATTGAAGCCATCGTCGTCACCAACACTTCCTCCATGGGAGGACCAATCTTCATCAACATTTTCACCAGCACTATCTGATATCCAAACCCTAGTTTATCTCTTGTATTCAATCTTTGTCTCAAAACCTCAGATTGGTACATGTGTGTTACTAGTTGTGTTGATTACATCTTGTAGTTGATGCTTGTTGGATTACTTGGTGGAAGATATTACATTCAGATCCTTAATCATTATTATTATACCTCTGATCTTGAACATGTTGATGAGGTGTGAGTAGTTACTTTTTTTCCTGAGGAAATGGGAGAAGTCTTTTTATAAGAAATCATGCAAAGTTGGAATTCGTTCGATATTTTGATGATATGTATGTTGTTACTTCTCTGAGTGGTGTCATGTGAACATAGACTACTTGACACTTCAACATGTTATGGGCCTAATGGAAGTCATTGTGGAGTGACATGTAGATGATGGGTTGTGAGAGTGACACAAGCTTAAACATCAGTTTATGTGTTGCTTCGTAAGAGGTTGATTTGGATGCATATGTTAAATGATATGGTTAGATTTATCTTAATTCTTATTTCATAGTTGTGGATGCTTGCGAAAATAGGGTAATCATAGGTGGGTTGTTTGTTCAAGTAATAACAACACCTTAGCACCGGTCCACCCACATATCAAATTATCAAAGTAACGGACGCAAATCAACTCAACATGATGAACACGACAAGACAGAAATTCCCATGTGTCATGGTTTATTCACGATAGATGTCCTCATGAAAGGACTCAGTGATGAGGCCATCGCAACTATGTAGAGACTCAAAGGGGTTAATCGAGAATGAGAGACGATTTAACCTAGGTTCGGCCCCTCCGATGGAGGTAAAAGCATATGTCTTGTTGTGTGTGTATTCATGATGAAATCGACTACAAGGGTGTGGATTCACTTGACCTAGCTCTCGATCAATTGTAACTTAACCCTATCGACCTTAGGAGCTTGCCTTTATATACAGGTCAAGACCTATGGTTTCACCAGAGACCGGGTCATGCTATGATTCGTAACCCAAAACATCTCTAACTCGCCTTGCCTTTCAAGCAAGGATACCTTCTGCCTACCTTCTACCTCATGGGCCTTGACCCGCCACCGTCGTAGTAGAGAGCCGCCACGTGGCTTACCGGAACAGGCCACCTTGCACCATTGGTCTTGTACGCCCAGGCCCATATTGAGTACAATCTTAAGCCGCCATAATCATGACCCGACCCCATAGGTTGGTTTATACGGTGGGGTAATATCCCCAACATTAGGCCCTAGATTGACTTGAATTTATTCACGTCAATATCCTTTACCTTAATCTTGGCGTCTTTTGTGTAATTCATGTCCTTATCTCCCCCAAGGTAGAAATGTCAGCTTTACGAAACTTCAAAGATCTTTATAACTCCTTGCTCTACTCATCACTGACATCACCCGCCCCCGAATTTTAGGGATTTGATGATGTCATCATAACGGCGCTTTATACTTGTGACATCCTCATCTTTCGCTACAGCGATCTCTATAATTTAGCTACAGTAATCTTATGGTAATGATGCCACATCATCGTGATTACTCTTGTTAAACTAGCGTTTGTTCAAGCCCCGTTCAATTCCAAATTTAAAATAAAACCAAACGATAAAAGTTTTTTAATGTCAAAATAAAAATGTTCGATATGTGTTAAATATTAAATAGGAAATTGCCCTTTAGGAATCTTTATTTTTGAAGGTATTTAAGTTCACTAAAATAAAATAAAACTAAAATAGAAACTGAAAAAAAAACATAAGTTGAAAAAAAATCCCTCGGCCCAATTGGGCCAACCGGCCCAGCCGAACACCCGAGCCCATCGCCACCCGGGGGTTTTTTAACCACCCAAACCCTAGCCCCACTCACCCAGCTCCCTCTCCCAGCCGCCACCACTCCCCACGAGGGGATCCACCCCTCGTTCCTCCCTCATACCCCCACCCACTCCACTAGATCCCCCACACGAGGCTAGCCCCTAGTCCCTCCCCTCACTCCCTCATCGCTACCAGCCTCCCCCCCATGGAATGCCATCGCTACCAGCCCCCCACCGAGCCTCCCACTGAGCCTAGAGCTCCCCTAGCTTGCCCCATCGACCCCGCCTCCGGCCGAGGCCCTCACGGTGTCGGCCGCCAGCCGCGCCGTCCACCTGCACCCCGCCTTGGCCGAGGCCGAGCTCCACGCCGCCTCCTCCTTCGGTGCCTACCCCGCTGGTTCTTCCTCCACCATCGACCGGCCCCCTTCCTCACCGGACTGCACAACCGCTTGACTGGTCGGCTCGCCTCCTCACTGGTTCCCCTTCACCGCACCACCGGACCTCCTCAACCTCCTCCCAGCCGGCTCCTCCAAGGCTCGCCACCCCTCTCCACGGCAACGCAAGTGAGCCCCGGGCTCCTCCCTCCCCTTCCTCTCTTCCTCCACTCCGGCCACCACCACGGCCACCGCACCCCCCTACTCCAATGATTTACGGCCGCTCCTAGCCCCACCACCGCGCCACTGTGCCATTCTGTAACCAGGGGGATTAACCCCCCTGTGATAAGGGTGATAAATCCCCCTTGTGTATGTATGTAAAAGAATAAAAAACAGAATATGAATGTATGTATGTATGCAGGGGTATATATGTATGTATAAACAAATGTATGTTTGTGCAAAATTATGTATGTGTGTATGAATGTATGTATAAAATGTGGGTACAAGATGTGTGTAGATGTAGTATATCTTTGCTCATTGTCCCAATGACATGTGGGCCACGCCCCTAAAAAAGGAATATATAAAAATAATAATTAATAAATATTTTATTTAAATAATTAATTAATTAGTGAATTAATTAGTGAATATGACGATTTAGATTAATAGATTAATTAGTGAAAGTGTTAATTAATCTGTTTAATTATTTGTTTTAGATAGTAGGACATGTGGGTTCCTCCCACTAATTAAACTGATTAATTATTAGTTAATCTAAAAATTAAAATGTGCCTATGACAACAGGGACCCATTGGTCATATTTGACTAGTGGAAGTTACTCTTGACTATTGATGTCATAATTGAAATATCTAAATTATTTAAATCTATTTAAGTCCTAATATTGAATAAAACTTTAAAAATTAATATAAAATAAACCGTAAATCAGATGAAAATATTGTGAACATGAAAGTTCATCTGCGAAGCGAGACGAGCCCGGATACGCTATTCGTTCGTCTGTCTCGCGTCCCTAGCGTAGCGAACGTGGAACTTTTCCACTGTTTTCGTCTGACCAGTAGTAGCCAGAGACCCGGGAAATATCATCCGATATTTTCATGACCCGTCTATGACGGATGATACTGTGTTAGTTCATGCCTAGCACTGCTTTGACATTTCATGCTTAGTGTTGGCATCGGTGTTATATTTATTGTTTCTTCCCCCCTCTTCTTACCGGTAGACCCCCAGACTAACACTGATGTCGGTTACGATTACCCTCCTGACGACCAGCCATTTGCCGCAGAGCAACAAAGCAAGGAAACCCCCCTTGATCATTCCTATATCGCCCATTTCTTTCTCCCTCATGCTTGCATTAGAATTTTTCTACTGTTGGTTAGTTCCTATATCTGATGCATAGCCTAATTTTGATGAACTACTACTTTCAATACCGCACTTTAAACTGATTAGTATAGGTGGCTCAGTCATCCCCTCCTACCCTTAGTCTAGTTGCCCCTCTTTAACGTCAACTCTCAATCTCTGATCGACGAGCCAAGACCCGACACGGCACTTACACCGCCCTTAGTTGTATGACACTGTAGAGTTACTATCGGGTACCGAGCGTGACACCTCGCGAAGTACTCATGATGCTATCTCTGTAGTGCCGCTAGTCGATCGTGGTTATCGAGGGTGATTCCTCCTTCACCACTCCCGACGATGACTCTGTCGTGCAACCCCCCATGTGTGAGACCCTCGAGGGTGATTCCTCTAAGTCCACCTTGAAAGTTACATCGTTCGGAATCCAATGAGGGTGATGCCTCGGATCCCCTGATGTTACAACCACACAGTTACTTAACTATGTTACTGGGAACATTGATGAATAAATGTTATGCGGGTGGATTCACGCATGGATGTGTTGATAAGTTAATTAAACTGTTAATGGATTTGGGTATTTTATCTGGGTTGGTCGGAGACCTTATTCGCACTAACATTCTACGTGGGAGAAGTTATGGGTACTCGACGTCATGGTATCAGCCGAATCTCTTCAGACGTCGGCAATGGAGCAGCGCGTGCCCGAGTGGTCCGGATAGGAATCGCGCTTGTAATAAGGGGTGCTAGGACTGACCTTGGCCGCCCACGCATCATGCAGGAGCGCAGAGGGAAAGTGGGCCCACGACCCCTGTGTTCTTAGGATTTAGACCGGCGGGCTGGCCTCTCTGTTGAGACTAGGTGGGTCGACGACGTGTCGAAGTTCCGAGGCCGGGCATGACCCAGGAAAGTGTGTCCGGCCAGAGTTTATCGAGCGTCACGGGGAATATGTTGTGCACCCCTGCACGGAAGAACTTATCTATTCGAATAGCTGTGTCCACGGTTACAGGACGACTTGGAGTTGTGCCCCGAGCTTATACAAATACAATTGTTACTTAACTCGAATGTTGCTCCGGGATTGCTTCCTCGTAGAGAGTCGAGGGAGAATATCTGGGCGTGTCCTTATATTATTATTGCTGAACAATATGACTATTTTTTGTGTTACCTGTTGTACCCTCGTCTATTGCTGCAAGACCCCCCTGAAGATGCTAATCTTCGATAGGACTAGGCATTCCCCCTCTTTCTCGCATTGCTGCAGTCAGTCCACATATAAACCCCTTCCTTTGATACTGAGGCATACTTAGCATAGTTCTGATGTCCGTCTTTCGATTACTTTGGATGAGTACTCACCCTTGCTTTGCTTCCCCTTTATCTCCTTGATCCGTTGTTGCGACCAGATGATGGAGCCCAGGAGATGGTGTTTTTCACTGCCGATGACTGCTACCCCGACGGTGCATGTTGCTACGTGGAGGCCGCTGAAGACAGTAGTAATTAGGAGGCTCCCAGACAGGACGCCTCGCCTCGTTCGATCGTTGTATCTTTTGTGCTAGCCTTCTCTAAGGCACCTGATGTTTAATGTATGTACTCAGATATTTGTTGCTTCCACTGAATGTTGTGTTTATCAAGCTTCTGTATTCTACCCCTCGAGGCCCCTGGCTTGTAATATGAAGTTCGTATGTTTTATTTTGTGCCTAGAGTTGTGTTGTGATATCTTCCCGTGAGTCCTTGAGCTTGGTCATATGCATTTGCGTGTATGTTAGTGTATGATCAAATCGAGGGTGTCACAAGTTGGTATCAGAGCCGACTGCCTGTAGGTAGCCCCCTTTCCACTCCTTGGCGAAGTTGAGTCTAGTACTTGAAAAAACTTACTAACTTTGATGTTGTGGCTTACGGGCCCACATCTCAATCGGGTGGTATTGGTATCTTTTACTGCTCTTCTATACTCTAGGTTCCATTCTCTCTTCTCTTCCAGGTTAAAGGTTTTTGCTAACTCTAATTTAGGTTCTCGTAAATACTTCCTCCCGAATGAGCCCCTCATTCCAGACGATGGTTTGATTCGTTAGAAGACTACGAAGATCCTCTCTGCTGTTCTCTCGAGAACTTGGGCTCATCGTTATTGCGATTTCCCTTCCTCCGTCAACCCCTATGGATGACTGCACACAAAGGTCGTCCATACTTACTTTTCCAATTGCTCTTGTTATTACAATGTGCATCAAATTATCTCACTTGGGATTTGTTCATCCTCAGTTGTCATGGGTTTCGTAAGTCCCTCCAATTTCAATTCGATCTTCCGAAATCCTTAGTTGTGTATTCTTCATGACCTTTCTCATCTGCTTGCATTATGGTTAAATCCATATGTCTAGCCGCATTCATTAAAATCCTTTGTGATTTTCCCTTGATCTTATTGATTCAACCTTTGTGTGAATGCACACAATCATCAGTTGATCCTCATAAATTATCTTTCCGGCTCATACATCTTGTGAACAAGTGTTGGCTCTCGACAAATCAACCTTGGTTGATTGTGCATCTAAGTCCTTTCAACTTGTTGGTATTTGGCTGGAGCACCTGAATCCGATACACCAACCTGGAAATCATAAATTCCTTTGGTATTTAAGTATCGTTATTTTTCTGATGTTCTATAATCCGATGTCTTGCATTCTATCTCCCTCTGATTGAGTACCGATACTCAAATTACGTCCTTTGTGGACTGCCAGACCCATTATTGGGTTATTATCCGACGTCATCCTTTACATTCAAAAATTCTTGTGATATCCCCCCCTGATAGATGATGCCATTGGTAAATTGTGTCTTCTCCCTTTGATAAGTTGTATCCTATGCTTTTGTTAGCCATGCTCTTCAAGCATGTGTCAATTACTCTTGGAGTTTGTGGTATATGTTCCTAAGATTCCCCGATGGGTTGAACCTATTCCTTACTAAGTCAAGGTGATCCCATGAGTTTTCATGAGACTTACTCTTCTGGTATTTTTCCGGATATTCTTTCAAAACTACAACCTGATCATAGGCGAGGAGTAAATGGAAGGTGATGCATTGATGAAGTGGGACTCGACCTTGAACTTGTGTTCATGCCCATGGAGACGATGTTGATCCTATCATAGGAGCTTCTCGTATCAATAATCATTCATTATATGATTTGATCTGGTATTTGTGGTTTGGTACTTTGCAACCGTGGTTCCGACCATGATTGTTCTCCTTTGATCTCATATGTAGACAAGTTAAAGTGCTTGTATTCCAGAGATCAATACATTAGTCTAACCTCTACTCTGATCTACCTCTGAGTATTGTCCCTGGTATCTCGAAAATATCGTGGAGCTATATAACTTCCTATGAGCTCCTCACCAACTATGATGTTTCATTGATTCTGGTTTTCCTCGTGTTTTAAGTTGTTGGACACTCAAGGACAGTGATAACTGAATCAAGTATGCATTACGATTCAACATCTCTTGGTAATATTCTATGCATTACGATTCAACATCTCTTAGTAATATTCTATGCTTATGAGTTTGTACTCGATCATGTCCTTCCAAGTTGTTAGGCTACATCATCATCGTCATGCTAGAGCTTGACCATGCTATCTATGTCCTCCATCCCTCGAACACATTTACAACTGTGCGTTAAGCTTACATCGAGCTTTCAATATCATGTTTGTTGTCTTGAAAGGCAATTTCGACTCTAAGCTAGCTATCTTATCTGTGGCTACGACAACCTTTGGCTTCACCATTCCTTTGCTTGATGTCATCGTTGAACGATTACATCTTCATGAAACTTCTCGACAAATGTGTCGTGATCATTATCAACATTCTCAGCTCTTGCAGGGTATCAATCGAATGCATGTTGAGAAATACCATCCCTTCCCCTCGATGAATTGTATTATCATCGACATCTTTGTTGCCTTGCCTCCAACACAAACGTGTTCGTGTTTTGTGTTGTCCTTTGAGTTCCTTGCTAATTCAGCTTATGTTATCTTCTATCTTGGGGTATTATCATCTTTTATGTCAAGAATGTTGTGAGCATCATTGCACCTTTTAAGAATTCTTGATATAGTGATGCTTGTCGCCATCACCATTCTTTCCTTGTCCCCGTGTTGTTTCTAACCGGAATACCGACAAGTGAACTCGGCTGTGTGATTCCCATAATTATGACAACCCTATCGTTTTGAAGTTAATGACCGATGGTTTCATTCTTGGTGTGTTGGTTGTCGACTCACCATTTTAGCATTGGTCGTGCTACTCAGTCCATATTTTCTAGTGCACCCTTCAAGCAATGCTTAATTGTTGTTGTTCCCTCAAGCATATGACATTATACCATTTGATTTGACAAATGCTATCTCCTTGATATTATAATTTTGGAAATTCATCCCTATCTAAATTTTGAGGGATTGTTGTTGAGACCATCGACCACACCCTCAACTTCTCCATGGTTCATGATGAAGCTTTTGAAAGCACTATCTTTGTGCCCAGCTCATGAAGAATATATTGGATAAGAACAAGTGTTTTCCAAAGGTTCGCGTGCATTCTTGCCGCCGTGAATATGTAAAGATTCTGTTTCGCTTCCTCTCGGGTAATACAAAATCTTTCATGCATGTGCGAAGTGTTATATGTTTTGAAGATTTGATATCTTCACTTCATATAATTTCTCTTAGCACCCCAAGCCACTGACTGATTTGATCAGGGAAAAGAAATTCCTTCATAAGAGCTAATTGAGGCTTACGCAAGGGCCTTGATATCCTCAATGATGGTTCTCAAATAAGAACTCAGTTGCATTGTGTTGTAAGAATTCCACGTGGGCACGAATGTCTTGACATTGTGTTCATGTGTCTTACCATCCAACTCATGATCGAATACTTGCTTCCGTAGTTCATATCCCGAGAATCTTGTAGTATCATCTCGTCTGTTTTTGGTGGTCCCCTTTTCTTCTCAGGCATCCTCAGCCTGAGGTATCGTGACACCAATCAGATCTGAATCTCGGGCAGATATGTTGGTTGGAACATTTCCCAATAATTATAACTTTGGTCTTTATGTAACCTGGTACAGTGATGTCTTGTCTGGCACACCGGGCCGCATTACCTATTGTTATAAATTCTTCCATATGTAAGATTCGCCATATTCCATGCGGAAACTATATGACTTATTTTATAAGTTAATTTTGATGAATCCTTTGTGTACCCAAAGTCCAACCTTTATCTTATGACCATGTCGATGCTACCTCGAAGCATGAATGTGGTCAATTATCCAATTGTCAACAGGAACATTGGAAGCGCAATGTTAAATTGTTCCAGATCAATTATCCAAACCGCATGGTATGGGTAAACATCATGATTCTTCTTGCCTCTTTATCTAAATGGTTATGTACTTGATGACATATCACGTATACCATACCCAATTATTCCTCGGGAATGGTATACTTTAATACTTGTGTGTGTGAACACATTTTCCTTTCATTGGTCTGTTTGACCTTTCTTGTGGCATAACTTATCTAAGCTGTGTTAATTCCCTGCTTAGGAAACAACGTCGGTATACAACTCTGTCAGTAAGGCCGTGTTACTATTGTGGATAACATTCTGGTAGCCGCCGATAGACGAGAAATTTGCCTATTGGTCCGCCTCGTTCCAACGAGTAGGGAAATGGTTATATTCGTTCCCCGCCCTTGGTACCGATGTTGTTGCCAACATAACTGACAGGCTATCCTCTGATATGTCTTGCTACCAAGACCATATAAGATGTCACCGCTCTGCCTACTCTTGGCCCGCACGGTGGACCCATAACCCAAAGTTCCACACTCTTGGCCCACATGGTGGACCCATAACCCAAAGTTCCACGGGATCGATATCTAACTCTTCTGTACAATCTTGACTCCAAAGTATCCTTTACATTTGGCTTCGTATGAAATTCCATGGCCACCGTCCAATGGAGCGATAACCCTTCGGTCGGGATATTATCATACATGCTAAAGATTAAGTTCGCATTATTCATGAGAATCTGAAGGCTGCTCAATCTTGTTAGAAAAGTCAGTATGACCGTCATCATCAAGATATGGTCTATCAACTGGCGAAAAGGCTTATCTTCATGTCACACCAATGAGAGGTGCACACCGTTCTGGAATCAAGGGCAAGTTAGATCCTCGCTATATTGGTCCTTCCACAGTTCTGGAAAGGCGTGGCAAAGTAGCTTATCAATTGGAATTGTCGGCGAACCTTTCTCAGGTTCACGATGTCTTCCATGTGTCTCAGCTCCATCGTTGTTTCAAACATCCTATTCGATCAGTGGATCATGATATACTTGAGCTGCAACAACACCTCTCTTATAAAGAGCATCAGGTCTGCATTCTCGACCAAGCTGAACGTAAGACTCGTCGCAAATTCACCAAGTTCCTTAAAGTGCGGTGGTCAAATCATTCTAAAGGTGAAGCCACTTGGGAATGCGAGGATTATCTTCATGATGAATACCCCAAGCTCTTCCCTTCTACCTCTTAATTCTCGGGACGAGAATTCTTGTTAGTAGGGGAGAGTTGTGACATCCTCACCTTTTGCTACAGTGATCTCTGTAATTTAGCTACAGTAATCTTATGCTAATGATGCCACGTCACCGTCATTACTGTTGTTAAACTAGCGTTGGTTCAAACCCCGGTCAAATTCAAATTAAAAAATATGACAAAAGATTTTCAATGTCAAAATAAAAATGTTCGGTGTGTGTTAAATATTACATAGGAAATTGCGCTTTAGGAATCTTTATTTTTGAAGGTATTTAAGTTCACTAAAATAAAATAAAACTAAAATAGAAACTGAAAATAAATAAAAAAAATAAATAAAATATTGAAAAAAAACCCCTCGGCCCAAATGGGCAAACCGGCCCAGCCGACCACCCTAGCCCATCGCCACCTAGGGGGTATTTAACACCCCAAACCCTAGCCACACTCACCCAGCTCCCTCTCCCAGCCGCCACCACTCCCCACGAGGGGATCCACCCCTCGTTCCTCCCTCGTACCCCCACCAACTCCACCGGATCCCCCCCCATGAGGCCAGCCCCTCGTCCCTCGCCTCGCTCCCCCATCGCTACCAGCCCCCCACCGAATATAATCGCTACCAGCCCCCCATAGAGCCTCCCAATGAGCCCAGCTGTGACAGCCCGGTGCCGACGTTCCAGAAGATTCCCCTTTCTTTCCATTTTCCTCGTGTGGCTATTTTCTTTTGTCGCGTCATCATCGCATCATGCGCATCATCTAACTTGCATCGGCATCTCCGTTGCCGCCAGTCTTCAAAACTTGCATCCGCTAGTAGTTGCCGATTCTCGTCGTTGTCCGTTCTGAGTCCAACCGCACTCGCACGCGCCCGCGGCATCGTCAAAACCTGTTTTAAAAGTGTGTTAAAAACTTTCTCTGATCGGGGTGAAACTTGGCATGCGGTCGTAATTAGTTATAGCTAGGCCGCCTGTCAAATTTCGTCGCCGTTGGAGTCCGTCTGGTACCCGAACGGTCGACCGTAGCGGCACCGTATTTGGTTTACCGTCGGACGTGTGTCAGCGTTTTAAAAATCGTTGTCGCGCCGCACCACTGCCCTCTCATCTTAGCCAACGCCACTCTACACAGCTAACCCTAGCCCGCCTCTCCGATCGGACTGTAAAATCGCGATCGGAGGGTCGAAAAACCCCCAGATACCCCCTAACCTAGCCCCATCCTATAAATAGATGCCTTACCCTGCCTAAAATGGCTAACCCTAGCCCTCTGCCTCGAAACCTGCACCACCTACCCAGCCACCGCACCCTCTCTCTCCTCCAACCGCCGCCGGCCCGCTCCAACCCGCGTTGGGCCCGCCCGAACCCATGCGGAGCCAGAGCCCGCCAGGCAACCGCGCCGCCGCACCCGCTCCCGAGCGCCGCCTCTCGTGCCTCTTGCGTCGGCCATGCCGCGTCGCCGCCTCGTGGCGCCGTCGGCCAGCCCATGCCGGAGCGGCCCCATCACCGGACCATCGCCACCGCAGGAGCTCTGCTGCCCCGTCGGCGATCCGTCGCCCGCACCCGACCGTGGCCTCGTTAGCCCCGCCGCCGTTGCTCAGTGCCTCCTCCAGCCGCCGCAGCCCCGGATCTTCCGCAATCGCTCGCCCTCACCCCGTTCACAGCCTCCTCGACGTCCAGGCCGAAGCCCCTCGCCGCTAGCCGCCGTGACGAGCCGCCGCCTCCCCATGCTCGATCTGGATCGGGAGATCCATCCCGCCGCGTGCGTTGACCTCGCCAGCACTTGGGCCCAAACCCCTCCAACCGGCCCAACCGGGGTGAGATCCTCCCCCCCCCGCCTGTGCACCTTTTTTTTACCTCGCGCCCATAGTTCGGCCCATTTAGGAATTTTAGGAATTAATAATTCCAGAGATATAGACGTAATATAAAAAACCCCGTATCTTTTAATCCGTGTGTCGGAACGAGGCGTGTAGTATATGGTTTTCGTGTAGTTTTGCGCGTAGATTACGTTATTGCAACTTGCATAATTGTTGGACGTAGTTTGAGCCTCCCTATGCCTAGGTTTACGTTCTGTCTATATATGTTTACGGGGTAGAAAAATCCATGGGATTTTTCTGTGCAATTAGTTTTGGCTTTAGAGCAAGTTAGTTCGCGCGATAATTTGCCATGTTGCCCTCTTGTCTATTTCGTAGGATTTATTCCGTGCTTCGTTTGATTAAGTTGTCAACTAGGGAGTTGTTCTTGGGTGTTTACTCTAGCCCTTGGTATTTTTAGTTGCAATAGAAATGCATGTTTAGGTGTGGTTTGCTTGCTCTCAAGTTGCTAGAAATAGTGCTGATTTGGAGGTGCTGAAATATTTCTAAGTCTGGAATCTGTTGTATCTTGTTGCTGTCTTGTCTTGCTTGTATCTTGTGATCTGTAGCTCTTTTGAGGTTTGTCCAATGGAGTTAGTTGTAGATCTTGTGATTTTCTAGCATGCTGGAAATTTTCATGCCATTCGGAGTCCTGTAGCTTATGGTTTTGCTGCTGTCAATATGCCTTCAGATCCAAACCTGCAGCTTCATAAACTGCAATTTTCACTAAGTCTGAAATAGTATGTGGGAAGCCATTTTGTGACTTCTTTTCCTAGTGTTCCTTGCTGCTATGCTAGTAGATTTTAGTTGTTTGTTGTAGTGCTTCTTGGCCTCTTTCGTGTCATGCCTTGGTTGATTATATTTGAGTTGTGTAGCTCGTAGTTGTGGGGTGTAGAAAGTGCTATGTGGCTGATTTTGGCAGATTGTAGTGATTTCTTGTTGTGCTCGTAGTTGTTGAACCGTAGCTCCTTTTTGATCGTGTCCTATATGAAACTTGCTTAGAATCTCATGTAGTTTCATTTTCTCTTGCTGGTTGTATGTTTTGAAGTGCTCGTGACCGCCGTTGCACACATATTGCATCCGTAGTTCCGTTGGAGATGTTCTCTATTTGTAAATTGCTTGTAACGACGCGTAGAATCACGTGAACCGATTTGTTTTGCTGTTTAACAACTAATTAAATGTGTTAGTTCAGATCTGGATAGAATTGTAAATTAACATGTGAGGTCGTCTCGGAGATGCTATATGTCATTTCCGACCACATTTAAAATGCCTAGATAGGTAGTTTAATTACGCTTCACCTCTTGCCATGTTAACCCATATTTAATATTACCGTGTACCAAATCGGGATAGAACTAGATAATAAACATGGAGTTTTGTCAATATGCAACTCGTTGCATATTGAACTTCACTTAATGTGTAGTGTTTGTTTGTGTGATTTGCCATGCCGTGACTTGCATATACTCAGCTGCTCATGCAGCATTTGCGTTGTGCATTGTGTGGTGAATATCGTGTGTTGATTCTTCTTTCCGGTTTTCCCCGTCTCAATAGAGTTCCGCAAGCGTGTCGGATTGTGAGGACCCGTTCGACTACGTCGGTTCGTCTACTTCACGGAGTCATCCTTCTTCCAAGCGGGATCTCAGGCAAGATGACCATTTCCCAGATACCATTACTATCATTGCCATGCTAGTTATTTCGATGCTATCGATTATGTCTCGTTGCCTACCACATGTTAAATACGAGTCTCTCAACAATGCCATGATAATCCTCAACCTGTTCGACCTAGCATACCACTGATTGGCTATGTTACTACTTGCCTAACCATGTTGTTAGCGTTGCTAGTTGCAGGTGTAGTTGCTTCCATGTGAAAGCATGGGTTCCTTGTTATATCACCATATTTAATGCTATTTAATTTTAATGCACCTATATACTTGGTAAAAGGTGGAAGGCTCGGCCTTTCTAGCCTGGTGTTTTGTTCCACCTTTGGCCCCTTAGTTTCGGCTACCGGTGTTATGTTCCATAATTGAGCGGTCCTAACACGGTCGGGGTTGTTATGGGGACCCCCTTGATAATTCGTTTTAGATTAAAGCTGGTCTGGCAAGGCCCAAGTTTGGTACTACATTTGCCTAATAACCTAATAGTAATGCATAGGGACCCGCCGGCACCCGCGGAGTAATTTAATCAACCCCCGGGCCAGTGCTCCTCATGAGTGTTGGTCCCACCTGAGCGATGTCCGGCGCCCCTCTGGTCACCAAGACGTTTAGCAATCTCGACGTCTAGCTCATCCGTAGTGTCCTGAGAACGAGATACGCGGCTCCTATCCGGATCGTCGACACGTCGGGCGGCCTTGCTGGATTAGTTTTACCTTTGACGAAATATCTTGTCCATCGGGATTCCGGTGATGCTTTGGGTAATCTCGGAGTTGAGGTTTTCCACTAGGGAACCGACGAGATCGGGAGCTTCGTGATTGAGGATTTCTATGCGGCTTGTGGTAATTTGTGATGGACTAGTTGGAGCACCCCTGCAGGGTTAAATCTTTTCGGAAAGCCGTGCCCGCGGTTATGTGGTAACGTCGAAACTTTGTTGAACACTGGTTCTAGATAACTTGAAGTTAACTTAATTAAAACTTGCCAACTATGTACGTAACATGGACTGTCTCGTTCATGAGTTCCTTCTCCGATCGAGGACACGGTGGGGTTATGTCTGACGTAGGTAGGTGTTCAGGATCATTCATTTGATCATCAGTAGCTCACGTCCGTTATGCGTAGATCTTCCCCCTCTTATTTCTTGTACTCGTATGTTTAGCCACCAAGTATATGCTTAGCCGCTGCAGCAACCTCACCACTTAACCTTACCTCAGCCATTAAGCTTTGCTCGTCTTGATACCTTTGGAAATGAGATTGCTGAGTCCCCTGTGGCTCACAGATTACTACAATACCAGTTGCAGGTACAAGTAAAGGTTACTTGACGTGAGCGCGTTGATTGTTCATTTGGTGTTTCTTCTTGTTCTTCTTCTTCATCGATCTAGGATGGGTTCCAGGCCGGCAGCCTGGGATAGCAAGGCTGGACGTCGTTCTTCTTTTGTCGTTTGTTTTTGTCTATAGTCGGACCCTACTCTTAGTCTTGATGTTTATGTATTGTACTGTTGTGACTCTGATGTAGCTTGTGGCGAGTGTAAGCCAATTCTATATATATATATATCTTCTTTTTCAGTACATGTACTTGTAACGATATCCATTCTTTCGACACGACGATATGTGCTACTATCCCTGACGAGGCCTTCATGCCCAATTGAGGATAGGGTCGCATCTTGGGCGTGACAAGTTGGTATCAGAGCAGTACCGACCTAGAGCCCCCTTGATTGAACGAACTTGGCCAAGTCGACTCTAGTGAAAAACTACTTTGAGTCTAGTTATATATCGGAGTGTAGGATTCTTTTTTCTCCTCTTCTATGCTCTAGTGAGGATTCTTGACGTAATAATTTATTCTACTCCTCTTCTCACTCAATTTTTTTTTAGGATCACGCGGATATTCTTGGGATCTATGTGATGCCGATGTGACGGAGTTATGTCTTGGTGCCTCCTGTCTGACTTGATTTTCTTCCGGGGAGTTGAGCTCCAGGGGATTCTTGAGCACATCAGTATCATTCAGATTTCTTAGTATCTCAGAACAAAGGATGTTCGTAATTGCTTCAATATTAGTAGTGGCGAGGTAACCCCGATGTCCCTAGTAGTGGTGCAGATTGTTCGAGAGTACTGCCATACTTTGTATCGTTGTGATCACGAGGGTCTGTTGTAGATGAAGGTCCGAGATTCTGGTTGTGTGTTGACGGATGTGATACAGGTGACGGGTTAGTATAGGAGTTGTGTCATATTACTCCTTGTATCCGTGTACCAGATTGCATGACCAGATATTTCGGGAATTCTTAGTTGGGAATTCAAGTAGTTGCTTATAGGATAATCTTCCAACAAATGCATGATGTTAGGTTGGGGTTCGACATCTAGTGGATTCGTTTGTTCACGGTCGACTTACAGCGGTACATGTTGTGTCTTAAAGAGTCCTTGTAGCTTGCTACGACTCGGGGACGCTTCGTATATCGGGTGCACGGCTTTGCACTTGATGGCTACTGTAAGGTTCGAGCCCCTGCGATCTTGTCGACAAAAGTATTGGACGAAATATTTCTCATGAGTTTGTTCTGGCTTGTTTCGTAAGTCTCACCCTTTGATTTATTGAATGTGGTAATTCAAGTTGCTTTGATGTCAAGTGGTGATTTCAGATCTTCTCTAAGCGGTGTTCTCATATTTTTGTGGGAATGCTAATTCTCTTTGCTCAAATCAATTGTCTTATCAATTTTGTCAAAAAGAGTTGTTATGTCAAGTCTTTTCAACCGGTGTGTTTCTCTCCAAGTGAATTCAATCCTCTCCAATACTTGCGGATCATTCTCTCAATTCTTACCGGAGTTCATCTCATCTGTTCCGAGTTGTCTTTGTTTTCCCGCCCTCCCACCCTTTTCTTCAGTGATTCAATTTTCATCCAAGAGTTTTCTTTTCATTGTGCTTCCGCTGTGTGTTCTTTTCTCTCTTACCCGGTGATTCATTGTGAAGATTCTCAGGAGATTCGTGTTCATCCTTATTCATTCTTGTGGTCTTGTCCGGTGATTTCAATTCAGTTATCTCTATTCATCCGGAGTGCTGAAGTTATCACAGAAGTTTCTTGTTTTCAGATCTTTCATTATTTCGAGGTGCTTAACCTCATCAAGTTTTCATTTATACCGGTGCAATATCTCTCTTTCTAATAATCTTTTCAATGGTGATTCCTTTGAGTGGGCCCATAACCCACAGGTTTTTCCCAGGATCTTATATAGCTCTTGCAATCTTCCGGAGATCTCTAATTATTTCAGCTATGATGTAAGTATGAATTTCATCAGTCATATACCTTCTCCAAGACCTATTAGAGTTAATTCTCATATTTGGCTCAACCTTGCATTCTTCTTTATTCCAGAGTGTCTCAGTTATTCGTGGTGTTGTTTCTCCTCATCATTCTCAGCTTGCAATTTGAAGGAGTGTTTCTCTCAATCTTGGTTCATTCTCTTGGAGATTAATCATTTCAGCTTGGTGCCATCATCTTAACTGTTCCAATCATGAGTAATCCCTTTTCTTGCTATCCGGTGCTTTTCTGAGTTATTTTCGTTCTCGATCCTCCGATGGCCATCATTTTAGAAGATTTTGTTCGTTCTCAGCTTGCAGCTTACATCCTCAATTCTTCTCAATTGTTGTCTCTTCGTTCGTCTCTCGATTATCCGGTGCCTTGTTCAAGTTTTCTCTCAGGTGGCTTATGATCTCTTCATTCTCATGTATATCCATTAATTCTTGGTATTCCCATTCAATTGTGAATTCTCACCGGTGCTCCCGTCAATTATGCGTCATATGGTGCATACCTATCTTTCTCTTCAAGTTTCTTTCAAGTGTAATAAGTTCTATGCTAAATCCGTTGCTTATCATCAATTAAACTTGATGAAGGATAAGCATAACATAATTCTTATTCTTGTTCATAGTAATTTGAATTCTTCTTCCGGAGCGGCTCATGATTTCAATTCATTCTCAAGTGTTCTTCAAGAATCTTACTAGAGAACCTCAAGTATCCTTTCTCTTGCATTTCCAAGTGCAATTGTTCTTCCTTTATCCTTTGAGGTGGTATTATAGCATTCTTGTTAGTGTAGGAGCCTCGAAGAGATTCCCTTTCAAGAATGAGATAATTAAACCCACCAATTCTATGATCATGAGATATTTTCAACCCATGATTTCTCCATTGAGCTATCTTGGTTTGGATTTCACCTAAAGCTTTTCCTATGGATTTTTGCTATCATGGTGCTTGTCATTAATTCAACTTCTCAATGTATCCTCTTGATGTAAGAAATTGTGCATATCTTGTTTTTCCCAAACAATCCTTGTTTCTATTAGTGGTTGGTTGTCACTTCATTAGTTTGAAAAGGTTCCCATAAGCCCACTACTATCTTGTTCCTTTCGCTGTTGTTTTTCCTATCTTATCGAATTTTTTGTCCCATTTTCCTACCGAAGTGCTGCCGAAATTTTCCGTGAATTCTTGCTTGTTTCTCATATCATTCCTCATCTCTTTGCAACCTTCAAGGATCGTTGGTTTCACTCGTTTTTCAAAGAAGCGACTAAGTTTTTACCTCTTGCCTTCTCAGCCTCTTCCCCTTTCATTCTTGGATCTCGGGGCGAGATCCTCTTGTAGTTTAGGAGAGTTGTGACAGCCCGGTGCCGACGTTCTAGAAGATTCCCCTTTCTTTCCATTTTCGTCGTGTGGCTATTTTCTTTTGTCGCGTCATCATCGCATCATGCGCATCATCTACATTGCATTGGCATCTCTATTGCCGCCAGTTTTCAAAACATGCATCCGTTTGTAGTTGCTGGTTCTCGTCGTTGTCTATTCTGAGTTCGACCGCACTCGTACGCGCCCGCGGCATCGTCAAAACCCTGTTTTAAAAGTGTGTTAAAAACTTTCTCTAATCAGGGTGAAACTTGGAATGCGGTCGGAATTAGTTATAGCTAGGCCTCCTGTCGAATTTCGTCGCGATTGGAGTCCGTCTGGTGCCCAAACGGTCGACCGTAGCGGCACCGTATTCGGTCTACCATCGGACGTTTGTTAGCGTTTTAAAAATCGTTAACGCGCCGCACCACTTCCCTCCCATCTTAGCCAACGCCACTCTACACAGCTAACCCTAGCCCGCCTCTCCGATCGGACCGTACGATCGCGATCGGAGGGTCGAAAAATCCCGAGATACCCCCTAACCTAGCCCCATCCTATTAATAGATGCCCTACCCTCCCTAAAATGGCTAACCCTAGCCCTCTGCCTCAAAAACCGCACCACCTACCCAGCCACCGCACCCTCTCTCTCCTCCAACCGCCGCCAGCCCGCTCCAGCCCGCTTTGGGCCCGCCCGAGCCCATCTGAAGCCCGAGCCAGCCAGGCAACCGCGCCGCCGCACCCGTGCCCGAGCGCCGCCTCTCGTGCCTCTTGCGTCGGCCATGCCGCGTCGCCGCCTCGGGGCGCCGTCGGCCAGCCCACGCCGGAGCGGCCCTATCGCCGGACCATCGCCACCGCAGGAGCTCTGCTGCCCCGTCGGCGAGCCCTCGCCCGTACCCGACCGTGGCCTCGTTAGCCCCGCCGCCGCCGCTCAGTGCCTCCTCCGACCGCCGCAGCCCCGGATCCGCCGCAATCGCTCGCCCTCACCCTGTTCCCGGCCTCCTCGACGTCCAGGCCGAAGCCCCTCGCCGCCAGCCGCCGTGACGAGCCGCCGCCTCCCCATGCTCGATTTGGATCGGGAGATCCATCCCGCCGCGTGCGTTGACCTCGCGAGCACTTGGGCCGGCCAGCGCCAGCAGAGCCCCAGCGGCCTGCCTCTCCAGCCGGCTGAGGCCTCCCGCAGACGGCCCAAACCCCTCCAACCGGCCCAACCGAGGTGAGATTCTCCCCCCCCCGCCTGTGCACCTTTTTTTTACCTCGCGCCCATAGTTCCGCCCATTTAGGAATTTTAGGAATTAATAATTCCAGAGATATAGACGTAATATAAAAACTCCCGTATCTTTTAATCCGTGTGTCGGAACGAGGCATGTAGTATATGGTTTTAGTGTAGTTTTGCGCGTAGATTACGTTATTGCAACTTGCATAATTGTTTGACGTAGTTTGAGCCGCCATATGCCTAGGTTTATGTGCTGTCTAGATAGTATAGTGCCCGTATTTATTTTTTGCGCATGTCCGGATTGATCGTATGCTGTAGATTAAATGTCCATGTTTTAGGAACACCTTTTCCATGTATTTTAGAGTAGTCTTTGGTATTTTTGCGTGTAAGAATTTGCCGCTAGTTTATTTCCCGTGTTTAGGATGTTATGTCGCATTTATGTGTGGCAATATTTTTGTGTTGCAACCCCACTTGTTTTATATGTTTACGGGGTAGAAAAATCCACGGGATTTTTCTGTGCTATTATTTTTAGCTTTAGAGCAAGTTAGTTCGCACGATAATTTGCCATGTTGCCCTCTTGTCTATTTCATAGGATTTATTCCGTGTTTCGTTTGATTAAGTTGTCAACTAGGGAGTTGTTCTTGGGTGTTTACTCTAGCCCCTGGTATTTTTAGTTGCAACAGAAATGCATATTTAGGTGTGGTTTGCTTGCTCTCAAGTTGCTATAAATAGTGCTGATTTGGAGGTGCTCAAATATTTCTAAGTCTGGAATCTGTTGTGTTTTGTTGCTGTCTTGTCTTGCTTGTATCTTGTGATCTGTAGCTCTTTTGAGGTTTATCCAATGGATTTAGTTGTAGACCTTGTGATTCTCTAGCATGCTGTGAACTTTCATGCCATTTGGAGTCCCGTAGCTTATGGTTTTGCTGCTGTCAATATGCCTTTAGATCGAAAACCGCAGCTTCATAAGCTGCTAGTTTCACTAAGTCTGAAATAGTGTGTGGGAAGCCATTTTGTGACTTCTTTTCCTAGTGTTCCTTGCTACCATGCTAGTAGATGTTAGTTGTTTGTTGTAGTGCTTCTTGCCCTCTTTTGTTTCATGCCTTGGTTGATTATATTTGAGTTGTGTAGCTCATAGTTGTGGGGTGTAGAAAGTGCTATGTGGCTGGTTTTGGTAGATTGTAGTGATTTCTTGTTTTGCTCGTAGTTGTTGAACCGTAGCTCCGTTTTGATCATGTCCTATGTGAAACTTGCTTAGAATCTCGTGTAGTCTCATTTCCTCATGCTGGTTGTATGTTTTGAAGTGCTCATGATCGTCGTTGCACACATATTGCATTCATGCCATCATATCTTGCGGTGCTTGTATCTTTTGATCCGTAGCTCCGTTGGAGATGTTCTCTATGTGTAAATTGCTTGTAACGACACATAGAATCACGTGAAACTATTTGTGTTGATGTTTAACAACTAATTAAATGTGTTAGTTCAGATCTGGACAGAATTGTAAATTAACATTTGAGGTCGTCTCGGAGATGCTATATGTCATTTCCGACCTCATTTAAAATGCCTAGATAGGTAGTTTAATTACGCTTCACCTCTTGCCATGTTAACCCACATTTAATATTGTCGTGTACCTAATCGGGATAGAACTAAATAATAAATGTGGAGTTTCGTCAATATGCAACTCGTTGCATATTGAACTTCACTTAATGTGTAGTGTTTGTTTGTGTGATTTGCCATGTCGTGACTTGCATGTACTCAGCTGCTCATGCATCATTTGTGTTGTGCATTGTGTGGTGAATATCGTGTGTTGATTCTTGTTTCCGGTTTTCCCCCTCTCTATAGAGTTCCGCAAGCGTGTCGGATTGTGAGGACCCGTTCGACTACGTCGGTTCATCTGCTTCACGGAGTCATTCTTCTTCCAAGCGGGATCTCCGGCAAGATGACCATTTCCCCAGATACCATTACTATCATTGCCATGCTCGTTATTTCGATGCTATCGTTTATGTCTCATTGCCTACCACATGTTAAATACCAGTCTCTCAACAATGCCATGATAATCCTCAACCTGTTCGACCTAGCAAACCAATGATTGGCTATGTTACTGCTTGCCTAACCATGTTGTTAGCGTTGCTAGTTGCAGGTGTAGTTGCTTCCATGTGAAAGCATGGGTTCCTTGTTATATCACCATATTTAATGCTATTTAATTTTAATGCACCTATATACTTCGTAAAAGGTGGAAGGCTCGGCCTTTCTAGCCTGGTGTTTTGTTCCACCTTTGCCCCCTTAGTTTCGGCTACCGGTGTTATGTTCCATAATTGAGCGCTCCTAACACGGTCGGGGTTGTTATGGGGACCCCCTTGATAATTCGTTTTAGATTAAAGCTGGTCTGGCAAGGCCCAAGTTTGGTACTACATTTGCCTAATAACCTAATAGTAATGCATAGGGACCCGCCGACACCCGCGGAGTAATTTAATCAACCCCCGGGCCAGTGCTCCTCATGAGTGTTGGTCCCACCTGAGCGATGTCCGGCGCCCCTCTGGTCACCCAGACGTTTACCGATCTCAACGTCTAGCTCATTCGTAGTGTCCTGAGAACGAGATACGCGGCTCCTATCCGGATTGTCGACACGTCGGGCGGCCTTGCTGGATTCGTTTTACCTTTGACGAAATATCTTGTCCATCGGGATTCCGGTGATGCTTTGGGTAATCTCGGAGTTGAGGTTTTCCACTAGGGAACCGACGAGATCGGGAGCTTCGTGATTGAGGATTTCTATGCGACTTGTGGTAATTTGTGATGGACTAGTTGGAGCACCCCTGTAGGGTTAAATCTTTTCGGAATACCATGCCCGCGGTTATGTGGTAACGTGGAAACTTTGTTTAACACTGGTTCTAGATAACTTGAAGTTAACTTAATTAAAATTTGCCAACTGTGTGCGCAACCATGACTGTCTCGTTCGTGGGTTCCTTCTCCGATCGAGGACACGGTGGGGTTATGTGCGACGTAGGTAGGTGTTCAGGATCATTCATTTGATCATCAGTAGCTCACGTCCGTTATGCATAGATCTTCCCCCTCTTATTTCTTGTACTCGTAAGTTTAGCCACCAAATATATGCTTAGCCGCTGCTGCAACCTCACCACTTAACCTTACCTCACCCATTAAGCTTTGCTAGTCCTAATACCTTTGGAAGTGAGATTGCTGAGTCCCCTGTGGCTCACAGATTACTACAACACCAGTTGCAGGTACAGGTAAAGGTTACTTGACGTGAGCACGTTGATTGTTCATTTGGAGTTGCTTCTTCTTCTTCTTCTTCATCGATCTATGATGGGTTCCAGGCCGGCAGCCTAGGATAGCAAGGCTGGACGTCGTTCTTCATTTGTCATTTGTTTTCGTCCGTAGTCGGACCCTGCTCTTAGTCTTGATGTTTGTGTACTGTACTGCTGTGACTCCAATGTAGCTTGTGGCGAGTGTAAGCCAATTCTATATATATATCTCTTCTTTTTCAGTACATGTACTTGTAACGATATCCATTCTTGCGACATGACGAGATGCGCTTCTATCCCTGATGAGGCATTCGTGCCAAATTGAGGATAGGGTCGTATCTTGGGCGTGACACCAGCGCTCCCCTAGGTCACCCCCATCGACCCCGCCTCCGGCCGAGGCCCTCACGCCATCGGCCTCCAGCCCCGCCGTCCACCTGCGCCCGCTGCCGGACTCCTCCAACGTCGCCTCCTCCTCCGGCGCCTCCCTCAATCTCCTCCTTCCCTACCTCGCCGGTTCTTCCTCCAACACCGGCCGGCCGCCTTCCTTGCCAGACTGCACCACTGCTCTATGATACGTCTCCATCGTATATTCTTTTCCAAACACTTTTGCCCTTGTTTTGGACTCTAATTTGCATGATTTTAATGGAACTAACCTGGACTGACGCTATTTTCAGCAGAATTGCCTTGGTGCTGTTTTTGTGCAGAAATCAAAATTCTCTAAACGTCCTGAAAATTTACGGGAAGCATTTCTGGAAAATATGAAAAATATCTGCGCCAAGATCCACCTAAGGGGGTGGGCCAGTGGGCCACAAGCCCTGCCCCCGCCACGCCCCTGGTGGCGGTGGGCAAGCTTGTTTGGCCCACACGACTCTGCCGCCCCCAATCTCAGCTCTATAAGTTCACTTTCGTCCCAGAAAAAATAAAAAGAGAAGATTTCGTCGTGTTTACGATACGGAGGCGCCGCCACAACCTGTTCGTCATCTCCAGGGCAGATCTAGAGTCCGTCTTGGGCTCCGGAGAGGGAAAATCGTCGCCATCGTCATCATCAACCTTCTTCCCTCTCCAATTCCATGAAGCTCTTCGTTGTTCGTGAGTAATCTATTCGTAGGCTCGCTGGGCGGTGATGAGTAGGATGAGATCTATCATGTAATCGAGTTTGTTTTGATGGTGATTGATCCCTAGTATCCACTATGTTCTGAGATTGATGTTGCTACTACTTTGCCATGCTTAATGCTTGTCACTAGGGCCCGAGTGCCATGATTTTAGATCTGAAATTATTATGTTGTCACGAATATATGTGTGTTTTAGATCCGAGCTTGCGAGTTGTAGTTACCTACTATGTGTTATGATCCGGCAACCCCGGAGTGACAATAACCGAAACCACTCCCGGTGATGACCGTAGTTTGAGGAGTTCATGTGTTCACCAAGTGCTAATGCGTTGGTCTAGTTCTTTATAAAAAGGAGAACCTTAATGTCCCGTAGTTTCCTTTTGGACCCCGCTGCCATGGGAGGGATGGACAATAGATTTCATGCAAGTTCTTTTCCCTAAGCACGTATGACGACACACGGAATGCATGTCTACATCACATTGACGAACGGGAGCTAGCCACATATCTCTTCGTGTTATAACTATTGCATGATGAATATCATCCAAACAAATCACCGACCATTGCCTACGAGTTTGTCCTACTGCTGTTGTTACTTGTCTTGCTCTACTGCTGTTACTTGTCTTGCTCTACTGCTGTCACTTGTCTTGCTCTGCTCCTACTGTTGCTACTACTGTCGCTTGCTCTGTTGCTACTTGCTACTGCTGTCCCTACTGTTGTTCCTTGCCGTTGCTATTACTCGTTACACGGCTGCTACCTGCTACAATCTTGATCGCTGGTCGTTGACGGGAACAAACAATTTTCGTCAACGGGCAACTTGGCGCTATTGATACAATCGTTAGAAATAGTATGCCGTGTCAACAGATCGTTTCTGACACCGTTTTTATCATACTACTTTGCTACTGATACTTTGCTTGCAGATACTAATCTTTCAGGTGTGGTTGAATCTGACATATTCAGCTGCTAATACTTGAGAGTATCCTCTCACCTCCTATAGGCGTACCAACAAATTTGGGTCGAATACTCTACCCTCGAAAACTGCCACGATCCCACGCGCTGGTGGGCCGTCAACAATATTCTTCTAGTTTCGAATGCCGAAGAGTGGTAGCAGCATTCTTCTGGTGCCGTTGCAAGGGAAGGTCTGTTGTTATGGAGTCAACATTTTTCTGGTGCCGTTGTCGGGGAGGTATGGCTATATTCTCTGAGTTACTTGGGATTTATATCTTCTGATCACTATGAAGAATCTGAAGGATCCAAAAACCAAAGTCTTGCCCTCAACTACTAGGGGAGGTAAGGAATTGCCATCTAGCTCTGCACTTGATTCACCTTCAGTTATGAGTAAGTTTACGACATCACCTCTTGCCAGAAATCTTGATATGTCGCCTGTGCTTGATGATGCTTATGATGCTACTGCTAGAGATGCTATGCTTGATACTGCTAGAGATGCTATGCTCGATACTATGCCTGATACTGCTTTGCCTGATACTGCTAGAGATGCTATGCTTGATACTGCTTTGCCTAATGATGCTAGAGATGCTATTTGGCTTGATGATGCTATGCTTGATACTGCTAGAGATACTACTTTGCCTGATGTTCCACTAGGGGTATTCCTTGATGCTCGTATTGCTAGAGTTACTGCCAATGCTCGTGATGCTTCTGAAACTGCCGATACTATTGAGATAGAACCTGCTTTTGCTCCTGCTAGATCTAGCTCTCCTAGATATGAATTGCCTGATATACCTGAGGGTTACGCTACGGAGGGAGAGATAGCTGAGGATTTTCTTGCGCGTAAGGATGCCTATGACGCTGAGAAATTACTTCTCAAGTGGAAGGAAAAATCTCTGAAAGCTAGGATGAAATACGACCCGAAGTTTGCCACTTCACCTATCTTTATCACCGATAAGGATTATGAATTCTCTGTCGATCCTGAGATAATCTCTCTAGTCGAATCTGATCCTTTCCACGGGTATGAGTCTGAGACGGTCGTAGCCCATCTTGCTAAACTACACGATATAGCCACCCTTTACACTAATGAGGAGAAGATCCGCCACTACTATATCCTTAAGCTGTTTCCTTTCTCTCTAAAGGATGACGCTAAAGCTTGGTTCACCTCTCTTGCTCCTGGATGTGTGAGTAGTCCCCAGCATATGGTCTATTACTTCTGTGAGAAATATTTCCCTGCCCATAAGAAGCAAGCTACCTTGCAGGAAATATACAACTTTTCTCAACTCCAAGAAGAGAGTCTCCCACAAGCTTGGGGGAGGCTCATCGAGCTACAAAATGCTTTGCCTGAACACCCTCTTAAGAAGAACGAGATACTTGATATCCTCTATAACGGACTTACCGATGCTTCTAGAGACCACCTAGATAGTTGTGTCGGTTGTGTTTTTAGGGAACAAACTGTAGAACAAGCTGAGACCCTACTGAATAACATCTTGATCAACGATAATGCTTGGACTATTCCCGAACCACCTCCTAAGCCAACTCCAAAGAAAAGAGGTATTCTATTCCTCAGTCCCGAAGATATGCAAGAAGCCAAGAAATCTATGCAAGAGAAAGGCATTAGATCTGAAGATGTCAAAAATCTACCACCTATCGAAGAGATCCATGGTCTCGATAACCCGATACAGGTAGTAGAAGTGAATTCTCTGCGTAGGTTTGACGAGAGTGATATTCCTTTTGACAAACCTGCTAGCCGATGCTTTGATGAATTTGACAACTTTGTTGCCAAACAACAGAGTTTCAATTATTATGTTAGCAGACATTTGGAACAAAGTACTCGTATGCTTAGCCATTTAAGTGCTTGTGTAGACAGAAATGTCAATGATCTGAAGCTTCTGCGTAAACATGCCTCTATGATTACTACTCAGGTAGAACAAGTCCTTAAAGCTTAGAATGACCTAATAAATGAATTAAATGACAACTCTGTCAGAGTCATTACTAGAGGAGGCAAAATGACTCAAGAACCTTTGTATCTTGAAGGTCATCCTAAGAGAATTGATCAAGATTGTCAAGGAATCAATGCTGATACACCTAGTCATCCTAAGGAGAAGAAGAAGGATGATAGAAACGTACATGCTAGTTCCCCAAATACTGTCACACCTGATGAACCTAATGATATTTTTGCATCTGATACAGAAACACAATCTCGTGATGAACATGAACCTGGTGACAATATGGATAGTGATGTTCATAATAATGCTCAACCTAGCAATCATGAGGATGTGGAGATTTAACCTACGGTTAATCCTGATAACCCACAACCTAAGAGATACGATAAGAATGACTTTACTGCTAGGAAGCATGGTAAAGAAAGGGAGCCGTGGGTTCAGAGATCTATGCCCTTTCCTCCTAAGGCATCCAAGAAAAAGGATGATGAGGATTTTGAGCGCTTCGTTGAGATGATAAGACCCATCTTTCTGCAGATGCGGTTAACTGATATGCTCAGGATGTCTCCATATGCCAAGTACATGAAAGATATCATGACTAATAAACAGAAGATACCAGATCTTGAGATTTCCACCATGCTTTCCAACTACACTTTTAAAGGTGGAACTCCTAACAAACTTGGTGATCCCGGAATTCCCACTATACCTTGCTCCATTAAAGGAAACTACGTAAGAACTGCCTTACGTGACCTTGGAGCCGGTGTTAGTGTTATGTCGCTCTCTCTTTATCATAGACTTGAATTGGATAAGGTGACACCCACTGAAATTTCTCTGCAGATGGCCGACAAATCAACTGCTTTCCTTATCGTCATTTGCGAGGATGTGCCTGTTGTGGTTGCTAATACCACTATCTTAACAGACTTTGTTATCTTGGATATTCTCGACGACGATGCCATGGCTGTCATCCTCGGAAGACCCTTTTTAAACACTTCAGGGGCTATTATAGATTGCGACAAAGGCAATGTCACTTTCCATGTCAACGGTAATGAGCACACAGTGCACTTTCCGAAGAAACGATATCAAGTACATTGCATCAATGCTATTGAAAAGACTTCATGGATTCCTATTGGGAGCTTTGAATGCCCTATTCCTCGTGTCAAGATGAAGTATGATTTGCTTGTTGGGGACATACATATCCCCATTGAGGTGACTTAGTGGGGTTTTGAGCTTTCATTTTCTGTTGCTTAGAAAAAAATGATAGAATTAGTTTAGTTTTTCCTATTTTCTGTTTTGGCATCCCGGAGAAAAATACCTCGAAAATAAAAGTTCTCCGATGGTCCTGAAAATTTCGAATCATTTTTTCTGGAATTTTTGAAAATTACTGGGCCTGAGAGATGTACTGGGGGCCAAACCAGTGGGCCACAAGCCGTGCCACCTCCACCCCCTGGTGGAGGAGGGCAAGCTTGTGGGGCCCACAGGGACCCGCTCCACTCATTCCAACTCACAGCCTCTTCTTCCACCTCCAGAAAAAATTGTTTCGCAGCTCAAACCCGTGTTCTTGCTCATTTGGCTGTGATTTTCGATCTCCTTGCTCAAAGCACCATTCTCCGAACCGTTTTGGGAAAATTACTCCTTGGTAAGTGACTCCTCCATTGGTCCAATTAGTGTTTTCTCTAGTGCTTTATCCTTCGCGTATTCTTGCTACCTTGGTGACCCTGTTCTTGAGCTAGAAATGTTGATTTTAGCTGGTCCCAAGTAGTTTTAGCGCGTGATACGGTCTCTAGGCACTAGTAGGAGTAGTTGCTACAAGGTGTGGTGGGTCTTCATTCACTTTTCTCTTGAACTTCAAAAATTTCAGCAAAACGAAATTATGTTCTGGAGGAAGTTTCATGGTGGTTCCTCAAGTAAGAAGGGTCCTCCTCTTTCCTTTCGGGAGCCCAAACCTTTTCAACTAAGGGACGCACCGGTACAACCATGTGAATGGCCTTCCAATGAGTTCATGATCGAAGAAGGTTTCAAGGATGAGTTTGATACAATTGTCCGCAATGCCGGGTTAGAAGAGTTCCTCTCAGATAAATGTGAACAATATGCTATGCTCACTGCCTCTTTTGTGCGTAGATTTAAATTTTCAGTTGGCCGTGACTCATCCATACTGTTTGATCTATACGATAAATCCTATACCATGGATTTGGAGGATTTCAATAGGATTTGCAAGATACCCGATGGGGGTAGTATTAATGATCCTCCTAAGTCTTCGGTCAGAGACTTTGTCTCCAGTATAACTGTTGGAGAAACCAAAGATATCACGCAAGCCACCATAGGAAGCATCCATTTCCCTGCCTTGCACTACTTTGCCCTCTTCATAGGTAGGTGCATTAACGGCAAGGGTGCACATTGTCACCTATGCGCTTCCGACCTTAGTAGCGCAGTGACAGGTGACAGGAGCTTCAATATGGGAGCTATAATAGCAAGGAGACTGAATAAAAATGCTAGTGAAGGGGATTTATTTGGTGGAGTTTATGCTACACGCTTAGCAAATTTTCTTGGAGTATCCATCCGTCCAGAAGACCCTCCTCTCTGTACAGCCTACCTTGATCATGTCGCTCTAACACGCTACTACTTCCTTGAGAGAGATCATGGATCCCTCCTATACCGCTTGATATTTAACCGGCAGCGTGTTTTCCATATTACCCTTCCTGCTCCTTCTTTCTTTGACTTTCAGGTAAAACGAAGATACTACATAACCATAGGAGAGGCAGAGGAGTATGAGAGGGAGGCGACGGCTGCTCGACTTCGTGAGGCAGCTATTCGGGCAGTGGTTGCAGCACTCCCGTAGAACACCCATTATGATTTTGGGTTTCGCCAGGACCATCCATGGGAGTAGACCAAGCTAGGCCAAAAGCCTAAGCCTGGGGGAGTACGTGTTCTCACCGACTTTACATTCATGCTTATGCTTTCACTTTGCTAGCCGGTGTTTACACTTTTCCACTCTGTTATCCATGCTAGTTTATTTTCGATTTCTTGTTTTCTTGTTTTGTGTCCTTCTGAGAAAACCAAAAAAGATTTTTCTTTCTTCTTTTGCTTGTTGGGAGCTTTCCCGTGTAAATAGTTTTCTTTTTCTTTGGGTCAAGGTAGAAAATATTGGTTTCAATGTTTAGTGGTTCTTGCATGCTTACCTCTTTAGCTTTCAAAGAACCATATTACTTTGTCTTCTGCTTTGTGTTTGCCTGTAGATTCAACTTAGTCCAATGCGTGACCACTCTTATTATTGTTCACATCGTTCGATCATGCAAGTGAAAGGCAATAATGATGATATATGATGAAGTGATTGAGACTGATAAGCTGGTATGAACTCTATCTATTTTGTTTTTGTCAATATGACTAGCTTGTCGACCTAGATTCAGCTTTGTCGTGAGAGAACCATGTTTGCAATGGCAACTTAGATATCATAGTTTCTGATGTCATGCTTATTTAGCTGAGAGTTTATAATGGTTTGTCTTGAATGCCAACATAGATTTTGAAATGACTATGATGTAGTATGATAGGATGGTATTCTCCTTTGAATGTTTCAAGTGGCTTGACTTGGCGCATGTTCATGCATGTAGTTGAAATAAAATCAACATAGCCTCTATGATGTTCGTGTTCATGGTGATTTATATCCTGTTCATGCTTGCATTCAATGTTAGTCAAACTCACTGCATCTTGATGACTGTTTTCGCCTTCTAGTTGGTCGCTTCCCAGTCTTTTGCCAGCCTTCACTTGTACTAAGCGGAATACTGCTTGTGCATCCACTTCCATAAACCCAAAAGTGTTTCCATGAGAGTCCACCATACCTACCTATTTGCGGTATCTATGTGCCGTTCCAAGTAAATTTGCATGTGCCACTCTCTAAACCTTCAAGAAATAATCTGTTTTGCATGCCCGAACCGCTCATGTAGTGACAGGGGGCCATTGGTATCTTCCATGCTAGGAGTGTTATCCTCGACATGTGTTTATTCACTGTCATTCACGAGAAAGGGGCCGGTAATTGGAATGCCCAGTTCCACGCTTAAATCGAAAACATAACTGTTAAACAAGACTCCCCTTGGATTGATGTTAGTATGGACGGTATCCGAGGATTCAGCTAGCCGTGGAGTGTGATTGATTGGTGGTGGGGGAGTTAAAACTTTACTTTTCTGTTTGGGAACCGCCTATAGCATGAGTAGCATGGAAGATATTGAGAACTCTTGGTCATTGCGTTGACAATGAAAGCATGCCACCCAAAATTATTATCTCTGTTTTCAAAGCTTGAGCTCTGGCACCACTGCAAATCAATGCTTCCATCTTCGAAGGGCCTGTCTATTTATTTTCCTGTTGAGTCATCCTCCTCTTTTGTAAGCACCAATTAGAGAGCACCTCTGTCATTTTTATGCTTTGCTTTTGATTGATATTTTGTATGACTATGACTGGATCTTCGTTGCTATGAATTACAATGTTTAGTCAGCCCTTGATCTTTGAAAGTGCTCTCCATTTATGTTTTGCGGTCTCGGAAAGAGCTAGCGAGATACCACCTATTCATATTGCTTCATGCTTGTTTTGATTGAAGTGTCGGTATTTGAAACTCATTATTATTTGCTTGTTAGCTGATTATGCCATTGATATTAGTTTATCGTGAGACCTTTGTGTCATTTACTTATGTGGTTAACTTGTGATCTTGCTGAAATTCTGGTTATGAGTTAGACATAGTTGCAACAATACGATCAAATAGAGTTTGTCAAAGTTTTTCTTTCTCTCTCAGTTTGTCAACTGAGTTGCTTGAGGACAAGCAAGGTTTTAAGGTTGGGGGAGTTGATACGTCTCCATCGTATCTACTTTTACAAACTCTTTTGCCCTTGTTTTGGACTCTAATTTGCATGATTTGAATGGAACTAACCTGGACTGACGCTGTTTTCAGCAGAATTGCCTTGGTGTTGTTTTTGTGCAGAAATCAAAGTTCTCCAAACGTCCTGAAAATTTACGGGGAGCATTTTTGGAAAATATGAAAAATATCTGCGCCAAGATCCACTTGAGGGGGTGGGCCAGTGGGCCATAAGCCCTGCCTCCGCCACCCCCTAGTGGCGGTGGGCAAGCTTGTGGGGCCCACACGGCTCTGCCGCCCCCAATCTCAGCTCTATAAGTTCACTTTCGTCCCAGAAAAAATAAAAAGAGAAGATTGTGTCGCGTTTACGATACGGAGGCGCCGCCACAACTTGTTCTTCATATGGAGGGGAGATCTGGAGTCCTTCTTGAGCTCCGGAGAGGGGAAATCGTCGCTATCGTCATCATCAACCTTCTTCCCTCTCCAATTCCATGAAGCTCTTCGTCGTTCGTGAGTAATCTATTCGTAGGCTCGCTAGGCGGTGATGAGTAGGATGAGATCTATCATGTAATCGAGTTAGTTTTGATGGGGATTGATCCCTAGTATCCACTATGTTCTGAGATTGATGTTGCTACTACTTTTCCATGCTTAATGCTTGTCACTAGGGCCCGAGTGCCATGATTTCAGATCTTAAATTATTATGTTGTCACCAATATATGTGTGATTTAGATCCGATCTTGCAAATTGTAGTTACCTACTATGTGTTATGATCCGGCAACCCCGGAGTGACAATAACCGGAACCACTCCCGATGATGACCATAGTTTGAGGAGTTCATGTGTTCACCAAGTGCTAATGCGTTGGTCCGGTTCTTTATTAAAAGGAGAACCTTAATATCCCGTAGTTTCCTTTTGGACCCCGCTACTACGGGAGGGATGGATAATAGATGTCATGCAAGTTCTTTTCCCTAAGCACGTATGACGACACACAGAATGCATGCCTACATCACATTGACGAACGGGAGCTAGCCACATATCTCTCCCTGCTATAACTGTTGCATGATGAATATCATCCAAACAAATCACCGACCCATTGCCTACGAGTTTGTCCTACTGCTTTTGTTACTTGTCTTGCTCTGCTGCTGTTACTTGTCTTGCTCTGCTGCTGTTACTTGTCTTGCTCTGTTGCTACTATTGCTACTACTGTCGCTTGCTCTGTTGCTACTTGCTACTGCTGTCACCACTACTGTTCCTTGCCGCTGCTATCACTCGTTACACTGTTGCTACCTGCTACAATCTTGATCGCTCGTCGTTGACGGGAACAGACAATTTCTGGCAACGGGCAACTTGGCGCCATTGGTACAATCGTTAGAAATAGTCTGTCGTGTCAACATATCGTTTTTGACACCGTTGTTATCATACTACTTTGCTACTGATACTTTGCTTGCAGATACTAATCTTTCAAGTGTGGTTGAATCTGACATATTCAGCTGCTAATACTTGAGAGTGTCCTCTCACCTCCTATAGGCGTACCAACAAATTTGGGTCGAATACTCTACCCTCAAAAACTAATACGATCCCACGCGTTGGTGGGCCGTGAACAACATTCTTCTAGTTTCGATTGACGGAGAGTGCTAGCAGCATTCTTTTGGTGCCGTTGCAAGGGAAGGTCTGCTGTTACGGAGTCACTCTACCGACCGGCTCGCCTCTTCGCCGGTTCCCCTTCACCGCACCGCCGGACCTCCTCAACCTCCTCCCTGCCGGCTCCTCCAAACATCGTTGCCCCTCTCCCTGGCAACGCAGGTGAGCCCCTGGGCTCCTCCCTCCCCTTACTCTCTCCCTCCACTCCGCCCACCACCGCGGCCACCGCACCCCCTACTCCGGCAACTTCTGGCCGCGCCTAGCCCCACCACCGCGCCCATGTGCCATTCTGTAACCAGGGGGATTAACCCCCCCCCCCCCCGGTGATAATTGTGATAAACCCCCCTTGTGTATGTATGTAAAAGAATAAAAATAAAAAAGAAAGAAAATAGAATATGTATGTATGTATGCAAGGGTATATAAATATGTATGTATAAACGGATGTATGTTTGTGCAAAATTATGTATGTATAAAATGTGGGTACACGATATGTGTAGATGTATTATATCTTTGCTCACTGTCCCTATGACATGCGGGCCACGCCCCTAAAAAAAGATAAACGAATATATATAAATAATAATTAATAAATAGTTTAATTAACTAAATAATTGATTAGTGAATTAATTAGTTGATATGAAGATTAAGATTAATAGATTAATTAGTGAAACTGTTAATTAATCTGTTTAATTATTTGTTTTAGATAGTATGACACGTGGGTCCCTCCCGCTAATTAAATTGATTCATTATTAGTTAATCTAAAAACTAAAATGTGCCTATGACAATGGGGACCCACTAGTCATATTTGGCCAGTCAAAGTTATTGTTGACTGCTGATGTCATAATTGAAATATCTGAATTATTTAAATCTGTTTAATTCCTAATATTCCTAATATTGCCGTGCTTTGACATGTCATGCTTAGTGTTTGCATCGGTGTTATATTATTGTTTCTTCCCCCTCTTCTTACCGGGAGACCCCGAGACTGACGCTACTGCCAGGTACAACTACCCTCGTGACAACCAGCCCTTTGACGCGGAGCAACAAGGCAAGAAAACCCCCCTGGATCATTCCTATATCACCCATTTCTTTCTCCCTCATGCTGGCATTAGAATTTTTCTATTGTTGCCGTTAGCTCCTATATCTGATGCATAGCCTAATTTTGATGAACTGCTACTTTCAGTACCGCACTTTAAACTGCTTAGTATAGGTGGCCCAGTCATCCCCTCCGACCCTTAGTCTAGGTGCCCCGCTTTATCGTCAGGTCCCGATCCCTGATCGACGAGCCAAGACCCGACACAACACTTACACCCCCCCTTAGTTGTATGACACTTCAGAGTTACTATCGGGTATCGGGGGTGACACCTCGCAAAGTACTCATGATGCTATCTCTCTAGTGCCGCTAGTCGGTCGTGGTTATCGAGGGTGATTCCTCCTTCACCACTCCCGACGATGACTCTGTCGTGCAACCCCCCAAGTGTGATACCCTCGAGGGAGATTCCTCTAAGTCGAATTTGACGGTTACATCGTTCGGAAATCAACGAGGGTGATGCCTCGGATCCCCATGATGTTACAACCACACAGTTACTTGACCATGTTACTCGGAACATTGATGAATAAATGTTAAGCGGGTGGATTCACGCATGGATGTGTCGATGAGTTAATTAAACTGTTAATGGATTTGGCTGTTTGATCTGGGTTGGTCGAAGACCTTATTCGCACTAACCGTCTACATGAGATAAGTTATAGGTACTCGACGTCGTGGTATCAGTCGTATCTCTTCAGACGTCGGCAATGGAGCGGCGCGCGCCCGAGTTGTCTGGATAGGCATCGCGCTTGTAATAAGGGGTTCTAGGACTGACCTCGGCCGCCCACCCATCATGAAGGAGCGCAGAGGGAAAGTGGGCCCACGACCCTTGTGTGCTTAGGATTTAGACCGGTGGGTTGGCCTATCTGTTGAGCCTAGGTGGGGAGATGACGTGTCGATGTTCCAAGGTCGGGCATGACCCAGGAAAGTGTGTCTGGCCAGATTTTATCAAGCGTTATGGGGAATATGTTGTGCACCCTTGTAGGGAAGGACTTATCTATTGGAATAGTCGTGTCCATGGTTACAAGACGACTTGGAGTTGTGCCCCGATCTTATACAACTACAACTGTTATTTAACTGGAATGTTGCTCCGGGATTTGTTCCTTGCAGGGAGTCAAGGGAGAATCTCCGGGCGTGTCCTCATATTATTATTTCTGCAACAATATGACAATTTTTTGTGTTACCCGTTCTACCCTCGTCTATTGCTGCAAGACCCCCCTGAAAATACTAGTCTTCGATGGGACTAGGCCTTCCCTCTCTTTCTCGCATTGTTGTAGTCAGTCCACATATAAACCCCTTCCTTTGATATAGTGAGGCATACTTAGCATAGTTATGATGTTCGTCTTGTGAGTACTTTGGTTGAGTACTCACCCTTGCTTTGCTCCCCCTTTGTCTCTTTGATCCGTTGTGGTGACCAGATGATGGAGCCCAGGAAATGGTGTTTTCCACCGCTGACGACTGCTACCCCGATGGTGCATGTTGCTACATGGAGGCCGCTGAAGACCAGGAGTAGTTAGGAGGCTCCCAGGCAGGAGGCCTCGCCTCGTTCGATCATTGTATCTTTTGTACTAGCCTTCTCTAAGGCACCTCATGTTTAATGTGTGTACTCAGATATTTGTTGCTTCCGCTGACTCGTGTGTTTATCGAGCTTCTTTATTCTAGCCCTCAAGGCCCCTGGCTTGTAATATGAAGCTTGTATGGTTTATTTTGTGTCTAGAGTTGTGTTGGGATATCTTCTAGTGAGTCGTTGAGCTTGGTTGTACGCATTTGCATGTATGTTTAGCGTACGATCAGATCAAGGGCGTCACAATACTTATCCGTCTCGCTCAAAAATCGAGGTGCCCATGGCTCCGGAATTTACTGTGCCTCCTTGATTCCGGAGCCTGCCGTTTATGCTTTGGCTCCTGGACTTTAAATACTCGTGAGGGCCCCTTTCATTTTTTACCTTGCTCCCCCACTTCTTCTTCTTGCTCGAGCCCAAGCTTTTCACCATGCCGCCACCGCCGTTCTTGTTGGGGAACGTCGCATGGGAAACAAAAAATTTCCTACGCGCACGAAGACCTATCATGGTGATGTCCATCTACGAGAGGGGATTTCCGATCTACGTACCCTTGTAGATCGCACAGCAGAAGCGTTAGTGAACGCGGTTGATGTAGTGGAACGTCCTCACGTCCCTTGATCCGCCCCGCGAACCGTCCCACGATCCGTCCCACGATCTAGTGCTGAACGGACGGCACCTTCGCGTTCAGCACACGTACAGCTCGACGATGATCTCGGCCTTCTTGATCCAGCAAGAGAGACGGAGAGGTAGATGAGTTCTCCGGCAGCATGACGGCACTCCGGAGGTTGGTGGTGATCTAATCTCAGCAGGGCTCCGCCCGAGCTCCGCAGAAACGCGATCTAGAGGAAAAACCGTGGAGGTATGTGGTCGGGCTGCCGTGGCAAAATTTGTCTCAAATCAGCCCTAATACCTCTGTATAAATAGGTGGGAGGTGAGGGGCCTTTCCTTGAGGCTCAAGGAGCCCCAAAGGGGTCGGCCGAACCAAGGGGGGAAGTCCTCCCCTTCCAAACCGAATCCAACTTGGATTGGAAGGTGGAGTCCTTCTCTCCTTTCCCGCCTCCCTTTTTTTCTTTCTCTTCGATTTCTTATCCTTCGGCGCATAGGGCCTTCTTGGGCTGTCCCACCAGCCCACCAAGGGCTAGTGCGCCACCCCCAAGGCCTATGGGCTTCCCGGGGTGGGTTGCCCCCCCCCCCCGGTAAACATCCGGAACCCATTCGTCATTCCCAGCACATTCCCGGTAACTCCGAAAACCTTCCGGCAATCAAATGAGGTCATCCTATATATCAATCTTCGTTTCCGGACCATTCCGGAAACCCTCATGACGTCCGTGATCTCATCCGAGACTCCGAACAACATCCGGTAACCAACCATATAACTCAAATACGCATAAAACAACGTCGAACCTTAAGTGTGCAGACCCAGCGGGTTCGAGAACTATGCAGACATGACCCGAGTGACTCCTCGGTCGATATCCAATAGCGGGACCTGGATGCCCATATTGGATCCCACATATTCTACGAAGATCTTATCGTTTGAACCTCAGTGCCAAGGATTCATATAATCCCGTATGTCATTTCCTTTGTCCTTCAGTATGTTACTTGCCCGAGATTCGATCGTCAGTATCCGCATACCTATTTCAATCTCGTTTACCGGCAAGTCTCTTTACTCGTTCCGTGATACAAGATCCCGCAACTTACACTAAGTCACATTGCTTGCAAGGCTTGTGTGTGATGTTGTATTACCGAGTGGGTCCCGAGATACCTCTCCGTCACACGGAGTGACAAATCCCAGTCTCGATCCATATTAACTCAACGAACACCTTCGGATATACCTGTAGAGCATCTTTATAGTCACCCAGTTACGTTGCGATGTTTGATACACACAAAGCATTCCTCCGGTGTCAGTGAGTTATATGATCTCATGGTCATAGGAACAAATACTTGACACGCAGAAAACAGTAGCAACAAAATGACACGATCAACATGCTACGTCTATTAGTTTGGGTCTAGTCCATCACGTGATTCTCCTAATGACGTGATCCAGTTATCAAGCAACAACACCTTGTACATAATTAGAAGACCCTGACTATCTTTGGTCAACTGGCTAGCCAACTAGAGGCTTGCTAGGGATAGTGTTTTGTCTATGTATCCACACATGTATATAAGTCTTCATTCAATACAGTTATAGCATAGATAATAACCGATTATCTTGATACATGAATTATAATAATAACTATATTTATTATTGCCTCTAGGGCATAATTCCAACAGTCTCCCACTTGCACTAGAGTCAATAATCTAGCCCTCACATCATCATGCGAATTACATTGTAATAAATCTAACACCCATACAGTTCTGGTGTTGATCATGCTTTGCCCGTGGAAGAGGTTTAGTCAGCGGGTCTGCTACATTCAGATCCGTGTGCACTTTGCATATATTTACGTCCTCCCCTTCGACGAAGTCGCGGATGAGGTTGAAGCGTCATTTGATGTGTCTGGTCTTCTTGTGAAACCGTGGTTCCTTTGCTAAGGCAATGGCTCCCGTGTTGTCACAGAACAAGGTTATTGGATTCACTGCGCTTGGCACCACTCCAAGATCCGTCATGAACTGCTTCATCCAGACGCCCTCTTTAGCCGCCTCCGAGGCAGCCATGTACTCCGCTTCACATGTAGAATTTGCTACGATGCTTTGCTTGGAACTGCACCAGCTTACCGCACCCCCATTAAGAATAAATACGTATCCGGTCTCCGACTTAGAGTCGTCCGGATCTGTGTCAAAGCTTGCATCGACGTAACCCTTTACGGCGAGCTCTTCGTCACCTCCATACACGAGAAACATCTCCTTAGTCCTTTTCAGGTACTTCAGGATATTCTTGACCGCCGTCCAGTGATCCACTCATGGATTACTCTGGAACCTGCCTGCCATACTTATGGCCAGGCTAACGTCCGGTCTAGTGCACAGCATTGCATACATGATAGATCCTATGGCTGAAGCATAGGGTGCGGTGCTCATATGCTCTCTATCTTTATCAGTTGCTGGGCACTGAGTTTTACTCAATCTCGCACCTTGTAAAACCGGCAAGAACCCTTTCTTGGACTGTTCCATTTTGAACCTCTTCAAAACTTTATCAAGGTATGTGCTTTGTGAAAGTCCTATCAGGAGTTTCGATCTATCCCTGTAGATCTTAATGCCTAGAATGTAAGCAGCTTCTCCTAGGTCCTTCATAGAGAAACTTTTATTCAAGTAATCCTTTATGCTCTCCAAAAACTCTACGTTGTTTCCAATCAGAAATATTTCATCCACATATAATATTAGAAACACCACAGAGCTCCCACTCACTTTCTTGTAAATACAAGATTCTCCAACCACTTGTATAAACCCAAATGCTTTGATCACCTCATCAAAATGTTTGTTCCAACTCAGAGATGCTTGCACCAGTCCATAAATGGATCGCTGGAGCTTGCAGACCTTGTTAGCATTCTTAGGATCGACAAAACCTTTGGGTTGCATCATATACAACTCTTCCTTAAGGAAACCGTTAAGGAACGCCGTTATCCATCTACCAGATTTCATAATCGAAAAATGCAGCTATTGCTAACATGATTCTGACGGACTTAAGCATCGCTACGGATGAGAATGTCTCATCGTAGTCAACTCCTTGAACTTGTGAAAAACCCTTTGCCAAAAGTCGAGCTTTATAAACGGTCACATTGCATTCAGCGTCCGTCTTCTTCATAAAGATCCATTTGTTCTGAATAGCCTTGCGACCCTCAGGTAGTACTTCCAAAGTCCGCACTTTGTTTTCATACATGGATCCTATCTCGGACTTCATGGCCTCCAGCCATTTGTTGGAATCTGGCCCACCATTGCTTCTTCATAATTTGCAGGTTCATTGTTGTCTAACAACATGATTGACAAAACGGGATTACCGTACCACTCTGGGGCAGCACGTGGTCTCGTCGACCTGCGTGGTTCGACAGGAACTTGAACCGGAATTTCATGATCATCATCATTAACTTCCTCCTCAACCGGCGTCGCAACGACAGAGGTTTCCCCTTGCCCTGCGCCACCATCTAGAGGGATGAGAGGTTCGACAACCTCATCAAGTTCTATCTTCCTCCCACTCAATTCTCTCGAAAGAAACTCCTTCTCGAGAAAAGCTCCGTTTTTAGCAACAAACACTTTGCCCTCGGATTTGAGATAGAAGGTGTACCCAACTGTCTCTTTTGGGTAACCTATGAAGATGCACTTTTCCCCTTTGGGTTCCAAATTTTCAGGCTAAAGGTTTTTGACATAAGCATCACATCCCCAAACTTTAAGAAACGACAACTTTGGCCTTTTGCCATACCATAGTTCGTATGGTGTCGTCTCAACGGATTTTGATCGTGCCCTATTTAAAGTGAATGCAGTCGTGTCTAATGCATAACCCCAAAACGATAACGGCAAATCGGTAAGAGACATCATAGATCACACCATCTCTAATAAAGTACCATTACGACGTTCGGACACACCATTACGCTGTGGTGTTCCACGCGGTGTCAACTGTGAAACAATTCCACATTGTCTTAAGTGAGCACCAAACTCGAAACTCAGATATTCACCCCCACGATCAGACCGTAGGAACTTGATCTTCTTGTCACGATGATTTTCAACTTCACTCTGAAATTGCTTGAACTTTTCAAATGTTTCGGACTTGTGCTTCATTAAGTAGACATAACCATATCTACTCAAATCGTCAGTGAAGGTGAGAAAATAACGATATCCGCCGCGTGCCTCTACGCTCATCGGACCGCACACATCGGTATGTGTGATTTCCAACAAGTCACTGGCACGCTCCATTGTTCCGGAGAACGGAGTTTTAGTCATCTTGACCATGAGGCATGGTTTGCACGTGTCAAGTGAATCAATGTCAAGTGACTCCAAAAGTCCATCGGCATGGAGTTTCTTCATGCCCTTTACACCAATATCACGTAAGCGGCAGTGCCACAAAAATATGGCGCTATCATTGTTAACTCTAACTCTTTTGGTCTCAATGTTATGTATATGTGTATCACTATCAAGATTCAATATGAACAATCCTCTCACATTGGGTGCATGACCATAAAAGATGTTACTCATAGAAATAGAACAACCATTATTCTCTGACTTAAAAGAGTAACCGTCTCGCAATAAACAACATCCAGATATAATGTTCATGCTCAACGCAGGCACTAAATAACAATTATTCCAGTTCATAACTAATCCTGATGGTAACTGAAGTGAAACTGTGCCGACGGCGATTGCATCAACCTTGGAACCATTTCCTACGCGCATCGTCACTTCATCTTTCGCGAGCCTTCGCCTATTCCGCAGTTCCTGTTTCGAGTTGCAAATATAAGCAACAGAACCGGTATCGAATACCCAGGCACTACTACGAGAGCTGGTTAAGTACACATCAATAACATGTATATCAAATATACCTGATTTTTCTTTGGCCGCCTTCTTATCAGCCAGATACTTGGGGCAGTTGCGCTTCCAGTGACCCATACCCTTGCAATGGTAGCACTCTGTTTCAGGCTTAGGTCCAGCTTTGGGTTTCTTCGTCGGATTGGCAACAGGCTTGCCGCTCTTCTTTGAATTACCCTTCTTGCCTTTGTCGTTTCTCTTGAAACTAGTGGTCTTATTCACCATCAACACTTGATGCTTTTTACGGATTTCAGACTCTGCGACTTTCAGCATCGCAAACAACTCGCCGGGTGACTTGTTCATCCCTTGCATGTTGTAGTTCAACACAAAGCCCTTATAGCTTGGCGGCAGTGATTGAAGGATTTTGTCAGTGATAGCCTCTTGCGGGAGTTCAATCCCCAGCTCAGCTAGGCGGTTTGAGTACCCAGACATTTTGAGCACATGTTCACTGACAGACGAATTCTCCTCCATCTTGCAAGCATAGAATTTATCGGAGGTCTCATACCTCTCGATCCGGACTTTCTTTTGAAAGATGAACTTCAACTCCTGGAACATCTCATATGCTCCATGACGCTCAAAGCGGCGTTGAAGTCCCGGTTCTAAGCCATACAAGACTGCACATTGAACTACTGAGTAGTCCTCCTTACGTGTTAACCAAGCGTTCTTAACATCCTGTTCAGCCGTAGCAGGTGGTTCATCTCCTAGCGCAGCATTAAGGACATAATCCTTCTTCCCAGCTTGTAGGATCAACTTAAGATTACGAGCCCAGTCTACAAAGTTGCTTCCATCATCTTTCAACTTAGCTTTCTCTAGGAACGTATTAAAATTGAGGGTGACTGTTGCGTGAGCCATGATCCACAACACAAATATATTCAAAGTGGACTTTAGACTATGTTCAAGATAATTAGAGTTTAACTTAATCAAATTACTTGCTAAACTCCCACTCAAAAAGTACATCTCTCGAGTCATTTGAGTGGTTCATGACCCACTTACACTAGCTCAAGTCCGATCATCACGTGAGTTGGGTATAGTTTTAGTGGTAAGCATCCCTATGCTAATCATATCATCTATATGATTCATGATCGACCTTTCGGTCTCATGTGTTCCGAGGCCATGTCTGCACATGCTAGGCTCGTCAAGCTTCACCCGAGTGTTCCGCGTGTGCAACTGTTTTGCACCCGTTGTATGTGAACGTTGAGTCTATCACACCCGATCATCACGTGGTCTCTCGAAACGACGAACTGTAGCAACGGTGCACAGTCGGGGAGAATACAATTTCATCTTGAAATTTTAGTGAGAGATCACCTCATAATGCTACCACCGTTCTAAGCAAAATAAGGTGCATAAAAGGATTAACATCACATGCAATTCATAAGTGACATGATATGGCCATCATCACGTGCTCCTTGATCTCCATCACCAAAGCACCGGCATGATCTTCTTGTCACCGGCGCCACACCATGATCTCCATCGACGTGTCGCCATCGGGGTTGTCGTGCTACTCATGCTATTACTACTAAAGCTACATCCTAGCAAAATAGTAAACGCATCTGCAAGCACAAACGTTAGTTTAAAGACAGCCCTATGGCTCCTGCCGGTTGCCGTACCATCGACGTGCAAGTCGATATTATCTATTACAACATGATCATCTCATACATCCAATATATCACATCACATCGTTGGCCATATCACATCACAAGCATACCCTGCAAAAACAAGTTAGACGTCCTCTAATTTTGTTGTTGCATGTTTTACGTGGTGACCATGGGTATCTAGTAGGAACGCATCGTACTTACGCAAACACCACAACGGAGATATATGAATTGCTATTTAACCTTATACAAGGACCTCGTCGGTCAAATCCGATTCAACTAAAGTTGGAGAAACCGACACTTGCCAGTCATCTTTGAGCAACGGGGTTACTCGTAGGGATGAAACTAGTCTCTCGTAAGCGCACGAAGACCTATCATGGTGATGTCCATCTACGAGAGGGGATTTCCGATCTACGTACCCTTGTAGATCGCATAGCAGAAGCGTTAGTGAACACGGTTGATGTAGTGGAACGTCCTCACGTCCCTCGATCCGCCCCGCGAACCGTCCCGCGATCCATCCCACGATCTAGTGCCAAACGGACGGCACCTCCGCGTTCAGCACACGTACAACTCGACGATGATCTCGGCCTTCTTGATCCAGCAAGTGAGACGGAGAGGTAGATGAGTTCTCCGACAGCGTGACGGCGCTCCGGAGGTTGGTGGTGATCTAATCACAGCAGGGCTCCGCCCGAGCTCCGCAGAAACGCGATCTAGAGGAAAAACCGTGGAGGTATGTGGTCGGGCTGCCGTGGCAAAAGTTGTCTCAAATCAGCCCTAATACCTGTGTATATATAGGTGGGAGGGGAGGGGCCTTGCCTTGAGGCTCAAGGAGCCCCAAGGGGGTCAGCCGAACCAAGGGGGGAAGTCCTCCCCTTCCAAACCGAATCCAACTTGGATTGGAAGGTGGAGTCCTTCTCTCCTTTCCCACCTCCCCTTTTTTCTTTCTCTTTGATTTCTTATCCTTTGGCCCATAAGGCCTTCTTGGGCTGTCCCACCAGCCCACCAAGGGCTGTTGCGCCACCCCCAAGGCCTATGGGCTTCCCCGGGGTGGGTTGCCCCCCCCCCCCCCGGTGAACATCCGGAACCCATTCGTCATTCCCGGCACATTCCCGATAACTCCGAAAACCTTCCGGCAATCAAATGAGGTCATCCTATATATCAATCTTCGTTTCCGGACCATTCCGGAAACCCTCGTGACGTCCGTGATCTCATCCGGGACTCCGAACAACATTCGGTAAGGAACCATATAACTCAAATATGCATAAAACAACGTCGAACCTTAAGTGTGCAGACCCTGCGGGTTCGAGAACTATGCAGACATGACCCGAGTGACTCCTCGGTCAATATCCAATAGCGGGACCTGGATGCCCATATTGGGTCCCACATATTCTACGAAGATCTTATCGTTTGAACCTCAGTGCCAAGGATTCATATAATCCCGTATGTCATTCCCTTTGTCCTTCGGTATGTTACTTGCCCGAGATTCGATCGTCAGTATCCGCATACCTATTTCAATCTCGTTTACCGGCAAGTCTCTTTACTAGTTCCGTAATACAAGATCCCGCAACTTACACTAAGTCACATTGCTTGCAAGGCTTGTGTGTGATGTTGTATTACCGAGTGGGCCCCGAGATACCTCTCCGTCACACGGAGTGACAAATCCCAGTCTCGATCCATACTAACTCAACGAACACCTTCGGATATACCTGTAGAGCATCTTTATAGTCACCCAGTTATGTTGCGATGTTTGATACACACAAAGCATTCATCCGGTGTCAGTGAGTTATATGATCTCATGGTCATAGGAACAAATACTTGACACACAGAAAACAGTAGCGACAAAATGACACGATCAACATGCTACATCTATTAGTTTGGGTCTAGTCCATCACGTGATTCTCCTAATGACGTGATCCAGTTATCAAGCAACAACACCTTGTACATAATTAGAAGACCCTGACTATCTTTGATCAACTGGCTAGCCAACTAGAGGCTTGCTAGGGACAGTGTTTTGTCTATGCATCCACACATGTATATAAGTCTTCATTCAATACAGTTATAGCATAGATAATAAACGATTATCTTGATACAGGAATTATAATAATAACTATATTTATTATTGTCTCTAGGGCATAATTCCAACAGTCTCCCACTTGCACTAGAGTCAATAATCTAGCCCTCACATCATCATGCGAATTACATTGTAATAAATATAACACCCATACAGTTCTGGTGTTGATCATGCTTTGCCCGTGGAAGAGGTTTAGTCACCGGGTCTGCTACATTCAGATCCGTGTGCACTTTGCATATATTTACGTCCTCCCCTTCGATGTAGTCGCGGATGAGGTTGAAGCGTCATTTGATGTGTCTGGTCTTCATGTGAAACCGTGGTTCCTTTGCTAAGGCAATGGCTCCCGTGTTGTCACAGAACAAGGTTATTGGATTCACTGCGCTTGGCACCACTCCAAGATCCGTCATGAACTGCTTCATCCAGACGCCCTCTTTAGCCGCCTTCGAGGCAGCCATGTACTCCGCTTCACATGTAGAATCTGCTACGACGTTGCTTGGAACTGCACCAGCTTACCGCACCCCCATTAAGAATAAATACGTATCCGGTCTGCGACTTAGAGTCGTCCGAATCTGTGTCAAAGCTTGCATCGACGTAACCCTTTACGGCGAGCTCTTCGTCACCTCCATACACGAGAAACATCTCCTTAGTCCTTTTCAGGTACTTCAGGATATTCTTGACCGCCGTCCAGTGATCCACTCATGGATTACTCTGGAACCTGCCTGCCAGACTTATGGCCAGGCTAACGTCCGGTCTAGTGCACAGCATTGCATACATGATAGAGCATCTTTATAGTCACCCAGTTACGTTGCGACGTTTGATACACACAAAGCATTCCTCCGGTGTCAGTGAGTTATATGATCTCATGGTCATAGGAACAAATACTTGACATGCAGAAAACAGTAGCAAGAAAATGACACGATCAACATGCTACGTCTATTAGTTTGGGTCTAGTCCATCACGTGATTCTCCTAATGACGTGATCCAGTTATCAAGCAACAACACCTTGTACATAATCAGAAGACCCTGACTATCTTTGATCAACTGGCTAGCCAACTAGAGGCTTGCTAGGGACAGTGTTTTGTCTATGTATCCACACATGTATATAAGTCTTCATTCAATACAATTAGAGCATAGATAATAAACGATTATCTTGATACAGGAATTATAATAATAACTATATTTATTATTGCCTCTAGGGAATAATTCCAACAGTTCTTCCATCGCCGTACGGCCACATCCAGGACCGCAATGTCGTGCAGTTTCATATTAACACAGTGGATTTTGTCCGCCACCATCAGCATCATCAGGTAAGTACCTTTCTTCTCCTTGGATCTGCATGTTAGTCCATCATAGTTCATTGAGTTCGTCGGAGTTGTTCGCGTGTTCATCACCATTGCCTGTCTATTTGAACCTCCGATGAACCTCTTCCACTGATACACAACGGTAGATATAGTGGCTCTATTTTATGTATAATGTTCCCTAGATGCCTTGAGAAATCTGCAAGTAGAATCACTATTGCTTCCATACCTCGTTGTTTTAGGGTTAATGAATATTTTCTTTTCTGAATCATTTGTAGATCCGTGATTTTAGACACATCAGTAGAAACAGTTCTGTCCCATACTTAGCAGAAAACGAGAAATCCTTTTCCATTTATAAGCCGCCTCTTACTCTATGCCGACTTCTTTGATATCATTGTAACCCTCCCGCTTCTATAGGTCGCTTCCCCTTAAGGTGGCGACTCATGTCAAGGCGGCTTGAATATTGTAGATTGCCCTATTAATGTAAACTAGAATCACCCAAACTAGTTCCATCTTGAGCACCTCACTATCAAATAATCTGTTTATCCTTTGAATAACCTGCCAATTATATTTCTGCAGCTCCTTTCCCCTGGATCTGCCATCATGTCAAAACATGTTTGATGCAACTGGGAGCCTTCTCAAAACACTGATGTTGTGCTCCAACAGTACGTGACTTTAGGGGCCTTGTCATCAAAAGAGGAGATTGGTTGGCGAGCTGCCATTGGGGAGGAACGTCCACAACCGGGTGAAGGAGAGGTAGTGGTTTTCACATATCATATTGAGTGAGGCTGTTATCCTCCCGGGTCAAAATTATCTCGAGATGTTCTGCACTTTTACAATCTCCACCCTCAAGACCTCGGCCCTAATTCCATAAGCAACTTGGGCCAATTCCATGTTTTTTGTGAAGTGTATATGGGAATAGAGCCCAATGTCCTTTTATTCAGGGAATTCTTTTATCTCAACCGCCAAACAAAATTTGTTGATGGACCATGTTTCGACCTTGGCAGGGTAACAATCCACAGGCGAAGAGACTATGGTTTTCGTGCTTCCACCTTACCTAGTCATCCTAAAGGTTGGGGGAAAACTTGGTTTTACTGCAAGAACACCGCACCTGTTAATGAGAGACCCCTCTCGGGTTTTAGAGCAGAGCACCTTCCAATGGACTTTGAACTGCCCGGCTCACTAACACTAGAAGAGCATGCCAATCTCGCCTTTGTATGGCCCAAACTCAGAGCCTTGAGAGCCAATGGTTTAACCGGGGTTGACCTGACCTATTATTGGGTAGACTGGCGCATGATGCCCCTGAGTCACCGTGGTGCTTTAATGTGTAAGTACGACGACGATTTGAACAATGTCCAATGCTTAAACAACATCATGCTTGACCCAGAAGAAGTAAACATGGTTGTAAAGAGTCTATTGGGTGAAACAAAATAAGCTTGTAATAAAATTGGACTCACGTCGTTCTATACTCAGAACCCGGCTCCTGAGGTAATAATCTTTGACATTTCTTGCCTTGCTTATGAGTTGATTTGCTGCTTCAAAACTTGGTTTTCCTTGTCAAAACTTTTGGAAACGAAGACATCAAAAAGTTGTTGCCAAGAAAACCAAAGCCGCCTCAAATAAGAATGAAAACAAGGTGACTATTCAAGAGTCATCAGTTATGGGAGAGTCACAAGCCGTTGATGACCAACCTGAGGTAAACATTTACCTTCACCCTGTTTTTAACTTATATTCGCTAATGACCCCTTTAGTCTCAAGATGATGATGTTGATAGCCAGGACGAAGATGCTAAGGTAATTTCAATCTCTTTCGACTCAGATCTTTCGTTTCCAAGGCCACCAAGGCGAGTTGTTAGGACAATTTCTTTGTCTCATCGAGAAGCCTATTTGGCTCCTGATTTCCTTTTGAAGAAGACTTGATTTGCCCCAAGGCGCTAGACCCAAAGCTCTTCGGGTGATCTTGCTACAGGTTTACCTAAAAAAATCTCCACTCTAAATGACAGAAAGAGGTACGTGATAGCACATCCCTTTCTTTTAAAGCTAACCATATCCAACGTCCTCTTAAACCTTTTGATTCAATTTATCAAGAATCACCACCTTCATCAGGCGACTCATCTGTTAAAGGTACCACCTCTTGTTTTCCTTCCAGGGTAACTTTTGCTTATGCGTCTAGTACTTGCTTTAGTACTTTTAGTCCTGTATATATGTCTTAACTTTTACTTTTTAAGGCTAAAGTTAAAGCCAAGAAGAGGAAAGTTGGTGGGTCATCAAATAATCCTTGTGCACCTGAGCACGAGGAATAGGAATTTGCTTTTCCTGAGACTCATGTTGAGCCGGTTGACACGCATGTTGAGCTTCATGAAATTCATCAAGTCGTCATTGATGATCCTGTTGATATTCATGCTAAGCCAGCGAGTGCTGATGACATGGCCATGGAAACAAGTCTGAAGGCCAGTCCTAACCCGCCTAGCCCTCTGAAAACAACCAAAGATGCCACGTCTAACGAGGAGAGGGTTGTCATCACTCGGACGGGTTATACGGTACATGTCTTCACTCTGTTGGCCAAGCACACTCATAAAGATGCAGCGTCTGAACTGGAGAAAGGGAAAGCTAAGCTTGAGCTTCACAATATTGAAAAACTTAGTTTCGAAGAACTGCACTCTGGATATCTAAGTCGCCTCTCCACAAGTCAGGATATGGAGGCCACCCTAGTTGGTATGATGAAGAAAAGATATGAGGTATGCTGAACTGAATCTTGTATGCCATATTCCCTTACGTAGCCGCCAAGGGCCGAGTCATCTTCGTGAAGATGAATCGGGTCTGGATGAAATAAAATTGTGAAGAAGTAACATGTAGCCCCCAAGGACCAAGTCATCTTCTTAAATATGAGTCGGGTCTTGATGAAATAAAATTTTGAAGAAGCAACTTGTGTCCCCTAAGGGCCAAGTCATCTTCTTGAAGATGAGTCGGGTCTTGATGAAATAAAATTTCGAAGAAGCAACCTGTAGACCCCAAGGGCCAAGTCATCTTCTTGAAGATGAGTTGGGTCTTTATCATACTTAGTTGCGAGATTTCGACATGTAGCCCCAAAGGGTCGGGTCATGATGAAAATAATGATTCAGGTCTTTGCATTCTGTAGTGTAAAAGTTCAACATGTATCCCCCAAGGGGTTGGTCATCTTCTTCAAGATGAGTTGGGTCTGTCATGTATTATCTATGGTATAAAAACTGACATGCATTAGCCCCCAAGTGTCAAGTATATTGCTAGCAATCTGCTTGAGACTTGATAACAATCTTCTTTGCAGCATTGAAAATCATGTATGCACCAAGTTGGCGGCTCAAGTTTTCACTAATATCCATCTGGTCATTTTATTGTGTAGGAAACATTGAACCAGGCCGACGCAAACTTAGGCGGCATGAGGAAGAATCTGGTATAGCAACAAGACGTCCGAGCTCAAGATAAGGAGAAACTTCGGATCTCCTTTGAAATTCAAAAATCAAAGCTGAGTTTACAGCATATAAAGAATCTTACAAATCTGACAGAGTTGCCTTGGTTAATCGTGCTGAAGACGCCGAAGGTCAGTTGTAGCCGGTTACTAAAGAGCTCACTAGTCTGAAACGACATATCTCCAAGATGACTATGGCAGTTTTTGGTAAGCATTGTTCGATGATCTTGTAACAACTCTTCATGAGCAAACCTTTGTAGAAAAAATGACCCATTGGCTGACTTATATTCTTGAATTATTTGCAGGCCTTCGATTTCTCAACCTTCAAGACAACAGTGTACTAAAGCTGAAAGCTTAGTATACTTTAACAGAGAAACTATATGCTAGAGGTTTATTCACCAACAAGGCCGTTATGGGAGACAAAGACCCGGTGAAGTTTATCAATGACATGCTGATTCGCCTTTAAACCATGCCCAAACAAATTGAAGAATTGTAGAGATCAGCCGCACGTAAAGGGGCAATCGCTGCTCTTAGCCGAGCTCTGGATTATGCACGAGAACTTAACGTGGAGGAGATTGCTGGCGGGTTTCCTCAATATAAAGACGACATGTCAGCTTTTACCCAAGAAGATTATGCCCATTACATGAAGGCGGCTCACATACCGGCTAGTCAACTGGCTGAAGGTGTTGATCAAAAGACATATCAGGTGGCTTATGATCAAAACAACACACGTGTGCGGCCACCGACGTTTGAACTAGTGGATCTAACTCCTTAGCGCCGTAAGCATCTTTTTGCCCCTGATGTTGACCCGTAGCCCATCTTGAATGAAGAAGCTGAATTCCACGCTTTAATTCATTGCAACTCGTATATGGGCAATCTCCAGATCCAGAACCCAGAAGGCTCGGTGCAAGATGACCCGGAGGCGTCTTGAACAAGAAGTGTGCCCAAGATTGACCCAGATGCGTCTAACATGGATGAACTATTAGCCGGGTTAGTGTATTGATTATTGAAAAAACTTGGGCTCCATGTAGCCTTGTAATACCTACATGTGTAAAGGCTGTTGGCTTGTGTCATGCCTTCGAGCATGTTGGAGTTTTTTGTATCGCATCTGAATTTGACAATGGCTGCTAAAACAGCTCAAGTATGCATTTTTGCGTCAATGCTTTTATTGAAGCTAACACGGGAGGGTCTATACAAGCCGCCTTTCTGAAATTTTCCACTTGTAATTTATCTTGCCATCGTAAGGTGAGGGCTCTGTTGGGGAACGTTGCATGGGAAACTAAAAAATTCCTATGCACACGAAGACCTATCATGGTGATGATCATCTACGAGAGGGAGATCAGATCCACATACCCTTTTACATCGCAAAGCATAAGAGTTAATAAACGCGGTTGATGTAGTGGTACATCTTCAAGATCCATCCCACGAACCGTCCCATGATTCGTCCCACGAACCGTCTCACGATCCGTCCCACGATCCGTCCCGATCAAGTGCCCAACGGACGACACCTCCGCGTTCCGCACACGTACAACTCGATGACGATCTACGCCTTCTTGATCCAGCAAGAGAGACGGGGATTTAGATGAGTTCCCCGGTAGTGTGACGGCACTCCGGTGGTGGTGGTAATCTATTCCTGCAGGGCTTCGCCTAAGCACCGCAGAAATCCGATCTAGAGGAAGAACTACGAAGTAGAGGCTTAGGGTTGCACGTGGAAAAGTTGTGTCTCAAAAACCCTAAAGCCCTCTAGTATATATAGGAGGAGGGAGGGGCTAGCCTCAAGGCTCAAGGAGAGTCTCATTAGCTCGGCCGAAGTGGAGGAGGGACGAGTCCTCCTCCAATCCCACTTGGATTAGGACTCCTTCCTAAATTGCCCACATCTTTTGGATTTTCCACCTTTTTCCTCATGGGCTTTCCTTGGATTACTTGTAAGCCCATTAAGCCTTATTGCACATCCAATAAACCCATGTGGACCCCTTGGGGCATGGTGGTCCCACCCAGTGGGCCCCTGGAACCCATTCTTCACTTCCGGTACAGTGTCGGCAATGTCCGAAAACCTTCCGGAATCCAAATACAAACTTCATATATATCAATCTTTGTTTCCAGACCATTCCGGAACTCCTTGTGACGTCCAGGATCTCATCTGGGACTCCAAACAAAACTACGATCACCAACACATATAACTCAACTATACCAAAACGTCACCGAACCTTAAGTTTGGAGACCCTGCGGGTTCAAGAACTATGCAGACAGGACCTGAGACACTCTCCGATCAATAACCAATAGAGGGACCTGGATGTCCATATTGACTCCCACATATTCTACGAAGATCTCTTATTAGTTGAACCTCTATGTCAAGGATTCAGTTAATCCCGTATGTTGTTCCCTTTGTCCTTCGGTATGTTACTTGCCCGAGATCCGATCGTCGGTATCTCCATACCTAGTTCAATCTCGTTCCGGCAAGTCTCTTTGATTGTTCCGTAATACAAGATCCCGTAACTAACTCCTTAGTCACATTGCTTGCAAGGCTTGTTGTGATGTTGTATTACCGAGTGGGCACCGAGATACCTCTCCGTTACACGGAGTGACAAATCCCATTCTTGATCCATGCCAACCCAACAAACACCTTTGGAGTTACCTATAGAGCACCTTTATAGTCACCAAGTTACATTGCGACGTTTGATAACCCACAAGGTATTCCTCCGGTGTCCGGGAGTTGCATGATCTCATGGTCATAGGAACAGATACATTGACATGCAGAAAACAGTAGCAATAAACTGACACGATCATATGCTACGTTCATAGTTTTGGGTCTTGTCCATCACATTATTCTCCTAATGATGTGATCCCGTTATCAAGGGACAACACTTGCCTATGGCCAGGAAACCTTGACCATCTTTGATCAACGAGCTAGTCAACTAGAGGCTCACTAGGGACAGTGTGTTGTCTATGTATCCACACATGTATTTGAGTTTCCAATCAATACAATTCTAGCATGATAATAAACGATTATCATGAACAAGGAAATATAATAATAACCGATTTATTATTGCCTCTAGGGCATATTTCCAACAGTCTCCCACTTGCACAAGAGTCAATAATCTAGTTCACATCACTGTGTGATTGTAATGAATCGGGTTCGATCATGTCTTGCTTGTGAGAGAGGTTTTTAGTCAACGGGTCTGAACCTTTCAGATCCGTGTGTGCTTTACAAATCTCTATGTCATCCTATAGATGCTACTACCACGCACCATTTGGAACTATTCCAAGATGACTGCTCCACTATATGAATCTGGTTTACTACTCATAGTTATTCAGATTAGTGGCAAAGCTTGCATCGACATAACCCTTTACGACGAACTCCTTAATAAACTCCATAATGGAGAAAAATTCCTTAGTCCACTAGTTACTAATGATAAACTTTTACCGCTGTCCAGTAATCCATACCTAGCTCACTTCTATACCCCTTGACAGATTCATGGCAAGGCACACATCAGGTGTGGTACACAGTATAGCATACTATAGAGCCTACTGTTAAGGCATGGGGGAGGACTTTCGTCCTTTCTCTTTCTTCTACCATGGTCGGGCTTTGAGTCTTACTCAAATTCACATGTTACAATACGTACGCTATTTTCAACTCCTTCAAAACTTGTCAAGGCATGCATTTCATCGAAAGTTCTATTTAGCGTTTTGATCTATCTCTATAGATCTTGATGCTCAATTTTCAAGTAGCTCTATCCAGGTTATACTTTTAAAAACTCCTTTCAAACAACCCTTTATGCTTTCCAGAAATACTACATTTCTTCCGATCAACAATATGTCAACCACATATACTTATCAGAAATTCTATAGTGCTCCCACTCACTTCTTTGGAAATACAAGTATCTCATAAACCTTGTATAAACCCAAAAGCCTTGATCATCTCACCAAAGCATATATTCCAACTCCGAGATGCTTGCTCCAGTCCATAGAAGGATCGCAGGAGCTTGCATACTTTTTAGCATCCTTAGGATTGAAAAACCGTCTGGTTGTATCACATACAACCTTTCCTCAAGGAAACCGTCGAGGAAACAATGTTTTGACATCCTATCTGCAAGATTTCATAAATAATGCAGCAATTGCTAGCAAAATTCCAACAGACTCTTAGCATCGGTACGAGTGAGAAAGTCTCATCATAGTCAACTCTTTGAACTTATCGAAAACTTCTTTGCGACAAGTCGAGCTTTTTTAATGGTGACTTTCACCATCATCGTCTATCTGCCTTTAAAAATACATCTGTACTTAACAGTCTTACGACCATCAAGTGGTTGTTCCAAAGTCTACACTTTGTTTTCATACATGGATCCTCTCCGGATTTCATGGCCTCCAGCCATTTGTCGGAATCCAGGCCCACCATCGCTTCTCCATATTTCGTAGGTTCATTGTTGTTCAACAACATGACCTCCAAGACAGGGTTACCGTACCACTCTGTAGCAGTACGCGACCTTGTCGACCTACGAGGTTTGTAGTAACTTGATATGAAGCTTAATTATCACTATCATCAGTTTCCACTTCAATTGGCATAGGCGCCACAGGAACAACTTCGTGCGCCCTACTACACACTCGTTGACGTGACGGTTCAATAACCTCGTCAAGTCCCACCACCCTCGCACTCAATTCTTTCGAGAGAAACCTTTCCTCGAGAAAGGACCCATTTCTAGGAACAAACACTTTGCTTCCGGATCTGAGATAGGAGGTATACCCAACTGTTTTTGGTGTCCTATGAAGATGCATTTATCCGCTTTGGGTTCGAGCTTATCATGCTGAAACTTTTCCACATAAGCATCGCAGCCCCAAACTTTTAAGAAATGACAGCTTAGGTTTCTCCAAACCATAGTTCATACGGTGTCATCTCAACGGAAATACGTGGTGCCCTATTTAAAGTGAACGATGTTGTCTCTAATGCATAACCCATAAACGATATTGGTAATTTGATAAGAGACATCATAGTATGCACCATATCAAATAGGGCACGGCTATGACATTCGGACACACCATCACACTATGGTGTTCTAAGTGGCATGAGATGTGAAACATTTTTCACATTTGTCTTAATTGTGTACCAAACTCACAACTCAGATGTTCATCTCTATGATCATATCGTAGACATGTTACCCTCTTGTCACGACGATCTTCAACTTCACTCTGAAACTATTTGAACCTATCAATAATTCAGACGTGTGTTCCTTCAAGAAAATACACTAGTATCTACTCAAGTCATTTGTGAAGTAAGAACATAACGATATCCACTGCGTGCCTCAGCACTCATTGGACTGCATACATCCAAATGTATTACTTCCAATAAGTTACTTTCTAGTTCCATCTCACTGGAAAACGAGGCATTCAGTCATATTTCCAATGTGGTATGATTTGCATGTCTCAAATGATTCAAAATCAAGTGAGTCCAAGTGATCCATCTGCATGGAGTTTCTTCATGCGTTTATACCAATAGACATGGTTTGCATGTCTCAAACGTTTCAAAAATGAGTGAGTAGCAAAATTCATCCGCATTGAGCTTCTTCATGCATTTTATACCAACATGACTCAAGCGGCAGTGCCACAAGTAAGTGGTACTATCATTACTACTTTGTACCTTTTGGCATCAATATTATGATCATGTGTATTACTATAATCGAGATTCAATAAACCATTGAAGGTATTTATTCAAGAAAATAGAATAACCATTATTCTCTTTAAATGAATAATCGTATTGCAATATACACGATCTAATCATGTTCATGCTCAACGCAAACACCAATAACAAGTATTTAGGTTTAACACTAATCCCGAAGGTAGAGGGAGTGTGCGATGTTTGATCACATCAACCTTGGAAACACTTCCAACACATATCATCACCTCATCTATAGCTAGTCTCCGTTTATTCCGTAGCTTTTGTTTCGAGTTACTAACACTTAGCAACTGAACCGATATCTAATACCCTCGTGCCACTAGGTGTACTAGTAAAGTACACATCAATATCATGTATATCAAATATACTTCTCCAGCCTTCTCATCTACCAAGTATCTAGGGTAGTTCCGCCTCAGTGACCGTTCCCCTCATAATAGAAAGACTTAGTATCAGGTTTGGGTTCAACCTTGGGTTTCTTCATTAGAGCAGCAACTGGTTTGTCGTTTCATGAAGTATCCCTTCTTACATTTGCCCTTCTTGAAACTAGTGGTTTTACTAACCATCAACAATTGATGTTCCTACTTGATTTCTATTTTCGCAGTGTCGAACATTGTGAATAGCTCAAGGATCATCATATATATCCTTGATATGTTATAGTTCATCACGAATCTCTAGTAGCTTGGTGGCAGTGACTTTGTAGAACCATCACTATCTCATCTGGAAGATTAACTCCCACTTGATTCAAGCGACTTTTGCACTCAGACAATCTGCGCACATGCTCAACGAGTGAGATTTTCTCCTTTACTTTGTAGACAAAGAATCTTGTCGGAGGTCTCATACCTCTCAACACGAGCACGAGCATGAAATCCCAATTTCATCTCTTAGAACATCTCATATGTACCGTGACATTCAAAACATCTTCAGCGCCTCAATTCTAAGCCGTTTAAGTATTACGCACTGAACTATCACGTAGTCATAAAAAACGTGTATGTCAGATGTTCGCAACATCCACAGACGACGCTCGAGGTTCAGCACACTAAGCGGTGCATTAAGGACATAAGCCTTTTGTACAGCAATGAAGACAATCCTCAGTTTACTGACCCAGTCCGCATAATTGCTACTATCATCTTTCAACTAAATTTTCCATAGGAACATATCTAAAAACAGTGGAGCTACAGCGCAAGCTACAACATAGTTTGAAAATACATTTTGACTATGTTCGTGATAATGAGTTCAATTAATCATATTACTTAAGAACTCCCACTCAAATAGACATCCTAGTCATTCGAGTGGCGCATGATCCAAATCCACCAACTCAAGTCCGATCATTACATGAGTTGAGTTTAGCTTCAATGGTGAACATCTCCATGTTGATCATATCAACTATACGATTCATGCTCGACCTTTTGGTCTATTGTGTTCCGAGACCATGTCTGTACATGCTAGGCTCGTCAAGTTTAACCCGAGTGTTCCACGTGTGCAACTGTTTTGCACCCGTTGTATGTGAATGTTGAGTCTATCACACCCGATCATCACGTGGTGTCTCGAAACGACGAACTGTCGAAACGGTGCATAGTCGAGGAGAACACAATTTTATCTTGAAATTTTAGTGAGGGGTCACCTTATAATGCTACCGTCGTTCTAAGAAAAATAAGGTGCATAAAAGCATTAACATCGCATGTAAATCATAAGTGACATGATATGGCCATGATCTTGTGCTTCTTAATCTCCATCACCAAAGCACCGGCATGATCTTCATCATCATCGGTGCCACACCATGATGTCCACCATCATGATCTCCATCATTGTGCTGCCATCGAGGTTGTCGTGCCATCTATGCTATTACAAATAAAGCTACTACATAGCAATATAGTAAATGCATCGACAAGCACAAATGTTAGTTTAAAGACAACCCTATGGCTCATGCCGGTTGCCGTAGCATCGACGTGCAAGTCGATATTTAACTATTACAACATGATCATCTCATACATCCAATATATCATATCATGTCTTTGGCCATATCACATCACATGCATACCCTGCAAAAACAAGTTAGACGTCCTCTAATTTGTTGTTGCGTGTTTTACGTGGCTGCTATTGGTATCTAGTATGATCGCATCTTACTTATGCAAAGCCACAACGGTGATATATAATTTTCTATTTAACCTTTTCCAAGGACCGCCTCGGTCAAATCTGAACCAACTAAAGTTGAAGAAACAGACACCTGCCAGTCATCTTTGTGCAACAAGTTGCATGCTAGTTGATGAAACCGGTCTCCCGTAAGCGTATGAGTAAGGTTGGTCCGGGCCGCTTCAATCCAACAATACCGCCGAATCGAGAAAAAACTAAGGAGGGCCGCAAAAAGAACATCAACGCCCACAAACTCTTTTGTGTTCTACTCGAGATATCATCTATGCATGAACCTAGCTCTGATACCACTCTTGGGGAACGTTGCATGGGAAACCAGAAAAATCCTATGCACACGAAGACCTATCATGGTGATGATCATCCACGAGAGGGAGATCGCACCCACATACCCTTGTAGATCGCTAAGCGGAAGCGTTAATAAACGCGGTTGATGTAGTGGTATGCCTTCACGATCCGTCCCACGAACCATCCCAGGATCCGTCCCATGATCCGTCCCGATCAAGTGCCGAACGGACGGAACCTCCGCGTTCCACAGACGTACAACTCGATGAAGATCTCCACCTTCTTGATCCAGCAAGAGAGACGGGGATGTAGATGAGTTCCCCGGCAGAGTGATGGCACTCCGGTGGTGGTGGTGATCTATTCCTGCACGGCTTCGCTTAAGCACCGCAGAAATCCGATCTAGAGGAAGAACTACGAAGTAGAGGTTTAGGGTTGCACGTGGCAAAGTTGTGTCTCAAAAACCCTAAAACCCTCTACTATATATAGGAGGAGGGAGGGGCTAGCCTTGAGGCTCAAGGAGAGCCTCCTTGGCTTGGCCGAAATGGAGGAGGGAGGTGTCCTCCTCCAATCCCACTTGGATTAGGACTCCTTCCTAAATTTCCCACATCTTTTGGATTTCCCACCTTTTTCCTCATGGGCTTTCCTTGGATGACTTGTCAGCCCATTAAGCCTTATTGCGCGTCCAATAAACCCATGTGGACCCCTTGGGGCATGGTGGGCCCACCCAGTGGGCCCCTGGAAGCCATTCGTCACTCCCGGTAAACTACCGGTAATGCCCAAAAACCTTCCGGAATCCAAATACCAACTTCCTATATATCAATATGCGTTTCCGGACCATTCCGGAACTCCTCGTGACGTCCGGGATCTCATCCGGGACTCCGAGCAAAACTTCGATCACCAACACATATAACTCAACAATACCAAAACATCGTCGAACCTTAAGTGTGCAGACACTCCGGGTTCGAGAACTATGCTGACATGACTTCAGACACTCTCTAGTCAATAACCAATAGCGGTACCTAGATGTCCATATTGGCTCCCACATATTCTACGAAGATCTCTTATCGATTGAACCTCTATGTCAAGGATTCAGTTAATCCCGTATGTTGTTCCCTTTGTCCTTCGATATGTTACTTGCGCGAGATTTGATCGTCGGTATCTACATGCCTAGTTCAATCTCGTTACCGGCAAGTCTCTTTACTCATTCCGTAATACAAGGTCACGTAACTAACTCCTTAGTCACATTGCTTGCAAGGCTTCTTGTGATGTTGTATTACCGAGTGGGCCCCGACAAACCTCTCTGTCACACGGAGTGACAAATCCCAATCTTGATCCATGCCAACCCAACAAACACCTTTGGATATACTTGTAGAGAACCTTTATAGTCACCCAGTTACGTTGGGACGTTTGTTAGCCCACAAGGTATTCCTCCGGTGTCCGGGAGTTGCATGATCTCATGGTCATAGGAACAGATACATTTTCATGCAGAAAACAGTAGCATTAGACTGACACGATCATATGCTACGTTCATAGTTTTGGGTCTTGTCCATCACATCATTCTCCTAATGGTGTGATCCCGTTATCAATTGACAAAACTTGCCTATGGCCAGGAAACCTTGACCAGCTTTGATCAATGAGCTAGTCAACTAGAGGCTCACTAGGGACAGTGTGTTGTCTATGTATCTACACATGTGTTTGAGTTTCCAATCAATACAATTCTAGCATGGATAATAAACTATTATCATGAACAAGGAAATACAATAATAACCAATTTATTATTGCCTCTAGGGCATATTTCCAACAGGCTCCATAACCCGAATGCTCTGTATGAACCGGTATAAAATATTGAATCCTTCCCTGGAAAAGGTAACACCATATAATGTCATCAAGTTATTCTTAATAAGCCGGCTGAGTGAAACTCGGTAGGGAGACGAGCTTGCAAGGCTCTAGTCATGCCCTATGATGGGTTTTTGCAATAACCCTTTATGACTTAGACTGGATGATCAGGCTCAAGTCAAGCTTAAATGAACCGGGTATGTTAACCCATGGTTTCTCCTTTTTCCATATGTCGGCTCTCACATGACACACTCAATGTTTTAACCTTGACAAGTTCAGGGTCCACAATGGATTTCCTTGCCAAGAGTACACACGATCTTGGGGGGATAAGCACAAACATACAATCATGTCTAACCATCATATAGCGTTAATTTTTGGCAAGCCAAGTGGATGATAAAGCTAAACTCGGTGAGTTGGAAGCCACCAAGTGACCCATGATTAGGGAAAATCCTAGCATAGGATTGCAGAAGACAATGCTATTACTGCCAAACAATCTGGGAACCAGCTCCCAAATAAGCCGGCTTTTATCCACTGACCACAATTGGTGCCTATGTTTGAACCGTGCAGCATGGCACTTGGTCCTCTTTGGATCATAACACCTATGTTTGGACGGTGCATCATGGCGACTCATCCTCTTTGGCATCATTAACGTCCATTTTTGAATGGCTACATCATGGCGGCTCATCCTCTTGGGCGACTTAGTGGAAATAATAAAGACTCATGCTCATGATATAAGCTAGAGCGATAGAGACCCCGAACTTTGAGGGTGTTGGTTTTATTGTGTTGATAAGATAGTACAAAAACTTGAAGTATGTACATAAATAAGGAGACAGTAGCTCTAAGTATAGTAAGGCCAAAGGTGAGCTATGTTCCACGGCCGGTTTGTCTCCTTCTCCAAAGTTGGCTTATCTGGACGAAGGTCTACCACATAGTATGAGCCATTGTGAAGACGGTTGCTTACGACAAAAGGACCCTCCCATGGTGGAGAAAGTTTGTGCATGGCCGTATTATCTTGAATAAATCAAAGCACTAAGCATCCCTCCTGAAAAATCCGGCTCTTAACTCTACGGCTATGATAGAGACGTAGGTCTTCTTGATATATAGCTGATATTGCTGCTGCCAAATCACGCTCTTCCTCTAATGCGTCCAATAAATCCTGACGTGCCTGCTCGTTGTCTGCTCCAACATGGGCGGCGACTCGAGGAGAATCATGTCGTATATCACTTGGTAAAACTGCCTCAGCTCCAGAAACGAGAAAAAAGGGCGTGTAACCAGTGGATCTGTTTGGCGTCATCCTAATGCTCCAAAGCACTGCGGCGAGCTCCTCAACCCAACAACCTGGAGTATGTTGCAAGGGAACCATGAGTCGGGGCTTGATCCCACACAAAATTTCTTGATTAGCTCGCTCGGCCTGTCATTGGACCGTGGATGTGCTACTACTGTTACATCAAGCCGGATATGCTTGTGTTGGCAGAACTGCTTCATCGCGACTTTTGATAAATTTGTGCCACTATCTGTTATAATACTGTGAAGATAGCCAAATCAAAAAATCAGCTTCTTTAGAAACTTGACTATTGTCTCTGCTTCACAATTGCTGACAGGCTCCGCCTCAACACACTTGGTAAACTTGTCAACCGCCACCAGTAGATGAGTCTTTTTGTTGGAAGACATCTTGAATGGGCCAACCATATCAAGCCCCCAGACAACAAAAGGCCAAGTGATTGTGATCATAAGCAATTCCTGAGCCGGCACATGAGCCTGGTGGGAAAATTTTTGACATCTGTCACAGTTGCGCACTATATCCTCCGCGTTTGCTTGAGCCGTCAACCAATAGAACCCATAACGAAAAGCTTTTGATACCAAAGATCATGAGCTGGCATGGTGGCCACAGTCGCCAGCGTGAATCTTGTTAAGGATCTCTCCTCCTTCCTAAGGGGGAAAACAACATTGAAAAACACCGCTAACACTTCTATTGTACAACTCGCCCTAATGAATAACCATGGATTTGCATCGTCGTATTATCTGGCGAGCAACAAGTTCTTCACTCGGGAGCTCCCCTCGAGTGAGATAAGCAAAGTATGGCACTGTCCAATCAGGAGTCGCCCGGAGAGCCGCCACCAACTGCAGTCCTGGGTCAGGGATGTCTATATCTTCCTAAGTCGGTAACTTCACAGAGAGGTTCTGGAGAACATCCAGGAACACATTAGGGGGAACCGGCTTGCATTGAGATCCAAGTCGTGACAATGCATCAGCCGCCTCATTGTGTCGTCGATCAATGTGATCAACCTGATAGCCATGAAAGTGACCCGCCACATCGGAGACTGTCCGTCTGTAAGCCACCATTAAGGGGTCCTTCAAATCCCAGGTTCCACACACCCATTGAGCCACCAAGTCTGAGTCGCCCAAGCACCTGACCCGACTAAGGTTCATCTCCTTAGCTATCCTGAGCCCATGTAAGAGGGCCTCATACTCAGCTGCATTGTTGGTACAAGGGAACATGAGTCGTAGAACATAACAAAACTTGTCACCCCTTGGAGAAGATAACACTACACCAGCCCCCGAGCCTTCCAATTGTCTAGAACCATCAAAATGTACAGTCTAGTACGTGTTGTCTGGCCTATCCTTTGGGAGCTGAAGCTCAGTCTAATCGTTGATGAAATACACTAGTGCTTGGTACTTGATGGCTGTACGAGGCATGTACTTCACATGATGGGGACCATGTTCAATTGCCCACTGAGCAAAATTACATGTGGCCTCTCGGTTCTATATGATGTCCCCAATTGGGGCTGAACTAACCATAGTGATTGGATGCTCCTAGAAGTAGTCTTCAGCTTCCGGCTGGCCATAAAAATTCCAAAGACCAGTTTTTTCCAATGTGAGTACCGCTGCTTGGACAAGGTCACCACTTCACTAACAAAATACACTAGCCACTGAACCAGATATTATTTACCTTCTTCCTTGCGCTCAACGACAACTGCAACACTTACCACCCTGGAATTAGCAGAGATGTAGAGGAGCATGGGATCTTTGTCGGTCGAGGCAGCTAAAACAGGCGGCTCAGCCAACTAATTTTTGAGGGCTTTGAAAGCTTCATTAGGTGCATCCGTCAAAACGAAATTATCCGTCTTCTTGAGCAGTTGATAAAGAGGGATTGCCTTCTCTCACCAAGGCGGCTTATGAACTGGCTCAATGCTGCGGTGCGATCCGCCATGAGCTGGACCTGATTTATATTGGCCGGCTTACCAAGCAAAGTGATTGCCTTGATTTTGTTCGGGTTAGCTTCAATGCCTCGCTCGGACAGCAGAAAACCTAGTAGCTGGCCTGCAGGAACACCAAAAACACACTTGGCCGGGTTAAGTTTCATCTGGTACACTCGAAGATTATCAAACATCTCCTTGAGATCCTCCAAGAGTTCTTTCTTTTTCTGAGACTTCACTACGATGTCATCAACATAAGCGTGCACATTGCGCCCAATCTAACTATGCAAACAGTTCTGGATGTAGCGTTGATAAGTCGCGCATGCGCTCTTAAGTTCAAAGGGAAGAGAGACATAACAGAAAGGACCGAAGGGGGTTATGAACACCGTCTTTTCCTAATCCTCCTTGGCCATCTTGATCTAGTGGTAACCTGAGTACGCATCCAGGAAACACACGCGCTCACAGCCCGCCATAAAGTCAATGATTTGATCGATATGGGGAGAGAAAAGGAGCCTTTGGACAAGCTTTGTTGAGATCGGTGTAATTGATACGCATGCGGAAGGTGTCGTTCTTCTTTAGAACCAGGACCGGGTGAGCCAGCCACTTAGGATGGAAAACTTCGATGATGAACCCGGCAGCTAGGAGTCGGGCGACTTCTTCCCCAATAGCCTTGCATCTTTCCTCGTTAAAACGACGGAGGTATTGTCGAACTGGTTTCATTTTTGGATCCACATTAAGGTGGTGCTCAGTGAATTCTCTCGGCACTCTAGGCATGTCAGTAGGTTTCCATGCAAAGATGTCTCGATTCTCATGGATGAATTCGATGAGCGCGCTTTCCTATTTGGGATCCAAGCCGGTCCCAATAGTGAATTGCATAGAAGAGTCGCTCGGGGTGAAGTCGACTTGCTTCGTATCGTCCATTGGCTTCAACTTGAGGGGCAGCTCAGCATCAACTATAGGTTTCTTGAGAGGACTCATGTCGTATCGTCCATTGCCTCCTTGATTACCCCTTGAAGCTTGAAAACAGAATACTTGCATAACGAAGCAATCTTCCCAGGAGTGAGTGGCCAAAAGATCCGGGTACTATGCTAGGGACAAGATGCTTTAAGCATCTCTTCATAATTGCGCGGCTACCTCCTGGTGTAAGGTCGAGCACCCCGGTGCTTGTTCCTAAACCCGGTGTTGGTGTTGGCTCCCAGGTCATACCCATCGTCCGGGTGTCTCCGCTTTCCTTTTCCCCTGGGTTACCATTGCGCCCAGGATACTGAGTTTGGCCCTTGGCACTATCACTTTTTTACCCTTATTGTCATCATCTGAACGAGTGTCCTTCATGCCATCTCACTCGGCATATTTGGTGAGAGTATCCATTAACTCGCCCGTGTCCTGTACCTTTCGCTTTAATCGACCAAGATTCAAAACCTGCGGCTGAATATGGTATTTCTTCTCTAAGATCAGGACGGCCTGGGCGACTATGATACCATCTGATGAATGAATGATTTCTGCAACATAGTGTGTCTACTGGTGACCCGATTTCTTGCTGTGTTGAACGTACTGCTACAGATCCACAATCGGCATTAGGCGTTTGCAGGTTCGTGGGAAATTTGTAATGAACCGCTCCTTCAACTCTGCCCAAGTGTTGATGGAATTGGTGTTGGGGAACATAGTAATAATTCAAAAAAAATCCTACGTCACACCAAGATCATCTAGGAGAGACCAGCAACGAGTGAGCACTACTTGGGAAAAGCCTACCAGTAGCGCTAGATAATCCTATAGTAGTAGCGCTGGGCCGAGTGCTACTGCGATCGTGCTACGACTAATAAATAGTAGTAGCGCTGGTATGGGCAGCGCTACTGTTAAGTATAGTTAGCAGTAGCGCTTTCCCCTCCAGTGCTACTGCTAACTATAGTAGTAGCGCATGCTCGCAGAAAGCGCTGCTACTAAGCCGCGCTACTGGTAAGTATTAACCAGCGTTACTGCTAACTTTTACAGTTTTCGCAGATTTGCACCCTCTCGTATTTGTGATTTATTTATACAGATTCTATACAATAGTTACACCACATCATATTAAACATATACCCTTCTCACATATCATATACATACAATAGTCTTGTCATAATACCATGCATCATCATCATCATTATCATTCAATAGAAAATATCATCACATAGTGCGATCATGTCATGTCTCGAGTAAGCGCAACTGCATGGTCATGGCACACCCACAAGTTTCATCATCTCTATCTACAACATGATGTAGAACAGAAGAGCGATCAGCATGAAGACGAGCACGTCTATGTAGTACCGACGGTGCCGCCCCTGCTCATGCTGGAGTGTCGACCACCTCAGGTAACTAATTTCCGCTTTGGCTCTAGTGTCGAACCCTCTGTGACTAGCACCCGGGTACCTGTGCACCTCGGCCTGAGCGGCTGGCCAGTGGTCGTAGACTCCTGGAACCCTTCCAATGTACACGACGTAGTAGCCCTTCACCATCTGTGATCTAGCTAGTACCGACAACGTGGGTTGTTGATTTGAACGATAATATGCAACATAATGTACTTAAGAAAACAAAAAGCGACATGATTACCAAAATAAAAGCAACCAATACTAAACATAAATGACGAAGTTCCTCATACCCAAACTAATTAACTAGAACGATCTACGCTAGTTCAGGACCACGGTTTAGTTACATCACATAGTTTCGCCGTGCATAATTTCAATGTTTTGCCATAGAAAGACAGTACTGATAAGGCGCGCTAGTTCAGGACCACGGTTTAGTTACAATGCATTGTCATTGACAATAAGTCGTCCAGGTCGGCGTCCCAATATTTATAGTCAGGGAGGACGCAACCGAGCTTCGTGAAAGGCTTCATATCGAGACGCTGAGCGCTTAGCAGTGCTCGGACATCAACCCGCGTGATTGGCCCATGGTAGACCATCCCCGTTGGTTCGAGGACTTGCTTCATGATCACTTGGCCTAGTTCACACTGTACGTTATAAAACTCAGCTCGGATTCGATGATCAAATGTCTTTCCAATGCTCGTGGCCCAGTTGACAATCTCGGCATCTTCGGTAGTAGCTGACATGTGAAGGCGTTGATGATCCCTTCTGTACTCCAGCAGGTGATGCATGAGGTAGGATCCATCAACCTGACTCTCGTTCGGTTGCTGGATGTAGCAGAAGTCAGTCTTATGGCTGAAAGCCGGTGCTTTATTCCTGGACCTTTTCACCTTGATATATCCACTAGACATGCTGAAGGTCCACAGGGCAGAGTCGAGAACATTATTGACGTGCGTGTAATCCTTTTTCTTCAGGTTCTTTGACAAGTACAAGTACACAGCATGGGATTATTTCGGGTACAGAACGATGAGGACGGTGCCGTCCCCTCTGCACAAATTAAGTACACCTCAGTTGTGCCACCATGCTTGCAAAGGAATGATTAACATGTCGAAAGGATATGTGTGGATGACTTACGAGGGATGATAAGGCAGTAGAATCGCTTCCTTGTCCTTATCTACACGGTCATAGCCTGAGTCTTCGGCGTCCTGAGCCATCAATAATCCATCATTTGCTTCATTGAAATACTAGTTCGGGTCATCATCATCATCCTCCATGTCATCATCAACATTTGCTTCTTCGACGGCGGGGGCGACATGATCTGGCACTAATGGAGTCTCTCCCTCGCGTCATACGTTACCATCATCCGCCACGACAGGTTTAGGTAATGATGGTTACCTGTCCCACAGCCACCTTCTGGCCCTTGATGTCGTAGAGTAGGGTGCATGGGGTGTCGTCAGCCTACGAACGAGATATGTCTGCGACATCAAACATCTGAAGGGAAACTGAAACAGAAGACTATAGACATGCTGGTGAGAAGGGTATGACGCTTAATTACCGTGAGGGCGTCGAGCTCATCCAGCGAGGAAGGCCCGCCGAGCATGCCAGAGACTGAGGTCGGGCTGCTATGAACAGGAACGGGACCTTTTGCGGTTGCTTGGGCAGGTGCTGGTGCTGTGGTGTTCGCCGAGTTTCTCCCGACAAAGCTTGGAATTGGAAAGTCCTCCGGTCGTGCATTTGGATTGTTCTTTGTGTAATTGAATATTGTCGGAATCAAGCTGGCCACCGCGTCAGTGACCAACCCACTGACTACGTCGACCAATTCTTCTTTGGTCTCAGCTTTGGTCTTACTGACCGCAATCGCGACCTTCTTGTTGATGCTCTCCTGAGTGACGACCAACCGTCTCTTCCTTCTCTCCTCTGGCTCCTCGAGGTATCACATCTTCCACGAGGCCCCATCTCTGACGTTGTGCACACGTCCATAGGATGGCGGCCTGTCCACCGGGACCTTTTTTAGTATGTTTAGGGCCCGGTTGAATGGGGTGTCCCACTTGGGCCTCGCCGACGACTGTGACGACTCGTCGCTTTCGGCTGCCTTCTATTGCTTCTCTTTCTGCAAAAGGAATGTGGATGGTTTACTAATGTGACAAAACTTGCAGTCAAATTGATTGGAAGCTAATTAATATGATAATGTGGTAATATAACAATTACCAGAAGCCTCATGAACTCCCTCGTGTTCGGGTCCGTGTACAAAAGATCTTTCTCTCTTTATCCAACTTGTATCGGGCCCTGATCCAGTCATGCTCCAGCGGGTCGTTGAACTCCGACAAGGGGTTTGGGGTCCCGAGACTTTCACGTTCAGCGTCCTCCTTGGCCCATATTTTCCTCTTCCCCTCGTAACCACGGCTTCCAAGGCTATGGGGTGGCGTGTTCCTAGCCTGGAGCGCCTTCATTCTCTCCGACTTTGGCTTGACTTCTTCTTTTTTGCAATTCTCTAGGAATTTTGCAAAGTCCTCTTCTGTTATTGTCGGAATATCAACATGAATCTTGGACCATGGTTCATTCTTCCCAACCGCTTTTTTCACCCGAACTTTCCAGGAGGACAAGTCATTGGTGAACATCACCATCGCCTTCTCGTTTATTTTTGTCATTACGGGATCATCCCAGGGCTCTTTATATTTCTCTTCATTCCGGCCGGGGAACATGAACCTATTGTGCAACTTCTTTAGGAGCATGTGCTCCATATGTGGTATCTGCTTCAACCTCTCGTCGTTGATGTTGGCGGTTTCCCTGAGGATGCATCCAAGTTGATTACCCCAGCACTTGCGCGCTTCCTCTGGCGTCGTTGGCTCTAACTTCTTGGGGTGAATCTCCGTGACCACAATTTGTCCGATGCCAAGCGTGTTTGGTTTTCTTGTCCTCTTCTTATTCGGTGCTTTACCGGCTAAGACATCATCGTTGCCGATCTCGGGGGCGGTGTCGGTGCCAGTGCTGGTGCCGGTGTCAGCGCCGGTGTTGGGGTTGGGACCACTACCGCCAGCATGCAACCCCAAGGCGTGTTCGTCCAGGTAATCGAAATAGTGATTTGCTGCCTCCATGGGGTCTGCGGAGGGAGCAGAACCACCCACGACTTTGGCGTTGGTAGACATGTTTCCTATGCAACAATTGTAAAAAAAAGATTTAATGAAGAGAAAAAAGGGGCCTATATTTGGTCGGAATGTTGATTCATTCCCCTTCCGGAAAATCTCGGGTACTCCATATATCCTAGTTTCTAGCACAAGTCATGCCGAAAATTCCGGCATGACCTTTGCTTAAAATTGGACATACGGAGCGCGTGAAATTTGCCGGAACAGAAATGAATCAACATTCCGGCAAAACATAGGCCACTCGGACATTCAGAAGGACATATCACTATGTAGGGTAATATTCAGAAGGACCAAACAAATTCTTATAAAAGGAATTGCCATATAATAAAATGCTTTACCCCCTGCACCAGATTTACATTACTTCCTAATAAAGAAAGGACTTTCTTCTTTCTTTTCCTACTACTAGCTATTATTTCATCATAATATCATTTACATTACACGTGCCCTTGATACAATTCATCAACACATAATAGCAATGATACAATTCATCAACACATAATACCACTACCCTTGATACAATTCACCAACACATAATAGCAATGAAAAAACTACATGAAAACAGAAGGGGAGAATCATACCTTTGTTGTTCGTGTTCGATGCTTGCAGGGGAGGTGAGCTCGCTGAACAGGGGGTGATGGGCGCCGAGCAGGGAGGGTGCGGTCGCCGAGCAGGGGAGGTGGGCGGAAGGGGCGGTGGGTGCCGAGCAGGGGAGGTGGGAGGGAGGGGCGGTGGGCACCGAGCAGGGAGGGTGGGCGCCTAGCAGGGGAGGCGGCGGCGCCGGGAGTAGGCAGCGGTGGGTGCGGCGGTGCACGGCAAGATGGCTGCGGGAGGGTTTCGTGCGACGGCGCTCGAGGGGTGCGGCGGCGTTTGGAGAGGAGGGGATCGATAGGAGGGAGTGGAGGGAGAGGGCAGGGGAGTTAGGAAATTTTGAGCCTGGGTAACTATAGTAGTAGCGCTGGCTTTGTACCAGCGCTGCCTCTAAGCCATAGTAGTAGCATTGGCTTTGTACCAGTGCTAACGCTAAGTGCCATAGTAGTAGCGCTCGCTTTGTACCAGCGCTACCGCTAAGTGCCATAGTAGTAGCGCTGGCTCTGTACGAGCGCTACTACTAAGCCATTTACTTTATTTTGTTTATTATTTTTCTTTATGATTTTCTTTTTATTATTTTTCTTTTATTTTATGTTTTTTTCTTTCCTTTTCTGTTTACTTTTATTTTATTTTTATTATTTGTTTTTGTCCCGACGACGACGGCGTCTCCCTCTCCCCCCTATGCGTAAATATCACCGGAACCTTCATGAGGTAACATATCAGCTGACCGATAACGGTTACTTAAGTGCGTACACAAAATATATACAAATTTATAAATGTAAGTTTCTGATCAGCTGCGTCAACGCCGTTTCACATTGAGCTTCTTCTTCCCTTTCTTGTTCGTTTCTGAGTAATTGAGCCCCTCCTTATGACTTTTCCGGAGCCATGGAGTACGATCTTTCCGCCGCCATGTAGTCTTGAATCTTCTTTTCACGTATGCTACATCGTCATCATCATCTTCCCTCATCGGGTTGCCCTATTGGTCGTAGTCTTCCTCGTTGGCGACTCCATCCATTCTGACGATGCTCCTTTTGGATCTCCTCACAACAACACGGCAGGAATTGGCCAGGTCGGTTATGAAGAAGCATTGTGTCAAGTGCTTAGCGTGTACCCATGGCTCATTTTTGGCGATGATGTTAACATTCACGGGAGTGCTCTTCATGTTGGGTATAGACATGGTGGTGAAATACTTGTTTACTCTTACGACGTCCTTGGCCCATATGACACGGAACATCGTCGCATCGTGCATTCCAGCATAGTCAAGCTCCCACATCTCTTCGACCCTTTCGTAGAATCTTTCAGTTCTGCCGTTGGCGTCGGTCACGTTTTGAACTGTCACCCCGCAGTTCTAGTAATCACTGTCTATGTATTTGGCCTCCGTGTAGAACGTGTACCCATTGATATCGTAGGACTGATAGGTCGCGAGCTTGGGCGCAGGGCCATGTGCTAAGGCATGTATGAGTAATCCGTCCGAACTTCCCTCTTCCAGGAGATTTTGAAGAACTTGCTCTTTGAACCAACGCAAGAAAGTAGCGTTGTGTTGTACAGTAAGTTCGTCGTACGTCTTGAGCATCCCCTTATCACGGTACTTCTTTGCGATGCTTTCTTTATGTCATGCCACATAATCATCTACAAAATCTAGGTGTTATAGCACTACTAAGTTAGCCCTGTCAAAGTCGTTCCGTCGATCCGAGTAGTCCACGTGCAATTCCCTCCGGCCGTTGTTGTGATCATCTCCTTCGAGCTTCCCATCATGCTTCTTGACAGGCGAACCAACAACAGGGTCTCCGACGCTTATATAATTCTCGCAAAAGGAGACGCATTCATGTGTCACATACCCCTGGACGATGCTCCCTTCTGGACGGGCATTGTTATGAACGAATCCTTTGATGACCCCATTCATCCTCTCGAACGGCATCACGCTGTGAAGGAATGTCGGCCCGAGGTCGATGATGTCATCCACGATGTTGACACACAAATGCACCATGACGTCAAAGAACGCGGGCGGGAAGTACATATCAAGCTCACATAGTATGACAACGATCTCTTCCTGTAGCCTTCGGAGCTGCTTCACACTGATGGACTTTCGAGAGATAACGTCGAAGAAGTTGCAGAGGCCAGTAAGTGTCTCACGGACGTGCTTTTCAATTATCCCTCTAACGGCAACCGGGATTATCTGCATCATCATCACATGACCGTCATGAGACTTCATCACGATGAACCTTTTCTTCTTGGGGTCTAGAAATCTGCTTATCTTCCCACAGTAACTAGAACTGACTTTGATTCCCATAAGGCACTTGATGAATTGATCGATCTCCTTCGGACTTAAGGTGAACCAAGAAGGGGGGCAATAATTCTCCACCTTCTTGTAGAATATTGGCATTAATACTTCATAAGTTATCGATACCCTGAAGATGTATGAGCATCCGAAAGCTTAATTCCTGCTCGTCCTCGAGTAGGTAATTGATAAAAATAACAATTTATAAAGTGTGAATGCTAGCATAGTATATAAGTTTGACCAATGTTATTTCCAATCATTTTTTCTAGCATCATAAAACATCAACTCTTTTCTCATAGAACTTCTCATGATTAAATAACAAGCTATTCACATGTTAAAGTTTAGACAATAAACTTTCTTGAAAACTAGCAAAATATGTTTTCATCATCAAACAATTACAATTCATCTCACTTTTAGGAAGGGTCTATGTAAGAGCTTAGATTTAGCAAATTCCACATACTCAACTTTCATTTAGTCTTCCATGATTGCGGACACTCAAGGCATATTTTTAGAACAAGCAGCTTCAATTAGACACACAGGAACATAGGGGCTTAATGTTTTGCCTCCCAACTTATTTATCTGAGGGATAATGTCAACAATAATGAATCATTGTCACCTATATCCAAGTAGATATATGTGCCCGGATCTTTTCCCACCACATGATGCTCGCCAACTAAAGAATTAATAGATTGGAATAGGGAAGAACATTATTGACTCTTGCATAAAAGTAAATAGAAAAGTTAAATATAGGCCATTCGAAGAGGTAAGCATCGGTTGTCATGCGCTTTTTAATTTTGGATGTGCAATCTCTTAATGAAAATGAACGTCACTTTATATTGCCCCTTGTGATAGCAAACTTTATTATGCACTCTCCCGCTTTTATTTATCTGCCATCACAAGATCGTACAAACTTATTTGCCCTTAAAATAAAATATTGTACATGTTTAAGAGAAATTTTATTTTTCCTTGTGCATCGATGACAACTTACTTGAAGGATCTTACTCGATTCATATGCAGGTATGGTGGACTCTCATGGCAAGAAATTTGGTTTAAGGGTTATAGATGCACAAGTAGTATCTCTCCTTATTGCGAATTTTTGGGCTAGCAAAAGATCTAAAGCAAGCTCCACATGTTAGAGGATCCATGAAAATATAAATTCTATGTTAAAATAAGCCAACACAACCATGATGTTCTCTTCCTTGTCCAACGTCAACTACTTGATCAAGTTTGAAAATAATTAATGGGGGCTCACAGTCATAGAAGATGTCCAAGATAGTATATGTATGTGTGAAATATCTCTTACTTCAATATTCCTTCATGAATTTTTCAATGACCAATGCTATTTTTGCTAACCTCCAATAAATTTTATTGCTTATACTCTTAGTATGTGAAGTCCCTACTCCCCATGGGACAAGCATATGAAGCATATATAATTTCACCTTTTATGACATTCAATTCATTCAGGATTTTCTCTTCGGATATAAGTGAAGAACAAGAGTGATCATAAAACTATTCTCAAAAATATGTAAGTGAAGTTCAAAGAGCATTCTTGATTGAATATAGAGAGATCAATATCCATGCTCAAAATATACAAGTGAAGAACAAGAAGCATTCTATAAAGCCATACTCAAAAGATATAAGTGAAGAACATGAAGCATTCTATAAATCAACCAAGTGTTATCTCGTACCAGCATGGTTAATAAAATAAAGGGAATAGTAAACACAAAATATGCTCCAAGAATAGCACTTGTGAACGAATGAGAACTTATATTCAACATCGGCTAACCAAGAGTTGTTGACAAAGAGAGGTGGGTTGATAGCATACCCAAGATTAGATTCTTGAAAATTCTTGTAATATTTAATTGAGGTGCCTTGGGAATACCCAAGCTTGAACTTTTGTTTCCCTTTCAATCCTCTCATATCCCGTTTTTACCTAAGTCTCAAGTTGCATAATAATTTCCAAACATTAGGTACGGAATACTTTTGTTTCCACAATTTATATATACCAATATAAGCCATGAAAACTCGAGGATAAGTAGATAACAAAACTATTACAGCAATCTTTCCAAACAGAATAGTCTGTAGTAATTCATTTAAAAAGTGTACTTATGCATCTCCAAAAATTCTTAAAATTTAGGATAAGCTAAATAATTGGTATGAAAGTTATGTATAAAAATTTCATAAACTTTGCATGTTCCAGTAAAACCTCATAATGCAAATACTACAACAAAAGTTTCTGATTTTATACAGCACGCCTCGCACATGCAATTCAAGCATTCTAAAGGCAATTCTTGGAAAACTTTATTGAAAAAAACATTATAAATAATAGAAAGCATATTATAAAAAACAAAATTATGCTCCAAGAAAAACACATATTATGTGACGAATAAAAATATAGCTCCAAATAAGATATACCGATAGTGTTAAAGGCAAAAAAGGGGATGTCTTCCAGGGCATCCCCAAGCTTAGACACTTGAGTCATCCTTGGATATTACCTTGAGGTGCCTTCGGCATCCCCGAGCTTAAGGTATTGATGCTCCTGATTCTCATCATATCAGTATCTCACCCAAAACTTGAAAACTTCAATCACACAAAACTTAACAAAAACCTCATGAGATCCGTTAGTATAATAGGCAAATCATAAACTTTAGGTACTGTTATAAATTGATTCATGTTTAATTATTGCATGAGGTACTGTATTCTAACTTATCGAGGACTTATACCCCCTGATACAATCTATAGCATCATCAAAATAAGAAAACCATGCAAGCAAAAAACAGAATTTGTATAAAAGAGAACAGTTTGTAATGATCAGCACAAACACCATACTTATGTAACTCAAAAAATTCTGAAAATTTAGGAAAACCTTGGGAATTTGAATATTAATGTTGTGTAAACAATTAAGGTCAAAAATATGTTCCAGTAAAATGCGAGAAGTTCTGCACTAGACGCAAAAGTTTCTGTTTCTACACAGGATAAAATCTACTATCATCCAAATCATCCCAAAGGCTTTAATTGGCAAATTATTGAAATAAGAGACACAAAACATGATTGATAAAGTATCTTAATCATGTGAACACACACAAAATAAAGGATAAGTGTTGGGTTGTGCTACTGCAACAAAAGACCTTCCAACGGCGCCAGAAATAGGAGTGTTGCTTGATACTCCTCAGCAACGGCACCAGGAATCCTTCTGCTACGGCTACGCCTTAAGGGACTTCCTAGGAAACTATGCAAAGGATTTCCCCCGTGGCCTTGGAGCCTTGCGTTGGTGCTCCCTCGAAGCGGAAAGGGTGATGTAGCACAGCGGTGGTAAGTATTTCCCTCAGTTTGAGAACCAAGGTATCAATCCAGTGGAGGAGTATCACAAGATCCTGCACAAACACAAAAACTTGCTCCCAACGCTATGAAGGTGTTGTCAATCCCTCATAGATTGTTTGCCAAGTGAGAACTGAAAGCAACAAAGTAACAAAGCAAAGTAAAAGCGGAGGTGTAAATGATGGATGTGAATAGAACCGGGGGCCGTAGTGTTTACTAGTGGCTTCTCTCATGAAAGCAAGTAGACGGTGGGTGAACAAATAACTGTCGAGCAATTGATAGAACCGTGCAAAGTCGTGAAGATATCTATGGCAATGATTATATCTATAGGCATCACATCCAAAACAAGTAGACCGATACTTTCTGCATCTTCTACTATTACTCCACACATCGACCGCTATCCAGCATGCATCTAGTGTATTAAGTCCAAAAGAACACAGTAACGCCTTAAGCGATGTAGACGGACAATCTCATATCAACGACAGAGACCATCTTGTTACCCTTGATGGCAACTACTTAATGTGTGACTTGATGCCCCTACTGTGACTGGGAAAGGTCACCACATGGTAGAACCCAAAACCAAGCACTTCTCCCATTGCAAGAATCATAGATCTAGTTGGCCAAACAAAACCCAAGACTCGGAGAGACTTACAAGGATATCAAATCATGCATATAACAAATCAGCAAAGACTCAAATATATATCATAGATAATCTGATCAAAAATCCACAATTCATCGGATCTCGACAAACACACCGCCAAAGAAGACTATATTGGATAGATCTCCATGAAGATCATGGAGAACTTTGTATTGAAGATCCAAGAGAGAGAAGAAGCCATCTAGCTACTAACTACGGACCCGTAGGTCTGAAGTGAACTACTCACGAGTCATTGGAGGGGCGATGATGATGATGAAGAAGCCCTCCAACTCCAAAGTCCCCTCCGGCAGGGCGCCGGGAAGGGGCTCTAGATGATATCTCGCGGAAACGGAAGCTTGCAGCGGCGGAAAAGTATTTTCGAGGCTCCCTTGATTTTTTGCTGAATTTTTGGGAATATATAGGCCAAGGATCTAGGTCAGGGGGCGGCCAGGGAGGCCACAAGCCCTCACGCCGCCGCCTCCCCTTGGTGGCGGAGTGGGAGCTTGTGGGCTCCCTGGAGCGCACCTGGCTTGGCCCATAGGCCCCCTCATCTTCTTCCGTTCGGGAAAAAAACATTTCAGGGTTTTTATTCCGTTTGGACTCCCTTCGAAAATCAGATCTGAAAAGAGTCAAAAACACAGAAAAAACAGAAACTGGCACTTGGCACTGAATTAATAAATTAGTCCCAAAAAAGATATAAAAGGTACATAAAACATCCAAAGATGACAAGATAACAGCGTGAAACCATCAAAAATTATAGATACGTTTGAGACGTATCAAGCATCCCCAAGCTTAACTCCTCCTCGTCCTCGAGTAGGGAAGTGATAAAGAATGAATTTTTGATGCTTTCATGCTACCTAGCATAGGTGTCCTTTGTAATTCCTCTTATATGGCGTGAATTTTCAGATCCATTAGATTCAAAACAGTACTTTGCTATCGACGTGGAAACAATAATAATTCAAGCAAACTAGCAAGGTAATCATGAACTTTCAAAATAACAAGGCCAAAAGAAAGTTATCCCTACAAAAGCATATAGTCTGGCTATGCTCTATCGTCATTTCACAACGAATTTAAATCATGCACGACCCCGGTATTGGCCAAGTAATTGTTTCACACCTTTACTTTATCAAACCTTTTCAACTCTCATGCAATACATGAGCGTGAGCCATGGTTATAGCACTATAGATGGTGTGGAGTGTGGTGGAGGTTGCAAGACAAAAAAGGAGAAGATAGTCACATTAACTAGGCATATCAATGAGCTTTGGAGATGCTCATCAATAGATATCAATGTGAATGAGTAGGGGTTGCCATACAAATGATGCACTAGAGCTACGAGTAAGTGAAAGCTCTTAAAGAAAAACTAGTGGGTGTGCATCCAACTTGCTTGCTCACGAATACCTAAGGAAATTTTGAGGAAGCCTATCATTGGAATATACAAGCCAAGTTATATAATGAAAATTTCCCACTAGCTATATGGTGGTGACAAAACGAGAGACTCTCAATCATGAAGATCATGGTGCTTACTATGCACAAGTGTGGAAAAAGTGGTAGCATTGTCCCTTCTCTCTTTTTCTCTCTTTTATTTTTTGGTCAGCTCTTTGGCCTCTTTTTTTTTGGTGGGCTTCTTTGGCCTCTTTTATTTCCTCACATGGGACAATGCTCCATTAATAATGATCATCAAACTTTCAACTCAAAACATAGAGCAACTATGACTCTATATGGAATGCCCTCGGTAGTGTACCGTGGCAATGATCTAGCATGGCATAGACATCAATGGAAACATCATGCTAGCTATCTTACGATCATGCAATGGAAATGTAGACGTGGTGGCACATGTCATGGTGGTAGTTGCATGGCAATATATCTTGGAATGACTTTGAAAAAGCCATAGTAGGTAGGTATGGTGGCTGTTTTGAGGGAGGCTAATGGTGGGTTTTGTGCACCGGCGAAAGTTGCACGGCACTAGGAAGATAGTGATGGTGGAAGGTGAAAGTGCATATAAACCATGGACTCAACATTAGTAATGAAGAACTCATATACTTGTTGCAAAAAGTTTTATTAGTAATCGAAACAAAGCATTCAATGCATACTCCTAGGGGAAGGGTTAGTAGGTATAAACCATCGCGCGATCCAGACCGCCACGCAAAGGATGACAATCAATATACTAATCATGCTCAGATTTCATCACATAGCAGTTCACCATACGTGCATGCTACGGGAATCACTAACTTCAACACAAGTATTTCTTGATCCACAACACCTTACTAGCATGACTTCAATATTACCATAACCACAACTGAAAACTAATTGAGATGAATCAAACTTCTCTAACTATTCAATGCACATGAAGGTGGAAGTTTTAGTATCCCTTTGGATAACTACCCCTTTTGAGACTACTTTCGAAGCATAGATCAACTACCATGCCACGCACCACTATGCTCTAAAATATATAAGTGAAGAACATAGAGCAAAAGTATCTAGCTCAAAAGATATAAGTGAAGCACATGTGAGCTGAATTGTCTACCAAAAGATATAAGTGAAGCTCGACAAAATCACGGTGAGTGCATGTCTCTCTCTCTAGGTGTGCAGAAAGGATGATTGTGACACAACAAAATAAAAGACTCCTATGATACAAGATGCTCCAAGCAAAGTGACATAAAATGTGGTGAATAAAAATATAGCCCCAAGTAACGTTACCGATGGATTGAAGACGAAAGAGGGGATGCCTTCCCGGGGCATCCCCAAGCTTAGGCTTTTACAGCATCATTGAATCTCTTGGGGTCCCTTGGGAATACCCAAGCATGAGCTCTTGCCACTCTTTATCTCTTTGTCCATAAGAACTTCACCAAAAACTTGAAAACTTCAGAACACGAAACTTAAACAGAAACTCGTGATAACATTAGTATGAGAAAGGAAACCACCACTTCCTTAGGTAGTGTAACAAACTTAAATTCTACTTATGCTGATGTTGGGTTATTGTATTTTCAATCTTCTATGGCTAATACCCCCCGATACTATCCATAGTTTTATCAAAATAAGCAACCAACACAACAAAAACAAAATCTGTTAACAGCAGACCAGTCTGTAGCAATCTGTATATTTTGTATACTTCTGGTACTTCAAAAATTCTGAAAAATTATCACAGTCTGAAGAATTTGTGTAGAAATGAGCAGAAAAAAGAATAAACTCAAAAGCTCTTATTGAAAAAAATGAAAATTCTTTTCGTGAGCAGAAAGTTTCTGTCTTTTCCAGCATGACCAAACGATCATCCCCAAGACTAATCATAACGGTTTTTCTTGGCACAAACGTAAAAAGAAACACAAAAAACACAATCATAACAGAATTATGAAAGTGTGGAAAACACAAAACATAAAGAAAAAGGATAGATTCGTTGGGTTGCCTCCCAACAAGCGCTTTTGTTTAACGCCCTTAGCTAGGCATTCAATGATGCTCTCACAAAAGACAAGAATTGAAGCAACGAGAGCATCATAAAGCATGTGAAAAATCACATCTAAGTCTAACATACTTCCTATGCATAGGCATTTTTTAGGAAAACAGATTTTCAAGACAACCAATAGTTACCATATGCAAGGAAGAAGAAAGAGACAATAGCAATCTCAACATAACGAGAGGTAATTTGGTAACATGAAAGTTTCTACCACAATATTTTCCTCTCTCATAGCAATTACATGTGGGATCATATTCAAATTCAACAATGTAACTATCACATAGGATATTCTTTTCATGATCCACATGCATGCAAAGTTGACGCTCTTCAAAAATAGTGGGATTGTCATCAACCAAAGTCATGACTTCTCCAATCCCACTTTCAATATTATTGCAAATATCATAATCATCATGAGGCTTGAACAAATTTTCAAGATCATAAGAAACATCATCAACCCAATCATGATTATTGCAACAACTAGGGGACATAGCAAAACTAGCATCCCCAAGCTTAGGCTTTTGCATATTTTTAGCATGATTGTCACTAATAGGATTTATAGTGAAACCATTGCAATCATGCTTTTCATTCAAGGGGCCCTCATGAATCACTTCAAAAGTTTCTTCATCACGATTTTTAGATTCACGCATCTCAAGCAAAACTCCATAAAGATAGTCAAGTCCACTCAACTCACTAGCAATTCATTCCACATAAGTGGGTCTCTTAAAGAGATTAGCTAGTGGATGAGGATCCATATCAATAGATTTTCAGCAAGCAAAGATGCAAGCATATTGAAGGCACATGGCACACAAGCGAACACAAAGCAAGCGAGAGAAAAGAGCGAACGAAAAGGGCAAATGAAAACGGGAAATGTGAAGTGGGGGGAGAGGAAAACGAGAGGCACCTGGTAAAAAGGTAAATGCAATAGATGAGTTTGTGAGACCTACTTGGATAGATCTCTCCTCCCCGGCAACGGCGCGAGAAATAGGCACGTTGTCGGGAAATTATCTTGACGTGCTCCTCCCCGGCAACGGCGCAAGAAATACTTCTGCTACTGCAACAAAAGACCTTCCAACGGTGCCATAAATAGGAGTGTTGCTTGATACTCCTCACCAACGGCACCAGGAATCCTTCTGCTACGGCTACGCCTTAAGGGACTTCCGAGGCAAGTATGCAAAGGATTTCCCCCGTGGCGTTGGAGCCTTGCGTTGGTGTTCCCTCGAAGCGGAAAGGGTGATGTAGCACAGCGGTGGTAAGTATTTCCCTCAGTTTGAGAACGAAGGTATCAATCGAGAGAAGGAGTATCACAAGATCCTACAGAAACACAAAAACTTTCTCCCAACGCTATGAAGGGGTTGTCAATCCCTTATAGATTGTTTGCCAAGTGAGAACTAAAAGCAACAAAGTAACAAAGCAAAGTAAAAGCGGAGGTGTAAATGATGGATGTGAATAGAACCGGGGGCCGTAGTGTTTACTAGTGGCTTCTCTCATGAAAGCAAGTAGACGGTGGGTGAACAAATTACTGTCGAGCAATTGATAGAACCGCGCAAAGTCGTGATGATATCTATGGCAATGATTATATCTATAGGCATCGCATCCAAAACAAGTAGACCGATACTTTCTACATCTACTACTATTACTCCACACATCGACCGTTATCCAGCATGCATCTAGTGTATTAAGTCCAAAAGAACAGAGTAGCGCCTTAAGCAAGATGACATGATGTAGACAGACAATATCATATCAACGACAGAGCCCATCTTTTTAACCTTGATGGCAACTATTTAATGTCTGCCTTGCTGACCCTACTGTCACTGGGAAAGGTCACCACATGGTAGAACCCAAAACCAAGCACTTCTCCCATTGCAAGAAGCATAGAACTAGTTGGCCAAACAAAACCCAAGACTCGAAGAGACTTACAAGGATATCAAATCATGCATATAAAAAATCAGCAAAGACTCAAATATATATCATAGATAATCTGATCACAAATCCACAATTCATCGGATCTCGACAAACACACCGCCAAAGAAGATTACATCAGATAGATCTCCATGAAGATCATGGAGAACTTTGTATTGAAGATCCAAGAGAGAAAAGAAGCCATCTAGCTACTAACTACGGACCCGTAGGTCTGAAGTGAACTACTCACGACTCATTGGAGGGGCGATGATGATGATGAAGAAGCCCTCCAACTCCAAAGTCCCCTCCGGCAGGGCGCCGGGAAGGGTCTCCAGATGAGATCTCGCGGAAACGGAAGCTTGCGGCGGCAGAAAAGTATTTTCGAGGCTCCCCTGATTTTTTGCTGAATTTTTGGGAATATGTAGGCCAAGGATCTAGGTCAGGGGGCAGCTAGGGATGCCACAAGCCCTGAAACCGCCGCCTCCCCCTGGTGGCGGAGTGGGAGCTTGTGGGCTCCCTAGAGCCCACCTGGCTTGGCCCAAAGGCCCCCTGATGTTCTTCCGTCCGGGAACAAATCATTTCGGGGTTTTTATTCCGTTTGGACTTCGTTCCAGAATCAGATCTGAAAAGAGTCAAAAACACAAAAAAAAACAGGAACTGGCACTTGGCACTTAATTAGTAAGTTAGTCCCAAAAAAAAGATATAAAAGGTACATAAAACATCCAAAGATGACAAGATAACAGCGTGAAACCATCAAAAATTATAGATACGTTTGAGACGTATCAGGTTGTCTCCCAACAAGCGCTTTTCTTTAAAGCCTTTTATCTAGGCATGATAATTTCAACGATGCTCACATAACAATGGTAGCTGAAACATGCAAACGAGCATCATGAATATTACGAAAAGTACATTATTTTTATGGTGGAGTGGTATATACAAGGGGATAATTATTTTTATGAGAAACTTCCATGAAAAATTGTACATTGTTTCCATGAGCATCAACACACGTGTTCAATGTAGACCCTCACTTCTTCAATGCATAACTTTCCAACTGCTTGTCTTTTAAGAGGCAAGTAATTTTTTGTGTTTCTTACTTTTAATTTTTTTTTGTTTGTTTCACCCACAACTAAAAGAAAATGAAAACAAAATGAAAACAAAATTTACTTAGTGATATAATTAAACAAGCATACACGAAAATATTAACCCCACGCTATTGCTCCCCGACAACGGCGCTAGGAAAGAGCTTGATAATCCCCAAGTGCAAGGAATCATCGTAGCACTTCCCAAATATGGAAGTGGTAAGTATGGAGCGTCGAACCCACACGAAGCTAAATGTAAGATCAATATTCTCTCAAGTACTATCCGCCACCAATACGACTCTGCATACACCGAACGTTTGCTTCTATTTAGTAACAAGAAATAAAACTGCGTTGCGAGTATAAAGAGGATAGCTTTCCATGACATTCGATAACTAAAATATGAAAATAGTTGCTTCTCTAAATAGAGTTAGAATATGTTATAATATATTACAAATAGCGACTGTGGAATAATGATGGTATGGAGTGTGGAATCATCCTAGGAAATTGATAACAAGATCAGTAATCATTCTTGCAATTCTATATGAGGGAGAGGCATGAGCTAACATACTTTCCATAATTGCATCATATGAACTTATGACTGGATCTCTAGCAAGCATCTACAACTACTAGAAATCATTAAGGTAAACCCAACCATAGCATTAAACATCAAGTACTATTTACTCCCATACGTAAACAACCCCCTTACTCGGGTGTAAACTTCTGTCACACTAGCCACCCACTATAAGTGAATCATGAACATATTGCAACACCCTCCAGCGTGAATCCTTCACGTATGAGCCTCACAAAAGGCACCTTAGGACAATACCAAAATAAAACATACACTCAAACCAATCAAGATCACCAGTCAACCCAAAGGACAACATAGATCTACTCAAACATCATAGGATGGCAACACATCATTGATTAATAATATGTGGCATGAAGCACCATGTTCAAGTAGGGGATTACAGCGGGTGCGGAAGAGTGGACCGCTGAAAAGATATGAGGAAGGTGATGAAGATGGTGATGTTGATGAAGACGATCACCGCGGTGATGGCTCCTCTGGTGGCACTCTGGCGCCGCCGGAAGATAGGGGGAGAGAGTATCCCCCATTTGGCTTCCTCCCTGGCCTCACCCCATCTAGGGAGAGGTTATCCCTCTGGTACTTGGCCGCCATGGCTCCAAGAGGGGTGAGAGCCCCTCCGAGATTGGATCTCACTCTGTGTTTCTCTCCTATTTTCACTGCTGTTTTTTGGCACCTCGCCGTTTCTTAAATATTCGGAGATCCGTAACTCTGATCGGGCTGAAATATTGAGGGGGTTTTATGAGGAAAATATCTTTGTTGTGGCGACAGAAGGGCCCCAAATGACTTATGGGGAGCCCACAAGACATCAGGGTGTGTCCACCCCCCTGGTCGCGCCATTTTGGCTTGTGAGAGCCTTGGGCATCGTGCGGCATTGATTCTTCTTCCCAAAATTCATGTATGTTCCAAAAAAATATTTCCACTTATCGCATTTGGTGTCCATTTGATATGGATTTTCCACTTACCAAAAAACACACAAAAAATAGGAACCGACACTAGCCACTCGATAAGTAAGTTACTCCCAAAAAATAATATAAAATGTGTCCAAAAGTGTATAAACTTGTCGAATATTGGCATGAATACTTCGTAAATTATCGGTACATTGAAGACGTATCACCGTGGAACATTCCATTAAATTTAGTTCATTTCTCTAACTCATCAAGCATGAGGCAGAAATAATCTTCTTACTAAATGCGGGAATGTAATAACAATTATTCAATTCCAAAATAAATCCAGAACGAAGCTGGAGCTGCATCGTGCCGATCACCAACTCAGCAACTCTTCCTTTGTTGTCGACCGTGTTGTCAATATCCCCTTGTGCCACATGCCTAGTTCTTACCAGCCCCTACATCGATTTGCAAATATGAAGAACCGATCTCGTATCAAATACCCAAGAGCTACTACGTATGTCAGCAAGGTAAATATCTATAACATATGTAACAAGTGTACCTTTACCTGAAGAAGCATTTCCGGCCTTATTTCCACGCTCAGCAAGCCACTTGCTATAGTTCCTCTTCGAGTGACTAATTTACTTGCAATGAAAGCAAATGGTATTTGAGTTCGGTCCTAACTTCGGCTTAGCAGTGGATACAACCTTCTCCATGCCCTTTGCCTTAGCCTTTTTCTTGGACCAACTCTTCTTGAACTTAGTCGAGTTCTACACCATCAACACTTGATGTGTGCCTTTCTTAATATCCTCCTCTGCGACCTTGAGCATCACATGCAATTCACTCAGCTTCTTAACCATGTCATGCATATGATAGGTCAATATGAACCTCCCATAGCTAGCAGGAAGAGAACCTAGAACTGCATCAGCAGCCAGCTCATCCAACAACGGGAAGCCCAACCAATCCAAAGCTTTCACGTATGTGATAATCTTGATCCCATGGAGGCTGAGTGGATCACCTTCCTTCAGCTTGCAGTCCATCAAGGATCATCAGGCGCTGAACCTTTCGGTCCTAGCCTGCACCTGAAACATGCTCTTGAGACTCTCGACCATATCAAAAGTTGTAATATCTTTGAAATGTTATTTCAAATTGGGCTTCATAAAAGCCACCATGAGTCATCTGATCTCCTTCGATTCATCAACGAGTTTCTAGTAGGCATTCCTAGTTGTGGCATTAGCATTCTCGGCAGGTACCTCTAGAAGCGGATCCTCTAGAATATGTTCTTTTTATTGTGATTGAGAACAATTCTAAAATTTATATATGAGGTGGTAAAGTTTGTTCCATTCACTTCATCCTTTTCCAGAATTGATTTCAACGCAAAGTTGTTCTTGAGCAGGTGGTGCCATTCATCTACAATAGAAAATATGCAATCGCTAATCAATGTGTTTATGTATAGAATGCATGACTTAAACAGAACTACTCCCACTAAAGTCGGCATCCCTCCGCAAACTCTCAGTGATTCAGGGTTCGTCTATCGCGAGCGACTAGTGAGCTTTAGCATCAGTTCTAGCCAACTTTCCTATCCGGTAAGTAACTCCTTGCTGATCGTATCTCTATATGACTCATATAGGTTGGGAAGGTACTTTATACCCTGTATCCCGGCCTTCTTTGCCACAAGGCCAAAAACCTTTTTCATAGCCTTGTCAAGTTAACCTCATGTAGTGCATGTCCATGTCCGACATGAATCCTCCAATTCAAGGACACCTAGTAGCACCTCAACTTTATGAGCCCACTACGAGACGTACTTGACGTGCGAAGGTGGAACAGTCGAAATGGCAATATGCTTGATATTAACGAGGGATATTCCTACCATATTAACATGCATAGAATTAAGAACCAATGTCAATCACATATAAACATAAATATGTGAAATACTATGGCTCCTTCATGGATGTCCTTCTAGGTAGGTTCCAACTCCGATGACAAGGGTAGAACTCCATACTGTTTGTCACGCCGGGACGCCAAAGCCTCCAACTTGATCTCCGTCCTCCAAGTACTACAACTAGTAATGAAACTTACAAAGAATCACAAGTCGACATGTAGATCGTTATACATTAGAATGATAGCGCTTTGCTCCTGCCGGCTGACCATCATGACACGCAGGTCATGTTAAATTACACACATGTATCAGATACCTATGAGCCATACTACTCACATGAAACCTGCAAAACAAAGTTATGCACAAAATCTCATTCTACCAGTTTGTGTGATCATGTACGAAATATATGGAGCTATGCACACGGTGGTCCCAATGGTAGAAACCGACTAGTAGGGATTGGTTGTGTCACCACCTCATGGATTCGAAATGACAAAAAACATAGCATCAATGATCCCCGTGTGCAGTTGATCTCATCAACCATGCACATAGCTGATCTCAAGAACGACGACAAATCTCATCCGCCCCCTCCACATATCAAATATGCATCCAATCTGAATCAAAAACCTATAGCAGACGCTATGATAGAATTGTTGGGTTCTACCATAGGTGCATTGCATGTAAAATAAAATTTTCCTATGTGTAGAACAACCAAGAACATGCTACGGAGATGGATCATGGATCATTACCACTAGATGTGTAGTTTCATGCAGCGGAAGTAGAGTTGGGGTAGCGCGTCTGCAAGGTCCGTCTCCTCCTCTTCCGATCTCCATCGAACCATCAATCGCCGGATCCCACGTACAGGTTCACCGAAGCGGTGCAAGTGCACCGCCTCTAATGGTATACGTGTGTGCAGGAGGAACATAGTGCGGCAGACTCCTAGGTCTGATCACACAGTCGGTGGTGAGTGGAGGTGGCTACTTGCAACACATGCAAAACCCTAATTGTGGCACCAAAGTGATCAACCAAATGAATGTGCCACACCTCCACTATACACATAGGCATCCGTCGCAAGCTCGATTCTTGGGCCTCGCATGGATCCTAAAGCCCACATGTTCCTTTCCCTTAAGCACGCAACCCCTTAGGTTCTCATTCACTTGGTCGCGAGTCAGATCACATCTGTCTCGGCTAGTCGGTAGTAGCCTCTAGCAAAGTATGCCAACTCCAAGTGTCCAATGAAGCTGGTTAGGTGAACCTATACTTCGTACTTCTGTTCCCTTTGCCACACAATATATATTATCATGCCCAAGGCGGCATGGTCATCCTTGTTGCAGCACGACCTCTTTCTCGTTCCAGTGAATCTAACCAACACTTCGTATTATCTCATAATCCTCATCGCATAGCCATGCTTATACACGTCAGATCACCCGAGGGGGCCAGAGTATATCTCTCTTGATCGGAGGGGAAAATCCCATCTTGCTCGGCCATGTATCGCAGGATGGATTTAGCTACCCAGTCACGAAGTAGCGTTTGGTCAGCCCAAAATAGGTCTCCCATCATCTTGAGTACATGCACCAACTGATACGTCCATTTTGCATCATGATTTATTATTGATATCTGTGCTATACTTGCCCATTATTCCCTATTATCATACAATTATTATGCCTTTTCTCTCTGAATATATAAGGTACATCACAAAGAGCGAAATACCTGGAAACTGGAATTCTCGAGGGGGAAACCAAGAAAAAGGCACAAAAATCACCAAACTCCAAATGACCTAAGACTTCACGGAGAATTTTTCTGGAGTATTTAAGAATTATTTTGTCACAAATATGCGAGAGGGGGGCCACCAGTTGTCCACAAGCCAACATGGTGCAGCCAACGCCCTAGGCGCGCCGTGATGGCTTGTGGGGCCCTTGCAGGCCCCTCTGACGCCCCTCTTCTCCAACGTATCGATAATTTATGAAGTATTCATGCCATGTTTGCCTATGTTTACAATACTCTTATATGGTTTTGATGCACTTTATATGATTTATATACAATACTCTTATATGGTGTTGTTTTTGTGCAGAAAATAAAAATTCTCAGAATTGCCATGAACTTTTTTATATTTTTTCTAGTGGAAATAAGTAATATTTGAGTGAAGAACCACCGGAAGGGAGCCACCTGTGGGCCACAAGACAATAGGTCGCGGCCCACCCCAGGTCACGCCTTGATGGCTTGTGGGGTCCATGTGGCTCCGTTTGGTGTGATTCCAACACTAAAAATCTTATATATACTAGAAACCCTAGAAATAAAGAGAGAACTTCCACTCCACCACTACAACTCTCTTTATTGATGAAAAAACCCTCTGGATCCTTTCAAGTACCCTGCTAGATAGGGGGAAAATCTTTCGTGGCCATCTTCATCATCTCGGTGGAAGCCACAACGAGGAGGGAGTAGTTTCACCCTCGGGGATGAGGGTATGTACCAATAGCTATGTGGTGGGGATATTAAGCTAACCTGTATCTACCTGGACTCACTTTATATGATTTATATAGAACTAACCTGTACAATAGCTATGATTTATATAGAACTAACAGTTGCCTGACCCGCCCTTTTGGGCCGAGTTAGGCTCATGGCGACTCAACACTTGTAGCCCGTAGATGGGCTTAGACCCGGAATATGGAAGGCATGAAGTGATGTCCAACGAAGAGCCGACCAAGACCAAGAGCCTAGATGGCGATTCAGCGCCCAAGAAGAGAAAGGCTCTTCATGAGAATTCCTTACTTGAGAGGCACGGCGGCTTAGAGATATGTGAAGTCACGACTTGTGATATAACTTGGACTTTTGTAAACCTAGGGCCTCGACCTGTATATAAAGGCGAGTCTCTAGGGTTGATAGACTTAAGTTACAATTCATCGAGAGCTAGGTCAGGCGAGTTTCATACCCTTGTAATCGATTACACCATCAATATACACAAAGCAGGACGTAGGCTTTTACCTCCATCGGAGGGGCTGAACCTGGGTAAACCCGAGTATCGCTTCCGCTTAACCCCTTTGATTCTCCACCAAGGTGCGATGCCTCCATCTCTAAATCCTTTCATGAGGACATCTGTCAGTACAATACCATGGCAGTTGGTGCCCACTGTGGGGCAACCGCACGGTGGAGTTGAGTTCTCAAAGGGAGCCCTTCAAGGGTTTGGGAGCTACGCGGTCGGCCACATGGCTAAGAGCCGCCGCGGGAAGTACTACATCGACAATTCTCAGTGGGGCCCTAGCGCGGATTAAATCGAATCTGGTTACTGGGTCCCCTTCGGCAAGATCCACGTCTTCATTGGCAAGTTTGCAGTTCCTATACCTGAGCCGGACATCTTCACCGACATCATCGAGTCGGCTCGGTTCGCCCAACCCGCCAAACTTCATGTCAGGCCGCGCCATGTGTTTGGTGGTTTTACGCAGGGGGTCAACCTACCGGATGAGCCGGTGATTGAGGAGAACACCCCAGTCAACTCAGACGATGAGTCATCCATGGGCGATACAGGTTCAATCTACCCCTTCCTTGAAGGGCGGCTTGGGGGTTTGCCTGAGGCGGCGATTCCCGAGGATTTAGGGATGATGGCTTGAACACTGACAACGCACTTCAGATGCGGTTCACCAGAGGAGGCATCATAATCGTTTGCTGGCCGATCTAAACACTACCCGACTCTTTGACAACCAACATACCCCTGGGATGGACCCTAACCCGCCATGGCAAGTCACTCACCAGGTTGAGCCAGCTCAGCCGCCGCCCAATCCACAGTCGCCTCGGCTGACGCCGGCACAGCCGCCACGCTTCCAGACACCGTGGGGTCATTTTTCTAACACCGTCAACAATGTGATGGTCGCGACCCGCAACTTAGAGACCCTTCCCACTCACGGAAACTCTGTAGCTGAGGTGGAAGCAAGGAACGCCATCGAGATGTTGAAAACAGCAGTGGTCCAACAGGCGCAGTACTCGTATAGTCGTGATCGGCTGCACTCTACGCCTCACGCAAGTCATACCAGGAGTCGCCCTGATGACTAGCCCGCTGTGTCTAGTGGTGAGCAGCGTCGACATCCGCATACCAACCCGCCTGGATTTCTAGGCACACATGCCCAACACCTTATGGATGCAACACGAGCCGCCCGTCTGGCGGAGGCGGCAGCAGTGGAGGGTCAAGGCTATCAGGCTTATGTGCCGCCTTCCTCGGCACACGGCGAGTCAGGAGGCAGGAACATAGGGATTCCTTATTTGTCACCCGCCCTCCGCAATGAACGTATGCCCAAGGACTTTAAGGGTCCGTGCAAGGTTCCCAACAACACGCCTGACCTTGAGCTAGGAGCGTGGGTTGAGAGTTACGAGCTTGCGATGGACATGCTCGATGTTAGCGATGCGGTGTGTGCCAAGTACTTTACAATGATGCTCGAAGGTACGGCACGCACTTGGCTGAAGAATTTGCCGCCCAACTACATCAACACCTGGGCCGAGTTGAGGGAATGTTTTGTCAAGAACTTTAGAGGAACCCGCAAGCGTCCAATGACTATTGTCGACTTACAGCACTGTATCCAGCGCTCAGATGAGTTGGCCCATCATTGGAGACGGCGGGTTGCACAGATAACAAATTGATTGGATGGTATCACGGCGGCTCAAGCTATGCTGATTTTGGAGAAAAACTTTCACTTCCATTCCTTGGTGTTGAAACTTTGGCGATTCAAGAGGAAAGTGCAGGATATGGGTGAATTGATGGACACCCTAACTAGATATGCCGAGTCAGATGGCACGAAAGATCCCGGAAAGGACGATGAGAAAGTCAGCGACGCTAGGAAGGGAGAGTCATCTAGAGGCCATTCTCAGGCCCAGGGACGTAACAACAATGACCCTGGGATCCAAGGGAAGAAAAGGCAGAAGGAAGGTGTCACTGATTTCATCGCCGATACTAACACCGGGACCGGAAATCAGCGTCATAAGAAAGTTGGGCATCGGGGCTTCAATGGAAAGAGACCACGTAACTATTAGGAGATGCTTAAGGGCCAGTGTCCACAACATAGCACAACGCAAGGTCCATCCACTCATTATTGGGAAAACTATTTTGTGATGTAGGAGTTTCGTGTCGAGGCACTCAAGAACAACCAAGGAGGGAGTAGTGGTTGACACCCGGATCAATTTGGTTCGGGCGGCTCACACGGGAATCCGTTTGGCGGATTTCCCAACCATGGACCATAGGGCGGGTCACACTCCAACACTGGGCAATACGCGGTCCAGGGTAACCAAAAATATAATTCTCAGGGAAGCTTTCAGCGGCAACTTAACTCGGGCGGCTCTCAGCAGCAGAACGGCAAGAGTGGCTTCCAAAATAATCCCAAGCAGTTGAATAGCGGGTAGTATCATGTGTTTACCACTAATTCTTGCAAGAGGGACAAGAAGGTTAAGCAGAGAGCCCTCAGCATAGCTGAGCCGGCACTTCCCAGGTATCTCAATTGGTCTGAGTAGCATGTTACCTGGAGTAGGGAAGACCACCCACCTTGGGTTGATAACCCTGGCAACTTGGCATTGGTTGTGGCACCATAGGTTGGGGGCTATACCCTCTCCAAAGTCCTCATGGACGGTGGCAGTAGTATGAACATCTTATACTATGACACTTTCTGTAGAATGAATTTCTCTGAAGGCGACTTGATGCCGTCCTCCACGGTCTTCCACGGCATTGTCCCGGGTAAGTCGGCATATCCTATTGGGCGGATTAAACTCAATGTGGCTTTTGGCACCGAATCTAACTACAGGAGCGAGTATCTCACATTCGAGGTGGTCAAGATCAAGAGCCCTTATCATGCGCTTTTTGGTCGGCCGGCTTACGCCCGCTTCATGGCCCGGCCGTGTTATGTCTACCTTAAGCTCAAGATGCCAAGTCCTAGAGGAACAATCATGATAAGTGGAGATCGGAAGATAGCTCAGGAGTACAAGGAAGGAGATGCTGCTTATGCCGAGTCGGCATGCGCTGCTGAAGAACTCAAGTTTCATCAGGCCAATGTTGACCCGGCAGACATGACTCCACTCAAGAAGCCCACAATCGATTCAGAGCCGCCCCTCAAGTTTAAACTGACAAATGACACCAAGCAGGTTGATTTCACGCCTGGCGACTCTTCCAAGCAATTCACTATTGAGATGGGTCTAGATCCCAAATAGGAAAGCGCGTTCATCGAATTCATCCATGAGAATCAGGACATTTTCGCATGGAAACCTTCTGCCATGCCAGGTGTATCGAGAGAGTTCGATGAGCACTAACTTAATATAGATCCCAAGATGAAGCCGGTTCGGCAGTACCTCCGTCGTTTCAACGAGGAGAGGCGTAAGGCAATCGGGGAAGAGGTAGCCCAGCTCTTGGCTGATGGGTTCATTGTGGAAGTTTTTCCTCCAGAGTGGCTGGCCAATCCAGTCTTCGTCCTCAAGAAGAATGGGACTTTCCGCATGTGTGTTGACTACACCAACCTTAACAAGGCCTACTCGAAGTACCCTTTTGCTCTCCCTCGTATCGATCAAATCATTGACTCTATGACGGGTTGCGAGCGGTTGTGTTTTTTGGATGCATACTCAGGTTATCACCAGATCAAGATGTCTCGGGAGGATCAAGCGAAGACAGCCTTCATAACCCCTTTTGGTGCTTTCTGCTATGTCTCCATGCCATTTGGGCTTAAGAGTGCAGTGGCAACTTATCAGCATTGTATCCAGAATTGTCTGCACAATCAGATCAGGCGCAACGTTCATGCCTATGTTGATGACATAGTGGTGAAATCCCAGAAGAAGGAGTCACTTCTGGAGGATCTCAAGGAGACGTTTGACAATTTGTGTGTGTATGAGATGAAGCTTAACCTAACCAAGTGTGTCTTTGGTGTCCCTACAGGGAAGTTATTGGGTTTCTTGGTGTCAGAGCGAGGTATTAAGGCTAACCCGGACAAGATTAAAGCGATCACTTCCCTTGGCAAGCCGGCTAATATCAACCAGGTCCAGCATATGGCGGGTCGTATCATAGCTCTGAGTCGCTTCATAAGCCACCTTGGTGAGAAGGCCATCCCTATTTATCAGCTTCTCAAGAAGACAGACCGTTTTGTGTGGACAAACGCGGCCAACGAAGTCTTTGAGGACCTGAAGAAGCAATTGGCTGAGCCGCCCGTTTTAGCCGCCCCTACCAACAAAGAGCCTATGCTCCTGTACATTGCTGCTAACTCTAAAGCGGTAAGTGTGGCAGTGGTTGTCGAACGCAATGAAGAAGGAAAGGAGTATCCGGTCCAAATGTTTGTGTACTTTGTCAGCGAAGTCTTGACCCTCTCCAAACAGCGTTATCCACACTGGCATAAGTTGGTTTTCGGGATCTTCATGGCAAGTCGGAACCTGAAGCACTACTTCCATGAGCATCCGATCATGGTGGTCAGTCCCGCACCACTTGGCGATATCATACAAAACCATAAAGTGACTAGTCGGATTGCTAAGTGGGCCATTGAGCTTGGTCCTCACCACGTGAAGTATATGCCCCGCACAGCCATCAAGTCTCAGGCTTTAGTGGATTTCATCAACGACTGGACTGAGTTGCTAATTCCAGAAGACAGACCTGATCAGACATATTGGACTATCCACTTTGACGGGTCCAAGCAACTGGAAGGCTCGGGGGCTGGTGTGGTACTGACTTCCCAACAGGGTGATAAGTTTTGTTATGTCCCACGGCTCATGTTTCCATGCACTAACAATGCTGCGGAGTACGAAGCTTTGCTCCATGGGCTTCGGATCGCCAGAGAGATGAACCTTAGCCGGGTTAGATGCCTGGGCGACTCAGATCTAGTGGCGCAACAAGTTTCCAGAACGTGGGATTCCAGGGATCCGTTGATGGCGCCTACAGGCGTGCTATATCAAATGTGGCGGGTCACTTTCATGGTTATAAAGTTGATCATATTGACCGCCAGCTCAACGAGGCAGCTGACACTCTTTCACGACTCAGATCACAGCGTAATATGGTTCCACCCAATGTATTTTTGGATATCTTGCATAACCCGTCGGTGAAGTTGCCTTCTGAGGACGATATAGCGGTCCCTGACCCGGAATCTCAACTTGTGGCGACTCTTCGTGCCACTCCAGATTGGGTGGTCCCTTACATGGCTTATTTGGCATGGGGCGAGTTACCTGTTGATGAGTTGTTGGCTCGCCAAATTATCCGGCAATGCAAATCCATGGTCATGCATAAGGGCAAGTTTCACAAATGAAGAACTTGTGGAATTTTTCAAAGATGCGTCTCGCCCAAAGAGGGACGTGTGATCCTTAATGAGATTCACGCTGGCGACTGTGGTCAACACGCCGGGTCACGATCTTTGGTATCAAAGGCCTTTAAGCATGGATTCTATTGGTTGACGGCTCACACCGATGTTGAAGACATAGTGCGAGGTGTGATGGTTGTCAGAAATTGGGGCGTCAGATGCATGTGCCGGATCAAGAGTTTTGGATGATCCCAATTACATGGCATTTTGCTGTCTGGGGGCTCGACATGGTTGGTCCTTTCAAGAAGTCTTCCAACAAAAAGACTCATGTACTGGTGGCGGTTGACAAGTTTACCAAGTGGATTGAAGCAGAGTCGGTTAACAATTGTGATGCAGAAACGACCGTCAAGTTCCTCAAGAAGTTGATATTTCTCTTTAGGTATCCTCATAGTATCATTACTAATAATGGTACTAATTTATCCAAAGGCGCCATGCAAGAATTTTGTGAAAAGGAGCACATCCGGCTTGATGTCTCTACGGTTGCACATCCCTAATCCAATGGACAGTCGGAAAGAGCAAATCAAGAAATCTTGCGTGGGATCAAACCTCGACTCATGGTTCCTCTGGAGCGCACTCCGAGTTGTTGGGTTGAGAAGCTTCCTTCAGTACTTTGGAGCATAAGGACTATCCCCAACAGGTCCACTGGTTACACGCCTTTTTTCTTGGTCTACGGAGCTAAGGCAGTCTTACCAAGTGACATAAGGCATGAATCTCCACGAGTCGCCACCTTTATTGAGGAGGACAATGAGCTGGAGCGTCAAGATTCATTGGATGCTTCGGAGGAGGAGCGTGACATAGCCGCGGCACAGTTGGTGATTTACCATCAAGACCTACGACGCTATCACAGCCGCAGAGTCAGAAGCCGGGTCTTTCAGGAAGGCGACTTGGTGCTTCGATTGATTCAAGACCATATTGGTATGCACAAATTATCACCTCCGTGGGAAGGACCTTTTGTCATCAGCAAAAGTCTTCATAATGGTTCTTACTACCTGGTGGACCTTCATCCAGATAGGCCAATGAAAGAGGTAGAAACAACCCGGTCATGGAACATTGCCCACTTGCGGCCTTATTATACTTAGAGCCATTGGCTCCTTGACATTGTACATACTTTAGTCCTTGTACTCTTTTTAATGAATATAGCAATAAAGTCGGCGCCCACGAAATTCGGGGTCTCTGCCGTTTCAGCTTCTTGAAAGCATGAGCCTTTATTGTTTCACAAGTCGTCCAAGCATGGACGCTATCAGTATCCAAGAGCATAAGTCGCCATGTTGCACTTATTTCAAAACTAGATACTGGTAAGCCAAAGAGGACCCAAGTTGCCACGTTGCACGGTTCAAACATGGGCGCCTTATATTATTTTGAGAATTAAGCCAACTTACTTGGGGACTACCAGTTCCCAAGTCGTTTTGCAGTAAGAGCGTAAACACTTCTACAATCCTATGTCTGACTTTTCCCTAATCATAGGTCACTTGGGGGCTTCCACTCACTGAGTTCAGCCTGAATACCCTCTTGGCTAACGAAAAATTAACGCATTACAATGGTTATACTGGACTGTATGTTTGGCTACTCTCCCTATGGTCCCATGTACTCTTGGCGAGTCAATACAGTTTTGGACCCTGAACTTGCCTTGGCTAAAACATGAAGGGTGCTTGCGGGAGACGACATATGGAAAGTAGACAAACCATGGGTTCACTGAACCTGCTTCACTGAACTTGACTCGCGCCTGACCAGTCAGTCTAAACAACTAAGTCTGTTGCAAAAGCCTCTCTAGGGTAGCACTAGAGCCTTGCAAGCTCGTCCTCCCCTGCCGCGACTCATTGAGCCGGCAAACTTTATGACTACAAAGTATCTTTGGGGAACAGTTAGAATTTTCAAGACTCGTGTTACTCGCCATGTCTCATTGAGTCGGCTCAGTATTCTTCTCTGACCACACGAAAATAAGGCAGATCATATTCTCAAAAGGGCGAGACTTCACAGTCAATAAAGGTACGGTGCAAAATATTACTATTTTCATCTCTAACCTATTACATGGCTCAAAAGGCCACAACATTTTACATGAACCGGAGTTGGATCTTTTGGATCGATCTCCTTGGCCAGTCTTCAAGGGACACCTTGTTCAAGACGCCTCCAGGTTATCCTACATCGAGCCTTCATCGTCTTGGATCTGTAAGTCGCCCATTGTCCAATTGCAATTGGTAAAGGCGTGGAACTCAGCCTCTTCGGTCAAGATGGTGGACGGGTCAGCATCAGAGTCAAAAAGGTTCTTACGGCACTACGGAGTCAGATCTGTGCATTCAAAAGAGGGAGGACTCACATGTTTGTTGTTCTCGTCATAAGCCGCCTGATACTTGGCTATGTCAAGACTGGCTGCAAGTTGAGTCGCCGGTAGGCGAGATTCCTTCACACAACGAGTATAGTCCTCTTGAGTGAATTCTGACCTGTCGTCTTTATATTCTGGAAACCTGCCAGCTATCTCCTCCGGCTTAAGTTTTAGAGCATAAGCCAAGCATCGGCTAAGGGTGGTAATTACTCCTCTCTGGGCGGATGATCTTTTTAATTCTTCAGTCTGCTTTGGCATTGTGGACAAGCACCTCAACATATACTTGATGGTCTTCACGGGCTCCTTATCGCTCATGACGGCTTTAATAGTCATCAAGCTGCCAGCATAAAGTTGCACTATTAGAGTGTATATTGCCTTTAGCTTCACCACACAATCATCATGGAGATTGGCAGATCGAGGACCTGGAGCAAGGATACACAATCATAAGTCGCCGATGTATTTTAAAACATTACCTTACAAATAAGGACAACGGCGGGTACTTACCAAACACAGCATTAGCCATTTTGGAGATATGAAGTTTCAGCCTAGTTAGTTCCTGAACGACGACTTTCATTTGTTCTTTGGCTTGTTCGACCCGTTTCAGCAAGGCGGCTCGTTGAGCCTCGACTTTTTATTCAAACTCTTTGAGATCCGTTTTCAATTTCTCCATATCCACCAGTGCAAGGTGGAGTTTCTCTTCAATCTCAGCTCAGGCATCTTGTTGCTACGCTAAGCTTTGTTTCAAGCCGGACACTATTGAGTCAGCCTAGGTCAACGATTACTACAAAAATCCAGATGTTTATGACAAGTTTCATGCAGATTGCAAGCAATATCCATGACACTTGGGGGATAATGTATGCTTCAAATTCCCATGCCAATAACTTAAGCAATACCCGGCTGATCTTCAAGAAGATGACCCGGCACTTGGGGGCTACACGTTAAGGTTGTCTACAAAGCTTGTCACAAAACTCTGACTCGTCATTACAAAGATGACTCGCCTTTTGGAGGGCTAATGGGAGTACATGTAAAGGAGGATGACAGGTATCATACCTCATGTTTATTCTTCATCATGTTGAACAGGCTTGTTTCCATGTCACGACTCTCTGCCACGTGACTCGGATAGCCATAATGTAATTCATCATAGTGTAGCTTCTCAATATTGGGAAGCTTAAACTTAGTCATGCCCTTCTCTATAAGGATTGGCGTATCCTTGGACGTATGCTTGGTCAACACTGTGGATGCAGGTTTAGAATAGCCTGTTCCAGTAATAAAGACTTGATTTGGGTTAGGTGTCATGTCTTCAGCTCATTTTTGAGGGCTTGGCGGGTTGAGATTCTCAGCAGCTTCCTTCTGTGGGCTCAGCGGCTCATCTTGAATATCAGGGAGATCGTCAGGAGCTTCAGTGTGAGGCTCAGCCAGCTCATCTTGAGCTTCTGGAATGGAAGTACTTATTCCCACCTTCTCAGCCGCCTTGGGGTCAGATGATGACTCGCCAGTCTTCCTCTTTTTGGCTTGATCCCTACAAGGGTTGTGGTTATGTTAAAATTGGAAGACTGGAGCCCAAAGAACAAACTGGTAGAAGGACTTACCCCTGGACGCGGATTAAAGGACGAAGAGACGAAACAGATGAGTCGCCAGATGAAGGAGGCGAAAACTGTTAGACATAAGATTCAAAAGATTGAGTAAGTCATGAGAATCGGTTGCACAGGAAAGACGGACATTTCAAATAAAATATACATCGCTCTGGCGCTTGCAACCGGCCATTTTCTCGGGCAAGCCGGACAAGAGATCCCCAGAATGGCTTCGAGTGTGACGTTTTGGTGTATAACCCGCCTTCTTCAAAAGGAGATCACGATCCAGATGAGCATATGGGTGAGACAGGAGGACTTTTCTACAGACTCGCCTTGTCGGCTTGGGAGAACAAGAATTTGAGTCGAAAGAAACAGAAATTACCTCGACGTCTTCATCTTAGCTCTCCATGTCATCACCCTATAAACAAAAGCAGCAACGTTTAAGTACGGTGTTGGAATAAGAACAAGGACAAAAGCATTTACCTCTGAGTGCTCCTCTACGGCTCGAGACTCGCCCACAAAGGATGACTCTATGGTGGCGGCTTTGCCCTTGGCTTTCTTACTCGGGGAGGTTTTCGTCGACACCTTCTTGACGGCGGTTTTTGGCTTTCGTTTCTAGAAAGGAGAGTTCTTATGATTAACATAATTGGAAGCCGAGTCAGAATCAAGCTCAAAGTTATAAAAAAAGCAAGACAGGCGAGTTGAATTATTTCACCTCTGGAGCCGGGTTGGAGAGGCACTACGGCTTTAAACCAATCTTGGAGCAAGTCTCAAGTGACTCACCTGACAGTTTCTTCACGATATTGTCAATGTCTTCCTTATCAAGCATGAAGTTGGAGTAGCATTGCGGATGGTTTAAATCGCAGTTGTATTCGCACATCAAGCCATCCCGGTGGCTCAAAGGCATTATCCGCAAATCCACCCAACAACAATCCAATCTACGCCGGTAAGGCCATTGGCGTTCAAGGCCCTGAGCTTCGCAAAGACAGGGGCAATTGAAACTTCTTCCTCATCAGTCAGCTTCTCGGGCAGCTTAAAGTCCATATGCAGACGTTCTTGCCTAAAGCCTGGTAAGGGGTTCTCAGTTGTTGGAGAAGTATTGTGGCAATAAAACCATGTATTCCCCCAACCTTTGGGGTGACTGGGTAGAGCAGCGGCCGGGAACCCACATTCTCGTCGTCTCTGGATACTGACCCCTCCGAGTTCTAGGCACGGGCTGTCAGCAAACTCAATTTGGCGTTTCAAGTAGAAGAACTTCCTGAACAGGAGGACGGTAGGCTGTATTTGCAAGTAGGCTTCACAGAATACTTGGAATTGACACATGTTGCTGATGTAGTTTGGGCCTAAGTCTTGGGGATGGATATTAAAAAAGTGCAGGGCGTCTCTGAAGAATTTCGAGCCGGGCGGTGTGAAGCCCTGCTCGATGTGGTCAGTAAAGACCACTACTTCCCCATTGGAGGGTTGTGGACGTTGCTCTCCTAAGGCGGGTCGCCAGCCGATTGCTTCCTGTGGTGCTAGAGTTCCCTCATTTACAAGTTTTTCAAGGATGGTGTCATTGATATCTTATGGCAACCAATTACTTTTGGAGATGGTGCCGGATACGTCTCCAACGTATCTATATTTTTTGATGGTTTCATGCTATTATCTTGTCAACTTTGGATGTTTTGTATGCATTTTATATATTTTTTGGGACTAACCTATTAACTCAACCAAGTGCCAGTTCCTGTTTTTTCCGTGTTTTTGACCCTTTTCAAAGAAGAATATTAAACGAAGTCCAAACGGAATAAAATCTTCGGAATGATTTTTTTCCGGAACAAAAGATACGAAGGGAACTTGAGAACCAAGGCAAAGGGTCCCGGGAGAGGCCACAAGCCCCCTAGCCGCGGCCTGGGGGGCGCCCCTACCAGGCTTGTTGGCCCCCCGTGGCTCCTTTTCCCTACTTCTTCCGCCTATAAATTCCCTAAAAATCTGAAACCACGGGAGAGAGCCACGAGAATACTTTTCCATCACCGCAAGCTTCTGTCTCCGCAAGATCCCATCTGGGGCACATTCCGCTGCCCTGCCGGAGGGGGATTCGTACACGGAGGGATTCTTCATCAACACCATTGCCTCTCCGATGATGCCTGAGTAGTTCACCACAGACCTTCGGGTACATAGCTAGTAGATAGATGGCTTCTTCTCTCTCTTGGATCTTCAATACAAAGTTCTCCATGATCTTCAGGGCGATCTATCCGATGTAATCTTCTTTTGCGGTGTGTTTGTCGAGATCCGATGAATTGTGGATTTATGATCAGATTATCTATGAATGTTATTTGAGTTTCCTCTGATCTATTATATGCATGATTTCGTATCCTTGTAATTCTCTTCGAGTTGTGGGTCTCGTTTGGCCAAATTGATCTATAATTCTAGAAATGGGAGAAGTGCTTGGTTTTGGGTTCTTACCATGCGGTGTCCTCACCCAGTGACAGAAGGGGTAGCGAGGCACGCATCGTGTTGTTGCTATCAAGGGTAAAAATATGGGGTTTATATCATATTGCAGGAATTTATCCATCTACATCATGTCATCTTGCTTAAGGCGCTACTCTGTTTGTTATGAACTCAATACACTAGATGCATGCTGGATAGCGGTCGATGTGTGGAGTAATAGTAGTAGATGCAGACAGTATCGGTCTACTTGTCTCGGACGTGATGCCTATATGTATGATCATTGCCTTAGATATCATCATGACTTTGCGCGGTTCTATCAATTGCTCGACAGTAATTTGTACACCCACCGTAATACTTGCTATCATGGGAGAAGCCTCTAGTGAACACTATGGCCTCTGGGTCTACTTCACCTCATATTTTCAGCTCTACACTTTTACTTCATTGCACTTTACGCCTTCAGATCTCACCTTGCATTTAATCGTGAAGGGATTGACAACCCCTTTATAGTGTTGGGTGCAAGTTTTGTTTTTGCGCAGGTACTTTGGAGACTTGCCTTGATACTCCTACTGGATTGATACCTTGGTTCTCAAACTGAGGGAAATACTTACTGCTATTGTGCTGCATCACCCTTTCCTCTTCAAGGGAAAAAACAATGCAAGCTCCAGAGGTATCTAGAAGAATTTCTGGCGCCGTTGCCGGGGAGGATCAAGTCAAGAATAGTCTCCCGTCAACGTGCCAATTTCTGGCGCTGTTGCCGGGGAGTATCAAGTCAAGAAGAGTCTTTCTTCAACGTGTCAATTTCTGGCACCGGGGACTATTCTAAGTGAAGCTTATCCGAGTAACTTTCGCAAACTCATCTGTTGCATTTAGTTTTTTGCCTCTCGTTTTCCTCTCCCCCACTTCTTAAAAACAAAATTTTACAAAAAAATATTGCCTTTTTCGTTCGCCCTTTTCTTTCGCTTGCTTTATGTTCGCTTGTGTGCTTGTCTGCTTGCAGAAGTCACCATGACTGAAAACACCAAACTTTGTGACTTCTTGAATACTAATAATAATGATTTTATTAGTACTCCGATTGCTCCCGCCACTAGTGCGGAATCATATGAAATCAATGCTGCTTTGCTGAATCTCGTTATGAAAGAGCAAATTTTCGACCTTCCTAGTGAAGATGTCGCATCCCATCTTAATACCTTCATTGAGTTATGCGATATGCAAAAGAACAAAGATGTGCATAATGATCTTATTAAATTGAAGCTATTTCCGTTCTCATTGCGAGATCGAGCAAAAACTTGGTTTTCATTTTTGCCCAAAAATAGTATTGATTCTTGGAACAAGTGTAAAGATGCTTATATATCCAAGTATTTTCCACCGGCTAAGATTATCTCTCTCCGTAATGATATCATGAATTTTAAGCAACTAGATCATGAACATGTTGCACAATCTTGGGAGAGAATGAAATTGATGATTAGAAATTGTCCCGCTCATGGCTTGAGTCTTTGGATGATTATACAAATCTTCTATGCTGATTGCAATTTTGCTTCTAGAAATATCTTGGATTCCGCCTCCGGTGGAACTTTCATGGAAATCACATTAGGATAAGCTACAAAACTCATAGACAATATCATGACAAACTATTCTCAATGGCACACTGAAAGTTCACCTACTAGGAAAAAAGTGCAAGCTATAGAAGAAATTAACTCTTTGAGTGCTAAGATGGATGAGTTAATGAAATTGTTTGCTAGTAAAGGTGCTCCTCTAGATCCAAATTATATGCCTTTGTCTTCCTTGATTTAGAATAGCAATGAGAGCTTGGATGTTAATTTTGTTGGTAGGAATAATTTTGGCAACAATAATGCTTTTAGAGGAAACTATATTCCTAGGCCTTTTCCTAGTAATCCCTCTAATAACTTTGGAAATTCCTAGCACAATGCTCATGGAAATTACAATAAATTATCCTCTGATCTAGAGAGTAATATTAAAGAGTTTATCAACTCGCAAAAGATTTTCAATGTGTCCATAGAAGAAAAACTGCTCAAAATTGATGACTTGGCTAGGACCGTTGATAGAATGTCTCTTGATATTGATGCTTTGAAATTGAGATGTTCTCCTTCCAAGATCAATATGGATGAAACTTTGAAAGCTATGGGTGTTTCCATGAATGAGAGTAAAGAAAGAACTGTCCAAATTCGTGCTAGACATGAATGGCTTAATAAGGCATGTTCTCTTGATGAGAATCGCGAAGATCTTAAAGAGCTTGGTGTGACTCCCATTGAATCCTTGTTTTCTAATGTCAAACCTAATGATGATGGGGCTGGATATGAATCCACTTCGGTTGAGAAACGCCCCAATGGTTCGGAGTCTGTCTATCTTGATGCTAAAAGCATTGAAAGTGGAGTAGAGGATATCAAAACTTTTAGTAGTAATGAAATTACAACTTTGGATTTCAAAGAATTCAATTATGATAGTTGCACTTTGATTGAATTCATTTACTTGCTGCAATCCATGCTAAACTCTCCACACGCTTATAGCCAAAACAAGGCCTTTACCGATCATATCGTCGATGCTATGATGAAATCCCATGAAGAGAAACTTGAGTTGGAAGTTTCTATTCCTAGAAAACTTCATGCTGAGTGGGAACCTACTATCGAAATCAAGATTAATAACTATGAATGCAATGCTTTTTGTGATTTGGGTGCTAGTGTTTCCGCTATTCCAAAGTCTTTATGTGATGTTCTAGGCTTCAATGAGATTGATGAGTGATCTCTTAATTTGCATCTTGCGGATTCTACTGTTAAGAAACCTATGGGAAGGATCAATGATGTTCTTATTATTGCAAATAGGAACTATGTACCCGTAGATTTCATTGTGCTTGATATTGATTGCAGTCCGACATGTCCCATCATTCTTGGTAGACCTTTCCTAAGGACTATTGGTGTTGTCATCGATATGAAGGAAGGGGATATTAGATTTAAATTTCCTTTAAATAAGGGCATGGAAAATTTGCCTAGAAAGAAAATAAGATTGCCTTATGAGTCCCTGATGAGGGCTACTTATGGTTTGAGCACCAAAGACGACGATACTTGATTATATCGCCTTATGCCTAGCTAAAGGCGTTAAACAATAGCGCTTGTTGGGAGGCAACCCAATGAATTTATCTTTGCGTTTTGCTTTATGTTTTGTTGTGTCCACACCATCATAATTCTGTTATGATTGTGTTTTTTGTGTTTCTTTTTGTGTTTGTGCCAAGTAAAACCTTTATGACTAGTTTTGTTGATGGTTGTTTGATCTTGCTGAGAAAGATAGAAACTTTGCGCTCACGAAATTATTTTTAATTCCTATCTAGAAAGAGATTTTGAGTTGATTCTTTTTGCTGCTGGTTTATATGAAAACTTCCCTAATTTTCATAATTGTTCAGAATTTTTGAGATACCAGAAGTATACGAAGTATACAGATTGCTACAAACTGGTCTGTTTTTGACAGATTCTGTTTTTGTTGTGTTGATTGCTTATTTTGATGAAACTATGGATAGTATCGGGGGGTACTAGCCATGGAAAAGTGAGAATACAGTAATATAACACAAATATATATAGAAATCAAGTTTTCTACAGTACCTAAGAGGTGGTGGTTTGTTCTCTTATGCTAATGATATCACGAGTTTCTGTTTAAGTTTTGTGTTGTGAAGTTTTCAAGTTTTGGGTTATGTTCTCATGGACACTGGGATAAAGAGTTGAAAGAGCTCAAGCTTGGGGATGCCCAAGGCGTCCCAAGCCAAATTCAAGGACACCAAAAAGCCTAAGCTTGGGGATGCCCCGGGAAGGCATCCCCTCTTTCGTCTTCAATCCATCGGTAACGTTACTTGGAGCTATATTTTTATTCACCACATGATATGTGTTTTGCTTGGAGCATCGTGTATTATAGGAGTCTTTTATTTTTGTTTTGTCACAATCATCCTTGCTGCACACCTTTTTGAGAGAGACATGCACTCATCATGATCTTGCTAGAATACTCATTGAGCTTCGCTTATATCTTTTGAGTTAGGCAATTTAGCTCGCATGTGCTTCACTTATATCTTTTGAGCTAGATAACTTTGCTCTAGTGCTTCATTTAGATCTTTTTAGAGCACGGCGGTGTCATATTTTGGAGAAATAAGAACTCTCGATCTTCACTTATATCTTTTTGAGTGTGCTCTCTCTGAGTAACTTGGTAATTTGCTTGTGCTATGAAAGTAGTCCTAAAGATGATAGGCATCCAAAGAGGATATAATAAAAACTTCCATATTCATGTGCATTGATTATAAAGATAAGATTGATTGCTCTCAATTAGTTTTGAGACATGGATTCGGTAATATTAGAGTTATGTTAGTAGGGTGTTGTGAATCTAGAAATACTTGTGTTGAAGTTAGTGATTCCCGTAGCATGCACGTATGGTGAACCACTATGTTATGAAGTCCGAGCATAATTGATTTATTGATTGTCATCCTTTGTGTGGCGGTCGGGATCGCGCGATGGTTTAGACCTACCAACCCTTCCCCTAGGAGTATGCGTTTAGCACTTTGTTTCGATTACTAATAAAACTTTTGCAACAAGTATATGAGTTGTTCATGACTAATGTGAGTCCATGCTATAGATGCACTTTCACCTTCCACCATTGCTAGCCTCTCTTGTGCCATGCAACTTTCGTCGGTGCACAAGCCCACCAGATACCTTCCTCAAAACAGCCACCATACCTACCTATTATGGCATTTTCATAGCCATTCCGAGATACATTGCCATGCAACTCCCACCGTTCCGTCTCATGACTTGTGTCGTCACTTTCAGATTGCCATTTCATGATCGTAAGATAGCTAGGGAGATGATTCAACGTCATACGCTAAGCTAGATCGTTGCACATCCCGGTACACTGCCGGAGGCATTTCCTATAGAGTCATCATTGCTCTAAGTGTTGAGTTGTGAGTAAATAAAAGTGTGATGATCATCATTATTGGAGCATTGTCCCATGTGAGTAAAAATGAAAAGAGGCCAAAGTTGCCCACACAAAAAAATGAAAAGAGGCCAAAGAGCCCAAAAAATGAGAGAAAAAGAGAGAAGGGACAATGCTACTATGTTTTTCCACACTTGTGCTTCATAATAGCACCATGTTCTTCATGATAGAGAGTCTCTCGTTTTGACACTTCCATATACTAGTGGGAATCTTCATTATATAACTCGTCTTGTATATTCCAATGATGGGCTTCCTCAAAATTGCCATAGGTCTTCGTGAGCAAGCAAGTTGGGTGCACACCCACTAGTTCTCCTTTTGAGCTTTCACATACTTATAGCTCTAAGTGCATCTGTTGCATGGTAATCCCTACTCATTCACATTGATATCTATTGATGGGCATCTCCATAGCCCGTTGATACGCCGAGTCGATGTGACCATCTCCTCCTTTTTGCCTCACAACCTCCACCACACTCTATTTCACCTATAGTGCTATATCCATGGCTCACGCTCATGTATTGTGTGAGAGTTGAAAAAGGTTTGAGAAAGTAAGAATGCGAAAACAATCACTTGGCCAATATCGGGGTTGTGCATGATTTAAATTCGTTGTGTGGGGATGATGGCGCATAGCCAGACTATATGGTTTTGTAGGGATAATTTTCTTTGGCCTTGTTATTTCAAAAGTTCATGATTCCCTTGCTAGTTTGCTTGAAGTATTATTGTTTTCATGTCAATAGCAAACTATTGTTTTGAATCTTACGGATCTGAACATTCATGTCACATGAAAGAAGTTGCAAAGGACAAATATGTTAGGTAGCATTCCACAACAAAAATTCAGTCTTTATCACTTCCCTACTCGAGGATGAGAAGGAGTTAAGCTTGGGGATGCTTGATACGTCTCCAACGTATCTATAATTTTTGATGGTTCCATGCTATTATCTTGTCAACTTTGGATGTTTTGTATGCATTTTATATCTTTTTTGGGACTAACCTATTAACTCAGTGCCAAGTGACAGTTCCTGTTTTTTCCGTGTTTTTGACCCTTTTCAAAGAAGAATATTAAACGGAGTCCAAACGGAATAAAATCTTCGGAATGATTTTTTCCGGAACAAAAGATACGCAAGGAACTTGAGAACCAAGGCAAAGGGTCCCGGGGGAGGCCACAAGCCCCCTAGCCGCGGCCTGGGGGGCACGCCTACCAGGCTTGTTGGCCCCCCGTTGCTCCTTTTCCCTACTTCTTCCGCCTATAAATTCCCTAAAAATCTGAAACCACGGGAGAGAGACACGAAAATACTTTTCCGCCACCGCAAGCTTCTCTCTCCGCAAGATCAAATCTGGGGCACGTTCTGGTGCCCTGCCGGAGGGGGATTCGGAAATGGAGGGCTTCACCATTGCCTCTCCGATGATGCGTGAGTAGTTCACCACACACCTTCGAGTCCATAGCTAGTAGCTAGATGGCTTCTTCTGTCTCTTGGATCTTCAATACAAAGTTCTCCATGATCTTCAGGGCGATCTATCCGATGTAATCTTCTTTTGCGGTGTGTTTGTCGAGATCCGATGAATTGTGGATTTATGATCAGATTATCTATGAATGTTATTTGAGTTTCCTCTAATCTATTATATGCATGATTTCGTATCCTTGTAATTCTCTTCGAGTTGTAGGTTTCGTTTGGCCAAATTGATCTATAATTCTTGTAATGGGAGAAGTGCTTGGTTTTGGGTTCATACCGTGCGGTGTCCTCACCCAGTGACAGAAGGGGTAGCGAGGCACGCATCGTATTGTTGCCATCAAGGGTACAAAGATGGGGTTTATATCTATTGGATGAATTTATCCCTCTACATCATGTCATCTTGCTTAAGGCGTTACTCCATTTGTCATGAACTTAATACACTAGATGCATGCTGGATAGCGGTCGATGTGTGGAGTAATAGTAGTAGATGCAAACAGTATCGGTCTACTTGTCTCGGACGTGATGTCTATATGTATGATCATTGCCTTAGATATCGTCATGACTTTGCGCGGTTCTATCAATTGCTCGACAGTAATTTGTTCACCCACCGTAATACTTGCTATCATGAGAGAAGCCTCTAGTGAACACTATGGCCCCGGGGTCTACTTCACATCATATTTTCAGCCCTACACTTTTACTTGGTTGCACTTTCCTCCTTCACATCTCACCTTGCATTTAATCGTGAAGGGATTGACAACCCCTTTATAGCGTTGGGTGCAAGTTTGTTTGTTTTTGCGCAGGTAGTTTGGAGACTTGCCTTGATACTCCTACTGGATTGATACCTTGGTTCTCAAACTGAGGGAAATACTTACTGCTACTGTGCTGCATCACCCTTTCCTCTTCAGGGTAAAAACCAATGCAAACTCAAGAGGTAGCAGTGCCCATGGCCGCAAACTCAAGAGACGGAGACAGAAATCTGCATAAAGGCGATTGGTGGGACGTAAAAATTTGTAGAATATTAACTCGCCAACAAGTGGCTCGGGAGACACCTAAACAGACGTTGTGACTCGCTACAACCTAAGGGCGGGTTGTATTTAAAAAAAATCCCTTAGAAAGTTTTCTGGATTGGAGACAAACACATTTCCAACGTGATGCCAAATATTACAGATCAACGGGTGGTTCTAAAAGGAAAAATAACTCATGATTTCACGAACACTGCAGACGCAGGAACACTGTACGATCTATGGGGTGATCTTGCGAAGAAATTAAAGTGAGCAACAGATCTTCTAAGAAATACTCGCTAATCTACCGCGGTCCCTTACTAGAGTACGGGATTCAATTAATACTTATGGGATTAATGGCGCGATTAATGGAGGTCTGAAGAACTCCGACGCCGCCCTAAGAATAGGGGAGATTCGCGAACTGAATCTACGAAGGCGAAAGACTCACCTGAACAAACGCAGTCGGCGGCGGAGGCAGCCACGGAGATGCACGTCGAGGCTATGCTCGATCGATCCAGGAAGCGGTGGATCCGAAGCGCGGAGCTCTGCAATGGCAGAGTGTTTGTAGCGCGGGCTCGAGGAAGAAGAAGGAGTAGAGCGGCGATGTAGACGAAGGCGAGGGACCCCTCGCTTCGCGACTATTTAAGGGCCGAAGGTTGGGATTGAAACAACAAGCGCGGAAATCGAGGAGGCACATTAAAAATAAGAAATGATTGCCCTTGGATTTTCGAGATGACAGGATAAGTCAAAAGATCCGTTGAAGATGATCACCGAGATCCCTGGAATAATGGAGAAGATGACGTCACTCATAAGTGACCTGGCGATTCAGCCAGAGCATGAAGATTGCCGGCTTGTCACTCTTTAAGAGGAAAGGTCAGAGTTCACATGTGAGTCGCCCTGTTCAAGTATAAAGTTTTATTGGCATGAATAAATTCAAGTCAATCTGGGGCCTAATGTTGGGGATATTAACAGTTGCCTGACCCGCCCTATTGGGCCGAGTCAGGCTCATGGCGACTCAACACTTGTAGCCCGTAGATGGGCTTAGACCCGGAATATGGAAGGCATGAAGTGATCTCCAATGAAGATACGGCTAAGCCCAAGAGCCGAGATGGCGATTCAGGGCCCAAGAAGAGAAAGGCTCGCCGTGAGAACTCCTTACTTGAGAGGCACGGTGGCTTAGAGATATGTCAGGTCACGACTTCTGATATAACTTGGACTCTTGTAAACCTAGGGACTCAACCTGTATATAAAGGCGAGTCTCTAGGGTTGATAGACTTAAGTTACAATCCATCAAGTGCTAGGTCAGGCGAGTTTCGCACCCTTGTAATCTATTCCACTATCAATATACACAAAGCGGGACATATGCTTTTACCTCCATCGGAGGGGCTGAACCTGGGTAAACCCGAGTAACGCTTCCGCTTAACCCCTTTGAGTCGCCACCAAGGAGCGACAGCTCCATCTCTAAGTCCTTTCACGAGGACATCTACCATGAAAAAACCACGACACTATGTGTTCAATCTCTCTTGCTTGTGTTCTTGAGATGGCACGATCTTGATGTATCATGGCCCTTGTTAATCTAGTTCGATCATATGATGTTCTTCCCTTGCCATCTTGTTGTGACTAATTGAATCTTTCCCCTTGTTAATCATGAGCATACTTGATGTATGTCTTGCATGCGGATACCAGTAGTGACATCGGGGTATTCAAGTGATTCATTTAATATATGTTATGATATCAACTTGAGGATTCCGGTGACCTTGGGGATCTATGCATGGGGGTTGATTGCATGTTTTCATACTATGTTCTGTGATAGAAATCTTGCACTGCTCCTTGAAGTTCTTTGTGTTGGATTGAATATAATTGATGTGAAATTGTTTCAAGCATGTCGCATAATTTACACATGGATACTTGAGGTGACATCGGAGTATCTAGGTGACATTATATTTGACTGATATGTATCATGGGTATTATTCTAGTAGGAACTCTAGGGTTGTTCATGAAACTTATAGGAATAGCTCAGAAGATTGATCAGAAGAATAACTTTGAGGTGGTTCTACGACCTACACCTATTTCATCTTATTGCTCTCCACTAGATTGGAACATTGGAGTGATTCTTTGTTGCACGTTGAGGGATGATCATATTATTTTACTATATTAGCATTGTTGAGAGATTGCACTAGTGAAAGTATGAACCCTAGGCCTTATTACCATGCATTTATACAACGTTTTTCTCTCTGTTGTACACTTTCTAGCTTGCTGTTTTTATATTTTCAGATTACAAAAACCTATATCTACTATCCATACTAGACCGGTATCACCATATCTTCGCCGAACTAGTGCGCATATACAATTTGCCATTGTGTTGGGTGTGTTGGGGACAAAAGTGTTTTTTTATTTGATTGCAGGGTTGTTTGAGATAGACCATATTCATCCTACACCTCCCATGGATTGACAAACCTTAGGCTGTCCACTTGAGGGAAAATTGCTATAGTCCTACAAAACTCTGCGCTTGGAAGCCCAACATAGTCTACAAGAATAAAGTTGTGTAGTAGACATCAAGCTCTTTTTTGGAGCTGTTGCCATGGAGGTGAGTGCTTGAAGGTATATATTTTAGTTTATTGTTTTTCACTAGTTTGGTTTTATAGAAGAAAACTACAAAAAATGGAATTTAGGTTGCCTCATTGGCTTTGTCTTTATAATGTATTTCATGAAAATGATGGTTTGGAAAGTTGTGCTCAATTACTAGAAGAAGAACTTTTTTAAATGCTTAATGTGAAATCCTTGAATGATGAGCATGATAGCAATATTGTTGGTATGAATTATCTGAAGATAGATGATGCTAATGATATGCAAAGCCACAAGCTTGGGATGCTATGTTTGATGAAGATGCTACTTTTAGTTCCCCAAGTGTTGATGAGAAAATTTATTATGATGAAATCATGCCTCATAGCTAAGATGATTATTTTGACGACATTTATGCTATAAGTAATAAGGATAAACACGAAACTTTTCATCATGATTTTAGTTTTTATTTGGATTATATCAATCAAGTGTCTCATGATAGTTATTTTGTTGAGTTTTCTCCCACTACTTTGAATGAGAATGATTTTGCTTGTGTTGGTAGTAATAAAAATTATATGCTTGTGCATCATGAAAGGAATGAATTATGTCATAATTGTATTGTGGAAATCCTTCATGATGCTACTGAAAATTCTTATGAGATAGGAACATATGCTTGTAGGAATTGCAATAATATCAAGTTTCCTCCCTATGTGTTCGAAGTTTCGATGTCATGCTTGTTTTTCCTTCCTATGCTAGTTGATTCTTGCTCCCATAAATTGTTTTCTCATAAAATCCCTATTCATAGGAAGAGGGTTATACTTAAAGGTGCTTATCATATGCTTCATGATGCTCCCATTGTGTTTCAATTCATTACTTTTACATGAGCATCATTGAAATCATTATTAGCTAAAAGTCATTGAAGAAAAGTGCTTGTTGGGAGACAACCCAATATTTATCCTTTATATTTTTGTTTGTTTGCATGATTAAGCTACTGTGGTAATCATTTTTTATAGCTTTTAGTCCATTAAAGTGCCAAGTAAAGCATTTGGGATAGTGTGGATACTTGTTTGTTTGATTCTGTGCAAAAATAGAAGCTTTTACGTCGAGTATATGAACTATGTGATTTTACTTGAGAGTCAAAAAATCTGAAATTTCGATGAAAAATGGCCATGAAAATTATCAGTGTTTTCCAATTTTTCTGAATTTTAGAGTGAGGGAAGTATGGTGTACATTCAGATCTTCACAAACTGTTCTATTTTGGAAAAATTCAGTTTTGCATGCATACTTTGCTTATTTTAATGTTTCCATGGCTTATATTTTGTGATGCAAAATATGGGAATGACAGAATACAGTATGTATGATGTGAGACTAATTATGACTCTTTTCATCACAGTACCTAAATGAATGATCTATCTTTATTACACTAACCGATCTCACAAAGTTTCGTTAAGTTCAGTGTGATTGAAGTTTTCAAGTTTTGGGTGAGATACCGATATGAGATAAATAAGGAGTGGAAAGAACCTAAGATTGGGGATGGCCAAGGCACCCCCAAGGTAATACCCAAGGAAGACTCAAGCGTCCAAGCTTGGGGATGCCCCAGAAGGCATCCCCGCTTACGTCTCCAACTGTATCGGTATATCTTACTTGGAGCTATATTTTTATTTGTCACATGAAATGTGTGTTGCCCGGAGCATCATTTTATTGTTGTTCTCTGTTAGATGTTATTTATAATCTTGTTTTTCAATAGAAATTTCCAAGAATTTCCTTTATAATGCTTGAATTGCATGAGTGATGTGTGTTGTATAAAGCAAGAAACTTTTGCTATAGTATTTGAATTATCCAATTTTTTATTGGAACATGGAAAGTTTCTGAAATTTTTATAGAGTACTTTCATACAAATTATTTATCATTTCCTAAATTTTCATAATTCTTGGAGTTACATAAGTAAACTATTTTAATAGATTGCTACAGATTGTTCTCTTCGGACAGATTGCTATCATAGTTTTGTTATCTACTTATCCTAGAATTTTCATGGCGTATATTGGTTCTTAAATTGTGGAATGATAGTATACAGTACCTATTGTTTTAAAATTATTATGCAACTTGTCTTGTAAGTACATGAAGTGCTGATTTACTTTTGTGTGTACTAACATATCTCACGAGTTCTTTTCAAGTTTTGTGTCGATGAAGTTTTGAGACTTAGGTAAAACCGGTATATGGGCGGATTGAAAAAGATATAAAATATCAAGCTTGGGGTTGCCCAAGGAACCCCGAGTAACTATTACAAGAAGTCTCAAGCATCTAAGCTTGGGGATTCTACGCATCACACCTCTCTTCATCAACAAATATCGGTTAGCCTATTTTGATCCTAAGCTTTTATTTGTCCACATGATATGTGCTATTCTTGGAATGAATTTATATTTAGTTTTCTGTTTGAATAAAATAATAAGATATGAAAATCTTTGTTGAGAGGGATTCCTCACATAGCTACTTAATTGTTTGACTACTCATTGATCTTCACTTATATCTTTTGAGAGTAGTTTGATTGTTTGCTCTTGTGCTTCACTTATATATTAAGAGTAAATTGTGAATGAATGAAATATAAAAATATGAAATTATAAATGTGCTTTATTTCTTGTACTAGTTTCACATTTAGTTTAAAAATTAAAATCTATTGAAGTTTGACAATCACTATATTGGTCATGTGAGAAATTCATGAATGATTAGTATAAGAAAGAGAACTTTCACATACAAATTTATTATCGTGGACATCATTTATGATTGTGATTACCCATCAATTATTTTCAAACATGATCAAATAGTTGAAGTTGGACAAGGAACACAATGTAATGGTTATGTTTGGGTATATTTGCATTGAAGTTATATTGTTATGGATCCTCCAACATGTGGTGCTTGTTTAGAACCTTTTGCTAGCAAAAACTTCCTACTAAGTAGAGATACTACTAGTGCATCCAAATCCTTGAACCAATTATATTCCATGGGTAGTCATTACCTTCCATGTTAAGCAAGTTATTCTCAAGATAAGTGTATATTCACTTATCATTGCACGGGAGAGTCTCGTAAAACGGATGCCCAGTCCTTCATAATACAAAAATAAATAAGCAAGAACTCCCACTTGAAAGTTGATTCTTTGGATGGTACCCGTGGATACGGCTACCATGGAATGTGTTTGAATGGTGAAGGGGGAGTAAAATTTCAATTCTGTTTGGGAACCTCCAATTTTGTGATTAGCATAGAAGATATTGAAAACTCTTTTGTGACATTGACAGGAAAGGCACACCACCCAAATTACATATTCATATCTATTTTAAAACAATGAGTTGTGGCACCTCTGCAAATCCCTGCTTCCCTCTGCAAAGGGACAATCTATTTACTTTCATGTTACTTACTTTTGATGTTGAGTCAACTTCTTGTTCCAACCTTAGTCTATTAGTTGGCAAGCACCATGCGGTGGGGGAAGATCTAAACATATATATCCACTCAAATAAATTTCATCACGGTTCATTATTGCTGACAATTATCTTTTTGATAAATATGTTGGGAGGCAAAACATTAAGCCCATATCTTTCTCTACGTTCAATGCATGTTGTTTGATCTAAAAATATGCCTTGAGTATTAGCAATCATGGAAGACTATATGATAATTGAGTATGTGAATCTCTTACTTAGACTTGATGATGCATTGAAATTGTTTGCTCACGAAGAACATGTGATCTTGAGTTTCGAGACAATGCATTGCTTGAACCATGACATGTGAATTAATTGGTACTTCACCATGATGATTTTTATGAAAAAGTTGTTGGTTATGATGCTAGAAAAAATGATTGGAATTATCATTGATCAAACTTATATACTATAATAGCATTCACACTTCATAAATTATTTCTTTTATCATTTACCTACTCGAGGACGAGTAGGAATTAAGCTTGGGGATGTTGATACGTCTACAACGTATCGATAATTTATGAAGTATTCATGTCATGTTTGCCTATGTTTACAACACTCTTATGTGATTTTTATGCACTTTATATGATTAACTTAGAACTAACCCATACTGGTATTGTTTTCAACAAAATTACCATGGTGTTGTTTTGTGCAAAAAATGAAAGTTCTCAGAATCGCCCAAAAAAATTATATTTTTTTCTAGAGGAAATAAGAAATCTTGGATCGAAGAACCACCAGAGGGGAGACACCTGTGGGCCACAAGACAACCGCACCCCCTAGGTCACGCCATGATGGCTTGTGGGGCCCACAACGCTGAAAAATACTATATATACTAGAAACAATAGAAATAAAGAGAGAACTTCTGCTGCCACCGCAACTCTCTATGTCGATAAAAAAAATCATCTCGAGCCTTTCGAGTACCCTATCGGATAGGAGAAATCTTCTCCAGTGGCCATCTACATCATCCCGGTGGAGGCCATGACGAGGAGGGAGTAGTTCACCCTCGGGGCTGAGGGTATGTACCAGTAGCTACTGTTCAATCTATCTCTCTCTCTCTCGTGTTCTTGAGATGGCACGATCTTGATGTATTACAGGCCTTGTTAATCTACTTGGATCATATGATGTTCTTACCTTGTCATCTTGTTGTGATGAATTAAATATTTCCCTTTAAATTCTCGTTATGTTGGATTTAATATTTTGGTTTGAGATCACTTGATGTATGTCTTGCATCCGGATGCCCATAGTGACATTGGGGTATTCAAGTGATTCACTTGATATATGTTATGGTATCAACTTATGGATTCCGGTGACCCTGGGGATCTATGCATAAGGGTTGATTGCATGTTTTCGTACTATGTTCTCCAACAGAAATCTTGGGGTGCTCCTTGATGCTCTTTGTGTTGGAGTGAATATCATAGATTTAAAATTGTTTAATGCTTGGCGCATAATTTACCCACGGATACTTGAGGTGACAGTGAAGTATCTAGGTGACATTAGGGTTGACTGCTATCTATCATGGGTGTTATTCTAGTACGAACTCTAGGGATGTTTGTGACACTTATAGCAATAGCTCAAAAGATTGATTACAAAGAATAACTTTGAGGTGGTTCTACTACCTACAGGAATTTCATCTTATTGTTCTCCGCTATATAGGAACTTTGGAGTGATTCTTTGTTGCACGTTGAGGGATGATCATATGATTCAAACAATTTCAGAGAGGCGCCAAAAATTAAGAATAATTAAGACTTATTTGGCCAAAACTATACCAGAGAGGGGCCACCAGGCGGCCACAAGCCACCAGCGCACGCCCTGATGGCTTGTGGGGCCCCTGCGTGACCTCTGATGCCCCTCTTCTTCTATATGGTGTGTTTTACATAGAAAAAATAATAAGCAAAATTTTTGGATGAACCACCGTCGTCCCGAGGCGGAAACCTGGGCAGGGGCCCTTTTACTCTGCGACAAAGAGATTCTATCGGGGAACCTTCTGATGACCGACAAGCGTATGGGATCGCAGCAGTTTTTGAGGGTAGAGTATTCAACCCAAATTTGTTGGTTCGCCAAAGAAGAAGCAAAAGAATATTCTCAAGTATTAGCAGCTGAGTTCGTCAGATTCAACCACACCTGAAAGATTAGTGTCTGCAAGCAAAGTATCAGTAGAAAAGTAGTATGATAGCAACGGTGCCAGAAACGATTTGTTGACGGCAGACTATTCCTAACTGTTGTATCAATGGCGCCAGTAGGTTGCATGTGGACAGGAAATATTCTTCCCCGGCAACAGTGTCGGAAAAGATCTTGCAACAAGTAACAGTGAAGTAGCAAGGAACAGCAGTAGCAGCAGCAGCAGAGTAACAGCAGTACCAACAGTAGTAGCAAGGTGGCCCAATCCCTTTTGTAGCAAGGGACAAGCCTAGACAAAGTAACGTAGCGAGGACCAGTAGTAAAGGACTCGTAGGTAGTGGATCGGTGATGGATGAGTGTGACAGATGTGATTCATTATGTAACAGCTATAACACGGAGAGATAAGTAACTAGCTCCCGTTCATCAATCTAATATAGGCATGTATTCGGTATGTAGTCATACGTGCTTAGGGAAAAGAACTTGCATGACATCTATTGTCCATCCCTCCCGTGGCAGCGGGGCCCTAATGGAAACTACGGGATATTAAGGTTCTCCTTTTAATAAAGAACCGGACCAACGCATTAACACGTGGTGAATACATGAACTCCTCATACTATGGTCATCTCCGGGAGTGGTTTCGGCTATTGTCACTCCGGGGTTGCCGGGTCATAACACATAGTAGGTGACTACAACTTGCAAGATAGGATCTAAAACACACATATATTCGCGACAACATAATAGGTTCAGATCTGAAATCATGTCACTCGGGCCCTAGTGACAAGCATTAAGCATAGCCAAGTAGTAGCAACATCAATCTAGAACATAGTGGATACTAGGGATCAATCCCCGTCAAGAACTAACTCGATTACATGATAGATCTCATCCAACTCATCACCGTCCAACAATCCTACGATGAGATTACTCATGAGCGGTTAAGAGCATCATCGAATTGTCGATGGAGAAAGGTTGATGATGACGATGGCGACGATTTCCCCTCTGCGGAGCCCGAAACGGACTCCAGACCTGCCCTCCAGATGAAGAACAGGATGTGGCGGCGCCTTCGTATCGCAAAACATGATGAAACCTTCTCTCTGAATTTTTTCCAGGCGAGACAGAAGATATAGAGCTGAGTTTGGGGGCGGTGGAGCCACGTGGGCCCCACAAGCGGCCTGTGGGCTTGTGTCCCACTGGTCCACCTCCTCCGGTGGATCTTTGCGCGGGTATTTTTTATTTTATTCTAGAAAAAATCTCCATAAATTTTCAGGACATTCCGAGAACTTTTATTTCTGCACAAAAACAACACCATGCCAATTCTGCTGAAAACAGCATTAGTCCGGGTTAGTTCCATTCAAATCATGCAAATTAGAGTCCAAAACAAGGGCAAAAGAGTTCGGAAAAGTAGATACGACGGAGACGTATCAACTCCCCCAAGCTTAAAGCCTTGCTTGTCCTCAAGCAACTCAGTTGACAAACTGACAGAGACAAAAGAAAAACTTTGACGAACTCTGTTTGATCTTGTGGTTGCAACTATGTCTAACTCATAACCAGAATTTCAGCAAGATCACAAGCAAACCACATAAGCAAATGACATCTAGGTCTCACGGTAAACTCATATCAATGGCATAATGAGCTAGCGAGCAAATAATAATAAGTCTCAAACGTCAACACTTCAATCAAAACAACATGAAGCAGTACGAATAGATGGTATCTCGCAAGCTCTTTCTGAGACCGCAAAACATAAATGCAGAGCACCTTCAAAGACAAAGCGTTGACTAAATATTGTAACTCATGGTAAAGAAGATCCAGTCACAGTCATACTCAACACAGTTAAAAGCAAAGCATAAAAATGACAGAGGTGCTCTCTAATTGGTGCTTTTGTAAGAGGAGGATGACTCAACAGGAACATAAATACACAGGCCCTTAGCAGAGGGAAGCATTGATTTGCAGAGGTGCCAGAGCTCAAGCTTTTAAAACAGATATAATAATTTTGGGTGGCATGCTTTCATTGTCAAGCAATGACTAAGAGTTATCAACATCTTCCACGCTACACATGCTATAGGCGGTTCCCAAACAGAGAAGTAAAGTTTTGACTCCCCCACCACCAATCAATCACACTCCATGGCTAGCCGAATCCTCGGGTACCGTCCATACCAACAACAATCCAGGGGGAGTTTTGTTTGCAATTATCTTTTCGATTTGAGCATGGAACTGGGAATTCCAATTACCGGCCCCTTTCTCGTGAATGATAGTGAATAAACACATATCGAGGATAACACGCCTAGCATGGAAGATACTGATAGCCCCCTGTCACCACATGAGCGGTTCGGGCATGCAAAACAGATTATTTCTTGAAGGTTTAGAGAGTGGCACATGCAAATTTACTTGGAACGGCAGGTAGATACCGCATATAAGTAGGTATGGTGGACTCACATGGAACAACTTTGGATTTATGGGAGTGGATGCACAAGCAGTATTCCTGCTTAGTGCAAGTGAAGGCTAGCAAAAGACAGGGAAGCGACCAACTAGAGAGCGACAACAGTCATCAAAATGCATTGAGATTAACTAAGCATTGAGTGCAAGCATGAGTAGGACATAAATCACCATGAACATGAACATCATAGAGGCTATGTTGATTTTGTTTCAACTACATGCGTGAACATGCGCCAAGTCAAGCCACTTGAATCATTCAAAGGAGGATACCATCCTATCATACTACACCACAGTCATCTCAACATTCATGTGGGCATCCAAGACAAACCATTATAAGCTCCTAGTTGAGTAAGCATGGCATAAGCAACTATGATCTCTAAGTTGTCATTGCAAACATGTTTCTCTCACAACAAAGTTGAATCGGGCATGATGAGCTAGTCATATTTACAAAAACAAAAGAGATCAAGTTCATACCAGCTTTTCCAGGCTCAGTCACTTCACCATATATCGTCATTATTGCCTTTCACTTGCACGACCGAACGATGTGAACAATAATAAGCGTGCTCGTGCATTGGACTAAAGCTGGAATCTGCAGGCAAACACAAAGGAGAAGACAAAGTAATATGGCTCTTTGAAAGCTAAACAGGTATGCATGCAAGAGCCACTAAACATTGTAACCATGATCTTCTACCTTGACCAAAAAAAGAAAACTATCTACACGGGAAAGCTCCCAACAAGCAAAAGAAGAAAAGAAAATCTTTTTGGGTTTTCTCAAACTAGACAAACACACGAAAAGAAAACAAGAAAAAGAAAATAAACTAACATGGATGATACAGTGGCAAAGTGTGAACACCGGCTAACAAAGTGAAAGCATAAGCAAGAATGTAAAGTCGGTGAGAACACGTACTCCCCCAAGCTTAGGCTTTTGGCCTAACTTGGTCTACTCCCAAGGATGGTCCTGGCGAAACCCAAAATCATAATCGGGGTTATACGGGAGCGCTGCAGCCACTGCCTGGATAGCTGCCTCACGGAGACGAGCAGCCTTCGCCTCCTCTCATACTCCTCTGCCTCTCCTCTGGTTATGTAATATCTCTGTTTTACCTGAAAGTCAAAGAAAGCAGGAGCGGGAAGGGTAATATGGAAAACAGGCTGGCGGTTAACTATCAATCGGTATAGGAGGGATTCATCATCCCTCTCAAGGAACTGGTAGCGTGTCAAAGCGACGTGGTCAAGGAAAGTTGTGTGGAGCGGGGGATCTCCTTCGCGGATGGGTACTCCAAGAAAATTTGCTATGCGAGTGGCATAGATCCCACCAAAGAAATCCCCTTCAATTGCATTCTTATTCAGCCTCCTTGCTATAATAGCTCCCATGTTGAAGCTTTTGTCACCTGTCACTGTGCTCCTAAGGATACTAAGGTCGGGTGCGCAGAGGTGACAATGCTCAATCTTGCCATTCATGCGTCTTCCTATGAAGAGGGCAAAATAATGCAAGGCAGGAAAATGAATACTCCCCATGGTAGCTTGCGTAATGTCTCTGGTTTCTCCAACAGTAATACCAAAGAAAAAATCTCTAACCAAAGATTTAGGAGGATCATTGAAACTACCCCAAATAGGTATCTTGCTAATTCTATTGAAATCCTCTAAATCCATGGTATACGATTTATCATAGAGATCAAACAGTATCGATGTCTCACGGCCAGCTGAAAATTTGAATCTACGAACAAAAGAGGCAGTGAGAGCAACATACTGTTCACATTTATCGGAGATGAATTCCTCGAGTCTGACGTTGTGAACAAGTGCATTAAACTCATCTTTGAAACCTGCCTCAATCATAAATTCATCAGAAGGCCATTCACATGGTCGTACCTGCGCATCCCCTGATTGGTAAGGATCAGGCTCCCGAATCGCAAGACGGGGACCTCTCTTGCTTGAGGAACCACCATGAAAGTTTCTCCTGAACATCTTCCTTTTCTGAAATTTTCAGTGACCCAAAGGAAAAATGAACAAGGCTCAACTAAACTCATAGCAACTACTCCCACAAGTGCCTAGAGACCATGTTACACATCAAAACTATTTGAGACCAGCTAGAATCAGCATGCAAAGCTCAAGAACATGGTCACCAAGGCAGCAAAAATACGCGGAGCATAAGGCACTAGATCAAAAACTAATTGGACCAATGGAGGAGTCACTTACGAAGGAGTAATTTCCCCAAAGCAGTTCGGAGAACGGTGATTTGAGCAAAGAGATCGAAAATCCCAGCAAGAGGAGCAAGAATACGGGTTTGAGCTGCGAAACGATTTTTCTGGAGGTAGGAGAAGGAGATGAGAGAAAGAATGAGTGGAGGGGGTGCCTGTGGGCCCCACAAGCCTGGGTGGCGCGGCCAAGGGGGGGGGCCGCGCCGTCGGGGGTTGTGGCCCACTGGTGTGGCCCCCAGACAAGCTCTTTGTCTCACAATTTTTCAAAAAATCCAGAAAAAATCATACTTCATTTTCAGGACGTTCGGAGAACTTTTATTTTCGGGGTACTTTTCTACCGGACGCTAAAACAAAAAACAGGGAAAACTAAACTAAATCTATCATTTTTCTTCTAAGCAACCGAAGGTGAAACCTTGGAACACAGGTTTGTGACTCATCTATTCATCCATCTCATGGTCATTGAAGGAAATCCATCAATGAGGTTGATCAAGTCTCCTCGACAAAACTTTCTCAAATCGCAAAAGAAGACGGAGAATTTTCGAATAGTCACTAAGTCACCTCAATGGGGATGTGTATCTCCCCAACAAGCAAATCATACTTCATCTTGATACGAGGAATAGGGCATTCAAAGCCCCCGATAAGAATTGATGAAGTTTTTCCGATAGCATTGATGCAATGTACTCGATATTGTTTCTTCGGAAAGTGCACCGTATGCTCATTACCGTTGACATGGAAAGTGACATTTCCTTTGTTGCAATCTATAACAGCCCCTGCAATGTTTAAAAAGGGTCTTCCGAGGATGACCGCCATGGCGTTGTCCTCGGGAATATCCAAGCTAACAAAGTCTGTTAAGATAGTGGTGTTAGCAACCACAACAGGCACATCCTCGCAAATGCCGATAGGGAAAGCAGTTGATCTATCGGCCATTTGCAGAGAGATTTCAGTGGGTGTCAACTTATCCAGTTCAAGTCTACGATAAAGAGAGAGAGGCATAACACTAACACCGGCTCCAAGGTCGCATAACGCATTTCTAACGTAGTTTCCTTCAATGGAGCAAGGTATAGTGGGCACACCGGGATCACCTAGTTTCTTAGGAGTTCCACCCTTGAAGGTATAATTGGCAAGCATGGCGGAGATCTCAACCTCAGGTATCCTCCTCTTATTAGTCACAATATCTTTCATGTACTTAGCATACGGAGACATTTTGAGCATATCTGTCAAACGCATCTGCAAAAAGATAGGTCTGATCATTTCAACGAATCGCTCAAAATCCTCATCATCCTTTTTCTTGGATGGTTTGGGAGGAAAGGGCATGGGTTTCTGAACCCATGGCTCCCTTTCTTTACCATGCTTCCTAGCAGCAAAGTCATTTTTATCGTATCTCTTATTCTTAGGCTGTGGGTTATCAAGATCAGGTTCAATCTCCACATCCTTATCGTTGCTAGGTTGAGCATCAACATGAACATCACTATTGATATCATCATTAGGCTCATGTTCATCACCAGATTGTGTTTCAGCATCAGAGACAGAGTCATCGTTTGGACTCTCAGGTGTAGCAGCAACAGGGTTGCTAGCGTGCAGGTTCCTGTCATCTTTCTTCTTCATTCTAGGATGACTAGGTGCATCAGTGCTAACTCCTTGATAATCTTGTTCAATTCTCTTCGGGTGACCCTCAGGATACAAAGGTTCCTGGGTCATTCTACCGCCTCTAGTAACGACTCTGACAGAATTGTTATTCAACTCATTGAGCAAGTCATTCTGAGCTTTAAGTACTTGTTCTACTTGAGTAGTAACCATAGAGGCATGTTTACTCAGAAGCTTAAGATCATTGACATTTTTGTCCACACAAGCACTTAAATGACTAAGCATATGAGCATTCCGTTCCAATTGTCTGCTAACATAACCATTGAAACTCTATTGTTTGGCAACGAAGTTATCAAATTCGTGCATGCATAAGCTAGCAGGTTTATCAAAAGGAATATCACTCTCATCAAACCTACGCAGAGAATTTACTTCTACTACCTGTATCGGGTTATCGAGACCATGTATCTCCTCGATAGGTGGTAGATTTTTGACATTTTCAGATTTAATGCCTTTATCTCGCATAGATTTCTTAGCTTCTTGCATATCTTCGGGACTGAGGAATAGAATACCTATTTTCTTCGGAGTTGTCTTAGGAGGTGGTTCGGGAATAGTCCAAGCATTATCATTGCACAAGATGTTATTCAGTAGAATTTCAGCTTGTTCTACGGTTCGTTCCCTAAAAACATAACCAGCACAACTATCTAGGTGGTCTCTAGAAGCATCGGTAAGTCCATTATAGAAGATATCAAGTATTTCATTCTTCTCAAGAGGGTGATGAGGCAAAGCATTCAGCAGCTGGATGAGCCTCCCCCAAGCTTGTGGGAGACTCTCTTCTTCAGCTTGATAAAAGTTGTATATTTCCTGCAAGGCAGCTTGCTTCTTATGGGCAGGGAAATATTTTTCAGAGAAGTAGTAGACCATATCCTGGGGGCTATGCACACATCCAGGAGCAAGAGAAGTGAACTAGGTCTTAGCATCGTCCTTTAGCGAGAAAGGAAACAACTTGAGGATATAGTAGTGGTGGATCTTTTCCTCTCTAGTGAATAGGGTGGCTATATCGTGCAGTTTGGTAAGATGGGCTACCGCCCTTTTCAGACTCATAACCGTGAAAAGGATCAGATTCGACCAGAGTGATTAACTTAGGGTCGACAGAGAATTCATAATCCTTATCGGTCACAAAGATAGGCGAAGTTGCAAACTTCGGGTCGTATTTCATCCTAGCGTTCAGAGATTTTTATTTCCACTTGAGCAGTAGTTTCTCAACATCATAGCTATCCTCACACGCAAGAAAGTCCTCAGCTATTTCGCCCTCCATAACATAGCGCTCAGGCATAACAGGCAATTCAGGCATAGTAGCAGGTTCTACTTCAATAGTATCATCAGTTTCAGAAGTATCATCACATCTAGCAGCAATTCTAGCAATTTGTGCATCAAGGAATGCACCTAGTGGCAAAGCAGTATCAAGCATAGCATCATCATAAGCATCATGGGCAGTAGAAGTAGCATCATCAAGCACAGTAGTATCAAGCACAGGCAACATATCAAGATTTCTAGCAGGAGGCGATGTCGCAAACTTACTCAAAACTAAAGGTGAATCAAATGCAGAGCTAGATGGCAGTTCCTTACCTGTCCTCATAATGGAAGGCAAGATTTCAGTTCTTGGATCTTCCGGATTCCTCATAGTGATCAGAAGATGTCAATCCCAAGTGACTCGGAGAATATAGATGTGCCTCCCCGGCAACGGCGCCAGAAAAAGCCTTGATGACCCACAAGTGTACGGGATCGCAGCAGTTTATGAGGGTAGAGTATTCAACCCAAATTTGTTGGTTCGCCAAAGAAGAAGTGAAAGAATATTCCCAAGTATTAGCAGCTAAGTTTGTCAGATTCAACCACACCTGAAATATTAGTGTTTGCAAGCAAAGTATCAATAGCAAAGTAGTATGATAGCAACGGTGCCAGAAACGATTTGTTGATGGCAGACTATTCCTAATTGTTGTATCACTGGCGCCAGTAGGTTGCACGTGGACGGGAAATATTCTTCCCTGGCAACGGTGTCGGAAAAGATCTTGCAACAAGTAACAGTGAAGTAGCAAGGAACAACAGTAGCAGCAGCAGAGTAACAACAATAGCAACAGTAGTAGCAAAGTGGCCCAATCCCTTTTGTAGCAAGGGACAAGCCTAGACAAAGTAACGTAGTGAGGACCAGTAGTAAAAGACTCGTAGGCAGTGGATCGGTGATGGATGAGTGTGACGGATGTGATTCATCATGTAACAGCTATAACACGGAGAGATAAGTAACTAGATCCCATTCATCAATCAAATGTAGGCATGTATTATGTATGTAGTCATACGTGCTTAGGGAAAAGAACTTGCATGACATCTATTGTCCATCCCTCCTGTGGCAGCGGGGTCCTAATGGAAACTACGGGATATTAAGGTTCTCCTTTTAATAAAGAACCGGACCAACGCATTAACACATGGTGAATACATGAACTCCTCATACTATGGCCATCTCCGGGAGTGGTTTCGGCTATTGTCACTCCGGGGTTGCCGGGTCATAGCACATAGTAGGTGACTACAACTTGCAAGATAGGATCTAAAACACACATATATTGGCGACAACATAATAGGTTCAGATCTGAAATCAAGGCACTCGGGCCCTAATGACAAGCATTGATCATAGCCAAGTAGTAGCAACATCAATCTAGAATATAGTGGATACTAGGGTTCAATCCCCATCAAGAACTAACTCGATTACATGATAGATCTCATCCAACTCATCACCGTCCAGTAAGCCTACGATGAGATTACTCACGAACGGTGAAGAGCATCATGGAATTTTCGATGGAGAAAGGTTGATGATGACGATGGCGACGATTTCCCCTCTCCGGAGCCCGAAACGGACTCCAGATCTGCCCTCCACATGAAGAACAGGATGTGGCGGCGCATCCGTTTCGCAAAACGCGATGAAACCTTCTCTCTGATTTTTTTCCGGGCGAGACGGAAGATATAGAGCTGAGTTTGGGGGCGGTGGAGCCACGTGGGCCCCACAAGCCCTCGCGGTGCGGCTAGGGGGGTGGCCGTGGCCTGTGGGCTTGTAGCCCACTAGTCCACCTCCTCCGGTGGATCTTTGCGTAGGTATTTTTCTTTTATTCCAGAAAAAATATCCGTAAATTTTCAGGACATTCCGAGAACTTTTATTTCTGCACAAAAACAACACCATGGCAATTCTGCTGAAAACAGCGTCAGTCCGGGTTAGTTCCATTCAAATCATGCAAATTAGAGTCCAAAACAAGGGCAAAAGAGTTCGGAAAAGTAGATATGATGGATATGTATCACCTTCCCTCTGGGAGGGGGAAATTGAAGCCATCGTCATCACCAACACTTCCTCCTTCATGGGAGGACCAATCTTCATCAACATTTTCACCAGCACTGTCTCATATCTGAATCCTAGTTTATCTCTTGTATTCAATCTTTGTCTCAAAACCTCTGATTGGTACATGTGTGTTACTAGTTGTGTTGATTACATCTTGCAGTTTATGCTTGTTGGATTACTTGGTGGAAGATATTACGTTCAGATCCTTAATCATTATTATTATACCTCTGATCTTGAACATGTTGATGAGGTGCGAGTAGTTACTTTTTTGCCTGAGGACATGGGAGAAGTCTTTTTATAAGAAATCATGTAAAGTTGGTATTCGTTTGATATTTTGATGATATGTATGTTGTTACTTCTCTTAGTGGTGTCATGTGAACATAGACTACATAACACTTCAACATGTTATGGGCCTAAGGGAATTCATTGTGGAGTGACATGTAGATGATAGCTTGTGAGAGTGACACAAGCTTAAACATCAGTTTATGTGTTGCTTCGTAAGAGGCTAATTTGGATGCACATGTTAAATGATATGGTTAGATTTATCTTAATTCTTATTTCATATTTGTGGATGCTTGCGAAATAGGGTAATCATAGGTGGGTTGTTTGTTCAAGTAAGAACAACACCTTAGCACCAGTCCACCCACATATCAAATTATCAAAGTAACGGGCGCAAATCAACTCAACATGTTGAACACGACAAGACAGAAATTCCCATGTGTCATGGTTTATTCACGATAGATGTCCTCATGAAAGGAGTCAGTGATGAGGCCATCGCAACTATGTAGAGACTCAAAGGGGTTGATCGGGAATGAGAGACGAGTTTACCCAGGTTTGGCCCCTCTGATGGAGGTAAAAGCCTATGTTTTGTTGTGTGTGTATTGATGATGAAATCGATTACAAGGGTGTGGATTCACTTGACCTATCTCTCGATCAATTGTAACTTAACCCTATCGACCTTAGGAGCTTGTCTTTATATACAGGTCAAGACCCGTGGTTTTACAAGAGACTGGGTCGTGCTATGATTCGTAACCCAAAACATCTCTAACTCACCTTGCCTTTCAAGCAAGGATACCTTCTGCCTACCTTCTACCTCATGGGCCTTGACCTCCCACCGTCGTATTAGAGAGCCACCACGCGGCTTACCAGAACAGGCCGCCTTGCACCTTTGGTCTTGTACGCCCAGGCCCATCTTGAGTACAATCTTAAGCCGCCATAATCATGACCCGGCCCCATAGGGCGGGCTATACGGTGGGGTAATATCCCCAACATTAGGCCCTAAATTGACTTGAATTTATTCACGTCAATATCCTTTACCTTAATCTTGGCGTCTTGTGTGTAATTCATGTCCTTATCTCCCCCGAGGTAGAAATGTCGGCTTTATGAAACTTCGAAGATCTTTATAACTCCTTGCTCTGCGCATCACTGACATCACCCGCCCCTGAATTTTAGGGATTTGATGATGTCATCATAACGACACTTTATACTTGTGACATCCTCATCTTTTGCTACAGTGATCTCTGTAATTTAGCTACAGTAATCTTATGGTAATGATGCCATGTCACCGTGATTACTCTTGTTAAACTAGCGTTGGTTCCAGCCCCGTTCAATTCCAAATTTAAAATCAATCCAAACGATAAAAGTTTTTTAATGTCAACATAAAAATGTTCGATATGTGTTTAATATTACATAGGAAGTTGCCCTTTAGGAATCTTTATTTTTGAAGGTATTTAAGTTCACTAAAATAAAATAAAACTAAAATAGAAACTGAAAAAAAAAAAAAAAAAAAAACATAAATTGAAAAAAAAATCCCTTGGCCAAAATGGGCCAACCGGCCCAACCGGCCACCCTAGCCCATCGCCACCCGGGGGGGTATTTAACCCCCCATACCCTAGCCACACTTACCGAGCTCCCTCTGCCAGCCGCCACCACTCCCCACGAGGGGATCCACCCCTCGTTCCTCCCTGGTACCCCCACCCACTCCACCAGATCACCCACACGAGGCTAGCCCCTAGTCCATCCCCTCGCTCCCTCATCGCTACAAGCCCCCCCCCCCACCGAATGCCATCGCTACCAGCCCCCCACCGAGCCTCACACTGAGCCTAGCGCTCCCCTAGCTCGCCCCATCGACCTCGCCTCTAGCCGAGGCCCTCACGCTGCCGGCCGCAAGCCCCACCGTCCACCTGCACCCTTGGCCGAGGCCGAGCTCCACGCCGCCTCCTCCTCCGGCGCCTACCCCGCTGGTTCTTCCTCCACCACCGGTCGGCCCCTTCCTCGCCGGACTACACCACCGCTCAACTGGCCGGCTCGCCTCCTCACCGGTTCCCCTTCACCGCACCACCGGACCTCCTCAACCTCCTCCCAGCCGGATCCTCCAAGCCTCGCCACCCCTCTCCACGGCAACGCAAGTGAGCCCCCGGGCTCTCCCTCCCCTTCCTCTCTCCCTCCACTCCAGCCACCATCACGGCCACCGCACCCCCTACTCCAATGATTTACGGTCGCGCCTAGCCCCACCACCGCGCCCCTGTGCCATTCTATAACCAGGGGGATTAACCCCCCTGTGATAAGTGTGATAAACCCCCCGTGTGTATGTATGTAAAAGAATAAAAATAAAAAAAAGAAAGAAAACAGAATATGAATGTATGTATGTAGGCAGGGGTATATATGTATGTATAAACAGATGTATGTTTGTGCAAAATTATGTATGTGTGTATGAATGTATGTATAAAATGTGGGTACAAGATGTGTGTAGATGTAGTATATCTTTGCTCACTATCCCAATGACATGCGGGCCACGCCCCTAAAAAAGGAATATATAAAAATAATAATTAATAAATAGTTGAATTAATTAATTAATTAATCAGTTAATATGATGATTTAGATTAATAGATTAATTAGTGAAACTGTTAATTAATCTGTTTAATTATTTGTTTTAGATAGTAGGATATGTGGGTTCCTCCCACTAATGTCACGTCCCTGGAACCCTAACCAAGGTTTAGCATTGTGCTCATATTTTCTTTGCATTGCATCCAAGAAAATGGCAACAAGATCAAAGTAAGTGGTGAAGGGAAACTCAAAACCCTATCCACTTCTTAATTCAAAGGAATTATAAACTTATTCAAATCAATGAACCCAAAATGGCCTCAAGAAAAGTTCAACTTTTCTGATAATTCTTGAAAACAAATAAGCAATGAAGGAAACCATTTCCTTTATACTTTTGGCATTTTAAATAAATGCAAAAGACTACTGGTTTCAAGTTTTAAATTTGAATTCAAAGATTTCTAGTTTTCAAAAATGCTGAAAACTTTATGGGTGATTGGAAATATTCCAACTAACACCCGAGCATTTTTCAAACTATTTATGGTTTGTTTGTGAAGCAAAAATAAATGGGAAACAATGTTAGTAAATAAAACAGAAGGAAAAGATAAAGGAAGAGCTTACCAGTTATCTATCGCCGGCCCAGCCCACCAGGGGCTCCCCGGTCATCTTCCTCCTCCTGCCAGTAGGCAGAGGAGAAGATGAGCACGGCGGCCAAGCCCCGGCCACCTCCTGCCTGCCTGCTCGCCGCTGGAGGCCCCCAGGAGCGCCAGCGCAACGCCCCGAGGCTACACCTCCTCCTCCCCGCGGCCTTATCTCCTCACCTCGGCCTCTCGTTCCCCTTTCCCCTCTCGGATCTCTCTCTCCCCGAAGCTCCGGTCGCCGTTGATCCATCGCCTTCCGGTCCTCCCCGACCCTGCCGGCAGCTTCACAAGAACCGCCGTGAGCTCCTCTTCCTGTTCCCCCTCTTCCCGAGGCCATTCCCCTCCTCTAACCCCATTAGCCGCCGGAGCCCGAAGGTCCTCGTCGCCGGCCATGTCGTTGCCGTCGTTGTGTTACCCCGCTCGCGAGACCGAGCTCAGAAATGAGCTCCTGGAGCTCTGTAGATGTCGTAGAGCCCTTTCCCCAGCTCGCTAGTGCCCCGCAACGCCACACCCGACGATGCCCGAGCCGCAGCCGCCGCTGACCTCGTCACCGGCGTGGATCCCGGTGACCACTGGGTCCAGCTCCTCCCCCTTTAGATGCGGCGCTTCACTAGCTAGCCGTAGCACTAAACCGCGCCCAAAACCGATGCATGTAGCGCCGTTTAGCTCAACTCCGGCGAGTCCTCCGCCGCGCCTGTGGTCGCCTCCGGCCATATTCCGGTGGGGGCCGACGTGGTCAACTAGTTAGCCCACTAAACACCCCCCTAGCCACTGACAGTGGACCCCAGGGTGGGTCAAACCCAGTTTGGGGCTGGTCAACTCGGGGATTAGTGCCTGGTCACTCACCAGTGGACCCCACTGGTCAGGTTTGACCTGGCCCAGTCTCTGTTGACCAGAGACGTCAGTGTGACGTAATAAAGGGATTTTCTAATATAAAAATAATTCCAGAAATGTCTAAAACTTCTAAAAATCATAGAAAATAATCTGTAAGTCCAATGAAAATAATTTATATATGAAAAAGTCTGAGAAAAATTCAAGGGATCTGAATATGTCATTTTCAAATATGTTTGAAAATGTTACTCAAACCAAACATGTAGATTAATGAATAAGTTAATTCTTATAAATACTTTGGAGATGGAATTTGGAAATTATTTAAATTTCACTACAAAAGATATGATCAAACACTGTCCAAATCACAAACCAGCAACCTAACATGTCACTCCATGCATGTTAAAAGCAAGTTGATCTGAGCATCAGGTCGAATCAATTAAAATGGTATCCGAGAATACCTCGATTGAAGTAATATTTGAATTTGATTCAAATCAACTTCAAACCTAATAAATGTTAGCTATAATAGTATACCACTTTGCATCCTCATGCCATGCTCATGCATCATCTTGTTGCATATGCTTGTGATTGATTGTTGTCACTCTTTTCGGTAGGCTCCGCTCCTCCGGATTCCACCGAATATCCGACTGATGGATATTGTCCCTCCTCTGAGCAACAAGGCAAGCAACCATTTTGATCATCCCGATAAATCCCATGTTCTCGCTCCTGCACTTACTTGTTGCATTAGGATCAAATGCTTTTGCCACGTTAGTTGAACCCACTTCCTTTGCATGACCTATCCTTGTCACAGTAAATAGCTGAACCTTGCGACCTAGCATACCTGATAGATGCTTGATCCATGATGTGTCTTATCCTGCTATGCATGCTATGATTAGAGTTTTGTATGGTCTGTCATCTGGGTGATGAACATAATTGTGAGAATGTGTTGAGTAAGTAAAGGTTGTGTGTTGAATCTAATTTGGTAAAGGTACCGGTGAAAGGTTGTGTAGGAGTACATGGTGGGTTGTTTCATTGGAACCGTCCTTAGGAACTGAGTTCCGTGTATGTAATCCAAGACGAGATACTACCACATGCTGCGCCCTGAAATATGACCCCGCTCGACTTATTAATCGCTTAGTACTCGGTCCAGGAGTTGCAAGTAGTTTCTGGTGTTTATAGTCATGCTGGAGGCCGTGCATAGTGCTGACCTGAGAGGTGGGCTGTGATGCGGTAGGCAGTGGCACGGTGTACCAAGTGGCACCCGAATGGTGGGCTTGAGAACCCGGCGCACATCGTTTGGGGCCGTGGCGGAAACCTCGGCCGGACTTCCGTGCGGGTTACCCTCAGATAGGCGATAGACCTGGACTAGGTACTAGTGTGGTTAACGGTCGTGGCCGACTCCCTCGCTGGGCTTCCGCTTGAAGGTTGCCGAGGTGCATGACGTGCACATGGCGATAAGTGGCGAGAGCGTGTGTAAAGAAGTACACCCCTACAGGGTTATGATCTATTCGAATAGCCGCATCCGCGGATATGGACTACTTGGAGACATATGTTGTTCATAGATAACTTAAATGGCTACTCATAAAATTGTCAAGATAAGCGTGAGTGTCGTGGACGGCATTTCCGTATGGAGACGGAATGATTCCATGATGGAGTATTGTTGTGGTGTTAGTGGACTCGTGTGCGAGAGATCAAGTTGTCAAAAGTTGTTTTAAAATGTAAGTTTTCTAGCCACGAGTCAAATGCTGGTTTTCCGCATGAAACCCCACAATACCTTTTTGATACATTGCATGAGTAGATAGTTATCCTAAAGTCTTGCTGAGTACCTCCGTACTCATGTTTGTTTAATAATTGTTGCAGAGGTTGTTAATGACCCTAACGGAGGGTTCTTCCTAGACATCAACGACGACGAGTAGCTGGTGTCCCAGCTACGATCTGGCCCTAGGTTGGGTCTGTACTATAGTCAAGCCATGTGCCTTCTAGTTTCACGTGTCTGTACTCAGACAGTTTTAAACACTTCCGCTGGCTTCTAACTGAATATCTGCTATGATGGGTCGTGAGACCCTTACTGTGTAATATTATATGTGTGGCTCTTCCGAGCCTCTTAAATAAAGCTTGTATGTTTATGGTTATGTTGTGATGCCATCAATGTATCTATACTTATCGGTATGCCATGGGTTCGATTACCTAGATGTAAACTTTAGTAGCACTCCCTACAGGGAAATGCCTCTTTGTGATCCAACGAGCCATGGTAGCTCGCTACTGCTCCGGACACATTGGTTGACCGGCATGTGTCCTTCTTAGCTGCTGTGTCTGTCCTCTTTGGGGAAATGTCACGCGATGTAGTGGAGTCCTTGTAGCTTGCTACGACTCGTCTACATTCGCTGGTGACCGACGCCTGCTTTGCTGGGTCATGTATGCCTGTCCCTGTGCGGAACTGCCACTTTGGTTTATGACTAGACATGTCGATCCGGGTTCTTTGTCATTGGAATGCTAGCGACATAATTGCATACGTGAGTCAAAAGGCGCAAACGGTCCCGGCTAAGGTAAGGCTACAGCCGTGGGGTTAACCGTGCGTGAGACCGCAAAGGGATGCAATGTGTTACAGGCTGGATTCCTATGGCTTAGGATCGGGGTCCCGACAACTAATTAAACTGATTAATTATTATTAAAACTAAAAATTAAAATGTGCCTATGACAACAGGGACCCATTGGTCATATTTGACCAGTGAAAGTTACTCTTGACTGCTGATGTCATAATTGAAATATCTGAATTATTTAAATCTATTTAATTCCTAATATTGAATAAAACTTTAAAAATTAATATAAAATAAACCGTAAGTCAGATGATAATATTGTGAACATGAAAGTTCATCTGCGAAGCGAGACGAGCCCAGATACGCTATTCGTTCGTCTGTCTCGCGTCCCTAGCATAGCGAACGTGGAACTTTTCCATCGTTTTCGTCTGACCAGTAGTAGCCAGAGACCCGGGAAATGGATTTGGGTATTTCATCTGGGTTGGTCGGAGACCTTATTCGCACTAACCGTCTACGTGGGAGAAGTTATGGGTACTCGATGTCGTGGTATCAGCCGAATCTCTTCAGACGTCGGCAATGGAGCGGCGCGCGCCCGAGTGGTCCGGATAGGCATCGCGCTTGTAATAAGGGGTGCTAGGATTGACCTTGGCCACCCACGCATCATGTGGGAGTGTAGAGGGAAAGTGGGCCCATGACCCCTGTGTTCTTAGGATTTAGACCGGCGGGCTGGCCTCTCTGTTGAGACTAGGTGGGTCGAGGACGTGTTGATGTTCCGAGGCCGGGCATGACCCAGGAAAGTGTGTCCGGCCAGAGTTTATCGAGCGTCACGGGGAATATGTTGTGCACCCGTGCAGGGAAGAACTTATCTATTTGAATAGTCGTGTCCAGGGTTACAGGACGACTTGGAGTTGTGCCCCGAGCTTATACAACTACAATTGTTACTTAAGTGGAATGTTGCTCCAGTATTGCTTCCTCGCACGGAGTCGAGGGAGAATATCTGGGTGTGTCCTTACATTATTATTGCTCCAACAATTTGACTATTTTCTGTGTTACCTGTTCTACCCTCGTCTATTGCTGCAAGACCCCCCTGAAGATGCTAATCTTCGATAAGACTAGGCCTTCCCCCTCTTTCTCGCATTGCTACAGTCAGTCCACATATAACCAATTCCTTTGATACTGAGGCATACTTAGCATAGTTCTGATGTCAGTCTTGCGATTATTTTGGATGAGTACTCACCCTTGCTTTGCTCCCCCTTTGTCTCCTTTATCCGTTGTTGCGACCAGATGATGGAGCCCAGGAGATGGTGTGTTCCACCGCCGACGACTGCTACCCCGACGGTGCATGTTGCTACGTGGAGGCCGCTGAAGACAGGAGTAGTTAGGAGCCTCCCAAACAGGACGCCTCGCCTCGTTTGATCATTGTATCTTTTGTGCTAGCCTTCTCTAAGGCACCTCATGTTTAATGTATGTACTCAGATATTTGTTGCTTCCGCTGAATGGTGTGTTTATCAAGCTTCTGTATTCTAGCCCTCGAGGCCCCTGGCTTGTAATATGAAGTTTGTATGTTTTATTTTGTTTCTAGAGTTGTGTTGTGATATCTTCCCGTGAGTCCTTGAGCTTGGTCGTACGCATTTGCGTGTATGTTTAGCGTACGATCAAATCGAGGGTGTCACAAGTTGGTATCAGAGCCGACTGCCTGTAGGTAGCCCCCTTTCCACTCCTTGGCGAAGTTGAGTCTAGTACTTAAAAAACATACTAACTTTGATGTTGTGGCTTACGGGCCCACATCTCAATCGGGTGGTATTGGTATCTTTTACTCCTCTTCTATACTCTAGGTTCCGTTCTCTCTTCTCTTTCGGGTTAAAGGTTTTTGCTAACTCTAATTTAGGTTCTCGTAAATACTTCCTCCCGAATGAGCCCCACATTCCGGACGATGGTTTGATTCGTTAGAAGACTATGAAGATCCTCTCCGCTGTTCTGTTGAGAACTTGGGCTCATCGTTTTTGCGATTTCCCTTCCTCCGTCAACCCCTATGGATGACTGCACACCAAGGTCGTCCATACTTACTTTTCCAATTTCTCTTGTTATTACAAGGTGCATCAAATTATCTCACTTGGGATTTGTTCATCCTCAATTGTCATAGGTTTCGTAAGTCCCTCGAATTTCAATTCGATCTTCCGAAATCCTTAGTAGTGTATTGTTCATGACCTTTCTCACCTGCTTGCATTATGGTTAAATCCATATGTCTAGCCGCATTCATTAAAATCATTTCTGATTTTCCCTTGATCTTATTGATTCAACCTTTGTGTGAATGCACACAATCATTAGTTGATCCTCATAAATTATCTTTTCGGCTCAGACATCTTGTGGACCAGAGCTAGCTCTCGACAAATCAACCTTGGTTCATTGTCCTTCTAAGTCCTTTCAACTTGTTTGTATTTTGGCCGGAGCACCTGAATCCGATACACCAACCTGGAAATCATAAATTCCTTTGGTATTTAAGTATCGGTATTTTTTAGATGTTCTATAATCCGATGTCTTGCATTCTATCTCCCTCTGATTGAGTACCGATACTCATATTACGTCCTTTGTGGACTGCCAGACCCATTGTTGGGTTATTATCTGCGGCATCCTTTACATTCAAAAATTATTGTGATATCCCCCCCCCCCTGATACATGATGCCATTGCTAAATTGTGTCTTCTCCCTCTGATAAGTTGTATCCTATGCTTTTGTTAGCCATGCTCTTCAAGCATGTGTCAATTACTCTTGGAGTTCGTGGTATATGTTCCTAAGATTCCCCGATGGGTTGAACCTATGCCTTACTAAGTCAAGGTGATCCCATGAGTTTTCATGAGACTTACTCTTGTGGTATTTTTCCAGATATTCTTTCAAAACTACAACATGATCATAGGCAAGGAGTAAATGGAAGGTGATGCATTGATGAAGTGGGACTCGACCTTGAACTTGTGTTCATGCCCATGGAGACGACGTTGATCCTATCATAGGAGCTTCTCGTATCCATAATCATTCATTATATGATTTGATCTGGTATTTGTGGTTTGGTACTTTGCAATCGTGGTTCCGACCATGATTGTTCTCCTTTCATCTCATATGTAGACAAGTTAAAGTGCTTGTCTTCGAGAGATCAATACATTAGTCTAACCTCTACTCTGATCTACCTCTGAGTATTGTCCCTGGTATCTCGAAAATATCGTGGAGCTATATAACTTCTTATGAGCTCCTGATACGTCTCAAACGTATCTATAATTTTTGATGGTTTCATGATGTTATCTTGTCACCTTTGGATGTTTTATGTACCTTTTATATATTTTTTGGGACTAACTTATTAATTCAGTGCCAAGTGCCAGTTCCTGTTTTTTCTTTGTTTTTGGCTCTTTTCAGATCTGATTTTGGAACGGAGTCCAACGGAATAAAATCCCCGAAATGATTTTTTTCCCGAACGAAACAAGATCAGGGGGCCTGTGGGCCAAGCCAGGAGGGCTACAGGGAGCCCACAAGCCCCCACTCTACCACCAGGGGCGGCGGTGGGCAGGCTTGTGGCCTCCCTGGCACCCCCTAACCTAGATCTTGCGCTTATATATTCCCTAAAAATCAGAAAAAATTCAAGGGAGCCACGAAAATACTTTTCCGCCGCCGCAAGCTTCCATTTCCGCGAGATCTCATTTGGAGACCCTTCCCAGCGCCGTGCCGGAGGGGACTTTGGAGTTGGAGGGCTTCTTCATCATCATCATCGCCCCTCCAATGACTCGTGAGTAGTTCACTTCAGACCTACGGGTCCGTAGTTAGTAGCTAGATGGCTTCTTCTCTCTCTTGGATCTTCAATACAAAGTTCTCCATGATCTTCATGGAGATCTATTCGATGTAATCTTCTTTGGTGGTGTGTTTGTCGAGATTCGATGAATTGTGGATTCTTGATTAGATTATCTATGATATATATTCGAGTCTTTGCTGATTTCTTTTATGCATGATCTGATATCCTTGTAAGTCTCTCCGAGTCTTGGGTTTTGTTTGGCCAACTAGATCTATGATTCTTGCAATGGAGAAGTGCTTGGTTTTGGGTTCTTACCGTGTGGTGACCTTTCCCAGTGACAGTAGGGGCAGCAAGGCACACATCGTGTAGTTGCCATCAAGGGTAACAAGGTGGGCTCTGTCGTAGATATGAGATTGTCCATCTACATCATGTCATCTTGCTTAAGGCGTTACTCTCTTCTTTTGGACTTAATACACTAGATGCATGGTGGATAGCGGTCGACGTGTGGAGTAATAGTAGTAGATGCAGAAAGTATCGGTCAACTTGTTTTGGACGTGATGCCTATAGATATAATCATTGCCATAGATATTGTCACGACTTTGTGCGGTTCTATCAATTGCTCGACTGTAATTTGTTTACCCACCGTCTACTTGCTTTCAGGAGAGAAGCCACTAGTAAACACTACGGTCCCCGGGTCTATTCACATCTATCGTTTCCACTTTCGCTTTTACTTTGCTTTGTTACTTTGCTGCTTTCTGTTCACACTTGGCGAACAATCTATAAGGGATTGACAACCCCTTCATAGTGTTGGGGGCAAGCTTTTTGTGCTTGTGTAGGCTCTTGAGATACTCCTTCACTGGATCGATACCTTGGTTCTCAAACTGAGGGAAATACTTACCACCGCTATGCTACATCACCCTTTCCGCTTCGAGGGAACACCAACGCAAGGCTCCAAGGCCATGGGGGAAATCCTTTGCATATTTGCCTAGGAAGTCCCTTAAGGCGTAGCCATAGCAGAAGGATTCCTGGTGCCCTTGCTGAGGAGTATCAAGCAACACTCCTATTTCTGGCGCCATTGGAAGGTCTTTTGTTGAAGTAGCAGCTCCTCACCAACTATGATGTTTCATTGATTCCGGTTTTCCTCGTGTTTTAAGTTGTTGTACACTCAAGGACACTGATAACTGAATCAAGTATGCATTACGATTCAACAACTCTTAGTAATATTCTATGCTTATGAGTTTGTACTCGATCATGTCCTTCCAAGTAGTTAGGCTACATCATCATCGTCATGCTAGAGCTTGACCATGCTATTTATGTCCTCCATCCCTCGAACACATTTACAACTATGCATTAAGCTTACATCGAGCTTTCAATATCATGTTTGTTCTCTTGAAAGGCAATTTCGACTCTGAGCTAGCAATCTTATGTGTGGCTCCGACAACCTTTGGCTTCACCATTCCTTTGCTTGATGTCATCGTTGAACGATTACATCTTCATGAAACTTCTCGACAAATGTGTCGTGATCATTATCAACATTCTGAGCTCTTGCAGGGTATCAATCGAATGCATGTTGAGAAATACCATCCCTTCCCCTCGATGAATTGTATTATCATCGACATCTTTGTTGCCTTCCCTCCAACACAAACGTGTTCGTGTTTTGTGTTGTCCTTTGAGTTCCTTGCTAATTCAGCTTATGTTATCTTCTATCTTGGGGTATTATCATCTTTTATGTCAAGAATGTTGTGAGCATCGTTGCACCTTTTAAGAATTCTTGATATAGTGATGCTTGTCACCATCACCATTCTTTCCTTGTCCCCGTGTTGTTTCTAACCGGAATACTGACAAGTGAACTCGGAATATGTAAGATTCTCCATATTCCATGCGGAAACTATATGACTTATTTTACAAGTTAATTTTGATGAATCCTTTGTGTACCTAAAGTCCAACCTTTATCTTATGACCATGTAGATGCTACCTCGAAGCACGAATGTGGTACTTCAATTGTCAACAGGAACATTGGAAGCGCAATGTTAAAATGTTCCTGGTCAATTATCCAAACCGCATGGTATGGGTAAACATCATGGTTCTTCTTGCCTCTTTATCTAAATGGTTATGTACTTGATGACATATCACGTATACCATACCCAATTTTTCCTCGGGAATGGTACACTTTAATACTTGTGTGTGTGAACACATTTTCCTTTCCATTGGTCTGTTTGACCTTCCTTGTGTCATAACTTATCTAAGCAGTGTTAATTCCCTGATTAGGTAACAACCTCGGTATACAACTCTGTCAGTAAGACCCTGTTACTATTGTGGATAACATTCCGGTAGCTGCCGATGGACGATAAATTTGCCTATTGGTCCGCCTCGTTCCAATGAGTAGGAAAATGGTTATATTCGTTCCCCGCCCTTGGTACCGATGTTGTTGCCAACATAACTGACAGGCTATCCTCTGATATGTCTTGCTACCAAGACCATATAAGATGTCACCGCTCTGCCTACTCTTTGCCCGCATGATGGACCCATAACCCAAAGTTCCACACTCTTGGCCCACATGGTGGACCCATAACCCAAAGTTCCACAGGATCGAAATCTGACTCTCCTGGACATTCTTGACTCCAAAGTATCCTTTACATTTGGCTTCGTATGAAATTCCAAGGCCACCGTCCAATGGAGCGATAACCCTTCGGTCGGGATATTATCATACATGCTAAAGATCAAGTTCGCATTATTCATGAGAATCTGAAGGCTGCTCGGTCTCGTTAGAAAATTCAGTATGACCGTCAATATCAAGATATGGTCTATCAACCTAGCGAAAATGCTTATCTTCATGTCACAGCAATGAGAGGTGCACACCGTTTTGGAATCAAGGGCAAGTTAGATCCTCGCTATATTGGTCCTTTCACTGTTCTGGAAAGGCGTGGAAAAGTAGCTTATCAATTGGAATTCTCAGCGAACCTTTCTCAGGTTCACGATGTCTTCCATGTGTCTCAGCTCCGTCGTTGTTTCAAACATCCTATTCGATAAGTGGATCATGATATACTTGAGCTTCAACAAGACCTCTCTTATAAAGAGCATCCGGTCTGCATTCTCGACCAAGCTGAACGTAAGACTCGTCGCAAATTCACCAAGTTCCTTAAAGTGCGGTGGTCAAATCATTCTGAAGATGAAGCCACTTGGGAATGCGAGGATCATCTTCATGATGAATACCCCAAGCTCTTTCCTTCTATCTCTTAATTCTCGTAACGAGAATTCTTGTTAGTAGGGGAGAGTTGTGACATCCTCACCTTTTGCTACAGTAATCTCTGTAATTTAGCTACAGTAATCTTATGCTAATGATGCCACATCACCGTGATTACTGTTGTTAAACTAGCGTTGGTTCAAACCCCGGTCAAATTCAAATTAAAAAAATATAATAAAAGATTTTCAGTGTCAAAATAAAAATATTCGGTGTTTGTTAAATATTACATAGGAAATTGCCCTTTAGGAATCTTTATTTTTGAAGGTATTTAAGTTCACTAAAATAAAATAAAACTAAAATATAAACTGAAAATAAATGTAAAAAAATAAAAAACATCAATTGAAAAAAAATATCCCTCAACCCAAATGGGCCAACCGGCCCAGCCGGCCACCCCAGCCCATCGCCACCCGGGGTGTATTTAACCCCCCAAACCCTAGCCACACTCACCGAGCTCCCTCTCCCAGCCGCCACCACTCCCCACGAGGGGATCCACCCCTCGTTCCTCCCTCGTACCCACACCCACTCCACCAGATCCCCCCCATGAGGCTAGCCCCTCGTCCCTCCCCTCGCTCCCAATCGCTACCAGCCCCCCCACCAAATCTCATCGCTACCAGCCCCCCATCGAGCCTCCCAACGAGCCCAGCGCTCCCCTAGCTCACCCCCATCGACCCCGCCTCCGGCCGAGGCCCTCACTCCATTGGCCTCCAGCCCCGTCATCCACCTGCACCCCGCCGCTGGCCTCCTCCAACGTCGCCTCCTCCTCCAGCGCCTCCCTCGGTCTCCTCCTTGCCTACCTCGCTGGTTCTTCCTGCAACACCGGTCGGCCCCCTTCCTCGCCAGACTGCACCACTGCTCTACCGGCCGGCTCGCCTCCTCGTCGGTTCCCCTTCACCGCACTGCCGGACCTCCTCAACCTCCTCCCCGTCGGCTCCTCCAAACATCGCCGCCCCTCTCCCCGGCAACGCAGGTGAACCCCGGGGCTCCTCCCTCCCCTTCCTCTCTCCCTCCACTCCGGCCACCGCACCCCCTACTCCGGCAACTTTTGGTCGCGCCTAGCCCCACCACCGCGCCATGTGCCATTCTGTAACCAGGGGGATTAACCCCCCCCCCCCCCCCCCCGGTGATAAGTGTGATAAACCCCCCTTGTGTATGTATGTAAAAGAATAAAAATAAAGAAAATAAAGAAAATAGAATATGTATGTATGTATGCAAGGGTATATAAATATGTATGTATAAACGGATGTATGTTTGCGCAAAATTATGTATGTATAAAATTTGGGTACACGATGTGTGTAGATGTATTATATCTTTGCTCACTGTCCCTATGACATGCGGGCCACGCCCCTAAAAAAAGAAAAAGGAATATATAAAAATAATAGTTAATAAATAGTTTAGTTAATTAAATAATTGATTAGTCAATTCATTAGTTGATATGATGATTAATATTAATAGATTAATTAGTGAAAATGTTAATTAATCTGTTTAATTATTTGTTTTAGATAGTATGACATGTGGGTCCCTCCCGCTAATTAAATTGATTAATTATTAGTTAATCTAAAAATTAAAATGTGCCTATGACAACAGGGACCCACTAGTCATATTTGGCCAGTCAAAGTTATTGTTGATTGTTGATGTCATAATTGAAATATCTGAATTATTTAAATCTGTTTTATTCCTAATATTGAATAAAACTTTAAAAATTAATATAAAATAAACCGTAAGTTAGATGAAAGAAATTGAACATGTAAGTTCATCTACGAAGCGAGACGAACCCGGATACGCTATCCATTCGTATGTCTCGCGTCTCTAGCTTAGTGAACGTGGAACTTTTCCATCGTTTTATTATGACTCGTACTAGCGAGAGACCCGAGAAATATCATCTGATATTTTCCTGACCTGTCTATGACGGATGATACTACATTAGTTCATGCCTAGCCCTGCTTTTACAAGTCATGCTTAGTGTTTGCATCGGTGTTACATTATTGTTTCTTCCCCCCTCTTCTTACCGGGAGACCCCGAGACTGACGCTACTGCCGGGTACGACTACCCTCGTGACGACCAGCCCTTTGCCGCAGAGCAACAAGGCAAGCAAACCCCCCTTGATCATTCATATATCGCCCATTTCTTTCACCCTCATGCTTGCATTAGAATTTTGCTATTGTTGCAGTTAGTTCCTATATCTGATGCATAGCCTAATTTTGATGAACTGCTACTTTCAGTACCGCACTTTAAACTGCTTAGTATAGGTGGCCCAGTCATCCCCTCCGACCCTTAGTCCAATTGCCCCACTTTATCGTCAAGTCCCGATCCCTGGTCGACGAGCCAAGACCCGACACAACACTTACACCCCCCCCCCTTTAGTTGTACGACACTACAGAGTTACTATCAGGTACCGGGGGTGACACCTCGCGAAGTACTCATGATGCTATCTATGTAGTGCCGCTAGTTTGTCGTGGTTATCGAGGGTGATTCCTCCTTCACCACTCCCGACGATGACTCTATCGTGCAACCCCCCAAGTGTGATACCCTCGAGGGAGATTCCTCTAAGTCGACCTTGATGGTTACATCGTTCGGAATCCAACAAGTGTGGTGCCTCGGATCCCCCTCATGTTACAACCACACAGTTACTTGACCGTGTTACTGGGAACAATGATGAATAAATGTTAGGCGGGTGGATTCACGCATGGATGTGTCGATGAGTTAATTAAACTGTTAATGGATTTGGGTATTTGATCTGGGTTGGTCGGAGACCTTATTCGCACTAACCGTCTACGTGGGAGTGTTCGGGAACGTCGCATGGGAAACAAAAAATTTCCTACACGCACGAAGACCTATCATGGTGATGTCCATCTACGAGAGGGGATTTCCAATCTACGTACCCTTCTAGATCGCACAGCAGAAGCGTTAGTGAACGCGATTGATGTAGTGGAACGTCCTCATGTCCCTCGATCCGCCCCGCGATCCGTCCCACGATCTAGTGCCGAACGGACGGCACCTCCGCGTTCAGCACACCTACAGCTCGACGATGATCTCGGCCTTCTTGATCTAGCAAGAGAGACGGAGAGGTAGATGAGTTCTCCGGCAGCGTGACGGCGCTCCATAGGTTGGTGGTGATCTAATCTCAACAGGGCTCCGCCCGAGCTCCACAAAAACGTGATCTAGAGGAAAAACCGTGGAGGTATGTGGTCGGGCTGCCGTGGCAAAAGTTGTCTCAAATCAGCCCTAATAGCTCCATATATATAGGAGGAGGGGAGGGGAGGCTTTCCTTGAGGCTCAAGGATCCCCAAGGGCTGCGCCACCAAGGGGAGAAGGAGTCCTCCTCCAATCCTAGTCCAACTAGGATTGGAAGGTGGAGTCCTTCTCTTCCTTCCCACCTCCTTTTTTTCTTTTCTCTTTGATTTTCTATCTATGGCGCATAGGGCCTTCTTGGGCTGTCCCACCAGCCCACCAAGGGCTGGTGCGCCACCCCCAAGGCCTATGGGCTTTCCCGGGGTGGGCTGCCCCCCCCCCCCCGGTGAACATCCGGAACCCATTCGTCATTCCCGGTACATTCCCGATAACTCCGAAAACCTTCCGGTAACCAAATGAAGTCATCCTATATATCAATCTCCGTTCTAGACCATTCCAGAAACCCTCGTGACGTCCGTGATCTCATCCGGGACTCCGAACAACATTCTGTAACAAACCATATAACTCAAATACGCATAAAACAACGTCGAACCTTAAGTGTGCAGACCCTGTGGGTTCGAGAACTATGTAGACATGACCCGAGTGACACCTCGGTCAATATCCAATAGCGGGACCTGGATGCCCATATTGGATCCTACATATTCTACGAAGATCTTATCGTTTGAACCTCAGTGCCAACGATTCATATAATCCCGTATGTCATTCCCTTTGTCCTTCGGTATGTTACTTGCCCGAGATTCAATCGTCAGTATCCGCATACCTATTTCAATCTCGTTTACCGGCAAGTCTCTTTACTCGTTCCGTAATACAAGATCCCGCAACTTACACTAAGTCACAATGCTTGCAAGGCTTGTGTGTTATGTTGTATTACCGAGTGGGCCCCGAGATACCTCTCCGTCACACGGAGTGACAAATCCCAGTCTCGATCCATACTAACTCAACGAACACCTTCGGAGATACCTGTAGAGCATCTTTATAGTCACCCAGTTACGTTGCGACGTTTGATACACACAAAGCATTCCTCTGGTGTCAGTGAGTTATATGATCTCATGGTCATAGGAACAAATACTTGACACGCAGAAAACAGTAGCAACAAAATGACACGATCAACATGCTACGTCTATTAGTTTGGGCCTAGCCCATCACATGATTCTCCTAATGATGTGATCCCGTTATCAAGTGACAACACTTGCCTATGGTCAGGAAACCTTGACCATCTTTGATCAACGAGCTAGTCAACTAGAGGCTTACTAGGGACAGTGTTTTGTCTATGTATCCACACATGCACTGTGTTTCCAATCAATACAATTATAGCATGGATAATAAACGATTATCATGAACAAAGAAATATAATAATAACTAATTTATTATTGCCTCTAGGGCATATTTCCAACAGTCTCCCACTTGCACTAGAGTCAATAATCTAGTTCACATCACCATGTGGTTCCAACGAATCCAACACCCATATAGTTATGGGGTCTGATCACGTCTTGCTCGTGAGAGAGGTTTTAGTCAACGGTTCTAAAACTTTCAGATCCATGTGTTCTTTACAAATCTTTATGTCATCTTATAGATGCTGCTACTATGTGCTATTCGGAAATACTCCAAATATCTACTCTACTATACGAATCCGTTTCACTACTCATAGTTATTCGGATTAGTGTCAAAGCTTGCATCGACGTAACCCTTTATGACGAACTTTTTAAACCACCTCCATAATCGAGAAAAAATCCTTAGTCCATCAGTTACTAAGGATAAATTTTGACCGCTGCTAGTGATTCAATCATGGATCACTCTCTGTACCTCTCAACAGACTTTGAGTCAAGGCACACATCAGGTGCGGTACCCAGCATAGCATACTTCAGATTCTACGGCCAAGGCATAGAATACGACCTTCGTCTATTCTCTTTATTCTGCCGGGGTTGGGTTTTGAGTCTTACTCAAATTCACACCTTACAACGCAACCAAGAACTCCTTCTTTGCTGATCTATTTTGAACTCCTTCAAAAACTTGTCAAGGCATGCATCTTGTTCAAATTTCTATTAAGCGCTTTCGATCTATCTCCATAGATCTTTGATGCTCAACGTTCAGGTAGCGCAATCCAGGTATTCCTTTGAAAAACTCCTTTCAAACAGCCTTGTATGCTTTACAGAAATTCTACATTACTTCTGATCCACAATATGTCAACCATATATACTTATCAGAAATTCCATAGTGCTCCCACTCACTTCTTTGGAAATACAAGTTTCTCATAAACCTTGTACAAACCCAAAATCTTTGATCATCTCATGAAAGTGTATATTCCAACTTCGAGATGCTTGCACCAGTCCATTGAAGGATCGCTGGAGCTTGCATACTTGCTAGTATCTTTAGAATCGACAAAACCTCCTGGTTGTATCACATACAATGTTTGCTCAAGGAAACCGTCGAGGAAACAATGTTTTGACATCCTATGTGCAATATTTCATAAATAATGGAGCAACTACTAACATAATTCTAACATACTTTTAGCATCGCTACGAGTGAGAAAGTCTCATCATAGTCAACTGTTTGATCTTGTCGGAAACATCTTTGCGACAAGTCGAGCTTTTCTTAATGGTGACTTATCACCATCATCGTCTGTCTTCCTTTTAAAGATCCATTTTTACTCAATAGTCCTATGACCATCAAGTAGTTCTTCCAAAGTCTACACTTTGATTTTATACATGGATCCTCTCTCGGATTTCATGGCCTCCAGCCATTTGTCGGAATCCGGGCCCACCATTGCTTTCTTCATAACTTGTAGGTTCACTGTTGCTCAACGACATGACCTCGAAGACAGGGTTATCGTACCACTCTGCAGTAGTACGCGACCTTGTCAACCTACAAGGTTTGTAGTAACTTGATCCGATGCTCGCTGATCACCATCATCGGCTTTCACTTCAATTGGTGTAGGCGCCACATGAACAACTTCTTGCGCCCTGCTACACACTGGTTGAAGTGATGGTTCAGTAACCTCATCAAGTTCTACCACCCTCCCACTCAATTCTTTCGAGAGAAACCTTTCCTCGAGAAAGGATCCGTTTCTAGAAACAAACACTTTGCTTTCGGATCTGAGATAGGAGATGTACCCAACTGTTTTGGATATCCTATGAAGATGCATTTATACGCTTTGGGTTCGAGCTTATCAGACTGAAACTTTTTCACATAAGTGTCGAAGCCCCAAACTTTCAAGAAACGACAGTTTAGATTTCTCTAAACCTCAGTCTATACTGTGTCATCTCAACGGAAATACGTGGTGCCCTATTTAAAGTGAATGCGGTTGTCTGTAATGCATAACCCATAAACGATAGTGGTAATTCGATAAGAGACATCATAGCATGCACCATACCAAATAGTGCGTGGCTATGACGTTCAGACACATCATCACACTATGATGTTCCAGGTGGCATGAACTGCGAAACAATTTCCACATTGTCTTACCTGCGTACCAAAACTCGTAACTCAGATATGCATTTCTATGATCATATCGTAGACCGTTTATCCTCTTGTTACGATGAACTTCACTCCGAAACAGAATTGAAACTTTTCAATATTTCAGACTTGTGATTCATTAAGTAAATACTCTTGTATCTACTCAAATCGTCATTGAAGTAAGAACATAATGATATCCACTGCGTGCCTCAGCACCCATTGGACTGCATACATCAAAATGTATCACTTCCAAGAAGTTATTATCTTGTTTCATCTCAATGAAAACAAGACCTTGCTCATGTGGTATGATTTACATGTCACTAGTGATTCAAAATCAAGTGAGTATAAAGATCCATCAGCATGGAGCCTCTTCATGCATTTTATACCAACATGACTCAAGCGGCAATGCCACGAGTAAGTGGTACTATCATCATTACCTCGTATCTTTTGGCACCAATATCATGAACATGTGTAACACTACGATCGAGATTCAATAAACCATTGAAGGTGATTATTCAAGCAAATAGAGTAACCATTATTCTCTTTAAATGAATAATCGTATTGCAATAAACACGATCCAATCATGTTCATGCTTAACGCAAGCACCAAATAACAATTATTTAGGTTTAACACCAATCCTGATGGTAGAGGGAGTGTGCGACGTTTGATCATATCAACCTTGGAAACACTTCCAACACGTATCGTCACCTCGCCTTTAGCTAGTCTATGTTTATGTCGTAGCTTTCATTTCGTGTTACTAATCACTTAGCAACCGAACCGGTATCCAATACCCCCGTGCTACTAGGAGTACTAGTAAAGTACACATCAACATCATGTATATCAAATATACTACTTTCGACTTTTGCCAGCCTTCTTATCTACCAAGTATCTAGAGTTGCTCCGCCTCAGTGACCGTTCCCCTCATAACAGAAGCACTTAGTCCCGGGCTTGGGTTTAATCTGGGGTCTCTTCATTAGTGCAACAACTGCTTTGCCGTTTCACGAAGTATCCCTTCTAGCCCTTGCCTTTATCGAAACTTAGTGGTTTTACTAACCATCAACTATTGATGCTCCTTCTTGATTTCTACTTTCGCAGTGTCAAACATTGTGAATCGCTCAAGGATCATTGTATCTATCCTTGATATGTTATAGTTCATCACGAAGCTCTCACAGCTTGGTGGCAGTGACTTTGGAGAACCATCACTATCTTATCTGGAAGATCAACTCCCACTTGATTCAAGCGATTGTCGTACTCAGATAATCTGAGCACACGCTCAATGGTTGAGATTTTCTCCTTTACTTCGTGGACAAAGAATCTTGCCGGAGGTCTCATACCTCTTAACAAGGGCACAAGCATGAAATCACAATTTCATCTTTTTAGAACATCTCTTATGTTCCGTGACGTTTCAAAACGTCTTCGGCGCCTTGCTTCTAAGCCATTAAGTATTTTGCACTGAACTATCGTGTAGTCATCAGAAACGTGTATGTCGGATGTTCACAACATCTATAGACGATGCTCGAGGTGCAGCACACCGAGCGGTGCATTAAGGACATAAGCCTTCTGCGCAGCAACGAGGACAATCCTCGGTTTTACAGACTCAGTCTGCAAAGTTTGCTACTATCAACTTTCAACTAAATTTTCTCTAGGAACATATAAAAACAGTAGAGCTATAGCGCAAGCTACATCGTAATTCACAAAGACCATTAGACTATGTTCATGACAATTAGTTCAATTAATCATATTACTTAAGAACTCCCACTCAAAAAGTACATCTCTCTAGTCATTTGAGTGGTACATGATCCAAATCCACTATCTCAAGTCCGATCATCACGTGAGTCGAGAATAGTTTCAGTGGTAAGCATCTCTATGCTAATCATATCAACTATACGATTCATGCTCGACCTTTCAGTCTCTTGTGTTCCGAGGCCATGTCTGCACCCGTTGTATGTGAATGTTGAGTCTATCACACCCGATCATCACGTGGTGTCTCGAAACGAAGGACTGTCGCAATGGTGCACAGTCGGGGAGAACACAATTTCGTCTTGAAATTTTAGTGAGAGATCACCTCATAATGCTACCATCATTCTAAGCAAGATAAGGTGCATAAAGGATTAACATCACATGCAATTCATAAGTGACATGATATGGCCATCATCATGTGCTTCTTGATCTCCATCACCAAAGCACCGGCACGATCTTCTTGTCACCGGCGTCACACCATGATCTCCATCATCATGATCTCCATCAACGTGTTGCCATTGGGGTTGTCGTGCTACTCATGCTATTGCTACTAAAGCTACGTCCTCGCAATATAGTAAACGCATCTCCAAGCACAAACGTTAGTTTAAAGACAACCCTATGGCTCCTGCCGGTTGCCATACCATCGACGTGCAAGTCGATATTAACTGTTACAACATGATCGTCTCATACATCCAATATATCACATCACATCGTTGGCCATATCACATCACAAGCATACCCTGCAAAAACAAGTTAGACGTCCTCTAATTCTTGTTGCATGTTTTACGTGGTGACCATGGGTATCTAGTAGGATCGCATCTTACTTACGCAAACACCACAACGGAGGTATATGAATTGCTATTTAACCTCATCCAAGGACCAACTCGGTCAAATCCAATTCAACTAAAGTTGGAGAAACCGACACTCGCCGGTCATCTTTGAGCAACGGAGTTACTCGTAGCGATGAAACCAGTCTCTCGTAAGCGTACGAGTAATGTCGGTCCGAGCCGCTTCGATCCAACAATGCCGCATAATCAAGAAAAGACTAAGGAGGGCAGCAAAACGCACATCACCGCCCACAAAAACTTTTGTGTTCTACTCGAGAAGACATCTACGCATGAACCTAGCTCATGATGCCACTGTTGGGGAACGTCGCATGGGAAACAATAACTTTCCTACGCGCACGAAGACCTATCATGGTGATGTCCATCTACGAGAGGGGGTTTCCAATCTACGTACCCTTGTAGATCGCACAGCTGAAGCGTTAGTGAACGGGGTTGATGTAGTGGAACGTCCTCACGTCCCTCGATCCGCCCCGCGAACCATCCCACGAACCGTCCCGCGATCCGTCCCACGATCTAGTGCCGAAGGGACGGCACCTCCGCGTTCAGCACACGTACAGCTCGACGATGATCTCGGCCTTCTTAATCCAGCAAGAGAGACGGAGAGGTAGATGAGTTCTCCGGCAGCATGACGGCGCTCCGGAGGTTGGTGGTGATCTAATCTCAGCAGGGCACCGCCCGAGCTCCGCAGAAACGCGATCTAGAGGAAAAACCGTGGAGGTATGTGGTCGGGCTGCCGTGGCAAAAGTTGTCTCAAATCAGCCCTAATAGCTCCATATATATTGGAGGAGGGGAGGGGAGGCTTGCCTTGAGGCTCAAGGATCCCCAAGGGCTGCGCCACCAAGGGGAGGAGGAGTCCTCCAATCCCAGTCCAACTAGGATTGGAAGGTGGAGTCCTTCTCTTCCTTCCCACCTCCTTTTTTTTCTTTGATCTTATATCTATGGCGCATAGGGCCTTCTTGGGCTGTCCCACCAGCCCACCAAGGGCTGGTGCACCACCCCCAAGGCCTATGGGCTTCCCCGGGGTGGGCTGCCCCCCCCCCCCGGTGAACATCCGGAACCCATTCGTCATTTCCGGTACATTCCCGGTAACTCCAAAAACCTTCCGGTAACCAAATGAAGTCATCATATATATCAATCTTCGTTTCCGGACCATTCCGGAAACCCTCGTGACGTCCGTGATCTCATCTGGGACTCCAAACAACATTCGGTAACCAACCTTATAACTCAAATACGCATAAAAAAACATCGAACCTTAAGTGTGCTGACCCTGTGGGTTCGAGAACTATGTAGACATGACCCAAGTGACTCCTCAGTCAATATCCAATAGCGGGACCTGGATGCCCATATTGGATCCTACATATTCTACGAAGATCTTATCATTTGAACCTCAGTGCCAAGGATTCATATAATCCCGTATGTCATTCCCTTTGTCCTTCGGTATGTATCTTGCCCGAGATTCGATCGTCAGTATCCGCATACCTATTTCAATCTCGTTTACCGGCAAGTCTCTTTACTCGTTCCGTAATACAAGATCCCGCAACTTACACTAAGTCACAGTGCTTGCAAGGCTTGTGTGTTATGTTGTATTACCGAGTGGGCCCCGAGATACCTCTCCGTCACACGGAGTGACAAATCCCAGTCTTGATCCATACTAACTCAACGAACACCTTCGGAGATACCTGTAGAGCATATTTATAGTCACCCAGTTACGTTGCGACGTTTGATACACACAAAGCATTCCTCCGGTGTCAGTGAGTTATATGATCTCATGGTCATAGGAACAAATACTTGACACGTAGAAAACAGTAGCAACAAAATGACACGATCAACATGCTATGTCTATTAGTTTGGGTCTAGCCCATCACATGATTCTCCTAATGATGTGATCCCGTTATCAAGTGACAACACTTTCCTATGGTTAGGAAACCTTGACCATCTTTGATCAACGAGCTAGTCAACTAGAGGCTTACTAAGGACAGTGTTTCGTCTATGTATCCACACATGCAGTGTGTTTCCAATCAATACAATTATAGCATGGATAATAAACGATTATCATGAACAAAGAAATATAATAATAACTAATTTGTTATTGCCTCTAGGGCATATTTCCAACAGGGAGAAGTTATGGGTACTCGACATCGTGGTATAAGTCGTATCTCTTCAGACGTCGGCAATGGAGCGCCGCGCGCCCGAGTTGTCCGGATAGGCATCGCACTTGTAATAAGGGGTGCTAGGACTGACCTTGGCCGCCCACCCATCATGTAGGAGCGCAGAGGGCAAGTGGGCCCATGACCCCTGTGTGCTTAGGATTTAAACCGGTGGGTTGGCCTATCTGTTGAGCCTAGGTGGGGAGACGACGTGTCGATGTTCCAAGGTCGGGCATGACCCAGGAAAGTGTGTCCGACCAGAGTTTATCGAGCGTTATGGGAAATATGTTGTGCACCCTTGCAGGGAAGGACTTATCTATTGGAATAGTCGTGTCCATGGTTACAGGATGACTTGGAGTTGTGCCCCGATCTTATACAACTACAACTGTTACTTAACTGGAATGTTGCTCCAGGATTTGTTCCTCGTAGGGAGTCAAAGGAGAATCTTTGGGCGTGTCCTCATACTATTATTGCTGCAACAATATGACTTTTTTTGTGTTACCCGTTCTACCCTCGTCTATTGCTGCAAGACCCCCCTAAAAATACTAGTCTTCGATGGGACTAGGCCTTCCCTCTCTTTCTCGCATTACTGTAGTCCGTCCACATATAAACCCCTTCCTTTGATACACTGAGGCATACTTAGCATAGTTATGATGTCCGTCTTGCGAGTACTTTGGTTGAGTACTCACCCTTGCTTTGCTCCCCCTTTGTCTCCTTGATCCGTTGTGGTGACCAGATGATGGAGCCCAGGAGATGGTGTTTTCCACCGCCGACGACTGCTACCCCGATGGTGCATGTTGCTACGTGGAGGCCGATGAAGACCAGGAGTTGTTAGGAGGCTCCCAGGCAGGAGGCCTCGCCTCGTTCGATCGTTGTATCTTTTATTCTAGCCCTCGAGGCCCTCGCTTGTAATATGAAGCTTGTATGTTTTATTTTGTGTCTAGAGTTGTGTTGTGATATCTTCCCGTGAGTCCTTGAGCTTGGTTGTACGCATTTGTGTGTATGTTTACCGTACGATCAGATCGAGGGCGTCACAATACTTATCCGTCTCGCTCAAAAATCGAGGTGCCCCTGGCTCGGGAATTTACTGTGCCTCCTTGATTCCGAAGCCTGCCGTTTACGCTTTGGCTCCAGGACTTTAAATACTCGCGAGGGCCCCTTTCATTTTTTACCTTGCTCCCCCACTTCTTCTTCTTGCTCGAGCCCAAGCTTTTCACTGTGCCACCACCGCCGTTCTTCCATCATCGGCCGGCCACATCCAGGACCGTAACATCGTGCAGCTTCACCTTAACACAGTGGATTTTGTCCGCCACCATCAGCATCATCAGGTAAGTCCCTTTCTTCTCCTTAGATCTGCATGTTAGTTCATCATAGTTCATTGAGTTCGTCGGAGTTCTTCGCGTGTTCATCACCATTGCCTGTCTATTTGAATCTCCGATGAGCCTCTTCCACCAATACACAACGGTAGATATAGTGGCTCTATTTTTTGTATAATGTTCCCTAGATGCCTTGTGAAATCTGCAAGTAGAATCACTATTGCTTCCATACCTCGCTAATTTAGGGTTAATGAATATTTTCTTTTCTGAATCATTTGTAGATCCGTGATTTTAGACACTTTGGTAGAAACAGGTTTGTCCATTAGTTAGCAGAAAACCAGAAATCATTTTTCCTTTATAAGCTGCCTCTTACTCTATGCCGACTTCTTTGATATGATTGTAACCCTCCCGCTTCTATAGGTCGCTTCCCCTTCAAGTGGCGACTCATGTCAAGGCAGCTTGAATATTGTTGATTGCCCTGTTAATGTAAACTAGAATCACCCAAACTAGTTCCATCTTGAGCACCTCACTTATCAAATAATCTGTTTATCCTTTGAATAACCCGCCAAGTATATTTCTGCAGCTCCTTTCCCCTGAATGTGCCATCATGTCAAAACATGTTTGATGCAACTGGGAGCCTTCTCAAAACTTTGATATTGTGCACCAACAGTACGTGACATTAGGGTCCTTGTCATCAAAAGAGGAGATTGGTTGGCGAGCTGCCATTAGGGAGGAACGTCCACAACTGGGTGAAGGATAGGTAGTGGTTTTCACAGATCATATTGAGCGAAGTTGTTCTCCTCCCGGGTCAAAATTATCTCGAGATGCTCTGCACTTTTACAATCTCCACCCTCAAGACCTCGGCCCTAATTCCATAAGCAACTTGTGCCAATCCCAAGTTTTTTGTGAAGTGTATATGGGAATGGAGCCCACTGTCCTTTTATTCAGGGAATTCTTTTATCTCAACCGCCAAACAAAATTTGTTGATGGACCATGTTTCGACCTTGGCGGGGTAAGAATCCACAGGCGAATAGACTGTGGTTTTCATGCAACCACCTTACCTAGTCACCCTAAAGGCTGGGGGAAAACTTGGTTTTACTGCAAAAACACCGCACCTGTTAATGAGAGACCCCTGTCGGGTTTTAGAGCAGAGCACCTTCCAATGGACTTTGAACTGCCCGGCTCACTAACACTAGAAGAGCGTGCCAATCTCGCCTTTGTATGGCCCAAACTCACAGCCTTGACATCCGATGGTTTAACCAGGGTTGACCTGACCTGTTGTTGGGTAGACTGGCGGATTATGCCCCTGGGTCACCATGGCACTTTAATGTGTAAGTACGATGACGATTTGAACAATGCCCAATGCTTCAACAACATCATGCTCGACCAAGAAGAAGTCAACATGGTTGTAAAGAGGCTATTGAGTAAAACAAAATAAGCTTGTAATGAAATTGGACTGAAGTCGTTCTATACTCAAAACCCGGCTCCTGAGGTAATAATCTTTGACATTTCTTGCCTTGCTTATGAGTTGATTTTCTGCTACAAAACTTGGTTTTCCTTGTCAAAACTTTTGGAAACGAAGACAGCAAAAAGTTGTTGCCAAGAAAACCAAAGCCGCCTCAAATAAGAATAAAAACAAGGTGACTATTCAAGAGTCATCAGTTATGGGAGAGTCACAAGCCGTTGATGACCAACCTGAGGTAAACATTTACCTTCACCCTGTTTTTAACTTATATTCGCTAATGACCCCTTCAGTCTCAAGATGATGAAGTTGATAGCCAGGACGAAGATGCTAAGGTAATTTCAATATCTTTCGACTCAAATCTTTCGTTTCCAAGGCCACCAAGGCGGGTTGTTAGGAAAATTCCTTTGTCTCACCGAGAAGCTTATTTGGCTCCTGATTTCCTTTTGAAGTAGACTTGATTTGCCCCAAGGCGCTAGACCCAAAGCTCTTCAGGTGATCTTGCGACAGGTTTACCTGAAAAATTCTCCACTCTAAACGACAGAAAGAGGTACGTGATAGCACATCCAAGCTAACCATATCCAACGGCCTCTTTAACCTTTTGATTAAATTTATCAAGAATCACCACCTTCATCGGGCGACTCATCTGTCAAAGGTACCACCTCTTGTTTTCCTTCCAAGGTAACTTTTGCTTATGCGTCTAGTACTTGCTTTAGTACTTTGTATCCTTTATATATGTCTTAACTTTTACTTTTCAAGGCTAAAGTTAAAGCCAAGAAGAGGAAAGCTGGTGGGTCATCAAATAATCCTTGTGCGCCTGAGCACGAGGAACAGGAATTTGCTATTCCAGAGACTCATGTTGAGCCGGTTGACACGCATGTTGAGCTTCATGAAATTCATCAAGTCGTCATTGACGATCATGTTGATATTCATGTTGAGCCAGCGAGTGCTGATGACATGGCCATGGAAACAAGTCCGAAGGCCAATCCTAACCCGCCTAGTCCTCTGAAAACAAGCAAAAACGCCACATCTAACGAGGAGAGGGTTGTTAACACTCGGACGGGTTATACGGTACCTGTCTTCACTGTGTTCGCCAAGCACACTGCTAAAGATGCAGCGCCTGAACTGGAGAAAGGGAAAGCTAAGCTTGAGCTTCACAATATTGAAAAACTTAGTTTCGAAGAACTACACTCTGGATATCTAAGCCGCCTCTCCACAAGTCGGGATATTTAGGCCACCCTAGTTGGTATGATGAAGAAAAGATATGAGGTATGCTGAACTGAATCCTGTATTCCATATTCCCTTACGTAGCCCCCAAGGGCCGAGTCATCTTCGTGAAGATGAATCGGGTCTTGATGAAATAAAATTGTGAAGAAGTAACATGTAGCCCCCAAGGACCAGGTCATCTTCTTAAAGATGAGTTGGGTCTTGATGAAATAAAATTTTGAAGAAGCAACCTGTATCCCCTAAGGGCCACGCATCTTCTGGAAGATGAGTTGGGTCTTGATGAAAGAAAATTTTGAAGAAGCAACTTATAGACCCCAAGGGCCAAGTCATCTTCTTGAAGATGAGTCGGGTCTTTATCATACTTAGTTGTGAGATTTCGACCTGTAGCCCCAAGGGTCGGGTCATGATGAAAATAATGATTCTGGTCTTTGCATTCTGTAGTGTAAGAGTTCAACATGTATCCCCCAAGGGGTGGGTCATCTTCTTCAAGATGAGTTGGGTCTATCATTTAGTATCTATGGTATAAAAACTGACATGCATTAGCCCCCAAGTGTCAAGTATATTGCTTGCAATCTGCTTGAGACTTGATAACAATCTTCTTTGCAGCCTCGAAAATCCTGTATGCACCATGTTGGAGGCTCAAATTTTCACTAATATCCATCTGGTCATTTATTGTGTAGGAAACTTTGAACCAGGCCGACGCAGACTTAGGCGACATGAGGAAGAATCTGGTATAGCAACAAGACGTCCGAGCTCAAGCTGAGGAGAAACTTCGGATCTCCTTTGAAATTCAAAAATCAAAGCTGAGTTCACAGCATATAAAGAATCTTACAAAACTGACAGAGTTTCCTTGGTTAATCGTGCTGAAGACGCCGAAGGTCAGTTGCAGCTCGTTACTAAAGAGCTCACTAGTCTCAAACGACATATCTCCAATATGACTACGACAGTTTTTGGTAAGCATTGTTCGATGATCTTGTAACAACTCTTCATGAGCAAACCTTTGTAGAAAAAATGACCTGTCGTGTGACTTATATTCTTGAATTATTTAAAGGCCTTTGATCTCTCAACCTTCAAGACAACAGTGTACTAAAGCTGAAAGCTTCCTATACTTTAACAGAGCATCTATATGCTGGAGGTTTATTCACCATCAAGGCTTTTATGGGAAACAAAGACCCGGTGAAATTTATCAATGACATGTTGAGTCGCCTTTAAACCATGCCCAAACAAATTGAAGAATTGTAGAGATCTGCCGCACGTAAAGGGGCAATCGCTGCTCTTAGCCGGGCTCTGGATTATGCACGAGAACTTAACATGGAGGAGATAGCTGGCGGGTTTCCTCAATATAAAGACGACAGGTCAACTTTTACCCAAGAAGATTATGCCCATTGCATGAAGGCGGCTCACATACTGGCTAGTTAACTAGCTGAAGGTGTTGATCTGAAGACATATCAGGCGGCTTATGATCGAAACAACACACGTGTGCGGCCACCCACGTTTGAACTAGTGGATCTAACTCCTCAGTGCCGTAAGCATCTTTTTGCCCCTCATGTTAACCCGTAGCCCATCTTGAATGAAGAAGCTGAATTCCACGCTTTAATTAATTGCAACTCGGATCAGGGCAATCTCCAGATCCAGAACCCAGAAGGCTCGGCGCAAGATGACCCGGAGGCGTCTTGAACAAGAAGTCTACCCAAGACTGACCCAGATGCGTCTAACATGGATGAACTATTAGTCGGGTTAGTGTATTGATTATTGAAAAAACTTGGGCTCCATGTAGCCTTGTAATACCTGCAGGTGTAAAGACTGTTGGCTTGTGTCATGCCTTCGTGCATGTTGGAGTTTTTTGTATCGCATCTGAATTTGACAATGGCTGCTGAAACAGCTCAAGTATGCATTTTTGCGTCAATGCTTTTATTGAAGCTAACACGGGTGGGTCTATATAAGCCGCCTTTCTGAAATTTTCCACTTGTAATTTATCTTGCCATCGTAAGGTGAGGGCTCTGTTGGGGAACATTGCATGGGAAACAAAAAAATTCCTATGCACACGAAGACCTATCATGGTGATGATCATCTATGAGAGGGAGATCGGATCCACATACCCTTGTAGATCGCAAAGCAGAAGCATTAATAAACGCGGTTGATGTAGTGGTACGTCTTCACGATCCATCCCACGAACCGTACCACAATCTGTCCCACGAACCGTCTCACGATCCGTCCCACGATCTGTCCCACGAACCGTCTCACAATCCGTCCCATGAACCGTCCCACGATCCGTCCCACGAACCGCCTCACGATCCGTCCCACGATCCGTCTCACGATCCACACACGTACAACTCGATGACGATCTCCGACTTCTTGATCCAGCAAGAGAGACGGGGATGTAGATGAATTCCCCGGAAGCGTGACGGCACTCCGGTGGTGGTGGTAATCTATTCCTGCAGGGCTTCGCCTAAGCACCGCAAAAATCCGATCTAGAGGAAGAACTACGAAGTAGAGGTTTAGGGTTGCACGTGGAAAAGTTGTGTCTCAAAAACCCTAAAGCCCTCTAGTATATATAGGAGGAGGGAGGGGCTAGCCTTGAGGCTCAAGGAGAACCTCCTTGGCTCGGCCGAAGTGGAGGAGGGAGGAGTCCTCCTCCAACCTCACTTGGATTAGGACTCCTTCCTAAATTGCCCACATCTTTTGGATTTTCCACCTTTTTCCTCATGGGCTTTCCTTGGATGACTTTTAAGCCCATTAAGCCTTATTGCGCATCCAATAAACCCATGTGGACCCCTTGGGGCATGGTGGTCCCACCCAGTGGGCCCCCGGAACCCATTCGTCAGTTCCGGTACACTGTCGGCAATGCCCGAAAAACTTCCGGAATCCAAATACCAACATCATGTATATCAATCTTTGTTTCTAGACCATTCCGGAACTCCTCGAGACGTCCGGGATCTCATCCGGGACTCCGAACAAAACTTCGGTCACCAACACATATAACTCAACTATACCGAAACATCACCGAACCTTAAGTGTGCAGACCCTGCGGGTTCAAGAACTATGCAGACATGACCTGAGACACTCTCCGATCAATAACCAATAGCGGGACCTGGATGTCCATATTGGCTCCCACATATTCTACGAAGATCTCTTATCGGTTGAACCTCTATGTCAAGGATTCAGTTAATCCTGTATGTTGTTCCCTTTGTCCTTCGGTATGTTACTTTCCCGAGATTCGATCGTCGGTATCTCCATACCTAGTTCAATCTCGTTACCGACAAGTCTCTTTGCTTGTTCCGTAATACAAGATCACATAACTAACTCCTTAGTCACATTGCTTGCAAGGCTTGTTGTAATGTTGTATTACCGAGTGGGCCCCGAGATACCTCTCCGTCACACGGAGTGACAAATCCCATTCTTGATCCATGCCAACCCAAAATACACCTTTGGAGTTACCTACAGAGAACCTTTATAGTCACCATGTTACGTTGCGATGTTTGATAACCCACAAGGTATTCCTCCGGTGTTCGGGAGTTGCATGATCTCATGGTCATTGGAACAGATACATTGACATGCAGAAAACAGTAGCAATAAACTGAAACGATCATATGCTACGTTCATAGTTTTGGGTCTTGTCCATCGCATCATTCTCCTAATGATGTGATCCCGTTATCAAGGGACAACACTTGCCTATGGCCAGGAAACCTTGACCATCTTTGATCAACGAGCTAGTCAACTAGAGGATCACTAGGGACAGTGTGTTCTCTATGTATCCACACATGTATTTGAGTTTCCAATCAATAAAATTCTAGCATGGATAATAAATGGTTATCATGGACAAGGAAATGTAATAATAACCAATTTATTATTGCCTCTAGGGCATATTTCCAACAGTCTCCCACTTGCACTAGAGTCAATAATCTAGTTCACATCAGTGTGTGATTGTAATGAATCTAACACCCATACAGTTATGGGGTTCGATCATGTCTTGCTTGTGAGAGAGGTTTTTAGTCAACAGGTCTGAACCTTTCAGATTCGTGTGTGCTTTACAAATCTCTATGTCATCCTATAGATGCTACTACCACACACCATTTGGAACTATTCCAAAATGACTGCTCCACTATATGAATCTGGTTTACTACTCATAGTTATTCAGATTAGTGTCAAAGCTTGCATCAACGTAACCCTTTACGACGAACTCTTTAATCAACTCCATAATCGAGAAAAATTCCTTAGTCCACTAGTTACTAATGATAGCTTTTGACCGCTGTCCAGTAATCCATTCCTAGCTCACTTCTGTACCCCTTGACAGATTCATGGCAAGGCACACATCAGGTGCGGTACACAGTATAACATACTATAGAGCCTACGGCTAAGGCATGGGGGCGGACTTTCATCCTTTCTCTTTCTTCTGCCGTGGTCGGGCTTTGAGTCTTACTCAAATTCACACGTTACAATACATACTCTATTTTGAACTCCTTCAAAACTTGTCAAGGCATGCATTTCATTGGAAGTTCTATTTAGTGTATTGATCAATCTCTATAGATCTTGATGCTCAATGTTCAAGTAGCTCTATCCAGGTTTTCCTTTGAAAAACTCCTTTCAAACAACCCTTTATGCTTTCCAGAAATTCTACATTTCTTCCGATCAACAATATGTCAACCACATATACTTATCAGAAATTCTATAGTGCTCCCACTCACTTCTTTGGAAATACAAGTTTCTCATAAACCTTGTATAAACCCAAAAGCCTTGATCATCTCATCAAAGCGTATATTCCAACTCCGAGATGCTTACTCCAGTCCATAGAAGGATCACAGGAGCTTGTATACTTGTTAGCATCCTTAGGATTGACAAAACCTTCTGGTTGTATCACATACAACCTTTCCTCAAGGAAACCGTCGAGGAAACAATGTTTTGACATCCTATCTGCAAGATTTCATAAATAATGCAGCAATTGTCAACTCTTTGAACTTGTCAAAAACTTCTTTATGACAAGTCGAGCTTTCTTAATGGTGACTTTCACCATCATCGTCTATCTTCCTTTAAAAATCCATCTGTACTTAACAGTCTTACTACCATCAAGTGGTTGTTCCAAAGTCTACACTTTGTTTTCATACATGGATCCTCTCTCAGATTTGATGGCCTCCAGCCATTTGTCGGAATCCATGCCCACCATCGCTTCTCCATAGCTCGTAGGTTCATTGTTGTTCAACAACATGACCTCCAAGACATGGTTACCGTACCACTATATAGCAGTACGCGACCTTGTCGACCTACGAGGTTTGTAGTAACTTGATCTGAAGCTTAATGATCACTATCATCAGTTTCCACTTCAATTAGCGTAGGCGCCACAGGAACAACTTCGTGTGCCCTGCTACACACTCATTGAAGTGATGGTTCAATAACCTCGTCAAGTTCCACCACCCTCCCACTCAATTATTTCGAGAGAAACCTTTCCTCGAGAAAGGACCCATTTCTAGGAACAAACACTTTGCTTCCGGATCTGAGATAGGAGGTATACCCAACTTTTTTTGGTGTCCTATGATGATGCATTTATCCGCTTTGGGTTCGAGCTTATCATGCTGAAACTTTACCACATAAGCATCCCAGCCCCAAACTTTTAAGAAATGACAGCTTAGGTTTCTCCAAACCATAGTTCATACGGTGTCATCTCAACAGAAATATGTGGTGCCCTATTTAAAGTGAACGAGGTTGTCTCTAATGCATAACACATAATGATAGTGGTAATTTGATAAGAGACATCATAGTATGCACCATATCAAATAGGGCACGGCTATGACATTCCGACGCACCATCACACTATGGTGTTCTAAGTGGCATGAGATGTGAAACATTTTTCACATTTGTCTTAATTGTTTACCAAGCTCGCAACTCAGATGTACATCTCTATGATCATATCGTAGACATGTTACCCTCTTGTCACGACGATCTTCAACTTCACTCTGAAACTATTTGAGCCTTTCAATAATTCAGACATGTGTTTCATCAAGCAAATACACTAGTATCTACTCAAGTCATCTCTGAAGTAAAAACATAACGATATCCACTGCGTGCCTCAGCACTCATTAGACTGCATACATCCAAATGTATTACTTCCAATAAGTTCTTTCTAGTTTCATCTCACTGGAAAACGAGGCCTTTTGTCATCTTTCCCATGTGGTATGATTTGCATGTCTCAAGTGATTCAAAATCAAGTGAGTACAAGTGATCCATCTGAATGGAGTTTATTCATGCGTTTATACCAATAGGCATGGTTTGCATGTCTCAAACGTTTCAAAAATGAGTGAGTACCAAAATTCATCCGCATGGAGCTTCTTCATGCATTTTATACCAACATGACTCAAGCGGCAATGCCACGAGTAAGTGGTACTATCATTACTACTTTGTATCTTTTGGCATCAATATTATGATCATGTGTATTACTACAATCGAGATTCAATAAACCATTGAAGGTATTTATTCAAGCAAATAGAATAACCATTATTCTCTTTAAATGAATAATCGTATTGCAATATACACGATCTAATCATGTTCATGCTCAACGCAAACACCAAATAACAATTATTTAGGTTTAACACTAATCTCGAAGGTAGAGGGAGTGTGCGATGTTTGATCACATCAACCTTGGAAAACACTTCCAACACATATCGTCACCTCGTCTATAGCTAGTCTCCGTTTATTCCGTAGCTTTTGTTTCGAGTTACTAACACTTAGCAACCGAACCGGTATCTAATACCCTCGTGCTACTAGGTGTACTAGTAAAGTACACATCAATATCATGTATATCAAATATACTTCTGTCTACTTTGCCAGCCTTCTCATCTACCAAGTATCTAGGGTAGTTCCGCCTCAGTGACCGTTCCCCTCATAACAGAAGCACTTAGTCTCGGGTTTGGGTTCAACCTTGGGTTTCTTCATTAGAGCAGCAATTGGTTTTCCGTTTCATGAAGTATCCCTTCTTGCCTTTGCACTTCTTGAAACTAGTGGTTTTACTAACCATCAACAATTGATGCTCCTACTTGATTTCTATTTTTGCAGTGCCAAACATTGCGAATAGCTCAAGGATCATCATATCTATCCTTGATATGTTATAGTTCATCACAAAGCTCTAGTAGCTTGCTGGCAGTGACTTTGTAGAACCATCACTATCTCATCTAGAAGATTAACTCCCACTTGATTCAAGCGACTTTTGCACTCACAATCTGAGCACATGCTCAACGATTGAGCTTTTCTCCTTTACTTTGTAGACAAAGAATCTTGTCGGAGGTCTCATACCTCTCAACAAGGGAACGAGCATGAAATCCCAATTTCATCTCTTAGAACATCTCATATGTTCCGTGACGTTCAAAACATCTTCAACGCTTCAATTCTAAGCCGTTTAAGTATTACGCACTGAACTATCACGTAGTCATAAAAAACGTGTATGTCAGATGTTCGCAACATCCATAGACGATGCTCGAGGTTCAGCACACCGAGCGGTGCATTAAGGACATAAGCCTTTTGTGCAGCAATGAAGACAATCCTCAGTTTACGGACCCAGTCCGCATAATTGCTACTATCATCTTTCAACTAAATTTTCTCTAGGAACATATCTAAAAACAGTGGAGCTACAGCACAAGCTACAACATAATTTGCAAAGACCTTTTGACTATGTTCTTGATAATGAGTTCAATTAATCATATTACTTAAGAACTCCCACTCGAATAGACATCCTTCTAGTCATTCGAGTGGCGCATGATCCAAATCCACCAACTCAAGTCCGATCATTACATGAGTTGAGTTTAGCTTCAATGGTGAACATCTCCATGTTGATCATATCAACTATATGATTCATGCTCAACCTTTCAGTCTCTTGTGTTCCGAGGCCATGTCTGTACATGCTAGGCTCGTCAAGTTTAACACGAGTGCTCCGCGTGTGCAACTGTTTTGCACCCGTTGTATGTGAACGTTGAGTCTATCACACCCGATCATCACGTGGTGTCTCAAAATGATGAACTGTTGCAGCGGTGCACAGTCGGGGAGAACACAATTTTATCTTGAAATTTTAGTGAGGGGTCACTTTATAATGCTACCGTCGTTCTAAGCAAAATAAGGTGCATAAAAGGATTAACATCACATGTAAATCATAAGTGACATGATATGGCCATGATCTTGTGCTTCTTAATCTTCATCACCAAAGCACCGGCATGATCTTCATCGACATCGGTGCCACACCATGATCTCCATCATTGTGACGCCATCGAGGTTGTCGTGCTATCTATGCTATTACTTATAAACCTACAACCTAGCAATATAGTAAACACATTGACAAGCACAAACGTTAGTTTAAAGACAACCATATGGCTCCTGCCGGTGGCCGTAGCATCGACGTGCAAGTCGATATTTAACTATTACAACATGATCATCTCATACATCCAATATATCATATCATGTCTTTGGCCATATCACATCACATGCATACCCTGCAAAAACAAGTTAGACGTCCTCTAATTTGTCGTTGCATGTTTTACGTGGCTGCTATTGGTATCTAGTATGATCGCATCTTACTTACGCAAAGCCACAACGGTGATATGTAATTTGCTATTTAACCGTCTCCAAGGACCGCCTCGGTCAAATCCGATCCAACTAAAGTTGAAGAAACAGATACCCGCCAGTCATCTTTGTGCAACAAGTTGCATGTTAGTCGATGAAACCGGTCTCTCGTAAGTGTACGAGTAAGGTTGGTCCGCGCCGCTTTAATCCAAAAATACCGCCGAATCAAGAAAAAACTAAGGAGGGCAGCAAAAGGAACATCAACTCCCACAAACTCTTTTGTGTGCTACTCGAGATATCATCTATGCCTGAACCTAGCTCTGATACCACTGTTGGGGAACATGGCATAGGAAACAAAAAAATTCCTATGCACACGAAGACCTATCATCGTGATGATCATCTACGAGACGGAGATCGGGCCCACATACCCTTGTATATCACTAAGCATAAGCATTAATAAACGTGGTTGATGTTGTGGTACGTCTTCACGATCCGTCCCACGAACCATCCCAGGATCCGTCCCACGATCCGTCCCGATCAAGTGCCGAACGGACGGAACCTCCGCGTTCCGCACACGTACACCTCGATGACGATCTACGCCTTCTTGATCCAGCAAGAGAGACGGGGATGTAGATGAGTTCCCCAGCAGAGTGATGGTGCTTCGGTGGTGGTGGTGATCTATTCGTGCAGGGCTTCGCTTAAGCACTCTAGAAATCCGATCTAGAGGAAGAACTACGAAGTAGAGGTTTAGGGTTGCACGTGGCAAAGTTGTGTCTCAAAAACCCTAAAACCCTCTATTATATATAGGAGGAGGGAGGGGCTAGCCTTGAGGCTCAAGGAGAGCCTCCTTGGCTCTACCGAAGTTGAGGAGGGAGGAGTCCTCCTCCAACCCCACTTGCATTAGGACTCCTTCCTAAATTGCCCACATCTTTTGAATTTCCCACCTTTTTCCTCATAGGCTTTCCTTGGATGACTTGTCAGTCCATTAAGCCTTATTGCGCATCCAATAAACCCATGTGGACCCCTTCGGGCGTGGTGGGCCCACCCAGTGGGCCCCCGGAACCCATTCGTCACTTCCGGTACACTGCCAGTAATGCCCGAAAACCTTCCGGAATCCAAATACAAACTTCCTATATATCAATATGCATTTACGGACCATTCCGGAACTCCTCGTGACGTCCGGGACTCCGAACAAAACTTCGGTCACCAACACATATAACTCAACTATACTGAAACATCGTCGAACCTTAAGTGTACAGACCCTGCGGGTTCGAGAACTATGCTGACATGACCTGAGACACTCTCTGGTCAATAACCAATAGCGGTACCTGGATGTCCATATTGGCTCCCACATATTCTACGAATATCTCTTGTCGGTTGAACCTCTATGTCAAGGATTCAGTTAATCCCGTATGTTGTTCCCTTTGTCCTTCGATATGTTACTTGCGCGTGATTCGATCGTCGGTATCTACATACCTAGTTCAATCTCGTTACCGGCAAGTCTCTTTACTCGTTCCGTAATCCAAGATCCCATAACTAACTCCTTAGTCACATTGCTTGCAAGGCTTCTTGTGATGTTATATTACCAAGTGGGCCCCGACAAACCTCTCTATCACACGGAGTGACAAATCCCAATCTTCATCCATGCCAACCCAACAGACACCTTTGGAGATACCTATAGAGCACCTTTATAGTCACCCAGTTACGTTAAGACGTTTGATAGCCCACAAGGTATTCCTCCGGTGTCCGAGAGTTGCATGATCTCATGGTCATAGGAACAGATACATTTACATGCAGAAAACAGTAGCAATAAACTGACACGATCATATGCTACATTCATAGTTTTGGGTCTTGTCCATCACATCATTCTCCTAATGATGTGATCCCGTTATCAAGTGACAACACTTGCCTATGGCCAGGAAACCTTGACCATCTTTGATCAACGAGCTAGTCAACTAGAGGCTCACTAGGGACAGTGTGTTATCTATGTATCCACACATGTGTTTGAGTTTCCAATCAATACAATTCTAGCATGGATAATAAACGATTATCATGAACAAGGAAATATAATAATAACCAATTTATTATTGCCTCTAGGGCATATTTTCAACAGGCTCCATAACCCGAATACTCTGTATGAATTGGTATAAAATATTGAATCCTTCCCTGGAAAAGGTAACACCATATAATGTCATCAAGTTATTCGTAATAAGCCGGCTGAGTGAGACTCGACAGGGAGACGAGCTTGCAAGGCTCTAGTCATGCCCTATGATGGGTTTTTGCAATAACCCTTTATGACTTAGACTGGCTGATCGGGCTCAAGTCAAGCTTGAGTGAAGCGGGTATGTTAACCCATGGTTTCTCCTTTTTCCATATGCCGGCTCGCACATGACACACTCAATGTTTTAACCTTGACAAGTTCAGGGTCCACAATGGATTTCCTTGCCAAGAATACACGGGATCTTGGGGGGATAAGCACAAACATACAATCATGTCTAACCATCATATAGCGTTAATTTTTCGCAAGCCAAGAGGATGATAAAGCTAAACTCAGTGAGTTGGAAGCCCCCAAGTGACCCATGATCAGGGAAAAGCCTAGCATAGGATTGCAGAAGACAATGCTATTACTGCCAAACAATCTGGGAACCAGTGGCTCCCAAATAAGCCGGCTTTTATCCACTGACCACAATTGGCGCCTATGTTTGAACCGTGCAGCATGGCACTTGGTCCTCTTTTGATCATAACACCTATGTTTGGATGGTGCGTGATACGACTCAAACGTATCTATAATTTTTGATGGTTTCAAGCTGTTATCTTGCCTTTTTTGTATGTTTTATGTACCTTTTTATATCTTTTTGGGACTAACTTATTAATTCAGTGCCAAGTGCCAGTTCCTGCTTTTTCCGTGTTTTTGACTCTTTTCAGATCTAATTTTGGAATAGAGTCCAAACGGAAGAAAACCTCGAAATGATTTTTTCCCGAACGGAAGAAGTCCAGGGGGCTTTTGGGCCAAGCCAAGTGGGCTCCGGGGAGCCCACAAGCCCCCACTCGGCCACCAGGGGGGAGGCGGCGGTGGGCAGGCTTTTGGCCTCCCTGCCCCCCCCCCCTCTCCTGACCTAGGTCTTGCGCCTATATATTCCCAAATATTCCGCAAAAAATCAAGGGAGCCTCGAAAATACTTTCCGCCGCCGCAAGCTTCCGTTTCCGTGAGATCTCATCTGGAGACCCTTCCCGGCGCCCTGCTGGAGGGGACTTTGGAGGTGGAGGGCTTCTTCATCATCATCATCGCCCCTCCAATGACTCGTGAGTAGTTCACTTCAGACCTACGGGTCCGTAGTTAGTAGCTAGATGGCTTCTTCTCTCTCTTGGATCTTCAATACAAAGTTCTCCATGATCTTCATGGAGATCTATCCGATGTAATCTTCTTTGGCGGTGTGTTTGTCGAGATCCGATGAATTGTGGACTTGTGATCATATTATCTATGATATATATTTGAGTCTTTGCTGATTTCTTATATGCATGATTTGATATCCTTGTAAGTCTCTCCGAGTCTTGGGTTTTGTTTGGCCAACTAGATCTATGATTCTTGCAATGGGAGAACTGCTTGGTTTTGGGTTCTGCCATGTGGTGACCTTTCCCAGTGACAGTAGGGGCAGCAAGGCACACATCAAGCAGTTGCCATCAAGGGTAAAATGATGGGGTTTTTATCATTGGTTTCCGATTATCCCTCTACATCATGTCATCTTGCTTAAGGCGTTACTCTGTTCTTATGGACTTAATACACTAGATGCATGCTGGATAGCGGTCGATTTGTGGAGTAATAGTAGTAGATGCAGAAAGTATCGGCCTACTTGTTTCGGACGTGATGCCTATAGAAATAATCACTGCATAGATATCGTCACGACTCTGCACAGTTCTATCAATTGCTCGACAGTAATTTGTTCACCCACCGTCTACTTGCTTTTATGAGAGAAGCTACTAGTAAACACTACGGCCCCCGGGTCTATTCACATCCATCGTTTACATCTCCACTTTTACTTTCCTTTGTTGCTTTGTTGCTTTCAGTTCTCACTTGGTAAACAATCTATAAGGTATTGACAACCCCTTCATAGCGTTGGGTGCAAGCTTTTGTGTTTGTGCAGGATCTTGAGATACTGTTCCGCCGGATTGATACCTTGGTTCTCAAACTGAGGGAAATACTTACCGTCGTTGTGCTATATCACCCTTTCCGCTTCAACGTAACACCAATGAAAGGCTCCAAGGCCACGGGGGAAATCCTTTGCATACGTGCCTAGGAAGTCCCTTAAGGCGCAGCCGTAGCTGAAGGATTCCTGGTGCCGTCGACACAACTATTTCTGGCACCATTGCAAGGGATACACAGCAAAACAATCAGAAGTATTTCTCGCACCGTTGCCGGGGAGGATAAATCAAGATCTATCCAAGTAGGTCTCACAAACTCTTCTCTTGCATTTACTTTTGTTGCCAGTTGCCTCTCGTTTTCCTCTCCCCCACTTCACATTTGTCGTTTTCATTCGCCTTTCTCCTTCGCCGTTTTCTTTTGCCTTTCTGTTGTCTTCTTTTGCCCGTTTCACTCTCTCTTCCTTCTCGTTTGTGTGTGAGATAGTCCATCAATGGCTAGACCCACCACTCTAAACGACACCCCTAAAAATGAAGTTCTCAATTTCAGGCAGAATGAGGAAGAAAAATTGAAGGACGCTTGGTACAGGATTTGTAATGCTCAAAGTAGATCTACTCGTAAGCAATCCACTACCGTCCTCCTTCGCAGTTTCTATGTTGGAATATCTCCTTGGAATAGGTATATCCTTGATACCATTGTAGGCGGGAACTTTTTGGGGAGCCATACTGTTGACTCCTATAGAGCTATCATTAATTTGGTACGCTCACCCCCGCTCATGGTTAATGGAACTATCTTGACCTTGGAACACGTGATGCAAAGGCTTGACGCTATTGAAAACCTAATTGCCACAGTTGAACTTATTGAGGGTTTGGGTAGAAAGATCCACAATCAAATTACTTAGTACGGATCCAAAGTGGGAAACTTTTTGAAAAATTGAAAGGAGAAGGAACTTATAGTTAATGAATCTTCTAGAATTGGCAAATTAGAAGATGTCATAACCAGCTTGGGTTCCTCTTTTGCCGCTGTGCAAAATACTCCAAATCTTACTCTGAAAAAGACCATCAAGCCTGTTTTTGTTCCTAGAGCTAGTGGTGAGTCATCTAGTAAAGATGAAAATCTTAAGATGATAAATGATCACGCTACTTATGGTTTGAGTACCAAAGATGACTATACGTGATTCCATCACTTTCGCCTAGCTAAGGGCGTTAAACAAAAGCGCTTCTTGGGAGGCAACCCAACAAATCTATCCTTTTTCTTTCTGTTTTGTGTTTTCCACACTTTCATAATTCTGTTATGATTGTGTTTTTCGTGTTTCTTTTTGCGTTTGTGCCAAGCAAAACCGTTATGATTAGTCTTGAGGATGATCGTTTGGTCATGCTGGGAAAGACAGAAACTTTCTGCTCACGAAAAGAATTTTCATTTTTTTGTAAGAGCTTTTGAGTTGATTCGTTTTGCTGCTCATTTCTATGCAAATTCTTCAGACTGCCGTAATTTTTCAGAATTTTTGAGGTATCAGAGGTATACGAAACTTACAGATTGCTACAGACTGGTCTACTGTTAACAGATTCTGTTTTTTTTTTGTTGGTTGCTTATTTTGATGAAACTATGGATAGTATCGGGGGGTATTAGCCATGGAAGATTGAAAGTATAGTAACCCAACATCAGCACAAGTAGAATTTAAGTTTGCTACAGTACCTAAGGAAGTGGTGGTTTGCTTTCTTGTACTAATGTTATCACGAGTTTCTGTTTAAGTTTCGTGTTGTGAAGTTTTCAAGTTTTGGGTGAAGTTCTTATGGACAAAAAGATAAAGAGTGGCAAGAGCTCAAGCTTGGGGATGCCCAAGGCACCCCAAGAGATTCAAGGTTGTCGTAAAAGCCTAAGCTTGGGGATGCCCCGGGAAGGCATCCCCTCTCTCGTCTTCAATCCATCGGTAACGTTACTTGGGGCTATATTTTTATTCACCACATGTTATGTGTTTTTGCTTGGAACGTCTTGTATCGTAGGAGTCTTTTATTTTATTTATTGTCACAATTATCCTTTCTGCACACCTAGAGAAAGAGACATGCACACACCGTGATTTTGTCGAGCTTCACTTATATCTTTTGGTAGACAATTCAGCTCACATGTGCTTCACTTATATCTTTTGAGCTAGATACTTTTGCTCTATGTGCTTCACTTATATCTTTTAGAGCGCAGCGGTGTGTGGCTTGGTAGTTGATCTATGCTTTGAAAGTAGTCTCAAAAGGGGTAGTTATCCAAAGGGATACGAAAACTTCCACCTTCATGTGCATTGAATAGTTAGAGAAGTTTGATTCATCTCAATTAGTTTTGAGTTGTGGTTTTGGTAATATTGAAGTCATGCTAGTAAGGTGTTATGGATCTAGAAATACTCGTGTTGAAGTTGGTGATTCCCGTAGCATGCACGTATGGTGAACCGCTATGTGATGAAATCTGAGCATGATTAGTATATTGATTGCCATCCTTTGCGTGGCGGTCGGGATCGCGCGATGGTTTATACCTACCAACCCTTCCCCTAGGAGTATGCGTTGAATGCTTTGTTTCGATTACTAATAAAACTTTTGCAACAAGTATATGAGTTCTTCATGACTAATGTTGAGTCCATGGTTTAGATCCACTTTCACCTTCCACCATCACTATCTTCTTAGTGCCGTGCAACTTTCGCCGGTGCACAAAACCCACCATTAGCCTCCCTCAAAACAGCCACCATACCTACCTATTATGGCTTTTTCAAAGTCATTCCGAGATATATTGCCATGCAACTACCACCATGATATGTGCCACCACGTCTACATTGCCTTTGCATGATCGTAAGATAGCTAGCATGATGTTTCCATTGATGTCTATGCCATGCTAGATCATTGCCACGGTATACTACCGAAGGCATTCCATATAGAGTCATAGTTGCTCTAAGTTTTGAGTTGAAAGTGTGATGATCATCATTATTGGAGCATTGTCGCATGTGAGGAAATAAAAGAGGCCAAAGAAGCCCATAAAAAAGAGCCCAAATAGCCCAGCAAAATAAAAACAAATATGAGAGAAAAAGAGAGAAGGGACAATGCTACCACTTTTTCCACACATGTGCATATTGAGCACCATGATATTCATGATTGAGAGTCTCTCGTTTTGTCACCACCATATAGCTAGTTAGAAATTCTCATTATATAACTTGGCTTGTATATTCCAATGATAGGCTTCCTCAAAATTGCCTTAGTTCTTCGTGAGCAAGCAAGTTGGATGCACGCCCACTAGTTTTCTTTAAGAGCTTCCACATACTTGTAGCTCTAGTGCATCATTTGTATGGCAATCCCAATCATTCACATTGATATCTATTGATGAGCATCTCCACAGCTCATTGATATGCCTAGTTAATGTGACTATCTTCTCCTTTTTTGTCTTGCAACCTCCACCACATTCCACACCATCTATAGTGCTATAACCATGGCTCACGCTCATGTATTGCGTGAGAGTTGAAAATGTTTGAGAAAGTAAAGGTGTGAAACAATTACTTGGCCAATACCGGGGTTGTGCACGATTTAAATTCGTTGTGCAATGATGATAGAGCATAGCCAGACTATATGCTTTTGTAGGGATAACTTTCTTTTGGCCTTGTTATTTTGAAAGTTCATGATTACTTTGCTAGTTTGCTTGAATTATTATTGTTTCCACGTCAATAGCAAACTATTGTTTTGAATCTAATGGATCTGAACATTGACGTCACATAAGAGGAATTACAAAGGACACCTATGCTAGGTAGCATGAAAACATCAAACATTCATTCTTATCACTTCCTTACTCGAGGACGAGCAGGAGTTAAGCTTGGGGATGCTTGATACGTCTCAAACGTATCTATAATTTTTGATGGTTTCACGATGTTATCTTGCCTTCTTTGTATGTTTTATGTACCTTTTTATGTCTTTTTGGGACTAACTTATTAATTCAGTGCCAAGTGTCAGTTCCTGTTTTTCCGTGTTTTTGACTCTTTTCACATGTGATTTTGGAACGGAGTCCAAACGGAAGAAAAATCCCGAAATGATTTTTTCCCGAACGGAATAAGTCCATGGGGCTTTTGGGCCAAGCCAGGTGGGCTCCAGAGAGCCCACAAGCCCCCACTTCGCCACCAGGCAGAGGCGGCGGTGGGCAGGCTTGTGGCCTCCCTGGCCGCCCCTTAACCTAGGTCTTGCGCCTATATATTCCCCAATATTCCGCAAAAAATCAAGGGAGCCTCGAAAATACTTTTCCGCTCCCGCAAGCTTCCGTTTCCGCGAGATCTCATCTGGAGACCCTTCCCGACGCCCTGCCGGAGGGGACTTTGGAGGTGGATGGCTTCTTCATCATCATCATCGCCCCTCCAATGACTCGTGAGTAGTTCACTCCAGACCTACGGGTCCGTAGTTAGTAGCTAGATGGCTTCTTCTCTCTCTTGGATCTTCAATACAAAGTTCTCCATGATCTTCATGGAGATCTATCCGATGTAATCTTCTTTGGCGGTGTGTTTGTCGAGATCCGATGAATTGTGGACTTGTGATCAGATTATCTATGATATATATTTGAGTCTTTGCTGATTTCTTATATGCATGATTTGATATCCTTGTAAGTCTCTCGAGTCTTGGGTTTTGTTTGGCCAACTAGATCTATGATTCTTGCAATGGGAGAACTGCTTGGTTTTGGGTTCTGCCATGTGGTGACCTTTCCCAGTGACAGTAGGGGTAGTGATGGAGTTATAGTCCTAGGGTAGGGTCATAGGCCTGTCATGTAGGTCCTACCCAAGGACTACCCCTCATAAGGGTCAAGGCCCTTAGTCAGTTCCGACTGAACTGAGGACTTCCCATCATCCAGTCGGTAACGGACGCTCCACCAACCAGTCGGAGGTGAGCATTCGGAGGATATCAAACTAACCGACTGGATTCCAGTCTGTGCATCGTAACCCCCCAGGAGGGAAACGGTCGTACGTTTCCATGTGCCTTTATTAGCATTTAAGACATACGTTATCTGTAACGTAGGCATTTATTCGCCACCACTCCACCCATGTGCACCGAACCGTTGTGGAGGGCAGCGCACTCTATATAAGCCGCCCTCCCCCACTGGTGCAGGGGTTAGCAATTCACTGTATTCCATATTCCACTCGACAACAAGCTCCCAGAGCACTGAGATGTAGGGCTATTACCTCCACCGCAGAGGGGCATGAACTCATACAACCTCGCCGTAGCTAAGGCTCTGCCCATCCTTTCGTACCCTACACATCTACTGTCAGACTTATACCCACGACAGTTGGCGCCCATCGTGGGGCACGCGTCTAAGCGACTTCCGGCGAGTTTGCTACTATATCTTTTCGTCATGTCGTTTGGCGGAGATTCGAGCATGGGTCACGAGATCCTCTTCGGCGCTCTCTCCTTCATCGTCGACGATTCGGCATGGCTTCGGGACGCACCTCTCGACGTCGAGGCACTTCGCCGTCGCGGAGCTACGCACTTCCGTGCCGGCGCCCGTGGCATTCTTCTTCTCCAGCAGTCGGCTCCGGTGTCGGCCTACGCCGCCGTCGCGCGCCGCAACAAGCGGTCCCGCCATCCTCGGCTCCAGCATTGGGTGTAACACGCCCAGGCGCGCCAGAACGCGTCTTCGCAAGTGGCGGTCCTAGAGTCGGTTGTGGTTGCCCCGCCGTCCCAGCGCTCGGACTCAGTTCCGACTGAGATCCCTTCCGAGTACTTGGGTCGCGGGCCTGCAGCAGAAGTACACATGGCCAACTCCCATGAAAGTCCCCACCAGGCTGGCCGGAACGAGCATGAGATCGGCGAAACATCCGGCGCTCGCCGTCCACCTCGCCGTTCTGCCAGTCGGCACACTCGGCGGAGCAACGTGGAGTTGTTCCGCACGCCCATCCTCAACTTGGCTGCCGCTGCCAAGATAGCCGATTCCCTTCAGCCGACTGATTCAGAGGCTGGCAGGGGGATCGAGAAAATCCGCGCCCTGCTGCACACGGCGCAGCAGCAAAACTCGGCGTATCCCAGTCGCACAACAGGATCCACAATAGTTATGTTCGTGCGAACACGCATCGGTCAGTTCATAGCCCTGGTTCTCATCAGCGACACAGGGGAGGCAGCCGTTCCATAAATCCCGAGGATCATCGATGTTCACGCACCCCTCCGCGGGGTGGGCCCTACAGGCCCTGACATCATGATGATTGGCGTTCAGTCGGTGACACTTACGACCCAAGGCCCAACGCGAGAGGGCATATCGCCCAGTGGAGGGTCGACAGGGGCCGAGCCCACCGCGATGGTCACGATATTGATCGTCCGAGTGGGAGCAGGACCATCGTTTCTGGTCCCGAGTGTTTTAGTCGAGCCATCCGTTCGGCTGATATCCCTCCCAACTTCCGATTGGCGACGGGGATCAGCAAGTTTACAGGAGAATCCAATCCAGAAACGTGGCTGGATGATTACCGAGTGGAAGTCCAGATCAGACGAGGGGACGACCACGTCGCCATGAAGCACATCCCTCTGATGCTCGACGGCTCGGTGCGAGCGTGGCTGAACCAGTTGGCCCCCTCAAGCATCTACAGCTGGGCAGATCTGGCCCGAGTGTTCATCAAGACCTTCGAAGGGACGTGCAAGCGCCCTGCTGGCCTCGTGGAGCTCCAGCACTGTGTCCAGAAGCAGAATGAGCCCCTGCATGATTTCATTCAGCTTTGGATGACCCTCTACCACACGGTGGAGAACGTCACAGAGCATCAAGCCGTTTGCGCCTTCAAGGCAGGCGTGCGGTACAGGGATCTGTACCTGAAGTTCGGCCGAACAGGCGACATCTCCATGGGCAAGATGATGGAGATAGCGACACGCTATGCAAATGGCGAAGAAGAGGACCGCATTCGAAGCGGCAAGCACAAAACAGTCGCTGATGGAGATGGGAGTAACACTCCGAAGCAGAAGCAAAAAGCTCTGTCCACTCCGCAGGCAGAAGCTGCAGCTATTACCAACGCCAAGTTCAAGGGCAAGGGGAAGGCTCAGTTCACCCCCAAGAAGAAGCATTTCAATAATCCCATCCTGGACCAGCCATGTCCGATTCATACGAAGATGGATGAAGAGGGCAACGCCATATATGCGAAGCATACCACTCGGCAATGTCGCCTCCTGATCCAGGGGTTCGGCGCGAGTGAAAAGGACAATGAACAGGACGAGGAGGATAACGAGGATCAGTTCCCCCAAGTTCATGCAACACTGATGATTTTTGCTGACGTTGAGAGCAAGAGTCGACTGAAGCTGGTGAACAGGGAGGTGAACATGGCCACCCCTACCAACCCCAAGTTCCTCAAATGGTCTCAGACTGCGATCACCTTTGACCAGTCGGATCATCCAGCACACGTACCCACCCCAGGGAGACAGGCTCTGGTCGTCGACCCGGTGGTGGAAGGAGTCGGACTGCGCAAAGTCCTCATGGACGGCGGCAGTGGCTTGAACATCATGTACGCCGACACTCTCAAGGGGATGGGCATTCCGATGTCCAAACTCAGCAAGAGCAGCATGCAGTTCCATGGAGTCGTCCCTGGACGAAAGGCCAAGTCACTCGGCCAGATCGCGTTGGACGTCATTTTCGGCTCCGACAAGAACTTCCGCAAGGAAAAGCTAACGTTCGAGGTGCTGGACTTCCAGAGCGCGTACCACGCAATTCTGGGCCGCCCGGCGTATGCACGTTTCATGGCCCGTCCATGTTACGTGTACCTGAAGCTAAAGATGCCAGGCCCGAAAGGCGTGATCACTATCACAGGCAATCGACAGTGGGCCGAAGAGTGTCTGCAACAGGGGTCAAGGATCGCCGATCAGCAGATGGTTGTCCTCGAGCTTGACGAGTACAAGAAAACAGTCGACCCCGCTGACTTTATGCGTGCGAAGAAGCCCGCTTCGGAGTCTGCATTCCAGTCGGCGGGAGAGACGAAGAAGGTCAGCATCCACCCGACAGATGACACTGCTGCCCCGACGAACATCTCCAGCACCCTCGATCCTAAATAGGAAGCCGAGCTCACCCAATTCCTCCGTGAGAACTGGGACATCTTCGCATGGAAGCCCTCTGACATGCCAGGTGTACCCAGGGAATTGACTGAGCACCGATTGCATGTGGATCCCACCGCTCGGCCTGTCCGAGAACGCCTGCGTCGGTCCGCCGCGCACAAGAGGAAGGCAATCGGAGAAGAAGTGGCCAAGATTTTGGCAGCCAACTTCATTCACGAGGTACACCAGTCCGAGTGGCTCGCCAATGTTTTCATGGTGCCCAAGAAGGACAAGTCACTCTGAATGTGCATCGACTTCAAGCATCTCAATAAGGTCTGCCCGAAAGACCATTTTCCGCTCCCCCGCATCGATCAAATTGTCGATTCGACTATGGGTTGCGAGCGTTTGTCATTTCTGGATGCTTACTCGGGTTATCATCAGATCCGTCTGTATGGCCCCGATGAATTGAAAACAGCCTTCATCACCCCATTCGGGTGCTTCTGCTACATCACTATGCCATTCCGTTTGAAGAATGCAGGAGCTACCTTTATGCGCATGATCCAAAAATGCCTCCTCGACCAGATCGGTCGGAATGTCGAGGCGTATATGGATGATATCGTAGTCAAGTCACGCAAAGGTTCCGACATTCTGACTAACTTGGCAGAAACACTTGCCAACCTTCGTAGGTACGATATCGAGCTCAACCCCGCCAAGTGTTCATTCGGCGTTCCTAGCGGAAAGTTACTCGGTTTCTTCGTTTCCGAACGAGGGATCGATGTCAACCCCGAAAAGATCGGAACCATCATCCTAATGGAGAGGCCGGTCAGAATACACGATGTTCAACGGCTCACAGGTTTCCTAGCGGCTTTGAGCAGGTTTATCAGTTGACTCGGCGAGAAAGCACTCCCTGTGTACCGACTCATGAAGAAATCAGATACTTTCGAGTGGACAGATGAAGCCCAAGTTGCATTCGACGACCTCAAAGTCCTACTTTCCACCCAGCCGGTTCTTACTGCTCCGCTCAGTAAAGAGCCCCTTCTTCTGTATATCGCGGCTACAAATCAAGTCGTCAGCACTGTTCTTACAGTCGAACGAGAAGAAGAAGGCAAAGCCTACAAAGTTCAGCGGCCATTGTATTACGTCTCCGAAGTCCTGACCCCTTCCAAGCAGAGGTATCCCCACTATCAAAAACTTATCTACGGGATTTACATGACTGCAAAGAAGGTGACTCATTATTTCCAAGACCACTTGGTGTCTGTCGTTTCTGATGCTCCGTTGTTGGAAATCCTCCACAATCGGGACGCATCAGGCCGAGTGGCGAAGTGGGCAATGGAGATGTTGTACTGTGATATCAAGTTCGAGGCCAAGAAAGCTATAAAGTCTCAAGCTCTGGCTAACTTCATAGCAGAATGGGTAGAACAACAGCAACCGACCCACATCTACTCGGCTCATTGGACAATGTTCTTCGATGGGTCCAAGATGTTGAATGGCTCCGGCGCTGGCGTTGTGATCGTATCGCCAAAGGGCGACAAACTCAAGTATGTGCTGCAGATACACTTTGATTCCTCCAACAATGAGGCAGAGTATGAAGCTCTCCTTTATGGACTGCGCATGGCCATCGCACTCGGCGTCCGTCGCCTGATGGTCTATGGCGATTCGGATTTGGTGGTTAATCAAGTGATGAAAGAATGGGACGTCAGGAACCCCACCATGACCACATACTGCAATGCAGTGAGGAAGCTCGAGAAAAAGTTTGAAGGTCTAGAACTCCACCATGTTCCGCTACTGAAGAACCAAGCAGCTGATGAGTTGGCAAAACTCGGATCCACTCGGAGACTAGTCCCGAGTGACGTCTGCCTCAAGCACCTCCACCTTCCCTCAGTTAAAGAAGATCCTTTCACAGAGGAACCAGTACAATCAAAGAGCTTGACAGATCCGACTGAACTCGACGTACCTGCTGTGGTTGATCTCATCATGGAAATTCTTGCTGTCATCCCCGATTGGACTGTGCCGATCATTGCACATATCCTGAGGCAGGAATTACCAGAAGACGAAGTCCAAGCCAGGCAGATAGTCCGCAGGTCAAAGTCGTTCACTGTCATTGATGGCCAGTTGTACAAGGAAAGCGTTTCAGGCGTTCTCCCCAGAGGAGGGACAGTTAATCCTGGAAGAAATTCACTCGAGAACCTGCGGCCATCACACCTCTTCAAGAGCAATCGTCGCCAAAGCATTCAGAGCTGGCTTCTTCTGGCTACAGGCGAACGAAATGGCTAAAGATATGGTCGACCGATGTGAAGGCTGTCAGTTCTACTCCAACAAGTCCCAAAAGCCAACATATGCGTTGAAGACAATTCCTCTTGTTTGGTCGTTTGCGGTATGGGGGTTAGATACAGTCGGTCCATTCAGGACAGGCCAAGCAGGATACACACATTTGTTGGTGGCAGTCGACAAGTTCACAAAATGGATTGAAGCCAAGCCCATCAAGAAGCTCGACGCCCTAACAGCCATCAAGTTTGTGAGGGACCTCATCTCCAGATTCGGGGTACCTCACAGCATAATCACGGACAATGGGGCAAACTTTGACTCGGATAGATTCAAAGGTTTCTGTGCAAGCCAAGGTATCCGAGTGGATTTTGCATCTGTGGCGCATCCTCAAACAAAAGGACAAGCAGAGCGGGCGAATGGAATTATTCTGCAAGGTTTGAAGCCCCGACTCCTGCGAGAGGTGGGACATGCCGCTGGCGCATAGGTCACCGAGCTACCTTCAGTGCTTTGGGGTCTCCGCACAACCCCGAATAGATCTACAGGGCGATCACCGTTCTTCCTCGTTTACGGAGCAGAAGCGGTCCTTCCGAGTGACTTGCTCCACAATGCTCCACGAGTTGAACTCTTCTCCGAAGCTGAAGCAGAACAAGCAAGGCAAGACGGAGTGGACCTTCTAGAGGAGGAGTGCGAGATGGCACTGACTCGCTCAACCATTTATCAGCAAGATCTGCGGCATTTTCACGCGTGACACGTCAGGAGTCGTACATTCCAAGCAGGCGACCTGGTGCTCCGAGTGGATCAGCAAAGACCTCACAAGTTGGCTCCCGCCTGGGAAGGACCCTTCATCATCTCCAAGGTGTTGAACAATGGAGCATACAGACTCTACAACATCGAGAGGGAAACAGATGAGCCGCGAGCATGGAACGGAGATATCCTGAAGCGCTTCTACATGTGACCGTCGACTGAAGCTATGTAAAGAACAAGTACTGATGAGATAATACAAAGCAGATTGAGTTTTTGCAGATTCAAAATTCTTCCGCGGTCGCAGACTCCGGTCTCAAAAAAAAACTTAGCTGCGATCAAGAATTGCCTAAGTACTGATTTTCTCCGAGTGTGCACTAAACGTCGCACTCGGGGACTTAGCTGCGATCAAGAATCGCCTAAGTACTAACTTTCTCCGAGTGTGCACTAAACATCGCACTCGGGGACTTAGCTGCGATCAAGAATCGCCTAAGTACTAGCTTTCTCCGAGTGTGCACTAAACGTCGCACTCGGGGACTTAGCTGCGATCAAGAATCGCCTAAGTACTAACTTTCTCCGAGTGTGCACTAAACGTCGCACTCGGGGACTTAGCTGCGATCAAGAATCGCCTAAGTACTGACTTTCTCCGAGTGTGCACTAAACATCGCACTCGGGGACTTAGCTGCGATCAATAATCGCCTAAGTACTAACTTTCTCCGAGTATGCACTAAACGTCGCACTCGGGGACTTAGCTGCGATCAAGAATCGCCTAAGTACAAATTTTCTCCGAGCGTGCACTAACCATCGCACTCGAGGACTTAACTGCGATCAAGAATCGCTTAAATGAGAAAGCTTCCTTCGACTGTATCCTACAGATACACTCGGGGACTCAGCAGACCCTCATTGAGGCTCATGTGGATGTCAAGACCACTGACAATTACATGAGTAGCAGAACCTCATTGAGGCTCATGTAGATGTCAAGACTACTGACAATTACATGAGTAGCAGAACCTCATTGAGGCTCATGTAGATGTCAAGACCACTGACAATTACATGAGTAACAGCCCGTTCCGAGTACGACCTTACAGTCGCACTCGAGGACTTAGCTGCGATCACGAATCGCCTAAGTACTAAAATGCCTTCAACTGTATCCTACAGATACACTCGGGGACTCAACAGGATCTCATTGAGACTCATGTCGATGTCAGGACCACTGACAATTACATGAGTACCAGAACCTCATTGAGGCTCATGTAGATGTCAAGACCACTGACAATTACATGAGTAACAACCCGCTCCGAGTATGACCTAACAGTCGCACTCGAAGACTTAGCCGCGATCACGAATCGCCTAAGTACTCTATTGCCTTCGAGTGTATCCTGCAGATTCACTCGGAAACTCAGCAGACCCTCAGTGAGGCTCATGCAGATGTCAAGACAACTGACAATTACATGCTCCGCATGTTTGCCATTGGCTTCACCAAGAAACGCCAAACAAAAACACGAGCCAAATTCGTATCAGCAACTCTTTGGCAATAGAAGAGCAAAAGGTACGATTCAAATTCAAAGTTCACCTAAGGATAGTTGGCTCGGTGTAGATCAAGCTTATCCACACCGAACCAAGAATGTGACGGCCAACAGCAGTGGCCAAAGTTTATTACAATCAACACTCGGCATACCGAGGTAAAAGTTTTCTCAAGCGTCGTCAGGACTGGTGATGGGACTGGCAGGCTCTACGAATGTATCGAGGTCGATCCCGTCGGCGATGTGGGTGGCGCTGTCAAGGAAGGTCTCCATGAAGTCTTCGAATCGAAGCTTTTTCGTGTTCGCGACCTGCAACGCCTTCAGCTTCTCTTCGCGCACCTCCTTGCAATGCACTCGGACCAGAGACAGAGCGACGTCCGCACCACAGCGAGCCGCAAATTTCTTCCATGACTGCACTCGGTTTGGGACCTCCTCCAGCCGAGTCATCAAGCCTTCCATCTCGTGTCGAGACTCGTCTTCAGGCCAAAGCTCCTTGTCGATTCGGCCGACGACTTCTCTCAGTCGACCGATGAAAGGTCCAACTTTGCCCAGCCGAATGTGCGCTCGGAGTAGATCTCGATTGGCGTCCTCGCCGAGTGGAATGTTCTCACGCATCGACCGCTCAACGGCAGCTGCTTCAACCTCAGCGTCCATGCAAAAATCTGCAAAGACAGGATGACCAAATAGTCAGCGCAGAATGAAATGCACGGTCCACAAGCACTCGGAAAAACAAGACTTACCACCCAGAAGCGCTATCATCTTCCGGGCCCAATCACTGACGTAATTTTCCTGTGCTAGGCACCACCTGTTCAGCACCTTCATCTGCCCCATCAGCTCCATCCTTTGTTTTCCCATTTTCTCCACCTCAGCAGTCAAAGCCTTGTTCGCCTCACGGGCCTGCTCCAACGACTTTTCTCGTTCCGCCAGAACATCCTTCATACCATCCATTGCAACCATTGCCGCATCCAGTTCACCAGCAAACTGAACCTTTTCAGCCCTAAGAGTCTCGTACGTTGTCCCCATCTCGCAAGTTTTCTGCCAGTCAGCGCCAATAGACGGTCAGACAAATTCAACAATAAAAAATCTAAGTTCTTCAGACCCCTGCCGACGCAAGCAGTCGACAGCGGTCTCGGGGACTACACCCAGTGGGTTCACTAAGAGTGACCCCACTGGCAAGAAACTCAAACAGGTCTGCCCTATTGAGCTACATGACAACACCTAAGCCTATGAGGCTACTACTACCCGACCTGAGTAAAATTACTCTCGGAGACTCATTCAGTAGGTGCACTCCGAGTGCCCCAACTATTAGCATTCGAACAGATTAATTTTTGATCTGCTCAAGTCAACAAAAAATGTGTATAAAGACAACTGCCGGTGCAAGCACTCGATAGAAGTCTCGGGGACTACACCCACTGGGTTCACTAAGAGTGAACCCATTGCAAAAATCATACGATATCCGAGCACACCCAGTGGGTTACAAGAGAAAAGTAAATACTTACTAGCCCACTTACTCGGATATCGTCCCGCAGTTCCAAGCTTCGCTGGTACACGGACGCGATGGAGTCGTACGCCTTCTTGGCCTCTCCCGCCATCAGCTCCGCCTGCACCATGGCCCCTTTGGCAGCTCCCACCTGATCTTCTGGGAGGCGCTGGACGTTGTACTCGACAGTCGACGGGCCTGGCATCGTAGGAGGCTCCGTGGGCATCCCAAGGCCCGCTCCAGTCGGTCCAGCAGCGATCAGCGCCGTTTCAGTCGACGGCATCACCTCAGTCGGCGGCGCGTCCATGGCGAGGGTGGTAACCGGCAGAACAGCCTCAAGGACAGGCACCGCAGCTTGCTCAGACCTCCCCTGGTCGTCATCCTCCACAAAAATCACCCCTGAAAGAAACCCGACCGAACGGCGTGAGACCACAGGAGAAAGCCAAGACCAAAGACAGAATTGGTGACGCAATAACGTAGGCTCTCGGAGTCACTACGACGCACCTGGCTGGGATGTGGCAACGTTGTCCATGTCCATGGGATCATCCCCCTGGCGTGTCGGAGAGGTGGCAGAGGTTACAACTCTGTCGAGCAAAATACAGTCGACCAATAAGCGGGAGTTCAATCAAGTACTAAAGGAAGATAGAAGGACAATGCACTTACATTGAGGTGACGGGAACCGTGACCCTCATCCGCGGCAAGGCCTTCCGAGGCTTAGATCCACTCGGTTTTGCTGCTTTGGAGGGTTGGCCTGCGGGCTCAGCAGCAGAATCCCTGGTCCTCTTTGCGCTCTGAATGCTCGGAGGCATGGGAACGGCTGGCGAAGCACTCGGTGCCACAGGAGCCGCTGGAGGAGCTGGCGGCGCACTCGAGGACGCTGGAGGAGCCGAAGGAATCACCGGTTCATGACGGCACTTTGTCCGAGGCTCTGGCTGCGGAGGCAGCGAGTTCTACTCCTCATCTGCCTCTTCTTCTTCTGTGGACTCCTCTTCCGTCTCCCCGTTGTCAGAGACGTAATCGCCGCTCTCCACGCTGCCCTCCTGGCTGCCCTCCTCCTCCTCGGCCGGATTCCCATTCGAGACGGGAGAAAACCAGTTAGTCCACTCCTGCACAAGATACAGTTGACAACATCAGACGTCAAAAAGTGATTCAAGAACGCAATAAATCTAAGACAGTTGTGTGCACTCGGCAAGTTGTACTCACTGCGTTTGGAGGAGGATTGTCCGCCCGGAAGGCCTTCACTTGCCGAGATCCTCTAGGGTTTTCGCAGGCGCCGGTGATATTGAGGACCCACGACGCCACCATCTCCCCGGTCACGCACTCGACGTTGGTCCGAGTGGAGTCCTCAGGCCCTGTATAATGCCACATGGCGTGGTGCCGAGCTTGGAGAGGCTGGATACGCCGACCCAGGAAAACCTCCAGCAAATCTATGCCGGTGACTCCCTTTCGGACGACCTCTACAAGCGCGTCGACCAGAGGCTGGATCTCGATTTTCTCCGCCTTCGTGAGCGCGAGCTGCCTAGGAGGAGCCGGTCTGTCTAAGCTAAAAGGAGAGAGTCCAGTGGTAGCATTCGGGCAAGCAACGTCCTGGCAGTAGAACCATGTCGACTGCCAGTTCCTAACAGATTCACTCAATTGCAGAGCAGGATAGCTACTTTTACTCTTCTTTTGGAAGCCTAAGCCTCCGCAGAGCTGGAGAAGGTGGGTTTTGTCATCCGACTGGCTAAGCCGTTTGATGGTCTGGGATCTACCAGAGAAGATATGTTTGAAAAGCCCCCAATGGGGAGGACAGCCAATGAAACACTCGCACAACACAACGAAGGCAGAGAGATGAGCAATGGCATTCGGAGGAAAGTGGTGGAGCTGCGCCCCGAAGTGGTTCATGATACCTTTGAAGAAGGGGTGTGGAGACAGAGAAAAACCTTGGTACACGTGGCTGAGGAGCAAGACGCGCTCCCCCTCCCGGGGCGCCGGTTCGGTCTCGCCTTCCGCCGGCAACCTCCACGACTTGTGCGCGATCATCCCGTGCTCCACCAACTCCAGCAGATTCTCCTCCGTCACCATGGAGGGGAGGAAATCCCCCTGGATCCACCCCGCCGGTAACGTTCGCTGCCGCTGCTGAGCAGGAGCCGCCGCCTTCCCCTTCTTCTTCCTCGCCTCCAGCTTGCTAGTCTGCCCCTTGGTCATGGCGGAAGCTGCAGATCCGCGGGGGAGAAGGAGAAGGAAGGAGCTTGGGGTGCACAGGAGGTGGCGAGAGGAGCGGAGCAAGCAAGTGCAAGATATCCGGCGAGTGCAACGAAAAACCCTCGCCGCTGAGGTTTAAGTAAGGTTCCGACTGGGTCACTGGCAAGTGGCCCCGAAATCTTATCCCCCGACCGGTCACGGCGATATCAGTGGAGAAGATGAAGGCGCGGGAATTGAGGCGTCAAGTACTACTCGAGCGCGATGTCGTCATCCCCGCTGAGCGCGCGGTAACCAAAATTTGAGGATCCTGGAAAATCCGCCGCTGTCAGTTGACTGGTCACGTTAGAAGATACCACGGAAGCACTCGGTTTCCGACAGTTTGTTTCACAAATACTTCCACTCGGATCGTTGGTTAGAGAAGATAAAATGGATCGAGGCAAACAATGCCAAAGTCCCATCCGTACCAGTCGGATCCATACTTCAAGCATCGCTTCGTCGTTCCAACCCCAATCCATTCGGGGACTAATGATGGAGTTATAGTCCTAGGGTAGAGTCATAGGCCTGTCATGTAGGTCCTACGCAAGGACTACCCCTCATAAGGGACAAGGCCCTTAGTCAGTTCTGACTGAACTGAGGACTTCCCATCATCCAGTCGGTAACGGACGCTCCACCATCCAGTCGGAGGTGAGCATTCGGAGTATATCGAACTAACCGACTGGATTCCAGTCTGTGCATCGTAACCCCCCAGGAGGGAAACGGTCGTACATTTCCATGTGCCTTTATTAGCATTTAAGACATACGTTACCTGTAATGTAGGCATTTATTCGCCACTACTCCACCCCTGTGCACTGAACCGTTGTGGAGGGCAGCGCACTCTATATAAGCCGCCCTCCCCCACTGGTGCAGGGGTTAGCAATTCATTGTATTCCATATTCCACTCGACAACAAGCTCCCAGAGCACTGAGACGTAGGGCTATTACCTCCACCGCAGAGGGGCCTGAACTCATACAACCTCTCCGTAGCTAAGGCTCTGCCCATCCTTTCGTATCCTACACATCTACTATCAGACTTATACCCACGACAGGCAGCAATGCACACATCAAGCAGTTGCCATCAAGGGTAAAAATGTGGGGTTTGTATCATTGGTTTGAGATTATCCCTCTACATCATGTCATCTTGCTTAAGGTGTTACTCTGTTCTTATGGACTTAATACACTAGATGCATGCTAGATAGCGGTCGATGTGTGGAGTAATAGTAGTAGATGCAGAAAGTATCGGTCTACTTGTTTCGGACGTGATGCATATAGAAATAATCATTGCATAGATATCGTCACGACTCTGCACAGTTCTATCAATTGTTCGACAGTAATTTGTTCACCCACCGTCTACTTGCTTTAATGAGAGAAGCCACTAGTAAACACTACGGCCCCCGGGTCTATTCACATCCATCGTTTACATCTCCGCTTTTACTTTGCTTTGTTGCTTTGTTGCTTTCAGTTCTCACTTGGCAAACAATCTGTAAGGGATTGACAACCCCTTCATAGCGTTGGGTGCAAGCTTTTGTGTTTGTGCAGGATCTTGAGGTACTCTTCCGCCGGATAGATACCTTGGTTGTCAAACTGAGGGAAATACTTACCGTCGCTGTGCTACATCACCCTTTCCGCTTCGAGGGAACACCAATGTAAGGCTCCAAGGCCATGGGGGTAATCCTTTGCATACTTGCCTAGGAAGTCCCTTAAGGCGTAGCCGTAGCTGAAGGATTCCTGGTGCCGTCGACACAACTATTTCTCGCACCGTTGCATACACAGCAAAACAATCAGTGCGTCATGGCGACTCATCCTCTTTGGCATCATTAACATCCATGTTTGAATGGCTACATCATGGCAACTCATCCTCTTGGGTGACTTAGTGGAAATAATAAAGACTCATGCTCACGATATAAGCTAAAACGACAGAGACCCCGAACTTTGAGGGTGTCGGTTTTATTGTGTTGATAAGATAGTACAAAAACTTGAAGTATGTACATAAATAAGGAGACAATAGCTCTAAGTATATTAAGGCCAAAGGTGAGCAATGTTCCATGTCCGGTTTGTCTCCTCCTCCAAAGTTGGCTTATCTGGACGAAGGTCTATCAGATAGTATGAGCCATTGTGAAGACGGTTGCTTACGACGGAAGGACCCTCACATGGTGGTGAAAGTTTGTGCATGGCCGTATTATCTTGAATCAATCGAAGCACTAAGTCTCCCTCCTGAAAGATCTGGCTCTTAACTCTACGGCTATGATAGCGACGTAGGTCTTCTTGATATATAGATGATATTGTTGCTGCCAAATCACGCTCTTCCTCTAATGCATCCAATGAATCCTGACGTGCCTGCTCGTTGTCTTCTCCAACATAGGCGGCGACTCGAGTAGAATCATGTCGTATATCACTTGGTAAAACTGCCTCGGCTCCAGAAATGAGAAAAAAGGGTGTGTAACCAGTGGATCTGTTTGGCATCATCTTGATGCTCCAAAGCACTGCGGGGAGCTCCTCAACCCAACAACCCAGAGTATGTTGCAAGGTAACCATGAGTCGGGGCTTGATCCCACACAAAATTTCTTGATTAGCTCGCTCGGCCTATCATTGGACTGTGGATGTGCTACTACTGTCACATCATGTCGGATATGCTTGTGTTGGCAGAACTGCTTCATGGCGCCTTTTGATAAATTGGTGCCATTATCTGCGATAATTCTGTGAAGATAGCCAAATCGAAAAATCAGCTTCTTTAGAAACTTGACTATTGTCTCTGCTTCACAATTGCTGACACGCTCCGCCTCAACACACTTGGTAAACTTGTCAACCGCCACCAGTAGATGAGTCTTTTTGTTGGAAGACAACTTGAATGGGCAAACCATATCAAGCCCCATACCACAAAAGGCCAAGTGATTGGGAGCATAAGCAATTCCTGAGCCGGCACATGAGCCTGGTGGGAAAAATTTTGACATCCGTCACAGTTGCGCACTATATCCTCCACGTCTACATTAGCCGTCAACCAATAGAACGCATAACGAAAAGCTTTTGATACCAAAGATCTTGAGCCGGCATGGTGGCCACAGTCGCCAGCGTGAATCTTGTTAAGGATCTCTCGTCCTTCCTAAGGGGAAACACAGCATTGAAAAACATCGCTAACACTTCTATTGTACAACTCGCCCTGATGAATAACCATGGATTTGCATCATCGTATTATCTTGCGAGCAACAAGTTCTTCACCCGGGAGCTCCCCTCGAGTGAGATAAGCAAAGTATGGCACTGTCCAATCAGGAGTCGCCCGGAGAGCCGCCACCAATTGTAGTTCCGGGTCAGGGATGGCTATATCTTCCTAAGTCGGTAACTTCACAGAGGGGTTGTGGAGTACATCCAGGAACACATTAGGGGGAACCGGCTTGCATTGAGATCCAAGTCGTGACAATGCATCAGCCGCCTCATTGTGTCGTCGATCAATGTGATCAACCTGATAGCCATGAAAGTGACCCGCCACATCGGAGACTGACCGTCTGTAAGCCACCATTAAGGGGTCCTTCAAATCCCAGGTTCCACACACCTGTTGAGCCACCAAGTCTGAGTCGCCCAAGCACCTGACCCGACTAAGGTTCATCTCCTTAGTTATCCTGACCCCATGTAAGAGGGCCTCATACTCAGCTGGATTGTTGGTACAAGGGAACATGAGGCATAGAACATAACAAAACTTGTCACCCCTTGGAGAAGATAACACTACACCAGCCCCTGAGCCTTCCAATTGTCTAAAGCCATCAAAATGTGTAGTCTAGTACGTGTTGTCTGGCCTATCCTCTGGGAGCTGAAGCTCAGTCCAATCGTTGATGAAATACACTAGTGCTTGGTACTTTATGGTTGTACGAGGCATGTACTTCACATGATGGGGACCATGTTCAATTGCCCACTTAGCAATATGACATGTGGCCTCTCGGTTCTGTATGATGTCCCCAATTGGGGCTGAACTAACCACAGTGATTGGATGCTCCTAGAAGTAGTCTTCAGCTTCCGGCTTGCCATAAAAATTCCAAAGACCAGCTTTTTCCAATGTGAGTACCGCTACTTGGACAAGGTCACCACTTCACTAACAAAATACACTGGCCACTGAACCGGATATTATTTACCTTCTTCCTTGCGCTCAACGACAACTGCAACACTTACCACCCTGGAATTAGTAGAGATGTAGAGGAGCATGGGATCTTTGTCGGTCGGGGCAGCTAAAATGGGAGGCTCAGCCAACTGCTTTTTGAGGGCTTTGAAAGCTTCATTAGGTGCATCCATCCAAACGAAATTATCCGTCTTCTTAAGCAGTTGATAAAGAGGGATTGCCTTCTCTCACCAAGGCGGCTTATGAACTGGCTCAATGTTGCGATGTGATCCGCCATGCGCTGGACCTGATTTATATTGGCCGGCTTACCAAGCAAAGTGATTGCCTTGATTTTGTTCGGGTTAGCTTCAATGCCTTGCTCGGACACCACAAAACCTAGTAGCTGGCCTGCAGGAACACCAAAAACACACTTGGCCGGGTTAAGTTTCATCTGGTACACTCAAAGATTATCAAACATCTCCTTGAGATCATCCAAGAGTTCTTGCTTCTTCTGAGACTTCACTACGATGTCATCAACATAAGCGTGCACATTGCGCCCAATCTGACTATGCAAACAGTTCTGGATGTAGCGTTCATAAGTCGCCCATGCGCTCTTAAGTTCAAAGGGCATAGAGACATAACAGAAAGCGCCGAAGGGGGTTATGAACACCGTCTTTTCCTAATCCTCCTTGGCCATCTTGATCTAGTGGTAACTTGAGTACGCATCTAGGAAACACAGGCCCTCACAACCCGCCATAAAGTCAATGATTTGATCGATATGGGGGAGAGAAAAAGGAGCCTTTAGACAAGCTTTGTTGAGATTGGTGTAATTGATACGCATGCGGAAGGTGTCGTTCTTCTTTAGAACCAAGACCGGGTTAGCCAGCCACTGAGGATGAAAAACTTCGATGATGAACCCGGCTGCTAGGAGTCGGGCGACTTCTTCCCCAATGGCCTTGCATCTTTCCTCGTTAAAACGACGGAGGTATTGTCGAACTGGTTTCATCTTTGGATCCACATTAAGGTGGTGCTCAGTGAATTCTCTCGGCACTCTAGGCATGTCAGAAGGTTTCCATGCGAAGATGTCTCGATTCTCACGGATGAATTCGATGAGCGCGCTTTCATATTTGGGATCCAAGCCGGTCCCAATAGTGAATTTCTTAGAAGAGTCGCCCAGGGTGAAGTCGACTTGCTTCGCATTGTCCGTTGGCTTCAACTTGAGGGGCAGATCAGCATCAACAATAGGTTTCTGGAGAGGACTCATGTCGGTCGGGTCAACATTGGCCCTGTGGAATTTCAACTCTTCGGCCGCGCACGCTCACTCGGCATATGCAGCATCTCCTTCCTTGCACTCCTGAGCTATTTTCTGACTCCCATTGACTGTAATGGTACCCTTGTGACTTGGCATTTTGAGCTTGATATGTACATAGCAAGGTCGGTCCATGAAGCGAGCGTAAGCCGACCACCTGAATAAGGCATGGTAGGGACTCTTAATTTTGACCACCTCAAACGTCACAGCCTTACTTCTGTAATTGGACTCGTCACCGAAGGCGACGTTTAATTTGATTCGCCCGAGTGGGTAGGCCGACATGCCTTGGAATATGTCGTGAAAGACCATCGTCGATGGCATCAGGTCATCCTCGGAAAAGTTCAATCGTCGGAAGGTGTCATAATATAAGATATTAATGTTGCTCCCCCCATCCATGAGAACCTTTGTGAGGGTGTATCCTCCAACGTGAGGCGCCACGACCAGGGCTAAGTCGATGGGGTTATCAACCCGGGGCGGGTGATCGTCCCTACTCCAAGTGACTGGTTGTTCAGACCAATTAAGATATCTAGGAACCGTCGGCTCGGCCATATTGGCAGCTCTTTGCTTGAATTTTTTATCCCGCGTGCAAGTGTTGATGTTGAAGACGTGGTACTGACCGATGTTTAACTGCTTGGGGTTTATCTGAAATCCACCCTGGTCATTATGATGTTGGTTGTTCTCGCCAGGCTGCTCTCAACTACCATTGCTTGAGCCGCCCTGACATCAAAAGTCGGATCCAAGGAAACCGTCGGATGAGCCCCCATCTAACCTGCCACGACCATGCTGGCTCGGTCGTCCGCCACCATTGCCTCCTTGATTACCCCTTGAAGCTTGAAGACGGAATACTTGCATAACGAAGCAATCTTCCCAGGAGTGAGTGGCCAAAAGATCCGGGGTACTATGCTAGGGACAAGGTGCTTTAAGCATCTCCTCATAATTGCGCGGCTTCCTCCTGGTGTAAGGTCGAGCGCCTCGGTGCTTCTTCCTAAACCCGGTGTTGGTGTTGGCTACCAGGTCATACCCGTCGTCCGGGTGTCTCCGCTTTCCTTTTCCCTGGGTTACCATTGCGCCCAGGATACTGAGTTTCGCCCTTGGTGCTATCACTTTTTTACCCTTATTGTCATCATCTGAACGAGTGTCCTTCATGCCATCTGACTCGGCATATCTGGTGAGAGTATCCATTAACTCGCCCATGTCATGTACCTTTCGCTTTAATCTACCAAGATTCAAAACCAGCGGCTGAAAATGGTATTTCTTCTCTAAGATCAGGACGTCATGGGCGACTATGATACCATCTTATGAGTGAATGTCCGATTTGTTGATGCGTTGAACGCACTGCTACAGATCCACAATCGGCATTGGGTGTTTGCAGGTTCCTGGGAAATTTTTAATGAACCGCTCCTTCAACTCTGCACAAGTGTTGATGGAATTGGTGTTGGGGAACGTAGTAATAATTCAAAAAAAATCCTACGTCACACCAAGATCAGCTAGCAGAGACCAGCAACGAGTGAGCACTACTAGGGAAAAGCCTACCAGTAGCGCGTGATAATCCTATAGTAGTAGCATTGGGCCGAACGCTACTGCGATCGCGCTACGGCTAATAACTAGTAGTAGCGCTGGTATGGGTAGCGCTACTAGTAAGTATAGTTAGCAGTAGCGCTTTCCCCTCCAGTGCTACTGCTAACTATAGTAGTAGCGCATGCTCGCAGAAAGCGCTGCTACTAAGCCACACTACTGGTAAGTATTAACCAGCGCTACTGCTAACTTTTACAGTTTTCGCAGATTTGCACCCTCTACGTATTTGTGATTTATTTATACAGATTCTATACAATAGTTACATCACCTCATATTATGCATATACCCTTCTCACATATCATATACATACAATAGTCTTGTCATAATACCATGCATCATCATCATCATCATTATCATTCAACAGAAAATATCATCACATAGTCTCGAAAATAGCGACACATAAGTGCGATCATGTCATGTCTCGAGTAAGCACAATTGCATGGTCATGGCACACCACAAGTTTCATCATCTCTATCTACAACATGATGTAGAACAGAAGAGCGATCAGCAAGAAGACGAGCGCGACTATGTAGTACCACAGTGCCGCCCCTGCTCATGTTGGAGTGTCGACCACCTCAAATAACTAATTTCCGCTTTGGCTCTGGTGTCGAACCCTCTGTGACTAGCACCCGGGTACCTGTGCACCTGGGCCTGAGCGGCTGGTCAGTGGTCGTAGACTCCTGGAACCCTCCCAACGTACACGACGTAGTAGCCCTTCGCCGTCTGTGATCTAGCTAGTACCTGCAACGTGAGTTGCTGATTTGAACGATAATATGCAACATAATGTACTTCAGAAAACAAAAAGAGACATGATTACCAAAATAAAAGCAACCAATCGTAAACATAAATGACGAAGTTCCTCATACCCAAACTAATTAACTAGAACGATCTACGCTAGTTCAGGACCACGGTTTAGTTACATCACATAGTTTCGTCGTGCATAATTTCAAAGTTTTGCCATAGAAAGACAGTACTGATAAGGCGCGCTAGTTCAGGACCACAGTTTAGTTACAACGCATTGTCATTGACAATCAGTCGTCCAGGTCGGCGTCCCAATCTTTATAGTTAGGGAGGACGCAACCGAGCTTCGTGAAAGGCTTCTTCTCCGGACGCTGAGTGCTTAGCAGTGCCCGGACATCAACCCACGTGATTGGCCCATGGTAGAACATCCTCGTTGGTTCGAGGACTTGCTTCATGATCACTTGGGCTAGTTCACACTGTACGTTATAAAACTCAGCTCAGATTCGATGATCCGGTGTCTTTCCAATGCTCGTGGCCCAGCTGACAATCTCGGCATCTTCTGCAGTAGCTGACATGAGAAGGCGTTGATGATCCCTTCTGTACTCGAGCAGGTGATGCATGAGGTAGAATCCATCAGCCTGACTCTCGTTCGGTTGCTCGATGGAGCCGAAGTCGGTCTTATGGCCGAAAGTCGGTGCTTTATTCCTGGACCTTTTCACCTTGATATATCCACCAGTCATGCTGAAGGTCCACAGGGCAGAGTCCAGAACATTCTTGACGTGCGTGTAATCCTTTTTCTTCAGGTTCTTCGATGAGTCCAAGTACACAACATGGGAGTATTCCGGGTACAGAACGATGAGGACGGCGTTGTCCCCCTACACAAATTAAGTACACCTCAGTTGTGCCACCATGCTTGCAAAGGAATGATTAACACGTCGAAAGGATATGCGCGGATGACTTACGAGGGATGATAAGGCAGGAGAATCGCTTCCTTGTCCACATTAGCGATCATGAATTCGCCGAGGTACTTGCTCGCATACTCACGGTGCTCTTTGCAAACTCCCAAGAAGTCCTCGTGCATATAGTATGGGTCCGCGACGCAGATATAGTCGATGCTCTCCCTCCTGATGACGTAGTCGAGATATAGGCAATACATGTGGATGAACTGGAAATCCAGCTTGGTCATGTGGAACATGTTGTAGATGTAGTCAAATCGAAGGATGAACGTATTCGCGGGCCAAGTATCGACGTACATCTTCCCACCCGACACATGAGCCGCGTAAAGCGGGTATCCTGGATGTTTCAGGGCGAGAAGTTTTTCTATCTGGCCAGCACATCTTCATGGAGTCTCTTTAGATCATTGTTCAGTATGTGATCTAGCGCTTTGGCAGGTAGGATCGGCTCGCCGGTGATGTGTACACGCGGCTTACCTTCGACAGGTATTCTGTCTACCACCAGGGGTTTCAGAGGCGGCTGGCTGCTTGAAGCACCTATGGCGCCTTTAGGTCTCTCGGTCGGTCTCTTCCTTTGCTTCTTGGGGGTGGCGGTAGTGAGCCCACCATACCTTCCCTAACCACCACCCCAAGTGTCCTCGGGCTAAACAGTGGACGGGCCTCAGGGGGTTGCTGGGTAGAGGCGGCATTTGGAGGCGTCTCCTGCGAGGATGGCTTGAAGAGAGACTTTTTGCATTCCGCCTTAGGACGTTCCAGCTCCGGCAAATCAGGCAGCATCAAGTCATCATCTGCACGGTCATAGCCTGAGTCTTCGGCGTCCTGTGCCATCAATAATCCATCATAGGCGGTATTGAAATGTTGGTTTGGGTCATCATCATCATCCTCCATGTCATCATCAACATTTGCATCTTCGACAGCGGGGGCGACATGATCTGGCACTAATGGAGGCTCTCCCTCACGTCGTACTTTACCATCATCCGCCATGACAAGTTCAGGTAATGTGGTAGGTGGGGTGGTGTTCATACCTTCTTGAGAAGTTGGTGTTGGAGTGATGATACTGGGCTCCTCGAGACGAAGAAGAGACTTCGGCCAAGTCAAGAACCAGTTCTTGCATGCGCCAATCGTCTTAGGGGTCTTGTCGTCATCGACTGGTATCAAAGGAGGCAAATCCTCGTAGCCCACTAAGACACGGGCCACGATAACCTTGAAGACGCCATCGGGCATCTATCAGTTGTGGAACATGCGGTCCTTCGGCTTAATGATGGTTACCTGTCCCACAGCCACCTCCTGGCCCTTGAAGTCGTAGAGTAGGGTGCACGGGGTGTCGTCGGCCTACGAAGGAGACATGTCTGCGACATCAAACATATGAAAGGCAACTGAAATGGAAGACTATAGACATGCTGGTGAGAAGGGTATGACGCTTAATTACCGTGAGGGCGTCGAGCTCAGCGAGCGAGGAAGGCCCGCCGAGCATGCCAGAGACTCAGGTCGGGCTGCTATGAACAGGAACGGGACCTTTTGCGGTTGCTTGGGCAGGTGCTGGTGCTGTGGTGTTCGCCGAGTTTCTCTCGACAAATCTAGGAATTGGAAAGTCCTCTGGCCGTGCATTTGGATTGTTCTTCGTGTAATTGAAAATTGTCAGAATCAAGCTCGCCACCGCGTCAGTGACCAACCCACTGACTACGTCGACCAACTCTTCTTTGGTCAGCTGTGGTCCTATTGACCGCAATCACAACCTTCTCGTTGATGATCTCCTGAGTGACGACCAACAGTCTCTTCCTTCTCTCCTCTGGCTCCTCGGGGTAGCATGTCTTCCACGAGGCCCCATCTCTGACGCCGTGAACACGTCCTTAGGATGGCGGCTTGTCCACTGGGACCTTTTTTAGTATGTTCAGGGCCCGGTTGAATGGGGTGTCCTACTTGGGCCTCGCCAACGACTGTGACGACTCGTCGCTTTCCGCTACCTTCTGATGCTTCTCTTTCTGCAAAAGGAACGTGGATGGTTTACTAATGTGACAAAACTTGCAGTCAAATTGATTCGAAGCTAATTAATATGATAATGTGGTAATATAAAAATTACCACAAGCCTCATGAACTCCCTCGTGTTCGGGTCCGTGTAAAAGATATTTCTCTCTTTGTCCCACTTGTATCGGGCCCTGATCCAGTCATGCTCCAGCGGGTCGCTGAACTCCGACAAGGGGTTTGGGATCCCGAGACTTTCACGTTCGGTGTCCTCCTTGGCCCACATGTGCTTCTTCCCCTCGTAACCACGGCTTCTGAGGCGGTGGGGAGGCATGTTCCTGGCCTAGAGCGCCTTCATTTTCTCCGACTTTGCCTTGACTTCTTCTTTTTCGCAATTCTCCAGGAATTTTGCAAAGGCCTCTTCCGTTATTGTCGGATTATCAGCATGAATCTTGGACCACGGTTCATTCTTCCCAACCGCTTTTTTCACCCGAACTTTCGAGGAGGACAAGTCGTTGGTGAACGTCACCAATGCCTTCTCGTTTATTTTTGTCATTACGGGGTCATCCCACGGCTCTTTATATTTCTCTTCATTCCGGCCGGGGAACATGAACCTATTGTGCAACTTCTTTAGGAGCATGTTCTCATATGTGGTATCTGCTTCAACCTCTCGTCATTGATGTTGGCGGTTTCCCTGAGGATGCATCCAAGTTGATTGCCCCAGCACTTGCCCGCTTCCTCTGGTGTCGTTGGCTCTAACTTCTTGGGGTGAATCTCCGTGACCACAATTTGTCCGATGCCAAGCGCGTTTGGTTTTCTTGTCCTCTTCTTCTTCGGTGCTTTACGAGCTAAGACATCATCGTTGCCAATCTCGGGGGCTGTGTCGGTCCTAGTGCTGGTGCCGGTGTCAGCGTCAGTGTCGGTGTTGGGACCGCTGCCGCCAGCATGCAACCCCAAAGCATGTTCGTCCAGGTAATCGAAATAGTGATTTGTTGCCTCCATGGGGTCTGCGGTGGGAGCACAACCACCAACGACTTCGGCGTTGGTAGACATGTTTCCTATGCAACAATTGTAAATAAAAGATTTAATGAAGAGAAAAGAGGGGCCTATATTTGGTCGAAATGTTGATTCATTCCCCTTCCGGCAAATCCCGAGTACTCCATATATCCTAGTTTCTAGCACAAGTCATGCCGAAAATTTCGGCATGACCTTTGCTAAAAATTGGACATATGGAGCGCGTGAAATTTGCTGGAACGGAAATGAATCAACATTCTGGCAAAACATAGGCCACTCAAACATTCAGAAGGACATATCACTATCTAGGGTAATATTCTTTAGACATTCAGAAGGACCAAACAAATTCTTATAAAAGGAATTGGCATATAATAAAATGCTTTACCCCCTGCACCAGATTTACATTACTTCCTAATAAAGAAAGGACTTTCTTCTTTCTTTTCCTACTACTAGCTATTATGTTAGCATAATATCATTTACATTACCCGTGCCCTTGATACAATTCATCAACACATAATAGCAATGATACAATTCATCAACACATAATACCACTACCCTTGATACATTTCACCAACATATAATAGCAATGAAAAAAATACATGAAAACAGAAGGGGAGAATCATACCTTTGTTGTTCGTGGTCGAAGCTTGCACGGGAGGCGAGCTCACTGAACAGGGGGTGATGGGCGTCGAGCAGGGAGGGTGCGGTCGCCGAGCAAGGGAGGTGGGAGGGAGGGCGGTGGGCGCCGAGCAGGGGAGGTGGGAGGGAGGGGCGGTGGGCGCCGAGCAGGGAGGGCGGGCGCCTAGCAGGGGAGGCCGCGGCGCCGGGAGGAGGCAGCGGTGGGTGCGGCGGTGCATGGCAAGATGGTTGTGTGAGGGTTTCGTGCAACGGCGATGGTGGGGTGCGGCGGCGTTTGGAGAGGGGGGGATCGATAGGAGGGAGTGGAGGGAGAGGGCAGGGGAGTTAGGAAATTTTGAGCCTAGGTAACTATAGTAGTAGCGCTGGCTTTGTACCAGCGCTGCCGCTAAGCCATAGTAGTAGTGTTGGCTTTGTACCAGCGCTACAGCTAAGTGCCATAGTAGTAGCGCTTGCTTTGTACCAGCGCTATCGCTAAGTGCCATAGTAGTAGCGCTGGCTCTGTACCAGCGCTACTACTAAGACATTTACTTTATTTTCTTTATTATTTTTCTTTATTATTTTATTTTTATTATTTTTCTTTCCTTTTCTGTTTACTTTTTCTTTTTATTATTTGTTTCTCTCCCAACGACGACGGCATCTCCCTCTCCCCCTATGCGTGAATATCACCGGAACCTTCATGAGGTAACATATCAGTTGATAACGGTTACTTAAGTGCGTGCACAAAATATATACAAATATATAAATGTAAGTGTCTGATCAGCTGCGTCGACGATGTTTCACATTGAGCTTCTTCTTCCCTTTCTTGTTCGTTTCTGAGTAATTGAGCCCCTCCTTGTGACTTTTCCGGAGCCATGGAGTACGATCTTTCCGCCGCCATGTAGTCTTGAATCTTCTTTTCACGTATGCTACATCGTCATCATCATCTTCCCTCATCGGGTTGTCGTATTGGTCGTAGTCTTCCTCGTTGGGACTCCAGCCATTCCGACAATGCTCCTTTTGGATCTCCTCACAACAACACGGATGGGATTCGCCGGGTCGGTTATGAAGAAGCATTGTGTCAAGTGCTTAGCGTGTACCCATGGCTCATTTTTGGCGATGATGTTAACGTTCATGGGAGTGCTCTTCTCGTCGGGTATAGACATGGTGGGGAAATACTTGTTTTCTCTTACGACGTCCTTGGCCCATCTGACACGGAACATCGTCGCATTGTGCATTCCAGCATAGTAAAGCTCCCACATCTCTTCGACCCTTCCGTAGAATCTTTCAGTTGTGCCATTGGCGTCGATCACGCATTGAATTGTCACCCCGAAGTTGTGGTAATCACTATCCATGTCTTTGGCTTCCGTGTAGAACGTGTACCCATTGATATTGTAGGACTGATAGGTCGCGAGCTAGGGCACAGGGCCATGTGCTAAGGCATGTATGAGCAATCCGTCCGAACTGCCCTCTTCCGGGGGATTTTCAAGAACTTGCTCTTTGAACCAACGCAAGAAAGTAGCGTTGTGTTGTACAGTAAGTTCATCGTCCGTCTTGAGCATCCCCTTATCACGGTACTTCTTTGCAATGCTTTCTTTGTGTCGTGCCACATAATCATCTACCACATCTAGGTGTTGTAGCACTACTAAGTTAGCCATGTCAAAGTCGTTCCGTCGATCCGAGTAGTCCACGTGCAATTTGGCCGTTGTTGTGACCATCTCCTTCGAGCTTCCCATCATGCTTCTTGATGGGCAAACCAACAACAAGGTCTCCGACGCTTATATAATTCTCACAAAAGGAGACACACTCATGCGTCAGATACCCCTGGACGATACTCCCTTCGGGACGGGCATTGTTACGAACGAATCCTTTGATGACCCCATTAATCCTCTCGAACGGCATCATGTTGTGAAGGAATGTCGGCCCGAGGTCGATGATGTCGTCCACGATGTGGACACACAGATGCACCATGACGTCAAAGAACGCGGGCGGGAAGTACATCTCAAGCTCACATAGTATGACAACGATCTCTTCTTGTAGCCTTCGGAGCTGCTTCACACTTATGGACTTTCGAGAGATAACATCGAAGAGTTGCACAGACCAGTAAGTGTCTCATGGACGTGCTTTTCCATTATCCCTCTAATGGCAACCGGGAGTATCTGCATCATCATCACGTGACAGTCATGAGACTTCATCCCACTGAACCTTTTCTTCTTGGGGTCTAGAAATCTACTTATCTTCCCACAGTAACCGGAACTGACTTTGATTCCCATTAGGCACTTGATGAATTGATCGATCTCCTTTGGACTTAAGGTGAAGCAAGAAGGGGGGCAATAATTCTCCTCCTTCTTGTTGACTTTTCTGCCCCTTTCCCCTCCTCTGTCTCTATCTCCGTCCCCTCCATCAAATTTTATGGTGGAGGGCTTTCCTGATCTTCAAATCTTCCAAGTCTTTCCTTGCCTTCGGCCCATCCTTGGTCTTCTCCGGCATGTTCATCAGTGTGCCAAGCAAGCTCTCGAGGACATTCTTCGTAATATGCATTTGATCAAGGCAATGAGGCGTGTCGTAATTGGGCCAGTACTCCAAGTCCGAGAAAACAGACCTCATTTTCCATACCTTCAGCAGCGGCTCCGGCGCCTTTTTGATCTTTCCCGGCTTGGGGCATTGTTCCCAGTTTCTCAACAGCGCGGCAATTTCGGCACCGCTCCTCTTACGTGGAGGTCCTCGAAGCCCAGCCAACCCATTGAATAGATCTCCATGCTTTCTCCATGGTTCATCCTTCTCGAGCCATCTACGATGCCTCATGTACACGATTTTCCCAGACCCGCCATCTTTCGTTAACGTAAGTTGCTAAGACATTGTATCACCGATGCACCTCATGCATCCGCTGTATCCGTGGCACACCTGGCATGCGGTGTACTCGTAACCGAGATAGTCGTGCACCGTTGTCATCAGCACGGCTCTCATATGGAAATACTCTCCTTTGCTGGCGTCCCATGTCCATGCTGGTGATTTCCATAACGTGTCTAGCTCCTCTTGAAGAAGCCCCATATACAGGTTAATACTATTTCCCAGTTGTTTCGGCCCTTGAATCAGTATGCACATGTGTATGTACTTTGTCTTCATGCACTTACATGGGGGGAGGTTGTACATCCATACAAACACGGGCCATGTGATGTGGTTGTTGTTCTGGTTTCCAAACGGAGTCATGCCATCGGTACTCGCACCAAGCACGATGTTCACTGGCTACCATCTACGAGGTGTCTCAGCCTCGGATCATCTCCACTGTCGGGCTTCTTCCTCTTCGCGTGCCAACGCATGAGCTTTGCGTCCTTAGGATCTACGAAATACCGCTGCAGACGGGGAGTGATCGGAAAGTACCATACAACTTTCTGAGGAGCTTTCTTTCCTTCCTTCCTGTATCGAGAAGCATTGCACACTAGACAGTTGGTTTTTCCCGCGTGCCCCCCCCCCCCGATAAATGATGCAATCGTTGATGCATGTGTGGTACCTAATGTGCGTCAAATCAAAAGGGCAAACGATTTTCTTGGCCTCCTCGACACTACTAGGACACAGGTTCCCCGCTGGAAGAACTTTATTATGTAGATACTTCAAATGCTCCTCGAGGCTTTTGTCTACCATTTGTTTTTGGCCTTCGTCTTTAGAAGTCCGAGCGTAAACTCAAGCGGGTCACCTCGGGATCGCAACCGTCATACAATGGAGTCTTCGAGTCCACTTCAAGTTGATCCAGCTTGGCTTCCTCTCTAGAAGCAGCTCTCTCGGTAGTCGTACTCTTGTGAAGGAGGTCTTGAACATGAGGGTCTTGCACGACTGCACTTAGTAGCACCGAAGACTGCGGCGTGACCACCGCCTCTTCTCTGCCATGTCCGGACTCTTCTTTGTTGTGTCCGGAATCTTCTCCGCCGCCATCATTTTCGGACTCTTCCCCGCCGCCATGTCCGGCACCATCGTCTTCGTGTCAATCGATCATCTCTTCGTCTAGCCCCATGTCGTTATTCCCTGCCATTTGGACGTCCTCATAATCATCGTCTTCTTCACTTATCCACCTAGTATAGCCATCCATGAAACCATTCATCGGCAGGTGCGCCTTCAAAGTGCCACGATCATAAGGGTCCAAAAGGACTCCTTCCTTGCATCTTGCACACGGACATCTAATCCTAGTTCAATTATTTGCATGCATGTCCATCACCGCGGATTGCATGTACCGCTCCACCTTCCATCCACTCACCTTCATGACCAACTGCACGGTATATAATAACCAAAAGGGTTATAAAATAAATAATGATGCATGCATGCTTCAATGTCATATAAAATTTTGGCATGACCTTGCCTAAAAATAGGACATATTGAGTTTGCTCGAAATTCACCGAAACGGAAATAAATCAACATTTCGACAAAACATAAGCAACTCGAGGGCATGTCACACTCACACAAATCTCTCCATATATATATATATATACATATATATATATATATATATATATATATATATATATCCCAAACACACATATTCTCATTCACACAAATATTCCCATTCTTGAAATGAGCAACTTTTTTTACTCACCTATATATCTCCCGGCCCGAGAGAGATGATGAGAGAGTGACCGATCGAAAGAGCATGTGTGGATGTCTAAATAGCTAGCTAGATCTAGTTGTTGGGGAGGGGAGGTGAATCTAGTTATCTAACTAATGGAGAGGGAGTTATGGTGAAGGGGGGCATTAATGGGGAGAGGAAGAGAGGTGGCTAGCTAGGACCAAGAGAGATGTGAGAGAGGCCATTTATGAAGGAGAGTTATGGTGGAGGGGGACATTAATGAGGAGAGAATAGAGGTAGGAGGAAGAGAGAAAAATAGCAACAATGGTGTGGAGAGTGGAGAGTGGAGAGGGGAAAGGAGGGGGTAGGTCAAAGTGGGGGAGAGGAGGGGGAGAGGGGTAGAAAGGTGGCACCAGCCGCAACTAGCACTAGCGTTGCATACCGGAATGCGTTGATGCTATTTTGTAGTAGTAGCGTTGGTTACAGAAGCGTGCTACTACTAACAAGGGCCCAATAGCAGCAGTGGTGGTGCAAAACAAAGCGCTACCGCTAAAAACTTAGCAGTAGCGTTGGCTTATGGACAACGCTGCTACTATAGCTACCGTCGGTGGCATCATCTCGTCCCACATAGTAGTAGCACTTTCCTGACAAGCAGCGCTACTTCTAAGCTCTTAGTAGTAGCGCTCAAATGGATCAGTGCTACTGCTAATTAGCAGCAGCGTGCTATTTTTTCTAGTGCTGCTACTAAGGTCCTGTGTATAGGCTTCTCCCTAGTAGTGGAGGTAGACCATATTCATACCGTTGAAGATCGCAAAGCGGAAACGTTACTATGAACGCGGTCAATGGAGTCGTACTCACAGCGATTCAAATCGCTCCGAACACCGAACGTATGGTGTCTCCGCATTCAACACACCTACAGCCCGGGGACGTCTCCTCCTTCTTGGTCCAGCAAGGAGGGAGGAGAAGTTGAGGGAGAACTTTGGCAGCACGACGACGTGGTGGCGATGGAGTATGTGGCTCTCCGGCATGGCTTCGCCAAGCACTGCGGAGGAGGAGAAAGAAGTGGAGAGGTAGGTATGCACCGAGGGAGATCAAATCAGGTGTGTGCAGCCCTCCCAAATCCTCCACTATATATAGGAGGGAGGGACAGGGGATGTGCCACAACTAGGGAAACCCTAGGAGGTGCGACAGCCCTTGGAGGAGGAGGGGCGGCGCCCTGTGTGGGTGGCTTGCCACCCAAGGCAGCCCCCACGCCTAGGGTTTGGACTCCCTTCTCCCTTGAGGCTCCTTCCCTTGGCGCACCAGCCCACCAGGGGTTGGTTCCTGATACGTCCCAAACGTATCTATAATTTATGTTTGTTCCATGATCTTTTGGGTGACACTGTTATATGTTTTGCTACACTTTCATATCTTTTTACACATATTTGGACTAATCTACTAACTCAGTGCACCCGGTGCCAGTTTCTATCTGCTGGTGTCTTTTTTGCATGGACTTTTACCCCAATTTAGAGAGCCCAAAAAATCCCAAGAAAAATATATAAAAATAAGGGTGATGGAAGCTTCACGAGCACCAAAGGTGGGCCAGAGGGGAGTCAGGGCCTGCCCAGGCGGCCTCCCTAGGCGGCCCACCCCCTGGCCGATAAACCTTACAGTCCCCATGTAAGGGAAATTTGCCGCTGACTACGTCTCCACCTTCCACTTGGGGTAACCAACGAGGGGCGAGAAGTATATCCATCAACTCGTCATCAAGCAAATTTCTAGCGCCGTTGCCGGGGACTCCAGTCTTCAAGATAGGGGAGTTGCACACTATCTTTTAATTTTTCTTTTAGTCTTGTTAGTTTGTTTTCTAGTTTTTTAAAAAGCACAAAAAATAGTTGTTTTGTTCTTGCTTGTTGCTGCTCCTATGGGTTCCACTAAGAACACCAAGTTGTGTGACTTCACTAGTCACAACAACAAAGCCTTTATCTGCACTCCTATTGCTGCTCCCTCCACTATGGTGACGTCCTATGAGATTAAACCTGCTTTACTGAACCTTGTTATGAAAGATCATTTCTCCGGTGCTGGAGATGATGCTGCTTTACACTTGAATAATTTTGTTGAGCTCTGTGATATGCAAAAATATAAAGAAGTAGATGGTGATATTGTTAAACTTAAGCTTTTTCCATCCTCCTTGAAAGGGGGAGCTAAAGTGTGGCTTCAATCTTTTCCTAGGAATAGCATAGATTCTTGGGATAAGTGCAAAGATGCTTTTATTGGGAAGTATTACTCGCCTGCTAAGATTATCCAGTTAAGAAGTAACATTATGAATTTTAGGCAGCTGGATAATGAACACGTTGCCCAAGCTTGGGAACGTATAAAATCTCTTGTTAAGAATTGCCCTACACATGGTTTGACTACTTGGATGGTTATACAAACTTACTATGCAGAATTGAACTTTACCTCGTGGAATCTGTTGGACTCGGCCGCGGGAGGAACCTTTATGTCAACTACACTTGGTGCTGCCACAAAGCTGTTGGACGAGATGATGACAAACTATTCTCAATGGCACACTGAGAGAGCTCCAACATGTAGGAAGGTAAACTCTGTTGAGGAGAACTCCCCCCTTAATGATAAGGTTGACATGATCATGACTTCACTTACTAAGCAAGCGCCTATAGATCCTCATGATGTTCCTTTAAATTCTTTGGTTGCTCAAGAAAGAGAGCAAGTTTATGTTAATTTTATGTCTAGGAACAACTTTAATAATAATGCTTATAGGAGTAATTTTGGTAGCAATCCTAGACCGTTCCCATCCAACAACTATGGGAATAACAACACTTAACATAGCACCAAAAACTCCACTTCTGAATTAGAGGGCATGCTTAAGGACTTTATTACTTATCAAAAAGCCTTCAACAAGAGTGTAGAAGAGAAATTATAAAAATTAGATAGTCTCTCTTTGAAGGTAGATAACATATCTCATGATGTAGAGATGCTTAATATTAGAACTTCCCCCTTGAGGAAAGGAAAACCACACCCATGAATGCTATCCAAGTCCAAATTAAGGAGAACATAATAATGCTAACCAAACTTAAGGATAGATGGGCTAGAGAAAAAGAAGAGGAAGATAGGATTAAGAGCCTTCCTACACATACTACCCTTGCTACTATACAAGTTGTTGAGGATCTCAAAACTATTACCACCCATTACATCCCTAGTCCCAGTGGACCTACTAATTGTGATGCTAAAACCTCAACTTTAGGACAAGAAGGTCCTTTGAGCTTAGAGACTACCAAAAGAATGAGCTTAGATGACATCACTACCACTTTAATTAATGGTAGTAATCTTGATTTTGATAATTGTATTCTTTCCAAAGTTATCACTTTTTGCAAAGAATGGCTAAAGACCCCCACACTAGTACACTCAATATTGTCGTCACTAAGCATATTACCAATGCTCTTACCAAAGCTAGGGAGGAGAAGCTCAAGCTAGAGACTTATATTCCTAGAAAACTAGAAGATGGTTGGGATCCTATGGTCAAGATTAAATTGAATAATATCTCTTGCTTTGCTTTATGTGATGTTGGAGCTAGTGCCTCCGTTATGCCCAAAAGAATGTATGATATGCTTGATTTGAAACCTTTTGATCAATGTTCTTTTGGTGTTCGTCTTGTTGATTCTTCCATAAAGAAACCTTTAGGGAGGATTTATGATATTCTTATTGTTGTCAATTATAATTATGTTCGCATTGATTTTCTTATTATGGACGTTGAGTGTGATCCCTCATGTCCAATTATTTTGGGACGTCCTTCTCTCCCATCGTTGGTGCTATCATTGACATGAAAGAAGGGACCATTAGATTCCATTTTCCCCTTAAAAAGGGAATGGGACACTTCCCTCGAAAGAAGATTAAGTTACCTTATGAGTCCTTTACTCGGGCAAGTTATTCTTTTGGGGTTGATAATACTTGATCTTTTTGCATCATGCCTAGCTCAAAGGCATAAAAGAAAGCGCTTGTTCGGAGGCGATCCAATTTATTTTTACTTTCATTTTTAGTGGTCTTGATGCTTGTTACTACTGTAGCAACATCATTGTATCTTTATTTTCAAGCTTTGTGCCAAGTTTTAGCCTCCGATTGCAAGAATGTTCAAAAGTTGTGACATGCTGTCGAGAAACAAATTATGTCTGCTTGACGGAAAAATCACCAAAAATCACCAGGTCATCTTTTTTATCTGAACATTTTTTGACACGATCCTCTATATAATTGTCTTTCTGGCTTCTGTTATGATTTTTTTTATTTGAGTTGCGGAAGTGCCCCAAAACAATTATTTACTACATGTTGTTCTGTTTTTCCCAGATTCTGCCACATTTTGTGTTTTCATCGTTTTAAAATCTTAAGCTTGCCTTTTCTTTGCAAAAACCTTTTGGAAATCTTGAGAAACAGTAGCTCTTCATGAAAATATTTATTTCCAGTAGAGAAAAATTATTTTAGTATGGGCACTAAACACTCTAATCAGCTTATGATGAGTTCCGTATGAAGGGAGTTTTCAAGTATGCGATGGAAGATGATGAAAGAAGATCCAGGAGTGTCAAGCACTCAAGCTTGGGGATGCCCCCATGCACCCCCAAGAAATATTCAAGGATACTCAAGCGTCTAAGCTTGGGGATGCCCCCGTGCATCCCCTTCTCCATCAACAATCATCAGTTCGTCCTTCTCCATGCTATATTTTTATCACTTCATATGTTATGTGCTATGCTTGGAGCATCCCGCTCTTTACTTTTTAGTTTGTTTCAGTTTTTCTTGATGTTCATAACAAGTTGGAACCTAGCATTCTTTGTTTGGGAGAGAAACACGCTCCACTCTACCCTAGAACACAACATTGCGTGTTCTTTATATTTTCATAGATGATATCATGGTTAGCTCTTAGTTTTCATGCTTTATCTTTTTAAGAGCTTTTATTTAGGTTGCTTTTGTAACTCTCTTGAGTTATCATGCCTATCTTATTTAGATAGTTGTCTTGTTGCACTAAGTTGTGTGTCTTGCATGAGTAGGTAATTGAGGTTGCTATTTAAGTATAGTAGTAACTTGCAATAGTTTTGAGGTATTGATTTGAGTAATGTTTGGACTATTGGTGCCAAGATCTTGAGCCTATTAGTGATAGGTGTCGTACTTTGGGAAATCCGTGTGTTTTTCAAAACTAAAAAATTAGTTGAGAAGTCTAGCTACTAGATCGATCGCTAACCTCTAGAGGGGTTGGAATATATAGAGTACCCTCACGTTATCATGGGTCGAGGATGGGAAAGGATAACCAAACCCCCAAAAACTCCTCCTCGGGGTACTTGTCTCTTTGTGAATCTCCTGACTAGATAGAGAGTTACAGATAATAAGTGCATGAGTTCTTCGGACTAATGCGAGTATTCGATTGTTGGCACTTCCACCATCCATATTTTGCTAGCCTCTTCGGTACCGTGCATTGCCCTTTATCATCTTGAGAGTTGGTGCAAACTTCACCGGTGCATCCAAACCCTTGGCATGATATGCTCTGTCATCATAAGCCGCATTATATCCTTCCTCAAAACAGCCACCATACCTACCTATTAAGGCATTTCCGTAGCCTTTCTGAGATACATTGACATGCAACATCCACCATATCATGACTTGATCTTCATGTCATACATGTTTTTGCTTGATCGAGGAGCCGCATGCTAGTTGGGCCTTGCCCTTATTATTGTTGTATGACACGCTAGTATCATTGCATATCCTGCTACACTAGCAGAGGCATACATTTGCATACATCATGATCATTTTCATTTGTCTTTATGTTGAGTACTACTTATAAAGTGTGAAGATCTTCTTTTTATTCTTGTAAAACATAGAGTGTTGCCCTTAAGTGAGGAAAAGATCCCAAAGAGGAACAATTAAAAGATCCCAAAGAGGACATATGAAAAGATCCCAAAGAGGACAAATGAGAGATAAATAGAAAGAGCCAAAGAGGCCACAAAAAAATAAAAGAAAAAAGAAATAAAAAGAGAGAAGGGGGAAACACTACTATTCCTTTTGAAATATCCACACTCGTACTCCATTGTTACATTTGTACTCCATAGAGATTATCATTCATGCATAACCATGTGGGGACCTTTACACTATAGAACTAGGCTTGTATATTCCAATGATGAGCCTCCTCAAATGAGCTCTATGTCTTCATGAGCAAGCAAGTTAGATGCACCCCCACTAGTTCCATTGGAGAGCTTACCTTAGCTCATATGTGCATCCGTTGCATGGCAATCCCTGCTCCTCACATCATATCTATCATTTGGCTTTCTCTCACCTATGATTGTCCTCATTGATGTGAGCCTTTCACACCTTTTTGTCTTCCTTCCCCATCATTATTCTCTTTTCCATCCTAAGTGCCAACATATCTTGCTTGCGCTCATCCATTGCATGAGTGCTCAAAGTAGAAAAGGAGAGGATCATTTTGACTTGTGTCTGACCAGTGGTCTGGGGATGAGTCAAAATAAGATTCTGAAGGAGAACAAGTGTGAAGCTTTAGTAGATTGAGTTCTCAATTGAAATATTTTTTATGCTCTAAACCCATCTCCCCCTTCTTGCACGCAAACACCATTTGGAGACATTCGAGTCACACACAGCGAGAGCTCTTGCACCTTTATGTTCTTACTTTGCTAATTTTTCAATGCTAGATATAGACTCTTGCTTGTTATTGTCTTGACTTGAATTGCATATCTTACTTACGTTACTTTGAAGTTCTTATATGTGTGTTAGCATGTCATCACAGAAATTATTTGTGTTATCATTTACCTACTCGAGGAAGAGCAGAAATTAAGCTTGGGGATGTTGATACGTCCCAAACATATCTATAATTTATGTTTGTTCCATGATCTTTTGGGTGACATTGTCATATGTTTTGCTACACTTTCATATCTTTTTATACATATTTGCACTAACCTACTAACTCAGTGCACCCAGTGCTAGTTTCTGTCTACTGGTGTCTTTTTTGCAGGGACTTTCACCCCAATTTACAGATCCCAAAAAGTCCCGAGAAAAATATATAAAAATCAGCATGACATAAGCTTCACGAGCACCAAAGGTGGGCCAGAGGGGAGCCAGGGCCTGCCCAAGCGGCCTCCCTGCGCGGCCCACCCCCTGGCCAAGCCACCAGGTCGCCTGGGTGGGGCCAACCACCTATGGTGCCCTCTTTCGACCAATATTTACCTCTCTGATAGGAAACCCTTCCATGAGATCCAGAATCGCGAATTTCTCCATCGTTCCGCCGCTGCAGCATTTCCGAGATAGGGAGCGTTAGAAGACCTCTTCCCGACACCCTGCGGAGGGAGGATTGACCTTCGGGAGCTTCTCCACCACCATGGACGCTTCCCGGACGTGTCGTGAGTAGTCCTCCTTGGACCATGAGTCCATGACCAGTAGTTACGTGATGTCTTCTCTCCAATATTGTGCTACATTGATTAGCCCTTGTGAGCTGCCCTACATGATCAAGGCATCTATGTAATTTTCCTGCTATTTCTATGCTTGGTTTGCTGGGATTCGATGGATTATGATATTACGTTCAGATTGTGATGAGTTATATATTTGGTTCTCCTTTTATATTATGTTCTTGAGTAATTCATGCATGTTCTCCGTTGCTCTTTATTGCTTTGGCCGAGTAGTAGATTGTAACTCCAAGAGGGAGCGTTATGCATGATTGTGGGTTCATGCCCCCTCATGTCTAGATTGAGTGACAAAAACATGAGACTAGGGGATGTGTTGTTGCCACCAGGGAGAAAACAACGGTGCTTGTGACCACGGTTGCAAGGATTGTTTACCTTACGCAAAGTTCGTTAATGCAGGTGTCCATTTCTTTGAGTTTACACTTTGGGTGGGGCTCACAACTTAATACCAGCGATATGTTCTGGATAGATTTCTCAAGGTGGATGATTAGTAAGTAGATGTTGATGGATAAATGGTCTACTTGTCTTGGCATACTGCCCATTACTTTTGAGCCTCTAACTTTCTAGTAGCATGATAAGCATTGTGGTGCGTTTATAATTATATCAATTGTCAAGTTGTAATTTGTTTACCCAGCATAGTTGTTTATCGTCTTTTGGGAGAGAGACATCACTAGTGAACATCATGGGACTCTGGTCCATATTACCACCATTGTTCACACCTCCATCATTTACTGCTTTTATTTACCTTTCCGTTGCAATCACTATCACTATTCCTGCTTGTGTTTTGATCCTTTGCAAACTACAAGGCCGGAGAGATTGACAACCTCTCTGAACTCGTTGGGAGCAAAGTTATTTGTTGTGTGTGCAGGTCCACGTCTTCTGCTAGCGCTAGAGCAGTGGACACCTACTTGTTGATCTCGTAGTCCTCCTGGTTCGATAAACCTTACAGTCCCCGTGTAAGGGAAATCTGCTGCTAACGGCATCGCCACCTTCCACTTGGGGTAACCAACGAGGGGCGAGAAGTATATCCATCAACTCGTCATCAGTTCCTCTCCCCTTTCAGCCCATGTTGCCCTCCGGGATAGGTGGACCCTCTCGGTGGACCCATGGTACCCTTTAGGTGGTCCCGGTACAATACTGATAAACCTCGAAACCTTTCCAACGACCAAAACTGGACTTCCCACATATAAATCTTTACCTCCAGACTATTCTGGAACTCCTCGTGACGCCCAAGATGTCATCCACGACTCTGAACAACCTTCGGTAACCACATATATGATTCACATAACAAATCTAGTGTCACCGAACCTTAAGTGTGTAGACCCTACGGGTTCGGGAAACATGCAGACATGACCGAGACACCTCTCCCGCCAATAACCAACAGCGGGGTCTGGATATCCGTGTTGGGTCCCACATGTTCCACAATGTTCTCATCACATGAACCCCGATGTCGAGGATTCACTCAATCCCATATGCAATTCCCTTTGTCTACCGGTATGACACTTGCCCGAGATACGATTGTTGGTATCCCTATACCTTGTTCTATCTCGTTATCGGCAAGTCTCTTTACTCGTTCCGTAACACATCATCTCGTGGCTAACTTCTTAGTCACATTGAGCTCATTATGATGATGCATTACCAAGTGGGCCCAGAGATACCTCTCCGTCACACAGAGCAACAAATCCCAGTCTCGATTTGTACCAACCCAACACACACTTTCGGAGATACATGTAGTGCACCTTTATAATCACCCAGTTACGTTGTGAAAGTTTGGTACACCCAAAGCACTCCTACAGCATCCAGGAGTTGCACAATCTCATGGTCTAAGGAAATGATACTCGACATTAGAAAAGCTTTAGTAGACGAACTACACGATCTTGTGCTCTGCTTAGGATTGGGTCTTGTCCATCACATCATTCTCCTAATGATGTGATCCCGTTATCAATGACATCCAATGTCCATGATCAGGAAACCATGACCATCTATTGATCAACGAGCTAGCCAACTAGAGGCTCACTAGGGACATGTTTGTGGTCTATGTATTCACACATGTATTATGGTTTCTAGTTAATACAATTATAGCATGAACAATAGACAATTATCATGAACAAGGAAATATAATAATAACCAGTTTATTACTGCCTCTAGGGCATATTTCCAACAGTCTCCCACTTGCACTAGAGTCAATAATCTAGTTCACGTCACTATGTGATTGCAATGAATCTAACACCCATATAGTTTTGGGGCTTGATCATGTCTTGCTTGTGAGAGAGGTCTTAGCCAACGGGTCTGAACCTTTCAGATCCATGTGTGCTTTACAAATCTCTTTGTCATCCTATAGATGCAGCTACCGCACGCCATTTGGAACCATTCCAAACAAGGTTGTTAGAATCGCGATTCTGAATCGGATCGGAGCTCCGATGGCAGGATCGCAAATCATAGAATCTTCACTATCAGGATCGTAAAAACGTAGATTCTATGAATCAAAATCATAGAATCACACTGGTTAGTATGGATCGTGTCGTAGAATCGTACAATAGAGTCACGATTTTGACAACCTTGATTCCAAATGACTGCTCCACTATACGAATCTGGTTTACTACATAGAGTCATCTGGATTAGTGAAAAAGCTTGCATCGTCGTAATCCTTTATGATGAACTCCTTTACCACCTCCATAATCAAGAAAAAAATTCCTTAGTCCACTAGTTACTAAGGATAACTTTGATTGCTGTCCGGTGATCCATTCCTGGATCACTCCTGTACCCCTTGACTGACTCATGGCAAGGCACACCTCAGGTGTGCTACACAACATAGCATACTATAGAGCCTACGGCTAATGCATAGGGGACGACCTTTTTCCTTTCTCTCTCTTCTGCCGTGGTCAGGATTTGAGTCTTACTCAATATTCACACCTTATAACACAGCCAAGAACTCTTTCTTTTTCGATCTATTTTGAACTCCTTCAAAATCTTGTCACGGTATGTATTCATTGAAAGTACTGCTACCTCTTGAGCTTGCGTTGGTTTTTTCCTTGAAGAGGAAAGGGTGATGTTGCGCAGTAGCAGTAAGTATTTCCCTCAGTTTGAAACCAAGGTATCAATCCAGTAGGAGTATCAAGGCAAGTCTCCAAAGTACGTGCGCAAAAACAAACAAACTTGCACCCAATGTTATAAAGGGGTTGTCAATCCCTTCACGACTAAATGCAAGGTGAGATCTGAAGACGGAAAGTGCAACGAAGTAAAAGTGTAGAGCTAAAAATATCATGTGAAGTAGACCCGGGGGCCATAGTGTTCACTAGAGGCTTCTCTCATGATAGCAAGTATTACGGTGGGTGAACAAATTACTGACGAGCAATTGATAGAACCGCGCAAAGTCATGATGATATCTAAGGCAATGATCATACATATAGGCATCACGTCCGAGACAAGTAGACTGATACTGTCTGCATCTACTACTATTACTCCACACATCGACCGCTATCCAGCATGCATCTAGTGTATTAAGTTCATGACAAACGGAGTAATGCCTTAAGCAAGATGACATGATGTAGAGGGATAAATTCATGCAATAGATATAAACCCCATCTTTTTAACCTTGATGGCAACAACACGATGCGTGCGTCGCTACCCCTTCTGTCACTGGGTGAGGACACTGCACGGTATGAACCCAAAACCAAGCACTTCTCCCATTGCAAGAATTATAGATCAAGTTGGCCAAACAAAACCCACAACTCGAAGAGAATTACAAGGATACGAAATCATGCATATAAGATATCAAAGGAAACTCAAATAACATTCATAGATAATCTGATCATAAATCCACAATTCATTGGATCTTGACAAACACACCGCAAAAGAAGATTACATCGGATAGATCTCCATGAAGATTATGGAGAACTTTGTATTGAAGATCCAAGAGAGAGAAGAAGCCATCTATCTACTAGCTATGGACCTGAAGGTCTGTGGTGAACTACTCAAGCATCATCGGAGAGGCAATGGTGTTGATGAAGAAGCCCTCCGTGTCGGAATCCCCCTCCGGCAGGGCACCAGAACATGCCCAGATGGGATCTTGCTAAGACAGAAGCTTGCGACGCCGGAAAAGTATTTTCGTGGCTCTCTCCCATGGTTTTAGATCTTTAGGGAATTTATAGGCGGAAGAAGTAGGGCAAAGGAGCCACGAGGGGCCCACAAACCTGGTAGGCACCCCCCTAGGTCGCGGCTAGGGGGCTTGTGGCCTCCCCGGGACCCTTTGCCTTGGTTCTCAAGTTCCCTGCGTATCTTCTGTTCCGGAAAAATCATACCGAAGATTTTATTCTGTTTGGACTCCGTTTAATATTCTCCTCTGAAAAGGATTAAAAACATGGAAATAATAGGAACTGGCACTTGGCACTGAGTTAATAGGTTAGTCCAAAAAAATATAAAATGCATACAAAACATCCAAATTTGACAAGATAATAGCATGGAACCATCAAAAATTATAGAAACGTTGGAGACGTATCAAGCATCCCCAAGCTTAACTCCTGCTCGTCCTCGAGTAGGGAAGTGATAAAGACTGAATTTTTGATGTGGAATGCTACCTAACATATTTGTCCTTTGCAACTTCTTTCATGTGACATGAATGTTCAGATTCGTAAGATTCAAAACAATAGTTTGCTATTGATATGAAAACAATAATACTTCAATCAAACTAGCAAGGTAATCATGAACTTTTGAAATAACAAGGCCAAAGGAAATTATCCCTACAAAATCATATAGTCTCGCTATCCTCCATCATCCCCACACAACGAATTTAAATCATGCACAACCCCGGTATTGGCCAAGTGATTGTTTTCGCACTCTTACTTTCTCAAACCTTTTTCAACTCTCACACAATACATGAGCGTGAGCCATGGATATAGCACTATAGGTGGAATAGAGTGTGGTGGAGGTTGTGAGGCAAAAAGGAGGAGATGGTCACATCGACTCGGTGTATCGATGGGCTATGGAGATGCCCATCAATAGATATCAATGTGAATGAGTAGAGATTACCATGCAACGGATGCACTTAGAGCTATAAGGATGTGAAATCTCAAAAGGAGAACTAGTGGGTGTGCATCCAACTTGCTTGCTCATGAAGACCTAGGGAAATTTTGTGGAAGCCCATCATTGGAATATACAAGCCAAGTTATAAAATGAAAATTCCCACAAGTATATGGAAGTGTGAAAATGAGAGACTCTCTATCATGAAGAACATGGTGCTATTATGAAGCACAGGTGTGGAAAAGATAGTAGCATTGTCCCTTCTCTCTTTTTCTCTCATTTTTTTGGCTCTTTGGACTCTTTTCATTTTTCCTCACATGGGACAATGCTCTAATAAAGATGATCATCACACTTTTATTTACTCACAACTTAACACTTAGAGCAATGATGACTCTATCGGAAATGCCTCCGGTAGTGTACCGGGATGTGCAACGATCTAGCCTAGCGTATGACGTTGAAACATCTCGCTAGCTATCATACGATCATGCAATGGCAATCTGAAAGTGACAGCACAAGTCATGAGACGGAATGGTGGGAGTTGCATGGAAATGTATCTTGGAATGGCTATGAAAATGCCATAATAGGTAGGTATGGTGGTTGTTTTGAGGAAGGTATATGGTGGGCTTGTGCACCGGCGAAAGTTGCGCGGCACTAGAGAGGCTAGCAATGGTGGAAGGTGAAAGTGCATCTATACCATGGACTCACATTAGTCATGAAGAACTCATATACTTATTGCGAAAGTTTTATTAGTAATCGAGACAAAGTGCTAAACGCATACTCCTAGGGGAAGGGTTGGTAGGTGTAAACCATCACGCGATCCCGACCGCCACACAAAGGATGACAATCAATAAATCAATTATGCTCCGACTTCCTAACATAGCGGTTCACCATATGTGCATCTACGGGAATCACTAACTTCAACACAAGTATTTCTAGATTCACAACACCCTACTAACATAACTCTAATATTACCGAATCCATGTCTCAAAACTAATTGAGACGAATCAAACTTCTCTTTATAATCAATGCACATGAATATTGAAGTTTTTATTATATCCTGTTTGGATGCCTATCATCTTTAGGACTACTTTCATAGCACAAGCCAATTACCAAGTTACTCAGAGAGAGCACTCTCACAAAGATATAACTGAAGATCGAGAGTTCTTATTTCTCCAAAATATGACACCGCCGTGCTCTAAAAAGATCTAAGTGAAGCACTAGAGCAAAGTTATCTAGCTCAAAAGATATAAGTGAAGCACATGCGAGCTAAATTGCCTAACTCAAAAGATATAAGCGAAGCTCAATGAGTATTCTAGCAAGATCATGATGAGTGCATGTCTCTCTCAAAAAGGTGTGCAGCAAGGATGATTGTGACACAACAAAAAGAGAAGACTCCTATAATACACGACGCTCCAAGCAAAACACATATCATGTGGTGAATAAAAATATAGCTCCAAGTAACGTTGCCGATGGATTGAAGACGAAAGACGAGATGCCTTCCCGGGGCATCCCCAATCTTAGGATTTTTGGTGTCCTTGAATTTGGCTTGGGATGCCTTGGGAATCCCCAAGCTTGAGCTCTTTCCACTCTTTATCCCAGTTTCCATGAGAACATCACCCAAAACTTGAAAACTTCATAACACAAAACTTAAACAGAAACTCGTGATATCATTAGCATAAGAAAACAAACCACCACCTCTTTAGGTACTGTAGAAAACTTGATTTATATTTACATTGGCGTTATATTACTGTATTCTCACTTTTCCATGGCTAGTACCCCCCAATACTATCCATAGTTTCATCAAAATAAGCAATCAACACAACAAAAACAGAATCTGTCAAAAATAGACCAGTCTGTAGCAACCTGTATACTTCGTATACTTCTGGTATCTCAAAAATTCTGAAAAATTATGACAATTAGGGAAATTGGCATATTAACCAGCAGCAAAAATAATAAACTCAAAAGCTCTTTCTGGATAGGAATTAAAAATAATTTCGTGAGCGCAAAGTTTATGTCTTTTTCAGCAAGATCAAACAACCATCACCAAAACTAGTCATAAAGGTTTTACTTGGCACACACGAAAAGAAACACAAAAACACAATCATAACAGAATTATGATGGTGTGCACACAATAAAACAGAAAGCAAAAATCAAAGATAAATTCATTGGGTTGCCTCCCAACAAGCGCTATTGTTTAACGCCCTTAGCTAGGCATAAGGCGATAGAATCAAGTATCGTCGTCTTTGGTGCTCAAACCATAAGTAGCCCTCGTCATGGATTCATAAGGCAATCTTATTTTCTTTCTAGGAAAATGTTCCATGCCCTTCTTTAAAGGAAATTGAAATCTAATATTCCGTTCCTTCATATCGATGACAGCACCAATAGTCCTTAGGAAAGGTCTATCCAGAATGATGGGACATGTCGAATTGCAATCAATATCAAGCACAATGAAATCTACGGGTACATATATAGTTCCTATTTGCAATAATAAGAACATCATTGATCCTTCCCATAGGTTTCTTAATAGTAGAATCTGCAAGATGCAAATTAAGAGAGCACTCATCAATCTCATTGAAGCCTAGAACATCATATAAAGACTTTGGAATAGCGGAAACTCTAGCACCCAAATCACACAAAGCATTGCATTCATAGTTTTTAATCTTGATTTTTATAGTAGGTTCCCACTCATCATGATGTTTTCTAGGAATAGAAACTTCCAACTCAAGTTTCTCTTTAAGAGATTTCATCATAGCATCGACGATATGATCGGTAAAGGCCTTGTTTTGGCTATAAGCGTGTGGAGAGTTTAGCATGGATTGCATCAAGGAAATACATTCAATCAAAGAGCAACTTTCATAATTGAATTCCTTGAAATCCAAAGTAGTAATTTCATTACTACTCAAAGTTTTGATATCCTCTACTCCACTTTCAATGCTTTTAGCATCAAGATAGATAGACTCCGAATCATTGGGGCATTTCTCAACCAAAGTGGATTCATATCCATCCCCATCATCATTAGGTTTGACATTAGAAAACAAGGATTCAATGGGAGTCACACCAAGCACTTTAAGATCTTCGTGATTCTCATCACGAGAAGACGCCTTCTTAAGCCATTCATGTCTAGCACGAATTTGGGCGGTTCTTTCTGTACTCTCATTCATGGAAACACGCATAGCTTTCAAAGTTTCATCCATATTTATCTTGGGAGGAGCACATCTCAATTTCAAAGCATCAATATCAAGAGACATTCTATCAACGGTCCTAGCCAAGTCATCAACTTTGAGCAGTTTTTCTTCTATGGACGCATTGAAAATCTTTTGCGAGTTGATAAACTCTTTAATATTACTCTCTAGATGAGAGGGTTATTTATTGTAATTTCCATGAGCATTGTTGTAGGAATTGCCAAAGTTATTAGAGGGATTACTAGGAAAAGGCCTAGGAATATAGTTTCCTCTAAAAGCATTTTTGTTGCCAAAATTATTCCTACCAACAAAATTAAGATCCAAGCTGTCATTGATATTCTCATTCAAGGAAGACAAAGGCATATCATTTGGATCTAGAGGAACACCTTTACTAGAAAACAATTTCATTAACTCATCCATCTTAGCACTCAAAGAGTTAATTTCTTCTATATCATGCACTTTTTTATTAGTAGGTGACCTTTCAGTGTGCCATTGAGAATAGTTTGTCATGATATTGTCTAGGAGTTTTTTAGCTTCTCTTAATGTGATTTCCATGAAAGTTCCACCGGAGGCGGAATCCAAGATATTTCTAGAAGCAAAATTCAAACCAGCATAGAATATTTGTATAATCATCCAAAGACTCAAGCCATGAGCGGGACAATTTCTAATCATCAATTTCATTCTCTCCCAAGATTGTGCAACATGTTCATGATCTAGTTGCTTAAAATTCATGATATCATTACGGAGAGAGATAATCTTAGCCGGTGGAAAATACTTGGATATATAAGCATCTTTACACTTGTTCCAAGAATCAATACTATTTTTGGGCAAAGATGAAAACCAAGTTTTTGCTCGATCTCGCAATGAGAACGAAAATAGCTTCAATTTAATCACATCATTATCCACATCTTTCTTCTTTTGCATATCGCATAACTCAATGAAGGTATTAAGATGGGATGCGGCATCTTCACTAGTAAGGCCGCAAAATTGCTCTTTCATAACAAGATTCAGCAAAGCAGCATTGATTTCATATGATTCCGCACTAGTGGCGGGAGCAATCGGAGTACTAATAAAATCATTATTATTAGTATTCGAGAAGTCACAAAGTTTGGTGTTTTCAGTCATGGTGACTTCAATAAGCAGACAAGCACACAAGCGAACAGAAAGCAAGCAAAAGAAAAGGGCGAACAAAAAAGGCAAAAAATTGTAAAAAAAAATTTCAGAAGTGGGGGAGAGGAAAACGAGAGGCAAAAAAGTATATGCAAGAGATGAGTTTGCGACAGTTACTTGGATAAGCTTCCCTTAGAATAGTACCCGGTGCCAGAAATTGACACGTTGAAGGAAGACTATTCTTGACTTGATACTCCCCGGCAACGGCGCCAGAAATTCTTCTTGCTACCTCTTGAGCTTGCGTTGGTTTTTCCCTTGAAGAGGAAAGGGTGATGTAGCACACTAGCAGTAAGTATTTCCCTCAGTTTGAGAACCAAGGTATTAATCTAGTAGGAGTATCAAGGCAAGTCTCCAAAGTACCTGCGCAAAAACAAACAAACTTGCACCCAACGCTATAAATGGGTTGTCAATCCCTTCATGATTAAATGCAAGGTGAGATCTGAAGGCGGAAAGTGCAACTAAGTAAAAGTGTAGAGCTGAAAATATGATGTGAAGTAGACCCGGGGGCCATAGTGTTCACTAGAGGCTTCCCTCGGGATAGCAAGTATTATGGTGGGTGAACGAATTACTGTCGAGCAATTGATAGAACCGCGCAAAGTCATGATGATATCTAAGGCAATGATCATACATATAGGCATCACATCCGAGACAAGTAGACTGATACTGTTTGCATCTACTACTATTACTTCACACATCGACCGCTATCCAGCATGCATCTAGTGTATTAAGTTCATGACAAATGGAGTAACGCCTTAAGCAAGAGATGACATGATGTAGAGGGATAAATTCATGCAATAGATATAAACCCCATCTTTTTACCCTTGATGGCAACAACATGATGCGTGCCTCGCTACCCCTTCTATCACTGGGTGAGGACACCACACGGTATGAACCCAAAACCAAACACTTCTCCCATTGCAAGAATTATAGATCAAGTTGGCCAAACGAAACCCACAACTCGAAGAGAATTACAAGGATACAAAATCATGCATATAAGAGATCAGAGAAAACTCAAATAACATTCATAGATAATCTGTTCATAAATCCACAATTCATCAGATCTCGACAAACACACCGCAAAAGAAGATTACATCGGTAGATCTCCATGAAGATCATAGAGAACTTTGTACTTAAGATCCAAGAGAGAGAAGAAGCCATCTAGCTACTAGCTATGGACCCGAAGGTCTGTGGTGAACTACTCACGCATCATCGGAGACGCAATGGTGTTGATGAAGAAGCCCTCCGTGTCCGAATCCCCCTCTGGCAGGGCACCAGAACATGCCCCAGATGGTATCTTGCGGAGACAGAAGCTTGCGGCGGCGGAAAAGTATTTTCGTGGCTCTCTCCCGTGGTTTCAGATTTTTAGGGAATTTATAGGCGGAAGAAGTAGGTCAAAGGAGCCACGAGGGGGCCACAAGCCTGGTATCCCCCCCCCCCCTGAGGCCGCGGCTAGGGGGCTTGTGGCCTCCCACGGGACCCTTTGCCTTGGTTCTCAAGTTCCCTGCGTATCTTCTGTTCCGGAAAAAATCATTTCGAAGATTTTATTCCGTTTTGGACTTCCTTTAATATTCTCCTCTGAAAAGGGTCAAAAACACGGAAAAATAGGAACTGGCAGTTGGCACTAAGTTAATAGGTTAGTCCCAAAAAAGATATAAAATGCATACAAAACATCCAAAGTTGACAAGATAATAGCATGGAACCATCAAAAATTATAGATACGTTGGAGACGTATAAAGTACTATGAAGTGTTTTGATCTATCTTTATAGATCTTGATGCTCAATGTTCATGTAGCTCAGTCTAGGTTTTCCTTTGAAAAACAATCTTCAAACAACCCTATATGGTTTCGAGAAATTCTACATCATTTCCGATCAACAATATGTCAACCACATATACTCATCAGAAATTCTATAGTGCTCCCACTCACTTTCTAGGAAATACAAGTTTCTCATAAACTTTGTATAAAACCAAAGCTTTGATCATCTCATCAAAGCATATATTCCAACTCCGATATGCTTGCTCCAGTCCTTAGAAGGATCACTAGAGCTTTGCATACCTATTAGCATCCTTTAGGAGCGACAAAACCTTCTGGTTATATCAGATACAACCTTTCCTCAAGGAAACCGTCGCGGAAACAATATTTGACATCCTATCTGCAAGATTTCATAAATGATGCAGCAACTGCTAACATAACTCCAACAGACTTTTAGCATCGCTACAAGAGAGAAAGTCTCATCGTCGTCAACTCTTTGAACTTGTCGAAAACAACTTTCCGACAAGTCGAGCTTTCTTAATGGTGACTTTGCACCATTATCGTATGTCTTCCTTTTAAACATCCATTTGTAGTTAACAGTCTTACGACCATTAAGTAGTTCTTCTAAAGTCTACACTTTGTTTTGATACATGGATCCTCTGTCGGATTTCATGGCCTCCAGCCATTTGTCGGAATCCGGGCCCACCATCGCTTCTCCATAGCTTGTAGGTTCATTGTTGTCTAGCAACATGACCTCCAAGACAGGATTAATGTACCACTCTGGAGTAGTACGCGTCCTTGTCGACCTTACGAGGTTTGGTAGTTACTTGATCTGAAGCTTCATGATCAATATGATCAGCTTCCACTTCAATTGGTGTAGGCGCCAGATGAACAACTTCCTGTGCCTTGTTACTCCCACTCAATTCTTTCGAGGGAAACTTTTCCTCGAGAAAGGACCCATTTCTAGAAACAAACACTTTGCTTCCGGATCTGAGATAGGAGGTATACTCAACTATTTTGGGTGTCCTATGAAGATGCATTTGTCCGCTTTGGGTCCGAGCTTATCAGCGTGAAACTCTTTCACATAAGCATCGGAGCCCCAAACTTTTAAGAAATGACAGCGTAGGTTTCTCTAAACCATAGTTCATATGGTGTCACCTCAAAAAAATTACGTGGTGCCCTATCTAAAGTGAATGTGGTTGTCTCTAATGCCTAACCCATAAACGATAGTGGTAATTTGATAAAAGACATCATAGTATGCACCGCATCCAATAGGGCGCAACTCAGATATTCATCTCTACGATCATATCATAGACATTTTATCCTCGTGCACGACGAACTTCAACTTCACTCTGAAATTACTTGAACTTTTCAATAATTCAGACTTGTGTTTCATCAAGTAAATATACTGGTATCTACTCAAATCATATGTGAAGTAAGAACATAATGATATCCACTGCGTGCCTCAGCACTCATTGGACTGCACTCATCAAAAGTTATTACTTCCAACAAGTTACTTTCTTGTTCCATCTCACTGGAAAACGAGGCCTTCAGTCATCTTGCCCATGTGATATGATTTGCATGTCTCAAGTGATTCAAAATCAAGTGAGTCCAAATGATCCATCTGCATGGAGTTTCTTCATGTGTTTATACCAACAGACATGGTCTGCATGTCTCAAACTTCTCAAAAACGAGTGAGTCCAAAGATCCATCAGCATGGAGCTTCTTCATGCGTTTACACCAATAGGCATGGTCCGCATGTCTCAAACGATTCAAAAACGAGTGAGTCCAAAGATCCATCAGCATGGAGCTTCTTCATGCGTTTACACCAATATGATTCAAGCGGCAGTGCCACAAGTAAGTGGTACTATTATTACTACTTTGTATCTTTTGGCAACAATATTGTGAACATGTGTATCACTACGATCGAGATTCAATAAACCATTCATTTTAGGTGTAAGACCATTGAAGGTATTATTCAAATAAATAGAATAACCAGTATTCTCTTTAAATGAAAAATGTATTGCGATAAACACAATCTAATCATGTCTAGGCTCAACGCAAACACCAAATAACAATTATTTAGGTTTAACACTAATCCCGATGGTAGAGGGAGCGTGCGATGTTTGATCATATCAACCTTGGAAACACTTGCAACACTTATCGTCACCTCACCTTTAGTAGTCTCCGTTTATTCCATAGCTTTTATTTCGAGTTACTAACACTTAGCAACTGAACTGGTATCTAATACGCAGGTGCTACTAGGAGTAGTAATAAAGTACACATCAATATCATGTATATCCAATATACTTTTGTCGACTTTGCCAGCCTTCCCATCTACCAAGTATCTAGGGTAGTTTCTCTTCAGTGACTGTTCCCCTCATTACAGAAGCACTTAGTCTCGGGTTTGGATTCAACCTTGGGTCTCTTCACTAGAGCAGCGACTGGTTTGCCATTTCATGAAGTATCCCTTCTTGCCCTTCCCCTTCTTGAAACTAGTGGTTTTACTAACCATCAACAATTGATGCTCCTTTTGATTTCTACTTTCACGATGTCAGACATCGTGAATAGCTCAAGGATCATCATATCTATCCCTGATATGTTATAGTTCATCATGAAGCTCTAGTATCTTGGTGGCAGTGACTTTGGAGAACCATCACTATCTTATCTGGAAGATTAACTCCCACATGATTCAAGCGATTGTAGCACTCAGACAATCTGAGCACAATCTCAACGATTGAGCTTTTCACTCTTACTTTGTAGGCAAAGAATCTTGTCCGAGGTCTCATATCTCTCAACAAGGCCACGAGCATGAAATCCCAATTTGATATCTTGGAATATCTCATATGTTTCGTGACATTCGAAACGTCTTTAGAGCCTCAATTCTAAGTCGTTTTAAGCATTATGCACTGAACTAGAATGTACTCCCTCTATTCCTAAATATAAGGTGTATTAGTTTTTTAAAAAGTCAAACGTTATCAATGTTTGACCAACATTATAGCAAAATATGTAAATACTTACAATATCAAATATATATAATATAAAAATATATTTCGAGGTGAATCCAGTGATAATGATTTTATATTCTAGATATTGATATTTTTGTCTATAAATTTGGTCAAAGTTTGAGAAGTTTGACTTTTTCAAAAAATTATACACCTTATATTTAGGAACGGAGGGGGTAGTTATCGAAACGTGTATGTGAGATGTTCGTAACATCTACAAATGATGTTCGGGGTTCAGCACATCGAGCGATGTTGGAAATATGTCCTAGAGGCAATAATAAATTAGTTATTATTATATTTCTTTGTTCATGACAATCGTTTATTATCCATGCTATAATTGTATTGATTGGAAACACAATACTTGTGTGGATACATAAACAAAACACTGTCCCTAGTAAGCCTCTAGTTGACTAGCTTGTTGATCAAAGATGGTCAAGGTTTCCTGACAATAGGCAAGTGTTGTCACTTGATAACGGGATCACATCAATAGGAGAATCATGTGATGGACTAGACCCAAACTAATGAACGTAGCATATTGATCGTGTCATTTTGTTGCTACTGTTTTCTGCGTCTCAAGTATTATTCCTATGAACATGAGATCGTATAACTCACTAGCACTGGAGGAATACCTTGTGTGTATCAAACGTCACAACGTAACTGGGTGACTATAAAGATGCTCTATAGGTATCTCCGAAGGTGTCCGTTGAGTTAGTATGGATCAAGACTGAGATTTGTCACTCCGTGTGACGGAGAGGTATCTCGGGGCCCACTCGGTAATACAACATCACACACAAGCCTTGCAAGCAATGTGACTTAGTGTATGTCACGGGATCTTGTATTACGGAACGAGTAAACAGACTTGCCGGCAAACGAGATTGAAATAGGTATGCGGGTATCGACGATCGAATCTCGGGCAAGTAACATACCGAAGGACAAAGGGAATGACATACGGGATTATATGAATCCTTGACACTGAGGTTCAACCGATAAGATCTTCGGAGAATATGTAGGACCCAATATGGGCATCCAGGTCCCGCTATTGGATATTGACCGAGGAGTCTCTCGGGTCATGTCTACATAGTTCTAGAACTCGCACGGTCTGCATAGTTAAGGTTCGATGATGTTTATGCGTATTTGAGTTATATGGTTGGTTACCGAATGTTGTACGGAGTCCCATATGAGATCACGGACGTCACGAGGGTTTCCGGAATGTTCCAGAAACGAAGATTGATATATAGGATGACCTCATTTGATTACCGGAAAGTTTTCGCACATTACCGGGAATGTACATGGAGTGGCAAATGGGTTCCGGATGTTCACCGGGGGGCAGCCCACCCGGGGGAAGCCCATAGGCCTTAGGGGTGCCACACGAGCCCTTAGTGGTCTGGTGGGACATCCCAAGAGGCCCTATGCGCGGGAATCAAAGAAAAAAAAAGGAAGTGGGAAAGTGGAGAAGGACTCCACCTTCCAATCCTAGTTGGACTGGGATTGGAAGGGGAGGACTCCCCCCTTGCTTCGGCCGACCCCTTGGGGCTCTCTTGAGCCTCAAGGCAGGTCCCTCCCCCTCCCTCCTATATATACTCAGGTATTAGGGCTCATTTTAGACAACTTTGCCACGGCAGCCCGACCGCATACCTCCACGGTTTTTCCTCTAGATCGTATTTTTTGCGGAGCTCGGGCGGAGCCCTGGTGAGATAGATCACCACCAACCTCCGGAGCGCCGTCATGCTACCGGAGAACTCATCTACCTCTCCGTCTCTCTTGCTAGTTCAAGAAAGCCGAGATCATCGTCGAGTTGTACGTGTGCTGAACGAGGAGGTGTCGTCCGTTCGGCACTAGATCGGAGCGGATCGCGGGACGGTTCGTGGGACAGTTCGCGGGGCGGATCGAGGGACGTGAGGATGTTCCACTACATTAACCGTGTTTCTTAACGCTTCCTGCTGTGTGATCTACAAGGGTACGTAGATCGGAAATCCCCTCTCGTAGATGGACATCACCATGATAGGTCTTCATGCGCGTAGGAAAATTTTTGTTTCCCATGCGACGTTTCCCAACAGTGGCATCATGAGCCAGGTTCATGCGTAGATGTCATCTCGAGTAGAACACAAAAGTTTTTGTGGGCGGTGATGTGCGATTTTCTGCCCTCCTTAGTCTTTTCTTGATTCCGCGGTATTGTTGGATCAAAGCGGCTCGGACCGACATTACTCGTATGCTTACGAGAGACTGGTTGCTCCAAGATGGCTGGCGAGTGTCGGTTTCTCCAACTTTAGTTGAATCGGATTTGACCGAGGAGGTCCTTGGAGAGAGGTTAAATAGCAATTCATACATCTCCGTTGTGCTGTTTGCGTAAGTAAGATGCGATCCTACTAGATACCCATGGCAACCACGTAAAACATGCAACAACAATTAGAGGACGTCTAACTTGTTTTTGCAGGGTATGCTTGTGATGTGATATGGCCAAACGACGTGATGTGATATATTGGATGTATGAGATGATCATGTTGTAATAGTTAATATCGACTTGCACGTCGATGCTACGGCAGCCGGCAGGAGCCATAGGGTTGTCTTTAAACTAATGTTTGTGTTTGCAGATGCGTTTACTATATTGTTAGGACGTAGCTTTAGTAGTAGTAGCATAGCATACACGACAACCTCGATGGCGGCACGATGATGGGGATCATGGTGTGGCGCCGGTGACAAGAAGATCATACCGGTGCTTTGGTGATGGAGATCAAGGAGCACTTGATGATGGCCATATCATGTCACTTATGAATTGCATGTGATGTTAATCCTTTATGCACCTTATTATGCTTAGAACGGCGGTAGCATTATGAGGTGATCTCTCACTAAAATTTCAAGCTCAAATTGTGTTCTCCCTGACTGTGCACCGTTGCGACAGTTCGTCGTTTTGAGACACCACGTGATGATCGGGTGTGATAGACTCAACGTTCACATACAACGGGTGCAAAACTGTTTCACGCGCGGAACACTCGGGCTAAACTTGATGAGCCTAGCATGTACAGACATGGCCTCGGAACACATGAGACCGAAAGGTCGAGCATGAATCTTATAGTTGATATGATTAGCATAGAGATGCTTACCACTGAAACTATTCTCGACTCACGTGATGATCGGACTTGAGATAGTGGATTTGGATCATGTACGACTCAAATGACTAGAGAGATGTACTTTTTGAGTGGGAGTTCTTAAGTAATATGATTAATTGAACTAATTATCATGAACATAGTCTAATGGTCTTTGCAAATTACGATGTAGCTTGCACTATAGCTCTACTGTTGTTTATATGTTCCTAGAGAAAATTTAGTTGAAAGTTGATAGTAGCAAACTTTGCGGACTGAGTATTTAAAACTGAGGATTGTCCTCGTTGCTGCGTAGAAGGCTTATGTCCTTAATGCACCACTCGGTGTGCTGCACCTCAAGCGTCGTCTGTGGATGTTGTGAACATCCGACATACACGTTTCTGATGACTACGCGATAGTTCAGTACAAAATACTTAATGGCTTAGAAGCAAGGCGCCGAAGACGTTTTGAAACGTCACGGAACATAAGAGACGTTCTAAAGAGATGAAATTGTGATTTCATGCTCGTGACCTTGTTAAGAGGTGTGAGACCTCCGACAAGATTCTTTGTCCACAAAGTAAAGGAGAAAAGCTCAATCGTTGAGTGTGTGCTCAAATTGTCTAAGTACGACAATCGCTTGAATGAAGTGGGAGTTAATCTTCCAGATGAGATAGTGATGGTTCTCCAAAGTCACTGCCACCAAGATGTGAGAGCTTTCTGATGAACTATAACATATCAAGGATAGATACAATGATCCTTGAGCGATTCGTGATGTTTTGACACTGCGAAAGTAGAAATCAAGAAGGAGCATCAATGGTTGATGGTTAGTAAAACCACTAAGTTTCAAGAAAGGCAAGGGCTAGAAGGGATACTTCGTGAAACGGCAAAATAGTTGTTGCACTAATGAAGAGACCCAAGATTAAACCCAAATCCAAGACTAAGTGCTTCTGTTATGAGGGGAACGGTCACTGAGGCGGAGCTACCCTAGATACTTGGTAGATAAGAAGGTTGGCAAAGTTGACAGAAGTATATTTGATATACATGATGTTGATGTGTACTTTACTAGTACTCCTAGTAGCGCGAGGGTATTGGATACCGGTTCAGTTGCTAAGTGATTAGTAACTCGAAATAAAGCTACGGTATAAACGGAGACTAGCTAAAGGCGAGGTGGCGATACGTGTTGGAAGTGTTTCCAAGGTTGATATGATCAAACGTCGCACGCTCCCTCTACCATCGGGTTTGGTGTTAAACCTAAATAATTGTTATTTGGTGCTTGCGTTGAGCATGAACATGATTGGATCGTGTTTATTGCAATACGATTATTCATTTAAATAGAATAATGGTTACTCTATTTGCTTGAATAATCACCTTCAATGGTTTATTGAATCTCGATCATAGTGTTACACATGTTCATGATATTGGTGCCAAAAGATACAAGGTAATGATGATAAGTACCACCTACTTTTGGCACTGCCGCTTGAGTCATGTTGGTGTAAATTGCACAAAAGGCTCCATGCTGATGAATCTTTAAATCTCACTTGATTTTGAATCACTTGAGACATGCAAATCATACCACATGAGCAAGGCCTTGCTTTCATTGAGATGAAACAAGATAGTAACTTGTTGGAAGTAATACATTATGATGTATGCAGTCCAATGCGTGCTGAGGCACGCAGCGGATATCATTATGTTCTTACTTCAATGACGATTTGAGTAGATACAGGAGTATTTACTTAATGAATCACAAGTCTGAAATATTGAAAAAGTTCAATTCTGTTTCAGAGTGAAGTTCGTCGTAACAAGAGGATAAACTGTCTACGATATGATCATGGAGATGAATATCTGAGTTGCGAGTTTTGGTACACAGTTAAGACAATGTGGAAGTTGTTTTGCAATTCATGCCACCTGGAACACCATAGTGTGATGATGTGTGTGAACGTCATAGCCACGCACTATTCGATATGGTGCATACTATGATGTCTCTTATCGAATTACCACTATCGTTTATGGTTTATGCATTAGAGACAAGCACATTCACTTTAAATAGGGCACCGTGTATTTCCGTTGAGATGACACAGTATAGATTATGGTTTGGAGAAGCCTAAGTTGTCGTTTCTTGAAAGTTTGGAGCTGCGATGCTTATGTGAAAAAGTCTCAGTCTGATAAGCTCGAACCCAAAGCGGATAAATGCATCTTCATAGGATATCCAAAATAGTTGGATACATCTCCTATCTCAGATCCGGAAGCAAAGTGTTTATTTCTAGAAAACGGGTCCTTTCTCGAGGAAAGATTTCTCTCGAAAGAATTGAGTGGGAGGGTGGTAGAACTTGATGACGTTATTGAACCATCACTTCAACGAGTGTGTAGCAGGACGCAGGAAGTTGTTCCTGTGGCGCCTACACCAGTTGAAGTGGAAGCTGATGATGGTGATCATTAAACATCGGATCAAGTTACTACAGACCTCGTAGGTCGACAAGGTCACATACTGCTACAGAGTGGTACGGTAACCCTGTCTTAGAGGTCATGTTGTTGAGCAACAATGAACCTACGAGCTATGGAGAAGCGATGGTGGGCCCAGATTCCAACAAATGGTGGAGTCCATGAAATCCGAGAGAGGATCCATGTATGAAAACAAAGTGTAGACTTTGGAAGAAATACTTGATGGTAGTAAGACTATTAAGTAAAGATGGATCTTTAAAAGGAAGATATACGATGATGGTGATAAGTCACTATTAAGAAAGGCTCGACTTGTCGCAAAGATGTTTTCGACAAGATCAAAGAGTGGACAATGATGTGACTTTCTCACTCGTAGAGATGCTAAAAGTCTGTTGGAATTATGTGAGTAGTTGTTGCATTATTTGTAAAATATTGCACATAGGAACACAAAACATTATTTCCTCGACGGTTTCCTTGAGGAAAGATTGTATGTGATACAATCACAAGGTTTTGTCAATCCTAAGGATACTTACAAGTATGCAAGCTCTAGCGATCCTTATGTGGACTGGTGCAAGCATCTCGGTGTTGGAATATATGCTTTGATCAAAGCTTTTGGGTTTATACAAGGTTTGTGAGAAACTTGTATTTCCAAAGAAGTGAGTGGGAGCACTATAGAATTTCTGATAAGTATATGTGGTTGACATATTGTGGATCAGAAGTAATGTAGAATTTCTGTAAAGCATAAAAGGTTGTTTGAAAGGAGTTTTTCAAAGGAATGCCTGGATTGTTCTACTTGAACGTTGAGCATCAAGATCTATGGAGATAGATTGAAACGCTTAATAGAAGTTTCAACAAGATGCATGCCTTGACAAGTTTTGGAAGGAGTTCAAAATAGATCAGCAAAGAAGGAGTTCTTGGTTGTGTTGTAAGGTGTGAATTTGAGTAAGACTCAAAACCCGACCCCGATAGAATAAAGAGAATAGGTGAAGGTCGTCTTCTGTACCTTAGTCGTAGACTCTAAAGTATGTCATGCTGAGTACCGCACCTGATGTGTGCCTTGCTACAAGTCTGTTAAGAGGTACACCGAGTGATCCAGGATTGAATCATTGATCAACGGTCAAAGTTATCCTTAGTAACTAATGGACTAAGGAATTTTTCCTCGATTATGGAGGTGGTTAAAGAGATCGTCGTAAAGGTTTACGTCGATGCAGGCTTTGACACTAATCCGAATAACTATGAGTAGTGAAACGGATTCATATAGTAGAGTAGATATTTGGAATATTTCCGAATAGCACATAGTAACAGCATCTTAAAGATGACATAAAGATTTGTAAAGCTCACTCGGATCTGAAAGGTTCAGAACCGTTGACTAAAACCTCTCTCACGAGCAAGACGTGATCAAACCCCAGAACTGTAAGGGTGTTGGATTCCTTAGAATCACATGGTGATGTGAATTAGATTAATGACTCTAGTGCAAGTGGGACACTGTTGGAAATATGCCCTATAGGCAATAATAAATTAGTTATTATTATATTTTTTTGTTCATGATAATCGTTTATTATCCATGCTATAATTGTATTGATTGGAAACACAATACTTGTGTGGATACATAGACAAAACACTGCCCCTATTAAGCCTCTAGTTGACTAGCTTGTTGATCAAAGATGGTCAAGGTTTCCTGACCATAGGCAAGTGTTGTCACTTGATAACGGGATCACGTCATTAGGAGAATCATGTGATGGACTAGACCCAAACTAATGAACGTAGCATGTTGATCGTGTCATTTTGTTGCTACTGCTTTTTTGCGTGTCAAGTATTTATTCCTATGACCATGAGATCATATAACTCACTGGCATCGGAGGAATACCTTGTGTGTATCAAACGTCACAACGTAACTGGGTGACTATAAAGATGCTCTACAGGTATCTCCGAAGGTGTCCGTTGAATTAGTATGGATCAAGACTGGGATTTGTCACTCCATGTGACGGAAAGGTATCTCGGGGCCCACTCGGTAATACAACATCACACACAAGGCTTGCAAGCAATGTGACTTAGTGTATGTCACGGGATCTTGTATTACGGAATGAGTAAAGAGACTTCCCGGTAAACGAGATTGAAATAGGTATGCGGATACCGACGATCGAATCTCGGGCAAGTAACATACCGAAGGACAAAGGGAATGACATACGGGATTATATGAATCCTTGACACTGAGGTTCAACCGATAAGATCTTAAGAGAATATGTAGGATCCAATATGGACATCCAAGTCCCGCTATCGGATATTGACCGAGGAGTCTCTCGGGTCATGTCTACATAGTTCTCGAACCCGCAGGGTCTACACACTTAAGGTTCGATGATGTTTTATGCGTATTTGAGTTATATGGTTGGTTACCGAATGTTGTTCGGAGTCCCGTATGAGATCATGGATGTCACGAGGTTTTCCGGAATGGTCCGGAAACAAAGATTGATATATAGGATGACCTAATTTGATTACCGGAAAGTTTTCGGACATTACCGGGAATATACCGGGAGTGGCAAATGGGTTCCGGATGTTCACCGGGGGGCCATCCCACCCGGGGGAAGCCCATAGGCCTTAGGGGTGCCACACCAGCCGTTAGTGCGCTGGTGGGACAGCCCAAGAGGCCCTATGCGCAGGAATCGAAGGAAAAAGAAAAGAAAAAAGGAAGCAGGAAAGTGGAGATGGACTCCACCTTCCAATCCTATTTGAACTAGGATTGGAAGGGGAGGACTCCCCCCTTGCTTCGGCCGACCCCTTGGGGCTCTCTTGAGCCTCAAGGCAGGTCCCTCCCCCTCCCTACTATATATACTAAGGTGTTAGGGCTGATTTAAGACAACTTTGCCACGGCAGCCCGACCACATACCTCCATAGTTTTTCCTCTAGATCGTATTTTTGCGGAGCTCGCGCGGAGCCCTGCTGAGATAGATCATAACCAACCTATGGAGCGTCGTCACGCTGCTGGAGAACTCATCTACCTCTCCGTCTCTCTTGCTGGATCAAGAAGGCCGAGATCATCGTCGAGCTGTACGTGTGTTGAACGCGGAGGTGCTGTCCGTTCGGCACTAGGTCGGAGCGGATCGTGGGACGGATCGCGGGACGGTTCGTGGGACTGTTCGCAGGGCGGATCGAGGGACGTGAGGATGTTCCACTACATCAACCACGTTTCTTAATGCTTCCTGTTGTGCGATCTACAAGGGTACGTAGATCGGAAATCCCCTCTCGTAGATGGACACCACCATGATAGGTCTTCGTGCGCGTAGGAAAAATTTTGTTTCCCATGCGACGTTTCCCAACAAGCGGTTCATTCAGGACATAAGCCTTCTGTGCAGCAATGGGGACAATCCTCAGTTAACGGACCCTAGTCCGCATAATTGCTACTATCATCTTTCAACTAAGTTTTCTCTAGGAACATATCAAAAAAAGTAGAGCTACTGCGCAAGCTACAACATAATTTGCAAAGACCTTTTGACTATGTTCATGAGAATTAAGTTCATCTAATCGAATTATTTAATGAACTCCCACTCAGATAGACATCCCTCTCGTCATCCCAGTGATACATGATCCATGTCGACTAGGCCGTGTCCGATCATCACGTGAGACGGACTAGTCATCAATGGTGAACATCTCCATGTTGATTGTATCCACCATACGACTCATGTTGGACCTTTTGGTCTCCCGTGTTCCGAGGCCATGTCAGTACATGCTAGGCTCGTCAAGTCAACCTAAGTGTTTTACGTGTGTAAATCTGGCTTACACCCGTTGTATGCGAACATTAGAATCTATCACACCCGATCATCACGTGGTGCTTCGAAACAACGATCCTTCGCAATGGTGCAATCTTAGGGGGAACACTTTTCTTGAAATTTTAGTGAGGGATCATCTTATTTACTACTGTCATTCTAAGAAAATAAGATATAGAAAGATGATAAACATCACATGCAAATCATATAGTGACATGATATGGCCAATATCATCTTGCTCCTTTGATCTGCATCTTCGAAGCACGGCATGATCATCATTGTTATCGGCATGACACCATGATCTCCATCATTGTGTCTCCGTGAAGTCATCTCGCCAACTATTACTTCTACTAATATAGCTAACGGTTAGCAACAAAATAAAGTAATCACATGGCGTTGCATCTCATACAATAAATTAAGACAACTCCTATGGCTCCTGCCGATTGTCGTACTCATCGACATGCAAGTCGTGAATCCTATTACAAGAACATGATCAATCTCATACATCACATATATATCATCACATCCTTTTGGCCATATCACATCACATAGCATACCCTGTAAAAACAAGTTAGACGTCCTCTAATTGTTGTTGCAAGTTTTTACGGGGCTGATTTGGGTTTCTAGCAAGAACGCTTCTTACCTACGTGACAACCACAACGTTGATATGCCAATGCTATTTACCCTTCATAAGGACCCTCTTCATCGAATCCGATCCGAAAAAGTGGGAGAGACACACACCCACTAGCCACCTTATGCAACAAGTGCATGTCGGGCGGAGGAACCAATCTCACGTAAGAGTACGTGTAAAGTCAGCCTGGGGCGCTTCATCCCACGATGCCGCCGAATCAATATAATACTAGTAATGGCAAGCAATTGAGAAAATCATTGCCCACAACTTTTGTGTTCTACTCGTGCATAGAATCTATGCATAGAACCTGGCTCGGATGCCACTGTTGGGGAACGTAGTAATAAATCAAAAAAAAATCCTACGTCACACCAAGATCATCTAGGAGAGACCAGCAACGAGTGAGATAGACCATCTTCATACCGTTGAAGATCGCAAAGCAGAAGTGTTACTATGACCACAGTCGATGGAGTCCTACTCGCGGCAATTCAAATTGCAAAAGATCTGATCCGAACACCGAACGTACGGTGTCTCCCCGTTCAACACACCTATAGCCCGGGGACGTCTCCTCCTTCTTGATCCAGCAAGGAGGGAGGAGAAGTTGAGGGAGAACTCCGGCAGCACGACGGCGTGGTGGCGATGGAGTATGTGGCTCTCCGACAGGGCTTCGCCAAGCACAGTGGAGGAGGAGAAACAGGTGAAGAGGTAGGGTTGTGCCGAGGGATATCAAATCAGGTGTGTGCAACCCTCCGGAATCCCCCACTATATATAGGAGAGAGGGAGAGGGGGTGCTCCACCCCTAGGGAAACCCTAGGAGGTGCGGCAGCCCTTGGAGGAGGAGGGGCAGCGCCCTAGGTGGGTGGCTTGCCACCCAAGGCAGCCCCCACCCATAGGGTTTGGACTCCCTTGCGCCTTTGACCTCCTCCCCTTGGCGCACCAGCCCACCAGGGGCTGGTTCCTCTCCCCTTTCAACCCATGTTGCCCTCCGGGATAGGTGGACCCTCCCGGTGGACCCCTCGTACCCTTTCGGTGGTCCCGGTATAATATCGATAAACCCCGAAACCTCTCCGGCGACCGAAACTGGACTTCCCATATATAAATCTTTACCTCCGGACTATTCTGGAACTCCTCGTGACGTTCGGGATCTCATTCCGGACTCTGAACAACCATCGGTAACCACATATATGATTCCCATAACAACTCTAGCGTCACTGAACCTTAAGTGTGTAGACCCTACGGGTTCGGGAAACATGCAGACATGACCGAGACACCTCTCCGGCCAATAACCAACAGCGGGGTGTGGATATCCATGTTGTCTGCCACGTGTTCCACGATGATCTCATCGGATGAACCATGATGTCGAGGATTCACTCAATCCTGTATGCAATTCCATTTGTCTACCGGTATGACACTTGCCCGAGATTTGATCGTCGGTATCCCTATACCTTGTTCAATCTCGTTACTGGCAAGTCTCTTTACTCGTTACATAACACATCATCCCGTGGCTAACTTCTTAGTCGCATTGAGCTCATTATGATGATGCATTACCAAGTGGGCCCAGAGATACCTCTCCGTCACACGGAGCGACAAATCCCAGTCTCGATTCATACCAACCCAACAGACACTTTCGAAGAGACCTATAGTGCACCTTTATAATCACCCAGTTAAGTTGTGACATTTGGTACACCCAAAGCACTCCTACGGCATCCAGGAGTTGCACAATCTCATGGTCTAATAAAATGATACTCCACATTAGAAAAGCTTTAGCACACAAACTACACGATCTTGTGTTATGCTTAGGATTGGGTCTTGTCCATCACATCATTCTCCTAATGATGTGATCACGTTATCAATGACATCCAATGTACATGATCGGGGAACCATGACCATCTATTGATCAACGAGCTAGCCAACCAGAGGCTCACTAGGGACATGTTTGTGATCTATGTATTCACACATGTATTACGGTTTCCGGTTAACACAATTATAGCATGAACAAGGAAATATAATAATAACCAGTTTATTATTGCATCTAGGGCATATTTCCAATAATTGGGTGGTAGGTTTTTCAACCATGTTCGAGCCAGCCCCTCCAGCATCATTATAAGGTACTTGGCACACACCGCATCACTGGCATCAAGCATGTCCATGGCGAGCTCGTAACTCTGAATCCATGCGGCCGGCTCAAGATCTGTTGTGTTGTTAGGCACCTTGTGAGGGCCTTTGAAGTCCTTCGTTATTCACCCATTGCGAAGAGCAAAAGATAAACAGGGGACCCCAACGGTCCTACCACTTGACTCGCCATGCGAGGACATTGGCTGAATGTAAGTCGAAACTACTTGAGCCGCCAGCGCCACTGTCGCATCTGCTTCCGCCTGACGAGCGGCTCAACCTGTCGTCTGTCTGTCGGGGGGTCCCGCTCCACGCCCGGCGTGTGTGGGCTGTCAAACAAGTGAGTCAGGTCAAGATTGGCCGGAAGGTGACTATGATGTCTCCTCTGGTGTACCGCATCAGAGGCGTTTTGACGGTGTTCCAGCTGCCAAGCCTCAGCTTTCAAGCGCTCCAACTCATCATTGATTTGAGCCTGCAATTCTGCCATTCGGGTGTTTTCGACGTCAATCTCCCGCTGTACTTTAGCCATCCCCTCACGAAGCTTTGTTAACTCCGCGTTGATCTCCTCTTGATTTTCGGCGGTAACTCGGGTCGTCATGAGTTTTGTCATCTCCCTCATCAAATCCATCATGGCTTGAGCCGGCGTCTTGCTAGACCCACTTGCTCCATTGACGGCGACTGCTCCTGGCAGATCCTAAGTAGGTGCGGCCCCTGCCATGTAGATGGTGACTTCGCGAGGCGGATCTTGAGGTCCTTCGAAGATTTCCGCCTTAGGGAAACCCCCAAGCCTCCCATCATAGAGAGGGCAGATCGACTATGTGTCTCACATGGACGACTCGCCATCAGAGTTAATAGGGGTATCTCCACGAGCCGCCGGCTCATCCTGGAGGCTGATCCCCTGCGTAAAGCCGACGAAGATGCGATGACGCCCGATTTGATGTTGGGCGAATTGGGTGAGTCGAGTCGGCTCGACGATGTCAGTGCAGATGTCTGGCTCGGGGATAGACGCGTCGATTTTGCCGATGAAGACGTAAATCTTGCCGAAGGGGACCCGGTAACTAGACTCAATAGAATTGGCCTCGGGACCCCAGCTCGAATTATCAATGTAGCGCTTTCCACTGCGGCTCTTGGTCATCAAACCAACCGCGTATCTCCCGAAACCTAGAAAGGCTCCCTTTGAGAACTCAACTCCACCGTGTGTAGGCCCCACGATGGGTGCCAATTGTCGTGGTTTTGTCACGACAGATGTCCTCGTGAAAGGACTTAATGATGAGGCCATCGCAACTATGTAGCGACTCAAAGGGGTTGATCGGGAATGAGAGACGAGTTTACCCAGGTTCGGCCCGTCCGATGGAGGTAAAATCCTACGTCCTACTTTGTGTGTATTGATGATGAAATCGATTACAAGGGTGCGGATTCTCTTGACCTAGCTCTCGATCAATTGTAACTTAACCCTATCGACCTGAGGGGCTTGCCTTTATATACAGGTCAAGACCCGGGGTTTTACAAGAGACCGGGTCGTGCTATGATTCATAACCCGGAACATCTCTAACTCGCCTTGCCTTTCAAGCAAGGATACCTTCTGCCTACTTTCTACCTCATGGGCCTTGACCCGCAACCGTCGTAGTAGAGAGCCGCCAGGCGGCTTACCAGAATAGGCCACCTTGCACCTTTGGTCTTGTATGCCCAGGCCCATCTTGAGTACGATCTTAAGCTTCCATAATCATGACTCGGCCCCATAGGGCGGGTTATACGGCGGGGTAATATCTCCAACACCATGTGTGCTAGGGAGTGTTTGCTTTATATAAGAGTACTTCCAGGCATGTCCTTTGCTACAAAAAGGATTGGGCTACCTTTCTGCACATTTGCTACTATTGTTACCTGCCACTTGTTACGAATTATCTTGCTACAAAACTACTTATCACTCTTACTTATAGCACTTGCACTGAATACCTTGCTGAAAACTCCTTATCATTTCCTTCTACTCCTCATTGGGTTCAACACTCTTACTTACCAAAAGGACTATGATTGATCCCCTATACTTGTGGGTCATCACCTCTTAGGTCTTAGGACATAGAATGTATGTTGCACTAGGGACTCACATATGACCTATCGCTACGTCTCATAGTTGGGTTTGTCCAACTCAGACCTTATCTCGACTCGGATCTGACTATGTAGAATCCAACTAGATCTTTTTGAATCCATATTATCTGGCTAGCATCTAATGCTACATGGTCATTGAGACCAGACCATCCATCGTATCATATGATAGTCTAATTGGTTGCGCATTCACACAACCCTTTCGACTAGGGACCATTTAGGACAGTCATCATACAATGCATAGTCTCACAAAAAAGCCATGTAGTACTTGTTAATACACATCAATGATAATGTCCAAGGACTATCTTTAATCATAAACACATAGGAAATACCTTCACACATGATTGCCTCTAGGGAATATCTCCAACAGTCTTGTTATAAGTAGTCATATGAAGTTGGTATTCGTTTCATATTTTGATGATATGTATATTTTTGCTTCTCTTAGTGGTGTCGTGTGAACGTTGCTCTATGACACTTCATTGTGTTATGGTGCTAAGGTAATTAATTGTGGGGTAATAGGTTGATGATGGGTTGCTAGAGTGACAGAAGCTTAAACCTGTCACAGCCCTAGAATATAGATTGTAGTTAGTTGCATCAGTTGTTCTATAACCCTAGTTTCTTTCCAACTGAGTATGCCATTCTTTCAAATTCCTCCAACAATTAATTGTGAATTGCCTTACCCTGGTATGAAGAGTTTCAATGATCTTGGGATCAAAAGTAATTCTTTTTGCCACTTAAAGGAATATCTCTATGAGTCATCTTCTAAGGTGCCCCGTTATGATATGAATGGCAATTTAATCCTTGCTACTTTGAAACCTCGTCACCATCTGATTTAAGCATGGATTTGTTGCCTACCAATTGAACCTTTGTCTTATGCCTCACTTCCTTGTTTCCATCATGAGTGTTGTGTCTCAGCTCAAGGGACGTTCCTACGTCTCATTCTATGAGTTGATCTTGAGTTGCTCGATCTTCGAGGAGATCGAATCTTGTGTAGTCTCCCTGTTCTTTTGTCCTCAAGCTAGATGAAGACCTCAAGGACAAAGATGTCAAGATCAACAAGGTGCGATGAATCAACGTCCTCGAGAGGAGCAAATGGAACGTGAAGATTGTGATAGTTTAGTGCCCCTCCTCCTCTTCCCGACTACGCTTGAATCTCGGGACGAGATTCTTGTTTAGTGGGGGTGAGTTGTCACAGCCCTAGAATATAGATTGTAGTTAGTTGCATCAGTAAGCATTCATGAATGCATTCAAATCAATTTAATTGAAATTTGGATGTTCCACAAATGGGGATGACTAAACTCTAACACCAAACAACATCCAAATAGGTTCAACAAGAGAAAAATCCTAGCTACTCTATATTCAAAACAAAACCCTAGCAACTCCATATGCAAAACAATTCAAAAGTGGTAACAAATCAATGAACCAAAATGGTTTTCATAAAAGTCCATCATTTTTTATAAATGTTGGAAAGAAAATATCAGGGGTGATATATATTTTCAAAATACTTTTGGCATTTTATTTTGAACTCAAAAGCCACTGAAATCAATTAATTAATTGATTTCAAATACTTCCTAGTTTTATAAAATGTTGAAAACTTCACATGGGGTTGGAAATATTCCAAATAACATCCCAGAGTTGTTTACCTATTTTCTTTGAATTAGTTGGAGCCAAAACAAATAAAACAAATGTTAGAAATAACAAAACAGAAAAGAATAGAAGAAAAAAAAAGGAAACGCTTACCTGTCGCCCCTGCAGGCCCAGCCCACTAGGGCCTCCCCCTGCTCGCCGTCTTCCCCGAGCAGCTGCGTGGCAGCAGCGCGTGCGCCGGCTCCACCTCCTGCTTCGCGCTGTAGGCACCTCCTCCGTCCCTATCCGCGTATGCAGACGATGTAGATGAGCCCCTCGATCTTTTCCCCCTCACCTAGCACCGTTTCCTCCTCCTGCTTCCCTCTCCTCTTCCTCCCACCATGGCCGAGCTCTGCTTGAGCTCACCGGCGCATTTTCGGCCGCAGCGAAGCCTCCCCGAGCAGTCCATCCTCTCCGCCACGACGAGTAGCTTCTCCATGCCGAAGGAATCAAGTTGCAGCCTCCAGAAGCGTCGCCACCGCCGTCTTCCCCATCTCCGGTCACCGAGATCCGCCGTCGTCGATCCGCTGCCAGAGAGCCCCTCCAACTTCGCGGATGCCAGGAATGGAACCCCTGTGAGCCTTCGATGATTTCCCCTCTTTCTCCGGCTCGAAATCGCCCTCCAGAGCATCTCCCCGATGAGCTCCACTTCCGGCCGCCGCGCACGCTCGTCGCCGGCACTCTCTCCGGCGACCATAGCTCCTTCTCATGGCCCTGGTCGATCAGGCGCTTCGCCAGCAACCTATAGCAGCAAACCCCGCTCGATTTGGTGCTCTGTAGCGCGTTTTAGCGCAACTCCGGCGAGCCCTCCGCCGTGGCTATGGTCGCCGGCGACCACCCTCCGGTGGGGGCCGACGTGGCCACCTTAACCCGCCACTAATCAGGCCTTAGAGCCACTACCAGAGGGCCCCACGCCTGGTCAAACCCCAATTAGGGGCTGGTCAGCGCGGGGTTAGCCCCTGGGTCACTGACCAGTGGGCCCCATTGGTCAGGGTTTGACTTGGACCGGCTGGTTGACCTGCTGACGCAGGGATGACATCAGCCTGACGCAGTAATAGTTTTTCTGATTTATTATAATTCCAGAAAATGCTGAAAACTTCTAAAAATCATATAAAATAATCTGTAAGTCCAATGAAAATAATTTATATATGAAAAAGTATCAGAAAAATCCAAGGAATCTGATTATGGCATTTGCATGCATGTTTGAAAAAGTTAACATCACCAAATAGGCAAAATGGTGAATAGGATAAATTTCATAATTAGTTTGGAGTTGGAAATTGATACTTATCTGAATTCCACTTCAATTGTTATGACCAAACATTGGTCAGTGCAAATAAGTACCTCAAAATACTAACCCCATGCATGTTGGAACAATTTTTTATGAGCATCAAGTCGAATCAATTATATGGGTACTTGGAAAGATACCCGGCTTGAAGTGATGTTTGAATCCTAATTCAAACCAACTTCAACATAAGAAATGATAGCCACATTAGCCCTGCCACATTTCATTTCATGTCTTGAGCATGCATCATAGTGTTGCATTTCTGTGAAGTAATTGTTGTTCTTTCTTGTTTGTCGGTGTTGTTCCCCCTCGCTAAACGATGTTTCCGACGATGTGATCGTTGACATTGATGAAGACTCATTGCTATCTTCAGACGTGTCAGGCAAGCAAACCCCCCTTGAGCATATTGAAATAAACCCACTCTCTCGCTCCTGCTCTCTTTTACTGCATTAGGACAAACACGATTCAACTTTACCTGTTATCGGTAGTTGAACCCATTCCTTTGCATGACCTGATTTTGTCACAGTAAATAGTTGAAACCACTTAGCATGAGTAGCAACTGCTTGAGCCTTGTTGTGCTTACTCATCCATGCTTGTTTACAATGCCTGCTATGCTTAGAGTCGTGTCGGGTCTGATCCATCTGGATGATGAATCGTAATGGTTGTGATCATGTCCTACAGTGTGAGAGTAAAGGTGTGAATCTGATTTGGTAAAGGTAGCGATGAGAGGCCATGTAGGAGTACATGGCGGGTTGTCTCATTGGGACCGTCCTTAAGAACTCAGTTCTGTGTATGTTATCCAAGACAAGATACTACCATGCATTGGGCCCTGAAATATGACCCCGCTCGGCTTATTAATTGCCTAGATCTCTGTCCAGGAGTTGCAATTAGTTTCTGGTGTTTGTAGGAAAAGGGTTGGCGGCCGTGTTTAGCTCTGCCCGACGGGGTAGGCTTCACTACGGTAGATACACAGTGGCACGGTGTACCAAGTGACACCCGGATGGTGGGCTTGGGAACCCTGCGCGCATCGTTTGGGGCCGTAGAGGAAACCTCGGCCGGACTTCCTTGCGGGTTCAGTCTTAAATAGGCGATAAACCTGGACTAGGGTCTTGTGTGGTTAGCGGTCATGGCCGACACCCACGCCAGTGCTTCCGCTTGAAGGTTGCCGAGATGCATGACGTGCATATGGTGCTAAGTGGTGGGAGCATGTGTGAAGAAGTATACCCCTGCAGGGTCATTCAATCTGTTCGAATAGCCGCGTCCTCGGATATGGACTACTTGGAAACATTACGTGGTACATAGACAATTTAAATGGATACTTTAAAACATGCAAGATAAGTGTGAGTGCTATGGAAGGCCTCCTCGTAGGGAAACGAGAGTGGATCCATAGTGGTGTATTGAATTGGTGAATATGTGGACTCGTGTGCGCTATCCCACCTCAAAGAAAGAACTTGTAGTCGTAGTACAGGTTAGCCAAGAGTCAAAGCTGGCTTGCTGCAATCAAACCCCACAATCCTTTCACTGAAACATGATGCATATGTAGATAGCTCTGATGTAAGACTTGTTGAGTACCTTTGTACTCATGGTTGCTTTATTTATGTTTTTGCAGAGAAGACTTAGACTCATTAAAAGGTTCTACGCGATGTGTTCGATGTTGACCGGAATAGCTTGGGAATCCCAGACAGAGGTCTGGCTCCTTTGGTAGGGTCGTAGTAGCTTTTCAGGCTCTTCCAGCCACTTTTAGTAGATGTCTGTACCCAGACATGATTTGCTTCCGCTTGCTGTTTGTATGACTTGAGTGTCGGGTCACGAGACCCCTGCTTGTAATATCATACTATATTGACTCTTATGAGTCTTAAATAAATGCTTGAGTCATAGAGTTATGTTGTGATGCCATGTTGTATCTACACATATCGTGCATAATGTGTGTATGTTTGAAATGCATTATATGTGTGGGATTCGACACCTAGTTGTTTGCCTTTAGTAGTACTCTTTACAGGGAAATGCCTCTTTGTGATTCCATCGAGCCTTGGTAGTTTGCTACTGCTCGGAACACATTGATTGATCGGCATGTATCCTTCTTTGCTGTTGTGTCTGTCCCCTCGGGGAAATGTCACGCGGTGTAATGGAGTCCTTGTAGCTTGCTACGACTCGTCTACGCACGCTGATGACCGACACCTGCTTTGCTGGGTTATGTATGCCTGTCCATGTACGGTTGTACCGCTGGGGTTTATAACTAATCATGTCGACCCGGGTTCTTTGTCGTTTGAACGCTAGCAACATATTCATATACGTGAGCCAAAAGACGCAAACGGTCCCGGCCAAGGTAAGGTGGCAGCCGTGGAGTTTACCGTGCGTGAGGCCGCAAAGTGATGTGATGTGTTACAGGCTAGGTTCTTATGACTCAGGATCGGGGTCCCGACAGCTTTGGTATCAGAGCTTGACTGCCTGTAGGATAACCAAGCCAAACTGGTCGATGTTGAGTCTAGCAACTCTTTAGTTATATAAGGGAATTGTTTGTGGAAGGGAACGTAAGGCTCTTTTTACTCCTTTCCTTGTGTCATTCTTATTCTGAGTCACCCTCTTCTTTATTCTACGGGGTTTAAGAATTAGGCTTTCTCATCTATTCATTAGGATGACGAGTTACTATGTTGGAGACTTATAGAGAAGTTGTTGTCTTCCTGGATCAGTGTCTCCATAAGAATTCAATTGTTATGTTGTTAGTTTTCTTGCAGGTTGCCTCATATTTCATGCCCTACAGCCGTTATGCTGTCTGAGTTTTCCAAAGTTTCCAAATAATCTGATGCAATTGCAAATTCCCTCCTCCTGAGCTAATGTCTTCTGGCCAGACAGAGCACAATAATCATCGTTATGAGGTACTCTATTACCTCGACGTTTTGTGGAGTATTACGAAACCATGTTACTCCGATAACTACCCAATAGTCTAGATGTGTTTTGGTTTCCAGTGTGATAGTTCTGGCTATCATCTTTGAAAAAAAACATCTCGTGATGTTAAATAGCTTGTAGGCATTCTATTTCTGGGTCTTTGAATCCAAGGATCATTCTGCTCACTTCTGTTGATAGTGTTGCTAGTTCCTTTAGAATGATTAGTAACCTTGTTGTAATCCTCAAGGTGTGTGGTATATCATTCTTCCAATACCATGGACCATCTCTGTCAAAAGTTCTTCGTGAACTAAAGATCATAATAAGAGTGCTCGTGATGAGATCCCCACTCCATATTGTGAAACTGCCTACTCCGCCTTTCTGCATGGGTTATCTGGAAGAATTATGTTGAACTCGTTCTACATTCTAATCCATCCATCCATAATTCAAGAAATTATGTGCTCTTGAGCTGACCCTATCTAGTTGTTTTCTGACCTTCATCCATGAGAGGATAGTCAATAATAGTTGTGCATTCGTGTCATTAATGTCTTTTATTTCATGGTCTGTCAAGTTGTTCTATTCTCGAATGACTGGGAGAAGCAAACTCCAGTACCTCATCCATTTCTTGGATTGGGTCAAAGTAGTTGTAATCCGTAGATCAAAATGCCAATCTGGGTTTTGTTCTGTTCTATCCTGGAGTATTATCTTCTTTTGTCAAGAATGTCGTGAGAATTGCACCATCTCTTATGAGCTCTTGATGTAGTGATACTTTTCACTATCATTGTTCATTCCTCAGTTTTCGTGTTGGTTGTAACCGAAATATAGACAAGTGAACCATGATGTCTGAAATGAATACTCCTAGCAATACCATTGTTTAGTAGTCAATGGACAATAAATTCACTCGTATGGTGATGGTGATTGAATCGTCATCCTAAGACTGACCGTGCTACCTAGTCCATGGTTCATGGAGCACTTTTCGATCAATGAGTTAGGATTTTGTCAATCCCTCGTTCTATTTGATCACATCATCTTGCCCTGAAAAGCGAGATTGTTCCCGAGCTTAATCAAATATCGGTGGTTCGTGATTTTCCAAATATCTTCTCGGAAGTATTACCAGGTTGTTTCTTGACCGTTATGATAGAGCTCGTGATCAAGTTGGTTTCTTAATAAGCCATCTTCTCCAAGAATCTGTGTTGGATACCCCGAGCTAGTTGGTTAAGCTAAACAACAACTTGGAGAGTTGGAAGATAAAAGCTTCGCCTAAACTCAGCTCATTTAAAAAGGATATTTTCCTGTTGTGTGAGTCTGAAGAAAGATGATATTTTCATTGGTTGATTCGTGTGATCAATTGTTGCATATATTATCTTGTTCAATTTTGATTTGAGCATGGGCTATCGTCAAATCAAACTCAGAACCAAAGATTTTCGTAGCGGTGTCTTACTCAGGGTTATCCTTGAGCCTAAACTATTGTATTCTTTGATCTGACCAATGCTATTATCTTGCTCACATAGTTGTGGAAATCCATTTACATGGGTATCTTGATGAATTGTTGTTGAGCCCATCGGCAACATTCTCATTTGTTCCATGATCTATGTTGGACATTAAGCTAGAGTTGGAAACTTTGTAGACATTGTCTTCGTGTCTCGTGCACGAGGTATATGTTAGGTGTAAGAAGTGACTTCCTCTAATTCATGTGCATCTGATGCAAGTTGTCGCCGTGAATTCGAGAAAAGTTAATTTGTTATCTTCAGAATCATCCCAAATCAGTCATGCATGTGCAAAGTATGATGTGGTTTGATAGCTTTGCAACCTCTCTCTCCATATGTATTGCCTAGCACACCAAGCCACTGATTGATTTGTTCAAAGAAAATAAGTTAAGTGCCATTCCTGAAGGTACCAGACGGACTTGCACATGGTTTCGTTATCCGCAATGATGGTTCCCATCCAGAACTCGGTAGTGTTTTGTTGTAAGACTTTTCATGTGTTCACAGTTGTCTTGGGCAGTGTGTTCACGTGGGTCTTGCGATCCAGCTCATGTTTCGGAGTTGTCTTCCGTAGTTCATTTCCTGAGAATCTCACAACGTTATCTCATCAATTTGTGTTGCAAACTTTCTTTTTGGACATGCTGAGTCTGAAGCACCGTGGCACCAACCGGAGCTGAATCTCAGGCAGTTATAATGGTTGGAACTTCCCCAAGAATTATAATATTGGTCTCTATGTAACCCAGTAAAGTGGTGAAATGGCTAACACACCTAGCCGGAAGACTTGATATTATAATATCTTGCATCAGCAATCTTAGCTATCTTCCGTGTGGTTTTTGTATGACCTATTTTATAAGTTGTTCCTCATCGATCCCCTTTGAGCCCGAAGTCCGATCTATATTTGATGTGCTAGATATAAAGCATGACTTATAATTGGGTTGTGCTAGTACATCAAGGAGAACATTAGAAGCGGAGTCCTAAATGTCTCTCGGTCGATCAACCACATTTCGTTTCCTTGGCACAGCTAAGGTGAAATCTGAGGAAATGTTGTCTTCCTTTGCATCTGCATCTTCCATCACTGTTCATCATGGTAGTATGTTGTGTCACCAAGATCTTGGCACAGATATTGGTAAAACTTTGATGAATATGGAAATGCTCAAGTTCTTGAGAGCACGCTCAGACACTAGGTTATATGCTCAGTAATAATTGGAATGTGCCTTCCGTTTGCTCAGTTGTTCTATAACCCTAGTTTCTTTCCAACTGAGTATGCCATTCTTTCAAATTCCTCCAACAATTAATTGTGAATTGCCTTACCCTGGTATGAAGAGTTTCAATGATCTTGGGATCAAAAGTAATTCTTTTTGCCACTTAAAGGAATATCTCTATGAGTCATCTTCTAAGGTGCCCCGTTATGATATGAATGGCAATTTAATCCTTGCTACTTTGAAACCTCGTCACCATCTGATTTAAGCATGGATTTGTTGCCTACCAATTGAACCTTTGTCTTATGCCTCACTTCCTTGTTTCCATCATGAGTGTTGTGTCTCAGCTCAAGGGACGTTCCTACGTCTCATTCTATGAGTTGATCTTGAGTTGCTCGATCTTCGAGGAGATCGAATCTTGTGTAGTCTCCCTGTTCTTTTGTCGTCAAGCTAGATGAAGACCTCAAGGACAAAGATGTCAAGATCAACAAGGTGCGATGAATCAACGTCCTCGAGAGGAGCAAATGGATCGTGAAGATTGTGATAGTTTAGTGCCCCTCCTCCTCTTCCCGACTACGCTTGAATCTCGGGACGAGATTCTTGTTTAGTGGGGGTGAGTTGTCACAGCCCTAGAATATAGATTGTAGTTAGTTGCATCAGTAAGCATTCATGAATGCATTCAAATCAATTTAATTGAAATTTGGATGTTCCACAAATGGGGATGACTAAACTCTAACACCAAACAACATCCAAATAGGTTCAACAAGAGAAAAATCCTAGCTACTCTATATTCAAAACAAAACCCTAGCAACTCCATATGCAAAACAATTCAAAAGTGGTAACAAATCAATGAACCAAAATGGTTTTCATAAAAGTCCATCATTTTTTATAAATGTTGGAAAGAAAATATCAGGGGTGATATATATTTTCAAAATACTTTTGGCATTTTATTTTGAACTCAAAAGCCACTCAAATCAATTAATTAATTGATTTCAAATACTTCCTAGTTTTATAAAATGTTGAAAACTTCACATGGGGTTGGAAATATTCCAAATAACATCCCAGAGTTGTTTACCTATTTTCTTTGAATTAGTTGGAGCCAAAACAAATAAAACAAATGTTAGAAATAACAAAACAGAAAAGAATAGAAGAAAAAAAAGGAAACGCTTACCTGTCGCCCCTGCAGGCCCAGCCCACCAGGGCCTCCCTCTCCTCGTCGTCTTCCCCGAGCAGTTGCGTGGCAGCAGCACGTGCGCCGGCTCCACCTCCTGCTTCGCGCTGGAGGCACCTCCTCCGTCCCTATCCGCGAATGCAGACGATATGGATGAGCCCCTCGATCTTTTCCCCCTCGCCTAGCACCGTTTCCTCCTCCTGCTTCCCTCTCCTCTTCCTCCCGCCATGGCCGAGGTCTGCTTGAGCTCACCGGTGCATTTCCGGCCACAGCGAAGCCTCCCCGAGCAGTCCATCCTCTCCGCCACGACGAGTAGCTTCTCCACGCCGAAGGAATCAAGTTGCAGCCTCCTGAAGCGTCGCCACCGCCGTCTTCCCCATCTCCGATCATCGAGATCCGCCGCCGTCGATCCGCTGCGAGAGAGCCCCTCCAACTTCGCCGATGCCAGGAATGGAACCCCTGTGAGCCTCCGATGCTTTCCCCTCTTTCTCCCGCTCGAAATCGCCCTCCAGAGCATCTCCCCGATGAGCTCCACTTCCGGCCGCCGCGCACGCTCGTCGCCGGCACTCTCTCCGGCGACCCTAGCTCCTTCTCATGGCCCTGATCGATCAGGCGCTTCGCCAGCAACCTATAGCAGCAAACCCCGCTCGATTTGGTGCTCTGTAGCGCGTTTTAGCGCAACTCCGGCGAGCCCTCCGCCGCGGCTATGGTCGCCGGCGACCACCCTCCGGTGGGGGCCGACGTGGCCACCTTAACCCGCCACTAATCAGGCCTTAGAGCCACTACCAGAGGGCCCCACGCCTGGTCAAACCCCAATTAGGGGTTGGTCAGCGCGGGGTTAGCCCCTGGGTCACTGACCAGTGGGCCCCATTGGTCAGGGTTTGACTTGGACCGGCTGGTTGACCTGCTACGCAGGGATGACATCAGCCTGACGCAGTAATAGTTTTTCTGATTTATTATAATTCCAGAAAATGCTGAAAACTTCTAAAAATCATATAAAATAATCTGTAAGTCCAATGAAAATAATTTATATATGAAAAAGTATCAGAAAAATCCAAGGAATCTGATTATGGCATTTGCATGCATGTTTGAAAAAGTTAACATCACCAAATAGGCAAAATGGTGAATAGGATAAATTTCATAATTAGTTTGGAGTTGGAAATTGATACTTATCTGAATTCCACTTCAATTGTTATGACCAAACATTGGTCAGTGCAAATAAGTACCTCAAAATACTAACCCCATGCATGTTGGAACAATTTTTTATGAGCATCAAGTCGAATCAATTATATGGGTACTTGGAAAGATACCCGGCTTGAAGTGATGTTTGAATCCTAATTCAAACCAACTTCAACATAAGAAATGATAGCCACATTAGCCCTGCCACATTTCATTTCATGTCTTGAGCATGCATCATAGTGTTGCATTTCTGTGAAGTAATTGTTGTTCTTTCTTGTTTGTCGGTGTTGTTCCCCCTCGCTAAACGATGTTTCCGACGATGTGATCGTTGACATTGATGAAGACTCATTGCTATCTTCAGACGTGTCAGGCAAGCAAACCCCCCTTGAGCATATTGAAATAAACCCACTCTCTCGCTCCTGCTCTCTTTTACTGCATTAGGACAAACACGATTCAACTTTACCTGTTATCGGTAGTTGAACCCATTCCTTTGCATGACCTGATTTTGTCACAGTAAATAGTTGAAACCACTTAGCATGAGTAGCAACTGCTTGAGCCTTGTTGTGCTTACTCATCCATGCTTGTTTACAATGCCTGCTATGCTTAGAGTCGTGTCGGGTCTGATCCATCTGGATGATGAATCGTAATGGTTGTGATCATGTCCTACAGTGTGAGAGTAAAGGTGTGAATCTGATTTGGTAAAGGTAGCGATGAGAGGCCATGTAGGAGTACATGGCGGGTTGTCTCATTGGGACCGTCCTTAAGAACTCAGTTCTGTGTATGTTATCCAAGACAAGATACTACCATGCATTGGGCCCTGAAATATGACCCCGCTCGGCTTATTAATTGCCTAGATCTCTGTCCAGGAGTTGCAATTAGTTTCTGGTGTTTGTAGGAAAAGGGTTGGCGGCCGTGTTTAGCTCTGCCCGACGGGGTAGGCTTCACTACGGTAGATACACAGTGGCACGGTGTACCAAGTGACACCCGGATGGTGGGCTTGGGAACCCTGCGCGCATCGTTTGGGGCCGTAGAGGAAACCTCGGCCGGACTTCCTTGCGGGTTCAGTCTTAAATAGGCGATAAACCTGGACTAGGGTCTTGTGTGGTTAGCGGTCATGGCCGACACCCACGCCAGTGCTTCCGCTTGAAGGTTGCCGAGATGCATGACGTGCATATGGTGCTAAGTGGTGGGAGCATGTGTGAAGAAGTATACCCCTGCAGGGTCATTCAATCTGTTCGAATAGCCGCGTCCTCGGATATGGACTACTTGGAAACATTACGTGGTACATAGACAATTTAAATGGATACTTTAAAACATGCAAGATAAGTGTGAGTGCTATGGAAGGCCTCCTCGTAGGGAAACGAGAGTGGATCCATAGTGGTGTATTGAATTGGTGAATATGTGGACTCGTGTGCGCTATCCCACCTCAAAGAAAGAACTTGTAGTCGTAGTACAGGTTAGCCAAGAGTCAAAGCTGGCTTGCTGCAATCAAACCCCACAATCCTTTCACTAAAACATGATGCATATGTAGATAGCTCTGATGTAAGACTTGTTGAGTACCTTTGTACTCATGGTTGCTTTATTTATGTTTTTGCAGAGAAGACTTAGACTCATTAAAAGGTTCTACGCGATGTGTTCGATGTTGACCGGAATAGCTTGGGAATCCCAGACAGAGGTCTGGCTCCTTTGGTAGGGTCATAGTAGCTTTTCAGGCTCTTCCAGCCACTTTTAGTAGATGTCTGTACCCAGACATGATTTGCTTCCGCTTGCTGTTTGTATGACTTGAGTGTCGGGTCACGAGACCCCTGCTTGTAATATCATACTATATTGACTCTTATGAGTCTTAAATAAATGCTTGAGTCATAGAGTTATGTTGTGATGCCATGTTGTATCTACACATATCGTGCATAATGTGTGTATGTTTGAAATGCATTATATGTGTGGGATTCGACACCTAGTTGTTTGCCTTTAGTAGTACTCTTTACAGGGAAATGCCTCTTTGTGATTCCATCGAGCCTTGGTAGTTTGCTACTGCTCGGAACACATTGATTGATCGGCATGTATCCTTCTTTGCTGTTGTGTCTGTCCCCTCGGGGAAATGTCACGCGGTGTAATGGAGTCCTTGTAGCTTGCTACGACTCGTCTACGCACGCTGATGACCGATACCTGCTTTGCTGGGTTATGTATGCCTATCCATGTACGGTTGTACCGCTGGGGTTTATAACTAATCATGTTGACCCGGGTTCTTTGTCGTTTGAACGCTAGCAACATATTCATATACGTGAGCCAAAAGACGCAAACGGTCCCGGCCAAGGTAAGGTGGCAGCCGTGGAGTTTACCGTGCGTGAGGCCGCAAAGTGATGTGATCTGTTATAGGCTAGGTTCTTATGACTCAGGATCGGGGTCCCGACAAAACCCTAGTTTACGCATTATTTTATAAGGGGCTGATTAGGATCCACAGGTTTCATGCTATGGTTAGATTTATCTTAATTCTTGTGTCGTAATTGTGTATGCTTCTGGAAGGGGGTAATCATAAGTAGGCTTCTTGTTCAAGTAAGAACGTCACCTTAGCACCGGCCCACCCACATATCAAATTATCAAAGTAATGAATGTGTATCAACTCAACATGATGAACATGACTACACAGAAATTCCCATTTGTCCTGAGGAGCGCTTGCTTTATATAAGAGTACTTTGAGTTATATCCTTTGCCACAAAAAGGATTGGTCTATCTTGTTGTACATTTTCTACTACTGTTACTTGTCACTTGTTACGAATTATCTTGCTACAAAACTATCTATCACTTTTACTCACAGCTCTTGCAGAGAATACCTTCCTCAAAACTACTTATCATTTCCTTGTGCTCCCCATTGGGTTCGACACTCTTACTTATCGAAAGGACTATAATTGATGCCCTGTACTTGTGGGTCATCACCAATGTCGAGTGCTAGTTGATGTTTTCTGTGTGTGTTTGGCTCTTTAGGAAATCGGTATCAAACGAAGTCCAAATGCCATGAAATTTTTTGATGATTTTATCTAGACAAAAATCAGATGTGGAAGCTTCGGAGGGAAGCCACGCACCACACGAGGCTGCGCCAAGGCAACAGGGCGCGCCCTAGGGGGTAGGTGCACCCTGATGCCTTGGGGCCACCCCTGGCGCCTCCTCGCATGAATCCACCTCTATAAATCTTCTAAACTCGAGAAAACACCAGAGATCTACGTGAAACACTTTTTCCTCCTCCACAAGTCTTTGTTCTATGGTGATCCCATCTCTAGCCTTGTTCAAGTGCCCTCCTTCAGGGGGGTCAGTCACGGAGGGCCTCTACATCAACCTTGCCGCTCCCATGATGATGTGTGAGTAGTCTACCACAGACCTACAGGTCCATAGCTAGTACCTAGATGGCTATATCTCTCTCTCTATGTTCTTCAATACAAAGTTCACCATGATACCCCGCGGTGATCTATTCGATGTAATCTACTTTGCGGAGTGTTTGTTGGGATCCTATGAATTGTGGGTTTATGATCAGATTATTCATGAAAATATATTGAGTCTTTGCTGGTTTCTTATATGCATGATTTTTATGGCTTCGTATTTCTCTCCGGTATATCGATCTAGTTTGTCCACCTAGATTGGTTTATCTTCAGCATGAGGGGTGTGTTGTAATGGTTTCAATCTTGGGGTGCACAATCCTAGTAACAGAAAGGGACAAGACACGTATTTGTATTGCTTCCATTAAGGATAAAATAATGGGGTTGATTCGTATTAGTTAAGTTTACTTTCTCTACACGATGTCACCTTGATCGAAGCATTACTCTGTTTTATACTTAATACTCTAGATGCATGTTGGATAGCAGTCGATGAGTGGAGTAATAGTAGTCGATGCAGGCACGAGTCACACTACTTGCTTATGGACGTGATGCCTATATACATGGTCATTGTCGGAATAAATATTTCTTAACTATGTGCTTGCCTATCAATTTCCCAACAGTAATTTTTCTACCCACTGTATGCTATCTTCGGGACACATGCCACTAGAGAAAAATATGCCCCCGGGTCTACATAAAACATATTAATAAAAACAGGAAAAAAAATGTTGACATCTGACATTTATATTTTACTATTTTATTTTATATTTATATTATCCATTTATCACTATTTATTCCTTGCAAGTAACGAGTTCAAGGGGCTTGATAACCCTCTTGCCCGCGTTGGGTGCAAGTGTTTGCTCTTGTGTGTGTAGGTGTTGACGACGGGAGTTTGTGTGATTCTCCTATTGCTTCGATAACCTTGGTTCTCAATAAGGGAAATACTTATCTCTACTTTGTTTCATCTCCTCTCCAATTCGGGAAAAATTCCAACGCACTTTACAAGTAGCACGAAGAATTTCTGGCATCGTTGTCGGGCAGACATCATCGGATTCCTATCAGGTTCCTTCACACAAATTATCATTCACTTGTTCTACTTTTTATTTGGATTTATATTGGCTTGCTCAGAATATCAAAAATACAAAAAATATTTATCTTTGCTAGTTTGCTAGTTTGCTTGCCTTGCCTGTTACAATGTCGGGACCACCCCTTAGTGTTTCTTCGGATTTTGAAGTACTCTACTTATACAAAAACGGGGTGAGAATCTAAAATATGCATGGTACCATATAATAGTGTCTCACCATAATGCTACTATAAAAACTGATATGAAGCTCCTCCTTCGTAACTTTTATGTAGGACTAGGGATGTCCAATAGACAAGTTCTAGACTTTGTTGCAAAAGGAAATTTTATCGAATTGGATTCCGATGTTGCATATGAAATGGTAGAAGGAATGGTAGGATCTCCTACATTACCTCGAATTTATTATTTTACAAACAAAGGGATTCAAATATTAGAGAATCTAGGGGATTTGCAGAAAATCCTAAGTGTGATACAAAAAGTTAACGAACCTATCAAAACATTTGGCACTAGCCTTCATCTCACGAATTCTTTCCTCACTACTCCCAATAAAAAACTTAAGTCCCTAGAGAAATTGGTGACTAAACTTTCAGAGGCTATTAATAAACGAAGAAGCCTCCCTGGTCTGATTAGGGTCCCGCTAAGGTAGCTAAGGTGTACGACAACGATAACATTTGATACTATGCATTATGCTTAGCTAGGGGCATAAAACGATAGTGCTTGTTGGGAGGCAACTCAATAGTTATCTTAATCTTTTGTTCTACTTTCTGTTATTTTTTGTTGACAGGATTATTTCTACTTAACATTTTTGTGTTTTTATGTTTTTATTAATGTTTGTGTTAAGTAAAGCCTTTGGGATGATTTGCATGATAGTAGAATTGATAAGGTGCAAAAACAGAAACGTTTATGTCTAGTAAAGAATTTATGTGATTTTAATGGAACGTATTTTTTATCTTTTTTTTTTGAAGTGTTACTATAAAAATTCCCTAGGTTTCCCTAATGTTTCAGAAGTTTTGGAGTCACAGAAGAATGGTTTTAGTGTTGATCATTACAAATTGTCCGTCTTAGACAGATTGTATTTTTGCTTCCATAGTTTCGTTGTTTTGATGATGCTATGGATTATGTATGGGTTATAAGTCATGGAGAAGTTAGAATACATTACCTTATGAAATAATTAAATATGAATCAATTTATAACAGTATCTAAAGTTTATGATTTTCTTATTATACTAACGGATCTCACGAGGTTTCTGTTGAGTTTTGTGTGCTGAAGTTTTCAAGTTTTGGGTGTGATCACGATGGATGAAGGAATAAGGAGCGGCAAGACCCTAAGCTTGGGGATTCCCAAGGCACTCCAATGGAATATTCTAGGAAGACTCGATCGTCTAAGATTGGGGATGCCCCGGAAGGCATCCCCTCTTTCATCTCCATTCCATCGGTATGTCACTAGGAGCTATATTTTTATTCATCACATGATATGTGTTTTGCTTGGAGCGTCCTGTATTATAGTTTGCTTTATTTTTTAGTTTAGCACAATCATTTTTTTAACACACCCATTTGATAGATACATGTTCATCACGATTTTTTAGAATACTCTGTGTGCTTCACTTATATCTTGCGAGCTAAGTTGTTTCTCTAGTACTTCACTTATACTTTTAGAGCACGATGGTGTGTAGATTTTATAGAAATAATTGCACTCCCGTTCTTCACTTATATTTGTTTGAGAGTCTAATAGGGAGTGACAGTTATTTGCATGGGCTATAGGACTAGTCCAAAAGGGATAGGTATTCAAGGAGGATAAAATAAAAACTTTCATGTCACACATAAAAGAGAAATCATGGGTTAATGATATTTATGTATTAATATGGAAGGACATGAATACACGATTGTTTGTTAGTATAAATGTCAGTATTAAAGCATGTTATTAATTACTCATCTAAATATTGGTTATGTCATGATGATAATGTGTGAGCGTTCTTATGTCTGTATGAAATAATATGTGTTGTTTGGGTCGGAGGCGCACGATGTTTAACTCCTACCAACCATCTCCCTAGGGGCATGCCATAATACTTTACTTTGAGAGAACTAATAGGCTTTGAAATAAGTATATGAGTTCTTTATGCCTAATGCGAATCCATGGATATACGCACTCTCACTTTTTCATCTTTGTTAGCCTCTTTGGTGCCGTGCAATGCCATTCTCACCTTGAAAATCGGTGCAGCCTTCGTCGGTGCATCCAAACCACGTGATATGATATGCTCTATCACACATAAGTCACCTTATATCTTCCTCAAAACAGCCACCATACCTACCTATTATGGCATTTCCATAGCAATTCCGAGATATATTGTCATTCAACTTCCACCATTACATCACATGACTTGTGTGTTCATCATCATATTGATTAGCATGATCGTAGGATAGCTAGCATGATATTTCTATGGATTGTCCGGCATTTCATATCTTAGCTATGCTAGATCATTGCACATCCTGGTACACTACTAGAGGAATTCATATAAAGTCATTTCTTTTATCATCATTGAGTTGTTATATCGAGTTGTAAGTATATAAAAGTGTTATCATCATCATTATTAGTGCACTGTCCTAGTGAGAAAAGGATGATGGAGACTATGATTCCCCACAAGTCACGATGAGACTCCGGATGAAAAAAAATGAGAGAAAAAGAAATAAATGAGAGATAAAGAGAGGAAGGGCATTGCTACTACTCCTTTTTCCACACTTGTGCTTAGAGGAAGCACCATGTTCTTCATATAGAGAGTCTCATGAGTTGTCACTTTCATATGCTAGTGGGGATTTTTCATTATAGAACTTGGCTTGTATATTCTAATGACGGGCTTCCTCAAATGCACGAGGTCTTCATGAGCAAGCAAGTTGGACGCACACCCACAATCTTGATGACGATCACCACTTGACGTCATTACAATGCATCTTTTGAACTTGCATCTTTTAATCGTCATGAAGTTTGCATTGTGCAAGTTCAAGTGGAGCATCACGAAGATATCATGCTTGAAGCTTGCCGTCCATTGTGGTGGCAATGGACTTATGAAGATGTGTTGAAGAATGGCTCACCCATAGTGGAGTATGGGGGAGCAGTTTACAAGTCTTCCTCGAGCCAGCGCAATCAAGAAAGGTGGTCCATCTTGAGGAGGACAACATAGTCATCATCTAGCTCAAGTGGATGATGCGCAAGGTATAGGTTTTTCCTTGATAGGTTTTCTATTTTAGGATAGATTGCCGTACTGTCAAGGGGGATCTCAAGTGGTTAGCTTGACCGTATCGTCCGTTGAGAGCTCAAACCATTTGCATCCTTGCATCATATTTCTTGATTCTTGTTTGGTGGTTATCGTTGTGAGTCTTAGAGCTTATGGTCATCTTTATGACAAGCTCATCATCGAAAACGGAGTTCATGTGCATCTTCTATGATGTTTTCGAGTTGGAGTTTTTGCCGATTCTTCATTCAGAGAGGTCTCACATCTCTATATCATTGGCATTTTCATAAATGCATGTTATTAAGATGTTCCTTTCGTTGTTGGATAGCTCTTGTCGTCTTGAATCAAACAAGCTTGAGTTTGCTCAATTTGGAGCCCATTTGAAGAAGTTATGGCAGTTCTGGTATTTTCTGTTTTCTTCCAGCGGTTGTACCGCTGCCCCCTGGGCAGTTGAACAGGCCCAGCATCGGTCCACAATCGGATATGGCTCTGTTTAACTGCGGTGGTTGGGCGGTGGTGGCTCGGTTGTACCTCTATATTAGTATAGTCGGTACTACCAGTTCTCCAAGCGGTAGTATCGCTTGGGACTTAGCCACGCCCAGCAGCCGTGGCACGTGGAACCTCTCGCCAACTCTCTATTTTGGACCGGTTTTTGGGCGGTGGCTGGGTGGTTGTACTGCCATATTAGGCAGCCCGGTTGTACCGCTAACGTGTAAAAACAGATGTAACGGTCAGATTCGTGGGGACCTATTTAAGGGGGTCTTCTTCCCCAATGGTTCCCCATCCTTCTAGATCGTGTTCCTCCCCCCCCCCCATTGTTGACCTTCTTGGAGCTTGCTAACTCTCAATCCTTCCAATGATTCTTGCTAGTTCTTGAGGGAAAATAGAGAGGAGATCCAGATCCACATCTCCACCGGTCACTTTCTCCTCTATGTGAGGGGAAACCCTTGGATCTTGATCTCGGAGTTCTTTGTGAGCTCCTTGTTCTTCCTCTCATATTCTTCCATAGCTTTTGGTGTTGTGGAGGGATTTGAGTGTAAGGGACTTGACCACTTCATATGTTCTTGCCATTGCATTAGATGCATCGGTTTGAGTTATCCACGGTGATACGTGGAAGTGAAGTTTCAGAAGCTTATTACCCTTGGGTACTTGGTACCCTAGAAATTGTTCTTCATGGATGCTTTGGTGTCCTACAAGCTTGGTGATGCTTCGGAGCTCACTCATTGTGGTATAAAGCTCCGGGCAAGCGTCAGGGTCTCCAATTAGGTTGTGGAGATTGCTCCGAGCATTTGAGGTCTTCTCGGAGCCATGGTACATTGTGGTGAAGCTTCGTGGTGTTTTGGGGAGCCTCCAATTAAGTTGTGGAGATTGCCCCAACCTTGTTTGTATGGGTTCGGTACCGCCCTCAAGGGTCCCTTAGTGGAATCACGGCATCTTGCATTGTGCGAGGGCGTGATGAGATTACGGTGGCCTTAGTGGCATCTTGGGGAGCATTGTGCCTCCACACCGCTCCAAACGGAGATTAGCATTTGCAAGGGTGTGAACTTCGGGATACATCATTGTCTCTGCATGCCTCAATTATCCCTTTACTTATGCACTTTACTTTGTGATAGCCATATTATTTCGTGTTATATACCTTGCTATCACTTATTGTTTATCTTGCTTAGCATAAGTTGTCAGTGCACATAGGTGAGCCTAGTTGTTTTAGGTTTTGTGCTTAACAAATTAAACGTTAGTTTTGTTCCACATTTATTCAAGCCTAAACCGTAATTATTTTAAATCTCCTATTCACCCCCCCCCCTCTAGGCGACATCCATGTCCTTTGAGTCTCTTCTTGAGAGGTTTAACCAAGAACAGAACACGGTGGAGTTATGTCTGACTCGTAAGTAGGTGTTCAAGATCACTTCTTGATCACTACTAGTTCACGTCCATTTATGCGTAGATCACTCTTCTTATTCTTGTACTCATAAGTTAGCCACTCAAATAAATGCTTAGTGCTTGCTGCAGTCTCACCACTTAACAGTTGCAGTTACCCTTGGAAATGAGATTGATTTGGAGTTACACGTACAGGTAAAGTGATGCTTTGACGTGAGCATGATGCTTGTTTGATTTGGAGTTATTCTTCTTCACCATCATCGTTCATAGGATGGGTTTGAGAATGGTAGCCAGGGATTAGCAAGCATGGATGTCGCTTTATTGTTTGATTTCGTTCGTAGTCAGACCCTGCTCTTCTATATGGTGATTGAATGTATTCTTGTATTGAGATGATCAGGATTTAGCTTGTGGCGAGTGTAATCCAATTCCATATACTCATCTCCTCTTTAAATGTACTTGTAGCGACATCCATTCTTGCAAAATGACGAGATGCATTTCTATCCCTATCAAGGCCCTTGGGCGTTACAACCATGGTCTTTCGGGAACTCATGATCAAGCGGGAAAGAGTTGCCCAAGCAGAGTTGGTCCGTCATGAGGGGGATGGCCATGTCTTCACCAAACGGGTACCCAATGCCATTATGCCCGCCCATGAAGGTGTTTCGTCCATCTTGGTTTTGTGTCTCGTCGGGATCGAAGGAAGCACCACCGCCACCGCCTTCGTAGATGAGGCTATCATGGAGGTGTGGTTGTCCTCGTCTTCCGCTGCCGGCATTTTGTCGAACAACATTTAATCGTTCCCCATGGTGTCGGATGGGAGCTCGCGAGGCCGCTTGCGCGCACCCGTGGAGGATGATCCATCTCCCACACGCACTGCGTTGAGGTCGATGCCCGCGGAGGCTGGAGTGCAAGGCGCAACCATGCTCACCTTCGGTGAACCGGAGCCCCTAGAGTAGGATAAACGGGAGGTATGCGGGTGGTGCCGTTGGAAGCCGTGCGTCACCTGCATGGAGGACATGCGTGACGAGTCCGGAAGTGGGTCACGAAGGGGCGATGAACCGTTGTTGGCCATGGAAAAGGGTGAATCTCCCAAGCAACTGCTAGAATGGCTCATGACTCTCGCCGCAGACATTGAGTCCTGTGACTGTGACAAGACGCAAGATGGTTTCAATCTGACCAAGAGGTTTCTCGTGGACAAGTTACTTCATGCTCTTGCTCTGTACCACCATCAAATGGTATGGGACATGAGGCAGCACCATGGGTTCAAAGAAATGACTCCAGATGACATCATATCCACTTTCCAATTATTTGAAGAGTCAAAGGCAAATGCAACAAAGCACCTTGCCATGCATGGCACTTCAACATCAAAGATCAATCTTGCTTTGAAAGCCAAGCATGAATGTGATGAAGAAGAAAGCGAAGAAGAAGAGGGTGATGATGACTGCGAAGATGGTGATGATGTTGACTCTCATGAAAGTCCATCTTATGAGGACATTGCTCTCTTTGTAAAGAAGTTCAGTGCAGGAAAATTCAAGGGAAGATTCCCAAAGAAGAAGGTAAGGAAATGCTATAACTGTGAGGAAACCAACCACTTCTCCAATGACTGCCCTTATGAGAAGAGAGAAGATAAACCAAGGTTTCCAGAGACCTTTGTAAAGAAGAAGTTGCCAAACCCTATGAACTCCAAGCTCAAGAGAACAGATGGAAGAGCAATAGTTGCACAAGAAGAATCAGATCCAGAAGACGTTGGTGGGGTTGCCGAAGTAGCTCAGGATACACAAAACACCTTGAGGCTAGTCAACAAAAGTAGTGATGTTGTTCACTACAACTATATGAAAGACTACAAGGGCAACGCCCACAAGTGTTTGATGGCAAAGACTGCCATGGGAGATGAGGAAGACCAAAGCTCCCATGATAAGGTTAAGGTAACTCCATGGTTAAACTCTTTCAGTCTAGCTTCTACCTCTCCTGATGAGTATCTTGATGCGGAAGATCACTATGAGGATAATGACTTAGATCATCCCATGTTTGCCAAAATAAACAAATTTATGTGCTCTCTTAAACGAAAGAAGCTCACTATGTTTCGCATACTTATGGAAATGGTGAGTAAGCACACCAATACCATCAAGGAACTCGAAACCCTCGTCACTGAGGAGAAGGAAAGAAATGAAACCGTTGAGCAGAAAGTCCTGTATGAGGAAGCACAAAATGATGCATTATGCTCAAAAGTTGGTGAAAACCTTGATAAACATGCTAACGATCTTGCCTCCTTGAAAAAGGCTGAATCTGTGTGCAAAGAGTTACTAAATGATAAAAACCGACTAGTGAACTCTCATGCTTCCCTTTCTAAGGACCGTGAGCGTCTATCTTTGTCTCTCAAAGACAAGGAAGAGAAACTCACTGTTCTTACAAAGAGCTTTGAGGCACTCAAGGTTACTTATCTTAACACTTTAGCTAAGGCTTACTCTTCACCTACTATTAATGTTGATACCTGCACTACTAACTCTAGTAGTGAACTGACATCTATTCTTGAGGAAAACTGTTCGCTAAAGGCACAGCTAGATAGAGGTCTCATGACATGTGCACAAGGACAAAAGACTCTCAATGAGATCTTAAGTCAACACAATGGAGGCTTTGCCAAGGAAGGGCTTGGGTTCAATCCAAGCACGGCCAAGAAAAGTGCATCTCCTCTCAAGTGTACCACTCCGCTTAAAGAAATATTTGTACGAGAGGGACACAAGGAGAAAGGTAAGGTTGTGAGTAGGTCGGCCACTAGGGGTTCGCCTACTCTCAACAAGATGACTGAATTCATGCCTCTATCCTATGTACTTCGCAAATCAAAGGAAGGAGAGGTTTATGCTAAATTTGTTGGTCCCCATAATGCATTCTGATTTTATGCTATTTGGGTCCCTAAGACTCTTGTAACTAATGTGAGAGGCCCCATGATGAAATGGGCACCTCAAACCAAGTCTTAATTCGTTACAGGTTATTTTCTCCGGCGGAGCCAAATGGGTGATCGACAGTGGATGCACCAATCATATGATCGGAGATAGTAACTTGCTCTATGACTTCATGCAAGCCATTCGACCATACATGAGCATTGTATTTGGTGGAGGGTCGAAAGGGCAGGTAATTGGGTTGGGCAAGGTGCCAATCACTAATGACATGTCTATTGCAAATGTCATGCTTGTCCAATCTCTTCAATATCATTTACTTTCAGTTCGCCAATTGGCTTCCGTTGGTTACGACACATTATTCGGACTAACGGATGTGAAAGTCTTTAAGAGAGACACTCTCGAAGTGGCCTTTGTTGGAGAGTTGGATGGCAACCTTTACACGGTTGATTTCTCGAAAGAGATCACCTTCCATACAACTTGTCTAATGGCCAAGGCCGACATGGGATGGTTGTGGCATCGCCGGCTTGCCCATGTCGGCATGAGAAATCTTCAAAATCTCTTAAACGGCAATCACATCCTTGGACTAAAAAATGTATATTTTAAGAAAGATCGTGTGTGCAGTGCAAGCATAGCTGGGAAACAACATCAAGCAAAACATCCACCCAAAAACATTGTATCCACTTCAAGGCCGTTAGAGCTCCTTCATGTGGATCTGTTTGGGCCTCCTTCATGGGCAAGTCTTGGAGGGAAAAAGTATGGCCTATTCATTGTTGATGATTACTCAAGATACACATGGGTATTCTTTCTCAAGTCCAAGGACGAGACGAAGATCACCTTCATTGATTTTGCCAAACAAGTCCAGCGGAAGTTTGACAAGGACATCAAGGCAATAAGAAGTGATAATGGCTCCGAGTTCAAGAACTACACCCTAGAAGAATTTCTTAGTGATGAGGGAATTGAACATCAGTACTCTGCACCTTACACCCCTCAGCAAAATGGTGTAGCAGAGAGGAAGAACCGGACACTTGTGGAAATGGCAAGGTCCATGTTAGACGAATACAAGTCACCACATAGTTTTTGGGCTGAGGCCGTCAACACAGCATGTCATGCATCAAACCGGCTCTTTCTTCGATCAATATTGGAGAAGACTCCATATGAGCTCCTAACTAGGAACAAGCCCAATGTTAAGTCCTTTCGTGTGTTTGGATGCAAGTGTTTCATCCTCAACAAACGGGAACGGTTAGGAAAATTTCAATCCAAACCAACTGAAGGGATTTTTGTTGGTATGGATCAAACTCTCACGCCTACAGAGTCTACAACAAATCCACTGGATGTGTTATAGAAACCTGTGACGTGACGTTTGATGAATTTAACCGCTCCCATGGGGAGCAAGTTGATCTAAGTGATGCAGGTGAAGAAGATTCCTCGCAAGATATCTTGAACATGGGTGTAGGTGCACTTCTTCCCATGGAACAAAGACCCCATGATGATGATGAAGATGATGAGAGTATTTCTCATCCTCAAGACAGTTCACTGCCCGTACCTCCACAAGATACTAGCACACATGTCATGGCAGTTATTGAGGATCAAGTGGGAGAACATGTCTCTCACTCTGATCACGCTCAAGAACAAGTTGATCTTCAAGAGCTAGACCAAAGTATGGATGTGCTTGATGATGAACCTCAACAGGTGCAACGCGAAGAGGAATACCTTCCACCGCACGTAAATGATCCATATGTTGAGGACGTTGATGATGGAAACAAAGTCAAACCTCGTGAAACCCTGACCTCCATCATGCCACGTGTGGCCGGTCGTGTTGATATTGATCAAATCCTCACCGGCGTATCGGAAGGTAGAGTGACTCGTAAACAATTAACAAACTTTTGTGCTCACTTTACGTTTGTCTCTAGTACCGTGCCACACAGGGTTCAGGATGCATTGTGTGACAATGACTGGCTCCTTGCTATGCAAGAAGAGTTAAACAGTTTTACACGCAACGAAGTATGGTCATTGGTAGAACGACCAACTGAGGAACACAATGTCATTGAAACTAAATGGATCTTTAAGAACAAGGAAGATGAGAATGGGACATTCCTACGCAACAAGGCAAGGTTAGTAGCACAGGGGTACTCCCAAGTTGAAGGTTTGGACTTTGGTGAGACTTTCGCCCCTGTTGCTCGTCTTGAATCCATTAGCATTCTATTGGCCTATGTTGCTTCCAATGGTTTTACTTTACATCAAATGGATGTGAAAAGTGCTTTTCTTAACGGTCCTCTGCAAGAAGAGGTATATGTATCACAACCACCTGGGTTAGTTGACCCTCACCACAAAGACCATGTATACAAACTTCACAAGGCTCAGTATGGCCTCAAACAAGCACCCCATGCTTGGTACGATCATCTTAAGAAGTTCTTACTCGATGATGGCTTTGTGGTGGGGGTGATCGATCCCACTCTTTTTACTAAGAGGGAAAATGGTGATTTGATCTTATGCCAAATCTATGTAGATGACATCATTTTTGGTTCTCCTAACATCCATTTATGCAAGAAGTTTGCGGCCTCCATGACCAAGACCTTTGAGATGTCACTCAACACGGACTTGAAGTTCTTTCTTGGGTTTCAAATACAACAATTTCAAGAAGGAATTTTCTTGTCTCAAACTAAGTACCTCAAGGACATTCTTGAAAAAATTGATATGAAAAATGCTAAACCAATGAAGACACCCATGGCCACAGATGTAGTTCCAAATGAAGACACCAACGGTATTCCTTTTGACCCATCTACTTACCGCTCCATGATTGGTTCGTTACTTTATCTTTGCGCATCTAGACCGGACATCATGTTAAGTGTAGGCATATGTGCTAGATTTCAAGCTTCCCCTAGGGAAAGCCATCATACGGCGGTTAAGCATGTTCTTAGATACCTTGTTCACACCCCAAAGTTAGGCTTATGGTACCCTAAGGATGCAAAGTTCGATCTTATTGGGTACTCCGATGCAGCTTGGGCCGGTGACAAAGTGGGACGGAAATCCACTTCCCGTGCATGTCAGTTTCTTGGACGCTCCTTGGTAAGTTGGTCCTCGAAAAAGCAGAATTGTGTTTCTCTCTCCACGGCCGAGGCCGAATATATTGCAGCCGCAAGCTGTGCAACCCAACTGCTATGGATGAGGCAAACCCTAAAGGATTATGGTATCACGTATCGACACGTGCCTCTTCTCTGTGATAATGAAAGTGCCATAAAGATCTCCGAGAACCCCATTGATCACCCTCGCACAAAACATATTGATATTAGGTATCAATTCTTGAGAGACCATGTGCAAAAGGGTGACATTGATATTACCCATGTGGGCACCGACATGCAGATCGCTGACATTTTCACCAAGCCACTTAGCGTAGCTAGGTTCTGTCAACTTAGGCGTGAACTTGGTATCTTGGAGCTTGATAACATAACTTGAAATCTTGCACACATACACACACTCACATTATGTTATTGTCTTGATGTGGGCATGCATTTACGGGGAGTGGGTCATAATTCTGTGTTTTGATCTTACAAAATATGCATACATCAACTTCTGTCCACAAGTAGTATATGTAATTCTTGTAGGCAACTATGTTCGTGCTCTTTGTGATAAACCATGAAAAATCATCTCATCATCAAAATTCCAGAATCAGCCTCTACCTCCTCCTCTCTCGGTCGTCCGACGTGTCTCGGACGTCCGGCGGCTAATCTCATTCCAGACGTCCGGCCAGTGTCGGTCGTCCGACGGCAAATTCCACTCCGGACGTTCGACGCCTGTCGGACGTCCGACACATCGGGGCCCTATAAATAGAAGGGCGCGGGTTGGGCTTTTCCCTAGCCCCCACGCGCCTCCTTATCCCCCAGCAGCCGCCGCCAGCCCCTCGAGAACTCGCCCACGCCGCCACCTCCGGGATCTGCCTGATCTCCTCCGCGGGAGCCGATCTCCTCCGCGGGATCCATCTCTTCTTGCTCTCCTCTCTCGATCTGCAGGTATCTCCTCTGTTCCCCTCGCGTTTGGCTTCCTTTTTCTCCCAAGTTCACGTGTTCGTTCATATGGTTCGCCCGTGACCGTTCCCCATTTGGGTTTCCATCTGTGTAGGTTGTTGTGCACCATGCCCAAGATTAAGCACGCCGCCTGGAAGGACGCTGCTGGCTCATCCGCTCGTGCCCCTACTAGCACGGGGTCGGACTCGGAAGGGCAACGTCGTCCCTTCAAACGGCTTTCCCGGCGTCCTCCGTCTCAACAGCTCCCCTCGTCATCTGAAGGCTCTGACTTCAAGGATGAGCTTACCGCCGAGGACCTTGCTGACCAGCCCGCCGTTCGGAGGTCCATGCCAAAGCCCGGGACTCGCAGGCCCTCCTATATGCCACCACCTCCTCCTGCACAGCCCGAAGGTGAAGCTCGTCGCATCTCACTTGAACCCCCTGCTACCTTAGGTCGTGAAGTCACGAACTTCACCACGGTTGCTAAGTCATCCTACCTCACTTTCCGCCGCGACGTTGATCAATTCTCTGTCGTACGTGATTCTATGGACTCACGTTTCCGCACAAACGTCCAGGCGGACATCTTTACTACAGTCGTAGTTCCTAAGGGTCTCTTTGTTCATCACTTCATAGATCTTGAGCATATTCGCATGCACCCGGCGAAATACCCGGGTGCCATTGAGCTTATTGAGTCATCGGGGCTTGCTGCCCCCCTTTGCTTTTCGTCGCAATTTTAACGCTGCTCCCATTCACCATTTTTATGCCACATGCTTCTTTGGTCCAAACCACACTGTTAGCTGGATAACCTCTGACGTTCACTTCACAACCTCTTATGATACATTTGTTGCCGCACTTGGTTTCCCCAACTCCGGCTTCAAAATACATAAGAATGATCCTAACCATGCACATAAGCCAATTGAGGCGTGTGGGTATGTCCTCAAACCACTCCGTGAACTTGATGCGGATGAACGCATGAAGGATCTTAACCAGGTATCCATCTGGCGCTTTTCTTACTTTATCATCTTCCAGTGTCTTATCCGCACCATCTATCCCAAGATGGGTGATAAGGGATCTTGCAGTGGCTACTGTATTGACATCATGTCACATTTGTACGAGCACCCCAAGAGCAAAATTTATGTGCCTCACTTTCTATGGCATGAGATTCGGCTTGCTAGTTTTCAATACAAGCGAGCCTTCCCTCATGCCCCCTTCATCCAGGCTCTTATTAATCATGTTGCTGAATTCTTTGTTGCTGTCACTCACACACATCACAAGTGGGTCATTCCCGCTCACATGGCAGATAACTATGCACCCAAGAAAACCCCATCCTCCACATCCACTCGCCGATTGCTGCCCGGTCAGCAACCCCTTCATCTAGCTCAGCTCCTCTTGGTCGCTTTGCTAAATTCATTGGCAAGGCACATTCTGCTATGATGAAGGCCGTCTCTTTCCAGTGTGGTCAAACCCATGATGTGGTTTCTCGCCTCGTCTCCTCCAAGAATGCCCTCAAGGCTCGTCTGAGAGACTCGGGCGCTCTTTATGTGAGTGATGATGAGGCCCTTCCTGCTGCTCCTCCTTCTGACTTTGGCTTCCCATCTGGTCCTAAGTGGGCTGATTTCCTTGACGAGGCTGGTGGCAGTGGCTTGCCTGACGATGAGGATGATGATGATGATGATGCTGATTAGCTCTGAGCATGGTTGATGTTGTTGGTGCCTCCCTTTTTGGTACTTGGTGCCAAAGGGGGAGTAATGTATCGTAGTTTTTAGTCTTTGGAGATTTAGTCTAAATTTGCATGGTTGAGTAATGTAATGGATAAACACATGTATGGCTACTTATGAATGTTGTGATTGCTATGGATTGCTATGATATCATCATAGGCTATTATGTTTTGCTCCACTACTTCTATCATGATCTATTGTCTTTCTATGATGATCTATTATCTTTACATGATGATCCATTATATGTTCGATACACACATTAAAAGGGAGCTCCGATATTTTATCATGCACATACTAAGGGGGAGCTCCGTACTAAACCTCTCCAAGGCTATAATGTATGTTAAATCTTTTTGAGACCTATGTATATGTTGTCATAAACTACCAAAAAGGGGGAGATTGAAAGTGCATGCTATGCCCCTAATCGACTTTTGGTGTGTTAATGACAACACATACATAGGAAACTATACCTATTTGTTGAGTGTATCTCAGGATGGCAAGTACTTTAGTAGATTGAGAATTATGTGCCAAGGTGGTCTGAGAAGATCGGGATTTATATGTCAAGAAGGCTCGGGATTGAGAAAAGATGAGGTAGACTATCCTTTTGAGTTTAATATTCTTGAGTATAGGGATCCCGCACTATTAAGAGGGGATCACAGGTTTTGCGATGAATTTGCTCATACCACATCTTCACTATTCTGCTCAATACCACATCTTCTCTACTCTGATCTTATCTCAAAACAGGACTAATGCCTCGGACTTCCAGCTCCCTCCGGATGTCCGAGGGTCGGACGACCGACAGGCTTCGGAAATCCGAAGCTCTGCACCAGAAGAACTTGAGCCATATAACTCGGATTTCCGGCTCCCTCCGGACATCCGAGGGCCGGTCGACCGACCAGCTTCGGAAATCCGGAGCCCTACACCGGAAGAACGTGAGCCATATGACTCGGACTTCCGGCTCCCTCCGGACGTCCGAGGGCCGAACGTCTGTCCCCTTTCGGAAATCCGGAATCTAGCACCAGAAGAAGTTAAGTCGAATAACTCGGACTTCCGGCCTTCTCCGGACGTCTGGTCCCTGTTCTACTCACCGTGATTCTAGACATACCTACAGCCCTCGGACGACCGACCCTTGTCGGACGTCCGACACCTTGTGGACGCCCGGACATCCGTGAACTGCCGTATGTCCGAACCCTATGTGACTTAAAGTGTCCCCAACGGCTGTTTTACACTCCCCACTATATATACCCCCCTCCCACTTGGTGAGAGGGTGTCCAACACAGCTAGAAAACACACAAGAACACCTTTCTTCTCACTCACTCTTGTCTACACTCAATCTTAGATCCCGAGAGCATTTGTGAGTCCCTTTGAGTGTTGTTCCAATCAAAAGATAGATCGTCTCCTCCTCCTCCTTCCCACCAAAGTGATTTGTGATTTGAGCAAGTTTTGAGCAATCCCCGTGATCTTGTTACTCTTGGAGGTTGGAGACTCCTAGGCGGTAGGAGTCTTCGGAGAGGAATCAAACCATTGTGATTTCCCCCGGAAAGTTTGTGAAGGTTTGGAAGCTACCTCAAGGCTTACCACTAGTGGTTGAGAAACGCCTTCGTGGAGTTATCTCAAAGGGAGAACAGGGTGAGCCTTCGTGGCATTGGTGTGCCTTCGTGGTAACATCCGCCCCTCTAACGATGACGTAGCTTCCCTCCAAGGAAGTGAACATCGGGATACATCCTCGTCTCTCTTGGAGTTTCGATTATTCCTAACCCTAACTCTCTACTTGTGTTAATCCTTATTACGTACTTGTATTTGATTATTGTTTACCGGTTGCCTTACTTCACTCTAAATAGCTTACTCCTTGTCATAGCAATTATTAGGCCTACGCTCATATTCCGCACCTTTGCCTAAAATTGCTAAGTAATTATTAAAATTTGGAACTGTACCTATTCACCCCCCCCCTCTAGGTCCATCTCGATCCTTTTCAGAGTAGATTTTAGGAGATCAAACGCAAAGAAGTTGACACAACGATTTTTGGCATGGTTACGATAGGTTGCGCTATCGTACATCCATGTTAGTGGAGACTTCAACCCATGGAGGGTAATGGCTGCGAGAGTCCACGGAGGGCTCCACCCACAACGGGTCCATGAAGAAGTGGTCTTGTCTATTCCACCACGGCTTATGTCCACAAAGGACTAAACGCACTCATGATAGATCTTCACGAAGTAGGCGATCTCCTTGCCCTTACAAACATCTTAGTTCAACTCCACAACACGAAGTAGGAGGCTCCCAAGTGACACCTAACCAATCTAGGAGGCACCACCCTCCAAAAGGTAATAGATGTGGTAGAACGATGAACTCCTTGCGCTTGTGCTTCTAAAGATAGTCTCCTCAACACACAATCACTCCCTCACAGAATAGGCATGGGTAGGAGAGATTGATATGGTGGAAAGCGGCTTGGGGAGGCTAGAGATCAAGTTTCAAATGATTGGATTGGAATATCTTCATCTCAACACATGAGTAGGTGGCTATCTCTCAGTAAAATCGATCGGGCAATGAAGTGTGTGTTCTGAGTGCTTCTCCGTCGAATGAGAGAAGGGTGGAGGGGTATATATACATAGTCCCCAAAATCCAACCATAAAACATAAAGTAACCAACTCGGTGACACCGAAGTCATGAACTTGGTGGTGCCGACTTGCACTAAAGGTAGCAACTTTTGAATCTCAGTGGAACCGATATACACAACTTGGTGACACCGAAAAGGTGGCTAACGGTCAGATGACACAACTCGGTGACACCTACACCCAAACTCTCAAATTCTGATTTTGTGTACCGAGGCAACAGAAAGTTGGTCACCTAAACTCGTTAGCACCGACACGGTTTTGGTTGCACCGATTTGGTGGCTTTGGCTAGGGTTCTGTGTGGGATGTAAATTGGTAGGGCTGAATTGAGAAACTTGGTGGCACCGATTTTGTGTATGTGGCTTTGTACAGAATGGTTATGTGGGAAAATGACTTAGTATTTTTGGTGGCTATCTCTGAGCACTTGAGCAACCAGTTCATTTTAATACCTCACCCCCTTTTAATAGTATTGGCTTTCCTATGGACTCAAAAGTGATTTTTCACAAATATAAAATGAAGAGTCTTCTAGCTTGAAGCTTGGGCCAATCTTATTCCTTTCTTTGCATCAAGGGGCATCTCCACATAATCCTTTAGCCAATTCTCTCTATGGACTACTAGACGATGCCCCGCGCGTTGCTGTTGAAAACTTGTTAAAAATATATGGTTAAATGTTAGAAAACTAATGGTAATGCAAAAAAACATTATAAAAATGTCTTTCTTAATTACCTAGAAAAATTCATGCATGAGGATATGATTTGCTTGAAGAGATTAATAAAAAAGTAACTTATAACTACATGCATGACTTGATGATGTGACATTTTTGCATGGAGAGGAAAATTGGATAGTGGGTTCTAGCTAGTTAAGAATAGAAGATTATAAACTACATGCATGACTTGATGATGTAGCATTGCTCCATGGAGAGGAAAATTTGGTAGTGGGTTTTAGCTATTTAAGAATAGAGGATTCCTGAAATATACTAGGTAAAGGTGTTAGTCCAAGAGACAATGTATGTTGTCATGAATTATCAAAACCACCAAGGGAACATATGTGCTTTCAATCTCCCCCTTTTTGGTAATTGATGACATACAATCAAAGCTTCAAATAAAGATAGGCATTCGAATATCACAGCTTTGAAAGATACATGACTAGTACAAGCTCCCCCTAAATGTGTGCAATCCTTTTTAAATGATAGTTGCTTTGGAGTGCATGGGCACACACATGGTAGAAATGACAAGACAAGTCATGTACATCCTGGCTATATGCATCAAACATATGTGAATGAAGAGCTTCCATGTTCAAGACTCCCTCTTGTAAACAATATGTGCAGGAGACAAGAGATCATCATGAACAAGGATATGATGCATATACTTACCTTGAGGATCTTGAGCATCTTGGCAGTAGGAGTACACTTGAGAAAAAAAATTGTTAGATAACACAAGAGTATAATTTTTAAAGATGCAAAGAGCTTCAAGAATACCAAGATATGGAGAACATATGAGAAAATATGATTTGATAATAGATATGTCTCCAAGAATATTTGGAACTTTCTCCCCTTAGGAATGAATATATGATTCCCTCTCCCATGAATCAGAGCATTTAAATATATTGGGAGTAGATAGTGTGAGACAAGTTCAATCCAAAAAATATCAATAGTAAGTAGCAATACCAATTGTATCAATTGTAACTCTCTATCCTCCTTAATGGTGTTGCTCCCCCTGAGTATCCAGGGTTTGATATTTCTCCCTTATGTAAAAATTTCTCCACCTTTCTATAAGCTTATTGGAAGCTTTGATATTTCTCCCCCTTTGGCATTAATTGTCGAAAAGGTCAGGGGGGAGGGCTCAATGAGAGTAAGGGATCCTGGATTCATCTCTTTCTTATAAGGGTTCCTTGAAATATTTCTCTCCCATAGATATGGATATGATTTCATTGATTTGTCTCCCCCTTAGGTATAGGTAAGAGTTCATTGAATGTTCTCCCCCTTTATAAGAGTTCCTAGAAAGATATCCCCCCTATTTTTTAGGGATCCTAGATGTTTCTCCCTCTTATGAAAAAAATTAGTCTTGGAAGGTTTGGGTAACAGATTATATCCCCCTTTCAAAATGTGAAGAGTTCAATAAATTTCACGAGGTTATAAACTTGGGATCGTGGAAAATATTTCTCTCCCTTTGGCAAATATTAAGAAAAATTCCAGAAAGAATGATAGGCACACATAACTTTCGGAGTCATCGAGGCATTGTGATTCGGTGGAACCAAGTATGTGAAATAAGGCCTCTCGAAGAAATCGATGGGACCGATTTTTTCAAATCGGTGAAACCGAGTTGCATTGTATATGAACTCCTTGAATAGATACCAAATGTAAAATTCCAAGTGAAGGGTTACCAATTGTATAAGATCCCAATTGTGAAATTCCAATTGAGACAAAACTTGTAAAGAATACCAATGAAGGAAACCGACTGAAAGATATATTTTTAAACACATATAGGTGAATGTTGTATGGTTCCAAGAGGTCTAGCATCAAAAGCATGAACCATACAGGGGAATCCATCTAGATGTTGGGCGGTGACTAGGTCACCTATATTAGAGTATTTGACTTGAGGAGTCAAGCAAGAGTGCTTGGTCATAGGTCATACTCATCGTTAAGCACAAAATAGGGTTACCATTTTTCGATTAACCATTTCAATGTCTTCATATCACTTGAGTTGCTTTACCTCATGAACTAGTGTAAAGATTTATCAAGGATATGAGTACATACCTTCGAATGATGTTGATGATGTAGCATGTAGGTGAACTTGTTGTGGATTCTCAATGTTGATGAATATCATCTTGAGTTGGGAGCAATCCTTGTCGTTTTGGTTCACTTTTCACCTACATTGGTTAGTCATGCAAGGAAGATCATAATATATCCAAATGACAAGAGTGAATGAATTCATCAAATGATAGTCAAGGATATGATTTTGTTGTCTTCTTCCTCCATCTTCGAAGAAGGGGTTGTTGATACTTGGCCATGTCAAGATTGCTTTTGATGAGAGTTGATTGCAATCTTGTGGAGTGTAATTCTTCCAAGTACCTACAAAAGATTAGATGCAATACAAGGGAGCATAGTTTTCCAAGAGATGAGATAGTCATATTAGTAGCAATAGTATCATGGAATAGGCAATCAAGCTTATGCCCTTGCATGCATCTGAGTGAGTCTAGCTCAAGTTTGAAGCATCAATGATGTTCAACTCACTCCTCAAATTAAAAAACACTTTCTCATCAAGTGGTTTGGTAAATATATCAGCTAATTGTTTGTCTGTATGATCATGCTTGAGATCTATATCTCCTTTACCAACATGATCATGAATGAAATGATGTCGGACATGGATATGTTTTGTTCGAGAATGTTGCACAGGATTATAGGCAATTTTAATAGCACTTTCATTGTCACATAGCAATGGAACTTTTCTAAATGAATGCCATAATCCTTAAGAGTTTGAGTCATCCATAGTAATTGCGCACAACATGATCTGGCGTCTATATATTGAGCTTCGGCAGTAGATAAAGATACCGAGTTTTGTTTCTTGGATGACCAAGACACAAGAGATCTCCCAAGAAATTTACATGTACCCGAGGTGGATTTTCTATCAACCATGTCTCTGGGAAAGTCCAAGTCAGAATATCAAACAAGATTAAAAGAAGATCCCTTGGGATACCATATGCCAAAGTTTGGTGTATGTATGAGGTATCTCACTATTTTTTTCACAGCCAATAGATGACACTCTTTAGGTGCCGCTTGATATCGGACACACATGCAAACACTCCACATGATATTAGGACGGGAGGCACATAAATATAGCAATGAACCAATCATTGATCAATAAACCTTTTGATCAACTGGTTTGTCCTCCTTAGTGAGGTCAACATGTCCACTGGTAGGCATGGAGGTTCTCATACCTTTGCATTCTTTCATGTTGAACTTCTTGATTAAGTCCTTGGTGTACTTGGTTTGATAGATAAACGTACCTTCTCTCGATTGTTTGATATGCAATCCAAGGAAGAATTTCATCTCACACATCATAGACATCTCATACTTCTCTGACATCAACCTTCCAAATTTCTCACTAAATTTTTGGTTAGTAGAACCAGAGATAATATCATCCACATATATTTGACATACAAATAGTTCACCACTAACTCTTTTAGTGAATAAGGTTGTGTCAATTTTACCAATCTCAAAACCCTTTTCAATGAGAAACTTCGTTAGGCATTTGTACCAAGCTCTAGGGGCTTGTTTAAGACCATATAAAGCTTTAAGAAGTTTGTAAACATGATTGGGTTTCTTAGTGTTCACAAAGTCGGGAGGTTGTTTAACATAAACTTCCTCCTCAATTTTGCCATTTAGAAAAGCACTTTTGATATCCATTTGGTAAAGAGTAATATCATGGTGATTGGCATAAGCGAGAAGAATGTGAATGGCTTCAAGTCTAGCAACGGGTGCATAAGTCTCACCGTAGTACATACCTTCGACTTGTGTGTATCCTTGGGCTACGAGACGCGCCTTGTTGCGTACAACTTGTCCATCTTCATCTTGCTTGTTTCGAAACACCCATCTTGTACCAATGATATTTTGCTCGCCTTCGGGATTTTCAACAAGTGTTCACACTTGATTCCTCTTGAAGTTGTGTAGCTCTTCGTGCATGTCATTCACCCAATCCGGGTCTTGAAGGGCTTCTTCAACCTTCAAAGTCTCAATGCTCAAGATGAAAGAATAATGTTCACAAAAGTTAGCTAAACGAGATTTAGAGCGAGTGATTCTCCTAATTTTTATGTCATCGTAGATTTGATTCAACGGATGATCTATGTGAACTCTTGCTTGAACTCATGATAGCTTCTTCTTATTGGATGGAGGAGCTTCTCCATCACCATCTTCTTGCTCGTTGTCGTTGACGTTGTCATCTCCTTGAGGTGGTGGTGAGGAAGGTTGAGGTGGATCATCACGATGTACTTCTTCCTCTTCTTCATCATGTCGTGTACTGCTTGTGGATGCTTCCATGTCGTTTTGTGGTTCACCTTGACGCGAAGTAGGATCTTACAATTGATTTGATGAAGTCCTCTCCTTCACTTCCATGGGACGAATCTTGCCAATATATAAATCTTGGATGTCTTCTGAAGGTTCCTTATCTCCTACATCATTTGGCAACTGTTCGACTTGCGAACCATTAGTCTCATCAAACTTCACATCTACCGTCTCTTCAACTTTCCAAGTGAAGTTTTTGTAGACACGGTAAGTGTGAGAGTTTGATCCGTAACCAAGTAGGAAACCTTCATAAGATTTAGGAGCAAATTTAGAGCGACTATGCTTATTGAGAATATAGCACTTGGAGACGAATACTCGTCAATATCCAACTTGGGGTTTGTTACTAGTGATTAGCTCGTATGTTGTTTTACCAAGAAGCTTTTGTAGGTAGAGTCGGTTTATGTCATGCAAGCTGTTTCCACGGCTTCTACCCAAAAGTGTCTTGGAGTCTTGTATTTGTCAAGCATCGTTCTGGCCATCTCTATGAGGGTCCGGTTCTTACTCTCAACAACTCCATTTTGTTGAGGCGTGTAAGTCACCGAGAACTCATGTAAGATACCTTCTTCATCAAGAAAACTATCCACATTAGTGTTCTTAAACTCTGTTCTGTTGTCGCTTTGAACCTTCTTGATCCTCACTTCAAACTGATTTTGGGCTTTCCGAGCGAAGTTCTTGAAGATCTTTTGTACCTGCGACTTATCATCAAGAAAGAATACCCACGTAAATCTGGAAAAATCATCACAATGACTAAACCATAAGAATTTCCACCGAGACTCTTGTAAGCATTGGGACCAAAGAGATCCATGTGAAGCAGCTCGAGTGGTCTTCTTGTAGTCATGATATTCTTCACGAGATGACTTCCACCAACTTGCTTTCCTACTTGACAAGCACTACAAAGTCTATATTTGTCAAAGATAGCATCTTTAACACCAAGAATATGATCACCTTTGATAAGTTTGTCAAGATTACGCATACCAACATGTCCTAACCTTCTATGCCATAACCAACCTTTAGAAGATATAGCAATAAGAGATGTACGGGGTTTGGATTTCTTAGTGAAATCTACAATGTATAGATCACCTCTACGGAAACCAGTAAAGACAATGGTATGGTTGTCGCTACGAAACACTCGGCAAAAAACTTTCGTAAATACGACATCGAAACCAAAGTCTGCTAGTCTAGATACGAAAAGAAGATTGTAACCAAGGGATTCAACAAGCATGACATTTTGAATGGAACTATCATGATATACGTCCACCTTACCAAGACCAAGTACCTTACCCTTGGAGTTATCTTCAAAGATCACATACCTTTGAGGTCCACGGTTTGGTGTGATCTCACGGAACATGTCTTTATCGCCGGTATGTGGTTGGTGCATCCACTGTCGAGAACCCACTCCTTTCCACCGGCCATGTAGTCTCTAAGGTTCGCCATAAGACTAAGGTTCCTTATGGTCTTCTCATATTCAATGTCAAACTCCTCATCTTCATCGTAATAGCCATGCTCCACATAGACATCATCGGATGAAGTTCCCTCATCATAAGAAACAAGAGTTTCATCAAAATTTTGACTATGACAATGTTCATAATTATGCATGCGAATGGATTCAACAATAATATTGTTAATAGTAATGGCATCTCCTTTGGCACGCATGAAGTCATGAAGCTCCAATAGATATTTATCAAAATTAGGATCGGTTGGCTTCATTTTATGAAAGTCAATGCATTTGTGTACAATGATATCAAGATTTTTCAAGGAATAATTTGGATATCTTTCCTCTAAGTCTTTCCACAAAGTATGAGCACACTCAAAGTTTTGCATTTGATTAAGCACATTTCTTGGTAGTCCTCTAATAATTAGATTAACAGTGTTAAGATTACCAAGCATATCAATTTTATCATCATGAGAAGGATGTATGGGATCAATGGGAGGCGCATAGGGATATTCAACATATTTGCGCAAATGGAACTCATCAAATATATCAAACATTTCATATTTCCATTGTCTAAAATACTCCCCATAAAGAATAGGCACTCTACAACTAAAAATCCCGGAACTAGTCACATTCATCTTCCTCCAACGATGATTAAACCAAGGTTTTGGAGACCTTGCTCTGATACCAATTGTAGGATTGATAGAAGGTGTGTCTAGAGGGGGGTGAATAGACTACTTGACAAGATTAAAAACCTAACCTTTTCCCAATTTTATGGTTGGCAGATTTTAGCAATTCTAATAAGTCTAGGACACCCTACACATGCTAGTCAACATATATGGAAGCGGAAAAGTAAAGACTTTGCACATGTAGTAAGGAGTAGAGTTTAGGAGATCAAATGCAAAGAGGTTGACATGGTGATTTTTGGCATGGTTCCGATAGGTGGCGCTATCGTACATCCATGTTAGTGGAGACGTCAACCCACAGAGAGTAATGTCTACGAGAGTCCACGGAGGGCTCCACCCACAAGGGGTCCATGAAGAAGCGGCCTTGTCTATTCCACCACGGCTTCCGTCCACGAAGGACTAGCCTCACTCACGGTAGATCTTCACGAAGTAGGCGATCTCCTTTCCCTTACAAACATATTGGTTCAACTCCACAACACGGAGTAGGAGGCTCCCAAGTGACACATAACAAATCTAGGAGGCACCACCCTCCAAAAGGTAATAGATGTGGTAGAACGAACTCCTTGCTCTTGTGCTTCTAAAGATAGTCTCCTCAACACACAATCACTCTCTCACAAAATAGGTATGGGAAGGAGAGATTGATATGGTGGAAAGCGGCTTGGGGAGGCTAGAGATCAAGTTTCACATGATTGGATTGGAATATCTTGATCTCAACACATGAGTAGGTGGCTATCTCTTAGAAAAATGGATCTCGCAATGAAGTGTGTGTTCTATGTGCTTATCCCTCAAATGAGATATGAGTGGAGGGGTACATATAGGCAGCCCCCAAAATCCAACTGTTACACCTAAAGTGACCTATTTGGTGGTACCGACTTGCACTAAAGGAAACAACTTTTCAATCTTGGTGGAACCGATATACACAACTCGGTGACACCGAAAATGTGGCTAGCGGTCAGATAACACAACTCGGTGACACCGGTACCCAAACTCGGAAATTCTGATTTTGTGTACCGAGGCAACAGAAAGTTGGTCACCTAAACTCGGTAGCACCGCCACAGTTTTGGTTGCACCGATTTGGTGGCTTTGGCTAGCGTTCAGTATGGGATGAAAATCGATAGGGCCGAATTGAGAAACTTGGTGGCACCAATTTTGTGTATGTGGCTTTGGACAGAATGGTTATGTGGGAAAATGACTTAGTATTTTTGGTGGCTATCTTTGAGCACTTGAGCAACCGGTTCATTTTAATACCTCGCCCCCTTTTAATAGTATTGGCTTTCATGTGGACTCAAAAGTAATTTCTCACAAATATAAAATGAAAAGTCATCTAGCTTGAAGCTTGGGCTAATCTTATTCTTTCTTGCATCAAGGGACATCTTCACATAATCCTTTAGCCAATGCTCTCTATGGACCATTCATCAAATATACTAGGTAAAGGTGTTAATCCAAAGGACAATGTATGTTGTCATGAATTATCAAAACCACCAAGGGAGCATATGTGCTTTCAAGTGTGAAATGGGTCGCGTGCGGATAAAAACGAATGTGTGTCCATTAGATCGGCGCGTTGGACCAACTTTTGTATCCTCGACGACCCAAACAGACATGGGCGGCCGAAATGGATCGCCCGGTTGGAGTTGCTTCTATGTGTGCCTTTACACGGTTAGGCTAAGCAAGGTCAACACCACAGTTAGGTACGGTAATAACCTCAAGAATATATCTATATAAAAATAAAGAAGCAATCATGTTAGCACACGAGGTTTTCTTTGGCCAAAAGGTTCTTCAAACTTCGAATGAGCGTGAAGAGCTTAATGAGGCTTTTGTTTTTTCAATTTCAAGTGGACTTGCCGCGCAAGATGGTGTTCCCTTGGAACTGATAAAATAATGGATCGATGATTCTTTTCTATTTATAGTTCATGGTCAATTATAGGTAGAAGGTGCTATGGTACAATCCTTACCATTAGAAGGATGTTGCAATAATTTATGTGGTTAAAACATGAATTCCTCGTCTTGGAAAATCTTTTGAATTGTAAGGTACCATTACAAGCTTAATATATAAGAATGTTGTTCTATTAGGTGATTCAAATATTAGTTCATTATGTTGCTTCAAGTACTGAAATATATTGCTTTGAACTTTTGAGGAGCGGGAAAAATAGTTGGAATTCTATGAAAGAATTCCTGGAGTCATGCACGATGGACCACTTGCTTATGTGAGATATTGATTCCTCCACACAATAACTTGCTTCTCATATCCACAAATTAGAAGATGTGCCCAACCGTATACAGAAACAACGATTAGGGCATCTTCAAGGGCGACCCACAAAAAAATCGCATTTGTCCATGGACAGGAGGAACAATCCGCGGACATGTATGCGGGAGGACGGCATCTAACCATAGCTGCATACATTGCAAACACTTTTTCAACAAACATGATGAAATTCATGCAAATACGGGCGGATTTCATGTAAACATGCAAATTTCATACAAACCGGACGAAAGTGGTATTTTGGACAAAATTTTAACTAAAAAGACAAAACAATGTGCACGTACGATCGCGTGGAGCTCCACTCCCATGACACAGATATACTGCAGTAGTCTACATCTAGCTGCAGCGGATCCCTTCTCTTCCCCATGTCCGACAGCCCGCTCACCGGACTATCAGGAGCCTTGGAGGCATATTCCTCCCCCTTTCCCTATCTCCAGCTATGCCGCTCGCCGGAGTGGCAAAGGGGGTGCTTTAGTCGGAGGGGGGCAGTTGCATCCGCTTCCGTGAAGCATGGATATGTGCTTGTTTTTGGGGCGACGAACGACGGTGACCGGTGAGAGAGGACGAGACACTAGCTGTGGACGCCGGTGACTCATCTGTGGTGGCCATCTTGGGACAAAAGCGGTGGTGGCCTCCTGTGTTCTACTTTTCTCCTGTGTCGCCGGCGGTCGCGGACGTGGAAGCCACCGACGCATCCATGCCAGCTACGATGGTCGCCGACGTCGTGCTTCGTGTCGGTCTGGAGCAACTCGCCACTCCTCCGCGAGTTGGCCTGGTGCGGCGAGTTGCTAAACCACGCGTCAACGTGGGGCGGCATCTTGCTTCGTCGGGCCAGGCGGGGGAGGTGTAGCAGTGAGAACTGCTCGTCCTGCTCGTCGGATTGCATCGGAAGGTGGAGAAGGAGGATATGGGGAGTGGACTTGCTGGTACAGTTCTTGCCCGACATCTGGCCTCGTTCAAATAGAGGGCGGGCGGAAGGAGCTTGCTCGCCGTTACGTTTAATGTCGTCACGAAACGGACATGTGGCCGGAGTAGGTTTCTCGGCTTCCACGCGGTTTTAATGGAGGCCTTTGAATGTGACGAGAAGGTGTGTTCAGCTAGGCGCGTTGCGGGCGGCGCCCTCGGTCGGAGCATCGCTTCAATGACGGAGACAGTGAGAAGTTGCGTCCGCCCTTAACCGTCTTCAATGTGGAGCGGTGCGCTCTACAACGGCATAAATGCGGACAGCTGGCGCTGGACGGGTATGCGCGCGGGCAAGGGAGGAGGGATTTGGGTGTTCAGGGCGATCAGAAGAGGGCTTGGAAGCGATCCACACTCCGACAAAGCCCCCTCAATTTTGTCTTCGATTTGTGGGAGAAAGAATGTTCAAACGGGCGTCGCGGACCGATATAGAACCGCGTTCGATGACTTTTGCGATCATGACAATACGGTCCGAACGCATACGAGGGGTTTATGGATCGACATTGAAGATGTCCTTACTGGATAAATCTCATAAATAATACTTCCTCCGTTTGAAAATACTTATTATACGAATGGATGTATTTAGATGTATTTTAATATTAAATATATCTTCTTTATCTATTTATACGACAAGTATACTCCCTTTATCCTTTTGTTAAATTAACAACACTTAATATGAAACTCAGGAATAGGTTTTACCATACTAGAACAGGCGAATTAGTTTATTAATTTATTGAGTGGGAATGCATAGAGGTAGGCGAATGTGCTCTTTTGATCCCCGGGCTCACATGCTCCTAAGTAAAATCTGGATGAATGGCAAAAAAAGTTGAAAAAATCTGAATGTATTTGATGATAAACATTGAGAATGTTTTTACTGTCTATAAATTGTTGTGTTGATATAATATTCGTGAAGGTCTGGACAACGAAAGAAATCAATGCTTTAAAGGGAAATGTTTAACACGCCGGCCAAACCGTTTCACCGGACGCCTCGGTACGTAGCGCTTCGTGGGTCCATGTGATCATTCATCGGATCCATGACGACGATTTTTTATGCAATCATACTTGTTTTTTCTACTACAGTCCAATTGTTTTGCTACATCCATCAAGCAGAAGTTGCAACCTCACGATGATGGCGATTTTTGCTGCAACCGTATTTGGTTTTGCTAGTATCGGTGAAATTTATTTATTTTTGCTACATCCATCAAGGCATAGTTGCGATCTCGCGACGGTGGTTTGCTGCAACGGTAATTGGTTTTTCTACTACCGACGAACTTTTTTTGCTGGAACCAGAAAAAGAACGAAGGAGCTGCAAACAGTACATAAAAATGCTCCAACCATTTGCAAGATTACTGCAATGCTGTTTTTAAAAAACTTCAACCGGAGAAACGGCATGCACAACCAGCCACAGGCAAAGGGAATGATATTTTTGCTACAACCCGTTGTAGATTTTTGCTACAATCGATGACACAAAGTGCTACTCTCTCCGTTCCAAAACAAGTGTCGCTGCTTTAGTACAAAATTTGTACTAACTTAGTATTAAATTTGCGTCATTTATTCTAGGACAGAGAGAATACAACCAAACATCCATTTATTTTGAAACGGAGGGAGTACAACCAAACAGCCACGCTATAATCAACCAGAACCCTTTAGGTGTGTTAGATTGAATGCTAGGCAGCCGACCTGCCACGCTATAATCAACCATAACCCTTTACATGTGTTAGATTGAATGCTAGGCAGCCGACCTGCCGAAAGTTTCAGTTGGCGCAGATCAGTCCCTGCTCTAAAATGCTTCCAACAATAGTCTTTCCAGAGCATTGATTTTGTTTTTTTGCGAAGACCCACATGAATGTCATTTCATCACTTTTTTTTTTGCAAGAAGTTAAAACATTCATCAATGTTTATCAGAAAAGCAAGAACTATTTGAATGTTTTTACATTTTCTTTTTGAATTTCTGTTTATCAGGGAGCATATGATCTTGGGTTCAAATACTACGTGTCCAGAGGTGGGCTGGTTTTCATAGTTTCGGCCTACAATTTTTCAGAAACGTTTTTGCTGGCAGTTTTAGTTGTGTCCAAGGCAACAATTTCTGACAGTTTAAGTTGTGTCCAAGGCAACAATTTCTTCGGAACGACGTGGCATTTTCTGGGAGAATGACAGTTTTGAATTTATCCCAGAAAATGTCGCTGTTTTGAGCATATGGTTTTGAGAGACTACCACCCCACACACAACTAAAAATGTCATTAAAACATTCGAAATGCCACCACTCCTGGCGATAAGGGGGGTCCTTATTTTTCCATAAAGAGAGGATGTGGGAGAGAGGGGGGGGGGGGGGGGGGGGAGGGCGGAGGAGTCGCATCACAAAAATAAGATACTATGTACAAACACCAACTAAGAAATCCAACTTCCGTATTATACACAAGATTGTTCATGAGGTACAACGGAAATGACCAAATGTTTTCCAGTGTAGTTTTCGTTAGTATCGGCGGCCACCGCCTGTCGATAAAAGCACCTTGGTGCGCTTCTTGCCCGCCTTTCCGACTCCATTTGGTTTAGGCATCTCACCTCTGCTGTCCGCAGCAGCTCTAGTAGAAGATAGGATGCTGGCAAAGGACATGGAAGACGCTGCTACCGGCCCTGCACAACAAGCAACACAGTTATGCGACGATTTTATTAGTACAGATTACAGAATTATATATGTGTAAAAAGAACTGGTTATGATGGGGCGTACCTTGATCCCTCGTGATTTCATTATTGGTGTCTCCAGTTTCAGCTCTAAGAGGAGGGGAGTCTTGCGCAGACGCGAAACCAAGCCGTGTAACATCGGAGAAAAGTTTACGTTCACTGGCCGGTGGGCTTGTTGATGGTCCAGCATTATTTCCCAGAGCTTCAGTGAAGAACATATCCATGTGTAAGGCACTCATGCAGAATTGCAAACATGATGAAAACACAAAATATTGGAATATAGGAGTGGTACTTATATATATAAGGACTTGTCTTTATCAATTCCAATCTAGCTTCCTATCAAAACAAAAAAATCCAATCTAGCTGAGGTGGGCCAAATTTCTACTCCCTCTGTACCTAAATAATTACCTAAATAATTGTAGTTGGGGAAAACTAGACTAGTTCTCCCCAACTACAATTATTTAGGTACAGAGGGAGTAGAAGCCATACATGCTGGATATATCAGTTGTGAACGCAACCTAGGACATATAATGAGTTAGAAATTTACCTTCAAAGTCATCGAGAGAGAACATAACATCGCTCTGAGTACGAGAGAAATTTGTATATTCAAAACGCATAGCAGATTCCTGCGCAGCAGCGGCTACTTCGGCCTTCACCCTGTCCTTTTCTTCCTAGAAAACAGTAAGATTGTCATGCATGAGATGTCTAAAATTTTAGATCTATCTTATTCCTGATAAATTTAAACTCATCTTATTCCTGATAAATTTAAACTCGTGAGCTTCCATCTTAAGCAGTAGCAGGCCCAGGATTACCGGGATGGGTATTTGAAGTTTTAAAATATATTGAGCAATAAATAATGGACTTTTTGTACTCCCTCCGTCCCAAAATTCTTGTCTTAGATTTGTTTAGATATGAATGTATCTAGTTAAGTTTTAGTATTTAGATACATCCATTTCTAGACAAAGTTAAGACAAGAATTTTGGGACGGAGGGAGTACATGCCATTGCTAAGATGACTGATAGTTATGTGCCTTTACAACAAGTTTTTCATAGTATATGTAGCAGCAATGGTCAAAGAAACGTTTTTTAGCTTCCCTCAACTATGAGAAAAGAGACGCACACACAAAACCATTGGGTGTACCAATTTTACTATTGAATAGGACTCTGGTTGCTTCAGAAACCAATTTCGCAGAAATGGCTACCTACCAACTACTCCCTCCGTTTTTTCACTTCACATATCAGGTTTATCCAAATTTAAATTAAAAAATGGAATACATCAGCATTGTTTGTAGAGCACCTTTTACAAAGCTAAACTTAGTTAGTACATATCCCCATTAATTTGGTGTTGAATACTCCCTCCGCCCCAAAATTCTTGTCTTAGGTTTGTTTAGAAATGGATGTATCTAAATACTAAAACATGACTAGATACATTCATATCTAGACAAATTTAAGACAAAAATTTTGGGATGGAGGGAGTACTTGTTAGGTGTGGATATCTCCTTTTCTTTCATTATTTTTTCTCGACAAGAGACCTATTTGCTTGATATAGACTGAAAATCAGATGAGATAGTCCAGGCGGAGATTTCATCCTCTCGAGAAGAGAAGACAAGGGTGTGTGCCTAGATTGTAAAGTGATACCTCGAGAGAGTGTTGTCCCTTCAACATAAGCTTGTGGTTGCTGACTTCCGCTTCCAGATTCGTGTCCAGGGGGACAAGCATGCCAAAGTCACCAGAACGAAGTGGTGGAAGCTCAAGGGGGAGGTACCCAAGCGTTCAAGGAGAGGGTCATTAAGGAGGGCCCTTGGGAGGAAGGAGTCGATGCAGACAATATGTGTATGAAGATGGCGACTTGCATTCGTAAGGTGACCTTAGAGGAGTTTGGAGTGTCCAGGGGAAGTAGAAGCGAAGCTAAAGATACCCGGTGGTGGAACGATGATGTCCAGAAGGCTATTAAGGAGAAGAAAGAGTGTTTCAGTATAGATGCCTATACCTGGATAGGAGTGCGGACAACATAGAGAAGTACAAGATGGCGAAGAAGGCCGCAAAGTGAGCTCTGAGTGAAGCAAGGGGTCGGGCGTATGAGGACCTCTACCGGCGGTTAGACACGAAGGAAGGCGAAAGGGGCATATCCGGACGAGTGACAGCTAGATAGACAAGACTCCCAACAGGATGAAGATAACGCGTCGGATCAGGCAAGGGGTCACCATCAGTATCACGAAGGTGAACATTGAGATCCATGGGAGTCTCGACAATTCGCTCATCAGTAAGAGCAACACAAGCAAGAAGATCTTGGATATACTTTTCTTGAGATATAAGAAAGCCATCAGAGGTAGAAGAGACTTCAATCCCAAGAAAGTAGCGAAGAGGTCCAAGATCGGACATAAGAAACTGCTCAGTAAGATGATCATGTCATCGCCAGTGATGATCATGTCATCGATATATAGAAGAAAAAGAGTCCGACCACGAGGTGAAAGATGGACAAACAATGTTGGATCATGAGCACTCACTAAAAACCCAACGGCAGTCACCACAGAGGCAAAACGCTCAAACCAGGCGCAGGGGGCTTGCTTAAGGCTATAGAGAGAGCGACGAAGACGACATACCATGCCATCAATAACAAAATACCCAGGTGGTGGCTGCATATATACCTCCTCGCGTAGCTCACCATTAAGGAAGGCATTCTTAACATCAAGCTGAGAGAGACCAGTGGCGTGAAGAGGCTACGGCAAGAAGTGTACGAATAGTGGTCATATGGGCCACAGGAGCAAAAGTCTCGTCGTAATCACGACCATGCTCCTGCTGAGACCCACGAGCCACAAGACAAGCTTTGTAACGCTGAAGAGAACCATCGGAGCGAGTCTTAACCTTGTAGACCCACTTACAAGTGATGGGACGAACACCTGGAGAAAGAGAAACAAGATCCCATGTACCCGTGCGTTCAAGAGCAACAATCTCCTCTGCCATCGCAAACTGCCATTCAAGATGAACAATAGCCTCACGATAAGAAGTCGGCTCAAGAACAACGGCACCAGCGGTTGAAAAACCAAGGCGATCAACAGGCGAAAAGCGGACGAGGATGCAAGCCATAGGTAGGTTGAGAGGAGGAGGACGACACATCAGTAGACGCATCCACATTACGTGAACGACAAGTATAATGCTGAGGAAAAGATGGAAGAATACGAGGAGGAATTGTCGAGATAGAATCAGGGGGTGGAGACGAAGAAGTCACCGGGTATGAAGGTGCAGAATCCGGTGACATGCGAGGTGAGGAAACCGTGGGAGACGGTGACGGCGAATTGGCAAGAGGTGGAGAAGCAGAGACCCTAAGGCTCTAATACCATGATAGAAATATGCAACTTGTATTCCCATGAGGCCATAGGCCGGTGTATATATACATGTACAGGTGTAGGATATGCAAGAAACCCCTTACACAATAGGGTAAATACGAAAAGGATATATACTCTAACAAAAGGGAAGTTCTACAAAACAGCGGTTCAACCTGCAATGTTGTATGATGCTGAGTGTTGGCCAACTAAAAGGCGACACGTGCAACAGTTAGGTGTGGCGGAGATGCGCATGTTGAGATGGATGTGTGGCCACACAAGGAAGGACTGAGTCCGGAATGATGATTACGAGATAGGATTGGGATAGCACCAATTGAAGAGAAGTTTGTCCAACATCTTCTGAGATGGTTTGGACATATTCAGCACAGGCCTCCAGAAGCTCCAGTGTATATGTGTATAACAGACAGTTCAAGCGTGCTAATAATGTCAAAAGAGGTAAGGATAGACCAAACTTGACATGAGAGGAGTCTGTAACAAGAGATCTGAATCTGAACGACTGGAGTATCACCAAAGAACTAGCCATGGACAGGAGCTTGCTATCCATGTGCCAGAACCATGAGTTGGTCGCGAGATCTTACGTGTTTCACCTCTAGCTTACCCAACTTGTTTGGGACTAAAGGCTTTGTTGCTGTTGTTGTTTTTGTTTGGATCAGTACAAGGATCAAGGAGTGATGAAACTCAGGAATGTATACACAGTAACACACCAGAATTTGATGTAAGGGCGTAAGGGGCTCAACCAGCGAGCGCACAGCCATATATAAATATGTAATCAGAGTACCGGCAAGATAAGCTTCTTTCTGCAGTTAACTAGAATTTGCCCAGGCAAAGGCTATATGAAACGGGAGCCGAGATCCAAAAACATGTAACACTGCAAGAGTGCTAGGACTCATCATTGCAGTTACAAACCCAATTGCTACCAGGAACTCATTTTTCCGAAGTCGACCCCCCACAAATAATCACAGATGCACGATGATTTTTTAACAAAACAACAAAAGCATCAAACAGCAAACAATAGATCAGACCTTCTTGGCAGTTTGCACTCTTTGTTTCTCGCGCCTTTTGATTTCATCCATGAATGGAGCCAATGAGATAGGCGGGAGCATATCACTCAGGTCAATTTCGCAGAACTGTAACATTTGCATTATAAAAGGTCAGAATAGGATCAAAAGCAAGACTAGATTTGCTCACCAGATATACCTGGAACGTTGTAGTTAATGAGAAGTGGCTTAAGAAGCGGTAGCGTTTTCTTGAAGCCTCAGACTGTGTTATAGTTTCCAACTCCAAGATTTTTCCAGTCACTCTGTACAAGGTGGGACAGTAACATTAGATAACACAAGCAGCACTCAGAACTCACACAAAAACACTCTTCAACCTGAATCTGATATCATATTAGACATGCAAAATAAATCAGTTCACATACAGAGGCAACGCTAATAATAAATAACCACTCCAACTTTATAAAGTAAAAGCACAAACACCTTTTGATTTGACCAGAAGACCACATACAACTCCCACAGAAATCAAGATCTTCAAGCTACTGGCATTGCCTCGCTGGTGAAGGGCTAAGAAGCACGGACACGGCTTGAAGTGTCGTATGGCCGTCCTAGTATGACGGGACACGAGGACATGGCCAGATACGCGTATCCGGCAGCATCCCACTCTTTCAAACTTTAAAAAAAGGGGGGGGGACAGGATACTGCCCAGATACGGTTTGGACACAGCTGGGACTCGGGAGCCCAATAACGGCCCGATAGAAAACCTAACATTGGGCAGATTCCAGCGTTCCTCCACCTCCAGCGGTACAGAAGATGGCTTTGCTCCAGCCTCCAGGGACCGAGCCGCCGCCTCCTGGACTCAGACTCCGCCGTCGGTGGGACTCGACGCCGACGCCGCCATATCCCCTAAGCGGCTCTCCCAATGCGGCCATCTTGTGACTGATTTCTTGATGTTGAGTGCTGCTTGCTTCCCCCACGCAGCCATCTTGCTGCTGCTGCTGCTTGCTTCCCCCCGCGGCCCTACCGTTGCTGCTTGCTTTTTTTGCTGTTGAACACTTGAGCTGCTGCTGAATACTGATTAGTTGTTGACTGTTGTTACTTGTTCTGCTTGCTGTTAGGGACTCTGGAGGAGCAGTATTCTCTATTCTGATTCCCATTAAAAAAATCTTAACTCTATATTACATGGTATTTTTTTTATTTTATATACTCAGCGTATCCCCAAATGGTTGTTTTTGGAAAATGTTGTATCCTGTGTCCCCGTATGCGTATCGCCGTGTCTCCGTGCTTCTTAGGTGATGAAGAGAAGTCACAAAGTAAAATACAGCTCAGACATCACATGTGCCCATCAACTGTTTTATTGCTCATTTATATAAATCCTAGTGCCACACTTAGATGCACAAATACATTTATCCTAGTGCCACACTTAGATGCACAAATACGTTTATATAAATCCTAGTGCCGCACTTAGATGCACAAATACATTTATATAAATCCTAGTGGCACACTTAGATGCACAAATACATTTATATAAATCCTAGTGCCACACTTAGATGCACAAATACATTGAGGTTGGGGTGGTGACCATAGTTGCCAGGAATCAAGATCGCCTGAGTCGAGGAACGTGGTCGCGGGTCGTGGTTCACCACCCCTCCGGATCGAGGTTCGACAAGGGGTATACATCTCCGGGACGTCAATTGGGAACGTGGGTCACGATCCAAACTATTTTGGGTCGATGACTCTGGGTCATGGTGATTTTTCCATGGATGCAAAGAGAGATCCCGCCATTCCCGCCTGAAAAGATTATGATCTGGGTGGTGATTTATTTCTCTTCCCACTTTCCCAGAAAAAATGACCCCACAAGTCAACCGTCTACGGCGTGATCTTCTCATTTACCATTTTCTTTCACACCAAGCGTAACTATCCCCAAATCTTTCTTCTTTACTTCATCTGCAGAGCTCTAGTCCCCGATCCCGTTCTAAGCCATGAGTCGTTCAGCACTCCTCTTGTTTGCCCATCCAACCGTTCCTCCCTTGTGCAATCTATATGTTCCCTAGTACTAGTATGCATCAGATTCCCAAGCGGCAGCGATGAGGAGGGTGTTTATCCATCAATGGTGGGACTATGGGAGCGAGACGAGATAGGGCGGATACCTCACCAAGTAGCTCGACGACTGGCGGATTGCAGACGGCAGACACCAACAGTCCGGCGGATTTATGAATTTGGAGCGCGATTACCAAGTAACCCTCGATTCACCATAATTCCCATTCCCCATAGTTGTTCTTGATCTAGGGTATCATCGATCGATCAGGGCCGCGATCCGCCTGACGACTCACCTCGACCCCACCTCGTCCCCGACCCTCGAGTACTAACAAAATTGTTGGATCTAGCACTCAGCGCTATTGGCCAAAACATAAATTAACCAACACAATAGCATAGGTTAACTGCAGGACCTCATAAAAGGAGATTTTCTTTATAAGCTGTTAATATCCAACAAAAACTCCAATTCATAATACCTAATATTGAAAAAAATGATTAATAAAAAATATCCAAAACAAGAATAGAATACTTGCGGGTTTTTTTTTAACACACCAAAATTTAAATGAACACTTGTCAAAGAATAATTCCAGTGTCTCCAAATTTAGCGCACCGGATGAACTAAGTACCATGGAGAATTACTCCCTCCATTCCAAAATATAAAAGGCCCACAAGTATCTGTGCAATCAATGCTTTAAAATTTTCTGTGCAATCAATGCTTTAAAATTTTGACCAATGAACACTAACATGTGGTAGTATATGGCTTGAGCAAAATACTTCTATGCCATATGTCCTTTTTACTAATTTGATGGCATATTATAAATGATGAAAATCATGGTCAAAATTGTGTACTGAAGACTGTAAAAAGTCAAGTGTCTTACATTTTGAGACAGAGGGAGCAACACAGTAGCCATATGTAGCGCCCCACTGCTCCTATGTGTTGTACGTGCCTTTTTGTATGTAGCACATACATGAATAAATGATGCAGTGGTTTGTGGAAGAAACACACAATAGTAGTATTAAAGTGGAGTTGGTACTTCACTTCCTCGCCTCCAGCTCCCTCAACCCCCACCGATTTGTTTTCAAACCCATACCACACTTCCTGCCTAATTTCTGGTTTTTTACTACTGTATCAATTTTTTGGCCATATCGGCTTTCCTTTTACTTTTCTTTCCTTGGTAGCACTTGCTCGCCCCCAAGTCGCAACAAACATGTATATCTCCTAGATCGTCGCGTTCTCTTCCCAAAGGATGTCCTCTCAGCCGACTGCAGTTGCTTCTCCATCTAACCCACTAACCAGTCTCCCTCTCCCAAACGTAATACCTGTCGCCATCACTGGTGTCTCCTCATCAAAGCACCATCAGCATACCTTGCTAGAAACTAATTACCAGAGTACATAACATTTTACCTTCCTGTATGTAATCCTGTTTATCGAAAGAAGCATGAAGTTATTTTTCATCAGCACTTGCGCTATTAAGGGATCTGTTTGTTTGTACATGTGTGTTTCATGTCACCATCTCTCTTCTATGGCAGGAGTAAAACTAATATGCACCAGGGTGTGGCTCGTATTTGATCAGAGTTCATGAACATTGGATCGGTAGCACCAATTGCACCACCCTCATGTTCAGGTAATATGAAGTAATCATGTGAGTGTTTGCTCCAGTAATTGATACATGTTTCTAATCTTGTCCGAGGTTTTAACGATGTCCATGTAGGCCTCTGGTCGCCTTGATCGATAACCTCTCCGGCCGCGTTGGTAAATTCATTGTGGCTTGTGTTCTCCAGTAACTTTTTCCTCTAATCCAAAGGTCAGAAGGCAATTTTAGATTTGGTCATGCACTTCTTCGCACGAACAGAAGTAACCTTTCACCACAAGCGAATTTCTTAGGTTTACTTGTGACAAAAGGCATGATACTCATCACATGGAGAGCCATGGAGAGCTCTTGTGTATACAACAATGACCCATGAAGAGCTCATGATGCTGGACATGCCGGCCCCGCCCACGGCTGCCTTCCTGGCTCACACAGGTAGCAACAAGGTTAACCACCAACACTCGCTGTTGTCGTCCCCGCCCACGCAGGCAACAACAACGTAACCACCACCGCTTCCAAGGTCTGGGGGTTTGGCTGGGAATTAGCTAGTTAAGCTGTGGAACAATTAATTTTGTGGAAGGAAGATAATCCTATGACCGAATTGATTACAATATTTTTTGCATGGACTCCAGTCTCCAACCTTTGATTTAGCATGTCAGCCTGATATCTTTATACCTTTTGTAGGTATTGTGCGACAACAGGGCATATCCTCCCAGCTCAAGTTTATTGAGGTGCACAATGTGTGGCCATTCTTCAGCAGAGGTGATAAGCCATGTCATGGATTTGACAGACGAAGAAAATATGGCAATGAACTTGTGACGTGGAATAGGAAGGAAGGGGCCTAGAGGGGTGTGCGAGATGATAGATGCTGGAAGCTGGGTGTGTTCCGCATAGCCATCGTGCATCAGTCATTCGGTCAACATGTGAGAGACATAATATGATAAGAGAAAATTGTTTGATTAATTGTTTAATATATGTTTCATCGTCCCGTGACACGGGTATTTAGCTAGTTTTATATGTTCTAGTCTTTAGAACCTTCGTTCTGTCAACTGCAAGAGTTGGGGCTTCTTTGGAAAAACGGATTTTTATAGGAATTTCGTACAATTAGAATCATGTGTATAATTATATGATCATATATATGATTTCTTCATTCCAAACAATCGCAGTGTGTGCTAAACATCATGTTTTTCTTACCTTCGACTTCGGGCAAATCCAATACAGCATGTTGCTTTATATCTCATTTTTCTCTGATAAAGAAATATTAGCCAGTAACTCTTCTGGAGCATTCAAACAGCTACAACTCATGGATTCTTCTAGGTCAGGCATGTTGCTGTAGGCCCAAGCCCCAGAGCATGTCCGTAACCAAACAGCATTCACGCCACATTATTTAAGTGGTGTCTTGGGTTTCAAAGGGTAATAAAATTGACTCAACCTGGGAGTACAAAGCCACTAGGCTCATGGACGGCACTAACCCCTCCATTAAGAACCTATTTCTTGTCGCTAAATCCATCCTCCTTTCACATGCCAGCAAGCTCCCGTACTATACCAATGAGCCATGTTCCAATTAACTGATTTATCGACCGATTAACTAGCCGATTCGCCTATTTAACCCTACTCAGCACTTGACTGATATGATACCAGTTACCGATATCCTGAACATTGCCAATGAGAAGGGAGCCAAAACTTCGTTTGTAGACTTGTTACCAGATCAAGCAAAATGAATTATATCTAGTGCAAAATCGAATACTTCAAAAGTTCTAGCAAGACTGGTTATCAGATCAAGCAAATCTAATATCTCAAAATTCATCATTAGGATGCAATCTAACCATTACAATAGTCGTACAATAGCAATAAAATAATGACAACGGATCGTCTGGGTTTCCAGGCGTTAGGGAATAAAAAATCCTATATTACCTTGGTGGAAGCGTATCAGAATTTCCAAAATGGTTAAGAAGGCATTTCATGTTCAATGGATGAAGAATTAGGTGCTGACCATCAATCACCTGCAACAAGATTTTCAAATTCATTTTTTTGGTAAACATCAAACCTTAGCGCTGGGAGAATCATCATCACATAGTCTCAGGCATGACACAAACCTGGTAAAATGTGTACAAGTCTTGTTCATTTGAATCAACCGATGCAGCGCGTCTCTCTTCCATTTTTTGTGGCACTCCCTTATTGGAGTTAATCTTTCGGGGTGAAACAGAAAGCCCTGAAACACCGGTGATAATATCTCCATCTGAAACAGGGGAGAGTTTATGCCCACTGTTCGCATGTGAAGTCTTCGGATTACCAAAGTTCTTTAATTTGTTACTGGAGATAGAAGAGAAGCTATTTTTTAGAGGGGGGCTGCTACTGTAATATCTGAACTCAGACCAATATTTCATCCTTTCTTCCAGTTGCTCCAAAGCAGCGGAAACATATGGAAGTTTCTCCAAGTCATCAACAAGGCCCAAGTCAGCCATCTGCAACCAATTACTGAGATCTGATTTTGCCCCTCTAACGGAGAGCTCAACATCAGATGTCAAAATGAACTTGGAGAAAACATTGCAAGGATCTTCGTCTATAGAAGAAATTTCACTAGACGAATTCCTAAGAGAAGGAGTGAGCGAATTTTTTGACCGCCCCAGAAGTGCGAAGGTCACATTGTCACCAATATGGAAATGCTGAAGTTGAGTGACAAAAATGGTGGTCAACTCTTTTGCTGATATCATCATGAAACACAGTGGGCACTTCTTCCAGCAGTCACCCTTGTAATCCTCTTTACCCATTAGTAAATAATGCAAAATGCATGGAAAGCAATATATATGACCGCATGATGTAATCTGTGGGCACAGCGGGCTTTCCAAGCAAATGGGACATCGCACCTCAGAAGGGCTACAATATCTTACACAGATGATATCTTCCCACTGGAGCATCTTATCAGGATCCATTGAATCAATCTGATAATTTCCAGTATCCAACACAACAAACTTAAAATTTGCTTGGAGGAACAAGTCCTTGTTGTAAGGCTTAATCTTCCTTTGCCTTCTCGGTGGATATGTTCTAGGGCCATGAGGCTGCAGTCGAGAAATAGGATCATACTGGAAATTCAGAAGATAATTTGCATTCACAGCCTGATTCTTTCTAGAAGCCATCAGAGCTCCATTACCCTGAAGTCCATCAGAATGATGGTGAATCTCCAGGGACCCCGCCAACTCAAGTCTCTGAACATCTGCCTGAACTGAGCCGCCACTGTGCACTGTGAGACCCAAACTCCCCTGTCCAGAAGACTGGGATACAGAAACATCACTAACCTCTTGGGCATATGGATCATCCTCTTCACCAGATATTCTAAATCCAACTACCTGGGATTGAATTCATTCGCATGGATAAGCCGAGAGCAGAAAACAAAGTTGGCTGTACATAAGCTGAAAACAGGTAACTTGAATTAAATTAAATTAAAGAATTCAGATGTTCTTAAAAAACTTTACCGCTTGGGATGTATCAACAGATTGTCCAATAAAACCCACTGAGTCTGCAAAATATATCCCATTGTTAGCATTAAACTGGAAATGGAAGGTCTAGGGATTAGCGAGGGCGGGGCCAATACCATGAAAGAAAGGCAACTGTAGAGCATATGCCATGTAGACAACTTATGAGACTGAAGCAGATACTTATCAATCAGCATGCTGACATGAGACATTATCAAGAGTATATTGGGGTACGTGTGAAACAGATGGACATGCTAACAGCCTTACATAACAGAGACTCATAGCCTACAGCTAGTCGTATAAACGGAGTAACTATGCTTTACAGAAAATGGCACTATCTAGAGCAATAATTATGTAACTGAATCCCTTAAAGCTTATTAATAGTTATCCTCGGCTACCGTTGAGCTATCATATTATACCAAATGGAGAGTCAAAAGCTTTAAGCATGGAAAACTGGATCCATGTCAACAAACCAAAGGCTCAGTTTAGCACAATCCCCAGAGTCAAAAGCTCTAACCCTAGAGCTGGAGGCTTAACTCTCAATCTATCAAATATAGGTACTACCACAACTTTCACCCGAAGCATGGAGCCAGTGCTGCAGAAGTAAAACCTAGCGGCAGCCTGGCAGCATCTAATCGACCAGTTAACCAACCCAATACAGATCTACCCACAACACCGGCCAATCGATGTAAGGCATGGAAGGGGAGGAGCGTGCGAGAAGACCGAGAGAAACTTCACCGGTGCTTGCGCCGTCCATGCCAGCGCCAAGGGCGGCGGCAGAGGCCCGAGTGGAAGAGCGACTGCCGCGGCGAGGGGCGGTGCCATGGCTGGGGCTAGGGTTCGAGGCGCGCGGAGCGGGCGGGTGGGATCCTCTGGTGGATTCTGTAGGGGAGATGGACATGAACCCGCGCGGGAGCTCGTGGGTGAATTTGGTCGGCGGCGAGGGGGGGCACCGGTAACTCCGGCACGGGGAAGGAGGTGCGAAGCCTTTATACACTTTTTTCTTTGGAAAGGTCCCGTTATGGCGACTTTATTACATTGGCATATAACAGGACATATCTCTACTATTAAAGCAAGATGTGTCGTCGCAGCAATCGATCCCACCTCTCGATCCCACCTCACAAGAAAGAAAAAAAACATCTCGTGGATCCACCTCCCACGTCTCCCCTCTCCTTCCTTCTCCTGACACAATCGCCTCCCACGTCTCCCCTCTCCTTCCTTCCCCTGACACAATCGCGGCATCGGCGGCTGCGGCGCGCTAGCCGTTGTTCCCGACGCCCCCCCCCCCTCCGCGCTAGCCGCCGCTCGGGCGCCCGCCCCCGCCCCCGCCCCCGCGCGCTCGCGGCCGCCCCCGAGTCGGGCGGGGTGCCGCGCCGCTGCGCCCGTCCACGCGCGCGCACCGGGAGGCCCTCGAAGCCGCGCCGTCGGGGATCGTCTCCGGCCTCGACCTCGGCCGCCTCATCTCCTCCTGCTCCGGCGCTAGCCGCCGCTCCCGGCGCCGCTCGGTCCCCCGCCCCCGCCCCGCGCGCTCGCGGCCGCCCCCGAGCCGAGCGGGGTGCCATGCCTCTGCGCCCGTCCAAGCGCGCGCACCGGGAGGCCCTCGAGGCCGCGCCGTCGGGGATCGTCTTCGGCCTCGACCTCGGCCGCCTCATCTCCTCCTGCTCCGTCGGCTCGTTGCGCAAGGTCGCCGCCGGGGCCCGCGTCTTCGTCGACCTGCACGACGCCCTGCCCAACCCGCTCGACGCGTCCAACGAGGAAGGAGAGGACAGGGTGGGATTGGAAATCATAGAAAAGTTTCCTATGCGCTAGCTTGCCTGCAAGTCCACGGGAAACTTTCAACCTCTTGCAGATTTTGCTTTGTCTTAATCAAGAAAATCCATGTGCTTTGTGTGGTGCGACCAAACAAACTATAATATTACATCATTACCTTCTTCGGTGTTTGCAATCTACGACTCTTCATGCCATAGCATCCAACACCTAACATCTTTTAACTGTATTACTTACAGGCAAAGCAATGAGGAGGAACATCACCCAGTATCGGAGCCCCCTAAGGAGGGGATATGGTGGCAGAGGTAGAAGTCCCCCAAGGAGGGGATATGGAGGACGGAGGGAGCAGGGTTCAGGAAGCCTCTTGGTCCACAACATCTCATTAAGCTGCAGGTAGAAAAACTCTGGCATGGATACATACGGCTTTCTTGATGACCTGCTTTTTCAAGAAAGAAGAATATTTCACTTTGCAAGGGTATTGACCTTGGTTTTGTTTTCTTAACTGTGGCAGGCCGGAGGATCTTAGAGTTCCTTTTGAAAGGTTTGGTCTTGTTCGGGATGTGTACCTGCCAAAGGATTATTACACCAGGTAGGTTTTATGTATTCGCATAATTTATTTTCAATTGGCAAACAACTTTTGGCCTTGTTTTCCAATGATAATATGAAATATAGAAAAAGAGGACTTTGTACGCTTATCTACATGGTTGTTGCATAAGCTTGGTATAATTCCCAGCCATTTTTATGATGAAGAGATGTTGTGAGCATGTCTTTCAGATTTGGTGTGATGTCGGTTTGCAACCATGTTTGTGCATTAGCGTTTAGGCTCAATGAAAATGCTCCAGTCATTGTAGTCTGCTCATGTGCTTCAGTGATTAATTCTTGTCACTAAAATGTGTGATTAACTAATCTGGAAATGCTTATGCTACCTTGTCTTACGTATTCACCCATGTCCTATAATAGTTTATTTTCTGAAATTGTTGCCAGGATTGTATCGGTTTGATGTAAGTACAGTCCCTTGATTTGTTCAAGAATATTTTTGTTATATTCCTAACAATTAATTTGCTTGGCAAGATAGAGTCTTGTCCCAATGAAGAAGTTCTTTTATGAAGACAAAGATTTGTTTTGAGAAAAATAGTTTGGTGAAGAGAAGATAAGAGAGTTGTATTGGGTAGTCCATGAGAAGATTAAATGAAGCGAAGTTCATTTGAAGTACTTTTGAGACTTTTCAAACATTGAGGACTTGAAGCGAATGATTTTACAAAGATACTCCTCTTTATGAGGATCACCGTACTTAGTCATTATACAAGAATTTTGTACAAGAAACTTGGATACTAGGACCTGGACATAGCTGTGTTTTGCAACACTTGCTTCACGTTTGATGGGAAATGTGTGTAAGTTGTTGACTGTGCTTCGTCAGGTATGCTATTCCATTCTTGTGAAGTTCTTCCTTATCTCATGTTATGTGCTCATTTGCACTGGTTGCTTTCCAGGGGGTTATTCTGATGAACCTAAAGGCGTAATTCTCGTTATGGTACTTTCTTATGTCATTGTAATTTTTTTGGAAATGGAATCATTAATGTTGTATGATTTGCAGTCCTGCATACTCTGAAATGCTAAGTATCAGTCACACAACAATGACAAAATGAGACTTGGTGCCGATGGCAAGGATGTGAGGTTACACATATTTTTCCCTTATATTGTTCTTCACCGAACAGGTTTGCACTCAAACCTCCCTTCAATAGTCAGCAATTCCTTTTTTATAGTGCATGTAGAGATGTCATACATCTCATGCACACTTTCATCCATCTTTTTTCATGCACAATTCCTTCCATCCTTACATTTCGTAATAATTCCCCAACAATTCCTTTTTATAATGCATGTAAAGACGTCATGCATCTCATTCCTTTTAATCATTCAATTTCCTTGCATTCCACAATAATCCTCAATCCCACCATCCTTGCATAGCCCACAGTGTCCTTTCACAAGGTACACATGCAACGACATGCACCTTCTAGCCAGCTTCTTACCATGGCCACTCGCAAACATATTTAAACAGATTTGATTAAATATATAGCGGCAAGGTGAGACTATTTTCTTCTTTTACGCTATCGGCATATATATAAATATATAGAATATCCCTCGGTAATATTTACACAATAGTTGTTTGGCCGCTATCGCGCGCGCACACACACACACACACACACATATATATATATATATATATGTATATATAGAATATATCTCTCATTGTGTTTGGATGTAGGAAAAATTGCTTTGAATTGAGTTGGACTGATAATTCTAAATCCAAGATAAAAAGGAAATGGACTCCAATTCGAATTCTACTGTTTAGTTGTGCATGAAATTTTACTATTGGAATCACACAGTAGCACCCAATTTCAATTGTTGTTTGGATGTACATTACCATGGAATTGGATGTTTTTTGAGTTTGCACAATATAAACTTCTGTACATATATGAAAAATAGTATTATGTGTATACTTGAATATTAATATAGTGTTTTGCACACATAATAACAAAATTACAGATAAATATGGAATAAAAAGATGACATAAAATAGTTTTCAAGTAAACACAACACATCATGGATAAAAAATTTGGTGGTCTATGTCTCTTACACACAACACAAATGGGTAGTTTATGTCTCTTACACATAGCACAAATGGGTAGTTTATGTCACAAACAACAAAGTACATAGTAGTTCATACATGAACCAAACATGATAGCAACAATTAATCCAAGTTCAAGAGCCATGTCTTCCTAAACTCCTCGAGTAGCACCATGAGTCCTTCGAAACAAACGCTCATTTACGATCAATTTTCCAAAAGCTTTCAACATATCACTATTATCCAACTCGGGTACCTTCTTTAGTTCATCAAAGATTTCAGATGGAGGAGTCGCCTTTGGCATGGGAAGTGGCTCGGTTGTCTTCAAAGCATCATCAAAAGACATCTTCATCTTTCCCATCATGCACAAGATATCATCCCGAGTGTGTTGCCTCTTCTTAGGAAACTTTGGAGATTCTCCAACAACATGTGTGTCTTGTGGTTATTGAACACATTGAACTCCTGTCCTAGCACCTGCACCGGTTGCATGATCTTTTGAATATATGGTATTGATAGACTCCCAATTGTGGATTGCCTTGTTCCTATAGGCACGTGCATCCTTGTTAGCCTACACAAATCATACAAATATCAGGGCTGATATTGATGTTGCATAAATAAACACAAAATAAATAGTGTTAAGTACCTCCACATTGTTGGGAACGTCCCATGGGAAACAAAAAAATTCCTACGCGCACGAAGACCTATCATGGTGATGTCCATCTACGAGAGGGGATTTCCGATCTACGTACCCTTGTAGGTCGCACAGCAGGAAGCGTTAAGAAACGCGGTTGATGTAGTGGAACGTCCTCACGTCCCTCGATCCGCCCCGCGAACCGTCCCGCGATCCGTCCCACGATCCGCTCCGATCTAGTGCCGAACGGACGGCACCTCCACGTTCAGCACACGTACAGCTCGACGATGATCTCGGCCTTCTTGATCCAGCAAGAGAGACGAAGAGGTAGATGAGTTCTCCGGCAGCGTGACGGCGCTCCAGAGGTTGGTGATGATCTTATCTCAGCAGGGCTCCGCCCGAGCTCCGCAGAAACGCGATCTAGAGGAAAAACTATGGAGGTATGTGGTCGGGCTGCCGTGGCAAAGTTGTCTCAAATCAGCCCTAATACCTCAGTATATATATGAGGGACGGGAGGGGCCTTGCCTTGAGGCTCAAGAGAGCCCCAAGGGGTCGGCCGAAGGGGGGGAGGAGGATTCCTCCTCCAATCCTAGTCCAACTAGGATTGGAAGGTGGAGTCCTTCCCTTCCTTCCCACTTCCCCTTTTTTCTCTTTGATTTTCTTTATCTCCTGCGCAAGGGCCTTCTTGGGCTTGCTCACCAGCCCACTAAGGGCTGGTGCGGCACCCCTAAGGCCTATGGGCTTCCCCCGGGTGGGCTGCCCCCCCCCCCCGGTGAACATCCGGAACCCATTCGTCACTCCCGGTACATTTTTGGTAATGCCGAAAACTTTCCGGTAATCAAATGAGGTCATCCTATATATCGATCTTCGTCTCCGGACCATTCCGGAAACCCTTGTGACATCCGTGATCTCATCCGGGACTCCGAACAACATTCGGGAACCAACCATATAACTCAAATACGCGTAAAACAACGCCGAACCTTAAGTGTGCAGACCCTGCGGGTTCGAGAACTATGTAGACATGACCCGAGAGACTCCTCGGTCAATATCCAATAGCGGGACCTGGATGCCCATATTGGATCCTACATATTCTCTAAAGATCTTATCGGTTGAACCTCAGTGCCAAGGATTCATATAATCCCGTATGTCATTCCCTTTGTCCTTCGGTATGTTACTTGCCCGAGATTCGATCGTCAGTATCCGCATACCTATTTCAATCTCGTTTACCGGCAAGTCTCTTTACTCGTTCCGTAATACAAGATCCCGTGGCTTACACTAAGTCACGTTGCTTGCAAGGCTTGTGTGTGATGTTGTATTACCGAGTGGGCCTCGAGATACCTCTCCGTCACACGGAGTGACAAATCCCAGTCTTGATCCATACTAACTCAATGGACACCCTCGGAGATACCTGTAGAGCATCTTTACAGTCACCCGGTTACGTTGTGGCGTTTGATACACAAGGCATTCCTCCGGTGTCAGTGAGTTATATGATCTCATGGTCATAGGAATAAATACTTGACACGCAGAAAACAGTAGCAACAAAATGACACGATCAACATGCTACGTTCATTAGTTTGGGTCTAGTCCATCACATGATTCACCCAATGATGTGATCTAGTTATCAAGCAACGACACCTTGTACATAGTGAGAAGACCTTGACTATCCTTGATCAACTGGCTAGCCAACTAGAGGCTTGCTAGGGACAGTGTTTTGTCTATGTATCCACACATGTATCTAAGTCTTTCATTCAACACAATTATAGCATGGATAATAAATGATTATCTTGATACATGAATTATAATAATAACTTATTTATCATTGCCTCTAGGGCATAATTCCAACAGTCTCCCACTTGCACTAGAGTCAATAATCTAGCCCTCACATCGCCCTGTGAATTACATTGTAATAAATCTAACACCCATACAGTTCTGGTGTTGATCATGCTTTGCCCGTGGAAGGGGTTTAGTCAGCGGGTCTGCCACATTCAGATCCGTGTGCACTTTGCAGATATTCACGTCCTCCTCCTCGACATAGCCGCGGATGAGGTTGAAGCGTCGTTTGATGTGTCTGGTCTTCTTGTGAAACCGTGGTTCCTTTGCTAAGGCAATGGCACTAGTGTTGTCACAAAACAGGGTTATTGGATTCAGTGCGCTCGGCACCACTCCAAGATCCGTCATGAACTGCTTCATGCACACACCCTCCTTGGCTGCCTCCGAGGCAGCCATGTAATCCGCTTCACATGTAGAATCAGCTACGATGCTTTGCTTGAAACTGCACCAGCTTACCGCACCCCCATTAAGAATAAATACGTATCCGGTCTGCGACTTAGAGTTGTCCGGATCTGTGTCAAAGCTTGCGTCGACGTAACACTTTATGGCGAGCTCTTTGTCACCTCCATATATGAGAAACATGTCCTTAGTCCTTTTCAGGTACTTTAGGATATTCTTGACCGTCGTGCAGTGATCCACTCCTGGATTACTCTGGAACCTGCCTGCCATACTTATGGCCAGGCTAATGTCCGGTCTAATGCACAACATTGCATACATGATAGAACCTATGGCTGAAGCATAGGGGACGGAACTCATTGTCTTTCTATCTTCCTCAGTTGCTGAGCACTGAGTCTTACTCAATTTTATACCTTGTAATACTGGCAAGAACCCTTTCTTGGACTGATCCATTTGGAACTTCTTCAAAACTTTATCAAGGTATGTGCTTTGTGAAAGTCCTATGAGGCGTTTCGATCTATCCCTATGGATCTTAATGCCTAGAATGTAAGCAGCTTCTCCTAGGTCCTTCATAGAGAAACTTTTATTCAAGTAACCTTTTATGCTCTCCAAAAGCTCCACGTTGTTTCCAATCAGCAATATGTCATCCACATATAATATTAGAAATGCCACAGAGCTCCCACTCACTTTCTTGTAAATACAGGATTCTCCAACCACCTGTATAAACCCAAATGCTTTGATAACCTCATCAAAGCGTTTAATCCAACTCCGAGATGCTTGCACCAGTCCATAAATGGATCGCTGGAGCTTGCACACTTTGTTAGCATTTTTAGGATCGACAAAACCTTCGGGTTGCATCATATACAACTCTTCCTCAAGGAATCCGTTAAGGAACGCCGTTTTGACATCCATCTGCCAGATTTCATAATCGAAAAATGCAGCTATTGCTAACATGATTCTGACGGACTTAAGCATCGCTACGGGTGAGAATGTCTCATCTTAATCAATTCCTCGAACTTGTGAAAAACCCTTTGCCACAAGTCGTGCTTTATAAACGGTCACATTACCGTCAGCGTCCGTCTTCTTCTTAAAGATCCATTTGTTTTGAATAGCCTTGTAGCCTTCAGGTAGTACTTCCAAAGTCCACACTTTGTTCTCATACATAGATCCTATCTCGGACTTCATGGCCTCCATCCATTTGTTGGAATCCAGGCCCACCATTGCTTCTTCATAATTCGCAGGTTCATTGTTGTCCAACAACATAATTGATAAGACGGGATTACCGTACCACTCTGGAGCAGTACGCGATCTCGTCGACCTGCGAGGTACGATAGGAACTTGATCCGGAGTTTCATGATCATCATCATTAACTTCCTCCTCAACCGACGTCGCAACGACAGGGGTTTCCCCTTGCCCTGCGCCACCATCCAGAAGGATGAGAGGTTCGACAACCTCATCAAGTTCTATCTTCCTCCCACTCAATTCTCTTGACAGAAACTCCTTCTCGAGAAAAGCTTCGTTCTTATCAACAAACACTTTGCCCTCAGATTTGAGATAGAAGGTATACCCAACTGTCTCTTTTGGGTAACCTATGAAGACACACTTTTCCGCTTTGGGTTCCAGCTTTTCAGGCTGAAGCTTTTTGACATAAGCATCACATCCCCAAACTTTAAGAAACGACAACTTTGGTCTTTTGCCATACCACAGTTTGTATGGTGTCGTCTCAACGGATTTTGATGGTGCCCTATTTAAAGTGAATGCAGCCGTTTCTAATGCATAACCCCAAAACAATGACGGCAAATCGGTAAGAGACATCATAGACCGCACCATCTCTAATAAAGTATGATTACAACGTTCGGACACACCATTACGCTGTGGTGTTCCAGGCGGTGTCAACTGTGAAACAATTCCACATTGTCATAAGTGAGCACCAAACTCGAAACTCAGATATTCACCCCCATGATTAGAGCGTAGGAACTTGATCTTCTTGTTACGATGATTTTCAACTTCACTCTGAAATTGCTTGAACTTTTCAAATGTTTCAGACTTGTGCTTCATCAAGTAGACATAACCATATCTACTCAAATCGTGAGTGAAGGTGAGAAAATAACGATATCCGCCGTGTCCCTCCACACTCATCGGACCACAAACATCGGTATGTATGATTTCCAACAAGTCACTTGCACGCTCCATTGTTCCGGAGAACGGAGTTTTAGTCATCTTGCCCATGAGGCATGGTTCGCACGTGTCAAGTGAATTAAAGTCAAGTGACTCCAAAAGCCCATCGGTATGGAGTTTCTTCATGCGCTTTACACCAATATGACCTAAGCGGAAGTGCCATAAAAACATGGTGCTATCATTGTTAACTCTAACTCTTTTGGTCTCAATGTTATGTATATGTGTATTATCACTATCAAGATTCAATATGAACAATCCTCTCACATTGGGTGCATGACCATAAAAGATATTACTCATAGAAATAGAACAACCATTATTCTCTGACTTAAACGAGTAACCGTCTCGCAATAAACAAGATCCAGATATAATGTTCATGCTTAACGCAGGCACTAAATAACATTTATTTAAGTTCATAACTAATCCTGATGGTAACTTAAGTGAAACTGTGCCGACGGTGATTGCATCAACCTTGGAACCATTTCCCACGCGCATCGTCACTTCATCCTTTGCCAGCCTTCTCTTATTCCGCAGTTCCTGTTTCGAGTTGCAAATATGAGCAACATAACCGGTACCGAATACCCAGGCACTACTACGAGAGTTGGTTAAGTACACATCAATAACATGTATATCGAATATACCTGATTTTTCTTGGCCGCCTTCTTATCAGCCAGATACTTGGGGCAGTTGCGCTTCCATTGACCCATACCCTTGCAATAATAGCACTCCGTTTCAGGCTTAGGTCCAGCTTTGGGCTTCTTCGTCGGATTGGCAACAGGCTTGCCGCTCTTCTTCGAATTACCCTTCTTTCCTTTGCCGTTTCTCTTGAAACTAGTGGTCTTATTCACCATCAACACTTGATGCTCTTTACGGAGTTCTGACTCTGCGACTTTTAGCATCGTGAATAACTCGCCGGGTGACTTGTTCATCCCTTGCATGTTATAGTTCAACACAAAGCCCTTATAGCTTGGTGGCAGTGATTGAAGAATTATGTCAGTGATAGCCTCTTGCGGGAGTTCAATCCCCAGCTCAGCTAGACGGTTTGAGTACCCAGACATTTTGAGCACATGTTCACTGACAGACGAATTCTCCTCCATATTGCAAGCATAGAATTTATCGGAGGTCTCATACCTCTCGATCTGGGCATTCTTCTAAAAGATAAACTTCAACTCCTGGAACATCTCATATGCTCCATGACGCTCAAAGCGACATTGAAATCCCGGCTCTAAGCCATACAAGACTGCACATTGAACTACCGAGTAGTCCTCCTTGCGTGTTAACCAAGTGTTCTTAACATCTTGGTCAGCCGCGACGGGTGGTTCATCTCCTAGCACAACATTAAGGACATAATCCTTCTTCCGAGCTTGCAGGAGCAACTTAAGATTAAGAGCCCAGTCTACAAAGTTGCTTCCATCATCTTTCAACTTAGCTTTCTCTAGAACGTATTAAAATTCAGGGTGACTGTCGCGTGAGCCATTGATCTACAACACAAATATATTCAAAGTGGACTTAGACTATGTTCAAGATAATTAGAGTTTAACTAATCAAATTACTTGCTAAACTCCCACTCAAAAAGTACATCTCTCTAGTCATTTGAGTGGTTCATGATCCAATTCCACTAGCTCAAGTCCGATCATCACGTGAGTTGAGGATAGTTTCAGTGGTAAGCATCCCTATGCTAATCATATCAACTATATGATTCATGATCGACCTTTCGGTCTCATGTGTTCCGAGGCCATGTCTGCATATGCTAGGATCGTCAAGCTTAACCCGAGTGTTCCGCGTGTGCAACTGTTTTGCACCCGTTGTATGTGAACGTTGAGTCTATCACACCCGATCATCACGTGGTGTCTCGAAACAACGAACTGTAGCAACGGTGCACAGTCGGGGAGAACACAATTTCGTCTTGAAATTTTAGTGAGAGATCACCTCATAATGCTACCGTCGTTCTAAGCAAAATAAGGTGCATAAAAGGATTAACATCACATGCAATTCATAAGTGACATGATATGGCCATCATCACGTGCTTCTTGATCTCCATCACCAAAGCACCGGCACGATCTTCTCTCACCGGCGCCACACCATGATCTCCATCAACGTGTCACCATCGGGGTTGTCGTGCTACTCATGCTATTACTACTAAAGCTACATCCTAGCAATATAGTAAACGCATCTGCAAGCACAAACATTAGTTTAAAGACAACCCTATGGCTCCTGCCGGTTGCCGTACCATCGACGTGCAAGTCGATATTAACTATTACAACATGATCATCTCATACATCCAATATATCACATCACATCGTCGGCCATATCACATCACAAGCATACCCTGCAAAAACAAGTTGGACGTCCTCTAATTCTTGTTGCATGTTTTACGTGGTGACCATGGTTATCTAGTAGGATCGCATCTTACTTACGCAAACACCACAACGGAGATGTATGAATTGCTATTTAACCTCATCCAAGGACCTCCTCGGTCAAATCCGATTCAACTAAAGTTGGAGAAACCGACACTCGCCAGTCATCTTTGAGAAACGGGGTTGCTCGTAGCGATGAAACCAGTCTCTCGTAAGCGTACGAGTAATGTCGGTCCGAGCCGCTTCGATCCAACAATACCGCGGAATCAAGAAAAGACTAAGGAGGGCAGAAAATCGCACATCACCGCCCACAAAAACTTTTGTGTTCTACTCGAGACGAGATCTATGCATGAACCTAGCTCACGATGCCACTGTTAGGAAACATCGCATGGGAAACAAAAAAATTCCTACGCGCACGAAGACCTATCATGGTGATGTCCATCTACGAGAGGGGATTTCCGATCTACGTACCCTTGTAGATCGCAAATCAGGAAGCGTTAAGAAACGCGGTTGATGTAGTGGAACGTCCTCACGTCCCTCGATCCGCCCCGCGAACCGTCCCACGAACCGTCCCGCGATCCGTCCCACGATCCGCTCCGATCTAGTGTCGAACGGACGACACCTCTGCGTTCAGCACACGTACAGCTGGACGATGATCTCGGCATTCTTGATCCAGCAAGAGAGACGGAGAGGTAGATGAGTTCTCCGACAGCGTGACGACGCTTTGGAGGTTGGTGATGATCTTATCTCAGCACGGCTCCGCCCGAGCTCCGCAGAAACGCGATCTAGAGGAAAAACCATGGAGGTATGTTGTCGGGCTGCCGTGGCAAAGTTGTCTCAAATCAGCCCTAATACCTCAGTATATATAGGAGGGAGGGGAGGGGCCTTGCCTTGGGGCTCAAGAGAGCCCCAAGGGGTCGACCGAAGGGGGGGAGGAGGATTCCTCCTCCAATCCTAGTCCAACTAGGATTGGAAGGTGGAGTCCTTCACTTCCTTCCCACTTCCCCTTTTTTTCTGTTTGATTTTCTTTATCTCCTGTGCAAGGGCCTTCTTGGGCTTGCCCACCAGCCCACTAAGGGCTGGTGCGGCACCCCTAAGGCCTATGGGCTTCCCCCGGGTGGGCTGGCCCCCCGGTGAACATTCGAAACCCATTCGTCACTCCTGGTACATTCCCGGTAATGCCGAAACTTTCCGGTAATCAAATGAGGTCATCCTATATATCGATCTTCGTCTCCGGACCATTCCGGAAACCCTCGTGACATCTGTGATCTCATCCGGGACTCCGAACAACATTCGGTAACCAACCATATAACTCAAATACGCATAAAACAACACCGAACCTTAAGTGTGCAGACCCTGCGGGTTCGAGAACTATGTAGACATGACCCGAGAGACTCCTCGGTCAATATCCAATAGCGGGACCTGGATGCCCATATTGGATCCTACATATTCTCCGAAGATCTTATCGGTTGAACCTCAGGGCCAAGGATTCGTATAATCCCGTATGTCATTCCCTTTGTCCTTCGGTATGTTACTTGCCCGAGATTCGATCGTCAGTATCCGCATACCTATTTCAATCTCGTTTACCGGCAAGTCTCTTTACTCGTTCCGTAATACAAGATCGCGTGGCTTACACTAAGTCACATTGCTTGCAAGGCTTCTGTGTGATGTTGTATTACCGAGTGGGCCCCGAGATACCTCTCCGTCACACGGAGTGACAAATCCCAGCCTTGATCCATACTAACTCAATGGACACCCTCAGAGATACCTGTAGAGCATCTTTATAGTCACCCAGTTACGTTGTGAAGATTGATACACACAAGGCATTCCTCCGGTGCCAGTGAGTTATATGATCTCATGGTCATAGGAATAAATACTTGACATGCAGAAAACAGTAGCGACAAAATGACACGATCAACATGCTACGTTCATTAGTTTGGGTCTAGTCCATCACATGATTCACCCAATGAGTTGATCCAGTTATCAAGCAACAACACCTTGTACATAGACAGAAGACCTTGACTATCCTTGATCAACTAGCTAGCCAACTAGAGGCTTGCTAGGGACAGTGTTTTGTCTATGTATCCACACATGTATCTAAGTCTTTCATTCAACACATTTATAGCATGGATAATAAATGATTATCTTGATACATGAATTATAATAATAACTAATTTATCATTGCCTCTAGGGCATAATTCCAACACACATATCGAGACCACACTTCATCACTATCAACCGACAACATGTTCTTTTCCCAATCCCATCCAAAGCCATTCTGAGCAAGCATCTTGGTGATGATTTCATATTGCTTTTCAAATGTTTTAATTCTTCCTGTTATGTTTTCCTTCATAATGTCAACATCACATGTATCCTTGACATGCTTAATGCAAGCATTATACACATGTGGCTTCCAACCATTTTGAGCATGGTCACCATTGTTGTGATGCTCAACAAGGACGGCCAACAATGTCGTGTCCATCTCAGGAGTCCATGTAAGGTAAACTCTAGTTTTCTTTGCTTTTGTTTCGTCCATGCTTCTACAAGTAAAAAAATGGATGTGCATAAAAGTAAGAACAGGAGAGTAAGTAAGAGTAATGTAACACATATATATTAGTACAAACATAACATAAAGCATGTACAAAATGTCACGACCAGCATGCTACCACACAAAAAAGGGCACCATCAACTAGCTATATACTCCATCACTACGTATCTACTCAATCTGTAGTTCTCTATGCACCACAAGGTACTCTGCATACATCTCGTTAACAAAGCCTTGATTTTTGCACCCATTATTCAATCACCCGATTAGAATTTACCATTTGAAATTACGTGTCATGCTAGTGATTATGTTATTGGTGTTGTTCGATGACAGAGAGTAGACAAGAAATTGAATGTTATTGATTATGCTAGTAAAACTCTAGACAGTGCTCAAAGAAATTATGCTACTAATCATAAGGAATTTTCAGTAGTTGTGTTTGCAAGTGATAAGTTTAGACCTTATATTGTTGATTCAAAAGTTACTATTCACATTGATCATGCTGCTATTAAATACCTTATGGAAAAAGAAAGATCCTAAGCCTAGACTGATTAGGTGGGTGCCTTTACTTCAAGAGTTTGATTTGCATATTGTTGATAGAAAGGGAGCTGAAAATACTGTAGCACATAATTTGTCTAGAATGGAAAATGTACTTGATGACCCAATGCCTATTGATGATAATTTTCCTAATGAGCAATTAGTTGTTATAAAGCTTCTCGTAACACTGCTTGGTATGGATACTGTGCTAATTACATTGTTGCTAAATATATATCACCTAGCTTTACATACCAACAAAAGAAAAACTTCTTCTATGATTTAAGACATTACTTTTGGAATGACCCACATGTTTATAAAGAAGGAGTAGATGGTGTCATTAGACATCGTGTACATGAGCATGAACGGGGACATATCCTACAAAAGTGTCATTGTGAGGCCTACGGAGGGTACCATGACAGTGATAGAACTACACACAAGGTATTGCAATCCGTTTTTTATTGGCCGAATCTTTTCAAAGATGCTCGTAAGTACGTCCTTTCTTGTGATTAATGTCAAAGAATTGGTAACATTGGTAAACGTCGGGAAATGCATATGGATTATTTACTTATTATTGAACCATTTGATGTTTTGGGTTTTGATTATATGGGACCTTTTCCTTCCTCTAATGGGTATACTCATATTTTAGCTGTTGTTGATTAAGTTACTAAGTGGGTAGAAGCTATTTCAACTAGTAGTGTTGATCATAACACTTCTTTTAAAATGCTTAAACCGAATTCTGGTGCAGTTGGAGTTTCAATCCTTTTGTCATTATGACGACACTCGGCAGCGAGATCCTTTTTGGTTCCCTCAGCTTCACCGCCGATGATTCCGCGTGGCTGCAGGATGCACCGCTGGATACCAATGCATTGCCCGCCCATGGTGCATCGCACTTCAGCGGGGTGGCGCATAGGGTCCTTTTCCGGTAGCCGTCGGTGTTGTACCTCTCGGCACATACAGGTACTACTGCGGTTCATCGCATGCACTCCGGGCTCTCGCGGCTACAACGCTCGATCAAGCATGTGGTGTCTCTTCAAGCTACTTCGGGACAGGTGGCCATGCTCGACTCAGACGAGCCCACTCTTAGCATGTTCCCTTCCTCGGGCGATGACTCATTTGGCGAGTCCGACTTCGAGAGTAGCAGAGATGTTGCGGAGGTCCCGGTGGCCGACACGACCAGGGGGGAGCCCCTGGTTTTTCCGTGGGAAACTCATGCGGACGCGATGGAGGCGATCGCTGCAATGTCGACCCTGACCTCTACGTCCCCCAACCGCTCAATGAGGAGCAGCGGGAGGAACTTAGACGGGGTAATGAGCGCGCTCTTATCACCCCCATCACCGAGAACACCTTAGAGGAGATAGTGTTGGAAATATGCACTAGAGGCAATGATAAAATAGTTATTGTTACATTTCCTATTTCAAGATAATCGTTTATTATCCATGCTATAATTGCATTGAATGAAAATATAGATACATGTGTGGATATATAGACAAAACAATGTCCCTAGCAAGCCTCTAGTTGGCTAGCCAGTTGATCAAGGATGGTTAAGGTTTTCTGACCATATGCAAGTGTTGTCACTTGATAACTGGATCACATCATTAGGAGAATCATGTGATGGACTAGACCCAAACTATGAAAGTAGCATGTGATCGTGTCATTTTGTTGCTATTGTTTTCTGCGTGTCAAGTATTCATTCCTATGACCATGAGATCATGTAACTCACTGACACCGGAGGAATACCTTGTGTGTATCGAACGTCACAATGTTACTGGGTGACTATAAAGGTGCTCTACAGGTACCTCCGAAGGTGTCTGTTGAGTTAGTATGGATCAAGACTGGGATTTGTCACTCCGTGTGACGGAGAGGTATCTCGGGGCCCACTCGGTAATACAACATCACATACAAGCCTTGCAAGCAATGTGACTCAGATGTAAGTCACAGGATCTTGTATTATGGAACGAGTAAAGAGACTTGCCGGTAACGAGATTGAAATAGGTATAGGGATACCGACGATCAAATCTCGGGCAAGTAACATACCGAAGGACAAAGGGAATGTTATACGGGATTATATGAATTCTTGGCACAAAGGTTCAACCGATAAGATCTTCGTAGAATATGTAGGATCCAATATGGACATCCAGGTCCCGCTATTGGATATTGACCGAGGAGTGTCTCGGGTCATGTCTACATAGTTCTCAAACCCGCAGGGTCTACACACTTAACGTTCGATGATGTTTTAGTATAGTTGAGTTATATGTGTTGGTGACTGAAGGTTGTTCAGAGCCCCGGATGAGATCACAGACGTCACGAGGGTTTCCAGAATGGTCCAGAAAGGAAGATTGATATATTGGATGGTTTCATTTGGTTACCGGAAAGATTTCAGGCATTACCGGCAGTGTACCGGGAGTCACGAATGGGTTCTGGGTATTCACCGGGAGGGGCCCGCCCACCCGGAAGTGAGCCCAGTAACCCTAGGGTGGCGCACCAGCCCTTAGTGGGCTGGTGAGTCCACCCCATGAGGGCTATGGCGCCACAAGTGGAAAAAACCAAAGGAAAAGAAAAACAAGGAAAGAGGATGGTGGGAAGGAAGGAGTGGACTCCTTCCCCCAAACCGAATTGGGGTGGGAGTCCACCTCCTCCCATCGGTCGGCGCCCTTGGGGCTCCATTGAGCCCCAAGGCTAGCCCCTCCCCTCCTCCTATATATATTGGTGGTTTTAGGGCTTTTGAGACACAACTTTGCCACGTGCAACTCAAACCTATACCACATAGTTCTTCCTCTAGATCGGATTTCTGCGGAGCTCGGGCGGAGCCCTGTAGGAGTAGATCATCACCACCACCAGCGCGCCGTCACGCTGCCGGAGAACTCATCTACTTCTCCGTCTCTCTTGCTAGATCAAGAGGGCCGAGATCGTCATCGAGCTGTACGTGTGCTGAACACGGAGGTGCCGTCCGTTCGGCGCTAGATTAGAACGGATCGTCGGACGGATCATGGGATGACAGTGATTTGAATCACGAAGTTGTACCACTGCATCAACCCCGTTTCTTAACACTTCACGCTTAGCAATCTACAAGGGTATGTGGATCTAATCTCCTCTCGTAGATGAACATCACCATGATAGGTCTTCGTGTGCGTAGGAAATTTTTTGTTTCCCATGCAACGTTCCCCAACAGTGGCATCATGAGCTAGGTTCATGCGTAGATGTTATCTCGAGTAGAACACAAAAGTTTTTGTGGGTGTTGATGTTCGATTTTCTGCCCTCCTTAGTCTTTTCTCGATTTGGCGGTATTGTTGGATTGAAGCGGCCCTGACCGACATTACTCGTACGCTTACGAGAGACTGGTTTCATCGACCAACATGCAACTCGTTGGATAAAGATGACTGACGGGTGTCGGTTTCTTCAACTTTAATTGAATTGGATTTGACCAAGGCGGTCCTTGGAGAGAGGTTAAATAGCAATTTGCACATCTCCATTGTGGTTTTTGCGTAACTAAGATGCGATCATACTAGATACCCATAGCAACCATGTAAAACATGCAACAACAAATTAGAAGACGTCTAACTTGTTTTTGCAGGTATGCTTGTGATGTGATATGGCCAAAGACATGATGTGATATATTGGATGTATTAGATGATCATGTTGTAATAGTTAATATCGACTTGCATGTCGATGCTACGGCAACCAGCAGGAGCCATAGGGTTGTTTTTAAACTAACGTTTGTGTTTGTAGATGCGTTTACTATATCGCTAGGTTGTAGCTTTAGTAGTAATAGCATAGATAGCATGACAACCTCGATGGCGGCACGATGATGGAGATCATGGTGTGGCGCCGGTGACAAGAAGATCATGTCGGTGCTTTGGTGATGGAGATAAAGAAGCACAAGATCATGGCCATATCATGTCACTTATGAATTGCATGTGATGCTAATCCTTTTATGCACCTTATTTTGCTTAGAACGACGGTAACATTATAAGGTGATCCCTCACTAAAATTTCAAGATGAAATTGTGTTCTCCCCGACTGTGCACCATTGTGACAGTTCGTCGTTTCGAGACACCACGTGATGATCGTGTTGGAAATATGCCCTAGAGGCAATAATAAATTAGTTATTATTATATTTCTTTGTTCATGATAATCGTTTATTATCCATGCTATAATTGTATTGAATGAAAACATAGATACATGTGTGGATACATAGACAAAACAATGTCCATAGCATGCCTCTAGTTGGCTAGCCAGTTGATCAAAGATAGTCAAGGTTTTCTGGCTATGTGCAAGTGTTGTCACTTGATAACTGGATCACATCATTAGGAGAATCATGTGATGGACTAGACCCAAACTATGAACGTAGCATATTGATCGTGTCGTTTTATTGCTATTGTTTTTTGCGTGTCAAGTATTTATTCCTATGACCATGAGATCATATAACTCACTGGCACCGGAGGAATACATTGTGTGCATCAAACGTCGCAACGTAACTGGGTGACTATAAAGGTGCTTGACGTCAGCTGTGCTTCCCTGGCAATGGCTCCAGAAAAGGGCTGATCCTGCAATCTCTGGCGTTAGCTAGACGAATGCTTATAACAACGAACCTTCTCCTACAACGGCACCAAAAGAATGCCGCTAGCACTCCCCGACAATGAAACTGGAAGAATGGTGTTGATGGCCCACCAGCGCGTGGGTTCGCAACAGTTTTTGAGGGTAGAGTATTTGACCCAATTTGTTGGTTTGCACGATAGGAGGTGAGAGTATACTCTCAAGTATTAGTAGCTGAATTTGTCGAATTCAACCACACCTGAAAGATTAGTATCTGCAAACACAATAGTAACATTAAAGTAACGAGTAACGGCAGTGCAACGAGCAATAGCAGTGGCGAGGAACATTAGTAGTGACAGCAGTAGCAAGTAGCAATAGTAGCAAGCGACAACAGTAGCAGCAGTAGCAGCAGAGCAAAACAAGTAACAACAATAGCAACAGTAGCAGCAGCAGAGCAAGACAAGTAACAGCAGTAGCAACAGTAGTAGCAGCAGAGCAAAACAAGTAACAGCAGTAGGACAAACTCGTAGGCAATGGGTAGGTGATTTGTTTGGATGATATTCATCATGCAACAGCTATAACACGGAGAGATAAGTGGCTAGCTCCCGTTCGTCAATGTGATGTAGGCATGCATTCCGTGTGTCGTCATACGTGCTTAGGGAAAATAACTTGCATGACATCTATTGTCCATCCCTCCCGTGGCAGCAGGGTCCAAAAGGAAATTATGGGATATTAAGGTTCTCCTTTTAATAAAGAACCGGACCAACGCATTAGCACTTGGTGAACACATGAACTTCTCAAACTATGGTCATCACCGGGAGTGGTTCCGGTTATTGTCACTCTGGGGTTGCCGGATCATAACACATAGTAGGTAACTACAACTTGCAAGATCGGATCTAAAACACACATATATTGGTGACAACATAATAATTTCAGATCTGAAATCATGGCACTCGGGCCCTAGTGTCAAGCATTAAGCATGGCAAAGTAGTAGCAACATCAAATCTCAGAACATAGTGGATACTAGGGATCAATCCCCATCAAAACTAACTCGATTACATGATAGATCTCATCCTACTCATCACCGCCCAGCGAGCCTACGAATAGATTACTCACGAACGACGAAGAGCTTCATGGAATTGGAGAGGGAAGAAGGTTGATGATGACGATGGCGATGATTTCCCCTCTCTGGAGCCCAAGACGGACTCCAGATCTGCCTTCCACATGAAGAACAGGAGGTGGCGGCGCCTCCGTATCGAAAACGCGACGAAAATTTCTCTTTTTTATTTTTTTCTGGGACGAAAGGCAACTTATAGAGCTGGAGTTGGGGGCGGCAGGTGCCTGCGGGCCCCACAAGGCTGCCCAACGCCACCAGGGGGGTGGTGGCGGAGCAGGGGCTTGTGGCCCACTGACCCACCCCCTGAGGTGGAACTTGGCGCAGATATTTTTGATATTTTTCAAAACCGCTCCCCGTAAATTTTCAGGACGTTTGGAGAACTTTGATTTGTGCACAAAAATAACACCAAGGCAATTCTGCTGAAAACAGCGTCAGTCCAGGTTAGTTCCGTTCAAATCATGCAAATTGTAGTCCAAAACAAGGGCAAAAGAGTTCGGAAAAGTAGATACGTTGGAGACGTATCAACTCCCCCAAGCTTGAAACCTTGCTTATCCTCAAGCAACTCAGTTGACAAACTGAGAGAGAAATAAAAACTTTGACAAACTCTATTTGATCTTGTTGTTGCAACTATGTCTAACTCATAACCAGAATTTCAGCAAGATCACAAGTTAACCACATAAGCAAATGACACAGAGGTCTCACGGTAAACTAATATCAATGGCATAATCAACTAACGAGCAAATAATAATGAGTTTCAAATACCAACACTTCAATCAAAGCAAGCATGAAGCAATATGAATAGGTGGTATCTTGCTAGCTCTTTTTGAGACCGCAAAACATAAATGGAGAGAGCACTTTCAAAGATCAAGGGCTGACTAAACATTGTAATTCATAGCAACAAAGATCCAGTCATAGTCATACTCAATATCAATCAAAAGCAAAGCATAAAAATGATAGAGGTGCTCTCTAATTGATGCTTATAAAAGAGGAGGATGACTTGACAGGAAAATAAATAGACAGGCCCTTCGCAGAGGGAAGCATTGATTTGCAGAGGTGCCAGAGCTCAAGCTTTTGAAAACAGAGATAATAATTTTGGGTGGCATGCTTTCATTGTCAAGCAATGACCAAGAGTTCTCAATATCTTCCATGCTACTCATGCTATAGGCGGTTCCCAAACAGAAAAGTAAAGTTTTAACTCCCCCACCTCCAATCAATCACACTCCACGGCTAGCCGAATCCTCGGGTACCGTCCATACTAACATCAATCCGAGGGAGTCTTGTTTTACATTTATGTTTTCGATTTAAGCATGGAACTGGGCATCCTAAATACCGGCCCCTTTCTCGTGAAGGACTGTGAATAAACACATGTCGAGGATAACACTCCTAGCATGGAAGATACCAATAGCCCTCTGTCACCACATGAGAGGTTCGGGCATCCAAAATAGATTTATTTCTTGAAGGTTTAGAGAATGGCACATGCAAATTTACTTGGAACGGCAGGTAGATACCGCAAATAGGTAGGTATGGTGGACTCTCATGGAAAAACTTTTGGGTTCATGGAAGTGGATGCACAAGCAACATTCCCGCTTAGTACAAGTGAAGGCTAGCAAAAGACTGGGAAGCGACCAACTAGAGAGCGACAACAGTCATCAAGATGCAATGAGTTTGACTAACATTAAATGCAAGCATGAACAGGATATAAATCACCATGAATACGAACATCATAGAGGCTATGTTGATTTTGTTTCAACTACATGCATGAACATGCGCCAAGTCAAGCCACTTGAAACATTCAAAGGAGAATACCATCCTATCATACTACATCATAGTCATCTCAAAATCTATGTTGGCAATCAAGACAAACCATTATAAGCTCTTAGCTAAATAAGCATGGCATCAGAAACTATGATCTCTAAGTTGTCATTGTAAACATGGTTCTCTCACAACAAAGCTAAATCTGGGTCGACAAGCTAGTCATATTTACAAAAACAAAATAGATAGAGTTCATACCAGCTTTTCAGTCTCAGTCACTTCATCATGTACCATCATTGTTGCCTTTCATTTGCACGATCAAACGATGTGAACAATAATAAGCGCATTGGACTAAGCTGAATCTGCAGGCAAACACAAAGGAGAAGACAAAATAATATGGCTCTTTGAAAGCTAAACAGGTAAGCATGTAAGAACCACTAAACATTGTAACCAATATCTTCTACCTTGACACAAACAAAAAGAAAGCTATTTACACGGGAAAGCTCCCAACAAGCAAAAGAAGAAAGAAAAATCTTTTTGGGTTTTCTCAAAAGGACACAAAACAAGAAAACAAGAAAACGAAAAGAAACTAGCATGGATAATACACTGGCAAAGTGTAAACACCAGCTAATAGAGTGAAAGCATAAGCATGAATGTAAAGTCGGTGAGAACACGTACTCCCCCAAGCTTAGGCTTTTGGCCTAGTTTGGTCTACTCCCATGGTGGGAAATAACCAGCTCCAGGATACTCCGAAGCAGACTGTGGATGCCACTTCTGTGTGAGCTCCTCTCGCTCCCACTAATAAACTGGCGTCTGGTACTCGACTGGCGGCTCGGGCGCGGGCGCCTGTGGTTGGGCCAAGCCCCAATATGCGTAGATGTCCACGGGCATAATAGTGTACCTGCCTGCATGAAGATCAAACAAAGAAGGAGCAGGCAAAGTAATAGTCTCTCGAGTACGCTGACTAAATACCAGGTTATAAATCATCCGTCTACTAGCATCTCTATCCAGAAAATCATGGAGAACCATGCTGTCATAATCCAGATATCTCTCAGGGAGAAGCATCTGTCCTTCCTCTCCCAGTCTAATGGGTATCTCAAAGTGTCTGGCAAGATGGGTAGCACAGATACCTCCATAGACTACACCTTTAGAATGGTTCAGGTTCAACCGTTGAGCTACTATAGCGCCCAAGCTATAAGTCTTATCGTTATAAAGGCCTTCGCGCATAACCGCAAGGTCTGGAGAACTAAGTGATCCAGCCTCCCCACGGCCAATCAAACATTTTCCCACAAATAGTGAGAAGTACTGAAGCACAGGAAAATGTATGCTAGCAATTCTAGCGCGAGACACTCCTCTCTCCTCTCCAACAACAATAGAACCAATGAAATCCTCCAAGTCCCGTGGACGAGCGTCACAGATATCCCCAACATAAGGTAATTTGCATACATTGCAAAAATCCAGTAGCGTCATGCACCGAGGGACATCGTAAATCATGAACTCAACCATGGGAGGATTCTTCCTTGGATAAAAGTTGAAGCTTTGAACGAAAATATTGGTGAGGAGGAGATATTGTGGGCACTTATCTTCAACGAACGAAGTAAAACCTGCGTTCTCCACCAAGTAATAAAAGTCTTCATAAAGTCCGGCGGCGCACAAGAATTCATCACTTGGCCACTCGCACGCTCGAACTTCTGTGACTCGAGGGACTACGTACTTGGGGTGGTTCTTCTCATCCTCCTTGTGGTTACGACTTGAAGAGCCTCTCAAGAACCTCCTCATCTTTTCCCTTTTCTAGCTTTGTAAAATTCTGAAATTTTTCAGAGACTTCGAAAGAAAAGTGAATAAGGATTAACCCAACTTGTAGCAACTACTCCTACTAGTGCCTAGAGACCGTATCACGCGCTAAAACTACTTGGAACCAGCTAAAATCAACATTTATAGCTCAAGAACAGGGTCACCAGGGTAGCAAGAATTCGCGAAGGATAAAGCACTAGAGAAAACACTAATTGGACCAATGGAGGAGTCACTTACCGAGGAGCAATTTCCCCAAAACAGTTCGGAGAATGGTGCTTTGAGGAAGGAGGTCGAAAATCACAGCCAAATGAGCAAGAACACGGGTTTGAGCTGCGAAACAATTTTTTCTGGAGGTGGAAGAAGAGGCTGAGAGCTGGAGTGAGTGGAGGGGGTGCCTATGGGCCCCACAAGCTTGCACCCCACCACCAGGGGGTGGTGGCGGAGTAGGGGCTTGTGGCCCACTGGTCAGGGGCCCTGACCAGCTCTCAGGCCCAGAAATTTTCAAAAATTCCAGAAAAAATCATACTAAATTTTCAGGACCATCGGAGGACTTTTATTTTCGAGATATTTTTCTCCGGGACGCTAAAACAGAAAACAGGAAAAGCTAACTAATTCTATCATTTTTCTTCTAAGCAACAGAAAAAGAAAACTCAAAATAGAGGTATGTGACTCTGTGATTCATCCGTTTCATGGTCATCGGAAGAAATTCGTCAATGGGGTTGATCAAATCCTTATGACAAAACCTTCTCGAATAGCAAGAGAGAACGGAGAATTTTCGAGTAGCCACTAAGTCACCTCAATGGGGATATGGATCTCCCCAACAAGAAAATCATACTTCATCTTGACACGAGGAATAGGGCATTCAAAGCTCCCAATGAGAATCGATGAAGTCTTTTCGATAGCATTGATGCAATGTACTGGATATTGTTTCTTCGGAAAGTGCACTGTGTGCTCGTTACCGTTGACGTGGAAAGTGACATTGCCTTTGTTGCAATCTATAACAGCCCCTGCAGTGTTTAAAAAGGGTCTTCCAAGGATGACAGCCATGGCATCGTCCTCGGGAATATCCAAGATAACAAAGTCTGTTAAGATAGTGGTATTAGCAACCACAACAGGCACATCCTCGCAAATGCCGATAGGGAAAGCAGTTGATTTGTCGGCCATTTGTAGAGGAATTTCAGTGGGTGTCAACTTATCCAACTCAAGTCTACGATAAAGAGAGAGCGACAACACTAACACCAGCTCCAAGGTCACATAAAGCAGTTCTTATGTAGTTTCCTTTAATGGAGCAAGGTATAGTGGGCACTCCGGGAGCACCAAGTTTCTTAGGAGTTCCACCTTTGAAAGTGTAGTTGGCAAGCATGGTAGAGATCTCAAGATCTGGTATCTTCCGTTTATTAGTCACGATATCTTTCATGTACTTGGAATACGGAGACATCTTGAGCATATCAGTTAACCGCATCTACAGAAAGACGGGTCTTATCATCTCAACGAAGCGCTCAAAATCCTCATCATCCTTTTTCTTGGATGGCTTAGGAGGAAAGGGCATAGGTCTCTGAACCCATGGCTCTCTTTCTTTACCATGCTTCCTAGCAGTGAAGTCATTCTTGTCGTATCTCTTAGGTTGTGGATTATCACGATTAACCGTAGGTTCAATCTCCACATCCTCATCATGGCTAGGTTGAGCATTATTATGAACGTCACTGTCCATATTGTCACCAGGTTCATGTTCATCACCTGATTGTGTTTCTGCATTAGACGCAGAAATATCATTAGGTTCTTCAGGTGTGATAGTATTTGGTGAACTGGCGTGCAGGTTTCTATCATCCTTCTTCTTCTCCTTAGGATGACTAGGTGTATCAGCATTGATTCCTTGAGAATCTTGATCAATTCTCTTAGGATGACCTTCAGGATACAAAGGTTCCTGAGTCATTTTGCCTCCTTTAGTAATGAGTGTGACAGAGTTGTCATTTAATTCATTGAGCACGTCATTCTGAGCTTTAAGTACTTGTTCTACCTGAGTAGTAATCATAGAGGCATGTTTACTTAGAAGCTTCAGAGCATTGACATTTCTGTCTACATAAGCACTTAAATGGCTAAGCATACGAGTACTTTGTTCCAAATGTCTGCTAACATAATCATTGAAACTTTGTTGTTTGGCAACAAAGTTGTCAAATTCATCAAAGCATAGGCTAGAAGGTTTATCAAAAGGAATATCACTCTCGTCAAACCTACACAGAGAATTCACTTCTACTACCTGTATCGGGTTATCGAGACCGTGGATCTCTTCGATAGGTGGTAGATTTTTGACATCTTCAGATCTAATTCCTTTCTCTTGCATAGTTTTCTTGGCTTCTTGCATATCTTCGGGACTGAGGAATAGAATACCTCTTCTCTTAGGAGTTGGCTTAGGAGGTGGTTCGGGAATAGTCCAAGCATTATCGTTGATCAAGATGTGATTCAGTAGAGTCTCAGCTTGTTCTACAGTTCGTTCCCTAAAAACACAACCGGCACAACTATCTAGGTAGTCTCTAGAGGCATCGGTAAGTCCATTATTGAGGATATCAAGTATCATGTTCTTCTTAAGAGGGTGGTCAGGCAAAGCATTCTGTAGCTGGACGAGCCTCCCCCAAGCTTGTGGAAGACTCTCTTCTTGGAGTTGAGCAAAGTTGCATATTTCCTGCAAGGCAGCTTGCTTCTTATGGGCAGGGAAATATTTCTCACAGAAGTAATAGACCATCTCCTAGGGACTACGCACACATCCAGGAGCAAGAGAGGTGAACGAGGCTTTAGCGTCATCCTTTAGAGAGAAAGGAAGCAACTTAAGGATATAGTAGTGGCGGATCTTCTCCTCATTAGTGAAAAGGTTGGCTATTTCGGATAGTTTGGCAAGATGGGCTATGACCGTGTCAGACTCATAACCGTGAAAAGGATCAGATTCGACTAGAGAGATTATCTCAGGGTCGACAGAGAATTCATAATCCTTATCGGTGACAAAGATAGGCGAAGTGGCAAACTTCGGATCATTTTTCATCCTAACTTCCCGAGATTTTTCCTCCCACTGGAGATTTAATTTCTCAGCGTCATAGGCATCCTTACACGCAAGAAAATCCTCAACTATCTCTCCCTCCATAACGTAACCCTCAAGTATATCAGGCAATTCATATCTAGGAGAGCTAGATCTAACAAGAGCAAAAGCAGGTTCTATCTCAATAGTATCGGTAGTTTCAGAAGCATCACGAGAATTGGCAGTAACTCTAGCAATATTAGCATCAAGGAACACTCCTAGTGGAACATCAGGCAAAGGAGTATCTCTAGCAGTATCAAACATAGCATCATCAGGAAAAATAGCATCTCTAGCATCATCAGACAAAGCAGTATCAGGCAAAATAGCATCTCTAGCAGCATCAAGCATAGCATCTCTAGCAGTATCAAGCATAGCATCTCTAGCAGTATCAAGCATAGTATCATCAGGCATAGTATCAAGCATAGCATCTCTAGCAGTAGTATCACAAGCATCATCAAGCACAGGCGACATATCAAGATTTCTAGAAGGAGGTGGTGTCGCAAACTTACTCATAACTGAAGGTGAATCAAGTGCAGAGCTAGATGGCAATTCCTTACCTCCCCTTGTAGTTGAGGGCAAGACTTTGGTCTTCGGATCCTTCAGATTCTTCATAGTGATCAGCAAATATAAATCCCAAGTGACTCAAAGAATATAGCAATACCTCCCCGACAACAGCGCCAGAAAAATGCTGACGTCAGTTGTGCTTCCCTGGCAATGGCTCCAGAAAAGGGCTGATCCTGCAATATCTGGCGTTAGCTAGACGAATGCTTATAACAACAAACCTTCTCCTGCAACGACACCAGAAGAATGCTGCTAGCACTCCCCGGCAATGAAACTGGAAGAATATTGTTGATGGCCCACCAGCGCGTGGGTTCGCAGCAGTTTTCGAGGGTAGAGTATTCGACCCAATTTGTTGGTTTGCACGACGGGAGGTGAGAGTATACTCTCAAGTATTAGCAGCTGAATTTGTCGGATTCAACCACACCTGAAAGATTAGTATCTGCAAGCACAGTAGTAACAACAAAGTAACGAGTAACGACAGTGTAACGAGCAATAGCAGTGGCGAGGAACAACAATAGTGACAGCAGTAGCAAGTAGCAACAGTAGCAAGCGACAGTGGTAGCAACAGTAGCACAGTAGCATCAGAGCAAAACAAGTAACATCAATAGCAACAGTAGCAGCAGCAGAGCAAGACAAGTAACAACAGTAGCAACAGTAGTAGCCGTAGAGAAAAACAAGTAACAACAGTAGGACAAACTCGTAGACAATGGGTCGGTGATTTGTTTGGATGATATTCATCATGTAACAGCTATAACACGGAGAGATAAGTGGCTAGCTCCCGTTCGTCAATGTGATGTCGGCATGCATTCCGTGTGTCGTCATACGTGCTTAGGGAAAATAACTTGCATGACATCTATTGTCCATCCCTCCCGTGGCAGTAGGGTCCAAAAGGAAACTATGGGATATTAAGGTTCTCCTTTTAATAAAGAACCGGACCAACGCATTAGCACTTGGTGAACACATGAACTGCTCAAACTATGGTCATCACCGGGAGTGGTTCCGGTTATTGTCACTTCGGGGTTGCTGGATCATAACACATAGTAGATAACTACAATTTGCAAGATCAGATCTAAAACACACATATATTGGGGACAACATAATAATTTCAGATCTGAAATCATGGCACTCGGGCCCTAGTGACAAGCATTAAGCATGGCAAAGTAGTAGCAACATCAAATCTCAGAACATAGTGGATACTAGGGATCGATCCCCATCAAAACTAACTCAATTATATGATAGATCTCATCCTACTCATCACCGCCCAGCGAGCCTACGAATATATTACTCACGAACGACGAAGAGCTTCATGGAATTGGAGAGGGAAGAAGGTTGATGATGACGATGGCGACGGTTTCCCCTCTCCGGAGCCCAAGACGTACTCCAGATCTGCCCTCCAGATGAAGAACAGGAGGTGGCGGCGCCTCCGTATCGAAAACGCGAAGATAATTTCTCTTTTTATTTTTTCTCGGACGAAAGGCAACTTATAGAGCTGGAGTTGGGGGCGGCAGGTGCCTGTGGGCGCCACAAGCCTGCCCACCACCACTAGGGGTTGTGGTAGCGGAGCAGGGGCTTGTGGCCCACTGGCCCACCCCCTGAGGTGGAACTTGGCGCAGATATTTTTGATATTTTCCAAAACTGCTCGCCGTAAATTTTCAGGACGTTTGGAGAACTTTGATTTCTGCACAAAAATACGACCAAGGCAATTCCGCTAAAAACAGCGTCAGTCCAGGTTAGTTCCATTCAAATCATGCAAATTATAGTCCAAAACAAGGGCAAAAGAGTTTGGAAAAGTAGATACGTTGGAGACGTATCAGTGCTCTACAGGTATCTCTGAAGGTGTCCGTTGAGTTAGTATGGATCAAGACTGGGATTTGTCACTCCGTGTGACGGAGAGGTATCTCGGGGCCCACTCGGCAATACAACATCACACACAAGCCTTGCAAGCAATGTGACTAAGTGTAAGTCAGGGGATCTTGTATTACAGAACGAGTAAAGAGACTTGCCGGTAACGAGATTGAAATAGGTATGCGGATACCGACGATCAAATCTCGGGCAAGTAACACACCGAAGGACAAAGGGAATGGCATACGGGATTATATGAATCCTTGGCACTGAGGTTCAACCAATAAGATCTTCGGAGAATATGTAGGATCCAATATGGGCATCCAGGTCCCGCTATTGGATATTGACCGAGGAGCACCTCGGGGCATCTCTACATAGTTCTCGAACCCGCATGGTCGATGTTTTAGTATAATTGAGTTATATGTGTGGTTACCGAATGTTGTTCGGAGTCCCAGATGAGATCACGGACATCACGAGGGTTTCTGGAATGGTCCGGAAACGAAGATTGATATATAGGATGGTTTCATTTGGTTACCGGAAGGTTTTCGGGCATTACCGACACAGTACCGGGAGTGACGAATGGGTTCCAGAAGTTCACCAGGAGGGGGGCAACCCACCCGGAGGAATCCCAATGGCCTTAGGGGTGGCGCACCAGCCCTTAGTGGGCTGGTGGGACAGCCCAAGTGGGCCTTGGCGCCAAAGAGAAGAAAACCAAAGAGAAAAAAGGGGAGGTGGGAAGGAAGAGAAGGACTCCACTTTTCAATCCTAATTGGAGTAGGATTCCTCCTCTCCTTCTAGCCGGCGCACCCTTGAGGGCTTGGCCCTCAAGGCAAGCCTCCTCCCCCTCCCTCCTATATATAGTGGTGATTTAGGGCTTATTTGAGACAACTTTTGCCACGTGCAACTCAGATCTAGACACCATAGTTCTTCCTCTAGATCGTATTTCTGCGGAGCTCGGGGGGAGCCCTGCAGGAGTAGATCGTCACCACCACCGGAGCGCCGTCACACTGCCGGAGAACTCATCTACTTCTCCGTCTTGCTTGATGGATCAAGAAGGCCGAGATCATCGTCGAGCCATACGTGTGCTGAACGCGGAGGTGCCGTCCGTTCGGCAATAGATCGAAACGGATCGTGGGACGGATCGCGGGACAGTTCGTGGGACGGTTCGTGGGGCTGATCGAGGGACGTGAAGACGTTCCACTACATCAACCACATTTCTTAACGCTTCCTGTTGTGCGATCTACAAGGGTACGTAGATCCAAATCTCCTCTCGTAGATGGACATGACCATGATAGGTCTTTGTGTGCGTAGGAAATTTTTGTTTCCCATGCAACGTTCCCCAACAGTGGTATCAAAGCTTGGTTCATGCGTAGATGTTATCTCGAGTAGAACACAAAGGGTTTTGTGGACGGTGATGTTCAATTTGCTTCCCTCCTTAGTCTTTTCTCGATTCGGCGGTATTGTTGGATTGAAGCGGCCCAGACCGACATTATTCGTACGCTTACAAACGATTGGTTTCATCGATTGACATGCAACCTCGTTGCATAAAGATGACTGGCGGGTGTCGGTTTCTTCAACTTTAGTTGAATTGTTTTTTACCGAGGCGGTCCTTGGAGAGGTTAAATAGCAATTTGCACATCTCCGTTGTGGTTTTTGCGTAAGTAAGATGCGATCATACTAGATACCCATAGCAGCCACGTAAAACATGCAACAACAAATTAGAGGACGTCTAACTTGTTTTTGCAGGGTATGCTTGTGATATGATATGGCCAATGACGTGATGAGATATATTGTATGTATGAGATGATCATGTTGTAATAGTTAACATCGACTTGCACGTCGATGGTACGATAATCGACAGGAGCCATAGGGTTGTCTTTAAACTAACGTTTGTGTTTGGAGATGCCTTTACTATATTGCTAGGACGTAGCTTTAGTAGTAATAGCATAAGTAGCACGACAACCTCGATGGCGACACGTTGATGGAGATCATGATGATGGAGATCATGGTGTGGCGCCGGTGACAAGAAGATCGTGCCGCTGCTTTGGTCATGGAGATCAAGAAGCACAAGATGATGGCCATATCATGTCACTTATGAATTGCATGTGATGTTAATCCTTTTATGCACCTTATTTTGCTTAGAACAACGGCAACATTATAAGGTGATCTCTCACTAAAATTTCGAGATGAAATTGTGTTCTCCCCGACTGTGCACTGTTGCGACAGTTCATCGTTTCGAGACACCACGTGATGATCAGGTGTGATAGACTCAATGTTCACATACAACGGGTGCAAAACAGTTGCACATGCGGAATACTCGGGTTAAGCTTGACGAGCCTATCATGTGCATACATGGCCTCGGAACACATGAGACCGAAAGGTCGAGCATGAATCGTATAGTTGATATGATTAGCATAGAGATGCTTACCACTGAAACTATTCTCAACTCACGTGATGATCGGACTTGAGTTAGTGGATTTGGATCTTGTACCACTCAAATGACTAGAGATATGTACTTTTTGAGTGGGATTTCTTAAGTAATATGATTAATTGAACTAATTATCATGAACATAGTCAAAAGGACTTTGAGAATTATGATGTAGCTTGCGCTATAGCTCTACTGTTTTTATATGTTCCTAGAGAAAATTTAGTTGAAAGTTGATAGTAGCAACTTTGTGGACTGAGTCCGTAAAACTGAGGATTGTCCTCATTGCTGAGCAGAAGGCTTATGTCCTTAAGGCACCACTCGGTGTGCTGCACCTCGAGCATCGTGTGTGGATGTTGTGAACATCTGACATACACGTTTCTGATGACTACATGATAGTTCAGTGCATAATACTTAATGGCCTAGAAGCAAGGTACCGAAGACGTTTTGAAACGCCACATAACATAAGAGATGTTATAAGGGATGAAATTGAGATTTCATGCTCGTGCCCTTGTTGAGAGGTATGAGACCTCCGACAAGATTCTTTGTCTACAAAAGTAAAGGAGAAAAGCTCAATCGTTGAGCATGTGCTCAGATTGTCTGAGTGAAACAATCGCTTGAATCAAGTGGGAGTTAATCTTCCAGATGAGATAGTGATGGTTCTCCAAAGTCACTGCCACCAAACTGCTAGAGCTTCGTGATGAACTATAACATATCAAGGATAGATATGATGATCCTTGAGCGATTCGCAATGTATGACACTGTGAAAGTAGAAATCAAGAAGGAGCATCAGTTGTTGATGGTTAGTAAAACCACTAGTTTCAAGAAGGGCAAGGGCTCAAAGGGATACTTCATGAAACGGCAAACCAGTTGCTGCTCTAATGAAGAAACCCAAGATTGAACCCAAACCCGAGACTAAGTGCTTCTGTTATTAGGGGAACGGTCACTGAGGCGGAGCTACCCTAGATACTTGGTAGATGAGAAGGCTGGAAAAGTCAAGAGAAGTATATTTTACATACATGATATTGATGTGTACTTTACTAGTACTCCTAGTAGCACGAGGGTATTAGATGCCGGTTCGATTGCTAAGTGATTAGTAACTCGAAATCAAAGCTACGAAATAAACGGAGACTAGCTAAAGACGAGGTGACGATATGTGTTGGAAGTGTCTCCAATGTTGATTTTATCAAAACATTGCACGCTCTCGGTACCATCGGGATTGGTGTTGGACCTAACTAATTGTTATTTGGTGTTTGCGTTGAGCATGAACATAATTGGATCATGTTTATTGCAATATGATTATTCATTCAAAAGGAATAATGGTTATTCTATTTGCTTGAATAATTACCTTCAATGGTTTATTGAATCTCGATCGTAGTGTTACACATGTTCATAATATTGGTGCCAAAAGATACAAAGTAGTAATGATAGTACCACTTACTTGTGGCAGTGCTGCTTGAGTCATGTCGGTATAAAGTGCATGAAGAAGCTCCATAGTGATGGATCTTTGTACTCACTCATTTTTGAAACGTTTGAGACATGCAAACCATACCTGTTGGTATTAACGCATGAAGAAAATCCATGCAGTTGGATCGTTTGGACTTGCTTGATTTTGAATCACTTGAGACATGCAAAACATACCACATGGAACAAGAGAGTAACTTGTTGGGAGTGATACATTTTGATGTGTGCAGTCCAATGAGTGCTGAGGCACGCAGTGGATATCTTTATGTTCTTACTTCACTGACGATTTGAGTAGATACAGGAGTATTTACTTGATGAATCACAAGTCTGAAATATTGAAAAGTTCAAAGCTATTTCAGAGTGAAGATCGTCATGACAAGAGGATAAACTGTTTGCGATATGATCATAGAGGTGAATATCTGAGTTGCAAGGTTTGGTACACAATTGAGACAATGTGGAAATTGTTTCACAAATTCCTGCCACCTAGAACACCATAGTGTGATGGTGTGTCCAAACGTCATAGCCGTGCGATATTGCATATAGCGCATACTATGATGTCTCTTATCGAATTACCACTATCGTTTATGGGTTATACATTAGATACAACTGCATTCACTTTAAATAGGGCACCGCATATTTCCGTTGAGATAACCTGAGCCGTCGTTTCTTGAAAGTTTGGGGCTGCAACGCTTATGTGAAAAAGTTTCAGTCTGATAAGCTCGAACCCAAAGCGGATAAATGCATCTTCATAGGATATCCAAAACAGTTGGATACATCTCCTATCTCAGATCCGGGAGCAAAGTGTTTGTTTCTAGAAACATGTCCTTTCTCGAGGAAAGGTTTCTCTCAGAAGAATTGAGTGGGAGGGTGGTGGAACTTGATGAGGTTAGTGAACCGTCACTTCAACCAGTGTGTAGCAGGGCGCAGGAAGATGTTCATGTGGTGCCTACACCAATTGAAGTGGAAGTTGATGATTGTGATCATTAGAGCTTCAGATCAAGTTACTACAAACCTCGTAGGTCGACAAGGTCGCGTACTACTACAGAGTGGTACGGTAACCCTGTCTTGGAGGTCATGTTGTTGAACAATAATGAACCCGTGAGCTATGGAGAAGCGATGGTGGGCCCGGGTTCTGACAAATGGCTGGAGGCCATGAAATTCGAGAGAGGATCCATGTATGAAAACAAAGTGTAGACTTTGGAAGAACTACTTGATGCTCATAGGACTATTGAGTAAAGATAGATCTTTAAAAGGAAGACATACGATGATGGTGACTATTCACCATTAAGAAAAGCTTGACTTATCGCAAAGATGTTTCCTACAAGTTCAAAGAGTTGACTATGATGATACTTTCTCACTCGTAGCGATGCTAAAAGTCTGTTGGAATTATGTTAGCAATTGTTGCATTGTTTATGAAATATTGCACAAAGGATGTCAAAACATTGTTTCCTCGACGGTTTCCTTGAGGAAAGTTTGTGTGTGACACAACCAGAAGGTTTTGTCGATCCTAAATATGCTAACAAGTATGCAAGCTCCAGTGATCCTTTCATGGACGGGTGCAAGCATCTTGGAGTTGGAATATACGCTTTGATGAGATGATCAAAGCTTTTGGGTTTGTACAAGGTTTATGAGAAACTTGTATTTCCAAAGAAGTGAGTGGGAGTGCTATAGAATTTCTAATAAGTATATGTGGTTGACATATTGTTGATCGGAAGTAATGTAGAATTTCTGTAAAGCATAAAAGGTTGTTTGAAAGGAGTTTTTCAAAGGAAGACCTGGATAGAGCTACTTGAACATTGAGCATCAAGATCTATGGAGATAGATCAAAATGCTAGATAGAACTTTCAAATGAAATGCATGCCTTGACAAGTTTTTGAAGGAGTTCAAAATAGATCAGCAAAAAAAGAGTTCTTGGCTGTGTTGTAAGGTGTGAATTTGAGTAAGACTCAAAGGCCCGACCACGACAGAATAAAGAGAAAGGATGAAGATCGTCCCCTATGCCTTAGCCATAGACTCTACAGTATGCCATGCTGTGTACATCACAAAATTTGAGCAAGCACTTTAGGGACACTCTGTGTGAGGGGCACCCAGAGATCCCTCTCGACAAGGGCTGAATTCCAAAACCTCTCAAAGTGCATCGCAGTGTGACCAACCTCAAAATCTTGGTCCCGCCAAAGCCTAGGGTTGATCAGGTTTTATCATCTTGGTGTAACCGAATTTTGCTTTTAGGCCTCATCGAGTTTCACTGTCAGCAGGTATGTCGGCATTCTGGGAATGGGGTACCCAGACGTGCCTGCCTACGGCCCAGGGTTGGCCCACTTCATCAAGCAAACCAACGGGCCCGACATCACTCAAGGCAAGGCCCTCGTGAGGGGCCAAGCCTCACGAGGAGGAACGACATCAAGACCCGTAGGGGACCCCCTCAGGACCCCACCGGAGCGGCGGATATTCCAAGGCGAGGCCCAGCCTCAGGAGTTAAGGATGACGCAGAAGAAGGACAGACGAGCAGCAGAAAGCAGGACGAAGCAGTTTCCCCTTTGGTGCAAAGGGGGCAAGGACGAACGCAGCTTCCCAAGGCATCTTCAAAAGGTTTCCATTCTGGTGCAACAAGACCATGGTCGCCCGTGGACGTCATCCCTGAGCCAACCCCTACAGCGCTGGCACCTACTTTGCAGGCGAAGACCACTTTTGGACAAGGGAAGCATGTTCCCCTGTCCCCCTTCAAAATTGGCCATTGTGGGATCCCTTCCCGCCGAAACGATAAGGGAAGAGGACCGGAGGCCGCCACTATAAATAGAGGATATGTTGCTTCATAGAAGGGGACCAAATCCGACCCCGAACCATTCATTAACCCATCTTCGCACCACTAAGGCCACCTAGCGTCAGGAGGCCGAAGAACAATGTACTAGTTCATCCACCAGCCCCCACAAGAGGCAATCCACCAAAGCAGGAGTAGGGTTTTACGCTTCACAGCGGCTCGAAACTGGGTAAACTGTTGTGTTCTGTGCTGCCCTCACCATCGAGTGAGTCCTTTGCCATTCCATCGAGTAGCGTGCTAGGCGAGGTTCGGCCATGAGAGATCTCCGTACACGCCCCTGGGTTCAAATCTTTAGGGTTTTGCGGAGCTCGAAATCTGACATTTGGTGCACCAGGTAGGGGGCGTGTTAAGGTCTTCTCCGAGCTTCATATTCCCTAGGCCTGCTGCTCCGATGGCCGGCGCCCAACCAACTTCTTCGAGGCTCATCGAGCTGGCCTCCAACCACTACATCAAGGCGGTCGGAGGCACGGATGCTGGTGTGGTGGTACCGGGCGGCTCGTACCAGATCGTCAAAATTGTCTCCACCGTCGCAACCACCCGCGCCACCTAGGCACATGGCGGCTGGGTGGTGCCCCCGACACCAACGATGCACCGCATCAACTCAGAGGACCTCAACACACATGACGCGTTGCAGATGGTGAGCGAGATGCTCCGTCAACGACCGATGCAAGGGGGCTTCAACACGTTGGAGGACCACATCATGGAGCTGATTGCCATCGCCCAGAAGGCTGTCCAACCCCGCTCTTCTTCAAGGTCGCAAGCATCAGGCACCGGGGGCTCGCATCTCATGCAGGGCCCCGGGGCTGCGAGCAACGGGGCCCATCCTATGCTGGGCGGGGCCGAGAGAGACGCGCCTTGTGCAGCCCTCCTCCTCCTCCAGGTTCCGGCGGCTGGCCCCGAGGTGCATCACGCTGACAACCACCAGGGTCGCGAAGAGAACGACAGAACGATCGATGCACACACCATTGTGCATCACCAAGACCAGGCCGGCCCTGACAGTCCGGGGCGGCCACACACAAGCGCTCCCTCCGGCATAGCCAGCAGAAGGCGGAGGCATCAGTGCGAGTGAACTATGACAACGAAGACATACCGGGGCACCAAGGGGGGAATCAGCACCGAGCGGTGCCGAGACCAACCAACGGAAGCAACAGGAACAAGCGACTTCGCGCGGAGGCTTATCGCAGGAAGATCTTCGAGAAATACGGCCGGCATGGATCCCCTCCATCACCGAGAGGGACCGCCACCGTCGCGTTGCTGAACGGCCATGGAGGGCGATCGAACGCCTACATGGAGCCGTACGTGCCGAAGTATGCGGCATCACCTGTCACTCCTAACGAGGAAGAACTTCAGGCATCCCCCCGGGCGCCTATCTTCCTCAGGATTGAGGAACGCTTCGGGGCCCCTCCTTGAGCTGGGCCTAAGAGGCGCGGGTAGGGAGGCGCCCTCGAGACGTGGGGCACCGCGGAAGAACTACGAAGGGCCAAACCCCAGGCGACGAGTCAGATGCAGTGACGGGACACAGTTGGCACGGGCCACCCGCGACAACCATGATGCAGGCGTGGGCACCGAGGGCCAGGCCTCGCGAGGCGCTCCTCGGGCACAAGGAAGCTATTCGAGGTATTTTTTTGGGATTACTGCATTAGGAAGCGTCTGTTGACCGCAGGAACTTCAAATATTCAGGGCATGTCTCTGCCCGTCATATAATTTGCGCAAGTTTCCATAACTTTTGCTGCCTCCGTTCGGCGACCTCACATCTTGCCTTGCTTGCATCTTTGGGCGATCTACCCCTCCCCCCCGCTCAGGGGGCTCCGACTGGTGCACGATGATATGTCTCAAACGTATCTATAATTTTTGATGGTTTCACGCTTTTATCTTGTCAACTTTGGATGTTTTGTTTACCTTTTATATCTTTTTTTGGGACTAACTTATTAACTCAGTGCCAAGTGCCAGTTCCTGTTTTTCTGTGTTTTTGACTCTTTTCAGATCTGATTTTGGAACGGAGTCCAAACGGAATAAAATCCCCGAAATGATTTTTTCCAGAACGGAAGAAGATCGGGAGACTTGAGGGACAAGCAAGTGGGCCCACACGGGGCCCACAAGCCTTGTTGCCGCGGCCAGGGGGAGGCCGCGGCAACCAAGCTTGTGCCCCCCCTGACGCTCCCCTGCCCTAGGTCTTTGGCCTATAAATTCCCTAAAAATCCAGAAAAAATCAGGGGATCCACAAAAACACTTTTCCGCCGCCGCAAGCTTCCGTTTCCGCGAGATGTCATGTGGAGACCCTTCCTGGTGCCCTGCCGGAGGGGATTTTGGAGTTGGAGGGCTTCTTCATCAACATCATCGCCCCTCCAATGACTCGTGAGTAGTTCACTTCAGACCTACGGGTCTGTAGTTAGTACCTAGATGGCTTCTTCTCTCTCTTGGATCTTCAATACAAAGTTCTCCATGATCTTCATGGAGATCTATCCGATGTAATCCTCTTTGGCGGTGTGTTTGTCGAGATCCGATGAATTGTGCATTTGTGATCAGATTATCTATGATATATATTGGAGTCTTTGCTGATTTCTTATATGCATGATTTGATATCCTTGTAAGTCTCTCCGAGTCTTGGGTTTTGTTTGGCCAACTAAATCTATGATTCTTGCAATGGGAGAAGTGCTTGGTTTTGGGTTCATACCGTGTGGTGACGTTTCCCAGTGACAGAAGGGGCAGCAAGGCACGCATCGTGTTGTTGCCATCAAGGGTAACAAGATGGGCTTTTATCGTAGATATGAGATTTTCCAGCTACATCATGTCATCTTGCTTAAGGCATTACTCTGTTCTCATGAACTTAATACACTAGATGCATGCTGGATAGCGGTCGACGTGTGGAGTAATAGTATTAGATGCAGAAAGTATCGGTCTACTTGTTTTGGACGTGATGCCTATAGATATAATCATTGCCATAGATATCGTCACGACTTTGCGCGGTTCTATCAATTGCTCGACAGTAATTTGTTCACCCACCGTCTACTTGCTTTCATGAGAGAAGCCACTAGTAAACACTACGGCCCGCGGGTCTATTCACACCTATCATTTCCACTTTTGCTTTTACTTTGCTTTGTTTATTTGTTGCTTTCAGTTCTCACTTGGCAAACAATCTATAAGGGATTGACAACCCCTTCATAGCGTTGGGAGCAAGCTCTTTGTGTTTGTGCATGTACTTGTGATATTCCTTCACTGGATCGATACCTTGGTTCTCAAAACTGAGGGAAATACTTACCGCCGCTGTGCTACATCACCCTTTCCTCTTCAAGGGAACACCAACGCAAGGCTCCAAGGCCAGGGGGAATCCTTTGCATATTTGCCAAGGAAGTCCCTAAAGGCGTAGCCGTAGAAGAAGGATTCCTGGTGCCGTTGCTGAGGAGTATCAAGACAAGAATAGTCTCCCGTCAGCACGCTTGTTTCTGGCGCCGTTGGAAGGTCTTTTGTTGCAGTAGCACACGCCGCCCCGTCACAGGTCCTGGGGAGGCTTCACGGCTCCCGAGGGACATGACCAACAAGAAGAGATGGGGGCCGCTTGAGCGTCAAAAGGGGGCCCCTGAGCATCGTGCCACAAGGGCCTTACCGGTCATAAGTCCACCTGCCACCCTTGATATCATCCACACACATTCGATCATTATGAGGGGTGACAGGGTTCGACCCCGTAGCTACATCCATTCAGTCGCTCCCACGCAATGGTGGTTGGGAAATGTGCGGGACTGGATCTTAGCGACGCAGAGCCGCTCGAACGTCAAAGGGGGCTTTTGAGCATCGCGCCTCAGGAGCCTTACCGGTCACAAAGCCACTTGGCCCCCGGGTCAGGGCCTTGCCCCGTGAGGCGCCTCATGGGGCAGGGAAATGTGCGGGACTGGATCCTTCTGACGTAGAGCAATAGAAATTCCCTCAACTGGCCTGAGGAGGACGAGCGCGCAGGACCTGCATCAACTCACGACGACTCTGCATCATCCTTCAATCCTTCCGGAACCTACTTCATCTTGTGACACTCTCACGTAATAACGAGCTGAGGCTGTATACGCCCAGGGCCCCCAAGGATGGGGAAGGGGTCCACCCCACGCCTAGTGGTATCCCTATGCTCAGCGCTGGGGGAAGACGACGATAATCAACACAGTCCACCAATGACTTCCGGAATCAGGCGCCTAATGCCTCGGGGTAGGGACACTCGCGAGGCCAAAGCGTCCTCGCGACCTCCCATATACACCCCCACTGTGACACTCTCACGTAATAACGAGCTGAGGCTGTATATGCCCAGGCCCCCCCCCCCGAGGACGCATAAGGGGTCCACCCCATGCCTAGTGGAAGCCCTATGCTTAGCGCTCGGGATGGGGGCACCCAATCCATTCCACCAATGACTATGCCCCCAACCGGCAAAGGAATCGACTCAGTCCACCAATGACTGTGCCAGATTAGGTGTCGGGCGCGGCGTTTTGCTTGATTTTTCTTGGGTCTTGAACTATCTTCCACCGAACTTGCACTTTTCAAAAGTTGGTTTTTAACTCTTAGTACCCGATGTTTGAAAAACAAAAAAGGGAGGGACTTTCTCTTGCGCTTTCTCGTTTCACCGGCTTCAAAGCCTCCTTTTTTGGATGACATTTTTGGAGATGAACGCTCCGCACCGCCCCTAGGAGTCAAGGAGTACGAAAGCAAGGGCTTGCCGCCCCAAGGGCGACCACTTTTCAGTAGTCAACCCCCGCTCGGGGGTCCGGACCGAAACTTGATACCACCACAAAGAGTCTCGGGAGGCCTCAGGGCCCCCTGGGGCGAAGACCAAAGGAACGGAGTGCGGAATCGCTCGAGCGCCAAAAGGGGGTCTCCCGGGCACCGCCTCAGGAGCCTTACCGATCATAATGCCACTCGCCACTGTTGGTGCCGTCCAGGAGCTCCGGTCGGCGTCACGAGTGGCGGGGCCCCGCCGTGTGAAGTGCGAACCTTGGTAACGGGTTGCGCCTTACGGGAGCAGGGAAATGTGCTGGACCTGGGCCTATCAACGTAGAGCGGATTGAGTGTCAAGGGGGGCTCCTGAGCATCACGCCTGAGGAGCCATACTTGCCGCAAGGCCACTCGGCCACCCAGGTGTCAACTACGTCGGCACCTGGGGCGCCGATGCTTTGCCCCGTGAGGAACAACCTTGGTAACGGGGTGCACCTTACGGGAGCAGGGAAATGTGCGGGACCGGGACCTGCAGACATAGAGTGATGAAAGGGTCTTCACCCCGTCCCACCTACAATATAGGAGCTACTCAGGACGAGATACACAAGAGGCCTGCACAAACCCACGAGCTAAGTACCCCGCATGCCCAGACTGGGACCATCTGTTTTCACGTCAGACTAATGATGAATTAAAAGTATGCGTACTAATGAACGGATGCAGAGCCTAAGGATCCAGCCGCGGCGAGGAAGGAGTTCATCAACCAAGCGTGCAGCGACACGGGCGATACCTCGAGAGGACGAGACCTCCTGAGGGTCCCGGCCGCCGTTACTCCCAAGCGATGGCTGGGGCAGCGATGAGCCCTATACAAGGAAGCCGAGCTACAGCGACTAGCGGCAAGCGAGCAACCGACCCACGAAAGGGAAAACGGAAAACGATGAAGGTAACGAACAAAAGTTTAATGCCCAACAGGGCAGAGTTCTTGGTCTGACGTTACATGGGAAGGAAACGGAAGCTGGGAGACGCATAGGGGGAAAGGCCACCGATGCCACCCTTGGCGCCTGTGGGCTCGGCGTCGGAGGCCTCCTCCTTGCTGGAGATGGGGGCCCGGACGTACCGATCCACCAGGGTGTCCATGTGCGGGCGCACTTCGTCCCGGAGAAGGCGCCGGGGCTCAGCAGGCACCGGCTTGACGACGCACTGGAGATCGAGCTCCGGGACAAGGCGACGCAAGTTGGAGAAGACAAGCGTCAAGGCAAGGCCTAGAAGCTCGCGCGCGTCGTACGCGCTCTCCTCCTCCACCTGGGAGACGACGGTCTCCAGCGACTCCACCACCTTCTCGAAGAAGGCGAGGTAGCCCCTGTCGCTCCTCCCGTTTGGCAGCGCCGGGGCCTCTCCCGCGAATCAGAGCGTAGCGTCAACCGCCCGGCCGCCGATGCCCGCGAATTGGTTGGCCCGCTGGGACGCCATCATCCGGGCGAACGACGCCTCGTCCTTGGCGGCCAGGACAGCGTCGGTTGCCTCTGGACCTACTTCCGCAGTGACGTCAGCTCGGCCTTGGCCTCCGCCTCACCCTCGCGGGCGGCCTGGAGGGCGGCCTCAACACTCGCGAGATGAGCCCGCAATCCCTCTACCTCCTCTTGAAGCTCGCCTAGCCTAAGCTTCTTGGACGAGGGTGCTCTGGGGTAAAGGAAGTATCAACCAGCAAGCAGCATATGAGGCGACAAGGAAAATACATGCAGACGAGGGACGTACTCGTCGCTCAGGGCCATACGATGGCGGACGCGCGACGACTCGGAGCCCCCCGGCGCTGCCCCCGCGGACGGACGAAGGCGCGGAAGGTGCCGCGCGCTTCCTCCGGGGGATGCCATGAATACTAGGAGCAAAGGGGAGAAGAGGTTTTTTTGCGGCGAAGCAGAAGAAGTAGAGAAGGAGCTCAAGGTTGCGGTGCCTCCCCCTTGCCAGGGGTGGGGCAGATTCATAGATGAACCACGACCACCAACCGTCGTGGGAGCGCGAGCGTCGCACGCCTCTCAGGCACCACGAGGTGGGCTGCCACCCACATCGCTTCACCTGTCCACCGAGCGGTCACGTCCATGAGGGTCGTTGGGTGTGGTCACGCCGCATCGATGCAATTCAATGAGAACAATGATGGCCTGCGTGGTTCTTGGAGATCGTGCCATCGTGGCCTGGCATGCCACAGATGCCTCGGGGAGCAAGAGCGTCACCGCACGGCTGCTGAACACGTGTGCCGCCTGGCCCACAGGCAACTAGGGCCCGCGACGCTTCGGGTCGCCCTCAAGGCTTCGTCGAGAAGCCAACCCAGGCGCGCCTTGGGCCCGAGGACTACCATCGGCGTTCTGGGAATGAGGGTACCCATACCCGCCTGCCTACGGCCCAGGGCTGGCCCACTTCATCAAGCGAACCAACGGGCCCGACATCACTCAAGGCAAGGCCCTCGTGAGGGGCCAAGCCTCACGAGGAGGAACGACATCAAGACCCCCAGGGGACTGATACGTCTCAAACGTATCTATAATTTTTGATGGTTTCACACTGTTATCTTGTCATCTTTTGATGCTTTATGTACCTTTTATATACTTTTTGGGACTAACTTATTAATTCACTGCCAAGTGCAGGTTCTTGTTTTTTCTGTGTTTTTGACTCTTTTCAGATCTGATTTTGGAACGGAGTCCAAACGGAATAAAAACCCCGAAATGATTTTTTCCCGAACGAAAGAAGATCAGGGGGCCTCTGGGCCAAGCCAGGTGGGCTCCAGGGAGCCCACAAGCTCCCACTTCGCCACCAGGGGGGAGGCGGCGGTGTCAGGGCTTTTGGCCTCCCTGGCCGCCCCTGACCTAGATCCTTGGCCCATATATTCCCAAAAATTCAGCAAAAAATCAGGGGAGCCTCGAAAATACTTTTCCGCCGCCGCAAGTTTCCGTTTTCGCGAGATCTCATCTGGAGACCCTTCCCGGTGCCCTGCCGGAGGGGACTTTGGAGTTGGAGGGCTTCTTCATCATCATAATCGCCCCTCCAATGACTCATGAGTAGTTCACTTCAGACCTACGGGCCCGTAGTTAGTAGCTAGATGGCTTCTTCTCTCTCTTGGATCTTCAATACAAAGTTCTCCATGATCTTCATGGAGATCTATCCGATGTAATCCTCTTTGGCGGTGTGTTTGTCGAGATCCGATGAATTGTGGATTTGTGATCAGATTATCTATGATATATATTTGAGTCTTTGCTGATTTCTTATATGCATGATTTGATATCCTTGTAACTCTCTCCGAGTCTTGGATTTTGTTTGGCCAACTAGATCTATGATTCTTGCAATGGGAGAAGTGTTTGGTTTTGGGTTCTACCATGTGGTGACCTTTCCCAATGACAGTAGGGGCAGCAAGGCACACATTAAGTAGTTGCCATCAAGGGTAACAAGATGGTCTCCGTCATTGATATGAGATTGTCCGTCTACATCATGTCATCTTGCTTAAGGCATTACTCTGTTCTTTTGGAGTTAATACACTAGATGCATGCTGGATAGCGGTCGACGTGTGGAGTAATAGTAGTAGATGCAGAAAGTATCGGTCTACTTGTTTTGGACGTGATGCCTATAGATATAATCATTGCCATAGATATTGTCACGACTTTGCGCGGTTCTATCAATTGCTCGACTCTAATTTGTTCACCCACCGTCAACTTGCTTTCATGAGAGAAGCCACTAGTAAACACTACGGCCCCCGGGTCTATTCACATCCATTGTTTACACCTCCGCTTTTACTTTGCTTTGTTACTTTGTTGCTTTCAGTTCTCACTTGGCAAACAATCTATAAGGGATTGACAACCCCTTCATAGCGTTGGGAGCAAGCTTTTTGTGTTTGTGCGGGATCTTGTGATACTCCTCCACTGGATTGATGCCTTGGTTCTCAAACTGAGGGAAATACTTACCACCGCTGTGCTACATCACCCTTTCCGCTTCGAGGGAACACCAAAGCAAGGCTCCAAGGCCACGGGGGAAATCCTTTGCATATTTGCCTAGGAAGTCCCTTAAGGCGTAGCCGTAGCAGAAGGATTCCTAGTGCCGTTGCTGAGGAGTATCAAGCAACACTCCTATTTCTGGCGCCGTTGGAAGGTCTTTTGTTGCAGTAGCAGGGACCCCCTCAAGACCCATCCGAAGCGGAGGGTATTCCAAGGTGAGGCCCAGCCTTAGGAGTCAAGGATGACGCAGAAGGAGGACGAACGAGCAGCGGAAAGCACAACAGAGCAGTTTCGCCTTTGGTGCAAAGGGGGCAAGGACGAACGCAGGTTCCTAAGGCATCTTCAAAAGGTTTCCATTCTGGTGCAACAAGACCATGGTTGCCCGCTGGCAGGACGGATGTCATCCCTGAGCCAACCACTATAGCGCTGGCAGCTACTTTGCAGGCGAAGACCGTTTTTGGACAAGGGAAGCATGTTCCCGTGTCCCCCTTCGAAATTGACCGTTGTGGGATCCCTTCCCGCCGAAACGATAAGGGAAGAGGACCGGAGCCCGCCACTATAAATAGAGGATAGGTTGCTTCGTAGAAGGGGACCCGATCCGACACCGAACCATTCATTGACCCATGTTCACACCACTAAGGCCACCTAGCCTCAGGAGGCCAAAGAACATTGTACTAGTTCATCCACCAGCCCCCACAAGAGGCAATCCACCAAAGGAGGAGTAGGGTTTTACGCTTCGCAGCGGCCCGAACCTGGGTAAACTATTGTGTTCTGTGCTGCCCTCACCATCAAGTGAGTCCTTTGCCGTTTCCATCGAGTAGCGTGCTAGGCGAGGTTAGGTCGTGAGAGATCTCCGTACATGCCCGTGGGTTTGAATCTTTAGGGTTTTGCGGAGCCCGAAATCCGACAAGGCAGTTGTGGAACTCGATGGCACCAAAAATCTTGTCTCGGTGTCACCCACAGGAAGGATATATATATATATATATATATATATATATATATATATATATATATATCCGCGGAACCCGATGATTGAAAATCTCCTTCAAACGCCGAATAGTCGTGCCTCCTCGTTGTCGCGCCCTAGTCCCCTGGACGTCTTCCTGATCCTCAAGTGCGCCCTCGCCACAGGAGTCCTTGCCGTCGACGGATTCTTCACCATCGTCGCCGCCGTAGCGAATCGACGCCAAGTTACGGTACATATTCGATTTCCTTTTGCGCTCCAAAGATGTTTCTTTGTGCAAACAAGTCCTGCCATTATCTATCAACTTTTGCACTAATTCTTTCCAGTAGTAAAAAAAATCCTTAGATTAGCTAGCAAAGAAAAAAAAAATAGGGTTAATAGTCCACAAAATTGAATCTCGGTGTCACCGAGTTGCAAAAATTAGTCTTACTAATTTTGGTTTAGGGTTACTCAGAATGTTCTCGGTGGAACCGAGTTCTCTTCTTCGGTGAAACCGAAAAGGGTGCCAATTTTTTGTCAATGAGAAAATATGTCTAGATGGCTCCGAAATTTCTGACTTGGTGGAACAAAAATCCTCTTTTGCTGAATGTTAAAACTAAACTTTCCAGAATTCTCATCCATTCCAGCTCTTCTATATCTTTTCACATGGTCTACTTGTGTGCTTGTCTACTTGTTCTTGTGAGGATGTCAGGTTTAGAGGATAGTCAAAACAACTTTAGTGAGCCCAGTCGTGATATGGACTCAGGCACTAGTCCCGAGAGGACACCTTCTGACCTAGGTACTCCTAGCTCCCATGGCATGCCCAAGGCAACTACTAGGTCCAAAAGGAAGCTCAATTTTAATGAAGAAGATGTTGAATTCATCACTGAGGAATCTGCTCTCCAGAAGCAGAAGGAGAAGACCACAGTGAGGAAGATTGTGAGAAAGGAGTATGCCAAACCTTCTAACACTAGAGCTCCAGAAGCTAGGCTTGCAAAGAAGCCAAATCAGAAAAGAGCCCGGAAGAGAACTATCCATGTTGTTGGAAGACCAACCTCAATGTATGAAGATCCAACAGAAGCTGCTAATGAGGAGGAGGAGGAAATTCCAGCTGAGGTTCTCCTCCCAAGAAGAAAAAGTTGATGGCCGATGCTATGCCTAAAAAGTCTGCCCCAAAGTCTTCAGCACCTAAGGCTAAGAAGTCTATAGCTCCCAAGAGGACTACAAATGATATTCATGCAGCTGAAAAGAACAAAGGCTCTACATCCACAGATTTTGCTGTAGAGGAAGATGAGGATGCCCGTGTGCTTATGAAGCTAAGAACTCATCTACCCAACCATGATGCTTCTCATCCTACTGCTGAGGACATGAAGAAGAGGAAAGATTCAGGTCTGAGGAAATGGAGATCTACTGATCCATATGCTGCGAGAAGGAGAACTGTTGTTGATCCCTGCTTTCACACAAGGGGACAACAAGATTTCTATGAGACAGTTTTGCTTGATAAGAATCCAGCAGTCAGAGACATGAGATATGTCGATTGGGATTACATCAAGGCCAATGAAGATTATTTCCCCCATGTGAGAGAAAATTTCAGGATGGTTGATATTGAAGACTTTGTTGGCAAAGAGATGACTGCATGGAATGATGAGTTGATCATGAAATTCTATTCTGCCGCTCATTTTATTCACATGGAAGAGTTGTTTGGCTGACTGGGGGTCACTGGTATGAGTCTACTTTTGATGAGTGGGCCACCATCGTTGGTGCTCCAAAAGCTCAAGAATGAGACTTGGACATGTACTCACAACTCAAGATGAACCACAACACCATGTCTAACATGTACAAGCCAGTGCTCCATGAGTTTGTGCTGTCTCACAAGTTCGGTTGTGTCTATTTCTTAGAAGCATGAATACCCACTATGAACACCTTCATGCCCAAATCAGGTGATGATAAAATGATTAGAGGTTATTCCATCAACATGCTGCATCATCTAGACACCCACACCCGGTTCCGAGTGATGGACTTGATAGTTGAGACTCTCAAGAGGAGTGCTGCAGATTAGAAGAGATCATGTGGATATGCTCCATATATTCATATGCTCATCAATGCCAAGATTGGTAAGCATGCATATCTACTTGATCGTCCCCACCTGCTAATGTCAGCTGTGCTTCCCTAGCAACGGCGCCAGGAATAGTCGTGTCGACGGCACCAGGAATCCTTCTGCTGCGGCTACGCCTTAACGGACTTCCTAGGCAAATATGCAAAGGATTTCCCCCGTGGCCTTGGAGCCTTGCGTTGGTGTTCCCTCGAAGCGGAAAGGGTGATATAGCACAATGGTGGTAAGTATTTCCCTCAGTTTGAGAACCAAGGTATCAATCCAGTGGAGGAGTATCACGAGATCCTGCACAAACACAAAAAGCTTGTTCCCAACGCTATGAAGGGGTTGTCAATCCCTTATAGATTGTTTGCCAAGTGAGAACGAAAAGCAACAAAGTAACAAAGCAAAGTAAAAGCGAAGGTGTAAACGATGGATGTGAATAGACCCGGGGCCGTAGTGTTTACTAGTGGCTTCTCTCATGAAAGCAAGTAGACGGTGGGTGAACAAATTACTGTCGAGCAATTGATAGAACCACACAAAGTCGTGACGATACCTAGGGCAATGATTATATCTGTAGGCATCACGTCCAAAACAAGTAGACCGATACTTTCTGCATCTACTACTATTACTCCACACGTCGACCGCTATCCAGCATGCATCTAGTGTATTAAGTCCAAAAGAACAGAGTAACGCCTTAAGCAAGATGACATGATGTAGATGGACAATCTCATATCAACGATAGAGCCCATCTTGTTACCCTTGATGGCAACTACTTAATGTGTGCCTTGCTGCCCCTACTGTCATTGGGAAAGGTCACCACATGGTAGAACCCAAAACCAAGCACTTCTCCCATTGCAAGAATCATAGATCTAGTTGGCCAAACAAAACCCAAGACTCGGAGAGACTTACAAGGATATCAAATCATGCATAAAAGAAATTAGCAAAGACTCAAATATATATCATAGATAACCTGATCACAGATCCACAATTCATAGGATCTCGACAAACACACCGCCAAAGAAGATTACATCGGATAGATCTCCACGAAGATCATGGAGAACTTTGTATTGAAGATCCAACAGAGAGAAGAAGCCATCTAGATACTAACTACGGACCCGTAGGTCTGAAGTGAACTACTCACGAGTCATTGGAGGGGCGATGATGATGATGAAGAAGCCCTCCAACTCCAAAGTACCCTCCGGCAGGGTGCCGAGAAGGGTCTCCAGATGAGATCTCACGGAAACGGAAGCTTGCGGCGGTGGAAAAGTATTTTCGAGGCTCCCCTGATTTTTTGCTGTATTTTAGGGAATATAGGCCAACGATCTAGGTTAGAGGGCGGCCAGGGAGGCCACAAGCCCTGGCACCACCGCCTCCCCTGGTGGCGGAGTGGGGCCTTGTGGGCTCCTAGGAGCCCTCCTGGCTTGGCCCACAGGCCCCCTGATCTTCTTCCGTCCGGGAAAAAATCATTTCAGGGATTTTATTCCGTTTGGACTCTGTTCCAAAATCAGACCTGAAAAGAGCCAAAAACACAGAAAAAACAGGAACTGGCACTTGGCACTGAATCAATAAGTTAGTCCAAAAAAGATATAAAAGGTACATTAAACATCCAAAGATGACAAGATGACAGCGTGAAACCATCAAAAATTATAGATACGCTTGAGACGTATCAAGCATCCCCAAGCTTAACTCCTGCTCGTCCTCGACTAGGGAAGTGATAAAGAATGAATTTTTGATGCTTTCATGCTACCTAGCATAGATGGCCTTTGTAACTCCTCTTATGTGACGTGAATGTTCAGATCCATTAGATTCAAAACAATAGTTTGCTATTGACGTGGAAACAATAATAATTCAAGAAAACTAGCAAGGTAATCATGAACTTTCAAAATAACAAGGCCAAAAGAAAGTTATCCCTACAAAAGCATATAGTCTGGCTATGCTCTATCATCATTGCACAACGAATTTAAATCATGCACAACCCCGGTATTCGCCATGTAATTGTTTCACACCTTTACTTTCTCAAACCTTTTCAACTCTCACGCAATACATGAGCTAGATCCATGGTTATAGCACTATAGATGGTGTGGAATGTGGTGGAGGGTGCAAGACAAAAAGGAGAAGATAGTCACATTAACTAGGCATATCAATGAGTTGTGGAGATGCTCATCAATATATATCAATGTGAATGAGTAGGGATTTCCATATAAATGATGCACTAGAGCTACGAGTATGTGAAAGCTCTTAAAGAAAACTAGTGGGTGTGCATCCAACTTGCTTGCTCACGAAGACCTAAGGCAATTTTGAGGAAGCCTATCATTGGAATATACAAGCCAAGATATATAATGAAAATTTCCCACTAGCTATATGGTGGTGACAAAACGAGAGACTCTCCATCATGAAGATCATGGTGCTTAATATGCACAAGTGTGGAAAAAGTGGGAAATCTGTCCCTTCTCTCTTTTTCTCTCATTTTTTTATTTGGTGGGCTCTTTGGCCTCTTTTTTTTATTTTGGTGGGCTTCTTTGGCCTCTTTTATTTCCTCACACAATGCTCCATTAATAATGATCATCACACTTTCAACTCCAAACTTAGAGCAACTATGACTCTATATGAAATGCCTTCGGTAGTGTACCGTGGCAATGATCTAGCATGGCATAGACATCAATGGAAACATCATGCTAGCTATCTTTCGATCATGCAATGGCAATGTAGACGTGGTGGCACATGTCATGGTGGTAGTTGCATGGCAATATATCTCGGAATCACTTTGAAAAAGCCATAGTAGGTAGGTATGGTGGTTGTTTTGAGGGAGGCTAATGGTGGGTTTTGTGCACCGGCGAAAGTTGCACGACACTAAAAAGATAGTGATGGTGGCAGGTGAAAAGTGCATCTAAACCATGGACTCAACATTAGTCATGAAGAACTCATATACTTGTTGCAAAAGTTTTATTAGTAATCAAAACAAAGCATTCAACGCATACTCCTAGGGGAAGGGTTGGTAGGTATAAACCATCGCGTGATCCCGACCGCCACACAAAGGATGACAATCAATAGACTAATCATGCTCAGATTTCATCACATAGTGGTTCACCATACGTGCATGCTACGGGAATCACTAACTTCAACACAAGTATTTCTAGATCCACAAAACTTTACTAGCATGACTTCAATATTACCATAACCACAACTCAAAACTAATTGAGATGAATCAAACTTATCTAACTATTCAATGCACATAAAGGTGGAAGTTTTCGTATCCCTTTGGATAACTACCCCTTTTGAGACTACTCTCAAATACTAGATCAACTACCGAGCCACGCACCGCTGTGCTCTAAAAGATATAAGTGAAGCACATAGAGCAAAAGTATCTAGCTCAAAAGATATAAGTGAAGCACATGTGAGCTGAATTGTCTACCAAAGGATATAGGTGAAGCTCGACAAAATCACGATGAGTGCATGTATTTCTCTCTAGGTGTGCAGCAAGGATGATTGTGACACAACAAAAATAAAAGACTCCTACGATACAATACGCTCCAAGCAAAAACACATAACATGTGGTGAATAAAAATATAGCCCCAAGTAACGTTACCGATGGATTGAAGACGACAGAGGGGATGCCTTCCCGAGGCATCCCCAAGCTTAGGCTTTTACGGCATCCTTGAATCTCTTGGGGTGCCTTGGGCATCCCCAAGCTTGAGCTCTTGCCACTCTTTATTTCTTTGTCCATAAGAACTTCACTCAAAACTTGAAAACTTCACAACACAAAACTTAAACAGAAACTCGTGATAACATTAGTATGAGAAAGCAAACCACCACTTCCTTAGATACTGTAGCAAACTTAAATACTATTCGTACTGATGTTGGGTTACTGTATTTTCAATATTCCATGGCTAATACCCTCCGATACTATCCATAGTTTTGTCAAAATAAGCAACCAATCACAAGAAAAACAGAATCTGTTAACAGCAGACCAGTCTGTAGCAATCTGTATATTTCGTATACCTCCGGTACTCCACAAATTCTGAACAATTGCGACAGTCTGAAGAATTTGCGTAGCAATCAGAAGCAAAAATAATCAACTCAAAAGCTCTTACAGAAAAAATGAAAATTCTTTTCGTGATCAGAAAGTTTTTGTCTTTTCCAGCATGACCAAACGATCATCCCCAAGACTAATCATAACGGTTTTGCTTGGCACAAACGCAAAAAGAAACACAAAAAACACAATCATAACAAAATTATGAAAGTGTGGAAAACAAAAAACAGAAAGAAAAAGGATAGATTCGTTGGGTTGCCTCCCAACAAGCGCTTTTGTTTAACGCCCTTAGCTAGGCGAAAGGTGATGGAATCACGTATAGTCATCTTTGGCGCTCAAACCATAAGTAGCCCTCATCATAGATTCATAAGGCAATCTTATTTTCTTTCTAGGAAAGTGCTCCATGCCCTTCTTTAAAGAAAATTGAAATCTAATATTCCCTTCCTTCTTATCGATGATAGCACCAATAGTCCTTAGGAAAGGTCTACCAAGAATAATGGGACATGAAGGATTGCAATCTATGTCAAGTACAACGAAATCCACGGGTACATAGTTCTTATTTGCAACAATAAGAACATCATCGATCCTTCCCATGGGTTTCTTGACAGTAGAATCCGCAAGATGCAAATTAAGAGAACACTCTTCAATCTCATGAAAACCAAGAATATCACACAAAGACTTTGGAATCGCGGAAACACTAGCACCCAAATCACACAAAGCATTGCACTCATAGTTTTTGATCTTGATTTTGATAGTAGGTTCCCACTCATCATGAAGTTTTCTAGGTATAGAGACTTCTAGTTCGAGCTTCTCTTCAAGAGATTTCATCATAGCATCTACGATATGCGCGGTAAAGGCTTTGCTTTGGCTATAAGCATGTGGAGAGTTTGCAATGGATTGCATCAAAGAAATGCATTCAAACAAGGAGCAATTATCATAATTGAATTCCTTGAAATCCAAAGTGGGAGTTTCATTACTACCCAAATTTTTGACTTCTTCTACTCCACTCTCCACACCTTTATCATCAAGATAGGTGGACTCCGAATCATTGGGGCGTTTTTCAACCAAAGTGGATTCATATAGAGCCCCTCCATAAATAGGTTTGACACGCGAAAACAAAGATTCAAGAGGAGACACACCAAGCATTTTAAGATCTTCGTGATTTGCATCACTAGAACGCACCCTTTTAAACCATTCATGCCTAGCGCGAATTTGGGCGGTTCTTTCTTTGCTCTCATTCATGGAGACACGCACAACTTTCAAAGTTTCATCCAAGTTGACCATGGGAGGAGTGCATCTAACTTTCAAAGCATCAGTATCTCAAGACATCCTATCAACGCTCTTAGCCAAATCGTCTATTTTGAGTAGTTTTTCCTCTATGGACGCATTGAAAATCTTTTGAGAGTTGATGAACTCTTTGATATTACTCTCTAAATCATAGGGTAATTTGTTGTGATTTCCATAAGTGTTGTTGTAGGAATTGCTATAATTGTTAGAGGAGTTACTAGGAAAAGGCCTAGGAACATAGTTTCCTCTAAAAGCATTGTTGTTGCCAAAATTGTTCCTACCAACAAAATTCACGTCCAAACTAGCGTTGCTACTCTCAATCAAAGAAGATAGTGGAATGTCATTAGGATCTACGGTAGCGTTTCTACTAGCAACCAAATTCATTAACTCGTCCATCTTAGCACTAAGCGAGTTAATTTCTTTTATAGCGTGCACCTTTTTGCTAGCAGGCGACCTTTCAGTGTGCCACTAAGAGTATTTGGTCATGATATTGTCTAGGAGTTTTGTAGCGTCTCCTAACGTGATTTCCATGAACGTTCCACCTGAGGCGGAGTCCAAGATATTGTGAGAAGCGAAATTCAAGCCAGCGTAAAAGATTTGTATAATCATCCACAAACTCAAGCCATGAGCGGGAAAATTTCTAATCATAAGCTTCATCCTCTCCCAAGATTGTGCAACGTGTTCATGATCAAATTGCTTGAAATTCATGATATCATTACGTAAGGAGATGATCTTAGCCAGCGGAAAATACTTGGATATGTAAGCATCTTTGCACTTATCCCAAGAATCGATACTATTTTTAGGCAAAGAAGAAAACCAAGTTTTTGCGCGATCTCGCAACGAGAAAGGAAAAAAGTTTCAACTTAATCACGTCATTATCCACATCTCTTTTCTTTTGCATATCGCAAAGCTCAATGAAGGTATTGAGATGGGATGCGACATCCTCACTAGGAAGGCCAGAGAATTGCTCTTTCATAACAAGATTCAGCAAAGTTGCGTTGATTTCATACGATTCCGCACTAGTGGCGGGAGCAATCGGAGTACTAATAAAATCATTATTGTTAGTGCTCGAGAAGTTGCAAAGTTTGGTGTTTTCAGCCATGATGACTTCAACAAACAAACAAGCACACAAGCAAGCAAGAAAACCGGCAACGGCAAAAGAAAACGGCGAAGGAGAAAGGCAAATGAAAACGACAAATGTGAAGTGGGTGACAGGAAAATGAGAGGCAACTGGCAACAAAAGTAAATGCAAGAGATCAGTTTGTGAGACCTACTTGGATAGATCTTGATCTCTCCTCCCCGGCAACGGCGCCAGAAATACTTCTGATGTCAGTTGTGCTTCCCTAGCAACGGCGCCAGGAATAGTCGTGTCGACGGCACCAGGAATCCTTCTGCTGCGGCTACGCCTTAAGTGACTTCCTAGGCAAATATGCAAAGGATTTCACCCGTGGCCTTGGAGCCTTGCGTTGGTGTTCCCTCGAAGCGGAAAGGGTGATGTAGCATAGCGGTGGTAAGTATTTCCCTCAGTTTGAGAACCAAGGTATCAATCCAGTGGAGGAGTATCACAAGATCCTGCACAAACACAAAAAGCTTGCTCCCAACGCTATGAAGGGGTTGTCAATCCCTTATAGATTGTTTGCCAAGTGAGAACTGAAAGCAACAAAGTAACAAAGCAAAGTAAAAGCAGAGGTGTAAACGATGGATGTGAATAGACCCGGGGGCCGTAGTGTTTACTAGTGGCTTCTCTCATGAAAGCAAGTAGACGGTGGGTGAACAAATTACTGTCGAGCAATTGATAGAACCGCGCAAAGTCGTGACGATATCTATGGCAATGATTATATCTATAGGCATCACGTACAAAACAAGTAGACCGATACTTTATGCATCTACTACTATTACTCCACACGTCGACCGCTATCCAGCATGCATCTAGTGTATTAAGTCCAAAAGAACAGAGTAACGCCTTAAGCAAGATGACATGATGTAGATGGACAATCTCATATCAACGACAGAGCCCATCTTGTTACCCTTGATGGCAACTACTTAATGTGTTCCTTGCTTCCCCTACTGTCACTGGGAAAGGTCACCACATGGTAGAACCCAAAACCAAGCACTTCTCCCATTGCAAGAATCATAGATCTAGTTGGCCAAACAAAACCCAAGACTCGGAGAGACTTACAAGGATATCAAATCACGCATAAAAGAAATCAGCAAAGACTCAAATATACATCATAGATAATCTGATCACAAATCCACAATTCATCGGATCTCGAAAAACACACCGCCAAAGAAGATTACATCGGATAGATCTCCATGAAGATCATGGAGAACTTTGTATTGAAGATCCAAGAGAGAGAAGAAGCCATCTAGCTACTAACTACGGACCCGTAGGTCTGAAGTGAACTACTCACAAGTCATTGGAGGGGCGATGATGATGATGAAGAAGCCCTCCAACTCCAAAATCCCCTCCGGAAGGGTGCCGGGAAGGGTCTCCAGATGAGATCTCACGGAAACGGAAGCTTGCGGCGATGGAAAAGTATTTTCGAGGCTCCCCTAATTTTTTGCTGTATTTTAGGGAATATATAGGCCAAAGATCTAGGTCAGGGGGCGGCCAGGGAGGCCACAAGCCCTGCCACCGCCGCCTCCCCCCTGGTGGCGGAGTGGGGGCTTGTGGGCTCCCATGAGCCCTCCTGGCTTGGCCCACAGGCCCCCTGGTCTTCTTCCGTTTGGGAAAAAATCATTTCGGGGATTTTATTCCATTTGGACTCCGTTCAAAAATCAGATCTGAAAAGAGCCAAAAACACAAAAAAAACAGGAACTCGCATTTGGCACTGAATCAATAAGTTAGTCCAAAAAAGATATAAAAGGTACATAAAACATCCAAAGATGACAAGATGACAGCGTGAAACCATCAAAAATTATAGATACGTTTGAGACGTATCACCTGCCACTTCAACTTGATTTTGAAGACAATGAGGTTGTTATGGACGATAACCATCCCAACTCAGCTAGTGCTCGAGAGGCAGCAACTGCAGAGGCTGCTAGGAATGATCCAGCTCCTACTCCACAACTGAGAACCAAAGATGAGCATATGTCATTCTTGGTCAGCACCATCCGAGGGACAGAGAAGAATTTTTCTAAGATATTGCTGAACCAGAAGAGCCTCGAGAGGATCATGGAGACAAAATTCCATGACCTGGATGTTAAGGTGATGGAGTTGACCACCACTATTGAGCAACTCCAGCATGAAGTTGATTATGTGAAGATTCCATGCTCCTGCAGTGCTGATGAAGAGTCGCCTCTTCCTACTATTACTCAGTTCAGGACCCAAACTAGGTCAGCAGCTGTGCCAGTCCCGGAAGCAAGACCATCTTCATCAGCTCAAGCTTCAGCTCGTCCTCGTGTACCTCCAGTGTCTACACCTCCAGCTCTAGTGACTTTTGCACAAGCCTTCGTCGATGCTCTCTTTTCCACTCCATAATCAGCTACAGGAGGAGATCGTGCCTAGAGAGACGCTTAGTTCTAGACCTTTGAACTTTTTGGTAACTTGTTACCAAGGGGGAGAAGTGTATAGATCAAATAGGGCTTCGAGAGGGAGAGCTTTGCACTTTATTTGCTCTCATTTCGTTTTTCAAAATGTTTGGTATTTTGGATGACTTTATGCATTTAGAGGAGTGTTTGATCATACACTTTGATTGTTTGATGCTACCATGTTATTACCTTTGAGCTATCTACATGATGATCATTCACTTGCGTGTTTGGTGTTATGTGCATTACTATTCATTGATATCATTTATGTGCACCACCAAGTTGTATGTGACATGGAACAGTAAACCATGATCCTAATCGATCGTGCATTTGCATTCAAATACAAATTCAAAACAATGCACAATTTTATGAGTAGATCTTGCTTTTCACATACTTCTCAAAGTGTCGATGCTAATCATTGATTATATCTTTTGTTGAAGCTTTGATCTATATGTTGTCATCAATTACCAAAAACGGGGAGATTGAAAGCACAATTGCTCCCTAAGGCCTTGTTCGGTTCCATAGGATTTCAAGGGGTTTGAAGGGTATTGGAAGGGATTAAATCCCCAACAAGTCAAAATACACCTCAAACCTCTGCAATCCTCTTTAATACTATTGTGGTGGGGATTAACCGAACAAGCCCTAAGGTGGTTTTGGTAATTAATCACAACTTATGCATCATTGGACTAATGAGTTTATTCAAGTATATTTCAGAAAATTTCAAAGATGCTCTGGCTATAGGATTGCAAGGAGATGCCCCTTGATGCAAGGAAAGTAATAGGATTGGCTCAAGCTTCAAGCAAGAAGACTCTACATTTTATATTTGTGAGAAATCACTTTGAGTCCATAGGAAAGCCAATACTATTAAAAGGGGGTGAGGTATTATGACGAATTAGTTGCTCAAGTGCTTAGAGGTAGCCACCAAAAATACTTAGCCATTCTCCCACAAGATATCTCTGTCCAAACCCAAACCTGCAAAATTGGTGCCACCAACTATTTCCATTCGGCCCTACAGATTTCACACTCGACAGTTCCTATGCCAAACCCTACCATCTCGGTATCACCAACTTTCACATCGGTGCCACCGAGATTCAGTGACCAACTTTATGTTGAGAAGATTTCAAGAATCAGAATTTCCAAGTTTGAAATTGGTCTCATCGAGATTTGGAAACTAGTCTAGATTAACATATCGGTACCACCGAGATTCCTATATCGGTCTCACCGAGAATTCAAAAGTTGCCCCATTTAGTGCAACTCGGTAACACCGAGATTCTTTTTGGTGTCACCGAGTTGGGCAATAATGTTGTAACAGTTGGATTTTGGGAGATGTCTATATATACCCCTCCACCTACCTCTCATTTGTAGAGGAAGCACTCAAAACACACTTACACTTGCCAGATTCATTTTTCTGAGAGAGATCCACCTACTCATGTGTTGAGATCAAGAGATTCCATTTAAACCATTTGAACCTTTATTTCTAGCCACCCCAAGTTGCTTTCCACAAGATTAATCTCTCCTACCCCTGCCAAATCTAAGAGAGAGTGATTGAGTGTTGAGAAGAATATCTTTAGAAGCACAAAAGCAAGGAGTTCGTTGTTCTACCACATCTATTAAATTTTGGAGGGTGGTACTTCCTAGATTGGTTAGGTGTCACTTGGGAGCCTCCTACTTTATGTCGTGGAGTTGAACCAAGATGTTTGTAAGGGAAAGAAGATCGCCTACTTTGTGAATATCTACCGTGCGTGAGGCTAGTTCTATGTGGACGGAAGTCGTGGTGGAATAGACAAGGCCGCTTCTTGGTGGAACCCTTGTGGGTGGAGCCCTCCGTGGACTCTCGGATCCATTATCCTACGTGGGTTGAAGTCTCCACTAACATGGACGTACGATAGCGCCACCTATCGGAACCATGACAAAAATCGTCATGTCAACCTTTGCGTTTGATCTCCCTACCTTACCCTCTACTTTACATTTGCATGTGTGACATTCAGCTGCTATACTCTTAGATGTGGATGTGTAGGGTGTATTTGACTAGTAATAATTGCTAAAATTGGCCCACGACTAAAATTGGGAAATGCTAGTTTTTATCTTGTCAAGTAGTCTAATCACCCCCCCTCTAGATATACTTTTGATCCTACACCTGCTTTTGCCTAAGTAAAAACGGTTCCAAATGAGGGCACGATCGTCACTTGGGCGCCAAGATGGACATGACTATCATTAGTTCACAGGAACTACCTTCATTTATTAGTTGCAAACCTAAATTCTCCTAAGTTAAAACCTACCTCTAGTGAGGACGTCCTCCATGCTCGGGGATTTAGCTCTGAACCTACTTCCGTCTAAGGAACAACGGTTTCGAATGAGGGCATGACCCTCACTCTGCTGCCAAGATGGAGAGGACCATCATTAGTTTGCATGAACTACCTTCATTTCTTGGCTGCGAACCTGATTTCGCCTAAGTTAAAACCTACCACGAGTAAGGACGTCCTCCATGCTCGGGGGCTTAGCTGCAAACCTGCTTTCGCCTAAGTAAAAACGGTTTCGAATGAGGACATGACCCTCAGTCGGGCTACAAGATGGAAATGACCATCATTAGTTCGCAGGAACTACACTCATTTCTTAGCCACGAACCTGAATTCGTCTAAGTTAAAACCTGCCTCGAGTGAGGACGTCCTCCACGCTCGGGGGCTTAGCTGTGAACCTGCTTTCTCCTAAGTAAAAAACGGTTCCGAATGAGGGCACGACCCTCACTCGGGTGCCAAGATGGACATGACCATCATTGGTTCACACAAACTACCTTCATTTCTTAGCTGTGAACTTGAATTTGCCTAAGTGAAAACCTGCCCCGGGTGAGGACGTCCTTCATGCTTGGGGGCTTAGCCGCGAACCTGATTTTTTGTAAGTAAAAATGGTTCCGAATGAGTGCACGACCCTCACTCGGGTGCCAAGATGAACATGACAATCATTAACTCGCATGAACTACCTTCATTTCTTAGCTGCGAACCTAAATTCGCCTAAGTTAAACCGAGCCCCGAGTGAGGACGTCCTTCACGCTAGGGGGCTTAGTTGTGAACGTGCTTTCGCCTAAGCCCAAATTAACCTCAAGTGATAACATTAGTCACACTTGGTAACTTAGTTGTGATCAAGCAATCGCCTAAGTATTCTGGTACCCCGTGCAGAAGCATGCTAAACATTTGAAGACTCAAAATTCGAATGAAGGTAAAGCAAATTGAGACTGCATTCGGTTCAAAGCAAGAGTACGGATAGCAGGAGCCCAAGGCCCACTCAGAGTTTAAGGGTTACATAGACCACTCGACATTGTGAGGCAAATCAAACTTAATGTATTTTATCCAAGTATCACTCGGAGCACGACGGAGCCACAACATCTATGAATGTGCCGAGGTCGATCCCATCGGCGATCCGAGTGGCAGCCTCCATGAACATTTCCATGAAGTCCTCGAACTTGGTGTTCTTCTTGTTGGTGACCTTGAGGTTCTCCACCTTCTCTTTGTGCACTCCCTAGCAATGGACGCGGACAAGCGAGAGGGCAATCTCAGATCCGTCTCGAGCTACTGATTTCTTCCAAGATAGCACTCGGCTAGGTACCTCCTTCACTCGATCAATGATGGCTTGCACATCCTTGGAGAATTCCTCACCAGGAGTCAACTCTTGGTGGCCGATTCAAGCAACTTGAAGCAGACCAACACATGGTTGATGCGGTCCTCCAGTCGGAGAAGAGACAAACATGTGTTGTCCCTGAAAAGCCCTCTTTGTGGATTCAACTCCTTTTCGATCCTCTCGGTCTTTTCATCAACATTGACGCAGAATTCTAAACACAATCAAATGACAAAGGACATCTTTTCGCTCATTTCCTTGCCAAAGTCCTCGACGAGCTGTTCCAATTCGAGCTTCTTGGCGGTGACTTGCTCAAGCTTGCTCTCCCACTCGGCATAATGTGTCTTCAGCTCGACAAGTTCTTCAACGGACTTCTTTGTGGCAACATCCAAGAGATGCTTCTCCTCGACTGATTTGAGCTTGGCATGAGCCACCTTGGTCTTCTAGCTAGCTTCCTTCTAGGCAGACGCCAGATCCTCGTCCCTCTTCTCGAGGGCCTCCTTCATACTAACTAAAGAAATAGAGGTCTTTGACCTCTTAGCAAGTTGATCTGGTAAAACAACCTCAGTCGGACGGGGAGAGAGATCAAATCTTAAGGCAGTCGAATGGGAAATGTTTAACTTCGGGTGAGTGTTTCTCCTTCTCCAGGCGCTCACTCTTAGCTTTCTCGACATCAAGGCTGAGGCGCAGGTCCTGCACCTCTTTATCCATGGCATCGTAGCGGCTCCCGAGCCCATAGACATTCTGTCAACAACAAACACAATTATTCAAAATTCAGCAATGGAAACTCTAAGACTACCGCTGATTACTTTAGTCAACGACAGTCCCTGGGACTACACCAAGTGGGTGCGTTGAACACGCCCCCACTAGAAGGATGAGGAGATATACAAAGGGCCATGTACCCTATCGATCTATGTCATGTCAAAATAGGAACTAAGACTACCGTTGACTGCTTTAGTCGACGACAGTCTCAGGGACGACACCAAGTGGGTGCACTCAGCGTGCCCCCACTAGCAGAGAACACCCGGTGGGTGTTGATACGTCCCAAACGTATCTATAATTTCTGCTTGTTCCATGATCTTTCGGGTGACATTGTTACATGTTTTGCTACACTTTTATATCATTTTACACATATTTGGACTAACCTACTAGCACAGTGCACCCAGTGCAAGTTTTTGTCTAATGATGTCTATTTTGCACGGGCTTTTACCCAATTTTTCGAAGCCCGAAAAAAATCCAGAAAAATATATAAAAAATCAGAAAAACAGAAGCTCCCGGATCACCGATGGAGGGCCAAAGGGGGGCCAGGGGCCTCTCACGCAGCCTGCTGGCGCGACCAGGCCCTAAGACGCGCCAGGAGGTCGCTTGGGTGGGTCCCACCTCCTCCGGTGCCCTCCTTTGGCCTATATTTAGAGTCCCGATAGGAAACCCTCGCAGACTTTCTGGAATCGCGAATTTCTCCATCATTCCGCCGCCGCAACACTTCCAAGATCGCAGCTTGAGGAGACCTCTTCCCGGCACCCTGCCAGAGGGAGGATTGACCTCTGGGAGCTTCTCCACAGCCATGGACGCTTCCCGGACATGTCGTGAGTAGTCCTCCTTGGACCATGAGTCCATGACCAGTAGCTATGCGATGTGTTCTCTCCAATCTTGTGCTTCAATGGTTAGTCCTTGTGAGCTGCCCTACATGATCAAGGCATCTATGTAATTCCCTTGCTATTGCTATTTTCGGTTTGTTGGGATCTAATGGATTATGAGATTATGTTCAAATTTTTATGAGTTATATATTTGATTATCCTTTTATATTATGTTCCTTAGTGATTCATGCATGTTCTCCGTTGCTTTTTATTGCTTTGGCCAAGTAGTAGATCGTAACTCCAAGAGGGAGCCCTATGCATGATTGTGGGTTCGGGCCCCTCAATGTCTAGCTTGAGTGACAAAAACATGAGACTAGGGGATGTTTTTGTTGCCACCAGGGAGAGAACAACGATTCTTGTGACCATGGTTGCAAGGATTGTTTACCTTATGCATAGTTCATTAATGCAGTTGTCCGTTGCTTGGAGTTTACACTTTGGATGGGACTCGCAACTTAATACCGGAGATGTGTTCTGGATAGATACCTCAAGGTGGATGATTAGTAAGTAGATGCTGATGAATAAATGGTCTACTTGTCTTGGCGTACTGGCCATTACTATCGAACCTCTAACTATCAAGGAGTGTAATTAGCATTGCGGTGCGATCATAATTCGGTCAATTGCCCAACTATGATTTGTTTACTCTAGCATAGTTGTTTATCGTCTATTGGGAGAGAGACATCACTAGTGAACATCATGTGACTCCGGTCCATTTCACCATCATTATTTACAGCTCTATCATTTACCGCTTTCATTTACTTTTCCGTTGCAATCACTATTACCTTCCCGCTTGTGTTTTGATCCTTTGCAAACTACAAGGCTGGAGAGATTTACAACCTCTTTGTACTCATTGGGAGCAAAGTTATTTGTTGTGTGTGCAGGTCCACGTCTTGTGCTGACCAGGACAGGAGACACCTACTTGTTGAGCCTAGGAGTCCTACTGGTTCGATAAACCTTATAGTCTCTGTGTAAGGGAAATTTCTGCTGACTACATCTGCACCTTCCACTTGGGGTAACCAACGAGGGGCGATAATTATATACATCATCTCGTCATCAAGCAAATTTCTGGCGCCGTTGCAGGGGACTCCAATCTTCAAGATAGGGGAGTTGCACACTATCTTTTACTTTTGCTTTTTAGTCTTGTTAGTTTGCTTTTCATGATTGGCATGACTAGTGAGGCTTATGGAAAACTACACTCTTAGTTCGCTGCTTGGGGAAGGCCGGTTTACCACACCCGTGGTAGAGAAGTCTCCTCCACCTACTGAATGTATCCCATTCAAAATACCACTTGGGATAATTGAAATAATTAGGAATGATTGTTATGCAGGGGATGGAAAAGTCAATCATAGTATTCATTTGTTCAAACTTACAGAACTTTGTGTGTTGTTTAAGATTTCAGGTTTGACAAGAGATGGAGTCATGAGGAAATTATTTGCCTTGTCACTGAAAGGAAAAGCATTGGAATGGTATAGGCTACTAGATGATTCTCACCTACGGGATTGGGAAGAGATTCAGTCTCTCTTTTACTCCAAGTTTTATCCTCTTCATAAAGTCCATGTGGATCATCATAACAATGCTTTATGTGATACTTATATTGTTGAGTTTATTCATGATCCCACTGAAAATTATTATGAGAAGGGAACATATGCTTATAGATATTTCAATAATATCAAGTTCCCTCTCTTTATGTTGAAGGTTTTGAAGCTGCACTTGTTTTGCCTTCCTATGCTTATTGCTTTGTGCTTCAATGAATTATTCTATTGCAATATTCGTATGCATAGGAAGCATGTTAGACTTAAGTGTGTTTGGTATTTGCTTCTTGATGCTCTCTTTTGTTCTACGACTCCTATTCCTACGAGAGCATCATTAAAATCTTAAGCCTATATTTATGGCTATAAAGAAAGAGCTCTAGGGAGACAACCCTTGTTATCTTTACTTTGAGTTTTTACTTTCAGTTTTAGTGGTCTTGATGCTTGTTACTACTGTAGCAACATCATTGTATCTTTATTTTTAAGCTTTGTGCCAAGTTATAGCCTCCGATTGCAAGCAAGTTCAAAAGTTGTGACATGCTGTCCAGAAACAGATTCTGTCTGCCTGACGGAAAAATTCGCCAAAAATCACCATATCATCTTTTTGATCAGAGTTGTTTTGACAGCATGCTCGGTATAATTTTATTTCTCGCATCTGTTCTGAGTTTTTTTGATTTGAGTTGCAGAAGTTCCCCGAATAAATTATTTACTACGTGTTGTTCTGTTTTTCACAGATTCTGCCATGTTTTGTGTTTTCATTGTTTTGCGAATCCTAAGCTTGCTTTTTATTTGCAAAAAACTTTTTACAATCATGAGAAGCAGTATATTTTCATGAAAATATTTATTTCCAGCAGGTATTGAATTATTTTATTAAGGGAACTAACCACTCTAATCAACTTATGATGAGTTTTGTATGAAGGGAGTTTTCAAGTATGCGATGGGAGAGATGATGAAAGAAGATATAGGAGTGTCAAGCACTCAATCTTGGGGATGCCCCCATGCACCCCAAGAAATATTCAAGGAGACTCAAGCATCAAAGCTTGGGTATGCATATCAACAATCATCAGTTCGTCCATCTCCATGCTATATTTTTATCACTTCATATGATATGTGCTATGCTTGGAGCGTGCCGCTATTTACTTTATTTAGTTTGTTTTAGTTTTTCTTGCCGTTCATAAAAATTCGGAACATAGCCTACCTTGTTTGGGAGAGAGACATGCTCCATTCCACTCTAGAACACAACATAGATTTTCATGCTTATCTTTTTGTGTGTTCTTCATCTTTTCGTAGCTACTCTCATGCTTAGCTCTTAGTTTTCATGCTTATCTTTTTAAGAGCTTTTATTTAGGTTGATTTTGGCACTCTCTTGAGTTATCATGCTTATCTTCTTTAGAGAGTTGGCTCGTTGCACTGAGTTATGTGTATTTCATGAGTAGGTAATTGAGATTGCTATTTAAGTATAGTAGTAACCTGCAATAGTTTTGAGGTATTGATTTGAGTAATGTTTGGACTATTGGTGCCAAGAGCTTGAGATTATTAGTGATAGGCGTCGTATTTTGGGAAATCCGTGTGTATTTCAAAAACTAAAAAAATTAGTTGAGAACTCTAGCTACTAAATTGATCGCTAACCTCTGGAGGGGTTGGAATATATAGAGTACCCTCACGTTACCATGAATCTAGGATGCGCAAGGATAACCAAACCCCCAAACACTCCTCCTCGGGGTACTTGTCTCTTTGTGAACTTCCTAACTAGATAGAGAGTTACCGATAATAAGTGTATGAGTTTTTCAGACTAATGTGAGTATTCGATTGTTGGCACTTCCACCATCCATATATTGCTAGCCTCTTTGGTACCGTGCATTGCCCTTTCTCACATTGAGATTTGGTGCAAGCTCCGCCGGTGCATCCAAACCCATGACATGATACGCTGTGTCATACATAAGCCTCATTATATCTTTCCTCAAAACAGCCACCATACCTACCTATTAAGGCATTTCCATAGCCTTTCCGAGATACATTGCCATGCAACATCCACCATCTCATGACTTGATCTTCATGTCATATATGCTTTTGCTTGATCATAGAGCCGCATGCTAGTTGGGCCTTTCCCTCATTACTGCTACATGACGCGCTAGTATCATTGCATATCCTGCTACACCGACAGAGGCATACATTTGCATACATCATGATAGTTTTCACTTGTCTTTATGTTGAGTACTTCTTATAAAGTGTGAAGATTTTTCATTTTATTCATGTAAAACATAGAGTGTTGCCCTTAAGTGAGGAAAAAGATCCCAAAGTGGACAAAACAAAAGATCCCAAAGAGGATAAATGAGAGATAAAAAGAAAGAGCCAAAGAGGCCACAAAAATAAAAAAAGAGGGAAAAAGTAATAAAAAGAGAGAAGGGGGCAACACTACTATTCCTTTTGAAAGATCCACACTCGTACTCAATTGCTATATTGGTACTACATAGAGATTATCAATCATGCATAACTATGTGGGGGGAGCCTTACACTATAGAACCTGATTTGCATATTCCAATTACGAGCCTCCTCAAATGAGCTCTTGGTCTTCATGAGAAAACAAGTTGGATGCACCCCCACTAGTTCCATTGGAGAGCTTACCTTAGCTCATATGTGCATCCGTTAGATGGCAATCCCTACTCCTCACATCATATCTATCATTTGGCTTTCTCTCGCCTATGGTTGTCCTCATTGATGTGAGCCTTTCACACCTTTTTTGTCTTCCTTCCCTATCATTATTCTATTTGCCATCCTAAGTGCCAACATATCTTGCTTACACTCATCCATTGCATGAATGCTCAAAGTCGAAAGGGAGAGGATCATTTTGACTTGTGCCTGACTAGTGGTCTGGGGATGAGTCAAAATAAGATTCCGAAGGAGACTAAGTGTGAGGTTTAGTAGATTGAGTTCTCAATTAAAAATATATTTTATAATCTCAACCAATCTCCCACTTCTTGCATGCAAACACCATTTGGAGACATTCGAGTCACGGATAGCGAGAGCTCTTGCACCTTTATGTTCTTACTTTGCTAAATTCAATACTAGATATAGACTCTTGCTTGTTATTGTCTTAACTTGAATTGCATATCTCACTTGCTTTACTTTGAAGTTCTTATATGTGTGTTAGCATGTCACCATAGAAATTATTGTGTTATCATTTATCTACTCAAGGACGAGCACAAATTAAGGTCGGGGATGTTGATACGTCCAAAACGTATCTATAATTTCTGCTTGTTCAATGATCTTTTGGATGACATTGTTATATGTTTTGCTACACTTTTATATCATTTTACACATAATTGGACTAACCTACTAACTCAGTGCACCCAGTGCCAGTTTCTGTTTGCTGGTGTCTATTTTGCACGGGCTTTTACCCAATTTTCCGAAGCGTGAAAAAATCCAGAAAAAATATATAAAAAATTAGCGAAATAGAAGCTTCCGGATCACCGAAGGAGGGCCAGGGGCCTCGCACGCAGCGTGCTGGCTGATATGTCTCCGTCGTATCTACTTTTCCGAACTCTTTTGCCATTGTTTTGGAATCTAATTTGCATGATTTGAATGGAACTAACCTGGACTAACGTTGTTTTCAGCAGAATTGCCATGGTGTTGTTTTTGCGAAGAAATAAAAGTTCTCAGAATGACCTGGAAATCTACGAGGAATTTTTGTGGAATATATAAAAAATACTGGCGCAAGAATCAACTGGAGGGACGGAGCCAGGAGCTCACAAGCCCACCAGGCCCGCCCCTCCCCCCTGCCCGAGGCTAGCAGGCTTGTGAGCCCCTTGGAGCTCCGCCGCCCCCAATTCCAGCTCTATATAACCTCTTTCGTCCGAAAAAAATCAGGGAGAAGAGTTCATCGCGTTTTACGATACGGAGGCGCCGCCACCTCCTGTTCTTCCTTTGGAGGGCAGATCTGGAGTCCGTTCTGGGCTCCGGAGAGGGGAGATCGTCGCCATCGTCATCATCAACCTTCCTTCATCGCCAATTCCATGATGCTCTTCATCGTTCGTGAGTAATCTCATCGTAGGCTTGCTGGACAGTGATGAGTTGGATGAGATCTATCATGTAATCGAGTTAGTTTTGACGGGGATTGATCCCTAGTATCCACTATGTTCTGAGATTGATGTTGCTACTACTTTGCCATGCTTAATGCTTGTCACTAGGGCCCGAGTGCCATGATTTCAGATCTGAACCTATTATGTTGTTGCCAATATATGTGTGTTTTAGATCGTATCTTGCAAGTTGTAGTCACCTACTATGTGTTATGACCCGGCAACCCCGGAGTGACAATAGCCGGAACCACTCCCCGAGATGACCATAGTATGAGGAGTCCATGTATTCACCAAGTGTTAATGCGTTGGTCCGGTTCTTTATTAAAAGGAGAACCTTAATATCCCGTAGTTTCCATTAGGACCCCGCTGCCACGGGAGGGATGGACAATAGATGTCATGCAAGTTCTTTTCCCTAAGCACGTATGACTACATACGGAATACATGCCTACATTAGATTGACGAACGGGAGCTAGTTGCATATCTCTCCGTGTTATAACTGTTACATGATGAATCACATCCGGCATAATCATCCATCACCGATCCAATGCCTACGAGTTTTTCCTACTGGTCCTTGCTATGTTACTTTGCCGCTACTGCTGTCACTGCTGCTACTGTTACTCTGTTGCTACTTCTGCTACTTTGCTGTTACTGGTTACTGTTGCTACTGCTGCTATCATACTACCTTGCTACTGATACTTTGCTGCGGACACTAAATCTTTTAGGTGTGGTTGAATTGACAACTCAATTGCTAATACTTGAGAATATTCTTTCACTTCCCCTTGAGTCGAATAAATAAATTTGGGTTGAATACTCTACCCTCGAAAACTGTTGCCATCCCCTATACTTGTGGGTTATCAAGACCTTTTTCTGGCGCCGTTGCCGGAGAAGCACAACTATATTCTCTGAGTAACTTGGGATTTACGTCTGCTGGTCACTATGAGGAATCCGATAGATCCATGAACTAAAGTCTTGCCCTCCACTACGAGGATAGGTAAGGAACTGCCATCTAGCTCTGCACTTGATTCACCTTCAGTTATGAGTAAGTTTGCAACATCACCTCCTGCTAGAAATCTTGATATGTCATCTGTGCTTGATGATGCTACTTCTTCTGCCCATGATGCTTATGATGATGCTATGCTTGATACTGCTTTGCCTGATGATGCTATGCTTGATACTGCTTTGCCACTAGGTGCATTCCTTGATGCACAAATTGCTAGAGTTGCTCTAGATGTGATGATACTTCTGAAAATGCTGATACTATTGAAGTAGAACCTCCTATTTTGCCTGCTAGAACTAGCTCTCCTATGCCTGAATTGCCTGATATGCCTGAACGTTATGTTATGGAGGGAGAGATAGCTGAGGATTTTCTTGCGTGTAAGGATAACTATGATGTTCAGAAACTACTGCTCAAGTGGAAAGAAAAATCTCTGAACTCTAGGATGAAATATGACCCGAAGTTTGCTACTTCGCCTATCTTTGTGATCGATAAGGATTATGAATTCTCTGTCGACCCTGAGTTAATCACTCTGTTCGAATCAGATCCTTTTCACGGTTATGAGTCTGAAACGGTTGTATCCCATCTTACCAAACTGCACGATATAGCCACCCTATTCACTAGTGAGGAAAAGATCCGCCACTACTATATCCTCAAGCTGTTTCCTTTCTCGCTAAAGGATGATGCTAAGACCTGGTTCACTTCTCTTGCTCCTGGTTGTGTGCGTAGCCCCTAGGATATGGTCTACTACTTCTCTGAAAAATATTTCCCTGCCCATAAGAAGTAAGCTGCCTTGCAGGAAATATACAACTTTGCTCAAGCTGGAGAAGAGAGTCTCCCACAAGCTTGGGGGAGGCTCGTCCAGCTAGAGAATGCTTTGCCTGATCACCCTCTTGAGAAGAATGAAATACTTGATATATTCTATAATGGACTTACCGATGCTTCTAAAGACCACCTAGATAGTTGCGCCGGTTGTGTTTTTAGGGAACGGACCATAGAACAAGCTGAGATCCTATTGAATAACACCTTGTGCAATGAGAATGCTTGGACTATTCCCGAACCACCTCCTAAGCTAACTCCAAAGAAAAGAGGTATTCTATTCCTCAGTCCTGAAGATATGCAAGAAGCTAAGAAATTTATGCGAGAGAAAGGCATTAAATCTGAAGATGTCAAAAATCTACCACCTATCGAAGAGATCCATGGTCTCGATAACCCGATACATGTAGTAGAAGTAAATTCTCTGCGTAGGTTTGATGAGAGTGATATTCCTTTTGATAAACCTGCCAACCTATTCCTGGATGAATTTGATAACTTTGTTGCCAAACAACAGAGTTTCAACGATTATGTTAGCAGACAATTGGAATAAAATGCTTGTATGCTTAGTCATTTAAGTGCTTGTGTGGACCGAAACGTCAACGATCTTAAGCTTCTGAGTAAACATGCCTCTATGGTTAATACTCAAGTAGAACAAGTACTTAAAGCTCAGAATTACTTGCTCAATGAGTTGAATGACAATTCTGTCAAAGTCGTCACCTGAGGCGGTAGAATGACCCAGGAACCTTTGTATCCTGAGGGTCATCCAAAGAGAATTGAACAAGATTCTCAAGGAGTTAGCACTGATGCATCTAGTTATCCTAGAAAGAAGAATAAAGATGATAGGAACCTGCACGCTAGCAACCCAGATGCTGCTACACCTGAGAGTCCAAACGATGCCTTTGTTTCTGATGCTGAAACACAATCTGGTGATGAACATGAGCCTAATGATAATATCAATAGTGATGTTCATGTTGATGCTCAACCTAGCAATGATAAGGATGTGGATATTTGTTGGGGCATAGTTTATGCCTAAGTAATTTTGGTGATTGATGACAGTACCGCAAAGGACTAACTGTGTGTATTAAGATTTCAGATAACACACGTCAACGGCACAAGACGACTCGCCCCCTCTTTCGTGGAACAGAAGCACGGTGTTCTCTACGATTCTCTTTATTTGAGTCATAGGAAAGCCGTACTATTAAGAGGGGAACCGTAGTGGAAAGGTTTGGGTGGAATCAATCTTGCACGCGCAAACTTCACATATTTTCCCCCTTGCCGGCAACTTTGGAGTGGCTCCCGCCTTAGTGTTTCCTTCTTCTTTGAAAATGGTCCCCAGCGGTAGTACCGCTGGGCCTAGCGGTAGTAACGCTGCAGCCAGTGGTAGTACCGCTAGCTGGCGGTAGTATCGCCCCTGGTCAGCGGTAGTACCGCTCCAGGAACTTCGTACCGCCTGCCTAGCGGTTGTATGTGGACGGACCTTTTTGCAAAGACTTTCTTGGCGGTGGTAGTGCTTATGCACTACCAGGGGCCCAACGGTAGTACCGCCGCTGCCAGCGGTAGTACCGCTGGAGTGCTAGCGGTAGTACCGCTGTAGCCAGGAGTAGTACCGCTAGAGTGCTAGCGGTAGTACCGCTAGGCACGGGCTGTGAGTGGGAAAACGGTTGGATTCCCCCCCACTATATAAAGGGTTCTTCTAGCTGTGGAACCCTATCTCTTACTCTCCCAAGCTCCATTGTTGCTCCCTAAGCTCAAAAGTGCCCGATCTCTCTCCCTAGACAATCAAACTTGTTGATTCTTTATGGATTGGTTGAGAAGGCCTAGATCCACACTTCCACCAAGAGAAAAGTTGATTCCCCCACCAATCCTTTGCGGATCTTGTTACTCTTGGGTGTTTGAGCATCCTAGACGGTTGAGGTCACCTCGAAGCCACATTCCATCGTGGTGAAGCTTCGTGGTCTTGTTGGGAGCCTCCAAGCTTTGTGTGGAATTTGCCCCAACCTTGTTTGTAAAGGTTCGGTCGCCGCCTTCAATGGCACCTATAGTGGAATCACGGTACCTTGCATCGTGCGAGGGCGTGAGGAGAATACGGTGGCCTTAGTGGCTTATTGGGGAGCATTGTGCCTCCACACCGCTCAAACGGAGACGTACTTCCTGTCAAAGGGAAGGAACTTCGGTAACACATCCTCGTCTTCATTGGTTCCACTTGTGGTTATCTCTAACCTTTACTTTGTGTATGCTTATGTTGTTGTCTTTCCCTTACTTGTCTTAGTAGCTATCGTTGCTAGCTTCATTACGGTTCACCCCATTGTTGTCATATTTGTGAACCCGTATGTTGTTTACCCTAACTTGCTAAGATTAATTAAAAATTGGTCGTTGCCTATTCACCCCCCTCTAGTCAACCATATCGATCCTTTCAATTGGTATCAGAGCCACGTCTCTTTATTAAGGGTTTCACCACCCGAAGAGTATGGAAGGCGAAGAGGGAATTAACCATGGGCAACCCGAGGCCATGGACTTGAATTCGGTCAGAAGGGACGACTTGAATACGGCTATGGCCGCCCTCAAGACGTCCTTGACGAACGAAGTCAAGACCATGCTTAAAGAGTTAATTGAGGGATTTAAAAGTCCACCCGAACCGGCGTTAGTGGTTAAACCCACCAACACCGATTCGGAGGCCAATTCCTCTAAGGAAGCGGCTAAAGATATGCGACCTTCCTCATCTCACGAAAAGGATGGGACTGGAACATATGCGTTAGTTCCACCCCCCATGGTCTATGGAGGATCCGTTCCCGCACCGCGTCTTAATCCTGTTGGTCCTCCTCCTAAGCTTGTGAAAGGTGACTTTGCTAACTGGGTATTTTCTATTAAGTCTCATTTGAATCACAGCTCAACAAACTTGTGGAGAATCATCGAGCAAGGATATTATCCCCATGATCCAAGCAACCTCACTCCAAGAGAAGATGCAGACAATCAATACAATCACTCCGCCTTGTTTATTCTCCAGTCTGCAGTGCCACCTGAAGATCTTCCTCACTTGCGTCCCTTCACTTTGGCCAAAGATTGTTGGGAGCATATTATGGTGTTGTACAAGGGAAGCTCAAGCATTCAACGATCCAACTATGAAGTGATCCTTGATAAGGCCGATGAGTTTGTGATGAAGGAAGACGAGGACCCTTGTGATCTCTATCGGAGGGTGACTTCTATTGCTGTGGCACTCAGGGATCATGGGAGCAAGGATGTGGATGATACATGGGTCAAGCGCAAGTTTCTCAAAGCCATCATGCCTTTCAACAAAGCCATGTCATCTGTCATTCGTTAGCGGCCAGACTTCCACTCCTTGTCTTCCAGTGAGGTGTTGGATGAATTCATTGCAATGTCAATCATGAATGAAACAGCCGACAATGCACTTGCTCGTGTTTGCTCAAAGACAACTTCACCCAACCTTGCACTAAAAGCAAAAGCAATGTTTGAAGAAGAAGAAGAGGATGAGGAAGAGGAGAGCTGCCCTGAAGACACAAAGTAGCCTATCATGAGCGCATGGCTCTTGCGTCAAGGCAATTCTGGGGCAACAAGAGGAACTCAAGACCCACCTTCACCAAGAACAACTCGAGTGGTTTCAAACCCAAGGAAAGAGTGAGGACATGTTATAACTGTGGTAACGTGAGCCACTTCGTGGCCGAATGTCCCTATGAGAAAAGGGAATACAACGGGGGCAAGCTCATTCGCAAAGACAAAACCAAATCATTTCCAATCAAGAACAACTTTGTGAAGAAACCCCACCCAAAAGGGATGGTGGCCCTTGAAGAGTACCCTTCCGATGATGATGATGATGATGATGCAGTGGCAACGGCAACTGTTGCTATTGCCACTACCTCTCCCAGAAGGTGTCTCTCTTCAACGCCCCAACGAGAACCACATCACCAAGTGCCTCATGGCAAAAGGTATCAATCAGGTAACTCCCATCATTAAGACCAACATCGCTACTGCTCCTTCATTGTTAAATTGTGTTGATGATAGTAATGTTGGGGAACTTAATGAGCATGATCTTGACAAGTTTCTGTGCACTATTATGGGAGAATCCAAGAAGCACTTTGTTGCTCTCTTGGAACAACTGGGTGAGGCCACTGACCTCATTGAGTCTCATGAGGAGGCCATCTCTGAGCTTCAGGGACACAGTCGTGACTATGCCGATGAAATTGCTGAATTATCTATTGCTCTAGAAAAGGAGCGCACTCTTCATTTGGCTCTTGAGGAGTCATATAACGATGACTGCGCTAAAATGCAAAAGAAACTTTATCATGATGTCATTCTTACTCGTATGCTTAAGTCTGAAAAGTATGCTCTTGGGGTTGGCCATGACAGACTCAAAGTGGAGTTTGACACACTTGACAAGGCCCACAAGGTCTTGAAAGGTGTTCATTTCTCTCTGAAAGAGTCTCATGATCAACTCCAAGCAAAGCTTACCAAGGAGATCTCTACTTGTCCTCCCTTTGTGTTAATTGATAATGCTTGTGCAACTAATCCCTGTTGTGAGCATGTACATCTTGTGGAGGAAAATGCCATGTTAAAGGAGAAACTTGAGAAGGGCCTTGTGGCATGCATACAAGGTGAGAAGAGCCTGCACGATCTCTTGAGCACTCAAAAAGGTGTTGTAGGGAAGGAGGGACTTGGACTTACCTCCAAGTCAAAAGGTAAAAGGAGAAACAGGAACAAACGATCTCCTACCCTCATGGACATCTTTGTCAAAGAGGGTGAGGGAACTCAGAAGGTGAACAGGAACAAGATGGACTATGGAAACCACAAGAAGGGCAACACCATTCCTACTAACACAGTCAACAAACTCAATTCCTCTTATGTCTTATGTCGTGCTAGTGATGGGCATGTTTATGCCAGATTTGTTGGTTCCTACGATGAGTACATTGAATGGGCTATCTGGGTTCCTAAGACCCTTGTCTCTAACATGAAAGGACCCATTAAAAAATGGGTACCTAAAGCCAAGCCTTGATCTATTGCAGGAGTTTGCTTCCGGTGGGGTGTCATGGTTGCTCGATAGTGGAGCAACAAATCATATGACCGGAAGCAAGGACTTAGTGGTGGATGTGCATCCTTCTCCATCTATGCCCACCCATGTCCAATTCGCCGATGCATCCTCGTCAAAGGTATTGGGATTTGGTAAGGTGGTCGTCTCTCAAGATTTATCTATTGAGAAGGTCATGCTTGTTGAGTCACTTGCCTACAATTTACTTTCGGTTCATCAACTTGCAATTATGGGTTTTTCCACATTCTTTAATCTTGATACTGTGGTCCTCCTATGGAGCAAGACTCTTAAAGTAGCCTATGTTGGATATGTCGGAAATGGTCTTTATGTGGTGAACTTCTCAAAGCGACCCACTAAGACCGCGACGTGTTTAATGGCTAAAGTTGATGTGGGCTGGCTTTGGCATCGCCGTTTAGCTCATGTCAATATGAGATATTTGCAAAGTCTTCTAACAGGGGACCATATTCGTGGACTAACAAATGTGAGTTTTGCTAAAGATCGTGTTTGTAGTGCCTGCATTGAAGGAAAGATTCATGAAACTGCTCATCGTCCAACGACTCTCATCTACACTAAGAGGCCATTGAAGCTCCTCCATATGGATCTGTTTGGCCCTCCATCATTTGATAGTCTTGGAGGCAGAAAGTACTGCTTGGTGATTGTTGACGACTACTCAAGATACACCTGGGTATATTTCTTCAAAAGGAAGAGTGAAACTCAACAAACTGTCATCAACTTTTCTAATGAAGCTCAACGTCAACATGAAGCAAAGATCTTGATGATTAGAAGTGACAACGGCACCGAGTTCAAGAACTACACCTTGGATGAGTTTCTAGGTGATGAGGGAATTTAGGATAGTAAAATTGCACCCAAACCAAGCCCTCTCAGGCCATCAGCCATTTTGACCGTCAGATTCGCGTTTGGACCGTTTTTGGTCGTTAGATCTTCGTTTCATTCCCAATTTACCGCGACTTGGGCCATCTGTCCTAATGGGCTGCTACTCCGGTGGCTTTTTCCAAGGCCCGTGGTTAATTGGGCTGCAGTGAAGCCCAGTCTGCTGGATGGCTGGATGTCTCGAGGGTTCTTCTTCACGGTAGACGACACGCACATTCCCCAGTCCCCACCTCCTCTCCCCCATCCTCCCGATCTGATTGTCGCCACTGCCACAAGGGAGGTGATGGCAACAACGGTGGCGGGCGAACTCCTTCTTTTGAACGGTTCCATCCTCTCTCATGGTAGTTCCTCGCAAACCTTATCGTCGGTTGTGGTGGTAGCGAAGGATGGTGATAGATAGGAGTCCAAGATGAAGCGGGCGGCAGGGACGGCGAACCACCACCCTCCCACTGAAGCGATCAGCGCCATGGCAATTTCTGCACCACCCTCGACCGACCTTGAAACTGAGTGGAAGGGTCCATCTCGATTTTCCAGCTCTCCTGGCCGACGACGAGAGGTCCTCCGCCCTCCTACAGCGTAGGTTGTTCCTTCCTCTACAACAACGCACCGGTGAGCTCCCTCTCTCTCTCTCTCTTCTCTCTCTCTCTCTCGCCCTAATCATTGCGGCGGCAGCCAATAACACCTATTAATCATCACCCGTGATGATGTGATATTGTTCTTGATTCAATTTCCAAGGGTTTGTAATTGTGTTCATGCGGTTTAGAATTGCTCATATCCTTGTTTTTGTGTATCCCTGCATGTGTTAGTTAATATTTTTTCTATGTGAAACTGTTGGAGAGGAGGCCCGGGACAGATATTTGACAATACATTCATGTGCAAGTTTTAATCTAATCTCTCCATCTATTGTTTGAGGATAATTCACACTTCATATGGAAACATAATTAGTTCAGTGTCTCCTTGCCGTGGTTGAGGGTCTGGACGGACTCCATTGCAATCGGCTACTTGGGCTTCTTTTTGGTCAGGGAAGGCTGCTTGCACGCAGGCTTTGCCGGCGGGGTCGAAGGCCTGCGACTGCTGCCTGCTTTGGCACCAGTGGTGCTAACAAAACCGGCTTAGGGGCCGGAGACTCTAAACAGAGACGGCTGGTGCCGTTGTGCGGTGCAGAAATGGTAGTCGCGACCACCTTGGGCAGAGGCGAGGAGGGCTTTGGGTTGCACGGGCGACGGAGCTTGGCTTGAGGGGATACGGCTAAGGCATCAGGATTCATCATGTTGTCGAGTGTGGCATGGGATCTGAGCACCAACGTAACCATACACTAGATCAACTGGGATAAATACCATTCATACTTATTGCTGAATTTGTGTTTTGATGATTACTAGAGCCTGCTGATTGCTTATGTACCACACTACAATCTGCAAACCCTTTTTGTGTGTTTGTGTGTCCGCAACACCAACAACAATTAATTTTTTTTGTATGTTTCCCCCATTTTGTATTGTAGGTGGGATTTGGTTGTTGTAGCGAATAGGAGGAAGGAGAAGACCGCCCCCAGCCTGTTGAACCCCTTCGTGGTGACCTCAACTCAAGGCTACACCATCCTGCACCAGCCGGATCCGAAGGCCGGAGCACCATGGTTTACCGAGGGCACCGTTGTGAGGTTCGTCGTCTACTTGTCGGTCGTGTCATGCCTGTTTGCCATTTACCCACGGCGATGATGTTGTCCGCTCATTTTTGTGGTTGCTTATTGTTGGCAGGTTCATCCAGCACACCGGATGTTCTGGAGCTGGTGATGACCATGGAGTCTGAGATACTGCAGCTCGAGGACAACATCACCGTCCAGAGAAATGAAATCTTGGATTGAAATATGTAAGTGGAGGATATGTTCTAACCTGTAAAATAATGTGTGCATGTTGAGAGAGTAATAATAATAGAATGATGATGTGTCTGTGTTTGAGATTTGTTAGGTAGAAGGACACGATGGGAGACCAGTGGGCTCCTTGGAAGGTACAATACTACCGATTTCATTCATGAATGTTGTGTTGCACGGTCATAATATCTAAAAAAACTTCGCCAATGCTTATTCATAGCTGAAAATCCTCTCCTGATTATGCAATACATCTTATACTCTCTGGACATTGATGTCAAATCCCCTTCTCCAAGGTAACTAGACAATCCTCTTCATTCAAAATTTGCAAGCTTTGTTTTTCTCAAGTCATCCACTCACCCCCATACAAATCTGTGAATTTTCTCCTGAACTGGTATGAGTTGAAGGAAATATTATGGAGGAAATTTACCTTTACACATCCTATAGATTATCTTTATCTAAATCATGTGGTCCTTGCTAAGTCCTGACTTGCAGCAGTACTAGATGACAATTACAAATTAGGTATGTTTTTTTTGCTCTCTAATTCATGAGTACCTGAGTACATACTTAGTATCTAATTTTTACCATGTGATGGCACGACACTATGTGGCAATTATGATTGAGCCTTACAAGTTGGCCTGAAGAACACAAAGATCTGTTCCATTTTATTTTCCCAAAACTCATAAACACTTATTTTGCATCTTACGGTTCCGAGATATGCCAAAAATAATAAGAAAGCGATCTTTGCTACAGATTCCTGTAATTTTCTGTCTTTAGAACCTCTAACCTTAGTATATAATTCCTGGAGGTAAAAAAAACATAATCGCTCTAGCTGGGTTTAAATTTAGGACATCATTTTTGGTTGTCGAACAAGGTTTCACAATAGTGATAGTGATAGTTCAAACTTGAAAAAAAACAATACAAGAAGCGAGCATGCCAATCAAGGTTGAATGTTATTGCTCAACTTTTTCAATAGTGTTGTAGAAAACTTGATTGTTGCCAGATGAATGAATGTTATGTTTTCAAACAGGATTCAAGTTTTGTCTTTTATGTATGTAGATACTCATGCAATAAAATTTCATTGAATCTTTGCTGAAATTTACTTCAGTACTAATGCATTATTAAGTAATGATATCTAGCTTGAGCAGCTCAAGTACGACGCACTGGATACACGCTAGGTATATTGTATCTTATGCATATCTTGAATTTATTTCAATTATCACTTTTGTTGTAATATTATTTGTCCTTCATTTAATACTTGATGTTACTTGATATATCAATTAGCTTGTCCTGACTAGGAAATATTCTTTGCTCCAGGTGGTTGCTGATTGTTTGACATTTCAGTTTGGGCATTACTTGGTTCGTGCAAGTGTAGCGACACCATTTTACATGCTGGTTTGTTTAAAATGTGATTTCCGGTCAACAACTTTCTTACATATAGATTTTAGCATGGTTACTCTTTAACAATACAAGGAAACAAAAATGAAAAATATGATTACCACACTTGTATGGTAGTATTTCACATATCTTTATTTGATATTGTAACTAATTAAATCCTTGTTAGGACTCTTGTCTTATGAATGTGATGTCCTCCACAAGAAATGAATTATGTTTAGGCAAATTCAATATATTTCATGTGGTCATATATTTATCAAAATGCAAACCATTTCATTATACAAACAGACGGGCGCAGCAACGCGCGCCAACAATGATCTAGTAAAACATCAATATTCAGCACCATATACCCCTCAACAAAACGCCGTGGCAGAAAGGAAGAACTGGACCTTGATAGACGCTGCAAGAACAATGATGGCGGAATTCAAATCTCCATATAACTTTTCGGCAGAGGCCATCAACATAGCATGTCATGCGTCCAATCGGCTCTATATCCGCAAAGGCTTGAACAAGACTCCTTATGAGATTCTAACTAGAAACAAACCCAATCTCAAGTACTTCCGGGTATTCGGTTGTAAGTGTTTCATTCTCACGAAAGGTGCACATTTAGCTAAATTTGATTCTAGAGCTCATGAGGGCATCTTTGTTGGTTATGCTACAAACTCTCATGCTTACCGTGTCCTCAACAAGTCCACTAGACTCATTGAGGAGATGTGTAACGTGGAGTTTGATGAAAATAATGGCTCCCAAGTGGAGCAAATTGGTCTTTGTGATGTAGGTGATGAAATTCCTCCCCAAGCCATAAGAAGAATGGGGATTGGTCAAATACTCCCCATTGAGGAACCCCTTGTGGCCGAAGGAGAAGGACAATGCTCTACTCAAGTGGAGCCATCACCCCCACAAGCCCCACACGCTTCCGATGAACAAAGATAAGACTCTCAACAAAATGAACAAGCTCAAGGTCAAGATAAATTGCCCAACAATGATGATGTGTCTCATGATATTCAAGCACTCACCCAAGACTCCGAACCTGCTCATGATCAAGATCAAGTGCAACCATGAGATCTAGACCAAGTAGAAGCACAAGATCAAGATCAAGAGCAACCACAAATACAAGATCAAACTAGTGAATCTGCTCAAGTCGAAAGTCAAGATGATCAGGATACTATCTCACAATTCCCTTCTACAGCACCAACAGCCGGTGCCAAGGGAGTCTCAAGACGCAAGGGCAAGCAAAGTAAACAAGTCGATGCTCCCCCACTATCCAATGAAGAACTCTTGGAGCGTCGAGCAGCCAAGATTGCGAACAAGCTGAGAGTCAAGTCACATCTTATGAAGAATGTACTTGGCAGTTTAAAAAGGGGAGTATCCACCCGTCAACAGATTTGGAATTATTGTGAGCATCACGCGTTTGTTTCGTATTGTGAACCTCAATAGGTACAGGAAGCACTCGATGATGAGGATTGGCTTATGGCCATGCATGAAGAACTTAACAACTTCGAGCGCAACCAAGTGTGGGATTTAGTGCCAATGCCAATGGAGGAACATAATGTCATCGGGACCAAATGGATATTCAAGAACAAGCAAGATGACAATGGGATTGTGATTCGAAACAAGGCAAGATTGGTAGCTCAAGGCTACTCCCAAGTCGAGGGTATCGACTACGGTGAAACCTTTGCCCCTGTTGCTCGTCTAGAATCTATTCGCATGTTGCTTGCATTTGCTTCTCATCATAACTTCAAATTACAACAAATGGATGTGAAAAGTGCCTTTCTTAATGGTCCTTTAAATGAGTTGGTCTATGTCAAACAACCCCCGGGATTCGAACATCCCAAGCTCCCCAATCATGTGTACAAACTTAATAAGGCACTCTATGGCCTTAAACAAGCCCCACGTGCGTGGTATGAGTATCTTACTGAGTTGTTACAAGATCGTGGGTTTGAAATTGGGAAGATAGATCCCACTCTTTTTACTAAGAGGGTTAAAGGGGATTTGTTCATATGCCAACTATATGTGGATGATATTATCTTTGGCTCTCCTAACATTTCCTTCAATGAAGAATTTGCTGCACTAATGATTGAGAAATTTGAGATGTCCATGATGGGAGAGTTGAAGTTCTTCCTCGGGTTCGAGATTAAACAAGGCCTAGAAGGCACCTTCATCAAACAAGCCAAGTACACTCAAGACATGCTCAAACGGTTTGAGCTTGAAGATGTCAAACCGGTCAAGTTCCCCATGCCAACAAGATGCAAGCTTTACAGTGATCCCAATGGTAAAGAAGTGGATCAAAAGGTATATCGCTCCATGATTGGATCCCTCCTTTACCTTTGTGCATCTAGACCAGATATTATGTTGAGTGTAGGGATATGTGCATGGTTTCAATCCGCACCAAAAGAAAGTCATTCTATGGCTGTTAAGCGAATCTTTCGATATTTGGCTCATACCCCAAACTTTGGCCTTTGGTATCCCAAAGGAGCAAACTTCAATCTAGTTGGCTATTCTGACTCAGATTGGGCAGGAGATTGTGTGGAGAGGAAGTCAACTTTTGGAGGATGCCAATTCCTTGGTCGCTCACTGGTAAGTTGGTCTTTAAAGAAGCAGAATTGCGTCTCTCTATCATCCACCGAAGCTGAGTATGTGGTAGCTGCAAGTTTTTGTGCACAATTGCTATGGATGAGGCAAACTTTAAAGGATTACGGTGTCACTTGTGACAAAGTGCCTCTTCTATGTGACAATCAAAGTGCTATCAAGATTTTCCTCAACCCAGTGCAACATAGCAAAACCAAGCATATTGATATTCGCCATCACTTCATTCGTGAACATATCAAGGTAGGTGATATTGAGGTTCACTTCATCCACACTGAAGAGCAACTTGCAGATATTTTCACTAAGCCCCTAGATGAAGCAAGGTTCCGGGAGTTAAGGCATGAGCTAAATATCACTGATTCAAGTAATGTGGATTGAAGCTAGGCACGTTGCACCTCACTATGCATTCTATCTTTTTCTAGATGTAGGCATGGACATAGGGGGAGTGTTGTTCTCTCAATGAACTTTTCCTCCCCCCATTATGCATAAATCGATCTAGTCTTTCACTTTAGCCATTGTCAAATGGCACTTGTGCTTCAAAGATGAGCATTGGCCATGAACCTAAGGATAATTCTTCGCGGTGTCATACCTTTGTCTCAAACATAGGTGGCCTCAGCCACCGCCCCCACCCTTCTCTCATATAGAAGAAAGGATATAAAATGACAAGTCAGTATATCTTGCTGGTGCTATCTTCTTTTTCACTAACTTGTCATTCGCCCACGTTCTTCTCTTATCCTAGGCCCCGTGGTGACATTTGCAGCGGTAGTACCGCCAGGGGTAGCGGTACTACCGCCAGGACCCCAGCGGTACTACCGCCAGGGGTAGCGGTACTACCGCCAGGACCCCAGCAGTACTACCGCCAGGAGCCCAATCTACCATGACCTAACTAGGACATTTTTAGGGTTGTCTCAGGGGGAGCGGTACTACCGCCAGGACCCCAGCGGTACTACCGCTAGGTAGCGGTACTACCGCCAGGACCACAGCGGTACTACCGCTGGCCCGTACCCCTTGGGCTATATAAAGGAGGGGGAGCCCTTTTTTTCTGCCTCTTTCTTCTTCCTCGCGGCTCCTCCCTCCCCAACCTCGAACTCCCCCTATTTCGATCTCTACTCGTGGAGCCCCTTCTCTCCGTTGAGTTGGAGGGTTTGCTCCACTTCTCCTTCCTCTTCCAATTGCCATGGACCTCGGTAAAGCTCCTCCCCTTCTTCTCTTGGTTGATGTTCTTGTTCTAGGGTTAGGAGCATTAGTGGTTTGGATCCATGTCTTTGATATTGTGCCTTATTCTTGGATGGCATGAAGGAGATGTTCAAGGGGAGTGTAGGTCCTATGAATCTGTGCTTTTATTTTTCCATGCCCTAGGATTTACATGTTTTAGATCAAGCACTTGGACTATGTTTGGATTAGATCTAAAACTTGCACTCTCTTGACTAGGCATGTGCTTATTTAGATGGTACTTGTGATCCTCATATGATTAGGGCTGTGGTGGAGTTCTTAGTGTTCATACACAGCCCATGGCCCTCGTAAAATCCTTGTAGCCATCTCTATGGGTTCTATTCATATTTCAGATCTGAAAATAAAACCCAAGCGGTACTACGGCCAGGGGTAGCGGTACTACCGCCAGGACCCCAACGGTACTACCGCCAGGGGTAGCGGTACTACCACTCTGACCCCAGCGGTACTACCGTCAGGAGGATTTTCTGTGTATTCTTTTCATTTGCTTGGCAATGTGTGTTTACTTTTCTGCCTTCTCTTGTTCATTGCCTTGACTCCTTTTGTCGCTCTTTTTCGGTGTGTGTTTTGTGTCACAGGTGGTGCTCGCCGCTCGAACCCCCCACGGGACACGCAGTCAAAGCATTATCGCAACCCAGAGGCTCCATAGGGCTCCGCCACTTCAGGTCTGCAACCCAAAAAGCAGGCCTTCAAGAAGACCGCTCACAAGGACAAGGGGCTCAACGTTCGCACCATGCCCCCTAAGGATTTTCTGCGGTTCCGCAACCAAAACCACTATCTCCAAGAGCGGGCTGTGATCAAGAATGTCGAGCATGTTTGGACAAGGGATCACTGCAGGATCTACCGTGATATCATCAACCATTTCTAGAAGAACTTTGTCCCCGTTCAGTGGATTGACCTGGCTCACCTTCAGCGGAACATGGACTACTTTGGTGATGCTCTCTCTCTGATTGACAAACTGGGCATCAATGAGATCATCTCTTTCAAGACAGACTTTGACCCCAATGTTGTTGCCCAGTTCTATGTCACGGCTCACTTCTCTCCTGATGACGAGCGCTCCATGGTGTGGATGACTGGGACTCAGAAGATGACCGGTTCCTGGTGTGAATTCATGGCATTCCTGAAGGTTGATTTCCAGGGAGCTGACACTCCACTTGGGTCGCGTCCTCATGCTGCAGCTCCCATTGATAGGGCCTCCGCCAAGGACAGATTGCAGCAACTCTATGTGAAGAAAGGTGTGCTCCCCAGGCATCTGGACATCATGCATCAGATCTTCCGCAACACCTTCTTTCCTCGCATTGGCAACTTCGGCGACGTACATGGCTCTCTGGCTGAGATGCTACTGCTCTGTGCGGAGGCTATGACTAAGGAGTCTGCCCCTCTTGATATTTCTAAAGTGATGTTCACTGAGCTCTGGAACTGCATCATGATGCACAAGGTTCCCATCTACGGGCCCTACTTGTTTGCTTATATCCGTCAGAAGTGGCAAGACACCTATCCGCAGGAGGAGTTATACATTCAGGTTGACTACATTGTGCACGATCCTGTCAAGCTTCGCGTCAAGGACAAATGGGCCAACCCATCAACTTCATCTCAGCACATGGACACTGACACAGAGACTGCTGCTCACAAAGGAACCGCCTCTTAGTCCCGCTCTTCTGCCATGCCATCTTGGGCCATGAAACTGCAGGATAAGATGAAGACTCTCTTCTGTATGCAGGCTAAGGGCCAGTATCAGACGCATGTGGCTCAGAAGGAGAACCGTCAGAGGCACAAGCGTGTCCTGAGGACACTTGATGTGGACATCTCTAGCGGATCAGAGGACGACATCACTCCAGAGGCTGCTTGGATGTGGGCTCAAGGTTACCAGTGGTCTGGCGCTGAGGAGGAAGAGGACATTGAAGAGGAGCAGGACGATCCGGAGGCTACGGACGAGTCTGGCGGTGCTGAGGATGAGGAGTAACCACCTGTGGCGTTAGGTGTGCCCCTTTTTGGTGTCTTGTGACAAAGGGGGAGAGAGTCTAGGAGCTGGATTTGCTTTGAGAGTTGAACTTTGCTTAGCTTTGCTTATCTTTCGTGTTTTGCTTCGAACTTGGTTTGCTTCTATTTTGCTATCTTTCATGAGACATGAACTTGTGTGAGATTTATTTCCATCATATGCTGTGAGTCATATGCTCCTTATTTTCATATATCTCTATCTTTGTGTTCTCATATTATTCTCTGTGCAAATCCGGTATTGTCATCAATCCACCAAAAAGGGGGAGATTGTTGGGGCATAGTTTATGCCTAAGTAATTTTGGTGATTGATGACAGTACCGCAAAGGACTAACCGTGTGTATTAAGATTTCAGATAACACACGTCAACGGCACAAGATGACTCGCCCCCTCTTTCGTGGAACAGAAGCACGATGTTCTCTATGATTCTCTTTATTTGAGTCATAGGAAAGCCGTACTATTAAGAGGGGAACCGTAGTGGAAAGGTTTGGGTGGAATCAATCTTGCACGCGCACACTTCACATATTTTCCCCCTTGCCGGCAACTTTGGAGTGGCTCCCGCCTTAGTGTTTCCTTCTTCTTTGCAAATGGTCCCCAGCGGTAGTACCGCTGGCCCTAGCGGTAGTACCGCTAGCCATAGCAGTAGTACCGCTGGAGTGCTAGCGGTAGTACCGCTAGCTGGCGGTAGTACCGCCCCTGGTCAGTGGTAGTACCGCTCCAGGAACTTAGTACCGCCTGCCTAGCGGTTGTACGTGGACGGACCTTTTTGCGAAGATTTTCTTGGCGGTGGTAGTGCTTATGCACTACCAGGGGCCCAGCGGTAGTACCGCTGCAGCCAGCAGTAGTACCGTTGGAGTGCTAGCGGTAGTACCGCTAGGCACGGGTTGTTAGTGGGAAAACGGTTGGATTCCCCCCCCACTATATAAAGGGTTCTTCTAGCTGTGGAACCCTATCTCTTATCCTCCCAAGCTCCATTGTTGCTCCCTAAGCTCAAAAGTGCCCGATCTCTCTCCCTAGCCAATCAAACTTGTTGATTCTTTAGGGATTGGTTGAGAAGGCCTAGATCCACACTTCCACCAAGAGAAAAGTTGATTCCCCCACCAATCCCTTGCGGATCTTGTTACTCTTGGATGTTTGAGCATCCTAGACGGTTGAGGTCACCTCGAAGCCACATTCCATTGTGGAGAAGCTTCGTGGTCTTGTTGGGAGCCTCGAAGCTTTGTGTGGAGTTTGCCCCAACCTTGTTTGTAAAGGTTCGGTCGCCGCCTTCAAGGGCACCTATATTGGAATCACGGTACCTTGCATCGTGCGAGGGCGTGAGGAGAATACGGTGGCCTTAGTGGCTTATTGGGGAGCATTGTGCCTCCACACCGCTCCAACGGAGACGTACTTCCTGTCAAAGGGAAGGAACTTCGGTAACACATCCTCGTCTTCATTGGTTCCACTTGTGGTTATCTCTAACCTTTACTTTGTGTATGCTTATGTTGTTGTCTTTCCCTTACTTGTCTTAGTAGCTATCGTTGCTAGCTTCATTACGGTTCACCCCATTGTTGTCATATTTGTGAGCCCGTATGTTGTTTACCCTAACTTGCTAAGATTAATTAAAAAGTGGTCGTTGCCTATTCACCCCCCCCTCTAGTCAACCATATCGATCCTTTCAAGATTGAACCTGTTGATCTTGATAACCCACAACCTAAGAATAGAAGATACGATAAGAATGACTTTGCTGCTAGGAAGCATGGTAAAGAAAGGGAAACATGGGTTCAGAAACCTATGCCCTTTCCTCCCAAACCATCCAAGAAAAAGGATGATGAGGATTTTGAGCAATTTGTTGAAATGATTAGACATGTCTTCCTGCAAATGCGTTCGACACATATGCTCAAAATGTCTCCGTATGCTAAGTACATGAAGGATATTGTGACTAATAAGAGGAGGATACCTGAGGTTGAGATTTCCACCATGCTTGCTAACTATACCTTCAAGGGTGGAACTCCCAAGAAACTAGGTGATCCCGGTGTGCCCACTATACCTTGCTCCATTAAAGGTAACTACATTAGAACTGCTTTATGCGACCTTGGAGCCGGTGTTAGTCTTATGCCTCTCTCTTTATCGTAGACTTGAACTGGATAAGTTGACACCCACTGAAATCTCTCTGCAAATGGCCGACAAATCAACTGCTTTCCCTATCGGCATTTGCGAGGATGTGCCTGTCGTGGTTGCCAATGTCACCATCTTGACAGACTTTGTTATCTTGGATATTCCCGAGGACAATGCCATGGCGGTCATCCTCGGAAGACCCTTTTTAAACACTGCAGGGGCTGTTATAGATTGTAACAAAGGCAATGTCACTTTCCATGTCAAAGGTAATGAGCATACGGTGCACTTTCCGAAGAAACAATATCGAGTACATTGCATCAATGCTATCGAAAAAACTTCATCGATTCTTATTGGGAGCTTTGAATGCCCTATACCTCTTGTTAATATGAAGTATGATTTGCTTGTTGGGGAGATACACATCCCCATTGAGGTGACCTAGTGACTATTCGAAAATTCTCCGTTCTCTTTTGCGATTCGAAAAGTTTTGTTGAGGAGACTTGATCAACCTCATTGATGGATTTCTTTTGATGACCATGAGATGGATGAATCGAGAAGTCACAAACCTCTGTTCCGAGCTTTCACCTTCGGTTGCTTAGAAGAAAAATGATAGATTTAGTTTAGTTTTCCCTGTTTTCTGTCTTAGCGTCCCGTAGAAAAGTACCCCGAAAATAAAAGTTATCCGAACGAAGTTCGAGCGTGCGAGTGGCCAAGCGATGTGTTCTTACGCGCCGCCGGACTTTATGAGGACTTTTACTACTTGGTGGAGAACGCAGGCCTTACCGCCTTCGTTGAAGATAAGTGTCCACAATACCTCCTCCTCACTAATATCTTCGTACAAAGCTTTAACTTCTATTCGAGGAAGAATCCTCCTATGGTTGAGTTCAAACTTTATGATATCCCCCAGTGCATGTCACTCCAGGATTTTTGCAATGTTTGCAAATTACCTTACGTTGGGGATATTCATGAACCTCGTCCACGGGACTTGGAAGCTTTCATCGACACTATTGCTGTAGGAGAGGAGAGAGGAGTGTCTTGCGCTAGAGCTGCTAGCATACATTTTCCCGTGCTTTGGTACTTCTCACTATTTGTGGGAAAAATGTTTGATTGGCCGTGGGAAAGCTGGGTCACTTAGTTCCCCAGATCTCGCGGTCTTGCGCGAAGCCCTTTATAATGATAAAACTTATAGCTTGGGTGCTATAGTAGCTCAACGGATGAACACAAACCATTCTAAAGGCATTGTGTATGGAGGTATCTATGTTACTCGTCTTGGTAGACACTTTGAGAAACCTATTAGACTGGACGAGGAAGAAGAGATTCTTCTTCCCGAGAGATATCTAGATTACTATAGCCTGGTTCGCCATGACTTTCTTGATTGAGATATAAATAGAAGGATGATTTATAACCTGGTGTTTAGTTAGGGTACTCGTGAGACTATTACTTTGCCTGCTCCTTCTTTGTTGAATCTTCATGCATGCAGGTACATTATTATGCCCTCGGACATCTATGCATATTGGGGCCTAGCCCAACCACAGGTGCCCGTGCCCGAGCCACCAGTCGAGTACCAGACGTCGGTTTATCAGTGGGAGCCAGAGGAGCTCACACATCAGTGGCATCCTTAGTCCACTCCGGAGTACCCCGGAGCTGGTTATTTCCCTCCATGGGAGTAGACCAACTTAGGCCAAAAGCCTAAGCTTGGGGGAGTACGTGTTTCTCACCGACTTTACATTCTTGCTTATGCTTTCATTTTGTTCATCGGTGTTCACACTTTGCCACTGTATCATCCATGCTAGTTTATTTTATTTTTCTCGTTTTCTTTTCGTGTGTCTGTCTAGTTTGAGAAAACCCAAAAAGATTTTCTTGTTCTTCTTTTGCTTGTTGGGAGCTTTCCTGTGTAAATAGTTTTCTTTTTCTTTGGGTCAAGGTAGAAGATCATGGTTACAACCTTTAGTGGTTCTCGCATGCATACCTGTTTATCTGTTAAAGAGCCATATTACTTTGTCTTCTCCTTTGTGTTTGCCTGTAGATTCCAGCTTTATTCCAATGCACAAGCACTCTTATTATTGTTCACATCATTCGGTCGTGCAAGTGAAAGGCAATAATGACGATATATGATGAAGTGACTGAGCCTGGAAAAGCTGGTATGAACTCTATCTATTTTGTTTTTGTAAATATGACTAGCTCATCGTGCCTGATTCAGCTTTGTTGTGAGGGAAACATGTTTGCAATGACAACTTAGAGATCATAGTTGCTTATGCCATGCTTACTTAGCTAGGAGCTTATAATGGTTTGTCTTGGATGCCCACATGAATGTTGAGATGACTATGATGTAGTATGATAGGATGGTATCCTCCTTTGAATGATTCAAGTGGCTTGACTTGGCGCATGTTCACGCATGTAGTTGAAACAAAATCAACATAGCCTCTATGATATTCACGTTCATGGTGATTTATGTCCTACTCATGCTTGCACTCAATGTTGGTTAATCTCAATGCATTTTGATGACTGTTGTCGCTCTCTAGTTGGTCGCTTCCTAGTCTTTTGCTAGCCTTCACTTGTAATAAGCGGGAATACTGCTTGTGCATCCACTTCCCTAAACCCAAAGTTGCTCCATATGAGTCCACCATACCTACCTATATGCGGTATCTACCTGCCGTTCCAAGTAAATTTGCATGTGCCACTCTCTAAATCTTCAACAAATAATCTGTTTTGCATGCCCGAACCGCTCATGTGGTGACAGGGGGCTATCAATATATTCCATGCTAGGCGTGTTATCCTCGACATGTGTTTATTCACTATCATTCACGAGAAAGGGGCCGGTCATTGGAATGCCCAGTTCCATGCTCAAATCGAAAAGATAATTGCAAACAAAACTCCGCCTGGATTGATGTTGGTATGGACGACACCCGAGTATTCGGCTAGTCGTGGAGTGTGATTGATTGGTGGTGGGGGAGTCAAAACTTCACTTTTCTGTTTGGGAACCGCCTATAGCATGTGTAGCGTGGAAGATGGTGAGAACTCTTAGTCATTGCGTTGATAATTAAAGCATGCCACCCAAAATTATTATCTCTGTTTTCAAAGCTTGAGCTCTGGCACCTCTGCAAATCAATGCGTCCCTCTGCGAAGGGCCTGTCTATTTTTTTCCTGTTGAGTCATCCTCCTCTTATAAAAGCACCAATTAGAGAGCAGCTCTGTCATCTTTATGCTTTGCTTTTAACCGTGTTGAGTATGACTGTGACTGGATCTTCTTTGCCATGAATTACAATGTTTAGTCAACCCTTGGTCTTTGAAGGTGCTCTGCGTTTATGTTTTGCAGTCTCTGAAAGAGCTAGCGAGATACCATCTATTCGTGCTGCTTCATGATTGTTTTGATTGAAGTGTTGAGGTTTGAGACTGATTGTTATTTGCTCGCTAGTTGATTATGCCATTGGTATGAGTTTACCGTGAGACCTAGATGTCATTTGCTTATGTGGTTAGCTTGTGATCTTGCTGAAATTCTGGATATGAGTTTGACATAGGTGCAACAATAAGATCAAATAGAGTTCGTCAAAGTTTTTCTTTTGTCTCTTTTAGTTTGTCAACTGAATAGCTTGAGGACAAGCAAGACTTTAAGCTTGGGGGAGTTGATACGTCTCTGTTGTATCTACTTTTCCGAACTCTTTTGCCCTTGTTTTGGACTCTAATTTGCATGATTTGAATGGAACTAACCCGGACTAACGCTGTTTTCAGCACAATTGCCATGGTGTTGTTTTTGCGCAGAAATAGAAGTTCTCGGAATGACCTGGAAATCTATGAGGATTTTTTCTGGAATATATAGAAAATACTGGCGCAAGAATCAACTGGAGGGACGGAGCTAGGAGCTCACAAGCCCACCAGGCCCGACCCCCCTGGCCGGGGCTGGCAGGCTTGTGAGCCCCTCGGAGCTCCGCCGCCCCAATTCCAGCTCTATATAACCTCTTTCGTCCAGATGAGTTGGATGAGATCTATCATGTAATCTCATCGTAGGCTTGCTGGACGGTGATGAGTTGGATGAGATCTATCATGTAATCTCATCTTAGGCTTGCTGGACGGTGATGAGTTGGATGAGATCTATCATGTAATCGAGTTAGTTTTGACGGGGATTGATCCCTAGTATCCACTATGTTCTGAGATTGATGTTGCTACTACTTTGCCATGCTTAATGCTTGTCACTAGGGCCCGAGTGCCATGATTTCAGATCTGAACCTATTATGTTGTTGCCAATATATGTGTGTTTTAGATCCTATCTTGCAAGTTGTAGTCACCTACTATGTGTTATGACCCGGCAACCCCGGAGTGACAATAGCCGGAACCACTCCCGGAGATGACCATAGTATGAGGAGTTCATGTATTCACCAAGTGTTAATGCGTTGGTCCAGTTCTTTATTAAAAGGAGAACCTTAATATCCCGTAGTTTCCATTAGGACCCCGCTGCCACGGGAGGGATGGACAATAGATGTCATGCAAGTTCTTTTCCCTAAGCACGTATGACTACATACGGAATACATGCCTTCATTAGATTGACGAACGGTAGCTAGTTACATATCTCTCCATGTTATAACTGTTACATGATGAATCACATCCGACATAATCATCCATCACCGATCCAATGCCTACGAGTTTTCCCTACTGGTCCTTGCTACGTTACTTTGCCGCTACTGCTGTCACTGCTGCTACTGTTACTCTGTTGCTACTGCTGCTACTTTGCTGTTACTTGTTACTGTTGCTACTGCTGCTATCATACTACCTTGCTACTGATACTTTGCTGCACACACTAAATCTTTCAGGTGTGGTAGAATTGACAACTCAACTGCTAATACTTGAGAATATTCTTTCGCTTCCCCTTGAGTCGAATCAATAAATTTGGGTTGAATACTCTACCCTCAAAAATTGTTGCGATCCCCTATACATGTGGGTTATCACTGGCGCGGCCAGGCCCTAGGCCACGCCAGAAGGTCGCCTGGGTGGGTCCCACCTCCTCCGGTGCCCTCCTTTGACCTATATTTAGAGTCCCGAGAGGAAACCCTCGCAGATTTTCTGGAATCGCGAATTTCTCCATCGTTCCGCCGCCGCAACGCTTCCAAGATTGGGAGCGTTAGGAGACCTCTTCCCGACACCCTGCCAGAGGGAGGATAGACATTCGGGAGCTTCTCCACCGCCATGGACACTTCCCATACATGCCGTGGGTAGTCCTCCTTGGACCATGAGTCCATGACCAGTAGATATGTGATGTCTTCTCTCCAATCTTGTGCTTCAATGGTTAGTCCTTGTGAGCTGCCCTACATGATCAAGTCATCTATGTAATTCTCTTGCTATTTCTATGCTCGGTTTGTTGGGATCCGTTGGATTATGACATTATGTTCAGATTGTGATGAGTTATATATATTTGATTATCCTTTTATATTATGTTCGTTAGTGATTCATGCATGTTCTCCGTTGCTTTTTACTGCTTTGGCCAAGTAGTAGATCGTAACTCCAAGAGGGAGCGTTATGCATTATTTTGGGTTCGGGCCCCTCGATGTCTAGCTTGAGTGACAAAAACATGAGACTAGGGGATGTGCTTGTTGCCACGAGGGAGAAAACAACGGTGCTTGTGACCACAGTTGCAAGGATTGTTTACCTTACGCATAGTTCGTTAATGCAGTTGTCCGTTGCTTTGAGTTTACACTTTGGGTGGGGCTCACAACTTAATACCAGAGAGGTGTTCTGGATAGATACCTCAAGGTGGATGATTAGTAAGAAGATGTTGATGAAAAAACGGTCTACTTGTCTTGGCGTATTGCCCATTACTATTGAACCTCTAACTATCAAGGAGCATAATTAGCATTGCGGTGCGATCATAATTCTGTCAATTGCCCAACTGTGATTTGTTTACCCTAGCATAGTTGTTTATCGTCTTTTGGGAGAGACATCACTAGCAAACATCATGTGAATCCGGTCCATATCACCATCATTGTTTACACCTCCATCATTTACCGCTTTCATTTACTTTTCTGTTGCAATCACTATTACCTTCCCGCTTGTGTTTTGATCCTTTGCAAACTACAAGGCCGGAGAGATTGACAACCTCTCTGTACTCGTTGGGAGAAAAGTTATTTGTTGTGTGTGCAGGTCCATGTCTTCTGCTGACCAGGACATGAGACACCTACTTGTTGATGCCAGGAGTCCTACTGGTTCGATAAACCTTATAGTTTCTGTGTAAGGGAAATTTGCTGCTGACTACATCTCCACCTTCCACTTGGGGTAACCAACGAGGGGCGAGAAGTATATACATCATCTCGTCATTAGGTGTGCTCCATGCAAACCTACTCAGGATGAAAAACAAAAAAATGCAAAGGGAAAACTCCCAACCGAGAACGAGATTCACAAGGGAACTCACCCGAATGTTCTTATCCAAGGCTTTGCTAGCGTTATACGCCTCCTTCAGTCGTCCGGTCATCAGCCTCAGCTGGGCTAAGGCCTCCTTACATGAACCCACCTGGTCCTCTGTGTCGGATTTTGGGCTCAACAAAACCCTAAGGATTCAAACACTGAGGTGTGTACGAAGGTCTCTCCCTGCTTTGCCTCACCTAACCCACTATTCGATGGAAACGATGAAGGACTCACTCGATGGCGAGGGGAACACAGAACACAACAGTTTACCCAGGTTTGTGCCACTGCGACGCATAAAACCCTACTCCTGCTTTTGGTGGATTGCCTCTCACGGGGGTGGTGGATGAGTTAGTATCGTGTTCTTGGGTCTCCGGAGGCCGAGCAACTAGGTGTATTGTTCTGACGTCCGAATGAACTCCCCCTCTCAAGTATCCTACCCTCTCTATTTATAGCGGAGTCCCGGGTCCTCTTCCCTCATAGCTTCGGCGGGAAGGGATCGCACAACGGCCAATTTTGAAGGGGAACAAGGAAACATGCTACCCCGCCCAAAGTTGGTCTTCGCCTGCAAAGTAAATGTCCGCGCCGCAGAGAGAGGCCCGTGGATGGCGTTTGCCCCACTGGTGGGTGGCTGCGGCTTTGTTGCACCAGAAGGGAAACCTTTGGAAGATGCCTTTGGAAAACCTATATGCTCCCGCCTACTTTGCACCAAAGGGGAAACTGTCCCGTCCTGCCATCTGCTGCTTGCGTGTCCTTGATACGTCTCAAACATATCTATAATTTTTGATAGTTTCATGTTGTTATCTTGTCAACTTTGGATGTTTTGTTTACCTTTTATATCTTTTTTGGGACTAACATATTAATCCAGTGCCAAGTGCCAGTTCTTGTTTTTTCTGTGTTTTTGACTCTTTTCAGATCTGATTTTGGAACGGAGTCCAAACGGAATAAATCCCCGAAATAAATTTTTCCAGAACGAAAGAAGACCGGGAGGCTTGAGGGCCAAGGCAGTGGGCCCAAAGGGAGCCCACAAGCCCTGTTGCCGCGTCCAGGGGGAGGCCGCGGCAACCAAGCTTGTGGCCCCCTGGCGCTCCCCTGCCCTAGGTCTTTGGCATATAAATTCCCTAAAAATCCAGAAAAAATCACGGCATCCACGAAAACACTTTTCCGCCGCCGCAAGCTTCCGTTTCCGTGAGATCTCATCTGGAGGCCCTTCCCGGTGCCCTGCCGGAGGGGACTTTGGAGTTGGAGGGCTTCTACATCAACATCATCGCCTCTCCAATGACTCGTGAGTAGTCCACTTCAGACCTATGGATCCGTAGTTAGTAGCTAGATGGCTTCTTCTCTCTCTTGGATCTTCAATACAAAGTTCTCCATGATCTTCATGGAGATCTATCGGATGTAATCCTCTTTGGCGGTGTGTTTGTCGAGATCCGATGAATTGTGGATTTGTGATCAGATTATCTATGAATTATATTTGAGTCTTTGCTGATTTCTTATATGCATGATTTGATATCCTTGTATGTCTCTCCGAGTCTTGGGTTTTGTTTGGCCAACTAGATCTATGATTCTTGCAATGGGAGAAGTTTTTGGTTTTGGGTTCATACCCTGTGGTGACCTTTCCCAGTGACAGAAGGGGCAGCAAGGCACACATCATGTTCTTGCCATCAAGGGTAACAGGATGGGATTTTATCGCAGATATGAGATTGTCCATCTACATCATGTCATCTTGCTTAAGGCATTACTATGTTCTTTTGGACTTAATACACTAGATGCATGCTGGATAGCGGTCGACGTGTGGAGTAATAGTAGTAGATGCAGAAAGTATCGGTCTACTTGTTTTGGACGTGATGCCTATAGATATAATCATTGCCTTAGATAACGTCACGACTTTGCGCGGTTCTATCAATTGCTCGACAGTAATTCGTTCACCCACCGTCTACTTGCTTTTATGAGAGAAGCCACTAGTGAACACTACGGCCCCCGGGTCTATTCACAACTATCGTTTCCACTTTCACTTTTACTTTGCCCTGTTTACTTTTTTGCTTTCAGTTCTTACTTTGCAAACAATCTATAAGGGATTGACAATCCCTTCATAGAGTTGGGTGCAAGCTCTTTGTGTTTGTGTAGGTACTTGTGACTTGATGAGATCTTCCACTGGTTCGATACCTTGGTTCTCAAAACTGAGGGAAATACTTACCGCCGCTGTGCTACATCAAGCTTTCCTCTTTAAGGGAACACCAACACAAGGCTCCAAGGCCGCGGGGAAATCCTTTGCATATTTGCCAAGGAAGTCCCTAAAGGTGTAGCTGTAGCAGCATGATTCCTGGCGTCGTACCAGGGAAGGTCTGTTGTCGCAGTAGCAGGAGGATTTCTGGCGCCGTTGCCGGGGAGGATCAAGTCAAGAATAGTCTCTCGTCAACGTGCTGATTTCTAGCGCGGGGAGGAGATCTATCCAAGTAGGTGTCACAAACTCATCTCTTGCATTTACCTTTTTTGCCAGTTGCCTCTCGTTTTCCTCTCCCCCACTTCACATTTGCCGTTTTCTTTTGCCTTTTTGCCTTTCTCCTTTGCCGTTTTCTTTTGCCTTTTTGCAGTTCTCTTGTGCCCGCTTCACTCGCTTCTTCCTTCTCGTTTGTGTGTGGGATAGTCCATCAATGGCTAGACCCACCACTCCGAATGATACCCCTGAGAACGAAGTTCTCAATTTCAGGCAGAATGAGGAAGAAAATTTAAAGGACGCTTGGTACAGGATTTGCAATGCTCAAAGTAGATCTATTCGTAAGCAATCCACTACCGTTCTTCTTCGCAGTTTTTATGTTGGAATATCTCCTTGGAATAGGTATATCCTTGATACCATCGTAGGCGGGATTTTTTTGGGGAGCCATACAGTTGACTCCTATGGAGCTATCATGAATTTGGTAGGCTCACCCCCGCTCATGGTTAATGGAACTACCTTGACCTTGGAACACGTGATGCAAAGGCTTGACACTATTGAAAACAAAATTGCCACAATTGAACTTATTGAGGGTTTGGACAGAAAGATCCACAATCAAATTACTCAGTACGGATCCAAAGTGGGAATGGTCTTGAAAATTTGAAGGGAGAAGGAACCTATAGTTAATGATTCCTCTAGAATTGGCAAACTAGAAGATGTCATAACCAACTTGGGTTCCGCTTTTGCCGTTGTGCAAAATACTCCAAATCTCACTCTCAAAAAGACCGTCAAGTATGTTTTTGTTCCTAAAGCTAGTGGTGAGTCATCCAATAAAGATGAAGATCTTAAGATGATAAATGATCACACTACTTATGGTTTGAGCACCAAAGATGGCTATACGTGATTCCATCACCTTTTGCCTAGCTAAGGGCATTAAACAATAGCGCTTGTTTGGAGGCAACCCAACGAATCTACCCTTTTTATTTATGTTTTGTGTTTTACACACTTTCATAATTCTGTTATGATTGTGTTTTTTGTGTTTCTTTTTGCGTTTGTGCCAAGCAAAACCGTTATGATTAGTCTTGGGGATGATCGTTTGGTCATGGTGGAAAAGACAGAAACTTTCTGCTCACGAAAAGAATTTTAGTTTTTTTTTTTTCTGTAAGAGCTTTTGAGTTTACTATTTTTTGCTGATGATTGATACGCAAATTCTTCAGACTGTTGTAATTTTTCAGAATTTTTGTAGTACCAGAAGTATACGAAGTATACAGATTGCTACAGACTTGTCTGCTGTTAACAGATTCTGTTTTTGTTGAGTTGGTTGCTTATTTTGATGAAACTATGGATAGTATCGGGGGGTATTAGCCATGGAATATTGAAAATACAGTAACCCAACATCAACATAAGTAGAATTTAAGTTTTCCACAATACCTAAGGAAGTGGTGGTTTGCTTTTTTATACTAATGTTATCACGAGTTTCTGTTTAAGTTTCGTGTTCTGAAGTTTTCAAGTTTTGGGTGAAGTTCTTATGGACAAAAAGATAAAGAGTGGCAGGAGCCCAAGCTTGGGGATGCCCAAGTCACCCCAAGTTGATTCAAGGATGCCATAAAATCCTAAGCTTGGGGATGCCCCGGGAAGGCATCCCCTCTTTCGTCTTCAATCCATCGGTAACGTTACTTGGGGCTATATTTTTATTCACCACATGTTATGTGTTTTGCTTGGAGCGTCTTGTATCGTAGGAGTCTTTTATTTTTGTTGTGTCACAATCATCCTTGCTGCACACCTAGAGAGAGAGACATGCACTCACCGTGATTTTGTCGAGCTTCACTTATATCCTTTGGTTAGACAATTCAGCTCATATGTGCTTCACTTATATCGTTTGAGCTAGTTGCTTTTGCTCTGTGTGCTTCACTTATATATTTTAGAGCACGATGGTGCGTGGCTTGGTAGTTGAGATCTATGCTTTGAAAGTAGTCTCAAAAGGGGTAGTTATCCAAAGGGATATGAAAACTTCCACCTTCATGTGCATTGAATAGTTAGAGAAGTTTGATTCATCTCAATTAGTTTTGAGTTGTGGTTGTGGTAATATTGAAGTTATATTAGTAAGGTGTTGTGGATCTAGAAATACTTGTGTTGAAGTTAGTGATTCCCGTAGCATGCACGTATGGTGAACCGCTATGTGATGAATTCTGAGCATGATTAGTCTATTGATTGTCATCCTTTGTGTGGCGGTCGGGATCGCGCGATGGTTTATACCTACCAACCCTTCCCCTAGGAGTATGCGTTGAATGCTTTGTTTCGATTACTACTAAAACTTTTGCAACAAGTATATGAGTTCTTCATGACTAATGTTGAGTCCATGGTTTAGATGCACTTTCACCTTCCACCATCACTATCTTCTTTAGTGCCGTGCAACTTTCGCCGGTGCACAAAACCCACCATATAGCCTCCCTCAAAACAGCCACCATACCTACCTACTATGGCTTTTTCAAACCTATTCCGAGATATATTGCCATACGATTACCACCATGACATGTGCCACCACTTCTACATTGCCATTGCATGATCTTAAGATAGCTAGCATGATGTTTACATTGATGTCTATGCCATGCTAGATCATTGCCACGGTACACTACCGAAGGCATTCCATATAGAGTCATCATTGCTCTAAGTTTTGAGTTGTAAGTGTGATGATCATCATTGATGGAGCATTGTCCCATGTGAGGAAATAAAAGAGGCCAAAGATGACCACCAAAATAATAATAATAATAAATAATAATAAAAAAGAGAGGCCAAAGAGCCCACCAAAAAAATGAGAGAAAAAGAGAGAAGGGACAATGCTACCACCTTTCCACACTTGTGCATATTAAGCACGGTGATCTTCATGATTGAGAGTCTCTCGTTTTGTCACCACCATATAGCTAGTGGGAAATTGTCATTATATAACTTGGCTTGTATATTCCAATGATAGGCTTCCTCAAAATTGCCTTAGCTCTTTGTGAGCAAGCAAGTTGGATGCACACCCACTAGTTTTCTTTAAGAGCTTTCACATACTCTTAGATCTGGTGCATCATTTGTATGGCAATCCCTACTCATTCACGTTGATATCCATTGATGAGCATCTCCATAGCTCATTGATATGCCTAGTCAATGTGACCATCTTCTCCTTGTTTGCCTTGCAACCTCCACCACACTCCACACCACTTATAGTGCTAAAACCATGGCTCACACTCATGTATTGCGTGAGAGTTGAAAAAGTTTGAGAAAGTAAAGGTGTGAAAACAATTACTTGGCTAATACCGAGGTTGTGCATGATTTAAATTCGTTGTGCAATGACGATAGAGCATAGCCAGACTATACGATTTTGTCGGGATAACTTTCTTTTGGCCTTGTTATTTTGAAAGTTCAGGATTACCTCGCTAGTTTGCTTGAATTATTATTGTCTCCATGTCAATAGCAAACTATTGTTTTGAATCTAATGGATCTGAACATTCATGTCACATAAGAGGAGTTACAAAGGACATCTATGCTAGGTAGCATGAAAGAATCAAAAATTCATTCTTTATCACTTCCCTACTCGAGGACGAGCAAGAGTTAAGCTTGGGGATGCTTGATACGTCTCAAACGTATCTATAATTTTTGATGGTTTCATGCTGTTATCTTGTCAACTTTGGATGTTTTGTGTACCTTTTATATATTTTTTGGGACTATTGTTTTTTCTGTGTTTTTGACTCTTTTCAGATCTGATTTTGGAATGGAGTCCAAACGGAATAAAATCCCCGAAATAATTTTTTCCAGAACGGAAGAAGATAAGGAGGCTTGAGGGCCAAGGCAGTGGGCCCACAGGGAGCCCACAAACCCTGTTGCCGCGACCAGGGGGGAGGCCGCGACAACCAAGCTTGTGGCCCCCCTGGCGCTCCCCTGCCCTAGGTCTTTGGCCTATAAATTCCCTAAAAATCCAGAAAAAACCAGGGCATCCACGAAAACACTTTTCAGCCGCCGCAAGCTTCCGTTTCCGCAAGATCTCATCTGGAGACCCTTCCCGGTGCCCTGCTGGAGGGGCTTTGGAGTTGGAGGGCTTCTACATCAACATCATCGCCTCTCCATTGACTCATGAGTAGCTCACTTCAGACCTACGGGTCCATAGTTAGTAGCTAGATGGCTTCTTCTCTCTCTTTGATCTTCAATACAAAGTTTTCCATGATCTTCATGGAGATCTATCTGATGTAATCCTCTTTGGTGGTGTGTTTGTCGAGATCCGATGAATTGTGGATTTGTGATAAGATTATCTATGAATTATATTTGAGTCTTTGCTAATTTCTTATATGCATGATTTGATATCCTTGTAAGTCTCTCTGAGTCTTGGGTTTTGTTTGGCCAACTAGATCTATTATTCTTGCAATGGGAGAAGTGCTTGGTTTTGGGTTCATACCGTGTGGTGACCTTTCCTATTGACAGAAGGGGCAGCAAGGCACGCATCGTGTTGTTTCCATCAAGGGTAACACGATGGGCTTTTATCATAGATATGAGATTCTCCATCTACATCATGTCATCTTGCTTAAGGTGTTACTCTGTTCTTTTGGACTTATTACACTAGATGCATGCTGGATAGCGGTCGACGTGTGGAGTAATAGTAGTAGATGCAGAAAGTATTGGTCTACTTGTTTTGGACGTGATGCCTACAGATATAATCATCGCCTTAGATAACGTCACGACTTTGCGCGGTTCTATCAATTGCTCGACAGTAATTCGTTCACCCACCGTCTACTTGCTTTCATGAGAGAAGCCACTAGTGAACACTACGGCCCCCGGGTCTATTCACAACTGAAGTTTCCACTTTCACTTTTACTTTTCTCTGTTTACTTTTTGCTTTCAGTTCTCACTTTGCAAACAATCTATGAGGGATTGACAACCCCTTCATAGTGTTGGGTGCAAGCTCTTTGTATTTGTGCAGGTACTTGTGACTTGACGAGATCTTCCACTGGTTCGATACCTTGGTTCTCAAAACTGAGGGAAATACTCACTGCCGCTGTGCTACATCACCCTTTCCTCTTCAGGGGAACATCAACGCAAGGCTCCAAGGCCGCGGGGAGATCCTTTGCATATTTGCCAAGGAAGTCCCTAAAGGCGTAGCTGTAGCAGCAGGATTCCTGGCGCCGTACCAGGGAAGGTCTGTTGTCGCAGTTGCAGTCCTTTCCTGGCGTTATGCTTGACTCCTGAGGCCCAACCTTGCCTCGGAATATCCGCCGCTCCGGAGGGGTCCTGAGGTGCCCCCCTACGGGTCTTTACGCTGCTCCTCCTCATGAGGCTTGGCCCCTGACGAGGGCCTTTCCTTGAACGGTGTCGGGCCCGTTGGTTTGCTCCGGTGAGGCGAGCCCGCCCTGGGCCACAGGCACACACGTGTGGGTACCCCCAATCCCAGTATGCTGATAGTAGTCCCCGGGCCAGCGGCGTGCTCGGGTTGTCCTCGGGGCGGAGCCTCGGGGGGCAGCATGAGATGCCGTGGGCCAGGCCGGCACGCGTCACGCGGCTGGTGTCTGGTCCTCCTTGTCCCCTATCTCTGCCCCCTTTATTAGGTGCCCTACTTGTAGCTTCGGTGCCTTATTGCTTTCCTTCTTCTGCACTCGCTTTTCTTGTTAAGTTTTCAACTCCAAACTACGCCTCCCAAATCCAGCGCCGCATAGTTCCTTGCCAGTCCAGCAATGGCGCCCGCCGGCAAGCAGAAGCCAGAGGGGCATGATCCGGCCCTGGCTTCTCCGCTCATTGACCGCGCCCTCTCCAAGGACGCGGATCTCGTCCCAGTGCTTCCATGGACCGCGGCCGAGTCCAGCGAGCACGGGCGAACCCAGATTTGGCCTGGCGCCGTAGAGGAGCAGCCTGCGCCTGGGGCGGTATACCCCTTCTTCCTTCACAGTATTTATGCTGGGCTGGTGCCGCCTTTCTCTGATTCTTCAGCGCTGTCTTGGACCACTATGGGATCCAAGCGTTCATCTCCAACCCAACTCTATCTTGCTTCTGTTCGTCTTTGCCGTCTTTGCAAGGCCTTCGTTGGCATGCAGCCTTCGGTTGCCCTCCTCCACCACTTTTTCAGCGTGCGCCTGCATGACGACGCTCACTTGTCGGCGTGTGTTTCCTTCATGGCGGCCTAGAGCGGCAACGTGCTCTTGAAAGCCAGGAAGAAGGTGGAGAACTTTAGGCACCGCTGGGTCCTCATGTGTCTCAAGGATGCCAACCCCCGGCTGGAAGAGCCGAAGGGGTTGCCGGAGAAGACCTCCGCATGGAGCTCGGCGAAGATCTCCGATCCTCGGGCTTTGCCCGTGCTGGAGCGCTTTTCCCGTGACATCAGCGCCAAGAGGCTGACCAGGGGAATGATAGTGAAGGAGTTCCTGGTGCACCGCTTGGCGCCCCTCCAAGCACATTCCAGGCTCATGTGGGAGTATCGGGCTGGCGACGACTGATAACCCACAAGTATAGGGGATTGCAACAGTTTTCGAGGGTAGAGTATTCAACCCAAATTTGTTGATTCAACACAAGGGGAAGCAAAGAACATTCTCGAGTATTAGCAGTTGAGTTGTCAATTCAACCACACCTAAAAGACTTAGTATCTGCAGCAAAGTTTCAGTAGCAGAGTAGTGTGATAGTAATGGTAGCAGCGGTAACAGTAGCAGCAGTGACAACAGTAGCGACAAAGTAACGTAGCAAGGACCAGTAGGAAAAACTCGTAGGCATTGGATCGGTGATGGATAATTATGTCGGATGACATTCATCATGTAACAGTTATAACATGGGGTGATTTGTAACTAGCTCGAGTTCGTCAATGTAATGTAGGACTGCATTCCGTATATAGTCATACGTGCTTATGGAAAATAACTTGCATGACATCTATTGTCCATCCCTCCCGTGGCAGCGGGGTCCTAATGGAAACTAAGGGATATTAAGGTCTCCTTTTAATAGAGAACCGGAACAAAGCATTAGCACTTAGTGAATACATGAACTCCTCATACTATGCTCATCTCCGGGAGTGGTTCCGGTTATTGTCAATCCGGGGTTGCTAGGTCATAACACATAGTAGGTGACTACAACTTGCAAGATAGGATCAAGAACACACATATATTGATGAAAACATAATAGGTTCACATCTGAAATCATGGCACTCGGGCCCTAGTGACAAGGATTAAGCATAGCAAAGTAGTAGCAACATCAATCTCAGAACATAGTGGATACTAGGGATCAAACCCCATCAAAACTAACTCGATTACATGATAGATCTCATCCAACCCATCACCGTCCAGGAAGCCTACGATGAGATTACTCACGAACGATGAAGAGCATCATGGAATTGGCGATGAAGGATGGTTGGTGATGACGACGACGTCGATTCCCCCTCTCCGGAGCCCAGAACGGACTCCAGATCTTCCTTCCAGAGGAAGAACACGTGGTGGAGGCGGCTCCGTATCGTAAAACGTGATGAACTCTTCTCTCCTAATTTTTTCCGGGTGAGAGAGACTATATAGAGCTGAAGTTGGAGGCGGCGGAGCCACGGGGGCCTCACAAGCCTGCCAAGCGCGGCCAGGGGGGGCGCCTGCTGGGCTTGTGGGCTCCTGGCTCCGTCCCTCCAGGTAATTATTGCGCCAGTATTTTTATATATTCCACAAAAAATCCTCGTAAATTTCCAGGTCATTCCGAGAACTTTTATTTCTGCGCAAAAACAATACCATGGCAATTCTGCTGAAAACAGCGTCAGTCCGGGTTAGTTCCATTCAAATCATGCAAATTAGAGTCCAAAACAAGGGCAAAAGAGTTTGGAGAAGTAGATACGATGGAGACGTATCAACTCCCCCAAGCTTAAAGCCTTGCTTGTCCTCAAGCAATTCAGTTGACAAACTAAAAGATACAAAAGAAAAACTTTTACGAACTTTGTTTGATCTTGTTGTTGTAATTATGTCTAACTCACATTCAGATTTTCAGCAAGATCATAAGCTAACCACATAAGCAATGACATTTATGTCTCATGATGTACTTATATCAATGGCATAATCAACTAGCAAGCAATAATAGTAAGTTTCAAACGTCAACACTTCAATCAAAGCAATCATGAAGCAATATGAACAGATGGTATCTCGCTAGCTCTTTCTGAGACCGCAAAACGTAAATGCAGAACACCTTAAAAGACCAAGGGCTGACTGAACAATGTAATTTACGGCAAAGAAGATCCAGTCACAGTCATACACAATAACAATTAATAGCAAAGCATAAAAATGATGAAGGTGCTCTCTAATTGGTGCCTTTATAAGGAGAGGATGACATAACAGAAATATAATAGCTAGGCCCTTTGCAGAGGGAAGCATTGATTTGCAGAGGTGCCGAAGCTAAAGCTTTTAAAACATAGATAAATAATTTTGGGTGGTATGCTTTCATTGTCAACGCGATGACCAAGAGTTTTCACCATCTTCCATGCTACACATACTATAAGCGGTTCCCAAACAGAAAAGTAATGTTTTGACTCCCCCACCACCAATCAATCACACTCCACGACTAGCCAAATCCTCGGGTGCCGTCCATACCAACAACAATCCAAGGGGAGTTTTGTTTGCAATTATCTTTTCGATTTGAGCATGGAACTGGGCATTCCAATTACCGACCCCTTTCTCGTGAGTGATAGTGAATAAACACATATCGAGGATAACACGCCTAGCATGGAAGATACTGACCGCCCCTTGTCACCACATGAGCGGTTCGGGCATACAAAACTGGTTACTACTTGAAGGTTTAGAGAGTGGCACATGCAAATTTACTTGGAACGGCAAGTAGATACCGCATATAGGTAGGTATGGTGGACTCATATGGAACAACTTTTGGTTTATGGAAGTGGATGCACAAGCAGTATTCCCGCTTAGTACAAGTGAAGGCTAGCAAAAGACTGGGAAGTGACCAACTAGAGAGCGACAACAGTCATCCATATGCATTGAAATTAACCAATATTGAGTGCAATCATGAGTAGGACATAAATCACCATAAACATGAATATCATAGAGGCTATGTTGATTTTGTTTCAACTACATGCGTAAACATGTGCCAAGTCAAGCCACTTGAATCATTCAAAGGAGGATAGCATCCTATCGTACTACATCATACTCATCTTGAAATTTATGTTGGCATCCAAGACAAACCATTGTAAGCTCCTAGCTAATTAAGCATGGCATCAGAAACTATGATCTCTAAGTTGTCATTGCAAACATGTTTCTCTCATAACAAAGCTGAATTAGGAACGATGAGCTAGTCATATTTACAAAAACAAAATAGATCGAGTTCATACCAGCTTTTCCAGGCTCAGTCACTTCATCATATATCGTCATTATTGCCTTTCACTTGCACGACCGAATGATGTGAATCATAATGAGAGTGTTCGTGCATTGGACTAAGCTGGAATCTGCAAGCAAACATAGAGGAGAAGACAAAGGAATATGGCTCTTTGACGGATAAACAAATATGCATACGAGAGCCACTAAACATTTTAACCATGGTCTTCTACCTTGACCCAAAGAAAAAGAAAACTATTTACACGGGAAAGCTCCCAACAAGAAAAAGAAGAACGGGAAATATTTTTGGGTTTTCTTTTTAAACACCACTAAGCAAACTGGAAAGTAAACTTACAACTATTTTTTCTCAATCTAAACAAACACACGAGAAGAAAGCGAGAAAAATGAATAAACTAGCATGCATGATACAATGGCAAGGTGTGAACACCGACTAGTAAAGTGAAAGCGTAAGCAAGAATATAAAGTCGGTGAGAAACACGTACTCCTCGAAGCTTAGGCTTTTGGCCTAAGTTGGTCTACTCCCACGGCTGGTCCGGGCGATATCCAAAATTATAATTGGGGTTGTACGGGAACGCGGCAGCTACCGCCAGAATAGCTGCCTCACGGAGGCGAGAAACCTTTGCCTCCCTCTCATACTCCTCTGCCTCTCCTCTGGTTATGTAATATCTCTGTTTTACCTGCAAGTCAAAGAAGGCAGGAGCAGGAAGGGTAATATGGAAAACACGTTGTCGGTTAAATATTAACCGGTATAGGAGGGATTCATTATCCCTCTCAAGGAACTGATAACGTGTCATAGCGATGCGATAAAGGAAAGCTGTATGGAGCGGGGGATCTCCTTCGTGGATGGGTACTCCAAGAAAATTTGCTATGCGAGTGGCATAGATCCCGCCAAATAAACCCCCTTCATTAGCATTATTATTTAGCCTCCTCAAGATTATAGCTCCCATGTTGAAACTTCTATCACCCGTTACTGCGCTCTTAAGAATACTAAGGTCAGGTGCGCAGAGGTGACAATGCTCAATGTTGTCGTTAATGCATCTACCTATGAAGAGGGCGAAGTAATGTAAGGCAGGGAAATGAATGCTCCCCATGGTAGCCTGTGTAATATCTCTAGTTTCTCCAACAGTTACACTAGAGATAAAATCTCTAACCGAAGACCTAGGAGGATCATTGAGACTACCCCAATCAGGTATCTTGCAAATTCTATTAAAATCCTCTAAATCCATGGTATACGATTTGTCATACAGATCAAACAGTATGGATGCGTCACGGCCAACTGAAAATTGGAATCTATGAACAAAAGAGGCAGTGAGTGTAGTATACTGTTCGCATTTGTTGGAGATGAATTCTTCCAGCCCGGCGTTGTGAACAAATGTATCAAACTCGTCCTTGAAACCTGCATCAACCATGAATTCATCGGAAGGCCATTCACATGGTTGTACCTGTGCGTCCCTTGGCTGATAATGATCGGGCTCCCGAATCGAGAGACGGAGACCCCTTTTTCTTGAGGAACCACCATGATAGTTTCTCCTGAACATCTTCCTTTTCTAAAAAATTTAGTGACTCAAAAGAAAAGTGAACAAGGCTCAACAAAACTCATAGCAACTACTCCTACAAGTGCCTAGAGGACATATCATGTATCAAAACTACTTGGGACCAGCTAAAATTGACATGCAAAGCTCAAGAACAGGGTCACCAAGGCAACAAAAATATGCAACGAACAAAGCACTAGAGAAAAAACTAATTGGACCAATAGAGGAGTCACATACCAAGGAACAATTCCCCCAAAACAGTTTGGTGAATGGGGCTTTGCACAAGGAGATCGAAAAACGCAACAAGAAGAGCAAGAACACAGGTTTGAGTTGTGGAATGATTTTTTCTGGGGGTAGAAGGAGATGGGAGCTAGAATAAGTGGAGGGGGGCCACGTGGGGCCCACAAGCCTGCCAGGCGCGACCAGGGGTGTGCCCGCGCCTCCTGGGCTTGTGGCCCACTGGTACATCCCCCTAACTAGCTCTTTGTCTCAGAATTTTTAAAAAATTCCAGAAAAAATCATACTTTAATTTCACGGCATTTGAAGAACTTTTATTTTCGGGACACTTTTCTAAGGGACGCAAAAAGCAGAAAACAGGAAAAATAAAGCTAAATTTATCATTTTTCTTCTAAGCAACAGAAAATAAAAGTTCGGAACAGAAGGTTGTGACTCCTAGATTCATCCATCTCATGGTCATCAAAATAAATATGTCAATGAGGTTGATCAAGTCTCCTGGACAAACTTTTTTTGAATCGCATAAAACTGGAAATTTTTCGAATAATCACTAGGTTACCTCAATGGGGATGTGCATATCCCCAACAAGTAAATCATACTTCATCTTGATAGTAGGTATAGGGCATTCAAAGCTCCCAATAAGAATTCATGAAGTTTTTTCAATAGCATTGATGCAATGTACTCGATATCGTTTCTTTGGAAAGTGCACCGTATGCTCATTACCATTAACATGGAAAGTGACATTGCCTTTGTTGCAATCAATAACAGCCCATGCAGTATTTAAAAAGGTTCTTCCAAGGATGACCGCCATGGCATCATCCTCGGGAATACCCAAAATAACAAAGTCCGTTAAGATAGTAACATTAGCAACCACAACAGGCACATCCCCGCGAATGCCGATAGGAAAAGCGGTTGATTTGTCGGCCATTTGCAAAGACATTTCAGTGGGTGTCAACTTATCCAATTCAAGTCTATGATAAAGAGAGAGAGGCATACCACTAACACCAGCTCCAAGATCGCATAAAGCAGTTCTAACATAATTGCCTTTAATGGAGCAAGGTATAATGTGCACTCCGGGATCACCTAGTTTCTTAGGAGTTCCACCCTTGAAGGTGTAATTAGCAAGCATTGTGCAAATCTCAACCTCGGGTATCTTCCTTTTATTGGTCACAATATCTTTCATGTACTTAGCATAAGGAGACATTTTGAGCATATCTGTCAAACACATTTGCAGAAAGACATGTCTAATCATTTCAACAAAGCGCTCAAAATCCTCATCATCCTTTTTCTTGGATGGTTTGGGAGGAAAGGGCATGGGTTTCTGAACCCATGGTTCTCTTTCTTTACCATGCTTCCTAGCAATAAAGTCGTTCTTATCATATCTCCTGTTCTTAGGTTGTGGGTTATCAAGATCAACATCAGGTTCAATCTCCACATCCTTACCATTACTAGGTTGAGCATCATCATGAACACCACTATCGATATTATCACTAGGCTCATGTTCATCACCAGATTGTGTTTCGGCATCAGAAACAGAGATATCATTTGGATTCTTAGGTGTAACAGCAACAGGTTTGCTAGCATGCAAGTTCCTATCATCTTTCTTTTTCTTCCTATTAGCAGGATGACTAGGTGCATCAGTGCTAACTCGTTGAGAATCTTGTTCAATTCTCTTAGGATGGCCCTTAGGATAGAAAGGTTCCTGAGTCATTCTACCACCTCTAGTGACGACTCTAACAGAATTGTCATTCAACTCATTGAGCAAGTCATTTTGAACCTTAAGTACTTGTTCTACTTGAGTAGTGACCATAGAGGCATGTTTACTCAAGATCTTAAGATCATTGACACTTCTATCCACACACACACTTAAATGATTAATCATGCAAGCATTTTGTTCCAATTGTCTGCTAACATAATCATTGAAACTTTGTTGTTTGGCAACGAAGTTATCAAATTCATCTTAGCATAAGCTAGCATGTTTATCAAAAGGAATATCACTCCCATTGAATCTACAAAGAGAATTTACCTCTACTACTTGTGTCGGGTTATCAAGACCATGTATCTCTTTGATAGGTGGTAGATTCTTACCATCTTCAGATTTAATAACTTTCTCTTGCATAGATTTGTTAGCTTCTTGCATATCTTCAGGACTGAGGAATAGAATACCTCTTTTCTTCGGAGTTGGCTTCGGAGGTGGTTCGGGAATAGTCCAAGCATTATCATTTCTCAAGATACTATTCAATAGAATTTCAGCTTGTTCCATAGTTCGTTCCCTCAAAACACAACCAACACAACTATCTAGGTGGTCCCTAGAAGCATCGGTTAGTCCATTATAAAAGATATCAAGTATTTCATTTTTCTCAAGGGGGTGATCAGCAAAGCATTCAGTAACTGGACAAGCGTCCCCCAAGCTTGTGGGAGACTCTCTTCTTCAACTTGCACAAAGTTATATATTTATTGCAAGGCAACTTGTTCCTTATGGGCAGGAAAATATTTCTCAGAGAAGTAGTAAATCATATCCTCGGGACTACGCACACAACCAGGAGCAAGAGAAGTAAACCAAGTCTTAGCGTCACCTTTTAGCGAGAAAGGAAACAACTTAAGGATATAGTAATGGCGAATGGTTTTCCTCATTCGTGAATAGGGTGGCTATATCGTTCAGCTTAGTAAGATGTGCTACAACCATTTCACACTCATAACCGTGAAAAGGATCAGATTCAACCAAAGTGATCAACTCAGGATCAACAGAGAAGTCATAATCCTTATCGGTAACAAATATGGGTGAAGTAGCAAACTTAGGATCGTATTTCATTCTATTATTCAGAGATTTTTCTTTCCACTTGCCCAATAAATTCTCAAGATCATAGCTATCCTTACAAGCAATAAAGTCCTCAGCTACCTTTCCCTCCATAACATAACCCTCAGGTATATCAGGCAATTCATATCTAGGAGAGCTAGTTCTAACAGGTGAAACAGCAGGTTCTACTTCAATAATTTCAGCAGTTTCACAAGTATCATCACATTCAGCAGCAACTCTAGCAATTTGTGCATCAAGAAATGCACCCAGTGGCAAAGCAGTATGAAGAAAAGTATCACCATAAGCATCATGGATAACAGAAGTAGCATCATCAAGCACAGTCGACATATCAGAATTTCTAGTAGGTGGTGGTGTCGCAAACTTACTCATAACTGAAGGTGAATCAAGTGCAGAGCTAGATGGCAGTTCCTTACTTGTCCTCGTAGTTGAGGGCAAGACTTTATTTTTTGGATCTCTCGGATTCCTCATAGTGATCAACAGACGTAAATCCCAAGTGACTCAAAGAATAGAGCTAGGCCTCCCCGGCAACGGTGCCCGAAAATAGTCTTGATAACCCACAAGTATAGGGGATCGCAACAATTTTCGAGGGTAGAGTATTCAACCCAAATTTGTTGATTCGCCACAAGGGGAAGCAAAGAATATTCTCGAGTATTAGCAGTTGAGTTGTCAATTCAACCACACCTGAAAGACTTAGTATCTGTAGCAAAGTCTCAGTAGCAGAGTAGAGTGATAGTAACGGTAGCAGCGGTAACAGTAGCAGTAGTGACAGTAGTAGCGGCAAAGTAACGTAGCAAGGACCAGTAGGAAAAACTCATAGGTATTGGATCGGTGATGGATAATTATGTCGGATGACATTCATCATGTACTCCCTCTGTAAACTAATATAAGAGCGTTTAGATTACTAAAATAGTATTGTAAACGCTCTTATATTAGTTTACGGAGGGAGTAACAGTTATAACATGGGGTGATTCGTAACTAGCTCCAGTTTGTCAATGTAATGTAGGCATGCATTTCGTATATAGTCATACGTGCTTCTGGAAAAGAACTTGCATGACATCTATTGTCCATCCCTCCCGTGGCAGCGGTGTCCTAATGGAAACTAATGGATATTAAGGTCTCCTTTTAATAGAGAACCGAAACAAAGCATTAGCACTTAGTGAATACATGAACTCCTCATACTATGGTCATCTCCGGGACTGGTTCCCGTTATTGTCACTCCGGGGTTGCCGGGTCATAACACATAGTAGGTGACTACAACTTGCAAGATAGGATCAGGAACACACATATATTGATGAAAACATAATATGTTCATATCTGAAATCATGGCACTCGGGCCCTAGTGATAAGCATTAAGCATAACAAAGTAGTAGCAACATCAATCTCAGAACATAGTGGATACTAGGGATCAAACGCCATCAAAACTAACTCGATTACATGATAGATCTCACCCAACCCATCACCGTCCAGCAAGCCTACGGTGAGATTACTCACGAACGATGAAGAGCATCATGGAATTGGCGATGAAGGATGGTTGGTGATGACGACGACGTCGATTCCCCCTCTCCGGAGCCCAGAACGGACTCCAGATCTGCCCTCCAGAGGAAGAACAGGTGGTGGCGGCGGCTCCGTATTGTAAAACGCGATGAACTCTTCTCTCCTAATTTTTTCCGGGCGAGAGAGACTATATAGAGCTGGAGTTGGAGGTGGCAGAGCCACGAGGGCCTCACAAGCCTGCCAGGCGCGGCCAGGGGGGGCGCCTCCTGGGCTTGTGGGCTCCTGGCTCCGTCCCTCCAGGTAATTCTTGCGCCAATATTGTTTATATATTCCACAAAAAATCATCGTAAATTTCCAGGTCATTCCGAGAACTTTTATTTCTGCGCAAAAACAACACCATGGCAATTCTGCTGAAAACATCGTTAGTCCGGGTAAGTTCCATTCAAATCATGCAAATTAAATTCCAAAACAAGGGCAAAAGAGTTTGGAAAAGTAGATACGATGGAGACGTATCAACGACGAACTCCGGCTTCGGTCCCGGGACCTTCCCTCAGAGGACCCGAGCAGGGTCTTGGCGATTTTGCTGGGCGGCGACCCTGGCGACCTTCCCGAGGCCCTCGGTCCGCTATATTGTCATGACGACCAGACCGATCTGGTCGCCGCGATGCCCGTCTTCAACGAGCGGTGTCTTCTCCTGGCTGAAGGTTCCGGTTTGGTGGAGGTGTCATCCGGCAACACCTCCGGTGAAGGGGGCTTGGAGAAGACCATCGACGACGGTGCGGTGAGCGTGCCCCTCCCGCGCAATCCGTCCTTCTGCGTGAGCTCGAGGATGATGGCGCCACTAATGATACCTCCGCCGGGACTCCTTTGCGCCTGGCCAGGGCCTCCAAGGGATTTGTGCCGACCCCACATGCCACGCGGTCTGCATGCGTGCACGCTTCCTGGAAGCTCGGGCTGAACCGTCCCCGGTGCACCCCGCCTCTGCCGGTGGGAGATCCAAGGCGCCGAGCTCGCCTCCGTCCATGGGGGCCCCCGTTTCCTCCGACGTTGCCAGGGCGGAGAAGAGGAAGAGATGGCGCAATGTCGAAGAGTAAGTTTCCTGCTTGGCACGTCTTGTGTGTCTATTGTTCGCGCTTGGCTGATTTATTTGTTTTTGCATGGCGCCCAAGGATGTCGTCTCGCCAGGGGCGAAGAGGAAGAAGACGGCCATCAAGCCGAAGGAGGCTCTCGACTCTCCGCCTGCTCTCGTCTGCACGTCGCCGTCTACGGGTGGGGAGGAGGAGGCTCGTGGGGAGGCCTCCGTGGCCTTTGTCACCAAGCCACCTGAGCCCCCGAAGCATCCTGAGGCGACCGTGGGGAAGCCGCTGCCCGGGGGACAGGCCTGCGAGGATCCTCGGGCTCCGGAGGTGTTGACGCCTGCAACTGTTGAGCAGTCTTTGGAGTCCCTTGTTCTTCGTGGCGCTGCTCCTCCAGTAGCGCCACCTGGGCCAGTGTTGGAGACTCTTCAGGAGCGGGTCCAGAAGGCCTCGGTGCTCCCCGAGGCATACTGGATGCGGCCTTCACCGCCCTGAGTGGTGTCGCAGGTGAGATGAGGAAGGTCGAGGAAGAGGCCGCGGCCGCCCACGCCGCGTATTAGGGGGCATTGAGGGAGGCCAAGGCGGCCGTCGAGCGCTACGAAGAGGTGGAAGCCCGCCTGACGGCCCTCCAAGGGAAACATGTCGAGCTGGTCGGGCAATGCAGCTCGCTGGAGGAGGAACTTAAGGCCCGCAAGACCAAGCTCGCCGCCCGAGAGGAAGAGTTGTCCTGGAAGGCGATCCGCGTGGACACGAAACAGGTGCACTTGGAGGAGCGGAAGGATGTCACCACGAGCGAGGCTCTCCTTGAGGTCCAGGAAAAAGCTCTCACCACGGCCGAGAAAAGAAAGGCCGCCGAGCTGGCTTGCTTCTCCGATGTCGATCTCGGGCTTCGCAAGGCGCTCCGCTCCCTCTGTCGGGACGAGTTTGACAAGCCTATGGCCACCCCGGAGGACAGATTTGCCGCGCTCGTGAAGGGGCTCGTCACGGCGCTGGAGGCTGCCGTTACACAAATGGACAAGATCTTGGACAACGAGTGCCGCGACCTCTGCGACGCGTGTCTTCAATCACTTTCATCTTCGCGACCCTAGGTTCGATCTGAGCTCCATGATCATGCCGGTCCCTGCTGAGGCCGGGACCGCGCCGCGGAGGTGGTGAAGGGTCCTGTGGAGGCACCGGTGAGGAGGTTTGCCCGTGTCACACCCCCTTTGTCTCCAGGTACCACTGGAGCCGATGACGGGAAAGATGATGCCTCTGACATTGACTACCAGCTCCCTGCGGAGGGGGTGACCGGCGGCGGCTCCTCCTGATCCCTTACACCTGTTATCTTCCTGCAATGCACATCATGCCTCGTGGAGGCGTTAAACTTATTTGCGTTTTTATGAACTGGGTCATGGTCTGTAATAATTGAATGCTTGAATGATTTCCCCGCCTTGTTCGTGTCATGTTTGCTGTGTTACTATGCGTCGGCAGGGCCCGCCTCTCGTATACCTTCCCGTGGTTGAACCGACTAGAAACCAAGGATGACCCAAAGGGGGAAGGGGCTACGAGCGCAGTTAGGCTCCTCAGTCGCGATGCTCAAGAGTCCCCCTTGACGCGCGAGCTACCCTCATGAGGAGAACGTGGCGAAGATTCCGAAACTTGGAACACCTTCAGCACTACGCGTCGGCAGGGCCCGCCCCGCATGTACCTCCCTCGATTGAACCGATCGGAAACCAAGGACGGCCCAAAGGGGGGAGGGTCTATGAGCGCAGTTAGGCCCCTGAGTCGCGATGCTCAGGGGTCCCCCTTGACGTGCGAGCGACTCCGATGGTCCTCCTAAGAAACCGATGATATAAGACTCTCCAACTCCTTCAGCACTCTGCGCTTGCAGGGCCCGCCCCGCGGTTGAACCGGCCGGAAAAGGACGGCTCAAAAGGGAAAGGGCCTATGGGCGTAGTTCAGGCCCCTGATCGCGATGCTCAGGAGTCCCCCTTGACGTACGGGTGACTCCAGCGTTCTTCCTAAGCGGTCCGAAGCGATTTGTCGAGCACATTGGGCTCTGCATCAGCGGGGCCCGCCCGGTGCGTACCTTCCCGCGATTGAACCGTCCAAGGATGGCCCAAAGGGGGAAGGGGCTACGGGCACATTTAGGCCCCTGAGTCATGATGCTCAGGGTCCCCCTTGACGTGCGTGCGGCTCTGTACCTTCAGCTGGTTTCCCCACGCGCTGGGCATGGGCGAAGTCGCAGGTGGATTGTGTTGATCTCCTTGCCGGCCGAGGGTGTAGCCATTTCGGGCTATGTTGGTGCTAGCTGGGAGCGTAGTCATTGGTGGACTGCGTTGGTGCCAGCTCAGGGCGTTGTCATTGGCGCACTATGTTGATTGCCCCTATCTATACCGAGCACGGAGCATAGGTCTTCCACTAGGCATGGGATGGACCCCTCCGCGTCCTCGATGTGCCCTGAGCGTTGATGACGAGTTGTTGAATATACTTCTCGCCCCTTGTTGGTTACCCCAAGTGGAAGGTGGAGATGTAGTCAACAACAAGTTTCCCTTACATGGAGACTGTAAGGTTTATCGAACCAGGAGGACTCCGAGGATCAACAAGTAGGTGTCCGCTGCCCTGGCGCTAGCAGAAGACGTGCACCTGCACACACAACAAATAACTTTGCTCCCAATGAGTACAGAGAGGTTTTCAATCTCTCCGGCCTTGTAGTTTGCAAAGGATCAAAACACAAACGGGAATAGTGATAGTGATTGCAACGGAAAAGTACATATAAGCAGTAAATGGTGGAGGTGTAAGCAATGGTGGTGATATGGACCTGAGTCAGATGATGTTCACTAGTGATGTCTCTCTCCCAAAAGACGATAAACAACTATGCTTGGGTAAACAAATTATAGTTGGGTAATTGACATAATTATAAATGCACTGCAATGCTAATTATGCCACTTGAAAGTTAGAGGCTCAATAGTAATGGGCAGTACGCCAAGACAAGTAGACCGTTTATTCATCACCATCTACTTACTAATCATGCACCTTGAGATATCTATCGAGAACATCTCGCTGGTATTAAGTTGCGAGCCCCAACCAAAGTGTAAACTCAAAGCAACGGACAACTGCATTAATGAACTATGCATAAGGTAAACAATCCTTGCAACCGTGGTTACAAGCACCATCGTTTTCTCCCTGGTGGAAATAGCACATCCCCTGGTCTCATGTTTCTTTCACTCAAGCTAGACATCGGGAGGCATGAACCCACAATCATGCATAACGCTCCCTCTTGGAGTTACAATCTACTACTCGGCCAAAGCAATAAAGAGCAACGGAGAACATGCATGAATCACTAAAAACATAATACAAAAGGATAATCAAATATATAACTCATAATAATATGAACATAATCTCATAATCCATCGGCTCCCAACAAACCGAGCATAGCAATAGCAGGAAAAATACATAGATGCCTTGATCATGTAGGGCAACTCACAAGGGCTAATCATGGAAGCACAAGATTGGAGAGAAGACATCACATAGCTACTGGTCATGGACTCATGGTCCAAGGAGGACTACTCACGACACGTCCGGGAAGCGTCCATGGCGGTGGAGAAGCTCCCGGAGGTCAATTCTCTCTCCGGCAGGGTGCCGGGAAGAGGTCTCCTGACGCTCCCGATCTCGGAAGCACTGCGACGTCATAACGATGGAGAAATTCACGATTCTGGATATCCTCAAAGGGTTTCCAATCGGAGGGGTAAATAATGGCGAAAGGAGGGCGTTAGAGGAGGTGGGGCACACCCAGGCGGCCTGTGGGCGCGGGCAGGGGCCAGGCCATGCAGGGTGGACGCCTGGGCAGCCCCTGTCTCCCCTTTGGACCATCTTCGGTGATGTGGAATCTTAGGCCACACCGATTTTTATATATTTTTCTCAGGATTTTTGGGGCTCTGGAAATTTGGGTAAAAGCGTGTGAAAAAAGACATCAGCATACAGAAACTGGCATTGGGTGTACTAAGTTAGTAGGTCAGTCCAAATATGTGTAAAAATATATAAAAGTGTAGCAAGACATACAACAATGTCACCCAAAAGATCATGGAGCAAGCAGAAATTATAGATACGTTTGGGACGTATCAACACCCCCAAGCTTCAGTCCTGCTCGTCGTCGAGTAGGTAAATGATAACACAAATAATTTCTATGGTGACATACTAACACACATATAAGAACTTCAATGTAAGGCAAGTAAGATATGCAATTCAAGTCAGGACAATAACAAGCAAGAGTCTATATCTAGTATTGAAATTAGCAAAGTAAGAACATAAAGGTGCAAGAGCTCTCACTGTCCATGACTCGAATGTCTCCAAATGGTGTTTGCGTGCAAGAAATGGGAGATGGGTTGAGAGTATATTTTTTTAATTGAGAACTCAATCTACTAAATTTCAGACTTGGTCTCCTTCGGAATCTTATTTTGACTCATGCCCAGACCACTAGTCAGGCACAAGTCAAAATGATCCTCTCCTTTTCGACTTTGAGCACTCATGCAATGGATGAACGCAAGCAAGATATGTTGGCACTTAGGATGGCAAATAGTATAATGACGGGGAATGAAGACAAAAAGGTGTGAAAGGCTCACATCAATGAGGACAACCATAGGCGAGAGAAAGCCAAATGATATATATGATGTGAGGAGTAGGGATTGCCATGCAATGGATGCACATATGATTTAAGGTAAGCTCTCCAATGGAACTAGTGGGGGTGCATCCAACTTGCTTGCTCATGAATACGTAGAGCTCATTTGAGTATGCTCATCATTGGAATATGCAAGCCAAGTTCTATAGTGTAAGGGTCCGCACATAGTTATGCATGAATGATAATCTCTATGTAGTACAAGTATAACAATGGAGTACGAGTGTGGATCTTTCAAAAGGAATAGTAGTGTTGCCCCCTTCTCTTTTTTTAATTTATTATTATTATTATTTTTGTGGCCTCTTTGGCTCTTTCTATTTATCTCTCATTTGTCCTCTTTGGGATCTTTTCATTTGTCCTCTTCTGGATCTTTTAATTTGTCCTCTTTAGGATCTTTTCCTCACTTAAGGGCAACACTCTATGTTCTACGAGAATAAAAAGAAGATCATCACACTTTATAAGAAGTACTCAACATAAAGACAAATGAAAACTATCATGATGTATGCAAATGTATGCCTCTGCCAGTGTAGCAGGATATGCAATGATACTAGCGCGTCATGTAGCAATAATAAGGGCAAGGCCCAACTAGCATGCGGCTCCTCGATCAAGCAAAAGCATGTATGACCTGAAGATCAAGTCATGAGATGGTGGATGTTGCATGGCAATGTATCTCAGAGAGGCTATGGAAATGCCTTAATAGGTAGATATGGTGGCTGTTTTGAGGAAAGATATAATGAGGCTTATGATGACAGAGCGTATCATGCCAAGGGTTTGGATGCACTGGTGAAGTTTGCACCAACTCTCAAGATGAGAAAGGGCAATGCACGGTACCGAAGAGCCTAGCAAAATATGGATGGTGGAAGTGCCAACAATTGAATACTCACATTAGTCCGAAGAACTCATGCACTTATTATCGGTAACTCTCTATCTAGCTAGGAGATTCACAAAGAGACAAGTACCCCGAGGAGGAGTGTTTGGGGGTTTGGTTATCCTTGCGCATCCTCAACCCATGGTAACGTGAGGGTACTCTATATATTCCAACCCCTCGAGAGGTTAGCGATCAATCTAGTATCTAGAGTTCTCAACTAATTTTTACTTTTTGAAAAAACACAAAGATTTCCGAAAATACGACACCTATCACTAATAGGCTTAAAATCTTGGCACCAATAGTCCAAACATTACTCAAATCAATACCTCAAAACTATTGCAAGTTACTACTATACTTAAATAGCAACCTCAATTACCTACTCATGCAAGACACACAACTCAGTGCAACAAGCCAACTCTCTAAACAAGATAAGCATGATAACTCAAGAGATTTCCAAAAGCAACCTAAATAGAAGCTCTTAAAAAGATATAGCATGAAAACTAAGAGCTAAGCATGACATCACCTATGTAAAGATAAAGAACACACAAAAAGATAACCATGAAAACCTATGTTGTGTTCTATGGTGGAATGGAGCGTGTTTCTCTCCCAAACAAGGAAGGCTAGGTTACAACTTGTTATGAGCAGCAAGAAAATATAAAACGAACTAAAAAGTAAAGAGCGGGACGCTCCAAGTATATCACATAACATATGAAGTGATAAAAATATAACATGGAGATGGACGAACTGATGATTGTTGATAGAGAAGGGGATGCACAAGGGCATCCCCAAGCTTAGACGCTTGAGTCTGATTGAATATTTCTTGGGGGTGCATGGGGGCATCCCCAATCTTGAGTGCTTGACACTCCTGGATCTTCTTTCATCATCTTCCATCGCACACTTGAAAACTCCGTTCATACGAAACTCATCATAAGCTTATTAGAGTGGTTAGTACCCATGATAAAATAATTCATTACCAACTGGAAATAAAGATTTTCAAGAAAAGCTACTGTTTCTCATGATTGCCAAAAGGGTTTTGCAAAGTAAAAGCAAGCTTAAGATTTGGAAAATGATGAAAATGCAAAACATGGCAGAATCTGCGAAAAACAGAACAACAAGTAGTAAATAATTTTTTCGGGGCACTTCTGCAACTTAAATGAAAAAACTCAGAACATACACCAGAAAGACAATTATATAGATCATGTTGCCAAAAAACATCATATCAAAAAGTTGATCTGGTGAATTTTTGCGAATTTTTCCGTCAAGCAGACAAAATATGTTTCTGGACAGCATGTCACAACTTTTGAACTTTCTTGCAATCGGAGGTTAAAATTTGGCACAAAGCTTAAAAATAAAGATACAATGATGTTGATACAGTAGTGAAAAGCATCAAGACCACTGAAACTGAAAGTAAAAACAAATTGGGTTGCTTGGCAACAAGCGCTTTCTTTTATGCCTTTGAGCTAGGCATGATGCAAAAAGATCAAGTGTTATCAAGTCCATAAGAATAACTTGCCCAAATAACGGACTCATAAGGTAACTTAATCTTATTTTGAGAGAAGTGTTCCATTCCCTTTTTAAGGGGAAATTGGAATCTAATGGTCCCTTCTTTCGTGTCAATGATAGCACCAACGGTGCGGAGAAAAGGACGTCCCAAAATAATTGGACATGAAGGATCACACTCAATGTCCATAATAAGAAAATAAACGGGCACATAATTATCATTGACAACCATAAGAACATCATCAATTCTACCTAAAGGTTTCTTTATGGAAGAATCAACAAGGCAAACACAAAAAGAACATTGATCTAAAGGTTTCAAATCAAGCATATCATACATTCTTTTGGGCATAACGGAGGCACTAGCTCCAACATCACATAAAGCAAAGCAAGAGATATTATTCAATTTAATCTTGACCATAGGATCCCAACCATCTTCTATTTTTCTAGGAATAGAAGTATCTAGCTTGATATTCTCCTCCCTTGCTTTGATAAGAGCATTGGTAATATGCTCGATGAAGGCAATATTGAGTGTACTAGTGTGGGGGTCTTTAGCCATTCTTTGCAAAAAAGTGATAACTTCGGAAAGACTACAATTGTCAAAATCAATATCATCGCTATTATGTAAAGTTGTAGTGTCATCCTCTATATTCGATTTTCTCTCTATTATAAGAGTTTGGATGTCTTCCCAAGTTTGGGGACATTTAGGAGCAACTTCAAACCAAAGATGCGGTTCCTTCCCGGGGAGACCAAGCCAAGGGCATAATTCTCCATAAAGACTAACATAATCACAAGGTCTATTACTTTATAAATACCACAGTGGCAATTGGAGCAATATAAGTGAAGGTAAAACCATTGTTGTTGTGACTAGTGGAGTCACACAACTTGGTGTTCTCAGTGGAACCCATAGCAGCAGCAACAAGCAAGAAAAAGCAACTATTTTTTTGTGGTTTTTGGTATATGACTCTAAAGAAAAAACTAGAAAGCAAACTAACAAGACTAAAAAGCAAAGGTAAAAGATAGCGTGCAACTCCCCTATCTTGAATACTGGAGTCCCTGGCGACGGCGCCGGAAACTTGCTTGATGACGAGTTGATGAATATACTTCTCGCCCCTCGTTGCTTACCCCAAGTGGAAGGTGGAGATGTAGTCAGCAACAAGTTTCCCTTACACAGAGAATGTAAGGTTTATTGAACCAAGAGGACTCCGAGGATCAACAAGTAGGTGTACGCTGCCCTGGCGCTAGCAGAAGACATGGACTTGCACGCACAACAAATAACTTTTCTCCCAACGAGTACAAAGAGGTTGTCAATCTCCCCGGCCTTGTAGTTTGCAAAGGGTCAAAACACAAGCGGGAATAGTGATAGTGATTGCAACGGAAAGGTAAATAAAAGCAGTAAATGGTGGAGGTGTAAGGAATGGTGGTGATATGGACATGAGTCAGATGATGTTCACTAGTGATGTCTCTCTCCCAAAAGACGATGAACAACTATGCTTGGGTAAACAAATTATAGTTGGGCAATTGACAGAATTTTAAATGCACCGCCATGCTTATTATGCTACTTGAAAGTTAGAGGCTCAATAGTAATGGGTAGTACGCCAAGACAAGTAGATTGTTTATTCATCAACATCTACTTACTAATCATCCACCTTGATATATCTATCCAGAACATCTCGCTGGTATTAAGTTGCGAGCCCCACCCAAAGTGTAAACTCAAAGCAACGGTGCATTAACGAACTATGCTCAGGTAAACAATTCTTGCAACCGTGGTCACAAGCACCGTTGTTTTCTCCCTGGTGGCAACAACACATCCCCTAGTATCATGTTTCTGTCACTCAAGCTATACATCAAGGGGCATGAACCCACAATCATGCATAACGCTCCCTCTTCGAGTTACAATCTACTACTCGGCCAAAGCAATAAAGAGAAACGAAGAACATGCATGAATCACTAAAGAACATAATATAAAAGGATAATAAAATATATAACTCATAACAATCTGAACATAATTTCATAATCCATCGGATCCCAACAAACCGAGCATAGCAAGAGCAGGAAAATTACATAGATGCCTTGATCATGTAAGGCAGCTCACAAGGGCTAATCATGGAAGCATAAGATTGGAGAGAAGACATCACATAGCTACTGGTCATGGACTCATGGTCCAAGGAGGACTACTCACGGCACGTCCGGGAAGCGTCCATGGCGGTGGAGAAGCTCCCGAGGTCAATCCTCCCTCCGGGAGGGTGCCGGGAAGAGGACTCTGACGCTCGCGATCTCGGAAGCGTTGTGGCGGCGGAACGATGGAGAAATTCGCGATTGTGGATATTCTCGAAGGGTTTTAGATTAGAGGGGTAAATATAGGCCAAAGGAGGGCGTCAGAGGAGGTGGGGCCCACCCAGGCGGCTTGTGGGCGCGACCAGGGGCCAGGCCGTGCAGGGTGGCCTCCTGGGCAGCCCCTGGCTCCCCTGTGAGCCATCTTCGGTGATCTGGAAGCTTCCGTCATGCTGATTTTTATATATTTTTCTCGGGATTTTTGGGGCTTTGGAAATTTGGGTAAAAGCCCGTGCAAAAAAGACATCAGCAGACAGAAACTGGCACTGGGTGCACCGAGTTAGTAGCTAGTCCAAATATGTGTAAAAAGATATAAATGTGTAGTAAAACATATAACAATGTCACCCAAAAGATCTGGAGCAAGCAGAAATTATAGATACGTTTGGGACGTATCAGGCGTATAAAGCCTCGGCTCGTTATTACGTGAGAGTGTCACGGTGGGGGTGTATCTGGGAGGTCGCGAGGATGCTTTGGCCTCACGAGTGTCCCTACCACCGAGGCATTGGGGCCTGATCTTCTCCCTAGCGTGGAGCGTAGGGCTGCCACTAGGCGTGGGATGGACCCCTCCGCGTCCTCGGGGGGTCCTGGGCGTATACAGCCTTGGATCATTATTACGTGAGAGTGTCACTGTGGGGGTGTATATGGGAGGTTGTGAGGACGCTATGGCCTCGCAAGTGTCCCTACCCCCGAGTCATTGGTGGACTGAGTTGATTTGGTTTGGGTCATTGGCAAACCCTGCTAACTTCTTCTTCTTTGGGAGCGAGGATGTGTATCTGCATGGACAAACTTTGACCGGAGCCCCCAAGCTCGGGGCTGACCGCCCGACAATATAACCAAGGCAGAACGTTAGGATGCCAAACATGTGAAATCGAAAACTAAATGATGCATAAACGAAGGTAGTAGCCGGGGAATGTCCGAAACTGGGGGAGGCCGCATGGCTCCGGGAATCCCCTCGGACGGGGTGAACCGAAAAGCTACCTGGCAGCAGCCAATAAAAAGTCACCTCGCGGCTGAGCCGCTGAAGTGCCGGAGGCTCCATTGTCGCTTGATCTCTTGTCTCCGCGGTTGTGACCCTCACGGGTCCGCCGCCTCCTGAGGCTCGGGGCCTTCGCTTGGCCCGAGCATCCTCTCCTCCTCCTCGTGGTGCCCCAGCAGGCGGGGTATGAGCATGGCCTACTGGAGCCTCTGGTAAGTGGCAGCCGCGTTCCCCAGCCCGAAGGGCATGAAGGCGTTGGCGCTCGGGTACTCCCATCGGTAGCCAGTCAGCGTAGGCCAGAAGGGGCCGTGTGCCGTGACTATGTTGGTGGCAGACGCGTTGATGGAAATGCGGGGTTGGTCAACCGCGCCGACGACGGCGACTGCGATTGGTGGTACAGGGCAGTCACTTCGTCGCATGGCCTGGGCCTTGCGAAGTTCTCGGATTGCTCTCATGACGGACTCGCGAGAGCTGGTCGGACGTGCTCTGGAGCGCGCCCTCGGGATGTGCTCGAACGCCGCCTCCGCCTCACTGATCAGGCTAGGGGCCTCCCCGGTGGGAGCCCCGAGCTCTGACCCAAGAGGGGCGATGAGCGCGCATCCCTATGCGATGGGGGGCAGGGCTCCGTCCCCGGGCACGGAGCTCGAAGCCCCGATGCACTCCGTGGGGAGCAGCTCCTTCTTCTTCTTGCATGGGTCCTCACGAGGCTGCTCGTCGTCTTCATCGTCCTAGCGTTTCGCCGCCACCGCGCGGTACACTTGCTCCAGTGAACAGACGACATCCTTCCCGTGAGAGGGAATGGTGATGACGCTGCTGCTCCCTGGCATCTTGAGTACATTGTATCCATGGTGGACCACTCCCATGAACTTGGCGAGCGCTGGGTACCCGAGGATGGCATTGTATGGCAGGTGGATGTGCGCGACGTCAAATACGATGATCTCAGTGTGGTAGTTCTGGCGCTCGCCGAAGGAGACGGGCAGATGCACTTGCCCGATGGGTACGGTGGATCCCTCTGTTACCCCTGAGAAGGGTTTGGCCGACATGAGTTTCTCATACGGAAGCTGGAGTTTCTCGAAGGTCTCGGCTAAGACGACGTTGAGCCCAACTCCACTGTCAATGAGGGTCTTGGTGACGAGGACGTTGCGGATGGTTGGGGTGCACATCATTGGGAGCTAGCCGGCCATGAACGAGCACCTGAGCTGGTCGCTTGGGTCGAAAGCAATGGTTGTCTGGGATCAGTTGAGGGGACGCATCGCTTCAGGCCTCGGGAGGGCGACATTCACCTCCGGGGCAAACTGCTTGAAGGCACTGTTGGAGGCTGGGGTCTGGGTGCCGCCCAGGATGGAAGCCACTGCCCTGGCCTCCTCGAAGCCCCCATCCTGTCATCCTGGGTGCGGAGGCAACGGGGACAGCCCGGCCTCCCGAGGGCAAGACTCACGAGGTTGGCCGCGTCACTGCCCCTCCTGAGGATTATCATGCGAGCGGTCCTCCTGAGGCTGGCCACGCCGGGGGTCCTCCTGAGGCTGTTCACGCCACCCCTGACGCGGCTCTCGGTCATCCCAGCGGCCCCCATTGCGGCCTCCTCCGCGCGTAGGACTTCTGTTGGACCGTCCGGGGCACCTGTTGAAGTGCTCGACACGAACCAAATGGAGTTCTTGACATTCAGAGGTGTCATAGCCGCTGGTGACATGGAAGATGCACGTCGGCCCCCTCCGGATGGGCGCTCTCCCCCTCGGGTATGCTTCACCTCAGGCTCAGCGGCGAGCACCGTCGGGGCCATGCACTTCACCTCCTTGGCTTTGGCTTTCTTATCTTCTGGATCCGCTGCCTGGGGCCCGAGAAGCGACATGCGTCCTTCTTCCTCCTTGACGCATTTTCTTGCCAAGTTGAACATCTCCTGTGCGGTGCTCATTTCATCGTTCATGGTGAGCTCTTCCTTCATTGAGGTCGGTGACTCCGTCGGAGAAAGCCGAGATGACGGCCTCGTCCGATGCCTTGGGGATCTTGAGACACATCACCATGAAACGCTATATGAACTCGTGCTGGGTCTCTCCTTCCCGCTGCTTGACGCGCCGCAGGTCGTTCACGGTGGGAGCGCAGTCGCGGGTGCCCAGGAAGTTAGCGATGAAGACCTCACGCAGGACGTCCCAGGAGGTGATAGACGCCTTCGGGAGGTTGAGGAACCACAAGAGTGCGTCGCGCTTGAGCGCCATCGGGAACTAGCACGCCATGATCTTGTCGCCTCCTCCTGCCGCCCTGATGCTCAGCGTGTAGAGTTGCAGGAACTTAGCCGGGTCTTGGGTGCCGTCGTAACGTGGGGGTAGGTCGGGCTTGAAATTGCAGGGCCACACGAAGGGGTAGAGCTCGGGGGCGATGGCGAAGCATCCCACCGGTCCAACCGGCACGGTAAGCACGGGGGCTGCCGGGTGTTGTTGCTCCACAGGGTCTACTTCGAGCGGGGCACGCTCCTGACGGAGGATCTCCAACACCGGGGGCGCGCACGCATTGGCGCGGGGCCGGGGAATCGTCTGGTAGGTCGCTTCATCCCCGGGCTCCGCCCTAGGTTCACGAGGCCGGGCGCAGGGTCGCGCTTCCTACCCGGGCTCGGGGTGCGCGACGAGCCGCGGGGGTGGGGGCGGCATGTCTTGTTCCTCGTTGTTCGCCAAGGATGGCTGGGGCCGGAGCAAGCAGGAGAGTGCCGCTGAGTCATGAGCTACTCGATGCGATGCAGCCAGTCGTGGTGGTGGTCTGGAGCGGGCCAGTAACGAAGCGGCTCGATGGCCATGGCAAGCGCATGGCGACCGTGGGGCATCTCTAGCCGAGCGCGCGATGCCGACCCCGAAGGCCTGGCGAGCGACGGCGTGGCGGTGCCGCCGTCGACCGGCTCGGTCGCCGACTGGGAGGAGCCATGTTGCTCTTGAGCTTCGAGGCCGGTGGCAGCGTTCACCACGGGTGACGGCGACCGGCGTGGGCCGGTGGCACCGACGGGCGCGGTCTGGGCGATGCGGGTGGCGCGGTGTTCTACGCGACCCGGCGAGCGTCAGCCATCGGAGCCGTGGAGCTTGGTGAGGGTGGAGCTTGGATGAAACCTCGACACGCCCCTACCTGGCGTGCCAAATGTAGAATTTGGGGCTCCGCAAAACCCTAATGATTCGAACACTGGGGCGTGTACGAAGGTCTCTCCCTGCTTTGCCTCGCCTAACCCACTATTCGATGGAAACGATGAAGGACTCACTCGATGGCGAGGGGAACACATAACACAACAGTTTACCCAGGTTCCGGCCGCTGCGAAGCGTAAAACCCTACTCATGCTTTTGGTGGATTGCCTCTCACGGAGGTGGTGGATGAGTTAGTACAGTGTTCTTGGGCCTCCGGAGGCCGAGCGACTAGGTGTATTGTTCTACCGTCCGAATGAACTCCCTCTCTCAAGTATCCTACCCTCTCTATTTATAGCAGAGGCCCGGGTCCTTATCCCTCATAGCTTCGGCGGGAAGGGATCCCACATCGGCCAATTTTGAAGGGGAACAAGGTAACGTGCTCCCCTGCCCAAAGGTGGTCTTCGCGTGCAAAGTAACTATCCGCGCCACAGAGACGGGACCGTGGATGACCTTTGCCCTACTGGTGGGAGGCTGCGGCTTTGTTGCACCAGAAGGGAAACCTTTGGAAAACCTGTGCACTCCCGCCTCCTTTGCACCTAAGGGGAAACTATCTCATCCCGCCATCTGCCGCTCGCGTGTCCTTTCCTGGCATCATCCTTGACTCCTCAGGTTGGGCCTTGCCTCGGAATATCAGCCGCTCTGGAGGGGTCCTGTGGAGGCCCCCTACGGGTCTTGACGGTGCTTCTCCTCGTGAGGCTTGGCCCCTCACGAGGGCCTTTCCTTGAACGATGCCAGGATCGTTGGTTTGCTCCGGTGAGGCAGGCCCGCTCTGGGCCACAGGGAGGCAGGTCTGGGTACCCCAATCCCAGAACGCTCACACTCTAGGATATGGTGCATCTAGAAGATGTTGGCCATTAGAGGAGTTGACAACATGATAGTCGGACCAGTTCCTAGTGATGCTCCAATCAAAGTGGCGCCCCGCGCGGGAGTCGTAACCTTGACAACACAAGAACTAGTCACTCGCCCGGGAGTGGCGTCCTACATCGCCATATCCTCGACGACCGAAGGGCTGAGCGGATCAAGCTCGATCACATTACACGACCCTTCAAGCGTCAAAAGACACTCGATGGTTAATTACAAAGGGAAATCACAAGTCCCGAATGAAGTATGAATGAGTTCACGCGCTACCTTCGTAGGACGTGACGTTGGCGTCAGCCTGACCATTCTCCCAAGCTTTGGTTCAAGCGAGGCGGTTGAGGTATCATCTCTACAATGAATACGTTCGGAAGCAGATGTTACTCGATTGTCAATCGGGAAACATCATTCAGAAAATTACATCATTCTGTGAAAACACTTACACTGAGGCCACATGCACGTCCACCTTGATGCGCGGGATAACAACCTTCCGAGGCTTGGAGATCGTAATCTTGGGCTATTTGGCGGCTTTCTCCGGTGATCTCACGGGCTCACTCCGTACCCATTTGGAACTGCTAGTCGGCGCAGCTGACATACTTGGCTTAGCGACAGTCGGAGTCTTGGCGCCTCTAGAACATGTTCTAGGGTCCTGGCGCATCTTGGAGCGAGCCGAGCCTCGGTCGAAACTCCGTCAGACGAGGAAGACTTCGCCTCGTCCCCGTGCTCGTTGTCTTCACTCTCCTTGGACTCCTCCTTGTCATCGTCATCATCATCACCTCCCAAACTTTCGGGATGCTCGGTGTCACTCGCCATGTCAATCGATGTACGGTCGAGTGCTTGCACCAAGCTGATCAACGCCGTAAAGTCCTACCGAGTGAAAAAAACAAGTTCATGTGCAGTAATAGAACATCACAACAATAAAGGTCACTCACACAAAATGAACAAGAAATTACCTCATTCGGCAGGTTCTCTTGTGAGAAAGGGGGCACCAACCTGGTGCCCCTAGGATTGTCGCGCACTCGGGTGATGGCCTTCAGCTTGTTCTCCATCTCCACCACCCAAAGATCCTCCGGGTGAACACGGTTGAGTCATTCGGCCCTTCATACATCCACATGGGGCGGGCCTTGGCCTGGAGGGGCTGGATCCTCCACTGGAAGAAGACCTCTAGCAGGTCCATCCAATTCACACTAGTCCGCACTAGTGCAACCAGAGCAATCACCATGATGTCTACATCTACCTTCTCCTTCTTTGACACGTTCAAGGAAGGGGCCAACCGAACTCGCTCAGCCGAGTAAGGCGGGAGACCCGACTGGCCCTCACCGACTGGGATGTATTAGCAGTAGAACCAAGAGTCCTATCTGTTGGGGAACATCGCATGGGAAAGAAAACAATTCCTATGCTCACCAAGATCTATCTATGGAGATCAACACCTATGAGAGGTGGACTGCATCTACATACCCTTTTAGATTGCTAAGTGGAAGCACTGAGAAGCACGGTTGATGTAGTCGAACGTCTTCGCGATCCAATCATGATCTGTCCAGCTGTCCAATCACGGACATCCCTATGAAGTGACGAACGGACGTCACCTCCGTGTTCAACACATATCCAGCTCGATGACGCCTTCACTACCTCATTCCGCCGAGCATGGGTGAAGTAATAGATGAGTTCTCCGGCATCACGACGGTGTGGTGGCGGTGCTATTCCGGGAGGGCTACGCCGAGCGCTTGGAAAACCACAAATGGAGGAGGAAATGATATAGGGAGAGAGAGAGGGGCGCCAAGGGCTTGGTGTGTCATCTTGCGACGCCCCTCCCTTCTAAATATAGGTGGAGGGGCATGGGGAACAGCCCCTCCAAGCCTTAGGGCGCAGCCAAGGTGGAAGGAGGTGGAATCCTAGTCCTCCTCCTTCCCGTCCATACAAAGCCTTGAGGGAGTTGTGAGCGTGGCCCACTAAGGCTTGGGCGCCTCCCCTCAACCCATGCAAACCCTTGGGATGTGGTGGAACCCTTGGTGGACTTCCGGACTCCTACGGAAGTTTTTGGAACCTTCTAGAAGCTTCTCGGTACAATACCGGAAAAAACTGAAACTTTTCCGATAGCCAAAATATGACTTCCCATATATAGATATTTACCTCCCGACCATTCCGTAGCTCCTCATGACGTCCGAGATCTCATCTGGTATTCCGAACAACATTCGGTCACCAACATAATAACTCAACTATGTCTATATCATCACCGAACGTTAAGTGTGCACACCCTGCGGGTTCGAGAACTATGCACACATGAACGAGACATCTCTACGGTAAAGATCTAATAGCGGGAACCGGATGCCCATATTGGTTCCCACACATTCTACAAAGATCTATATCAGCCGAACAAACGATGACAATGATTCAGTTAATCGCATATGCAGTTCCTTTTGTCCATCGGTGTATTACTTGCCCGAGATTCGACCGTCAGTATCTCCATACCTAGTTCAATCTCGTTACCGGCAAGTCTATTTACTCGTTCCGTCATACAAGGTCCCATGACTAACTCCTTAGCCACATTGCTTGCAAGGTTATTGGGATGTTGTATTACCGAATGGACCCTGAGATACCTCTGTGTCATACGGAGTGGAAAATCCTAGTCTTGATCCATGCCAACTCCATAGACACCCTCGGAGATGCTTGCAGAGCATCTACATAGTCACCTAGTCACGTTGTGACGTTTGATACACACAAGGCATTCCTATGGTGTCGGTGAGTTGCATGATCTCATGGTCATAGGAAGAGATACATTGACATGCAGAAAGCAATAGAAGTAAACTGGATACGATCAGATGCTATGCTTAAGGTTTGGGTCTTGTCCATCACGTCATTCTCCTAATGATGTGATCCTGTTATCAAATGACAACTGATGTCTATGGCTAGGAAACCTTAGCCATATTTGATCAACGAGCTAGTCCTGTAGAGGCTGAATACTAGGGACACTTTGTTGTTTATGTATCCACACATGTATATGAGTTTCCAATAAATACAAATCAATACGATTATAGCATGGATAGTCAACGATTATCATGAGTACAGAAATATGATAATAACTACTTTATTATTGCCTCTAAGGCATATTTCCAACAGTCTCCCACTTGCACTAGAGTCAATAATTTAGTTCATATCGCCATGTGATTAACACCCAATGAGTTCTGGGGTTTGATCATGTTTTGCTTGTGAGAGAGGTTTTAGTCAACGGGTCTGCAACATTTAGATTTCTGTGTACTTTACAAATCTCTGTGTCATACTATAGATGCTCCTACCATGCTCCACTTGGTACTATTCCAAATGACCACTCCACTATACAAATCCGGTTTGCTACTCAGAGTCATCCGGATTGGTGTCAAAGCATTCCTTAGCGTCATCCGCATCGACGTAACCCTTTGTGACAAACTATTTTATCACCTCCATGATTGAGAAAATTCCTTAGTTCTCTAGTTACTAAGGATAATTTTGACCGTTTTCATGAAGTCACTTTTTCGCATGACGTCTCCCTCCCACCTCCCCGGGCGGTGACTCAATGGCGATCTGGAATTCTAGCCGGAATCTCGTCCACCCTTGCCGCCCATCTGCTCAGGTGAACCTTCTCTACACTTCTCTCGTGGCCGGTCATGGCCTGCATGGGAGGTTCCACGTTGGATCTGGATTTCTCGCACGGATTGGCTTTCTCTCATGGGGTTTATCGCCACTCGGGTTTTACGGTGCATCCTATGAAGCATCGTCGCCCCTTCATTATGGTGATCTCTTTTGGACGTCACGTTTTCCGGCTATCGCCTGACACTGTGGCTGCCGCTCTGGAATCGGTGATTGGTGGTTCGGCTATTGAGTTTCGGGTTTCTCAAATCACGGATTCGGTTTTCTCTTTCAAGGTCTCATGCATGCAAGTTGGCTTTCATATTTTGGACTTGCGCTCTTTCACATGCTCAAATTTTAAGTGCTTCTTCCATCTTTGGGGACATGGAGGTCCTAATTGGCGTCGGGAATTTGCTCTCTGGAAGAAGCAATGTGATGCTGAGTGGATTATTGTGAGCCCCTCCAAGCGGAGGGCTTCTCTAGGTCTGATGGCCATGCATTCCAGACCTCTTAAGTCTTCTCTCAAATCTGGATCTTCTGTTCGTAAGAAGTTATCTTTTGCATCCCTACAGCAATATGAGGTTTGCAAGGGTTATAGATATCCTGTTTCCCATGATGAGCTAGTCACTCTTGAGCACGCTGGTTATTCGGTGCCTACCCCTGAACGTGTGATCATCTCCGCACCACCGCCGGCTGAACTCCGGTGGACGGTAGCCTCGCCGCACATTACGTTTGGCACCGTTCCTTGCCAAGTTTCCTCTCCCGGTTCTTCCGGCGAAAATTTTCAAACTACCAAAATTTTCGGAACCTCCCAGGCGCAGCATAAGATAGAGCTAATCCAGCCGAGAATAGTGGGATTCCGTTGTCGGGGGCAAGTCTGGATTCTGAAAAAATCTCCACTCTTATTAATGAGCCTGCTGAGGTTATTTCATCCTCTGGGCCTGATACTCAATCCATGATGGATATTCGCTCTTCTCAAGAGGCCCACATGGCCTTTGACGAGCTTATTAATGGCATGGTCGAGGATACCTTTTCTTGCTCTATTTGCAACGCACGGGGCCATCTAGCCGCGAACTGTACGGCTTCGCCTGGCTTCTCTGACAGTATGGTGGGCCGCGCACGATCTAGCGGAGTCTCTTTTATGCGTAATAATTGTCTTACTGGGAACTGCAAGAGACCCACCACCTCCCCTGTCGCTGATATCTCGGGAACTGCTGATACCCTTGGCAAAACAGCAACCCCTGCCAAGCAGTTCCGTCCTGTCTCATCGCCATCGTCTCCTCGAACTCCCTCGGCGACACCACCCGTCACTCCGCCACCACCTCCAGCAATGGCAAACTTCGAGCTTGATCCAGAGTTCTTCCTCCCGCCTGGTCACAACATCATTGATGGAGGGGTCGATCGGCTGCCACGGACTTTCACCACGCCGGCAGTACCCATCACCCGGCGCCACGAGCGCTTCGTCATTGCCATGGTTCATCCAGCGCCACCTGTTGATGAGGTGATTCAGGTACGACAGGAAGTTGCTGCCCTTCTCCTACATCAAGGCTTCCATGTCCGGTCTGCTCAGCCCTGGATTGAGGGGGTAGGTTTGTTCGAGCTCCGGGATGCAGCGGAGAGTTATGCTACAGTCCACATGGTACCGCGGCCTCTTGCAAACTCGATGGTGCGATTCATCCGTCATGATCACGGTCTCGGCTTCCGCGGCCAAGAGGGTTTTCGCCAGGGCTGCCTCATGCTTCTGGGGGTGCCTTTGGATTACCGTAACACCGAAGATCTTAGGGCGGCCGTTAACACCTTCGGGGAGTTTCATCATTGGGTCCAAGACGACCCATATTTGGTTCGCTCTATTGTTTTTGCTGCCTTTCCTGAAGACCGTCTAGTACCCCGCAGCATCAGTTTCTCAGAATATTCGGCCTGGGGTGGCACACGGGTGTCCTGGTCTGCTCCTGTGTACATTTTGGGTACGGCGGCTGCTGAGATTCTCCCCAATGATGAGGATCCGATGCCTCTCAATGGCAACCCTCATCCACTCCCTGGGCAACTTGTTCACCACAATCTGCAATTTGCTTTGCCCCCATATCCTGCTCTAGGATGGAATGCGGTGCCATTAGCCCCAGGAGATCCTGGGCCTGCTGCTGCGGATGCTGATGAAGGTGGCTGGGGCCACCCACCCGTCGACCTTGAGGCTGGAGACTGGGGTCAGCCACCTGCTGACGGAGGAGGCTGGGAACATGCTGCGGCACCTGCTGCGCCCGCTGATGCGCCTGCTGTCGATCCAGTTCAAGACCAGGAATCAATGGTGATTGATCAGCCAAGTCCCTCCTCCTCAGACTCGGTTCATGAATTGGTCGACCTTGATCCACAACAGGGTCTGATGGTGGAGGAACCGGTCGTTCTAGAGCTACCCCTACATCTTCCTGATGCCGCCAATATTGATGTTGAAATTGTTGATGCTGCTGTTCTCGCTGATGCCCCGGACAATGCTGGGCTAGAGGCTCGTGTTGATGGTCCTATTGCTGGCCGGGCCAATGGGGCCGAGCTGGAGGTGGAAGAGCCTAGACTGTGGGAGGAGGAAACAAACCCTCTGGCCATGGTTCTCTATACTGCCCCTCCACCTAATCAGTCCAACATCACTGTTGAGGTGCCTAGGGTTTTATTTGGGCCACCCTTGCCTCCACTGATGTCCTGGACACGCGCTTTTGAGAATCTGATGGGCCCTGCTGCTGCTCTGCATATACCACGCCAGTTCCAGATGCCACTCCTTCAGCCCATCCTGATCCCCAAGCGATCCTGGGACGTGGCTTTTGATGCTGACACTCCAGGACCCTCACTGTCGGACCCTGCTTCTGCCTCGCTCTCTATACAGGAGGTATCCCCTATCAGCCCAGCTTCTTCTTCAGAGGACTTATCTTTCCGCTCTCCTGCTCCGTCCAAGAAGGGGTCCCGCAAGAAGGCCACCCCAGTGGTGGACTCCTCGGTGAGGCGATGTACTCGTGGCTCAATCAAACGCGATGGCTTCAAGCCAACTTTGCACGAGCTGCCTGCACACATCCCCAAGAAGAGGAAGCCGAAGGCCAAGCCTATGCCCTCAACGTCCCAGGAATCTGAAGATGCACCTCCGGCCACTCCTATCCCAGTACTCCAAGAAGTAGGGCAGTCATTGGGCATTGCCCCGGAGAAGCTCACGGCGGATCGTCTTATGGAAGATCCTGATGACTCTGCACCCAAATCTTCTGATGTTTAATCCGCTCATGTTAAGCTGCTACTGTCATGTTTTTATGTATTGTCGAACTTCTGCTGTAGTTTGGTGCTTGAAACTTCGGTTGCAGTGGCTATTACATAGCCTTGCTTTTGCTATATCTCTAATCTGCAATGGATAGTTGTTCCACAAGGAGTTGGCGTGTATTTTGCTGGAATGTGCGTGGCCTCAATTCAGATCATAGACAACGGGCGGGCCGTAACAAAATCGATGAGAGCCTTGCTACGGTGGTGTGCCTGCAGGAAACAAAGATGCAGTCTATTGATTTTTGAGCAGTTAAAGGTTTCTGCCCCAAACGTTTTGATCAATTTGCTTATTCCCCCTCCAGGGGTGCATCAGGAGGGCTCATTACCCTATGGAACTCCTCTATTCTCACGGGTCACTTAGTACAGTGCACCCCATATGGCTTAGTCATCTTCTTTACCTCTAAGCACACAAGTGAATCATGGACCTTGGTTAATGTCTACGGACCATGTCATGGGGAGGCCCGGGATCTTTTTGTGAGTTGGCTTTACAATCTTCATATACCCACTGGGGCTAACTGGCTCCTTCTTGGGGATTTTAATTTCATTAGATCCCCTGACAACAGAAACCTCCCTGGGGCTGATGTAAATGACATGTTCATCTTCAATGAAATTATTGGGCATTTGGGACTATTGGAGCTTCCCATCAAAGGTAGATCCTACACTTGGTCCAATATGCAAGACAATCCTCTCCTGGAGCAGTTGGATTGGTTCTTTACATCCACCAATTGGATCTCTTCTTATCCTCTCACCCAAGTGCTCCCTCTGGCAAAGACTGCGTCTGATCATGTGCCCTGTGTGGTCTCTGTCAACACCTCCATCCCCAAATGCAACTTATTTCGATTTGAGAACTACTGGGTTGAAATGGAGGGCTTCATGGAATGTGTGCAGCAATCGTGGCTCATTCCTTCACGAAAGACTCACATATCTGCTATTATCATGGATAAGATGAAGCATCTTCGCCAGGCTCTGAAGAAATGGCAGACGTCCCTATCTCAGTTAAAGCTCCTTATTTCCAGATGTAACCAAGTGGTGCTATGCTTGGATGAGCTGGAAGAGCTGAGATACTTATTCAGGCCGGAAGCTAACTTCAGGAATCTAGTTAAACTGCATTTGGAACATCTACTACACCTTCAATGTTTATACTGGAAGAAGAGGGCGACTATTCGATTCATCAAGGTTGGTGAGGAAAATACCAAATTCTTTCATGCTATGGCCACTGAAAGGTACAGGAAGAATTCTATTGCCTCTCTCAAGTTAACTGATGGGTCTATTATCTCTGATCATGATCAAATTGTTGCATGCTTCTGGGCATCTTTCAAGGATCGCATGGGAACTTCTCTTGGCATTAATATGGCTTTTGACCTTGACTCCCTACTGGAGGAAGTTCAGGGTCTTGACATTCTCACCGAGCCCTTTTCCAAATATGAGATGGATAAAACTGTGCATCATATGCCTACTGACAAAGCCCCTGGACCTGATGGTTTCAATGGACTTTTTTTCAAAAAATGCTAGCATATTATTTCCCCTGAGTTTTATCAACTTGCTGCTGAATTTCATGCTGGTCAGGCTCAACTAGTAAACATGAATTCTTCCTATATTACACTCATTCCCAAAACCAGGTCACCTGAACAGGTGGGAGATTATAGACCAATATCTCTTACGGGCATGGGTCTTAAATTTTTGTCCAAAATGCTTGCCAATCGGCTACAATTGCAGATTGTTAAATGTCTTCATAAGAATCAATATGGTTTTATCAAATCCATAACTATTCAGGATTGTGTGGGCTGGACTCTCGAGTACCTACATCAATGTCATCAATCCAAGAAACCTATAGTTATCCTTAAGTTGGATTTTGAAAAGGCATTTGATTCTGTGGAGCATGCATTCATCTTCCAGATTCTTCGAGCCAAGGGCTTTAATGATCGATGGATCCTTTGGGTCAAGCAGCTTCTAGCCTCTGGATCTTCTTCAGTTCTAATCAATGGTGTGCCTGGGAAGAAGTTCATGTGCAAAAAAGGTGTCAGACAGGGAGATCCTTTGTCCCCTTTGCTGTTTGCTATTGCTGCTGATTTTCTACAAACTCTGGTCAATAAACTGCGGGTGGATGGACTGATTCAGCTGCCCATTCCTACCCATGATACAGATTACCCTATCGTGTAATATGCTGATGATACTCTCATCATCTTACCAGCTGACAAATCACAATTATTGCAGCTTAAGGAAATGCTTTTGCTTTTCTCTCAGTCCAGTGGGTTACAGGTCAATTATCACAAATATGCCCTTTTACCTGTCAACATTCCTTCTCAGCATCTGCAGGATCTGGCGGATTCCATTGGCTGTAAAGTGGGAACTCTACCCTTCACATATCTGGGACTGCCTGTTGGAATCACTAAACCCCGAATCATCGATCTCATGCCTCTGGTGGATAAAATGGAAAGAAGGCTCAGTGCTAGTTCCTCTTTTCTTGCTCAGGGGGGCAGATTGCAATATGTCAACTCAGCATTGTCTGTTGTTCCCCTCTTCTTCTTATGCAGTCTGGCTCTGCCACCAGGGATTCTGAAGCAATTGGAGCGGATTCAACGTCAATGCCTATGGCGAAGAAATGGGAATGATCATGCACCCTCTCTTGCTGGTTGGCCACTGGTATGCAGGCCTAAGAATAAAGGGGGGTTAGGGATTGTGAATCTAGCCATTCAGAATGAAGCTCTTCTGCTCAAACATGCTGATAAATTCCTTAATCATGCTGATATCCCATGGGTTCATCTGATTTGGAACACTTACTACCACCACACTGTACCTCAGGGCACTGCACTTTTTGGCTCCTTTTGGTGGAAGGACATATGCAAGCGTCTTGACCAATTCAGAGCTGTTACTTATGTCTTGCCTAATAAGGGTGATTCATTCTTGTTCTGGTCTGATTCCTGGCTACTTGACAACTCCACTATGCCTTTGGCAGTTCGATTCCAGCGATTGTTCTCCTTTGTAGCTGATCCTTTTTGCACAGCTCAAGAAGTTTTTGCTGCTTTTTCTGAAGATCATCTGCTCTCTCTGTTTCACCTCCCACTATCCGCTCAAGCTTATCAGGAACTGTCTGCTGTCCAATCTTTAGTTCTGGATCTGGATCTGGATCACCATGCCTTTGACAGATGGGTATGGCGCAAGGATGCTAAGGGCTATACACCCAAGGCCTACTATGCTCATGTTCATAGTAGTATTGTGCCTAACCCTCTGCTTAACTGGATATGGAAAAGTTGTTGTACCATGAAAGTTAAGATGTTTGCCTGGATGCTCATTATGGATAGGCTGAACACACAGGACATGCTGGAACGGCGTCACTGGAAGGTTTCTGATTCTAATCTCTGTATGTTATGCCATGCCAGAGTCAAGGAAGACAGAGATCATTTATTTTTCACATGCCTGTTCAGTATCAGGGTTTGGAACTACCTACAGATCACTTGGCAGGGGTCTTCTATGTGGACTGCTACTGCTGCAGCTAGAAAGAACTTCCCCCATCCGTTCTTTGCTGAGGTTGTTTTCACTGCCTGTTGGAATATCTGGACCACCAGAAATGCAAAAGTTTTCAACCAGGAACAGCCAAAGTTCAGGAAATGGAGAGCTGGATTTATCCATGATATTTCTTTATTAGCTCATAGAATTAAGGCTAGTTTCAGGGATGATCTCCTTAAGTGGATTTCCTTTTTGCCTCCTTGAGGTCTGTATCTCTCTGCTCCCCCCTCTCTGTACATTCTATACCACCTCTTGTACATACAGTTTTCATAGTTGCAATACAGAAAATGGCTGTGGGGGGTTTTCCCTACAGTAGCCGGTCAAAAAAAGATCACTCTTGTACCCCTTGACAAACTCATGGCAAGGCACACATGATGTGCGGTACACTACGACTAAGGCATAGGGGACGACCTTCGTCCTTTCTCTTTCTTCTGCCATGGTCGAGATTTGAATCTTACTCAAACTCATACCTTACAATACAGTCAAGAACTCCTTCTTTGCCTGATCCATTTTGAACTCCTTCAAAATCTTGTCAATGTATGTATTTATTGGAAGTTTTATCAAGCGTCCTGATCTATCTCTATAGATCTTGATGCCCAATATTTTCAGTAGATTTATCCAGGCTTTCCTTTGAGAAACTCCTTTCAAATAACCCTTTATGCTTTCCAGAAATTCTACATCATTTCCGATCAACAATAGGTCAACCACATATACTTATGAGAAATTCTACAGTGCTCCCACTCACTTTCTTGTAAATACAAGTTTCTTCATAAACTCAGTATAAACCAAAAGCTTTGATCACGCACCAAAGCACTTATTCCAACTATGAGATGCTCGCACCAGTGCATAAATGGATCACTAGAGCTCGCATGCCTTTTAGCATCCTTAGGATTGACAAAACATTTTGGTTGTATCACATATAGCCTTTCCTTAAGGAAACCGTTAAGGAAACAATGTTTTGAAATCCATCTACCAGATTTCATAATTGAAAAATGCAACAACTGCTAATATAATTCCAACAGACTTTAGCATCGCTACGGGTGAGAAAGTCTCATCATATTCAACTCCTTGAACTTGTGAGAAACCTCTTTGCGACAAGTCGAGATTTCTAAATGGTGACATTTACCATCATCGTATGTCTTCCTTTTAAAGATCCATTAGTACTTAATAGCCTTAGGACCATTAACTAGTTCTTCCAAAGTCCACACTTTGTTTTTGTACATGGATCCTATCTCAGATTTCATGGCCTCCACCCATTTGTTAGAATTCGGGCCCACCATCGCTTCTCCATATCTACTAGGTTCATTGTTGTCCAACAACATGACCTCCAAGACAGGATTACCGTACCACTCTCGAGTAGTATGTGTCCTTGTCAACCTACGAGGTTTGGTAGTATCTTGATCTGAAGCTTCATGTTCACCATCATTAGCTTCCTCTTCAACCGGTGTAGGTGCCACAGGAACATCTTCCTGCGCCCTGCTACTCTGTGGTTGAAGCGATGGTTCAGTAACCTCATCAAGTTCCACCATCCCCCCTCTCAATTATTTCAAGAGAAACTCTTTCTCAAGAAATGACATGTTCTTAGCAACAAACACTTTTTTCATTGGATTTGAGATAGGAGGTACAACAAACTTTTTTCCTTTGGGTATCCCCTGAAGACGCATTCATCCGCCTTGGGTTCGAGCTTATCAGGCTGAAGCCATTTGACATAAGCATCACAGCTCCAAACTTTAAGAAACGACAACTTAGGTTTCATGCCAAACCATAGTTCATACGGTGTCATCTCAAGGAATTATGTGGTGCCCTATTTAAAGTGAATGTGGTTGTACCTAATGCATAACCCCAAAATGATAGTGTCAAATCGGTAAGAGACATCATAGTACGCACCATATCCAATAGGAAACAACTACGACATACAGACACACCATGACACTATGGTATTCCAGGTGGCATGAGTTGTGAAACATTTTCCGCATTGTCTTAAATGTATACCAAACTCGTAACTCGGATATTCACCTCCATGATCACATCGTAGACATTTTATCCTATTGTCACGATGATCTTCAACTTCACTATGAAATTGCTTGAACTTTTCAACATTTCAGACTTGTGATTCATCAAGTAAATATACGTGTATCTTCTCATATCATCTGTGAAGTAAGAAAATAATGATATCCACTGTGTGCTTCAGCACTCATTGGACTGCATACATCAAAATTATTATTTCCAATAAGACACTTGCCCGTTCCATCTCACTCAAAAATGAGGCCTTCAGTCATCTTGCCCATATGGCATGGTTTGCATGGCTCAAGCGATTCAACATCAAGTGACTCCAAAAGATCCATCAACATGGAGTTTCTTCATGCGTTTGTAAGATCGAAAGCATGTCTAGAGGGGGGGGGTGATTAGACTACTTGACAAGATACAAACTTAGCCTTTTCCCAGTTTTACTTATGGGGCAGTTTTAGCAATTATGGTAGGTAAAGTACACCCTACACATGCAGTTCTAAGAGTATAGCAGCGGGATGTAAAACATGCAAGTGTAAATAAAAGGAGTAAGGTAGGGAGATCAAACGCATGAGGTTGACATGGTGATTTTTGGCTTGGTTCCGATAGGTGGCTCTATCGTACGTCCATGTTAGTGGAGACTTGAAACCACGGGGGGTATCGGCTGCGAGAGTCCAGGGAGGGCTCCACCCACAAGGGGCCCACGAAGAAGCGGCCTTATCTATTCCACCATGGCCTCCGCCCACGAAGGACTAGACTTACTCACGGTAGATCTTCATGAAGTAGGCGGTCTCCTTGCCCTTACAAACATCTTGGTTCAACTCCACAACACAAAGTAGGAGGCTCCCAAGTGACACCTAACCAATCTAGGAGGCACCACCCTCCAAAAGATAATAGATGTGGTAGAACGATGAACTCCTTGCTCTTGTGCTTCCAAAGATAGTCTTCTCAACACAAAAGCACTCTCGCATAGAAGAGGCATGGGTAGGAGAGGTTGATTTGGTGGAAAGCAACTTGGGGAGGCTAGAGATCAAGTTTCAAATGATTGGATTGGAACATCTTGGTGTCAACACATGAGTAGGTGGCTCTCTTAGAAAAAATGGATCTAGCAATGAAGTGTGTGTCCTGAGTGCTTCTCTCTCGAATGAGAGGTGTGAGAAGGGGTATATGTAGGTTGTCCCCAAAATCCAATCGTTACACCTAAAGTGGCCAACTCGATGACACCAAAGTCATCAACTCGGTGGTACCAACTTGCACTAAAGGCAACAACTTTCGAATCTCGGTGGAACTGATATACACAACTCGGTGGCACCGAAAAGGTGGCTAACGCTCAGATGACACAACTCAGTGACACCGATACTCAAACTCGGAAATTCTGGTTTTGTGTACCGAGGCAACAGAAAGTAGGTCACCTAAACTCGGTAGCACCGACATGGTTTCGGTTGCACTGATTTGGTGGCTTTGGCTAGGATTGGGTCTAAGATGAAAATCGGTAGTGCCGAAATGAGAAAAATGGTGGCATTGATTTTGAGTATGAGGCCTTGGACAAAATGGTTATGTGGGAAAAATGACTAAGTGTTTTTGGTGGCTATCTTTGAGCACTTGAGCAACCAGTTCATTTTACTACCTCACCGCCTTTTAATAGTATTGGCTTTCCTATGGACTCAAAAGTGATTTCTCACAAATATGAAATGAAGAGTCTTCTAGCTTGAAGCTTGGGCCATTCTTATTCCTTCCTTGCATCAAGGGGCATCTCCACATAAGCCTTTAGCCAATGCATCTTTTGAACTTTTGTGAAATATACTTGGAAAGACATATTAGTCCAGTGATGCATATGTTGTGATCAATTATCAAAACCACCCTAGGGAGCAATTGTGATTTCAATCTTCCCCTTTTCGGTAATTGATGACAAATATAGATCAAAGCTTCTACAAAAGATATAATCAATGACTAACATCGATGCTTTGAGAAGTATGTGAAAAGCAAGAGCTCCCCCTAAATTTGTGCATTATTTAATATGTGCATTTGAATGCAAATGCACAAACAATTAGGATCATGGGTCACTCTTCCATGTCTCATACATCCTGGTGGTGTGCATACATGATAAGGATGAATAGTAATGCACATGACACCAAAAAGATAAGTGAATGATCATCATATAGATAGCTAAAAGATATTAACGTAGCATAAACCAAGCAAAGCGTATGAGCAAACACACGTAACTGGATAAAGTCATCCAAAAGACCAAAGTTTTGAAAAAGCAAATGAGAGAAAATAAAGTCAAAAGCTCTCTCTCACCAAGCCCTATGATCTATACATTTCTCTGGCAACAAGTTACCAAAAAGTTCAAAAGTATAGAGCTAATCCTATCTCTAGGCATTTGATGATGGAATCGACAGAAGAGCATTCATGAAAGCTTTTCCTGAATGTCCTGGAGCTGGAGGAGTTGATACTGGTGGAGCTGGAGTTGGGGCTGAAGCTGAAGGTGCAGATGCATGAGCTGATGAAGTTGGTCTTGCTTCCGACACGGGCACAACTGTTGACCGAGGCTTGGTGCTGAACTGAGTGGTAGTGCGAGGAGGCAACTCTTCATCATCACTAGTAGAACTGGATGTTTTAACACAGTCAACTTCGTGCTTGAGCTGATCAACACTAGCAGATATCTCAGTCACTTTGACATCCAAATCATGGAACTTTGATTCCACGATCCTCTCCAAATTCTTCTGATTTTGTAGAATCTCTAAGATGTTCCTCTCCATACCTTGGACACAGCTAACTAGAAAAGCCATTTGCTCAGCTTGAGTTCTGAGCTGTGGAACTGGTGGTGGCACATTTCTAGCAGCCTCAGCTTTTGCTGGCTCAACTGCCATTCTAGTTGTAGCCAAGGTGGGATAATTGTCATCCATCACCACTTCATTATATTTAAATTCTAGCTGAAGGGGCAAATGGGGACAATCAAGTAGATATGCATACTTGCCTAGCTTGGCATTGATAAGCATGTGAATGTATGGGGCATATCCACAAGATCTTTTCTGATCAGCAACAATCCTTATGAGACTCTCTACTATCAAGTCCATCACTCTGAGTTTAGTGTGAGTGTCCAATTGGCGCAACAAGTTGATGGAGTGTCCTCTAATCATTTTTTCATCACCTGATTTAGGCATCTAGGTGTGTCTCAGAATGGTGTTGGTTCTAGGTATCCCTGCTTGCAAGAAGTACACAGAGCCCATCTTGCGAGTTGCCAAAAACTTGCGAGGAATTTGCTTGTACATGTTGGACATGGAGTTGTGACTCATCTTCTGCTTAGAGTATACATCAACATCACTCTCTTTCTGCTTAGGGGCACCAATGATAGTTGCCCACTCATCAATAGTTGATTCATCCTTGTGACCATTAGTCATCCAGACAATAGAGCCATCACCATATAAATGAACAGTTAAATAGAATTGCATGATCAGTTCATCATTCCATGGGGTCATCTCTTTTCCAACAAAATCTTCAATGTCCGTAGATTTGAAATTATCTTGCACATGGGGAAAGAAATTTCCATTGGCTTTGATGTAAGCCGAGTCAACATACCTCATATCACTAACAACTGGACTTTTGTCATACATAACAGTCTCATAAAAGTCTTGTTGTTCCTTGGTGTGAAATCTTGGATCAACAGTAGTTCTTCTCCTTATGACATATGGATTTGCAACTCTCCATTTCCTAAAACCTGCATCTTTCCTCTTCTTCATATCTTCAGCTACTGGATGAGCACCATTGTGGAGTGGCAGATTGGGTCTGAGCTTTGTGAGAATAGGTACAATCTCTTCTTCTTCCTCTGCAGCAAAGGTAATGGAAGCAGGACCTTTGTTCTTGACAGCTGCAGGAATATCATTTGTAGTCCTTTTGGAAGCTACAACCTTCTTAGCCTTAGAAGCAGGCTTAGGAGCAGATTTCTTGGGCATAGCATCAACCATTAGCTTCTTCTCCTGAGGAGGAGGAGGTGCATGAGCTGGGATCTCATCTTCTCCAGCAACATCTTCTGGATTGTTATACATGGAAGTAGGTCTTCCAATAACATGAATCGCCCTCTTCCTAGCTCTATTTACACTCGCCTTCTTAGGAGGATTGTCAAGGGAAAGTGTCATCCCTTGCCTTGCAGATCAGCAGGCTTTGCATACTCTTTCCTGACAAGAGATTTCTTTTTCAGCTTCTGAGGAGCTGAAGTGGCCTCTGGCATAAAATCTGAGTCCTTTTCATCTGAGTTAAGATTCTTTCTGGTCCTTGTAGTAGCCTTGGGCAAGCATGAGAACTAGGAGTACCTGGATCAGAAGGTGACCTCTCAGGACATGTGCGTGAGTCCATCTCAACACTATCCTTAGTGAAGTTGTTCTGGCTATCTTCAGATCCCGACTTCCTCACACACAAAGCAAACAAACAACCAACAGACCAGCACACAAGTAGCCCTATGAAATAGATATAGAAGAGTAGAAGGATTGAGCATCACAAAACATAGAAGGTTTTCAAAAATTTGAACAAAGAAATCCTTAGTTTTAGCTTTCAAGAGATCAAATTATGGTAGCACCGAGTCTGAATTTTCAAAGTCACCGAGACAGATGAACTTCTTTACAGAAACTTGGCACTCACTTCAGTGGAACCAAAAGTGAAAACTCGGTCTCACTGAGTTCATTCTCACGATACCTAGATTCAAAATCGATGGAACCGAGATGCGTTCCGCGGATGGCTAACCCTAAAAACTCATTTGTTCGCTGATCTGCGAGAACTTCTTGTGGAAGGAGGGTTTGCACATGGTGCCTATGAGATAAAAATTCCTAATGTGCATGAATCCGATTAATGGAGCGCAAGAGGAGATCAGAACGGTACCCTAGCTCGGTGGCGGTCCGACTACGACGGTGACGGTGGTGAAGAATCCGTCGACAAAGGTGAGTACCAATGGCAGAGGTGCTCGGGGATGCAAAGGCGACGACCAGGGGTCCTTAAACAACAGCTTAGGTTTGGGAACGAAACGTTTGAGGAGTTAATTTTAAAAGGTCCTATCCACGAGGTTATATACTTGTCCGTGTCGGTGTCACCGAGATTACAAAATCGGTGTCACCGAGTTCTTGTGTTGTCAGCTGACTGGGAAACTCGGTGTAACAGAGTTCGTGATTTCGGTGGTATCGAGATAGAAGACCTAGATCAACTTTGGAATTCGGTGGCACCGAGATTGTTGGGTTGGTTTCACCAAGATTCACAAAGAGGTTTTGGAAGGCAGCCTTTGATGATAAGGAACTCCGAGTGCTCCTTCCCAAGAGGGATCGCCAAGTGCTTGTTCTAGTTTTGTGATGATGCATGAATAGAACTTGTGATGAGAAAGCATAGATAGCTAGAGGAGGGTCGTAGGCATTCTTCTCCATCCAATTAGCAAAAGATAAATCAAGAGCCAAATAACAACAATTGGGTGTCCTCGAATGAGCAAAATAAAATATGCACACCAACATGCTCACACAATAAGATGATAGATAAAACATGGTGAACACGCACAAACATTCTAGCATCTATCAGGCACTTGGGAGATGACAAAGTGATCTATATATGAGTATATTGACTTAGGAGCCAAGTATGAATACTTGATCATAGGTCATACTCATCGTTTAAGCACCAGTGGGGTTATCACTTTTACATAAAGCATTAATGTGTCCATATCCTTAGGAGATGCTTATACTCAATATTTAGAGTAAAGCTCCCCCTTGATATGACACCCCCTAAGAGGGATAAACTAACCTTGGGTTTTGCGTAGAAGACTTCAAGTAGGTGACGTAGTGGTGGATGCTTAATGTTGATGAAGATCATCTTGTGTTGGGAGCAATCCTTGTTGTTTCTTACTCTTCTCACCTACATGGGTTAGTCCCAAAACACAAGAAACATATGCAAGAATATCTATGGACATGGAGTGAAATACATGTGGGATGATGTCCAAATATACGTTAATTACCTTTGTCCCTTGCTTACCTTTGAGGGAATATGTGACTCCTTGAACTAATGCATATGGTTGAGGTTGATTGCACATAGTTCTCGCCAAAATGAATAAGAGTGAATTTCATTGGCGGAGTCACCCCTCTAGAATTTTCTAGTTCTTCCTCTTGGGGATCCACATCAACTTGATGGGAATCGTTGGAGTTGTGGTATCATTAAATGAGGTAGTGCTAGTAGTGTCCTTGGGAATCCACTTGACCTTGACTTGGCGTTCCTTTTCAAATAAGTCAATGTACTCTTGAAGCTTTCCCTTGCCCTTGTGGTCTTGTGGTAGAAGGCCCTCTTGTGAGCTTGTTCCTTTGGGAGGAGTAGGATCATACTTCTCCTCTTGAGGAACAAACTTAGGAATGGGATATGGACCTTCTTCCGAATCATCTCCGTTGATGTTGAAGTAACCAACACCTTGTTTCTTCCAGTGTCCTCCTTTCTTGCGCACAATTTCATCAAATTGCTTACTTCCCACAAGACTCTTGAATACACATCTCTCTATAATCCCTTCTAATAAATCGTTCTCTTGCTCAAGTGTAACTTCCCTAAGAGAATCATTAGTGGAATCAAGAGAGCTACTAGCAACAATATCATTAGATTTAGCTTTAGCATTGTTGTTACTAGATGAAGAAACTTTCTTACCTTTGTTACTAGTGTTCTTAAATTTAACTTTTGTAACGAAAGTAGACAAGAGTAATCATTTGGCTAGATAAGAAGAACTCTTCTTTAGAATATCATCATTGATTGATTTTAGGAACTCATGCTCTTGCTCCAAATTGAGCTTCTCGAAACATAGATTCTCATGAGTTCTTCCAAGCTCTCTATGGTCTTCTAGAGTAGTTTCATGAATTAACTTAAGAGTGTTCAATTCTTTTGTTAGTCGTTCAATCTCTTTCTTATCATCATCAATCGATTTCTCTTGACTAGCATGATAATTAGCAAGTTCATTTTCAATGCAATCACTAGTTTTATTAAAGAGCAAACCATCTTCTCCTAACAAGTCATCCTCATCACTATTAAAATCAAGATACTCGGGGTGTGATACCTTGGGGCCTTTAGCCATGAAGCAGTTTCCAAACCCCTCATTTGGTGAATCAGATAAGTCGTAGGAATTGGAGGAAACAAGTGCAATGCCGGCAACACTTTCATCTTGACTATAATCACAGTTGGAGTGATAGCTTCTCTCGGATTGGTTGTCAGACTCAGAGCAAGAAACCTATTCACCAACATGAGCCTGATGTCTTCTTCTAGAGCTGCTCTTTGTGTATTTGTCCTTCTTCTCCGATTCCTTGCATCTTTAGAGTGTCTTCGTTCATAACGATCTTCTCTACTCCTCTCTATGCGAGGTGACTCATCCCTTGATCTTCGTCTTCGAGGTGAATCTTCTCTTTGTTTGTAGGGAGCTGAGCACTCATTAGAGTAGTGTCCGGGCTTCTCACAGTTGTAGCAGTTTCGGTCACGACTGGACGAACGCTTCTCATCATGTCTTGAGCTTGATATTATCTCTTTGCGTCTACTCTTGTAGAACTTGTTGAATTTTCTGACCATGAGGCTTATCTCTTCATCAGTGACAAGATTGTCCTTTGAAGTAGAGGGAGCATCACACGAAGCTTTGTAAGCATCGCTTAACTTGTTGTGCAACTCATCTTTGTCCTTGAGTGACATCTCATGAGCAACAATCCTACCAGTGACTTCAGTTGGCTTAAGATCTTTGTAGTTTGGCATCATTTGGATCAATGTGCACACGGTGTCATACTTTCCATCAAGAGCTCTAAGTATCTTCTTGATGATGAATTTGTGTATCATTTCTTCGCTTCCTAAGCCGGCAATCTCATTTGTGATGAGAGCTAGCCTAGAGTACATTTCAGCGACACCTTCACCATCCTTCATCTTGAACTTGTCAAGCTGACTTTGGAGGACATCCAACTTAGATTCTCTGATAGAATCAGTACCTTCGTGCATATCAATCAAAGTATCCCAAACCTATTTTGCATTCTCAAGGCGGCTGATTTTGTTGAATTCTTCGGGGCATAGACAGTTGAAGATGATGTCGCAGGCTTGTGCATTGAGCTGCAACATCTTCAGTTCATCCGCTATTGCATGACGATCCGGTTCACGCCCTTATTTGAAGTAATCACCTAGCACACGAACACGAATAATAGCCCATACGTGAGGATTAAAACAAAGAATATGCATTTTCATCTTATTCTTCCAACTAGCAAAATTGGTGGCATCGAAGTATGGACCTCTACGGTGATAACTTCCCTCACTAGACGCCATACTCTCCTAGGTTGTGAAACGGATGCAATGGAGACCAAAGCTTTGATACCACTTGTAGGATCGAAATTATGTCTAGAGGGGGGGGGGTGATTAGACTACTTGTGAAGATAAAAACTTAGCCTTTTCCCAATTTTAGTTGTGGGACAGTTTTAGCAATTATGGCAAGTCAAGTACACCCTACACATGCAGTTCTAAGAGTATAGCGGTGGAATGTAAAACATGCAAGTGTAAAGAAAAGGAGTAAGGTAGGGAGATCAAGCGCATGAAGTTGACACGACGATTTTTGGCATGGTTTCGATAGGTGGCGCTATCGTACGTCCATGTTAGTGGAGACTTCAACCCACGGAGGGTAACGGCCGCGTAAGTCCATGAAGAGCTCCACCCATAAGGGGTCCACGAAAAAGCAACCTTGTCTATTCCACCACGGCTTCCGCCCATGAAGGACTAGCCTTACTCACGGTAGATATTCATGAAGTAGGCAATCTCCTTGCCCTTACAAACATCTTGGTTCAACTCCACAACATGCAGTAGGAGGCTCCCAAGCGACACCTAACCAATCTAGGAGGCACCACCATCAAAAAGGTAATAGATGTGTTACAATGATGAACTCCTTGCTCTTGTGCTTCTAAAGATACTCTTCTCAACACATAATCACTCTCTCACATAATAGGCATGGGTAGGAGAGATGGATTTGGTGGAAAGCAACTTGGGGAGGGTAGAGATCAAGTTTCAAATGATTGGATTGAAATATCTTGGTATCAACATATGAGTAGGTGGCTCTCTCTTAGAAAAAATGGATCTCGCATTGAAGTGTATGTTCTGAGTGCTTCTCTCTGGAATGAGAGGTGGGTGAAGGGGTATATATAGGCTGCCCCCAAAATCCAACCGTTACACCTAAAGTGGCCAACTCGGTGACACCAAAGTCATCAACTCGATGGTACCAACTTGCACTAAAGGCAACAACTTTTGAATCTCGGTGGAACCGATATACACAACTCGGTGGCACCGAAAAGGTGTCTAACGGTCAGATGAAACAACTCAGTGACACCAATACTCAAACTCGAAAATTCTGATTTTGTGTACCGAGGCAACAGAAAGTTGGTCACCTAAACTCGGTAGCACCGACATGGTTTTGGTTGCACCGATTTGGTGGCTTTGGCTAGGGTTCTGTCTGAGATGAAAATCGGTAGTGCCGAAATGAGAAAGTTGGTGGCACCGATTTTGAGCATGAGGCTTTGGACAGAAAGGTTATCTGGAAAAAATGACTGAGTGTTTTTGGTGGCTATCTCTGAGCACTTGAGCAACTTGTTCATTTTAATACCTCACCCCCTTTTAATAGTATTGGCTTTCCTATGAACTCAAAAGTGATTTGTCACAAATATAAATTGAAGAGTCTTCTAGCTTGAAGCTTGGGCCAATATTATTCCTTTCTTGCATCAAGGGGCATCTCCATAGAAACCTTTAGCCAATGTGTCTTTTCAATTTTGCTGAAATATACTTGGAAAGACATATTAGCCCAATGATACATATGTTGTGATCAATTATCAAATGGATAATTAGATTTATGCCCCTAGTTGTGTCCCACTCGGCTGTTTTACCACTAATTTCCCAAAGTCACCGGTTCTGTCCAAGTCACTTCGCTCCTCGTATGCTTTTGCCCTTTGACCGTTTGACCGTCAGTTTGAAAACTTCATAACTAATTCATACTAAATCAGAAAAATGCAAATAATATACCAAAATGTTTGGAAAAACATCAGCTATATGTCAGTGTCATTTGGATTCATGACAAAGGTGTTGGAAAGTGCCCATCCAAGTTTTAGCTCTTATGATACCATCATGAATAGTAAAATATAAAAAACCAAAAAATTCTAAAAAATATTTGGTGGCAAAGAATGACAATTTTTTTAAGTGCTTGCCAAGTTTCATGAGGGAACGACATTCGTGGAAGTCATGGCAGAAAACAATCTATTTTGGAGTGCTGATTGTTTCTTTTGCCATGACTTCAAGGAATGTCGTTCCCTGATGAAACTTGGCAAGTACTTAGAACATCTGTCATTCTTTGCCACCAATTTTTTTTAAAAAAATCGAATTTTTTATATTTTACTATTCATGGTTCTATCATAAGAGATAAAACTCGGATGGGCACTTTACAACACCTTTGTCATGAATGCAAATGACATTGACATATAGGTGATGTTTTTTCGAACATTTTGGTATCTTATTTGCATTTTTATGATTTAGTATGAATTAGTTATGAAGTTTTCAAACTGACGGTCAAACGATCAAAGGGCAAAAGCATAAGAGGAGTGAAGTGACTTGGACAGAACCGGCGATTTTTGGAAATTAGGGGTAAAACAACCTAGTGGGACACAACTAGGGGCATAAGTCGAATTATCCCATTATCAAAACTACCTAGGGAGAAATTGTGCTTTCAACGTTTACACCAATAGGCATGGTTCACATGTCTCAAGCGATTCAAAATCGAGTGAGTCCGAAGATCCATCAGATGGATTTTCTTCATGTATTTTACACCAATATGACCTAATCAGCAGTGCCACAAGTAAGTGGTACTATCATTACTAACTTTGCATCTTTTGACATCAATACTATGAACATGTGTATCACTATGATCGAGATTCAATAAACCATTCATCTTGGGTGCATAATCATATACCCTCTTCAGGAATTCATCCAGTTAACCAGTTAACTTGCCGATTAATCCTTACTCGCAGGGTCACCGAGTAGCCGATTAACCGATTAATGGATTAAATGGCCGATTAGCCCATTAATCCCCTACTCATCAGCCAACCGAGCAGTTACCAATTAACGATTTCCTCAACAATGATCATATAATATATTATTCATGTAAACATAATAACCCATTATTCCCTAACTTACATAAATAATCGTGTGGCAATAAACAAAATAAATAGAATGTTCAAGCTCGACACAAACACCAAATATCATTTATTTAGGTTTATCAGTAATCCCGAAGGTAGATGGAGCGTGTGATGGTGATCACATCAACCTTGGAAACACTTCCAACACACATCTACAACTTAACCTTAGCTACTCTTTGTTTTATTCTGCAACTCCTGTTTCAAGTTAGTTAATATTAGCAATTGAACCGGTATCAAATATCCAAGGGCTACATCAAGCACTAGTAAGGCACACATCAATAACATGTATATCAAATATTCTTTTGTTGACATTGCTAGCCTTCTTATCTGCCAAGTATGTCGGGGAGTTCACTTCTAGTGACCACTCCCCTCATAACAGAAGCACTTTGTCTCGGGTTTGGGTTTAACCTTTGATTTCTTCACTGGAGTGACAACTGGTTTGTCATCCTTGAAGTTTCCCTTCTTGCACATACCCTTCTTGAAACTAGTGATTTTACTAACCATCAACACTTGATGCTCCTTCTTGATTTCTACCTTAGTGGTGTCCAACATCGCGAATAGCTCAGGGATCATCTTCACCATCCCTGGTATGCTATAGTTCATCACGAAGCTCCAGTAGCTTGGTGGTGTTGGAGCATAGTTTATGCCTACGTAATTTTGGTGATTGATGACAGTACCGCAAAGGACTAACCGTGTGTGTCATTAAGATTCCAGATAACACACGTCAACGGCACAAGACGACTCGCCCCCTCGTTCGTGGAACAGAAGGCCGGCGTTCTCTACGATTCTCTTTATTTGAGTCATAGGAAAGCCATACTATTAAGAGGGGAACCGTAGTGGAAAGGTTTGGGTGGAATCAATCTTTGCACGCGCACACTTCACATATTTTCCCCTTGCCAGCATCTTTGGAGTGGCTCCCGCCTTTGTGTTTCCTTCTTCTTTGCAAATGGTCCCCCAGCGGTAGTACCGCTAGCTAGCGGTAGTACCGCCCCTGGTTAGCAGTAGTATCGCTCGAGGAGCTTAGTACCACCTGCCTAGCGGTTGTACATGGACGGACCTTTTTGCGAAGACTTTCTTGGTGGTGGTAGTTCTTATGCACTACCAGGGGGCCAGCGGTAGTACCGCTGGAGTGCTAGCGGTAGTACCGCTGCACCCAGCGGTAGTACCGCTAGACTCGGGCAGAGAGTGGGGAAAACGGTTGGATTCCCCCCCACTATATAAAGGGTTCTTCTAGCTGTGGAACCTCATCTCTTCCTCTCCCAAGCTCCATTGTTGCTCCCTAAGCTCAAAAGTGCCCGATATCTCTCCCTAGCAAATCAAACTTGTTGATTCTTTAGGGATTGGTTGAGAAGACCTAGATCCACACTTCCACCAAGAGAAAAGTTGATTCCCCCACCAATCCCTTGCAGATCTTGTTACTCTTGGGTGTTTGAGCATCCTAGACGGTTGAGGTCACCTCGAAGCCACATTCCATTGTGGTGAAGCTTCGTGGTCTTGTTGGGAGCCTCCAAGCTTTGTGTGGAGTTTGCCCCAACCTTGTTTGTAAAGGTTCGGTCGCCGCCTTCAAGGGCACCTATAGTGGAATCACGGTACCTTGCATCGTGTGGGGGCGTGAGGAGAACACGGTGGCCTTAGTGTCTTATTGGGGAGCATTGTGCCTCCACACCGCTCCAACGGAGACCGTACTTCCTGTCAAAGGGAAGGAACTTCGGTAACACATCCTCGTCCCCATCGGTTCCACTTGTGGTTATCTCTAACCTTTACTTTGTGTATGCTTATGTTGTCGTCTATCTCTTACTTGTCTTAGTAGTTCTCGTTATTAGCTTCATTAGGGTTCACCCCATTGTTGTAATATTTGTGAACCCATATGTTGTTTACCTTAACTCGCTAAGATTAATTAAAAAGTGGTCGTTGCCTATTCACCCCCCCTCTAGTCAACCATATTGATCCTTTCAGGTGGCATTAACTTTGGAGAACTATGTCCATCACTATCTTATCTGGAAGACCAACTCCCACTTGATTCAAGCGATTGTAGTACCCAGACAATCCAAGCACATGCTCACCGATTGACCTATTCTCGTTCATCTTATAGGCAAAGAACTCATCGGAGGTCTCATTCCTATCAACACGGGCACGAGCCTGAAATCCCAATTTCAGCTGTTGAAACATCTCATATGCTCCGTGACATACAAAATGTCTTTGGAGCCTTGATTCTATGTTGGGGAACGTCGCATGGGAAACAAAATTTTTCCTACGCGCACGAAGACCTATCATGGTGATGTCCATCTACGAGGGGTATTTCAGATCTACGTACCCTTGTAGATCGCACAGCAGAAGCTTTAATAAATGCGGTTGATGTAGTGGAACTTCCTCACGTCCCTCGATCCGCCCCGCGAACCGTCCCACGAACCGTCCCGCGATCCGTCCGACGATCCGCTCCGATCTAGTGCTGAACGGACAACACCTCCGCGTCCAACACACGTACAACTCGACGATGATCTCGGCCTTCTTGATCCAGCAAGAGAGACAGAGAGGTAGATGAGTTCTCCAGCAGCGTGACAACGCTCCGGAGGTTGGTGGTGATCTAATCTCAGCAGGGCTCCGCCCAAGCTCCGCAGAAACGCGATCTAGAGGAAAAACCGTGGAGGTATGTGGTCGGGCTGCCGTGCAAAGTTGTCTCAAATCAGCCCTAATACCTCCGTATATATAGGTGGGAGGGGAGAGGCCTTGCCTTGAGGCTCAAGGAGCCCCAAGGGGGTCGGCCGAAGGGGGGAGGAGGATTCCTCCTCCAATCCTAGTCCAACTAGGATTGGAAGGTGGAGTCCTTCCCTTCCTTCCCACCCCCCTTTTTTCTTTTCTCTTTGATTTCTTTTTATCCTGCGCATGGGCCTTCTTGGGCATGCCCACCAGCCCACTAAGGGCTGGTGCGGCACCCCTAAGGCCTATGGGCTTCCCCGGGGTGGGCTGCCCCCCCGGTGAACATCCGGAACCCATTCGTCATTCCCGGTACATTCCCGGTAATTCCGAAAACTTTCCGGTAATCAAATGAGGTCATCCTATATATCAATCTTCGTCTCTGGACCATTCCGGAAACCCTCGTGACATCCGTGATCTCATCCGGGACTCCGAACAACATTCGGTAACCAACCATATAACTCAAATACGCATAAAACAACGTCGAACCTTAAGTGTGTAGACCCTGCGGGTTCGAGAACTATGTAGACATGACCCGAGGGACTCCTCGGTCAATATCCAATAGTGGGACCTGGATGCCCATATTGGATCCTACATATTCTACGAAGACCTTATCGTTTGAACCTCAGTGCCAAGGATTCATATAATCCCGTATGTCATTCCCTTTGTCCTTCGGTATTTTACTTGCCCGAGATTCGATCGTCAGTATCCGCATACCTATTTCAATCTCGTTTACCGGCAAGTCTCTTTACTCGTTCCGTAATACAAGATCCCGTGACTTACACTAAGTGACATTGCTTAAAAGGCTTGTGTGTGATGTTGTATTACCGAGTGGGCCCCGAGATACCTCTCCGTCACACGGAGTGACAAATCCGAGTTTAGATCCATACTAACTCAACGAACACCTTCGGAGATACCTATAGAGCATCTTTATAGTCACCCAGTTACGTTGCGATGTTTGATACACACAAAGCATTCCTCCGGTGTCAGTGATTTATATGATCTCATGGTCATAGGAACAAATATTTGACACGCAGAAAACAGTAGCAACAAAATGACACAATCAACATGCTACGTCTATTAGTTTGGGTCTAGTCCATCACATGATTCTCCCAATGATGTGATCCAGTTATCAAGCAACAATACCTTGTACATCGTCAGAAGACCCTGACTATCCTTGATCAACTGGCTAGCCAACTAGAGGCTTGCTAGGGATAGTGTTTTGTCTATGTATCCACACATGTATCTAAGTCTTCATTCAATACAATTATAGCATGGATAATAAACGATTATCTTGATACATGAATTATAATAATAAATTATTTATCATTGCCTCTAGGGAATAATTCCAGCAATCTCCCAGTTGCACTAGAGTCAATAATCTAGCCCTCACATCACCATGCGAATTACATTGTAATAAATCTAACACCCATACAGTTCTGGTGTTGATCATGCTTTGCCCATGGAAGAGGTTTAGTCAGCGGGTCTGCCACATTCAGATCTGTGTGCACTGTGCATATATTTACGTCCTGCCCTTCGACGTAGTCGCGGATGAGGTTGAAGCGTCATTTGATGTGTCTGGTCTTCTTGTGAAACCGTGGTTCCTTTGCTAAGGCAATGGCACCCGTGTTGTCACAAAACAGGGTTATTGGATTCAGTGCGCTCGGTACCACTCCAAGATCCTTCATGAACTGCTTCATCCACACACCCTCCTTAGCCGCCTCCGAGGCAGCCATGTACTCCGCTTCACATGTAGAATCAGCTACGACGCTTTGGTCGAAACTGCACCAGCTTACCGCACCCCCATTAAGAATAAATACGTATCCGGTCTGTGACTTAGAGTCGTCCGGATCTGTGTCAAAGCTTGCATCGACGTAACCTTTAACGGCGAGCTCTTCGTAACCTCCATACATGAGAAACATCTCCTTAGTCCTTTTCAGGTACTTCAGGATATTCTTGACCGCCGTCCAGTGATCCACTCCTGGATTACTCTGGAACTGCCTGCCATACTTATGGCCAGTCTAACATCCGGTCTAGTGCACAACATTGCGTACATGATAGAACCTATGGCTGAAGCATAGGGGATGGTGCTCGTATGCTCTTTATCTTTATCAGTTGCTGGGCACTGAGTCTTACTCAATCTCGTACCTTGTAAAACTGGCAAGAACCCCTTCTTGGACTGTTCCGTTTTGAACCTCTTCAAAACTTTATCAAGGTATGTACTTTGTGAAAGTCCTATCAGGCGTTTCGATCTATCCCTATAGATCTTAATGCCTAGAATGTAAGCATCTTCTCCTAGGTCCTTCATAGAGAAACTTTTATTCTAGTAATCCTTTATGCTCTCCAAAAACTCCACGTTGTTTCCAATCAGCAATATGTCATCCACATATAATATTAGAAACGCCACAGAGCTCCCACTCACTTTCTTGTAAATACAAGATTCTCCAACCACTTGTATAAACCCAAATGCCTCCTTCAGACTTGGCCTCCTTCAGAATCTTATTTTGACTCATCCCCAGACCACTAGTCAGGCACAAGTCAAAATGATCCTCTCCCTTTCGACTTTGAGCACTCATGCAATGGATGAGCGCAAGTAAGATATGTTGGCACTTAGGATGTCAAATAGAATAATGATGGGGAAGTAAAACAAAAAAGGTGTGAAAGGCTCACATCAATGAGGACAATCATAGGCGAGAGAAAGCCAAATGATAGATATGATGTGAGGAGTAGGGATTGCCATGCAATGGATGCACATATGAGCTAAGGTAAGCTCTCCAACAGAACTAGTGGGGGTGCATCCAACTTGCTTGCTCATGAAGACTAGAGCTCATTTGAGGAGGCTCATCATTGGAATATGCAAGCCAAGTTCTATAGTGTGGATCTTTCAAAAGGAATAGTAGTGTTGCCGCCTTCTCTCTTTTTATTTCTTTTTTCTTTTTTTATAGCCTCTTTATCTCTTTCTATTTATCTCTCATTTGTCCTCTTTGGGATCTTTTCATTTGTCCTCTTTGGGATCTTTTAATTTGTCCTCTTCGGGATCTTTTCCTCACTTAAGGGAAACACTCTATGTTTTACAAGAATAAAAAGAAGATCATCACACTTTATAAGAAGTACTCAACATAAAGACAAATGAAAACTATCAAGATGTATGCAAATGTATGCCTCTGCGAGTGTAGTAGGATATGCAATGATACTAGCGCGTCATGTAGCAATAATAAGGGCAAGGTCCAACTAGCGTGCAGCTCCTCGATCAAGCAAAAACATGTATGACATCAAGATCAAGTCATGAGATGGTGGATGTTGCCTGGCAATGTATCTCAGAAAGGCTATGAAAATGCCTTAATAGGTAGGTATGGTGACTGTTTTGAGGAAAGATATAATGAGGCTTATGATGACAGAGCGTATCATGGAAAGGGTTTGGATGCACCGGCGAAGTTTGCACCAACTCTCTAGGTGAGAAAGGGCAATGCATGGTACCGAAGAGGCTAGCAAAATATGGATGGTGGAAGTGCCAACTATCGGATACTCACATTAGTCCGAAGAACTCATACACTTATTATCGGTAACTCACTATCTAGTTTGGAGATCCACAAAGAGACAAGTACCCCGAGGAGGAGTGTTTGGGGGTTTGGTTATCCTTGCGCATCCTCGACCCATGGTAACGTGAGGGTACTCTATATACTCCAACCCCTCGAGAGGTTAGCGATCAATCTAGTAGCTAGAGTCCTCAACTAATTTTTAGTTTTTGAAAAACACACGGATTTACCAAAATACGACACCTTTCACTAATAGGCTCAAGCTCTTGGCACCAATAGTCTAAACATTACTCAAATCAATACCTCAAAACTATTGCAAGTTACTACTCTAATTAAATAGCAACCTCAATTACCTACTCATGCAAGACACACAACTCAGTACAACAAGCCAACTCTCTAAACAGGATAAGAATGATAACTCAAGAGAGTTCCAAAAGCAGCCTAAATAAAATCTCTTAAAAAGATAAAGCATGAAAACTAAGAGCTAAGGATGACAACAGCTATGTAAAGATAAAGAACACACAAAAAGGATAAGCATGAAAACCTATGTTGTGTTCTAGAGTGGAATGGAGCGTGTTTCTCTCCCAAACAAGGAAGGCTAGGTTCCGTCTTGTTATGAACAACAATAAAAACTAAAAGAAACTAAAAAGTAAAAGTGGGACGCTCCAAGCATAGCACATAACATATGCAGTGATAAAAATATAGCACGGAGATGGACGAACTGATGATTGTTGACACAGAAGGGGATGCACGGGGGCATCCCCAAGCTTAGACGCTTGAGTCTCCTTGAATATTTATTGGGGGTGCATGGGGGCATCCCCAAGCTTGAGCGCTTGACACTCCTGGATCTTCTTTCATCATCTTCCATCGCATACTTCAAAACTCGCGTCATACGAAACTCATCATAAAATAATCCATTACCTACTGGAAATAAATATTTTCATGAAAAGCTACTGTTTCTCATGATTTCCAAAAGGTTTTTGAAAAGGAAAAGCAAGCTTAAGATTTGCAAAATGATGAAAACGCAAAACGTGGCAGAATTTGTGAAAAACAGAACAACAGGTCATAAATAATTTTTTCGGGGCACTTCTGCAACTCAAATCAAAATACTCAGAAAAGATGTAGAAATAATAGTATATGGATCATGCTTTCAAAAATATTCATATCAAAAACATGATCTGGTGATTTTTGGCGAATTTTTCTGTCAAGCAGACAAAATCTTTTTCTCGACAGCATGTCACAACTTTTGAACTTTCTTGCAATCGGAGGCTAAAACTTGGCACAAAGCTTGAAAATTAAGATACAATGATGTTTCTATAGTAGTAACAGGCATCAAGACCACTAAAACTGAAAGTAAAAACAAAGTGGGTTGCCTCCCAACAAGCGCTTTCTTTTATGCCTTTGAGCTAGGCATGATGCAAAAAGATCAAGTATTATCAACTCCATAAGAATAACTTGCCCGAATAACGGACTCATAAGGTAACTTAATCTTCTTTTGAGAGAAGTGTTCTATTCCCTTTTTAAGGGGAAATTGGAATCTAATGGTCCCTTCTTTCATATAAATGATAGCACCAATGGTGTGGAGAAAAGGACGTCCCAAAATAATTGGACATGAGGGATCACACTCAATGTCCATAATAAGAAAATCAACGGGCACATAATTATGATTGACAACAATAAGAACATCATCAATTCTCCCTAAAGGTTTCTTTATGGAAGAACCAACAAGACGAACACCAAAAGAACATTGATCAAAAGGTTTCAAATCAAGCATATCATACATTCTTTTGGGCATAACGGAGGCACTAGCTCCAACATCACATAAAGCAAAGCAAGAGATATTATTCAACTTAACCTTGACCACAGGATCCCAACTATCTTCTAGTTTTCTAGGAATAGAAGTCTCTAAGTTGAGATTCTCCTCCCTATCTTTGATAAGAGCATTGGTAAGATGCTCGGTGAAGGCAATATTGAGTGTACTAGTGTGGGGGTCTTTAGCCATTCTTTGCAAAAAGGTGATAACTTCGGAAAGACTACAATTGTCAAAATCAATATTATTACCATTAATTAAAGTGGTAGTGATGTCATCTAAGCTCATTATTTTGGTGGTCTCTAAATTCAAAGGACCTTCTTGTCCTATAGATGAGGTATTAGCATCACCATTAATAGGTCCATTGGGACTAGGGGTGTGATGGGTGCTAACAGTTTTGAGATCCTCAACAACTTGTATAGTAACAAGGGTAGTGTGTGTAGGAAGTCTCTTAATCGTATCTTACTCTTCTTTTTCTCTAGACCATCTATCTTTAAGTTTGGCTAGCATTCTTATGTGATCATTAATTTGGACTTGGATAGCATTCATGGGTGTGGTTTTCCTTTCCTGAAGGGGGAAGTTCTAATTTTAAGCATCGCTACATCATGAGCTATGTTGTCCACCTTCAAAGAGAGACTATCTAATTTTTCTAATTTCTCTTCTACACTCTTGTTGAAGACTTTTTGACAAGTGATAAAGTCTTTAAGCATGCTCTCTAATTCAGTAGTGGATTTTTTGGTGCTATGATAATTGTTGTTGTTCCCATAGTTGTTGGACGGGAACGGTCTAGGATTGCTACCAAAATTACTCCTATAAGCATTATTATTAAAGTTGTTCCTAGAGATAAAATTAACATCGACTTGCTTTCTTTCTTGGGCGACCAAAGAATTTAAAGGAACATCATGAGGATCAATAGGAGCTTGGTTAGTAAGTAAAGTCATGATCATGCCAACCTTATCATTATGGGAGGAGATCTCCTCAACAGAGTTTACCTTCCTACCTGTTGGAGCTCTCTCGGTGTGCCATTGAGAATAATTTGTCATCATCTCATCCAATAGCTTTGTGGCAGCACCAAGTGTAGTTGACATAAAGGTTCCTCCCGAGGTTGAGTCTAACACATCCCGCGAGGTAAAGTTCAATCCTGCATAGAAAGTTTGGATAACCATCCAAGTAGTCAAACCATGTGTAGGGCAATTCTTAACAAGAGATTTCATACGTTCGCAAGCTTGAGCAACGTGTTCATTATCCAGTTGCCTAAAATTCACAATGTTACTTCTTAACTGGATAATCTTAGCAGGCGGGTAATACTTCCCAATAAAAGCATCTTTGCACTTATCCCAAGAATATATGCTATTCCCAGGCAAAGATTGAAGCCACACTTTAGCTCCTCCTCTCAAGGAGAAAGGAAAAAGCTTAAGTTTAACAATATCACCATCTACTTCTTTATATTTTTGCATATCACAAAGCTCGACAAAATTATTCAAGTGCAAAGCAGCATCATCTCCAGCACCGTTGAATTGATCTTTCATAAGAAGGTTCAGTAAAGCAGGCTTAATCTCATAGGAGGTAGACCCAGTGGAGGCAGCAGCAATAGGAGTGTAGATAAAGTCATGGGTTTTGTGACTAGTGAAGTCACACAACTTGGTGTTTTCAGTGGAACCCATAGCAGCAGCAACAAGCAAGAACGAAGGAACTAAACTTTTTGTGGTTTTTGGTATAAGAATCTAAAGCAAAAACTAGAAAGCAAACTAACAAGACTAAAAAGCAAAGGTAAAAGATAGCGTGCAACTCCCATATCTTGAAGACTGGAGTAGCCGGCAACGGCGCCAGAAACTTGCTTGATGACGAGTTGATCAATATACTTCTTGCCTCTCGTTGGCTACTCCAAGTGGAAGGTGGAGATGTAGTTAGCAGCAAGTTTCCCTTACACGGAGACTGTAGGGTTTATCGAACCAGGAGGACTCCGAGGATGAACAAGTAGGTGTCCGCTGCCCTGGCGCTAGCAGAAGACGTGGACCTGCAGACACAACAAATAACTTTGCTCCCAACTAGTACAGAGAGGTTGTCAATCTCTCCGGCCTTGTAGTTTGCAAAGGATCGAAACACAAGCGAGAATAGTGATAGTGATTGCAACGGAGAAGTAAATGAAAGCAGTAAATGGTGGAGGTGTAAGCAATGGTGGTGATATGGACCTGAGTCACATGATGTTCACTAGTGATGTCTGTCTCCTAAAAGACGATAAACAACTATGCTTGGGTAAACAAATTACAGCTCGACAATTGACAGAATTATAAATGCACCGCAATGCTAATTATGCTACTTGAAAGTTAGAGGCTCAATAGTAATGGGCAGTACGCCAAGACAAGTAGACGTTTATTCATCAGGATCTACTTACTAATCATCCACCATGAGATATCTATCCAGAACATCTCGCTGGTATTAAGTTGCGAGCCGCACCCAAAGTGTAAACTCAAAGCAACGGACAACTGCATTAATGAATTATGCGTAAGGTAAACAATCCTTGCAACCGTGGTCACAAACACCGTTGTTTTCTCCCTAGTGGCAACATCACATCCCCTAGTCTCATGTTTCTGTCACTCAAGCTAGACATGAGGGGGCATGAACCCACAATCATGCATAACACTCCCTCTTGGAGTTACAATCTGCTACTCGGCCAAAGCAATAAAGAACAACGGAGAACAAGCATGAATCACGAAAGAACATAATATAAAAGGATAATCAAATATATAACTCATAACAATCTGAACATAATCTCATAATCCATCGGATCCTAACAAACCGAGCATAGGAATAGCAGGAAAATTACATAGATGCCTTGATCATGTAGGGCAGCTCACAAGGGCTAATCATGGAAGTACAAGATTGGAGAGGAGACATCACATAGCTACTAGTCATGGACTCATGGTCCAAGGAGGATTACTCACGGCACGTCCGAGAAGCGTCCATGGTGGTGGAGAAGCTCCCGAAGGTTAATCCTCCCTCCGATGGGGTGCCGGGAAGAGGTATCCTGATGCTCCCGATCTCGGAAGCGCTGCAACGACGGAACAATGGAGAAATTCGCGATTCTGGATCTCCTCAAGGGTTTTCGATTGAAGGGGTAAATATAAGCCAAAGGAGGGCGTCAGAGGAGATTGGACCCACCTAGGCGGCCTGTGGGCGCGACCAAGGGTCAGGCCGCGCATGGTGGCCGCCTGGGCAGCCCCTCGCTCCCCTCTGGCCCATATTCAGTGATCTGGAAGCTACCGTTATGCTGATTTATATATATTTTTCTCGGGATTTTTGGGGCTCTGGAAATTTGGGTAAAATCCCATGCAAAAAAGATACCAGGAGACAGAAACTGGCACTGGGTGCACTAAGTTAGTAGGTTAGTCCAAATATGTGTAAAAAGATATAAAAGCGTAGCAAAACATATAACATTGTCACCCAAAAGATCATGGAGCAAGCAAAAATTATAAATACGTGTGGGACATATCAACATCACATATATATCATCATGTCCTTGCCATATCATATAACAACATACCTTGCGAAAACAAGTTAGACATCCTCTACTTTGTTGTTGCATGTTTTATGTGGCTGCTATGGGTAACTAGCAAGAACCGTTCTTACCTACACAAAGCAACAACGGTGATATTCAAGTTTATATATAACCTTCTACAAGGACCGCCTGTGTCGAATCTGATTCAACTAAAGTGGGACAGACACATACCCGCGAGCCAACTTTATGAAAAAAGTTGCATGTCAATGGATGGAACCGATCTCTTGTACGTGGACGAGTAAGGTTGGTACGGGCCACTTCATCCCACAATATCGCCAAATCAAAATAAGACTAAGAAAGTAAGCAATCTGAACATGAACACCCATAAACTCTTTTGTGTTCTACTCATGAATGTTATCTATGCATAGACCTTGCTCATGATGCCACTGTTGGGGAACGTTGCATGGGAAACAAAAATTTTCCTACACTCACCAAGATCTATCTATGGAGATCAACACCTACAAGAGGGGGAGTGCATCTACATACCCTTGTAGATTGCTAAGCGGAAACGTTGAGAAACACAATTGATGTAGTGGAAAGTCTTCGCGATCCAATCACGAACGTCCCGATCAAGCGTCGAACGGACGAGATTTCTGCGTTCAGCACATGTAAAACACAATGACACCTTCACCACCTCGATCCAGCGAGCGTGGGTGAAGTAGTACCTGAGTTCTCCGGCAACACATCAACGTGATGGCGGCGCTATTCCGGCAGGGCTACACCATGCGCTACCGAAATCGCAAACGGAGGAGAAAATGATCTAGGGAGAGAGAGGGGAGCCAAGGGCTTGGTGTGTACTCTCGCGGAGCTCCCTCCCCTCTATATATAGGGGGAGGGGCGTGGGGAATAGCCCCTCCAAGCCCTAGGGTGTAGCCAAGGTGGAAGGAGGTGGAATCCTAGTCCTCCTCCTTCCCTTCCATACAAAGGTGGACTTTCCACCTTTCCCAAGTGCATGGGCCTTGAGGGAGTTGTGTGCGTGGCCCAATAAGGCCAGGGTGCCTCCCCTCACACCATGCAAATCCTTGGTACATGGTGTAGCCCTTGGTGGACTTGTGGACTCCTTTGGAAGTTTCTGGAACCTTCTAGAAGCTTCTCGGTACAATACCGGAAAAAACTGAAACTTTTTTGGTATCCAAAATATGACTTCCCGTATTTAAATATTTACCTTTGGACCATTACACAACTCCTCGTGATGTCTGGGATCTCATCCAGGACTCCGAACAACATTCAGTCACCAACACAATAACTCAACTATGTCTATATCATCACCCAATGTTAAGTGTGCAGACCGTGCGAGTTCGAGAACTATGCACACATGACCGAGACAGCTCTACGGTCAAGAACCTATAACAGGACCTGTATGCCCATATTGGTTGCCACACATTCTACGAAGATCTATATTGGTCGAACAAACAATGACAATGATTCAGTTAATCCCATATGCAGTTCCCTTTGTCCATCATTGTATTACTCTCCCGAGATTCGACCGTCAGTATCTCCATACCTAGTTCAATCTCGTTACCGACAAGTCTCTTTACTCGTTCCGTAATACAATATCCCGTGACTAACTCCTTATCCAGATTGCTTGCAAGCTTATTGTGATTTTGTATTACCAAGTGGGTCCTGAGATACCTCTCTGTCATACGGAGTGACAAATCCCAGTCTTGATCCATGCCAACTCCACAAACACCCTCGGAGAAACATGTAGAGCATATTTATAGTCACCTAGTTACGTTGTGATGTTTGATACACACAAGGTATTCCTCTGGTGTCGGTGAGTTGCATGATCTCATGGTCATAGGAAGAGATACATTGACATGTAGAAAGTGATAGCAGTAAATTGGATACGATCAAACGCTATGCTTAAGGTTTGGGTCTTCTCCATCACATCATTCTCCTAATGATGTGATCCCGTTATCAAATGACAACTCGTGTCTATGGCTAGGAAACCTTATCCATCTTTGATCAATGAGCTAGTCGAGCAGAGGCTTATTACTAGGGACACTTTGTTGTCTATGTATCCACACATGTATATGAGTTTCCAATCAATACAATTATAGCATGGATAATGAACGTTTATCATTTGTAAGGAAATATGATAATAACTACTTCATTATTGCATCTAGGGATTATATCCAACAATGCCAATCCTTCATAGAATCCAGAAAAGACATTTGAGGGAAGCTACTCTCCCCTGTGAGGTGAATAGATAGACACCCGCAAATGTGCACTACATTCGTTTTCTCCCTAGATCAAGAATATTTCTTCACCGTCATCACTCGGCACATGAACACATGCTTGAATAGTCCTCAATGTGGGTGGTAGCCAAGGAAATTCTCACACAAGGACACGGAAGCAGCTAAGTACGAAACTATGTTGGGGGAAGATGATGAAGCTGCGCACCAATAAAGTCGAAAAATGCAACAAAAGGAGGTGCAGGGGCATGGAGAAACATCACTCCACATGGGTGACGAGGAGCACCCGCTCATCTCCTCACGGTGCGGGCTCCCACTCGCCCTCCTCCGACAGGCGCCAGCTCCCTGGAGCCACGAGCCCCTAGCTCTCTAGCTCCACCAAACGACTCCTGGTGACGCGGGATGCCATCGAGTCACCGTGGATCCTGCCCGACGGCAGCTCTTCGGCACTCGACGAGGACCCGTGCAAGCTGTTCTTGGCTTGCTCGTCCTTCATTATCATGCTTCTCATCATGTCGCTCGGTGAGGCAACCGAGACGTGTGGTGGATGAAGGTGGAGTGGCCGAGCTCTTGAATGGGGCAGCGAGGTAAGAGAGGAGGAAGAAAACACTAGATCTGAGAGTGTGTCTCTCTCCTCCCTCGGTCCCCCTTTTATACGTTGGATAGGGGATCTCCGACCGTCACTCACCCTTCAAAGAGAAGATCTGCATGATCCTTTGGACAGTGCACGTGATGCACATGGCGAAATCCCAGACGCAGGGATCGAGGCGCCTCGTCACTTTTCCCACTCCCCACGATGCCGCCCTTTCCACTCCCTCGAGCTCGCTCCCACGATTCGAGAACCACAAAAACTCCGCCACATTTTCTTCCTGAATGGATCATGCAACCTTTTGCTCAGAACCAAAAGGGTCAATCCTTCGAATGACTAGTCCCTCCGCAGGACTCCAGTCACTCGGATATGCACAAAGATGGCTAGGTTGCCCTCATTAAGGCGCAAGTAGGATCCGTCCTAACCTCCCCCTGGTCACTCGGAGCTCTAGGCTTACGCGCATCCAGGCCATCAATTTATCCCCCCGAGAGATAAGAAAATGAGGTCGAATGGAGGCATGCAAACTTGTCCGATCATTCGGAATACCTCACTCCTGAATCCGTAGTGGCTTACTGTGAACCCGAGTGAAACGGCCCTGAGCCGCTTCCCCGGTGTCTCCGAGACACCAATGACACTGAGAAGTGTCTTTCACTCGGCCAGTAAAACCTCAACCGATTTGAGGGCTACTGGGTTGCCCACTAGGTGTAGGGCCATGGACCTGCTATCCAGAGCCCACCTAGGGCCCCACACAGTCACTAAAGTCTAAGGGATACCGATGTAGTCTAAGTCTCACACAAACATGCAGAGTCACTCGGACCATCTTTGGTCAGTCAGACGTTCGCCCACACTCGGACTAAGAGGAAGCGCGGACGACGAAAGGACTGCAACGATCAGGGAATTAATCTCGCACATATAGCGCCATGAAACCATACGTTACCAGTAACGTAGAGTTAGAGCTGCAATTTTAGGTAACTTCCGTAGTTATTGTCATTAAATGTCCTCGTAGCGGAGGCCGCGAGTCGAGGCACACTCTATATAAGCCTGCCTTGAGATCCTAGACAAGGGTTAAGCATTCTGTGTATTCACCCCCCATAAGCAACACTAAGCCTCCGGGCACGAGATGTAGGGTCTTTACCACTCCCGAGTGGGGCCTGAACTTGTACATCCAAGTGTTACCGTCGCGGTCCTGGGACTGGGGTACCCAGGCCTGCCAGCCTGCGGCCCAGCACACGAAGTGCGTTGTGGGCCCGGGATTGCTTCCTGCCAAGGCCCAGGAATACGACCCTCGTGAGGTCCCCTCTTCGCGGGGTACAGATTATCGAAGGTTGCCAGGGACCGACAGAGTTCCCCTCGAGGCCATTCCCCCGGAGGTCCACATCATGAATCCGCCTCCTGACACCGCCCCCGGGGCCCCATGGAGCAGACTGACCAAGGACGGCCTGCCGGGGTCGCACGGTCCTGCATCCTCACGTGGGTGATGTGAGCCATGCAGGACGACGCAGGGGCGGTGCCAACAAGCACAGACAGAGAGGCTTTCCCCTTTGGAGTTAAGGGAGGAGAGCCAGCCCAGAGGTTCCCAAAGCAACCCCTAAAGATTTCGTACTTGATGCAAGAAGACCAAGGTTGGCGGCTCGGCAGCATGCGTAGACCACCTTTGTCAGGGTGGGCTGCAGTCCCGTCGCATTTCAAAATGGCCGTTGTGGCAACCCTTCCCGCCGAGTGTTTTGGGGGGAAGAGGACCAACGCCTGTATAAGAGGGAGGTCTCGCCCCTTAGCAAGGGGATCCACCAACTCCATTAGGGAAAGAACCCCCTTTGTACTCGTCGTCCACCTCAAGCAATCCAGACAAGCATGAGTAGGGTTTTACACCGCAAAGTGGCCTGAACCTGGGTAAACTGCGCGAATGTTCTTGTTCATCTCCTTAGCTCAAGCCATCGGAGGGTCGCCGTGAGGTTGAGATGAAGAATAGGGTAGGAGAGCAAATGCACCTAGTGTTCAAACCTTTCTGGGTCCGTGGAGCCCTGATTCCAACATTTGGCACGATACGTAGGGGTGTGCAGCCATTCTTCAGCTCCAATTTCGGCTCCACCTTCTCCAACCCCATGGCCGATGCTCGTTGTGTGCATGCTGAGCACAGAGCAACCTGGGTCGTCGTGATCGCGCCTATGGGCCGTGGCGCCCGCCGTCACTCTGCCGGGCCTGAGGCTGCAACCACTGACCTCGCCGCCTGCGAGCAACATGCTTCCTCCATGCACCCCTCCGTGCAGCGAGAGTGCGACACTGCCACGAATTCCTCCTGCCACGCCATCCTCGAACGAGTGAATGCGCAAGTGGTGCTGCTCATGGCACGCGAGCTGCTTCGCTACCTCCCTACGAAGGCCGGTTACGATGCATGGCTAGGCCACATCACCGAGCTCATCACCGCCGCCGAACAGGCCCCGACGCTCTCCGCTTGCTTTGCCCCCCTTCATCCCCCGATGGAGAGGTGGCTTAGGGAGCACCGCCACCTCCTCCCATGCACGGCGACCAGGCTGAGCTCCGACTCAATGCTTGCCCGGGCAACCTGCCTCACGAACTACCCCCACATGCCCAAGAAGAATAAGATAGTTGCCCGATTATCCGCTGCGAGGCTCCACTCAACGCGCGCGTGGCCCTCGAGCAGTAGCGTCAGCACCAGGATTGGGTCGTCCAGAAAGTCGCACAACCAGGTGCCAGAACGGAGTCATCCTCGTGCGTGGCGGGCCCTCAAGCACGGTGGGTTGTTGGGCCTTCAGTTGCAAGCTGTGCAGGGTGGTTTGACCAGCCAAGTTCAAGCCCGAGATGCCCCAGCGCTATTATGGCTCCCTTGACCTCGCGGAGTTCCTCCAACTCTACGCCATGAGCATCGAGGTGGCGAGCGGCGACGACATGGTCATGGCAAACTGGCTTCCGATGGCCCTCAAGGATGGCGCACGATCCTGGCTCCTGAACCTGCGCGATAAGTCGGTCTCTTCGTGGAGTGACCTCTGCAAGCGATTCATCATGACTTCAAGGGCAGACATGATCGTCCCCTCTCCGTCAATGACTTGCGTCATGTGAAGCAACACTCTGGGGAGACCCTCCGCAAGTACATCTAGCAGTTCAGACAGGTGCACAACAAGATCCTGTGTGCCACGGACGAGGCTATGAACATGGCATTCACCAACAGCGTCAAGGACCTCAAGATGTGTAAAAGCTCACCATCAACAACAACCTGAGCACGACCATGGAGTTGTTCAACCTCGCCGACAAATGCATCAAGGCTGAGGAGGGCCTCCTGTTCACCCACGACAACCCTGACAATGATCGCCCGACGATGCCAAGTCCAAGGCCAAGGGGGTCAAGCGCAAAGGACCCGTTGTGCTTGCGGCTGAACCCGAGCAGAAGCATGGCCGTGAGCGAGGCGTGCTCGAAAAGGACCGCCGCCCGTTCTGCATCTACCACAACGTATACACCCACAACACTGAAGACTGCCAAGAACTCAAGGTCCTCCGAGACGAGTGGGTTCGCCGGCGTCCCGAGCACAATGACCGCGGTGCTGGATGCGGCTACAGGTGGGATAGCCGCACCGAAATCCTCATTGGGGCTGGTACGAGTAGCCTCACAAGAACGGTTGGCTTGATCAGCCTCGTGAGGCGAGCCCGTGGGACAACACAGCGCTCCCTCCACTGCCGCCGCCACTGAGGAGGAACGATGACAACCAACACAACAGGGAGGCCGGAGCCTATCAAGAGCCTCGCATGGTGGCTTGCATTCTTGGTGGAGCTCATGCCCCCTCGTCAATCCGCCGGTTCAAATAGCTCTCTCCCTAGGTGAATGTCGCCCTCCCGAGGCTGGGGGCTACGATGCCCGTCATGTGGTCCCAGTACAACATCACCTTTGACACTAGGGACAGCCTCAAGTCCGCGGCCGCAGCGGGCACGCTTCCCATGATGTGTACTCCCACCATCACCAACGTTGCAGTCACCAAGACTCTCATCGATGGAGGTGCTACTTGTAAACTGCGTTGGATTTTTATCCCCGAAGAGGAGAGGATGCTGAAGCAAAGTAGAGTAAGTATTTCCCTCAGTTAAGAAACCAATGTTATCAACCAAGTAGGTGAACCAAGCAGCACCGACACCTACACACAAGGCAAACCTTCGCACCCGACGTAGTCGAGAGGTTGTCAATCTCTCGGCGGTCAGGAAACGAGATTAAATGGTATATGATAGATTCATAAATAAGTAAAATATAAAAAGTGCAGCAAGTATTTTTGGTATTTTTGTATAAGTAAACGCGATTGATCTTATAATAAAAGTAGACCCGGGGGCCGTAGGATTCACTAGTAGCATCTCTCTCACGAAAATAGCATACGATGGGTAAACAAATTAATGTTGGGCAATTGATAGAAAAAATAATAATTATGACGCTATCCAAGGCAATGATCATGATATAGGCATCCCATCCAAATCAAGTAGACTGACTCGTGCCTGCATCTACTACTGTTACTTCACACATCGACCGCTATCCAGCATGCATCTAGTGTATTAAGTTCATAAGAACGAAGTAATGCATTAAGAATGATAACATGATGTAGTCAAGAGAAAAGCATATAAGAATTCATCCCAACTTGTTATCCTTAATGGCAACAACACATGCGTATCAACTCCCCTTCTGTCATCAGGACTGAACACCACAAGATCGAACCCATTACCGAGCACCTCTTCCCATTGCAAGAAGATCTAATCTAGTTGGCCAAACCAAACCAAAACTTTGGAGAAGAAATACAAGGCTATAGTAAATCATGCATAAAAGATATCAACAAAGAACGCAAATAAAAGAAGGATAGATCTGATCGTAAACTCACAATTCATCGGATTCCAACAAACACACCGCACCAAGTCATTACATCGAATGGATCTCCATGAAGATCATGAAGACCGATGTATTGAGATACAAAGAGAGAGAGAGAGAGAGACGTCTAGCTACTACCTACGGACCAGTAGGTCTGTGGTGAACTACTCACGCATCATCGGAGAGGTGACAAGGTTGATGTAGAGCCCCTCCGTGATGAGTTCGCCCTCCGGCGGAGTACCGGAGAAGGCCTCCAGATGGGATCTGGCGAGAACAGAGGCTTGCGACGGCGGAAAAATTATTTTGTTGACTCGCTTGAGGGTTTTGAAATATTGCTGAATTTATAGTGGAGGAGGTAGGGCAAATGGAGCGTGAAGGGGCCCACACAACATCAGCCCCCCCCTCCCGGGGCGTGCCATGGTGTTGTATGGGGCCCTCGATCAATATATTCCCTGGCCTCCAAGTTCCAGGTGATCCTTATATTCCATAAAATCCTCAAAAAGTTTCGGGACAATTTGATCTTATCTGATATTGATTTCTCGCGAAACAAAAACTGGGCAGAAAACAAGAACTGACACTTGGCACTATGTTAATAGGTTAGTCCCCAAAAATGATATAAAAATATAGAAAACGATAATAAAAATATCCAAGAATAATAATATCATAGCATGGAACAAGCAAAAGTAATAGATACGTTGGAGACGTATCAGGAGGCGCGGGCCTCAACGTGCTCTGTGTCAAAACCATCGACACACTCTTCGTGCCTTACGATTAGCTGATGCCGACGAGGCCATTCTCTTGGGTGACCGATGGATCCACCACTCCGCTGGGGCAGATCCACCTTCCGGTCACCTTCGGCACACGTGACAACTATCAAACCGAGCTCATTGACTTCGACGTGGCGTACATTGGCCTCCCATACAATGCCATCTTGGGCTACCCAACGCTCGCCAAGTTCATGGCGGTGGCCCACCACGGTTACAACATCCTCAAGATGTCGTGTTGCAGCGGCGTCATCACCGTCACCCGCAATGAAAAGGTCACGGTCTTCTCCCTTGAGCATGCCTACAAGGCCGCTGCAGCGGAGCACTCTGACAATGCCGGGGACGATGTGCCTCGCAAGGTCGCACCCCCGAGGAAGAAGAAGCCACAGCCCGCCTCTGGCTCCGTCAAGGTAAAGGGTACGACAACTGAAGCCAGAGCTGCGACCCCTATACACGTTGCCGATGCCTGCCCCCTTCGAGGATAGGAAGGCGTGCCCATCGCCTCCCTCGGGTCGGGCTCGGGGGTTCCACCTTGAAAGCATATGACCTTGTCGGTACATCGAGAGAGGTGCTCGAGAATAACCTGGAGGTGCGCCTCAACGCACCCCCTCGCGAGCAAGGGGTACGATGCTGGACACGGGGGAACAAGAGTTCATTGCCTAGTAAATCGACAAGCCGCAGGAGGCGCGCGCCATGCATGGCGAGCTTCGCCCGGAGCGCCTTGTCAGAAGGATTGTCACTCCCGGGAGGACCGATGTGGGGTGCATGTGCGTCGATGTCACAGGCCTCAACAGGGTTGGCTCCTGAAGCTGCTAACGGCCTTTGTGCGAGGGCCTCGGCCAAGGGACCGTCGCCGACCATGTTCACATGCCATTCGGCCTGGAGAACATGGGTGCTACCTTCCAAAGGTTGGCATGGCTCGCAATGGCGCCTTGCATGGCGTCGGGACCTCGTGAGCCCCCAGAGCCGCGGGAGGCAGCTGGCCCGTGAGGGGCCGCCCTTCACGACGTGCTTCGTCATGCAACCCGGAGCTCCTATGACAACCCAGTCGCGAGTTGAACTTTTATTTTGTTCGAGATCGAAGGCACCCTTCGGGCTGCTTTAACCTCAGGCATGAGGGCCCACCCTTGCAGAATTCTTGCCTTTTGATTGTGTAGTAAACAGTGTTATTCCCTTCAAAGCTTATGTCATTCGCTTAAACCTGCGTTCGGTGCGTCGCCACCGTTCGAAGTCGCCGCACTCCCGCAATCCGCATCTTGGGTTTCCCTTGGAGGTGCTAGACATGGTGTCTGTACTAGGGTTCGTCCCTGCAGTGTTGATAAATCCAAGTGAGCGAGCTCTGTGTCACGGGATTGTTCGTGTGCACGTCACCTCCTGAGGTCCTTGGTGTCTCGCCCGTCACAGGGTTACCGCGAACGGACGTGTGGGGGCGCGGTTTAATATGCATTATTGTCGGTTTGCCGCTTCGTCGCCTCGGGCACCATGCAATGGGTAATTTCCCCCTCATCATTCCAGGAAGAAACCTGGCATGGCGTCTGTGCTCAGGTTCGTCCCTGCAACATTGCTAAACCTGAGTGACTGAGCTATGTGTGAAGAGCTTACCCCCCTTACACGTCACCTGCTCGGGTCCTCAATGCCAAACCCCTTTGTGCAGTGGCCTCGCGATATTCACTCCTCGCGTGTCGCCCCCATGTCACAGGCCCCGTAAGCGCGCTGATGCGCAAAGAATAAGGCACAACCCGCATGAAGACTAAGACTAGGAGCTCCTGAGCCTTGTGCTTGGGGTGTCCCACACCTCTGTAATTGCTGCCCGTGACACTCTCATGTAATAATGAGTTTGGGGCTGTATACGCCCTGGAGCCTCCCAAGTGGAAGCCCACAACTAGCTGCGTTGTGGCCTCGGAAGGGGGCTCCCGCCCATGCCCAAGTGGAAGTCCCCATGCTCCATGCTAGCAGAATTACTGTCGAACCGCGACTATGCCCACGCCCAAGTGGAACCCAGATGCATCACACTGGGAAGGATCATCAGAATCAGCTTCCCCTTGTACCTCACGTGAGTGGGGGATGGACACGGTGCGTGTGCTCGGGTTAGTCCCTGCAGCATTGAAAAATCCAAGCGATCAAGCTCTATCTCACGGGTTTACCCCAGTGCACGTCATCTCCTAGGGTCCTTAGTGTCTAGTCTCCTCCCCGACACCCAAGTGCAAGCAGGCAGGCGCACGATGCTCTGACCAATTCGTCTGTGTGAGAGTTGCTTGCACGTCAAGGTGGAGGGTTCTTGAGCATCACGTGTTAGGAACATTCACTAGTCTTGTAGCCCCTCACCCCCTGGCATTCCAGTGGCGGCCGAGGTACACACAGGGCTGGGCCCTGCCGGCGTAGAGCGCAAAGGCTCCCAATGGTGAACACGAAGGCCCTCGAGTGAGATGCTTGCATGTTGGGGGGGGGTCTTGAGCATCGTGTCTCGGGAACTGTCGTGGTTTTGTCACGATAGATGTCGTCGTGAAAGGACTCAGTGGTGAAGCCATCGCAACTATGTGGAGACTCAAAGGGGTTGATCGGGAAACGAGAGACGAGTTTACCCAGGTTCGACCCCTCAGATTGAGGTAAAAGCCTACGTCCTGCTGTGTGTATATTGTTGTGGAACTCGATTACAAGGGTGTGAATCCGCGTGACCTAGCTCTTGATTGATGTTAACTTAGCCCTATCAACCCTAGAGACTCGCCTTTATATACAGGTCGAGGCTCTAGGTTTACAAGCGTCCGGATCACATTATAGTTCGTGAGATTGTATGTCTCTAACTCACCTTGTCCCGTACGCAAGGAAACTCCACGCGACTCTTTTCCCGTATGGGCAGTAAATCGCCTTTTTTGGACCTGTATGGACCAAGCGGCCCTCACAGCATTCGACTTGCGTATTCCTCTTCACAAGTCACGGCCCATCTTGAACATGGACCCTGAGCCGGCATTATCCTAACCCGACCGCCTAGGGCGGGTCTTATAACGGGATAACATCCCCAACACGGACCTTCACTAGTCCTGTAGCCCCTCATCCCCTAGCGTTCCACTGGCTGCTGAGGTATGCGTAGGGCTAGGCCGTGCCAACGCAGAGTGCAAAGGCTCCCAATGGTGAACACAAAGGCCCTCAATCGAGAAGCTTGCACGTTAAAGGGGGGTTCTGTAGGACCGTGCCTCACGAGCCTTCACTAGTCCTATAGCCCCTCACCTCCTGGTTTCGCTCAGGTATCGCAACCTAGCGTCCCAGCGACGACTGAGGTATGCACAGGATTGGGCCCTCCCAACATAGATCACAAAGGAAATCAAGAGAGAAATTGAGCGTGGGAAAGAAAATTACAAATCACAATCGATTATTAAAAAGTTCAAATTGTTACATACAATAAAATTGTCATATGACACCTCCTCGAGGCAACAACAATATATTTCAGGACAATAACAGGGGGCTCCTCGCCGTCCTCCTCACCATCGCTGCAGAAGAACTTCCCCAACAGTGTGTTCACATGGCCCTCCATGGCTGCCGCCAAGTCGTTGCGAGATTCCTCAGGCACGGGGCCCATCAGCTCGTCGAACTTGAAGGAGGGATCACGAAGGAGGAGATGGTTGAGGACGCGGGTCGCCGCCACGAAGAAGTGGTCGAGGCATTTATCCTGTAGAATGCCGTCCACCTTCTTAGCCATGCCCTTGAGCTCCTTCATGAGCTCGGAGGAAAGCTCAGCGTAGCTAACGCCCCGAGGGATGAGGGAAGGATCGAGCTCTAAACTACAGATAGAGCTCAGGGCCTGGCGGGGCCTGAGTTCCAGAGAGAGCACAAAACGGTCCGCTGCCACCTTCGCATAGGCAGCAACCCGAATCTCCTCCTCCCGGGCGACCATCTTGGCGTTGGCCTCGGAGACTCACTTAGCGTGGGCGTCCTGGGCCTTGGCCACCTTGCACTGCAGCACCTTCACGCACTGGGGCTCTGTAGCCTATTCAGCCGACACTTTCGTGAGTTTGGAGTCACGGTATGCAAGCTTGGCCTCGCGGGCCCTGCCGTCCTCCTCTCGCAGCTAGAGCTACTGCATCTCCACAACCCGCTCCTGAAGCGCCTTCAAGATGGCCTCTGTTTCTTCGCAGCGCTTGGCGAGCGAATCCTTCTCGGTAAGAGCTCTTGCGCGAGCAGCCTTAACCTCGGCGGCTTCCCTCTCGCCCTCCGCACAAGAATCCTCGGCCTTGCCTCGAGCCTCCTTGGTAGAGGCATCAAGTTGGCGCCACCCCGCGGCTAACCTCGCGTGCTCCGCGGCTAAATGCGCCTCGGCATCACGAAAATCCACCTCGAGTAGGTCGAGCGCATCCCGAAAGCCTACCCCGAGCTGGGCGAGTGCGTTGTGGGCGTCGGTCAGGGCCCCAAGCCTGTGCAACACATCCTGGGCCACCAGAGCAAGGACCTCCCGAGGGGCCGCCGTCCAAGTCTTTCCCGCTGCCCTAACCAAAGCGGCCCCGATGCCCTTTGCTTGAGGCTTGGGGGGCTCTAGATTCTCCCCCATGTCTAGAATCCGCGGCGCACTTGCAGAGGCTACCACACCAACCTGTGGGGGGGCGAGGGTGACCGTGGCTTGAGGACAGCCCGTGTCGCGTCCTATGTTGGGGCTGGTTGCGGGGGTTAGGACGACCGGCGGAGGATGAGACACTCCGTCCTCATGCATGAGCTGGGCCGCCGCGGCCTTGACAGATGGCGTCGGGGGCTGGGCCAACATGGCCTTGGTTGTAGGTGCAGGGGGCTGGGCCTTCACGACCCTGGCGTTTGGGCTCCTGATACCTCCCAAACGTATCTATAATTTTTGTTTGTTCCATGATCTTTTGGGTAACATTGTTATATGTTTTGCTACACTTCCATACCTTTTTACACATATTTGGACTAACCTACTAACTCAGTGCACCCAGTGCCAGTTTCTGTCTGCTGATGTCTTTTTTTCAAGGACTTTTACCCCAATTTACTGAGTCATAAAAAATCCCGAGAAAAATATATAAAAATCAGCATGACGGAAGCTTCGAGAGCACCAAAGGTGGGCCAGAGGGGAGCCAGGCGTCGCCCATGCGGCCTCCGTGCCCGCCCTACCCCCTGGCCGCGCCCATAGGTCACCTGGGTGGGGGCCACCTCCTCTGGTGCCCTACCTTGGCTCCTATTTTTACCCCCGTGGAGGAAAAGCTGATTCCCGAACCCTTTTCTCCGGAAGCAATTCCGATCTCCGCCGCCATCGCCAACAAGGTTTGGGTTACCAGAATTCCTGTGCCGGCACCCTGTCGGACGGGGAAGTGCCCCCGGATTCATCTCCATCGACGTTGCTTCCTCCCTCCATGAAGCGCGAGTAGGTCCTCCTCGGGGTTGAGGTCTTCTACAATAGCTATGTGGTTAATTCTCTCTCCCATGATGTGATCTTGATTGTGATCATGGGCTATGTTAATGTAGGGTGATCACATGATATTTCCCCTTCTTCTATGTATTGGATAGATGTACTCACTTGATCATATCTAGTATAATCCCCGAGACCATGGTGACAGCGGTCTATTGGACATGGATTAGAAGAATATTTTCATGAGTGATTTCCTCTTTTGTGAATTGATTGAAGATTGAGAGTCTCTTGGTGCTTGTCTTTGACTATCCTTGAGATATGTTGTGGTGATTGTGGTACTCTCTTTGGATGGCCGTGGTGACATTGGGAAATCCATAGATGAGAACTACGAACTCTGAGGTGTGCTCCTCTCTTGATCACAAAGGAATGACTTCCGAGTACGTCTCCATTGCATGTTTTAGTGGAAATATCATGTGATTAGAATATGTTAATGTTGTTGGGAGTTGCCACTAGTGAAAGTATGAAGCCTAGGCCTTGTTTCTCACCATTGTTACACCGTTTATGCTCACTTTTGTCACTTGCTACCTTGCTGCCATTTTTATTTCAGATTTACAATACCTTGTTTTACCATCCATATCACTTGCCTTTTAACATCTCTTCGCCGAACTAGTGCACCTACACAACTGACAATTGTATTAGGTGTGTTGGGGACACAAGAGACTTCTTGTATCTTAATTGCAGGGTTGCTTGAGAGAGATCATCTTCAACCTCTACTTCCCTGAGTTCGATAAACCTTAGGTCATCCACTTGAGGGAAATTGCTCCTGTCCTACAAACCTTTGTGCTTGTAGGCCGAACATAGTCTACAAGAATAGAAGCGTGCGTAGACATCAAGCTACTTCTAGCGCCGTTGCTGGGGAGGTGAGTGCTTGAAGGTATATCTTTAGATCTTGCAATTAAATCTTTTCATTTCTTGTTTTTATTTTCACTAGTTAGGCTTATGGACAACTCTGCTCTTGGTTTGTTGCTTGTGGGGACCCGCTCCACCGCTATTTTGGTGGAGAAGCCTCCCCCACCTACGGAAATTGTGTCCTTTAAAATACCAACTGGTATTATAGATTGTGCCTTGGCTAATCGATATGCAGGAGATAGACATCCAGGCAAACACTTGCTATATCTTTCACAACTATGCTCCTCATTTAAGCTTGTAGGTATATCAATGGATTTTGTTATGAGAAAGCTATTCTTCCTATCATTAAAAGATAAGGCTTTGGATTGGTATAGGCTTCTTGATAACTCTCATTTGCTAAATTGGCAAGATCTTATACCTCAGTTTTACTCCAAGTTTTATCCTCTTCATGAAGTCCATGTGGATCATGGTAACAATGCTTTATGTGATACTTATATTGTTGAGTTTATTCATGATCCCACTGAAAAATATTATGAGAAGGGAACATATGCTTATAGATATTTCAATAATATCAAGTTCCCTCTCTTTATGTTGAAGGTTTTGAAGCTGCACTTGTTTTGCCTTCCTATGCTTATTGCTTTGTGCTTCAATGAATTATTCTATTGAAATATTCCTATGCATAGGAAGAATGTTAGACTTAAATGTGTTTGGTATTTGCTTCTTGATCCTCTCTTTTGATCTACAACTCTTATTCCTACGAGAGCATCATTAAAATCTTAAGCCTATCTTTATGGCTATAAAGAAAGAGCTCTAGGGAGACAACCCTTGTTATCTTTACTTTGAGTTTTTTACTTTCATTTTAGTGGTCTTGATGCTTGTTACTACTGTAGCAACATCATTGTATCTTTATTTTTCAAGCTTTGTGCCAAGTTTTAGCCTCCGATTGCAAGAAAGTTCAAAAGTTGTGACATGTTGTCCAGAAACAGATTATGTCTGCTTGACGGAACAATTCGCCAAAAATCACAAGATCATCTTTTTGATCTGAATTGTTTTGACAGCATGATATATATAATTGTCTTTCCGGCATCTGTTCTAAGTATTTTTATTTGAGTTGCAGAAGTGCCCCGAAAAAATTATTTACTACCTGCTGTTCTGTTTTTCACAGATTCTGCCACGTTTTGCGTTTTCACCATTTTGCAAATCTTAAGCTTGCTTTTCCTTTGCAAAAACATTTTGGCCATCATGAGAAACAGTAGCTTTTCATGAAAATCTTTATTTCCAGTAGGTAATGAATTATTTTATCATGGGTACTCACCACTCTAATCAGCTTATGATGAGTTTCATATGCAGGGAGTTTTCAAATATGCGATGGAAGATGATGAAAGAAGATCCAGGAGTGTCAAGCGCTCAAGCTTGGGGATGCCCCCATGCAACCCCCAAGAAATATTCAAGGAGACTCAAGCGTCTAATCTTGGGAATGCCCCCGTGCATCCCCTTCTCTATCAACAATCATGAGTTCGTCCATCTCCATGCTATATTTTTATCACTTCATATGTTATGTGTTGTGCTTGGAGCGTCCCGCTCTTTACTTTTTAGTTTGTTTTAGTTTTGCTTGCTGTTCATAACAAGTTGGACCCTAGCCTTCTTTGTTTGGGAGAGAAACACGCTCCACTCCACCATAGAACACAACATAGGTTTTCATGCTTATCTTTTTGTGTGTTCTTTATCTTTTCATAGCTGCTATCATGCTTAGCTCTTAGTTTTTTGTGAGCTTTTATTTAGGTTGATTTTGGAACTCTCTCGAGTTATCATGCTTATATTGTTTAGAGAGTTGGCTTGTTGCACTGAGTTGTGTGTCTTGCATGATTAGGTAAATGAGGTTGCTATTTAAGTATAGTAGTAACTTGCAATAGTTTTGAGGTATTGATTTGAGTAATGTTTGGACTATTGGTGTCAAGAGCTTGAGCCTATTAGTGATAGGTGTCGTATTTTAGGAAATCCGTGTGTATTTTCAAAAACTAAAAAAATTAGTTGAGAACTCTAGCTACTAGATGGATCACTAACCTCTGGAGGGGTTGGAATATATAGAGTAGCCTCACGTTACCATCGGTCGAGGATGCGCAAGGATAACAAAACCCCCAAACACTCCTCCTCGGGGTACTTGTCTCTTTGTGAATCTCCTTATTAGATATGGAGTTACCGATAATAAGTGCATGTTTTCTTCGTACTAATGCGAGTATTCGATTGTTGGCACTTCCACCATCCATATTTTGCTATCCTCTTTGGTACCGTGCATTGCCCTTTCTCATCTTGAGAGTTGGTGCAAACATCGCCAGTGCATCCAAACCCTTGGCATGATACGCTCTGTCATCATAAGCCTCATTATATCTTTCCTCAAAACAGCCACCATACCTACCTATTAAGGCATTTCCATAGCCTTTCCGAGATACATTGCCATGCAACATCCACCATCTCATGACTTGATCTTCATGTCATACATGGTTTTGCTTGATCAAGGAGCCGCATGCTAGTTGGGCCTTGCCCTTATTATTGCTACATGACGCGTTAGTTTCATTGCATATCCTGCTACACTGGCACATACATACATTTGCATACATCATGATAGTTTTCATTTGTCTTTATGATGAGTACTTCTTATAAAGTGTGAAGATCTTCTTTTATTCTTGTAAAATATAGAGTGTTGCCCTTAAGTGAGGAAAAGATACCAAAGAGGAGAAATTAAAAGATCCCAAAGAGGACAAATTAAAAGATCCCAAATAGGAAAAATGAGAGATAAATAGAAAGAGCCAAAGAGGCCACAAATAAATAAATAAAAGAAAGAAAAAGAAATAAATAAATAAAAAGAGAGAAGGGGGCAAAAGTACCATTCCTTTTGAAAGATCCACATTTGTACTCCATTGTTATATTTGTACTCCATAGAGATTATCATTCACGCATAACTATATAGGGACCCTTACACTATAGAACTTGGCTTGTATATTCCAATGACGAGCCTCCTCAAATGAGCTCTAGGTCTTCATGAGAAAGCAAGTTGGATACACCCCCACTAGTTCCATTAGAGAGCTTACCTTAGCTCATATGTGCATCTGTTGCATGGCAATCCCTACTCCTCACATCATATCTATCATTTGGCTTTCTCTCGCCTATGGTTGTCCTCATTGATGTGAGCATTTCACAAATTTTTTGTCTTCCTTCCCCATCCTTATTCTCTTTGCCATCCTAAGTGCCAATATATCTTGCTTGCGCTCATCCATTGCATGGGTGCTCAAAGCCGAAAGGGAGAGGATCATTTTGACTTGTGCCTCACTAGTGGTCTGGGGATGAGTCAAAATAAGATTCCGAAGGAGACCAAGTGTGAAGTTTTAGTAGTTGAGTTCTTAATTATTATTTTTTCTCTAAAACCATCTCCCACTTCTTGCACGCGAACACCATTTGGAGACATCCGAGTCATGGATAGCGAGAGCTCTTGCACCTTTATGTTCTGACTTTGCTAATTTCAATACTAAATATAGACTCTTGCTTGTTATTATCTTGACTTGAATTGCATATCTTACTTAATTTAATTTTAAGTTCTTATATGTGTGTTAGCATGTCACCACAGAAATTATTTGTGTTATCATTTACCTACTAGAGAACGAGCATGAATTAAGCTTGGGGATGTTGATACGTCCCAAACGTATCTATATTTTTTGTTTGTTCCATGATCGTTTGGACGAACTAGTGCTCCTAAATAAAAGCTCTTAAAAAGCTAAGTATGAAGCCTAGGCCTTGTTTCTCACCATTGTTACACCGTTTATGCTCACTTTTGTCACTTACTAACTTTCTGCCATTTTTATTTCAGATTTACAATACCTTGTTTGACCATCCATATGACTTGCCTTTTAACATCTCTTCGCCGAACTAGTGCTCCTATACAACTGACAATTGTATTAGGTGTGTTGGGGACACAAGAGACTTCTTGTATCTTAATTGCAGGGTTGCTTGAGATAGACGATCTTCAATCTCTACTTCCCTCAGTTCGATAAACCTTAGGTCATCCACTTGAGGGAAATTGCTCCTGTCCTACAAACCTGTGCGCTTGGAGGCCCAACATAGTCTACAAGAATAGAAGCGTGCGTAGATATCAGCTCCCTCGCCATGCAGAGGAGACACTTGGAGCTGCAGTGGCGCCCATATGACCGAGCACGACACCAGGCCAGCACAAGCCGCCCCTGAGCATGCCAAGCCTCAAACCAAGGGACGAGGCACCCTCGAGACACGCATAACCTTTGCCCCAATGGTGGCCCTCTTCTTCTTCTCCTTGCTGCCACCAGGGAACCTGCACCGAAGAAGGGTTGGCGTGAGTAAACCAATCACGGGTGAATAGCATGAGGATGGACTAACGTACTTACTCATCCCCGGCGACCCACTTCCTCTTCTTCTCGATGGCGGGTGGCGTGCCCTCGCCACCTTCACACCGTCGCCCCAACGCCACCAGAGGGGCGCTCAACGCGGTCCCCGATGAGTTCGCCCTGGACTCCCTCCTCTCCGGGGGCGTGAGGGGCCATCCGGAGAGGTACATCCGTCGCCAAGGCTGCCATGGGGCCTGACCCCACTCCTTCTCGTGAGGCCATGGGCCCAGGGGGAATCGCCTGGCACCGCTCATACGTGGCAACGTCATCCTCAATGCTGCACAAGGACGGATGGAGATTGGCCGGCAGAATCCAGTCCACGTCCACCTTCGCTTCCGCCGCCTCCAAGTCCTCGTCGTTGCCGTCCTCTCCCGAGGATGACACCGTGATAGAGGAACCCCTGTGCGACCCAACGAGCCCCCACTAGTCAAAGACGGGCATCTCCGCAACGATATCCTTCATGTTGTCGCACACATACATCAGCGGCGTGGCACGCAGAAGGTCCTCGGGATCGGAGCCAAGCAGAGCCCCCAGGGCTCCATCCAGCTCGTCGTGTGTCAGACTGCTGACGTGTAGGCGCATTGGGTCCCTCCAGCCAGTGAACTCTCACAAGGGGCGCGAGTGCGCCTGAAGCGGCGCGATGCGATGCCCTAGGAACTCCTTCATGATAATCGCCCCCATCAGGCGGGCATCTGGAAGAGTAATAATTCGCTCCAAGACAGGCCCCGCCCTCGGGCCGGTGAGCTTCTTGTGGCTCTACCCGTAGGATTGCTCGGGCGGACCGGTGGGGGTCGCCAAGAGCGGACTCTCCAAGCGCGCGTCCATAAAGATCCAATGGTTCCGGAAGCCTTCCACCTTATTTCTGACCTTCAAGTGAGGGCCCGCCCCTGTGACATCAGCGAAGGAGACGCACGCGGAGCGCTGGCCCGGGGCGGTGAATCGCAAGCTGAAGAAATGACGAAAGAGTGTCATCGAGGGCCTCACACCCATGAAAGCCTCAAATTAAAAGGCGAAGATAGCCAGGAGGAGGACAGAGTTGGGCTAAATGAGTAGGGCCTGGATCTCATAATGGGAAAGGATGACATAGAAGAAATCAGAGAACGACAGGGCAGCTTGTGCAGGAAGAAGGGGTAGGCGATCTTCACGAGGCTTCTCGGTGCTGCCGAAACCGGGCTAGATGTCGATAGCTCGCCCCTCGTTCATGTCGTCAGCCACTGATACGTCTCCATCGTATCTACTTTTCCAAACTCTTTTGCCCTTGTTTTGGACTCTAATTTCCAGGATTTGAATGGAACTAACCCGGACTGACGCTGTTTTCAACAGAATTGCCATGGTGTTGTTTTTGTGCAGAAATGAAAGTTCTCGAAACGTCCTAAAAATTTATGGATAATATTTCTGGAAAATATGAAAAATACCTGCGCAAAGATCCACCGGAGGGGACGGGCCAGTGGGCCACAAGCCCTCTCGCTGCGGCCCCCCTGGCCGCGGCAACCAAGCTTGTGGGGCCCATGTGGCTCTGCCGCCCCCAACTCCAGCGCTATTTATTCCCATTCGTCCCAGAAAAAAAATCAGGAGTGAAGATTTCATCGCGTTTGCCATACGGAGGCGCCGCCACATCCTGTTCTTCATGTGGAGGACAGATCCGGAGTCCGTTTTGGGCTCCGGAGAGGGGAAATCGTTGCCATCGTCATCATCAACCTTCTTCCCTCTTCAATTCCATGAAGCTCTTCATCGTTCGTGAGTAATCTATTCGTAGGCTCGCTGGGCGGTGATGAGTAGGATGAGATCTATCATGTAATCGAGTTAGTTTTGACGGGGATTGATCCCTAGTATCCACTATGTTCTGAGATTGATGTTGCTACTTCTTTGCCATGCTTAATGCTTTTCACTAGGGCCCGAGTGCCTTGATTTCAGAAATGAAATTATTATGTTGTCACCAATATATGTGTGTTTTAGATCTGATCTTGCAAGTTCTAGTTACCTACTATGTGTTATGACCCAGCAACCCCGGAGTGACAATAACCGGAACCACTCCCGGTGATGACCATAGTTTGAGGAGTTCATGTGTTCACCAAGTGCTAATGTGTTGTTCCTGTTCTTTCTTAAAAGGAGAACCTTAATATCCCGCAGTATCCATTTGGAACCCGCTGCCATGGGAGGGATGGACAATAGATGTCATGCAAGTTCTTTTCCCTAAGCACGTATGACTACACACGGAATGCATGCCTACATCACATTGACGAACGGGAGCTAGCCACATATCTCTCCGTGTTATAACTGTTGCATGATGAATGTCATCCAACAAATCACCGACCCATTGCCTACGAGTTTGTCCCACTTCTGCCGTTACTACTGTTGCTGCTACTGTTACTTGCTGCTGCTGTTACTTGTTTTGCTTTGCTGCTATTACTACTATTGATGCTACTGTTACTTGCTGCCACTATTACTTGCTCTGTCGTGCTGCTGCTGCCACTACTGTTACTTGCCGCTGCTGTTACTGGCTACTGCTGTTACTTGCTACTGTTGTTACTCGTTACACTGCTGCTACCTGCTACAATACTTTTTCTGGCACCGTTAACGGGAAAGAATATTTCCCATCCACGGGCAACTTACTGGGCCATTGATACGACAGTTAGGAATAGTCTGCCTTGACAACAGTTCGTTTCTGGCACCGCTGCTATCATATTACTTTGCTGCTGATACTTTGCTTGCAGACACTAATCTTTCAGGTGTGGTTGAATCTGACACATTCAGCTGCTAATACTTGAGAATATTCTTTCACTTCCCGTCGCGCGAACCAACAAATTTGGGTTGAATACTCCACCCTCGAAAACTGTCGCGATCCCACGCGCTGGTGGGCCATTGCAAAGCAATTGCTAATTGTTGAGCAATGGGGACAAGCTCTTTTATGGCTCCGTTGCCATGGAGGCATCAAGTCAGGAATAGTTGCACGTCAGCAGCCACCAACGAGAGCACCGGGCCCAAGTCCTCCTCCTCAAAGACACGGGCGGACATGGGAGCAGGCCCGTCAGTGGTAGAGCTCGTGACAGAGGCCACGCCTTTCCCTTGTTGCTGGCGGGCACCATCCATGGGCCGGAGCCACTAGAGGAGCAAGGAATTGACTTGTGTGAAGATTGGATCTGGCACAGTCTTGAGTAGAGGAAGAAGATGCAGGAAGGTGGGTGTGGTGTGAAGGTGAGTAATGATGGCTCCACCCCGCGTGCCCACTTTATGTCAGCCAGTGCAAATGTCAAGGCACTGTGGGAAGGCAAGGCGCCCCGTGCCCAATCGCGCGCCACCCGTTCGGCATGGCCCGCAGGCAGTGAGAGCCCACACCATTTGCCCTCCGATTGGACGAGTCGTGCACGCCGCGTGCTCGGGAGATACTGTCGGGTCCTAGGACTAGGGTACCCAGGCCCGCCTGCGTGTGGCCCACAACACGTCACGTGTTGTGGCTCTAAGAGTGCTTCCTCCCAAGGCCTAGGAATCCGAGCCGCGCGAGCCCCCCTCCTCGCGGGGTACAAATCATCGAAAGTTGCCACAGACCGACAGAGTTCCCCTTGAGGCCATTCCCCCTGAGTTCCGCGTCGTGAAGCCACCTCGTGACGCCGCCCCAAGGGCCCGCACGGAGCGGACTGACCAAGGACAGCCCATCAGAGTTGGCCGATCCTACTTCCTCATGTGGGGACATGAGCCATGATACGTCTCCAACGTATCTATAATTTTTGATGGTTCCATGCTATTATCTTGTCAACTTTGGATGTTTTGTATGCATGAATATGCTATTTTATATCTTTTTTGGGACTAACCTATTAACTCAGTGCCAAGTGCTAGTTTCTGTTTTGTCCATGTTTTTGACTTTTTTCAGAAGAGAATATTAAACAGACTCCAAACGGAATAAAACCCGCGGAATGATTTTTTCCATAACAGAAGATACGCACGAGACTTGAGAACCAAGGCAAAGGACCTCGGTGGGGTCACGAGCCCCCTAGCCCCGGCCTGGGGGGGCGGGCCTAGCAGGCTTGTGGGCTCCCCGTGGCTCCTCTGCCCTACCTCTTCCGCCTATAAATTCTCTAAAAATCCAAAACTGCCATAGAGAGCCACGAAAATACTTTTTTGCCGCCGCAAGCGTGTGTCTCCGCAAGATCACATCTGGGGACTGTTCTGGTGCCCTGCCGGAGGGGGGATTCAGACACAGACGACTTCTTCATTAACACCATTGCCTCTTCGATGATGCGTGAGTAGTTCACGACAGACCTTCGGGTCCATAGCTAGTAGCTAGATGGCTTCTTCTCTCTCTTGGATCTTCAATACAAAGTTCTCCATGATATTCATGGAGATCTATCTGATGTAACTTTCTTTTGCGGTGTCTTTGTCGAGATCCGATGAATTGTGGATTTATGATCAGATTATCGATGTATATTATTTGAGTCTCCTCTGATCTCTTATATGCATGATTTTGTATCCTTGTAATTCTCTTAGAGTTGTCGGTTTCGTTTGGCCAACTTGATCTATAATTCTTTCAATGGGAGAAGTGCTTGGTTTTGTGTTCATACCGTGCGGTGTCCTCACCTAGTGACAGAAGGGGTAGCGAGGCACGCATCATGTTGTTTCCATCAAGGGTAAAAAGATGGGCTTTATGTCATATTGCATGAATTTATCCCTCTACATCATGTCATCTTGCTTAAGGCATTACTCCGTTTTTTATGAACTTAATACACTAGATGCATGCTGGATAGCGGTCGATGTGTGGAGTAATAGTAGCAGATGCAAACAATATCGGTCTACTTTTCTCGGACGTGATGCCTTTATGTATGATAATTGCCTTAGATATCATCATGACTTTGCGCGACTCTATCAATTGCTCGGCAGTAATTCGTTCAACCACCGTAATACTTGCTGTCATGGGAGTAGCCTCTAGTCATCACTATGGCCCCCGGGTCTACTTCACATCATATTTTCGGATCTACACTTTTACTTTGTTGCACTTTCCACCTTCAGTTCTCACCTTGCAAATAATCATGAAGGGATTGACAACCCCTTTATAGCGTTGGGTGCAAGTTTGTTTGTTTTTGCGCAGGTACATTGGTGCCTCATCTTGATACTCCTACTGGATTGATACCTTGGTTCTCAAACTGAGGGAAATACTTACTGTTACTGTGCTGCATCACACTTTCCTCTTCAAGGGAAAAACCAACGCAAGCTCAAGAGGTAGCAAGAAGAATTTCTGGCACCGTTGCCGGGGAGGAGGATCAAGTCAAGAATAGTCTCCCGTCAACATGCTGGCGCCGTTGTCGGGGAGTATTCTAAGTGAAGCATATCCAAGTAACTATCACAAACTCATCTCTTGCATTTACATTATTTTCCTTTTGCCTCTCGTTTTCCTCTCCCCCACTTCTGAAAAACAAAAATTACAAAAATATTTGCCTTTTTCATTCACCCTTTTCTTTCGCTTGCTTTTTGTTCGCTTGTGTGCTTGTCTACTTGTTGAGTCACCATGACGGAAAACAACAAATTGTGTGACTTCTTGAATACTAATAATAATGATTTTATTAGTACTCCAATTGCTCCCGCCACTAGTGCGGAATCATATGAAATCAATGTTGCCTTGCTGAATCTTGTTATGAAAGAGCAATTTTCCGGCTTTCCTAGTGACGATGTCGCATCCCATCTTAATACCTTCATTGAGTTATGCAATATGCAAAAGACGAAAGATGTGGATAATGATGTGATTAAATTGAAGCTATTTCTGTTCTCATTACGAGATCGAGCAAAAACTTGGTTTTCATCTTTACCCAAAAATAGTATTGATTCTTGGAACAAAGTTAAAGATGCTTATATATCCAAGTATTTTCCACCAGGTAAGATTATCTCTCTCAGTAATGATATCATGAATTTTAGGCAACTAGATCATGAACATGTTGCACAATCTTGGCAGAGAATGAAATTGATGATTAGAAATTTTCCCGCTCATGGCTTGAGTCTTTGGATGATTATACAAATCTTCTATGTTGGTTTGAATTTTACTTCTAGAAATATCTTGGATTGCGCCTCCGATGGAACTTTCATGGAAATCGCACTAGGAGAAGCCACAAAACTCCTAGATAATATCATGACAAACTATTCTCAATGGCACACTGAAAGGTCACCTACTAGTAAAAAAGTGCATGCTATAGAAGAAATTAACTCTTTGAGTGCTAAGATGGATGAGTTAATGAAATTGTTTGCTAGTAAAGGTGCTCCTCTAGATCCAAATGATATGCCTTTGTCTTCCTTGATTGATAATAACAATGAAAGCTTGGATGTTATTTTTGTTGGTAGGAATAATTTTGGCAACAACAATGCTTATAGAGGTAGCTTTATTCCTAGGCCTTTTCCTAGTAATCCGGCTAATAACTTTGACAATTCCTACAACAATGCTCATGGAAATTACAATAAATTACCCTCTGATCTTGAGTGTAATATTAAAGAGTTTATCAACTCGCAAAAGATTTTCAATGCATCCATAGAAGAAAAAATGCTCAAAATTGATGACTTGGCTAGGACCGTTGATAGAATGTCTCTTGACATTGATGCTTTGAAATTGAGATGTGCTCCTACCAAGATTAATATGGATGAAAAATTGAAAGCTATGCGTGTTTCCATGAATGAGAGTAAATAAAGAACCGCCCAAATTCGTGCTAGACATGAATGGCTTAAAAGGGCGTGTTCTCGTGATGAGAATCACGAAGATCTTAAAGTGCTTGGTGTGACTCCCATTGAATTTATGTTTTCTAATGTAAATCCTAATGATGATGGGGCTGGATATGAATCCACTTTGGTTGAGAAACGCCCCAATGATTCGGAGTCTATTTATCTTGATGCTAAAAGCACTGAAAGTGGAGTAGACGATATCAAAACTTTGAGTAGTAATGAAATTACTACTTTGGATTTCAAGGAATTCAATTATGATAGTTGCTCCTTGATTGAATGTATTTCCTTGATACAATCCATGCTAAACTCTCCACACGCTTATCGCCAAAATAAGGCCTTTACCGATCATATCGTTGATGCTATGATGAAATCTCTTGAAGAGAAATTTGAGTTGGAGATATCTATTCCTAGAAAACTTCATGATGAGTGGGAACCTACTATAAAAATCAAGATTAAAAACTATGACAGCAATGCTTTGTGTGATTTGGGTGCTAGTGTTTCCGCTATTCCAAAGTCTTTATGTGATGTTCTAGGCTTCAATGAGATTGATGAGTGCTCTCTTAATTTGCATCTTGCGGATTCTACTGTTCAGAAACCTATGGGAAGGATCAATGATGTTATTGTTATTGCAAATATGAACTATGTACCCGTAGATTTTATTGTGCTTGATATTAATTGCAATCCGACATGTCCCATCATTCTTGGTAGACCTTTCCTTAGGACTATTGGTGCTGTCATCGATATGAAGGAAGGGGATATTAGATTTCAATTTCCATTAAATAAGGGCATGGAGCACTTTCCTAGAAATAAAATAAGATTGCCTTATGAATCCATGATGAGGGCTACTTATGGTTTGAGCACCAAAGATGACGATACTTGATTCTATCGCCTTATTCCTAGCTAAGGGCTTTAAACAATAGCGCTTGTTGGGAGGCAACCCAATGAATTTATCTTTGCTTTTTTGCTTTCTGTTTTGTTGTGTCCACACCATCATAATTCTGTTATGATTGTGTTTTTTGTGTTTCTTTTTGTGTTTGTGCCAAGTAAAACTTTTATGATTAGTTTTGGTGATGGTTGTTTGATTATGCTGAAAAAGACAGAAACGGTGTGCTCACGAAATTATTTTTAATTCCTATCCATAAAGATCTTTTGAGTTGATTATTTTTGCTTCTGGTTGATATGGAAACTTCCCTAATTGTCATAAGTTTTCAGAATTTTTGGGATACCATAAGTATATGAAGTATACAGATTCCTACAGACTAGTCCGTTTTTGACAGATTCTGTTTTTGTCGTGTTTATTGCTTATTTTCATGAAAATATGGATAGTATCGAGGGGTACTATCAATGGAAAAGTGATAATACAGTAACCTAACATCAATCTAAATAGAAATCAAGTTTACTACAGCAACTAAAGAGTTGGTAGTTTGTTTTCTTATGCTAATGATATCACGAGTTTCTGTTTAAGTTTTGTGTTGTGAAGTTTTCAAGTTTTGGGTGATGTTCTCATGGACAATGGGATAAATAGTGGAAAGAGCTTAAGCTTGGGGATGCCCAAGGCATCCCAAGCCTAATTCAAGGACACCAAAAATCCTAAGCTTGGGGATGCCCCAGGAAGGCATCCCCTATTTTGTCTTCAATCAATCGATAACGTTACTTGGAGCTATATTTTTATTCACCACATGATATGTGTTTTGCTTGGAGCATCGTGTATTATAGGAGTCTTTTCTTTTTGTTTTGTTGCAAGCATCCTTGATGCACACATTTTTGAGAGGGACATGCACTCATCATGAATTTGCTAGAATACTCATTGAGCTTCGCTTATATCTTTTGAGTTAGGAAATTTAGCTCGCATGTGCTTCACTTATATCTTTTGAGGTAGATAACTTTGATCTAGTGCTTCACTTAAATATTTTTAGAGCACGGCGGTGTCATATTTTGTAGAAATAAAAACTCTCGATCTTCACTTATATCTTTTTGAGAGTGCTCTCTCTCAGTAACTTGGTAATTGGCGTGTGCTATGAAAGTAGTCCTAAAGATGATAGGCATCCAAAGAGGATATAATAATAACTTCCATAATTCAAGTGCATTGATTAGTAAGAGAAGTTTGATTCCTAACTATTAAGTTTTTAGACATGGATTTGGTAATATTAGAGTTATGTTAGTAGGGTGTTGTGAATCTAGAAATACTTGTGTTAAAGTTAGTGATTCCCGTAGCATGCACGTATGGTGAACCGCTATGTTAGGAAGTCGAAGCATAATTGATTTATTGAATGTCATCCTTTGTGTGGCGGTCGGGATCGCGCGATGGTTAACACCTACCAACCCTTCCCCTAGGAGTATGCGTTTAGCACTTTGTTTCGATTACTAATAAAACTTTCGCAATAAGTATATGAGTTCTTCATGACTAATGTGAGTCCATGGTATAGATGCACTTTCATCTTCCACAATTGCTAGCCTCTCCAGTGCCGCGCAACTTTCGCCGGTGCACAAACCCACCATATACCTTCCTAAAAACAGCCACCATACCTACCTATTATGGCATTTTCATAGCCATTCCGAGATATATTGCCATGCAACTCCCACCGTTCCGTCTCATGACTTGTGACGTCACTTTCATATTGCCTTTGCATGATCGTAAGATAGCTAGAGAGATGTTTCAACGTCATACGCTAAGCTAGATCGTTGCACATCTTGGTACACTGTCGAAGGCATTTCCTATAGAGTCATCATTGCTCTAAGTATTGAGTTGTGAGTAAATAAAAGTGTGATGATCATAATTATTAGAGCATTGTCCCATGTGAGGAATAAAAAAAGAGGCCAAAGTTGCCCACCAAAAAATAAAAATAAAAAATAAAATGAAAAGAGGCCAAAGATCCCAAATAAAAGAAGAGAGAAAAAGAGAGAAGGGACAATGCTACTATATTTTTCCACACTTGTGCTTCAAAAAAGCACCATGTTCTTCATGATAGAGAGTCTCTTGTTTTGACACTTCCATATACTAGTGGGAATTTTCATTATATAACTTGGCTTGTATATTCCAAGGATGGGCTTCCTCAAAATTACCTAGGTCTTCGTGAGCAAACAAGTTGGGTGCACACCCACTAGTTCTCCTTTTTGAGCTTTCACACACTTATAGCTCTAAGTGCATCTGTTGCATGGTGATCCCTACTCATTCACATTGATATCTATTGATGGGCATCTCCATAGCCCATTAATACGCCAAGTCAATGTGACCATCTCCTCCTTTTTGCCTCACAACCTCCACCACACTCTATTCCACCTATAGTGCTATATCCATGGCTCACGCTCATGTATTGCGTGAGAGTTGAAAAGGTTTGAGATAGTAAGAGTGTGAAAACAATTACTTGGCCAATACCGGGGTTGTGCATGATTTAAATTCATTGTGTGGGGATGATGGAGCATAGCCAGACTATATGATTTTGTAGGGATAACTTTCCTTGGCCTTGTTATTTCAAAAGTTCATGATTACTTTGCTAGTTTGCTTAAAGTATTATTGTTTTCATGTCAATAGTAAATATTGTTTTGAATCTTACGGATCTGAACATTCATGCCACAAGAAAGAAGTTACAAAGGACAAATAGGTTAGGTAGCATTCCACATCAAAAGTTCAGTCTTTATCACTTCCCTACTCGAGGACGAGCAGGAGTTAAGCTTGGGGATGCTTGATGCGTCTCCAACGTATCTATAATTTTTTATGGTTCCGTGCGATTATCTTGTCAAATTTGGATGTTTTGTATACATGAATATGCTATTTTATATCTTTTTTGGGACTAACCTATTAACTCAGTGCCAAGTTCTAGTTTCTGTTTTTTCCGTGTTTCTGACCTTTTTCAGAAGAGAATATTAAACGGAGTCCAAATGGAATAAAACCTGCGGAATGATTTTTTTCCATAACAGAAGATACGCAGGAGACTTGAGAACAAAGGCAAAGGACTTCGGGGGAGGTCACAAGCCCCCTAGCCCCGGCCTAGGGGGCGGCGGGGGCTACCAGGCTTGTGGTCCCCCCGTAGCTCCTCTGCCCTACCTCTTCCGCCTATAAATTCTCTAAAAATCCAAAACTGCCACAGAGCGCCAGGAAAATACTTTTCCGCCGCCGTAAGCTTCTGTCTCCGCAAGATCCCATCTGGGGACCGTTCTGGTGCCCTGCCGGAGGGGGGATTCAGACACGGAGGGCTTCTTCATCAACACCATTGCCTCTCCGATGATGCATGAGTAGTTCACCACACACCTTCGGGTCCATAGCTAGTAGCTAGACGGCTTCTTCTCTGCCTTGGATCTTCAATACAAAGTTCTCCATGATCTTCACGGAGATCTATCTGATGTAACTTTCTTTTGTGGTGTGTTTGTCGAGATCCGATGAATTGTGGATTTATGATCAGATTATCTATGAATATTATTTGAGTCTCCTCTGATCTCTTATATGCATGATTTTGTATCCTTGTAAGTCTCTTCAAGTTGTGGGTTTTGTTTGGCCAACTTGATCTATAATTCTTGCAATGGGAGAAGTGCTTGGTTTTGGTTCCATACCGTGCGGTGTCCTCACCTAGTGACAGAAGGGGTAGCGAGGCACGCATCGTGTTGTTGCCATCAAGGGAAAAAATATGGGGTTTATGTCATATTGCATGACTTTATCCCTCCACATCATGTCAGCTTGCTTAAGGCATTACTCCGTTTGTTATGAACTTAATACACTAGATGCATGCTGGCTAGCGGTCCATGTGTGGAGTAATAGTAGCAGATGCAGACAATATCGGTCTACTTGTCTCGGACGTGATGCCTTTATGTATGATAATTGCCTTAGATATCATCATGACTTTGCGCGACTCTATCAATTGCTCGGCAGTAATTCGTTCACCCACCATAATACTTGCTATCATGGGAGTAGCCTCTAGTCAACACTATGGCCCCCGGGTCTACTTCACATCATATTTTCAGATCTACACTTTTACTTTGTTGCACTTTCCACCTTCAGTTCTCACCTTGCAAATAATCATGAAGGGATTGACAACCCCTATATAGCGTTGGGTGCAAGTTTGTTTGTTTTTGCGCAGGTACATTGGTGCCTCATCTTGATACTCCTGCTGGATTGATACCTTGGTTCTCAAACTGAGGGAAATACTTACTGCTACTGTGCTGCATCACACTTTCCTCTACAAGGGAAAAACCAACGCAAGCTCAAGAGGTATCAGGCCACGCAGGATAGCACAGGGGCGGTGCCAGCAAGCACAGACAGAGAGACTTTCCCCATTTGTGTTACGGGAGCAGAGCCATCCCACAGCTTCCCAAAGCAACCCCTAAAGGTTTCCTACTTCATGCAAGAGGACTAAGGCTGGGGACTCGGGAGGATGGAGGTCACACCCGAGCCCACCATCACGTCATGGCGAAGAGTTTTAGCACGCGTAGACCACCTTTGTCAGGGTGGGCTGCAGTCTTGTCCCCTTTCAAAATGGCCATTGTGGAAACCCTTTCCGCCGAGTGTTTTTTTTGGGGGGAGGACTAAGGCATGTATAATAGGGAGGCCTGGCCCATGTAGCAAGGGGATCCACCAACTCCATTAGGGCAAGAACCCTCCCCCTTTGTACTCATCTTCCACCCCAAGTAATCTAGACAACAAGGAGTAGAGTTTTACACTGAAAGGTGGCCCGAAATTGGTAAAGTGTGTGTGTGTTCTTGTTCATCTTCCTTAGATCGAGCCACGGGAGAGTCGCCGTGAGGTTGGGAGACAGAACAGGGTAGGAGAGCAAGCGCACCCCAGTGTTCGAACCTTTCTGGGTCTTCAGAGCTCCTATTCCGACAGTTACAATAGAGCCATAGCTAGGCTCCGCCCTCTGTTCGTACCCCTGGTACTATTTTTAGGTTCATCCCCTTGACAGTGATAGCGTGCAAGTGCACACAACTTAGTTGTATCCTTTTTGAAGTAAGAGTATCGACCCCACATAGGGCGAAAGAATCAGGATTTTGCCCCTTTTAGAGAATTATGTAACTTTGTGCATGCACATACTTGTAGACTTGAAGTAGAGCGAGGGCGGATTTAAATAAGGATTAAGTAAAATCGTGACTTTTAACCAAATAACATAAAATTAAGTGAAATACAAGAATGATAAATGACACTGAAACGATAGAATTAAAAATGCGTTCTGAGGGAATCTCGCGTCCTGATTGGCATGTTTCTAGTACTACTATGCTTAAGCATAACATGGAGTGGATAGTTGAGCCATTGTTGACGATTATGCTGGGTGGAGCCACATACAGAACACGTTCTACTCGTGGTAGACTTCGTGCCACACACGCCACCATCATAGTCTCCCATTGAGGGTTACAACTCATCATAATTAAGGGTTTCCCCATGGACACGGCCTCACTAAACATTCTTCTTAAATCCCCGTTCATTTGTAAAGGTTAGTAATAGTAGGATTTTACTATCAGCTCGAATTACCTCCACATCCTAAACCAATGCAAACAGAGTGATATATTTTGTGGCCAATAAAGGCACAAATTCTGAGTGGGGCCCCTTCACAACATTCGCGAAGTTATTAAACTTAGCAGTCAACAAAGGATATCATATCCGTAATAAACGTTTCAAATCTTACACATACCAAGGTTTGTCCAAACCTCCATGAACTAGGGGTCTCCTCACACATGGGAACAACAATCATCATGGTAATGGTAATGGAATACATGAACGAATGATTCAACCTATACACCGAAGGATCCACTAGGGTTCTTGATGTTCCATATGATAAGGATGTGGATGATGATGATGATGATGATGATGAAGGTGGTGATGATGTTGATGTTGTTGATGATGTTGTTGCTCTTGCGATGGGAGGAATGCCTTCTTCTCCTGGATGATCCTCATACGTATCCAACGTATCTACATTTCCAAACACTTTTGCTTTGGTTTTGGACTCTAATTTGCATGATTTGAATGGAATTAACCTGAACTGACGTTGTTTCCAGTACAACTACCTTGGTGTTATTTTTGTGGAGAAATAAAAGTTCCTGGAATTGGACGGAACTTTTTGTGAATTATTTCCAGAATATATGATCAATTATGGAGCAAAGATCCACCTGGGGAGGGCTACGTGTGGCCACAATCCAATAAGGCGCGCACACCCCTAGACTCGCCCTGATGGCTTATGGGGCCCACGTGGCTCCTCTAACCCTAATTCCAGCCCTATAAATTCATATCTTCGGAGAAAAAACTAGGAGATAAGATTTCATTGCGTTTTATGAGACGGAGCCGCCGCCACCTCCGGTTCTTCCTCGGGAATGCTGATCTGGAGTCCGTTTGGGGCTCCGGAGAGGGGAATTCATCGTTGTCATCATCATCAACCCTTGTCCATCTACAATTCCATGATGCTCATCACTGAGAGTGAGTAGTTCCTTTGTAGGCTCGCTAGACAGTGGTGGGATTGCATGAGATTGATCATGTAATCGAGTTAAGTTTGATAGGGATTGATCCCTAGTATCCACTACGACTTTTCTATGCTTAATGCTTGTCACTAGGACCTGAGTGCCATGATTTTAGATCGGAATCTATTATGTTTTCATGAATATAAGATTGATTTGGTTCCTATCTTGCAAGTTGTAGTTACCTATTACGTGTCATGATCCACATACCCCTAGGTGACAATAATTGGGGCTCTTTTCGATGATTGTCGTAGTTTGAGGAGTTCATGTATTCACCATGTGTCAATGCTTTGTTTCAGTTCTCTATTAAAAGTAGGCATTAATATGCCTTAGTTTCCAATAGGACCCCGCTACCATGGGAGGGTAGGACAAAAGATGTCATGCAAGTTCTTATCGCAAGCACTATGACTATATACGAAATACATGCCTACATTACATTGATGAATTGGACATAGTTCTGTGTCGCCCTAGTGCATAACTGTTACATGATTTATGTCATATAAATCATTATCCATCACCGACCCACGTGCCTACACTTTACTTATACTGAATCTTGCTAAGTTACTACTGCTGATGTTACTGTCACACCTCTTACTCAATCGCTACTCTTACTGTCGTTACCAAAATTGTTGCTATCACTGTTACTATTACTATTATCATTTGTCGTGCTACTAAGTCTTTGTTGCAGAGAGGTATTCTAGGTGTGGTTGAATTGAATACTCAACCGTCAAGGCCAATAAATATTCTTTGGCTCCCCTTGCATTGAATCAATAAATAGGATGAAATACTACCCGTGAAGACTGCCACAATCCCCTATGATTATGGGTTATCAAGACCTTTTTATCGCACAATTGCCGGGGAGCATAGCTATATTTATTGTGTTAACTTCAGGATATCCAATTTACACTATGAAGAATGTGAAAGATACTCAAACCATGATCATCCCCTCTCGCACGAGAGGAGGTAAGGAACTGCCATCTAGCTTTGCTTTCGATTCACCTACTGTTTTGAAACAGCTTATTACATCACTGCCTATTGATCGTTCCAATATGTTACATGAACTTGATGATGCTAGTTATGAAATTAATAATCATGCTACTGCTGCACATGTTGAAAGTGAAACTGTGCCACTAAATGAATTACTTGATGTTCATATTGCTAAAGCTAGAGAACTTGAAAATAAAGAAACTGATGATGATTTTGAATCACCTGTTACACCTCGCTCTCCTAATAGATATGAATTTCCTTATGCACGTGAAGGTTATGTTATGGATGGGGAAGTATCTAGGGACTTTCTTACTCGTGAAAATGGAGATGATTTGAAGAAACTACTATGCAAACTAAAAGAAAAAATTATGATGGAGAAAATGAAACATGATCCTAAATTTGCCACTTCTCCTATATTTGTCACTGGTAAGGACTATAAATTCTCCATAGACCCTAAATTTATTGATATAGTAGAGTCTGATCATTTCCATGGTTATGAAAATGAAACTGTTGTCAAACATCTCATGAAGCTGAATAATATTGTTGATTTGTTTAGTAATGATGAAAATATACACTACTATTATATCCTTAAGCTTTTTCCTTTCGCTAAAGGTGATTCCAAGGAATGGTTTCTTTCTCTGGCTCATGTTTTTATGTGTAGTCCCCATGATATGCTTTATTACTTCTCTGAAAAACATTTTCATGCGCATAAGAAACAAGTTGCCTTACGGGAAATATTTAACTTTTTGCAAATTGAAGAAGAGAATCTCCCTCAAGCTTGGGGGAGGCTTCTCGAGTTACTTAGAGGTTTGCCTGATCATCCTCTTAAGAAAAATGAAATTCTTGATATCTTTTATAATGGGCTAACCGATTCCTCTAGGGACTTGCTAGATAGCTGTGCTGGTTGTGTTTTCAGGGAAAGAACTATTGGACAAGCTGAAGAATTGTTGGATAACATATTGCAAAATGCCGATGATTGGACACTTCCTGAACCACCTCTGGAACTTATTCAAAAGAAGAGAGGTATTCTATTCCACAACCGTGAAGATATCCAAGAAGCAAAAAAGATCTATGAAAAAGAAAGGTATTAAAATTGAAGATGGAAAGAAATTACCACATATCGAAAAAATAGATGGACTTGATACCCCAACATAGGTAGTAGAGGTAAAATCTCTCCGTTCCTTTAATGAAAGGGATATAACTAATACCAAGACTCCAGGTTAATGCATGGATGAATTTGATAATTACACTATTAAGCAAAAGCACTTCAATAATTATGTCACAAATAAATTAAGACGTAATGCCATGATGATAGACCGCTTGAGTGACTTGATGTTTAGAATTGCTAATGATATGAAAGGTCTAGGTAAGCATGCTTCTATGGTTCACACCCAACTAGACCAAGTTGCTAAGTCACAAAATGATTTGCTTGCTCAAATAAATAATAATATGATTGATCATGTTGTCAGAGTAACGACTAGAGGACATAGGATGACTCAGGAACCTCTTTATCATGATGGTCACCCTAAAAGAATTGAACAAGATTCGCAGAGAATTAATGAAGATGCACCTAGCTCATCTAAAAAGAAAAAGAAAAAGAAACATGATAGGACTTTGCATGCTTCTAGTGAACCTGTTGAGAAACATAATGATGTTTCTATTTCTTATGGTGGGACACAATCTCGTAGTGAACCTGAACTTAGTGATAATGATAATGATAATAATAATTTTCATGTAGAAGCTCCACGAGATAGTAATAAGGAACCTAATAATGATGTGGAAATTGAACCTGTTGAAAATCTTGATAACGCACACACTAAGAATAAACATTATGATAAAAGAGATTTTGTTGCTAGAAAGCATGGAAGGAAAGAGGGCCATGGGTTAGAAACCAGTGCCCTTCCCTCGTAAGCCTTCTAAAAGTAAGGATGAGGAAGAGTTTGAATGTTTTGCTAAAATGATTAGACTTGTCTTTCTGCGCACTCATTTGACTGATATATTGAAAATGCCTCCATATGCTAAGTACATGAAGGATATTATTACCAACAAAAGCAAAATACCTGAAACTGAAATTTCTACTATGGTTGCTAATTATTATTTTGATGGTGGAGTACCTAAGAAGTTGGGAGATCCTGGTGTACCCACAATACCTTGCTCTATTAAAATAAATTATGTCTGCTCTATGTGATTTAGTAGCCGGTGTTAGTGTTACGCCTTTCTCTCTATATAAAAGACTGGATTTGAATAAGCTTACACCCACTAAGATATCTTTGCAAATGGCTGATAAATCCACTGCTTTACCTATTTGAATATGCGAGGACGTTCCTATCGTGGTTGCAAATGTTACTATCTTAACAGACTTTCTTATTCCCGATATGCATGAGGACGACAATATGTCGATCATCCTTGGTAGACCCTTTCTAAATACTGTAGCGACTGTTATTGATTGCTACAAAAGCAAGGTTACTTTTCATGTCAATGGCAAGCAATATACCATGCATTTTCCAAAGAAGAAAACTTTGGTTAATAGTTGCATGTTGCTCTGTTATTTCCATATATCTAATTTACGATATTAATTTTCATTTCAAGCAGTACATCCCTTGCTTTGCAAGAACACAAGTGGAAGGAAATCTTGGGCTTTACTTTGTTGATGACTCCAGGGATGTCATACTGGCAACGCAACATGGATTTACAATGACACTTAGTGTAAGATTTTATAAAGATGGTCACTCCTATTCTGATGTGGACCTTTGGAGAATTTTTTTCAAGTTTTATGAACTGAAAGCTTGCAATAAAATTCTAGTGCATGAACCAAATCCTGGTCTAATTAACATGCATGTTTACTTCCCCAATGTCATCACCCGATCATAGTCTAATCGAGGTTAGTGTTCTATCAAATTTCTCTATGCTGGCATATTACTTAGCAAAATCGGGGTATTTGTTCTCGCTAACTCACCACTATTTAAGCAACCAATTGTGATTTCATTTTCTGAATCCATTCCTAGGCAGTAAAAAATTACATTTACCAATTTATGCCCACTATATATACTTCTGTCATGTTCTGAATAAATAAAACCTTTCCACCTTTCAAGCAAGATATGTTGGATGCATAGTTAACAATCTGTATGTTACTCGCTGTACCCAATTTCACCGGAAATATTTTAAGCATGTCATAAAATTTGTTGATAATCTCACAAAGATAGCACAATGTATGAACGCTGGATTTTGGATGGGATTAATTCTACCTATGGTGCACACATTGAACAAGACCAATTGTGTGCACAAAACGCTGGTACAAAGTCTTATTTTTTATGTTGATGTTCATAAACTATATATATATCTTCAACGATAAGTTACAATTGGTTTTTATTCTACATTGCAACATAAATTGCCCTTTGCAATTGTTCTTGAATCGATTTCCGAGCGTGATCGAATTACACTTGTGGCTGCTAATAATGCCAAAGTGATTGCAAGGTACTACATTTCCCACATAAATGGAACCATTAAATTAACAAGTTCTTGCTTGTCGGGGCAATGCATCCCCATTGGAAAATTGGAGATACTATTCTGCTCATGCTATACCAAGGCAGAGGAGGGTTCTTCCTTTTCATTGGTGAGATGCCGAGTCGCTGTGATCAAGCTGCTTCGAGTGGAAAGTTTTGGTTGTTGGCCCTCAGCCTCTTGAAATGTGCTAGTTGTTATTATGTTAAGTTTGTAGATATGGACCATATGGTTGTAAAAATTGCTAAGTACCGTGTTACCAAGATCCACCTTTTGTTGAATAATGTCACCACTATATATATGTTACTCAAATGCTGTCAACTAGATTCTTAAATTTTCATGGAAAGTATCGTACATAGTTCATTCAGTTTAAGTGTGTGCCATGTAGAGTAGAGGATGTCCATGTTTTCGACGTGGCATTCAACACAGATGTCCACAAGGAATTTGCATATTAGTTGTCCATATTCCAAATTGAGATAATATATGAATAGGACAGCCCATTCAATTGACATATTTGACATGCATGAACAAATCAATAGTCTGACGTGTAATTTACAAACCATAAGCTTGCTAATTTACATGTATACAACGAACCGCGCATGCACAAAAGAGCTATTGTGCACCTGACACCGACTCACCATGCACATCAGCCATCGCCCATCAGCGTGTCGATCATGGGCTCAATGGGAGCGAAGGACGCCAATTCAATGACCTAGACACCTTGATCAGTCGAGGCTGGGGAAGAATCGACATCGGGGATCGCCGGTACTGCATGGGGTGCAACGGTTACTAGAGCTACGGCGACCGTCGGGTCTGCCCTGGTGACGTCCGGCGAGACAAAGTTAGCTCTTGCTAGGGCTGCTGTGGCGCCCCCAGGCATGCCCCAGCGATGTCTCTTGTTGTGCCCTCCTCCATCTGGGACATAAGCCCGCACCTCGTGTGATGGCCGCCATGACCGCAATTGTCCTTGCATCATACCAATTCCTGCTCCGCCATCAGCACCATCCACTGCACTCTACACTGAGCCAGAAGTATCGCCCATTGGCGATCCCCGTCATCTTCTAGGACGACCCTGGCTAACCTGGCGGCTTGCTCGTACCGCGTTTCCTGCTTCCTATGGCCATCATTGGGGGAGGCGGTGCCATGGCCGTCGACCACCAAGCCGACCATCGTGCCTTCAGCCCCGATTCCGCCGTCGCACAACTCCATCCTGTTGTTGGTTGTTGGGGGTATGCCGGTATGTTTGGGTAAATAGCTAGCAAGTGGATTACTAGTGAGTCACGTCAGCGGCCATTGTTGTGGTAATTTTAGCTAGGTGATCACTAGGTAATTGGGGATTTTACGATTCACTCATGTGGAGAGCGGGAAGCCTTCCCTGGAGCGCGGCAAGCCTTCCCTGGAGCGCGGGTAGACTAAGTGGAGCACACAACCCAACAACCGTATGCGATGTCACATCTTATCACACACGTGTTAACATAAGAAAACGTATATGTAACTTACTCATCATCGCAAACGATTACTCTCATATGCATCATGTGCGATACTGCTAGCTACCGCAAGCAACTAGTTTGCATTTTTCAAAGTTTTTCTACACATAGAATAACACACGAATTAACAGTAGTAACCATGTGTATTATATTTTCTCATCGCAAATAGTTCATCCGAGTGGGTTGTTTGCTGCCTATCACACACATCTTGTTTACACGTATTGTTTGTGTTCTTTTGGCTCATTGCAAACAGTTCATTTATGTGAAAATGTATGCTGCATATCACACACATCTTGTTAAACGGAACAATTTTTATTGTGTTCCCCAAACAAAAACAGTTCGTCCAAGTGAACTATATGTCGTATATCGCACACACCTTGATCTGGCTGACAATTCCTGTTGCATTCCCTAATAGCAATCAGTTCATCCGAGTGAACTATATGCCATATATCGCACACATGTTGATATAGCTGCCCGTTTCTGTTCTTCTGCTTCATCGCAAATAGTTCTTATGGATTAACCATATGTCACGCATCGCACACACAAGTATAATATGAACCGTGTTTGATATGTATTTTGTCATTGCAAATATTTTGCATATCGTTTGATGATTTTTTAACATCACCGTTTGCGATTCATGCATCGCACATAGTTTTGTCGAAGGGTCTCTGATTGTAGTGTCGAGTTAGCAGCATCCAGTAGTAGTAATGAATGCTTGATATGGCATCTAGGCACCTATATGAGTAGTTTCTATCAGTCTTGCAAAGTTTTACACACATAATTTTGTGGTCCAAAAATTTCAGAAATTTGTGTGTAGGAAAATTAACTTATTTAGGAGAAGTTCCTCAAGGAGGTGTTCTTTGGGTGAGTCATCGTGTGAGGGATCGGTACGGTAAGCTTATGTGGAACCCAGTTAAGGTGGAATTCAATTAGTACAATTACAATACCGGCCGCATGATACGTCTCAAACGTATCTATAATTTTTGATGGTTTCATGTTGTTATCTTGTCATCTTTGGATGTTTTATGTACCTTTCATATCTTTTTTGGGACAAACTTATCAATTCAGTGCCAAGTTCCAGTTCCTGTTTTTTCTGTGTTTTTGGCTCTCTTCAGATCTGATTTTGGAATGGAGTCCAAACGCAATAAAATCCCCGAAATGATTTTTTCCCGAACGGAAGAAGATCAGGGGGCTTGTGGGCCAAGCCAGGAGGCTACAGGGAGCCCACAAGCTCCCCATCCGCCACCAAGGGGGCGGCGGTGGGCAGGCTTGTGGCCTCCCTGGCGCCCCCCTGACCTAGATCCTTCGCCTATATATTCCCTAAAATACAGCAAAAAATTGGGGGATCCTCGAAAATACTTTTCCGCTGCCGCAAGCTTCCGTTTCCGCGAGATCTCATCTGGAGACCCTTCCCGGTGCCCTGGCGGAGGGGACTTTGGAGTTGGAGGGCTTCTACATCAACATCATCGCCCCTCCAATGACTCGTGAGTAGTTCACTTCAGACCTACGGGTCCGTAGTTAGTAGCTAGATGGCTTCTTCTCTCTCTTGGATCTTCAATACAAAGTTCTCCATGATCTTCATGGAGATTTATCCGATGTAATCCTCTTTGGCGGTGCGTTTGTCGAGATCTGATGAATTGTGGATTTGTGATAAGATTATCTATGATATATATTTGAGTCTTTGCTGATTTCTTATATGCATGATTTGATATCCTTGTAAGTCTCTCCGAGTCTTGGGTTTTGTTTGGCCAACTAGATCTATGATTCTTGCAATGGTAGAAGTGCTTGGTTTTGGGTTCTTACCGTGTGGTGACCTTTCCGAGTGACAGTAGGGGCAGCAAGGCACACATCGTCTAGTTTCCATCAAGGGTAACAAGGTGGGCTTTGTCGTAGATATGAGATTGTCCATCTACATCATGTCATCTTGGTTAAGGCATTACTCTGTTCTTTTGGACTTAATACACTAGATGCATGCTGGATAGCGGTCGACGTGTGGAGTAATAGTAGTAGATGCAGAAAGTATTGGTCTACTTGTTTTGGACGTGATGCCTATAGATATAATCATTGCCATAGATGACGTCATGACTTTGTGCGGTTCTATCAATTGCTCGACAGTAATTTGTTCAACCACCGTCTACTTGCTTTCATGAGAGAAGCCACTAGTAAACACTACGGCCCCCGGGTCTATTCACACTTATCGTTTCCACTTTCGCTTTTACTTTGCTTTGTTACTTTGTTGCTTTCAGTTCTCACTTGCCGAACAATCTATAAGGGATTGACAACCCCTTCATAGCGTTGGGAGCAAGCTTTTTGTGTTTGTGCAGGCACTTGAGATACTCCTTCACTGGATCCATACCTTGGTTCTCAAACTGAGGGAAATACAAACCACCGTTGCGCTACATCACCCTTTCCGCTTTGAGGGAACACCAACGCAAGGCTCCAAGGCCATCGGGGAAATCCTTTGCATATTTGCCTTGGAAGTTCCTTAAGGCATAGCCGTAGCAGAAGGATTCCTGGTGCCGTCAACACGACTATTTCTGGCGCCATTGGAAGGTCTTTTGTTGTAGTAGCAGAAGTATTTCTGGCGCCGTTGCCGGGGAAGGAGAGATCTATCCATGTAGGTCTCACAAACTCATCTCTTGCATTTACTTTTTTGCGAGTTGGCTCTCGTTTTTCTCTCCCCCACTACACATTTGTCGTTTTCATTTGCCTTTTTCGTTCGCCTTTTTGTTCGCCCTTTTCTCTCGCTTGCCTTTCCTTTGCTTGTGTGCTATGTGCCTTCAATGTGCTTGCATCTTCGCTTGCTGAAAATCTAGTGATATGGATCCTCATCCACTTGCTAATCTCTTTAAGAGACCCACTTATTTGGAACGAATTGCTAGTGAGTTGAGTGCACTTGACTATCTTTATGGAGTTTTGCTTGAGTTTCGTGAATCTGAAAATCGTGATGAAGAAACTTATGAAGTGATTCATGAGGGCTCCTTGGATGAAAAGCATGATTGCAATGGTTTCACTATAAATTCTATTAGTGACAATCATGCTAAAAATATGCAAAACCCTAAGCTTGGGGATGCTAGTTTTGCTATGTCCACTACTTGTTGCAATAATCATGATTGGGATGATGATCTTTCTTATGATCTTGAAAATTTGTTCAAACCTCATGATGAATATGATATTTGCAATAATATTGAAAGTGGGTTTGGAGAAGTCATGACTTTAGTTGATGATAATCCCACTATTTTTGAAGAGCGTCAACTTTGCATGCATGTGGATCATGAAAAGAATATCCTATGTGATAGTTACATTGTTGAATTCGAATATGATCCCACATGTAATTTCTTTGAGAGAGGAAAATATTTTGGTAGAAACTTTCATGTTACCAAATTACCTCTTGTTATGAGGAGATTGCTTTTGTCTCTTTCTTCTTCCTTGCATATGGCAACTATTGGTTGTCTTGACAATCTCTTTTCCTATAAAATGCCTATGCATAGGAAGTATGTTAGACTTAGATGTGATTTTCACATGCTTTATGATGTTCTCGTTGTGCTTCAACTCTTGTCTTTTGTGTGAGCATCATTGATGCCTAGCTAAGGGCGTTAAACAAAAGCGCTTGTTGGGAGGAAACCCAACGAACCTATCCTTTTTCTTTCTGTTTTGTGTTTTCCACACTTTCATAATTCTTTTATGATTGTGTTTTTTGTGTTTCTTTTTGCGTTTGTGCCAAGAAAAACCGTTATGATTAGTCTTGGGGATGATCGTTTGGTCATGCTGGAAAAGGCAGAAACTTTCTGCTGACGAAAAGAATTTTCATTTCTTTTCTGTAAGAGCATTGAGTTGATTCTTTTTGCTGCTGATTGCTACGCAAATTCTTCAAACTGTCGTAATGTTTCAGAATTTTTGAAGTACCAGAAGTATACGAAATATACAGATTTCTACAGAATGGTCTGTTGTTAACAGATTCTGTTTTTGTTGTGTTGGTTGCTAATTTTTATGAAACTATGGATAGTATCGGGGGGGTATTAGCCATGGAATATTGAAAATATAGTAACACAACATCAACATAAGTAGAATTTAATTTTGCTACAGTACCTAAGGAAGTGGTGGTTTGCTTTCTCATACTAATGTTATCACGAGTTTCTGTTTAAGTTTCGTGTTGTGAAGTTTTCATGTTTTGGGTGAAGTTCTTATGGACAAGGAGATAAAGAGCAGCAATAGCTCAAGCTTGGGGATGCCCAAGGCACCCCAAGAGATTCAAGGATGTCGTAAAATCCTAAGCTTGGGGATGCCCCGGGAAGGCATCCCCTCTCTCGTCTTCAATCCATCTCTAACGTTACTTGGGGCTATATTTTTATTCACCACATGTTATGTGTTTTTGCTTGGAGCGTCTTGTATCGTAGGAGTCTTTTATTTTTGTTGTTTCACAATAATCCTTGATGCACACCTACATAGAGAGACATGCACTCACTGTGATTTTGTCGAGCTTCACTTATATCTTTTGGTAGACAATTCAGCTCACATGTGCTTCACTTATATCTTTTGAGCTAGATACTTTTGCTCTATGTGCTTAACTTATATATTTTAGAGCACAGAGGTGCGTGGCTTGGTAGTTGATCTATTCTTTGAAAGTAGTCTCAAAAGGGGTAGTTATCCAAAGGGATACGAAAACTTCCACCTTCATGTGCATTGAATAGTTAGAGAAGTTTGATTCATCTCAATTAGTTTTGAGTTGTGGTTATGGTAATATTGAAGTTATATTAGTAAGGTGTTGTGGATCTAGAAATACTTGTGTTGAAGTTAGTGATTCCCGTAGCATGCACGTATGGTGAACCGCTATGTGATGAAGTCTAAGCATGATTTGTCTATTGATTGTCATCCTTTGCGTGGCGGTCGGGATCGCGCGATGGTTTATACCTACCAACCCTTCCCCTAGGAGTATGCGTTGAATGCTTTGTTTTGATTACTAATAAAACTTTTGCAAAAAGTATATGAGTTCTTCATGACTAAAGTTGAGTCCATGGTTTAGATGCACTTTCACCTTCCACCATCACCATCTTCTTAGTGCCGTGCAACTTTCGTCGGTGCACAAAACCCACCATTAGCCTCCCTCAAAACAGCCACCATACCTACCTACTATGGCTTTTTCAAAGTCATTCTGAGATATATTGCCATGCAACTACCACCATGACATGTGCCACCACGTCTACATTGCCATTGCATCATCATAAGATAGCTAGCATGATGTTTCCATTAATGTCTATGCCATGCTAGATCATTGTCACGGTACACTACCAAAGGCATTCCATATAGAGTCATCGTTGCTCTAAGTTTTGAGTTGAAAGTGTGATGATCATCATTGATGGAGCATTGTCCCATGTGAGGAAATAAAAGAGGCCAAAGATGCCCACCAAAAAAAAGGCCAAAGAGCCCACCAAAAAAAATATGAGAGAAAAAGAGAGAAGGGACAATGCTACCACCTTTCCACACTTGTGCATATTAAGCACCATGATCTTCATGATTGAGAGTCTCTCGTTTTGTCACCACCATATAGCTAGTGGGAAATTTTCATTATATAACTTGGCTTGTATATTACAATGATTGGCTTCCTCAAAATTGCTTTAGGTCTTTGTGAGCAAGCAAGTTGGATGCACACCCACTAGCTTTCTTTAAGAGCTTTCACATACTCTTATCTCTAGTGCATCATTTGTATGGAAATCCCTACTCATTCACATTGATATCTATTGATGAGCATCTCCACACCTCATTAATATGCCTAGTTAATGTGATCATCTTCTCCTTATTTTATCTTGCAACCTCCACCACACTCCACACCACTTATAGTGCTAAAACCATGGCTCACGCTCATATATTGCGTGAGAGTTGAAAAGGTTTGAGAAAGTAAAGGTGTGAAACAATTACTTGGCCAATACTGGGGTTGTGCATGATTTAAATTCATTGTGCAATGATGATAGAGCATAGCTAGACTATATGCTTTTGTAGGGATAACTTTCTTTTGGCCTTGTTATTTTGAAAGTTCATGATTACCTTGCTAGTTTGCTTGAATTATTATTGTTTCCACGTCAATAGAAAACTATTGTTTTGAATCTAATGGATCTGAACATTCACGTCACATAAGAGGAGTTACAAAGGACATCTATGCTAGGTAGCATGAAAGCATCAAAAATTCATTCTTTATCACTTCCCTACTCGAGGACGAGCAGGAGTTAAATTTGGTGATGCTTGATACGTCTCAAACGTATCTATAATTTTTTATGGTTTCATGCTGTTATCTTGTGATCTTTGGATGTTTTATGTACCTTTTATATCTTTTTTGGGACTAACTTATTAATTCAGTGCCAAGTGCGAGCTCCTCTTTTTTCTGTGTTTTTGGCTCTTTTCAGATCTGATTTTGGAACGGAGTCCAAACGGAATAAAATCCCCGAAATGATTTTTTCCCGAACGGAAGAAGATCAGGGGGCTTGGGGGCCAAGCTAGGAGGGCTACAGGGAGCCCACAAGCCCCCCATCCGCCACCAGTGGGCGGCGGTGGGCAGGCTTGTGGCCTCCCTGGCGCCCCCCTGACCTAGATCCTTCGCCTATATATTCCCTAAAATACAGCAAAAAATCGGGGGATCCTCGAAAATACTTTTCCGCCGCCGCAAGCTTCCGTTTCCGCGAGATCTCATCTGGAGACCCTTCCCGGTGCCCTGGCGGAGGGGACTTTGGAGTTGGAGGGCTTCTACATCAACATCATCGCCCCTCCTATGACTCGTGAGTAGTTCACTTCAGACCTACGGGTCCGTAGTTAGTAGCTAGATGTATTCTTCTCTCTCTTGGATCTTCAATACAAAGTTCTCCATGATCTCCATGGAGATTTATCCGATGTAATCCTCTTTGGCGGTGTGTTTGTCGAGATCTGATGAATTGTGGATTTGTGATCAGATTATCTATAATATATATTTGAGTCTTTGCTGATTTCTTATATGCATGATTTGATATCCTTGTAAGTCTCTCCGAGTCTTGGGTTCTGTTTGGCCAACTAGATCTATGATTCTTGCAATGGGAGAAGTGCTTGGTTTTGGGTTCTTACCGTGTGGTGACCTTTCCCAGTGACAGTAGGAGCAGCAAGGCACACATCTCCTAGTTGCCATCAAGGGTAACAAGGTGGGCTTTGTCGTAGATATGATATTGTCCATCTACATCATGTCATCTTGCTTAAGGCATTACTCTGTTCTTTTGGACTTAATACACTAGATGCATGCTGGATAGCGGTCGACGTGTGGAGTAATAGTAGTAGATGCAGAAAGTATCGGTCTACTTGTTTTGGACGTGATGCCTATAGATATAATCATTGCCATAGATGATGTCACAACTTTGCGTGGTTCTATCAATTGCTCGACAGTAATTTGTTCACCCACCGTCTACTTGCTTTCATGAGAGAAGCCAGTAGTAAACACTACGGCCCCCGGGTCTATTCACGCCTATCGTTTCCACTTTTGCTTTTACTTTGGTTTGTTACTTTGTTGCTTTCAGTTCTCACTTGGCAAACAAACTATAAGGGATTGACAACCCCTTCATAGCGTTGGGAGCAAGCTTTTTGTGTTTGTGCTGGCACTTGAGATACTCCTTCACTGGATCGATACCTTGGTTCTCAAACTGAGGGAAATACTCACCACCGCTGCGCTACATCACCCTTTCCACTTCGACGGAACACCAACGCAAGGCTCCAAGGCCATGGGGGAAATCCTTTGCATATTTGCCTAGGAAGTCCCTTAAGGCGTAGCCGTAGCAGAAGGATTCCTGGTGCCGTCAACATGACTATTTCTAGCGCCATTGGAAGGTCTTTTGTTGCAGTAGCACCGCACCGACTTCCTGCAGATAACTATGCCCAACACTATAGTATTACTCGTTCTGTCACTCATGGATTTCGATATCATCCTCATACTTATGGAGTGTTGTTTAATCTGTATGATAAGTCTTACAGTCTATCCTTAGAATAATTTTGCGAGGCATGCAACCTCCTCTATTGGGGCTCGCTAGAAAAACCATGAAAATTTGATTATATTTTGTTCCTACAAAGTCTTTGTGTTGGAGAAGATAGAGGGGTGGCAAAAGCTAGAATAAAAATGAATCATTTTCCTCTGTTCGCTACTCTACATTGTTTAATGGGAAATGGGTAGTGGGTCAGTAGGATTGTAGTGCATTGTGCGCCCCCGATTTGAGCGTTATTCACACTGCGGTGACTCGCGAGAGACATTGTAACCTCGGTGCCATTGTTGCTTGGAGGTTGCATTCTAACGCAGGTAGTGGTGACTTATATGGAGGCATTTATGCTGCCCGTGTAGCTGCGAGACTGAACATTTCACCCCAACCCAATGACCCTATGCTGCATGAGAGATATTTAGACTTTGAAGCCATGCGTCGTCATGATTTCATTATGGATAGTGCCATAGGAAATGAATATACTGTAATATTTAATAAATATAATCATGTTTCTGTCACTTTGCCTGCGCCTGCTCTCTTTGATTTTCACAATATACGGATATATTATGTTCTTGAGAGTGAGGAACAAGAGTACAATGATGCGGTGGAGGCAACTCTCTAGGCAGAGGAGGCAGAACAGAACGCCTCCCCGAGCTACCACTTCGACTACTATCTAGACCACCGATGGTGATCACCAATCTAGGCAAACACCTAAGCTTGGAGGATTCATATTTCTCACCGACATTATATTCATGTTCACACGTTTCTTATAAATTGTCGGTGTTTGCTACGGCGACAGAAACCTTTCTGTCACCCCTTGAGCTTGCGTTGGTCTTTCCCTTGAAGAGGAAAGGACGATGCAGCACAGCAGCAGTAAGTATTTCCCTCAATTGAGAACCAAGGTATCAATCCAGTAGGAGAATCACATGAAGTCTAGAGTACCTGCGCAAACACAAAAGAGCTTGCACCCAACGCTATGAAGGTGTTGTCAATCCCTTCAAGATTGATTGCAAAGTGAGATCTGAAGGCGGAAAGTGCAACGAAGTAAAAGTGTAAGGCTGAAAATATGGTGTGGAGTAGACCCGGGGGCCATAGTGTTCACTAGAGGCTTCTCTCAAAATAGCAAATATTACGGTGGGTGAACAAATTACCGTCGAGCAATTGATAGAACTGCGCAAAGTCATGACGATATCTAAGGCAATGATCATACATATAGGCATCACGTCCGAGACAAGTAGACCGATACTTTCTGCATCTACCACTATTACTCCACACATCGACCGCTATCCGGCATGCATCTAGTGTATTGAGTTCATGACGAACAGAGTAACGCCTTAAGCAAGATGACATGATGTAGAGGTATAATCTCAAACCAATGATGAAAACCCCATCTTTTTACCCTTGATGTCAACAACACGATGCGTGCCTCGCTACCCCTTCTGTCACTGGGTGAGGTCACCGCACGGTATAACCCAAAACCAAGAACTTCTCCCATTGCAAGAATCATAGATCTAGTTGGGCAAACAAAACCCACAACTCGAAGAGAATTACCAGGATATGAAATCATGCATAAGAGAGATCAGAAGAAACTCAAATAAGATTCATAGATAATCTGATCATAAATCCACAATTCATCGGATCTCGACAAACACACCACAAAAGAAGATTACATCGGATAGATCTCCATGAAGATCATGGAGAACTTTGTATTGAAGATCCAAGAGAGAGAAGAAGCCATCGAGCTACTAGCTATGGACCCGTAGGTCTATGGTGAACTACTCACGCATCATCGCAGAGGTCATGGTGTTGATGAAGAAGCCCTCCGTATCCAAATCCCCCCTCCGGCAGGGCACCAGAACGTGCCTCAGATGGGATCTTGCGGAGACAGAAGCTTGCGGTGGCAGAAAAGTACTTTCGATGATCTCTTGATTTTTTCTGGGATTTTAGGGAATATATAGGCGCAAAACCTAGGGCAGAGGAGGTCCAGGGGGGCCACAAGCCCGTGAGGCCCGGCCTCCCCCCTGGCCGGGGTTAGAGGGCTTGTGGCGTCCCTGGGGACCCCTTCCTTGGTTCTGAAGTCTCCTGATCTTCTTCTGTTTCGGAAAAAATCTTTTCGGGGATTTTATTCCGTTTGGACTCCGTTTCAAATCTTCCTCCGAAAAGGGTCAAAAACACGAAAAAAATAGGAACTGGCACTTGGCACTGAGTTAATAAGTTAGTCCCAATAAACATATAAAAGGCATATAAAACATCCAAAGTTTGACAAGATAATAGCATGAAACCATCAAAGATTATAGATACGTTGGAGACGTATCACTGTTCATCCTCTTTCATTATATATCTATGTAAGCTTCATTTTTCCGCTTTCTTCTCGTGTCTTTGAAAAACTTTAGAAAATCCAAAAATATTTCTTGCTTCTTTTCATTTTTCCTTTTCCATTTATTTAGTTGTATTATTAAAGGAAACCCCAAAAAGGTTTACTTTACTTGTTGGGAGCTTTCCCGTGTAAATAGTTTCTTGTTTTTGTTTTTCCTTTGCTTGTTTTGTTTCTTCGAGAAAAATCAAAAACTATCTTTTCTTTTCTTTGAGTCTTCAAAAGGAGAAGACCACGATGAAAATGTTGAGTGGATCGCATACACATTATTGTTGGTCTAACCAAGAGCCAATAATACCTTGTCTTCTCCTTTGTATAAGACTATCATGCAGATTTCCGCTTAGTGAACGACACCTATCAATGCACTATTATTATTATCTCATCATCTGGTCATTCAAGTGAAAGGCAATAATGATGATATTTGATGAAGTGATCGTGGCAAAGGATGTTGATACGAGATCTTCTTGTTTTCTGTTTTTGTAAATATGTTTAGCTCGTTCGATCTTGATTCAATATATCATGAGTGAACATGTTTATGACTAAAATTAGAGATTATAGTTTCTCATGCCATGCTTAAACAATTAGGTGTGGATAAATATATACCGTATGTGTCAACATGCATTAAAAAGAGTTATGACGTGGTATGGTAGTATGGTATTTTCTCCGAGTAATTCGAGCGGGTTGACTTGGTCCATGTGCAAACATGTAGTCTATTCAAAATCAATACAACCTTCATTACATTTAAATTCATTGTGTTCATATCCTATTCATGCTATGTCCAATGTTAATTATTCACAATGCATGCTTATGGCCATTTTGGCTCTCTAGCTGGTCGTTTCTCAATCTATTGCTAGCCTTCACCTGTACAAAGCGGGAATGCTGCTTATGCATCGAAAATCCTTAAACCAAGTTATTCCACATGAGTACACCATACCTACCTATATACGGTATTACCCTGCCGTTCTAAGTAATTTTTTATGTGCCACATCTAATATTCCAATAAACTCCTGTTTTGTGCACTCGGACCGCTCATGGAGAGAAGAGGCGATCGGTATCTTCCATGCTAAGGATGTTATTCTCAAGACGGTCGTTTAGTCATCGTTATTGCATGAGAGAGGTTGGTAGAAGGTTTGCCCAGTCCTACGTAATCAAAATTAAATTAAACAAAACTCCTTGGGAAAGTCGATATGTGTGAGATCGATAGAAGAGGTGTCCAGAGGGGCTGGGTGAATGGACTACTTGGATAATTAAAATTGTAGCCTTTTCCCAGTTTAATGGTTGGCAGATTTTAACGATTCTAACAAATCTAGTGCACCCTACACATGTTAGTCAACAAGTATGGAAGCGAATAAGTAAAGACTTTGTATATGTACTAAGGAGTAGAGTTTAGGAAGATCAAACGCGAAGAAGTTGACAAGACAATTTTGGCATGGTTCCAATAGGTGGCGCTATCGTACGTCCATGTTAGTGGAGGCTTCAACCCACAGAGGGTAACGGTTGCGAGAGTCCACGGAGGGCTCCACCCACAAGGGGTCCACGAAGAAGCGTCCTTGTCTATTCCACCACAGCTTCCGTCCACACACGACTAGCCTCACTCACGATAGATCTTCACAAAGTAGGCGATCTCCTTGCCCTTACAAACATCTCGGTTCAACTCCACACCACGAAGTAGGAGGCTCCCAAGCGACACCTAACCATTCTAGGAGGCACAACCATCCAAAAGGTAATAGATTTGGTAGAATGATGAACTCATTGCTCTTGTAATTCTAAAGATAGTCTTCACAACACTCTCTCTCAAATTTGGCAGGGATAGGAGAGACTGATCTTGTGGAAAGCAACTTGGGGAGGCTAGAAATCAAGGTTCAAATGATTGGAATGGAATCTCTTGATCTCAACACATGAGTAGGTGTCTCTCTCTCAGAAAAATGGATCTGGCAATGAGGTGTGTGTTTTGATTGCTTCCTCTACAAATGAGATGTAGGTGGAGGGGTATATATAGGCAACACACAAAATCCAATTGTTACACTGTGATTGACCAACTCGGTGACACCGAAGTTACAAACTCGATTGTGCCGGCTTGCTCAAAAGGAAGTAACTTTAAATCTTTGTGGAACTGATATACACTACTCGCTGGCACCGAAAAGGTGGCTAATGGTCAGATGACACAACTTGGTGACACCGATACTCAAACTCGGAAATTCTGATTTTGTTTACCGAGGCAATAGAAAGTTGGTTACATGAACTCGGTAGCACCGATGCAGTATCGGTTGCAGTGAAGTGGTAGGGTTTGGCTAGAATCTGTCGAAGTCTGAAATCGGTAGGGCCGAGTAGATATTGTTGGTGTCACCGATTTTGGATATTTTTCTTGGGACAAATATATTTTGTGGAAGAGTGGTTGAGTATTTTGTTGGCTAACTCTAAGCACTTGAGCAACCAATTCATCATAACACCTCATCCCCTTTTAATAGCATTGGCTTTCCTATGGACTCAAATGTGATTTGTCACGAAGTGTAAAATGAAGAGTCTTCTTGTTTGAAGCTTTACCCAATCCTATTCCTTCCCTCATCAAGGGGCGTCTCCACTCAATCCTATAGCCAAACCTCACTGTGGACTAAACCTGAAATATACTAGGTAAAAGTGTTAGTCCAAGAGACAATGTATGTTGTCATGAATTATGAAAATCACCAAGGGAGCATATGTGCTTTCGATCTCCCCCTTTTTGGTAACCAATGACAACATACAATCAAAGCTTCAAATAAATATAGGCATTAGAATCTGACAACTTTGAAAGAAACATGACTGGTACAAGCTCCCCCTAAATGTGTGCAATCCCTTTTAAAGGATAATTTCTTTGGAATGCATGGGCACACATAAGGTAGAAGGACAAGACAAGTCATCTAAATCTTGGCTATATGCATCAAACATATGCGAATGAAAACCTTCCAATTTCATGACTCATTCTTGCAAACAGTATGTGCAAGAGACAAGAGATCATCATGAACAAAGATATGATGCATATACTTACCTTGAGGTTCTTGAGCGTCTTAACAATAGGAGTACACTTGGGAAAACAAATGTTAGGTAACACAAGAGTACTCTATTGTAAAGATGCAAACAGCTTCAAAAATACCAAGATATTGAAGACACATTGCAAATAGGATTTGATGATAAATATGTCTCCATAAGAATTTATAACTTTCTGCCCTAAGGATGAATATATAAGAATTTCCTCTCCCCCTGGATCATAGCATTTAGATAATGGAGTAGGTAAGGCAATACAAGTACAATCTCTCAACAATTATATCTTTTGATTGAATAGCTGTGTATATCAACGATAGAAACAATTTTATCTCTCTCCCCCTTAATGTGTAATGTTTGATACATCTCCCTTGAGGTAGATCTCCCCTTATGTATACCTTCCTTTAGGAACATATATCTCCCCCTGTTGATATTTCTCCCCCTTTTGTGTAAGCTTATTGGTGATATTTCTCCCCCTTTATATAGGTTCATTGGAAGCTTTGATATTTTTCTCCCCCTTTGGCATTAATTTCCAAAAAGGTCAAACGGTAATGGCTCATCGAGAGAAAGGGATCCTTGATACTCATCTCTTTGATAAGGGTTCCTTGAAAATGAATAAGAGTTCATTTTAATTTCTCCACCTTAGATGGTAGGTAAGGGTTCATTGAATGTTCTCCCCCTTTGATATGGATAAGAGTTCCTTGAACTATCTCCCCCTACGTTTGGGATCCTAGATGATTCTCCCTCTTGTATTGTATGGGATCACTGAGGTTTTCTCCCCCTAGAGAAGTTTTCTCCCCTAGAAGAATAATGCTAAAACTGGTTTTGTTTCTTAAAAATTTCAATAAGATCTTAGAAGGAAATGAAACATGGGATCGTTGATAAGCTTTCTCCTCCTAAGGCAAAAGTCGGGAATATATTAGAAAAACCAAAGGCAGTGATAATATCAGAGTCACCAAGGCAAACTGGTTCGGTAGAACCGAGAATGAAAATCAGGCCTCTAGGAGAAATCGGTTGGACCGAGTTTCCTAGATCGGTGAGACCGAGTTGCAAAGTAAATCAACTCCTTAACTTAAAATAGATAGAAAGAAAATCTAAGTATTGGTATAAGATGCCAATTGAGAAATCAAATCAAGACAAGAAACAATACCAAAAAACATTTAGATGAGAGTTGAATTGTTCCAAGAAGATATGCAATGAAAATTGTGAACCATACACCAGTCTCCATCTAGATGTGGGGCGGTGACTAGATCACCTATATTAGCGTATTTGACTTGAGAAGTCAATGAAGAATGCTTGATAATAGGTCATACCCATCGTTAAGAACAAAAGTGGGGTTACCATTTTTTGATTATGCATTTTATTGTCTTCATATCACTTCACTTGCTTTACATCATGACTTGGTGCAAAGCTTTATCAAGAATATGAGTACATACCTGATACGTCTCCAACGTATCTATAATTTTTGATGGTTTCATGCTATTATCTTGTCAAACTTTGGATGTTTTGCATGCCTTTTATATATTTTTTGGGACTAACTTATTAACTCAGTGCCAAGTGCCAGTTCCTGATTTTTCCATGTTTTTGACCCCTTTCAGAGGAGATTTTGAAACGGAGTCCAAACGGAAGAAAATCCCCGAAAAGATTTTTCTGATCACCATAGACCTACGGGTCCATAGCTAGTAACTAGATGGCTTCTTCTCTCTCTTGGATCTTCAATACAAAGTTCTCCATGATCTTCATGGAGATCTATCCGATGTAATCTTCTTTTGCGGTGTGTTTGTGGAGATACGATGAACTGTGGATTTATGATCAGATTATCTATGAATCTTATTTGAGTTTCTTCTGATCTCTCTTATGCATGATTTCATATCCTTGTAATTCTCTTCGAGTTGTGGGTTTTGTTTGGCCAACTAGATCTATGATTCTTGCAATGGGAGAAGTGCTTGGTTTTGGGTTCATACCGTGCGGTGACCTCACCCAGTGACAGAAGGGGTAGCGAGGCACGCATCGTGTTGCTTCCATCAAGGGTAAAAAGATGGGGTTTTCATCATTGGTTTGAGATTATCCCTCTACATCATGTCATCTTGCTTAAGGTGTTACTCTGTTCGTCATGAACTCAATCACTAGATGCATGCTGGATAGCGGTCGATGTGTGGAGTAATAGTAGTAGATGCAGAAAGTATCGGTCTACTTGTCTCGGACGTGATGCCTATATGTCTGATCATTGCCTTAGATATCGTCATGACTTTGCACGGTTCTATCAATTGCTCGACAGTAGTTTGTTCACCCACCGTGATATTTGCTATTATGAGAGAAGCCTCTAGTGAACACTATGGCCCCCAGGGTCTACTCCACACCATATTTTCAGCCTTACACTTTTTACTTTGTTGCACTTTCCGCCTTCATATCTCACTTTGCAAACAATCTTGAAGGGATTGACAACCCCTTTGAAGCGTTGGGTGCAAGCTTGTTTGTGTTTGCACAGGTACTCTGGACTTGACGAGGCCCTCCTTCTGGATCGATACCTTGGTTCTCAAACTGAGTGAAATACTTACTGCTCCTGTGCTGCATCACCCTTTCCTCTTCAAGGGAAAACCGACGCAAACCACAGAAGTAACAAGAAGAATTCCTAGCACCAAGGAAGGACTTTTGTTGCCGCAGCAGAAGAATTTCTGGCACCGTTGCCGGGGAGGAAGATCAAGTCAAGAACTCATCCAAGTTGGTGTCGCAAACTCATCTCTTGCATTTACTTTGTTTGCCAGTTGCCTCTCGTTTTCCTCTCCCCCACTTCAGCAATTTGCCTTTTTCGTTCGCCTTTTTTGTTCGCCTTTTTGTTCGCCCTTTTTCTCCCCTGCTCTTTGTTTGCTTGTGTGCTTGCTTGCTTGCTGAAGTCACCATGAACGAAAACACCAAACTTTATGACTTCTCGAATACTAATAATAATGATTTTATTAGTACTCCGATTGCTCCCGCCACTAGTGTGCAGTCATACGAAATCAATGCCGCTTTGCTGAATCTTGTTATGAAAGAGCAATTCTCTGGCCTTCCTAGTGAATATGTCGCATCCCATCTCAATATCTTCATTGAGCTTTGCAATATGCAAAAGGAAAAAGATGTGGATAATGACGTGATTAAATTGAAGCTTTTTCCTTTCTCGTTGCGAGATTGCGCAAAAACTTGGTTTTCTTGTTTGCCCAGAAATAGTATCGAATCTTGGGATAAGTGCACAGATGCTTATATATCCAAGTATTTTCCGCCGGCTAAGATCATCTCTCTCCGTAATGATATCATGAACTTCAAGCAACTTGATCATGAACATGTTGCACAATCTTGGGAGAGAATGAAATTAATGATTAGAAATTGTCCTGCTCATGGCTTGAGTCTTTGGATGATTATTCAAATCTTTTACGCTGGCTTGAATTTCGCTTCTAGAAATATCTTGGACTCCGCCTCAGGTGGAACGTTCATGGAAATCACATTAGGAGAAGCCACAAAGCTCTTAGACAACATCATGACGAACTACTCTCAGTGGCACACTGAAAGGTCACCTACTAGTAAGAAGGTACACGCTATAGAGGAAATTAACTCGTTGAGTGCTAAGATGGACGAGTTAATGAATTTGGCAGCTAGTAGAAGTGCTCCTTTGGATCCTAATGATATGCCTATGTCTTCTTTGATTGAGATTAGCAACGCTAGCTTGGACGTTAATTTTGTTGGTAGGAATAACTTTGGCAACAACAATGCTTTTAGAGGAAACTATGTTCCTAGGCCTTTTCCTGGTAACTCCTCTAATAACTTTGGCAACTCCTACAACAATACTAATGGAAATTATAATAGATTAACCTCTGATTTAGAGAGTAATATCAAAGAGTTCATCAACTTTCAAAAGATTTTCAATGCGTCCATAGAGGAAAAACTACTCAAAATTGACGATTTGGCTAAGAGCGTTGATAGAATTTCTTGTGATGTTGATGCTTTGAAAGTTAGATGTGCTCCTCCCAAAATCAACATGGATGAAACTTTGAAAGCTATGCGTGTTTCCATGATTGAGAGCCAAGAAAGAACCGCCCAAATTTGTGCTAGACATGAATGGCTGAAAAAGGAGTGTTCTCGTGATGAGAATCACGAAGATCTTAAAGTGCTTGGTGTGACTCCCATTGAATTTTTGTTTTCTTATGTCAAACCTAATTATTATGGGGCTGGATATGAATCCACTTTGGTTGATAAGTGCCCCAATGATTCAGATTCCATCTATCTTGATGCTAAAAGAATTGAAAGTGGAGTAGAAGATGTTAAAACTTTGAGTAGTAATGAAATTACTACCGTGGATTTCAAGGAATTCAATTATGATAGTTGCTCCTTGATTGAATGCATTTCTTTGATGCAATCCATGTTAAACTCTCCACACGCTTATAGCCAAAACAAGGCCTTTACCGATCATATTGTCGAAGCTATGATAAAATCTCTTGAAGAGAAACTTGAATTGGAAGTCTCTATCCCTAGAAAGCTTCATGATGAGTGGGAATATACCATCAAAATCAAAATCAAAAACTATTTATGCAATGCTTTGTGTGATTTGGGTGCTAGTGTTTCCGCGATTCCAAAGATTTTATGTGATGTTTTGGGTTTTAATGAGATTGAAGAGTGTTCTCTCAATTTACATATTGCTAATTCTACTGCAAGAAACCCATGGGAAGGATCAATGATGATATTATTGTTGCAAATAGGAACTATGTACCTGTGGATTTCATTGTGCTTGACATTGATTGCAATCCTACTTGCCCTATTATTCTTTGTAGACCTTTCCTAAGGACTATCGGTGCTATCATCGATATGAAGGAAGCGAATATTAGATTTTAATTTCCTTTAAGGAAAGGCATGGAACACTTTCCTAGAAAGAAAATAAGATTGCCTTACGAATCCATGATGAGGGCCACTTATGGTTTGAGCACCAAAGACGACGATACGTGATTCTATCGCTTTTATGCCTAGCTAAGGGCGTTAAACAATAGCGCTTGTTGGGAGGCAACCCAATGAATTTATCTTTTTCTTTATGTTTTGTTGCGTATAAACCATCACAATTCTTTTGTGATTGTGTTTTTTGTGTTTCTTTTTGTGTTTGAGCCAAGCAAAGCCTTTATGACTAGTCTTGGTAATGGTTGTTTGATCCTGCTGGAAAAAGACAGAAACTTTTCGCTCACGAGATGATTTTTCATTTTTATTCAGAAAGATATTTTGAGTTGATTCTTTTTTCTGCTGATTGATATGCTTTTTGCCCAAGCCGTAGTAATTTTTCAAATGTTTTGAGGTACCAGAAGTATACGAAGTATACAGATTGCTAAAGACTGGTCTGTTTTTGACAGATTCTGTTTTTGTTGAGTTGGTTGCTTGTTTTGATGAAACTATGGTTAGTATCGGTGGTACTAGCCATGGAAAAGTGAGAATACAGTATCCCATCATCAATATAGATAGAATTCAAGTTTTCTACAGTACCAAAAGAAGTGGTAGTTTGTTTTCTTGTACTAATGTTATCACAAGTTTCGGTTTAAGTTTTGTGTTGTGAAGTTTTCAAGTTTTGGGTGATGTTCTCATGGACGATGAGATAAGGAGTGGAAAGAGCTCAAGCTTGGGGATTCCCAAGGCATCCCAAGCCAAATTCAAGGACACCAAAAGCCTAAGCTTGGGGATGCTCCGGGAAGGCATCCCCTCTTTCGTCTTCAATTCATCGGTAACATTACTTGGAGCTATATTTTTATATACCACATGATATGTGTTTTTCTTGGAGCGTCTTGTATCGTAGGTGTCTTTTCTTTTTGTTGTGTCACAATAATCCTTGATGCACACCTTTTTGAGAGAGAGAGAGACATGCACTCATCATGATTTTGCTAGAATGCTCATAGTGCTTCACTTATATCTTTTGAGCTAGATACTTTTGCTCTAGTGCTTCACTTATATCTTTTAGAGCACGGCGGTGTGTGATTTGGTAGTTGGCTTATGCTATGAAAGTAGTCCCAAATGTGATAGGTACCCAAAGAGGATGCAAAAACCTCCATCTTCATGTGCATTTAGTAGAAAGAGAAGTTTCGATTCCTCTCAATTAGTTTTGAGACATGGATTTGGTAATATTAAGAGTTATGTTAGTAGGGTGTTGTGAATCTAGAAATACTTGTGTTGAAGTTAGTGATTCCCGTAGCATGCACGTATGGTGAACCTCTATGTTATGAAGTCGGAGCATAATTGATCTATTGATGGTCATCCTTTATGTTGAGGTCGGGATCGTGCGATGGTTTACACCTACCAACCCTTCCCCTCCGAGTATGCGTTTAGCACTTTGTTTCGATTTCTAATAAAAACTTTCGCAACAAGTATGTGAGTTCTTCATGACTAATGTGAGCCCATGGTATGGATGCACTTTCACCTTCCACCATTGCTAGCCTCTCTAGTGCCGCACAATTTTCGCCGGTGCACAAACCCACCAAATTCCTTCCTCAAAACAGCCACCATATCTACCTACTATGGCATTTTCATAGCCATTCCGAGATATATTGCCATGCAACTCCCACCATTGCGTCTCATGACTTGTGTCGTCACTCTCATACTGCCATTGCATGATCGTAAGATAGCTAGCGAGATGTTTTCAACGTCATACGCCATGATAGATCGTTGCACATCCCGGTACACTGCCGGAGGCATCTCCTATGGAGTCATCATCATTGTGATCTTTGAGCTGTGAGTAAATAAAAGTGTGATGATCATCATTATTAGAGCATTGTCGCATGTGAGGAATAAAAAAAGAGGCCAAAGAGCCCCAACAAAAGAAGAGATAAAAGAGAGGTCTAAGAGCTCAAATGAAAAAAAAGAAAAGAGAGAAAAAGAGAGAAGGGACAATGCTAGTATCTTTTTCCACACTTGTGCTTCATTATAGCACTATGTTCTTCATGATTGAGAGCTTCTTGCTTTCTCACCACCATGTGCTAGTGGGAATCTTCATTATATAACTTGGCTTGTATATTCCAATGATGGGCTTCCTCAAAATTGCCCTAGGTCTTCGTGAGCAAGCAAGTTGGATGCACACCTACTAGTTCTCCTTTTGAGCTTTCACATACTTATAGCTCTAGTGCATCCTTTTGTATGGCAATACCTACTCATTCACATAGATATCTATTAATGGGCATCTCCATAGCCTATTGATACGCCGAGTCAATGTGACCATCTCCTCTTTTTGTCTCACAACCACCACCACACTCTATTCCACCTATAGTGCTATATCCATGGCTCGCGCTCATGTATTGCGTGATAGTTATAAAAAGTTTGAGAAAGTAAGAGTGCGAAAACAATTACTTGGCCAATACCAGGGTTGTGCATGATTTACATTAGTTGTGTGAGGATGATGGAGCATAGCCAGACTATATGATTTTGTAGGGATAACTTTCTTTGGCCTTGTTATTTTGAAAGTTCATGATTACTTTGCTAGTTTGCTTGAAGTATTATTGTTTTCATGTCAATAGCAAACTATTGTTTTGAATCTTACGGATCTGAACATTCATGTCATGTGAAAGAAGTTGCAAAGGACAACTATGCTAGGTAGCATTCCACATCAAAAATTCATTCTTTATCACTTGCCTACTCGTGGACGAGCAAGAGTTAAGCTTGGGGATGCTTGATACGTCTCCAACGTATCTATAATTTTTGAAGGTTTCATCCTATTATCTTGTCAAACTTTGGATGTTTCGCATGCCTTTTATATATTTTTTGGGACTAACTTATTAACTCAGTGCCAAGTGTCAGTTCCTGTTTTTGACCCCTTTCAGAGGAGATTTTGAAACCGAGTCCAAACGGAAGAAAATCCCCGAAAAGATTTTTTCTCGAACGGAAGAAGATCAGGAAGCTTGGGAGCCAGGGCAGAGGAGCCTTAGGGGCCCCACAAGCCCCCACCCCGCGGCCAGGGGGGAGGCCGCACCATCCAGGCTTGTGGGCCCCCTGAGCGTCCCCTGGCCTAGGGGTTGCGCCTATAAATTCCCTAAAAATCCCAAAAAAAATCAAGAGATCATCGAAATCACTTTTCCGCCGCCGCAAGCTTCTGTCTCCGCAAGATCCCATCTGGGGCACGTTCTGGTGCCCTGCCGGAGGGGGGGTTCGGACACGGAGGGCTTCTTCATCAACACCATGACCTCTCCGATGATGCGTGAGTAGTTCACCATATTCCTACGGGTCCATAGCTAGTACCTAGATGGCTTCTTCTCTCTCTTGGGTCTTCAATACAAAGTTCTCCATGATCTTCATGGAGATCTATCTGATGTAATCTTCTTTTACGGTGTGTTTGTCGAGATCCGATGAATTGTGGATTTATGATCAAATTATCTATGAATCTTATTTGAGTTTCTTCTGATCTCTCTTATGCATGATTTCATATCCTTGTAATTCTCTTCGAGTTGTGGGTTTTGTTTGGCCAACTAGATCTATGATTCTTGCAATGGAAGAAGTGCTTGGTTTTGGGTTCATACGGTGCGTGACCTCACCCAGTGACAGAAGGGGTAGCAAGGCACACATCGTGTTGTTGCCATCAAGGGTAAAAAGATGGGGTTTTCATCATTGGTTTGAGATTATCCCTCTACATCATGTCATCTTGCTTAAGGCGTTACTCTGTTCATCATGAACTCAATACACTATATGCATGCTGGATAGCGGTCGATGTGTGGAGTAATAGTAGTAGATGCATAAAGTATTGGTCTACTTGTCTCGGGCGTGATGCCTATATGTATGATCATTGCCTTAGTTATCGTCATGACTTCGCTCGATTCTATCAATTGCTCAGCATAATTTGTTCACCCACCGTGATATTTGCTATTATGAGAGAAGCCTCTAGTGAACACTATGGCCCCGGGGGTGTACTCCACACCATATTTTCAGCCTTACACTTTTTTACTTTGTTGCACATTCCGCCTTCAGATCTCACTTTGCAAACAATCTTGAAGGGATTGGCAACCCCTTTGAAGCGTTGGGTGCAAGCTTGTTTGTGTTTGCGCAGGTACTCTGGACTTGACGAGGCCCTCCTTCTGGATCGATGCCTTGGTTCTCAAACTGAGGGAAATACTTACTGCTCCTGTGCTGCATCACCCTTTCCTCTTCAAGGGAAAACCGACGCAAACCAGAGAAGTAACAAGAAGAATTCCTAGCGCCAAGGAAGGACTTTCGTTGCCGCAGCAAGACCTTCGAATGATGTTGATGACAAGACATCTAGGTGAACTTGTCGTGCATGCTCAATGTTGATGATAATCATCTTGAGTTGGGAGCTATCCTTGTTATTTTGGTTCTCTTTCCACCTACAATAGTTAGTCATGCAAGGAAGAACATACTATATCCAAGTGACATGAGTGAATTTCATTATCATATTATTGTCAAGGATATGATTTTGTTTTCTTCTTCCTCCATCTCCGAAGAAAGGATTGTTGATACTTGGCTATGTCAAGATTGCTTTTGATGTGAGTTGATGGCAATCTTGTGAATGTAGTGCTTCCAAGTACCTACAAAAGGTTAGATGCAATACAAGGGAGCATGGTTTTCCAAGATATAATATAGTGTCAAATCAATAGCATCAAGGAATAGTCAATCAAGCTCATGCCCTTGCATGCACCCGAGTGAGTCTAGCTCAAGTTTGAAGCAACAATGATGTTCAACTCACTCCTCAAATGACCAAGTGGTTTGGTAAATATATCAGCTAATTGTTTGTCGGTATGAACATGCTTAAGATATATATCTCCTTTACAAACATGATCACGAATGAAATGATGTCGCACTTTGAATATGTTTTGTTCAAGAATGTTGCACAAGATTATAGGCTATTTTAATATCACTTTTGATATCCATTTGGTAAAGAGTAATATCATGGTGATTGGCATAAGCAAGAAGAATGCGAATAGCTTCAAGTCTAGCAATGGGGGCATGTAAAGCAAATCCACATACTCAATGATCTTATGGTCTTCCATAATTGCTAACACTCATGCGGTACCTATGAGGTCAAAGCTTCAGTCGAACACAGAGAAAGATAGGGCTTATAGTTTTGCCTCCCAACTATTTACTTCAAGGGTAATGTCAACAACAATAACTCATGATCACCCACATCCGAGTGGATATATTTGTCTAGATCATTCCCCAACACAGGACGCTTGCCAAAAGATGAAGGCAAAATAAAGGAAATGGTGAAGATCGCCACGATTCTTACATAAAGGTAAGTACTAGAAAGTAAAGGTAACAGATAGGCCCTTCGTAGAGGGAAGCATAGGTTGTCATGCGCTTTTATAGTTGGATGTGCAATCCCTTAATGCAAAATAACGTCACTTTATATTGCCCCTTGTGATATAGAACTTTATTATGCAGTATGTCGCTTTTATTTCTTCTATATCACAAGTTCATATAAAGTTTATTTTCCTCACACTAATAAATCACACATATTTAGAGAGCAATTTTATTGCTTGCACCGATGACAACTTACTTGAAGGATCTTACTCAATCCATAGGTAGGTATGGTGGACTCTCAAGGAAAAACTAGGTTAAAGGTGTTTGGATGCACAAGTAGTATCTCTACTTGCTATGGAAGTTTTTGGCTAATATGGGGTGGAAGCAAGCGAGACATGTTGAAGGATATATAACCATATAATTTCTATTCGAAAATAAGCAAACATAACTCATTATGTTGTCTTCCTTGTCCAACATCAACTTCTTAACATATAATATTTTAATGAGTGCTCACAATCACAAAAGATGTCTAAGATAATATATTTATATGTCAACCTCTCTTTCTTTATTACTTTCTTTTAATTACAACAATGACCAATAGTTTGTTTGTCAACTCACAACAAAATTCAATTGACATACTTCTATATGTGAAGTCATCACTCCCCGTAAGATCATTATGTATACTCTTTTGCTTTTATTCTATACTTCTTTCAATTACTATTTCTCAAGATCATAACAAGCAAGATAAGCCCTCAACTCAAAACTACTCTTTATTATATAACTCTCGAACTTGCTTACATAGGGGGAACATAAAGCAAAACTCAAAACTAGATCACACTAAAACTTTATTCTACTAGATCAACATATAACCGAAAGGATTGATGGAAGAAAAATGAAGAAAGTAAAAGGTGATGGTGATACGATACCGGGGCACATCCCCCAAGCTTGGCACATGCCAAGGGGAGTGCTGATACCCATGTGTTTAGTTGTCTTTCTTCAGAGGTGGTGGTGATGGAGTTGTTGGTGAGGTTGGAAGCTTATCAAGTTTCCTCTTAAGCATGAAATTATGTTCCCTCAGATCGTATACTTCCGACTCGAGCCTCAATATCTTTTGACATAATTCATCCTTGCTCTCCTGCAGAAGACGAGAAGGGATAAATAGAACCATGAGTTTTTCTCCTTGTATTTGGGAGGCTCGACTTATTGAACTCCACATGCATATCTTTGGGTCGAGGCAAGGGAATCTCCTCTTGGTCCGAGCTTTCTTCCGCATACTTGCATATCTACAATTCCTCCTCCGAGAACAATCCATAAGGATCTAAGTCCCCGTAGAGCTTGGGATTGGCAAGATAATGCGATACATAGCTCTTCCCATCAGAATCTTGGGACGACATCTTGCTCTAAATATGCTGCAGAAACAACTCAGAACAAAAACAAGAGATATTGTCGTGATACGAAGGTCAAAACCTTCGGGACATTATATAATTAATTTTTACCGACCCGAAAGAGTATACCATAAGAAAACAGAGTCCGGCGAGTACACGGGGTGGCCACAAGCCTGCAGGGTGCGCCTAGGGGGGTAGGCCGCGCCCCTTGGCTTGTCGCCTCCTCGTGCACTTTTCGGACTGCTTTAAATTTTCCTATTTTTTTTAAATATTCCAAAACTGATAGAAATTTCCATTGGAAACGTTTTGGAGTCGGTTTGCTTACCGTAACACATACATATTCCTCTTAGGAGTATGGAACGTTCTGATAGGTCTCCCTAATGTACTCCTCCGAAGTTATGGTATTGATAATATTGGTTTCACCATTTATGGGAGTACCTGAGATATAATGTTTGATTCTTTGCCCATTTACCACCTTCGGCGTTGTTGATCTTGATGGCACTGGAACGATATACTTCCTGGATAATGTAAAGCCCTTCCCTTTCAGCAGAAAGTTTGAAATCATAGTTAAGCTCTTTAATTGCCCAATAAGCTTTACGTTCTAGCTCTAGAGGTAAGTGACATGCTTTACCATAAACCATTTTAAACGGAGACATACCCATAGGTTTTTTAAGCGGTTCTATAAGCCCGTAATGCATCGTCAAGTTTCTTGGACCAATTCTTTTTAGATCTATTAACGGTCTTTTGCAAGATCAATTTAATTTCTCTATTGCTCAATTCTACTTGACCACTAGACTGAGTATGATAGGGAGATGCAATTCTATGATTAACGTCATACCTAGCAAGCAATTTATGGAAAGCACCAAGAATAAAGTGTGAACCACTATCAGTCATTAAATATCTAGGGACTCCAATGTTGGGAAACGTCGCATGGGAAACAAAAATTTTCCTACGTGCACGAAGACCTATCATGGTGATGTCCATCTACAAGAGGGGATTTCCGATCTACGTACCCTTGTAGATCGCACAGCAGGAAGCATTAAGAAACGCGGTTGATGTAGTGGAACGTCCTCACGTCCCTTGATCCGCCCCGCGAACCGTCCCGCGATCCGTCCCACGATCCGCTCCGATCTAGTACCGAACGGACGGCACCTCCGCGTTCAGCACACGTACAACTCGACGATGATCTCGGCCTTCTTGATCCAGCAAGAAAGACAAAGAGGTAGATGGGTTCTACGGCAGCGTGACGGCACTCCGGAGGTTGGTGGTGATCTGTCTTAGCAGGGCTCCGCCCGAGCTCCGCAGAAATACGATCTAGAGGAAAAACCGTGGAGGTATGTGGTCGGGCTGCCGTGGAAAAGTTGTCTCAAATCAGCCCTAATTCCTCAGTATATATAGGAGGGCGGGGGAGGTACTTGCCTTGAGGCTCAAGAGAGCCCCAAGGGGTTGGCCGAAGCAAGGGTGGGAGTTCTCCTCCTCCAATCCTAATCCAACTAGGATTGGAAGGTGGAGTCCTTCTCCACCTTCCCACTTCCCCTTTTTTTCTCTTTGATTTCTTTATCTCCTGCGCAAGGGCCCTCTTGGGCTTTCCCACCAGCCCTCTAAGGGCTGGTGTGCCCCCACAAAACCTTTGGGCTTCTTCCCAGTTGGGCTGGCCCCTCCCGGTAGAACTCCGGAACCCATTCGTCATTCCCGGTACATTCCCGGTAATGCCCGAAAACCTTCCGGTAACCAAATGAGACAAACCTATATATCAATCTTCGTCTCCGGACCATTCCGGAAACCATCGTGACGACCGTGATCCCATCCGGGACTCCGAACAACATTCGGTAACCAACCATATAACTCAAATACGCATAAAACATCGTCGAACCTTAAGTGTGCAGACCCTGCGGGTTTGAGAACTATGTAGACATGACCCGAGTGACTCCTCGGTCAATATCCAATAGCAGGACTTGGATGCCCATATTGGATCCTACATATTCTCCGAAGATCTTATCGGTTGAACCTCAGTCTCAAGGATTCATATAATCCCGTATGTCATTCCCTTTGTCCTTCGGTATGTTACTTGCCCGAGATTCGATCGTCGGTATCCGCTTACCTATTTCAATCTCGTTTACCCGCAAGTCTCTTTACTCCTTCCGTAATACAAGATCCCATGACTTACACTAAGTTCACATTGCTTGCAAGGCTTGTGTGTGATGTTCTATTACCGAGTGGGCCCCGAGATACCTCTCCGTCACACGGAGTGACAAATCCCAGTCTTGATCCATACTAACTCAACGGACACCTTCGTAAATACCTGTAGATCATCTTTATAGTCACCCAATTACGTTGTGACGTTTGATACACACAAGGTACTCCTCCGGTGCCAGTGAGTTATATGATCTTATGGTCATAGGAATAAATACTTGACACGCAGAAAACAGTAGCAATAAAATGACACAATCAACATGCTACGTTCATTTAGTTTGGGTCTAGTGCATCACATGATTCTCCTAATGATGTGATCCCGTTATCAAGTGACAACACTTGCCTATCGTCAGGAAACCTTGACCATCTTTGATCAACGAGCTAGTCAACTAGAGGCTTACTAGGGACAGTGTTTTGTCTATGTATCCACACAAGTATTGTGTTTCCAATCAATACAATTATAGCATGGATAATAAATGATTTATCAAGAACAAAGAAATATAATAACAACTAATTTATTATTTCCTCTAGGGCATATATCCAACAGTCTCCCACTTGCACTAGAGTCAGTAATCTAGTCCACATCACTATGTGATTCTAACGAATCGAACACACTTACAGTTCTGGGGTTTGATCACGTCTTGCTTGTGAGAGAGGTTTTAGTCGACGGTTCTGAACCCTTTCAGATCCAAGTGAGATTTACAAATCTTTATGTCATCTTATAGATGTTGCTACTATGTGCTATTTGGAAATATTCCAAATATCTACTCTATCATACGAATCCGTTTCACTACTCATAGTTATTCGGATTAGTTTCAAATCTTGCATCGACGTAACCCTTTACGACGAACTCTTTAACTACCTCCATAATCGAGAAAAATTCCTTAGTCCATTAGTTACTAAGGATAACTTTGACCGCTGATCACTGATTCAATTCTGGATCACTCTGTGTACCTCTTAACATACTTGTAGCAAGGCACACATCAGGTGCGGTACTCAACATGGAATACTTTAGAGTCTATGGCTAAGGTATAGAAGACGACCTTCACCTATTCTCTTTATTCTGCCGGGGTCAGGTTTTGAGTCTTACTCAAATTCACACCTTACAACACAACCAAGAACTCCTTCTTTGCTGATCTATTGTGAACTCCTTCAAAAACTTGTCAAGGCATGCATCTTGTTGAAACTTCTATTAAGCATTTCGATCTATCTCCATAGATCTTGATGCTCAACGTTCAAGTAGCTCAATCCAGGTATTCCTTTGAAAAACTCCTTTCAAACAACCTTTGATGCTTCACAGAAATTCTACATTACTTCTGATCAACAATATGTCAACCACATATACTTATCAGAAATTCTATAGTGCTCCCACTCACTTCTTTGGAAATACAAGTTTCTCATAAACCTTGTATAAACCCAAAAGCTTTGATCAACTCGTCAAAGCATAGATGCTTGCACCAGTCCATAGAAGGATCGCTGGAGCTTGCATACTTGTTGGCATCCTTAGGATTGACAAAACTTTCCGGTGGTATCACATACAACCTTTCCGTCGAGGAAAACAATGTTTTGATATCCTATGTGCAATATTTCACAAATAATGCAGCAACTGCTAACATAATTCCAACAAACCTTTAGCATCGCTATGAGTGAGATAGTCTCATCATACTGAACTCTTTGAACTTGTCGGAAAACATCCTTGCAACAAGTCCAGCTTTTCTTAATGGTGACGTTTCACCATCATCGTCTGTCTTCCTTATAAAGATCCATCTTTACTTAATAGTCCTACGACCATCAAGTAGTTCTTCCAAAGTCTACACTTCGTTCTCACACATGGATTCTCTCTCGAATTTCATGGCCTCGAGCCATTTGTTGGAATCCGGGCCCACCATTGCTTCTCCATAACTCGTAGGTTCATTGTTGTTGAACAACATGACCTCCAACACAGGGTTACCGTACCACTCTGTAGTAGTACGCGACCTTGTCGACCTACGAGGTCTGTAGTAACTTGATCTGATGCTCAATGATCACTATCATCAGCTTCCACTTCAATTGGTGTAGGCGCCATAGGAACAACTTCATGCGCCCTGCTACACACTAGTTGAAGTGATGGTTCAATAACCTCATCAAGTTCTATCACCCTCCCACTCAATTCATTCGAGAGAAACCTTTCTTAGAGAAAGGACCCGTTTCTAGAAACAAACACTTTGCTTCCGGATCTGAGATAGGAGATGCACCCAACTGTTTTGGACATCCTATGAAGATGCAGTTATCCGCTTTGGGTTCGAGCTTATCAGACTGAAACTTTTTCACATAAGTGTTGCAGCCCCAAACTTTCAAGAAACGACATCTTAGATTTCAATAAACCTCAGATTATACTGTGTCATCTCAACGGAATTACGCGGTGCCCTATTTAAAGTGAATGCGGTTGTCTCTAATGCATAACCCATAAATGATAGTGGTAATTCGATAAGAGACATCATAGTATGCACCATATTAAATAGGTCGTGGCTATGACACCATCACACCATGGTGTTCTTGGTGGCATGAATTGCGAAACAACTTCCACATTGTCTTAACTGTGTACCAAAACTCGCAACTCAGAAATTCATCTGTATGATCATATTGTAGACAATTTATCCTCTTGTTACGACGAACTTCACTCTGAAACAAAATTGAACCTTTTCAATATTTCAGACTTGTGATTCATTAAGTATATACTCCTGTATCTACTCAAATCGTCATTGAAGTAAGAACACAATGATATCCACTGCATGCGTCAGCACCCATTGGACTGCATACATCAAAATGTATTACTCCCAACAAGTTACTATCTTGTTTCATCTCAATGAAAACAAGGCCTTGCTCATGTGGTATGATTTGCATGTCACAAGTGATTCAAAATCAAGTGAGTATAAAGATCCATCAGCATGGATCATCTTCATGCAATTTATACCAACATGACTCAAGCGGCAGTGCCACAAGTAAGTGGTACTATCATCATTACCTTGTATCTTTTGGCACCAATATCATGAACATGTGTAACACTACGTTCGAGATTCAATAAACCATTGAAGGTGATTATTCAAGCAAATAGAGTAACCATTATTCTCTTTAAATGAATAATCGTATTGCAATAAACACGATCCAATCATGTTCATGCTTAACGCAAGCACCAAATAACAATTATTTAGGTTTAACACCAATCCCTATGGTAGAGGGAGCATGCGACGTTTGATCATATCAACCTTGGAAACACTTCCAACACGTATCGTCACCTCGCCTTTAGCTAGTCTCCATTTATTTCGTAGCTTTTATTTCGAGTTACTAATCACTTAGTAACCGAACCAGTATCCAATACCCTCGTGCTACTAGGAGTACTAGTAAAGTACACATCAATATCATGTATATCAAATATACTTCTGTCGACTTAGCCAGCCTTCTTTATCTACCAAGCATCTAGGGTAGCTCCACCTCAGTGACCGTTCCCCTCATAACAGAAGCACTTAGTCTCAGGTTTGGGTTTAATCTTGGGTCTCTTCATTAGTGCAGCAACTGTTTTGCTGTTTCACGAAGTATGCCTTGTAGCCCTTGCCTTTCTTGAAACATAGTGGTTTTACTAACCATCAACTATTGATGCTCCTTCTTGATTTCTACTTTCGCAGTGTCAAACATCGCGAATCGCTCAAGGATCATTGTATCTATCCTTGATATGTTATAGTTCGTCACGAAGCTCTCACAGCTTGGTGGCAGGGTGGCAGTGACTTTGGAGAACCATCACTATCTCATCTGGAAGATTAACTCCCACTTGATTCAAGCGATTGTCGTACTCAGACAATCTGAGCACACGCTCAATGATTGAGCTTTTCTCCTTTTACTTCGTGGACAAAGAATCTTGTTGGAGGTCTCATACCTCTTAACAAGGGCACGAGCATGAAATCACAATTTCATCTCTTTAGAACATCTCTTATGTTCCGTGACGTTTCAAAATGTCTTCGGCGCCTTGTTTTTAAGCCATTAAGTATTTTGCACTGAACTATCGCATAGTCATAAAAAACGTGTATGTCGGATGTTCACAACATCCACAGACGACGCTCGAGGTGCAGCACACCGAGTGGTGCATTAAGGACATAACCCTTCTGCGCAGCAACGAGGACAATCCTCAGTTTTACAGACTCAGTCCGCAAAGTTGCTACTATCAACTTTCAACTAAATTTTCTCTAGGAACATATAAAAAACTGTAGAGCTATAGCGCAAGCCACATCTTAATTCGCAAAGACCATTAGACTATGTTCATGATAATTAGTTCAATTAATCATATTACTTAAGAACTCCCACTCAAAAAGTACATCTCTCTAGTCATTTGAGTGGTACATGATCCAAATCCACTATCTCAAGTCTGATCATCACGTGAGTCGAGAATAGTTTCAGTGGTAAGCATCTCTATACTAATCATATCAACTATAGGATTCATGCTCGACCTTTCGGTCTCATGTGTTCCGAGGCCATGTCTGCACATGCTAGGCTCGTCAAGCTTAACCCGAGTGTTCTGCGTGTGCAACTGTTTTGCACCCGTTGTATGTGAACGTTGAGTCTATCACACCCGATCATCACGTGGTGTCTCGAAACGACGAACTGTCGCAATGGTGCACAGTCAGGAGAACACAATTTCGTCTTGAAATTTTAGTGAGAGATCACCTCATAATGCTACCGTCGTTCTAAGCAAGATAAGGTGCATAAAGGATTAACATCACATGCAATTCATAAGTGACATGATATGGCCATCATCAAGTGCTCCTTGATCTCCATCACCAAAGCACCCGTATGATCTTCTTGTCACCGGCGCCACACCATGATCCCCGTCATCATGATCTCCATCATCGTGCCGCCATCGAGGTTGTCATGTATGTTATGCTATTACTACTAAAGCTACGTCCTAGCAATATAGTAAACGCATCTGCAAACACAAACATTAGTTTAAAGACAGCCCTATGGCTCCTGCCGGTTGCCGTAGCATCGACGTGCAAGTCGATATTAACTATTACAACATGATCATGTCATACATCCGATATATCACATCACGTTGTTGGCCATATCACATCACAAGCATACCCTGCAAAAACAAGTTCGACGTCCTCTAATTGTTGTTGCATGTTTTACGTCGTTGCCATGGGTATCTAGTAGGATCGCATCTTACTTACGCAAACACCACAACGGAGATGTATGAATTGCTATTTAACCTCTCTCCAAGGACCTCCTCGGTCAAATCCGAGTCAACTAAAGTTGGAGAAACCGGCACTCGCCAGTCATCTTTGAGCAACAGGGTTGCTCGTAGCGATGAAACCAGTCTCTCGTAAGCGTACGAGTAATGTCGGTCCGAGCCGCTTTGATTCAACAATACCGCGGAATCAAGAAAAGACTAAGGAGTGCAGCAAATCGCACATCACCTCCCACAAAAACTTTTGTGTTCTACTCGAGATAACATCTACGCATGAAGCTAGCTCATGATGCCACTGTTGAGGAACGTCGCATGGGAAACAAAAATTTTTCTACATGCACGAAGACCTATCATGATGATGTCCATCTACGAGAGGGGATTTCTGATCTATGTACCCTTGTAGATCGCACAACAATAAGTGTTAAGAAACGCGGTTGATGTAGTGGAACGTCCTCACGTCCCTCGATCCGCCCCGTGAATCGTCCCATGAACCGTCCCGCGATCTGTCCCACGATCCGCTCTGATCTAGTGCCAAACAGATGGCATCTCCGCGTTCAGCACACGTATAGCTCGACGATGATCTCGGCCTTCTTGATCCAGCAAGAGATACGTAGAGATAGATGGGTTCTACGGCAGCGTGACGGCGCTCCGGAGGTTGGTGGTGATCTGTCTCAGCACGGCTCCGCCCGAGCTCCGCAGAAATACTATCTAGAGGAAAAACCATGGAGGTATGTGGTTGGGCTGCCGCGGCAAAGTTGTCTCAGATCAGGCCTAATACCTCAGTATATATAGGAGGGAGGGAGAGGGACTTGCCTTGAGGCTCAAGAGAGCCCCAAGGGGTCGGCCGAAGCAAGGGGAGGAGTCTTCCTCCTCCAATCATAGTCCAACTAGGATTGGAAGGTGGAGTCCTTCTCCACCTTCCCACTTCCCCTTTTTTTCTCTTTGATTTCTTTATCTCCGGCGCAAGGGCCCTCTTGGGCTTTCCCACCAGCCCACTAAGGGCTGGTGTGCCCCCACAAAACCTTTCGGCTTCTCCCCGAGTGGGCTGGCCCCACCCGGTAGAACTCCGGAACCCATTCGTCATTCCCGGTACATTCTCGGTAATGCCCGAAAACCTTCCGGTAACCAAATGAGACAAACCTATATATCAATCTTCGTCTCCGGACCATTCCGGAAACCCTCGTGACGTCCGTGATCCCATGCGAGACTCCGAACAACATTCGGAAACCAACCATATAACTCAAATACGCATAAACCATCATCGAACCTTAAGTGTGCAGACCCTGCGGGTTCGAGAACTATGTAGACATGACCCGAGTGACTCATCGGTCAATATCCAATAGCGGGACCTGGATGCCCATATTGGATCCTACATATTCTCCGAAGATCTTATCAGTTGAACCTCAGTGTGAAGGATTCATATAATCCCGTATGTCATTCCCTTTGTCCTTCGGTATGTTACTTGCCCGAGATTCGATCGTTGATATCCGCATACCTATTTCAATCTCGTTTACCGGCAAGTCTCTTTACTCGTTCCGTAATACAAGATCCCTTGACTTACACTAAGTTCACACTGCTTGCAAGGCTTGTGTGTGATGTAGTATTACCGAGTGGGCCCCGAGATACCTCTCCGTCACACGGAGTGACAAATCCCAGTCTTGATCCATACTAACTCAACGGACACCTTCGGAGATACCTGTAGAGCATATTTATAGTCACCCAGTTACGTTGTGACGTTTGATACACACAAGGTGCTCCTCCGGTGCCAGTCAGTTATATGATCTCATGGTCACAGGAATAAATACTTGACACGCAGAAAACAGTAGCAATAAAATGACACGATCAACATGCTACGTTCATTTAGTTTGGGTCTAGTCCATCACATGATTCTCCTAATGATGTGATCCCGTTATCAAGTGACAACACTTGCCTATGGTCAGGAAACCTTGACCATCTTTGATTAACGAGCTAGTCAACTAGAGGCTTACTAGGGACAGTGTTTTGTCTATGTATCCACACAAGTATTGTGTTTCCAATCAATACAATTATAGAATGGATAATAAACGATTTATCAAGAACAAAGAAATATAATAATAACTAATTTATTATTGCCTCTAGGGCATATTTCCAACAGTCTCCCACTTGCACTAGAGTCAATAATCTAGTCCACATCACTATGTGATTCTAATGAATCGAACACCCTTACAGTTGTGGGGTTTGATCACGTCTTGCTTGTGAGAGAGGTTTTAGTCGACGGTTCTGAACCCTTTCAGATCCGAGTGAGCTTTACAAATCTTTAAGCGGTTCTATAATCCCATAATGCATCGTCAAGTTTCTTGGACCAATTCTTTTTAGATCTATTAACGGTCTTTTGCAAGATCAATTTAATTTCTCTATTGCTCAATTCTACTTGACCACTAGACTGAGTATGATAGGGAGATGCAATTCTATGATTAACGTCATACCTAGCAAGCAATTTACGGAAAGCACCAAGAATAAAGTGTGAACCACTATGAGTCATTAAATATCTAGGGACTCCAAATCTAGGGAAAATAACTTCTTTTAGCATTTGAATAGAAGTGTTATGATCGGCATTACTAGTTGGAATAGCTTCTACCCACTTAGTGACATAATCAACAACAACTAGAATATGAGTATACCCGTTGGCCTTTGGAAAAGGTCCCATATAACCAAAGCCTCAGACATCAAATGGTTCTATAATAAGAGAGTAATTCATAGGCATTTCTTTATGTCCACTAATAATACCAATTCTTTGACATTCATCACAAGACAAGACAAACTTACGAGCATCCTTGAAAAGAGTAGGTCAATAAAAACTGGAGTGTAATACCTTGTGTGCAGTTCTATCTCCAGTGTGATGTCCTCTGTAGGCCTCGGAGTGACACTTGTGTAAGATATGCCCTGTTCATGCTTAGGTACACAACGTCTAATAATACCATCTACTCCTTTATAAAGATGTGGATCGTCCGAAAAGTAATGTCTTAAATCCTAGAAGAACTTTTTCTTTTGTTTGTATTTGAAGTTAGGCGGTATAAATTTAGCAACAATGTAGTTAGCATAATCAGCATACCAAGGAGCACTGAGTGAAGGATTTATGACACCTAATTGTTCATCAGGTATGCTATCATCAATAGGTAGTGGGTCATCAAGAACATTCTCTTGTCTAGACAAGTTATCTGCTACAGGGTTATCAGTGCCCTTTCTATCAATAATAAGAAGATCAAATTCTTGTAGCAGAAGAACCCATCTAATAAGTCTAGGTTTAGCATCTTTCTTTTCCATAAGGTATTTAATAGCAGCATGATCAGTGTGAACAATTACTTCGGAATCAACAATATAAGGTATAATCTTATCACAAGCAAACACAACTGCAAAAAGTTCCTTTTTAGTGGTAGCGTAGTTTCTTTGAGCACTCTCTAGAGTTTTACTAGCGTAATGGATGCTATTTAATTTCTTATCAACTCTTTTCCCTAGAACAACACCAACAACATAATCACTAGCATCATAGATAATCTCAAAGGGTAGGTTCCAATCAAGTGGTTGAACAACAGGTGCAGTGATCAGGCTCTCTTAAGAATTTCAAATGCTTCTACACAATCATCATAAAATATGAATGGAACATCCTTTTCCAAAATATTAGTGGGAGGCTTAGAAATCTTAGAGAAGTCCTTAATAACCTCATATTGAAACCAGCATGACCAAGGAAACTTCTTATACCTTTGATATCTGTTGGACACATCATTTTTCAATAGCATCACCTTTAGCTTTATCAACTTCAATACCTCTTTCAGAGATTTTGTGTCCCAAGACAATGCCTTCATTAACCATGAAGTGGCACTTCTCCCAATTCAAGACAAGATTAGTTTCTTCACATCTCTGAAAACTCGATCAAGGTTGCTCAAGCAATCATCAAAAGAAGTTCCATAAACGGAAAAATCATCCATGAAAACCTCAACAATCTTTGCACAAAAGTCAGAGAATATAGCCATTATACATCTTTGAAAGGTAGGAGGTGCATTGCATAAACCAAAAGGCATATGCCTATAAGCAAATGTACCGAAAGGGCAAGTAAAACTGGTCTTCTATTGATCCTCTTTTGACACAGGTATTTGAGAGAAAGCAGAATAACCGTCTAGAAAGAAAAATGTGTATGTTTGGATAGTCTTTCTATCACTTGATCAATAAAGGTAGCGCATAATGATCTTTCCTAATAGCTTTATTTAATTTCCTAAAATCAATTACCATTGTATATCCTAGAACAATTCTTTGCGGGATCAATTCATCTTTAACATTAGGAGCAACGGTAATACCTGCCTTTTTAGGGACACAATGAATGGGACTAACCCATCTACTATCAACAATAGGATAAATTTACCTACCTCCAGAAGCTTTAGTATTTCATTTCTTACCACTTCCTTCATTTTAGGATTTAATCATCGTTGGTGATCAACAACTGGTTTAGCATCAGGCTCCATATTGATTTTGTGATGACATAGAGTGGGACTAATGCCCTTAAGATCATCAAGAGTATATCCAATAGCAGCATGGTGCTTCCTCAAAGTTTTCAATTATCTCTTTTCTTCATGCTCTAAAAGGTTAGCACTAATAATAATAGGATATATCTCCTTTTCATCAAGATAAGCATACTTCGGGGTATCAGGTAATTTTAAGCTGAAACACGAGATCACCCTTGGGTGGAGGAGGATCCCCAAGTATTTCAACAGGAAGGTTGTGTTTCAAAATAGGCTGCTGATCAAAGAAAATATTATCTATTTCATTTCTTTCATTCATATGCATATCATTTTCATGGTCTAGCAAATATTGTTCTAAGGGATCAGTAGGAAGCGAGACCAATAATTTCATCTTTACTAGGCAATTCTTTGTCATGGGGTTGTCTACGAAATTTAGAGAAATTGAACTCATGAGACACATCCCCAGAACTTATAGTAACCCTTTCTTTCTCACAATCAATCTTAGCATTAACAGTATTCAAGAAGGGTCTACCGAATATAATGGGACAAAAATCATCTTGTGGGAAACCAAGAACAAGAAAATCGGTAGGATACTTTATTTTCCCAGACAAGACTTCAACATATCTAACAATCCCAATTGGTACAATAGTATCCCTATTAGCAAGCATGATGGTAACATCAATTTCTTCTAATTCAACTAGTTCAATATCATTCATAATTTCTTGGTATAAGGTAAAAGGAATTGCACTAACACCAGCACCCGCATCACATTAGCCATGATAACAATGATCTCCTATTTTAACAGAAACACCAGGCACGCCAACAATGGGTCTATGTTGACCTTTACTATCAGGTCTAGCAATTCTAGCAACTTCATCACAAAAATGAATGACATGCCCATCAATATTATCAACCAAGAGATCTTTAACCATAGCAATATTAGGTGCAACTTTAATTTTCCAGGAGGTATAGGCGTTCTAGCACAACTCTTAAGAACCACAGTTGAAGCTTTAGCATGTTCCTTTATTCTAACAGTAAAGGGTGGTTTCTCAATATAAGTAGTAGGAATAACAGGATCAACATTATAAATAATTGTTTCTTCTTCAACTTTAATAGGTTCAACCACTTTAACTTCAATGAGATGATGATATTTAAACCACTTCTCCTAGGGGAGATCAACATGAGTAGCAAAAGATTCACAGAATGAAGCTACTACCTCAAAGTCAAGTCCATATTTAGTGCTAAAATCACGAAAAGCACCGGTGTCTATAAAGGATTTAACATAATCAAACTTAAGGTTTATACCCGACTCATTACCTTCATCGAGTTCCGAGTCTTTGGAGTTGTGTTTAATTCTTTCCAATAAGTCCCATTTGAATTCAATATATTTCTTCATAAAGGAACCAACACAAGAAGTATCGAGCATGGATTGATCATTACGAGAGAGCCGAGCATAAAAATTATGAATAATAATTTCTCTCGAGAGCTCATGATTGGGGCATGAATATAACATTGACTTAAGCCTCCCCCAAGCTTGAGCGATTATTTCTCCTTCACGAGGCAAAAAATTATAAATATAATTCCGATCACGATGAACCAGATGCATAGGATAAAACTTCTGATGAAATTCCAATTTCAATCGGTTGTAGTTCCATGATCCGTTATCATTACATAGACTATACCACGTCAACGCCTTTTCCTTCAAAGATAAAGGAAATACCTTCTTCTTGACATCATCCTCGGGCAGACCTGCAGGCATGAATAATACATAAACTTCATCCACATAGACTAGATGCAAATCAGGATGTAGTGTTCCATCTCCTGCATAAGGATTAGTTAGAAGTTTTTCCATCATACCCGAAGGAATTTCATAATAAATATTTTCAGTAGGTGTAGCAGGTTGAGGAGCATGTCTTTGTGCTTCCGGTCGGGGTGAAGATACCCCGAACAAGCCCCTCAAAGGAATATTTTCCATAGTGATAAGTGACAGTAAATTTTAGCACACTATATAAATTTTACTTACCAAGTTCCACTTTTGAAAGATGCTTCACTCCCCTGAAACGACGCCAGAAAAGAGTCTTGATGACCCACAACTATAGGGGAGCTATGATAGTCCTTTCGTTAAGTAAGAGTGTCAAACAAAACGAGGAGTAGGAGGAAATGACAAGCGGTTTACAGTAAGGTATTCTCTGCAAGCACGAAAATATCGGTAACAAATAGTTTTGTGATAAGATAATTCATAATGGGTAGAAAGTAAAAAATGTAACAAAGGTGCAGCCAGGTGGCCCAATCCTTTTTGTAGCAAAGGACAAGCCTGGACAAACTCTTATATCAAGCAAAGTGCTCCCGATGACACATGGGAATTTCTGTCAAGCTAGTTTTCATCATGCTCATATGATTCGCGTTCCTTACTTTGATAATTTGATATGTGGTGACGATGAAGGCTTCGATTTCCCCCTTCGGCAGGGAAGTTTCCCCGGCGGAATAGCTCCACCAGAGTTCTAGATTGGTTCTGCCGAAGTTCTGCCTCGAGACGGCAGTGCTTCGCCCTGAAAGTTCTGATATGATTTTTTCCAGGTCAAAACCCTTCATATAGCAGAAGATGGGCACCGGAGGCCTGCCAGGGGCCCCACAAGCCTGCAGGGTGCACATAGGGGGGTAGGACGCGCCCCTTGGCTTGTGGACATCTGGTGGGTCCCCTGCTGTATTTCTTTCACCCAATATTTTTTATATATTCCGAAATAATTCTCCGTAAGTTTTTAGGACTTTTGGAGCTGTGCAGAATAGGTCTCTCAGATTTTCTCCTTTTTCGGTCCACAATTCCTGCTACCAGCATTCTCCCTCTTCGGTTAAACCTTGTAAAATAAGAGAGAAAAGGCATAAGTATTGTATCATAATGTGTATTAACAGCCATAATGCAATAAATATCGATTTAAAAACATGATGCAAAATGGACGTATTTATTGTCCGTAATAGTTGAGTTGTCAATTCAACCGCACTTGGGATATCGTACTACAACAAATATTTTGTAACACAACAAATGATAGCAGTAACATTAATAGTGATATCAGCAATTTTGGTAACAGTACTAGCAGTAACAGTTTAGTAACATGTGTGATAGTAGCAACAATAGTAGTAACTTAGCAAGATTCAATATATGTACGCATAGGCACGTGGATCAACAGTGAATAGTGATGTAGATGACATTGATCATATAATAGTTACACACTAGGGCGACACAGACCTAGCTCCAATTCATCAATATAATGTAGGCATGTATTCTGTATATAGTCATACATGCTTGCAATAAGAACTTGCATGGCATCTTTTTTCCTACCCTCACGTCGCAGCGGGGTCCTATTGGGAACTAAGGGATATTAAGGCCTCCATTTAATAGAGAACTGGAACAATAGTGAATACATGAACTCCTCAAACTACGACAATCAGTGGAAAGAATCCCAATTATTCTCACCTTGCGGTATGTGGATCAAGACGCGTAGTAGGTAACTATAACTTGCTTAATAGGATCGAAATCACTCTTACATTCATGAAAACATAATAGGTTTATATATGAAATCATGGCACTCTGGCCTTAGTGACAAGCCCTATCAAACTTAACTCGATTACATGATCAATTTCATCCAATTCCACTGCTGTCGAGCAATCCAACAAAGAAATTACTCACTCCCTATGGTGAGCATCTTGGAGGTGTTGATGGAGAAGAATTGGTGATGGCGACGACGACGAATCACCCTCTCTAGAACCCCAAACAGACTCCAGATCAGCCCTCCAGAGGAAGAATAGGAGTTGGCGGCGGCTCCATATCATAAAAGGCGATGAAAACTTCTCTCCTATTTCTCTCTCGATGAATATGTATTTATAGGACTGGAATTAGGGTCAAAGGAGCCTCGACTACCCCACAAGCTTTCAGGTCGCGACCTTGGGAGGGGGGGCTGATGGCTTGTACCCCGTGGCACTTCCCCTCTGACTGATCTTCGCTCCATAAATCCTTATATGTACCAAAAATGATTCACAAAAAGAATCATCCAATTCCAAGATCTTTTATTTCTGCACAAAAATAACACCAAGGTAGTTCTACTAAAAACAGGGCCAGTCCGGGTTTAGTTCCATTCAAATCATGCAAATTAGAGACCAAAATCAGAGCAAAAGTGTTTGGAAAAGTAGGTACGTTGGAGATGTATCAACTCCCTCAAGCTTAACTCATTTCTTGTCCTCAAGAAATTCAGTTGATAAACTAAAAGTGTTAAAGAAAACTTCTACAAACTCTTTTGTTCTCGTTATTATACACATTCTTAGTTAGTGTTTAAGTTTTCAACATAAATCATAAATAAACACATCCATGATAATAATTTAAGCATCATATCCAAACATGGCAATACATATCCAACTAGTAAGAAATAATAGGATATTGCACATGCCAACAATTTGTCAAAAAATCACGATATAATATGGCGGCATGGTATCTCGCTAGCCCTTTCTGAGAGCGCAAAACTAAATGAAGAGCACCACTAAGATTCAAGAAATGTCTAAATATTATAATTTAGAATAGAAAAGATCCTAGTCATAATCATAACCCATATTGACTAGACCCAATGCATAAAAATGACAATAGTGCTCTCTAGTCATGTGCTTTTAGTAAGAGCATGATGACTCAACATAAAAGTAAATAGATAGGTCCTTCGAAGAGGGAAGCATTGATTTACAGAGGTGCCAGAGCTCAATCTTTAAAGAAGGAACGAAAGTAAATTTTGAGCGGTGTTCTTTACTATCAATGTTACAACAAAGGTTCTCAGTATCTTCCATGCTAAACTCATTATAGGTGGTTACCAAATGGAATTGTACAGTTTTACTCCTATCCACCATACATACACAACCATGGCTAGATGAATTCACGGGTGCCCTCTGATAACCCACAAGCATAGGGGATCTCAACAGTTTTCGAGGGTAGAGTATTCAACCCAAATTTATTGATTCGACTCAGGGGAAGCCAAAGAATATTCTCAAGTATTAGCAGTTGAGTTGTAAATTCAACCACACCTGAAAGATTTAGTATCTGCAGCAAAGTATCAGTAGCAAAGTAGTCTGATGGCAACAGTAGCAACGGTAACCAGTAGCAACAAAGTGACAGCAGTGGCATCAAAGTAACAGAAGTAGCAACAGAGTAACAGTAGCAGCAGCGACACCAGTAGCGACAAAGTAACGTAGAAAGTACCAGTAGGAAAAGACTCGTAGGCAATGGATCGGTGATGGATGATTATGCCGGATGCTATTCATCATGCAACAGTTATAACACAGAGAGATATGTAACTAGCCCCAGTTCGTCAATGTAATGCAGGCATGTATTCCGTATGTAGTCATACGTGCTTAGGGAAAAGAACTTGCATGACATCTATTGTCCATCCCTCCCGTGGAAGCGGGGTCCTAATGGAAACTATGGGATATTAAGGTTCTCCTTTTAATAAACAACCGGACCAACGCATTAACACTTAGTGAATACATGAACTCCTCATACTATGGTCATCTCCGGGAGTGGTTCCGGCTATTGTCACTCCGGGGTTGCCGGGTCATAACACATAGTAGGTGACTACAACTTGCAAGATAGGATCAAGAACACACATATATTGGCGACAACATAATAGGTTCAGATCTGAAATCATGGCACTCGGGCCCTAGTGACAAGCATTAAGCATGGCAAAGTAGTAGCAACATCAATCTCAGAACATAGTGGATACTAGGGATCAATCCCCATCAAAACTAACTCGGTTACATGATAGATCTCATCCAACCCATCACCGTCCAGCAAGCCTACGATGAGATTACTCAAGAACGATGAAGAGCATCATGGAATTGGCAATGAAGGAAGGTGGTGATGACGATGGCGACGATTTCCCCTCTCCGGAGCCCAGAATGGACTCTAGATCTGCCCTCCAGAGGAAGAACAGGAGGTGGCGGCGCCTCTGTATCGTAAAACACGATGAACAACATGGGCCCCACAAGCCTTCCAGGCGCGGCCAGGGGGGCCGCGCCTGGTGGGCTTGTGGGCTCCACACTCCACTTCCTTCGTTGATTCTTGCGCCAGTATTTTTTATATATTCCACAAAAAATCCCCGTAAATTTCCAGGTCATTCCGAGAACTTTTATTTCTGGGCAAAAACAACGCCATGGCAATTATGTTGAAAACAGCGTTAGTCCGGGTTAGTTCCATTCAAATCATGCAAATTAGAGTCCAAAACAAGGACAAAAGAGTTTGGAAAAGTAGATACGACGGAGATGTTTTAACTCCCCCAAGCTTAAAACCTTGCTTGTCCTCAAGCAATTCAATTGACAAACTGAAAGAGACAAAAGAAAACTTTTATGAACTCTGTTTGATCTTGTTGTTGTGACTATGTCTAACTCATATCCAGAATTTCAGCAAGATCACAAGCAAACCACATAAGCAAATGACATCTAGGTCTCACGGTAACTCATATCAATGGCATAATCAACTAGCGAGCAAATAATAATAAGTCTCAAACGTCAACACTTCCATCAAAACAAACATGAAGCAGTACGAACAGATGGTATCTCGCTAGCTCTTTCTGAGACCGCAAAACATAAATGCAGAGCACCTTCAAAGACCAAGGGCTAACTAAACATTGTAATTCATGGCAAAGAAGATCCAATCATAGTCATACTCAATAGCAGTCAAAAGCAAAGCATAAAACTGACAGAGGTGCTCTCTAATTGGTGCTTTTATAAGAGGAGGATGACTCAACAGGAAAATAAATAGACAGGCCCTTCGCAGAGGGAAGCATTGATTTGCAGAGGTGCCAGAGCTCAAGCTTTGAAAACAGAGATAATTAATTTTGGGTGGCATGCTTTAATTGTCAACGCAATGGCTAAGAGCTCTCACCATCTTCCACGCTACACATGCTATAGGCGGTTCCCAAAACAGAAAAGTAAAGTTTTGACTCCCCCACCACCGATCAATCACACTCCCCGACTAGCCGAATACTCGTGTGCCGTCCATACCAACATCAATCCAGGCGGAGTTTTGTTTGCAATTATCTTTTCAATTTGAGCATGGAACTGGGCATTCCAATTACCGGCCCCTTTCTCATGAATGATAGTGAATAAACACATATCGAGGATAACACGCCTAGCATGGAAGATACTGATAGCCCACTATCACCACATGAGCGGTTCCGGCATGCAAAATAGATTATTTGTTGAGGGTTTAGAGAGTGGAACATGCAAATTTACTTGGAACGACAGGTAGATACCGCATATAGGTAGGTAGGTGGACTCATATGGAACAACTTTGGGTTTATGGAATTGGATGCACAAGCAATATTCCCGCTTATTACAAGTGAAGGCTAGCAAAAGACTGGGAAGCGACCAACTAGAGAGCGACAATAGTCATCAAAATGCATTGAGATTAACCAACAATGAGTGCAAGCATGAGTAGGACATAAATGACCATGAACATGAATATCATAGAGGCTATGTTGATTTTGTTTCAACTACATGCGTAAAAATGCGCCAAGTCAAGCCACTTGAATCATTCAGAGGATACCATCCTATCATACTACATCATAGTCATCTCAAAATTCTCATGTTGGCATCCAAGGCAAACCATTATAAGATCCTAGCTAATTAAGCATGGCATCAGAAACTATGATCTCTAAGTTGTCATTGCAAACATGTTTCTCTCACAACAAAGCTAAATCAGGAACGATGAGCTAGTCATATTTACAAAAACAAAATAGATCGAGTTCATACCAGCTTTTCTAGGCTCAGTCACTTTATCATATATCGTCATTATTGCCTTTCACTTGCACGACCGAATGATGTGAACAATAATAAGAGTGCTTGTGCATTGGACTACGCTGCAATCGGCAAGCAAATACAAAGGAGAAGACAAAGTAATATGGCTCTTTGACAGATAAACAGATATGCATGCGAGAGCCACTAAACATTGTAACCATGGTCTTCTACCTTGACCCAAAGAAAAAGAAAACTATTTACACGGGAAAGCTCCCAACAAGCAAAAGAAGAACGGAAAATCTTTTTGGGTTTTCTCAAACTAGACAAACACACGAAAAGAAAACGAGAAAAAGAAATAAACTAGCATGGATGATACAGTGGGAAAGTGTGAACACCGACTAACAAAGTGAAAGCATAAGCAAGAATATAAAGTCGGTGAGAAACACGTACTCCCCCAAGCTTAGGCTTTTGGCCTAAGTTGGTCTACTCCCAAGGATGGTCTGGGCGATACTCAAAATCATAATGGGGGTTATATGGGAGCGCTGCAGCCACTGCATGAATAGCTGCCTCACGGAGACGAGCAGCCTTTGCCTCCCTCTCATACTCCTCTGCCTCTCCTCTGGTTATGTAATATCTTCGAATTACCTGAAAGTCAAAGAAGGCAGGAGCAGGAAGGGTAATATCGAAAACACGCTACCGGTTAAATATTAAACGGTATAGGAGGGATTCATCATCCCTCTCAAGGAACTGATAGCGTGGCAAAGCGGCGCGATCAAGGAAAGTTGTATGGAGCGGGGGATCTCCTTCACGAATGGATACTCCAGGAATATTTGCTATGTGAGTGGCATAGATCCCACCAAAGAAATCCCCTTCATTAGCATTATTATTCAGCCTCCTTGCTATTATAGATCCCATGTTGAAACTTCTATCACCCGTTACTGCGCTCTTAAGAATACTAAGGTCGGGTGCGCAGAGGTGACAATGCTCAATCTTGTCATTAATGCATCTACCTATGAAGAGGGCAAAGTAATGCAAGGCAGGAAAATGAATGCTCCCCATGGTAGCCTGCGTAATATCTCTAGTTTCTCCGACAGTTATACCAGAGAAAAAATATCTAACCGAAGATTTAGGAGGATCATTGACACTACCCCAAACAGGTATCTTGCAAATTCTATTGAAATCCTCTAAATCCATGGTATACGATTTGTCATAGAGATCAAACAGTAAGGATGTGTCACGGCGAGCTGAAAATTTGAATCTACGAACAAAAGAGGAAGTGAGAGTAACATACTGTTCACATTTATCGGAGATGAATTCTTCGAGTCTGACGTTGTGAACAAGTGTACCAAACTCGTCTTTCAAACCTACCTCAATCATGAATTCATCAGAAGGCCATTCACATGGTTGTACCTGTGCATTCCTCTGTTGGTAAGGATCGGGCTCCCGAATCGCGAGACGGGGACCTCTCTTGCTTGAGGAACCACCATGATAGTTTCTCCTGAACATCTTCCTTTTTCTGAAATTTTCAGTGACTCAAAGGAAATGTGAACAAGGATCAACGAAACTCATAGAAACTACTCCGACAAGTGCCTAGAGGCCATATTACGCATCAAAACTACTTGGGACTAGCTAAAATTAGCATGCAAAGCTCAAGAACAGGGTCACCAAGGGAGAAAAAATACGCGATGTATAAGGCACTAGGGAAAAAACTAATTGGACCAATGGAGGAGTCACTTACCAAGGAGTAATTTCCCCAAAACAGTTTGGTGAATGGTGCTTTGCACAAGGAGATCGAAAATCCCAGCAAGAAGAGCAAGAACAAGGGTTTGAGCTGCGAAACGATTTATTCTAGAGGTAGGAGAAGCAGATGGGAGCTAGAATGAGTGGAGGGGGTACACGTGGGCCCCACAAGACTGGGTTGCGCGGCCAGGGGGTGCCCGCGCCTCCAGGGCTTGTGGCCCACTGGTGCACCCCCCTGACTAGCTCTCCATCTCAGTATTTATCAAAAATTTCAGAAAAAATCATACTTGATTTTCACGACATTCGGAGAACTTTTATTTTCGGGGTACTTTTCTACGGGACGCTAAAAAGAGAAAACAGGGAAAACTAAACTAAATCTATCGTTTTTCTTCTAAGCAACCGAAGGTGAAAGCTTGGAACAGAGGTTTGTGACTCCTCGATTCATCCATCTCATGGTCATCGAAAGAAATCTGTCAATGAGGTTGATCAAGTCTCCTTGACAAACTTTTTCGAATCGGAAAAGAGAACGGAGAATTTTCGAACAGTCACTAGGTTACCTCAATGGGGATGTGCATCGCCCCAACAAGCAAATCATACTTCATCTTAACAGGAGGTATAGGGCATTCAAAGCTCCCAATAAGAATCGATGAATTTTTTTCGATAACATTGATGCAATGTACTCGATATTGTTTCTTCGAAAAGTGTACCGTATGCTCATTACCGTTGACATTGAAAGTGACATTGCCTTTGTTGCAATCTATAACAGCCCCTGCAGTGTTTAAAAAGGGTCTTCCAAGGATGACCGCCATGGCATCATCCTCGGGAATATCCAGGATAACAAAGTCCGTTAAGATAGTAACGTTGGCAACCACAACAGGCACATCCTCGCAAATGCCGATAGGGAAAGCAGTTGATTTGTCGGCCATTTGCAGATAGATTTCAGTGGGTGTCAACTTATCCAGTCCAAGCCTACAATAAAGAGAGAGAGGCATAACACTAACACCGGCTCCAAGGTAGCATAAAGCAGTTCTAACATAGTTGCCTTTAATGGAGCAAGGTATAGTGGGCACTCCGGGATCACCTAGTTTCTTAGGAGTTCCACCCTTGAAGGTATAGTTAGCAAGCATGGTGGAAATCTCAACCTCAGGTATCCTCCTCTTATTAGTCACAATATCCTTCATGTACTTAGCACACGGAGACATTTTGAGCATATCTATGAAACGCATTTGCAGAAAGACAGGTCTAAGCATTTCAACAAATCGCTCAAAATCCTCATCATCCTTTTTCTTGGATGGTTTGGGAGGAAAGGGCATGGGTTTCTGAACCCATGGTTCCCTTTCTTTACCATGCTTCCTAGCAATGAAATCGTTCTTATCGTATCTCTTATACTTAGGTTGTGGGTTATCAAGATCAACAAGTTCAATCTCCACATCCTTATCATTGCTAGGTTGAACATCTTTATGAACATCACTATTGATATTATCATTAGGCTCATGTTCATCACCAGATTGTGTTTCGGCATCAGAGATAGAGACATCGTTTGGGGTCTCAGGTGTATCAGCAACAGGGTTGCTAGCATGCAAATCCCTATCATCTTTCTTCTTCTTTCTAGGATGACTAGGTGCATCAATGCTAACTCCTTGAGAATCTTGTTCAATTCTCTTAGGATGACCCTCAGGATACAAAGGTTCCTGGGTCATTCTACCGCCTCTAGTGACGACTCTGACAGAATTGTCATTCAACTCATTGAGCAAGTCATTCTGATCCTTAAGTACTTGTTCTACTTGAGTAGTAACCATAGAGGCATGTTTACTCAAGAGCTTAAGATCATTGACGTTTCTGTCCACACAAATACTTAAATGACTAAGCATACGAGCATTCTGTTCCAATTGTCTGCTAACATAATCATTGAAACTCTGTTGTTTGGCAACAAAGTTATCAAATTCATCTAGGCATAAGCTAGCAGGTTTATCAAAAGGAATATCACTCTCATTGAATCTACGAAGAGAATTTACCTCTACTACCTGTATCGGGTTATCAAGACCATGGATCTCTTCGATAGGCGGTAGATTTTTGACATCTTCAGATTTAATGCCTTTCTCTTTCATAGATTTCTTAGCTTCTTGCATATCTTCAGGACTGAGGAATAGAATACCTCTTTTGTTTGGAGTTGGCTTTGGAGGTGGTTCGGGAATAATCCAAGCATTCTCATTGCTCAAGATATTATTCAATAGGATCTCAGCTTGTTCTATAGTTCGTTCCCTAAAAACACAACCAGCACAACTATCTAGGTGGTCTTTAGAAGCATCGGTAAGTCCATTATAGAAGATATCAAGTATTTCATTCTTCTCAAGAGGGTGATCAGGCAAAGCATTCAGTAGCTGGACAAGCCTTCCCCAAGCTTGTGGGAGACTCTCTTCTTCAACTTGCACAAAGTTGTATATTTCCTGCAAGGCAGCTTGCTTCTTATGGGAAGGGAAATATTTCTCAGAGAAGTAGTAGATCATATCCTAGGGGCTACACACACAACCAGGAGCAAGAGAAGTGAACCAAGTCTTAGCATCATCCTTTAGCGAGAAAGGAAACAGCTTGAGGATATAGTAGTGGCGGATCTTTTCCTCACTCGTGAATAGGGTGGCTATATCGTGCAGTTTGGTAAGATGGGCTACAACCATTTTAGACTCATAACCGTGGAAAGGATCAGATTCGACCAAAATGATTAACTCAGGGTCGATAGAGAATTCATAATCCTTATCGGTTACAACGATAGGCGAAGTGCCAAACTTCGGGTCGTATTTCATCCTAGCGTTCAGAGATTTTTTTTCCACTTGAGCAGTAATTTCTCAACATCATAGCTATCCTTACAAGCAAGAAAGTCCTCAGCTATCTCTCCCCCCATAACATAACCCTTAGGCATATCAGGCAATTCATATCGAGGAGAGCTAGTTCTAACAGGCAAAATAGCAGGTTCTACTTCAATAGTATCAGCAGTTTCAGAAGTATCATCACATCTAGCAGCAACTCTAGCAATTTGTGCATCAAGGAATGCACCTAGTGGCAAAACAGTATCAAGCATAGCATCATCATAAGCATCATGGGCAGCAGAAGTAGCATTATCAAGCACACGCGACATATCAAGATTTCTAGCAGGAGGTGGTGTCGCAAACTTACTCATAACTGAAGGTGAATCAAGTGCAGAGCTAGATGGCAGTTCCTTACCTGGCCTCGTTGTTGAGGGCAGGACTTTAGTTCTTGGATCTTTCGGATTCCTCATAGTGATTAGCAGACGTAAATCCCAAGTGACTCAGAGAATATAGATATGCTTCCCCGGCAACGACGCCAGAAAAAGGTATTGATAACCCACAAGTATAGGGGATCGCAATAGTTTTTGAGGGTAGAGTATTCAAGCCAAATTTATTGATTTGACTCAAGGGGAAGCCAAAGAATATTCTCAAGTATTAGCAGTTGAGTTTTCAATTCAACCACACCTGAAAGATGTAGTATCTGTAGCAAAGTATCAGTAGCAAAGTAGTGTGATAGCAACAGTAGAAACGGTAACCAGTAGCAACAAAGTGACAACAGTGGTAGCAGAGTAACAGCAGTAGCAACAGAGTAACAGTAGCAGCAGTGACAACAGTAGCGGCAAAGTAACGTAGCAAGGACCAGTAGGAAAAGACTCGTAGGCAATGGATCAGTGATGGATGATTATGCCGGATGCTATTCATCATGCAACAGTTATAACACGGAGAGATATTTAACTAGCTCCAGTTCGTCAATGTAATGTAGGCATGTATTCCGTATGTAGTCATACGTGCTTAGGGAAAAGAACTTGCATGACATCTATTGTCCATCCCTCCCGTGGCAGCAGGGTCCTAATGGAGACTATGAGATATTAAGGTTCTCCTTTTAATAAAGAACCGGACCAACACATTAACACTTAGTGAATACATGAACTCCTCATACTATGGTCATCTCCAGGAGTGGTTCCGGCTATTGTCACTCCAGGGTTGCCGGGTCATAACAGATAGTAGGTGACTACAACTTGCAAGATAGGATCAAGAACACACATATATTAGCGACAACATAATAGGTTCAGATCTGAAATCATGGCACTCGGGCCCTAGTGACAAGCATTAAGCATGGCAAAGTAGTAGCAACATCAATTCAGAACATAGTGGATACTAGGGATCAATCCCCGTCAAAACTAACTCGATTACATGATAGATCGCATCCAACCCATTACCGTCTAGCAAGCCTACGATGAGATTACTCACGAACGATGAAGAGCATCATGGAATTAGTGATGGAGGAAGGTTGGTGATGACGATGGCGACGATCTCCCCTCTTCGGAGCCCAGAACGGACTCCAGATCTGCCCTCCAGAGGAAGAACAGGAGGTGGCGGCGCCTCCGTATCGTAAAACGCGATGAACTCTTCTCTTTGATTTTTTTCCACACGAAAGGGACTAAATAGACCTGAGATTGGAGGCGGTGGAGCAACATGGGCCCCACAAGCCTGCCAGGCGTGGCCAGGGGGCCCACGCCTGGTGGGCTTGTGGGCTCCACGCTCCACTTCATCCATTGATTCTTGCGCCAGTATTTTTTATATATTCCACAAAAAATCCCCGTAAATTTCCAGGTCATTCCGAGAACTTTTATTTCTGCACAAAAATAACACCATGGCAATTCTCCTCAAAACAACTTTAGTCCGGGTTAGTTCCATTCAAATTATGCAAATTAGAGTCCAAAACAAGGGGAAAAGAGTTTGGAAAAGTAGATACGAAGGAGACGTATCACCCTCCAACATATCATCTTGCCTAAGGAGTTTTGTTTTGATTTAGTTTTGGTTATGTGGGGCTGGGCACCCCTTTACCAACCTCCCTCATGCAATGATAGCATATAAAAGTGCGTCTTCAGAGTAACCTACTTAGCATGCAAGATACCAATTTCCCCGTTGCTCCATGAGCGGTACGAGTGCACAAAATAGATGTTTATTTGAAGGTTTTAGAGGTGGCACATGCAAATTTACTTGGAACGGCAGGGTAATACCGCATATAGGTAGGTATGGTGGACTCATGTGGAATAACTTGATTTCAGGATATTGGATGCACAAGCAACATTCCCGCTTAGTACACGTGAAGGCTAGAAATAGGTTGGGAAGCGACTAGCTAGAGAGAAACAATGTTCATGAACATGCATTGAAAATAATCAACATTGAGCGCTAGCATGACTAAGATATGAGCACTCTGAATTTAAATATTATGAAGGCTGCATTGGTTTTAAATCAACTACATGTTTGCACACGGGCCAAGTCAAACCACTCGAAATATTGAGAGGAAAATACTATACTGCCATATCACATCATAACCATTTTAATGCATGTTGACACACAAGGTAAATCATTATTAACTCCTAGCTATTTAAGCATGGCATGAAGAGCTATGATCTCTAATTGTCATCACAAACATGCTCACTCATGATATACCGAATCAAGATCGAACGAGCCAACATATTTACAAAAACTAAAAACAAGAACACTTCATACCTGTTTCCTTTGCCACGATCACTTAATCTAATATCGTCATTATTGACTTTCACTTACATGACTGAATGATATGATAATAATAAAAGTGCAAGGGTGTCGTGGACTAAGCTCGAATCTGCAGGGTATTTTTAAACAAAGGAGAAGACATAGTAACATTGGCTCTTTGTTGGATCCACAATAAGGCATATGTAAGCCACTCAACATTTTCATCGTGGTTTTCTCCATTTATAACTCATCAAACGGGAAAAGAAGTTCACAGGAAAAAGCTGAAATATTATTGGAGTTTTTGTTTTTCTTTAAGAAAGAAGGGTAAACTACGGGAAAACAAGAACGAGAAAAATTATGTACCCGGGAAAGCTCCCAACAAGCAAGAGGAAATATTTTTTGGGTTTTCTTTTAAGACTACAACTAATTGAACAGGAAAGTAAAACCAAAAAGAAGTAAGAGATATTTTTGGATTTCCAAAAGTTTTTCAAACACACAAGAAGAAAGTGGGAAAATAAAGCTAACATGGATATACAATGAAATAGGTTGAACACCAAAAATTTGTATGAATTGTGTGAACATGACTGTAATGTCGGTGAGAAATACGTACTCCTCCAAACCTTAGGCTTTTGCCTAGCTTGGTAATCACCACTGGTAGTGTGGAAAGTGGTTAAGATGGTAACTTGTTGGTGCATTCCTGGCTTGCTCTTTCGCCAGGCGAGCGGCCTCTACTGCAACATTGTACTCCCACACTTCGTTCTCAAGAACGTCGTATCTCTGGCGAGCCTGAAAACTAAAGAGGGCAGACGCACGCAAAATAACAAGCAATGACGTGTACTTTTCAAAAATTAAGTTATACTCATATCTTATAGCATGGTTTACAATAAATTCATGATAACGCATATCTTCAAAGTCTAAATATCTATTAGTTCAAATTGGATCAATAAATTGGGGTGTCACTCCTAATTGTGCAGCTACATGGGATGCATAAACTCCTCCACATAAACCTCCGTTCCTAGAGTTGGAATGCAACTTCAGCCAACAATTACACCAAGGTTATAGTGTCGCTCATGACCCAAAACAGTGTGAATAATGCTTAATCCATGGGCACATAACGCAAAACAATCTTCTTTCCCAACTATGCATTTACTGCTAAATAATGCAAAGTAGCAGATAGAGGGAAAATGAATGCTTTTAATTCTAGCCTGTGTTACTCCTCTATTTTCTCCAACACACAGGATTTCAAGAGACATATTATAATCATTTTGTGAGGGCTTTTCTAGTGAACCCCAAACTGGGAGTTCACATGTAATGGAAAATTCTTCTAAGCTCATGTTATAGGCTTTATCATAGAGAGTAAATAACACTTTGGAGGTACTAGAGTGATAACGAATTCCATTCGTGAAAGTGTGTGTAAGGTTGTAATGTTGGGCACACTTATCTTCAAGGAAGTCGGTGAGGCTAGTATTGTAAATAAAATTATAAACTTCCTCCTTGATACGTGCACCATTGATGAACCCATCGCTTGGCCACTGGCACAATTTTGCGTCACCCATGACTACTTGGTTGGCCTGGGGCCCATTATAAGGTTGTCGTGTCGAGCCCTCACTCGAAGATTCACCATGATTACGCCTTATCGAGGAGTTCCTCCTAAAGAAACTCATCTCCTTGCACACAATTTCTGAAATTTTTGGACCACAAACACTATGTTAATAAAACCTTGCAAGATTGGTAGCAACTACTCATATGGGTACTTAGAGGCTACGTCAAGCATTCATGCTACTTGGAGCTCAAAGATTTCAGCATGCAAGCTCATATTCTACAACACCAAGTGAAGCAATTTAAGAAAAAATTAAACTACTAAAGTAAAAACTAATTGGAGGAATGGAGGAGTCACATACCAAGGAGCAATTCCTTCAAAACAGTTTCAAAACGGAGTCCCGAGCAAAGAGATCGAAAATTTCAGTTTCTAAGGGAAGAACACGGGAAAGAGAGTGCTAGGAACTAGGTAGGAGATGAAGTGAGCTAAAGAGGTAAGGCAGGGGCCGTGTGGGCCCCACAAACTATCAAGTCGCGACCCTAGGGGGTCGCGCCCTGTTGGCTTGTGGCCCACAGGTGCACCTCCCTCCTACACTTTTTACTCCAAAAATTCTTATTTATTCCAAAAAAATCATGTTGAAATTTGGTGGCAATCTGAGAATTTTTATTTTTGGGCCATTTTCTAGTGCATGGAAAACTCATAAAATAGGAAATCCATGGCATTTTATTTTTATACGGCTAAAAGAATAGTAAATAAACTTGGGGTACAAAGAGATGTGAAAACTAAATTCATCAATCTCATGTCTTTTGAAGAGGATCCATTAATAAGGTTGATCAAGTCTTACTAATATCCGATTCCGATTAACATGAAACCGAAGAACTTTCGTATGACACTAGGTTACCTCAATGGGGATTTGCATATCCCCAACAACAAGATTATAGTAATTCTTTTTCTTGGTAGTAGGTAGAGGGATTTGAAAATCTCCGATGATGACCACGATGCATGGCTCCATAACATTAATATTGTTTACCAAAATTTTCTTCTTTAGAAAATGCATAGTATGTTGCTTTCCATTCACATTGAAGGAAACCTTGCTTTTGTTGCAATCAATAACAGCCCCTACAGTATTCAAAAAGGGTCTACCAAGGATGATCGACATATTGTCGTCCTCGAGCATATCAAGTATAGCAAAGTTTGTTAAAATAGTAACGTTTGCAACCACAACGGGAACATCCTCACAAATTCCAATAGGTAGAGCAGTGGATTTATCAGTCATTTGCAAAGATATCTCAATGGTTGTAAGCTTATTCCATTCAAGTCTTTTATAAAGAGAAAAAGGAATAACACTAATACCGACGCCTAGATCACATAAATCAGGTTTAATATAATTTCTCTTAATGGATCAAGGTATAGTGGGGATACTAGGATCTCCCAACTTCTACTCCACCATGAAAAGAATAATTAGCAAGCATGGTGGACATTTCAATTTCACATATATTTGTTTTGTTGGTAATAATATCTTTCATATACTTATCATATAGAGACATTTTCAATATATCAGTCAAGCGAGTGCACAAAAAGAGAGGTCTAATCATTTCACTAAAGCGTTGAAAATCTTCATCATCCCTACTTTTGGAAGACTTTTGAGGGAATTGCATAGGTTTTTGAACCCATGGTTCTCTTTCCTTACCATGTTTTATAGCGACAAAGTCTCTCTTATCATAGCGTTTATTCTTAGGAGGTGGGTTATCAAGACCCTCAACAGGTTCAATTTATATATCATTGCCATGTTCTTTATTACTTTCAGGTGGAACATCAACATGCACCCTATTATTCTCACTTACATTTTCGTTATCACTTGGTGCATGTTCACTACCAGACTGTGTCTTAGCATCTGAAATAGAAACATCATGGTGATTCTCTACAAGTTTTTCTATATCAGGTTCAATAGGAGCATGCAAAGTCCTGTCATTTTTCCTTCTCTTTTTCTTCTTAGAAGGACTACATGTATCATCATTCATTCTGCGAGAATCTTGTCTAACTCTTTTAGGGTGACCTTCATGATAAAGGGGTTCCTGAGTCACTCTACCTCCTCTAGTCACTACTCTAACATCATGACCATTAAAATTATTCATCTCTGTAAGCAAATCGTTTTGTGACTTAGCTACTTGATCTAGTTGGGTGTGAACCATAGAGGCAAGTTTATATAGACCTTTCACATCATTAGCAATTCTAAACATCAAGTCACTCCAATGATTTATCATCAGCATTATTCCTCAATTGACTCTTAACATAGTTATTGAAGTGCTCTTGCTTAGCAATGTAATTATCAAATTCATCCATGCATTGATGAGGAGTCGTAGCATAAGGTATAGCAGTCTCATTAAAGGAAAGGAGAGAGTTTACCTCTCCTACCTGTGTCGGGATATCAACTCCTTGTATTTCTTCATCGGTGGTAACTTCTTAATATCCTCAATTTTAATACCTTTCTCCTTCATAGTTCTTTTTGTTTCTTGCATATCTCCAGGGTTGAGAAATAGAATACCACTCTTCTTTTGGGTAGGTTCAGGTGGTGGTTCAGGGAGTGCCCAATCATCAGCATTTTGCGACATATTATTTAATAGCTTTTTGGCTTGTTCAACGGTTCTTTCCCTAAAACACAACCAACACAATTATCTAGGAAATCCTTAGAAGCGCATGTTAGTCCATTATAAAATATATCCAGAATTTCTTTTTTCTTAAGAGGACAATTAGGCAAAGCTCTTAGTAACTAGAGAAGCCTCCCCCAAGCTTGAGGGAGATTCTCTTCTTTAACTTGAGCAAAGTTAAATATTTCTTGTAAGGTAGCTTGTTTCTTATGAGCAGGAAAATATTTTTCAGAAAAGTGATAGAGCATATCTTGGGGACTACGCATCAGCCAGGAGCAAGAGAAAGGGACCATTCTTTGGCCTCGCCTTTCAGCATGAAAGGAAAAAAGCTTAAGGATATAATAGTATCATATCTTTTCAACATTGGTAAACAAGGCAGCAATATCATTCAGTTTCATAAGGTGTTGTACCACAGTTTCATTCTCATAGCCATGGAAAGGGTGATATTCCACTATAGAAATCAGTTGAGGGTCTATAGAAAATTCATAGTCTTTATCATTAATAAGTATAGGAGAAGTAGCAAATTTAGGATCATATTTCATTTTAGCCATCATAGACTTTTCTTCTAGTTTACCTAGTAATTTCTTAAAATCATCTCTATCATTACTAGCAAGAAAGTCTCTAGCTACCTCATCATCCATAACATAACCTTTAGGTACATAAGGACATTCATATCTATTAGGTGGACGAGGTGTAGCAAGTAATTCAGAGTCTTCGTCAGTTTCAGCATTTTCAAGTTCACTAGCTCTAGCAATATGTGCATCAAGTAATTCTCCTAGTGGCACAGTTTCAGTTTCATCATATGTAGCAATATTATCATCATTAATTTCAGAAGTAGAATCATCAAATTCATGTGGCATATAAGGTCAAGCAATAGGTGGCCGTGTAACAAGCCGATTCGAAACAGTGGGTGAATCAAAAGCAAAGCTAGATGGTAGTACCTTACCTCCTCTCGTGCGAGAGGGGACGATCTCGGTTCGATTATCTTACAGATTCTTTGTAATAGAAATTGAATATCCCTAAGTCAACACAATAAATAGAGCTATGTTTCCTGGCAATAGTGCCAGAAAAAGGTCTTGCTAACCCACAAGTGTAGGGGATCACGACAATCTTCACGGGTAGTATTTCACCCTAATTTATTGATTCGACACAAGGGGAGCCAAAGAATATTTATTGTCCGTAAGAGTTGAGTTGTTAATTCAACCGCACTTGGGATATCCTTCTAGAGAAAATATTTAGTAACACAACAAATGATAGTAGTAACAATAACAGTGATAGTAGCAATTTTGGTAACAGTAGTAGCAGTAACAGTTTAGTAACAGGTGTGACAGTAGCAGCCATAGTAGTAAGTTAGCAAGATTCAATATATGTAACACGCATGCACATGGATGAGCAGTGAATAATGATTTAGATGACATTGATCATATAATAGTTACACACTAGGGCGACACAGAACTAGCTCCAATTCATCAATATAATGTACGCATATATTCAGTATATAGTCATACGTGCTTGTGATAGGAACTTGCATGCCATCTTTTTTCCTACCCTCCCGTGGCAGCGAGGTCCTATGGGAAACTAAGGGATATCAAGACCTCCTTTTAATAGAGAACTGGAACAAATCATTAACACATAGCAAATACATGAACTTCGCAAACTATACCTGATGGAGTCATAGTCCTAGGGTAGGGTCATAGGCCTGTCGTACAGGTCCTACCCAAGGACTACCCCACACAAAGGACAAGACCCTAAGTCTACCCCGACTGAATTAAGGAATCCAAATTATCCAGTCGGCAACAGGTCCTATATCATCCAGTCGGATACTAGCATTCTGAGAATACCAAGCTAACCGACTGGATACACTCGGTACATCGTAACCTCCCTGGAGGGAAACGGTCGTACGTTTCCGGGTGCATTTATTAGCATTTAGAGCATACGTTACCTGTAACGTATGCATTCAATCCCCACTACTCCGCCCTTATACCGGAACCGTTGTGGAGGGCAGCGCACTCCATATAAGCCGCCCTCCCCCACTGGTAGAAGGGTTAGCAAATCATTGTATTCCATATTACACTCGGTAACAAGCTCCGAGAGCAATGAGACGTAGGGCTGTTACCTCCACCGCAGAGGGGCCTGAACTCATACAACCTCGCCGTAGCTAGGACTCTGCCCATCTCATTCGTACCCTACACATCTACTGTCAGGCTTATACCCACGACAGTTGGCGCCCACCGTGGTGCAGGCGTCTAAGCGACTTCCGGCGAGTTTGCGATTACTTCCTTTCGTCATGTCGTCCGGTGGAGATTCGAGCATGAGTCACCAGATCTTCTTCGGTGCTCTCTCCTTCATCGTCGACGATTCGGCATGGCTTCGGGAGGCACCTCTCAACGTCGAGGCGCTTCCCCGTCGCGGGGCCACGCACTTCCGTGCCGGCGCCCGCGGCGTTCTTCTTCTCCAACAATCGGCTCCGTTGTCAACCTGCACCTCCATCATGCGCCACAACAAGCGGTCCCGCCGTCCGCGTCTCCAACGTTAGGTGCAGCATGCCCGAGCGCGTCAGATCGCGTCTTCTCAAGTGGCAGTTCTGGAGTCTGTTGTGGTTGCCCCGCGTTCCCAGCACTCGGGCTCAGTTCCGACTAAGTTTCCTTCCGAGTACGCGGGCCGCGGGCCTGCAGCAGAAGTTCACATGGCCAACACCCATGAAGATCCCCGTCAAGCTGGTCGAAGCGAGCGCGAGGTCGGGGAAGCATCCGGTGCGCGCCGTCCACCTCGCCGTTCTACGAGTCGACACACTCGGCGGAGCAACGTAGAGTTGTTCCGCACGCCCCTCCTCAACTTGGCTGCTGCTGCCAAGATAGCCGATTCCCTCCAGTCGACTGATTCAGAGGCTGGTAGAGGGATCGAGCAGATCCGAGCCCTGTTGCACACGGCGCAACAGCAGAATTCGGCAGTCTCCCAGTCATACAACCGGATCTACAATAATTCTGTCCACGCCAACACGCATCGGTCGGTTCACAGCCCTGGATCCCATCAGCGCCACAGGGGAGGCAGCCGTTCCTTGATTCATGAAGATCGCCGCCGCTCACGCACCCCTCCGCGGGGTGGGCCCTATGGGTCCGGACATCATGATGATCGACGTTCAGTCGACGACACTCACAACCCAAGACCCAACGCAAGAGGACGTATCGCCCAGCGAAGAGTCGATAGGGGTCGAGCCCACCGTGATGGTTTCAATATGGACCGTCCGAGTGGAAGCCGAGCCATCGTGTCCGGTCCCGAGTGTTTTAGTCGAGCCATCCGCTCGGCTGACATCCCGCCCAACTTCCGATTGGCAGCGGGAATCAGTAAGTTTACAGGAGAGTCCAAGCCGGAAACATGGCTGGATGATTACCCAGTGGCAGTCCAGATCGGAGGAGGGGACGACCATGTCGCTATGAAGCACCTCCCTCTGATGCTCGACGGCTCGGCGCGAGCGTGGCTAAACCAGTTGGCCCCCTCGAGTATTTACAGTTGGGTAGATCTGGCCCAAGTATTCATCAGGACCTTTGAGGGGACGTGCAAACGCCCTGCAGGCCTTGTGGAGCTCCAGCACTGTGTCCAGAAGCCGAATGAGCCCCTGCGCGACTTCATCCAGCGTTGGACAACTCTCTACCACACGGTGGAGAACGTCACCGAGCATCAGGCAGTCTGCGCCTTCAAGGCGGGCGTGCGGTACAGAGAGTTGTACTTAAAGTTCGGTCGAACAGGCGACATCTCCATGAGCAAGATGATGGAGATAGCGGCGCGCTATGCAAATGGCGAAGAAGAGGACCGCATCCGGAGCGGCAAGCACAAGACAGTCGGCGATGTTGACGGAGGTAACACTCGGAAGCAGAAACAGAAAGCTCCGCCCACACCGCAAGCAGAAGCTGCAGCCGTGACCAATGCCAAGTTCAAGGGCAAAGGGAAGGCGCAGTTTACCCCCAAGAAGAAGCCGTTCAACAATCCCATCCTGGACCAGCCTTGTCCGGTTCACACGAAGATGGACGAAGAAGGCAACCCCATATATACAAAGCATACCACTCGACAGTGTCGCCTCCTGATCCAGGGATTCAGCGAAGGGCAACCGAGTGAGAAGGACCATGAACAGGATGAGGAGGATAAGGAGGATCCGTTCCCCCAAGTCCATGCCACCCTGATGATCTTTGCTGACGTCGAGAGCAAGAGCCGATTGAAGCTGGTGAACCGAGAGGTGAACATGGCCACCCCTTCCAACCCCAAGTTCCTCAAATGGTCCCAGACTGCGATCACCTTCGACCAGTCGGATCATCCGGCCCATGTACCCACCCCGGGAAGACTGGCCCTGGTCGTCGACCCGGTGGTAGAAGGAGTCCGACTTCACAAGGTCCTCATGGATGGCGGCAGCGGCTTGAACATCATGTACGCCGACACCCTCAAGGGGATGGGCATCCCGATGTCCAGACTCAGCGAGAGCAGCATGCAGTTCCACGGAGTCGTCCCTGGACGGAAGGCCAAATCACTCGGCGAGATCGCGTTGGACGTCGTTTTTGGCTCTGACAAGAACTTCCGCAAGGAGAGGCTGACGTTCGAAGTGGTTGACTTCCAGAGCGCTTATCATGCAATTCTGGGTCGCCCAGCGTATGCGCATTTCATGGCCCGTCCATGTTACGTGTACCTGAAGTTGAAGATGCCGGGCCCGAAAGGCGTGATCACCATCACAGGCAATCGGCAGCGGGCTGAAGAGTGTCTGCAGCAGGGATCAAGGATCGCCGACCAGCAGATGGCCGTCCTCGAGCTGGACGAGTACAAGAAAATAGTCGACCCCGCCGACCTGATGCGCTCGAAGAAGCCAGCTTCAGAGTCTGCATTTCATTCGGCGGGAGAGACGAAGAAGGTCAGCATCCACCCGACGGACGCCACTGCTGCCCCGACGAACATCTCCACCACCCTCGATCCTAAATAGGAAGCCGAGCTCACCCAATTCCTCCGTGAGAACTGGGACATCTTCGCATGGAAACCCTCTGACATGCCAGGTGTACCCAGGGAGTTGGTTGAGCACCGACTGCACGTGGATTCCACAGCTTGGCCTGTCCGAGAGCGCCTGCGCCGGTCCGCCGCACACAAGAGGAAGGCAATCGGGGAAGAGGTGGCCAAGCTGTTGGCAGCCAACTTCATTCGCGAGGTTCACCACTCCGAGTGGCTCGCCAATGTTGTCATGGTGCCCAAGAAGGACAAGTCGCTCCGAATGTGCATCGACTTCAAGCACCTCAATAAGGTGTGCCCGAAAGACCATTTTCCGCTCCCCCGCATAGATCAAATTGTCGATTCGACTGCGGGTTGCGAGCGTCTGTCGTTTCTCGATGCCTACTCGGGCTATCATCAGATCCGTCTGTATGGTCCTGATGAGTTAAAGACAGCCTTCATCACCCCATTCGGGTGCTTTTGCTACATCACTATGCCTTTCGGTCTGAAGAATGCAGGAGCTACCTTTATGCGCATGATCCAAAAATGTCTCCTCGACCAGATCGGTCGCAATGTGGAGGCATATATGGATGATATCCTAGTCAAGTCACGCAAAGGTTCCGACCTGCTGACTGACTTGGCAGAAACATTCGCCAACCTTCGTAGGTACGATATCAAGCTCAACCCAGCCAAATGTTCATTCGGTGTTCCCAACGGAAAGTTACTCGGTTTCTTCGTTTCCGAACGAGGGATCGACGTCAACCCCGAAAAGATCGGGACCATCGTCCGAATGAAAAGGCCGGTCAAAATACACATGTTCAACGGCTCACAGGTTGCCTAGCGGCTTTGAGCAGGTTCATCAGTCGACTCGGCGAAAAAGCACTTCCTCTGTACCGACTCATGAAGAAATCAGATACCTTCAAGTGGACAGATGAAGCCCAAGTCGCATTCGACGACCTCAAAGTCCTACTTTCCACCCAGCCGGTTCTTACTGCTCCTCTCAGTAAAGAGCCCCTTCTTCTATATATTGCAGCTACAAATCAAGTCGTCAGTGTTGTTCTTACAGTCGAGCGAGAAGAAGAAGGCAAAGCATACAAAGTTCAGCGGCCAGTGTACTACGTCTCTGAAGTCCTGACTCCTTCCAAGCAGAGGTATCCCCATTATCAAAAACTTATCTATGGGATCTATATGACTGCGAAGAAGGTGGCTCATTATTTCCAAGACCACTCGGTATTTGTCGTTTCTGATGCTCCGTTGTCGGAAATTCTCCACAACCGAGACGCATCAGGCCGAGTGGCGAAGTGGGCAATGGAGATGATGTACTGTGACATCAAGTTCGAGGCCAAGAAAGCTATTAAGTCTCAAGCCCTGGCTGACTTTATAGCAAAATGGGTAGAACAACAGCAACCGACCCACATCTACTCGGCTCATTGGACAATGTTCTTCGATGGGTCTAAGATGTTGAATGGCTCCGGCGCTGGCGTTGTGATCATATCACCAAAGGGATACAAGCTCAAATACGTGTTGCAGATACACTTTGATTCCTCCAACAACGAGGCAGAGTATGAGGCTCTCCTCTACGGATTGCGCATGGCCATCTCACTCGGCGTTCGTCGCTTGATGGTCTACGGCGATTCGGATTTGGTGGTCAATCAAGTGATGAAAGAGTGGGACGTCAGGAACCCCACCATGACCACATACTACAATGCAGTGAGGAAGCTGGAGAAGAAGTTTGAAGGTCTGGAGCTCCACCATGTTCGAAGACTGAAGAACCAAGCAGCTGACGAGTTAGCAAGACTCGGATCCACTCGGAGACCAGTCCCGAGTGACGTCTGCCTCGAGCACCTCCACCTCCCCTCAGTCAAAGAGGATCCTTTCACAGAGGAATCGATACAACCCAAGAGCGCAACAGATCCGACTGAAGTCGATGTACCCGCGGTGGTTGATCTGGTCATGGAGATTCTGGTTGTCATTCCCGATTGGACTGTGCCGATCATGGCATATATCTTGAGGGAAGAACTTCCAGAAGACGAAGTCCAAGCCAGACAGATAGTCTGCAGATCGAAGTCATTTACTGTCATTGAAGGCCAATTGTACAAGGAAAGTATCTCGGGTGTTCTTCAACGATGCATCTTCCCAGAGGAGGGGCAGCTGATTCTGGAAGATATTCACTCGGGAACCTGCGGTCATCACGCTTCTTCGAGAGAAATCGTAGCCAAGGCGTTCAGGGTTGGCTTCTTTTGGCTTCAGGCTAATGAGATGGCTAAGGATATGGTTGATCGATGTGAGGGCTGCCAGTTCTACTCCAACAAGTCCCACAAGCCAACGTCTGCGTTGAAGACGATCCCTCTTGTGTGGCCGTTTGCAGTGTGGGGATTAGATACAGTCGGCCCATTCAAGACAGGCCAAGGTGGATACACACATCTGTTGGTGGCAGTCGACAAGTTCACGAAATGGATCAAAGCGAAGCCCATCAAGAAGCTCGACGCTTCGACAGCCGTCAAGTTTGTCAGGGACATCATCTTCAGATTCGGTGTACCTCACAGCATAATTACGGACAACGGGACAAACTTTGACTCGGACAGATTCAAAGGGTTCTGTACAAGCCAGGGCATCCGAGTGGATTTTGCTTCCGTAGCACATCCTCAGTCCAATGGACAAGCAGAGCGGGCAAACGGGCTTATTTTGCAAGGATTGAAGCCCCGGCTCCTGCGAGAGATAGGACATGCCGCTGGCGCTTGGGTTACCGAGCTACCTTCAGTGCTTTGGGGACTTCGAACAACCCCGAATAGATCTACAGGGCGATCACCGTTCTTCCTCGTTTATGGAGCAGAAGCGGTCCTTCCGAGTGACTTGCTTCACAATGCGCCACGAGTCGAACTCTTCTCCGAAGCCGAAGAAGAACAAGCAAGGCAAGACGGAGTGGATCTTCTGGAAGAGGAGCGTGAGATGGCGTTAACTCGCTCGACCATTTATCAACAAAATCTGCGGCGTTTTCATGCACGCCACGTCAGAAGTCGGACGTTCCAAGCAGGCGACCTCGTGCTCCGAGTGGATCAACAAAGACCCCACAAGTTGGCTCTGGCCTGGGAAGGACCCTTCATCATCTCCAAGGTGCTGAACAACGGAGCATACAGACTCTACAACATTCAGAGGGAGACAGACGAGCCGCGCGCATGGAACGGAGACCTCCTGAAGCGCTTCTACACGTGACCGTCGACTGAAGCGATGTAACGAACAAGTATTGGCGAAATAATATAAAGCAGATTGAGCTTTTTGCAGGTTCAAAGTTCTTCCGCGGTCACAAACTCCGGTCTCAAAAAAAAAAATAGCTGCGATCCAGAATCGCCTAAGTATTAACCTTCTCCGAGTGTGCACTACACGTCACACTCGGGGGCTTAGCTGCGATCCAGCATCGCCTAAGTACTAAACTTCTCCGAGTGTGCACTACACGTCACACTCGGGGGGGCTTAGCTGCGATTCAGCATCGCCTAAGTACTAAACTCCTCCGAGTGTGCACTACACGTCACACTCAGGGGGCTTAGCTGCGATTCAGCATCGCCTAAGTACTGAACTTCTCCGAGTGTGCACTACACGTCACACTCGGGGGGGCTTAGCTGCGATTCAGCATCGCCTAAGTATTAACCTTCTCCGAGTGTGCACTACACGTCACACTCGGGGGCTTAGCTGCGATTCAGCATCACCTAAGTATTAACTTCTCCGAGTGTGCACTACACGTCACACTCGGGGGCTTAGCTGCGATTCAGCATCGCCTAAGTATTAACCTTCTCCGAGTGTGCACTACACGTCACACTCGGGGGCTTAGCTGCGATTCAGTATTGCCTAAGTATTAACCTTCTCCGAGTTTGCACTACACGTCACACTCGGGGACTTAGCTGCGATTCAGCATCGCCTACACTCGGGGGCTTAGCTGCGATTCAGCATCGCCTAAGTATTAACCTTCTCCGAGTGTGCACTACACGTCACACTCGAGGTCTTAGCTGCGATTCAGCATCGCCTAAGTATTAACCTTCTCCGAGTGTGCACTACACGTCACACTCGGGGGCTTAGCTGCGATTCAGCATCGCCTAAGTATTAACCTTCTCCGAGTGTGCACTACACGTCACACTCGGGGGCTTAGCTACGATTCAGCATCGCCTAAGTATTAACTTTCTCCGAGTGTGCACTACACGTCACACTCGGGGGCTTAGCTGCGATTCAGCATCGCCTAAGTATTAACTTTCTCCGAGTGTGCACTACACGTCACACTCGGGGGCTTAGCTGCGATTCAGCATCGCCTAAGTATTAACTTTCTCCGAGTGTGCACTACACGTCACACTCGGGGGCTTAGCTGCGATTCAGCATCGCCTAAGTACTAAACTTCTCCGAGTGTGCACTACACGTCACACTCGGGGGCTTAGCTGCGATCCAACATCGCCTAAGTACTAAACTTCTGCGAGTGTGCACTACACGTCACACTCGGGGGCTTAGCTGCGATTCAGCATCGCCTAAGTAATAAACTTCTCTGAGTGTGCACTACACGTCACACTCGGGGGCTTAGCTGCGATCCAACATCGCCTAAGTACTAAACTTCTCCGAGTGTGAACTACACGTCACACTCGAGGGCTTAGCTACGATTCAGCATCACCTAAGTACTAAACTTCTCCGAGTGTGCACTACACGTCACACTCGGGGGCTTAGTTGCGATTCAGCATCGCCTAAGTATTAACCTTTTCCGAGTGTGCACTCCACGTCACACTCGGAGGCTTAGCTGCGACCCAACATCGCCTAAGTATTAACCCTCTCCGAGTGTGCACTTCACGTCACACTCGGGGGCTTAGCTACGATCCAGCATCGCCTAAGTATTATCCTTCTCCGAGTGTGCACTTCACGTCACACTCGGGGGGCTTAGCAGCAATCCAGCATCGACTGTTTGCTTTTGGCTTCACCAAGAAACGCCAAACAAAAACTCGAATCAACATTGCAACAGAAGAGCAAAAATCGGATTCCAAAATCCTCACAAAGATAGCTAACTCGGTGCGGATCAAGTTTACCCGCACCGATTTAAAAGTGTGACGGCCAACAGAAGTGGCCAAAGTACCTTACAGATAAACACTCGGCATACCGAGGATAAAGTTTCTTACGCATCAGCTGGGCCGGCACCAGGACTGGACGGCTCCACGAAAGTGTCCAAGTCGATTCCGTCGGCGATGCGGGTAGCACTCTCAAGGAACGTCTCCATGAAGTCTTCGAACCGAAGCTTCTTCGTGTTGGCGACCTTCAGCGTCTTCAGTTTTTCCTCACGCACCTCCTTGCAATGGACTCGAACCAGGTACAGAGCAACATCTGCACCGCAACGAGCTGCAGATTTCTTCCACGACTACACTCTCTTGGGAATCTCCGCCAGTCGGGTCATGAGGTTCTCCATCTCCTGCCGCGACTCATCTTCTGGCCAAAGCTCCTTGTCGATTCGGCCGACGACTTCTCTCAGTCGACCGATGAAAGGACCAACTTTGCCCACGCGGATGTGCGCACGGAGCAGATCCCGATTGGCGTCTTCGCCGAGCGGAACGTTCTCAAGAATCGAAAGCTCCACGTCAGCCGCTTCAGCTTCGGCGTCAAAGCAAAAATCTGCGACAATAGGACAAACAGACAATAAGTGCCGAGTGCTACGTGCATAGCACAACCACTCGGAAATATAAGGACTTACCAGCCAGACGCGTCATCATCTGCCGAGCCCAGTCGCTCACATATTTCTCTTGTGCTCTGCATCGTTTGTTCAGCACGTCCATTTGACTCATCAGCGCAGTCCTCTGCTTCCCAATCCTTTCCACTTCCTCAGTCAACACCTTGTTCACTTCACGCGCCTGCTCCAATGACTTCTCCCGTTCCGCCAGAGCTTCCTTCATGCCGACCATTGCAAGCATGGCCGCATCAAGTTCACCAGCGAACTGATTCCTCTCCGCGTTGAGAGTCTCATAGGCTGATCCCATTGCACAAGTTTTCTGCCAACAACAAACAAGGGACAAACAGAAAGTTCAACAGTTAAGACTCTAAGTTCTTCAGACCCCTGCCGACTCAAGCAGTCGACAGCAGTCTCGGGGACTACACCCAGTGGGTTCACTAAGTGTGACCCCGCTGGCATGCACCTCAAGCAGGCCTACCCTATTGAGATGCATGTTATCAACTATGCCTCCAAGGCCAATACTACCCGACCTGAGTACAACTTACTCTCGGGGACTCTTACCGTAAGTGCGATCCGACTGCAACAACTACTCGCACTCGGTACTCCTATCTACAGACACAACCAAACTCAAAGCAACATGTATAAAGACAACTGTCGGTGCAAGCACTCGACAGAAGTCTCGGGGACTACACCCACTGGGTTCACTCAGAGTGAACCCATTGCAAATAACAGCTACTATTCAAGAACACCCAGTGGGTTACAGGGGAAAAGTAAATACTTACTAGACCACTTACTCGGATATCATCGCGCAGCTCCAAGCTCCGCTGGTACAAGGCCGCAATGGAGTCATAGGCCTTCTTGGCTTCTCCAGTCATCAGCTCCGCCTGCACCATAGCCCCCTTGGCCGCTCCCACCTGCTCCTCCGGAAGACGCTGGATGCTGAATTCAGCATGCGACGAACCGGGAATCGTCGGAGGTTCCTGAGGCATCCCAAGGTCCGCCCCAGTCGGCTCCTCCTCCACCAGCACTGGTTCAGTCGGCGGCGGTGCCTCTGTCGGCGGCGCGTCGGTGGTGAGAGCGGCAGTGGGAGGAGCAGCCTCAAGAACAGGCTCCATAGCTGGGTCGGTTCTCCCCTAGTCGCCCTCACCTAGGCAGATCGCCCCTGACAAGCCGAATGACACGAGGTCTCAGAAAAATAAAGAAGCGATGGTATAAAACACGCGACATTCCTACAACGCACCTGGCTGAGACGAGACAACGTTGTCCGTGTCCATGGGGTCGTCTTCCTGACGTGCCGGGGAGTGGCAGAAGTAGCGACCCTATAGAGTGAGATCCAGTCGGCCAGTAAACAGAAGTTCACTCGGATATCAGAAAAAACTGAAAGCTGAGTACACTTACGTGGAGATGACGGGGACAGCGACCCTCATTCGCGGCAGAGCCTTCCGGGGTTTAGGCCCACTCGGCTTGGGCGCCTTACAAGATTGGCCCGCAGGCTCAGCGGCGACATCCCTGGTCGTCTTAGCGCTTCGAACACTCGGGACCACTAGAGCAGTAGCCGGAGCACTCGAAGACGCGGGAGGAGCTGAGGGGACAGCGGGCTCGTGTCGGCGCTTGGTCCAATGCTCCAGTTGTGGAGGTGGCGAGTCCTCCTCCTCGTCTTCTTCCTCCTCCTCGCTGGACTCTTCCTCCGACTCCCCACTGTCGGAGACATATTCAGCACTCTCCACGCTGCCCTCCTGGCTGCGCTCCTCCTCTTCGGCCGAATTCCCGTTCGAGACGGGAGAAAACCAGTTGGTCCACTCCTGCATAAAATTCAGTCGGCGACATCAAACATCACACAGAGATTCAAGCAAACGACAAGATTAAGACAGTTAGGAGCACTCGACAAGAGTCTCTCACCTGATTCGGCGGGGGATTATCCGCGCAGAAGGGCTTCACTCGCCGTGATCCTTTGGGATTCTCACAGGGGCCCGTGATCTGGAGCACCCACGAGGTTACCCTCTCCTCAGTCACGCCCACAACATTGGTCCGAGTGGAATCCTCGGGCCCCGTGTAATGCCACATGGCATGGTCGCGAGCCTGCAGAGGCTGGATCCGCCGACCAAGGAAGACTTCCAGCAGGTCTATACCGGTGATCCCCCTCCTGACGATGTCCACGAGCGCCTCAACCAAGGGCTGGACGTCGTTCTTCTCCGCCTTCGAGAGTGCGAGCTGCTTAGGCGGGGCGGGCCGGTCTAGACTAAAAGGAGGCAGACCAGTCGACGCATTCGGACAGGCTATATCCTCGCAGTAGAACCACGTCGACTGCCAGTTCCTAACCGACTCACTTAACTGGAGAGCAGGATAGCTACTCCGACTCTTCTTCTGGAACCCTAAACCCCCACAGAGCTGGAGGAGGTGCGTCTTATCATCCGACTGGCTAAGTCGTTTGATGGTTTGGGATGGGGCGGAGAAGATGTGTTTGAACAAACCCCAATGGGGAGGGCAACCGATCAAACACTCACATAAGACTATGAAGGCAGAAAGGTGCGCGATGGCATTCAGAGGGAAATGGTGAAGTTGGGCACCGAAGTGATTCAAGATGCCCTTGAAGAAAGGATGCGGGGGCAAAGAAAAACCTCGGTGGACATGGCTGAGGAGCAGGACGCGCTCCCCCTCCCGGGGCGCTGGCTCGACCTCGTCCTCCGCCGGCAGTCTCCAGGACTTGTGCACGAGCACTCCGTGCTCCACCAGCTGCAGCAGATGCCCCTCCGTCACCGTGGAGGGGAGGAAGTCTCCTTGGATCCACCCCGCCGGCAGCGGCCGCTGCCGCCGCTGAGCAGGCGCCGCCGCCTTGCCCTTCTTCTTCCTCGCCTCCATCTTGCTGGTCTGACCCTTGGTCATGGAGGCGACGGCGAACTCTCGAGAGCAACGAGAAGGAGGGAGTGTTGGAGCGCTGGAGGTGGCGAGGAAGACGGAGCAGGCGAGAGCGAAAGACTCGGCGAGCGTAACGAAGAAACCTCGCCGCCCAGATTTAAATAGAGTTCCGGCTGGGTCACTGGCGGGTGGCCCCGAAACCTTATCCGCCCGACCGGCCGCGGCGATATCAGTGGAGGACTTGAAGGCACGATAATCGAGGCGTCAGGCGCTACTCGAGTGCGCCGACGTCGTCCCGCTGAGCGCGCGGAACCCGAAATTTGAGATCCCGGAAAATCCGCCGCTGTCAGTTGACCGGTCGCGTCAAAAGATGCCGCGGAAGCACTCGGTTCCCGACAGTCGGTTTCGCAAGCACTTCCACTCGGATCATTGGTCAGAAAAGGTAAAATGGATAGAGGCAAGCAACGCCCAAGCCGAATCTAATCCAGTCGGATCCGAACTTCAAGCACCGCTTCGTCATTTCAACCCCAATCCATTCGGGGACTAATGATGGGGTCATAGTCCTAGGGTAGGGTCATAGGCCTGCCGTACAGGTCCTACCCAAGGACTACCCCACACAAAGGACAAGACCCTAAGTCTACCCTGACTGAATTAAGGAATCCCCATTATCCAGTCGGCAACATGTCCTATATCATCCAGTCGGATACTAGCAATCGGAGAATACCAAGCTAACCGACTGGATACACTCGGTACATCGTAACCTCCCTGGAGGGAAACGGTCGTACGTTTCCGGGTGCATTTATTAGCATTTAGAGCATAAGTTACCTGTAACGTATGCATTCAATCCCCACTACTCCGCCCTTATACCGGAACCGTTGTGGAGGGCAGCGCACTCCATATAAGCCGCCCTCCCCCACTGGTAGAAGGGTTAGCAAATCATTGTATTCCATATTACACTCGGTAACAAGCTCCGAGAGCACTGAGACATAGGGCTGTTACCTCCACCGCAGAGGGGCCTGAACTCATACAACCTCGCCATAGCTAAGACTCTGCCCATCTCAGTCGTACCCTACACATCTATTGTTAGGCTTATACCCATGACAATACCAATTACCGGAAAGAATCACAATTATTGTCCCCTTGGGGTATGCGGATCAAGACACATAATAGGTAACTATAACTTGCATGAGAGGATCCAAATCACTCTTATATTCATGAAAAAATTAATAGGTTCAAATCTGAAATCATGGCACTCATGCCCTAGTGACAAGCATTAAGCATAGTAAAGTCATAATAACATCGATCTCAAAACAAAGTGGATACTAGGGATCAAGCCCTATCAAACTTAACTCGATTACGTGATCAATTTCATCTGATTCCACTGCCATCAAGCATGCCTAAAAAGGAATTACTCACTCCCGATGGTGAGCATCATGGTGGTGTTGATGGAGAAGGGTTGGTGATGACGAGGACGGCGAATCCCCCTCTCCGGAGCCCCAAACGGACTCCATGTCAGCCCTCCGGAGGAAGAACAGGAGGTGGCGGCAGCTCCGTCTCATAAAAGATGATGAAAAGTTCTCTGCTATCTTTTTTCTCGGCGAATATGAATTTATAGGACTGGAATTAGAGTCGTAGGAGCCTCAAGGGCCCCACAAGCTACCAGGCCGCGACCTCGGGGCCGGAGGGGGGCTGATAGCTTGTGCCCCTGTGGCACTTCCCCTCAGCAGGTCTTTGCTCCATAAATCCTTATAAATCCCAAAAAATAATTCAAAAACATTTCGTCCGATTCCGAGAAGTTTTATTTCTGCACGAAAATAACACCACGGTAGTTTTGCTGAAAATAGCGTTAATCTGGGTTAGTTCCATTCAAATCATGCAAATTAGAGGCCAAAATCAGAGCAAAATTGTTTGGAAAATTAGATATGTTGGAGACGTATCAAAGGGCTAGCGCCCAAGGGATGGACCAAAGATATGTAGGTGTCCATGACGGGCTCCTCCATGATTGCCGAGCACCGCGTCCTTCTAGGCGCGACGCTGCAAAATTATCGGTCCGGAGAGGCTGGTATGATGGAGGACTTTAAATGCCTCTATCAAGGCTTTCACATAATGTTTGGTCTTGGTATTAAGAATTTACTTCATTGGATAAGACTGTTAGAGCTGGATGTATTCAGCATTCCTTAACACATAATTTAAAACGTTTAGGTGGTCGGCACACATATGCTGCCACGGCCAAATTCTGAGAGCGTATAGCCACAGTAGCCTCTAAGCCCTCAGTTAGATACAAATATCTTACTCACGGGTCTGAAAGTTCATTTTTAAGAGCAAATGTAGTACCCCCGAGACCCTGATTGGTTTAAGAGAGCCGATCAAGGGATCAATATCATCCGGGGAATCTTACTATTGATCCTTTTTAGGTGACGGCCTCGGCTTCAGTGTCCAACTCGAGAGAGTTCGAAGAACTGAACAACAAGCTTGATCGGTCCGAGAAGGACACAGATCTGCTTAAAAAGTAGATAGAGGAAACTCAAGGTAAATTCCAAAAAGCTTTGAGTCTTTTTAGATTTGTACTTTAAATAGTAACTTGGCATCTTTTAGAGCTCTAATGTTTTATTAATGTATGTGTAGTTTCTTGTGTGGAGCTTGAGAAGCTCCAGTTTCAGCTGCAAAAAGCTCGAGGGGAAGCTGAGCGGCAAGGGGCTATGGCTAAGCACACGAGCAAAGAGCTCCCCGTGTCGAAGAATACGTAAAGAGGGTTTACGCTGAGCTTGATACCCTTTAGTAAGAAAATGAAAAGCTAGCCGCCGAGCTTGCCAAAGCGAGCTTGGATTGTAAGGCGGCTTCGACCCAGGCCCGGACCGGTCGCAAAGTCCTCAATCAAGTGATGCAGATTGTCGGTCGGTAAGCCATACTGATACGTCTCAAACGTATCTATTATTTTTTATGGTTTCATTCTGTTATCTTGTCATCTTTGGATGTTTTATGTACCTTTAATATCTTTTTTGGGACTAACTTATTAATTCAGTGCCAAGTGCCAGTTCCTGTTTTTCTGTGTTTTTGGCTCTTTTCAAATCTGATTTTCGAACGGAGTCTGAACTGAATAAAATCCCCAAAATGATTTTTTTCCCGAACGGAAGAAGATCAGGGGGCCTGTGGGCCAAGCCAGGAGGGCTACAGGGAGGCCACAAGCCCCCACTCCGCCACCAGGGGGAGGCGGCAGTGGGCAGGCTTGTGGCCTCCCTGGCGCCCCCCTGACCTAGATCTTGCGCCTATATATTCCCTAAAAATCAGAAAAAAAATCAAGGGAGCCTCGAAATTACTTTTCCGCCGCCGCATGCTTCCGTTTCCGCAAGATCTCATCTGGAGACCCTTCCCGGCTCCCTGCCGGAGGGGACTTTGGAGTTGGAGGGTTTCTTCTTCATCATCATCGCCCCTCCAATGACTCGTGAGTAGTTCACTTCAGACCTATGGGTCCGTAGTTAGTAGCTAGATGGCTTCTTCTCTCTCTTGGATCTTCAATACAAAGTTCTCCATGATCTTCATGGAGATCTATTCGATGTAATCTTCTTTGGCGGTGTGTTTGTCGAGATCCGATGAATTGTGGATTTGTGATCAGATTATCTATGATATATATTTGAGTCTTTGCTGATTTCTTATATGCATGATTTGATATCCTTGTAAGTCTCTCCGAGTCTTGGGTTTTGTTTGGCCAATAAGATCTATGATTCTTGCAATGGGAGAAGTGCTTGGTTTTGGGTTCTTACCATGTGGTGACCTTTCCCAGTGACAGTAGGGGCAGCAAGGCACACATTGAGTAGTTTCCATCAAGGGTAACAAGGTGGGATTTGTCGTTGATATGAGATTGTCCATCTACATCATGTCATCTTGCTTAAGCCGTTACTCTGTTCTTTTGGACTTAATACACTAGATGCATGCTGGATAGCGGTCGACGTGTGGAGTAATAGTAGTAGATGCAGAAAGTATCGGTCTACTTGTTTTGGACTTGATGCCTATAGATATAATCATTGCCATAGATGACGTCACGAATTTGCGCAGTTCTATCAATTGCTCGACAGTAATTTGTTCACCCACCGTCTACTTGCTTTCATGAGAGAAGCCACTAGTAAACACTACGGCCCCCGAGTCTATTCACATCTATCGTTTACACCTCCTCTTTTACTTTGCTTTGTTACTTTGTTGCTTTCAGTTCTCACTTTGCGAACAATCTGGAAGGGATTGACAACCCCTTCATAGCGTTGGGAGCAGGTTCTTTGTGTTTGTGCAGGCACTTGTGATACTCCTTCAGTGGATCGATACCTTGGTTCTCAAAACTGAGGGAAATACTTACCACCGCTACGCTACATCACCCTTTCCGCTTCGAGGGAACACCAACGCAAGGCTCCAAGGCCACGGGGAAATCCTTTGCATATTTGCCTAGGAAGTCCCTAAAGGCGTAGCCGTAGCAGAAGGATTCCTGGTGCCGTTGCTGAGGAGAATCAAGACAAGAACAGTCTCCTGTCAGCATGTGTTTCTGGCGCCGTTGGAAGGTCTTTTTTTGCAGTAGCAGAAGTATTTCTGGCGCCGTTGCCGGGGAAGAGAGATCTATCCAAGTAGGTCTCACAAACTCATCTCCTGCATTTACTTTTTTGCCAGTTGCCTCTCGTTTTCCTCTCCCCCACTTCACATTTGCAATTTTCATTTGCCTTTCTCCTTTGCGTTTTTCATTCGCCATTTTCTCTCGCTTGTGTGGTTTCTGCCTTCATTATGCTTGCATCTTGGCTTGCTGAAAATCTATTGATATGGATCCTCATCCACTAGCTAATCTCTTTAAGAGACCCACTTATGTGGAACGAATTGCTAGTGAGTTGAGTGCACTTGACTATCTTTATGGAGTTTTTCTTGAGATGCGTGAATCTCAAAACTGTGAGAAAGAAATTTATGAAGAGATTCACGAGGGCTCCTTGGATGAAAAGCATGATTGCAATGGTTTCACTATAAATTCTATTAGTGACAATCATGCTAAAAATATGCAAAACCCTAAGCTTGGGGATGCTAGTTTTTCTTTGTCCACTACTTGTTGCAATAATCATGATTGGGGTGATGATCTTTCTTCTGATCTTGAAAATTTGTTCAAACCTCATGATGAATATGATATTTGCAACAATACTGAAAGTGGGATTGGAAAAGGCATGACTTTATTTGATGATAATCCCACTATTTTTGAAGAGCGTCAACTTTGCATGCATGTGGATCATGAAAATAATATCCTATGGGATAGCTATATTGTTGAATTTGAATATGATCCCACATGTAATTGCTATGAGAGAGGAAAATATTTTGGTAGAAACTTTCATGTTACCAAATCACCTCTCGTGATGTTGAGATTGCTCTTGTCTCTTTCTTCTTCCTTGCATTTGGTAACTATTGGTTGTCTTGACAATCTATTTTCCTATAAAATTCCTATGCATAGGAAGTATGTTAGACTTAGATGTGATTTTCACATGCTTTATGATGCTCTCGTTGTGCTTCAATTCTTGTCTTTTGTGAGAGCATCATTCAATGCCTAGCTAAGGGCGTTAAACAATAGCGCTTGTTGGGAGGCAACCCAACGAATTTATCCTTTTTCTTTCTGTTTTGTGTTTTCCACACTTTCATAATTCTGTTATTATTGTGTTTTTTGTGTTTATTTTTGTGTTTGTGCCAAGCAAAACCGTTATGATTAGTCTTGGGGATGATCGTCTGGTCATGCTGGAAAAGACAGAAACTTTCTGCTCACGAAAAGAATTTTAATTTTTTTCTGTAAGAGATTTTGAGTTGATTCTTTCTGCTGTTGATTGCTACGCAAATTATTCAGACTGTCGTAATTTTTCAGAATTGTTGGAGTAACAGAAATATACAAAATATACAGATTGCTACAGACTGGTCTGCTGTTGACAGATTCTGTTTTTTTTTTTGGTTGCTTATTTTGATGAAACTATGGATAGTATCGGGGGGTATTAGCCATGTAAGATTGAAAATACAGTAACCCAATATCAGAACAAGGAGAATTTATGTTTTCTACAGTATCTAAGGAAGTGGTGGTTTCTTTCTCATACAAATGTTATCACGAGTTTCTGCTTAAGTTTCGTGTTGTGAAGTTTTCAAGTTTTGGGTGAAGTTCTTATGGACAAAGAGATAAAGAGTGGCAAGAGCTCGATATTGGGGATGCCCAAGGAACCCCAAGAGATTAAAGGATGCCATAAAAGCCTAAGCTTGGGGATGCCCCGGGAAGGCATCCCCTCTCTCGTCTTCAATCCATCGGTAACGTTACTTGGGGCTATATTTTTATTCACCACATGTTATGTGTTTATGCTTGGAGCGTCTTGTATCGTAGGAGTCTTTTATTTATTTTTTGTTGTGTCCCAATCATCCTTGCTTCACACCTAGAGAGAGAGACATGCACTCACCCTGATTTTGTCGAGCTTCACTTATATCTTTTGGTAGACAATTCAGCTCACATGTGCTTCACTTATATCTTTTGAGCTAGATACTTTTGTTCTATGTGCTTCACTTATATGTTTTAGAGCACAGCGGTGCGTGGCTTGGTAGTTGATATATTATTTGAAAGTAGTCTCAAAAGGGGTAGTTATCCAAAGGGATACGAAAACTTCCACCTTCATGTGCATTGAATAGTTAGAGAAGTTTGATTCATCTCAATTAGTCTTGAGTTGTGGTTTTGGTAATAGTGAAGTTATGCTAGTAAGGTGTTGTGGATCTAGAAATACTTGTGTTGAAGTTAGTGATTCCCGTAGCGTGCACGTATGGTGAACCGCTATGTGATGAAATCTAAGCATGATTAGTCTATTGATTGTCATCCTTTGCGTGGCGGTCGGGATCGCGCGAAGGTTTATACCTACCAACCCTTCCCCTAGGAGTATGCGTTGAATGCTTTATTTCGATTACTAATAAAACTTTTGCAACAAGTATATGAGTTCTTCATGACTAATGTTGAGTTCATGGTTTAGATGCACTTTCACCTTCCACCATCACTATCTTCTTTAGTGTCGTGCAACTTTCGCCGGTGCATAAAACCCACCATTAGCCTCCCTCAAAACAGCCACCATACCTACCTACTATGGCTTTTTCAAAGTCATTCTGAGATATACTGCCATGCAACTACCACCATGACATGTGTCGTCACGTCTACATTGCCATTGCATGATCGTAAGATAGCTAGCATGATGTTTCCATTAATGTCTATGCCATGCTAGATCATTGCCACGGTACACTACCGAAGGCATTCCATATAGAGTCATAGTTTCTCTAAGTTTTGAGTTGAAAGTGTGATGATCATCATTGATGGAGCATTGTCCCATGTGAGGAAATAAAAGAGGTCAAAGAAGCCCACCAAAAAAACAGGCCAAAGAGCCCACCAAAAAAATAAAAAAAATGAGAGAAAAATAGAGAAGGGACAATGCTACCACTTTTCCACACTTGTGCATATGAAGCACCATGATCTTCATGATTGAGAGTCTCTCATTTTGTCACCACCATATAGCTAGTGGGAAACTTTCATTATATAACTTGGCTTGTGTATTCCAATGACAGGCTTCCTCAAAATTGCCTTAGGACTTCATAAGCAAGCAATTTGGATGCACACCCACTAGTTTTCTTTAAGAGCTTTCACTTACTCTTAGCTCTAGTGCATCATTTTTATGGCAATCCCTACTCATTCAAATTGATATCTATTGATGAGCATCTCCACAACTCATTGATATGCCTAGTTAATGTGACTATCTTTTTTTTGTCTTGCAACCTCCATCACACTCCACACCATCTATAGTGCTATAACCATGGCTCACGCTCATGTATTGCATGAGAGTTGAAAAGGTTTGAGAAAGTAAAGGTGTGAAACAATTACTTGGCCAATACCGGGGTTGTGCATGATTTAAATTCGTTGTGCAATGATGATAGAGCATAGCCAGACTATATGCTTCCGTAGGGATAACTTTCTTTTGGCCTTGCTATTTTGAAAGTTCATGATTACCTTGCTAGTTTGCTTGAATTATTATTGTTTCCACGTCAATAGCAAACTATTGTTTTGAATCTAATGGATCTGAACATTCATGTCACATAAGAGGAGTTACAAAGGACATCTATGCTAGGTAGCATGAAAGCATCAAAAATTCATTCTTTATCACTTCCCTACTCGAGGACGAGCAGGAGTTAAACTTGGGGATGCTTGATACGTCTCAAACGTATCTATAATTTTTTACGGTTTCATGATGTTATCTTGTCATCTTTGGATGTTTTATGTACCTTTCATATCTTTTTTGGGACTAACTTATTAATTCAGCGCCAAGTGCCAGTTCCTGTTTTTTCTGTGTTTTTGGATCTTTTCAGATCTGATTTTCGAACGGAGTCCAAATGGAATAAAATCCCCGAAATAATTTTTTTCCCGAACGGAAGAAGATCAGGGGGCATGTGGGCCAAGCCAGGAGGGCTACAGGGAGCCCACAAGCCCCAACTCCGCCACCAGGGGGAGGCGGCGGTGGGCAGGCTTGTGGCCTCCCTCGCACCCCCTAACCTAGATCTTGCGCCTATATATTCCCTAAAATTCCGAAAAAATCAAGGGAGCCTCGAAAATACTTTTCCGCCGCCGCAAGCTTCCGTTTCCGCAAGATCTCATCTAGAGACCCTTCCCGGCGCCCTGCCGGAGGGGACTTTGGAGTTGGAGGGCTTCTTCATCATCATCATCGCCCCTCCAATGACTCGTGAGTAGTTCACTTCAGACCTACGGGTCCGTAGTTAGTAGCTAGATGGCTTATTTTCTCTCTTGGATCTTCAACACAAACTTCTCCATGATCTTCATGGAGATCTATCCGATGTAATCTTCTTTGGCGGTGTGTTTGTCGAGATCCGATGAATTGTGGATTTGTGATCAGATTATCTATGATATACATTTGAGTCTTTGCTGATTTCTTATATGCATGATTTGATATCCTTGTAAGTCTCTCCGAGTCTTGGGTTTTGTTTGGCCAACTAGATCTATGATTCTTGCAATGGGAGAAGTGCTTGGTTTTGGGTTCTTACCATGTGGTGACCTTTCCTAGTGACAGTAGGGGCAACAAGGCACACATTGAGTAGTTGCCATCAAGGGTAACAAGGTGGGCTCTGTCGTTGATATGAGATTGTCCATCTACATCATGTCATCTTGCTTAAGGCGTTACTCTGTTCTTTTGAACTTAATACACTAGATGCATGCTAGATAGCGGTCGACGTGTGGAGTAATAGTAGTAGATGCAGAAAGTATCGGTCTACTTGTTTTGGAGGTGATGCCTATAGATATAATCATTGCCATAGATGACGTCACGACTTTGCGCGGTTCTATCAATTGCTCGACAGTATTTTGTTCACCCACCGTCTGCTTGGTTTCATGAGAGAAGCCACTAGTAAACACTACGCCCCCCGGGTCTATTCGCATCTATCGTTTACACCTCCGCTTTTACTTTGCTTTGTTACTTTGTTGCTTTCAGTTCTCACTTTGCGAACAATCTATAAGGGATTGACAACCCCTTCATAGCGTTGGGATCAGGTTCTTTGTGTTTGTGCAGGCACTTGTGATACTGCTTCACTGGATCGATACCTTGGTTCTCAAAACTGAGAGAACACTTACCACCGCTACGCTACATCACCCTTTCCGCTTCGAGGGAACACCAACGCAAGGGTCCAAGGCCACGGGGAAATCCTTTGCATATTTGCCTAGGAAGTCCCTAAAGGCGTAGCCGTAGCAGAAGGATTCCTGATGCCGTTGCTGAGGAGAATCAAGACAAGAACAGTCTCCCGTCAGCACGTGTTTCTGGCGCCGTTGGAACGTCTTTTGTTGCAGTAGCACATACCTACTTCGTTGTGTTTTTGGCGACAATCACTTTGCCCACCTTACGTAAATGTGGCATTCCTTAGAGGCCTTCAGGGACCTGCCACGGAGTGCTGTGCACGTCGTCGCCCACTACACCGCCCGCCCCGATGGTCCCGTCGAGAAGATCTTCTAGGCTCAGTTTCCCTAGTCCAGGACATTGTCATGTGTGCACTTGCAGGACATCACCAAGTAAATTTCTTCCCTCCCAAGGAGGTTCTGTATATAGATTGCCAACTCCTTTTTCTTCATACTAACATCAGTTGAAAACGACATTCTCGTCAAAGCCTCAAGGTCCTTCGACGCCTTCGTGATACGAGTGTGAGGGCCCTTTAGCACTCTTTTATCCCATGCATAGAGGTCCTTAGGAATTGAATTGACATTGTCCTTCGTCGTTGGACAGGGCGTGATACGAGCGTGAGGGCCCTTTAGCACTCTATTATCCCATGCATAGAGGTCCTTATGAATTGAGTTGACGTTTTCCTTCTCCGTTGGACAGGGGGCATGTTGCATGGCCTTCAAGGATGCAGCCTTAACTATTTCATCCACCGTTTCTTCAGCTTGCCACCTACCCTCAAATTTCATCTCATAAAAGGACTATTATTAGCCACACCTACTAGATGACTAGTGTCCATGCAAATAGGTCGGTGGTCTGACTTTCCCGTCATCAAATTACATAACTTATCCAATGAATGCTATTATACCCGGCCTGCGTTTAAAACAACTCAGTCCAATCGCTCACGTAGTCCTCCCCGAAACCAAGTAAATTTGTCCCCTTCATACCCAACATCCTCAAGCATGCAACCAAACGGAGCATCCTGAAATGCTTGAAGACACAAGTGATGACTAGGAACTCCTCCTTCCTTCTCCTACAAGGACAGTTAAAGTCCCCAATGACGAGCCATGACAAACTTGACTCAGCATGGAGATCATACATGTAACGATACATGCGATCTTTATTATCCCAGCTTGGTTCCCCATAAATTCCATTCAATCTCCACATGTCCTCACTCGGGCCTCAATTGAAACATCAATTAAATCCAGGATGGTAGCCTCACAATAGATCCTCACCTTCTTCTTCTAGACAAACAACAATCCACCCTTTCTTTCATCTAAACTTGGAACAATGATCATGTGATCCATACGTATTTTTTTCCACCAATTATTCTGCGTTAGTGTCATCTAGATGCGTTTCAAACAGAAATACACATCCATGTCATGTCGCCTCCTCATGTTCAAAAATAAACCCTCATGACCTTAAGAATACACTCACAGTTCCAACTAACGTGCTTCATTGCTTCCGGCGAGCCCCACAAAACTCGGTCTTTGCCGAGGATAGATTTTTTTTTTACTTTTGATGAACCCTAACTTGTCCGAGTGGAGGAGGCTTCATGTAGCAAAGTCAAAATTATGGTCAAGGGAAAAATTGCAGATGTCGGACAAAACCACAAGCGCCAAAGTCTTAAAAAAAAGAGCTTTGTTTTGCCACTTGGCTTTGGCATAGCTGGTTGCTCGTCCTTTCTTTCCCACTTAATGGGCTTAATTTGCTGTCATCTAAAAAATTCGTTGACAACTGTTGACCAGGATAGACTAAAAACACTATTGACCAGGGGCGGTAGCCCCACACGTCAGTGAAATTCAATGACCAGGCTGACTGGATGATGCCCCACCAGTCAGCGAACAGGCCTGTGCTTCGGAGCAGCGCCTCCTTGAAACGACCCGCTTGGCGCCTGAACAAAACCGTCGTAACAAACTCTTCTCCCCTCCCCCTCTGCTCGTCTTCCTCGCAACGCCAAGAAACCAAGAAAGCCGAGGAGAATCAAGCCACCCGCCTTCACCCCTCTCTGGGCGAAGCTTTGATCTGCGGCGGAGAGAGATGGATGTGTTCGAGGGCGTGGACTTCGTGCGGCTGCGGAGCATGCAGCACGGCGGCGCGTACTTGCACGCCGCCAAGGACGGGCGCTCCATCCGTCTCCACCGCACCGGCCTGTCGTGGTCGTATCATGCGGTATGGGCAGTGCAGCGGCGTGTCTCCGCCGCAGGCACGCCCTACGTCCTCCTCCGCGGCGCCTACGGCCGGTACCTCGGGGGCCCCGACGCTAGCACCCGCGGCTCCCTCTGCCCGTTCCCTGCCCCCTGCCGGGTTGCCGCGCAGCGGGACTTCGACGAGCCGGAGGTCCTCGCCATCATGTGGCGGGCCGTCGCCACGGGCCGCCGGGGCCGGGGCGCATTCCTGCTGCACGACGCGTCCGGGCGCTACCTCCGCGCCAACTCGAGGTGCCTCCGGGCGTGCCGCTCCGGCGTCTCCGTCTCCTCCTGCAGCAGCGTCGGCACGGCGGTCCAGTGGGCGGTGGAGGCCGCCCCCCGGCTCCAGGCCAGGCCATACCTCCCGATAGCGCGTGATGTGAGTTCCTTACTCATCCCCTGCATTCTTCCACAATCTTGTCATCTGGATTCTTGACTGCGCATGTGATTCTTGAGATTGTCATAATATCATTCTTGCGAAACTTCTGCTAGAGTTCTTTCTAGCGAAGTTCTTTGATTCCCGTGCTTGCTCGTGTCAAAGAATCAATCAATCAATCAATCACAGTATCATTCTTGCAAAAGAAACTCTGCTAATAAATTCAGTTCGAGTTCTTCTTTCCGGCGCAGTTCTTGCCCGATACTTTCATCGCTTGCAGTTACATTTGGTGTCAAGATTTCCAGTTGATTTTTCGATTTTGTGCAGTCGGAGTGGGGCAAGCTTTTCGCCCTGGTATGCCCATCGCTGTCCCACCTCTGCGTGCGGTGGTTCTCCTTGGAGCGGGAGATACGGTGGGTGCGGGCCGACGACTCCGGCGCCTTCAGCGAAGAAGACTGGGCCTCCTTACGGTACACCGGGAGGCACACGATCATCATGAAGGGACAGGTGGTGAACCTGCAGGACCCTCCGGAGTCCGCCTCCAGCTGCACTCTCTGCGTCCGCGCCGGTCGCTACGGGCAGCCGAGCCCTCTGTCCATCAACCTGCCTCACAGCCGGGAGCCGTTGGACGTGGTGATTTTCAGGGTCGGCTCAAGAGGTCAGTGTACTTCTGAATTTACTGTTGCCTGTGGCTGCTAATGCATTTTGCAGTTACGAATTAGGAATCTGTCAGCTTGATTTTTTGCTGGCTTGGTTTAGGTTAGTAATGTGATATTTCTGAAAGTTAAGGGCGTACATAAATCATCTGAAACCAGTGATGTGCACTAAGAAAGCAGTAGATGGTCCGAAACTAATTACATGAATCATCTGAACAATTATGTGGATCATCCGAAACTAGTGATATGCACTAAGAAAGCAGTAGATGGTCTGAAACTAGTGAATTTGTCAGCTTGTTTTATGCTGGCTTAGTTAACCTTCTGTTGCTCTGCATTATTTTCTATTACCTGGTTTCACTTCTTAGGGTTTTTTAGTTTTTACCACTTGCCATGTAGCAGGCCGTGCCTAACTGACTGCATCTGTGGCTGCAGCGGATGATGAGCTGATATACCCAGATGTGATGGCACCGGAGATGGCACGGGCAGAGCCAGCGGACGACAACGAACCACTAATCTGACTCCGACCGCGCCCTCTTCAAAACCATCGCAACTTGTTCCAGATTTTATAGCTTGTAGGGATTAGAAGGGATGAATGATCCTGTTTTCCTTTTTTCTGAACTCCAACATATTGCAACTTCAGTGTTTGATCCAGGATTGAAGTTTCCAGTCGATACTGAAATCCAGTTTCCATGATGTACAATCGCAGAAATCAAAGTTTTGTCATGTTTTCCTGTCTTGCACGTTGACATGGGCTGCATCATCTTCTGAGTTGTGAACCAAGTAGTGGTTACACTTTACAGTCTTCAGATTCATATGGGTATAAATATCTTCTTTTTATGGTGTTTCTGAAGTGATATGAAACACTCTCCCATATGAATGTAACGGTAGAATGCATGTCTGAATCCTGCCTTGCGCACTGACATTGATTACATGTTTCTTCTGGACAAAATAACGTCGCAGTTACCGTCTTCAGTATTCACTGGCTGTGTTATTGTTGCCATGTGCTCGGGAACAAATTCTCCTGATATTGCACTGTATACGCCATTAGGTTTCTTAATGCCGGAACTAGGAAAACTCGGAACATTCAGGTGTGCATTTCATTAGCTCAGCTACAGTTACTGTACTGTGATTACTGATAAAGATAGAAATGCGCTATTGTTTCCTGTATCAAGTGTTTCACCCTTGTAGGTATAATTCAGTCGCCTGCAAATAACGCTGCCATGGCAACGAAATCCATAGGCATCTTTCTGTTAGTATTTCCCCCGTTTTCAGTTAAGTTCAGTAGCTGCACAAGGGCATGCTTCATTGTGTGCTCAGTGCGCTTAGGTAGTGTACCCGACATGGCTCAGCTAACGTTTCCTATATCAAGTGTTTCGTCCTTGTTGGTATAATTCAGTCGCCTGCAAATAACGCTGTGATGGCAGTGAAATTCATAGACATTTTTTTTCTTTAGAGAAAAGACATATGTACGATTTTATAAATAAAGTCACCGGAAGAGTTAACACACCAAAGATCAAGACACACAGTATAAACCAACACAGGCAGACAATGCGTAAATAAAGCGGAGGCCAGATAGCTATGGCTCGCATGCCATCGACCTACAGAACCAGGACTGAACACCACAGAACAAAAGTCATGAGCTATCCGTCGAAGACTCGGCTTGGGCGAGGAAGAAGCAGAAGATTGTACTCTTGAGATGAGCTCCTCCAAGGCCGTCCGGTCAGCAGTGCAAGAGGTAGAGGGTAGCTTGACATTTGACAATCCCCAGAGAACGACGGCTCAGATTAAACGATACCCTTTCATAAAAAAAGGCATGATGGTCTTTTTCCCGTTCCGACATAAGCACGTCAGCCCCGCGGGCGCCAGCGGACGGACGGACGACGTACAGGTACCGAGGAGATACGCGTCGTATCCGCGTCCACCAGCGTGACGTGGCGTCTTCACGTCGGCCTGACCGCGGTCGCGTCGGTTCCGGATTGACCGGTCGGTTCCTGAGACCGCCGCCATTAATCGCGCGCTGCGTCGTCAGTTTGCCGTCTCCCGAAACATCGCCATTAACACCGAATGTGTCGCACCAGCGCCAGACGCCGCCGTCTATGGCCCGTCGTTTCGCGGTCTCCCGAGGCGATGTCACTAATGGCGACCGCGTCGTCAGTGCCCCGTCGAGTCGCTCCCTGAGGCCGCCGTCAGTTCGCCGCCTCCCGAGGCGACGCTGCCTGTGGACCGCGGGTCCACCGCACCCCCGAGGCCACACATTTACTCTCGGGAGTAACGCCGCTCAACCACCCCGTCGCCTCCCCTTCCCCCGGTGTGCCATATATAGCCGGCGCCCCGCGACACGTCGACCACACCGTCGCTCTCTTCTCGTCTCCTCTGCCCCCGTCGCCCCGCTGCTCCTCTCGACCCTCTCGCCTCGACGATGGCCTATTCCGCCGGCAGCAGCAGTTCCGGTGCCGGTGGTGCCCCGGAGAGCAACTGGTCGCCGAGCCTCGACACGCCGGTGACGGAGGAGCTCCACCGCAACGAGCTCCTCGTCCCGCCGGGGTGCCGGCTCGCGAAGCCGTGGAAGGTGAGCAAGGATGGCTTCGTATACTGAGTAATTTGATTGTGGATCGCACTTTGGATCCGTACTGAGTAATTTGATTGTGGATCTTTCTATCCAAACCCTCAATAAGTTCAACTGTGGCAATTTTGTTTTCAATAGCGTCAAGCCTTTGCATCACGTGTTCCAAGGTCAAGATAGTTCCATTAACCATGAGCGGGGGTGAGCCTACCAAATTAATGATAGCTCTATAGGAGTAAACAGTATGGCTCCCCAAAAATTTCCCGCCTACAATGGTATCAAGGATATACCTATTCCAAGGAGAAATTCCAACATAGAAACTGCGAAGGAGGACCGTAGTGGATTGCTTACGAGTAGATCTACTTTGAGCATTGCAAATCCTGTACCAAGCGTCCTTCAAATTTTCTTCCTCATTCTGCCTGAAATTGAGAACTCCATTTTCAGGGGTGTCGTTTGGAGTGGTGGGTCTAGCCATTGATGGACTATCTCACACACAAACGAGCAGAAAGAGAGAGTGAAACGGGCAAAAGAAAACGGCGAAAGAGAAAGGTAAATGAAAACGGCAAATGTGAAGTGGGGGAGAGGAAAACGAGAGGCAACTGGCAACAAAAGTAAATGCAAGGGAAGAGTTTGTGAGACCTACTTGGATAGATCTTGATTTCTCCTCCCCGGCAACGGCGCCAGAAATACTTCTGATGTCTGTTGTGTATCCCTTGCAACGGCGCCAGAAATAGTCGTGTCGACGGCACCATGAATCCTTCAGCTGCGGCTACGCCTTAAGGGACTTCCTAGGCAAGTATGCAAAGGATTTCCGCTGTGGCCTTGGAGCCTTGCGTTGGTGTTCCCTCGAAGCTAAAGGGTGATGTAGCACAGCGGTGGTAAGTATTTCCCTCAGTTTGAGAACCAAGGTATCAATCCGGCGGAGGAGTATCTCAAGATCCTGCACAAACACAAAAGCTTGCTCCCAACGCTATGAAGGGGTTGTCATTCCCTTATAGATTGTTTTCCAAGTGAGAACCGAAAGCAACAAAGTAACAAAGCAAAGTAAAAGCGGAGATGTAAACGATGGATGTGAATAGACCCGGGGGCCGTAGTGTTTACTAGTGGCTTCTCTCATGAAAGCAAGTAGACGGCGGGTGAACAAATTAATGTCGAGCAATTGATAGAACCGCGCAAAGTCGTGACGATATCTATGCAATGATTATATCTATAGGCATCACATCCAAAACAAGTAGACCGATACTTTCTGCATCTACTACTATTACTCCACACGTCGACCGCTATCAAGCATGCATCTAGTGTATTAAGTCCATAAAAACAGAGTAACGCCTTAAGCAAGATGACATGATGTAGAGGGATAATCTCAAACCAATGATAAAAACCCCATCTTTTTACCCTTGATGGCAACTACTTGATGTGTGCCTTGCTGCCCCTACTGTCAATGGGAAAGGTCACCACATGGTAGAACCCAAAACCAAGCACTTCTCCCATTGCAAGAATCATAGATCTAGTTGGCCAAACAAAACCCAAGACTCGGAGAGACTTACAAGGATATCAAATCTTGCATATAAGAAATCAGCAAAGACTCAAATATATATCATAGATAATCTGATCACAAATCCACAATTCATCGGATCTCGACAAACACACCGCCAAAGAAGATTACATCGGATAGATCTCCATGAAGATCATGGAGAACTTTGTATTGAAGATCCAAGAGAGAGAATAAGCCATCTAGCTACTAACTATGGACCTGTAGGTCTAAAGTGAACTACTCATGACTCATTGGAGGGGCGATGATGATGATGAAGAAGCCCTCCAACTCCAAAGTCCCCTTCGGCAGGGCGCCGGGAAGGGTCTCCAGATGAGATCTCGTGGAAACAGAAGCTTGCGGCGGCGGAAAAGTATTTTAGAGGCTCCCTTGATTTTTTGCGAAATATTTGGGAATTTATAGGCCAAAGACCTAGGTCAGGGAGCGGCCAGGGAGGCCACAAGCCTGCCCACCGCCGCCTCCCCCCTGGTGGCGGAGTGGGGGCTTTTGGGCTCCCTGGAGCCCACCTGGCTTGGCCCAAAAGCCCCCCTGGTCTTCTTCCGTTCGGGAAAAAATCATTTCGGGGTTTTTCTTCCGTTTGGACTCCGTTCCAAAATCAGATCTGAAAAGAGTCAAAAAAATGGAAAAAACAGGGACTGGCACTTGGCACCGAATTAATAAGTTAGTCCCAAAAAAGATATAAAAGGTACATAAAACAACCAAAGAAGACAAGATAACAACATGAAACCATCAAAAATTATAGATACGTTTGAGATGTATCAAGCATCCCCAAGCTTAACTCCTGCTCGTCCTCGAGTAGGGAAGTGATAAGAATGAATTTTTGATGCTTTCATGCTACCTAGCATAGATGTCCTTTGTAACTCCTCTTATGTGACATGAATGTTCACATCCATTAGATACAAAACAATAGTTTGCTATTGACGTGGAAACAATAATAATTCAAGCAAACTAGCAAAGTAATCATGAAGTTTCAAAATAACAAGGCCAAAAGAAAGTTATCCCCACAAAAGCATATAATCTGGCTATGCTCTATCATCATTGCACTACGAATTTAAATCATGCACAACCCCGGTATTGGCCAAGTAATTGTTTCACACCTTTACTTTCTCAAACCTTTTCAACTCTCACGCAATACATGAGCGTGAGCCATGGTTATAGCACTATAGATGGTGTGGAATGTGTTGGAGGTTGCAAGACAAAAAAGGAGAAGATAGTCACATTAACTAGGCATATCAATGAGCTGTGGAGATGCTCATCAATAGATATCAATGTGAATGAGTAGGGATTGCCATACAAATGATGCACTAGAGCTACGAGTATGTGAAAGCTCTTAGAGAAAACTAGTGGGTGTGCATCCAACTTGCTTGCTCATGAAGACCTAAGGCAATTTTGAGGAAGCCTATCATTGGAATATACAAGCTAAGTTATATAATGAAAATTTCGCACTATCTATATGGTGGTGACAAAACGAGAGACTCTCAATCATGAAGATCATCGTGCTTAATATGCACAAGTGTGGAAAAGGTGGTAGCATTGTCCCTTCTCTCTTTTTCTCTCATTTTTTATTTGGTGGGCTCTTTGGCCTCTTTTTTTTTCTTCTTTGGCCTCTTTTATTTCCTCACATGGGACAATGCTCCATCAATGATGATCATCACACTTTCAACTCAAAACTTAGAGAAACTATGACTCTATATGGAATGCCTTCGGTAGTGTACCGTGGCAATGATCTAGCATGGCATAGACATTAATGGAAACATCATGCTAGCTATCTTACGATCATGCAATGGCAATGTAGACGTGACGACACATGTCATGGTGGTAGTTGCATGGCAGTATATCTCAGAATGACTTTGAAAAAGCCATAGTAGGTAGGTATGGTGGCTGTTTTGAGGGAGGCTAATGGTGGGTTTTGTGCACCGGCGAAAGTTGCACGACACTAAGAAGATAGTGATGGTGGAAGGTGAAAGTGCATCTAAACCATGGACTCAACATTAGTCATGAAGAACTCATACCGACGCCGATGGGTTGCACATGATGTACATGCATGCATGCATGAAATTTCCTCAACTTTTGCCGACACTTGAGAATGCACATCCAATGAAGCCACGCAAAATTTCAACAAAATCGGAGATCAAACACACGTTGTGTCACGTCCGGCATCTGTTTTTGCCTGTTTTTGAATAAAAATTCGGAGAAAAAGCACGGATTGTCAGAAAATTCAAAAATATGACGTGCCACCTAGTGAAGTTCATTACGAAACGCGGAAAAATTGGGTCCGTTTGATGAAGGGCAGTAGCAATATTGCGTTGTAACACCCCTTCCGTCCATACCGACACCGATGGGTTGCACATGATGTACATGGATGCATGCCTGAAATTTACCCAACTTTTGTCGGCACTTGAGAATGCACATGCAATGATGCCACACAAAATTCGACAAAATCGGAGACCAAACGCACGTTGCGTCATGTCCGACATCTGTTTTTTTGCCTGTTTTCAATAGAGATTCGCACAAAAAGCACGGATTGTCAAAAAATTCAAAATTTGGACGTGCCGCCTAGTGAAGTTCATTAGGAAGCGTGGAAACCAATTGTCCATTTGATGAAGGGGAGTAGCAAGATCGCGTTGCAACACACCTTCCGTCCATACTGACACCGATGGGTTGCACATGATGTACATGGATGCATGCATGAAATTTAGCCAACTTTTGCCGGCACTTGAGAATGCACATGCAATGATGCCACACAAAATTTCGACAAAATCGGAGACCAAATGCACGTTGTGTCACGTCCAACATATGTTTTTGTCTGTTTTTAATGAAAATTCGCAGAAAAAGCACGAATTGTCAGAAAATTCAAAAATTTGACGTGTCGTTTTGTGAAGTTCATTAGGAAGCGTGGAAAAAATTGGGTTCGTTTGATGAAGGGGAGTATCAAGATCGCGTTGTAACACACCTTCTGTCCATACCGACACCGATGGGTTGCACATGATGTACATGGATGCATGCATCAAATTTACCCAACTTTTGCCGGCACTTGAGAATGCACATCCAATGATGCCACACAGAATTTCGATGAAATCCGAGACCAAACCCACGTTGCATCACGTCCGACATCTGTTTTTGCCTGTTTTTGAATGAAAATTCACAGAAAAAGCACGGATCGTCACAAATTTCAAAAATTTGACGTGCCGCCTAGTGAAGTTCATTTGGAAGCATGGAAATGTTTTTGGGTCCGCTTGATGAAGGGGGTAGGAAGATCGCGTTGTAACACCCCTTCCGTCCATACGGACACCGATGAGTTGCACATGATGTACATGGATGCATGCATGAAATTTACCCGACTTTTGTCGGCACTTGGGAATACACATGCAATGATGCCACCCAAAATTTCGACGAAATCGGAGAACACACGCACGTTGCGTCACGTCCGACATCTGTTTTTGCTTGTTTTTAAATGGAAATTCGCATAAAAAGCATGGATTGTCAGAAAATTCAAAACATTTATGTGCCGCCTTGTGAAGTTCATTAGGAAGCGTGGAAAAAAAATTGGGTCCATTTGATGAAGGAGAGTAGCAAGATTGCGTTGTAACACCCCTATCGTCCATACCGACACCGATGGGTTGCACATGATGTACATCAATGCATGCATGAAATTTACCCAACTTTTGCCGGCACTTGAGAATGCACATGCAATGATGGCATGCAAAATTTCAACGAAATTGGAGACCAAACGCACGTTGCGTCACGTTCGGCATCAGTTTTTGCCTGTTTTTGAATGAAAATTCGCAGAAAAAGCACGGATTGTCAGAAAATTCAAAAATTTTACGTGCCGCCTAGTGAAGTTCATTAGTAAGCATGGAAAAAACTAGATCCGTCTGATGAAGGGGAGTAGCAAGATCGCGTTGTAACACCCCTTCCGTCCATACCGACAACGATGGGTTGCGCATGATGTACATGGATGCATGCATGAAATTTACCCAACTTTTGCCGGCACTTGAGAATGCGCATGCAATGATGCCACGTAAAATTTTAACGAAATTGCAGACCATACGCACGTTGCGTCACGTCCTGCATCTGTTTTTGCCTGTTTTTGAATGGAAATTCGCAGAAAAAGCACGGATTGTTAGAAATTTCAAAAATTTCACGGATCGCCTAGTGAAGTTCATTAGGAAGCATGGAAAAATGTTGGATCCGTTTTATGAAGGGGAGTAGCAAGATCGCGTTGTAACACCCCTTCCGTCCACACCGACACCGATGGGTTGCACATGATGTACATGGATGCATGCATGATATTTACCCAACTTTTGCCGGCACTTGAGAATGCACATGCAATGATGCCACGGAAAATTTTGACGAAATCGGAGACCAAACGCATGTTGCATCACGTCCGACATCTGTTTTTGCCTGTTTTTGAATGGAAATTCACAGGAAAAGCACGGATTGTTAGACAATTCGAAAATTTGACGTGTCGCCTTATGAAGTTGATTAGGAAGCGTGGAAAAAATTGGGTCCGTTTGATGAAGGGGAGTAGCAAGATCGCGTTGTAACACCCCTTCCGTCCATACCGACACCGATCGGTTGCACATGATGTACATGGATGCATGCACGAAATTTACCCAAGTTTTGCCGGCACTTGAGAATGCACATGCAATGATGCCACACAAAATTTCGATGAAATCGGAGACCATACGCACGTTGTGTCACGTCCGGTATCTGTTTTTGACTGTTTTTGAATGGAAATTCGCACAAAAAACACGGATTGTCAGAAAATTAAAAAATTTGATGTGCCGCCTTGTAAAGTTCATTAGGAAGCGTGAAAAAATATTGGGAAAATTTCGTATTTATTATGGGAAAATTTCGTCACATCGCCATATTGTTTTTATTAAATTTCGTCTTTAATATGGAAAAAAAATCTCAACTGACGTAGCCATATTTGTTTCCCATGCCGACAGGATTACTGACGTGCATGCAGTTTGTTCATACCCCTAGCCCTACCCCGACGTGATCTCACCGCCGCCGCGCCCCCGACGTGATCTCGCCGCTGCCGCCCAGCCCCGCCGCCCCCGCACTATACTCTCCCGTCGCCCTCCACATCTCGTCGGCGCTGTGATCTATCACCCCGTACGCCGTCACAACTTCATCGCCGCAGACTTCACCGTCCATGCGTCGCGGCGCCCTTCACCCGTCCGTGCGTCGCCACGCCTTTCTCCATCCGTCCGTTGTTGTGCCCTTCACCTTCCGTCCGTCCATCGTCCGTACTGCCGCCGTTGCATCGTCCGCCGTCCACCGTCAACCTTCATCGTCCGTCCGTCCGTCATCGGCCTTCTACTTGGGTAACTATTTTTATGATGTTTTCATGTTATTATTCAAATATCAAATGAGTGTCATCGTACGTGACAAATTTTTTAAATTATGAAGGATGGATATAGACGGTGTGATTCCATGTTCAGTTAAGAAGTGGGTTAGCCTTTTTGACAAACTTTCAGCAAGTCAAAAGTTTATGTTTTATGAAACGGATTTGCAAGGCATGTTACAAATGCCGTGCATGAAGATGCGTGAATTTTTACTTCACTTTTTGATCCAAGGCTATAATCGTCATAATAAAATATTCATGGTTCGAGAGTCATCTGGGAGTAAAGGCCTTATTTCAGTAGGGCATGATGATGTGTTTTCTATATTTGGGTTGAAAAATCAAGGACTTGATGTTGTTGGTTTTCTTAGAACGGAAGGGCAAAAAGCTATGAAAAGAATACCAATTAATTTTGTGGACACAAAAAGGGTAAGATCATGATTGACGATCTTATCAATTAAATGGTGAAGAATGAAAACACAGGTGATGACTTTGTCCGGATGACGTTTCTAGTTTAGTTGGGAACAGTAATCACACCTGTCTCCCATGAATATACTCCGAAGGAGTATTATGCCTTAGTTAAGGACAAAGAGATGATAAGTAAGTTCAACTGGAACAAGTTCACTTTGAAGTTCCTTCTTTCAGAGATTGGAAAGGTTCTAGAGGACGGCCGTGTTAGGGAATGGCCACACGTGAACCTTGCCCTTTTGCAGGTATGTATTATTCAAATTATTACTTACGTAATGTTAGTCAAATATGTATTATTCAAACATATTTGATGTATTGCAGTATGCATATTGGGAGAATGTACAACTAGTTATAGGTCCAAAATATGATCCGTTGTCACTTATGAGCCCCTTGATGAGGAACTGGACGGAACCTCTCACGGAGAAAAGAGACAAATACGACTATGATTATGGTCGGGGTGTTGGAATGGTAATCCATATTTTCTAAATTTTCTTTTAATGTTACATTTCCGTGGTTCAGTTTATTGTCTAAATTTGATGTATAATTATCGCTCTCTAATTATTGTTCTTGTAGATTGATGACAATATTACGTATGAGTATAGGGCGAAATTTTTTCTCAAGAACAAGCTAAAAAAATAAAAAATCAAGTACAAAAAAGTCTACTGTTAGTGGAAAGAAGAAAGAGAGCAACACATCAGAGGCTTCCGCAAGCAATGTTATGGACCACATTTGGCATGAGTTGACGGAAATACGCAAGGACATGCGTCGTTTGCTAGAGTTATGCGCACGGGTAACGGTGCAACATATTTTTACTATCGTGCATAATGTATTTCATTGACTTACATAACTCTCATGAATAAATGTTTTTTCAGAGGATGATTGAGAAAATGAACAAAACCGGTGTGTTCTATAGAACCGGTAACATGGAAGAAGAAGAAGAGAATCTATATGGTGACATTAATGAATCTACAAATGATGGTGCATTTCGTGATAAGGAGTTTGTTTATCATTCTAATATGGACGACTATCGCACACCTTCTCATGGTAAAATGAATAAGCAAAAGGACGATGACGGTGGTCATGTGAATTCTCATGCTAAGGTACCTTATTATTGCACTCCTGAGTATCTGGATAGTTTCAAGGGTGATAGGAGTGATCCTATCAAAGTACCTGACGTATCAGATGAGAAGGCGGTCACGTCTTTAGAGACAAATGAAATATCACCACATGGATCAGGTCATTATAATGGAGTAGATGAGCAAGTGGAAAAGGTGCTTGGCAAACGTAAACGCACTGCATCAAAAGCCGGAAAGTCTCCTTTTGTTGCTGTTAAACCCATCAAACATGCAAAACGTCCTGCCAAAGCGAGTAAGATTGTTATGAATCAATTTGTTTTTCTTAAAACAAAGTTTATTATATAGTTACGTTTACTAATATTTGATTTGTGATTTGCAGAATTGTTTAATAAAGAAGATGTTAAGAAAACTAGTGTTGACGTCGATGTGATCAAAGCGAGTGTTATGTTCTTACGCGCATGTGAGCGCTCAAGGAAACATGGAGCTACAGAAATTTTCAATGATGGTGTGGCGGACGCTTTGACTGCACAGAGAGCTTGTCAGATTCTGAACCACCAATGGATAAGCGGTGACGTAAGTTACTTATATTTTTAACATTATATTTCACAACAAAGTACAATCATTACATTTGTTATATTATTTTCAGGTTATCAATGTGTACTCAACTTTTTTGTTGGGGGAAGCTAAAGACAAACGTTACATAATACCGATTTGGAGGGTGAAGTGGCTACTTGAATATAGAAAGGATAAGAAGGGTGACGATAATGAGTATGAAAGAGTGTCAAATTCAAATGAACCCGTGAATAGGTGTCTCAACGAGTATTTCAAAACACCTAAGGTATGTTTCAGTGGTTGTAAGGTATACAAATAATGCACTAGTATAACAAATGTTGCATTGATATGGGTTATATTCTCTTTTTTCTTTATGCAGGCATATATGGCTCTCAACAAGGATAACACCCATTGGGTTACGGTTGTCATGCATAAGGAAAAGGAAGAGTTCCAGGTTCTAGACTCGTTGATGGGAAAAGAACTTGAGAGTACAACTAGAAAACTTGTTGAGGACTTGGTAGGTTTTAATACATATTTGCATTGCGAAACCATCATTGTGTTTACATTATTTATTGAAAGTTTCTTGCGTTGTTATTGTTATTTTTAGACAAGAGAAATTGGAGCAGATATTGCACAAGCAAATGCAACCACAAGTGTGCAGTATCCGGATGTATCCACATGGCCTATTAAAACCTACGGCATGCCTCAACAAGAAGATGAGTGAGTATGTAGTTGAATATAATCTTGGTGTATTATATGTGTGTGATGCATAATTATTTATTGTTAATTACATGCATCAGGAACTCATGTGGATTATTTGTTCTTCATTGCTTTAAAAATTGGAATGACGATACATGGGATCGATCTTTTTCACACATACAAAACTAATATTGGTACTCTTTACTATGAGCACTTTATAGTGGACTAAAATGATTTTTTTTTGCAGATATCAGTTGATGATGCGAGGAAACTAATGATAGCGCAAATTATTTATTCTGAAAAGAACACCCTTGGGGAAATGAAAGACAAAGTTATTAGGATTACAAGGAGGAAGAAATAGATGACACCGGAGGAGATTCACGCGTGTTTGAGTTTACTACGGAACTAGATTATTTTTGTGATTTTCGTGTTTCTTTTGAAAATTTTGTAAGAGACATATATATTTTCCACATATATTTTATGATATTTTGTGTTTAAAGAATTTATATGTAATGGTAATTCTCTTGTTTTAGAAATATATTGAATATTATGTTGTTGTTGAAAATACTATAAAATATGCTATCTGATTATCTCATTATAACGTGTTTAAGCCCACGGTCGATAAACACGCCGTGTCGTCGGTGCATGCAGTCAGCCGCGCGAGCGGGGGTCAACTACGCCCGCGTGGTGTCGGTGCATGCAGTCGGGGGTCAATTGCTCCGTCGGTGCATGCATTCGGTCATGCGGGCGCACTATTTTCTGCACGACGGACATAGCGCCGTGGGCCGGCCCAAGTGAGACGACGGGCGTGCGAAACCGGCGGTGCGACGTTTTTAGTCCCACCCTGCCGACCGAAGGGTGCGACGGCTTGTTTATATACCCCGCGACCTCGACGTTGCTGAAGTTCTGTGCACGTGGCCGTCGGTCGGTCGCGACGCACTAGCCGACGTCGGTACAAAATACAAGCCCCCGTCGCCGCAACGCTGGAACCGACGTGCATACTTTTTGCATGAAAAAACACCACAATCGACGTCGGCTAAAGTGCACAGTAGTATTGTCTTATACATATTGTCTTAAATAACATGAACAACATATACATATTGTCTTAAATAACATGAACAACATATACACATTGTCTTATGTAACACAATAGTATTACACATATAAAAAAATCTCATACATTTTCATAACGCGAATACAAAGAAAAGTATTGTCTTCCATATTATTGAATAAAGTAAATTCTTGTGTTTTGTATAAATGAATGAAGTAAAACACTTGCAATAACACCGCTTGTGTCTTCAACCTCAGTTACTGCATGAAATAAGTTACAGATTGTAATAATAATTACCGAAACAAAACAACATAAGTAAAATAAACGAACGAAAACACATACTAATATGTACTCTGGATTTTGGTTGCAAGTGGCCTTGTTATGACCTGGAAGTCTGCATAGTCTACATAGACGTCCGCTTTTCTCATCAAATGATTTTGGTCTTCCATTTTTGGTCACATCGGGACCATTCTTACCATGACCTCTACTATTCTACTTAGGTACCCCTTTGGTGGACACCTTCAATGGATCACGAATAAGAATACAATTCTACTTAGGCTGAAATTCATCATTACTCACAAAGCTTTGCTGACTAGGTTCTTCATTATCCAAGATGTCCTTACTCGCTCTAATTTCTTACATTGCTGCCAGCATCTTGTCGAATAAGAATGGGTTATGACATGCGATATGAGAAGATTCTGCACATACAATGCTCAACTTACTATATCTAGCTCTGGCCTCAGTATCCGTCCAACCCCATGAAAACAAATCGCTGGTGCGCTTCACGGGCAATCCAGATCTTGCTTTCTTTGTGAACGGTCGCAGGATACATCACTTAGGTATTGTAGGTAAGTTGAGTGCATTCAAAACATGAAGAATATGTTTGTAAGGAAGGCTTTTGCGAGTCATACTTCGACAAGTGCACTTTATAGTTTCTATGAAGTTACCTGGTGCGTAGTCCATATTAAACATACGATCCCTGTTATTTTTCCACGCAACCATGAATATGTGACTGTCTGCTCCTCTTAATCTATCAATTACCTCAAGCTGATGTACCTTCATTAAATCTTCCTACAAGATGTAAAAGTTTGCCTTCGTGAATGCTTTGGTAGCGAACACCTCGATGGTCTTACACTTAGTCACTTCTACTGGTAGAGTTTGTGAGGCCATGCAATCGTCATGTGATTCATACTCGCGGAGGCGCATGATGCAATTCTCATAGTGTACAATCATGTCAACAATTGTCATACCGTAGTCAAGATGTAGGTGCAGGCATGAGTTCATGCTCTCGCTCCTCTGATTACTCCGCATACCAAGAAATAACCCACCAGACAAATATGATGCAGCCCAAAGCTTCTTCTTCCTGTACATCCTATAAAGCCATGTTTTTGTTTTCTCCGTCTGCCAGTTCTGAACAAACGCGACCCATCTCTCCTCAAAACTATATGTGTGGTGGCGTAGTACAAGAGTTGACCTGAATTCCTTCAATGACTTCTGGTGGAGGTGTTTCTGCATGTTCTTTTCAATATGCCATGAAAATAAACGATGCCACACGTCAGGAAGCACCTTCCTGATAGCTCTTATCATCGCTGCATCTCCATCAGTAATTACAGATTGGGGCTTCTTCTGGCAGTGAGCTTTCAAAAACGTCTCTAGCAGCCAAACATACGTACCTTCAGTCTCATCTGAAACAATGGCGCATGGAAATACCATAGTGCAATGGTGATTGTTGAGACCAACAAAAGGGATAAATGGCATTCCATACCTATTCATATTGTACGTACTGTCGAACACACTGACATCACCATAGTCAAGATAGTCCCGACGTGATTGCGAATCGCACCAGAACAAGTTGTTCAGCCTACCTTCACCATCAACAGTATGCTGAAAGAAGAAATCCGGATCCCTGTCCTTTCTAGCCAACATGATTCCTATAGCAGTGTCACCATCACCCTCGGCAAGCAGTTTCATATTCTCCCTATCGCACATATTATACAACTTCCTCCTTCCAAACCGTGTCTTAGCGCACGAACCGTACCTGGTGACAAAGTTATCAAAAATAATGTGCTTTCTTATCCCAGCTCCTGCCATAGCTGATATCTCTGCTTTCATAAAATCTTTGATCACATTGTGAGACCGGAGGAAAGGGACTTCGTCCAGTTTTGCAAGAACATGGCTGTGATCATCGAAGAAACTACTAACATACCAAAGTCCACTCTTTCTATCAAGCTTCACTTTTAAATGGGCTTCATAGAAGCATCGACTCTCCGGTCTCAGTCTGCGGGTCCGGCCTTCCATGGTACAAAATTTGGCATGTTGTTTTCCTGCCCTCGAACAGAGATATCTGCTCAAGGATAAAACTTTTTTAGAACCTTTTGCAAATCTTTTCAAGTCCCTCCTGATACTGAACCCACGATCTTTCGCGTACTGGTTTGTAGAACATGTACGCCTCTCCTTCTGACCTGAATGTCTTGGCCATGACTTCCCAATGCCTATCCAATATCTCTTGCTGATATTCATCATAGCCGATGTTAAGGTCAAACTCAAGATCGTCAATATGCTCATCCTTCCCATTAGAACCATCAACACCCCCTGCAAAATAAGACATATCACCATGTTCGTCAGTCTGTTGTTATGTTTTCAGTTTTCATGAATAATTTGAACACGTACTATAACTTCGCTCATATTTCCTTCATTAGATGCATTGTCATCATCCTCATCATTGTCATCATCCTCATTATTGTCATCATCCTCATCATTGTCATCATGTAAAGTTCTCGGCTCAGTGTCACCATCGGTATTTCTGTGTGCAGATTCAAAAGTGTAAGTGATAATACTATTTGTATGCTAGTAATTATACAACATATTTGAAACATACCTGGGTTCCACTTTCAGCACAAGATTGTTCATCTATATCGCAATCGTCATTGTCATCATTGGCATGCACCTATTTAAATTCAATAGCAATTGTAAGTGTCAATGTAATAGCTTATATTCCATAATTTATAGTCAATGTACACAACACTTACATTACCACTATATGATTCATCCTGACTCATATAGTTGTGTCCGAGTGATTTATTTGCATTCAATGACGATGATTCATCCTCACTACTAGAGTTACTACCAGCATATTCGATGTCTTTCTCTAACAATAAACCTTTCAATAGGTGTTGTATCAATGTCACAATACCAAAACATAAATCATACAATGAAATCATGAAAAATCGTATGGATGAAATGAAAAAAAAACTTAATCTCCGTCGTCGAAGGGTTGACCGACATCGTTCGTTGTGTTCGACGTCGATGCACCGGTGGCTGCAACATCGTCATTTGAAGGTGGACACGCCGCGTCGGTCACTGCAACCGTTGGCGTCGAAGCATCGGCGGCAGAGGTTTGTTGCTGTCGATGGTCACGTCCACCACGGCGGAGACGTGCGGGGGGAGGGGAGTCACGTCGCCGGTGGAGACGTGCGAGGTGGCGTACAAGCGGCGGCGGAGGCGTGTGTGCTGGCGTAACGGCGGCGGAGACAGCGGTGGAGACGACGCTTGGTGGAGTCATGGCAGCGGCGGAGACGTGCGGGGGTGGATTCACGTCGGCGGCGGAGACGGCGGTGGAGACGACGTGTGGTGGAGTCGCTGTGGCGGCGGCAGAGACGTGTGTGGTGAAGATAGTTTTTTTTTCTTTTTTTTCCAAACCAATCGCCGACGCGTGGGCTGACGTGGCGTATGTACGACGGGCAGGCGGACGTACCACGGGCGGGTGGACAGGCGACGGATACTGTATACAATGTGTAATGACCATACTGCCCTTATACATTTAGTGGGGGAGGGGGTTGTACTGAAGTCCTTCTCAAAACATAAATGTATATGTGCAACAACATTACTAGCCCACCCTGGTTCAGTGGGATAGGTCCGCCACTGCCGGTCAGCATCTTTAGTTAATGATTTTCACTGCTGCAAGAAGATGATCGTTTTGAAAAAGCAATCAGCTGGTCTGTTAGGGAACATGTCCTCAATAATAAATTTATTTCTAGTAGTTCACAACGTCCAACACAGCGCGGAGAATCCCGCGCAGAATAAACACTTATTAAAGTCCACAAGACCAGTAGCGAGAGGTCGAAGCTGAGCGAAGGAGGAGGGGGCCGAGACACAACCAAAACATATATGATCTGTGTTTTCTGGGGCCTGACATAACGAGCACAGGCCCAAGCCCGGCCCATTCCATTTACGGATTTGATCAGCCGCTGGCAGCCTGCCCCAAGAGGCTTGCCACATGAAGATATTGATCTTAGGCGGTAGCCTGGCATGCGAGATAGGTTTGAATCTGTTAGAAGGGGAGCCAGAGATAAGGCAAAGGTACAAAGACCTGACCGAAAATCTTCCAGAAAGGGCATGGGGCCAGGTGACAGATTCCTCTTCCTCCAAGAGCACCGGGAAGCGGGCAGCGAGGAGGTGCCAGCATCCGAAATCTTCGGGAGAAAGAGTCCTTCTCAGTCCCAGGTCCCACCCAGCAATGACCAACTCACGGATTGTGATTTTCGGGTCAGGGAAATAAGAAAAGAGGGTAGGAAAAGTGACATCCAAGGGGGAATCATGAGACCACCAGTCTAGCCAAAACCGAACCGAAACCCCATTGCCAACTACAAATTTGACGTGGTCTCTAAAGATATTTCCAAATTTGATCAACCCATGCCACAATTGTGAACCACTCGAGGCATTGGTGAATAAGGGGCTTCCAGAGGGGAAGTATTTGGCTTTAAGAATATCAAACGAGAGGGTGCTTGGCCCCGATGACATAATCTTGGACTACCATTTGATGATCAGACAAGTATTCATGATGGAGGTGTTCAGGATGCCCAAACTGCCATGGGATTTAGGGCGACATATGGACTGCCATTTGACCAACCTATATTTGCATCTATTATCAGCATCATTCCAGTAAAGCGCCCCCAAATTCTTATCAAAACCCTTGTGTGTCCCTTCCTTAAAATGATAGAGTGCCATGGTGAACACTGGGAGGGAAGAGAGACAAGCAGTAGTCAAGAAGACTTTACCTGGATTAGTGTTATAACGGTCGCGCCAGGGCATAACGTGATTGCCGACCTTGGCAGCGAGAGGTTTAAAGCCTTTGACTAGCATTTTGAAAGGAGCAATAGGGGGCCAAAATACTTTAATGGGAAAGAGCCCAAACTATAGTTAAGGATGTAGGCAACTCGGGTGGCCTCATCATTGATCACACCTATGACCAGGACGTCGCTTTTCGCAAAGTTAATTTTAAGGCTTGAGAGAGCCTCAAAGCTGTGGAGGATGAATTTTAGATTTGTAACATAAATGTCATTAAGCTCCACCATGATAATAGTAACACCCTGAGGGATGACGTGGAGGAGATCGGGGTAATATGCGTCGCCTAGGAAACACGAGAAAGGATGTAGGAGAGGGCATCAGCAACAAAGTTGAGAAGGAGGGGAGAGGACGGACATCCTTGTCGAAGCCCTCTACCATTGACAAAGAAGTTACCGATGTTCCCGTTGACGGCCACAACTGTATGTCCCCCAGTTACCAACTACATCAAACGATGAACCTAAGCCCCTTCAAAGCCCTTGGCCAGCAAAATCTTTCGCAAGAACTCCCAACTGACTGAATCATAGGCTTTCTCAAAATCTAGTCTAAGTATCACCGCCTTAGAACTCCTAACTTCGAGGTCGTGTACAATCTCGTGAAGGGAAGATACCATCCAGGATCAAACGACCCTTGACAAATGCGGTCCGAGGCTAGCTAAGCACCCTATGGGCAATCGGGGAGAGCCTAGAAGTGAAACCTTTCGCCGGAAACATGGCCATATTGTTAATAAGCGCAATGGAACGAAACTAGGAGATGACCTCGGCCACTTTGACCCTGGGGATAAGAGAGAGGATGAAATAACTGAGCCTAGAGATGTCCACCATCCCAAGGCAAAACCCGTAAATAATCGCACAAGCAAGAGACTTAAGGATGTGCCCGAAATGTTTGAAGAAGAAGAGTGAAAATCCATCATGGACTGGAGCAGGATTTGATTGTAAGGAGAGGGTAGATGCCTCAACCTTCTCGACCAAAAGAGGTAGAGAGAGATAGGCATTATCGACATCACACACCCTAGCCCGGCCCTCCCATAGATGAGGAGAGATGGAGAAGCTCGACGCATGCTAGCAGACAGAAGCTCGTGAAACACCATGAAACAGAAGATTGCCAATCAAACACCGGCGGCGTCTACCATTGGTGATGGATAAGAAGAAGGCAGTGAGAGAGTCACCTTTCAGCATCCAACTTACAGTGCCCCATTGGGACCAATACCACTCCTCGTGCCGATGCAGTTGCATGAGGAGGGCTTCAAGATCATACCGACCCAACTAGCCAGCAAGGGGTAGCCCAGGGAGTCAACCTTGGCATCACATGCCACAATCCTAGTCAGAAGGTCCTCTTTAGACCTACGGGCCTCAGCCACCCTATTCCTGCCCCAACCCTTGAGGAACTTCCTTAGTTAATTAGTGCTGAAGTTTCGGTCATCAATAGGCCCATACGATCTAGGAACCGAGGCAATGAGGGGAGAGATCCTATCTGAGATCATGTGTTTGAACCCATTGACAAGGAGCCAATGGGCTTCAAAGTCAAATCGCCTAGTCACAAGGGAGGGGGCTAACCCCGCATCAATAATGTGGGGGGAAACGGGAGCCAACGTGAGGAAGGTCAAGAAAGGATGCCCGAGGAAAAGCCATATCCTAGGAGTTTTCCATGAATGCCATGTCAAGAATAGAGCGAGTAGGATCAAACTAATGGTTGGCCTAGGTAAAGTGCCCCCCACTCGCGGAACTTACCGTAAGGCGCGATCCGAAATGAAATCATTGAAAGATTCATCAAGGGGCCATGAAAAGTTAAAATTATTCTTGTTAGATGGGTAATGAAGAAGGTTAAAGTCACCTCCAATGGCAAAGCAAGATTGCATGCCTCAATATGGATAGACAACTCATCAAGATAAAGAACCAAAAGGGAGTGATCCGCAGGGGCCATAAAACAACCAAAACCTCCCACATGAGGTTAATTTATTTGTGGAAAACCACCATGCTGGCCCAAAACACCCCATGATCAAAAGAAACAAAGTTGAAAACATCAAGATTAGCGCCAATAAGAATCCCTCCAGAATGACTTGAGGCCAGTAGGGTCCTCCAAGCAAACTGGTCCGCACCCGCAATAGAGGATTGTTCATTAGGTGAAAATGAAACTTTGAACGTCTCCACCAACTCCACAAGATCGACATTATTCGCCCTACCAAAATGTATAATTTGGTCTCGTCACCCCTAGCGCCGAAACCCCTAATGTTCTAGAATAGAGCTCTCATTTCTAAGACAAGTTTTTGATGCAGAGACTCGACCTGCACGGAGCAATACATGATTTAGCACGTTTAAGGGCGCCCCACATAGATGGAATCGCGGAGGGATGACCACTACCAATATCCCCCGTTCCATGTTCAGAAGCTGATGACAAAGGGTTCCCAACCTCCTTGTCAATAACATTATCAGTCGCCACCACGACAATTGACGCCATGTCCTTAGCTTTGACGATAGACGCTTGGGCTAATTCATTGGCACATATCAGTGCAAGAAGGGAGGAGGGGAACCAATGTACGCATCCAGAACAATACCCGAATCATAAAGAACCTTGACTAGAGGACTATCAGAAATAGACGGGACAACTAATCGAACCGGAGGGCAGTGTGTGTGGGGGCAGGTTTACCTATGGGAGTGGCGTCCTTAACTTGTGCGTCGTGTGACACCTTCTCAGCCACCGACATCGCAACATCCTTGGAGCACTTGTTCTTGCAAGCCATGGAGATGGGCGAATGAGAAGGCATGAAGCGAGACAAAGAAGGAGTCGCCGTCTCACCCTAGGTCCCCACCACCACATCCTTGAGATCCACATCAGCCTCCTGCATAGACCAACCACCGACTGTTTGTAGCCCGAGGTTGCCCTGCTCTTTGCAAAAAACTTCTGGATGGACGTACTGTTCTTTGGGAGAGATACCGGGCCTGAAACCTTCGGTTCCTGGGATAGAGGCATGTCCACGATGCTAGAGAGGGGCGTTGAGGCAGGGCGGGGGCATTGGAACACACATTAGAGAAGGGGGTGCCAAGGTCGTTAAGAGATTCGGATGCCACCCCTCCACCCCGTCAAGGGCCATAGCCACCCTAGGAGCCGATGCATCCGAGGCCGCTGCCCCCGCCTGAGCACCTTTGGCCATCAAGCCATCACAAGGGGCGCTGGACTTGAGCATACCACGTAGATCAGATCCAAAGTCCTGCCATTCAGAGGGCGTGAACTTGGCACCACCTCCACCACCCCCATTGTTGTCGTAAAGACCGTCACCATCACGGGCGAGTTTAATAGGAGTGCTGGAGGGGGGACCTGGTGAGAAGATTGGCCTCCCACATGCACACAAATCTGGAATGCCTTCATTGGAGGGAAGATCTCCACCAAGCCGAAGAGACAAGCCGGGTCAAGACACCAAATACAAACTCTAGTTGGGCCCAGTCGGTCCAAGGAGGCCAGATCCACCACCAAAGGCTTGCCAAGGAGATATCCAAAGGCCATCAGGAAGGAGTTGGATCAAATCCCCAAAGGCACATCATCAAGAAGGACCCATACATCAGACAACGAATGAGAAGGACGAGCGCTCGCATAAACAACTTTGACGGAAATCACGATTTCATTGGGGAGAGTGAAGCTCGCACAGGCAGAGACCATCTTGAGATGCTCCTTGGAGGGGAAAACGACCACAAACTCAGTGTCGGAGAGAAGCTGGAGATGCCAGTCCCAGCGGGGGAGACTAGTTGGGACAACACAAAGATGACTATCACATTGGAAAGGGCATGAGTTACAACATTCAGTCCCGCCTCGCCCTCTTAGGCAAAGAAGGAGCAGCCTAGCAGCCCAAGGCCAAATTGTTTGAACACAGGGAGTTGGGAGTGGTCACGACAGTCCACGGTAAGATAGCCCTGAGAGCGGCAGATGAGACAAAAAGGAGGGAAATCACACTTGGATTGGAACTGTCCAGGGGAGGGGGTGACAGGCGACACAAATCAAGGAGGACGAGGTGGTGGAGATGGACGGAGTAAAACCTTGAGGAAGGGAAGGTGGAGGAGGGAGAATGCCATCCCCGATGGCCATGGAGAAAGAGCTAGGGTTAGTGGGGCCGGAGTTTGTGGACTTTTTGGGGTATGAGTAGCCCGCACAAAGCCTCTATCAATGGTGCCCATTGAAGCCACCGTCCCCGGTGCCGTAGCCTCTAGGCGGCGGATGACGAGAGGGAGAGGGAACAGATTCACGGCCCGCAGCCGCCACATGGCCACCCGTGCCTGCCGATTGGCCCATCGCCACCGCCTCCCAGGGGTCACGAGAGGTACTGCTGTCGATGTCAAAACCGGTTGGGGTCCGAACTGTGGATCTTGGATTGATGGGTAATAAGGGACGAAGGAGACGATGTTTAACCAGGTCCAGGCCTTCTTTAAGGAGGTAAGATCCTACGTCATGCTCTTGTTGTATTGATGAAGTAGTACAGAGTACAGAGTTGATCTATCTCGAGATTGGATGTTGTGGTCTAAAACCCTAATTGTAATGATCTTAATGTATCTTATGAACTATAACCCCCTCATTTATATAGATACCAAGGATTATAGGGTTACACAATGTCGGTTATATCAGGAATGGAATATGCCAAGTACTACATTGCTTTGGATTGCACGCCAAGTCTTCGGAAGAGTCCATCTAGATTTTGGTATCTTTAATGATGATCAAGAGGCCCGAGAGTCTGGCCCATAGGAATAGATAAGCGGCCCAAGGACCCCCTAGTCCCAAATTACCTCGGTAGCTCCCGGACTGGCCTCCAATGACGAAACCTTTAAACTCCAACTGCTTCATATACATAGAGTCTTCAGATTGCGGGGAAAGTTCCCCTTCATCTAATTGACGATTGTATGGCTGCCAATGACTTTCCCTCCTTCAAACATACAGACATATATGTACATAAATGATTTTCAATTTCTAAGTCGATTGTTCGATGGTGAACATGGGTTTTCCTCCTCTATCCGAAAGGTCGCGACTGGTCAAGGCCTATAACCCTTTATGATAGAGCAGTTCAAGACTGTTTTTACTGTCACATTCCATCATGGAGATCGTGTCCCTCTTTTACAGGGATATGGTTTACGATTTGGGTTATCCCACGTGCTCATAACCGAACGATTATATCAGGAAACGATGAAGTTCACGACGCAGTGGGGAGGGGGTGGATTTTGGTATTTTAGCGAGTCAAAAAGGTAAACCCGCCACAATAGCCCCCTCACACATTCTAGATCTCGCATCACTGTTGCCATTCCCTGCTTCCAAAGCTTCAGCGCTCAAGCCTTCCTTCTCCTCTCATTCTCTCAAATTCCTCCCTTAATCCGACGATGGCCAACTTAGGCCCAAGGGCAAGTGGGAGGCTCATGTGTCACTGAGAAGGGCATCCTAGAGCTAAAGAGCTCCGGCTACCTGCCGGCGAATATAGACCACTGTGCTCCGGAGAATTGTCAGGTTATCCCCACACCAAAAGTTGGGGAGAGAGTAGTTTTGAAATCACATATGATCACTTTTGAGTCCATAGGAAAGCCAATACTATTTAAAGGGGGTGATGTAGTAAAATGAACTGATTGCTCAAATGCTCAAAGTTAGCCACCAAAACACTCCACATATCCACTCTGTGAAGATCCACATACACAAATCCGGTGTCACCAACATTTTCATATCGGACCCATCGAGTTTGACCTTAGACACAAACCCTAGCCATTACCACCAAATCGGTGCAACCGATACCAAGTCAGTGCTACCGAGTTCAGTGTGACCAACATTTTGTTGCCAAGATACATAATATCAGAATTTTCGAGTTTGAGTATCGGCGCCACTGAGTTTGGCCATCTGACGGTTAGTCACCTTTTCGGTGCCATCGAGTTTCGTATATCGTCTCACCGAGATTCGAAAGTTCACACTTTTAGTGCTAATCGGTACCACCAAGTTTTCAACTTCGGTGTCACCGAGTTTGCCTTTTGTGTGTGTAACGGTTGGATTTTGGATGCTGCCTATAGATATACCCCTTCACCCACCTCTCATTCATGGGAGAAGCACTTAGAACACACACTTCATTGCGAGATCCATTTTCTATGAGAGAACCACCTACTCATGTGTTGAGCCAAAATATTCCAATCCTATCATTTGAAACTTGAACTCTAGCCTCCCAAAACTGCTTTCCACCAAATCAACCTCTCCTACCCCATGCATATTCTATGAGAGAGTGGTTTGTGTTGAGGCGACTATCTTTAGAAGCACAAGAGTAAGGAGTTCACTGACCTACCACATCTAATACCTTTTGGAGGGTGGTGCCTCCTCGATTGGTTAGGTGTCGCTTGGGAGCGTCCTACTTCATGTTGTGGAGTTGAACCAAGATGTTTGAAAGGGCAAGGAGATCGCCTACTTCGTGAAGATCTACCGTGAGTAAGGCTAGTCCTCCATGGACAGAAGCCGTAGTGGAATAGACAAGTCCGCTTCTTTGTGGACCCTCCGTGGGTGGAGCCCTTCACGCACTCTCGCAGTCGTTACCCTCCATGGGTGGAAGTCTCCACTAACATCGACGTACGATAGCGCCACCTATCGGTACCATGCCAAAAATCGCCGTGTCAACCTCTTGCTATATATCTTCCTAACCTCTAGTCCTTTACATGTGCAAAGTCTTTACTTTTCCGCTGCCATATATGTTGACTAGCATGTGTACACTAGTAGAAAATAGGGGTTCGGGCCTGGCCAGCCCATTAGTCCAGGTTCTTCATGAACCGGGACCCATGGGGGGCATTAGTCCCGATTCATAAGCCCAGGGGGACGGCCGGGGCCTCGTGGGCATTGGTCCCGGTTCAAGTGGACCCATTTGTCCCGGTTCTAGGCACGAACCGGGACCAATGGGCCGCGCTCCTGGCCCACATCCATTGGTACCGGTTCATGCCTTGAACCGGTTTAGAAGGGGGGCTTTAGCCCCGGTTTATGCCACGAACCGGGACAAATAATTTGCCTATATATACCCATCGACGCGGCAGAGCACTATGTTTTTTCCTGGCCAGCGAGGGGAGGGCGTTTGGGTGCTCTAGCTTACCTCCTATGCACATGAGGTGTTCGATGAAATGCCCGAGCCACACTAGTTAAGCTTTCTCCTCTCGAAGCTTGACCTCGGAGCTCCATTTTCCTCGAGATTTGTCTAGATTTAGCGGTCCGTCACGCCCCGTCCCCGTTTTCACCGCTGGGGCACGTCCATGTGTACGTCCGCAATGTCTTGTGCAAGCTCCTCCGAAGACAGTGAGGTAAGTCGATTTGGATTTTCGGTTGACATTGGATTTGGGGATTTCTCATCTAGGGTTTCGCGGGATGGGCCATAATATGCGCCTTTCTGGCTCGTAGGTGGATGGCTGCGGGATTGTGCAGTTCTAATCCGAATTTTTCATTCCCAATCCAAGTTTCTACGGCCTTGAGGAGCGCTCGAATCACCGTTTCCTGGGGCATGGGCTAATTCCTACTCGCCGTGTTTCTTGGGGTGGGGCAAGCACGGGAAGAAGGTTTTTGGATTGTCCACTCGATGTAATTCCTCAAAACATCATTTGGTACTCTATTTTCATCGATTTATTGCAAAGTTATGAATTTCACCTAATTATGTGAACTCTGATTTAACAGCTTCCTGATGAGTGTGATTGGGTTGTTTGGATTGACCCCCTCCCACTGAGCTAGTGGGGCAAGCTTTTGAGGAGCTCCATGGTGGCCTTGAACGTAGTTGGATCAAAGCTAGTAGGATGGAGAAGAAGGTTATGGATCTGAACAATGAAAACAAGAAAATGCAATTGAAGTTGCAGAAAAGGAATGAGCTCATGGAAAGAATGGGTTTTCTCATTGTTCTTGGTATCATCATTGTGACTAGTTTAGTTTCTATTTGATCTAAGCAAACCAATGAAGTGGCAGTGTGTGTTATGTTTCTGCTAGTGTGTTGTGCCCTAGATGTAATTCTATCATTTGTGCACTGTTGTGAACTTGAACAAATGTAATGTTGTGCCCTAGATGTAACGGATATCATGTGTTGTGTTAAAATTGTCACCACTGCCAACTTGGAACCTTTTCAGAGTTCATTTCAAATGCTTTTCAATTTCATGGTCTTATAGCTCAAAATAATCAGTAAATGCATGAAAAATAACAAATGAAGTCAGAAAGGGTTGTAAATTGATGATGTGGCTTTGAATGGTGCATTTTGAACACAGAAAAACTATGGAGTTCAAGTAAGTTCAAAAAAATGAAATCCCTTTGTAACAGATGAGTTTCCGTATGAAACCCTGATACTTCGAAAGAGATTGTCCGTTTTGTACACGAAGTGCATCCAGTTTTTGTCGTAACCCTCTCAACTTTCTCGCACATGCTATGTGGGTGAAATGATGATAGCATGCCAACTTGGAACCTTTTCAGAGTTCATTTCAAATGCTTTTCAATTTCATGGTCTTATAGCTCAAAATAATTAGTAAATGCATGAAAAATAACAAATGAAGTCAGGAAGGGTTGTAAATTGATGATGTGGCTTTGAATGGTGCATTTTGAACACAGAAAAACTATGGAGTTCAAATAAGTTCAAAAAAATGAAATCCCTTTGTAACAGACGAGTTTCCGTATGAAACCCTCATACTTCCAAAGAGATTGTCCGTTTTGTACACGAAGTGCATCCAGTTTTTGCCGTAATCCTCTCAACTTTCTCGCACATGCTATGTGGATGAAATGATGATACCATGCCAAAATAAAAAAGAGGCGCAATGCTCACCTGCACGTTGCTTAGCTTCAGGCAAACGTGCACGTGAGCAGTGCGCTTCTCCCTTCATCGTCTCTACACTCAGGGCTTATAAAAAAATTATCATAAAAGTAATATGTAAGAATTATCATAAAATTATATAGAATTTTGTTACAAACTTTAATAGCAAAAAGAATTATCATAAAAGAAAATAAATAAGTAATTAGAATTTTGTTCAAAACATTAAAAGCAAAAAAGAATTATCATAAAATAAAATAAATAAGTAATTAGAATTTTGTTACAAAATTTAATAGCAAAAAGAATTATCGTAAAAGAAAATAAATAAGTAATTAAAAACAAAAAAGAAAGCAAAAAAACTGGGGAAAAAATTAAAATAATGGAATCAACTAAAAAGCTTTTATAAACCTCTAGTATCATTGAAACTAAAATTATATAGAATTTTGTTACAAACTTTAATAGCAAAAAGAATTATCATAAAAGAAAATAAAGAAGTAATTAGAATTTTGTTCAAAACATTAAAAGCAAAAAGAATTATCATAAAAGAAAATAAATAAGTAATTAGAATTTTGTTACAAACTTTAATAGCAAAAAGAATTATCGTAAAAAAATAAATAAGTAATTAGAAACAAAAAAGAAAGAAAAAAAACTGGGAAAAAATTAAAATAAAGGAATCAACTAAAAAGCTTTTATAAACATCTAGTATGATTGAAACAAAAATTATATAGCATTTTGTTACAAACTTTAATAGCAAAAAGAATTATCATAAAAGAAAATAAATAAGTAATTAGAATTTTGTTCAAAACATTAAAAGAAAAAAAGAATTATCATAAAAGAAAATAAATAAGTAATTAGAATTTTGTTACAAACTTTAATAGCAAAAAGAATTATCGTAAAAGAAAAAAAAAGTAATTAGAAACAAAAAAGAAAGCAAGAAACTGGAGAAAAAATTAAAAAAAATGCCACCTACACGGCCACCACGGCCTGCATACGACTTGAAACCCATTACTACGGCCAGGATGCAGGCCCGCAGTGGGCCCAATAGGCCCACAAGCAGAGAGAATGATTTTAGGCGTGTAAGCCTGCAGTAGAGAGGAGCTCAAAGTGGTTGGTTCGGCACGGCTTATAAACCACTCCGAGCCCCTCTCGGCTAGCGAGGTGGGACTAAACATAGCACCGCACCGCGCAAGGCCTTTGGTCCCGGTTGGTGGCACCAACCGGGACTAAAGGGGGGCATTGGTACGGGTTGGTGCCACCAACCGTGACCAAAGGCCTTTGCTTCCCGCCCTTTGGGCTGCTGAAAAGAGGCTTGTCATCCCGGTTTGTCCCACCAACCGGTACCAATGCCTCTGCTTCCCGCCCTCGGGCTGCTGAAAAGAGACCTTTGGTCCCGGTTGGTGCCGCCAACCGGGACTAAAGATGGGGCTATATAAGCGACAGTTCAGAAATTTTGATCTCTCGCCCTCTCTCCATTCGATCCCGACGCCGCCAGGCTGCCCCGACTCCGTCTCGCCGTCTCCGTGTCCGCCTCGCCGTCGCCCCGCGCCGCCCCGACGACGTCCCACGCCGCCCCGACACCGTCGCCGCCCCCCCGCCCCGCGCCCCGTGTCCCGCGACGCCGCCGGCCCCTGCCCGTCGCCGCCCCGCCCCGGCCTGCGCCGCACCTCACCGTCGACCGTCGCCGCGCCGTCGCTGCCGTCGTCACCGTCCCCGACACCGTCGCCGTGAGCAAAGATTTTTTTCTGTTAAAAGATTTTTTTGGTGATATTATTGTTGAATATGCATGTTCGTATGTTCATATATATGCAAAGATCGAATATGTCAAAATGTGAACATGCATGTTTGTATGTTCATATATATGCAAAGATCGAATATGTTTATATTATTGGTGATTTTATTGTTGAATATGCATTTTTTGGTGATATTATTGTTGAATATGATATTTTTTTGGTGATATTATTGTTGAAGTAGTTCCCGCATCAACGTCGACTTGTTGTTATATATAATCGTGACACACTTTATTTAACTATGTATGATGATGATTAATTAGTAGGACTTGTTGTTATATATGATGATGCATGATGCGAGCATGAAGAGTTATTATATATATAGATGTTCAATTCTTTCGATATATATAGTGTGTCACAATTATATTGTTGTTTACACACATTTACCACATTAAAATAGGAAATGTCTGACGATGGATATTGCGAGTGTGAATATTGCGGTGACTCTCCGGGTATGTGCGACATGCCTCACCTACGAGACGATATGTTCTTCAGCATGAAGCTTGACGAGAACGGCGATATGTACCTCCCTTTCCATGCAAGAAGATATGTGTTGGAGAGGCTCGGTTTCGAAGACCACGAGAGAATTGAGACGAGGAGCGCTAAGCTGAGGACTATACATGGTCACACATTTGTTATCCAAGTATTTAATTTAGTTTTTCAAACAGAATTTGGGTGCCCAAAGTGGGAAGATCTTTGCAAGGCATATGGATTTCAGAAGGGAATGGAAATCACCTTCGATCTTCGTCCTGAAGATAATATGCCAGACAACATCGACATTTGGGTGGTTGTCGATGATATGCTTCCTGTTTTACCTCCATGTGAGTTTCTCAACCATATTTGTCAAGTAATTTGCATTTATATTTATAAATAGTTGGTGTAGTCAACCTGTTTTCCTCTCGCAATTTACATGTCATGTGGTGTTCATCGTCTATTAAAACTGTGGCCACACGTTGCAGGTTCCTAATTATTGGGACATAGTTATAATTATATCATGTTACATGTTGTACAAACAACAACAACAACCTAAATTGTCCTTTGAATGATCGTAGCACATGTGGTCGTTTTGAATGGTTTATATAATGCCCACATCTTGTGGACAATTACAAAATTTCTAAGTATTTTTGAAACATTAAATTATTACAAAATTTGGGTGGTTGTCGATGCTATGCTTCCTGTTTTACCTCCATGTGAAGTAATTTACATTTATATTTAGAAATAGTTGGTGTTCATCTATATACTAAATTTTTTAAATTATAATTTACAGCTTATTTCGTTGCTTCGACTGAATTACGAAAATTAATTGACACGACACACTACACGTTGCGTAATATTGACAAACTTATAAAATGTGGTCATATTCTTGGTGTTAAAGATGTTATCTTTGACAAAGATAGACTTTGTAGTGCTTGTCAAGCAGGAAAGCAAGTTTGTGGAACTCATCTCGTGAAGAACATCATGACCACAAGAAGACCCCTCGAGCTACTTCACATGGATCTCTTTGGTCCAAATGCTTACAAGAGCCTCGGTGGAGATTCTTATGGTTTAGTCATTGTTGATGATTTTTTGAGATTTACGTGGGTGTTCTTTCTCATTGATAAGTTGCAGGTACAAATGATCTTCAAGAATGTTGCTCAGAAAGCTCAAAACTGGTTTGAAGTGAAGATCAAGAAGGTTCGGAGCGACAACCGAATGGATTTCAAGAACACTAATGTAGATACTTTTCTTGACGAAGAAGGTATCTTACATGAGTTCTCGGCGACGTACACACCTCAACAGAATGGAGTTGTTGAGAGGAAGAACTAGAAGCTCATAGAGATGGCGAAAACGATACTTGACGAATATAAGACCCCAAGACAGTTTTGGGCAGAAGCCGCGAAAACATCTTGCCATACCATAAACCGACTCTACCTGCACAAGCTTCTCAGTAAAAATGGCATATGAGCTACTCACCAGTAACAAACCCCAAGTTGGATACTTTCAGGTATTCGGCTCTAAGTGCTATATTCTTGATAAGCATCGTCGATCTAAATTTGCACCTAAATCTTATGAAGGTTTCCTTCTTGGTTACATATCAAACTCTCATGCTTACCATGTCTACAACAACTTCACTCCAAAAGTTGAAGAGAAGGTAGATGTGAAGTTTGATGAGACTAACGGTTCACAAGTCGAACAATTGCCAATTGATGTAGGAGATAAGGAACCTTCGGAAGCTATCAAAGACTTGTCCATTGGCAAGATTCGTCCCATGGAGTTGAAGGAAAGTACTTCATCAACTCAAGTGGAAGATCCCATTTTGCGTCAAGGCGAACCACAAAATGACATGGAAGCATCCACAAGTGGTACAAGACATCATGAAGAAGAGGAAGAAGTACATCGTGACGATGGACCTCAACCTTCTTCACCACCACCACAAGGAGATGATGACGTCAAAGACAACACTCAAGATGATGAAGTTGATGAAGAAGAAGCTCCTCCATCCAACAAGAAGAAGCTGCCAAGAATTAGAGCAAGAGTAGACACAGATGATCCGTTGAAACAAATCTACGGTGACACAAAAAACGGGAGAGTCACTCGCTCTAAATCTAGTTTACCTAACTTTTGTGAGCATTATTCTTTCATCTATAGTATTGAACCCTTGGAGGTAGAATAAGCTCTTCAATATCTGGATTGGGTGAAAGCTATGCACGAAGAGCTACACAACTTCGAGAGGAACCAAGTATGGACACTTGTTGAAAAACCTGAAGGCGAGCAGAATATCATTGGTACAAGATTGGTGTTTCGGAACAAGCAAGATGAAGACAGACAAGTTGTACGCAACAAAGCATGTCTCGTAGCCCAAGGATACACGCAAGTCGAAGGTATGGACTATGGTGAGACTTATGGTCCTGTTGCTAGCCTTGAAGCCATTAATATTCTTCTAGCTTTTGCCAATCACCATGTATAACTCTTTACCAAATGGATATCAAAAGTGTCTTTCCCAATGGAGAAATTGAAGAGGAAGTTTATGTTAAACAACCTCATGGTTTTGTGAACCCTAAGAAACCAGATCATGTTTACAAACTTCGTAAAGCTTTATATGGTCTTAAACAAGCACTTGGAGCTTGGTACAAATGCCTAACAAAGTTTCTCATTGAAAAGGTGTAACATCTCGAGACCAACGCTCCACAAGATTCTCCTTTTATTCCTTTGTCGCCGTGTTAATTATTTGTTTGTCGCAATCATCATAACATTATGCGCAACATCTGCATTGCATGGACACTCCGTTGCCGTCAATTTTCAAAACTGCATCCGTTATTAGTGTTGTAAATATGCCCTAGAGGCAATAATAAAATGGTTATTATCATATTTTCTTGTTCATGATAATCGTCTATTATTCATGCTATAATTGTATTAACAGGAAACAGTAATACATGTGTGAATAAATAGATCACAATGTCTCCCTAGCAAGCCTCTAGTTGGCTAGCTCGTTAGTCAATAGATGATCATGGTTTCCTGATCATGGGCATTAGATGTCATTGATAATGGGATCACATCATTGGGAGAATGATGTGATGGACAAGACCCAATCCTAACCATAGCAATAGATCGTATTGTTCGTATGCTAAAGATTTTCTAATGTCAAGTATCTTTTCCTTTGACCGTGAGATTGTGCAACTCCCAGATACCGTAGGAGTGCTTTGGGTGTATCAAACGTCACAATGTAACTGGGTGACTATAAAGGTGCACTACGGGTACCTCCGAAAGTGTCTGTTGGGTTAGTATGAATCGAGATCGGGATTTGTCACTCCGTGTGACGGAGAGGTATCTCTGGGCCCACTCGGTAGAACATCATCATGAGCTCAATGTGACTAAGGAGTTAGTCACACGATGACATGCTACGGAACGAGTAAAGAGACTTACCGGTAACGAGATTGAACAAGGTATAGGTATACCGACGGTCGAATCTCGGGCAAGTTCTATACCGACAGACAAAGGGAATCGTATACGGGATTGATTGAATCCTTGACATCGTGGTTCATCTGATGAGATCATCGTGGACCAAGTGGGATCCACCATGGGTATCCAGACCCCGCTTATGGTTATTGGCCAGAGAGGTGTCTCGGTCATGTCTGCCTGTCTCCCCAACCCGTAGGGTCTACACACTTTAGGTTCGATGACGCTAGGGTTATAGGGAATTGTTATACGAGGTTAACGAAAGTTGATCGGAGTCCCAGATGAGATCCCGGACGTCACGAGGAGCTCCGGAATGGTCCGGAGGTAAAGATTGATATATAGGACGGATGGTTTCGGACACCGGAAGTGTTTCGGGCGTCACCGGTAACGTACCGGGACCACCGGAGGTGGCCCCGGGGGTTTACCAAAGGGGGGCAACGACCCCGAGAGGCTAGATGGGCTAAGTGCGCGAGGGAACCAGCCCCTAGGTGGGCTGGTGCACCTCCCACACCCAGCCCAATGCGCAAGTGGTGGGGAGAGGGGGCAACCCTAGGCGCAGGTGCGCCTTAGGTCCACCAGGTGGTGCGCCACACCCCCTCCCACCCTAGCCGCCGCCCCCTCTCCCATCTGGTGGCCGCCGGCCCCTAGGGAGGGAACCCTAGGGGAGGCACAGCCCTCCCCCCTCCTCCTATAATTAGAGAGGGGTTTTGGCCATTGAAAGACACACTTTTCCCTCTCCCTCGGCGCAGCCCTGCTCTTCTTTCTCCTCCTCTCTGCCGGTGCTTGGCGAAGCCCTGCTGGGAGACCTCGTCTCTCCATCGACACCACACCGTCATGCTGCTGGAGTTCTTCCCCAACCTCTCCCTCCTCCTTGCTGGATCAAGGTGCGGGAGACGTCACCGGGCTGCACGTGTGTTGAACGCGGAGGTGCCGTAGTTCGGCACTAGATCGGAATCGCTGCGAGTATGACTCCATCAACTGCGTTCCAGCAACGCTTCCGCTTAGCAATCTTCAAAGGTATGAAGATGCTCTTACCCCTCTCTCGTTGCTGGTCTCTCCATAGGAAGATCCAAATATGCATAGGAAAATTTTGAATTTATGTTACGTTACCCAACAGTGGTATGAGAGCCAGCTTTTCTATGCGTAGATTCTATGCACGAGTAGAACACAAAAGTTGTGGGCGATGATTTGTCAATTTGCTTGCCGCTACTAGTCTTATTCTTTTCCGGCGGTATTGTGGGATGAAGCGGCCCGGACCGACTTTACACGTACGCTTACGTGAGACTGGTTCCACCGACAGACATGCACACCGTGCATAAAGGTGGCTAGCGGGTGTCTGTCTCTCCTACTCTAGTCGGATTGGATTTGATGAAAAGGGTCCTTATGAAGGGTAAATAGCTTTGGCATATCATCGTTGTGACTGTCACGTAGGTAAGAAGGCGTTCTTGCTACAAACCCAAATCTGCCATGTAAAACTTGCAACAACAATTAGAGGACGTCTAACTTGTTTTTGCAGGGTTTGACATGTGATGTGATATGGCCAAAGTTGTGATGTTGCATGTATGATGTATGAGATGATCATGTTATTGTAATAGGTTTCATGACTTGCATGTCGATGAGTATGACAACCGGCAGGAGCCATAGGAGTTGTCTTAATTTATTGTATGAGATGCAACGCCATGTGCTTACTACTTTTACTTCATTGCTAACGGTTAGCTATAGTAGTAGTGATAGGAGTAGTTGGCGTGACGACTTCACGGAGACACAATGATGGAGATCATGGTGTCACGCCGGTGACGATGATGATCATGCGATGCCTGAAGATGGAGATGGAAAGAGCAAAGATGATAATGGCCATATCATGTCACTATATGATTGCATTGTGATGTTTATCATGTTTTACATCTTATTGCTTAGAACGACGGTAGCATAATAAGATGATCCCTCTTAAAATTTCGAGAACGTATCCCCCTAAGTGTGCACCGTTGTGAAGGTTCGTTGTCTCGAAGCACCACGTGATGATCGGGTGTGATAGATTCTAACATTCGCATACAATGGGTGTAAGCCAGATTTACACACGCGAAACACCTAGGTTGACTCGACGAGCTTAGCATGTACAGACATGACCTCGAATACAAGAGACTGAAAGGTCAAACATGAGTCGTATGGTTGAATACGATCAGCATGGGGTTGCTCACCATGGTGACTAGTCCGTCTCACGTGATGATCGGACACGGGTTAGTCAACATGGATCATGTATCACTTAGATGACTAGAGGGATGTCGATTTAAGTGGGAGTTCATACTTAATTTGATTAAATTAACTTAATTGTCATGAACTTAGTCTAAAAGTTGTCTTTATAAATATTGTAGATGGCCAACGTCAACCTCAATTTCAACGCATTCCTAGAGAAAAACAAGCTGAAAGATGATGGTAGCAACTATGCGGACTGGGTTCGCAACTTGAAGCTCATCCTTGAAGCAGCTAAAAAGGCTTATGTCCTTAATGTGCCGCTAGATGACCCTCCCGCTCCCGCAGCAGCCCAGGACATTCTGAACGTCTGGCAAACGCGGAGTGATGACTACTCTCTGGTTAGGTGTGGCATGCTATACAGTTTAGAAATGGGGCTCCAAAGGCGTTTTGAGGAACACGGGGCATATGAGATGTTCCAGGAGCTGAAGCTAGTTTTTCAAGCTCATGCCCGTGTCGAGAGATATGAAGTCTCCGACAAGTTCTTTAGCTGCAAGATGGAGGAGAACAGTTCTGTCAGTGAGCACATACTCAAAATGTCTGGGTTACACGGTCGTCTGACTTCACTTGGAGTCGAACTTCCGGATGATGCTATAATTGACAGAATCCTCCAGTCTCTCCCACCAAGCTACAAAGGCTTTGTGCTTAACTACAACATGCAAGGGATGGAGAAGACCATTCCCGAGTTGTACTCGATGCTCAAGTCTGCAGAAGTAGAAATCAAGAAAGAGCATCAAGTGTTGATGGTCAACAAGACCAATAGTTTCAAGAAAGGCAAGGGTAATAAGAACTTCAAGAAAGACGGCAAAGTTGTTGCCGCGCCCGGTAAGCCAGATGCCGGGAAGAATAAAAAGAATGGACCCAAGCCTGAGACTGAGTGCTTCTATTGCAAGGGAAAGGGTCACTGGAAGAGGAACTGCCCCAAATACTTAGCGGACAAGAAGGCCGGCAACGTTAAAGGTATATGTGATATACATGTTATTGATGTGTACCTTACCAGCGCTCGTAGTAGCTCCTGGGTATTTGATACTGGTGCTGTTGCTCACATTTGCAACTCAAAGGAGGAACTGCGGAATAAGCGGAGACTGGCCAAGGACGAGGTGACGATGCGCGTCGGGAATGGTTCAAAGGTCGATGTGATCACCGTCGGCACGCTACCTCTACATCTACCGTCGGGATTAGTTTTAAACCTTAATAATTGTTATTTCGTACCAGATTTAAGCATGAACATTGTATCAGGGTCTTGCTTAATGCGAGACGGCTACTCATTTAAGTCAGAGAATAATGGTTGTTCTATTTATATGAGTGATATGTTTTTTGGTCATGCTCCGCTGGTGAATGATTTATTCTTGATGAATCTCGATCGTGATGTTACACATATTCATAGTGTGAGTACCAAAAGATGTAAAGTTGATAATGATAGTCCCACATACTTGTGGCACTGCCGCCTTGGTCATATCGGCGTTAAGCGCATGAAGAAGCTCCATACTGATGGACTATTAGAGTCTCTTGACTTTGAATCATTTGACACATGCGAACCGTGCCTCATGGGAAAGATGACTAAGACTCCATTCTCAGGAATAATGGAGAGAGCAACCGACTTATTGGAAATAATACATACTGATGTGTGTGGTCCAATGAACGTTGAAGCTCGTGATGGTTATCGTTATGTTCTCACTCTCACCGATGATTTGAGTAGGTATGGGTATATCTACTTGATGAAGCACAAATCTGAGACGTTTGAAAAGTTCAAGGAATTTCAGAGTGAGGTTGAGAATCAACGTGACAGAAAAATCAAATGTCTACAATCTGATCGTGGAGGATAATATTTGAGTCACGAGTTTGGCACACACCTAAGGAAGTGTGTAATCGTTTCACAACTGACGCCGCCTGGCACACTGCAACGCAAGGGAGTGTCTGAACGTTGTAATCGCACTTTACTAGATATGGTACGATCTATGATGTCTCTTAACGACTTACCGCTATCATTTTGGGGATACGCATTAGAAACTGCAACATTCACTTTAAATAGGGCACCATCTAAATCCGTTGAGACGACACCGTATGAACTATGGTTTGGCAAGAAACCAAAGTTGTCGTTTCTTAAAGTTTGGGGATGCGATGCTTATGTGAAGAAACTTCAAGCAGAAAAGCTCGAACCCAAAGCGGAGAAATGCGTATTCATAGGATACCCTAAGGAAACTATTGGGTATACCTTCCTTCTATCTTAGATCTGAAGGTAAAACCTTTGTTGCCAAGAACGGATACTTTCTAGAGAAAGAGTTTCTCTCGAAAGAAGTAAGTGGGAGGAAGGTAGAAATTGATGAGGTAATTACACCCCCTCTCGAATAGGATAGTAGTGCAGCGCGGAAAGTTGTTCCTGTGGCGCCTACACAGACTGAAGAGGAAGTTAATGATGATGATCATGAAGCTTCGGATCAACTTACTACTGAACCACGAAGGTCCACAAGGGCACGCTCCGCACCAGAGTGGTACAACAACCCTGTGATGGAAATCATGTTGTTAGACAACGGTGAACCGTCGAACTATGAAGAAGCGATGGCGGGCCCGGATTCCAACAAATGGCTTGAGGCTATGAAATCCGAGATAGGATCCATGTATGAGAACAAAGTATGGACTTTGGTGGACTTGCCCGATGAACGGCGAGCCATAGAAAATAAATGGATCTTCAAGAAGAAGACTTACAAAGCTCGACTTGTCGCAAAGGGTTTTCGACAAATTCAAGGAGTTGACTACGAAGAGACTTTCTCTCCCGTAGCTAAGCTGAAATCAGTCCAAATCATGTTAGCAATTGCCACCTTTTATGATTATGAAATTTGGCAAATGGACGTCAAAACAGCGTTCCTTAACGGGAACCTTAAGGAAGAGTTGTATATGATGCAACCAGAAGGTTTTGTCGACCCTAAGGGTGCTAACAAAGTGTGCAAGCTCCAGCGCTCCATCTATGGGCTGGTGCAAGCTTCTCGGAGTTGGAACATTCGCTTTAATGAGGTGATTAAAGCGTTTGGGTTCATACAGGTTTACGGAGAAGCCTGTCTGTACAAGAAAGTGAGTGGGAGCTCTGTAGCTTTCCTCATACTGTATGTGGATAACATATTATTGATGGGGAATAATATAGAGATGTTGGAGAGCATAAAGGCCTATTTGAACAAGAGTTTTTCAATGAAGGACCTTGGAGAAGCTGCATACATATTAGGCATCAAGATCTATAGAGATAGATCAAGACGCCTCATACGTCTTTCACAAAGTACATACCTTGACAAGATATTGAAGAACTTCAATATGGAAAACTCAAAGAAAGGGTTCTTGCCAGTTTTGCAAGGTATGAGATTGAGTAAGACTCAGTCACCGACCACGACAGCAGATAGAGAGAAGATTAGTTCTGTCCCCTACGCTTCAGCCGTGGGCTCTCTAATGTATGCCATGCTGTGTACCAGACCTGATATAAACCTTGCCATAAGTTTGGTAGGGAGGTACCAAAGTGATCCAGGTATGGAGCACTGGACAGCGGTCAAGAATATCCTTAAGTACCTGAAAAGGACTAAGGAAGTGTTTCTCGTTTATGGAGGTGACGAAGAGCTCGTCGTAAAGGGTTACGTCGATGCTAGCTTCGACACAGATCCGGATGACTCTAAGTCACAGACCGGATACGTATATGTGTTGAATGGTGGGGCAGTGAGCTGGTGCAGCAGCAAGCAAGAAGTCATGGCAGCATCTACATGTGAAGCGGAGTACATAGCTGCTTCAGAAGCAGCTCATGAAGGAATTTGGATGAAGGAGCTCATCACCGACCTTGGATTGGTTCCAAGCGCATCGGGTCCAATGACACTCTTCTGCGATAACACTGGGGCCATTGCCATAGCCAAGGAGCCCAGGTTTCTCCGGAAGACGAAGCACATCAAACGCCGCTACAACTCCATCCAGGACCATGTCCAGAGTGGAGTGATAGATATTTGTAAAGTACACACGGATCTGAATATTGCAGACCCGTTGACTAAACCTCTTCCACGAGCAAAACATGATCAACACCATAATGCTATGGGTGTTCGATACATCACAATGTAACTAGATTATTAACTCTAGTGCAAGTGGGAGACTATTGGAAATATGCCCTAGAGGCAATAATAAAATGGTTATTATCATATTTCCTTGTTCATGATAATCGTCTATTGTTCATGCTATAATTGTATTAACAGGAAACAGTAATACATGTGTGAATAAATAGATCACAATGTGTCCCTAGCAAGCCTCTAGTTGGCTAGCTCGTTAGTCAATAGATGATCATGGTTTCCTGATCATGGGCATTAGATGTCATTGATAACGGGATCACATCATTGGGAGAATGATGTGATGGACAAGACCCAATCCTAAGCATAGCACTAGATCGTATTGTTCGTATGCTAAAGCTTTGCTAACTGGGTGACTATAAAGGTGCACTACGAGTACCTCCGAAAGTGTCTGTTGGGTTGGTACAAATCGAGATCGGGATTTGTCACTCCGTGTGACGGAGAGGTATCTCTGGGCCTACTCAGTAGAACATCATCATGAGCTCAATGTGACTAAGGAGTTAGTCACACGATGACGTGTTACAGAACGAGTAAAGAGACTTACCGGTAACGAGATTGAACAAGGTATAGGTATACTGACGATCGAATCTCGGGCAAGTTCTACACCGACAGACAAAGGGAATCGTATACGGGATTGATTGAATCCTTGACATCGTGGTTCATCCGATGAGATCATCGTGGAGCAAGTGGGAGCCACCATGGGTATCAAGACCCCGCTGAGGGTTATTGGCCACAGAGGTGTCTCGGTCATGTCTGCCTGTCTCCCGAACCCGTAGGGTCTACACACTTAAGGTTCGATGACGCTAGGGTTATAGGGAATTGTTATACGAGGTTACCGAAAGTTGTTAGGAGTCCCAGATGAGATCCCGGACGTCACGAGGAGCTCTGGAATCGTCCGGAGGTAAAGATTGATATATATGACGGATGGTTTCGGACACCAGAAGTGTTTCGGGCGTCACCGGTAACGTACCGGGACCACCGGGACCACCGGAGGTGGCCCTGGGGGTCCACCGAAGGGGGGCAACGACCCCGAGAGGCTAGATGGGATAAGTGCAGGAGGGAACCAACCCCTAGGTGGGCTGGTGCGCCTCCCACACCCAGCCCAATGCGCAAGTGGTGGGGAGAGGGGGCAACCCTAGGCGTAGGTGGGCCTTAGGTCCACCAGGTGGTGCGCCACACCCCCTCCCACCCTAGCCGCCGCCCCCCTCTCCCATCTGGTGGCCGCCGGCCCCTAGGGAGGGAACCGTAGGGGAGGCGCAGCCCTCCCCCCTCCTCCTATAAATAGAGAGGGGTTTTGGCCATTGAAAGACACACTTTTCCCTCTCCCTCGGCGCAACCGTGCTCTTCTTTCTCCTCCTCTCTGCCGGTGCTGGGCGAAGCCCTGCCGGGAGACCTCGTCTCTCCATCGACACCATGCCGTCGTGCTGCTGGGGTTCTTCCCCAACCTCTCCCTCCTCCTTGCTGGATCAAGGTACGGGAGACGTCACCGGGCTGCACGTGTGTTAAACGCGGAGGTGCCGTAGTTCGGCACTAGATCGGAATCGCTGCGAGTACGACTCCATCAACCGCGTTCCAGCAACGCTTCCGCTTAGCGATCTTCAAAGGTATGAAGATGCTCTTACCCCTCTCTCGTTTCTGGTCTCTCCATAGGAAGATCCGAATATGCGTAGGAAAATTTTGAATTTATGCTACGTTACCCAACAATTAGTTGCTTGTTCTCTCCGATTTGCCATTGACCGTTTTGAGAACAACCACACACGATGCGCCCGCGACATCGTTAAAAATATTGTTTTTAAAAGTGTGGCTAAAACATTCTTGGATTGGGTTGAAAGTTGGCATGCGGTCTTGTTTTAATGTAGGTAGATCGCCTGCCAAATTTCGTCGCAATCGGAGTTCGGTTGATACCCGTACCGTTAAATATATAGTGACACTATAGCCGGTTTAATTGTCGAACGTTTTCGCGTTTTCAAACTCTGTCATGGGCCGCACCACTTCCCTCTCATCCCCACATAGCCCATCTACACACCCACCTAGCCCATCTTACCCCAGCGCTGTTTGTGGTCATCGGATCATCATCGAGTGGACGCAATTCATCCCATCATAGTTCCATCCCTATATAACCCCTAGTAAACCTAATCCCTAAAAATGTTCCACCTTGTCCCAACCCCCCGCCGTGTGCATCTCCTCCATCGGGATCCATCCCACAACCAACCAACCTTCCTCCTCGTTTTCCCCCAATCCACCAACCAGCTGCATCCATCCTCCCATCCCCTCTCCTACCAGAGCAAGCCCCGCAGCCCCGAGGAGACGGGAGCTCGAGCTCCTGCTCCTGCAGCTCCCTCACAGGAGCAGCCAGCAGCGATCGAGCACCTAGCGCTACTGCTCCTCGTCTCCCCACCGGACCAGGCCATCATCGTACTCTCATGCCATCATTTTCTCTTGTCCTTTCTCTGTCTCTTAGGTTCCCCTCTCTCTCCTTATTCCCGTAGAGGAATAGCCATGGATCAGGCGCATGACAAACATCCTCGCATTGACTTCTCCTGGAGCTTGAGCTCTCGTGGCCTCCTTCTGTCCCGCTCATGCCGGCCTCTTATCGACTGTTGAGGTGGGCCATCCTCTCTACTGTGTGCTCCTCCCCTCCTTCCCTGTCCTTCCTCCTTTAATCCCTCTTGTTTGTGCTTCGTTTTTCTCTATCAGGAAATGAATGGAAGCCCGCCGCCGCCGTCAATGGACTGCCCATCCGCATCACCACAAGCTCCCTCGTCTTCGGGAATGGATTCCCCATGCCCGGATTCGTCAAAACCCCGGACGCTCTCCACGTCTTCTCGCCATGGCCGCCGGCCTCTCTGCTTCCCGATGTGAGCAAGTTCTTGCATAACTGAATTTCAGTTCTTTCCTAGATCTGTTCTGCCATGTTGATGTTATATAGTATCGCCACTGAATTTGTACACGAGAACATGAGTAGCTGAGTTGGCTAGCGCAGTTAACTTCCATGCAAGGTGTCTGCGTGTCTAGTATTATTGTCAGATTAGGGCCTCAGTGTGATACATCTTTGGTAAATATCACCCCTGCTGCATCGAAGTCACACCGTATCTCAGTGGTCACCCTTGCATGCATCCATCCATGAGGTTTTGATATCTCACTGGTCACCCTTGCATCCATCCATCCATGAGGTTCTGGGTTCAAGTCCTAGCGAACCATTACTACAGATTAGATGCAAATTTTAAAACGACCGTAACTTTTAAACTGTGCATCAAATCGAAGTAAGTTAGATATGTAAAACATGTAGAAGTCCATGTAGATTAATATTTTCCAACTCTCATGCATATATAAAACTGTTAACCTTGCTGTTTGCCTCGTTTTGCATGAAGCCACGCTAAAACGGTGTAATTTGTAACTAGTTAACCGTAGCTCCGTTGGATGTAAGCTATATATGTAAATCGACTAGGATGACGTGTCGAATCACATGCTTCATCTCTTGCCATGTTAACAACAATTTAAAATTGTCATGTACCTAAATGAGAGTGAACTAAATATTTGAATGTGGTGTTTCATCAATATGCAACTCGTTGCATATTGAGCTTCATTTAATGTCTAGTGTTTGGTTGTTGTGATTTGCCATGCCATGCCTTTCATAATTGAAATGGACATGCATCATAATTGGTTGTGCATCATATCGTGCATGTGCCGTGGTGAATATCATGTGTTGATTCTTGTTTCTGGTTTGCTTATTCTCGATAGAGTTCCGATCCGCTTCAGAGTGTGAGGATCTGCTTCACGGAATTGTTCTTATTCCAAGCGGGATCACAGGCAAGATGACCATTTCCCCATATACGATTACTATCATTTCCATGCTAGTCGTTTCGTTTCTATCGCTATGTCTCTCTGCCTACCACTTAATTGTCAGCGTCCCAACATTGCCATGAAAAGTCCCTAACATTTCCACAACCCAACAAACCATAGTTTGGCTATGTCACCGCTTGCTCAGCCTTTTGATAGTGTTGCTAGTTGCAGGTGTAGTTGCTTCCATGTGCCAACATGGGTTCCTTCTTATATCACCACATTATTGCTAATTAAATTAATGCACCTATATACTTGGTAAAAGGTGGAAGGCTTGGACTTCTAGCCTGGTGTTTTGTTCCACCTTTGTCGCCTTAGTTTCGGCTACCGGTGTTATGTTCCATAAATGAGCGCTCCTAACATGCTTGGGGTTGTCCTGGGGACCCCCTTGACTTTCTTTTTGGGATAAAACTGGTCTGGCAAGGCCCATCATTGGTACTATATTTTCTCAACATAATAATATTGATATTAATCTGACGCATAGGGAGTTAGTGCTACCCTATGAGTAGTTCAACATAATACAGGGGGGCAGTTCTGATGGTGTTGGTCCCAAACTAGAGCATCGTGCGGGCTACCTGGGGCAACCTGGAACTTCAGTTACTGTATGCTTAGCTCATCCGTCGTGTCCTAAGAACGAGATACGTGACTCCTATCGGGATCGTCGACACGCCGAGCGGCCTTGCTGAACTTGTTTTACCTTTTCTCGAGCGTCTTGTGCATCGGGATTCCGGTGATGCTTTGGGCTATCTCATAGTTGAGGTTTTCCACTAAGGAATCCAAGGAGATCGCGAGATTCGTGGTCGAGGGTTTCTATGCAGCTTGTGGTAGTTTGTAATGGACTAGTTGGAGCACCCCTACAGGTTTAAATCTTTCGGAAAGTCGTGCCCTCGGTTATGTGTCAAACCTGGAAACTTTGTTTAACATACGGTTCTAGATAATTTGAAGTAAACATAATTAAACTATGCCAACTATGTGCGTAACCGTGATTGTCTCTTCTCGGAGTTCTGCATTCGGAAGAGGACATGGTGGGGTTATGCTTGATGCAAGTAGGTGTTCAAGATCATTCATTTCATCATTATTAGTTCACGTCCGATTATGTGTAGATCACCCCCTCTTATTCTTGTACTCGTAAGTTAGCCACATCAAATAAATGCTTAGTTGCTTGCTGCAGCCTCATCACTTAACCATACCTCACCCATTAAGCTTTGCTAGTCTTGATACCTTCGGAAATGAGATTGCTGAGTCCGTGTGGTTCAAAGATTGCTACAACAACAGTTGTAGGTACAGGTAAAGCGATACTTTGACATGAGCGCGATGATTGTTCTATTTGGAGTTTCTTCTTCTTCTTCATCGATCTAGGTTGGGTTCCAGGGCGGCAGCCTGGGATAGCAAGGATGTACGTCGTTCTTTTATCGTTTGTTTTCGTCTGTAGTCGGACCCTGCTCTCCGACATGATGACTGTATATTGCTGTATTGATGTGATCTTGATGTAGGTTGTGGCGAGTGTAAGACAACTCCTTATACTCATCTCTTCAGTACATGTACTTTTAACAATATCCATTATTGCAAAACGACGAGATGCGCTTCTATCCCTGTCGAGGCCCTCGTGCCAAAATAAGGATTGGATCGCATCTTGGGCATTACAAAAGGGTTTTGAGATTGGTAAAATCGATGCAACCTTATTCACTAAAAGAGTCAATGGAGAACTATTTGTTTGCCAAATATATGTGGATGACATTATATTTGGTTCCACTTACCCACATTTTAGTGAAAAAATTGGAAAGCTGATGTTAGAGAAGTATGAGATGTCTATGGTGTGTGAACTGAAGTTCTTCCTTGGATTGCAAATCAAACAATCGAGAGAAGGTACATTTATCTCTCAAACCAAGTACACCAAGGACTTAATCAGAAACTTCAACATGCAAGAATGCAAACGTATGAGAACCGCCATGCCTACTAGTGGACATCTTGACCTCACTACGGAGGACAAACCCGTTGATCAAAAGGTTTATCGATCAATGATTGGTTCATTGTTATATCTATGTGCCTCACGTCCTGACATCATGCTAAGTGTTTTCTTGTGTGCACGCTATCAAGCAGCATTTAAAGAGTGTCATCTATTGGCTGTGAAAAGGATAGTGAGATACCCTATACATACACCAAACTTTGGCATATGGTATCCCAAGGGATCTTCTTTTAATCTTGCTGGCTATTCCGACTCGGACTATGTTGGAGACAAGGTTGATAGAAAATACACCTTGAGTACATGTCAATATCTTGGGAGATCTCTTGTCTGTTGGACATCCAAGAAACAAAACTCGCTATCCTTATCCACTCCCGAAGCCGAATATATTGTCGCTGGATCATGTTGTGCCCAATTACTATGGATGACTCAAATGCTTAAGGATTATGGCATTCATGTTAGAAAAGTGCCATTGTTGTGTGACAGTGAAAGTTCTATTAAGATTGCCTATAATCCTTTGCAACATTCTAGAACAAAACACATCCAAGTACGACATCATTTCATTCGTGATCATGTTGCTAAAGGAGATATCGATCTCAAGCATGTTCACACTAACAAACAACCAGCTGATATCTTTACCAAACCGCTTGATGAGAAAGTGTTTTGTCATTTGAGGAGTGAGTTGAACATCATTGATGATTCAAACTTGAGCTAGACTCACTCGGAAGCATGCAAGGGCATGAGCTTGACTGACTATTCCTTGATGCCATTGATTTGATTATCTTATATCTTGGAAACTATCCTCCCTGGTATTGCATCTAACTTTTTGTAGGTACTTGGAAGAAATACACACCACAAGATTGCCATCAACTCCAATCAAAAGCAACCTTGACATGGCCAAGTATCAACAACACATCTTCGAGGATGAAGGAAGAAGACAACAAATCATATCCTTGACAACCATTTGATGAAGCAATTTACTCATGTCATTTGGATACATTATGCCGTTCCTTGCATGACTAAGCATTGTAGCTGAAAAGTGAAACAAAACGACATGGATTTCTCCCAACAAAAGATGATCTTCATCAACTTTTAGCATCCACAACAAGTTCACCTACCTGCCACATCATCAACATCATTCGAAGGTATGTACTCATATCCTTGATAAAGCTCTACACCATTTCATGGAGTGAAGAAACTCAAGTGATATGAAGACATTGAAAAGCTTTATCGAAAAATGGTAACCCCATTTTTGTGCTTAACGATGCGTATGACCTATGATCAAGCATCCTTGCTTGAATCCTCAAGTCAAATACTCTAATATAGGCGACCTTGTCACCGCCCCACATCTAGATGGAGATTATCATATGGTTCACATTCGTCATTTCATATTCTCTTGGAAACATTCAACTCTCACCTAAATGTATGTATATATTTCTAAAACAATTGCTGCTACATTATGTTTTCTTTTCAATTAGTACCTTCTTTTACAATTGAAATCTTGGAACAAATCTTCCAAACAGCCTATTCTTATGTTAAAGAGTTGACTATCATTGCAACTCGGTTTCACCGAATTTGGAAACTCGGTCCAAGCGATTTCAGCGAAGAGGCCTTAATATCATTCTCGGTTCTACCAAACCATTTTTCCTCGGTGACTCCGAATTTTCTGACAAACTTTATTGCTCTAAAAATTTCTTCTGAACGTATGTTTTAGGGGGAGAAACATCTCAGTGATCCCATGCAATATAAGAGGGAGAATCATCTAGGATCCCTAACATAAGGGGAGATAATACAAGGAACTCTTATTCATACCAAAGGGGGAGAAAAGACAAATTCAAGGAGCCCTTGTAAAAGTGAGAAGTATCCAGGATCCCTTTGTCTCAATGAACCCTTACCCTCCGACCTTTGTTTGGTAATTTATGCCAAAGGGGGAGAAATATCAAAGTATCACAACTTCCATTCAATGAACCTATTCGTGGGGGAGAAATATCACCAAGAAGCTTCTACAAAAGAGGGGGAAACAACACTAAGGGGAGATATTTGTTCCTAAAGGGAGATGTATCAATCCTTACACATTAAGGGGGAGAGATATAAATATGGATTTATTAGTTTGAACTTATTTGCCCTGCCTACTCCCAATATCTACATGCTATGATTCAGGGGGAGAGAAATCCTACATATTCATTCTCAGGGAGAAAAGTTCTTGTTCTATGGAGACATATCCTTTTATGAAAACCTATCTTCAATATGTATTCAATTTCTAGGTATTTTTAGGCTCTTTGCATCTTTACAACAGGTTACTCTTGTGTTATCTAACATTTTTTTCCCAAGTATACTCCTATGTGAAGATGCTCAAGATCCTCGAGGTAAGTATATGCATCATATCCTTGTTCATGATGACCTCTTGTTTCTTGCACATACTGTTTCCAAGAGGGAGTCTTGAACATGGAACTTCTTCATCTACTCTATGACTTGTATTGTCCTTCTACCTTGTATGTGCCCATGCATTCCATATCAACTATCCTTTAAAAGGAATTGCACACATTTAGGGGGAGCTTGTATTAGTGATATTTTTTTAAAGCTGTCATATCTTTACGATTATCTTTATTTGAAGCTCTGATTGTATGTTGTCATCCATTACCAAAAAGGGGGAGACTGAAAGCACATATGTTCCCTTTGGGATTTTGGCAATTCATGACAACATACAGTGTCTCTTGGACTAACACTTTTATCTAGATATTTCAGGAAAGGTCGATGGAGAGCTATGGCTTAAGGTTTATGTGGTGATGCCCCTGGATGCAAGAAAGGAACAATGTTGTCTCAAGCTTCAAGCTAGAAGACTCTTAATTTTATATTTATGAGAAATTACTTTTGAGTCCATAGGAAAGCCAATACTATTAAAAGGGGGTGAGGTAGTAAAATGAACTGATTGCTCAAATACTCAAAGTTAGCCACGAAAATACTCAGTCATTTTCCCCACATATCCACTCTGTCAAGATCCACATACAGAAATTCGGTGTCACCAACATTTCCATATAGAACCCACCGAGTCTGACCTCAAACACAAACCCTAGCCATTCCCACCAAATCGGTGCAACTGAAACCAAGTCGGTGCTACCGAGTTCACTGTGACCAACATTCTGTTGCCAAGATACACAAAATAGGAATTTCCGAGTTTGAGTATCAGCGCCTGATATGTCTCCATCGTATCTACTTTTCCAAAATCTTTTGCCCTTGTTTTGGACTCTAATTTGCATGATTTGAATGGAACTAACCTGGACTGACGCTGTTTTCAGTAGAAATGCCTTGCTGTTGTTTTTGTGCAGAAATCAAAGTTCTCCAAACGTCCTGAAAATTTACGGGGAGCATTTTTGGAAAATATGAAAAATACCTGCGCCAAGTTCCACCTGAGGGGGTGGGCCAGTGGGCCAGAAGCCCTGCCTCTGCCACCCCTCTGGTGGCGGTGGGCAAGCTTGTGGGGCCCACACAGCTCTGTCGCCCCCAACCTTAGGTCTATAAGATCACTTTCGTCCTAGAAAAAATAAAAAGAGAAGATTTCATCGCGTTTGCGATACGAAGGCGCTGCCACATCCTGTTCTTCACCTGGAGGGCAGATCTGGAGTCCGTTTTGGGCTCCGGAGAGGGGAAATCGTCGCCATCGTCATCATCAACCTTCTTCCCTCTCCAATTCCATGAAGCGCTTCGTCATTCGTGAGTAATCTATTCATAGGCTCGATGGGCGGTGATGAGTAGGATGAGATCTATCATGTAATCGAGTTAGTTTTGATGGGGATTGATCCCTAGTATCCACTATGTTCTCAGATTGATGTTGCTACTACTTTGCCATGCTTAATGCTTGTCACTAGGGCCCGAGTGTCATGATTACAGATCTGAAATTATTATGTTGTCACCAATATATGTATGTTTTAGATCCGATCTTGCAAGTTGTAGTTACCTACTATGTGTTATGATCCGGCAACCCCGGAGTGACAATAACCGGAACCACTCCCGATGATGACCATAGTTTGAGGAGTTCATGTGTTCACCAAGTGCTAATGCGTTGGTCCGGTTCTTTATTAAAAGGAGAACCTTAATATCCTGTAGTTTCCTTTTGGACCCCACTGCCAAGGGAGGGATGGACAATAGATGTCATGCAAGTTCTTTTCCCTAAGCATGTATAACGACACACGGAATGCATGCCTACATCACATTGACGAACGGGAGCTAGCCACATATCTCTCCATGTTATAACTGTTGCATGATGAATATCATCCAAACAAATCATCGACCCATTGCCTACGAGTTTGTCCTACTGCTGCTATTACTACTGTTGCTGCTGTTGTTACTTGTCTTGCTCTGCTGCTGTTACTACTGTTGCTACTGCTGTTACTTGTCTTGCTCTGCTGCTACTGTTGCTACTACTGTCGCTTGCTACTGCTGTCACTACTGCTGTTCCTTGCCACTGCCGTTACTCGCTACTTTGTTGTTACTACTTTGCTTGCAGATACTAATCTTTCAGGTGTGGTTGAATCTGATGCATTCAGCTGCTAATACTTGAGAGTATCCTCTCACCTCCTGTTTGGCGATCAACAAATTTGGGTCGAATACTCTACCCTCGAAAACTGCTATGATCCCACGCGCTGGTGGGCCGTCAACAACATTCTTCTAGTTTCGATTGCCGGAGAGTGCTAGCAGCATTATTCTGGTGCCGTTGCAAGGGAAGGTTTGCTGTTACGGAGTCAGCATTTTTCTGGCGCCGTTGCCGGGGAGGTATTGCTATATTCTCTGAGTCACTTGGGATTTATATCTGCTCATCACTATGAAGAATCTGAAGGATCCAAAAACCAAAGTCTTGCCCTCAACTACGAGGGGAGGTAAGGAATTGCCATCTAGATCTGCACTTGGTTCACCTTCAGTTGTGAGTAAGTTTGCGACATCACCTCCTGCTAGAAATCTTGATATCTCGCTCGTGCTTGATGATGCTTATGATGCTACTGCTAGATATGCTATGCTTGATAATATGCCTGATACTGCTTTGCCTGATACTACTAGAGATGCTATGCTTGATACTGCTAGAGATGCTATGCTTGATACTATGCCTGATACTGCTTTGCCTGATACTGCTAGAGATACTATGCTTGATACTGCTTTGCCTGATGATGCTAGAGATTCTATTTTGCCTGATGATGATATGCTTGATACTGCTAGAGATACTACTTCGCCTGATGTTCCACTAGGAGTATTCCTTGATGCTCATATTGCTAGAGTTACAGCCAATGCTCGTGATGCTTCTGAAACTGCCGATACTATTGAGATAGAACCTGCTTTTGCTCCTGTTAGATCTAGCTCTCCTAGATATGAATTGCCTGATATACTTGAGGGTTACGTTATGGAGGGAGAGATAGCTCAGGATTTTCTTGCGTGTAAGGATGCCTATGACACTGAGAAATTACTTCTCAAGTGGAAGGAAAAATATTTGAAAACTAGGATGAAATACGACCCGAAGTTTGCCACTTCACCTTTCTTTATTACCGATAAGGATTATGAATTCTCTGTCGATCCTGAGATAATCTCTCTAGTCGAATCTGATCCTTTTCACGGTTATGAGTCTGAGACGGTCGTAGCCCATCTTGCCAAACTACACGATATAGCCACTCTTTTCACTAACGAGGAGAAGATCCGCCACTACTATATCCTTAAGTTGTTTCCTTTCTCTCTAAAGGATGACGCTAAAGCCTGGTTCACCTCTCTTTCTCCTAGATGTGTGAGTAGTCCCCAGGATATGGTCTATTACTTCTGTGAGAAATATTTCCCTGCCCATAAGAAGCAAGCTGCCTTGCAGGAAATATACAACTTTGCTCAACTCCAAGAAGAGAGTCTCCCACAAGCTTGGGGGAGGCTCATCCAGCTACAAAATGCTTTGCCTGATCACCCTCTTAAGAAGAATGAGATACTTGATATCCTCTATAACGGACTTACCGATGCCTCTAGAGACCACCTTGATAGTTGTGCCGGTTGTGTTTTTAGGGAACGGACTCTAGAACAAGCTGAGACCCTACTGAATAACATCTTGATCAACGATAATGCTTGGACTATTCCTGAACCACTTCCTAAGCCAACTCTGAAGAAAAGAGGTATTCTATTCCTCAGTCCCGAAGATATGCAAGAAGCCAAGAAATCTATGCAAGAGAAAGGCATTAGATCTGAAGATGTAAAAAATCTACCACCTATCGAAGAGATCCATGGTCTCGATAACCCGATACAGGTAGTAGAAGTGAATTCTCTGCATGGTTTGATGAGAGTGATATTCCTTTTGAAAAACTTACTAGCCTATGCTTTGATGAATTTGACAACTTTGTTGCCAAACAACGGAGTTTCAATGATTATGTTAGCAGACATTTGGAACAAAGTACTCGTATGCTTAGCCATTTAAGTGCTTGTGTAGACAGAAATGTCAATGATCTGAAGCTTCTGAGTAAACATGCCTCTATGATTACTACTCAGGTAGAACAAGTACTTAAAGCTCAGAATGACCTGCTCGATGTATTAAATGACAACTCTGTCAGAGTCATTACTAGAGGAGGCAAAATGACTCAGGAACCTTTGTATCCTGAAGGTCATCCTAAGAGAATTGATCAAGATTCTCAAGGAATCAATGCTGGTACACCCAGTCATCCTAAGGAGAAGAAGAAGGATGATAGAAGCCTGCATGTTAGTTCACCAAATACTGTCACACCTGAAGAACCTAATGATATTTCTACGTCTGATGCAGAAACACAATCTGGTGATGAACATGAACCTGGTGACAATATGGACAGTGATGTTCATAATAATCCTCAACCTAGAAATGATGAGGATTTGGAGATTGAACCTACGGTTAATCCTGATAACCCACAACCAAAGAAATACGATAAGAATGACTTCACTACTAGGAAGCATGGTAAAGAAAGGGAACCATGGGTTCAGAGATCTATGCCAGTTCCTCCTAAGCCATCCAAGAAAAAGGATGATGAGGATTTTGAGCGCTTCATTGAGATGATAAGACCCATCTTTCTGCAGATGCGGTTAACTGATATGCTCAAGATGTCTCCGTATGCTAAGTACATGAAAGATATCGTGACTAATAAATGGAAGATACGAGATCTTGAGATCTCCACCATGCTTGCCAATTACACTTTCAAAGGTGGAACTCCTAAGAAACTTGGTGATCCCGGAGTGCCCACTATACCTTGCTCCATTAAAGGAAACTACGTAAGAACTGCCTTATGTGACCTTGCAGCCGGTGTTAGTGTTATGCCACTCTCTCTTTATCGTAGACTTGAATTGGATAAGTTGACACCCACTGAAATTTCTATGCAAATGGCCAACAAATCAACTGCTTTCCCTATCGGCATTTGCGAGGATGTGCCTGTTGTGGTTGCTAACACCACTATCTTAACAGGCTTTGTTATCTTGGATATTCCCGAGGACGATGCCATGGCTGTCATCCTTGGAAGACCCTTTATAAACACTGCAGGGGCTATTATAGATTGCAACAAAGGCAATGTCACTTTACATGTCAACGGTAAGGAGCACACAGTGCACTTTCCGAAGAAACGATATCAAGTACATTGCATCAATGCTATCGAAAAGACTTCATCGATTCTTATTGGGAGCTTTGAATGCCCTATTCCCCGTGTCAAGATTAAGTATGATTTGCTTGTTGGGGAGATACATATTCCCATTGAGGTGATTTAGTGACTATTCAAAAATTCTCCGTTCTCTCTTGAGATTCGAGAAGGTTTTGTCATGAGGACTTGATCAATCCTATTGACGGATTTCTTTCGATGACCATGAAATGGATGAATCAAAGAGTCACATACCTCTGTTTTGAGCTTTCATTTTCTGTTGCTTAGAAGAAAAATGATAGAATTAGTTTAGTTTTCCTATTTTCTGTTTTAGCGTCCCGGAGAAAAATACCTTGAAAATAAAAGTTCTCCGATGGTCCTGAAAATTTAGTATGATTTTTTCTGGAATTTTTGAAAATTACTGGGCCTGAGAGGTGGCCTGGGGGCCAGACCTGTGGGCCACAAGCCCTGGCACCGCCACCCCCTGGTGGCGGAGAGCAAGCTTGTGGGGCCCACATGGACCCCCTCCACTCATTTCAGCTCCGAGCCTCTTCTTCCACGTCCAGAAAAAATTGTTTCGTAGCTCAAACCCGTATTCTTGCTCATTTGGTTGTGATTTTCGATCTCCTTGCTCAAAGTACCATTCTCTGAACCGTTTTGGGGAAATTACTCCTTGGTAAGTGACTCCTCCATTGGTCCAATTAGTTTTTGATCTAGTGCTTTAACCTTCGCGAATTCTTGCTACCTTGGTGACCCTATTCTTGAGCTAGAAAAGGTGATTTTAGCTGGTCCCAAGTAGTTTTAGCGCGTGATACGGTCTCTAGGAACTAGTAGGAGTAGTTGCTACGAGTTGGGCTAATCTTTATTCACTTTTCTTTCAAAGTCTCTAAAAATTCAGAATTTTTCAGAGCTAGAAAAAGGAAAAGATGAAGAGGTTCTTGGCAGGCTCTTCAAGCCGTAACCCGAAGGAGGATGAGAAGAACCACCCCAAGTACGTAGTCCCTAGAGTCACAGAAGTTTGAGCGTGCGAATGGCCAAGTGATGAATTTTTGCGCGCCGCTAGGCTTTATGAAAACTTCTATTACTTGGTGGAGAACGCAGGTCTTACTGCGTTTGTTGAAGATAAGTGCTCACAATACCTCCTCCTCACCAATATTTTCGTTCAAAGCTTCAACTTTTATCAGAGGAAGAATCCTCCCATGGTTGAGTTCATGATATACGATGTTCCCCACTGCATGACACTACAGGATTTTTGCAATGTATGCAAATTACCTTATGTTGGGGATATCCGTGACCCTCGTCCACGGGACTTGGAGGATTTCATTGGTTCTATTGCTGTTGGAGAGGAGAGAGGAGTGTCTCGCACTAGAATTGCTAGCATACATTTTCCTTTGCTTTGGTAGTTCTCATTATTTGTGGGAAAATGTTTGATTGGCCGTGGGGAGGCTGGATAACTTAGTTCTCCAGACCTTGCGGTTTTGCACGAAGGTCTTTATAGCGATAATACTTACAACCTAGGTGCTATAGTGGCCCAGCGGTTGAACATCAACCGTTCCAAGGGTGTCGTCTATGGAGGTATCTATGCTGCCCGTCTTGCCAGACACTTTGAGATACCCATTAGACTGGGAGAGGAAGGAGATATGCTTCTCCCCGAAAAATATCTGGATTATGATAGCATGGTTCACCATGATTTTCTGGATAGAGATGCTAGTAGACGAATGATTTATAACCTGGTATTTAGTGAGGGTACTCGAGAGACTATTACTTTGCCTGCTCCTTCTTTCTTTGATCTTCATGCAGGCAGGTTCACTATTATGCCCTCGGACATCTACGCATATTGGGGCTTGGCCCAACCACAGGCGCCCGTGCCCGAGCCGCCAGTCGAGTACCAGACGCCAGTTTATCAGTGGGAGCCAGAGGAGCTCACACAGCAGTGGCATCCATTGTTGGGGAACGTCGCATGGGAAACAAAAATTTTCCTACGCGCACGAAGACCTATCATGGTGATGTCCATCTACGAGAGGGGATGTGTGATCTACGTACCCTTGTAGACCGTACAGCAGAAGCGTCAGTGAACGCGGTTGATGTAGTGGAACGTCCTCACGTCCCTCGATCTGCCCCGCGAACTATCCCGCGATCAGTCCCACGATCTAGTACCGAACGGACGGCACCTCCGCGTTCAGCACACATACAGCTCGACGATGATCTCGGCCTTCTTGATCCAGCAAGAGAGACGGAGAGGTAGAAGAGTTCTCCGGCAGCGTGACGGCGCTCCGGAGGTTGGTGATGATCTTGTCTCAGCAGGGCTCCGCCCGAGCTCCGCAGAAACGCGATCTAGAGGAAAAACCGTGGAGGTATGTGGTCGGGCTGCCGTGAGAAAGTCATCTCAAATCAGCCCTAAAACCTCCGTATATATAGGTGGGAGGGAGGGGAGGAGGCAGCCTCAAAACCTAAAGGTTTGGCCGAAATTGGAGGTGGAGGAGTCCTACTCCAATCCTACTTGGAGTAGGATTCCACCTTCCCACTTGGAAACTCTTTCCACCTTGTGTTTTTCCTTCTCAAACCTTATGGGCCTTAGTGGGAACTTATTCCAGCCCACTAGGGGCTGGTTTATCTCTTCCCATAGCCCATGAGACCCCTTGGGGCGTGACACCCCTCCCGATGGTCCCCGGCACCCCTCCCGGCACTCCCGGTACACTACCGATGAGCCCGAAACTTTTCCGGTGACCAAAACAGGACTTCCTATATATCAATCTTTACCTCCGGACCATTCCGGAGCTCCTCGTGACATCCTGGATCTCATCCGGGACTCCGAACAACATTCGGTAACCAACCATATAACTCAAATACGCATAAAACAACGTCGAACCTTAAGTGTGCAGACCCTGCGGGTTCGAGAACTATGTAGACATGACCCGAGAGACTCCTCGGTCAATATCCAATAGCGGGACCTGGATGCCCATATTGGATCCTACACATTCTACGAAGATCTTATCGTTTGAACCTCAGTGCCAAGGATTCATATAATCCCGTATGTCATTCCCTTTGTCCTTCGGTATGTTACTTGCCCGAGATTCGATCGTCAGTATCCGCATACCTATTTCAATCTCGTTTACCGGCAAGTCTCTTTACTCGTTCCGTAATACAAGATCCCGCAACTTACGCTAAGTCACATTGCTTGCAAGGCTTGTGTGTGATGTTGTATTACCGAGTGGGCCCCGAGATACCTCTCCGTCACACGGAGTGACAAATCCCAGTCTTGATCCATACTAACTCAACTAACACCTTCGGAGATACCTGTAGAGCATCTTTATAGTCACCCAGTTACGTTGCGACGTTTGATACACACAAAGCATTCCTCCGGTGTTAGTGATTTATATGATCTCATGGTCATAGGAATAAATACTTGACACGCAGAAAACAGTAGCAACAAAATGACACGATCAACATGCTACGTCTATTAGTTTGGGTCTAGTCCATCACATGATTCTCCTAATGATGTGATCCCGTTATCAAGTGACAACACTTGCCTATGGCCAGGAAACCTTGACCATCTTTGATCAACGAGCTAGTCAACTAGAGGCTTAGTAGGGACAGTGTTTTGTCTATGTATCCACACAAGTATTGTGTTTCCAATCAATACAATTATAGCATGGATAATAAACGATTATCATGAACTAAGAAATATAATAATAACTAATTTATTATTGCCTCTAGGGCATATTTCCAACATCCATAGTCTGCTCCGGAGTATCCTGGAGCTAGTGATTTCCCACCATGGGAATAGACCAAGCTAGGCCAAAAGCCTAAGCTTGGGGGAGTACGTGTTCTCACCGACTTTACATTCCTGCTTAAGCTTTCACTTTGTTAGCCGATGTTTACACTTTGCCATTGTATTATGCATGCTAGTTTATTTTCGTTTTCTCGTTTTCTTGTTTTGTGTCCTTTTGAGAAAACCCAAAAAGATTTTTCTTTCTTCTTTTGCTTGTTGGGAGCTTTCCCGTGTAAATAGTTTTCTTTTTCTTTGGGTCAAGGTAGAAGATATTGGTTACAATGTTTAGTGGTTCTTGCATGCATACCTGTTTAGCTTACAAAGAGCCATATTACTTTGTCTTCTCCTTTGTGTTTGCCTGCAGATTCAGCTTAGTCCAATGCTCTTATTATTGTTCACATCATTCGATCGTGCAAATGAAAGGCAATAATGATGATATATGATGAAGTGACTCAGACTGAAAAGCTGGTATGAACTCTATCTATTTTGTTTTGGTAAATATGACTAGCTTGTCGACCCAGATTTAGCTTTGTTGTGAGAGAACCATGTTTGCAATGACAACTTAGATATCATAGTTTGTGATGCCATGCTTATTTAGCTGAGAGTTTATAATGGTTTGTCTTGAATGCCAACATAGATTTTGAAATGACTATGATGTAGTATGATAGGATGCTATTCTCCTTTGAATGTTTCAAGTGGCTTGACTTGGCGCATGTTCATGCATGTAGTTGAAACAAAATCAACATAGCCTCTATGATGTTCGTGTTCATGGTGATTTATATCCTGTTCATGCTTGCATTCAATGTTAGTCAAACTCATTGCATCTTGATGACTGTTGTCGCTCTCTAGTTGGTCGCTTCCCAGTCTTTTGCTAGCCTTCACTTGTACTAAGCGGAATACTGCTTGTGCATCCACTTCCATAAACCCAAAAGTTTTTTCCATGAGAGTCCACCATACCTACCTATTTGCGGTATCTACCTGCCGTTCCAAGTAAATTTGCATGTGCCACTCTCTAAACCTTCAAGAAATAATCTGTTTTGCATGCCCGAACCGCTCATGTGGTGACAGGGGGCTATTGGTATCTTCCATGCTAGGAGTGTTATCCTCGACATGTGTTTATTCACTGTCATTCACGAGAAAGGGGCCGGTAATTGGAATGCCCAGTTCCACGCTTAAATCGAAAACATAACTGTAAAACAAGACTCCCCCCGGATTGATGTTAGTATGGACGGTACCCGAGGATTCGGCTAGCCGTGGAGTGTGATTGATTGATGGTGGGGGAGTTAAAACTTTACTTTTCTGTTTGGGAACCGCCTATAGCATGAGTAGCATGGACGATACTGAGAACTCTTGGTCATTGCGTTGACAATGCAAGCATGCCACCCAAAATTATTATCTCTGTTTTCAAAGCTTGAGCTCTCGCACCTCTGCAAATCAATGCTTCCCTCTGCAAAGGGCCTGTCTATTTATTTTCTTTTGAGTCATCCTCCTCTTTTATAAGAACCAATTAGAGAGCACCTCTGTCATTTTTATGCTTTGCTTTAGATTGATATTGAGTATGACTATGACTGGATCTTCGTTGCTATGAATTACCATGTTTAGTCAGCCCTTGATCTTTGAAAGTGCTCTGCATTTATGTTTTGCGGTCTCAGAAAGAGCTAGCGAGATACCACCTATTCGTATTGCTTCATGCTTGTTTTGATTGAAGTGTTGGTATTTGAAACTCATTATTATTTGCTCGTTAGCTGATTATGCCATTGATATTAGTTTACCGTGAGACCTTTGTGTCATTTGCTTATGTGGTTAACTTATGATCTTGCTAAAATTCTGGTTATGAGTTAGACATAGTTGCAACAACAAGATCAAACGGAGTTTGTCAAAGTTTTTCTTTCTCTCTCAGTTTTTCAACTGAGTTGCTTGAGGAAAAGCAAGGTTTTAAGCTTGGGGGAGTTGATACGTCTCCATCGTATCTACTTTTCCAAATTGTTTTGCCCTTGTTTTGGACTCTAATTTGCATGATTTGAATGGAACTAACTTGGACTGACGCTGTTTTCACAAGAATTGCCTTGGTGTTGTTTTTGTGCAGAAATCAAAGTTCTCCAAACGTCCTGAAAATTTACGGGGAGCATTTTTGGAAAATATGAAAAATACGTGCGCCAAGTTCCACCTGAGGGGGTGGGCCAGTGGGCCACAAGCCTTGCCTTCTCCACCCCCGTAGTGGCGGTGGGCAAGCTTGTGGGGCCCACACAGCTCTGCCGCCCCAACCTCAGGTCTATAAGTTCACTTTCGTCTCAGAAAAATTAAAAAGAGAAGATTTCGTCGCGTTTGCGATACGAAGGCGCCGCCACATCCTGTTCTTCATCTGGAGGGCAGATCTGGAGTTCGTTTTGGGCTCCGGAGAGGGGATGTCACACCCTGTTTTTCACCACAAGCATTTTATGTTGCAAAAATCAGAGCTTGTTAAAACTTTTTCAAAATAATGTTGTGAGTGCAATGAAAACCCTTGTTTCAGTGAATGCTTGCTTGTTTGATGACTCAAACCCATGAAAACTTATTATTTTGCTCTCTTCAAAAACCCTTTTTCCTTTATATCAAGATCACCTTCACCATGTTGGGATACACTACTAGCTCATGAAGCCAAGTGGCACTTCCAACCAAAGTTGGTGATCTGATCCAAATATTATTTTCATTCATTAAAAACATTAATTGGTGATTTAAAATATTATTTTCCTATTTTATATCTATGTCTGTTTCTAAGGCCAGTAATGATATTTCCACAAGGAAAATTGCTTTCCTGCCTTAGAAAATTCTAAGTAAATTCATGGAAGCTCAAAAGGACATATATTTTCCATATATAAGATTTTCAACCCTATTTTATATTAATATTATTTGAGTAAAACCCTGAAAACCATTTCTGTCTGTTTTAGCTTTTTGAGATGTTTCCAAAGGAAATTATCTCACTAAATTCCCATAAAATTGCAGGAGCCCTCCCAAGCCATATTAGGTGCTCACATAAAATCTCACCTTGATCCAAGGTGGGGAAGTGCACCTAATGAGCCCAAAACCCTCTCTGTCCAGAGAAGAGTTGGAACAACTCTACATTGCAAAGTTTCTCCAATGCAGCTGAAACTTTGCAGAGGTGTTTGAAACCCCAAATAAGGACTCCACACCAAAGATGGGATTTGTGAGACTCTGTTTGGTCACACTTCCTTTGTAAAGGACAGTACTGGTCGTTTTGAGGCATTTTCAAGTTTACAAAGCTAAACTTGTTCAATGGAGCTCAAATTTGGTGAAACCCCATATTTTTACCCCAAGACCAAACCTGTTAAGTTTCATTTCCAGTGGTGGAGTGGAAGCACCCCAAGTCACTGTCGAACACCTACTGACAGGAAGGTAAAAACCCTCCTAGCCACTGTTTTACCCAATGGAAAGGCCCCAAACTTGGTGGGTTAGAGCCCCAGAACACCCTGAGCACCCAGTGAATCAGCCCCTCCCCAACTCCAAGCACAAGTGACAAGAACTCCAATTTGAGCCGCAGGGCAGTACTGGCAACACTAGTGTTCCTTGCTCCCTTGACCAACTCGAGCTCCCACTAACACACAACGGCTAGGCACACTCCCAAAAACACTCAGGACATGGAGGACACTTCCCAAGTGCCCCAGAGCGAGCCAGCATGCCGTGGCATGCCAAAACTGCGCTCTGGGCGCGCTCCAGAGAGACTCCAGCAAGGGGACGATGCCCCGGCCGGTCCCAACCTCCCCAGTTATGTCCAAACACTCCCCCGACAACCATTCAGTGCGAAGCTACCCCCAGGTACCCTCTCTCCTCGCGCAAGAGATCAGGCGACGCGTGCCCGTGCGCGCCCGACGCGGCCGAGCATGCACGGTCGGTGCGGCTCGACCCCACTCGCTTTCCCTCTGTGGCCGATGCACCAGGAGGTCCTAAACCACGTCCCGGACCCGTGGTTTCGCGGACAGCACCTCACTGTGCTAGCACGCGCGCCACGGTGAGTCACCGGCGCGCCCGAGTCGGATCACTGTCGCTGGCCTATAAATAGGTCCCCTCGGCACCCCAGCACCCTCCAAGTAGCTTCAGCACAACCAGTAGACACCCCTTGTCCACCCAATCGAGCTCGCAGAGCCCTGGAGCTCGAGATCGACCGAGGCCCCTCCGCCTCGGAGCTCCGGTCGATCTCCGGCAACACGTCGGCTCCTGCGCTGCCCGACCTCCCATTACACTGCCCTTGACGCCAGGACCATTTCCCCCAACCTTCCCGAGCGATTCCGTGCCCCTAGCAACTAGTTCAACGCCGACCCGAAACCCTTCCGCCATGGTAACCTCGTCGTCGGCGACCCAGACCACCTCCGGTGACGTCCCGACCACGAGCAGGTAGGCGGAGGCACGAGGGATCCGTTCCCGCTCCTAGATTGGCCTGAGGACAATGGCAGCCTCGCCGGCGTCCGTCTCCACCTCTCTGGCTGGAGGTAGGAGAAGGACCCGATAGGTGGAGCCCACCTGTCGGTGTCCTGGGGCAGCCAGCGTGCGCAGCCGCTGACGCTGACCATAGGGGCCCGCAGGTCAGGTTTGAACCTGGCCCGCGCGCGCCTGGCAGCCAGGCTTGCTGGCTGGGCCGGCTGGATCTTCCCCCTGGCCTTTTTCCATTTATTTTAATCCACCAACTTAAATGATTTTTATAAAAATATTTAGCTAGTAGAAAAATATGATTCTTCCACCAGTAATTTTCTAAAAATGTGTAGTAATTGATTTTGTAGTGTTTGACATTTATCAAAAACAGAAACTATTTTGGTATAATAAAATGATATTAAAAGCATTTTTTTGCTTCTGTTTGCTTTTAAATAAATATGCTTAGCTAATAAAAACTATAGTAAACATTTTCCAAAATGATAAACTGAATTTATTAAAAACTAGCAACATTTCTTAAAAGCACTTTGTGAACTGTTTTAGTGAGAGCTATTATTTATTCATTCCTTTCTCGACGGTAGAGTTGCCGAGTGACGGAGGATCCGAAGCGGAAGACCTCGAAGACCCCGGATACCTAGCTGACCAACGCAAGCAGCCCTTTGACCATGACTTGAGCACAAACATTGTTGCATGCTAGTATAGTTGGTATTTTCCCGTTGCATGTGATCACGATGCCGGTTCATCATTGTGGTGATGGTACCGGAGGCTTCTCCGAAGCACTTGCATGTTGATGATGTTATTCATATGGCTCCTCCAAGCACAAGCATGATGAGCTTGACCCTACCATCTATTAGGATCATGCTATTGTCATGCTGACTAGTAGAATAAGATCATTGTCTTGAGCCTGACCCTACCCCTTGATGGTCATGCTATTATCAAGTTGACAAGTAAAGATATAGCATTTTATCATGAGCATGATGATGAGTTAAATCAAAGAGTTTATGAAAATCCCGTCGGGTGCCACTAATGCCCGAGGGTGATGATGAGTTGGTGATCACTTTTGGTGAAGTGATGCACCGGTGTTTTTGTGTGAGTATGGTTTCGGAAATGGGATTAGATTTATGATGTGTCAACCGTCCCAACCTTACCAGTACGACCACGATACCCCTTTGTGGGACGGGGCGTTGTTGATTACTCTGGTCGGTACTAGCAAAGAGCCACATTACTAGTGGCGGGAGTGATCGGTGTAACTCTCGTGATGGGTTGTGCCAGGTAGGACGACTATGCCATTATTATGAGTTCCAGGCACACCGTTGGTCCCCGCATGGTTGATACTGTCCAGACTCGGTGCTTGTAAGACGTACAACATGTGGGCTGGGTACCAATCGAGTGGACCTCTTTGTCTAGTATCGTCAGGGGAAAGATGATGATCGGGTACTTACCTCGGGTATATGTGATATACCGCGAGTCGTGGATGACACGGAAGTTTCCCGTTTCTCGTGGGTCCAGCGTACTACCTCTGCAGAGTGTAAACTATTCGAATAGCCGTGTCCACGGTCAAGGACAGTTGGGTGGTGCTGCTTAAACTACGTCCAGCGTTTCCGCATAAACCAAAAGTGTGTGTGTGTGGTGATAAAGGTGATGTTATAATCATGACAATATATGACCAAGTTCGTTGACTTGACATGTAGGGTAAACCCGGATGGTTTAGCCCTCATTAATACATTGAGGTTATGACAAGTCCAAAGACTTGGCATTTAGGGTGAACCCGGTGTGTTCAACCCTTAGCAGATATGATGATATCTGTAACCTGTTCTTAAAGAGTAATTCTTTAACCTGTTGCATATACCTGATCATTCCACCAAATTGCATTCCACTAAAGATGCATGATACTATTATTCTTCACTATAAATGTTCATATCATGGGCTGTTTGTGAGTACATTCAAAGTACTCATTGGCTTGCCACTGGTTATATTATTGACCAGACATGGAAGGACCGGAGTTTGGCGACGAGTACGCCGTCGGAGACGAACCTGCGATCTAGGACGCTTCCAAGTCAGAATGCCTGTCGGTGTAGGCGTGATGGCATGGGCACCGCTTAGCTCTTACGAGTTTCCGCTACTCGATGTATCTATTTAATTTGGCCTTAGGCCTCGCTCTTGAACCCGACCTTCTGGTCGTTTGATGTAATAATTTCGGTACTTGGATGTAAGACTCTATTAGTCAGTATCTGTGTTCAGTGAACATTGATCCTTGGGGTCACTGGGCATGGCGAACTCGACTTGCTAGTCGGGGTCCCCACAGAACTGGTATCAGAGCCATCCTGACTATGGGAAGCCTTAGATAGCATGGACGTTAGCCGAGAACGTTAGAACGCCAGCCTTGCACAAGACTTTTGCACATACAACCTTCTGACTTCTCTCCTATGCCTTGTAGATGGTTGACGTAGCTGAGATGCTTCTGGAGACTGGCTTTCCACTACTTCTGGTGGATTGTCTCGAGAAGTGCCACGTATGTCGCACGCCCATCTTCTTCTACCACGAGCACTGGGTCAACACCGACACTAAGGAATATCACGTGGACGTGATAGTGAAGGCTAATGACTCCCCGTTTAGTTGGTTCTTCGAAGGATCACAGATGGGAGAGCTGATGTTGGCAGTGGAGACGGCTCCACGAGAGGCGCACGTGCAACTCCGCAGCATCCTCCCTAAGATGGCTAATGAGCCCGTCACTCGTCACCTACCTTTCATTAAGGAAGGAGTGGATGGGAGTTGGACACTCACCCCAGCCACGGAGGATGGGATGCCATTAAGGTTTCAGACCTACTTCAGTCTCTCGTCGGACACCCTTACACACTTCCTGGTTAAGGAATCAGTCAAGCTTTGCCAAGAGCTGCACCTAGTCAAGGGCCTGCTCTACACTGAGAAGATGCAGAACGGCAAGCTAAAGAAGGCAGGCGCACCTGAAGGGATGACAGCTGTTGCCACTAGGGGTGGTGTGTTACCCATCCAGGCAGTCCCTCTTCAGAGTCGCCGCCTGACAGCGGAAGAGTACACTGAGATCTTCGCCGCCTCGCCTAAGAGACGCCGTGATGTGCGGATTCTTTCTTCCACTCCTATAAAGGAAGAAGATGTTGATGAAGATGAGGATCCTGTTGAGTCCTCCTTTGAGACCGAGAGTCCGCCGCGTAGGATTTAGCATAGGCAATTAGGAGTACCCCGAGCATAGGGTATCCATGTATCCGTTTCTAATTTGCGTATGTGTACATGATGTAAGTCACATATTGCCCTAGGAAGCCTGTAAGTGACTACATCACCTAGTTTTTATGAATGCAATTTCCAGTTTGTCAAAAACTTTGGTTTTGAAAACTTGGCACATGCACGTATTGGACCCCCTCTTACTAGGAGCGAATCCTTGTATTCCCGAGCTAGGTGGCATTTTGACCTGTCTGTTTCTGTGACAGGATGGTGAACGCAACCCGCAACAGCACCTTCGGCAACCCCGGCGCCGGCTCCTCAGGGACGCCGCAGGGAACCGAAGGAGAAGCTCACGCTGGACGTCACCACGAGCAGCCTAGAGACCTTCCGCCACCACCTCCTCCTGAGAACTTGACAATGGCTCAGTTCCTTCAAGCTCTTCGGGAGGAGCGTCAAGCCAGCAATGCCGCTATTCAGCAGCTGACTCAAGTCCTGGTGGACAACCCGCCGCGGAATGGGAATGGCGGTGGTCGCTCTACTCTCTCTGAGTTCATGCGGACTACGCCCCCCATATTCACGGAGTCGACTGAACCACTAGACGCCGATGACTGGATTCGCACCATTGAAGATCTCCTTGTGCTGGTCAAGTGCACCGACGATCATGAGAAGGTCCTTTATGCTTCTCACTGTCTCGGAGGCACCGCCAGGGCATGGTGGGATGGATTCCAGATCATGCGGATAGGGCAAGTCATCACTTGGGTGATGTTCAAGGAAGGATTTCGCGCGGCTCACATTCCACCTGGACTGATGACCATTAAGAACCGGGAATTCCGAGCCTTGAGGCAGGGCAGTGGAACTGTTAAGGAGTACCTGCAGAAGTTTAACCTCTTGTCGAGGTACGCGCCCGAAGATGTTAACACTGAGGCCGCTAAGGTGGAACGCTTCATGGAAGGGTTACAGCAGTCCCTGCAATACCAGCTGGTGGTTTGCGACTGCCAGACTTTCAGCGAGCTGGTTAACAAGGCGCTTATGTTGGAAGACAAGCGTCGTGCGATGGACGACACCCGCAAGCGCAAACTGATAGGCAGTGGAGGACCCAGTAACGCAAGACCAAGACCATGGCAGTCAGCACCTGCAAGACCCGACTTTTAGCAGCAGCAGTACAAGTATCCGATGTTCCGCCAGAATTATCAGCCTCAGTAGCAAGCCAAGCCAGCAGTCAACCCGCCGAACCACGGTGGAGTCAAGACCAACTCTCCGGGGCAAGTCACCTGCTTTGGGTGTGGTCAGACTGGGCACTATTCCTGGCAGTGTCCCAACAAGAAGCCCGACGCACCGCGTCCCAATGCACCCAACCCGAGTCAAGGTGCACTAGGAAGGAACCAGGCCCCCCACAACCAGCAGTTCAATGGCAGGGGCCGGATCAATCACATCACTGCAGAAGAGGCGCACGAAGACCCGGAGTGCATTCTGGGTACGTTCCTCGTCAACTCAACTCCAGCAACAGTGTTGTTTGATTGTGGTGCCTCGCATTCTTTTGTTACTCAAGGGTTTGCGGAGAAGTGTGGTTTGAAACCCACTCTACTCCGTGGGCAGATGGCAATTCAAACCCCGGGAGCAGTATTGAGGACCAACCTAGGGTGTAGAAGGGTCGAGATAGTTATCAATGGGACGAGTTTCTTGGCAGACCTCATTGTGCTTAAATCGCAAGGTGTAGAAGTAATCCTCGGCATGGATTGGTTGGCCAAGCACCAGAGTCTTTTGGACTGTGCCAACAGGGACATTACCATGACAAGCAACCAAGGGGTCAAGGTCAAGTTTGTCTCTGACCAAGTATCGGCTCAAGTGCCTCGAGTCAACAGTCTATCCGAGGTAGAGCTTGATCAAGTGCGTGTAGTCTGTGAATAACCGGACGTCTTTCCTGACGAGCTACCCGGAATGCCTCCTGACCGAGACATCGAGTTCATCATTGATCTCATGCCCGGATCAAGGCCTATATATAAAAAGCCTTACAGGATGGGTTCCGAAGAGCTGGCAGAGCTAAAGAAGCAGCTGGATGAGCAACTCAGGAAAGGGTTCATCCGTACGAGTGCATCACCTTGGGGATCACCTGTTCTATTTGTTTCAAAGAAGGATGGTACGATTCGACTCTGCGTCGATTACCGTTCTCTTAATGAAGTCAGAATTAAGAACAAGTACCCGCTCCCCAAGATCGAAGACCTGTTTGACCAGTTAAATGGGGCCAGGGTATTTTCCAAGATCGAACTTCGATCGGGATATTACCAGTTGAAGATTCGACCTGAAGATATACCCAAGACTGCATTCGTGACCCGGTACGGTCTATACGAATGCACTGTCATGCCCTTCGGTTTGACAAATGCCCCAGCCTACTTCATGCACCTCATGAACAAGGTCTTCATGGAATATTTGGACAAGTTTGTCGTCGTGTTCATCGATGACATATTAATCTTCTCTAAGTCCGAAGAGGAGCATGAGCAGCACCTGAGGCTAGTTCTGGGGAAGCTTCGAGAGCACGAACTTTATGCCAAATTCAGCAAGTGTCAGTTCTGGCTGAACGAAGTTGGATTTCTGGATCATACCCTGACGGCACGTGGTTTGGCCGTAGATCAGTCCAAGGTTACTATAGTGACCAACTGGGAATCACCAAAGGACGTGAAGGATGTCAGGAGTTTCCTCGGCCTCACGGGATACTACCGCAAGTTTGTAGAAGGATTCTCCAGCATCGCTCGACCTATGACTCAGCTCTTGAAGAAAGGCCGGAAGTTCGAGTGGACACCGACGTGTGAAGCAAGCTTCCAAGAGTTGAAGAAGAGGCTAACTACCGCCCCGGTATTGGCTACCCCAGACATCAACAAGAAATTCGTGATATATTGTGATGCCTCTGGAACCGGGCTCGGTGGAGTCCTGATGCAGGATGGCAGAGTCGTGGCGTACTTGTCACGGCAACTGCGACCGCATGAGGAGAACTACGCCACCCATGATCTCGAGCTAGCAGTTGTAGTGCATGCTCTGAAGACGTGTCAACATTACCTTCTGGGGAAGCAATGTGAGATATATACAGACCACAAAAGTCTGAAATATATCTTCACTCAAAGGGAGCTGAATATGAGACAACGGAGATGGCTTGAGTTAATCAAGGATTACGACCTCAGCATTCAGTACCATCCCGGCAAGGCGAACGTGGTAGCCGATGCCTTGAGCCGGAAGGCAGGCTCCTTGAACGTCACGCTCAAGGAAAGGTTGTTCGTCTTATATGAAGAGATGGAGGACTTCGGGCTTGAGATAGTCGAACCAGGGTACCTGGCCAACCTCGAAGTCAAGCCTACTCTGGCAGACGACATCAAGGAAGCCCGGAAGGGGCACAAGAGTATCGAAGGCCTCAAGAGGAAGGTGCGAGAAGGAAAAGCCCCAGGATTCTCGATTGATGAGCAAGGAGTATTGTGGTACGGGAAGCTCTTGTGCGTACCTAACAAGGCTGAACTTAAGGACTTGATCCTGCAAGAGGCTCATGACACACCGTACTCTATCCATCCAGGTGGTACCAAGATGTACCAAGACATCCGAGAACGATTCTGGTGGCATGGCATGAAGAGAGAAATTGGCTCCTATGTCGCTAAATGCGATGTATGCCAGCGAGTCAAGGCTGAACACCAGCGACCTGCTGGATTGCTGCAACCTCTTCAAGTGCCGGAATGGAAGTGGGATAAAGTCGGCATGGAGTTCATCACCGGGTTGCCTCGGTCGAATAAGGGTCATAACTCTATTTGGGTCATAGACGATCATTTGACCAAGGTGGCCCATTTCATCCCCGTTAACACCACCTACGATGGCAGCCAGCTGGCCAGTCTATACATTCATCGAGTGGTGAGTCTCCATGGAGTTCCTAAGGAGATCGTGTCCGACCGCTGCACGCAATTCACCTCAAGATTCTGGAAGAAGTTTCAAGAAGCTCTCGGAACCAAACTCTCCTTCAGTACGGTATTCCACCCGCAGACGGGCGGACAGACCGAGAGGGTAAACCAGATACTTGAGGACATGCTCCGCGCCTGTGTTTTGGCTCATGGTGCCAAGTGGGAAGACTGCCTGCCGTTTGCTAATTTATCTTACAACAACAGCTACCAGTCCAGTCTTCAGATGGCCCCATTCGAAGCGTTATATGGGCGGAAGTGCAGCACCGTGCTCAATTGGTCCGAAACCGGTGAAGGACTAGTTTTCGGACCAGAAGCACTGCAGGAAGCAGGGGACAAGGTTCAGCTTGTCCAAGAGAACCTGGAGGTAGCTAAGTCAAGGCACAAGAGCTATGGGGACCCTCGCCGCAGAAACGTGGAGTTCGCTCCCGGAGACCAAGTGTACTTATGAGTCACGCCTCTCAAGGGGACCAAGCGTTTCCACGTCAAGGGGAAGCTAGCTCCAAGGTTCATTGGACCCTTCAAGATCACGGCAAGGCGCGGGGAAGTAGCTTATCAGTTGGAGCTACCTCCTGAGCTTTCGGGTGTGCACAACGTGTTCCACGTGTCACAGCTCCGGAAGTGTTTGCAAGTGCCGAACCGTCCTGATCTTTACAAGGACATTGATCATCAAGCTATTGACCTTCAACCGGATCTTACCTACCGCGAGAGACCGATCCGCATTTTGGATGAAGCCGAGCGTTGCACCAGAAGCCGCACGATCAAGTTTTTCAAGGTTCAGTGGAGCAACCATACCGAAGCAGAAGCCACGTGGGAACGTGAAGACTATCTCCGATCAGAATTTCCCGAGCTATTTAACGCTTAGCTTAGGAATCTCGGGGACGAGATTCTTGTAGGAGGGATAGGTCTGTCACACCGTGTTTTTCACCACAAGCATTTTATGTTGCAAAAATCAGAGCTTGTTAAAACTTTTTCAAAATAATGTTGTGAGTGCAATAAAAACCCTTGTTTGAGTGAATGCTTGCTTGTTTGATGACTCAAACCCATGAAAACTTATTATTTTGCTCTCTTCAAAAACCCTTTTTCCTTTATATCAAGATCACCTTCACCATGTTGGGATACACTAGTAGCTCAGGAAGCCAAGTGGCACTTCCAACCAAAGTTGGTGATCTGATCCAAATATTATTTTCATTCATTAAAAACATTAATTGGTGATTTAAAATATTATTTTCCTATTTTATATCTATGTCTCTTTCTAAGGCCAGTAATGATATTTCCACAAGGAAAATTGCTTTCCTGCCTTAGAAAATTCTGAGTAAATTCATGGAAGCTCAGAAGGACATATATTTTCCATATATAAGATTTTCAACCCTATTTTATATTAATATTATGTCACATCCCTGACACCTTAAGCAAGTTAGCTTTGTGCTCATGTTTTCTTTGCATTGCATCTAGGAAATTTTCAATAAGAACAAAGTAAGTATTGAAGGAAAATTCTAAAACCCTAGCCACTTCTCAAATTAAAGGAAATTCCAAACTAGTTAAAATCAATGAACCCAAAATGGCCTCAAGAAAGGTCAACTTTTCTGATAATTCTTGGAAACAAATAAGCAATAAAGGAAACCATTTATTTTATACTCTTGGCATTTTAAATAAATGCAAAAGCTACTGGTTTTCAAGTTTCAAATTTGAAATCACAAACTTTAAGCTTTGAAAAATGTTGAAAACTTTAGGAATGGTTGGAAATATTCCAACAAATATTCTGGGTGTTCAACATAGTTTTTAGTAACCATTCGGGAGCTGAAATAAATAGTAAATCAATGAAATAGTAAAACATAAAGAAAACAGAAAAAAAAGAGAGAAAAGAACTACCTGACGCTCACCTGGCCAGGCCCAGCTTTTCCTGTCGTCTTCCTCCCCCGCCAGTGGGCAGCAGGAGGTGGCCGCCGCGTACTCCGGCGCGTCCACGCACCTGTGCGCCTGCCTGGCCGCCGCCTCGCGCTGGCAAGCACAAGGATATCTTCCCCGAGCCCGTCCCTATCCGTTCCCCAGCTCCAGTTCCCCCACCTCTCGGGATCTCTCCGCCCTCCTTCTGCCGCCATTGCCAAGAGCCCGAGCTCGAGCCGCCGTGCCTGTAGCCACATGACCCCCCCTCCGAGTAGTCCAGTAGCTTCGCCTCGTTGAGCTGGTTCTCTCTGCAACGGCCGAAGTCTCCCTGAGCTCTACAATGTCCCCAACGCCATCGTCTTCAACCTTCGGTCGTCGGCAAATCGACGGTGAAACGCCGGCAACAGCCCTTCCCCGAGCCGTCTAAGCCCTTCTCTGCACTCCCCGTGAGCCTGCGATCATTTCCCCTCTCCTACCCCTCGGATCCGTGCCCCCTAGCAACTGGACCATCGAACCCGTACTCCGGCAGCCGCCCGGCTCGTCGCCGGCTTACTCCGGCCACCTATAGCTCTCCCTGAGGCCAGCGCTGGATGAGGTCGAGCCTGGAGATCACTCCAGTGCTCTCAGCATCCTTTTCCGAGCACCACAACACGTTTTAGCATGTCTCCGACGAGGTTCTGCCGCGGATCTGGTCGCCGCCGGCCAGGCTCCGGCGAGGAACGACGTGGCCAGCCTAATCCAGTAGTTTAAAGCTTAAACACTCACTGACAGTGGGCCCAAGGCCAAGTCAAACCCACTTAGGGGCTGGTCAGCGCGGGATTAGCCCCTGAGACGCTGACCAGTGGGTCCCCCCTGTCAGGTTTGACCTGAACAGGTCAGTTGACCTGCTGATGTCAGGCTGTCACAATAAAAGGGTTTTCCAGTATAGAAATAATTCCAGAAATGATTAAAACTTCTAAAATTCATAGAAATTAATCTGTAACTCCAATGAAAATAATTTATATATGAAAAAGTATCAGAAAAATTCAAGGAATCTGAATATGTCATTTTCAAACATGTTTGAAAAAGTTACAGAACCCAAACATGTACATTAATGAATAAGTTAATTCTGATAAATACTTTATAAATAGAATTTGGAAAATATTCAAATTTCACTATGAATGACATTGTCAAACACTGTGCTAATTACAAACCAGCAACCTAACATGTCATCCCATGCATGTTAAAAGCAAGTTGATCTGAGCATCAGGTTGAATCAATTAAAATGGTATTCGAGAATACCTCGTTTGAAGTGATATTTGAATTTGATTCAAATCAACTACAAACCTAATACATGTTAGCCATAATAGTATATCACCTTGCACCCTCATTCCATGCTCATGCATCATCTTGATTACATATGTTTGTTATTGATTGTCGTCATTCCTCTCGGTAGGCTCCGCTCCCCCGGATTCCATCGAATATCCGTGTGACGGATATTGTCACTCCTCTGAGCAACAAGGCAAGCAACCATTTTGATCATCCCGATAAATCCCATGTTCTTGCTCCTGCACTTACTTATTGCATTAGGATCAAATGTTTCAACTGCTTTTGCCACGTTAGTTGAACCCACTTCCTTTGCATGACCTATCCTTGTCACAGTAAATAGCTGAACCTTGCAACCTAGCATACCTGTAGTTGCTTGAGCCATGATGTGCCTTATCCTGCTATGTATGCTATGCTTAGAGTTGTGTATGGTCTGTCATCTGGGAGATGAACAGAATTGTGAGAACGTGTTCGGTAAGCAAAGGTTGTGTGTTGAACCTGATTTGGTAAAGGTACCGGTGAAAGGTTGTGTACGAGTACATGGCGGGTTGTTTCATTGGAACCGTCCTTAGGAACTGAGTTCCGTGTATGTAATCCAAGACGACATACTACCACATGCTGGGCCCTGAAATATGACCCCGCTCGACTTATTAATCGCTTAGTACTCGGTCCAGGAGTTGCAAGTAGTTTCTGGTGTTTATAGTCATGCTGGAGGCCGTGCATGGTGCTGACCTGAGAGGTGGGCTGTGATGCGGTAGGAAGTGGCACGGTGTACCAAGTGGCACCCGGATGGTGGGCTTAGGAACCCTGCGCACATCGTTTGGGACCGTGACGGAAACCTCGGCCGGACTTCCGTACGGGTTACTCTCAGATAGGCGATAAACCTGGACTAGGTACTAGTGTGGTTAACGGTCATGGCCGACTCCCTCGCTGGGCTTCCGCTTGAAGGTTGCCGAGGTGCATGACATGCACATGGCGATAAGTGGCGAGAGCGTGTGTGACGGAGTACACCCCTGGAGGGTTATGATCTATTCGAATAGCCGCGTCCGCGGATATGGACTACTTGGAGACATATGTTGTTCATAGATAACTTCAATGGCTACTCATAAAATTGTCAAGATAAGCGTGAGTGTCGTGGACGGCATTTCCGTATGGAGACGGAATGATTCCACGATGGTGTATTGTTGTGGTGTTAGTGGACTCGTGTGCGAGAAATCAAGTTGTCAAAATTATTTAAATATGCAAGTTGTCTAGCCACGAGTCAAATGCTGGCTTTCCGCATGAAACCCAACAATACCTTATTGATACATTGCATGAGTAGATAGTTATCCTAAAGTCTTGCTGAGTACCTCCATACTCATGTTTTCTTAATAAATGTTGCAGAGGTTGCTAATGACCCTAACGGAGGGTTCTTCATAGACATCGACAACGACGAGTAGCTGGTGTCCCAGCTACGATCTGGCCCTAGGTTGGGTCTGTAGTATAGTCAGGCCATGTGCCTTCTAGTTGCACCTGTCTGTACTCAGACAGTTTTAAACACTTCCGCTGGCTTATAACTGAATGACTGCTATTATGGGTCGTGAGACCCTTACTGTGTAATATTATGTGTGTGGCTCTTCTGAGCCTCTTAAATAAAGCTTGTATGTTTATGGTTATGTTGTGATGCCATCGATGTATCTATACATATCGGTATGCCATGCGTACGTGTGTCGTACTTGATATGTATGGGGTTCGATTACCTGGTCGTGAATTTTAGTAGCACTCCTTACAGGGAAATGCCCCTTTGTGATCCAACGAGCCATGGTAGCTCGCTACTGCTCCGGACACATTGGTTGACCGGCATGTGTCCTTCTTAGCTGCTGTGTCTGCCCCTTTTGGGGAAATGTCACGCGATGTAATGGAGTCCTTGTAGCTTGCTACGACTCGTCTACACTCGCTGGTGACCGACACCTGCTTTGTTGGGTCATGTATGTGTGTCCTTGTGCGGTACTGCCACTTTGGTTTATGACTAGACTTGTCGATCCGGGTTCTTTGACATTGGAATGCTAGCGACACTATTGCATACGTGAGTCAAAAGACGCAAACGGTCCCGGCTAAGGTAAGGCTGCAGCCGTGGAGTTAACTGTGCGTGAGACCGCAAAGGGATGTGATGTGTTACAGGCTGGATTCCTATGGCTTAGGATCGGGGTCCCGACATATTATTTGAGTAAAACCCTGAAAACCATTTCTGTCTGTTTTAGCTTTTTGAGATGTTTCCAAAGGAAATTATCTCAGTAAATTCCCATAAAATTACAGGAGCCCTCCCAGGCCATATTAGGTGCTCACATAAAATCTCACCTTGATCCAAGGTGGGGAAGTGCACCTAATGAGCCCAAAACCCTCTCTGTCTAGAGAAGAGTTGGAACAACTCTACATTGCAAAGTTTCTCCAATGGAGCTGAAACTTTGCAGAGGTGTTTGACACCCCAAATAAGGACTCCACATCAAAGATGGGATTTGTGAGACTCTGTTTGATCACACTTCCTTTGTAAAGGACAGTACTGGTCATTTTGAGGCATTTTCAAGTTTACAAAGCTAAACTTGTTCAATGGAGCTCAAATTTGGTGAAACCCCATGTTTTTCCCCAAGACCAAAGCTGTTAAGTTTCATTTCCAGTGGTGGAGTGGAAGCACCCCAAGTCACTGTCGAACACCTACCGAGAGGAAGGTAAAAACCCTCCTAGCCACTGTTTTACCCAATGGCAAGGCCCCAAACTTGGTGGGTTAGAGCCCCAGAACACCCTGAGCACCCAGTCAATCAGCCCCTCCCCAAATCGAAGCACAAGTGACAAGAACTCCAATTTGAGCCGTAGGGCAGTACTGGCAACACTAGTGTTCCTTGCTCCCTTGACCAGCTCGAGCTCCCACTAACACACAACGGCTAGGCACACTCCCAGCAACACTCAGGACATGGAGGACACGTCCCAAGTGCCCCAGAGCGATCCAACATGCCATGGCATGCCAAAACTGCGCTCTGGGCGCGCTGTAGAGAGCCTCCAGCAAGGGGATGACGCCCCAGCCGGTCCCAACCTCCCAGTTATGTCCAAACACTCCCCCGACAACCATTCAGTGCGAAGCTACCCCCATGGACCCTCTCCCCTCGCGCAAGAGTTCAGGCGAAGCGTGCGCGTGCGCGCCCGACGCGGCCGAGCATGCACGGTCGCTGCGGCTCGACCCCACTCGCTTTCCCTCTACGGCCGATGCACCAGGAGGTCCTAAACCACGTCCCGAACCCGTTGTTTCGCGGCCAGCACCTCACTGTGCTCGCACGCGCACCACGGTGAGTCACCGGCACGCCCTAGTCGGGTCACCGTCGCTGGCCTATAAATAGGTCCCCCCGGCACCCCAGCACCCTCCAAGGAGCTTCAGCACAACCAGTAGACACCCCCTAGCCACCCAATCGATCTCAGAGAGCCCCGGTGCTCGAGATCGACCGAGGCCCCTCCGCCTCGGAGCTCCGGTCGATCTCTGGCTACATGTCGGCTCCAGCGCTGCCCGACCTCCCATTACACACCCCTGGACGCCAAGACCATTCCCCCAACCTTCCCGAGCGAATCCGTGCCCCTAGCCACTAGTTCAACGCCAACCTGAAACCCTTCCGCCACGGTCACCTCGTCGCCGGCGAACCAGACCACCTCCGGTGATGTCCCGACCACGAGTAGGTAGGCGGAGGCACGAGGGATCCGTTCCCGCTCCTAGATTGGCCTGAGGACAACGGCAGCCTCGCCGGCGTCCGTCTCCACCTCTCTGGCTGGAGGTAGGAGAAGGACCCGACAGGTGGAGCCCACCTGTCGGTGTCCTGGGGCAGCCAGCGCGCGCAGCCGTTGACGCTGACCCCAGGGGCCCGCAGGTCAAGTTTGAACCTGGCCCGTGCGCGCCTGGCGGCCAGGCCTACTGGCTGGGCCGGCTGGATCTTCCCCCTGGCCTTTTTCCTTTTATTTTAATCCAGCAACTTAAATGATTTTTATAAAAATATTTAGCCAGTAGAAAAATATGATTCTTCCACCAGTAATTTTCTAAAAATGTGTAGTAATTGATTCTATAGTGTTTGACATTTATCAAAAACAGAAACTATTTTGGTATAATAAAATGATATTAAAAGAATTTGTTTGCTTCTGTTTGCTTTTAAATAAATATGCTTAGCTAATAAAAACTATAGTAAACATTTTCCAAAATGATAAACTGAATTTATTCAAACCTTGCAACATTTTTTAAAAGCACTTAGTGAACTGTTTTAGTGAGAGCTATTATTTATTTATTCCTTTCTCGCCGCTAGAGTTACCGAGTGACGGAGGATCCGGAGCGGAAGACCTCGAAGACCCCGGATACCTAGCTGACCAAGGCAAGCAGCCCTTTGACCATGACTTGAGCACAAACATTGTTGCATGCTAGTATAGTTGGTATTTTCCCGTTGCATGTGATCACGATGCCGGTTTATCATTGTGGTGATGTTACCGGAGGCTTCTCTGAAGCACTTGCATGTTGATGATGTTATTCATATGGCTCCTCGAAGCACAAGCATGATGAGCTTGACCCTACCATCTATTAGGATCATGCTACTTTCATGCTGACTAGTATAATAAGATCATTGCCTTGAGCTTGACCCTACCCCTTGAGGGTCATGCTATTATAAGGTTGACAAGTAAAGATAGAGCATTTTATCATGAGCATGATGATGAGTTAAATCAAGGAGTTCATGAAAACTCCGTCGGGTGCCACTAATGCCCGAGGGTGATGATGAGTTGGTGATCACTTTTGGTGAAGTGATGCACCGGTGTTTTTGTGTGAGTATGGTTTCGGAAATGGGATTAGATTTATGATGTGTCGACCGTCCCAACCTTACCAGTACGACCACGATACCCCTTTATGGGATGGGGCTTTGTTGATTACTCTGGTCGGTACTAGCAAAGAGCCACATTACTAGTGGTGGGAGTGATCGGTGTCACTCTCGTGATGGGGTCGTGCCAGGTAGGACGACTATGCCATTATTATGAGTTCCAGGCACACCATTGGTCCCCGTATGGTTGATACTATCCAGAGTCGGTGCTCGTAAGACGTACAACATGTGGGCTCGGTACCAATCGAGTGGACCTCTTTGTCTAGTATCGTCAGGGGAAAGATGATGATCGGGTACTTACCTCGGGTATATGTGATATACCGCGAGTCGTGGATGACACGGAAGTTTCCCGTTTCTCGTGGGTCCAGCGTACTACCTCTGCAGAGTGTAAACTATTCGAATAGCCGTGTCCACGGTCAAGGACAGTTGGGTGGTGCTGCTTAAACTACGTCCAGCGTTTCCGCATAAACCAAAAGTGTGTGTGTGTGGTGATAAAGGTGATGTTATAATCATGACAATATATGACCAAGTTCGGTGACTTGACATATAGGGTAAACCCGGATGGTTTAGCCCTCATTAATACATTGAGGTTATGACAAGTCCGAAAACTTGGCATTTAGGGTGAACCCGGTGTGTTCAACCCTTAACAGATATGATGATATCTGCAACCTGTTCTTAAAGAGTAATTCTTTAACCTGTTGCATATACCTGATCATTCCACCAAATTGCATTCCACTAAAGATGCATGATACTATTATTCTTCACTATAAATGTTCATATCATGGGCTGTTTGCGAGTACATTCAAAGTACTCATTGGCATGCCACTGGTCATATTATTGACCAGACATGGAAGGACCGGAGTTTGGCGACGAGTACGCCGTCGGAGACGAACCTGCGATCTAGGACGCTTCCAAGTCAGAATGCCTGTCGGTGTAGACTTGATGGCATGGGCACCGCTTAGCCCTTACGAGTTTCGCTACTCGATGTATCTGTTTAATTTGGCCTTAGGCCTCGCTCTTGAACCCGACCTTCTGGTCGTTTGATGTAATAATTTTGGTACTTGGATGTAAGACTCTATTATTCAGTATCTGTGTTCAGTGAACATTGATCCTTGGGGTCACTGGGCACGGCAAACTCGACTTGCTAGTCGGGGTCCCCACAGGGGAAATCGTCGCCATCGCCATCATCAACCTTCTTCCCTCTCCAATTCCATGAAGCTCTTCGTCGTTCCTGAGTAATCTATTCGTAGGCTCGCTGGGCGGTGATGAGTAGGATGAGATCTATCTTGTAATCGAGTTATTTTTGATGGGGATTGATCCCTAGTATCCATTATGTTTTGAGATTGATGTTGCTACTACTTTGCCATGCTTAATGCTTGTCACTAGGGCCCGAGGGCCATGATTTCAGATCTGAAATTATTATGCTGTCACCAATATATGTGTGTTTTAGATCCGATCTTGCAAGTTGTAGTTACCTACTATGTGTTATGATCCGGCAACCCCGGAGTGACAACAACCGGAACCACTCCCGGTGATGACCATTGTTTGAGGAGTTCATGTGTTCACCAAGTGCTAATGCGTTGGTCCGATTCTTTATTAAAAGGAGAACCTTAATATCCCGTAGTTTCCTTTTGGACCCCACTGCCACGGGAGGGATGGACAATAGATATCATGCAAGTTCTTTTCCCTAAGCATGTATGACGACACACGGAATGCATGCCTACATCACATTGACGAACAAGAGCTAGCCACATATCTCTCCGTGTTATAACTGTTGCATGATGAATATCATCCAAACAAATCACCGACCCATTGCCTACGAGTTTGTCCTACTGCTGTTGTTACTACTGTTGCTACTGCTATTACTTGTCTTGCTCTGCTGCTCTTACTACTGTTGCTACTGATGTTACTTGTCTTGCTCTGCTGCTGTTGTTGCTACTACTGTCGCTTGCTACTGTTGCTACTTGCTACTGCTGTCACTACTGCTGTTCCTTGCCACTGCCGTTACTCGCTACTTTGCTGTTACTACTTTGCTTGCAGATACTAATCTTTCAGGTGTGGTTGAATGTAACACATTCAGCTGCTAATACTTGAGAGTATCCTCTCACCTCCTGTTTGGCGATCAACAAATTTAGGTCGAATACTCTACCCTCGAAAACTGCTACGATCCCACGCGCTGGTGGGCCGTCCACAACATTCTTCTAGTTTCGATTGCCGGAGAGTGCTAGCAGCATTCTTCTGATGCCGTTGCAAGGGAAGGTCTGCTATTACGGAGTCAGCGCCAACGAGTGTGGCCATCTGGCCATTAGTCACCTTTTTGGTGCCACTGAGTTTCGTATATCGGTCCCACCGAGATTCAAAAGTTCAAACTTTTAGTGCTAATCGGTACCACCGAGTTTTCAACTTCGGTGTCACCGAGTTTGCTTTTTGTGTGTAACGGTTGGATTTTTGCTGCTGCCTATATATACCCCTTCACCCACATCTCATTCGTGGGAGAAGTACTCAGAACACACACTTCATTACCAGATCCATTTTCTGAGAGAGAACCACCTACTCATGTGTTGAGACCAAGATATTCTAATCCTATCATTTGAAACTTGATCTCTAGCCTCCCCAAACTGCTTTCCACCAAATCAACCTCTCCTACCCATGCATATTCTGTGGGAGAGTGATTTGTGTTGAGGAGACTATCTTTAGAAGCACAAGAGCAAGGAGTTCATTGATCTACCACATCTATTACCTTTTGGAGGGTGTTGCCTCCTAGATTGGTTAGGTGTCGCTTGGGAGCCTCCTACTTCGTGTTGTGGAGTTGAACCAAGATGTTTGTAAGGGTATGGAGATCGCCTACTTCATGAAGATCTACCTTGAGTAAGGCTAGTCCTCCGTGGATGAAAGCTCTGGTGGAATAGACAAGGCTGCTTCTTTATGGACCCTCCGTGGGTGGAGCCCTCCGTGGACTCTCGCAGCCGTTACCCTCTGTGGGTTGAAGTCTCCACTGACATGGACGTATGATAGCGCCACCTATCGAAACCATGCCAAAAATCACCGTGTCAACCTCATTCGTTTGATCTTCCTAACCTTTACTCCTTTACATGTGCAAAGTCTTTACTTTTCCGTTGCCATATATGTTGACTAGCATGTGTAGGGTGCACTAGGCTTGTTAGAACTTCTGAATTTCTGCCCTCCTAGAATTTGGGTTAGGCTAGAAATTTTATCTTGACAAGTAATCTATTCACCCCCTCTAGACACATCTTCTATCGATTCCTCGAGTATTCATTCCTCATTTTCTTCGGGGTTTGTGTTTTCCCCTTCACCCCTTTGTCCGGGGCATCATGTTTTAATACGGGCTCGACTTCCATGATCTCCGTCCGAACTCCATTACACACCCCTCAACCTTCATCACAGTCTGCGGGGCGTTTTTACGGGTCCAACCCCACTTTGGCTTATGCCAAAAGGGCCTCAATGTCGAGCCCAAGGTCGTCAACGGTGAGCAGACTAACTGCGGGGGAGTAATGATGAGCACGCTTGCTAGGGCCAAATGGCCAAAACACACATTCATTGACACTGTCAAGGCATGGAAGAAAGAGTGGTTCTACATCACAGATCCGCGCAATGCGGGTGAGGCAGCTCCTCCAGTGTTTAGATCTGGCCCTCCCACCCGTCTTATGTCCTGGATGAAAAAGGCCCTGGATTGGGGGGAGGCCCTAGAGGTGAAGGAGCTCACAAAGAAGATCTCCAATCTACTGGAGAATAAAACCGAGCTCACTAATGTATTCCACGTAATGCTGCATCGCCGCCTTCTTCCCTGCCAACGTTGGTCCATCCTAATGTGGGCTCACAATAAGGATGATCTTGCCATTTCGGAAGGTGTTGTGTGGAACATTTTCTGCATTACCCTTGAGAAGTTGTGGAAGGCACTTTTCAAGCCAAAAAAGGCTTGGCCAGCCGAGGACAAAGACGTAGGCCTTTCCGTTCTTAACCCTTCGGGGTCCGTAAGGTTTTTATTGCATCCTTAATTTTCGTTCCTTCATTTTAACAAGGTACTCACTTCTTCCCTCTTCCGCACTTGCAGGACTGGCTGAAAAAGTCTGAGCAGATCAACTGCCTGACACCCTTGCCCAAGGACCACATGACGTCCCTACTGGCAGCCCTGTTGGTCGAGAGGCCATACACGGCTTCGAGGGAGAAGGAAGAGCAAAATAAATGGAAGAAGAATATCTAAGAGGGTCTTCGGTCCAAGGGTCCACTTGACACCGGGTCCGAGGAGACGGTGCCTCCCTCCAATCTGGAAGGAGAGAAAGAAGACGATAAGGAGGAGGAGAGCGGCTCCTCTCATACGAGGTAGAGAGCGGCGTCCAAAGATGCCGAGGGAGATCATGCTCCCGTTGCTCCAAAGAAATAATGCAGGCCCCCATGGCCCTATTTGAAGATGTTCCAGAGTCAGACAAGGAGCCCGAGGACAACGCACTGGTCCCCCAAAGGACCCTTTGGGTAAAACCCCGAGCACAAAGGTACTTTACCAAAAATCCGAACACTCCATTCTTTTTTAATGTCATGGATCTAATGATTAGGCATGTTTGCCGTATTGCATCCCACAGAGTGACTTGCCCTCTGATTCAATTTTGGTGGGGGATTATTTGCCAGCCAATCTCGTTGAAAGGAGGACTCGCTCGCCCAGCACGCGTCCCCCATCACCAAGGAGATCGGGGAGGTAGTATCTCGAGAAGTCCCCTCGGAGCCAAAAACCAAGGTCGGCGGTTACGATATCATGGCCGAGGTTGACACCTTAGCCACAAAGGACTAGGAGTATGAATCCCTCCTCGAAAGAAAGGAAGGGGGGTCCGGACCTTCTAGGTCTTCTCCAAAGACAACTCCGGAGGCCCCTCCATCTCCGACACTGTCAATAGCAGTTTATGCGCAAAGGAAGACTGCTACGCCACACCCGGAGCCATCCATAACGGAGCAACTCTGACCTGGTTGGTTGGCCATGAGGGAGAAGGGTCTTGATACTTCCATTTTGCATCATGTTTTCATGTTGCTATTTATCGCTTCTTTGGTTGTTATTTCACTTCACGGTACTATTCTTATGCCTTTTCTCTCTTATTTTGCAAGGTTCACATGAAGAGGGAGAATAACGGCAAATGGAATTCTGGCCTGAAAGTGGAGCGAAGTTGAGATACCAATTCCGCACAACTCCAAACGCTGTAAAAATCAACGAGGAATTTTTTCCTGATTTATCAAAAATACTGGGCCGAAGAAGTTCCAGAGGGGCACCAGGGGGTGCCCACAAGCCTGCACGGCGCGGCCACCCCCCAGGCCGCACCATGGGGGCTTGTGGGCAGCCTACTGGCCCACTTGCTCCCTATTTTGCTATATGGAGGGTTTCATCGAGGAAAACAAATCAAGGAGGAGCTTTTTCGTGGTTTCGCCGCCGCCACGAGGCGGAACTTGAGCAGAACCAATCTAGAGCTCCGGCAGGACGATCCTGTCGGGGAAACTTCCCTCTCGGAGGGGGAAATCGTCGCCATCGTCATCACCAACACTCCTCTTATCGGAGGGGACTCGTCACCATCAACATCTTCATCAGCACCATCTCATCTCCAAACCCTAGTTCATCACTTGTAACCAATCTCCGTCTCGCGACTCCGATTGGTACTTGTAAGGTTGCTAGTAGAGTTGATTACTCTTTGTAGTTGATGCTAGTTGGATTATTTGGTGGAAGAGTTTATGTTCAGATCCTTGATGCTACTCATTACCTCTCTGGTCATGATTATTATTATGCTTTGTGAGTAGTTACTTTTGTTCCTGAGGACATGGGATAAGTCATCCTAATAGTAGTCATGTGAATTTGGTATTCTTTCGGTAATTTGATATGTTGTATGTTGTTTTTCCTCTAGTGGTGTTATGTGAACGTCGACTACATAACACTTCATCATTACTTGGGTCTAGAGGAAGGCATTGGGAAGTAGTAAGTAGATGATGGGTTGCTAGAGTGACAGAAGCTTAAACCCTAGTTTATGCGTTGCTTCGTAAGGGGCTGATTTGGATCCACTAGTTTAATGCTATGGTTAGACTTTGTCTTAATTATTCTTTCGTAGTTGCGGATGCTTGCGATAGGGGTTAATCATAAGTGGGATGCTTGTCCAAGTAAGGGCAGTACCCAAGCGCCGGTCCACCCACATATCAAACTATCAAAGTAACGAACGCGAATCATATGAACATGATGAAACTAGCATGACAGAAATTCACGTGTGTCCTCGGGAGTGTTTTTCCTCCTATAAGACTTTGTCACGGCTTGTCCTTTGCTCCAAAAGGGATTGGGAAACTTTTCTGCACCATTGCTACCTGTGTTACTTGTTGCTTGCTACGAATCATCTCACGACACAATCACTTGTTACCGACAATTTCAATGCCTGCAGATTTTACCTTGCTGAAAACCACTTGTCAGATCCTTCTGCTCCTCGTTGGGTTCGACACTCTTACTTATAAAATGGACTACGATTGATCCCCTATACTTGTGGGTCATCAAGACTCTTTTCTGGCGCCATTGCCGGGAAGTCAAGCGCCTTTGGTAAGTGGAACTTGGTAAGGAAGCATTCATATAGTGTGCTGAAATTTATTGTCACTTGTCACTATGGATAATAATCCTTTGAGGGGCTTGCTCGGGGTATCTTCACCTCGAACGGAAGCTCAAATAGTTGCTCCTTAACTTGCTGCACCTACTGAAAATATTTGCTTTGAATTTCCTTCGGGTATGCTTGAGAAACTGCTGGCTAATCCTTTTACAGGAGATGGAACATCACATCCAGACTTGCATCTAATCTATGTAGATTAAGTTTGTGGTTTATTTAAGCTTGTAGGTGTGCCCGAGGATGAGGTCAATAAGAAGGTCTTTCCTTTATCTTTGAAGGATAAGGCATTAACATGGTATAGGCTATGTGATGATACTGGATCATGGGACTACAATCGGTTGAAATTGGAATTTCATCAAAAGTTTTATCCTGTGCATTTAGTACATCGCGATCGGAATTATATTTATAATTTTTGGCCTCGTGAGAGAGAAAGCATCGCTCAAGCTTGGGGGAGGCTCAAACCAATGCTATATTCATGCCGCAATCATGAGCTCTCGAGAGAAATTATCATTCAGAACTTCTATGCTTGGCTTTCTAATGATGATCGCACCATGCTTGACACTTCTTGTACCAGTTCTTTTATTAAGAGAGATATTGACTTCAAATGGAATTTATTGGAGAGAATTAAACGCAACTCTGAAGATTGGGAGCTTGAATAAGGTAAGGAGTCAGGTATGAATTTCACGTTTGATTGCGTTAAATCCTTTGTTGATACAAATACCTTTAGTGATTTTAGCACTAAGTATGGACTTGACTCTGAGATAGTAGCTTCATTGTGTGAATCCTTTGCTGCTCATATTGATCTTCCCAAAGAGAAGTGGTTTAAATATCATCCTCCTTTAGAGGTCAATGTAGTTAAACCCACTCCAGTTGAAGAGAAAGTCATTGCCTATAATGATCCTATTGTTCCCAGTGCTTACATTGAGAAACCACATTTCCCTGTTAGGATAAAGGATCATTCTAAAGCTTCAACTGTGATACGTAGAGGCTACATTAGAACACCTACACCCCCTGAGAAAATTAGAGTTGAACCTAGAATTGCGATTATCAAATATCTTCTGTGTGAAGAAGTTGAGGGACATGATATTCACTTCTGTGAAGATGCTGCCAGAATTGCTAAACCTCACGTTAGAGACAGACATAGGCCTGTTGTTGGCATGCCTGTGGTTTCTGTTAAGATAGGAGATCATTGTTATCATGGCTTATGTGACGTGGGTGCTAGTGTTAGTGCAATACCTCAATCCTTATATGATGAAATCAAAGACGAGATTGCACCTGTTGAGATAGAACCTATAGATGTCACTATTCAGCTTGCCAATAGAGATACTATCTACCCTGTGGGAATTGTTAGGGATGTTGAAGTCTTGTGTGGTAAAATGAAGTATCCTGCTGATTTCCTCATTCTTGCTACTGCACAAGATAGCTTTTGTCCCATCATATTTGGCAGACCTTTTCTCAATACTGTCAATGCTCATATTGATTGTGAGAAGCAAACTGTCACTTTTGGCTTTGAAGGTGTGTCACATGAGTTGAATTTCTCTAAGTTTGGTAGACAACCTCATGAAAAGGAGTTGCCTAGTAGGGATGAAACTATTGCCTTAGCCTGTATTGCCGTGCCACCTACTGATCCCTTAGAGCAATACTCGCTTGAGCATGAAAATGATATGCATATGGATGAAAGGGATGAGATAGATAGAGTTGTCTTAGAAGAATATCCTATTCTGAAGAATAACTTGCGTGTTGAACTACTTGGAGATCCACCTCCACCAAAGGGTGATCCTGTGTTCGAGCTTAAACAGTTTCCTGATACTCTTAAGTATGCCTCTCTTGATGAAAAGGAGATATATCCTGTCATTATTAGTGCTAGCCTCTCAGAGCATGAAGAAAAGAAGTTACTAAAAACTCCGAGGAAGCACCGTGCTGCTATTGGATATACTCTTGATGATCTTAAGGGCATTAGCCCCACTCTATGCCAGCACAAGATTAAAACTGATGTTGATTTCAAACCAGTTGCTGATCATCAATGGAGATTAAATCCTAAGATGAAAGAAGTAGTGAGAAAAGAAATACTAAAGCTCCTAGAAGCGGGTATTATCTCTCCTGTTGCTCATAGCGATTCGGTGAATCCGGTGCATTGCGTCCCTAAGAAGGGAGGCATTACCGTTGTCCCTAATGATAAGGATGAGTTGATCCCACAGAGGATTATTACTGGCTATAGGATGGTGATCGATTTTAGGAAATTGAATAAAGCCACTAGGAAAGATCATTACCCTTTCCCTTTTATCGACCAAATGCTAGAAAGGCTATCCAAACACACACACTTCTGCTTTCGAGACGGTTATTCTCGTTTCTCCCAAATACCAGTTGCACAATCTGATCAAGAGAAAACCACTTTCACCTGCCCTTTCGGTACCTTTGCTTATAGACGTATGCCTTTTGGCTTGTGTAATGCACCTACCACCTTTAAAAGATGTATGATGGCTATATTCTATGACTTTTGTGAAAAGATTGTTGAGGTTTTCATGGATGACTTCTCCGTTTACGGGTCTTCCTTTGATGATTGCCTTAGCAACCTTGATCGAGTCTTACAGAGATGTAAAGACACCAATCTTGTCTTGAGTTGGGAGAAGTTCCACTTTATGGTTAATGAAGGCATCGTCTTAGGACATAAAATTACTGAAAGAGGTATTGAAGTCGATAAGGCTAAGGTTGATGCAATCGAGAAAATGCCATACCCCACAAATATCAAAGGTATAAGAAGTTTCCTTGGTCATGCTGGTTTCTATAGAAGGTTCATTAAAGACTTCTCTAAGATTTCTAGGCCTCTTACCTATATCTTGCAAAAGGATATTCCTTTTGTTTTTGACGATGATTGTGAGGAAGCCTTCGAAATACTTAAGAGGGCTTTGATAAATGCACCTATTGTTCAACCACCTGATTGGAACTTGCCTTTTGAGATCATGTGTGACGCTAGTGATTATGCTGTTGGTGATGTCCTAGGGCAAAGAGTTGATAAGAAGTTGAATGTTATTCACTATGCTAGTAAAACTCTAGGCAGTGCCCAAAGAAACTATGCAACTACGGAGAAGGAATTTTTAGCAGTCGTGTTTGCATGTGAAAAGTTCAGATCTTACATAGTTGATTCCAAAGTCACTATTCACACTGAGAATGCTGCTATTAAGTACCTCACGGACAAGAAAGACGCTAAACCTAGACTTATCAGATGGGTTATCTTGCTACAAGAATTTGATTTGCACGTTGTCGACAGAAAGGGTGCTGATAACCCAGTAGCAGATAACTTGTCTAGGTTGGAGAACGTTCTTGATGACCCACAACCTATTGATGATAGCTTTCCCGATGAGCAACTGAATGTCATGAATGCTTCACGTAGTGCACCGTGGTATGCTGATTATGCAAACTATATCGTCGCCAAATATATAACACCTAGTTTGACGTACCAGCAAAAGAAGTAATTCTTCTTTGACTTGAGACATTACTTTTGGGATGATCCTCACTTTTATAAGGAAGGAGTAGATGGTGTTATTAGACGTTGTGTACCTGAACATGAACAGGGACAAATCCTATAGAAGTGTCACTCCGAGGCTTACGGAGGACACCATGCGGGAGATAGAATTGCACACAAGGTATTGCAATCAGGTTTCTATTGGCCCACTCTCTTCAAGGATGCCCATAAGTTTGTCTTGTCTTGTGATGTATGTCAAAGAATAGGTAATATTAGCAAACGTCACGAAATGCCTATGAACTATTCACTTGTCATTCAACCATTTGATGTCTGGGGCTTTGATTATATGGGACCTTTTCCAAAATCCAACGGGTACACTCATATCCTAGTTATTGTTGATTATGTCACTAAGTGGGTAGAAGCTATCCCCACTAGTAGTGCTGATCACAACACCTCTATCAAGATGCTGAAAGAAGTTATCTTCCCTAGTTTTGGAGTCCCTAGATATCTAATGACCGACGGTGGTTCACACTTCATTCATGCTGCTTTCCGTAAAACGCTTGCTAAGTACGATGTCAACCATATAATTGCGTCTCCCTACCACCCTCAGTCCAGTGGTCAAGTAGAGCTAAGAAATAGAGAGATTAAACTGATTCTGCAAAAGACTGTCAACAGGTCTAGAAAGAATAGGTCTAAGAAGCTCGATGATGCACTGTGGGCTTATAGAACTGCCTATAAGAATCCCATGGGCATGTCTCCATACAAAATGGTGTATGGGAAAGCATGTCACTTACCTCTTGAGCTAGAGCATAAAGCTTATTGGGCGATCAAAGAGCTCAACTTTGATTTCAAACTTGCCGGTGAGAAGAGGTTATTTGATATTAGCTCGCTTGATGAATGGAGAACTCCGGCATATGAGAATGCCAAGCTGTTCAAAGAGAAGGTTAAGAGGTGGCATGATAAGAGGATACAAAAGTGTGAGTTCAATGTAGGTGATTATGTCTTGCTATATAACTCTCGTTTAAGATTCTTTGCACACAAGCTTCTCTCTAAATGGGAAGGTCCCTATGTTGTTGAGGAAGTATATCATTCCGGTGCTATCAAGATCAACAACACGGAAGGTAATTGTCCGAGAGTGGTAAATGGGCAGAGAATCAAGCATTATATCTCAGGTACTCCCATAAATGTTGAAAGCAATATTATCAATACCATAACGCCGGAAGAATACCTAAGGGATATTTATCAGCCTTTTCACACTCCGAAAACGAAGAGGTATGTGATTCGGTAAGCAAACAGAGTCCAAAACTTTTCCAGTAGGAAATTTTCTCTGTTTTAGAATATTTGAAAAAAATACAAAAATTGGAAGTAGTCCGGGAAGTGCGCGAGGAGGCGACAAGCCTGCACCCCCTGGCCGCGCCGTGAGTGCTTGTAGCCACCACGTGCGCCTCCCGGACTCCGTTTTCGTGCGGGGTACTCCTTCTGGTCTGAAAAAAATCATTATATATAGTTCCGTTTGGTCTGACCCCTGCATCACGCAGATTTCATGTGTTTTTCGTTTCGAGCCTGCTTCTGTTGCAGATCTAGATCGCTATGACTTCCCCAAAAGCTCCGAAGGACAAGATCTTCGAGAAGGTCATCAATCCCTACCTCAAGGAAGTGCTGCGACACCCTCAATCTATCGGGACGCATGAGGGGATGTTCCACATCCGTGATGTTGAGGGGCCTAAGAAGACCGAAAGCATGGAGACGAGGGTCGAAGCAATGGAGCAACAAGTCTTCAAGTGCCAAGGGATGGTGGAGCATGGACTCAACACCAACCACATGATGATCACGGAGTTCACCAACAAGCACATGATTGATGCCAATGACATTGGGAAGCACCTCTCCAGGCTCTATGACAGGGTTGATCAACTCCACGGCCAGATCTATGACCTGCAGAACCAAAACTGTGAGTATGAGTATAGATTTAAATCAATAAGGTTGGCTGCAGATTTGAGGATTCCGACGATTCGTTCATATTTCCATGATGGAGCACCTATGCCTTGGAAGACGGAGGATCAAACTCATGTTGCAACAACTCCACCATTACCACCAAAGGAAGACAACTGAGCATTGGTATCACCATCACCATCACGATTCCGACGATTCGTTCATATTTCCATGATGGAGCACCTATGCCTTGGAAGACGGAGGATCAAACTCATGTTGCAACAACTCCACCATTACCACCAAAGGAAGACAACTGAGCATTGGTATCACCATCACCATCACGATTCCGACGATTCGTTCATATTTCCATGATGGAGCACCTATGCCTTGGAAGACGGAGGATCAAACTCATGTTGCAACAACTCCACCATTACCACTAAAGGATTTTGCCAAGCTTGGGGGAGTTGCCCCGGTATCGTATCACCATCACATCTTTTGCCTTTACGTTTGTTTTAGTTTTGCTTTTCAGTTTTCTTTTTCTCTAGTAGTTTAAAAGTCTTAGTGTTTTAGTTTTGAGTTTTGCTTTCTGTCACCCCCGATGTATTCTTGATCGTGAGACTTATAATAAAGAGTGTCTTAGTTGAAGGACTTTGCCTCTTGCCATGATCAAAAGAGTGAGAATAGAACAAAAGCATGAAAGATTATGTAATGATCTTATGGAAAGTGATGGCTTCACATATAAAAAGAATGAGGATTGAAACTTGTTGAGGGTAGGCAAACGTAGACCTTGGTCATGGTTGCAATTAATAGGAAGTGATAAAGAAGGAGAGGTTCACATATAAATATATCATCTCCGACACCATCTATGATTGTGAACACTCAGCAAACTATTGCATGCCTAGAAGTAGATGTTGGACAAGGAAGACAACATAATGAATTGTGTTTGCTTGGCTCTGAGCAATGTTAAATGATTAGAGATCCCTTAGCATGTGACGATTGCTTCCACCTCATATTAGCCAAAACTCCCGCACCAAGTAGAGATACTACTTGTGCATCCATAAACCTTGAACCCAGTTTTGCCATGAGAGTCCACCATAGCTACCTACGGATAAGATCCCTCAAGTAAGTTGTCATCGGTGCAAGCAATAAAAATTGCTCTCTAATATGTATGATCTATGAGTGTGTGGAAAATAAGCTTTATACGAACCTGTGATGAGGAAGACATAAAAGCGGCAGACTGCATAATAAAGTTCTTTATCACAGGAGGCAATATAAAGTAACGTTCCTCCGCACTAGGAGGACAGGCATCCAAACCTCAAAAGCGCATGACAACCTATGCTTCCCTCTGCGAAGGGCCTATCTTGTACCTTTACTTTTTGTCCCTGAAAGAGTCATGGTGATCTTCACCAATTCCTTATTTCGCCTTTATCTTGGCTAATGTCATATGCTTGGGAAAGATCTATATTCATATGTCAACTTGGAGGTAGGCATTCATGAATTATTATTGTTGACATTACCCTTGAGGTAAGCAGTTGGGAGGCAAAACTATAAGCCCCTATCTTTCTCTGTGTCCAGCACTTTGATCTCATGAGTACCACGTGAGTTGTAGCAATTGTAGAGAACGAAAGAATGATTGAGTATGTGGATTTGCTTTACAAGCTCTTATTTGACTCTTTCTGATGTTGTGATAAATTGCAATTGCTTCAATGACTAAAGGCTATCGGTTGTTACTTCTTGGTAAGGTTCTTGATCCATGCTTTACTTTGTGAAGGAATTATCACTTTAGCATGAGAGATTATATGTTGGTACTGCTGTTGTGATCTTGATCATGATGCATGCATGGTCATATCTTGTTTAGTCGACACCTCTCTCCCTAAACATGTGGACATATTTATTGAGCTAGGCTTTCGCTTGAGGACAAGCGAGGTCTAAGCTTGGGGGAGTTGATACGTCCATTTTGCATCATGTTTTCATGTTGATATTTATCGCTTCTTTGGCTGTTATTTCACTTCACAGTACTATTCTTATGCCTTTTCTCTCTTATTTTGCAAGGTTTACATGAAGAGGGAGAATACCGGTAACTGGAATTCTGGCCCGAAAGTGGAGCAAAGTTGAGATAATTATTCTGCGCAACTCCAAACGCCGTAAAAATCAACGAGGAATTTTTTCCCGATTTATCAAAAATACTGGGCCGAAGAAGTGCCAGAGGCGCACCAGGGGGTGCCCACAAGCCTGCACGGCGCGGCAACCCTCTCATCGGAGAGGACTCATCTCCATCAACATCTTCATCAGCACCATCTCATCTCCAAACCCTAGTTCATCACTTGTAACCAATCTCCGTCTCGCGACTCCGATTGGTACTTGTAAGGTTGCTAGTAGTGTTGATTACTCTTTGTAGTTGATGCTAGTTGGATTATTTGGTGGAAGAGTTTATGTTCAGAACCTTGATGCTACTCATTACCTCTCTGGTCATGATTATGATTATGCTTTGTGAGTAGTTACTTTTGTTCCTGAGGACATGGGATACGTCATGCTAATAGTAGTCATGTAAATTTGGTATTCGTTCGGTAATTTGATATGTTGTATGTTGTTTTTCCTCTAGTGGTGTTATGTGAACGTCGACTACATAACACTTCACCATTACTTGGGCCTAGAGGAAGGCATTGGTAAGTAGTAAGTAGATGATGCGTTGCTAGATTGACAGAAGCTTAAACCCTAGTTTATGCGTTGCTTCGTAAGGGGCTGATTTGGATCCACTAGTTTAATGCTATGGTTAGACTTTGTCTTAATTCTTCTTTCGTAGTTGAGGATGCTTGCGAGAGGGGTTAATCATAAGTGGGATGCTTGTCCAAGTAAGGGCAGTACCCAAGCGCCGGTCCACCCACATATCAAACTATCAAAGTAACGAACGTGAATCATCTGAACATGATGAAACTAGCATGACAGAAATTCCCGTGTGTCCTCGGGAGCATTTTTCCTCCTATAAGACTTTGTCCAGGCTTGTCCCTTGCTACAAAATGGATTGGGCCACTTTGCTGCACCGTTGCTACTTTTGTTACTTGTTTCTGGCTACGAATCATCTCACCACACAATCACTTGTTACCGACAATTTCAGTGCGTGCAGATTTTACCTTGCTGAAAACCACTTGTCAGATCCTTCTACTCCTCGTTGGGTTCGACACTCTTACTTATCGAAAGGACTACGATTGATCCCCTATACTTGTGGGTCATCAGGTCTCAATGGCCCTTCCAGTCTTGTAGAGTGCTGCACTCATCTAAGCGCAGTATTGAAAAGCATTCAGTCTATTGACAACGATCTGAAAGATGCCTTCGACGTACTCTTGGCAGGTATCAAGGTAATCCGAACACTCTATTTCCTTTGCAAATCAATTCTGTTTTTTTTGTATTATCTATAAGCAATCTTATGCTGAGTATCACTCGAGCCTTGTGTGAGTTTGAAAAAACTCATGTGGTGGTCAGAATAGTTCAGAAAAAGTTGCATGTAGCCCCCAATACTCTAGTAGGACGATAAAAAACACCTTAGCAGAGGATTTTGAAAAATATATGAGAACTGTGAAGGTCTAAAAATCATTATGTGTAGGCCTCCACTTCGGTCGCAGCCCCCAACTCCGTGGACATGGTGGAAATGAACCGGAAACTGAAGGTACCCGAAGAAGAGCCGGACTGTATCAACAAGCGGTTTGAAGACGCACAAGGTAAACACTCAAACCTTAGTTTACTCATAAAAGGAGGTGTTTTTAATATTTTAGTCTCTTAGTGAGATTTATATGCATGACCCTCATAGCTGATGGTGCTAATGTCGAGTGGTTCAAAGCCGAACTGGACAAGGCCAAGCATGAGGTTGTCCAACAAAGAGCGGTGGCCGAGCATACCAAGTGTGCCAGCGAGAGGTCCGAGGCTAGTGTCAGTGAGGTCTACCAACAGCCCAAGGAAGCCGTCACAAAAAAATGAGGCACTTGAGCGGAAGAATAACAAAAATTCTTCCGAGTTGACCTCGGTAACCGCCGCACTCCAAGAAGCACGGAAGGAGGCACACGATCATCGAAAGGAGATCCACCAGATCAAGCGGATTGCAGATGGTAAGAGATATTTACTACAATGTATATTCATTAGACAAGGTCTGCATTGCTTACTCGAGTGTGGAATTCTCCAGCCGCGATTGCGAATCTTTCGAAGAATGGGGCGGATGTTGTGAAGCACTATGCATCCCAGGAGGGTGAGGTCCAGCAAAGGCTTTTCTGGGGACAATTTCAAGCACCGCGAGCAACCACTGCTCATGTTCGATCAGTTGAAACAAGTGATGGAGCTGCACAAGATGACGGAGCCGGCTATGAAGGATCTTTGCATGAGGATTTGGCCGATGGAACTGTTGCCCAACAACTATTTTGGCCTGGTGCAAAAGTTGATTGACACTGCGCCCCAAATTGATATCATGAAGCATTATGTCTGCATCAAGGGAGCTCGGATGGCCTTTGCAAGGATGATGATGCATTTGCCGAAGGTGGAGCCCTTCAAGATGGCCACCGCACCTCCGCCACGTGGAAAGGAGCATAGATGCCCGGAGCTATACTTCTCCACTGCCATGGAAGGTGCTTGGGCTATAGAAGTGCAATGCTTAAAAGATTTAATGTTTGAACGAAAATATCGTCTTGTAAAAGTGCTTGTATGATACAATGTAGTATAACTTTTGCATGCCATACCATGCATTTTTATTTAATTACAACTTGTGTGTGGTTGTTTTAATAATGAATGTTTCTAGTCGTCGGCTTCAGCCCCGTGGGAGATACTACCAGAGGTGTTTGTGGCTTCCTTGTTGTTACCCTTAGCCAACGTATTGGTGCCCTAAGGCAGTAATGCAATATAAAACCAGACAATCAGACTATGTGGCTTTAAATCTTTCACTTATGTAGGATCGAAAGTATGTCTAGAAGGGGGGACTAGACTACTTGACAAGATTTTTTTTTTGCCTTTTCCCAGTTTTACTTGAGAGGCAGCTTTGGTAGTTATAGCAAGTCATGTATACCCTACACATGCAGTTCTAAGAGTATAGTAGCGAAATGTAAAACATGCAAGTATAAAGTAAAGGAGTAAGGTAGGGAGATCAAACGCATGAGGTTGACACGACGATTTTTGGCATGGTTCCGATAGGTGGCGCTATCGTACGTCCATGTTAGTGGAGACTTCAACCCACGGAGGGTAACGAGTGCGAGAGTCCATGGTGGGCTCCACCCATGAAGGGTTCACAAAAAGCAGCCTTGTCTATTCCACCACGGCTTCCGCCCATGAAGGACTAGCCTTACTCATGGTAGATCTTCACGAAGTAGGCGATCTCATTGCCCTTACAAACGTCTTGGTTCAACTCCACAACACGAAGTAGCAGGCTCCCAAGCGACACTTAACCAATCTAGGAGGCACCACCCTCCAAAAGGTAATAGATGTGGTAGATCAATGAACTCCTTGCTCTTGTGCTTCTAAAGATAGTCTGCTCAACACAAAATCACTCTCTCACATAATATGCATGGGTAGGAGAGATTGGTTTGGTGGAAAGCAGTTGGGGAGGCTAGAGATCAAGTTTCAAATGATTGGATTGGAATATCTTCATCTCAACACATGAGTAGGTGGTTGTCTCTCAGAAAACGGATCTGGCAGTGAAGTGTGTGTTCTGAGTGCTTCTCCCACCAATGAGAGGTGGGTGAAGAGGTATATATAGGTAGCACACAAAATCCAACCGTTACACCTAAAGCGGCAAACTCGATGACACCAAAGTTACAAACTCGGTGGTACCGATTAGCACAAAAGGCATAACTTTTGAATCTCGGTGGGACCAATATACACAACTCGGTGGGACCAAAAAGGTGGCTAATGGTGAGATGCCCAAACTCGGTGGCACCGATACTCAAACTTGTAAATTCTGATTTTTGTATCTTGGCAACATAATGTTTGTCATACTGAACTCGGTAGCACCGATATGGATTCGGTTGCACCGATTTCGTGGGAATGGCTAGGGTTTCTGTCTGAGGTTAAACTCGGTGGGTCCGAAATGTGGAATTTGGTGACACCGAATTTGATTATGTGGAACTTGACATAATGGATATGTGGGAATATGACTGAGTATTTTGGTGGCTAACTTTGAGCACTTTGAGCAATCAGTTCATTTTACTACCTCACCCCCTTTTAATAGTATTGCCTTTCCTATGGACTCAAAAGTGATATCTCACAAATATAAAATGAAGAGTCTTCTAGATTGAAGCTTGAGCCAATATTATTCCTTTCTTGCATCAAGGGGCATCTCCACATAAGCCTTTAGCCATAACATCTTTTGAACTTTTCTGAAATATACTTGGAAAACATATTAGTCCAATGATGCATATGTTGTGATCAATTATCGAAACCACCCTAGGGAGCAATTATGCTTTCAATCTCCCCCTTTTTGGTAATTGATGACAACATATAGATCAAAGCTTCGACAAAAGATATAATCAATGATTAGCATCGATGCTTTGAGAACTATGTGAAAAGCAAGAGCTCCTCCTAAATTTATGCATTATTTAAAATTTGCGTTTGAATGCAAATGCATAATCAATTAGGATCATGGGTTACTCTTCCATGTCACATACATCTTGGTGGTGCGCATACAAGATAATAATGAATAGCAATGCACGTGACACTAACAAGTTGAGTGAATGATCATCACATAGATAGCTAAAAGGATAATAGCGTAGCATCAGCTAAGCAAAAGGTATGATAAAACACAGGTAACGGGATAAAGTCATCCAAAAGATCAAGGTTTTGAAACCAAATAAGAGCAATTAAAGTCAAAAGCTCTCTCTCTCTCTCTCAAAGTCTATGATCTATACATTTCCCCCCCTTTGGCAACAAGTTACAAAAAAAGTTCAAAAGGTATAGAACTACTCGTCTCTCTGGGCAGCTGATGACGGAGTCGACAGAAGAGCGTCCACGAAGGCATCTGCTGAGTGTCCTGGAGCTGGAGGAGTTGATACTGGAGGTGCTTGAGCTAGAGTTGGAGCTAAAGGTGTTGATGCTTGAGCTGAAGATGTCTGTCATGTCTCCTAAGTAGGAACAACAACTGATCTAGGCTGAGTGCTAAACCGTGTGGTAGTGAGAGGAGGTGACTCTTCTTCATCATCGTCTTCATCATCTGAGCGCGGGATCTCCACCGAGTCAACTTCATGTTGAAGCTGTTTTACTATAGTGGTCAACTCAGTAACCTTCACATCCATGTCATGAAACTTAGTTTCCACGACTCTCTCGAGGCTTTTGTGACTTTGCAGTATCTCCTGGATGTTCTTCTCAATGCCTTGTACAGAGCTAACTAGAAATTCCATTTCCTCGGCTTGAGTTTTGAGCTGTGGAACTGGTGGTGGCCTATTTCTAGCAGCCTTAGCTTCTGCTGCCTTTGCTGCCATTCTTGCTGCAGCCGAGCTGGGATCATTTCATCCATCACCACAACATTGTCTTCAAATTCTGGCTGAAGGGGCAGATGGGGATGATCAAGAAGATATGCATGCTTGCCTAGCTTGGCATTGATAAGCATCTGAATGTAAGGGGCATATCCACATGAACTTTTCTAATCAGCAGCAGTCCTCCGGATAGTCTCTACTATCAAGTCCATCACTCCCAATCTAATGTGAGAGTCCAAATGGTGCATCAGATTGGTGGAGTGTCCTCGAATCATCCTATCATCACCTGATTTAGGCATCAAGGTGTGTCTCACGAAGTGTTGGTGGTGGGTATCCTTGCTTGCAAAAAGTACACTGAGCCCATATTATGACTAGCCAAATACTTGTAAGGAATTGGCTTATACATATTTTTTATGGTATTGTGGCTCATCTTTGCTTCAAAATACACATCCACATATGAAATGACATACGCTCCCTTGGTTATTTTGATAATTCATAACAACATACATTGTCTCTTGGACTAACAGTTTTACCTAGATATTTCAAGAATAGTCCATGGAGAGCTATGGCTTAAGGTTTATGTGGAGATGCCCCTCGATGCAAGAAAGGAATAATGTTGGATCAAGCTTCAAGCTAGAAGACTCTTCATTTTATATTTGTGAGAAATCACTTTTGAGTCCATAGGAAAGAAAATACTATTAAAAGGGGATGAGGTAGTAAAATGAACTGACTGCACAAATGCTCAAAGTTAGCCACCAAGACACTCAATCGTCTTTCCCACATATCCACTGTGTCAAGATCCAGACTCACAAATTCGGTGTCACAAACATTCCCATATTAGACCAACCGATTTGACCTCAGACAGAAATCCTAGCCATTCCCACCAAATCGATGCAACCGAAACCAAGTCGGTGTTATCGAGTTAAGTGTGACCAACATTCTGTTGCCAAGATACACAAAATCGGAATTTCTGAGTTTAAGTATACGTGCCACCGAGTTTGGCCATCTGACAGTTAGTCACCTTTTTGGTGCCAGTGAGTTTCATATACCGGTCTCACCGAGATTCAAAATTTCACACCTTTAGTGCTAATCGGTACCACCAAGTTGTCAACTTTGATGTCACCAAGTTTGCCCCTTTGTGTGTAATGGTTGCATTTTGGCCGCTGCCTATATATACCCCTTCGCCCAGCTCTCATTCGTGGGAGAAGCACTCAGAACACACACTTCACTGCCAGATCCATTTTCTGAGAGACAACCACCTACTCATGTGTTGAGACCAAGATATTCCAATCCTATCATTTCAAACTTGATCTCTAGCCTCCCCAATCTGCTTTCCACCAAATCAACCTCTCCTACCCATGCGTATTCTGTGAGAGAGTGATTTGTGTTGAGGAGATTATCTTTAGAAGCACAAGAGCAAGGAGTTCATTGATCTATCACATCTATTACCTTCTGGAGGGTGGTGCCTCCTAGATTGGTTAGGTGTCACTTGGGTGCCTCCTACTTCATGTTGTGGAGTGGAACCAAGATGTTTGTACGGGCAAGGAAATCGTCTACTTGGTGAAGATCTACCGTGAGTAAGGCTAGTCCTCCGTGAACGGAAGTCGTGGTGGTATAGACAAGGCTGCTTCTTTGTGGACCCTCCGTGGGTGGATCCCTCCGTGGACTCTCACAGCCGTTACCCTCCGTGGGTTGAAGTCTCCACTAACATGGACATACGATAGCGCCACCTATCGGATCCATGCCAAAAATTTCCATGTCAACCTCATGCGTTTGATCTCCCTACCTTACTCCTCTACATTACACTTGCATGTTTTATATTCCGCTGCTATACTCTTAGAACTGCATGTGTAGGGTGTACTTGCCTTTTTATAATTGCTGAATTTCTGCCTTCCTTGAAATTAGGTTAGGCTGGATTTTATCTTGACAAGTTGTCTATTCACACCCCCCTAGACACATCTTCAATCGATCCCTCAATTCGTATGAGAGCAAAGTCTGCAAAACCTTGGTTTAACCGCCATTGGAGGAAGCTGAATGTGACTAGTTTCTAGACTTTTAGTTGTAGAGTGCCTATTCTTGATGGGGAGTACTTTAGGCAATGGAAAGATGAAATGCTTGTTATATTTGACGAGTTCCATTTGCGCAAGTATGTTGAATATCCCTATGCGCCTTCCATTGACCCCATACATCCTTCTCAGGATGATGAAGTTAATATGCTTGGTAACCTTAATAATTTTCAATCTTATCATTAGAGGTTTAGCAAGAAATGTGATTAATCAGTTGCAAAACTTTGAGTGTGCTCATACCTTGTGGAAAGACTTAGAGAAAAGATATCCACACTATTCCTTGAAAAATCTTGATATCACATTTCACAAATGTATTACTTTAAAAAAAAAGAAACCAACCGATCCTAACTTCCATAAATGCCTATTTGAGCTTCGTGACCTCATGCATGCTAAAGGAGGTGTCATTACTATTAACAATATCATTGTTGAAGTCATTCGAATGCATAAACATGAATATTGTCATAGTCAAATTTCTAATGAAATTCTTGTTTCTTATGATGAGGGAACATCATCCGATGATGAGAATGTGGAGCATGGCTACTACAATGAAGATGAAGAGCTTGACATCGAATATGAGAAGACCATGAGGAACCTTAGTCTTATGGATAACCTTAAAGACTACATGGCCGGTGGAAAGGAGTGGGTTCTCGACATTGGATGCACCGATCACGTGACCGGAGATAAAGACATGTTCCATGAGATTACACCAAACTGTGGACCTCGGAAGTATGTGACTTTTGGAGACAAATCCAAAGGTAAGGTAATTGGCCTTGGTAAGGTGGTCATATCTCATGACAATTCCATTCAAAATGCCATGCTTGTTGAATCCCTTGGCTACAATCTTCTTTCCGTATATAGACTACCAGACTTTGGTTTTGATGTGCTATTTACGAAAATTGAATGCCGAGTGTTTCGTAGAGACAATCATAACATTGTATTTACTAGTTTTTGTAGAGGTGACCTATACATTGCAAGTTTCTCTAAGATATCCAAACCCCGTACATGTCTTATCGCAAAATCTTCTAAAAGTTGGTTATGGCATAGAAGGCTTGGACATGTTGGTATGCGTAATCTTGACAAACTTATCAAAGGTGATCATATTCTTGGTGTTAAAGGTGGTATCTTTGACAAAGATAGACTTTGTAGTGCTTGTCAAGCAGGAAAGCAAGTTGGTGGAAGTCATCCCGTGAAGAACATCATGACCACAAGAAGACCCCTTGAGTGGCTTCACATGGATTTCTTTGGTCCCAATGCTTATAAGAGCCTCGGTAGAAATACTTATGGTTTAGTCATTGTTGATGATTTTTCCAGATTTACGTGGGTGTTCTTTCACAATAATAAGTCACAGGAACAAATGAACTTCAAGAATTTTGCTCGGAAAGCTAAAACCAGTTTGAAGTGAAGATCAAGAAGGTTTGGAGCGACAACAGAACAGAGTTGAAGAACACTAATGTGGATACTTTTCTTGATGAAGAAGGTATCTTACATGAGTTCTCGGCGACATACACACCTCAACAAAATGGAGTTGTTGAGAGGAAGAACTGGATGCTCATAGTGATGGCGAGAACGACGCTTGACGACTACAAGACTCCAAGACACTTTTGGGCACAAGTCATGCAAATAGCTTGACATGCCATAAACCGCCTCTACCTGTACAAGCTTATCGGTAAAACGTCATCCGAGCTACTCACCAATAACAAACACCAAGTTGGATACTTTTGGGTATTCGACTCTAAGTGCTATATTCTCGATAAGCCTCATCGGTCTAAATTTGCACCTAAGTCTTATGAAGGATTCCTTCTTGGTTATGGATCAAACTCTCACACTTACCGTGTCTACAACAAATTCACTCAAAAAGTTGAAGTGATGGTAGATGTGAAGTTTGATGAGACTAACGGTTCGCAAGTAGAGCAATTGCCAATTGATGTAGGAGATAAGGAACCTTCGGAAGCTATCAAAGACTTGTCCATTGGCAAGATTAGTCCCATGGAGGTGAAGGAAAGTACTTCAGCAACTCAAGTGGAAGCTCCCTCTTCGCGTCAAGGCGAACCGCAAAACGACATGGAAGCATCCACAAGCGGTACAGGACATGATGAAGAAGAGGAAGAAGTACATCGTGATGATCCACCTCAACCTTCTTCACCACCACCCCAAGGAGATGATGACGTCAATGACAACACTCAAGATGATGAATATGATGAAGAAGAAGCCCCTCCATCCAACAAGAAGAAGCTGTCAAGAATTAGAGGAAGAGTGGATGGAGATCATCCGTTGAAACAAATCTACGGTGACATAAAAACAGGAGAATCACTCGCTCTAAATCTCATTTAGCTATGTGAGCATTATTCTTTCATATATAGTGTTTAACCCCTGAAGGTAGAATAAGCTCTTCAAGATCCGGATCGGGTGAACGCTATGCACGAAGAGCTACACAACTTCGAGCGGAATCAAGTATGGAAACTTGTTGAAAAACCTGAAGACGAGTAGAATATATTTCGTACAAGATAGGTGTTTCGAAACAAGCAAGATGAAGACGGACAAGTTGTACACAACAAAGCACGTCTTGTAGGCCAAGGATACACACAAGTCGAAGGTATGGACTATGGTGAGACTTATGCTCCTGTTGCTAGACTTGAAGACATTCGCATTCTTCTAGCTTATGCCAATCACCATGATATAAATCTCTATCAAATGGATATTAGAAGTGTCTGTATCAATGGAGAAATTGAAGAGGAAGTTTATGTTAAACAACCTCCTGGTTTTGTGAACCCTAAGTAACCTGATCATGTTTACAAACTTCGTAAAGCTTTATATGGTCTTATACAAGCACCTAGAGCTTGGTACAAGTGCCTAATGAAGTTTCTCATTGAAAAGGGTTTTGAGATTGGTAAAATTTATGCAACCTTATTGAATAAAAGAGTTAATGGTGAACTATTTGTTTGTAAAATATATGTGGATGATATTATCTTTTGTTCTACTAACCCATATTTTAGTGAAAAGTTTGGAAAACTGATGTCACAGAGGTATGAGATGTCGATGATGAGTGAACTAAAGTTCTTCCTTGGATTGCAAATCAAACAATCGAGAGAAGGTACGTTTATCTCTCAAACCAAGTACACCAAGGACTTGATCAGGAAGTTCAACATGCAAGAATGCAAAGGTATGATAACCCCCATGCCTACTAGTGGACATCTTGACCTCACTAAGGAGGACAAACCCGTTGATCAAAAGGTTTATTGATAAATGATTGGATTATTGTTATATCTATGTGCCTCCCGTCCTGACATCATGCTGAGTGTTTGCATATGTGCCTGCTATCAATCAGCCCCTAAAGAGTGTCATCTATTGGCTATGAAAAGGACAGTGAGATACCTTATACATACACCAAAATTTGGCATATGGTATCCCAATGGATCTTCTTTTAATCTTGTTGGCTATTCTGACTCGGACTATGCTGGAGACAAGGTTGATAGAAAATCCACCTCGGGTACATGTCAATTTCTTGGGAGATTTTTTGTTTGTTGGACATCCAAGAAACAAAACTCGGTATCCTTATCAACTGCCAAAGCTGAATACATTGCTGCTGGATCATGTTGTGCCTAATTACTATGGATGACTCAAACGCTTAAGGATTATGGAATTCATGTTAGAAAAGTTCCATTGTTGTGTGACAATGAAAGTTCAATCAAAATTGCCTATATCATGTGCAACATTCTAGAACAAAACACATCCAAGTGAGACATCATTTCATTCGTGATCATGTTGCCAAAGGAGAAATTGATCTCAAGCATGTTCGTACTGACAAACAACTAGATGATATCTTTACCAAACCACTTGATGAGAAAGTGTTCTGTCATTTGAGGAGTGATTTGAACATCATTGATGCTTCAAACTTGAGGTAGACTCACTCGGAAGCATGTAATGGCATGGGCTTGACTGACTATTCCTTGATGCCATTGATTAGATTATCTTATATCTTGGAAACTATGCTCCCTTATATTACATCTAACTTTTTTTATGTACTTGGAAGAAGTACACAACACAAGATTGCCATCAACTCCAATCAAAAGCAATCTTGACATTGCCAAGTATCAACAACCCCTCTTCGAGTATGAAGGAAGAAGACAACAAAATCATATCCTTGACTATCAATTGATGAAGTTATTCACTCTTGTCATTTTGATATATTATGCTCTTCCTTGCATGACTAACCATTGGAGGTGAAAAGTGACTCAAAACGACATGGATTGCTCCCAACTCAAGATGACCTTCATCAACTTTGAGCATCCACAACAAGCTCACCTACATGACATGTCATCAACATCATTCAAAGGTATGTACTCATATCCTTGATAAAGCTCTACCCCAATTCATGGAGTAAAGCAACTCAAGTGATATGAAGACATTGAAAATCTTAATCAAAAAATGGAAACCCCATTTCACGCTTAACGATGAGTATGACCTATGATCAAGCTTCCTTGCTTGACTCCTCAAGTCAAATACTTTAATATAGGTGACCTTGTCACCAACCCACATCTAGATGGAGATCATTGTATGGTTCACATTTGACCTTTCAATCTTACAACCATTCAACTCTCATCTACATTTATGTATACATCTTATATCTAAAAACCGAAAAATATTCATTTTTGCTACTTTTCTTTTACTCTTGTTCCTTTTTTCTCAATTAGTACTTCCTTTACAATTGAAATATTGAAACAAATCTTCGAACCAACCTATTCTTCTGTAAAAGAGTTGACTATCAATTCAACCCGATTTCACCGAATTGGGAAACTTGGTCCAACCGATTTCACCCAAGAGGCCTAAATATCATACTCGGTTCTACCGAACTATTTTACCTTGGTGACTTTGATGTTTTTGACAAACTTTATTGCTTTGGAAGTTTCTTCGGAATGAATGTTTTAGGGGGAGAAAACTTCTCTAGGTGGAGAAAAAACTCAGTAATCTCATGCAATAAAAGAGCGAGAAACATCTAGGATCCCTAACACAGGAGGAGATAATTCAAGGAACTCTTATTCATACCAAAGGGGGAGACAAGACAAATTCAAGGAGCCCTTGAAAAAAAAGAGAAGTATCCAGAATCCCTTTCTCTCAATGAGCCCTTACCCTCTGACCTTCTTTTTGGTAATTTATGCCAAAGGGGGAGAAATATCAATTTATCGAAGCTTCCATTCAATGAACCTGTTATGGGGGAGAAATATCACCAAGAACCTCATACGTAAGAGGGAGAAAAAACACTAAGGGGAGATATTTGTTCCTAAAGGGAGATATATCAAACCTTATACATTAAGGGGGAGAGAGATAAGTATGGCTTTATTGGTTTGAACTTATTTCCCTGCCTACTCCGAATATCTAACATGCTATGATTCAGGGGAGAGGAAACCTTACATATTAATCTTTAGGGAAGAAAAGTTCTTGTTATTTGGAGACATATCCTTTTTATCAAAACCTAACTTCAATATCTCTTCAATTTCTTGGTATATTTGAGGCTCTTTGCATCTTTAAAACATGGTACTCTTGTGTTATCTAATATTTGTTTTCCCAAGTGCACTCGTATGTCAAAACACTCAAGATCCTCAAGCTAAATATATGCATCATATCCTTGTTCATGATGACCTCTTGTTTCTTTCACATACTGTTTGCAAGAGGGTGTCTTGAGCATGAAACTTCTTCACTTACATATGTTTGATGCATATAGCCAGGATGTCTATGACTTGTCTTGTCCTTCTACCTTGCATGTGCCCATGCATTCCAAAGCAACCATCCTTTAAAAGGGATTGCACACATTTAGGGGGAGCTTCTACTAGTCATGTTTCTTTCAAAGTTGTCATATCCTTATGATTATCCTTCTTTGAAGCTTTTATTGTATGTTGTCATCAGTTACCAAAAAGGGGGAGATTCAAAGAACATATGCTCCCTTGGTGATTTTGATAATTTATGACAACATACATTGTCTCTTGGACTAACGCTTTTACCTACATATTTCGGGAATAGTCCATAGAGAGCTATGGCTTAAGGTTTATGTGGAGATGCCCCTGGATGCAAGAAAGGAATAATGTTGGCTCAAGCTTCAAGATAGAAAACTCTTCATTTTATATTTGTGAGAAATCACTTTTAAGTCCATAGGAAAGCCAATACTATCAAAAGGGGATGAGGTAGTAAAATGAACTAACTGCTCAAGTGCTCAATGTTAGCCACCAAAACACTTAGTCATTTTTCCCACATATCCACTCTATCAAGATCCACACTCACAAATTCGGGGTCACCAACACTCCCATATCATACCCACCGAGTTTGACATCACATAGAAACCCTGGCCATTTCCCACCAAATCGGTGCAACCAAAACCAAGTTGGTGCTACCGAGTTTAGTGTGACCAACATTCGGTTGTCAAGATACACAAAATCTGATCTTCCGAGTTTGAGTATCGGTGCCACTGAGTTTGGCCATCTGACTGTTAGTCACCTTTCAATGCCACCGAGTTTCATATATCGGTCTCACCAAGATTCAAAAGTTCACACCTTTAGTGCTAATCGGTACCACCGAGTTATCAACTTTCGTGTCACTGAGTTTGCCCTTTTGTGTGTAACAGTTGGATTTTGGCTGCTCCCTATATATACCCCTTCACCCACCTCTCATTCATGTGGGAAGCACTCAGGACACACACTTCGCTGCCAGATCTATTTTCTGAGAGAGAACCACCTACTCATGTGTTGAGACCAAGATATTCCAATCCTATCATTTTAAACATGATCTCTCGCCTCCCCAAACTGCTTTCCATCAAATCAACCTCTCCTACCCATGCATATTCTGTGAGATAGTGATTTGTGTTGAGGAGGCTATCTTTAGAATCAGAAGAGGAAGGAGTCCGTTGATATACAACATCTATTACCTTTTGGAGGGTGGTGCCTCCTAGATTGGTTAGGTGTCGCTTGGGAGCCTCCTACTTCATGTTGTGGAGTTGAAGCAAGATGTTTGTAAGGGCAATGGAGATCGCCCACTTCATGAAGATATACCATGAGTAAGGCTAGTCCTCCATGGACGGAAGCCTTGCTGGAATAGACAACGCTGCTTCTTTGTGGACCCTCCATGGGTGGAGCCCTTCGTGGACTCTCGTAGCCGTTACCCTACGTGGGTTGAAGTCTCCACTAACATGGACGTACGATAGCGTCACTTATCGGAACCATGCCAAAAATCGCCGTGTCAACCTCATGCGTTTGATCTCTCTACATTACTCCTCTACATTACACTTGCATGTTTTATATTCCACTGCTATACTCTTAGAACTGCATGCATAGGGTGTACTTGGCTTGTTATAACTGCTGAATTTATGCCTTCCTTTAAATTAGGTTAGGCTGCAAATTTTATCTTGATAAGTAGTCTATTCACCGCCCTCTAGACACATCTTTAATTGATCCCTCAACATCACTCTCTTTCTGCTTGGGGCACCAATGATAGTGGCCCACTCATTAATCATAGACTCATATTTGTGACCATCACTCATCCAGACAATAGAACCATCTCCTTAGAAATGAACAGTTAAGTAAAATAGCATGATCATCTAATCATTCCATGAGGTCATCTCCTTTCCAACAAAGTCTTCAATGACCACTAGCCTGAAATTTTCTTGGACATGGGGAAAGAAATTCTCATTCTCCTTGATATATTCCCAATCAACATACCTCATATCACTCACAGCAGGACTCTTGTTAAATAGAACAGTCTCATAAAAATCTTGTTGTTCCTTACTGTGAAACCTTGGATCAACAACAGTTCTTCAGACAGCATATGGGTCAACAACACTCCAGTTACTCAAACCTGCATCCTTCCTCTTTCTCATAACCTCTCCTACTAGGTGAGCAGCATTGTGTACTGGCAGGGTTGGTCGGAGCTTCCTGAGAACTGCTGCATTCTCATCTTCTAGTTCCTCCTCTGCAACAGGGCACTAGAAGCAGGGCCTTTTGTAAGTGCATCTAGTGCCCTTAGTGATTTTGGTGGTTTGAAGACTTATATGTTAAGAGACTAATGTGTTTGTATGTGTACACATGCTCTATAAGTCACTGAGGAGTTGGAATTATATGATGAATATCGACCCCTAAAATGTATGTCTTCGGCTGAAGATTTTGGTCTTACCTTGAGGACTTTGATCGCGAAGAAATTGCGATGAAATTGATATTCCTCATGAAGATATTGAAGATGAGGAATTCGGTGTATCCTGAAGAAAAATAGCCTGAAGACTTTGAAGCGTGAAGATTTACTCTTTCTATTTCATTTTCTGTACTCTTGAGTCATAGGAACACCGTACTATTAAAGGGGGCCGAAGTAATACTACAGAATGAATTTCCTCATGATGCTCAACCCAAGTCTAAACCTACCAAAGCCTCAAAATGAGGAATATGAGAGACATGAGGACTTCCACAGTTGAAAGTTCCGAACGTTGTCGTGCCACGCGCCACCTCACTGATCTTATGCACCCAACGGTCACACTATTTAAGGGCATTTATGTCAAATCATGTCAGGATGCTCCCAGGCTATATATAGCCGCCCCACAACCACTTGCGGGTTGGCTGCTCCGAGAGAAACTGACACTTGTTGTTTAGAGCAACCCAAATTCCTCACAGTCTTCGAGAGAAAATCTTCAAGTGAGGAAATACCCCAAACAAAAAAACCCAAACAAAAAACCAAGTGGGTGAGCATCACTGAAGAATTTGTTCCTGTGTGGAACTGAAGCCTTTTACTTTGAGGATTGTGCATCCTCTAGATGGTTAGGCGTCATGGTCTAGAGCATCCAGCAGTCGATAGTGGATCGCCGGGTGACCGAGTTTGTGAGGCTGCCCTGAAGACTTACCTCAAGTGTTGGGGGAGGACTATGTGTCCTTAGCTCAAGGAGAATACGGTAGGGACTGTGTGTCCTTTGGTTTCAATACCAAGATGCTTCAAACCAGACGTACAACTATCCCAGAAGTTGAAACTGGGTCATGAACAATTGTCTTCATCATGATACGGGTTCTATTTGTTCAACTCTTTCATTTCCTCAATTGTATGTTGAAGACTTTGATATGCACTGTTGAAAAATTTGATTGAAGACTTTCTCTGAATTTCCTCAACCTCAAATTCTTCACTTAAGATAATCTTCACCTGCTTCCTGTGTACTTGCAAACTCTGCAAACCGAATCTCATAATATTCAATAAGTAATCTGCTATTGAAGTTTTTGCACACCTGATCCTGTACTACTTCCGCTGCACTTAATTCATCATTGAGGACCTTCCTCACAAGGAATATCCTCAACGATGAAATTCTAAAAATCTCCTATTCACCCCCCTCTAGTCGATATAACGCAATTTCACCTTTCTCCTTGGCAGCTGCAGGAATGTCCTTTGTAGTCTTTCTCCGAGCTACAACCTTCTTTGCCTTGGTAGGAGGCTTAGGAGCAGATTTCATGGCATCTGCCACGAGCTTCTTCTTCTTGGGAGGAGCCGGAATCTCTTCTTCACCAGCAGCTTCTTCAAGTTCCTTATAAATGGAAGTCTGTCTCCCCACAAGATGAACTACCCGCTTTGTGGGTCTCTTCACACCATCCATCTTGGCCATCTTGTCTGTGGAAAGTGCTATGCTATGCCTAGCAGATTCAGGTGCTCTAAGATCAGCAGGTTTAGCATATTCTTTCATGATAATCTTCCTTGGAGCCTTTGGAGGAGCCGATGTTTCCTCCGGCACCAAGTCTGAGTCTTCTTCGTTGGAATTCAGTTTCTTCCTATGCCTGGTGGCTACCTTGGGCAAGCTATGGGAGCTGTAGGATCTAGGGTCAGAGTCAGACTTCTCCGGACAAGTGCATGAGTCCATCTCAACACTTAGTTCTCTGAAATCATCTGAACTATCATCTGATCCAAACATCTTGGCAGACAAGCAGAAACTCAGCAGCAAACAACAAAACCTACAAAGTAGATATAGGAAAGATAGAAGGGTTGAGCATCACAAAATTCAGATGTTTTCGAAAATTTGAACAAAGAAATCCTTAGTTTTAGCTTTCTGCAAATCACATTTCGGTACCCACCGAGTTTGAATTTTCGGAAACACCAAGATAAATGAACTTAACAGAAACTCGGTCATCACTTTCGGTGGCACCGAAAGTGAGAACTCGGTCTCACCGAGTCCATTCTCAGTATCCCTAGGTTCAAATCGGTGGGACCGAGTTTTGCAACTTGGAGGCACCAAGATGGGTTCTTTGGACGGCTAACCCTAAAAACTTTTTGTTCCCTAATCTACACGAGCATGTGGTGGATGGACAGGTTTGCACACTGTGGCTTGTGGATTAAACTTCTAATGCGCATGAGATAGATCAGGGAAGCGCAAAAGAAAGTGGCAGATCCATACCCTAACTTGGCGACAATGGTGAAGAATCCATCGGTGGCAGCGATTCCGGGCGGCGGAGACGGACATGGAGTCAAGGGCGACGAGCAGGGGTCTAGGTGGCTGTGTAGGGCTTGCGAGAAATGAGTTTGACAAACTGAAATAAAAAATCTGGTCCGCTGGAATATATACCCTTTCGCTGTCGGTGTCACCGAGATGACGAAATCAGTGTCACCAAGTTCCTCTACTGTTAGTTGACAGAGAAAATTGGTGTAACCGAGTTTGTGATTTTGGTGGTACCGAGATGGAAAAAATAGATCAGCTTGGAAATTCAGTTGTACCAATTTTGTGAAGTTGGTCTCACCGAGGTTTTGGAAGTCACGCATTAATGATACACAACTCGAGTTGCACCTTCACGGAGAGGGATCGACAAGTGCTTGTTCAAGTTTTGTGATGAAGCATGAAGAGAACTTGAGATGAGATAGCAAGATAGCTAGAGAGGGGTCCTAGGTATTCTAGTCCATACAATTGGCAAAAGATAAATCAAACGCCAAATAACAACAATTCGATGTCTTTGAATGAGAAAACACATGCAGACAAACATGCTCACACAATAAGAATGATAGTTAAAACATGGTGAACATGCACAAACATCCTAGCAGCTATCAAGCACTTGGGCGATGACAGAGTCATCTATATATGAGTATATTGACTTAGGAGCCAAGTAAGAATAGTTGATCATAGGTCATACTCATCGGTAAGCACAAGTGGGGTTACCACTTTTACATAAGCATTAACATGTTCATATCCTTAGGAGATGCTTATACTCAAGATTTAGAGTAAAGCTCCCCCTTGATATGACATCCCCCCTAAGAGGGATCAACTGACCTTGGGTTTTGTGGTAGAAGACTTCAAGTAGGTAAAGTAGTGGTGGATGCTCAATGTTGATGAAGATCATCTTGAGTTGGGAGCAATCCTTGTTCTTTCTTACTCTTCTCACCTACATGGGTTAGTCCCAAAGAAAAAAAGAACATATGCTAGAACATCTATGGACATGGAGTGAAACACACATGGGATGATGTCCAAAGATGCATTAATTACCTTGTTCCTTGCTTAACTTTGAGGGAATGTGTGATTCCTTGAACTAATGCATATGGTTGACATTGTTTGCATATAGTTCTTGCCCAAAATAATAAGAGTAAATTTCATTGGCAGAGTCACACCTCAAGAACTTTCTAGTTCTTCCTCTTGGGGATCCACATCCAATTGATGGAAATCCTTGGAGTTGTGGTATCACTAGTTGAGGTAGAGCTAGTAGTGTCCTTGGTAATCCACTTGACCTTGACTTGGGGTTCTTCTAAAAATCGCTCAATGTCTTCTTGAAGCTTTCCCTTGCCTTTGCAGTCTTGTGGTAGAAGGCCATCTTGCGAGCTTGTTCCTTCGGGAGGATTAGGATCATACTTCTCCTCCTGGGGAACAAACTTAGGAATGGGGTATGGACCTTCTTATCAATCATCTCCGTTGACGTTGAAGTAGCCAACACCTTGCTTCTTCCGATGTCCTCCTTACTTGCTCACAATTTCCTCAAATTGCTTACTTTCGGAAAGACTCTTGAAGACACTTCTCTCTACAATCACTTTCAATAAATCGTTTTCTTGCTCAAGTGTAACTTGGCTAAGAGAATCATTAGTGGAATCAATAGAGCTACTAACAACAACATATTGGATTTAGCTTTAGCATTGTTCTTACTAGATGAATAAACTTTCCTTCCTTTGTTACTAGTGTTCCTAGGTTTAACTTGTGGGAAAAAAATTAGACAAGATTAATCGTTTGGCTAGATACGAAGAACTCTTCTTCCGAAGAGCATCATTGATCTCTTTTAAGAATTCATGTTCTTGCTCCAAGTTGAGCTTCTCGAAGCGTATCTTCTCATGGGTTCTTGCAAGCTCTCTATGATATTCTAGAGTAGTCTCATGAGCTAACTTCATAGTTTTTAACTCTTGAGTTAGTCGTTCAATTTCTGTTTTATCATCATCATTCGATTTCTCTTGACTAGCATGATAATTAGCAAGTTCGTTTTTGTTGCAATCACTAGTTTTATCAAAGAGCTAGTCATCTTTTCCTAACAAGTCATCCTCATCACCATTAAAACCAAGATACTCAAGGTGTGATACCTTCGAGCCTTTAGCCATGAAGCAGTTTCTGAACCCCTCATTTGGTGAATCAAATAGGTCATAGGAGTTGGAGAAAACAAGTGCAATGCTAGCAACACCTTCATCTTGACTATAGTCGGAGTTGTAGCGATATTTTCTCTCGAAGTGGTGACCAGACTCGGAGCCAGAAACACATTCACCAACATGAGCTTGATGTCTTCTTCTTGAGCTGTTCTTAGTGTATTTGTCCTTCTTCTCCGATTCATTTCCTCTCCGTGAGTGTCTTCCTTAATAGTCATCTTCTCTACTTCTTATCTCTTTGCGAGGTGACTCGTCTCTTGAGCTTCATATTCGAGGTGACTCTTCTCTTCGTTTGTACGGAGCCGAGCACTCATTGGAGTAGTGTCCGGGCTTCCCACAATTGTAGCAGTTTTGGTCACGACTGGACGGACGCTTCTCATCATGTCTTGAGATTGAGCTTCTCTCTTTGCCTCTACTCTTGTAGAACTTGTTGAATTTTCTGACCGTGAGGCTTATCTCTTCATAAGTGACAAGACTGTCCTTTGAAGTATTGGGAGCATTGATGACCCACAAGTATAGGGGATCTATCGTAGTCCTTTCGATAAGTAAGAGTGTCGAACCCAACGAGGAGCACAAGGATCTGACAAGTGGTTTTCAGCAAGGTAATATCTGCAAGCACTGAAATTATCGGTAACAAGTAGTTGTGTGGTGAGATGATTTGTAGCAAGCAACAAGTAACAAAAGTAGCAACGATGCAGCAAAGTGGCCCAATCCCTTTTGTAGCAAGGGACAATCCTAGACAAAGTCTTATAGGAGGTAAAATGCTCCTGAGGACACACGGGAATTTCTGTCATGCTAGTTTTCATCATGTTCATATGATTCGCGTTCGTTACTTGGATAGTTTGATATGTGGGTGGACCGGCGCTTGGGTACTGCCCTTACTTGGACAAGCATCCCACTTATGACTAACCCCTCTCGCAAGCATCCGCAACTATGAAAGAAGAATTAAGACAAAGTCTAACCATAGCATTAAACTAGTGGATCCAAATCAGCCCCTTACGAAGCAACGCATAAACTAGGGTTTAAGCTTCTGTCACTCTAGCAACCCATCATCTACTTACTAATTCCCAATGCCTTCCTCTAGGCCCAAATAATGGTGAAGTGTTATGTAGTCGATGTTCACATAACACCACTAGAGGAAAAACAACATACAACGCATCAAAATATCGAACGAATACCAAATTCACATGACTAAGTATAGCATGACTTATCCCATGTCCTCAGGAACAAAAGTAACTACTCACAAAGCATAATCATATTCATGACCAGAGAGGTAATGAGCAGCATCAAATATCTGAACATATAATCTTCCACCAAGTAATCCAACTAGCATCAACTACAAAGAGTAATTAACACTCTAGCAACCTTACAAGTACCAATCGGAGTCGCGAGACGGAGATTGGTTACAAGAGATGAACTAGGTTTGGAAATGAGATGGTGCTGATCAAGATGTTGATGGTGATGAGTCCCCTCCGATGAGAGGAGTGTTGGTGATGACTATGGCGACGATTTCCCCCTCCGGGAGGGAAGTTTCCCCTGCAAGATCGTCCTGCTGGAGCTCTAGATTGGTTCTGCTCAAGTTCCGCCTCGTGGCGGCGGCGAATCCTCCGAAAAGCCTCCTCCTGATTTTTTCTGGAACGAAACCCTTCTTGTAGCAAAAGGGGGGAGTGCTACTTCTCAAACAACAGCGCCAGAAATTGACACGTTGACGGAGATTGGGCTTGTGTTGGTTTTTCCCTTAAAGAGGAAAGGGTGATGCAGCACAGGAGCAGTAAGTATTTCCCTCAGTTTGAGAACCAAGGTATTGATAAAGAAGGAGGGTCTCGTCAAGTCCATAGTACATGTGCAAACACAAACAAGCTTGCACCCAACGCTTCAAAGGGGTTGTCAATCCCTTCAAGATTGTTTGCAAAGTGAGATCTGAAGGCGGAAACTGCAACGAAGTAAAAAGTGTAAGGCTAAAAATATGGTGTGGAGTAGACCCTGGGGGCCATAGTGTTCCCTAGAGGCTTCTCTCAAAATAGCAAGTATTACGGTGGGTGAACAAATTACTGTCGAGCAATTGATAGAACCGCACAAAGTCATGACGATATCTAAGACAATGATCATACATATAGGCATCACATCTGAGACAAGTAGACCGATACTTTCTTCATCTACTACTATTACTCCACACATCGACCGCTATCCAGCATGCATCTAGTGTATTGAGTTCATGATGAACAGAGTAACGCTTTAAGCAAGATGACATGATGTAGAGGGATAATCTCAAACCAATGATGAAAACCCCATCTTTTTACTGTTGATGGCAACAACACGATACGTGCCTCACTACCCCTTCTGTCATTGGGTGAGGTCACCGCACAGTATGAACCCAAAACCAAGCTCTTCTTCCATTGCAAGAATCATAGATCTAGTTGGCCAGACAAAACCCACAACTCGAAGAGAATTACAAGGATATGAAATCATGCATAAGAGAGATTGGAAGAAACTCAAATAAGATTCATAGATAATCTGATCATAAATCCACAATTTATCGGATCTCGACAAACACACCGCAAAATAAGATTACATCGGATAGATCTCCATGAAGATCATGGTGAACTTTGTATTGAAGATCCAAGAGAGAGAGGAAGCCATGTAGTTACTAGCTATGGACCCGTAGGTCTATGGTGAACTACTCACGCATCATCGAAGAGGTCATGGTGTTGATGGAGAAGCCTTTCGTGTCCGAATCCCCCCTCCGGCAGGGCACCAGGACGAGCCCCAGATGGGATCTTTCGGAGACACAAGCTTGCGGCGGCGGAAAAGTGATTACGATGCTCCCCTGATTTTTTGGGAATATTTGGTAATATATAGGCGCAAGGTCTAGGTCAGGGGACCTCCAGGGGTCCCACAAGCCTGCATGGTGCGGCCCCCCTGGCTGCGGGGTGGGGGCTTGTGGGGCCCTTGGGGCTCTCCTGGCTTGGCTCCCAAGTCCTCCGATCTTCTTCCGTTCCGAAAAAAATCTTTTTGGGGATTTTCTTCCGTTTGGACTCCATTTCAAAATCTCCTCTGAAAGGGGTCAAAACATGGAAAAAAACAGGAACTGGCACTTGGCACTGAGTTAATAAGTTAGTCCCAAAAAATAAATAAAAGGCATGCAAACCATCCAAAGTTTGACAAGATAATAGCATGAAGCCATCAAAAATTATGGATACGTTGGAGACGTATCAAGCATCCCCAAGCTTAACTCCTGCTCGTCCTCGAGTAGGGAAGTGATAAAGAATGAATTTTTGATGTGGAATGCTACCTAGCATAGTTGTCCTTTGCAACTTCTTTCACGTGACATGAATGTTCAGATCCGTACGATTCAAAACAATAGTTTGATATTGACATGAAAACAGTAATACTTCAAGCAAACTAGTGAAGTAATCATGAACTTCTGAAATAACAAGGCCAATGAAAGTTATCCCTACAAAATCATATAGTCTCGCTATGCTCCATCATCCTCACACAACTAATATAAATCATGCACAACCCCGGAATTGGCCAAGTAATTGTTTTCGCAGTCCTACTTTCTCAAACTTTTTATAACTATCACGCAATACATGAGCGCGAGCCATGGATATAGCACTATAGGTGGAATAAAGTGTGGTGGTGGTTGTGAGACAAAAAGGGAGGAGATGGTCACATTGACTCGGCGTATCAATAGGCTATGGAGATGCCCATTAATAGATATCAATGTGAATGAGTAGGTATTGCCATACAAGAGATGCACTAGAGCTATAGGTATATGAAAGCTCAAGAAGGAAAACTAGTGGGTGTGCATCCAACTTGCTTGCTCATGAAGACCTAGGGCAATTTTGAGGAAGCCCATCATTGGAATATACAAGCCAAGTTATATAACAAAGATTCCCACTAGCATATGGTAGTGACAAAGCAAGAAGCTCTCAATAATGAAGAACATGGTGCTAACATGAAGCACAAGTGTGGAAAAAGATAGTAGCATTGTCCCTTCTCTCTTTTTCTCTCATTTCTCTTTTTTATTTGGGCTCTTAGGCCTCTTATTTTTCTTTTCTTTTCTTTTCTCTTTTTTTGGGCACTTTGGCCTCTCTTTTTTCCTCACATGGGACAATGCTCTAATAATGATGATCATCACACTTTTATTTACTCAAATCTCGAAGATCAGAATGATGATGAATCCATAGGAAATGCCTTCGGCAGTGTACCGGGATGTGCAACGATCTAGTATGATCATGCAATGGCAATATGAGAGTGATGGCACAAGTCAAGAGACGGAACGGTGGTAGTTGCATGGCAATATATCTCGAAATGGCTATGAAAATCCGATAGTAGGTAGGAATGGTGGCTGTTTTGAGGAAGGAATTTGGTGGGTTTGTGCACCGGCGAGAATTGCGCGGCGCTAGAGAGGCTAGCAATGGTGGAAGGTGAAAGTGCATCTATACCATGGACTCAGCATTAATCATAAAGAACTCACATACTTGTTGCGAAGGTTTTTATTAGTAATCGAAACAAAGTGTTAAACGCATACTCCGAGGGGAAGGGTTGGTAGGTGTACACCATCGCGCGATCCCGACCTCAATAGATCAATTATGCTCCGACTTCCTAACATAGCGGTTCACCATACATGCATGCTACGGGAATCACTAACTTCAACATAAGTATTTCTAGATTCACAACACCCTACTAACATAAGTCTTAATATTACCGAATCCATGTCTCAAAACTAATTGCAAGGAATCAAAAATTCTCTTTCTACTCAATGCACATGAAGATGGAGGTTTTGCATCCTCTTTGGGTACCTAGCACATGGGACTACTTTCATAGCATAAGCCAACTACCAAATCACGCGCCGCCGTGCTCTAAAGATATAAGTGAAGCACATGAGCAAAAGTATCTATCTCAAAAGATATAAGTGAAGCACATGAGAAAAAGTATCTAGCTCAAAAGATATAAGTGAAGCACATGAGCAAAAGTATCTAGCTCAAAAGATATAAGTGAAGCACAATGAGCATAAGTATCTAGCTCAAAAGATATAAGTGAAGCACAATGAGCATTCTAGCAAAATCACGATGAGTGCATGTCTCTCTCTCTCAAAAAGGTACCCCCCGATACTAACCATAGTTTCATCAAAACAAGCAAACAACTCAACAAAACCAGAATCTTTCAAAAATAGACCAGTCTGTAGCAATCTGTATACTTCGTATACTTCTGGTACCTCAAAAAATCTGAAACATCACGACGGTTTGGGGAAAAAGCATATCAATCAGAAGAAAAAAAGAATCAACTCAAAAGATCTTTCTGAATAAAAATGAAAAATCATCTTGTGAGCGAAAAGTTTATGTCTTTTTCCAGCAGGATCAAACAACCATTACCAAGACTAATCATAAAGGCTTTGCTTGGCTCAAACACAAAAAGAAACACAAAAAACAAAATCACAACAGAATTATGAAAGTGTGGACGCAACAAAACAGAAAGAAAAAGATAAATTCATTAAGCAATAGCGCTTGTTGGGAGGCAACCCATGGAAAAGTGAGAATACAGTAGCCCATAATCAATATAGATGGAATTCAAATTTGCTACAGTACCAAAATAAGTGGTAGTTTCTTTTCTTGTACTAATGTTATCACAAGTTTCTGTTTATGTTTTGTGTTGTGAAGTTTTCAAGTTTTTGGTCATGTTCTCATGGACAAATAAGATAAGGAGTGGAAAGAGCTCAAGCTTGGGGATGACCAAGGCACCCCAAGGCAAATTCAAGGACACCAAAAAGCCCAATCTTGGGGATGCCCCGGGAAGGCATCCCCTCTTTCGTCTTCAATCCATCGGTAACATTACTTGGAGCTATATTTTTATTCACCACATGATATGTGTTTTGCTTGGAGCGTCTTGTATCATAGGAGTCTTTTCTTTTTGTTGTGTCACAATCATCCTTTCTGCACACCTTTTTGAGAGAGAGAGAGACATGCACTCATCGTAATTTTGCTAGAATGCTCATTGTGCTTCACTTATATCTTTTGAGCTAGATACTTATGCTCATTGTGCTTCACTTATATCTTTTGAGCTAGATACTTTTGCTCATGTGCTTCACTTATATCTTTTGAGCTAGATACTTTTTCTCATGTGCTTCACTTATATCTTTTGAGATAGATACTTTTGCTCATGTGCTTCACTTATATCTTTAGAGCACGGCGGTGCGTGATTTGGTAGTTGTCTTATGCTATGAAAGTAGTCCCATGTGCTAGGTACCCAAAGAGGATGCAAAACCTCCATCTTCATGTGCATTGAGTAGAAAGAGAAGTTTTGATTCCTCTCAATTAGTTTTGAGACATGGATTCGGTAATATTAAGAGTTATGTTAGTAGGGTGTTGTGAATCTCGAAATACTTATGTTGAAGTTAGTGATTCCCGTAGCATGCATGTATGGTGAACCGCTATGTTAGGAAGTCGTAGCATAATTGATCTATTGATTGTCATCCTGGCTTGGCTCCCAGGTCCTTCGATCTTCTTTCGTTCCAGAAAAAATATTTTTGTGGATTTTCTTCCGTTTGGACTCCGTTTCAAAATCTCCTCTGAAAGGGGTCAAAAACATGGAAAAACAGGAACTCGCACTTGGCACTGAGTTAATAAGTCAGTCCGAAAAAATAATTAAAAGGCATGCAAAATATCCAAAGATTGACAAGATAATAGCATGAAGCCATCAAAAATTATAGATACGTTGGAGACGTATCAGGGAACCAGAGGGCCAAGTGGGAGCCCACAAGCCCCCTAGGCGCGACGAGGGGGGAGGCCGCGCCTAGCAGGCTTGTGGCCTTCTACTGGCGCTCCTCTGGTACTTCTTCGGCCCAGTGTTTTTTATAAATCCCGAAAAAATCCACATTGATTTTCATGGCTTTTGGAGTTGCACATAATAGGTATCTCAAACTTGCTCCTTTTTCAGGCCAGAATTCCAGCTGTCGGCATTCTCCCTCTTCATGTAGACCTTGCAAAATAAGAGAGAAAAGGCATAAGTATTGTACCGTGAAGTGTAATAACAGACCAAAAAGCGTTAAATATCAACATGAAAGCATGATGCAAAATGGACGTATCAACTCCCCCAAGCTTAGACCTCGCTTTTCCTCAAGCGAAAGCCTAGATCAATAAACATGCCTGCATGTTTAGAGTGAGAGGTGTCGACAAAACAAGATACAAACATGCAGGCATCATGATCATGATCAGAACAGCACTACCATCATAACAACTCTTATGCTAAAGTGACAATTCCTTCACACAATAAAGTATGGATCAAGAACCTTGCCGAGAATTAACAACCGATAGCCTTTAGTCAATGAAGCAATTGCAATTTATCATAACATCGGAAAGAGTCAAGTAAGAGCTTGTAAAGAAAATCCACATACTCAATCATCCTTTTGTCTTCTACAATTGCTACAACTCACGTGGTACTCATGGGATCAAAGTTTTAGCTGAACAAAAAGAAAGATAGGGGCTTATAGTTTCGCCTCCCAACCACTTACCTCAAGGGTAATGTCAACACTAATAGTTCATGAATACTTACTTCCAAGTTGACATATGAATATAGATCTTTCCCTAGCATATGCCATTAGCCAAGAAAAAGGCAAAATAAGGAATTGGTGAAGATCACCATGACTCTTTCAAGGGAAAAAAGTAAAGGTACAAGATAGGCCCTTCACAGAGGGAATCACTGGTTGTCATGCGCTTTTGAGGTTTGGATGTGCGTCGTCTTAGTGTGGAGGAACGTCACGTTATATTGCCTCCTGTGATAAAGAACTTTATTATGCAGTCTGTCGCTTTTATGTCTTCCTCATCACAGGTTCGTACAAAGCTTATTTTCCACACACTAATAGATCATACATATTAGGGAGCAATTTTTATTCCTAGCACCGATGACAACTGACTTGAGGGATCTTATTCAATCCATAGGTAGGTATGGTGGACTCTCATGGCAAACTGGGTTGAAGGTTTATGGATGCACAAGTAGTATCTCTACTTAGTGCGGAAGTTTGGCTAATATGAGGTGGAAGCAATCGTCACATGCTAAGGGATCTCTAGTCATATAACATTGTTCGGGACCAAGCAAACACAATTCATTATGTTGTCTTCCTTGTCCAACATCTACTTCTGAGCATGTAATAGATTAGTGAGTGTTCATTATCATAGATAGTGTCAAAGATGATATACTTATATGTGAATCTCTCCTTCTTTATCACTTCCTATTAATTGAAACAATGACCAAGGTCTACGTTTGTCTACCCTCAACAAGTTTCAATCATCATTCTTTTTACATGTGAAGCCATCACTTCCCATAAGACCATTACATGATCTTTCATGCTTTTGTTCTTTTCTCATTCTTTTGATCATGGCATGAGGTAAGGCCCTTAACTAAGACACTCTTTATTATATGACTCACGAGCTCGAATACATCAGAGGTGAGACAAAGCAAAACTCAAGACTAAAACACTAAGACCTTTATTCTACTAGAGAAAGAGAAAACTGAAAAGGAACGAACTAAGAAAGGGTAAAGGCAAAAGATGTGATGGTGATACGATACCGGGGCAACTCCCCCAAGCTTGGCACAAGCCAAGGGGATTTCCCAGACCCATGCTTAGTTCTCTTCCTTTGGAGGTGATGGTGGTGGAGTTGTTTTGTCCTTTGATTCCAAGAGGGTCATCAATCTTTGATTTATACCTTGGAGATCTATGATATGTTTCTCCAGCAAAACAACTTCACGAGTAAGATAAGTGTTGCGAGCACGAGTTGTTTCACAAAACCTCAAGAGTTCAATCAAGGATGGAGACAGTAGGTGGAGGTAGGGTTGGAGGAAATCCACTTCTTCAACTTCTTCCTTGTTGAACACAGATTGTGCTTCGTCCCACGCCTGATTCTTCTCCTTAGTTTTGCCCTTCGTTTCTTTAGGTAGCCTTTCCTGGCCTCCATGACCTCCATTCTTTTCATATCAGCATTTTCTTCTCCATAGACTTGAGGGAGATTGTTCTCCCCCACAGATTCCTGAGACGACATTTTGCTCTAAACCTGCGGCAGAAAACAAGCTCGAAACGAAAACAGAGGAAATCTACGTGATATCAGGGTCAGACATTATGGGAAAATATGTAATGATTTTTTCCACACCAGGAGGAGTACTCCACCAGAAAAAGGAGTTCGGGAGGCACATGAGGTGGCCACAAGCCACCCAGGCGCGACCAGGGGTGGCCCGCGCCTGGCAGGCTTGTCGCCTCCTCGTGCGCTTTCTGGACTACTTCAAAATTTTCTATTTTTCTAAATATTCCAAAACAGAGAAAATTCCTACTCGGAAAGTTTTGGAGTCTGTTTACTTACCGAATCACATACCTCTTTGTTTTCGAAGTTTGAAACAGGATGATAAATATCCCTTAGGTACTCCTTCGAAGTTATGGTATTGATAATATTGCTTTCAACATTTATGGGAGTACCTGAGATATAATGCTTGATTCTCTGCCCATTTACCACTCTCGGACAATTACCTTCAGTGTTGTTGATCTTGATAGCACCGAAACGATATACTTCTTCAACAATATAGGGACCTTCCCATTTAGAGATATGCTTGCGTGCAAAAAAATCTTAAACGAGAATTATATAGAAAGACATAATCACCTACATTGAACTCACGGTTTTGTATCCTTTTATCATGCCACCTCTTAACCTTTTCTTTGAAGAACTTGGCATTCTCATATGCCTGAGTTCTCCACTCATCAAGCGAGCTAATATCAAATAACCTCTTCTCACCAGCAAGTTTGAAATCAAAGTTGAGCTCTTTGATTGCCCAATAAGCTTTATGCTCTAGCTCAAGAGGTAAATGACATGCTTTACCATACACCATTTTGTACGGAGATATGCCCATGGGATTCTTATAGGCAGTTCTATAAGCCCAAAGTGCATCATTGAGCTTCTTAGACCAATTCTTTCTAGACCTCTTGACAATCTTTTGCAGAATTAGTTTCATCTCTCTATTCCTTAGCTCTACTTGACCACTGGACTGAGGGTGATAGGGAGACGCAATTCTATGGTTGACATCGTACTTAGCAAGCGTTTTACGGAAAGCACCATGAATGAAATTGGAACCACCATCGGTCATTAGATATCTAGGGACTCCAAATCTAGGTAAACTAACTTCTTTAAGCATCCTAATAGAAGTGTTGTGATCAGCACTACTGGTTGGGATAGCTTCTACCCACTTAGTGACGTAATCAACAGCAACTAGGATATGAGTATACCCGTTGGATTTTGCAAAAGGTCCCATATAATCAAAGCCCAGACATCAAATGGTTCAATGACAAGTGAATAGTTCATAGTCATTTCCTGACATTTACCAATATTACCTATTCTTTGACATTCGTCACAAGACAAGACAAACTTACGTGCATCCTTGAAGAGAGTGGGTCAATAGAAACCTGATTGCAATACCTTGTGTGCAGTTCTATCTCCCGCATGCTGTCCTCCGTAGGCCTCGGAGTGACACTTCTGTAGCATCTGTCCCTGTTCATGTTCAGGTACACACCGTCTAATAACACCATCTACTCCTTCCTTATAAAGGTGAGGATCATCCCAGAAGTAATGCCTCAAGCCAAAGAATAATTTCTTCCTTTGCTGGTATGTGAAACTAGGTGGTATATATTTCGCAACGATATAGTTTGCATAATCAGCATACCACGGTGCACTACGTGAAGTATTGATGACATTCAGTTGCTCATCAGGAAAGCTAACATCAATAGGTTGTGGGTCATCAATAACATTCTCCAACATAGACAAGTTATCTGCTACTGGGTTATCAGCACCCTTCCTGTCGACAACATGCAAATCAAATTCTTGTATCAAGAGAACCCATCTGATAAGTCTAGGTTTAGCGTCTTTCTTCTTCATGAGGTACTTAATAGCAGCGTGATCAGTGTGAATAGTGACTTTGGAATCAACTATGTAAGACCTGAACTTTTCACATGCAAACACGACTGCTAAAAATTCCTTTTCCGTAGTAGCATAGTTTCTTTGGGCACTGTCTAGAGTTTTACTAGCATAGTGAATAACATTCAACTTCTTATCAACTCTTTGCCCTAGGACAGCACCAACAACATAATCACTAGCATCACACATGATTTCAAAAGGTAAGTTCCAATCAAGTGGTTGAATAATAGGTGCAGTTATCAAAGCCTTCTTAAGTATTTCAAAGGCTTCCTCACAATCATCGTCAAAAACAAAAAGAATATCCTTTTGCACGAGATTGGTAAGAGGCGTAGAAATCTTAGAGAAGTCTTTAATGAACCTTCTATAGAAACCAACATGACCAAGGAAACTTCTTATACCTTTGATATCTGTGGGGCATGGCATTTTCTCGATTGCATCTACCTTAGCCTTATTGACTTCAATACCTCATTCAGAAATTTTATGTCCTAAGACGATGTCTTCATTAACCATAAAGTGGCACTTCTCCCAATTCAAGACAAGATTGGTGTCTTTACAACTCTGCAAGACTCGATCAAGGTTGCTGAGGCAATTATCAAAGGAAGACCCGTAAACGAAGAAGTCATCCATGAAAACCTCCACAATCTTTTCACAAAAGTCAGAGAATATAGCCATCATACATCTTTGAAAGGTGGCAGGTGCATTACATAAGCGAAAAGGCATACGTCTATAAGGAAAGGTACCGAAAGGGCAAGTGAAACTGGTTTTCAACTGATCAGCTTGTTGATACGTCTCCGTCGTATCTACTTTTCCGAACTCTTTTGCCCTTGTTTTGGACTCTAATTTGCATGATTTGAATGGAACTAACCCGGAGTGAGGCTGTTTTCAGCAGAATTGCCATGGTGTTGTTTTTGTGCAGAAATAAAAGTTCTCGGAATGTCCTGAAAATTTACGGCGATTTTTCTGGAATAAAAGAAAAATACCTGCGCAAAGAACCATGTGAGGGGGCGTGCCAGTGGGCCACAAGCCCACAGGCCACGACCATCCCCTATGGTCGCGCCGTGACGGCTTGTGGGGCCCACGTGGCACCACCGCCACCAATCTCAGTTCTATATCTTCCGTTTCGCATGGAAAAAATCAGAGAGAATGTTTCATCGCGTTTTGTGATACGGAGGCGCCGCCACATCCTGTTCTTCATCTGGAGGGCTGATCTGGAGTCCGTTTCGGGCTCCGGAGAGGGGAAATCATGGCCATCGTCATCATCAACCTTTCTCCATCGACAATTCCATGATGCTCTTCATCGTTCGTGAGTAATCTCATCGTAGGCTTGCTGGACGATGATGAGTTGGATGAGATCTATCATGTAATCGAGTTAGTTCTTGACGGGGATTGATCCCTAGTATCCACTATGTTCTAGATTGATGTTGCTACTACTTGGCTATGCTTAATGCTTGTCACCAGGGCCCGAGTGCCATGATTTTAGATCTGAACCTATTATGTTGCCGCCGAGAAATCTGTGTTTTAGATCCTATCTTGCAAGTTGTAGTCACCTACTATGTGTTATGACCTGGCAACCCCGGAGTGACAATAGCCGGAACCACTCCCGGAGATGACCATAGTATGAGGAGTTCATGTATTCACCGCATGTTAATGCGTTGGTCCGGTTCTTTATTAAAAGGAGAACCTTAATATCCCGTAGTTTCCATTAGGACCCCGCTGCCACGGGAGGGATGGACAATAGATGTCATGCAAGTTCTTTTCCCTAAGCACGTATGACTACATATGGAATACATGCCTACATTAGATTGACGAATGGGAGCTAGTTACATATCTCTCCGTGTTATAGCTGTTACATGATGAATCACATCCGTCACACTCATCTATCATCGATCCACTGCCTACGAGTCTTTTACTACTGGTCCTCGCTACCTACTTTGCCTAGGCTTGTCCCTTGCTACAAAAGGGATTGGGCCACTTTGCTGCTGCTGTCACTTTGCTGCTAATGTTGCTACTGTTGTTACTCGTTACTCTGCTGCTTCTACTACTGTTCCTTGCTACTCCGCTGTTACTTGTTGCAGGACTTTGTTGGCGCTAACATCCCGTCAACAAGGCTTTTTATGGCGTTGTTGCTGGGAATCGTCAAATCTTTATCTGGTGCCGTTGCTATCATACTACCTTGCTACTGATACTTTGCTTGCAGACACTAATGTTTCAGGTGTGGTTGAATTGACAACTCAGCTGCTAATACTTGAGAATATCCTTTAGCTTCCCCTTGTGAGCGAATCAATAAATTTGGGTTGAATACTCTACCCTCGAAAATTGTTGCGATCCCATACGCCTGTGGGACATCAAGGCTTTTTCTGGCGCCGTTGTCGGGGAAGCAGAACTATATTCTCTGAGTCACTTGGGATTGACGTGTGCTGATCACTATGAGGAATCCGAAAGATCCAAGAACTAAAATCCTACCTTCCACTACGAGGAGAGGTAAGGAACTGACATCTAGCTCTGCACTTGATTCACCTTCAGTTCTGAGTATGTTTGCGACTTCGCCTCCTGCCAGAAATATTGATATGTCGCGTGTGCTTGATGATGCTACTTCTGCTGCCCATGATGCTATGCTTGATGATGCTATGCTTGATATGATGCCTGATGATGCTATGCTTGATACTATGCATGCTATGCTTGATACTTCTTTGCCACTAGGTGCATTCCTTGATGCACATATTGCTCGAGTTGCTGCTAGATGTGATGATACTTCTGAAACTGCTGATACTATTGAAGTAGAACCTGCTACTATGCCTGAATTGCCTGTTATGCCTGATACGCGCTATGTTATGGAGGGAGAGATAGCTAAGTATTTTCTTGCGTGTAAGGATAGCTATGATGTTGAGAAAATTTTGCGCAAGTGGAAAGAAAAAATCTCTGAACGCTAGGATGAAATACGACCCGAAGTTTGCCACTTCACCTATCTTCGTGACCGATAAGGATTATGAATTCTCTGTCGACCCGGAGTTAATCAATCTGGTCGAATCTGATCCTTCTCACAGTTACGAGTCTGAAACGGTTGTAGCCCATCTTACCAAACTGCACGATATAGCCACCCTATTCACTAGTGAGGAAAAGATCCGCCACTACTATATGCTCAAGCTGTTTCCTTTCTCGGTAAAGGATGATGCTAAGACCTGGTTCACTTCTCTTGCTCCTGGTTGTGTGCGTAGCCCCCGGGATATGGTCTACTACTTCTCTGAAAAATATTTCCCTGCCCATAAGAAGCAAGCTGCCTTGCAGGAAATATACAACTTTACTCAAGCTGAAGAAGAGAGTCTCCCACAAGCTTAGGGAGGCTTATACAGCTATTGAATGCTTTGCCTAATCACCCTCTTGAGAAGAATGAAATACTTGATATCTTCTATAATGGACTTACCGATGCTTCCAAAGACCACCTAGATAGTTGTGCCGGTAGTGTTTTTAGGGAACAAACTGTAGAACAAGCTGAGATTCTACTGAATAACATCTTGTGCAATGAGAATGCCTGGACTATTCCCGAACCACCTCCTAAGACAACTCTGAAGAGAAGAGGTATTCTATTCCTCAGTCCTGAAGATATGCAAGAAGCCAAGAAATCTATGCGAGAGAAAGGCATTAAATCTGAAGATGTCAAAAATCTACCACCTATCGAAGAGATCCATGGTCTCGATAACCCGATACAGGTAGTAGAAGTAAATTCTGTGCGTAGGTTTGATGAGAGTGATATTCCTTTTGATAAACCCGCTAGCTTATGCATGGATGAATTTGATAACTTCATTGCCAAACAACAAAGTTTAAATGATTATGTTAGCAGACAATTGGAAAAGAATGCTCGTATGCTTAGTCATTTGAGTGGCTCTATGGTTACTACTTAGGTAGAACAAGTACTTAAAGCTCAAAATGACTTGCTCAATGAGTTGAATGACAATTCTGTTAGAGTCGTTACTAGAGGCGGTAGAATGACCCAGGAACCTTTGTATCCTGAGGGTCATCCGAAGAGAATTGAACAAGATTCTCAAGGACTTAGCACTGATGCACCTAGACATCCTAGAAACAAGAAAGATGATAGGAACTTGCACGCTAGCAACCCTGTTGCCGCTACACCTGAGAGTCCAAACAATGCCTCTATCTCTGATGCTGAAACACAATCTGGTGATGAACATGAGCCTAATGATAATACCAATAGTGATGTTCATGAAGATGCTCAACCTAGCAATGAAAAGGATGTGGAGATTGAACCTAGTGTTTATCTTGATAACCCACAGCCAAAGACTAAGAGATACGATAAGAATGACTTTGCTGCTAAGAAGCACGGTAAAGAAAGGGAGCCATGTGTTCAGAAACCTATGCCCTTTCCTCCCAAACCATCCAAGAAAAAGGATGATGAGGATTTTGAGCGCTTCGTTGAAATGATCAGACCTGTCTTTGTGCAGATGCGTTTGACAGATGTGCTCAAAATGTCTCCTTGTGCTAAGTACATGAAAGATATTGTGACTAATAAGAGGAGGATACCTGATCTTGAGATCTCCACCATGCTTGCTAACTATACCTTCAAGGGTGGAACTCCTAAGAAACTAGGTGATCCCGGTGTGCCCATTATACCTTGCTCCATTAAAGGCAACTACGTTAGAACTGCATTATGCGACCTTGGAGCCGGTGTTAGTGTTATGCCTCTCTCTCTCTTTATCGTAGGCTTGAACTGGATAAGTTGACACCAACTGGCATCTCTATGCAAATGGCCAACAAATCAACTGCTTTCCCTATCGGCATTTGTGAGGATGTGCATGTTGTGGTTGCTAACACCACTATCTTAACAGACTTTGTTATCTTGGATATTCCCGGGGACGATGCCATGGAGGTCATCCTCGGAAGACCCTTTTTAAACACTGCAGGGGCTGTTATAGATTGCAACAAAGGCAATGTCACTTTCCATGTCAACGGTAATGAGCATACGGTGAACTTTCCGAAGAAACAATATTGAGCACATTGCATCAATGCTATCATAAAAATTTCATCGATTCTTATTGGAAGCTTTGAATGCCCTATTCCTCGTGTCAATATGAAGTATGATTTGCTTTTTGGGAAGATACACATCCTCATTGAGGTGACCTAGTGACTATTAAAAAATTCTCCGTTCTCTTTTGCGATTCGAGAAAGTTTTGTTGAGGGGATTTGATCAACCCCATTGACGGATTTCTTTCGATGACCATGAGATGGATGAATCAAGGAGTCACAAACCTCTGTTCCAAGCTTTCACTTTAGGTTGCTTAGAAGAAAAATGATAGATTTAGTTTAGTTTTCCCTGTTTTCTATTTTAGCGTCCGGTAAAAAAATACTCCGAACGCTGTGCAAATCTAGTATGATTTTTTCTGGAATATTTGAAAAATATTGGGACAAAGAGTCTGTCTGGGGGGCACACCAATGGGCCACAAGCCCTAGGGGCGTGGGCACCCCCCTGGCCGTGTCACCCAGGCTTGTGGGGCCCACAGGCACCCCCTCCACTCATTCTAGCTCTCATCTGGTTCTCCTACCTCTAGAAAAAATCGTTTCGTAGCTCAAACCCGTGTTCTTGCTCCTCTTGCTGGGATTTTCGATCTCTTTGCTCAAATCACCGTTCTCCGAACCATTTTGGGGAAAATACTCCTTGGTAAGTGACTCCTCCATTGGTCCAATTAGTTTTGGCTCTAGTGCCTTATACTCCGCGTATTTTTGCTGCCTTGGTGACCATGTTCTTGAGCTTTGTATGCTGATTCTAGCTGGTCCCAAGTAGTTTTGATGCATAATATGGTCTCTAGGCACATGTGGGAGTAGTTGCTACAAGTTTAGTTGAACCTTGTTCACCTTTCCTTTGGGTCACTAAAAATTTCAGAAAAGGAAGATCTTCAGGAGAAACTGTCATGGTGGTTCCTCAAGCAAGAGAGGTCCCCGTCTTGCGATTCGGGAGCCTGATCCTTACCAACCTAGGGACGCGCTGGTACAACCATGTGAATGGCCTTCTGATGAATTTATGATTGAGGCAGGCTTCAAAGATGAGTTTGATGCATTTGTTCACAACGTCGGACTCGAAGAATTCATCTCCGATAAATGTGAACAGTATGTTGCTCTCACTGCCTCTTTTGTTCGTAGATTCAAATTTTCAGCTGGCCATGAGCCATCGGTACTGTTTGATCTCTATGATAAATCGTATACCATGGATTTAGAGGATTTCAGTAGAATTTGCAAAATACCTATTTGGGGTAACCTCAATGATCCTCCTAAATCTTCGGTTAGAGATTTTTGCACTGGTATTACGGCTGGAGAAACTAGAGACATTACGCAAGCTACCATGGGGAGTGTTCATTTTCTTGCCTTGCATTACTTTGCCCTCTTCATAGTAAGATGCATTAATGGCAAGATTGAGCATTGTCACCTCTGCGCACCCAACCTTAGTATCCTTAAGAGCGCAGTGATGGGTGACAAAAGCTTCAACATGGGAGCTATTATAGCAAGGAGGTTGAATAAGAATGCTATTGATGGGGATTTCTTTGGTGGGATCTATGCCACTCGCATAGCAAATTTTCTCGGAGTACCCATCCGCGAAGGAGATCCCCTGCTCCATACAACTTTCCTTGACCACGTTGCTATGACACGCTACTAGTTCCTTGAGAGGGATGATGAATCCCTCCTATACCGATTGATATTTAACCGGCATCGGGTTTTCCATATTACCCTTCCTGCTCCTGCTCTCTTTGACTTGAGAGGCAGAGGAGTATGATAGGGAGTCAAAGGCTGCTCGTCTCCGTGAGGCAGCTATTCAGGCAGTGGCTGCAGCACTCCCGTATAACCCCCATTATGATTTCGGGTTTCGCCAGGACCATCCTTGGGAGTAGACCAAGTTAGGCCAAAAGCCTAAGCTTGGGGGAGTACGTGTTCTTACCGACTTCACATTCTTTCTTATGCTTTCACTTTGTTAGCCGGTGTTCACAATTTGCCACTGTATCATGCATGCTAGTTTATTTTTCTTTTTGTCGTTTTCTTTTCGTGTGTCTGTCTAGTTTGAGAAAACCCAAAAAAGATTTTCTTTTTCTTCTTTTGCTTGTTGGGAGCTTTCCCGTCTAGATAGTTTTCTTTTTCTTTGGGTCAAGGTAGAAGATATTGGTTACAATGTTTAGTGGCTCTTGCATGCATACCTGTTTAGCTTTCAAAGAGCCATATTACTTTGTCATCTCCTTTGTGTTTGCCTGCAGATTCCAGCTTTAGTTCAATGCACGAGCACGCTTATTATTGTTCACATCGTTTGGTCGTGCAAGTGAAAGGCAATAATGACGATATATGATGAAGTGATTGAGCCTGGAAAAGCTGGTATGAACTCGGTCTATTTTGTTTCTGTAAATATGACTAGCTCATCATGCTTGATTCAGCTTTATTGTGAGAGAAACATGTTTTCAATGACAACTTAGAGATCATAGTTGCTTATGCCATGCTTATTTAGCTAGGAGCTTATAATGGTTTGTCTTGGTTGCCCACATGAATGTTGAGATGACTATGATGTAGTATGATAGGATGGTATCCTCCTTTGAATGTTTCAAGTGGGTCGACTTGGCGCATGTTCACGCATGTAGTTGAAACAAAATCAACATAGCCTCTATGATGTTCATGTTCATGGTGATTTATGTCCTACTCATTCTTGCACTCAATGTTAGTTACTTTAAATGCATTTTGATGACTGTTGTTGCTCTCTAGTTGGTCGCTTCCTAGTGTTTTGCTAGCCTTCACTTGTACTAAGCGGGAATACTGCTTGTGCATCCACCTCCATAAACCCAAAGTTGTGCCATATGAGTCCACCATACCTACCTATGTGCGGTATCCACCTGTCGTTCCAAGTAAATTTGCATGTGCCACTCTCTAAATCTTCAAGAAATAGTCTGTTTTGCATGCCCGAACCGCTCATGTGGTGACAGGGGGCTATTGGTATCTTCCATGCTTGGCGTGTTATCCTCAAAATGTGTTTATTCACTATCATTCACGAGAAAGGGGCCGGTATTTGGAATTCCCAGTTCCATGCTCAAATCGAAAAGATAATTGCAAACAAAACTCCCCGAGGATTGATGTTGGTATGGACGGTACCCGAGGATTAGGCTAGCCGTGGAGTGTGATTGATTGGTGGTGGGGGAGTCAAAACTTTACTTTTCTGTTTGGGAACCGCCTATAGCATGTGTAGCGTGGAAGATGTTGAGAACTCTTAGTCATTGCGTTGGCAATGAAAGCATGCCACCAAAAATTATTATCTCTGTTTTCAAAGCTTGAGCTCTAGCACCTCTGCAAATCAATGCTTCTCTCCGCGAAGGGCATGTCTATTTATGTTCCTATTGAGTCATCCTACTCTTACAAAAGCACCAATTAGAGAGCACCTCTGTCATTTTTATGCTTTGCTTTTACCTGTCTTGAGTATGACTATGACTGGATCTTCATTGCCATGAATTACAATGTTTAGTCAGCCCTTGGTCTTTTAAGGTGCTCTGCATTTATGTTTTGCGGTCTCAGAAAGAGCTAGCGAGATACCATCTATTCGTACTGCTTCATGTTGTTTTGATTGAAGTGTTGACATTTGAGGCTTATAATTATTTGCTCGCTAGTTGATTATGCAATTGATATGAGTTTATCGTGAGACCTAGATGTCATTTGCTTGTGTGGTTTGCTTGTGATGTTGCTGAAATTCTGGTTATGAGTTAGACATAGTTGCAACAACAAGATCAAACAGAGTTCGTCAAAGTTTTTCTTTTGTCTCTCTCAGTTTTTCAACTGAGTTGCTTGAGGACAAGCAAGGCTTTAAGCTCGGGGGAATTGATACGTCTCCGTCGTATCTACTTTTCCGAACTCTTTTCCCTTGTTTTGGACTCTAATTTGCATGATTTGAATGGAACTAACCCGGACTGACGTTGTTTTCAGCAGAATTGCCATGGTGTTGTTTTTGTGCAGAAATAAAAGTTCTCGGAATGTCCTGAAAATTTATGGAGATTTCTTCTGGAATAAAAGAAAAATACCTGCGCAAAGATCCACGTGAGGGGGCGTGCCAGTGGGCCACAAGCCCACAGGCCGCGGCCACCCCCTATGGTCGCGCCGTGAGGGCTTGTGGGGCCCACGTGGCACCACTGCCCCCAATCTCAGTTCTATATCTTCTGTTTCGCTTGGAAAAAAAATCAAAGAGAAGGTTTCATCGCGTTTTGCGATACGAAGGCGCCGCCACATCCTGTTCTTCAACTGGAGGGCAGATCTGGAGTCCGTTTCGGGCTCCGGAGTTGGGAAATCGTCGCCATCATCATCATCAACCTTTCTCCATCGACAATTCCATGATCCTCTTCATCGTTCGTGAGTAATCTCGTCATAGGCTTGCTGGACGGTGATGAGTTGGATGTGATCTATCATGTAATCGAGTTAGTTCTTGACGGGGATTGATCCCTAGTATCCACTATGTTCTAGATTGATGTTGCTACTACTTGGCTATGCTTAATGCTTGTCACTAGGGCCCGAGTGCCATGATTTCAGATCTGAACCTATTATGTTGTCGCCAATATATGTGTGTCTTAGATCCTATCTTGCAAGTTGTAGTCATCTACTATGTGTTATAACCCGGCAACCCCGGAGTGACAATAGCCGGAACCACTCCCGAAGATGACCATAGTATGAGGAGTTCATGACAATAGCCGGAACCACTCCCGAAGATAACCATAGTATAATGCGTTGGTCCGGTTCTTTATTAAAAGGAGAACCTTAATATCTCGTAGTTTCCATTAGGACCCCGCTGCCACGGGAGGGATGGACAATAGATGTCATGCAAGTTATTTTCCCTAAGCACGTATGACTACATACAGAATACATGCCTACATTAGATTGACGAACGGGAGCTAGTTACATCTCTCTCCGTGTTATAGCTGTTACATGATGAATCTTATCCGTCACACTCAGCCATCACCGATCCACTGCCTACTAGTCTTTTACTACTGGTCCTCGTTACGTACTTTTCCTAGGTTTGTCCCTTGCTACAAAAGGGATTGGGCCACGTTGTTGCTGCTGTCACTTTGCTGCTACTGTTGTTACTGCTGTTACTCGTTACTCTGCTGCTGCTACTACTGTTCCTTGCTACTCCACTGTTACTTGTTGCAAGACTTTGTTGGTGCTAACATCCCGTCAACAAGGCTTTTTCTGGCGCCATTGCTGGGAATCGTCAAATCTTTTTCTGGTGTCGTTGCTATCATACTTCCTTGCTACTGATACTTTGCTTGCAGACACTAATCTTTCAGGTGTGGTTGAATTGACAACTCAGCTGCTAATACTTGTGCATATTCTTTAGCTTCCCCTTGTGAGCGAATCAATAAATTTGGGTTGAATACTCTACCCTCGAATACTGCTGCGATCCCATACGCTTGTGGGACATCACTTGTGCAACTAGTATTTGCAAGAAACTAGAATAACCGTCTAGAAAGCAGAAGTGTGTGTGTTTAGACAGTCTTTCTAGCATTTGGTCGATAAAAGGCAAAGGGTAATGATCTTTCCTATTGGCTTTATTAATTTCCTAAAACCGAACACCATCCTATAGCCAGTAATAATCCTCTGTGGCATAAATTCATCCTTATCATTAGGGACAACGGTAATACCTCCCTTCTTAGGGACGCAATGCACCGGACTCACCAATCACTATGAGCAACAAGATAGATAATACTTGCTTCGAGGAGCTTTAGTATTATTTTTTACTACCTCTTTCATCTTAGGATTTAATCTCCTTTGATGATTAGCAACTGGTTTGGAATCAGGATCAGTTTTAATCTTGTGTTGGCATAGAGTGAGACAAATGCCCTTAAGATCATCAAGAGTATATCCAATAGCAGCACGGTGCTTTCTTAGAGTTTTTAGTAACTTCTTTTCTTCATGCTTTGAGAGGCTAGCACTAATAATAACAGGATATATCTATTTTTCATCAAGATAAGAATACTTAAGAGTATCAGGCAACTGTTTAAGCTCGAACATAGGATCACCCTTTAGTGTGGGTGGATCCCCAAGCAGTTCAACAGGCAAATTATTCTTAAGGATAGGATATTGTTCTAAGACAACTCTATCTATCTCATCCCTTTCATCCATATGCATATCATTTTCATGCTCAAGCAAGTATTGCTCTAAGGGATCAGTAGGAGGCACTGCAATAGAAGCTAAGGCAATAGTTTCATCCTTCCTAGGAAACTCTTTTTCATGAGATTGTCTACCAAACTTGGAGAAATTGAACTCATGTGACACGCCTTCAAAGCCAACAATGACGGTTTTCTTCTCACATTCCATATGAGCATTGACGGTATTAAGGAAGGGTCTGCCAAATATGATGGGACAAAAGCTATCTTGGGTGGTAGCAAGAACGAGGAAATCAGCAGGATACTTCGTTTTACCACACAAGACTTCAACATCCCTAACAATTCCCATACGATAGATAGTATCTCTATTGGCATGCTGAATAGTGACATCAATAGGTTCTATCTCAACAGGTGCAATCTCGTCTTTGATTTCAGCATATAAGGATTGAGGTATTGCACTAAGACTAGTACCCACGTCACATAAACCATGATAACAATGATCTGCTATCTTAACAGAAACAACAGGTGTGGTAACAACATGCCTATGTTTGTCTCTAGCGTGTGGTTTAGCAATTCTAGCAGCATCTCTTTGGGGAGGATGATATTTAAACCACTTCTCTTTGGGGAGATCAATATGAGCAACAAATGATTCACACAGTGAAGCTACTATCTCAGAGTCAAGTCCATACTTAGTGCTAAAATCACAAAAGATATTTGTTTCAACAAAGATTTAACGCAATCAAACTTGAAATTACTACCCGACTCCTTACCTTGATCAACCTCCCAATCTTCAGAGTTGCGTTTAATTCTTTCCAATAAATTCCATCTGAAGTCAATATCTCTCTTCATAATAGAACCGGTACAAGAAGTGTGAAGCATGGTGCGATCATCATGATAAATCCGAGCATAGAAGTTCTGAATGATAATTTCTCTCGGGAGCTCATGGTTCGGGCATGAATATAACATTGTTTTAAGCCTCCCCCAAGCTTGAGCGATGCTTTCTTTGTCACGAGCCCAAAAATTATAAATATAATTCCGATCACGATGTACTAAATGCATAGGATAAAACTTTTGATGAAATTCCAATTTCAACCGATTGTAGTTCCATGATCCACTATCATCACATAGCCTATACCATGTCAACACCTTATCCCTCAAAGGCAAGGGAAAGACCTTCTTCTTGACCTCATCCTCGGGCAAACCTGCAAGCTTAAATAAACCACCAACTTCATCTACATAGATTAGATGCAAGTCTGGATGTGATGTTCCATCTCCTATAAAAGGATTAGCCAGCAGTTTCTCAAGCATACCCGAAGGAAATTCATAGCAAATATTTTCAGTAGGTGCAGCAGGTTGAGGAGCAACTCTTTGTGCTTCCGTTCGAGGTGAAGATACCCCAAAAAAGCCCCTCAAAGGATTAGTTTCCATAGTGACAAGTGACAATAAATTTCAGCACACTATATAAATGTTTCCTTACCAAGTTCCACTTACCAAAGGCGCTTCACTCCCCGGCAACGGCGTCAGAAAAGAGTCTTGATGACCCGCAAGTATAGGTAATCTATCATAGTCCTTTCTATAAGTAAGAGTGTCAAACCCAACGAGGAGCAGAAGGATCTGACAAGTGGTTTTCAGCAAGGTAATATCTGCAAGCACTAAAATTATCGGTAACAAGTAGTTGTGTGGTGAGATGATTCGTAGCAAGCAGCAAGTAACAAAAGTAACTACGGTGCAGAAAAGTGTCCCAATCCCTTTTGTAGCAAGGGACAAGCCTGGACAAAGTATTACAGGAGGTAAAACGCTCCGGAGGACACATGGGAATTTCTGTCAAGCTAGTTTTCATCATGTTCATATGATTCGCGTTCGTTACTTTGATAGTTTGATATGAGCTGTTTGTATGTCAAATATATGTTGATGATATCATATTTGGCTGTACTGACAAAAGATACAGTGATGAATTTGCCTACATGATGAGTGAAGAATATCAGATGTCCATGATGGGGGAGCTGAAATTCTTCTTAGGTCTTCAAATTCGTCAACAAAGCAATGGAATCTTCATATCACAGGAGAAATACCTCAAGGATGTTCTGAGGAAATTCGACATGCACGAATGCAAAGGTGCCAAGACTCCAATGCCTACAAACGGCCACCTCGGCACTGATGAAAATGGTAAAGATTTCCATCAGCAGTTATACCGTTCTATGATTGGCTCCTTATTGTATCTATGTGCATCTAGGCCAGATATAATGCTTAGTGTTTGCATGTGTGCACGTTTTCAAGCAAAACTGAAGGAATCACACCATAAGGCTGTGAAACATATTCTTCGATACTTAGCTCACACACCAACACTAGGGTTATGGTATCCCAAGGGCTCCAATCTTCATCTGGTAGGGTATTCTGATTCTGACTATGCTGGTGACCGTGTGGATCGCAAGTCAACTTCTGGCACATGCCATTTCCTCGGAAGATCACTAGTTTGCTGGTCCTCAAAGAAGCAGAACTGTGTATCACTCTCCACTGCCGAAGCTGAGTACATTGTTGTTGGTTCTTGTTGTGCTCAATTGCTGTGGATGAAGCAAACCCTCAAGGACTATGGCATCAACATGAAGAATGTGCCTCTCTACTGTGACAATGAGAGTGCTATCAAGATTGCATACAACCCAGTACAGCACTCGAAGACCAAGCACATCCAGATTCGTCATCATTTTCTTCGGGACCATGTCCTCAAGGGCAATATCCTCATCGACCATGTGAAGACTAATGATCAACTGGCAGATATCTTCACTAAGCCCTTGGATGAGAAAAGGTTTTGCAAGTTGCGGTGTGAGCTAAATATCTTAGAGTCTTCAAATGTTTTGTAAAAACATGCACACATCCTAACACTTATGCAAAGTTGATGACTTAGATGTGCAACACATGATGAAACGATTTTCTTCAACTGATGAAGAAATTCACTCTGAATGTGAAGAAATTAACGAAGAAATTGATTCTCCGGGCCCTACGACAATTGTACGCGGCGTGTGTAATCAACATTCTTATATGGTTGGTAACGCCACCGCCCAATGTGAAATTCCTCAAGTTGATTTTCTTCAAATGATCAATTTCCTCACAATGCATTTTTCTTCAAAAACAGTTGTTCTTCATTGTGATGATCTATTACAAAATCCTCAAAAACACTTGATGACTTTCATTTGCCTAGGTAGACTGTGATTTCTAGTCCTCAAGAGCATTCACTTATTGCTATTTCTTCAAGTTGATGTTTCTGCTAAGTGAATGTGATCGGACCCTACTTTCCCTCTATGCTATACTTATCCAGTCTATTCAATTCTTCATATGCGTTCTACTTGAAACTTTGTTCAAAATCCTCACTGCATCCTTGTCAGCTGATGATTTTGTAACAAAAATCCTCAAATCTTCAAAAATTGTTTTCTTTAAAGGCACAGTAACTGAACCCCCACTTCCCACGATCGGATAACCACGATCTCCACTATCTCCACCGCATCGTATGGGAGCTACACGTGTCCTGCGGAGACGTAGAGGCAGGGGCTATTTGGTCCGAAACTTTCGCGCCAAACAGTAACTTTCGGGCTATAAATATGTCCTTATCCCCCTCGGTATCCTCTTCTTCGCCTCATCGCTCTCCTGCCATAGCACACTCCACCGAACCCTAGCGCCACCGCTGGTAGTCTTGTCGCCGGTAAGGAAGAGCTTCACTGCCTCGACCTTCTCGTCGCCAGAATCACGCCGGAGTCGAACCATCTTCGTCCGCCGCCGCCGTAGACGTCCTCTGCCGCCAAGTTAGGGTGCATTGTACACTCGAACGAAGAGCCTCTCCAACACTACTTTCTATGTTCTTCGTACGCACCTTCCAGGGTAAATATATCCCATTTTTACAGCAGATTAAATCTGAAATTTTACATCTTCTATGTGAAATGTGTTTTTCCTCAAGGTACGATGCGCACATGATTCCTCAAACACTACCTATCACCACAATCATTGATGAACTAGCTAAGCATCTAAGATTTTCACGAGATTCCTCAATTGTGCGAGTTTTCGGATCTGTACAACTCTGGAACCCAAGAACAGTATGCTTAGGCAAATTCCTCAACCACTGGTTATATTCCTCAAACTGTCAAACTTTTTCTTTTTCTTCAAATCTGAGAACGCATATGACCTCTCCAAATTCCTCGCAACTATAGTCTGTTCACAGGTACACACATGTCAGCTGATGAATCTCTCGGTTCTCATCACATTAACTCATTTGCAGCGTTTCTGGAAGAAACTCTTCAAGGCTCATCAGAATCCTCAAGAGTTCAAAATCATCAGCAAATTCCTCAACTGAAGAAAATGGAGGAAGAGAGAAAATAAAAGGGAGGAAAGAAACTGGAGCAGAACACAGCTGCTGATATCCCAGAGGACATATACTTGGACTATTGTACGCCTGATGAACATGAGACAATGGCCAAGAGAAAGATAAGGCTGCAGAAGATTGAATGCCGATGGGCGAAGGAATGGAAGGAGTACAGGTTTGTGACACCCAAATATGCGAAGAAATTCGCTTTGAAGCCTCCTGGCAGAAGGGCCCCACTTGAGGATCATCAGGTAGCTCATCCATCAAGCCTCAAGACCATTGATGATTACCCAGATGAGAAAGAAAAGCATCTGGCCAAGCTCAAGAAGCAAGCAGAAGCTGCAGTGAGGAAATTTAATGAATCCTCAGCTGCTGCCTCCGGTGCTGCTAATTCCTCAGCGGCAGAAACCTCAGGCTCAGAAATTCGTCACACGCAGTCTGTGCCATCAAAGAAAAGGGCTCCAAAGCCTTAAGAGAAGTCTGCTCAGGCTTCTGTCACAAAACCCTCAACTCCAAAACCCTCAGTACCAAAACCCTCATTACCAAAACCTTCAACACCAAAACCATCAGCACCAAAACCCTCTGCGCCAATCTCCTCAGCACCAAAATCCTCAGCTCCACCTCCAAAGCCTCAAGAAAAATCAGTACAGAAGCATGTCGTGAAACCTACGACCGCCAGCTCCAGCTCCTCACTCCCAGATGTAATTAGCTCGGAGACAAAGTCATCAACACCACTTATGAAGACTTTGACAACTGCTGAACATGCACCTTTGCCCAGCCCCAACAAAATCATCGCAGTCCCGTCTGCATCAGAGGGAAGTGATGAATATGATGATGAAACCCTGCAAGCCATCATCAGGAACAAGCAAGAAAGGGTAGCACAAGCATCAGGCAGTGCTATTCCTCTGGCCATGGACCCCAAGGTCCTCCTTGACTACATCAATATCTGGTATGAGGATCCAAACACTCCCATTCATGATTTGAAACTTCCTCCTGGCATCAGCCACATGGTGGCCACCTTCATAAATGAAGCCAAGTGGAAAGAACAGCAGGCCCGGCAGGGAAAGGTTGCAAAGGCCAAAAAGGAGAAATTCCTCACGCAGAATCTCCTCAAGCTGACTCCTGATGCACGAGTGTCAACCCAGGCAGAGCTGCAAGTATTGACTGACAAGTATGACAAGCTGTCAGATCGCAAAAGCGTCAAGCGCAATTTCATCAAGCTAGCCACTAGTGCTGTTGATGACTACAACAAGAGAAAAGCACCACCAGCACCAACTCCTCAGCCCCTGGTTGAGCAGCCAGCAGATGCATCTCCTGATGAGGAGGAAACTCCTCAAGCTGAGGAAGAACACCAGGAGCGCCGTGTTGATGAACCGGCCATTGAAGAAATCATCACGGAAAATGCAACTGATGAAATAGAAACCACTGATGAGACTGCTCCTGATCCAGTTGCTTCATCAAAGCAGGCTGATGACTCTGTTCCAGCTGGTTCCTCACTACCAGCTGAAGAATCTGCAGAAAGAACACCTTCACCACAAGCTTCAAAGGTGAAGAAGATAATTCCGTCTCCATCAGACGTGAAGAAAACAAGGGCTGCTGAAAAGGAAGCAAAGAAGAGAAAAGCCTCCTCAGCAGTGGAAGAGACAGAGGCAAAGCGTCAAAAAGAAACTGAAGAATCTTCCCCTCTGGACCCAGTGCCTCTAAATGTCGCACCTTCATATGAAATGGTCGTCATTGATGACCCAGCTACAAGGACAGATGAGGAAATGAAGGATGTCGTCTCTGAGGAACACACTGAAATCCAGATTGATGACAGTCCTCAACCTCTTATTCCTCAGACCAAGACTGCTCAAGCATCAGCTGCACCAGCTGATGAAACTACTTCTACCACAAAGCCAGCTGAAGAAAAACAAGCTCAGGAAAATGTACATTCTGAGCAGACTCCTCAAGATGAGGAACAGGCTGACCCAACTCCTCAAACTGAGAAAGAAGCAGAAATTCCTCAGCCTGAAGCTCAGCCAGAGCAAGCATCATCTCCCCAGCAAGAAGTACCAGCTGATGAAATTCCTCAACTTGAGGAAAATGCTGAAGAAAATGTACCCGCCCAAGACAATGAATTCATTGTGCTCAACCCAGAGACTGCTATGGTTGTCTCCTCCCCCATTCCTCAGCAAAATCTCAAGCCAGTTCAGCGCCAGCCATTCTCCAACCGTCCAAAGTTTCAGAAAGAAGATTTATTTGAAGAACGCATGTATTTCATCGGCGAGAACCCTTATGACAAGCCTCAAATGTGGCATCTGAAGTTTTGGACAAGGACTCACATGAATTACTATGCCTCTGTGCTCTGTGGACGAAACAAGATATTCCAGCACAGGCATATTCCTCATGTTGAGCTTGAAGCAATACCCTGCCTGGAACTAGTCCTCAATGTACTCCACGATGCAGGTTTGCTCCCTATGTGCTCAGACATATCAGACTGGAATAGTGAGCTTATTCTTCAGTTCTATGCCACTCTGCACATATCTGGCAACGCTGATGACATCAACACTTGGGTGTTTGACTGGATGTCCCAAAATACTCACTATAAAGCCCCTGCCTCTGAACTCCTCAGAGAACTGCCCGTACCAATTCCTTCATATGGGGCAGTGAAGCTTTATGGTGAGCGTGAGCTGCCAAATGGAATGATGAAGTCCTCATGAAGCCTTTGGTTGCAGGAAAACCCTCAAGAACCACATTCCTCGTCCATGAGCTCAAGTACACACCCCGGTCTGTCTACATAATCCTCTGCAGTGTGCTCGCGCCAATCAAAGGCCGTGACGATGAAGAAGACGTTCTAGGCCTCATGAAGAATATCCTGTTCAACATCATTCACGCTATTCCTATCAATATCCATGATTTCTTCTTGAGGACTTTGGCCGACAATGCAATGTGCCCCTATGATCACAAGATTTATGCCCCGTGGATCATGAGATTCATCAGGACAAGGACATGCATCAACTTCCACGCTGATTTCCAAAACCACATGGGTTATATGCCTCCTATCCGGGTCAACAAGAAGACTTTCGAGCCCATCGAAGGAAAAGGAAAATCTGTGATTGAAGAAGGCAGCAGGCTCCTTGATGGCCAGTTCAAAGAGCCAGAAGCATATTCTTCATGGGACGATACTGAGACTCGACCAGCAAGCCCAGTTCCTCCTCGCGTGCTGAATACCAGAGAGCTCCTCCTCAGTCTTCACCAGAAGGTGGATCACAACCACAAATGGGACAAACGCCAGTTTGGTGCCATTGTGAAAACCCTCACTAAAACTCAGAACGCTGTGAAGCTTAATCATCACTATCTGCATGAGGTTTTCGATCGCACTTGGGCTACACTTGCACATCTGAAGACCCAGACCGAGCTTGAAGAAATGAACTTTGAGCAGGACATTGACTGGTCGTGGCCTCCCAAGAGAAAGTTGATGCCCATTCCAGTGCCAGACCTTGAAGACAGCTCATTTTCTTCATTCCGCGCTACTGAATCTGATGAGGAACAACTCGACACAGCTCTTCATCAACCGCCAAGAAATGAAGTCTTCACGGGCGTTAGTCCTCAGTTTGTCCCTTGTTGTCACTTGATGACAAAGCGGGAGAAACTCGAGAGTTATTCTTCAAGCGGGATATTTTTGGGGCTTATAAACTATATTAAGTTACAAACTCTTGGCTCTTCTGAAGTTTTTATGTAATGAGATGTAACTTAAGCCCGATGGTACTCTCACGCTTTTGAACCTTTTTCTTCGCATGCTTATTCCTCAAGTTTTAATGCACGCATGCTGGAATTCGTCAGATACCATTTGCCATCATGCATCTTCATTTTCTTCATATGATATGTTATATGTATGCATGATTTACAAGACTCAGGGGGAGATCTCCATGATATAAATCATCAATGTGCATCTGCTATAAAAGCAAAATCCTCAAGGTATGCACATCTTCAGGGGGAGTCTCTCTGAATCTTGTTTTGAAATTCCTCAAATGAGTATTTACACTTCATATTTTTGATCCCTGTTGAAGACTTAACCTAATTGTCATCAACCACCAATCAGGGGGAGATTGTAAGTGCATCTAGTGCCCCTTAGTGATTTTGGTGGTTTGAAGACTTATAGGTTAAGTATCTAATGTGTTTGTGAGTGTACACAGGATCTATAAGTCATTGAGGAGTTTGAGATATTTGAAGAATATCGACCCCTAAAAATGTATATCTTCAGTTGAAGAAAATGGTCTGAAGCTGAAGAAATGAATCGCGAGGAATCTGCGATGAAATTGATATTCCTCATGAAGATACTCAGAAGACCGGTGGTTCCTGAAGAAAATCATTCTGAAGAAATTGAAGCGTGAAGATTTACGTTTTCTATTTTACTTTCTTCGCATTTGATGAATAGGAACACCGTACTGTTAAAGGGGGGTCAAAGTAACACTATGGAATGGATTTCCACATGATGCTCAACCCAAGCCTAATCCGATCAAAAGCCTCAAGTGAGGAATATGAGTGACATGAGGACTCTCACAGTTGAGGGTCCCGACCGTTTCGATAACCATGCCAAGTCACTGGTCTTATCCACTCCAACGGTCATATTATTTAAGGGCATTAGCGTCAAATCATGTCGGGATGCTCCCAGGCTATAAATAGCCACCCCCCACAACCACTAGCTGGTTGGCTGCTCCGTTAGAAACTGACACTTATCATAAGAGCAACCCAAATTCCTCAGAGCCTTCGAGAGTAATTCATCTGTGAGGAAATACACCACCCACCGAAACCACAAACCAAACCTAGTGATTGAGCATCACTAAAGAAGTTGTTCCTGTGTGGGACTGAAGCCTTTTACCTTTGAGGACTGTGCATCCTCTAGACGGTTAGGCGTCATGGTCTAGAGCAATCCAGCAGTCAATTGTGGATCGCCGGGTGACCAAGTTTGTGAGGGTTTGGAAGTCTGCCCTGAAGACTTACCACGAGTGTTGGGCGAGGACTGTGTGTCCTTAGCTCAAGGAGAATACGGTAGGGACTGTGTGTCCTTTGGTTTCAATACCAAGCCGCTCCAAACCAGATGTACAACTCTCACAGCAGTTGGAACTAGGTCATCAACGACTGTCTTCTCTGAGAATCGGGTTCTAATTCCTCAACTCTTTACTTTCTCCGTATTATGTGTTGATGACTTTCACTGTGACTGTTTGAAGAATTTGCTGAAGACTTTCTCTGAATTTCCTCAACCCCAAATTCTTCACAATAGTTAATCATCATCTGTATTCTGCGTGCCTGCTTACTGTGCAATCTGTTTTCACATTCTTCACTCTGTAATACTGCTGTTGTGAACGTTTGCACGTCTGATCCTATACTATTTCTGCTGTAAGTTAGTCATCAGTGAGGAATTTCCTCAAAAGGAATTTCCTCAGTGATGAAATTCTAAAAAACTCCTATTCACCCCCCTCCAGTCGATATAACGCACTTTCAGGCTCGGGGTCGGCCGTTGTGGAGGATGACAAGGAGGCCGATGGTGCGATGCGGCAAGGAGGAGCCCGAGGTGGCGGTGACCGTCGGTGGCGCGGGGGTCGCGGTGGACCGGAGGAGGACCGACGGGGAGGGGCCCGGTGACGGGGCCGCCGTGGCCGGTGGGGGCCCCGGCCGAGGCGCCGGTGGGGAACCGGCGTTGGTGGTGGCCGGCACTGGAAAGGCTCAGAGGAGGAGCCCGGCCGGCGCGGGGCGAGGACTCGCCGGCGAATGAAGCGGGGTGGAGGGTGGCGACGGGCGGGGCGCTAGGGTGAGGAGGCGCCCGCTGGTGTGGGCGAGGTGGATGGAGAGAGCCGGAGGGGGGGCCGTCGACGGGAGGAGCGCAAGGGAGGGGCTGAGCTCGGTGGGGATCTGAGAGGGAGACCGACGGGTGCAGGGGAGAGGAACCGAGGGAAGGGGCTCCGTCCCTTAGAGGATGTGAGGTGGGGAGGGATCTGGGGCTATCTCGGTTGTGGGGGAGAGACGGGAGAGTAACCGAGGGGAGGAGGGGTCCTCGTGGGGTGTGGGAAGGGAACGAGAGGGAGACAGGAGATCGTTGGGAGCCCCCCCCCCCCCCCCGAGGGGTGGTGGCGATCGAGGCGAGAGCCCCTGGCGGCGGCTCGGTGGAGGGAAAGGAGCGAGGGCAGGGAGGCTGGAGCGGGGCGAGCCCTCGCTAGGGTTTGGGGCTCGTGGCCGGCTGGGCCACTTTGGCCCAGTCGGCCTGGGGGGCTCGGTTGCTTTTTTTATATTTCTTTTCCACTTTACTATTTATTAATATTTAAGTTTATATATTTATTTATGCTTTCTTTTATCATTATTCTTTTTAATAATTTCTTTTATTTATTTTTCTTTTAATGCTTATCATGAATTTATAATAATACTTTACTTTTGTTTTCAAATTTTGAATCCGGATGGACTTGAATCAACGCGGGTCCGAGATGGGAATTCGATGACGTGGCATCATTACCGAGTGATCACTGTAGCTTAATTACAATATTTACTGTAGCAAAAGTCGAGGATGTCACAATTCTCCCCTACTAACAAGAATTCTCGTCCCGAGAATTAAGAGGTAGAGGGAAAAAGCCCGGGGTATTCATCACGAAGATGATCCTCGCGTTCCCAAGTGACTTCATCTTCAGAGTGATTTGACCAGTGCACCTTGAGGAACTTGGTGACTTTGCGACGAGTCTTACGTTCAGCTTGGTCAAGAATGCAGACCGGATGCTCTTTGTAAGGGAGGTCTTGTTGCAGCTCCGCATATCATGATCAACTGCTCGAATAGGATTACTGAAGCAATGACGGAGCTGAGACACATGGAAGACATCGTGAACTTGAGAAAGGTTCGCTGGCAGTTCCAATTGATAAGCCACTTTTCCACGCTTTTCGAGAACAGTGAAAGGACCAATATAGCGAGGATCCAACTTGCGCTTGATTCCAAAATAATGTGCACCTCTCATTGGTGTGACACGAAGATAAGCCTTTTCGCCAGGTTGATAGACCATATCTTGATGATGACGGTCATACTGACTCTTCTGATGGGACTGAGCAATCTTCAGACAATCATGAGTAATGCAGACTTGATCTTCGACATGTTGGAAATCATACGGACCGGAGAGTGATCGGTCCGTTGAATGGTGGCTCGAGAATTTCGTACGAAGCCAAGTGTAAAGGATACTTTGGAGTCAAAGATGTACAGGAGAGTCAGGTTTCAATCCTGTGGAACTTTGGGTTATGGGTCCACCATGTGGGCCGAGAGTAGGAAGAGGAGTGACATATTATACGGTCTTCGTAGCAAGACATGCCAGATGATAACCTGCTAGTTATGTCGGCAACCACATCGGTACCAAGGGTGGGGACGAATAGAACTATTTTCCTGCTCGTTGTAACGAGGCGGGCCAATAGGCAAAGTTCTCGTCCACCGGCGGTTACCGGAATGTTATCCACAATAGTAACAGGGTCTTACTGACAGAGTCGTATACCGAGACTTTTACCTAAGCAGGAAATTAACACTGCTTAGATAAGTTATGTCACAAGAAAGGTCAAACAGACCAATAGGAAGGAAAATGTGTTCACACACACAAAGAATCTAAAGTATACCATTCCCGAGGAAAACATAGAGTACTGTATATAAGATAGGTCATCAAGTACATAACCATTTAGACAGAGATGCAAGAAGAATCATGATGTTTACCCATACCATGCGGTCTGGATAATTGACCAGGAACAATCTAGCATTGCGCTTCCAATGTTCCGGTTGAAATTTGAAGTACCACATCCGTGCTTCGAGGTAGCATCGACATGGTCATCCGATAAGGTCGGACCAATGGGTACACAAAGAGGATCCATGAGGAACAACTTATGAAATAAGGCATATAGTTTCTGCATGGGAGATGGCGAATCTTACATATGGGAGAATTTATAACAATAGGTCCTTCGGCCCGGTGTGCCAAACAAGACACCACCGTACCGGTTACATAAGGACCAAGGTTATAATTATTGGGGAAATGTTCCAACCATCATATCTGCCTGAGATTCAGATCTGATTGGTGTTGGGACACCTCAGACCCAAAATGCCTGAGAATAAAAATGAAGACGCAAGATTCTCATGATATGAACTACACAAGCAATTCTTGAAATATGAGTGCGATGATAAGGCACATGAACACCATGTCAAGACATTCGTGCCCACGTGAAATACTTATCTCAAAAGGGAACTGGGTTCTCATTTTGGGAACCATCATCGAGGATGACAAGGTTCCATGTGTAAGTCTGGATTAGCTGTTATGAAAGAGCTCCTTTTTTCCTTGATCAAATCAGTCAGTGGCTTGACGTGCTAAGAGAAATTATATGAAGTGAAGATAAAAATCTTCAAAACATATAACATATAACACTTCGCACATGCGTGAATGATTTGGTATTTCCTGAGAAGCAGCGAAACAAAAATTTCACATATTCACGGCGGAAACATTGCACGTGAACTTTAGGGAAATACACTTCTTCTATCAAACATATTCTTCACAAGTTAGGCACAAAGATAAAGCTTTCAAGGGTTTCATCGTGGAACATGGAGAAGTTGAGGGTGTGACTGATGGGCTCAACAACAATCCCTCTAGATTTTGACAGGGATGAATTTACATGATTATAATATCAAGGGGATAATATTTGTCAAATCAAATGGTATAATGTCGTATGCTCGAGGGAACAACAACAATTAAACATTGGTCAAAGGGTGCACTCGGGAATACGGACGGAGTAGCACAACCAATGTCAAAAATGATGAGTCAACACCCAACACACTAAGAATGAAACAATCAGTTGTTAACCTCAAGGCAATAGGGTTGCCAGAAGTATTGGAATCACACATCAGAGTTCACTTGTTGGTATTCCGGTTTTGAAACAACACGGGACCAAGAAATGAATGGTGATGGCGAGAAGTATTATTATATCAAGAATTCTTAAGACGTGTGCAATTTTTACGACATTCTTGACATGTCAGATAGTAATACTCCAAGATAGAAGATAACATAAGCTGAATTAGCAAGGAACTCAAAGGACAACACAAAACATGATCAAGTTTGTGTTGGAGGGAAGGCAAAAAAGATTGTTGATGAAAACACAAATCATCGAGGGGCATGGATGGCATTTCTCATCGTGTATTCGATTGATACCCTGCATGAGCTTAGAATGCTGATGATGATCATGACACATTTGTCGAGAAATTTCATGAAGATGTAATCATTTAGCGATGACATCAAGCAAGGGAATGATGAAGCAAGAGGTTGTCGGAAACACAGTTAAGACTGGTAGCCTAGAATTGAGATTGCCTTTCAGACAACCAACGTGATGTTGGAACCTCTATGTAATCTTAATGCACAATTTGTAAATGTGCTCCACGGATGTAGGACAGAGATAGCATGGTCAAACTTTCGCATGACAATGATATTGTAGCCTAATAGCTTGGAACAACATGATCGAGTACAACCTCATTAACAAGCAAGATTGCTAAAAGTTGTTGAATCGCAATGCGTACTCGATTCAGTTGTCGATGTACTCGCGTGTTCAACAACTCAAGCACGAGGGAGCTGGAATTAATGAAAATATCACAGTTGATGAGGAGCTCACAAGAAGTTATATAGCTTCGTGATATTCTCGAGCTACAAGGAATAATATTCGGAGGTAGATCAACATTAAGGCCTGGACCGATGTATTGATCTGAAGAAGACAAGTACTTTAACTCGTCTAAGAATGAAATCAAGGTAGGACAACATGGTCGGAACCATGGTTGCAAAGTACAAGATCATAGATACCAAATTTAAACCACAAAATGAATGATTATTGATACGAGAAGTTCCTATGATAGGATCAACGTCGTTTCCATGGGCATGAACACAAAGTTCAAGGTCGACTCCCACTTCATCAATGCATCACCTGTCATTTACTCCTCGCCTTAGATCAGGTTGTAGCTTTGAAAGGATATTCGGCAAAGCACCAGAAGAGTAAGACTCATGAAAACCTTTCGAGTCATATTGATTTAGGAAGGCATAGGTTCAACCCATCGGGGCATCTTAGGAACATATACCACAAACTTCAAGAGTAAATAACACGTGCTTGAAGGGCATGGCTGACAAATTGTATGGTACAACTTATCAAAGGGAGGAGACACAATTTACCAATGGCATCATGTATCAGAGAAAGCAATCACAAGAATTTTTGAAAGCAAAAAATGCCATTGGATAATAACTCAAGATGAGTCTGACAATCCACAAAGGACCTGGTGTGGGTATCGGTACTCAATCAGAGGGAGACAGGATGCAATGCATTAGTTTACAGAACGTCTGAAAAATACTGATACTTAATCACCAAAGGAATTATGATTTCCAGGTTGGCGTATCATAATCAGATGCTTCAATCAAATACAAGTAGGTTAAATGGACTTAGATGGACAACCAACCAAAAATTGATTTATCGAGAACCAGCTCGGTCTGGAAGGACGTCTCAGCCGGAAAGGACAATTTACGAGTATCAATAGATGATTGTGTGCATTCACACAAAGGTAGAATCAATAAGATCACAAGAAATTCACAAAGGAATTTAATGAATGCGGCTAGACATATGGATTTATCCATAATGCAAGCATGTGAGAAAGCTCATGAACAATAGGCTAGGGAGGATTTCGGAAGATCAAATAGTAATTCGGAGAACTCTCGAATCCCATGAGAACTGATGATGGACGAATCCTCGATAAGATAATCCGTTGCATCTCGTAAAAACAAGAGCATTTGGAAAGAAAATATGAATGACATTTGTATGTAGTCATCCACTGGGGTTGAAGGAGGAAGGGAACTCGCAAGAGCGATGGGCACAAGTTCTCGAGAGAAACATCGGAGACTACTATCAAAGTCTTCTGACGGATTAAGCCATCGTCTGGAATTACGGGGCTCTCCGGGTAGATGTGATTATGATAACCTAATGTTAGAGTTAGTAAAATCTTTAACCCGAAAGATAAGAGATAGTAGAGCCCAGAGTATAGGAAAGGAGTAAAAGATACCGATACCACCCAATTGAGATGTGGGCCCGTAAGCCACAACATCAGTGTTAGTAAAGTTTTTCAAACACTAGACTCAACTTCGGCCAAGGAGTTGGAAAGGGGGCTACCTACAAGCAGTCGGCTCTGATACCAACTTGTGATGCCCTCGATTTAATCGTACGCTAACCATACACGCAAATGCGTACGATCAAACCCAAGGACTCACGGGAAGATATCACAACACAACTCTAGACACAAATAAAATAACATCAGCTTCATATTACAAGCCAGGGGCCTCGAGGGCTAGAATACGAAAGCTCGATAAACACACGAGTCAGCGGAAGCAACAATATCTGAGTACAGTTAGAGATGGCTAGCACAAAAGATACAACGATCGAACGAGGCGAGGCCTCCTGCCTCGGAACCTCCTAACTACTCCTGATCATCAGCGGCCTCCACGTAGATGACACCATCGGGGCGGCAGGCGTTGGCAGGAAACTCCACTCCTGGGCTCCATCATCTGGTCGCAGCAAACAGATCAAGGGGACAAGGGGGGAGCAAAGCAGCGGTGAGTACTCATCCAAAGTACTCGCAAGTCTTACATCAGAACTAACCTAAATATGCAACAGTATCAAGAAAGGGGGTTGTTATATGTGGACTGACAGCAGCAATGCGAGAATAGAGAGAGAAGGCCTAGTCCTATCGAAGACTAGCATCTTCAGGGTCTTCAGCAATAGACGAGAGTAGAACAGGGGGGTAAAACAATAATAGTCATATTGTTGCAGCAATATTAAAGTGAGGTCATGCCTAGAGATCCTCCCTCGACTCCCTGCGAGGAAGCAATCCCGATGCAAACTAATTCCAGTTAAGTAACAATTGTAGTTGTATAAGATCGGGGCACAACTCCAAGTCGTCCTGTAACCGTGGACATGGTTATCCGAATAGTTAATTTTCATCCCTGCAGGGGTGCACCACATGCCCCGTCACGCTCGATAACACTCTGGCCGGACATACTTTTCTGGGTCCTGCCTGGCCTTGGAATATCGACACGTCGCAGCCCCACCTAAGACTAATCAGAGAGGCCAGCCCGCCGGTCTAACTCCTAAGCACAAAGGGTTCATGGGCCCAGTTCCCCTTCGCGCTCCTGCACGTGGCGTGGGCAGCCGACGTCAGTCCTAGAATCCCTTAATCACAAGAGTGATGCATCTCGGGACCACTCGGGCGCGCGCCGCTACATTGCTAGCATCTGAAAAGCTTCGGCTGATACCGCGACGCCGAGTACCCATAATTCTTCCCGCGTAGCCGGTTAGTGCGAAAAGGACTCCGACCAACCCAGATCAAATACCCAAATCTATTAACATTTTAATTAGGCCAACAACACAGTCTCACGGGAAATCCACCCGTCTTACAACTAATCACCAAGGATCCCAGTAACATGGTCGAGTAACTGTGTGGTTATAACGTCGGGGGGGGGGGGGGGGAATCCGAGGTATCACCCTCGTTGGATTCCGAACGATGTACCCGTGAAGGTGGGCTTAGAGGAATCACCCTCGAGGGTCCCACACTTGAGGGGTTGCATGACAGAGGCGTCATCGGGAATGGTGAAAGAGGAATCACCCTCGATAACCACGACCGACTAGCTATACTACAGAGATATCATCAGGAGTACTTAGCGAGGTGTCACCCTCGGTACCCGATAGTATCTCTGTAGCGTCGTACAATGAAGGGGGGTGTATGTGTTGTGTCGGGTCTGGTCCATCGATCAGAGATCGAGATTTGAAAACAAGCGGGGGAACTGGACTACGGGGTCAGAGGGGATGACTGCTCCACCTATACTAAGCAGATTAAAGGTACATGACTGAAAGTAGCAGTTCATCAAAAATAGGCTACGCATCAGATATAGGAGCTAACTACAACAGTAGCAAAATACTAATGCAAGCAGTAGGAAGAAAGACATAGGCGATATAGGAATGATCAAGGGGGGTTTGCTTCCCTTGCTGCTCTGCGGCAAAGGACTGATCGGCAGGGTCATAGATGTACCCCGCAGCAGCGTCAGTCTCGGGGTCTACCGGTAAGAAGAGGGGGAAGAAACAATAAATAATAGCACCGATGCAACACAAAGCAAGACATGGCAAGATGCAGGCTAGACATGAGCTAACGCAGCAACATCCGTCATAGACGGGTCGGAATAATATCTGACGATATTTTCCGGGTCTCGGGCTACTACCGGTGATACTGGAAACGATGGAAATGTTCCACGTTTGCTATGCTAGGGACGCGTGACACACGAATGGACCGTGTATCCGGGTTCGTCTCGTTCTACCGATCAACTTTCATGTTGAAAATATTTTGATCTGACTTACGGATTATTTAATATTAAATTTTTAAAGTTTTATTCAATAATTAGGAATTAAAAACAGATTTCAATAATTTAATAAAAAGCTATTATGACATCAGCATGATGTCATGCTGACATCAACATTTGACTGGTCAACTGACTAGCGGGTCCCGAACGTCATAGGCACAAGTTTTAATTAAGATTAAATATTAATTAATTATATTAATTTAGTGGGGGACCCACGTGTCATATTCTAATTATTCTAATTAATTAATTAATTAATATATCTATTTAACTAATTCATTAACTAATTAATTAGTTATTATATCTAATTATTTATTTATTTATCTTATTAATAAAAACATATATTTTTTTTTCTTTTTCCCTTTTTTTCCCTCTACAAACATGTATACATACATAATATAACATACATACAAAATACATACATGTATCTAATACCTACATACATACACAAATACAAGATATTCGTTTTTATCTCCCTCTTTCTATCTTAACTCTCTCTCTCTGGCATCTCTCTGTTCATCTCTCAACTTCATCTCTCAATAGAGAGGAAGGGGGCAATCTCCACTACACCTACGACACCTCAAAGGCGCCGGAACGAGAAACTAACTTCCGGAACGGAACCGGGGCGGAAAACGGAAGGAGAGGGTGGGAGGAGCCCGTAAAAGGGCTCACCGGCGTTGCCGGGGAACGGGGCGGCGAGGCTCGGGGTCGGCCGTTGTGGAGGATGACGAGGAGGCCGATGGTGCGGTGCGGCAAGGAGGATCCCGAGGTGGCGGTGACCGTCGGTGGCGCGGGGGTCGCGGTGGACCGGAGGAGGACCGACGGGGAGGGGCCCGGTGACGGGGCCGCCGTGGCCGGTGGGGGCCCCGGCCGAGGCGCCGGTGGGGAACCGGCGTTGGTGGTGGCCGGCACTGGAAAGGCTCAGAGGAGGAGCCCGGCCGGCGAGGGGCGAGGACTCGTCGGCGAATGAAGCGGGGTGGAGGGTGGCGACGGGCGGGGCGCTAGGGTTAGGAGGCTCCCGCGAGCGGAGCGAGCGGGAGGAAAAGCACGGGCGGGTGAGGGGGCCTGGCGCAGGGGAGGTTCTGGCCGGGGAGGGGCTCGCTGGTGTGGGCGAGGTGGAGGGAGCGAGACGGAGGGGGTGGGCCGCCGGCGGGAGGAGCGCAGGGGAGGGGCTGAGCTCGGCGGGGATCTAGGAGGGAGACCGACGGGTGCAGGGGAGAGGAACCGAGGGAAGGGGCTCCGTCCCTTAGAGGATGCGAGGTGGGGAGGGATCTGGGGCTATCTCGGTCGTGGGGGAGAGACGGGAGAGTAACCGAGGGGAGGAGGGGTCCTCGTGGGGTGTGGGAAGGGAACGAGAGGGAGACAGGAGATCGTGGGGAGGGCCCCCCACGAGGGGTGGTGGCGATCGAGGCGAGAGCCCCTCCCGGCGGCTCGGTGGAGGGAAAGGAGCGAGGGCAGGGAGGCTGGAGCGGGGCTGGCCCTCGCTAGGGTTTTGGGGCTCGTGGCCGGCTGGGCCACTTTAGCCTAGTCGGCCATGGGGGCTCGGTTGCTTTTTTTATATTTCTTTTCCACTTTACTATTTATTAATATTTAAGTTTATATATTTCTTTTATGCTTTCTTTTATCGTTATTCTTTTTAATACTTTATTTTATTTATTTTTCTTTCAGTGTTTATCATGAATTTATAATAATACTTTACTTTTGTTTTCAAATTTTGAATCGGGATGGACTTGAATCAACGCGGGTCCAAGATGGGAATTCGATGACGTGGCATCATTACCGGGTGATCACTGTAGCTTAATTACAATATTTACTGTAGCAAAAGTCGAGGATGTCACAGGAGGCCTCCTGTGTCACCGGGAAGGACATCCTAGAGCCAAAGAGCTCCGGCTACGTGTGGGAGAATATAGCCCACCATGCTGTGGAGAAGGGTCAGGTTATCCCCACACCAAAAGATGAGGAGAGAGTCATCTTCATTCCTTGTTTTCTTCGAGGTTTGGGTTTTCCACTTCGCCCCTTTTTGGGGGCATCATGTTTTACTACGGGCCCGACTTCCATGATCTCCCTTCGAACTCCATTACACACCTCTAAGCCTTCATCACAGTCTCCGTGACATTTTGATGGTCCAACCCCAATTTGGCTTATGGATGAAGGTCCTCAATGTCAAGCCCAAGGCATAAATGGCAAGCAGGCTGACTGTGGGGGAGCGATGATCAACAAACTTGCTATGGCCAAATGTTCAAAAGGCACATTCATAGACACTGTCAAGGCATGGCATAAAGTGTGGTTCTACATCACCGAGCCGTGCAACACAGGTGAGGTAGCTCCTTTGGTATTTAGATCTGGCCCTCCCATCGTTCTTGTGTCATGTACGGAAAAAGGCCCTCGATTGGGGGGAGGCCTCGGAGGTGAAGGAGCTCACAAAGAAGATCTCCAATTTATGGGAGAAGAAAACTCAGCTCACCAACGTAATCCAGGTAATGCTGCATCGCCGCCTTCTCCCCTACCAACGTTGGTCCATCCCGATGTGGGATCACAATACGGATGATCCGACCACTATGGAAGGTGTTGTGCGGAACCTTTTTCGCATTACCCTCGAGAAGTTGTGAAATGAGCTTTTCCAGCCACACTGTCTCGATACGCCACTCGGTTAAAGATTCTTATGGGATACGACACTCCCATCTTCCATAATAGGCTACCATGGAAAGCTTCTGGCATAAGGAACCCGACCTTCTGCAGCAAGCCACATGAAGGAAAGATTTTGAGGTATGATAACTAGCCTTCTTCAGCACGCTACTCTAGTAGAAGCTTCGGGCATAAGGAATTCAATCTTCTCCAACACGTCATCGTGCCTACAACGAGCCTGTGAGAAGCAAGAACTAGTCGGTACACATAAGTCGCCTCAGAACCCAGTGGTTATGAAAGGATTCATCCTACACCTACCTATATTGTGAGCACGCAGTCTAGTGAACCAGTTCATGAGAGCCACTCATGCACGAGAATAACTATGTCAGAGAAACAATGGCCCTATGTTGAAAACAAGAATATGAGCACCACAACCCCTACGAGATACACAAGAATAAGTTGTGAGAACAAGCCAACGCTTAGGGAGAACAGTCAAGCAATGGTATTGGCATAGCATGAAAAGTACATCAAAGGAGTCCTCAAGACCAAAGAATTGATGGGCATACAACCTCCGTGGCGGTCAACAAGATACAGCTTCGCAGACAGAGAAGTATTACTAGTGTTTATCATGCTCTTGCAAATGCGGCCACATCAATGTACTAGTTACGGTCACAAGCACACTATGCCCATCCCCGTGATCACAACAAGGACTGTAGAGATTATATGTATGACAGAGCCATCTTCATGAGCTACAGAGTGTGAATGAGACATTAAGACCAAATAGTTCAAGGCACACCAGCAACAACATCTCATAGACATCATGACGTCATTGGAATAAGAGATTACTATCTATGATTATTTTGTGATCATGCCTGCAGTTGAGGATATAGCAGGAATAGCTCGGTCAGGATAACTCCTTGAGTTATGGATCACCTGAGAGCAACGTTAGGATGCATAAGCCATAAGGAAACACCAGATTGAGCATTCTGACACGACAAAAACAAAGCCACTCCCATTCACTTGAGGACATACGAGCACGTGAACTTGGTACCAAGAAGGGATGTATTACCCATGACAGTCAGGGTACGAAGCATTACAATAAAGCCCGAAGCAGATACTTCCAGTCCCTGGAACTACGATATTTGTTGGTAGTACCCATTACCCCACCCTGTAACACTACTATCGGACACCTGACAGGAAGGAGAAGGATTCAAGAAATCTATGTGCAGATACAACACCTGACCCTTCCGAAGAGGCAGATATAAAGTCAGAGAATCCATGAAGGTAGGACAACGGATGGATCCAAGTCGCACACAAGTAAGTCCCCTTTCCCCGGGAGGTAAGCCTGGAAATCTCGAGGACAAGATTTTCTTAAGGGGGTAGGTTTGTAACACCTTGGTTTTCGCTCCCTGTTTTCTTTTCCTTTGCGGATTTGACTCCCGTTTTTTTCTCTCTCGATGTTATCGGATTTCTTTCACCCTGGGTATGTGAAGATGGTCATCTAGCCTTGCCTTCCCTATCCAACTAGAGATTCTCTCCAGTCTAGCCTTTCCACCCAAGATATCTTCTCGGGGTTTTGCCGTCAAAACCCTACCTTTCGAATTGCCAGAATGGAAACCCTGATCTCTCCTGTTTCAAAGGAACCCCAATTTCTTTTGCCATGTTTCCTCCCAAACCTTTTCCCAATGATCATCCATTATCTTTAAACCTGCGATATGTAAAAATATTGCTAAGTCATTTGCAATATTTTTGATTTATAATTAATTCCTTTTTCTGCTAGTTGAAGGAATTCAATCTAGGAAAATAGCTATCCATCTCCAATGGTTATGAAAACTTGTAGATATATTCTTTTTAATCATATTGAGATCCCATAAAATATTGGCCATCATAGAATAAACGAAAAATGCCTTTTCCTATTTAATGCCAATATTGCATTTTGGGCACTTTCTAAAGGAACTACCATTTTGGTAGCCAGGAAAAATCCCAAATAATTTGAGGATCTTCTCCTATCCATATCTTCCCCAATTCCATGAAGATCCCAAGCCCCATAGTTCAAATTTTGAGCACAAGATCAATTTGCAAATTGTGTCCAGTTGGGTAATTTGCAAAGGGAGTGCTCTATTCCTTGATCTCCTTGAGCTGAAACTTTTCATGGTGGTTTATATTGTTAAACCACTAGTAAATAACAAAAATCAGCTCCATCCCTTTCTTCAATGTTGTCCTAGAAATTCTCCTAAGTTTCTGCATGTTTGGAAGCTTTGCAAAGGAAGTACCATCTACGCTGGTCCATTGGTGCATAAATTTTGGCATAATGACCACCTTAGTAGATGACTACTCCATGCCAAAATCCAGCTTGTTTCACAAAGCCAATTTCTCATAAATCATTTCAAACACCTTGCTGTCAAAACCCTCTTGTGCAAAATTTGTTCTCCTCACAGCTATCCAGCTCGTTCCAGATACTCCCCTTATCCATTTTACCAGAGAGGCACTTGTGAGACAAGGTTTGGGAACCGGACGCGAGCCATAATGAGCAGTGCCGTGGTGACCACGCATTGAGCATCCAGAAACTGCGCTCTGCACTATGTTGTCTCCGTGCCGTCGCCCCCGGCCAGCCCCCGCTTGTCTGAGCATGTCTACCGGCTCCGCCGAGTCCACATGGCCCCTCTCCCGCATCTTCCCCCTCGAGACTCTTCCTCGCCGCGCCCCGACAAGCTTCGCCGGAGCTCTGTTCTACCTGTGCCCCGAGCCGTCACCTCTCCCTTGTCTCCTTCCTCCCGAGCTGTTTCCTCTCCCTGCCTCTTGTCAGGTCGGCCCCTTGCCGACGCCCGCATCCAGCTAGCCACGCCACCCGCGAGCAACATCATGTTGATAAGAACGTCGCGGTGGCCGTTCCTGTCTGCTCTGGCCAGCTGGCTATGAAAGCCGCGGCCCGAGCCCTCCCCCGAGCACCGCAGCTCTCCGACACCCTCTATATTCATCCTAGCCTCCTCCCTGGCCGGTCAATTAAGCTTGAGGAGCCCCTCTGATTCTCCACAGCCGCCATGGCCGCCCCTGTCCTCCTCCTAAATTTGGTCTGCCCCGACACTCTCCCTCCCTTCCTCCACCACCCGAAGAACAACCGAAGCACCTAGAATCTATTCCACCCTTCTCCTTGCTCTCCGGTGGCCTATAGCCGTGGCACCCATCTTTCCTGAGCCGGATGTCTGCCGTGGCCGAGGGCGCTTGCATTCTCGCTCTCCTCGGGCTCCTTGTCATTGGCAGGGTGCGGTGTCTCGCGCCGACCCCATCGGTGGTTGGAGCCTCACTAGAGATGGCCTGAGCCGCTGGAACGAGCGTCGGCCAGGCCCGGCTCTGCCCTCCTCTGTCGTGAGCGGGAGGTAGAAGGAAGAAGAAGAGGGACGGTGACATGCACGTTTGCATGTCACCGTGTGCCTTGCGGCCAAAATTTAAATTTAAACATTGCAAAAAAATCTAAAAAAAATCATGCATGTTCACAACACATATTAAGATAACCCCTAAAAAATTCAGATGAAAATTCGAAACATACATCGAGAAACAAAAAAGAGATACTCATATGTGAATAGTATACACAGAACCATTGCGGCGTGGAGGAGAGAGAGGACCCGACAGGTGGGGTCGAGACCCACGTGTCGGCGGCTGGAGGCCCGCCAGCTAGAGTAAGTGGAAACGCCCCGGGCGTATTTACGTTTTCCCCACGGGAAAGCGTATTTCCCGGAGTACGCGACCTAACAGGCTGTGAGGGACTTGGTTGCAATTATTTATTTTCAGATTAGTCCTTGGCAGAAATACCATCATATCTTTTTGCTCGGGACTCCGATTGGGGTGATGCCAACGCTCACGTCTTCGACTCGTCGAGCCCGTCATGTTGGTAATATTTTAACAAGGTGGTGACACTGTGGAAATGAACCTTTTGCCCTTGTCTCCAATCAGCCCCCTTCGAGAGAGAGAGCGGTATCCGGCGATCCTTTCTGCGGACTCTCCGCACCTCTTCCGGGAGTATTATTCGACCCTAGGTAAGCCGACCATCTATCATATACCCTCAAGCTTTGCTCTGTGATGTTCTTGCATATTTAATTCAATATGCTTATGTCCGAGTGTATAGCAATGTGTTGTATGAGATGCTGACGAACCCTTGCTCACATTTTCTTCCATGATGGCACCACGCCTAGGTCTGAGCTGTTTTTCGGCCGTCCAGGGTGGATGCCAACTTTATACTTCTCTTGTCAGCAGTGAGCTCGTGTTCTAAGCTGCTTTTCCGCCGTCACGAGCAACTGTTGAATTTCTTTCCGTGGTAGTGCCCCTATGCTCTGAGCTGTCATTCGGCCGTCTTAGGGAACTACCACATTCTTCATATCAACACCGCCTCATGCTCTGAGCTACTTTTCAGCCGTCTTGAGTCGGGGTTGAGTTATTCCGGTAATGGCCCAGATATGTGCGTAACAACCGTTCTGGTGGCTACCGATTTATTTCCCGAGTTTATGCGAGGGTTCGAGGATCTCAGTTATAGATAAAATCTGTGAAGTAATAATTTGCTATTCACATCCTGTGATATTAATGGTTCATGATATAGAAATAGTCTGTAGTGTTCTTATCATTGTTACTGCATTCATGGGTACTATCATGATGAGTTATGGTTGCTAAGTAGCCAAGCGCGATAAACATATTGTTAAAAGGGAACTTAGTGTGTTGATCTCGAGTCACCTGTCCGGGCCCATCAGTGCAACCACTTTTGCCGTCGTGGGATGGCCGTCAGTTGAGCTGCTCGCGTGACCTTTCACCGGTACCTCTAAAGAGGGAGGGTTATGCACGCGTGCTACCCCGATCAGGTAGGCGGTGATAACCCTGTGAGCCAGTTGAGTTGTTTATGCCGGCGTCCCCGGTGGGGACAGTTTTGTTTGGCCATGACGGTGGCAGGTGTCATGAGGACACATGTGTCATGAGCACACAGGGCCACCCAGGTCAGGACTCCGAGGGAGAAGTGGTTGCCGGTGGTACGATGAAAGAGTCACGGGTCAGGCAAGTCTTGTTGGAGCAATGGTGTTCCACCCGAATGGGATCGCGAGGTCAGTGCTCCAGAGTGTTGGTAAAGTGTGCAACCTCTGTAGAGTGTCAAATCTATTCAAATAGCCGAGTCCATGGTATTGGACAGCCCGATCAGACCTCAGTAGGTGATCAACCGTAAGAGTGATGATAATGATGGAAGAACTCGTCTGGTGTAGACATCGGAAGATGTCCAGTATATGACATGTTAGCCATGGGATGGCTATGAGATGAGTGGTCGGATGACCACATGAGATGGGTTGGATTTGGATCAGATTCAGACTAGATCATGAGAATAGTTGGAGTATAAATCATTTATCTAATATGCTTTACCTTATCGCATCTACTTTAGAAGTTATCTTTCTAGATAACCCTGTTATACCTTGATAATTAATATTGCTAGATAGGTATGCTATGTCATGATGATTAATATTGTTCTAATAACAAATACATGCTTGAATACCATGGATTGCTTTGCTTAGTGTATATGTTAGTTTCGCTTGCTTGCGAGTACATTCAAAAGTACTCAACGACTTTTAACGTGGCCAGGTTCACATAAGGATTCGTCGTACGCGAGGAGACAGAGTGTTCGCGGGCTAGGAGCGTAACCGAGTCTGATCCGTGTGGATTGGAGCTGCATCAAGACCATGCTGCCTTAGATCGAGCTTTTCCGCTGCCATCACCCTTGTAGCTCGTCTTGTAAAACTCTTATATTCATTAATAGAAATGCCTATGGTCATGATACATGTTGTAAATGTGCATGCCAGAGTGATTTCCTGGGCTGGCATGTGCGGCGACCGTCTGGCTACAGTGGTAATCAGGCAGAGCGCCACATCTAACACCCATGAAGTTCTGGTGTTGATCATGTTTTGCTCATGGAAGACGCTTAGTCAATGGGTCTGCAACATTCAGATCTGAGTGCACTTTGCAAATACTTATGTCCTCCTCCTTTATGTAATCGTGGATGTAATTGAAACAACGCTTTTATGTGTGTGGTCCTCTTGTGAAAGCTTTGTTCCTTAGCTAGAGCAATGGCACCAGTGTTGTCACACAAAAGAGTCATTGGATCCAGCACAACTCCAAGATCTATCATGAACTCCTTCATCCAGAGACCTTCTTTAGACGCCTCTGAGGCAGCTATGTAGTCCGCTTCACATGTAGAATCAACTACCATGCTTTGCTTGGAACTGCACCAGCTTACCGCACCCCCATTAAGAATAAATACATATCCGGTTTCATCCTTAGAGTCATCCGGATCATTGTCAAAGCTTGCATCGACGTAACCCTTTATGATGAGCTCTTTATAACCTCCATACACGAGAAACATTTCCTTAGTCCTTTTTTGGTACTTCAGAATATTTTTGACCGTTGTCCAGTGTTCCATTCCTGGATCACTTTGAAACCTTCCTGCCATACTTATGGGATGGCTGACATCAGGTCTTCTGCACAACATTGCATACATGATAGAGCCTACGGCTGAAGCATAGGGGACGACACTCATCTTTTCTCTATCTTCTGCAGTCATTGGGCACTGAGTCTTACTCAATTGCATACCTTGTAATATACGCAAGAACCCTTTCTTGGACTATTCCATTTTGAACTTCTTCAAAACTTTATCAAGGTATGTGCTCTCTGAAAGTCCTATTACGCGTCTTGATCCATCTATATAGATCTTGATGCCTAATATATAAGCAGCTTCTCCTAGGTCCTTCATTGATTTTTTTTATTCAATTAATCTTTTACGCTTACCGAAAGCTGTATATCATTTCCAATCACTAATGTGTCATCCGCATATAATATTAGAATTGCTATAGAGCTCCCACTCACTTTCTTGTAAATACAAGCTTCTCACTAAACTTGTATAAACCCAACCACCTTGATCACCTCATCAAAGCACTAATTCCAACTCCGAGATACTTTCACGAGTCCATAAATGGATCGCTGGAGTTTGCATACTTTGTCAGCATTCTCTAGATCGACAAAACCTTCTGGTTGCATCATATACAACTCTTCCTTAAGGAAACCGTTAAGGAATGCTGTTTTGACATCCATCTGCCAAATTGCATAACTAAAAAATGCACCTATTGCTAACATGATTCTGACGCACTTAAGCATCGCTATGGCTGAGAAAGTCTCATCGTAGTCAACTCCTTGAACTTGTGAAAACCACTTTTCCACAAGTCGAGCTTTATAGACGGTAATATTACTGTCCGCATTTGTCTTGTTCTTAAAGATCCATTTATTCTGAATGGCCTTTCACCCTTCAGGTAATATTTACAAAGTCCACACTTTGTTTTCATACATGGATCCTATCTCGGATTTCATGGCCTCTAACCATTTGTTAGAATCTGTGCCCACCATCGGTTCTCCATAGCTCATAGGTTCATCGTTGTCCAATAACATGACTGATAAGACAGGGCTACCACAACAAGAAATAAGGTCAGTTATGACTCCCTATATTGGTCATTGATTCATCATTGTTGTTGTTTATTGACCTTTTTTGACCAAATTTACAACGTCAACAGTTGGCCGTCAAGAATGAACAAACATGACCTTTCTAAAATTTTGGTCGTAGGTCTCTATCGACCAAAATTTTGGTTTGGTCATTACCCATTTGTGTGAGCCACATAGGATCTGACGTGGCCAAGCTGACGTGGCATTGCTACTGACCAAATTGAATCATCATAAATTTTAGATTCTGACCCAATACCTATTTTACTATTGAAAATGTCTGATTTGTTTGGGTTGAAGCATTTTTTTGCTAGAAGCACGCATATCTCAGGATAGGCCCATTAAAATATGTACAACAGAATAAAAGATTGCAAATAAAATGTATATTTCATTTCAATAGCATATCACATAAATACAATACATCATCCACCGACTCCACACATTAAAGTTCAACGCCTAACAAGGGCACATCAATTATGGAAGACATCAATGGCCAATTCCTAAATAAGTTCTTCTTGGTATCTACACTGCCAAATTGTTCGATCTTTTCTTGCGGATCAATCAGATGGTCCTCCAAAGCTTCAACACTTTGATTGCCATTTTCACTGGCTTTATGCTTGTGTAATATTTCCTGAAATATTTTCCAGATATATTACAACAAACAGCAAAAAAAATCAACATTAATTACAAACAGCAACGTCATTTCTACAGTTTCATGTCAGATTCAATGTACATTTTACTCCACCCACTAGTTACTGCAAGAAAAGAACATAAAATAGTCGCTAACTTGGTTCTAAGATTTCCCAGATAAGTATGTGAAGAAGGTACTACAAGACATATTTGTAAATATAGAACATTTATGTTCAGGCTGAAAATATAAGGCTTCTTACAGGCCTCATGAAGTGGCGGAAACATAACATAAGCAAGGAAGCTAACACCATTGAAATATCACATACTGGCATCCATATGCAGCTTATAAGAACAACAACAACAAAGGCTGATGTGCATAAGCATGGTAAGAAATACGGGAACCTGACAAGTCTCATCAAAACAACGGCAGCAAGTTGCATCACATACCGTCATTGGACTGCTTGGAGGTCGCACCCAGGGTCGGTCCTAACTTATATAGATGCATAATACAAATATTTCATTGGACTTAACTACAACAGCAACCTGGGCCGGTCCTGAATTTGTTGGAGTAATGTAGAAGAAACTATCCAAGCATCTTGGATCTGGCTATGCTCCTCTCTTGCTCTCCGTCCTTGTCTCCTTGATTCCTTATCTCCAGGCCCTGCTTATCTCCCCCCAAGCAAGCAGCAACCTGCACACAAGATGGAAGACAAATCCAAAAAGAACAAAACGTACACAGATCAATATCAAAGGGAGAAAATAATGTGAATATTACATGCAATCTTTCAGCCTTGAACTGGTTGTTGCCTGACCCGGTTATCTTCTTTTTTAAGTTATTTTTTTTGTTCAAAGAAACAGGACTTAAAGCAAACTAGAATAAAAAAAGTAATTTGTATTTATTATTTATTTTTGCTAAGTGATTTAGTGTTATTTATTGTTTATCCTAAGATCATGCTGCCACCCAACCGTTTTGTTCTAAAAAGGTAAATGGGAGTGGCTAAAAAGATAATAGAGATAGGCCAAAGTTATGGTAAAGGAGTAGCCTCGGAAAGTTAGAAGACAAAAAGGATGTGATAAAGGAACACGTAACAATGACATCATGTGATTATTCAATCATTCCAGAGAGGAAAAATATAATATTAGCAGAACACTTATGCGACAAAGATAATGGATATTGATACACTACACGAAGATGGTTAACACTATCTATTTCTATAGAGAATTAGAGATGTTAAGTTCCAAACCTGAGGTATGTTATTCAAACGCAGAATCGGATCTGAAAGAGTTGAGCCAGGGAAAATATCTCCTCCAATTGCAATTCCTGAATATGTTCAAAAAAGTTAGCATGGTGCATTATTCATGTGAACCAGTAGCCATTTACATTTATTCACAAACAAGGTACCTTCATAAATACCATCAATCACTCTTGCAATGTTGTTGTACAGCTCATTTGACATGCAACCAAAATATATAGTTGAGAATATATACTAGCCAGTCGTCAAATTAAAGTGGAGTTCTGGAATGAAAACAAATGGGAAGTCAGGAGCTCTCCACATTTTTCCAAATAAAAAGATAAAAGCCGAAGCATCATAATGGTGTTCTAAAGTTCTAAGACTCTCCATATATATGTAAACAAAAAATCGTATTTACACACAAAATGGACAGTTCTTTTTATTCTGTTACTTTATTTATGGACGTGAATCATACGGAAATACATGTGATGAAGGAAGTAAGTTTGTTAACAACGAAACTGAAGCATACCGATTTAGACACAAAACCAACTGATCCGGGCCTGTACAACTTGCATTGAATTATGTTGTTAATGGTTCGAGCAATATCACCAATCTTGAAAGCACCAGCCTGAACTCCTCCGACTGTTGCAGATCCAATGATGAACTACAAATAAGACTAAATCACTTAGCAAAAATAAACAATAAATACACAGGCCACCGTGACCGTGAGCGAGGGGTGTCTTGGCCGTGCAGGGAGGCCCTGTTGCCGCACCGTTGGCAGAGGGAGGGGGCGCAGCATACTCCCCCGTATATATCCTAACCCTCACCGTCGGTGTGCCGTGTCCGCCGTCCGATAGCTGGATGAGCTTGAGGCCGCCGTCCTTGACGGTGACGGAGATGGTGTCCACCATTCTTATGGGCTTCTTTGCGTGCTTGTGCCAGGCAAAGAACGGTGCTGATGGAGAAACTTTTAGTTCCGAGACTACTACGCCATCATTCTTGGTTAGCAAATGAAAATGGTATATTCTTATACTATATTCAGATAGTTTGAAGCGCTATTTGCTACTTGCTAGATCCTTTTACTTGAAGTTTCAATACTTTTTACTTTTGATTGTACCATATGTTTAACATTAAGCATAGCTCATATCCAAATATAAGGGGAATGATTGATGCAATACTATCTAATTTTTTTACGCAATCTTTTATCTAAAACTAACTTCGAACAAGAAGTGTAATCCAAACCATGTCATTTTTACATATTCATGTCGTTCAACTGTACTCAAATATTTGCATTGTTCTATTCACACTATAAACGGGCGTGACAACACATGCCTTCTGAACACATGTCGTTCAACTATACTCAAATAACCTATTGAAGACAAATTGTAACAGAGCATGAACCTCTATCATTTTGTAACAGAGCATAGCATGCAAGACTACGACATCGAGCTACAAAGCTAGCTAGTATGAGATTCAAGGCAAGAGCGAACGGGCTACCATAGCTGAATCAACAACCTCAGCAACCACAGTCTCTCGCAAACAGTTCATACCAATACCAGGGACCACAGATAGCTAAAACAACTATCTTGAGGAAAGGGGATCGCATATGCGGAGAGTAACCGCGGGATCTGTCGGTGGGATGGACTTACACTTGCGGATGCGGGCGGCGGGGTAGCCGCACGAGGAGCAGGTGCTCTTCTGTAGGTGGAAGCTGCAGTGGCCGCAGCGGATGCACATTGTGTGCATCTTGTCGGAGGGAGGAGGTTCCCGCCGGAGCCCCGACGGGCGAGGCGGGGGTCACCTGCGGCCAGCTGCGGGGGCCCCGGCACGCCCCGCATGTACGCCCCCATGCCCACCGCTCCTGGTCCATGGTAGTAGGGGCCATCGAACCCGCCTCTCCGGCGGCCCCAACCCCGACGTGATGAGGAACTCCACCGCCTCCTAGGCCGCCCGGGCCACCGTTGCCACCGCCCCTCCTTCCACCGTTGTTGTTGTGGTGTAATCTCTGGCCACCCCTCCCGCCGCCACCGCCGCTGTCACCATGGTCAAAGTAGGCTGCTGGCCTCTCATGGTGTTTCCGCGGACGAGGGGGAGGGCTGCTTCCAGGCAGACCTCTTGGCCGGAGACGGCGCCGGGGAGCGAGGCGCAGGATCGGGCGACGCGGTGGCGGGGGAGCGGGCGCCATGACGGCGGCGGCGGGAGGGAGGATGGGGGGAGAGCAGTTGGTGATCCCAGGGATGGGGAGATTGCTCTGGCGATGATGCCACCGATTAGGGCTTCCCCTCTATGACACCCCGGCCCCACACCACACCTCCTCTCCTCTTTAGGCTTTGGGCCGAGCCGGCTAGGGGTTTGCTTGGGTTTGGTCAGCCTTTTTCTCATGGATGGATCTTTCTTTCTTCTCCTTCAAGAATTTCCACCCGTCTTTTTCTTTTCTTGATTCTTGATCTTGATCTGGATTGATGGGTGAGTGGCTCATGCTGATCCTCTCTCTCTCTCTTGAGAAAATCATGTGATGATGCAATAATGTGGAGATGTTCGGACCATTTGTGTATTTGACCGGTATGATCGTCTCCATGTGTCGAAGGATCCTAATTGAGGCTTGGGGCGGGGGGCGCCGGCGAGGATGAAGCGGGAAGAGGCAGGGGTCGGGCGCTCTGGATCTGGTGCGTGTGTGAGAGAGAGACGTGATCTACATCTCGATCTGAATAAAGAGAGCCTATCACATGCGAGGACACGGATCCCTCCCTACAAACAGATCCTGGCTATCCACTCCTCCTACATCCAACGGTCCAAAACCCTCCCCTCACACAACACACCTCTATCACTTTTTTTATTCTTCTTTTTTAAATCGGTAGCACCTAATGACCAATTTGTGGAATAGTATGATGACCTAATGGACGTAAAAGGTCATAACGTTATGGACTTTGGACCCTCTTAGACTTGCCATGACTAATTTCGGAATTTTGGTCATGGATCAATGACCAATTAAACCACCGTCATTTTTTGGGGTCATAATTGAGCATTTTTCTTGTAGTGTACCGTACCAGTCAGGAGCAGAACATACCGTTGTCGACCTACGAGGTTCGATAGCAACTTGATCTGAACCTATATGATCATCATCAACAACTTCCTCTTCAACTAATGCATGCTCCACAAAAACCTCTTTCTGCGCTGCACCACTTGCTGGTTGAAGTAAAGGTTCTGTAACCTCATCAAGTTCTATCTTCCTCCCCCTCAATTCTTTCGAGAGAAACTCTTTTTCAAGAAAATATCCATTTTTAGCGACAAACACTTTGCCTTCGGATCTGAGATAGCAGGTCTACCCAACTATATCTTTTGGGTATCCTATGAAGACACATTTCTGTGCTCTGGGTTCCAGCTTTTCAGGCTGAAGCTTTTTGACATTACCATCGCATCCCCAAACTTTAAGAAACGACGACTTTGCTTTCTTGCCAAACCACAGTTCATATGGAGTCATCTCAGCGGATTTTCATGGTGCCCTATTTAAAGTGAATGCAACCGTGTCTAATGCATAACCCCAAAATGATAATGGCAAATCGGAAGAGACATCATAGAACGCACCATATCCAATAAAGTACAATTACGATGTTCGGACACACCATTACGATGTGGTGTTCTAGGTGGAGTCAACTGTGAAACAAATCCACATTGTCTTAAGTGAGTGCCAAACTCGTAACTCAGATATTCTCCTCCTCGATCAGATCGTAGGAATTTAATCTTGTTACGATGATTCTCAACTTCACTCGAAAATTGCTTGAACTTTTCAAATGTTTCAGACTTGTGTTTAATTAAGTAAATATAACCATATATACTCAAATCATCGGTGAAGGTGAGAAAATACGATTACCACCGCGCGCCTCTATGCTCATTGGTTCATGCACATCAGTATGTACGATCTCCAATAAGTCATGTGCGCGCTCCATTGTTCCAGAGAACGGACTCTTAGTTATCTTCACCATGAGGCATGGTTCACTTGTGTCAAGTGATTCAAAATCAAGTGACTCCAAAAGTCCATCAGCATGGAGTTTCTTCATGCGTTTTATACTAATATGACCTAAGCGGCAGTGCCACATGAAAGTGATACTATCATTATGAACTCTACATCTTTTGGCATCAATGTTATGAATGTGTGTGCCATCACTATCGATATTCAATAAGAACAAACCCCTCACATTGGGTGCATGACCATAACACATATTACTCGTACAAATAGAACAACCATTATTCTCTGATATAAATGAGTAACTGTCTCGCAATAAGCAAGACCCAGATATACTGTTCATGCTCAACGCAGGCACTAAATAACAATTATTTAAGTTCATCTCTAACCCCGATGGTAACTGAAGTGAGACCGTGCCGACGGCGATAGCATCAACCTTGGAACCATTTCCCACACGCATCGTCACTTCATCCTTCGCCAACTTTAGTTTATTCCACAATTCCTATTTCGAGTTACAAATGTGAGCAACAGAACCGGTATCAAATACCCAGGCACTACTACGAGAGATGGTGAGCTACACATCAATAACATGTATATCACATATACCTTGTTTGGCGTTGGCTGACTTCTTATCGGCTAGATACTTGGGGCAGTTGTGCTTCCAGTGACCAGTCCCCTTGCAGTAATAGCACTCAGTTTCTGGCTTAGCTCCAGCCTTGGGTTTATTCGTCGGAGGGGCAACAACTTTGCCATTCTTCTTGGAGTTACCCTTCTTTCCTTTGTCGTTTTCTTGAAACTAGTGGTCTTATTGACCATCAACACTTGATGTTCTTTCTGATCCAGATATAATGTTCATGCTTAACGCATGCACTAAATAACAACTATTCAAGATCATCACTAATCCCAATGGTAACTTAAGTGAGAGCATGCGGACGGAGATCACATCAACCTTGGAACCATTTCCCACGCGCATCGTCACTTCGTCCTTTGCCAACCTCCATTTATTCTGTAGTTCGTGCTTTGAGTTGTAAATGTGAGTAACCGAACCGGTATCGGATACCCATGCACCACTACGAGTGTTGGTGAAGCACACATTAATAACATGTATATCATATATACCTTGTTTGGTGTTGGCCGCCTTCTTCTCTGCCAGATACTTGGGGCAGTACCGCTTTGAGTGGCCAGTCCCCTTGCAATGGTAGCACTCAGCTTCTAGCTTGGGTCCAGCCTTGGGTTTCTTCACGGGAGGAAAACTTTTTTGCCACTCTTCTTGGAGTTACACTTCTTACACTTGGCATTTTTCTTGAAACTGGTGGTCTTATTGACCATCAACACTTGATTTCTTTCTGGATTTCTGACTCAGCGACTTTCAGCATCGCAAATAGCTCGATGAGTGCTTTATTAATCCCTTGCATGTTGTAGTTCAACACAAAGCTTTTATAGCTAGGTGGAAGTGATTAAAGAACTCTGTCAGTTATTGCCTCTAGCGGGATAACAATTCCCAACTCAGCCAGACGGTTAGAGTATCCAGACATTCTGAGTACATGCTCACTGACAGACCCGTTCTCCTCCATTTTGCAAGCATAGAACTTATCAGAGGTTTCATATCTCTCAATCCGGGAATTGTTCTCAAAGATAAACTTCAACTCATGGAACATCTTATATGCTCCATGACGTTCAACGTCTTTGAAGTCTCGCTTCTAAACCATACAAAACTGCACATCGGACTAATGAGTAGTCATCTTGACGCGACTGCCAGGCGTTCATAACGTCACGGGTCACCGGTTGGGGTGGTTCTTCACCTAGCAGCGCATGAAGGACATAGTGCTTTTGGGAAACCATGAGGATAAGCCTCAGATTACGGACCCAGACAACAAAGTTGCTTCCATCATCTTTCAGCTTAGCTTTCTCTAGGAACGCATTAAAATTCAAGGGTGCTACTGCGCGAGCCATTGATCTACAACATAAATTTGCAAAGATTACTTAGACTATTGTTCAAGATAATGAGTTTAGTTAATCATATTACTAAAAACTCCCACTCAAATTTACATCCCTCTAGTCATTCAAGTGACACATGATCTAAATTCACCAACCCAAGTACGATCATCACGTGAGATGAGTAGGCTTCAAGGGTGAACATCTCTATGTTGATCATCTCTACTATATGACTCATGTTCGACCTTTGGGTCTCTTGTGTTCCGAGGCCATGTCTGTACATGCTAGGCTCGTCAAGTTTAACCTAAGTGTTCTGCATGTGCAAGACTGTCTTACACCCGTTCTATGTGAACGTAGAGTCTATCACACCCGATCATCACGTGGTGTCTTGAAACGATGAACTTTTGCAATGGTGCACACTCGGGGAGAACACAATTTTATATTGAAATTTTAGTGAGGGATCACCAAATAATGCTACCATCATCCTAAGAAAAATAAGGTGCATAAAAGGATTAACATCACATGCAAATCATAAGTGACATGATATGGCCATGATCTTGTGCTTTTGATCTCCATCTCGAAAGCACCGTCATGATCTCCATCGTCACCGGTGCCACACCATGATTTCAATCATTGTGCTGCCATCGAGGTTGTCTAGCCAACTATGCTCTTACTACTAAAGCTATTGAACTAACAATAAAACAAAGCATCACCGAGCGCCAAAATAAATTAAAGACAACCCTATGGCTCCGGCTAGTTGTCGTAGCATCGACATGCAAGCCCATACTTAAATATTAGAACATGATCATCTCATCATAAAATATATAATATCATGTACTTGGCCATATCATATCACATCATACCCTGCAAAAACAAGTTAGACGTCCTCTAATCTGTTGTTGCATGTTTTACGTGGCTGCTATGGGTATCTAGCAAGAACGATCCTTACCTATGCAAAAACCCAACGGTGATATACAAGTTGCTATTTAAACTTCTCCAAGGACCGACTCTGTCAAAACCGATTCAAGTAGAGTAGGAGAAACAGACACCTGCCAACCATCTTTATGCAACAAGTTCCATGTCAATCGATGGAACCGGTCTCTCGTAAGCGTACGAGTAAGGTTGGTCTGGGCCGCTTCATCCAAAAAAACCACTGAATCAAGAAAAAACTAAGGATGGCCGCAATCTGAATATCAACGCCCACAAACTCCTTTGTGTTCTACTCGAGATGCCATATACGCATAGACCTAGCTCTGATACCACTGTTGGGTAACGTTGCATGGGAAACAAGACATTTCCTACGCACACATAAGATCTATCCATGGTGATAGGAGAGATCGTATCCACATACCATTGTAGATCACTAAGCAGGAAGCGTTAAGAAACACAGTTGATGTAGTCGAACGTCTTCGCGATCCAAATCACAAGCTATCCCGCGATCCAATCACGATCTAGCGCCAAACGGATGGCACTTCCGCATTCAGCACACGTACATCTCGATGAAGATCTATGCCTTCTTGATCCAGCAAGAGAGATGATGAAGTAGATGAATTCTCCGATAGTACGACAGCGTGGCGATGATGTTGGTGGAGCTGATCTGGCAGGGCTATGCCGTGTACTGCCGAACTAGCCTACGGGGTGTCACGAAGTAGTGGAGAGAGAGGGGTCGTGTCGTGGCTTGTGGTGCGGCTAGGTTCTCTCCTCTTCACTATATATAGGTGGGAGGGAGGGGTGGCACACCTGGGAAAAACTCCTAGGGTTGGCCGGCGGCGCACAAGGGCGAGGAGTCCTCATCCAATTCAGTTTGGTGGAGGAGGAGTCCTCCTCCTAGTAGGATTTCCCCACCTCCTCTCTATTCGGCAGAATAGGCCCATGAGGCTGGCCGCCGAGCTCACCAGGGGCTGGTGTGCCACCTCTATGCCTATGTGGTTCTCCTCCGGGTGGGTAGCCCCTCCCGGTGGACCCCGGAACCCATTCTTCACTCCCGATACTTTATCGATAATGCCCGAAAACTTTCCAAAACCCGAATACATCTTCACTATATATAAATCTTCATCTCCGGGCCATTCTGGAACTCATCGTGACATCGGGGATCTCATTGGGGACTGAGAACAACATTCGGTTACCAACATACATAATTCATCTATACCGAAACGTCACCGGACCTTAAGTGTGTAGACCATGTGGGTTCGAGAACTATGTAGACATGACCGAGACACTCTCCGATCAAGAACCAATAGAGGGACCTGGATGTCCATATTGGCTCCTACATATTCTCCGAAGATCTATATTGGTTGAACCTCTATGTTAAGGATCATGTTAATCCCGTATATTATTCCCTTTGTCCTTCGGTATGTTACTTGCTCGAGATTCAATCGTCGGTGTCTCTATACCTTGTTCAATCTCGTTACTAGAAAGTCTCTTTACTCATCATGTAATACAAAATTCCAAGAATAACTCTTTGGTCACATTGCTTGCAAGGCTTGTTGTGATGTTGTATTACCGAGTGAAGATACCTCTCCGTCACACGGAGTGACAAATGCCAGTCTTGATCCATGCTATCTCAAGACACACCTTCGGAGATACCTGTAGAGTACCTTTATAGTCACCGAGTAATGTTCAGACGTTTGATACAAACAAGGTATTCTTCCAGTGTCAGTGAGTTACATGATCTCATGATCATAGGAACATATACTTGACATGCAGAAAACAGTAGCAATAAACTAACATGATCACATGCTACGTTCATAGTTTGGGTCTTGTCCATCACATCATTCTCCTAATGATGTGATCTCGTTATCAAGTGACATCTCTTGTCTATAGTCACGAAACCTTGACTATCTTTGATCAACGAGCTAATCCATTAGAGGCTTACTAGGGACAGTGTGTTCTATGTATCCACACATGTATTTGAGTTTCCAATCAATACAATTCTAGCATGGATAATAAACGATTATATTGGACAAGGAAATATAATAATAATTATTTTATTATTGCCTCTAGGGCATATTTCCAACACCGAGGAGGAAGACGTAGGCCTTTCCATTGTTAACCCTTTTGGGTCGGTAAGGTTTTGATTGCATCCTTAATTTTCATTCCTTCATTTCAACAAGGTACTCACTTCTTCCCTCTCCCGCACTTGCAGATCTGGATGAAAAAGTTCGAGCAGATCTACTGTCAGACGCCCTTGCTCGAGGACCACATGACCCCCTACTGGCAGCCATGTTGTCTGAGCATATCTACTGTCATGGCTCCGAGGGAGAATAAGAAGCACAAGAAAGGGAATAACAAGATCCCAGTGGCTCTTCGGTCCAAGGATTCACTAGACACCAGGTACGAGGAGACACTGACACCCTCCAATCTTGAAGGATAGGAAGGAGAGTCTCTCCTCTCATACGAGGAAGAGAGCAGCATACGAATACATCGAGGGATATCATGCTCCCATTGCTCCAAACATATAACACGGGGACCCCACAAAACTATTTGAAGATGTTCTGGACTGTGACAAGGAGTCCGAGGACGATGCACCGGTCCCCTGAAGGACCCATAGGGTAAAACCCAGAGCACGAAGGTACTTTATCAAAAATCCAAACACTCCATTCTTTTTGAATGCCATGTCTCTAACAATTAGGCATGTTTTCTGTATTGTAGCCCACGGCGTGACTTCCCCACCGATCAAATCTCGGAGGGGGATTCTTTGCCTGTCAATCTGGGTGAAAGCGGGACTGGCTCACCCAACACACCACCCCCTGTCACTGAGGAGATTGGTGAGGTAGTACCTTGCGAAGTCCCCTCGGAGCCAAAAACCAAGGCGGGGGGGTGACGATATCGTGGCCGAGGTTGACACATCTCCCACAAAGGACGAGGAGGATGAATCCCTTCTGGCAAGAAAGGAAGGATAGTTTGGACCTTCTAGCTCTTCTCCAAAAACAACTCTGGAGGCCCCTCCACCTTCGACGCCGTGAGTAGCAGTTTCTCCATGAAGGGAGACTGCTATGCCACACCCAGAGCTATCCACAATGGAGGAACTCTAAACTGGTTGGCCGACAATGAGGGAGGAGTGTCTCAATAACTTTTCCATTCGTGAAGAGTGCCGCACTCATCTGAGTGCGGTATTGAAAAACATTCAGTCCATTGAGAACGGTCTGAAAGATGCCTTCGACGTAATGTTGGCAGGTATCAAGGTACTGCACACACTCTTTTTCCTTCGCAAAGTAATTTTTTTTGTATTATTTATAGGTCATCTTATGCTCGGTAGCCCATGCGGGGGCCATAATAGTTCAGAAAAAAGTTGCATGTAACCCCCAAGACTCTAGTAGGATGTAATAAAACACATTAGCATAGGATTCCGAAAAAATCTAAGAACCGTGAATGTCTAAAAATGCTTAGTTGCAGGCCTACACTTCGCCCGCAGCCCCCAACTCCCTGGAGATTGCGGAAATGAACCGGAAACTGAAGGTTTCCGAAGAAGATCTGGACCGTATCAACAAGAGGTTTGAATATGCACAAGGTAAACACTCAAACCTTAGTTTTCTCATAAAAGGGGGGTGTTTTAATATTTTAGTCTCTAAGTGCGATTTATAAGCGTGACCATCATAGCTGTTGTTGCTCATGTTGAGTGGCTTAAAGGCAAACTGGATAAGGCCAAGCATGATGCTGCCGAACAAAGAGCGGTGGTCGAGCAAGCTAAGTCTGTCAGTGAGAGGTCCGAGGTCAGGGTCAGTGAGGTCCAGCAAGAGCTCAAGGAAGCCATCACAAAAAATGAGGGACTTGAGAGGGAGAATAAAGAAAATTCTTCTGAGATGACCTTGGTAACTGCTGCACTCTAAGAAGCGTGAAAGGAGGCACAAAATATTCGGAAGGAGATCCATTAGATCAAGTAGATTGCACATGGTAAGAGATATTTAGTATAGTGTATATTCGGGCGGCAAATATTTGCATTGCCTACTCGAGTGTGGCATTCTCCAGACGTGATTTCAGATCTTTCGAAGAGTGCAGCGGATGGTGTGAAGCATTATGCATCCCATGAGGGTGAGGTCCAATAAAGGATTTTCTGGGTGCAATTTCAAGCCCTCGATCAACCCGTGCTCGTCTCCAATCAGTTGAAACAACTGATGGAGCTGCACAAGATGATAGAGCCAGCTATGAAGGATCTTTGCATCAGGCTTTGGCGGACAGAGCCGTTGTCGAGCAACTATTTTGTCCTGGTGCAAAAGCCGATTGCCGCTGTGCACGAAATTGATATCATGAAGCGTTATATCTGCATCAAGGGAGCTCGTATGGCCTTTGGAAGGATGATAATGCATTGGCCAAAGGTGGAACCCTTCAAGATGGCCACCGCACCTCCACCGCCTGGGAAGGAGCATAGACCCCCGGAGCCTTACTTATCCACTGCCATGGAAGGTTCTCGGGCTGTAGAAGTGCAATGCTCAAAAGACTTAATTTTTGAATGAAAAACTTGTCTTGTAAAAGTGGTTGTATGATACAATGTCGTCTAACTTTTGCATGGCATACCATGTATTTTTATTTAATTACAACTCCTCTGTTGTTGTTTTAATATTGAAAGTTTCTAATCGTTGGCTTCATCCCCCTGACAGATACTACCAGAGGTGTTTTCGGCTTCCGCATTGTTACCTTTAGCCAGCGTCTTGGTTCCCGAAGGCGGTAATGCGGTATAAAACCAAGCAATCGGACTATGTGGCTTTAAATATTTCACTTAACCATAGGAGCTTGACTACGGGTGCCTATTGGAGCTGCCTTGTAAAGCATGGTGTTCGACTATGTCACGGTGTAAAAACCTATAATCACTTGGTCTAAATAATTTCAAAGCTTTCACGTAACCCGATGAAGCCCCAGTGGTTCCTTTAGTTCAAAACTTGTCTTTGGATCGCACACCAGTTCTCGCTTATTATGACAGTCAGTTTTCAGCTTTCTCCACTGAGGTACTTAAATAGACTAGATAGAAGTACAATTGCAATGGTTCTCCCTTTACCCTTTTAGCCGAACAAGCAAAACATAAAGGGGTAAGCACAGGAGTGGGGCAACCCAACTTTTGACCCAAGACATAATTTGGAACCGGTCCATATAATGTGAATCCAACACTCCGCACAGATGAATGCTAAATAGTATTGCAATGGTTCTAACGGCGGTCATGACTAAGCGCAGCTCTCAATGAAAGCACCAATGTCGGTGTCAAAACCGGCTGATCCCGAGTAGGGGATCTGAACTGTGGATCTTGGATCGATGAGTAACAAGGGACGAAGAAGATGATGTTTCCCCAGGTTCCGGCCCTCTTGAGGGAGGTAAAATTGTACATCCTTCTCTTGTTGTATTGATGAAGTACTACCGAGTACATAGTTGATCTATCTCGATATTGGATGTTGTGGTCTAAAACCCTAATCGTAATAAGCTTAATGTGTCCTATGAATTAAAGCCCCCTAGTTTTATAGATACCAGGGATTCTAGGGTTGCACAATGTCAGTTACATCACGAAAGGAATATGACAAGTACTACGTCACCTTGGATTGCATGCCAAGTCTTCGGGAGAGTCCATCTGGATTTTGGTATGTTCAATGATGATCGAGAGGCCCGAGAGTCCATCCCATGGGAATAGATAAGCGGATCGAGGACCCCTAGTCCCAAATTCCCTCAACCACCCCTTGAGGAGACCGTGTTGGGGCCCACCGTAGCCACGCTGCATCCAACCGCCTCCGTCGCTGCCTTGAGGGCCCGGTTGTCGCGCTGCAACCAACGAGGGCCCACCGCCCATGCCTCATGGTCCTGAGCCACCTGCTCGTGCAAGGCACTCTCGACCATATGCTTGGAGTAGAGCGCTACCTCGTACTCAGAGTCCGCAACCCCCACTAGCGGACTCTCACGACAACTCTTGGAGTCGGAGGCCGCCTCGCTTAAAGACCCACATGACTTTGTCCATCGAAACCACCATGGAGAAGGAGATGGCGAGGGGGGAGAAAAAAATCTGGAGAGGCGAGGGATGGGAAAAAGGGTAGCACGACACGTCTCGGGATGAGGCAGTAAACCCTAATGAGGGGTCACGCCGTCCCTTGGGATCCATATATACCCACCCATCGGTAGGATGACAGGCCTAGGGAGCGGGGGGTCATTTGCCGGCACGATTGCCTGTTCCGAGGGCCCAGAAGAACGAGGCACGGGAAGGAAGGGGACATGGAGCCGAGGGAAGTGGCCCAGGGAGGCTATCCCAAGGACCAGCCCACAAGGTCGGGCCTGGGCAGACGTAGAGCCAAGGCGGCCCACCCGAATCTCAGAGGGCGTGCACGCGGATGATCATGTTGCCAAGGTTATGGTTCCCCCAGCAACCGTCACCGCCTCCGCCGCCGGTAGGCCCCTAACCAATGCAAGGAGGATCACTAGAGATGGAGGGGAGGAGGAAGTAGGGGAGGTGATGGAGTTATAGTCCTAGGGTAGGGTCATAGGCCTGTCCTGTAGGTCCTACCCAAGGACTACCCCTCATAAGGGACAAGGCCCTTAGTCAGTTCCGACTGAATTGAGGACTTCCCATCATCCAGTCGGTAACGGACGCTCCACCTTCCAGTCGGAGGTGAGCATTCGGAGTATATCAAACTAACCGACTGGATTCCAGTCTGTGCATCGTAACCCCGCCAGGAGGGAAACGGTCGTACATTTCCATGTGCCGTTATTAGCATTTAAGACATACGTTACCTGTAACGTAGGCATTTATTCGCCACTACTCCACCCCTGTGCACCGAACTGTTGTGGAGGGCAGCGCACTCTATATAAGCCGCCCTCCCCCACTGGTGCAGGGGTGAGCAATTCACTGTATTCCATATTCCACTCGACAACAAGCTCCCAGAGCACTGATACGTAGGGCTATTACCTCCACCGCAGAGGGGCCTGAACTCATACAACCTCGCCGTAGCTAAGGCTCTACCCATCCTTTCGTACCCTACACATCTACTGTGAGAATTATACCCACGACAGTTGGCGCCCACCATGGGGCAGGCGTCTAAGCGACTTCCGGCGAGTTTGCTACTACATCTTCTCGTCATGTCGTCCGGCGGAGATTCGAGCATGGGTCACGAGATCCTCTTCGGCGCTCTCGCCTTCATCGACGACGATTCAGCATGGCTTCGGGACGCACCTCTCGACGTCGAGGCACTTCCCCGTCGCGGAGCTACGGACTTCCGTGCCGGCGCCCGCGGCATTCTTCTTCTCCAGCAGTCGGCTCCGGTGTCGGCCTACGTCGCTGTCGCGCGCTGCAACAAGCGGTCCCGCCGTCCTCGGCTCCAGCGTTGGGTGCAACACGCCCAGGCGCGCCAGAACTTGTCTTCGCAAGTGGTGGTCCTAGAGTCGGTTGTGGTTGCCCCGCCGTCCCAACGCTCGGACTTGGTTTCCACTGAGATCCCTTCCGAGTACTTGGGTCGCGGGCCTGCAGCAGAAGTACACATGGCCAACTCCCATGAAAGTCCCCGCCAGGCTGGCCGGAACAAGCATGAGATCGGTGAAACATCCGGCGCTCGCCGTCCACCTCACCATTCTGCCAGTCGGCACACTCGGCAGAGCAACGTGGAGTTGTTCCGCACGCCCATCCTCAACTTGGCTGCCGCTGCCAAGATAGCCGATTCCCTTAAGCCGACTGATTCAGAGGCTCGCAGGGGGATCGAGCAAATCCGCGCCCTGCTGCACACGGCGCAGCAGCAAAACTCGGTGGTCTCCCAGTCGCACAACAGGATCCACAATAGTTAAGTTCGTGCGAACACGCATCGGTCAGTTCATAGCCCTGGTTCTCATCAGCGACACAGGGGAAGCATCCCTTCCATAAATCCCGAAGATCGTCGACGTTCACGCACCCCTCCGCGGGGTGGGCCCTATGGGCCCCGACATCATGATGATCGGCGTTCAGTCGGTGACACTTACGACCCAAGGCCCGACGCGAGAGGGCATATCGCCCAGCGGAGGGTCGACAAGGGTCGAGCCCACCGCGATGGTCACGATATTGATCGTCCGAGTGTTTCAGTCGAGCCATCCGTTCGGCTGATATCCCTCCCAACTTCCGATTGGCGACGGGGATCAGCAAGTTTACACGAGAATCCAAGCGAGAAACGTGACTGGATGATTACCGAGTGGCAGTCCAGATCGGAGGAGGGGACGACCACGTCGCCATGAAGCACCTCCCTCTGATGCTCGACGGCTCGGCGCGAGCGTGGCTGAACCAGTTGGCCCCCTCAAGCATCTACAGCTGGGCAGATCTGGCCCGAGTGTTCATCAGGACCTTCGAAGGGACGTGCAAGCGCCCTGCTGGCCTCGTGGAGCTCCAGCACTGTGTCCAGAAGCAGAATGAGCCCTTGCGCGATTTCATTCAGCGTTGGACGACCCTCTACCACACGGTGGAGAACGTCACAGAGCATCAAGCCGTTTGCGCCTTCAAGGCAGGCTTGCGGTACATGGATCTGTACCTGAAGTTCGGCCGAACAGGCGACATCTCCATGGGCAAGATGATGGAGATAGCGACACGCTATGCAAATGGCGAAGAAGAGGACCGCATTCGAAGCGGCAAGCACAAAACAATCGCCGATGGAGATGGGAGTAACACTCGGAAGCAAAAGCAAAAAGCTCCGTCCACTCCGCAGGCAGAAGCTGCAGTTGTTACCAACGCCAAGTTCAAGGGCAAGGGGAAGGCTCAGTTCACCCTCAAGAAGAAGCAATTCAATAATCCCATCCTGGACCAGCCATGTCCGATTCATACAAAGATGGATGAAGAGGGCAACGCCATATATGCAAAGCATACCACTCGGCAATGTCGCCTCTTGATCCAGGGGTTCGGCGAAGGGCAACCGAGTGAAAAGGACAATGAACAGGACGAGGAGGATAAGGAGGATCCGTTCCCCTAAGTCCACGCAACACTGATGATTTTTGCTGACGTTGAGAGCAAGAGTCGACTGAAGCTGGTGAACAGGGAGGTGAACATGGCCACCCCTACCAACCCCAAGTTCCTCAAATGGTCTCAGACTGCGATCAACTTTGACCATTCGGATCATCCAGCACACGTACCCACCCCAGGGAGACAGGCTCTGGTCATCGACCCGGTGGTGGAAGGAGTTCGACAGCGCAAAGTCCTCATGGACGGCGGCAGTGGCTTGAACATCATGTACGCCGACACTCTCAAGGGGATGGGCATTCCGATGTCCAAACTCAGCGAGAGCAGCATGCAGTTCCATGGAGTCGTCCCTGGACGAAAGGCCAAGTCACTCGGCCAGATCGCGTTGGACGTTGTTTTTGGCTCCGACAAGAACTTCCGCATGGAAAAGCTGACGTTCGAGGTGGTGGACTTCCAGAGCGCGTACCACGCAATTCTGGGCCGCCCGGCGTATGCACGTTTCATGGCCCGTCCATGATACGTGTACCTGAAGCTAAAGATGCTAGGCCCGAAAGGCGTGATCACTATCACCGGCAATCGACAGCGGGCCGAAGAGTGTCTGCGGCAGGGGTCAAGGATCGCCGATCAGCAGATGGCTGTCCTCGAGCTTGACGAGTACAAGAAAACAGTCGACCCCGCTCACTTGATGCGTGTGAAGAAGCCAGCTTCAGAGTCTGCATTCCAGTCGACGGGAGAGACGAAGAAGGTCAGCATCCACCCGACAGACGACACTGCTGCCCCGACGAACATCTCCACCACCCTCGATCCTAAATAGGAAGCCGAGCTCACCCAATTCCTCCGTGAGAACTGGGACATCTTCGCATGGAAGCCCTTTGACATGCCAGGTGTACCCAGGGAGTTGGCTGCGCACCGACTGCATGTGGATCCCACCGCTCGGCCTGTCCGAGAACGCCTGCGTCGGTCCGCCGCGCACAAGTGGAAAGCAATCGGAGAAGAAGTGGCCAAGCTTTTGGCAGCCAACTTCATTCGCGAGGTACACCACTCCGAGTGGCTCGCCAATGTTGTCATGGTGCCCAAGAAGGACAAGTCGCTCCGAATGTGCATCGACTTCAAGCATCTCAATAAGGTCTGCCCGAAAGACCATTTTCCGCTCCCCCGCATCGATCAAATTGTCGATTCGACTGCGGGTTGCGAGCCTTTGTCATTTCTGGATGCCTACTCGGGTTATCATCAGATCCGTCTGTATGGCCCCGATGAATTAAAAACAGCCTTCATCACCCCATTCGGGTGCTTCTGCTACATCACTATGCCATTCGGTTTGAAGAATGCAGGAGCTACCTTTATGCGCATGATCCAAAAATGCCTCCTCAACCAGATCGGTCGGAATGTGGAGGCGTATATGGATGATATCGTAGTCAAGTCACGCAAAGGTTCCGACCTGCTGACTGACTTGGCAGAAACATTCGCCAACCTTCGTAGGTACGATATCAAGCTCAACCCCACCAAGTGTTCATTCGGCGTTCCCAGCGAAACGTTACTCGGTTTCTTTGTTTCCAAACAAGGGATCGATGTCAACCCCGAAAAGATCGGGACCATCGTCCGAATGGAGAGGCCGGTCAGAATACACGATGTTCAACGACTCATAGGTTGCCTAGCGGCTTTGAGCAGGTTTATCAGTCGACTCGGCGAGAAAGCACTCCCTCTGTACCGACTCATGAAGAAATCAGATACTTTCGAGTGGACAGATGAAGCCCAAGTTGCATTCGACGACCTCAAAGTCCTACTTTCCACCCAGCCGGCTCTTACTACTCCGCTCAGTAAAGAGCCCCTTCTTTTGTATATCGCGGCTACAAATCAAGTCGTCAGCACTGTTCTTACAGTCGAACGAGAAGAAGAAGGCAAAGCATACAAAGTTCAGAGGCCATTGTATTACGTCTCCGAAGTCCTGACCCCTTCCAAGCAGAGGTATCCCCACTATCAAAAACTTATCTACGGGATTTACATAACTGCGAAGAAGGTGGCTCATTATTTCCAAGACCACTCGGTGTCTGTCGTTTCTGATGCTCCGTTGTCGGAAATCCTCCACAATCGGGACGCATCAGGCCGAGTGGCGAAGTGGGCAATGGAGATGTTGTACTGTGATATCAAGTTCGAGGCCAAGAAAGCTATAAAGTCTCCAGCTCTGGCTGACTTCATAGCAGAATGGGTAGAACAACAGCAACCGACCCACATCTACTCGGCTCATTGGACAATGTTCTTCGATGGGTCCAAGATGTTGAATGGCTCCGGCGCTGGCCCTTGTGATCGTATCGCCAAAGGGCGACAAACTCAAGTATGTGCTGCAGATACATTTTGATTCCTCCAACAATGAGGTAGAGTATGAAGCTCCCCTTGATGGACTGCGCATGGCCATCGCACTCGGCGTCCGTCGCCTGATGGTCTATGGCGATTCGGATTTGGTGGTTAATCAAGTGATAAAAGAGTGGGACGTCAGGAACCCCACCATGACCACATACTGCAATGCAGTGAGGAAGCTCGAGAAAAAGTTTGAAGGTCTAGAACTCAACCATGTTCCGTGACTGAAGAACCAAGCAGCTGATGAGTTGGCAAAACTCGGATCCACTCGGGGACCAGTCCCGAGTGACGTCTGCCTCGAGCACCTCCACCTTCCCTCAGTTAAAGAAGATCCTTTCACAGAGGAACCAGTACAACCAAAGAGCTCGACATATCCGACTGAAGTCGACGTACCTGCTGTGGTTGATCTGATCATGGAAATTCTTGTTGTCATCCCCGATTGGACTGTGCCGATCATTGCATATATCATGAGGCAGGAATTACCAGAAGACGAAGTCCAAGCCAGTCAGATAGTCCGCAGGTCAAAGTCGTTCACTGTCATTGATGGCCAGTTGTACAAGGAAAGCGTTTCAGGCGTTCTTCAACGATGCATCTCCCCAGAGGAGGGACAGTTAATCCTGGAAGAAATTCACTCGAGAACCTGTGGTCATCACGCCTCTTCAAGAGCAATCGTCTCCAAAGCATTCAGAGTTGGCTTCTTCTGGCTACAGGCGAACGAAATGGCTAAAGATATGGTCGACCGATGTGAAGGCTGTCAGTTCTACTCCAACAAGTCCCACAAGCCAACATCTGCGTTGAAGACAATCCCTCTTGTTTGGCCGTTTGTGGTATGGGGATTAGATACAGTTGGTCCATTTAGGACAGGCCAAGGAGGATACACACATCTGTTGGTGGCAGTCGACAAGTTCACAAAATGGATTGAAGCCAAGCCCATCAACAAGCTCGACGCCCTAACAGCCATCAAGTTTGTCAGGGACCTCATCTCCAGATTCGGGGTACCTCACAGCATAATCACGGACAACGGGACAAACTTTGACTCAGACAGATTCAAAGGTTTCTGTGCAAGCCAAGGTATCCGAGTGGATTTTGCATCTGTGGCGCATCCTCAAACAAACGGACAAGCAGAGCGGGCGAATGGACCTATTCTGCAAGGTTTGAAGCCCCGACTCCTGCGAGAGGTGGGACATGCCGCTGGCGCATGGGTCACCGAGCTACCTTCAGTGCTTTGGGGTCTCCGCACAACCCCGAATAGATCTACAGGGCGATCACCGTTCTTCCTCGTTTACGGAGCAGAAGCGGTCCTTCCGAGTAACTTGCTCCACAATGCTCCACGAGTCGAACTCTTCTCCAAAGCTGAAGCAGAACAAGCAAGGCAAGACGGAGTGGACCTTCTAGAGGAGGAGCGCGAGATGGCACTGACTCTCTCAACCATTTATCAGCAAGATCTGTGGCGTTTTCACACGCGACACGTCAGGAGTCGTACATTCCAAGCAGGCGACCTGGTGCTCCGAGTGGATCAGCAAAGACCTCACCAGTTGGCTCCCGCCTGGGAAGGACCCTTCATCATCTCCAAGCTGCTAAACAATGGAGCATACAGACTCTACAACATCGATAGGGAAACAGATGAGCCGCGAGCATGGAACGGAGATCTCCTGAAGCGCTTCTACACGTGACCGTCGACTGAGGCTATGTAAAGAACAAGTACTGATGAAATAATACAAAGCAATTGAGTTTTTGCAGATTCAAAATTCTTCCGCGGTCGCAGACTCCAGTCTCAAAAAAAACTTAGCTGCGATCAAGAATCGCCTAAGTACTGATTTTCTCCGAGTGTGCACTAAACGTCGCACTCGGGGACTTAGGTGCGATCAAGAATCTCCTAAGTACTGACTTTCTCCGAGTGTGCACTAAACGTCGCACTCGGGGACTTAGCTGCGATCAAGAATCGCCTAAGTACTAACTTTCTCCGAGTGTGCACTAAACGTCGCACTCGGGGACTTAGCTGCGATCAAGAATCGCCTAAGTACTAAGTTTCTCCGAGTGTGCACTAAACGTTGCACTCGGGGACTTAGCTGCGATCAAGAATCGCCTAAGTACTGACTTTCTCCTAGTGTGCACTAAACGTTGCACTCAGGGACTTAGCTGCCATCAAGAATCTCCTAAGTAGTAACTTTCTCCGAGTATGCACTAAACGTCGCACTCGGGGACTTAGCTGCGATCAAGAATCGCCTAAGTACAAATTTTCTTCGAGCATGCACTAACCATCGCACTCGAGGACTTAACTGCGATCAAGAATCTCTTAAATGAGAAAGCTTCCTTCGACTCTATCCTACAGATACACTCGGGGACTCAGCAGACCCTCATTGAGGCTCATGTGGATGTCAAGACCACTCACAATTACATGAGTAGCAGAACCTCATTGAGGCTCATGTAGATGTCAAGACCACAGACAATTACATGAGTAGCAGAACCTCATTGAGGCTCATGTAGATGTCAAGACCACTGACAATTACATGAGTAACAACCCGCTCCGAGTATGACCTAACAGTCGCACTCGAAGACTTAGCCGCGATCACGAATCGCCTAAGTACTCTATTGCCTTCGAGTGTATCCTGCAAATTCACTCGGAAACTCAACAGACCCTCAGTGAGGCTCATGCAGATGTCAAGACAACTGACAATTACATGCTCCGCATGTTTGCCATTGGCTTCACCAAGAAACGCCAAACAAAAACACGAGCCAAATTTGTATCAGCAACTCTTTGGCAACAGAAGAGAAAAAGGTTCGATTCAAATTCAAAGTTCACCTAAGGATAGTTGGCTCGGTGTAGATCAAGCTTATCCACACCGAACCAAGAATGTGACGGCCAACAGCAGTGGCCAAAGTTTATTACAATCAACACTCGGCATACCGAGGTAAAAGTTTTCTCAAGCGTCGTCAGGACTGGTGATGGGACTGGCAAGCTCTACGAATGTATCGAGGTCGATCCCGTCGGCGATGCAGGTGGCACTCTCAAGGAAGGTCTCCATGAAGTGTTCGAATCGAAGCTTTTTCGTGTTTGTGACCTGCAACGCCTTCAGCTTCTCTTCGCGCACCTCCTTGCAATGCACTCAGACCAGAGACAGAGCGACGTCCGCACCACAGCGAGCCGCAGATTTCTTCCATGACTGCACTCGGTTTGGGACCTCCTCCAGCCGAGTCATCAAGCCTCCATCTTGTGCCGAGACTCGTCTTCAGGCCAAAGCTCCTTGTCGATTCGGCCGACGACTTCTATCAGTGGACCGATGAAAGGTCCAACTTTGCCCAGCCAAATGTGCGCTCGGAGCAGATCACGATTGGCGTCCTCGCCGAGTGGAATATTCTCACGCATCGACCGCTCAACGTCAGCTGCTTCAACCTCACCGTCCATGCAAAAATATGCAAAGACAGGACGACCAAACAGTCAGCGCAGAATGAAATGCATGGTCCACAAGCACTCAGAAAAACAAGACTTACCACCCAGAAGCGCTATCATCTTCCGGGCCCAATCACTGACGTAATTTTCCTGTGCTATGCACCGCCTGTTCAGCACCTTCATCTGCCCCATCAGCTCCGTCCTTTGTTTCCCCATTTTCTCCACCTCAGCAGTCAAAGCCATGTTCGCCTCACGGGCCTGCTCCAACGACTTTTTTCGTTCCGCTAAAACATCCTTCATACCAGCCATTGCAACCATTGCCGCATCCAGTTCACCAGCAAACTGAACCTTTTCAGCCCTAAGAGTCTCGTACGCTATCCCCATCTCGCAAGTTTTCTGTCAGTCAGCGCCAAGAGATGGTCAGACAAATTCAACAATAAAAAATCTAAGTTCTTCAGACCCCTGCCGACGCAAGCAGTCTCGGGGACTACACCCAGTGGGTTCACTAAGAGTGACCACACAGGCATGAAACTCAAACAGGTCCGCCCTATTGAGCTACATGACAACACCTAAGCCTATGAGGCTACTACTACCCGACCTGAGTAAAATTACTCTCGGGGACTCATTCAGTAGGTGCACTCCGAGTGCCCCAACTATTAGCATTCGAACAGATTAATTTTTGATCTGCTCAAGTCAACAAAAAATGTGTATAAAGACAACTGCCGGTGCAAGCACTCGACAGAAGTCTCGGGGACTACACCCACTGGGTTCACTAAGAGTGAAACCATTGCAAAAATCATAAGATATCCGAGCACACCCAGTGGGTTACAAGAGAAAAGTAAATACTTACTAGCCCACTTACTCGGATATCGTCCCGCAGTTCCAAGCTTCGCTGGTACAGGGACGCGATGGAGTCGTACGCCTTCTTGGCCTCTCCCGCCATCAGCTCCGCCTGCACCATGGCCCCTTTGGCAGCTCCCACCTGATCTTCTGGGAGGCGTTGGACGTTGTAATCGACAGTCGACGGGGGCCGTGGGAATCCCAAGGCCCACTCCAGTCGGTCCAGCAGCGATCAGCGCCGTTTCAGTCGACGGCATCACCTCAGTTGGCGACGCGTCCATGGCGAGGGTGGTAACCGGCGGAACAGCCTCGAGGACAGGCACCGCAGCTTGCTCAGACCTCCCCTGGTCGTCGTCCTCCACAAAAATCACCCCTTAAAGAAACTCGACCGAACGGCGTGAGACCACAGGAAAAAGGCAAGACCAAAGACAGAATTGGTGATGCAATAACGTAGGCTCTCGGAGTCACTACGACGCACCTGGCTGGGATGTGGCAACGTTGTCCATGTCCATGGGATCATCCCCCTGGCGTGTCGGAGAGGTGGCAGAGGTTGCAACTCTGTCGAGTAAAACACATTCGACCAATAAGAGGGAGTTCAATCAAGTACTAAAGGAAGATAGAAGGACAATGCACTTACGTTGAGGTGACGGGAACCGTGACCATCATCCGCGGCAAGGCCTTCCGAGGCTTAGATCCACTCGGTTTTGCTGCTTTGGAGGGTTGGCCCGCGGGCTCAGCAGCAGAATCCCTGGTCCTCTTTGCGCTCCGAACGCTCGGAGCCACGGGAACGGCTGGCGAAGCACTCGGTGCCAGACGAGCCGCTGGAGGAGCTGGCGGCGCACTCGAGGACGCTGGAGGAGCCGAAGGAATCACCGGTTCATGACGGCGCTTTGTCCGAGGCTCTGGCTGCGGAGCCGGGGAGTTCTGCTCCTCATCTTCCTCTTCTTCTTCTGCGGACTCCTCTTTCGTCTCCCTGCTGTCAGAGACGTACTCGCCGCTCTCCACGCTGCCCTCCTGGCTGCCCTCCTCCTCCTCGGCCGGATTCCCATTCGAGACGGGAGAAAACCAGTTAGTCCACTCCTGCACAAGATACAGTCGATGACATCAGACGTCAAACAGTGATTCAAGAATGCAATAAATCTAAGACAGTTGTGTGCACTCGGCAAGTTGTACTCACTGCGTTTGGAGGAGGATTGTCCGCCCGGAAGGCCTTCACTCGCTGAGATCCTCTAGGGTTTTCGCAGGCGCCGGTGATGTTGAGGACCCATGACGCCACCATCTCCCCGGTCACGCACTCGACGTTGGTCCGAGTGGAGTCCTCAGGCCCTGTATAATGCCACATGGCGTGGTGCCGAGCTTGCAGAGGCTGGATATGCCGACCCAGGAAAACCTCCAGCAAATCTATGCCGGTGACTCCCTTTCGGGCGACCTCTACAAGCGCGTCGACCAGAGGCTGGATCTCGATTTTCTCCGCCTTCGTGAGCGCGAGCTGCCTAGGAGGAGCCGATCGGTCTAAGCTAAAAGGAGGGAGTCCAGTGGTAGCATTCGGGCAAGCAACGTCCTGGCAGTAGAACCATGTCGACTGCCAGTTCCTAACAGATTCACTCAATTGCAGAGCAGGATAGCTACTTTTACTCTTCTTTTGGAAGCCTAAGCCTCCGCAGAGCTGGAGAAGGTGGGTTTTGTCATCCACTGGCTAAGTTGTTTGATGGTCTGGGATCTAGCAGAGAAGATATGTTTGAAAAGCCCCCAATGGGGAGGACAGCCAATGAAACACTCGCACAACACAACGAAGGCAGAGAGATGAGCAATGGCATTCGGAGGAAAGTGGTGGAGTTGCACCCCGAAGTGGTTCATGATACCTTTGAAGAAGGGGTGTGGAGGCAGAGAAAAACCTCGGTACACGTGGCTGAGGAGCAAGACGCGCTTCCCCTCCCGGGGCGCCGGTTCGGTCTCGCCTTTCGCCGGCAACCTCCACGACTTGTGCGCGATCATCCCGTGCTCCACCAACTCCAGCAGATTCTCCTCCGTGACCGTGGAGGGGAGGAAATCCCCCTGGATCCACCCCGCCGGTAACGTTCGCTGCCGCCGCTGAGCAGGTGTCGCCGCCTTCCCCTTCTTCTTCCTCGCCTCCAGCTTGCTAATCTGCCCCTTGGTCATGGCGGAAGCTACGGATCCGCGGGTGAGAAGGAGAAGGAAGGAGCTTGGGGTACGCAGGAGGTGGCGAGAGGAGCGGACCAGGCAAGTGCAAGATATCCGGCGAGTGCAACGAAAAACCCTCGCCGCTGAGGTTTAAGTAAGGTTCCGACTGGCTCACTGGCAAGTGGCCCCGAAATCTTGTCCCCCGACCAGTCGCGGCGATATCAGTGGAGAAGATGAAGGCGCGGGAATCGAGGCGTCAGGTACTACTCGAGCGCGATGTCATCATCCCCGCTGAGCGCGCGGTAACCGAAATTTGAGCATCCCGGAAAATCCGCCGCTGTCAGTTGACTGGTCACGTCAGAAGATACCACGGAAGCACTCGGTTTCCGACAGTTTGTTTCACAAATACTTCCACTCGGATCGTTGGTCAGCGAAGATAAAATGGATCGAGGCAAGCAACGCCAAAGTCGCATCTGTACCAGTCGGATCCATACTTCAAGCATCGCTTCGTCGTTCCAACCCCAATCCATTCGGGGACTAATGATGGAGTTATAGTCCTAGGGTAGGGTCATAGGCCTGTCTTGTAGGTCCTACCCAAGGACTAACCCTCATAAGGGACAAGGCCCTTAGTCAGTTCTGACTGAACTGAGGACTTCCCATCATCCATTCGGTAACGGACGCTCCACCATCCAGTCGGAGGTGAGCATTCAGAGTATATCAAACTAACCGACTGGATTCCAGTCTGTGCATCGTAACCCCCGAGGAGGGAAACGGTCGTACGTTTCCATGTGCCTTTATTAGCATTTAAGACATACGTTACCTGTAATGTAGGCATTTATTCGCCACTACTCCACCCCTGTGCACCGAACCATTGTGGAGGGCAGTGCACTCTATATAAGCCGCCCTCCCCCACTGGTGCAGGGGTGAGCAATTCACTGTATTCCATATTCCACTCGACAACAAGCTCCCAGAGCACTGAGACGTAGGGCTATTACCTCCACCGCAGAGGGGCCTGAACTCATACAACCTCGCCGTAGCTAAGGCTCTGCCCATCCTTTCGTACCCTACACATCTACTGTCAGACTTATACCCACGACAGGAGGCCTCCAGGCCAGACGCACCACAAGACAACGGTGAACCACTGAGGATGCCGGCTGTGGGAGAGGGGAAATAGAACTTACCAGATTTTTGGGAGCATGAAATGTACGTGGATTCAACCATCTTCCAACGAGGAGCACCCAGAGGTGACCCCACGACCCCGAGTGCAAATTTGCCCGACTTGGACACACCGACGAGGAGGGCAGACAGCAGTTCCCCGGCAACCGGGGTGGGTCATCACTAGTCTCCGACGAGGGGACCTCATTTAGGAGCGCCCAGAAATGACTACCCGTGGACTCCACCAAATCCGCGGCGGGCGCGTAAACCAAGCACCCAAGGGACGGTAGTTCGGTCGGCAACGACGACGAGAGGGGGAGGCCTAGGTGGTTGGAGGGGGAGTCCCCGTGCCACAGACCACTAGGCCGGTGAGGGGGAGGGGCTCCCGTGGAAACGTGGGAGAGGGGAGGGGAGAGGAGAGTCATCTGTGCCCGTGCTCAACAACTCCACCATATACATCTTTTTGTTTGTGTTTTCCCATGTCTAGTTGAGTTTAGTAGATCCACGAGGGCATGTTCGTAGTTAAATTCAGAGGATGACGTGTCATGGTATGGTGTGTGGCTTGTCTCTCATCCATCACCCTAGCAACCTCTTTGAGGCTTTGCCTCACCGAGAAGGAGCAGCAAGCACATTTTTTCCAAAAGGACAAGTTTAAATATGAGGAGCAACTCAACATGCTTCATGGGGATCTCTTTTTTGGTTGGAGGGATATCCTCCCAGGGACAGGGATAACCACTTATTTATGTGGTTGCCATGCGTTTGGATCTGGGGCGAGGAGGGACAGAGTCAACCAGATGCTGGGAATATTCTCAAAAAAAGGGATGTGGCCAACCGCCAAAAACGGGCGGGCGGTGGCAACCACTCTGGGGCGGCCGGCGCGGCAGGGCGGGAGGCGGGAGGGCGGCCGGCGCGGGCGTGGCCATCGCAGGCGCAGCCGGCGCGGGAGGGCGACCGGCGCAGGAGGCGGCCGGCGCGGGAGGTGGCCGGCGCGTTTTCTCCAGCCACCTGGTTATCCATCCTCCCAGCCACCCTAGCCAAACAAAAAAAAGGATAACCCTACACTTACAACCAAACAAAAAAAGAGCTATTCCCAGCCACCTGGTTGGGGATACCCACAACCACCCTAGCCTATCCCTCCAACCAAACACACCCTAAGGGGACATCACGCCGGTGACACATACTGAAATATATTGTCCATCTTTCTTTATCAGTTCAGATTTTTGGAACAACTGGCTCGTGCATAAATTTAATATGGTATCTTATCCAGTAGGACTTGAGTTCAAGATCCTGTCAACGCAATATTAAAACAAAAGATTCTGCGACCTACATTGATTCCATGTCTAAGTGAACTCCAACCCGCCAGCTCAAACGGGCACGTATTTTGTCCGTTTGGTTCGGCCTAGCGGACGCTCATGTCTGGTTTTACAAATGGGTCGGCTCGTCGACCTAACATAGGTCTCGACCCAAATTTCTAACGTGAATAGCACAGAAATATGCAAAATCCCAAACAACGATAATTTAACATTAAAACACCGGACGAAAGCCAGCCCAAATCCACAAAAACATAACTAAAACATAATAAAACATAAATTGTCACCGCATGGACTACCGTAGGCGTTGTCGTCCTCATCATCTCTGGTGCAGTGAGGTCGATGAGCTCCAGCATTGGGCGAGTCCAGGGGAACACCGCCTCCCAGGCCTGAGCTGCATCCTTCGATGCCAGCGCCGGTGGCTGGGGTCCAGGCTGTCGAGCTCGCTCCTCCCCATCCCTCTTCCAACGCTCCTCCTTCTCCAGCTCCCAGGGGCCCTCCAGCTTCATCTATGCCTCGGCCTGGTCATGCTCCTCCTCCAGCGCGTGTGTCTTCTAGTGTAGGAGATAGGTCGCCTCTTGTTCTAGCGTGCCACCGAGCCACGTGGGAGGCGCGAAGACCCACTCCCAGAGTTGGCTGGTTCACTCATAGCATTACACTTCGGGCTCCTCCGCCTCTACCTTGGGCTCGAGAAGCGCCTGAGGTGATGACGGAGGCGGAGGCATGACGCAATCTCCCGCCGCGAAAGGCGCAAGGGCCTCCTCGAGGACCTTCCCATGCACATCCCTATCGCGCCTGCTCTCATCAATGGTGAGGTCCACTGCCACCTCGAGGGTGGCCTGAGAAGCCGCCTCCTGCTCCTGCTTCTCCAACTTCACCTTAGGGGGCGGCGGTGGAACGGCGAGGTCGAGTTGGATGTCATGGAGGCACTTCTGCTCGTGCTCCATGGCGAACCAAAGATCCCAGTTTGGGGGAGTTGGCCACGTAAGATGGATGTCGCCTGTGGTTGGGGTTAGCACCTCGCGGTACTAGCGCACCTCGTGTGTGCACGACCGGAACACGGCATCACCGGCAAAGGGATGTAGTGGGGTTGTAATAGCCTAGAACCCACGCTCTAGAAGATTCCCCTTTTATTCCATTGTCATCGTGTGATTTATTTGGTTACCGCATTCATCATCGCATCATAAGCATCATCCGCATTGCATCGGCATTCCGTGGCCATCATATTTTCGAAACTTGCATCCATTCGTAGTTGTCGATTCTCTCTGTTTTCGTCGTTGACCGTTTTGAGACCAACCACACACGCACGCGTCGAAGACATCATTTAAATATTGTTTATAAAATTTTATATAAAACATTCTCAAATTTGGTTGAAACTTGGCGCGCGGTCTCTTTATTATGTAGGTAGGCCGCGTGCCAAATTTCGTCGCAATCAGAGTTCGTTTGATACCCGAACGGTCGACCGTAGCGGCACAGTCATCGGTTTATTCATCAAACATTTTGGTGTTTTAAAAATCTTGTCACGGGCCGCATCATTTCTCTCACATCTCAACCCACCACCTCTACACAAACCAAATTTAACCCAGCTAGCCCCTCCGTTTCTGGACCGTTCGATCGAGATCAAACGCCCGAAAACTAAGCAAATCCCCTAAACCTAACCCCCATTCCTATTTAAGCAAACCTTTCGTGCCCAATTTGACCAAACCCTAGCCACCCTTGATTTCTGCACCAACCCAACCCTCAGCCGCCTCCCAGCCGCCCTGTCTCCCTCTTCCTGCATAGGCCTGCCAGAGCTCATCTCGAGCCTGCCCTGGGCCCGGATCGGCCCACCGCCACCGCTGCTAGCCCGTGACCGCGCTGGAGCCCCGAAACAGCTCGCCTCCCGTTCCTCGCCGGAGCCAATCGGCGAGTAGCCCGCCAGAGCCAGGCCGACCTCATTGCCTCTCTCCTCCTCTCTTTTCCCATGTTTCTCTTATCCCCATGTCAAGATATCCCTCTTCTTCCTTCAACCAGGAAGGCCATGGCCTCATGGAGTTTGCCGGCACACCAACGGCTCGTCCCCGAGCTCCGCCCGCAGCCGCCCTCGACTAGAACAAAGCGCCAAAGCCACCCGATGACCAACCACCACTTGTCGCACTTTGCCCTGCCGTCATAGCAGCGTGCTTCGTTTGGGCGTGAAGATGACAAACACGTGGAGCACCAACCTCCCCCAACTCCTTCGAGATCCCGCATTGGCGCCCCATCTCTGACCTCCGGCCTCGACCCTCTCTGCCCGCGTCATCCCCAACCGGTTCCCGGGTGCCGCAGGTCTGTAGCCCCAGATCCGCCATTTTTTCTGGCATTGTCTACAAGTGTTAGTGAAGAAGAAGACCCAACGAACATTAGTTCTAACTAGCAAAAGGCCCCGTGCGTCGCAACGGGAGAAAAAAATACCACACGCTTTTATCTTTTTATAATCATTTTGATTTATTAAAATAATAAGCTAACTAACTAATGTAGTCAGTCCTATCCTATTTTGTTGAGAAATCAACCCGTCCATTGTTAATTCCACTATGATGAGAAATTGAGCGGGACAAGCAAAGCAAAACAAAGAGGCTACATGAATTGATCAATGGACTGTTATGTTATTTCACTCATGGGGTAGAGAATGTGGGATCAGATGACAAACTAAAGGTGGTGTTCCATTCTCTCTCTCTCTCTACAATAATGCAATCTTACATTCAATACATTCATTCATCAGCAAAACAAATTTCCACAAAACCAAATTTCTTGCCGGTGCTTGGCACACGGTTGGAGGCATGGGGAGGGGATCTCACCAGATGATGAGTTCATGCCGGAGGAGGGGATACGATGAGGGTTAGGCGCCTCTATCTGGCCATAAGGAGTCGTCGTTGCCGCACCATAACCTCGGAGTTCCCCGTGTGAGGCATGGAGGCCCGCCTCCACCTGCAAGTACTTCGCTCCGCCGCGCCTTATCCGCGCGCCGCCATCGTTCTGCATGGAGCAGACGCATCATCCCAAGTCATTGTAGCTGTCGCGTTGATTTGATCCAGAAGCTGTGCTCGAGCGCCGAAACGGGGCAACAAGTAGGCAGAGATACGACCGCGTAGGCAGGTGGGTTGAGATCAACAACAGTGGTGGTTGAGGTCGGTCACGGCGGCGAGTGGTGTGGCAGCGGCCTGGGCACAGGCCAGGGTGGACCAAGGTCGACGCGATGCGCTCGGGCGCCGCAACGGGGGCAGTGAGGGGGGCGAGGTACATCCGCAGAGGCGGGTGGGTTGAGATCGGCAGCGATGGCGGTTGAGGTCGGACGCGGCGGCGAGTGGTGTGGCGGCGGCCTGGCCACAGGCCAGGGTGGCCCAGGGTCGACGGGAGGAGGCCATGCGTACGGGTATAATTTTTGCAACAATCGTTTTTCCTTTTGCGTTGCAGATAAATGATGGAGCACGGGTTGAATAAAAAAAATTACAGGGGCTTTTTTATAAAAATATCGTGGTGGGTTTTCCGACAGAAGCAATAGCCGCTTTATTATTAGGTATAGATGACCCTTAGCTGCAAGCTAATCTTATGACAGAGCACAACCGAGATGGCTAGCATCGCTCGATCTCTTCCTAGAGATCTGGGGTTTGAATCCTAGGTGTGCCACTATATTTTTGCCCTGTTTTCTATTAATCTACACCCTATTGAAGTACTATTTCAATTGTGTTAGTCCTGCGCAATATCAGATTAGAGAACTAGGTGAGTTGGCCAGCGCAGTGAATCCCACAAGCGGTAGGTCATGAGTTCGAGTATCAAGAACCCAAATTTTTTGCCATGTTCTGTTTATTTTGCACACACGCATACTTGGTCCGATTCTACCCCTGGGTCGCAGCACTATGTTGCAATTCGGCCCATGCATATACTTTATACCTATTGCGATTTTTATTTATTTCAAGACATGCATTACATCAAATTGTGTCACTCTTTTAGAATGCATATAAATAATTAAGCGTAGCTCCGATCAAAATGTTTTATATATGTGACTTGGCTAGAAAAATGTGTAGAGCAACATGGTAGCATTTATTTTCCTATTTAAAAACTCTAAAATTGTGAGATGGGAAGATCTATAGCAAATCATAATTTTCATGTGAGGACTTTCCGGAATTATTATTCGTTGTTCCGGCCTCATTTAAACTTGTATAGAATTCTATGTAGCTAATGTCTTGTGCAACCATGTTTTAACATGCTAGTGGGTGCCATTTGCACATTTTCATTCATGCATATAATCTTGCGATGATCATATCTTTTAGACCATAGCTCCGTTTTAAATGATTTACATATGTAAATGTAGGGACCCCGACTTACGAGTCGAGATCTCCGAATGGACGTGTAGAATGATCCGAGAGATCAATGGTCACTGAACATACAGATACTGAATAACAAGAGTCTTACATCCATGATTAACGTCTGATACAAATAATGACCATTATGGTCAAGTCTTACATAGATAGGGCCATGAAGGCCAATCACACCAACTCAACTACTAGCGAAAATCTTGGTAGTAAACGTGAACCCGTGCCATCAGCCTTAACCAACAGGTATTCTGACTAGGAAGTATCCTAGTTCGCGTGTCCGTCTCCGACGACGAATTCTTCTCCATATTCTGGTTCCTCCAGGTCTGGTCAATAAAATAACCAGTGCCAAGCCAATGAGTACTTTGAATGTACTCGCAAACAACCCATGATGCGGATTATGCAATTGAGGGTAATATGAAGCATAATGCGGCCTTTGCAGAAAGCAGATTTTATAAATGCATAAACATGGTAAAGTACTTAGATGGTCATGCATCACTAGTAAGTGGTAACCATAAGAACAAGTTACAGATATCAACATAAATATTCCGAGGGCTGAACACCTCTTGTTCACCCTCCATGTCAAGTCACCAAACTTGACCCAAGTAATCACCTTCTCATGTAACACCTTTACACACACGCACACTTGGTTTATTCAAAAACCACTAGACATTGTTTAAGCAGCACCACCCAACTATCCTTGATCGTGGACACAACTATTCAAATAGCTTTACACTCTACAAAGGTTGCACGCTGTACCCACGAGATCCGGCAAACTTTTGTGTCATCCACTACTCGCGGTATATAACATACCCAAGGTAAGTACCCGATCAATGCCTTTCCCCTGACGACACTGGACATAGAGTCCACTCGATTGGTACCCAGCCCACATGATGTACGTCTTACGAGCACCAACTCTAGACTATATCAACCATGCAGGGGTCAACGGTGTGCCCGGAATACATAAAAACGGCATAGTCGCCCTACCTGGCACGGCCCCATCATGAGAGTAACCATTTCACTCCCGCCACTAGTAATAAGGGCTCCTTGCTACCACGACAAGAGTAATCAACACAACCCCGTCCCATAAAAGGATATCATGGTCACACATGTAAGGTTGGGACGGTCGACAAATCTTAAATCTAATCCCATTTCCGAAACCACTCACACAAAACCTTTCCGGTACACCACTTCTTTCTCAAATGGTTATCCAGCTCAACACCATCACCCTTGGGCATTAGTGGCACCGACAGGGTTTTCAAAAACCTTTGTTATTACCTTTGTGTTACCATCACTATGCATATGCTCATCCTATGCGTATCACTACTATCTACTTGTCAACTTCATCACCATGACCCTCATAGGTGGTAACACCATACCGATGGTTTACCGACTAATCATGATCATATGCATCGGAATAAAGTAATCAACATGTCACGCATAAAATATTTTCTCACACATGGTCAAAGGGTTGCTTGCCTTGACCAACTCGGTATCCGGGGTCTTCGAGGTCTTCGGGTCCAAGTCCTTCGTCAAATGCGTGATCTATCGTCGTAATAGCAATAATAATAAGGACCACGACCAAAAATAGAGTACAAACTCACATAAAATATGTTACCCTATTTTGAAAAATCCTATTGTTTTTTATAAAAGTATTTGTTTCTGGTTTTGGAATGAAAAAGTATTTTTATAGTCTTTTTAACAAGAGTTAAAAATACTTAAACTAGGTTTTAAAATAAACATGTGCATAAAGTTTTCATAAAAATTCCACAAAAACAACACTGTCAAATACTACACATTTTTACAAGAATTATGGTGGAAAAATATTTAAGTTTGGATAAGAAATTAATCTAGTGGATTTATTTTTTAAAACCAGAAATTAAATATAGGGAAAAGGGCCAGCTCACTGGCCTAGCTCGGCCAGCCGCTGGGCTGGCCCAGCTGGCCAAATGGCCACCCAGCCAGCCAGTCCATGTGCACACGCGTCGTCGGGTTCAAAATTGACGCGTGCCCCCCTACGGCCAGCGACAAAGAGGAGAGAGTGGCGGAGAGCATGAAACCATCAAAAATCATAGATACGTTTGAGACGTATCAATGCTCTCGTGTCGCTTCTGGGCCTCTTTAATGGCGTCCAACAGCGTGGGTTTGGCTTCGAGGTTGGCTAGGAATCCTTGTTCAACTAGCTCCAACCCGAAGCTTTCCATCTCCTCATATAGAGCGGGTATCCTTTCCTTGATCATAGCGTTCAAGGTGCAATCCTTTCGTCTCAAGGCGTCTCCTACCACGTTGGCCTTACCGGGATGGTATTGAATGGTGAGGTCATAGTCTTTAATCAACTCCAACCATCTTCGTTGCCTCATAGTTAATTCCTTCCATGTAAAAATATACTCCAGCATCTTGTGGTCGGTGTATATTCGCATCGCTTCCCCAATAGGTAATGCCGCCATGTCTTCAAGGCATGAACTACAGCCGCCAACTCGAGGTCATGAGGGGCGTAGTTCTCTTCATGAGGGTGCACTTGCCGTGACAGATTAGCCACGACCCTGCCGTCTTGCATCAAAATGCCCCCGAGCCCGATTCTTAATACATTGCAATATATCACAAACTCTTTGTTGATATCTCGAGTGGCCAGTACTAGGGCGGTGGTTGACCTCTTTTTCAGTTCTTGGAAGCTTTATTCGCACTCCGGCATCCATTCGAACTTTTTGCCTTTCTTCAGGAGCTCAGTCATTGGTCGGGCGATGCAAGAGAATCCTTCCACAAACTTGCGGTAATATCCCGTGAGCCTGAGGAAGCTTCTCACTTCCTTCACATCGATTGGTGACTCCCAGTTTGTTACCATAGTAATCTTGGTGGGATCGACTGCCAATCCATCTGCCGTCGTGGTATGACCCAAGAATCCAACTTCACGTAGCCAAAATTTGCACTTGCTGAATTTGGCATAAAGTTGGTGCTCTCGAAGTTTTTCCAACACCATCCTCAAGTGTTGCTCATGATCTTCTTCGGACTTGGATAAGATGAGTATGTCATTGATGAAGACGACAACAAACTTTTTCAGGTATTCCATGAAGACTTTGTTCATGAGGTACATGAAGTAGGCTGGGGCATTGGTCAACCCAAATGACATGACCGTGCACTCTTACATGCCATACCTGGTCATGACTGTCGTCTTGGGTATGTCTTCGGGCCGAATCTTTAGTTGGTAGTACCCAAATGTGAGATCTATCTTGGAGAGTACCTTGGCACCACTCAATTGGTCGAATAGATCTTTAATCTTGGGGAGTGGATACTTGTTCTTTATCGTGACTTCATTGAGGGAACGGTAATCAACGCAGAGCCTAATAGTCCCATCCTTCTTGGACACGAACAGGACAGGTGATCCCCACGGAGAGGCACTAGGACGAATGAATCCCTTCCTGAGCTATTCGGCTAGCTGCTTTTTCAACTCTGCCAATTCCTCGGATCCCATCTTGTAGGGATTCTTATAGATAGGCCTTGATCCAGGCATGATCTCAATGATGAACTCGATGTATCGGTCAAAAGCCATTTCATGCAGTTCATCGGGAAATACGTCCGGATATTCACATACCAGTGGCACTTGATCCAACTCATTTCCCGAATGGCAGTTATCCCGAGGGACTTGAGCGGAGGTAGGCTCAGGAACATATTTGACTTTGACTCCTTGGTCACTAGTCATGGTGATAGCCCTATTGGCGCAGTCCACAATGCTCTGGTGCTTGGAAAACCAGTCTGTCCGTACCAAGGATCACGTCCAACCCTTGCGACTTAAGAACGATGAGATCTGCTATGAAGTCTACTACGTTAATGCTGATCCCAACTCCCCTACGTCCTATGTTCGTCCGTAATACTGCACCCGGGGTTTGTACCGCAATTTAACCATTTAGGAATGTAGGTATCAAACCACTCTTCGCAACAAACTTTTGGGTGAAAAAAGAATGCGAAGTACCACAATCAAACAATACTGTTGCTGGAGTGGAATTGACGAGGAACGTACCCAGTATGCAGTCCGGGTCTTTGTGGGCTTCCTCTGTGGAGATGTGGTTCACGCGTCCCCTGCTATGGTATTGCTAGTTGAGGGAAGCCTGATTCTTGTTTGGTGCGACATGACCTTGTCCTTGATTTGGCGCATTGGCACGCTGCATCGGGCTTTTTGTTGGGGCATTTCCTGGAGTAGTGTCCAGGTTGTCCACACCCAAAGCAAGTGATCTGCCCATGGTTGTTGGTGTTGGAATTATGCCCTAGAGGCAATAATAAATGTATAGTTATTATTATAATTCCTGTATCAAGATAATAGTTTATTATCCATGCTATAATTGTATTGAATGAAGACTCATTTACATGTGTGGATACATAGACAAAACACTGTCCCTAGCATGCCTCTAGTTGGCTAGCCAGTTGATCAATGATAGTCAGTGTCTTCTGATTATGAACAAAGTGTTGTTGCTTGATAACTGGATCACGTCATTGGGAGAATCACGTGATGGACTAGACCCAAACTAATAGACGTAGCATGTTGATCGTGTCATTTTGTTGCTACTGTTTTCTGCATGTCAAGTATTTATTCCTATGACCATGAGATCATATAACTCACTGACACCGGAGGAATGCTTTGTGTGTATCAAACGTCGCAACATAACTGGGTGACTATAAAGATGCTCTACAGGTATCTCCGAAGGTGTTAGTTGAGTTAGTATGGATCAAGACTGGGATTTGTCACTCCGTGTGACGGAGAGGTATCTCGGGGCCCACTCGGTAATACAACATCACACATAAGCCTTGCAAGCAATGTAACTTAGTGTAAGTTGCGGGATCTTGTATTACGGAACGAGTAAAGAGACTTGCCGGTAAACGAGATTGAAATAGGTATGCGGATACTGACGATCGAATCTCGGGCAAGTAACATACCGAAGGACAAAGGGAATGACATACGGGATTATACGAATCCTTGGCACTGAGGTTCAAACGATAAGATCTTCGTAGAATATGTAGGATCCAATATGGGTATCCAGGTCCCGCTGTTGGATATTGACCGAGGAGTCTCTCGGGTCATGTCTACATAGTTCTCGAACCCGCAGGGTCTGCACACTTAAGGTTCGACGTTGTTTTATGCGTATTTGAGTTATATGGTTGGTTACCGAATGTTGTTCGGAGTCCCGGATGAGATCACGGACGTCACGAGGGTTTCCGGAATGGTCCAGAAACGAAGATTGATATATAGGATGACCTCATTTGATTACCGGAAGGTTTTCGGAGTTACCGGGAATGTACCGGGAATGACGAATGGGTTCCGGGAGTTCACCGGAGGGGGGCAACTCACTCCGGGGAAGCCCATAGGCATTTGGGGGGGTCACACCAGCCCTTAGTGGGCTGGTGGGACAGCCCACCAATCCCCTATGCGCCAAGAGAGAAAAATCAAAGGAAAGAAAAAAAAAAGAGGAAGAAGTGGGAAGGGGGAAGGACTCCCTCCCACCAAACCAAGTAGGACTCGGTTTGGGGGGGGGAGAGTCCTCCCCCCTGGCTCGGCCGACCCCTTGGGGATCCCTTGGACCCCAAGGCAAGGTCCCCCTCCCTCCTCCTATATATATGGGGCTTTTAGGGCAGATTTGAGACGACTTTCTCACGGCTGCCCGACCACATACCTCCATAGTTTTTCCTCTAGATCGTGTTTCTGCGGAGCTCGGGCGAAGCCCTGCTGAGACAAGATCATCACCAACCTTCGGAGCGCCGTCACGCTGCCGGAGAACTCTTCTACCTCTCCGTCTCTCTTGCTGGATCAAGAAGGCCGAGATCATCATTGAGCTGTACGTGTGCTGAACGCGGAGGTGCCATCCGTTCGGTACTAGATCGTGGGACTGATCGCGGGATTGTTCGCGGGGCGGATCGAGGGACGTGAGGACGTTCCACTACATCAACCGCGTTCTCTAACGCTTCTGCTGTGCGATCTACAAGGGTACGTAGATCACTCATCCCCTCTCGTAGATGGACATCACCATGATAGGTCTTCGTGCGCGTAGGAAAATTTCTGTTTCCCATGCGACGTTCCCCAATAGTGGTATCAGAGCTAGGTTCATGCGTAGATGTCTTCTCGAGTAGAACACAAAAGTTTTTATGGGCGGTGATGTGCGTTTTGCTGCCCTCCTTAGTCTTTTCTTGATTCCGCGGTATTGTTGGATTGAAGCGGCTTGGACCGACATTACTCGTACGCTTACGAGAGACTGGTTTCATCGTTACGAGTAACCCCCTTTGCTCAAAGATGACTGGCAAGTGACGGTTTCTCCAACTTTAGTTGAATCGGATTTGACCGAGGAGGTCCTTGGATGAGGTTAAATAGCAACTCATATATCTCCGTTGTGGTGTTTGCGTAAGTAAGATGCGATCCTACTAGATACCCTTGGTCACCACGTAAAACTTGCAACAACAAAATTAGAGGACGTCTAACTTGTTTTTGCAGGGTATGATTGTGATGTGATATGGCCAATGATGTGATGTGATATATTGGATGTATGAGATGATCATGTTGTAATAGAAATATCGACTTGCACGTCGATGGTACGGCAACCGGCAGGAGCCATAGGGTTGTCTTTATACTAACATATTTGTGCTTGCAGATGCGTTTACTATTTTGCTAGGGTGTAGCTTTAGTAGTAATAGCATAAGTAGCACGACAACCCCGATGGCGACACGTTGATGGATGATCATGGTGTGGCGCCGGTGACAAGAAGATCGTGCCGGTGCTTTGGTGATGGAGATCAAGAAGCACGTGATGATGGCCATATCATGTCACTTATGAATTGCATGTGATGTTAATCCTTTTATGCACCTTATTTTGCTTAGAACGACGGTAGCATTATAAGGTGATCTCTCACTAAAATTTCAAGACGAAGTTGTGTTCTCCCCGACTGTGCACCGTTGCTACAGTTCGTTGTTTCGAGACACCACGTGACGATCGGGTGTGATAGACTCAACGTTCACATACAACGGGTGCAAAACAGTTGCGCAAGCGGAACACTCGGGTTAAGCTTGACGAGCCTAGCATGTGCAGACATGGCCTCGGAACACATGAGACCGAAAGGTCGATCATGAATCATATAGTTGATATGATTAGCATAGGGATGCTTACCACCGAAACTACTCTCGGCTCACGTGATGATCGGACTTGGGATAGTGTAAGTGGATCATGAACCACTCAAGAGAGATGTACTTTTTGAGTGGGAGTTTAGCGTATAATTTGATTAAGTTGAACTCTAATTATCTTGAACATAGTCTAAGTCCACTTTGAATATATTTGTGTTGTAGATCATGGCTCACGCAAGTGTCATCCTGAATTTTAATACGTTCCTAGAGAAAGCTAAGTTGAAAGATGATGGAAGCAACTTTGTAGACTGGGCTCGTAATCTTAAGCTAATCTTACAAGCTGGAAAGAAGGATTATGTCCTTAATACTGCGCTAGGAGATGAACCACCCGCTACGGCTGATCAGGATGTTAAGAACGCTTGGTTAGCACGTAAGGAGGACTACTCAATAGTTCAATGTGCAGTCTTGTATGGCTTGGAGCCGGGACTTCAACGTCGCTTTGAGCGTCATGGAGCATTTGAGATGTTCCAGGAGTTGAAGTTTATCTTTCAGAAGAATGCCCGGATCGAGAGGTATGAGACCTCCGATAAATTCTATGCTTGCAAGATGGAGGAAAACTCGTCTGTCAGTGAACATGTGCTCAAAATGTCTGGGTACTCAAACCGTCTAGCTGAACTAGGGATTGAACTCCCGCAAGAAGCTATCACTGACAGAATCCTCCAATCACTGCCGCCAAGCTATAAAGGCTTTGTGTTGAACTACAACATGCAAGGGATGAACAAGTCTCCCGGCGAGTTGTTTGCGATGCTGAAAGTCGCAGAGTCTGAACTCCGTAAAGAGCATCAAGTGTTGATGGTGAGCAAGACCACTAGTTTCAAGAGAAACGGCAAAGGCAAGAAGGGCAATTCGAAGAAGAGCGGCAAGCCTGTTGCCAATCCGCCGAAGAAACCCAAGGCTGGACCTAAGCCTGAAACAGAGTGCTTCTATTGCAAGGGTATGGGTCACTGGAAGCGCAATTGCCCCAAGTATCTGGGAGATAAGAAGGCGGGCAAAGAAAAATCAGGTATATTTGATATACATGTTATTGATGTGTACTTAACCGGCTCTCGTAGTAGTGCCTGGGTATTCGATACCGGTTCTGTTGCTCACATTTGCAACTCGAAACAGGAACTGCGGAATAGACGGAGGCTGGCGAAAGACGAAGTGACGATGCGCGTAGGAAACGGTTCCAAGGTTGATGCAATCGCCGTCGGCACCGTGTCACTTCAACTACCATCGGGATTAGTGATGAACTTAAATCATTGTTATTTAGTGCCTGCGTTGAGCATGAACATTATATCTGGATCTTGTTTATTGCGAGACGGTTACTCTTTTAAGTCTGAGAATAATGGTTGTTCTATTTCTATGAGTAACATCTTTTATGGTCATGCACCGAATGTGAGAGGATTGTTCATATTGAATCTCGATGGTGATACGCATATACATAACATTGAGACCAAAAGAGTTAGAGTAAACAATGATAGCGCCATATTTTTGTGGCACTGCCGCTTGGGTCATATTGGTGTAAAGCGCATGAAGAAACTCCATGCTGATGGACTTTTGGAGTCACTTGACTTTGATTCACTTGACACATGTGAACCATGCCTCATGGGCAAGATGACTAAAACTCCGTTCTCCGGAACAATGGAGCGTGCAAGTGACTTGTTGGAAGTCATACATACCGATGTGTGTGGTCCGATGAGCGTGGAGGCACGCGGCGGATATCGTTATTTTCTCACCTTCACTGACGATTTAAGTAGATATGGTTATGTCTACTTGATGAAGCACAAGTCTGAAACATTTGAAAAGTTCAAGCAATTTCAGAGTGAAGTGGAAAATCATCGTAACAAGAAGATCAAGTTCCTACGGTCTGATCGTGGGGGTGAATATCTGAGTTTCGAGTTTGGTGCTCACTTAAGACAATGTGGAATTGTTTCACAGTTAACACCGCTTGGAACACCACAGCGTAATGGTGTGTCCGAACGTCGTAATCGTACTTTGTTAGAGATGGTGCGATCTATGATGTCTCTTACTGATTTGCCGTTATCGTTTTGGGGTTATGCATTAGAAACAGCTGCATTCACTTTAAATAGGGCACCATCAAAATCCGTTGAGACGACACCATACGAACTGTGGTATGGCAAGAGGCCAAAGTTGTCGTTTCTTAAAGTTTGGGGATGTGATGCTTATGTCAAAAAGCTTCAGCCTGAAAAGCTGGAACCCAAAGCGGAAAAGTGCGTCTTCATAGGTTACCCAAAAGAGACAGTTGGGTACACCTTCTATCTCAAATCCGAGGGCAAAGTGTTTGTTGCTAAAGACGGAACTTTTCTCGAGAAGGAGTTCCTCTCGAGAGAATTGAGTGGGAGGAAGATAGAACTTGACGAGGTTGTCGAACCTCTCATCCCTCTGCATGGTGGCGCAGGGCAAGGGGAAACCTCTGTCGTTGCAACGCCGGTTGAGGAGGAAGTTAATGATGATGATCATGAAACTCCAGTTCAAGTTTCTGTTGAACCACGCAGGTCGACGAGATCACGCGCTGCTCCAGAGTGGTACGGTAATCCCGTCTTATCAATCATGTTGTTAGACAACAATGAACCTGCAAATTATGAAGAGGCAATGGTGGGCCCAGATTCCAACAAATGGCTAGAAGCCATGAAATCCGAGATAGGATCCATGTATGAGAACAAAGTGTGGACTTTGGAGATACTGCCTGAGGGCCGCAAGGCTATTCAGAACAAATGGATCTTTAAGAAGAAGACGGACGCTGACGGTAATGTGACCGTTTATAAAGCTCGACTTGTGGCAAAGGGTTTTTCACAAGTTCCAGGAATTGACTACGATGAGACTTTCTCTCCTGTAGCGATGCTTAAGTCCGTCAGAATCATGTTGGCAATAGCTAAATTTTTCGATTATGAAATCTGGCAGATGGATGTCAAAACGGCGTTCCTTAACGGTTTCCTTAAGGAAGAGTTGTATATGATGCAACCCGAAGGTTTTGTCGATCCTAAAAATGCTGACAAGGTGTGCAAGCTCCAGCGATCCATTTATGGACTGGTGCAAGCATCTCGGAGTTGGAACAAACGCTTTGATGAGGTGATCAAAGCATTTGGGTTTATACAAGTGGTTGGAGAATCTTGTATTTACAAGAAAGTGAGTGGGAGCTCTGTGGCGTTTCTAATATTATATGTGGATGACATATTACTGATTGGAAACAACGTAGAGCTTTTGGAGAGCATAAAAGGTTACTTGAATAAAAGTTTCTCTATGAAGGACCTAGGAGAAGCTGCTTACATTCTAGGCATTAAGATCTATAGGGATAGATCAAAACGCCTGATAGGACTTTCACAAAGCACATACCTTGATAAAGTTTTGAAGAGGTTCAAAATGGAACAGTCCAAGAAAGGGTTCTTGCCAGTGTTACAAGGTACGAGATTGAGTAAGACTCAGTGCCCAGCAACTGATGAAGATAGAGAGCATATGCGCTCCGTCCCCTATGCTTCAGCCATAGGTTCTATCATGTATGCGATGCTGTGCACTAGACCGGATGTTAGCCTGGCCATAAGTATGGCAGGCAGGTTCCAGAGTAATCCAGGAGTGGATCACTGGACAGCGGTCAAGAATATCCTGAAGTACCTGAAAAGGACTAAGGAGATGTTTCTCGTGTATGGAGGTGACGAAGAGCTCGCCGTAAAGGGTTACGTTGATGCAAGCTTTGACACAGATCCGGACGACTCTAAGTCACAAACCGGATACGTATTTATTCTTAATGGGGGTGCAGTAAGCTGGTGCAGTTCCAAGCAAAGCGTCGTAGCAGATTCTACATGTGAAGCGGAGTACATGGCTGCCTCGGAGGCGGCTAAGGAGGGTGTCTGGATGAAGCACTTCATGACGGATCTTGGAGTGGTGCCAAGTGCACTGGATCCAATAACCTTGTTCTGTGACAACACTGGTGCCATTGCCCTGGCAAAGGAACCAAGGTTTCACAAGAAGACCAGACACATCAAATGACGCTTCAACCTCATCCGCGACTACGTCGAGGAGGAGGACGTAAATATTTGCAAGGTGCACACGGATCTGAATGTAGCAGACCCGCTGACTAAACCTCTTCCACGGCCAAAACATGATCGACACCAGAACTGTATGGGTGTTAGATTTATTACAATGTAATTCACATGGTGATGTGAGGGCTAGATTATTGACTCTAGTGCAAGTGGGAGACTGTTGGAATTATGCCCTAGAGGCAATAATAAATGTATAGTTATTATTATAATTCCTGTATCAAGATAATAGTTTATTATCCATGCTATAATTGTATTGAATGAAGACTCATTTACATGTGTGGATACATAGACAAAACACCGTCCCTAGCATGCCTCTAGTTGGCTAGCCAGTTGATCAATGATAGTCAGTGTCTTCTGATTATGAACAAAGTGTTGTTGCTTGATAACTGGATCACGTCATTGGGAGAATCACGTGATGGACTAGACCCAAACTAATAGACGTAGCATGTTGATCGTGTCATTTTGTTGCTACTGTTTTCTGCGTGTCAAGTATTTATTCCTATGACCATGAGATCATATAACTCACTGACACCGGAGGAATGCTTTGTGTGTATCAAACGTCGCAACATAACTGGGTGACTATAAAGATGCTCTACAGGTATCTCCGAAGGTGTTAGTTGAGTTAGTATGGATCAAGACTGGGATTTGTCACTCCGTGTGACGGAGAGGTATCTCGGGGCCCACTCGGTAATACAACATCACACATAAGCCTTGCAAGCAATGTAACTTAGTGTAAGTTGCGGGATCTTGTATTACGGAACGAGTAAAGAGACTTGCCGGTAAACGAGATTGAAATAGGTATGCGGATATTGACGATCGAATCTCGGGCAAGTAACATACCGAAGGACAAAGGGAATGACATACGGGATTATACGAATCCTTGGCACTGAGGTTCAAACGATAAGATCTTCGTAGAATATGTAGGATCCAATATGGGCATCCAGGTCCCGCTGTTGGATATTGACGGAGGAGTCTCTCGTGTCATGTCTACATAGTTCTCGAACCCGCAGGGTCTGCACACTTAAGGTTCGACGTTGTTTTATGCGTATTTGAGTTATATGGTTGGTTACCGAATGTTGTTCGGAGTCCCGGATGAGATCAGGGACGTCACGAGGGTTTCCGGAATGGTCCGTAAACGAAGATTGATATATAGGATGACCTCATTTGATTACCGGAAGGTTTTCGGAGTTACCGGGAATGTACCGGGAATGACGAATGGGTTCCGGGTGTTCACCGGAGGGGGGCAACTCACTCCGGGGAAGCCCATAGGCATTTGGGGGGGTCACACCAGCCCTTAGTGGGCTGGTGGGACAGCCCACCAATCCCCTATGTGCCAAGAGAGAAAAATCAAAGGAAAGAAAAAAAAAGAGGAAGAAGTGGGAAGGGGGAAGGACTCCCTCCCACCAAACCAAGTAGGACTCGGTTTGGGGGGGGAGTCCTCCCCCCTGGCTCGGCCGACCCCTTGGGGATCCCTTGGACCCCAAGGCAAGGTCCCCCTCCCTCCTCCTATATATATGGGGCTTTTAGGGCAGATTTGAGACGACTTTCTCACGGCTGCCCGACCACATACCTCCATAGTTTTTCCTCTAGATCGTGTTTCTGCGGAGCTCGGGCGAAGCCCTGCTGAGACAAGATCATCACCAACCTCCGGAGCGCCGTCACGCTGCCGAAGAACTCTTCTACCTCTCCGTCTCTCTTGCTGGATCAAGAAGGCCGAGATCATCGTCGAGCTGTACGTGTGCTGAACGCGGAGGTGCCGTCCGTTCGGTACTAGATCGTGGGACTGATCGCGGGATTGTTCGTGGGGCGGATCGAGGGACGTGAGGACGTTCCACTACATCAACCGCGTTCTCTAACGCTTCTGCTGTGCGATCTACAAGGGTACGTAGATCACTCATCCCCTCTCGTAGATGGACATCACCATGATAGGTCTTCGTGCGCGTAGGAAAATTTTTGTTTCCCATGCGACGTTCCCCAACAGTTGGGCTTGCCACCATTTTTGTTGGGCGGGTTGAATGCCGGCTTGGGGTTGGCATACTGCTGAGGCCGAAAGCTGGGGCGAGGTGCAGGAGTCTTGTACTGCTATTGTTGATAGTTAGGCCTTGCCGGGGCTGTGTGCCACGGACGAGACTTCTGGTTGCTGGAACCACCATTGCCCATCAGCTTGCATTTGCGAGTATCATCCATAGCATGGCGCTTGTCTTCAAGCATGAGCGCCTTGTTCACCAGGTCAAAAAAGGTCCGACAGTCACAGACAACAAGCTGATATTGTAGCGACTATCGAATCCCTTCCAGGAAGCGTTCCACCTTGGCGGCTTCAGTGTTGACATCGGCAGGCGCATACCTCAACAAGAGGTTAAACTTTGGCACGTACTCCTTGACTGTGTCGTTTCCTTGCTTCAGTGCACGGAACTCCCGCTTTTGATAGTCATCGTTCCCGAGGGAATGTGAGCAGCACGGAACCCGTCCTTGAAGACAACCCAAGTGATAACCTGCGCGCCTTGCATGATTTGGAACCCGTCCCACCAAGCCCTGGCAGAGCCTGCGAGACACTGCAAAGCATAGAGAACCTTTTCACGGTCGTCGATGCACTTAACCAGCATGAGGAGGTCTTCAATGGTGCGGATCCAGTCATCGGCATCCAGGAGCTCAATTGTCTTGGTGAATATTGGAGGCGTATCCCTCGTGAACTCTGATAGAGTGGAGCGACCATTGCCATTTCGGCCCTACAGACAGTTGTTCACTAAGGCCTGAGCTATCAGCTGGATAGCGGTGTTGTTGGCTTGGCGTTCCTCTTGGAGAGCCTGGAGGAACTGAGCCACAGTCAGGTTCTCCAAAGGAGGCGATGGCGAGGGAATGTCGCCTTGCAACTGCTCCTGGTGAACTCCAGCTTGTGCAGATCCACTAACTCGTGGCTGCTCGCTAGATTCGCCAGTGCTGGGGTGGCCGAAGGTACTAGCGTGAGTAGCAATCACCATCCTGTTGTTGCGGAACGTTGCATGGGAAACAAAAAATTTCCTACGCACACGAAGACCTATCATGGTGAAGTTCATCTACGAGAGGGAGATTTGATCCACATACCCATGTAGATCGCTCACCTGGAAGCGTTAAGAAATGCGGTTGATGTAGTGGTACAGCTTCGTGATTCAAATCACTGTCGTCCCACGATCCGTCCCACGATTCGTTCCGATCTAGCGCTGAACGGACGTCACCTCCGCGTTGAGCGCACGTACAGCTCGATGACAATCTCGGCCTTCTTGATCCAGCAAGAGATACGGAGATGTAGATGAGTTCTCCAATAGCGTGACGGCGCGCCGGTGTTGGAGATGATCTATTCCTGCAGGGCTCCGCCCGAGCTCCGTAGAAATCTAATCTAGAGGAAGAACTACAAGGTGTAGGTTTGAGTTGCACGTGGCAAAGTTGTGTCTCAAACAGCCCTTGAAATCATAATGAAATTACTATAAGCATGTGGGGAGTTTAGCATGGATTGCATCAAGGAAATGCATTCAATCAAGGAGCAACTATCATAATTGAATTCCTGGAAATCCAAAGTAGTAATTTCATTACTACTCAAAGTTTTAATATCTTCTACTCCACTTTCAATGCTTTTAGCATCAAGATAGGTGGACTCCGAATCATTGGGGCGTTTTTCAACCAAAGTGGATTCATATCCAGCCCCATCATCATTAGGTTTGACACAAGAAAACAAAGATTCAATGGGAGACACACCAAGCACTTTAAGATCTTTGTGATTCTTATCACGAGAACACGCCTTTTTAAGCCATTCGTGTCTAGCACGAAGTTGGGCGGTTCTTTCTTTGCTCTCACTCATGGAAACATGCATAGCTTTTAAAGTTTCATCCATATTGATCTTGGGAGGAGCACATATAACTTTCAAAGCCTCAATGTCTCTAAACATTCTATCAACGCTCTTAGCCAAATCGTCAATTTTGAGTAGTTTTTCCTCTATGGACGCATTGAATTTTTTTTGTGAGTTGATAAACTCTTTGATATTACTCTCTAGATCAGAGGGTAATCTATTGTAATTTCCATGAGTATTGTTGTAGGAGTTGCCAAAGTTATTAGAGGAGTTACTAGGAAAAGGCCTAGGAACATAGTTTCCTCTAAAAGCATTGTTGTTGCCAAAATTATTCCTACCAACAAAATTAACGTCCAAGCTAGCGTTGCTACTCTCAATCAAGGAAGACAAGGGCATATCATTAGGATCTAAAGGAGCACTTCTACTAGCAACCAAATTCATTAACTCATCCATCTTAGCACTCAACGAGTTAATTTCTTCTATAGCGTGTACCTTCTTACTAGTAGGTGACCTTTCAATGTGCCACTGAGAGTAGTTCGTCATGATATTGTCTAGGAGTTTTGCGGCTTCTCCTAACGTGATTTCCATGAATGTTCCACCGGAGGCGGAGTCCAAGATGTTTCTAGAAGCGAAATTCAAGCCAGCGTAAAAGATTTGTATAATTGTCCAAAGACTCTAGCCATGACCGGGACAATTTCTAATCATCAATTTCATTCTCTCCCAAGATTGCACAACATGTTCATGATCAAGTTGCTTAAAATTCATGATATCATTACGGAGAGAGATAATCTTAGCCGGCGGAAAATACTTGGATATATAAGCATCTTTGCACTTATCCTGAGAACCGATACTATTTTTGGGCAAAGACGAAAACCAAGTTTTTGCTCGATCTCGCAACGAGAAAGGAAAAAAAGCTTCAATTTAATCACATCATTATACGCATCTTTCTTATTTTGCATATCGCAAAGTTCAATGAAGGTATTAAGATGGGATGCGGCATCTTCACTAGGAAGGCCGGAAAATTGCTCTTTCATAATAAGATTTAGCAAAGCGGCATTGATTTTGTATGACTCCGCACTAGTGGCAGGAGCAATCGGAGTACTAATAAAATCATTATTATTAGTATTCGAGAAGTCACAAAGTTTGGTGATTTTAGTCATGGTGACTTCGGCAAGCAAGCAAGCACACAAGCGAACAAAGAGCAAGCGAGAGAAATGGGCAAACGAAGAAGGCAAACGAAAAAGGCAAATATTTTTTTGTAAATTTTTATTTTTCAGAAGTGGGGGAGAGGAAAACGAGAGGAAAAAAATTAAATGCAAGAGATGAGTTTGCGACACTTACTTGGATGAGTTTTTGACTTGATCCTCCCCGGCAACGATGCCAGAAATTCTTCTGCTACGACGACAAAGATCTTCTGTCGTCTCTTGAGCTTGCGTTGGTTTTTCCCTTGAAGAGGAAAGGGTGATGCAGCACAGGAGCAGTAAGTATTTCCCCCAGTTTGAGAACCAAGGTATCAATCCAGTAGGAGAATATCGTCAAGTCCAGAGTACCTGCACAAACACAAAAGAGCTTGCACCCAACGCTATAAAGGGGTTGTCAATCCCTTCAAGATTGATTGCAAAGTGAGATGTGAAGGCGGAAAGTGCAATGAAGAAAAAGTGTAAGGCTGAAAATATGATGTGAAGTAGACCCGGGGGCCATAGTGTTCACTAGAGGCTTCTCTCAAAATAGCAAATATTACGGTGGGTGAACAAATTACTGTCGAGCAATTGATAGAACCGCGCAAAGTCATGACGATATCTAAGGCAATGATCATACATATAGGCATCACGCCCGAGACAAGTAGACCGATACTTTCTGCATCTACTACTATTACTCCACACATAGACCGCTATCCAACATGCATCTAGTGTATTGAGTTCATGCCGAACAGAGTAACGCCTTAAGCAAGATGACATGATGTAGAGGGATAAACTCAAACCAATGATGAAAACCCCATCTTTTTACCCTTGATGGCAACAACATGATGTGTGCCTCGCTACCCCTTCTGTCACTGGGTTAGGTCACCGCACGGTATGAACCCAAAACCAAGCACTTCTCCCATTGAAAGAATCACAGATCTAGTTGGCCAGACAAAACCCACAACTCGAAGAGAATTACAAGGATATGAAATCATGCATAAGAGAGATCAGAAGAAACTCAAATAAGATTCATAGATAATCTGATCATAAATTCACAATTCATTGGATCTCGACAAACACATCGCAAAGGAAGATTACATCGGATAGATCTCCATGAAGATCATGGAGAACTTTGTATTGAAGATCCAAGAGAGAGAAGAAGCCATCTAGCTACTAGCTATGGACCCATAGGTCTGTGGTGAACTACTCACGCATCATCGGAGAGGTCATGGTGTTGATGAAGAAGACCTCCGTATCCGAATCCCCCTCCGACAGGGTACCAGAACGTGCCCCAGATGGGATCTTGCGGAGACAGAAGCTTGCGGCAGCGGAAAAGTACTTTGGACGATCTCCTGATTTTTTCTAGGATTTTAGGGAATATATAGGCGGAAGACCTAGGGCAGAGGTGGACCAGGGAGCCCACAAGCCTGGGAGGCGCGGGCCCCCTGGCCGCGGCTAGGGGGCTTGTGGGGTCCCTGCTGGCCCCCTGCCCTGATTCTCAGGCTTCCCGATCTTCTTCTGTTTCGGAAAAAAACTTTTTGGAAGTTTCGTTCCGTTTGGACTCCGTTTAAAATCCTCCTCTGAAAGGGGTCAAAAACATGGAAAAACAGGAACTGGCACTTGGCACTGAGTTAATAAGTTAGTCCCAAAAAAGATATAAAAGGCATACAAAACATCCAAAGTTTGACATGATAATAGCATGAAACCATCAAAAATGATAGATACGTTGGAGACGTATCAGTTAAACACTCTTACTTTTTCAAAGGACTATGATTGATCCCTTATACTTGTGGGTCATCAATTTCTTATACTAACGGATCTCACGAAGTTTTCTTGAGTTTGGTGTGATTGAAGTTTTTAAGTATTGGGTGTTATCGCGAGGGACAATGGCATAAGGAGCAGCAAGAGACTAAGCTTGGGTATGCCCAAGGCACCCCAAGGTAATATTCTAGGAAGACTAGAGCGTCTACGCTTGGGGATGCCCTAAAGGCATCCCCTCTTTCGTCTCAATCCATTGGTATGTTACTTGAAGCTACATATTTATTCATCATATGATATGAGTTTTGCTTGGAGCGTCGTTTGCTTTAGTTTGCCTTTTATTTTTAGTTTGCCATAATCATATTTTGCGGGACACACCAAACTAAGAGAGATACACATTTATCATGATTTGTTAGAATACTCTTTGTGCTTCTCTTATATCTTTTGAGCTAAACAGCTTCCCTAGCACTTCACTTATATCTTTTTGAGCACAGTGGCATGTAGATTTTATATAAATATTTGAAGTTGCGTTCTTCACTTATATTTTTTTGAGAGTTAATAAACAGTAACAGTAATTTGCATGGGTCATAAAGCTAGTCGAAAAATAAAAAGTATTCAATGGATGATAATCAAAACCATCGTGTAGCACATAAAGAGAAATTGTGGGTTAATGATATTGATGTGGTAATATGAAAAAGGAGTAAGTGCATCATTGTTGATTCATACAAGTAGCGATATTAAGAGGTGTTAATTCCTTGTTTATATGAATATTGAAAAAGTATGGAGGGCATGTGTGAGCATTTCTATTCCTCGTTGAAATCCTAGTTTTGTTTCGAGTCAGAGTCGCGCGATGGTTAACTCCTCCCAATCTTCTTCGTCAGGGCATGTGGGTAGTGCGTTGATTTGCGATGAAACTAATATAACTTTTCACTAAGTATATTAGTTCTTCATGACTAGTGTGAAACCATGGACATAGGCAATCTCACCTCCTTATATTTTGCTAGCCTCTTCGGTACCGTGCATTGCCCATTCTCACCTCGAGGATCATTGCCAAGTCCGTTGGTGCATCCAAACCCCATGGCATGATATGCTCTGTCACATATAAACCTTTCTTTATCTTCCTCAAAACGGCCACCATACCTATCCATTCCGAGATATATTGCCATGCAAATTCCACCGTTACATCATATGATTGGTTCATTCATCATCATAATGCTTTGTATGATCATGTAGAGCTGACATAGCATTTGTGGCAACACCACCATTCATTATATTGTTGACACATGTCACACTAGATCACTGCACATCCTGGTACACTGCCATTGTCATTCCTATTGGGTCATAGTTCTTCATAACAAGCTTTCATGAGTTTTAAGTAAATAAAAGTGTGATGATCATCATTATTAGAGCATTGCCCCAGTGAGGAAAGGATGAGGGAGACTATGATTCCCCCACAACTCATTAAGAGACTTCGTACAAAAAACAAAAGTTGGGGAGGCCAAATGAGCCCACCATAATAACAAAAAAAGATGAAAAAAAGAATGAATGAGAGAAAAATAGAGAAGGGAGTTTTCTACTATCCTTTACCACACTTGTGTCTCAAAGTGGCACCATGTTCCTCATGTAGAAAGTCTCATGATATGTCATTTTCATATGCTAGAGGGAATCATATTATCATTACTACAAACTTGGCTTGCATATTCCGATGACATGCTTCCTCAAATGCCCGAGGTCTCCATGAGCAATAAAGTTAGTTGCAACATTATTTTAGGATCGTATACTTTGAAAGATTGATATGGAAGATTAACATTTGTATTAATGTGGTGAAGACGGCGCCATGCTTTGCTAATATGAAAGATTAATGGGCGTAAACATTATTTTAGGATCGTATACTTTGAAATATTGATGACTTTGTTGAGTGTGCTTATAATTCTTACTATGTTGATGTTTGTCAATGAGCATACATGCAAAAGATTACATATTGGACAGTATGTCACATCAAAAATTCTGTTTTTATCATTTACCTACTCGAGGACGAGCAGGAATTAAGCTTGGGGATGCTAGATATATCTCCAACATATCTATAATTTTTTATTATTCCATGATGTTATATTATCATCTTAAAAATATAGTTTTTGGGTCATATTGCACCAATTATATTATTTTTGAGCTCTAACTTATTAACCAAGTGCCCAATGCGAGTTGTTGTTTTCTGCATGTTTTTTGTTTTTCAGGTTTTCAGTACCAAACGAGGTCCAATTGCCACGAAACTTTTTTATGATTTTTCTGGACCAAAAGAGGATGTGGAATCTTCGGGAGGGGACCTGAAGCCACATGATGGGCCCACAAGGCAACAGGTTGCGGCCAGGGGGTGGGCGCACCCTGATGCCTTGTCGCTTCCCTGTGGCCCTTCTTGCCTCGTTCTCTGACCTATAAATTCCCAAATATTCTAGAAATCCTAAATATATCCATGAAATAGTTTTACGCTTCCGCGAGTCTCTGTTCCACGGTGATCCAATCTAGATCCGTTCCGCCACTCTGTCGGCGGGGGCATCGATCACGGAGGGCCTTATCATCAACCGTGGTGCCCTTGTGATGATGTGAGAGTAGTTCATCATAGACCTATGAGTCAATAGTTAGCATCTACATGGCTTTCTCTCTCTCTCTCTTGATCTTCAATACAATGATCATCACATCTTTTCTTGATCAATCCAATGTAATTCTTATGAATGGTGCGTTTGTTGGGATCCGATGAATTGTAGGTTTATGTTCCAATTATTCGTGAAAAGTATTTGAGTATTCTCTGAAATTATTATGATTCTTATTTGCATGATCATCATAGCTTCGTAAATCTATCCGATTTATTGAATTGCTTTGGCCAAGTAGTTTGATCTTTCTTCAGTGATAGATGTGCGTTGTAGTGGGTTCAACCTCGTGAATTTCTATATCCCAGTGACAGAATCGGACAAGATGCGTCTTTGTATTTCTGCCACTAAGGATAAAACGATGGGTTTTATTCGTATTGATTGAGTTCACTTTGTATACAGCATGTCATCATTCCCCAAGCATTACTCTGTTTTACTTAATACTCTAGATGCATGTGGGAAAGCGGTCTATGGTTGGAGTAATAGTAGTAGGTGCATGCAGGATTTGGCCTATTTTCTTATGGACATGATTCCTATATACACATGATCATTGCCATGAAAATCGCGTAACTATTCAATGTTATATCAATTGCCCAACAGTAATTTGTTTGCCCACCGTATGTTGCTTTCATGAGAGATGCCACTAGAGAACACTATGGCCCTCGGGTCTATTCACTTATATATATTCAGAAAACTTATAATTTCCTTGCTATTATTATTTGTCTTTTATTTTATTTTGCAAGTCACAGCTAACTATAATTATGTACACACCTCTTTTGCTTGCAAATAACGAGTTCAAGGGGATTGACAACCCTATTGCCCGCGTTGGGTACAAGTTGTTTGCTCTTATGTGTGAGTCGCTGAAGACGATTGAGGGTTGACATTCCTATTGGTTCCATAAATCTTGGTTTCTTAATCGAGGGAAATACTTACCCGCATTGTGTTTCGATAACACGTTCCTCTTCATGAAAAACTCAACGCAGATCACAAGCATCACCTTCTACTGAAACTCTACCTCATTTCCTTTCCCAAGCCATCGCCGCCAAGACAACCACCGCCGCCCTACCACCTCCCCGCCCTCCTCTCCCCTCACAGCTCGCGGGCGACCGGATTCTCCCTACCACGCGATACTTTGGTGACCTTGGATGGTCCTCTCTGTCACCTACAATGTTCTCTCACGCATAGTGGGTAGCCATCGAATCTGGAGGGAGGCAGAAGTGGAGGGACCAACACCAAGAGGGGCTTCGGCATGTGAGGTGGAGAAGGGGACGGGTGATACGTCTCCAACGTATCTATAATTTTTTATGGTTTCATGCTATTATCTTGTCAACTTTGGATGTTTTATATGCATGAATATGCTATTTTATATCTTTTTTGGGACTAACCTATTAACTCAGTGCCAAGTGCCAGTTTCTGTTTTTTCGTGTTTTTGACCCTTTTTCAGACGGAGTCCAAATGGAATGAACCTTTACGATGATTTTTTTGGACCAAAAGAGACCCCCGGAGCTTTGGAAGAAGGCCAAAAGAGCCACGAGGGAGTCACAAGCCCATGGGGCGCGGCCTACCCCCCAGGTCGCACCGTGCAGGCTTGTGACCTCCACGTGGGCCCAACTGACGCAATTCTACCGCCATAAATTCCTATAAATTCAGAAACTCCCAGAAAGAAACCTAGATCGGGAGTTTCTCCGCTTCAAGCCTCTGTAGCCACCAAAAACCAATCTAGAGCCCGTTCCGGCACCCTGTCCGAGGGGTAATCCATCTCCGGTGGCCATCTTCATCATCCCGGCGATCTCCATGACGAGGAGGGAGTAGTTCTCCCTGAGGGCTGAGGGTATGTACCAGTAGCTATGTGTTTGATCTCTCTCTCTCTCTCTCTCGTGTTCTTGAGATGTCTTGATCTCGATGTATCGTGGGCTTTGCTACTATAGTTGGATCTTATGATGTTCTTCCCCCTCTCCCTTCTTGTAATGAATTGAGTTTCCCCTTTGAAGTTATCTTATCGGATTGAGTCTTTGAGAACACTTGATGTATGTCTTGCACGTGTCTATCTGTTGTGATCAACTTATGGGTTTGTGACAATTGGGAACCTATGCATATGGGTTGGCACACGTGGATTCATGTGAGTACTCGATGTATGTTTTGGTGATCAACTTGCGGGTTCATGACATTGGGAACCTATGCATAGGGGTTGGCACACGTTTTGACTCTCCGGTGGAAACTTTGGGGCACTCTTTGAAGTTCTATGTGTTGGTTGAATAGATGATTCTGAGATTGTGTGATGCATATCGTATAATCATGCCCACGGATACTTGAGGTGACAATGGAGTATCTAGGTGACATTAGGGTCTTGGTTGATATGTATCTTAAGGTGTTATTCTAGTATGAACTCTATGATAGATCGATCAGAAAGAATAACTTTGTGGTGGTTTCGTACCCGACAATAATCTCTTCGTTTGTTCTCCGCTGTTAGTGACTTTGGAGCGACTCTTTATTGCATGTTGAGGGCTAGTTATATGATCCAATTATGTTATCATTGTTGAGAGAACCTCACTAGTGAAAGTATGAACCCTAGGCCTTGTTTCCACGCATTGCAATACCGTTCGTGCTCACTTTTGTTACTAGTTACATTGCTGTTTTTGTAATTTCAGATTACAAAAACCTATATCTACCATCCATATTACACTTGTTTCACCATCTCTTCGCCGAACTAGTGCACCTATACAACTTACCATTGTATTGGGTGTGTTGGGGACACAAGAGACTCTTTGTCATTTGGTTGCAGGGTTGCTTGAGAGAGACCATCTTCATCCTACGCCTCCCGCGGATTGATAAACCTTAGGTCACCCACTTGAGGGAAAATTGCTACTGTTCTACAAACCTCTGCACTTGGAGGCCCAACAACATCTACAAGGAGAATGTTGCATAGTAGACATCAAGCATTTTTCTGGCGTCGTTGCCGGGGAGGCTAGGTAAGCGGCACTCACCTTCCGTCAACGAAGCATTTTTCTGGCGCGTTGTCGGGGAGGTTACGCTTGAAGGTATATCTTTAGTTCTTGCAATTGAATCTTTTTGTTTCTTCTTCTTTCACTAGAAAACTCCAAAAAATGGAATTTATGATGCCTCATATGCTCCATCTTTTCAATGTCTTTCGTGAGCATGATGGGAAGGAAAATTGTGCTCAAGTCCTGAAAGAAGAATTACATAGAATGCTTGGCATAGAATATGTGAATGATGAGCATGAATGCAATGTTGTTAGCATGAATTCTATGAATACCCATGATGGTAATGATATGCAAAGCCACAAGCTTGCGGATGCTATATTTGATGAAGATGATCTTTTTAGTTCTTCCACTTTGAATGATCAAAATCATTTTGATGAAAGCATGCCCCCCTATCTATGATGATTATTGTGAGGACACTTATGATTTGAAGAAGAGGGATGATAAAACTTGTCATACTTTCGAAAACCCCTTTGCTAAACCTTGCTTTTTCATTGTGGACACAATTTGTAGTGCTCAAGTCTTTCACGATACTCCCACTACTGTTCTTGAGAATAGATTTCCTTATGTGGAGAGTAGTAAAATTCCTATGCTTGTAGATCATGAAAAGAAAGTCTTAGGTTCTGGTTATATTTGTTGAATTCATTCATGATGCTACTGAAAATTACTATGAGATAGGATCATATGCTTCTACTTATTGCAATAGTATCAAGCTTCCTCTCCATGTGTTGAAATTTTTGAAGCTATGCTTGTTTTGCCTTCCTATGCTAGTTGATTCTTGCTCTAATAAATTGTTTGATCACAAAATCCCTATGCATAAGAACTGGGTTAGACTTAAATGTGCTATCCATATACTCCATGATGCTCTCGTTGTGCTTCAATCCTCATCTTTTATGTGAGCATCATTGAAATCATCATGCCTAGCTAAGGGCATTAAACAATAGCGCTTGTTGGGAGGCAACCCAATGAATTTATTTTTGATTTTTTATTTCTGTTTTTCTTTTTCCACACCATCATAATTCTGTTGTGATTGTCTTTTTTGTGTTTCTTTTTGCGTTTGTGCCAAGTAAAGCCTTTATGATAGCTTGGGTGATAGTTGTTTGATCATGCTGGAAAACGACACAAACTTTCTGCTCACCAGATGATTTTTCATTTTTATCCAGAAAGATCTTTTGACTTGATTCTTTTTTCTGCTGATTTATATGCAAAATTACCTTACTGTCGTAATTTTTCAGAATTATTGGAGGTGCATAAGTATGGTGATCATTCAGATTATTACAGATTGTTCTGTTTTTGACAGATTCTGTTTTCAATGCTTAGTTTGCTTGTTTTGGTGTTTCCATAGATTATTTTGAGTAATATAAATTGTGGAAATGATAAGATACAGTAGGAATTGTGTGAAAATAATTATGAGTCTTGTTTTTACAGTACCCAAGTGATTGATTTTCTCGTTATCATACTAACCCATCTCACGAAGTTTCGTTAAGTTTTGTGTTGTGAAGTTTTCAAGTTTTGGGTAGAATTTAGATGGACTATGGAACAAGGAGTGGCAAGATCCTAAGCTTGGGAATGCCCAAGGCATCCCAAGCCATATTCAAGGATACCAAAAAGCCTAAGCTTGGGGATGCCCTCGGAAGGCATCCCCTCTTTCGTCTTCAATCCATCGGTAACTTTACTTGGGACTATATTTTTATTCACCACATAATATGTGTTTTGCTTGGAGCGTCTTGTATCATAGGAGTCTTTTCTTTTTGTTGTGTCACAATAATCCTTGCTGCACACCTTTTGAGAGAGAGAGACATGCACTCATCGTGATTTTGCTAGAATGCTCATAGTGCTTCACTTATATCTTTTGAGCTAGATACTTTTGCTCTAGTGCTTCACTTATATCTTTTGAGCTAGATACTTTTGCTCTTGTGCTTCACTTATATCTTAAGAGCACGGCGGTGCATGATTTGGTAGTTGGCTTATGCTATTAAAGTAGTCCCAAATGTGATAGGTACCCAAAGAGGATACAAAAACCTCCATCTTCATGTGCATTGAATAGAAAGAGAAGTTTTGATTCCTCTCATTTAGTTTTGAGACGTGGATTAGGTAATATTAAGAGTTATGTTATTAGGGTGTTGTCAATCTATAAATACTTGTATTGAATATGGTGATTCCCGTAGCATGCACGTATGGTGAACCGCTATGTTAGGAAGTCGGAGCATAATTGATCTATTGATTGTCATCCTTTGTATTGAGGTCGGGATCGCGTGATGGTTAACACCTACCAACCCTTCCCCTCGGAGTATGCGTTTAGCACTTTGCTTCGATTACTAATGAAAACTTTCGCAACAAGTATGTGAGTCCTTTATGACTAATGTTGAGTCCATGGATTATACGCACTTTCACCCTTCCACCATTGCTAGCTTCTCTAGTACCGCGCAACTCTTGCCGGTGCACAAAACCACCATATGACTCCCTCAAAACAGCCACCATACCTACCTATTATGGCATTTTCATAGCCATTCCAAGATATATTTCCATGCAACCTTCACCGTTCCGTCTCATGACTTGTGCCATCATTTTCATATTGCTTTGCATGATCATAAGATAGCTAGCATGATGTTTTCATGGATTGTCCATTTTTTGATGTCATTGCTACGCTAGATCATTGCGTGAGGCTTCCTATAGAGTCATCATCATTTTGATCTTTGAGCTGTGAGTAAATAAAAGTGTGATGATCATCATTATTAGAGCATTGTCCCATGTGAGGAAATAAAAAAAGAGGCCAAAGAGCCCAAAAACAAAAAAAAAGAGGCCTAAGAGCCCAAATGAAAAAAAAGAGAAAAAGAGAGAAGGGACAATGCTACTATCTTTTTCCACACTTGTGCTTCATAATAAGCACCATGTTCTTCATGATTGAGAGCCTCTCGTTTTGTCACCACCATACACACTAGTGGGAATTTTCATTATATAACTTGGCTTGTATATTCCAATGATGGGCTTCCTCAAAATTGCCCTAGGTCTTCGTGAGCAAGCAAGTTGGATGCACACCCACTAGTTCTCCTTTAGAGCTTTCACATATTCATATCTCTAGTGCATCTCTTGTATGGCAATCCCTACTCATTCACATTGATATCTATTAATGGGAATCTCCATAGCCTTTTGATACGCTGAGTCAATGTGACCATCTCCTCCTTTTTGTCTCACAACCACCACCACACTCTATTGCACCTATAGTGCTATATCCATGGCTCGCGCTCATGTATTGCGTGATAGTTATAAAAAGTTTGAGAAAGTAAGAGTGCAAAAACAATTACTTGGCCAATTCCGGGGTTGTGCATGATTTAAATTAGTTGTGTGAGGATGATGGAGCATAGCCAGACTATATGATTTTGTAGGGATAACTTTCTTTGGCCTTGTTATTTCAAAAGTTCATGATTACCTTGCTAGTTTGCTTGAAGTATTATTGTTTTCATGTCAATAGCAAACTATTGTTTCGAATCTTACGGATCTAAACATTCATGTAACATGAAAGAAGTTGCAAAGTACAACTATGCTAGGTAGCATTCCACATCAAAAATTCGGTCTTTATCACTTCCCTACTCGAGGACGAGCAGGAGTTAAGCTTGGGGATGCTTGATACGTCTCCAACGTATCTATAATTTTTTATGGTTTCAAGCTACTATCTTGTCAACTTTTGATGTTTTATATGCATGAATATGCTATTCTATATCTTTTTTGGGACTAACCTATTAACTCAGTGCCAAGTGCCAGTTTCTGTTTTTTCCGTGTTTTTGACCCTTTTTCACGCGGAGTCCAAATGGAATGAAACTTTACGATGATTTTTTTTGGACCAAAAGAGACCCCCGAAGCTTTGGAAGAAGGCCAGAAGAGCCACGAAGGAGTCACAAGCCCATGGGGCGTGGCCTACCCCCAGGTCGCATCGTGCAGGCTTGTGACCTCCTCGTGGGTCCAACTGATGCAATTCCACCGCCATAAATTCCTATAAATTCAAAAAAAACAGAAAGAAACCTAGATCGGGAGTTCCGCCACCGCAAGCCTCTGTAGCCACCAAAAACCGATCTGGAGCCCGTTCCAGCACCCTGCCGGAGGGGGAATCCATCTCCGGTGGCCATCTTCATCATCACGGCGATCTCCATGATGAGGAGGGAGTAGTTCTCCCTCTGGGCTGAGGGTATGTACCAGTAGCTATGTGTTTGATCTCTCTCTCGTGTTCTTGAGATGTCTTGATCTCGATGTACCGTGGGCTTTGCTACTATAGTTGGATCTTATGATGTTCTTCCCCCTCTCCCTTCTTGTAATGAATTGAGTTTCCCCTTTGAAGTTATCTTATCGGATTGAGTCTTTGAGAACACTTGATGTATGTCTTGCACGTGTCTATCTGATGTGATCAACTTGCGGGTTTGTGACAATTGGGAACCTATGCATATGGGTTGGCACACGTGGATTCATGTGAGTACTCGATGTATGTTTTGGTGATCAACTTGCGGGTTCGTGACATTGGGAACCTATGCATAGGGGTTGGCACACGTTTTGACTCTCCGGTAGAAACTTTGGGGCACTCTTTGAAGTTCTATGTGTTGGTTGAATAGATGATTCTGAGATTGTGTGATGCATATTGTATAATCATGCCCACGGATACATGAGGTGACAATGGAGTATCTATGTGACATTATGGTCTTGGTTGATATGTATCTTAAGGTGTTATTCTAGTACGAACTCTATGATAGATCGATCACAAAGAATAACTTTGTGGTGGTTTCGTACCCGACAATAATCTCTTCGTTTGTTCTCCGCTATTAGTGACTTTGGAGTGACTCTTTGTTGCATGTTGAGGGCTAGTTATATGATCCAATTATGTTATCATTGTTGAGAGAACTTCACAAGTGAAAGTATGAACCCTAGGCCTTGTTTCCACGCATTGCAATACCGTTCGTGCTCACTTTTCTTACTAGTTACCTTTCTGTTTTTGTAATTTCAGATTACAAAAACCTATATCTACCATCCATATGACACTTGTTTCACCATCTCTTCGCCGAACTACTGCACCTATACAACTTACCATTGTATTGGGTGTGTTCGCGACACAAGAGACTCTTTGTCATTTGGTTGCAGGGTTGCTTGAGAGAGACCATCTTCATCCTACGCCTCCCGCGGATTGATAAACCTTAGGTCACCCACTTGAGAGAAAATTGCTACTGTTCTACAAACCTCTACACTTGGAGGCCCAACAACGTCTACAAGGAGACGGTTGCGTAGTAGACATCAATGGGATGCCGCCGTATCAGCAGAGCAGCGGCGTGGTTGCTGCGGGGGACATGGCGGAGATTTTTCCATCTTGGCAGAAGCACGTCGAGGGCCTCAAGGGGGTCATGTCCAACCGCATCAAGGCCAAGATCTACACTGTTGGAAATATGCCCTATAGGCAATAATAAAATGGTTATTATCATATTTCCTTGTTCATGATAATCGTCTATTGTTCATGCTATAATTGTATTAACAAGAAACAGTAATACATGTGTGAATAAATAGATCACAATGTGTCCCTAGCAAGCCTCTAGTTGGCTAGCTCGTTGGTCAATAGATGATCATGGTTTCCTGATCATGGGCATTAGATGTCATTGATAACGGGATCACATCATTGGGAGAATGATGTGATGGACAAGACCCAATCCTAAGCGTAGCACTAGATCATATTGTTCGTATGCTAAAGCTTTTCTAATGTCAAGTGTCTTTTCCTTCGACCGTGAGATTGTGCAACTCCCGGATACCGTAGAGTGCTTTGGGTGTATCAAACGTCACAACGTAACTGGGTGACTATAAAGGTGCACTACGGGTACCTCTGAAAGTGTCTGTTGGGTTGGTACGAATCGAGATCGGGATTTGTCACTCCGTGTGACGGAGAGGTATCTCTAGGTCCACTCGGTAGAACATCATCGTGAGCTCAACGTGACTAAGGCGTTAGTCACACGATGACGTGCTACGGAACGAGTAAAGAGACTTACCGGTAACGAGATTGAACAAGGTATAGGTATACCGACGATCGAATCTCGGGCAAGTTCTATACCGACAGACAAAGGGAATTGTATACGGGATTTATTGAATCCTTGACATCGCGGTTCATCCGATGAGATCATCGTGGAGCAAGTGGGAGCCACCATGGGTATCCAGACCCCGCTGATGGTTATTGGCCGGAGAGGTGTCTCGGTCATGTCTACCTGTCTCCCGAACCCGTAGGGTCTACACACTTAAGGTTCGATGACGCTAGGGTTATAGGGAATTTTTATACGAGGTTATCGAAAGTTGTTCGGACTCCCGGATGAGATCCTGGACGTCACGAGGAGCTCCGGATGGTCCGGAGGTAAAGATTGATATATAGGACGGATGGTTTCGGACACCGGAAGTGTTTCGGGCGTCACCGGTAACGTACCGGGACCATCGGGAACACCGGAGGTGGCCCCGGGGGTCCACCAGAAGGGGGCAACGACCCCGGGAGGCTAGATGGGCCAAGTGAGGGAGGGAACCAGCCCCTAGGTGGGCTGGTGGCCCCCCCCCCCACTCAGCAAATGGCGCAAGAAGAAGGGAGAGGGGGGAACCCTAGCGCAGGTGGGCCTAAGGCCCACCAGAAGGGTGCGCCACCCCTCCCCCCTCGGCCCCCGCACCTTCCCCATCTAGGGTTGCCGCCCCTCCCAGGAGAGGGAAACCCTCAAGGGGGCGCAGCCCCTCCCCCCCCCCCTATATATAGTGGGCACTTTTGGGATTTTGGAGAAGCGGTTTTCCCTCTCCCTCGGCACAGCCCTGCTTTTCTTTCTCCTCCTCTCTGTCGGTGCTTGGCAAAGCCCTGCCGGGAGACCTGGTCTCTCCATCGACACCACGACGGCGTGCTGCCGGAGATCTTCCCCAACCTATCCCTCCTCCTTGCTGGATCAAGGTGCGGGAGACATCACCGAACTACACGTGTGTTGAACGCGGAGGTGTCGTGGTTCGGCACTAGATCGGAATCACACCGCGATCTGAATCTCCGCGAGTACGACTCCATCAACCGCGTTCTAGCAACGCTTCCGCTTAGCGATCTTCAAAGGTATGAAGATGCACTCACCCCTCTCTCGTTGCTGGTCTCTCCATAGGAAGATCTGAATATGCGTAGGAAATTTTTTGAATTTATGCTACGTTACCCAACATTGGCATCCGAGCCAGGTTTTATATGCGTAGATTCTATGCACGAGTAGAACACAAAAGGTTGTGGGCAATGATTTGCCAATTTCTTGCCGCTACTAGTCTTATTATTTTCCGGCGGTATTGTGGGATGAAGCGGCCCGGACCGACATTACACGTACGCTTACGTGAGACTGGTTCCCCCGACAGACATGCACACCGTGCATAAAGGTGGCTAGCGGGTGTCTGTCTCTCCTACTCTAGTCGGATTGGATTTGATGTAAAGGTTCCTTACGAAGGGTAAATAGCTTTGGCATATCATCGTTGTGGCTGTCACGTAGGTAAGAAAGCGTTCTTGCTAGAAAACCAAATCAGCCACGTAAAACTTGCAACAACAATTAGAGGACGTCTAACTTGTTTTTGCAGGGTTTGACATGTGATGTGATATGGACAAAGTTGTGATGTTGCATGTATGATGTATGAGATGATCATGTTATTGTAATAGGTTTCACGACTTTCATGTCGATGAGTATGACAACCGGCAGGAGCCATAGGAGTTGTCTTAATTTATTGTATGAGATGCAACGCCATGTGCTTACTACTTTTACTTCATTGCTAACGGTTAGCTATAATAGTAGTGATAGTAGTAGTTGGCGTGACGACTTCACGGAGACACGTTGATGGAGATCATGATGATGGAGATCATGGTGTCACGCCGGTGACGATGATGATCATGCGATGCCTGAAGATGGAGATCGAAAGAGCAAAGATGATAATGGCCATATCATGTCACTATATGATTGCATTGTGATGTTTATCATGTTTTTCATCTTATTGCTTAGAACGACGGTAGCATAATAAGATGATCCGTCTTAAAATTTCGAGAACGTATTCCCATAAGTGTGCACCGTTGTGAAAGATCGTTGTCTCGAAGCACCACGTGATGATCGGGTGTGATAGATTCTAACGTTCGCATACAACGGGTGTAAGCCAGATTTACACACGCGAAACACCTAGGTTGACTCGATGAGCTTAGCATGTACAGACTTGACCTCGAATACAAGAGACCGAAAGGTCGAACATGAGTTGTATGGTTGAATACGATCAGCATGAAGTTGCTCACCATGGTGACTAGTCCGTCTCACGTGATGATCGGACACGGGTTAGTCAACATGGATCATGTATCACTTAGATGACTAGAGGGATGTCGATTTAAGTGGGAGTTCATACTTAATTTGATTAAACGAACTTAATTGTCATGAACTTAGTCTAAAAGTTGTCTTTATAAATATTGTAGATGGCCGACGTCAACATCAATTTCAACGCATTCCTAGAGAAAAACAAGCTGAAAGATGATGGTAGCAACTATGCGGACTGGGTTCGCAACTTGAAGCTCATCCTTGAAGCAGCTAAAAAGGCTTATGTCCTTGATGCGCCGCTAGGTGACCCTCCCGCTCCTGCAGCAGCCCAGGACATCCTGAACGTCTGGCAAACGCGGAGTGATGACTACTCTCTGGTTAGGTGTGGCATGTTATACAGTTTAGAAACGGGGCGCCAAAGGCGTTTTGAGCAACACGGTGCATATGAGATGTTCCAAGAGCTGAAGCTAGGTTTTCAAGCTCATGCCCGTGTCAAGAGATATGAAGTCTCCGACAAGTTCTTTAGCTGTAAGATGGAGGAGAACAGTTCTGTCAGTGAGCACATACTCAAAATGTCTGGGTTACACGGTCGTCTGACTTCACTTGGAGTCGAACTTCCAGATGATGCTATAATTGACAGAATCCTCCAGTCTCTCCCACCAAGCTACAAACGCTTTGTGCTTAACTACAACATGCAAGGGATGGAGAAGCCCATTCCCGAGTTGTACTCGATGCTCAAGTCTGCAGAAGTAGAAATCAAGAAAGAGCATCAAGTGTTGATGGTCAACAAGACCACTAGTTTCAAGAAGGGCAAGGGTAAGAAGAACTTCAAGAAAGACGGCAAAGCCATTGCCGCGTCTGGTAAGCCAGATGCCGGGAAAAAGAAAAAGAATGGACCCAAGCCTGAGACTGAGTGCTTCTATTGCAAGGGAAAAGGTCACTGGAAGCGGAACTGCCCCAAATACTTAGCGGACAAGAAGGCCGGCAACGTCAAAGGTATATGGGATATACACGTTATTGATGTGTACCTTACCAGCGCTCGTAGTAGCTCCTGGGTATTTGATACCGGTGTTGTTGTTCACATTTGCAACTCAAAGGAGGAACTGCGGAATAAGCGGAGACTGGCCAAGGACGAGGTGACGATGCGCGTCGGGAATGGCTCCAAGGTCGATGTGATCGCCGTCGGCATGCTACCTCTACATCTACCGTCGGGATTAGTTTTAAACCTTAATAATGGTTATTTAGTACCAGCTTTGAGCATGAATATTGTATCAGGGTCTTGCTGAATGCGAGACGGCTACTCATTTAAGTCAGAGAATAATGGTTGTTCTATTTATATGAGTGATATGTTTTATGGTCATGCTCCGCTGGTGAATGGTTTATTCTTGATGAATCTCGATCGTGATGTTACGCATATTCATAGTGTGAGTACCAAAAGATGTAAAGTTGATAATGATAGTCCCACATACTTGTGGCACTGCCGCCTTGGTCATATCAGCGTTAAGCGCATGAAGAAGCTCCATACTGATGGACTATTAGAGTCTCTTGACTTTGAATCATTTGACACATGCAAACCGTGCCTCATGGGCAAGATGACTAAGACTCCATTCTCAGGAATAATGGAGAGAGCAACCGACTTATTGGAAATAATACATACTGATGTGTGTGGTCCAATTGAAGCTCCCGGTGGCTATCGTTATGTTCTCACTCTCAACGATGATTTGAGTAGGTATGGGTATATCTACTTGATGAAGCACAAATCTTTGACATTTGAAAATTTCAAGGAATTTCAGAGTGAGGTCGAGAATCAACGTGACAGAAAAATTAAGTGTCTACGATCTGATCGTGGAGGAGAATATTTGAGTCACGAGTTTGGCACACACCTAAGGAAGTGTGGAATCGTTTCACAACTGACACCGCCTGGCACACCGCAACGCAACGGAGTGTCTGAACGCCGTAATCGCACTTTATTAGATATGGTACGATCTATGATGTCTCTTACCGACTTACCGCTATCATTTTGGGGATACGCATTAGAAACTGCAGCATTCACTTTAAATAGGGCACCGTCTAAATCCGTTGAGACGACACCGTATGAACTATGGTTTGGCAAGAAACCTAAGTTGTCGTTTCTTAAAGTTTGGGGCTGCGATGCTTATGTGAAGAAACTTCAACCAGAAAAGCTCGAACCCAAAGCGGAGAAATGCGTATTCATAGGATACCCTAAGGAAACTATTGGGTATACCTTCTATCTTAGATCTGAAGGTAAAACCTTTGTTGCCAAGAACGGATCCTTTCTAGAGAAAGATTTTCTCTCGAAAGAAGTAACTCGGAGGAAGGTAGAACTTGATGAGGTAATTACACCCCCTCTCGAACAGGATAGTAGCGCAGCGCGGGAAGTTTTTCCTGTGGCGCCTACACCAACTGAAGAGGAAGTTAATGATAATGATCATGAACCTTCGGATCAAGTTACTACTGAACCTCGAAGGTCCACAAGGTTACGCTCCGCACCAGAGTGGTACGGCAACCCTGTAATTGAAATTATGTTGTTAGACAACGATGAACCTTCGAACTATGAAGAAGCGATGGCGGGCCCGGATTCCAACAAACGGCTTGAAGCTATGCAATCCGAGATAGGATCCATTTATGAGAACAAAGTATGGACTTTGGTGGACTTGCCCGATGACCGGCGAGCAAAAGAAAATAAATGGATCTTCAAGAAGAAGACTGATGCAAACGGTAATGTGACCGTTTATAAAACTCGACTTGTCGCAAAGGGTTTTCGAAAAATTCAAGAGATTGACTACGAAGAGACTTTCTCTCCCGTAGCGAAGCTGAAATCAGTCCGAATCATGTTAACAATTGCCGCTTTTTATGATTATGAAATTTGGCAAATGGACATCAAAACATTGTTCCTTAACGGGAACCTTAAGGAAGAGTTGTATATGATGCAACCAGAAGGTTTTGTCGACCCTAAGGGTGCTAACAAAGTGTGCAAGCTCCAGCGCTCCATCTATGGGCTGGAGCAAGCATCTCGGAGTTGGAACATTCGCTTTAATGAGGTGATTAAAGCGTTTGGGTTCATACAGGTTTACGGAGAAGCCTGTCTGTACAAGAAAGTGAGTGGGAGCTCTGTAGCTTTCCTCATACTATATGTGGATGACATATTATTGATGAGGAATGATATATGGATGTTGGAGAGCATAAAGGCCTATTTGAACAAGAGTTTTTCAATGAAGGACCTTGGAGAAGCTGCATACATATTAGGCATCAAGATCTATAGAGATAGATCGAGACACCTCATAGGTCTTTCGCAAAGTACATACCTTGATAAGATATTGAAGAAGTTCAATATGGAAAACTCAAAGAAAGGGTTCTTGCCAGTTTTGCAAGGTATGAGATTGAGTAAGACTCAGTCGCCGACCACGGCAGCAGATAGAGAGAAGATGAGTTATGTCCCCTACGCTTCAGCCGTAGGCTCTCTTATGTATTCCATGATGTGTACCAGACCTGATATAAACATTGCCATAAGTTTGGTAGGGAGGTACCAAAGTGATCCCGGTATGGAACACTGGACAGCGGTCAAGAGTATCCTTAAGTACCTGAAAAGGACTAGGGAAATGTTTCTCGTTTATGGAGGTGACGAAGAGCTCGTCGTAAAGGGTTACATCGACGCTAGCTTCGACACAAATCCGTATGACTCTAAGTCACAGACCGGATACGTGTATGTTTTGAATGGTGGGGCAGTGAGCTGGTGCAGCAGCAAGCAAGAAGTCGTGGCAGCATCTACATGTGAAGCGGAGTACATAGCTGCTTCAGAAGCGGCTCATGAAGGAATTTGGATGAAGGAGCTCATCACCGACCTTGGAGTGGTTCCAAGCGCGTCGGGTCCAATGACACTCTTCTGTGATAACACTGGGGCCATTGCCATAGCCAAGGAGCCCAGGTTTCACCGGAAGACGAAGCACGTCAAACGCCGCTACAACTCCATCCAGGACCATGTCCAGAGTGGAGTAATAGAGATTTGTAAAGTACACACGGATCTGAATGTTGCAGACCCGTTGACTAAACCTCTTCCACGAGCAAAACATGATCAACACCATAATACAATGGGTGTTCGATACATCACAATGTAACTAGATTATTGACTCTAGTGCAAGTGGGGGTCTGTTGGAAATATGCCCTATAGGCAATAATAAAATGCTTATTATCATATTTCCTTGTTCATGATAATCGTCTATTGTTCATGCTATAATTGTATTAACATGAAACAGTAATACATGTGTGAATAAATAGATCACAATGTGTCCCTAGCAAGCCTCTAGTTGGCTAGCTCATTAGTCAATAGATGATCATGATTTCCTGATCATGGGCATTAGATGTCATTGATAACGGGATCACATCATTGGGAGAATGATGTGATGGACAAGACCCAATCCTAAGCGTAGCACTAGATCGTATTGTTCGTATGCTAAAGATTTTCTAATGTCAAGTGTCTTTTCCTTCGACCGTGAGATTGTGCAACTCCCGGATACCATAGGAGTGCTTTGGGTGTATCAAACGTCACAACGTAACTGGGTGACTATAAAGGTGCACTGCGGGTACCTCTGAAAGTGTCTGTTGGGTTGGTACGAATCGAGATCGGGATTTGTCACTCCGTGTGACGGAGAGGTATCTCTGGTCCCATTCGGTAGAACATCATCGTGAACTCAATGTGACTAAGGAGTTAGTCACACGATGACGTGCTACGGAACGAGTAAAGAGACTTACCGGTAACGAGATTGAACAAGGTATAGGTATACCGACGGTCGAATCTCGGGCAAGTTCTATACCGACAGACAAAGGGAATTGTATACGGGGTTGATTGAATCCTTGACATCGTGGTTCATCCGATGAGATCATCGTGGAGCAAGTGGGAGGTACCATGGGTATCTAGACCCCGCTGATGATTATTGGCCGGAGAGCTGTCTCGGTCATGTCTACCTGTCTCCCGAACCCGTAGGGTCTACACACTTAAGGTTCGATGACGCTAGGGTTATAGGGAATTATTATACGAGGTTATCGAAAGTTGTTTGGAGTCCCGGATGAGATCTTGGACATCACGAGGAGCTCCGGAATGGTCCGGGGGTAAAGATTGATATATAGGACGGATGGTTTCGGACACCGGAAGTGTTTCGGGCGTCACCGGTAACGTACGGGGACCACCGGAGGTGGCCCCGGGGGTCCACCAGAAGGGGGCAACGACCCCGGGAGGCTAGATGGGCCAAGTGCGGGAGGGAACCAGCCCCTAGGTGGGCTGGTGCGCCCCCCACTCAGCCCATGGCGCAAGAAGAAGGGAGAGGGGGGAACCCTAGCGCAGGTGGGCCTAAGGCCCACCAGAAGGGTGCGCCACACCTCCTCCCCCCTTGGTCGCCGCACCTTCCCCATCTAGGGCTGCCGCCCCTCCCAGGAGAGGGAAACCCTCAAGGGGGCACAGCCCCTCCCTCCCCCTATATATAGTGGGCACTTTGGGCTTTTGGAGAAGCAGTTTTCCCTCTCCCTCGGCGCAGCCCTGCTCTTCTTTCTCCTCCTCTATGCCGGTGCTTGGCGAAGCCCTGCCCGGAGACCTCGTCTCTCCATCGACACCACGCCGTCGTGCTGCCGGATATCTTCCCCAACCTCTCCCTCCTCCTTGCTGGATCAAGGTGCGGGAGACGTCACCGAACTGCACGTGTGTTGAACGCGGAGGTGCCGTGGTTCGGCTCTAGATCGGAATCACACCGCGATCTGAATCGGCGCGAGTACGACTCCATCAACCGCGTTCTAGCAACGCTTCCGCTTAGCGATCTTCAAAGGTATGAAGATGCATTCACCCCTCTCTCGTTGCTGGTCTCTCCATAGGAAGATCTGAATATGCGTAGGAAATTTTTTGAATTTATGCTACGTTACCCAACATACACCACGCTTGGCTACATCGCCTTGGACACCGATGTCACAGTCGAGCTCTTCATCTCCCAAGGTACCATCGACTTCCCCGCCCCGCTCTGACCCAGGCTAGAATTCGAGTGTGCTAGTTCATGCAAGTGTTAGTTATTTATTACATTCCCTTTGATGTTTTCGTACTAGTGGTCTAGTACTCGCTTGGCAATCTCGTCTAAATTTCTACATGATTTAGTGTAAAGCATGCGATTTGTAGTCTTTATCATGTTAGTTCGATCCACTATGGATTTACAATGTTCAAAAATGAGCAAAACCATTTTGATTTTGCCGCGAGGAAGCAACATAAGGAGCTAGAAAGTTCGGTTTTATCTATTTATGAAATCTATAGAGCCTTGATAGATAAAATGTACACAGTGTACATTAGGAGTAGGAGTGTGAAACGATCTCGGCTGGGGCCTCCTTGGCGACGTCTACAACCGCTATGCCATGCCATCTGTTCACCGACATCTTGCAGTAAGAAGCCCACCTCACGATCATTGCGTGTTATTTCTAGTATAGTGCCTCATAGCTCGTTATTTTGTCTTTTGCTCGTAAACACTTCTTGATCATTGAATTTCAATATATGCAATATCAAGAATGAAATGCTAGAACAAACTATTGCTCCTGCTAATTTTTAAACTCTACGTGAGTCAAGGACAAGGAGGTGTACGAGGATGATCTCGTGGACTATGAGGAAGAGATGGAGAACGCTGTCGATGGCACAGCCGCCAACCCTTCCGATGATATCGTCAAGAAGTGTGTGTTGCCGGTACTTCTAGTTTGTACTTTCTTACTAGGGTTCGTGGTCGAGGTACCTCATCTCACCTGGTATGGTTTGTTGTGTTTGTTGGAAATATGCCCTAGAGGCAATAATAAAATGCTTATTATTATCTTTCCTTGTTCATGATAATCGTTTATTATCCATCTTAGAACTATATTGATTGGAAACTCAAATACACGTGTCGATACATAGACAACACTGTCCCTAGTAAGCCTCTAAAAGGACTAGCTCATTGATCAAAGATGGTCAAGGTTTCCTGGCCATAGACATGAGTTGTCATTTGATAATGGGATCACATCATTAGGAGAATGATGTGACCCAAACTATGAACGTAGCATATGATCTTGTTAGTTTATTGCTATTGTTTTCTACATGTCAAGTATCTATTCCTATGACCATGAGATCATGCAACTCACTCACACAGGAGGAATACCTTGTGTGTAACAAACGTCGCAACTTAACTGGGTGACTACAAAGATTCTATACATGTATCTTCGAGGGTGTCTGTTGGGTTGGCTTGGATCAAGACTGGGATTTGTCACTCCGTGTGACAGAGAGGTAACTCAGGGCCCACTCGGTAATACAACATCACAACAAGCTTGCAAGCAATGTGACTAAAGAGTTAGCCATGATATCTTGTATTATGAAACGAGTAAAGAGACTTTCCAGTAACGAGATTGAACTAGGTATGCACAAACCGACGATCGAATCTCGGGCAAGTAACATAACAATGGACAAAGGGAACATCATACGAGATTAACTGAATCTTGACACATAGGTTCAACCGATAAAGTTCTTCGTAGAATATGTAGGAACCAATATGGGAATCTAGGTCCCGCTATTGGTTATTGACCGGAGAGTGTCTCGGTCATGTCTGCATAGTTCTCAAACCCGCAGGGTCTGCACACTTAAGGTTCGGTGACGTTTCGGTATTATTGAGTTATGTGTGTTGGTAACCGAAGGTTGCCCGGAGTCCCGGATGAGATTCTGGACGTCACGAGGAGCTCCAGAATGGTCCGGAGGTAAATATTTATATATAGGAAAGTGGTATTTGGGATCCGGAGAGGTTTTGGGTATTTCTGGTAGTGTACCGGGAGTGACGAATGGGTTCCGGGAGTCCACCGAGAAGGGCCCACCCACCCTGGGGGCCACATGCGCCCAAGAGGTGGCGCACCAGCCCTTGGTGGGTTGGGAAACCGAGCCCATAAGGGGCCCATGCGCCCAAGAGGAAAAGGTGGGGGTGGGAGGTGTCCTTGTTGGAGTAGGACTCCTTCCCACGCCCCACCTCCTTGTAGAGGATGGACTCCACCTCCTTGGCCGACGGCCAAAGGCCCTAGGGAAAATCCTAGGGCGCCTCCTCCTACCCCTTCCTCCTATATATAGTGCAGGTTTTGAGGGCAGCCACCACCTGAAAAGCCATGTGTTGCCCTCTCCTCTCTAGATTGTCTTCCTTCTCTAGATTAGCTCGGTAGAGCTTGGCGAAGCACTGCCGGATTAGTTCACCCCCACCACCGCCATGCCGTTGTGCTACCGGAGAACTCATCTACCTCTCGCCCTCGCTTGCTGGATCAAGGAGGTGGATATCGTCATCGAGCTGTACGCATGCTGAATGCGGAGGTGCCGTCCGTTCGGCACTAGATCGTGATTGGATGGCGGGGCGGCTTGCAATTTGGATAGCTCCAACATGTACCCTTAACGCACACATTATTGTGTTTAATTGCATTGGGAGAATAAAGCTTTTATAAATTGAAGCTATTGAGGTGCTATATGGGTAATACAAAGTATTTGAAAAGATTGATTATAAGTATATCACTAAGATTTCATTTCAAAGAAGAATAAAAGAATGATGATGTTTAAATAATTATTATGCAACCGAAGGTTGAACATGTATGATTGACTCTTCTTTATATATGCAATTATTAGAGTATCTACAACAGGACACCTGAAATGATTCTTCGTACCCCCGTGGACGTGTCCGGTCAGTGACCGGACAGGAGAGAAAAAGGAAAAAAGTGACGAACTGGACCCTTCATACCATCCCTATATGCTCGAAATGTCCACGAACCCTCATATTCATCTCAAATATGAGGAGAATATGAGGGCTTGCTGACGCGTCCGGGAGCGCCCGATCAGTCGGCCACATAGGACGGGGGCCCACCCGGACCACCTTTTTGTTTTGTTTATTCACTCTTTTCTTTCTCTCTCTTTCTCTCCGTGACCGGACATATAAGGAATAAAATGAGGAGTGTGGTTGCGCGATGGAGAAATAGGGACATGCCCAGTCACTGATCGGGTGCGTCCGTGGGCGTTTAGGGGTCATGTTTGCAATGTCTGACTATAGATGCTCTTAGGTACTAAGATATTATGCCATATACATTACAATTGTTCATGAACTCATTTTTTCTAGAGAGATAGGGCCCCATTTCAGAGTTCCGTACATGGCCCTAGTTTTGCCAGAAGTGAGCAGCGGGTGCCCCTAGGAGCCTCGCCCGCCACTGCTGGCCATTTGGCACCCACCACTACTAGGTATTCATGCAGTAGTTCGAACTTGTTGATGTACCTAATGGGATTCTATAATCTAAATGATCCTCCATTATGATACAGCGAGGTACCAGTCCCGATTCTTTTGGGCGGGAAAGGGAGATAAACAGAAATACCACGTGGCTAAATGGGCTGAAATTTGCAAGCCCAAGGACCAAGGTGGCCTTGGTGCCATATCATCCAAGCGGATGAATATTTCCCTTTTGTCTAAATGGTTGTGGCGGATTTCCTCAAGAAATGGGGGTTTTGTGGCTTGATATTATTCGCATCAAGTACCTTCAATGACAACCGCTCACTTTTTCCCAGCGAACTGGTGGATCCCGGTTCTGGCAAACTATCATCCAGGTGATGTCGGTACTGCGTTTAGGTACCTCAATTTATGTGGGGTCGAGGACATCCACTTTTTTTTGGATTGATCGATGGTCGGGCACGCAGTCATCTGGTTGTCGCTTCCAATCGCTTTTTAGCATCTGTGTAGACAGGGACCTCTCCGTGGCCTCTGCGCTAGCCACCTTGGGGGATATCGCCTTCCGACAAACCTTCGGCCCCTTAGAGCGGGACCTTTGGCAGGAGTTGACGGCCAGTGTGGCCCTACACACACCGGCCCTCGCTTCGGATGTGGCTCACTGGTCCCTCTAGATCAATGTTCTCTTTTTCGCTAAGTCGATGTATCATGCCATTTTGCCCACCTTAGAGCCTGCAAATTGAATCTCCTTTGGGAGATCAAATTGCCCATGAAAATTAGGATTTTCTTGTGGCAATTATTATGCGGTAGGGTGCTCTGTGGTGTGAAGGTGCTGAAGCGTAGTGGTCCCTCTGATGGATTGTTCCCCCTACATGGGACGGCAAAGGACTCCAACCACATCTTCTTCATTTGTACAGTCGCTCGCTTCCTTTGGAGATGTTTAGGCGGGGTGGTGGGAGGCAGTTGGTGCCATGATAACTTTCCCGCCATGTTTCGGGAAGTTCTCAATCTCACTTCAACAATGTGACCCCTATATGGGTTATTGTCGGTACCCTTTTGTGGACAATCTGGACCGTTCGCAATAAATTAGTGATTGAGCATGTCATTCCTTTTCGTGCGACTAGTGCCATATACAAAATGTGTGGTTTTCTTCAGCTCTAGAGGTCGTTTAGCAAGCGGCACGCATGAGACGTCATCAACAGGATCGCCGGCGACCTTCGTTCCTCCGCATCCAGCCTTGCTTCTCCGCTCCCTCCGCCATTGCTGGAGCCTGATTAGCATGTTGTTGCTTTATTTGGGGATGTTTGTGTTGTTCTCCACCAGTACTTTGAGACCTTGTTGTATTGCGTCTATGTGTTGAACTTTGCGGCATATTTAAGTCGTATCTTTTGACTCTTGTACTGTAGGGAAACGTCGCATGGGAAACAAAAATTTTCCTACGCGCACGAAGACCTATCATGGTGATGTCCATCTACGAGAGGGGATGAGTGATCTACGTACCCTTGTAGATCGTACAGCAGAAGCGTTAGAGAACGCGGTTGATGTAGTGGAACGTCCTCACGTCCCTCGATCCGCCCCGCGAACAATCCCGCGATCAGTCCCACGATCTAGTACCGAACGGACGGCACCTCCGCGTTCAGCACACGTGCAGCTCGACGATGATCTCGGCCTTCTTGATCCAGCAAGAGAGACGGAGAGGTAGAAGAGTTCTCCGGCAGCATGACGGCGCTCCGGAGGTTGGTGATGATCTTGTCTCAGCAGGGCTCCGCCCGAGCTCCGCAGAAACACGATCTAGAGGAAAAACTATGGAGGTATGTGGTCGGGCAGCCGTGAGAAAGTCGTCTCAAATCAGCCCTAAAACCTCCGTATATATAGGTGGGAGGGAGGGGAGGAGGCAGCCTCAAAACCTAAAGGTTTGGCCGAAATTGGAGGTGGAGGAGTCCTACTCCAATCCTACTTGGAGTAGGATTCCACCTTCCCACTTGGAAACTCTTTCCACCTTGTGTTTTTTCCTTCTCAAACCTTATGGGCCTTAGTGGGAACTTATTCCAGCCCACTAGGGGCTGGTTTATCTCTTCCCATAGCCCATGAGACCCCTTGGGGCGTGACACCCCTCCCGATGGTCCCCGGCACCCCTCCCGGCACTCCCGGTACACTACCGATGAGCCCGAAACTTTTCCGGTAATGCACGAAAACCTTCCGGTAACCAAATGAGGTCATCCTATATATCAATCTTCGTTTCCGGACCATTCCGGAAACCCTCGTGATGTCCGTGATCTCATCCGGGACTCCGAACAACATTCGGTAACCAACCATATAACTCAAATACGCATAAAACAACGTCGAACCTTAAGTGTGCAGACCCTGCGGGTTCGAGAACTATGTAGACATGACCCGAGAGACTCCTCGGTCAATATCCAATAGCGGGACCTGGATGCCCATATTGGATCCTACATATTCTACGAAGATCTTATCGTTTGAACCTCAGTGCCAAGGATTCATATAATCCCGTATATCATTCCCTTTGTCCTTCGGTATGTTACTTGCCCGAGATTCGATCGTTAGCATCCGCATACCTATTTCAATCTCGTTTACCGGCAAGTCTCTTTACTCGTTCCGTAATACAAGATCCCGCAACTTACATTAAGTTACATTGCTTGCAAGGCTTGTGTGTGATGTTGTATTACCGAGTGGGCCCCGAGATACCTCTCCGTCACACGGAGTGACAAATCCCAGTCTCGATCCATACTAACTCAACGAACACCTTCGGAGATACCTGTAGAGCATCTTTATAGTCACCCAGTTACGTTGCGACGTTTGATACACACAAAGCATTCCTCCGGTGTCCGTGAGTTATATGATCTCATGGTCATAGGAACAAATACTTGACACGCAGAAAACAGTAGCAACAAAATGACACGATCAACATGCTACGTCTATTAGTTTGGGTCTAGTCCATCACATGATTCTCCTAATGATGTGATCCCGTTATCAAGTGACAACACTTGCCTATGGCCAGGAAACCTTGACCATCTTTGATCAACGAGCTAGTCAACTAGAGGCTTACTAGGGACAGTGTTTTGTCTATGTATCCACACAAGTACTGTGTTCCCAATCAATACAATTATAGCATGGATAATAAACGATTATCATGAACTAAGAAATATAATAATAACTAATTTATTATTGCCTCTAGGGCATATTTCCAACAGTCTCCCACTTGCACTAGAGTCAATAATCTAGTTCACATCGCCATGTGATTCCAACGAATCCAACACCCATATAGTTATGGGGTCTGATCACGTCTTGCTTGTGAGAGAGGTTTTAGTCAACGGTTCTGAAACTTTCAGATTCGTGCGTTCTTTACAAATCTTTATGTCATCTTGTAGATGTTGCTACTACCTGCTATTCGGAAATGCTCCAAGTATCTACTCTACTATACGAATCCGTTTCACTACTCATAGTTATCCGGATTAGTGTCAAAGCTTGCATTGACGTAACCCTTTACGACAAACTCTTTAACCACCTCCATAATCGAGAAAAATTCCTTAGTCCATTTGTTACCAAGGATAAATTTTTGACCGCTGCTAGTGATTCAATCATGGATCACTCTCTGTACCTCTCAACAGACTTTGAGTCAAGGCACACATCAGGTGCGGTACACAGCATGGCATACTTTAGATTCTACGGCTAAGGCATAGAAGATGACCTTCGTCTATTCTCTTTATTCTGCCGTGGTCGGGTTTTGAGTCTTACTCAAATTCACACCTCACAACGCAACCAAGAACTCCTTCTTTGCTGGTCTATTTTGAACTCTTTCAAAAACTTGTCAAGGCATGCATTTGTTGAAACTTCTATTAAGCGCTTTCGATCTTATCTCCATAGATCTTTGATGCTCAACGTTCAAGTAGCGTAATCCAGGTACTCCTTTGAAAACTTCTTTCAAACAACCTTGTATGCTTTACAGAAATTCTACATTACTTCTGATCCACAATATGTCAACCACATATACCTATCAGAAATTCTATAGTGCTCCCACTCACTTCTTTGGAAATACAAGTTTCTCATAAACCTTGTACAAACCCAAAATCATTGATCATCTCATCAAAGTGTATATTCCAACTCCGAGATGCTTGCACCAGTCCATTGAAGGATCACTGGAGCTTGCATACTTGCTAGTATCTTTAGGATCGACAAAACCTTCTGGTTGTATCACATACAATGTTTGCTCAAGGAAACCGTCGAGAAAACAATGTTTTGACATCCTACGTGCAATATTTCATAAATAATGCATCAACAACTAACATAATTCTAACAGACTTTTAGCATCGCTACGAGTGAGAAAGTCTCATCATAGTCAACTGTTTGATCTTATCGAAAACATCTTTGCGACAAGTCGAGCTTTTCTTAATAGTGACTTATCACCATCATCGTCTGTCTTCTTTTAAAGATCCATTTTTACTCAATAGTCCTATGACCATCAAGTAGTTCTACCAAAGTCTACACTTTGTTTTCACACATGGATCCTCTCTCGGATTTCATGGCTTCCAGCCATTTGTCGGAATCTGGGCCCACCATCGCTTTCTCCATAACTCGTAGGTTCACTGTTGCTCAACAACATGACCTCCAAGACAGGATTACCGTACTACTCTGCAGCAGTACGCGACCTTGTCGACCTACGAGGTTTGTAGTAACTTGATTCGAAGCTCAATGATCATCATCATCAGCTTCCACTTCAATTGGTGTAGGCGCCACATGAACAACTTCCTGCGCCCTGCTACACACTGGTTGAAGTGATGGTTCAGTAACCTCATGAAGTTCTACTACCCTCCCACTCAATTCTTTCGAGAGAAACCTTTCCTCGAGAAAGGATCCGTTTCTAGAAACAAACACTTTGCTTTCGGATCTGAGATAGGAGATGTACCCAACTGTTTTGGATATCCTATGAAGATGCATTTATCCGCTTTGGGTTCGAGCTTATCAGACTGAAACTTTTTCACATAAGTGTCGAAACCCCAAACTTTCAAGAAACGACAGTTTAGATTTCTCTAAACCTCAGTCTATACTGTGTCATCTCAACGGAAATACGCGGTGCCCTATTTAAAGTGAGTGCGGTTGTCTCTAATGCATAACCCATAAACGATAGTGGTAATTCGATAAGAGACATCATAGTATGCACCATACCAAATAGTGCGTGGCTATGACGTTCAGACACATCATCACACTATGATGTTCCAGGTGGCATGAACTGCGAAACAATTTCCACATTGTCTTAACTGCGTACCAAAACTCGTAACTCAGATATTCATTTCCATGATCATATCGTAGACAGTTTATCCTCTTGTTACGACGAACTTCACTCTGAAACGGAATTGAACTTTTCAACATTTCAGACTTGTGATTCATTAAGTAAATACTCCTGTATCTACTCAAATCGTCAGTGAAGTAAGAACATAATGATATCCACTGCGTGCCTCAGCACCCATTGGACTGCATACATCAAAATGCATCACTTCCAACAAGTTACTATCTTATTTCATCTCAATGAAAACAAGGCCTTGCTCATGTGGTATGATTTGCATGTCACTAGTGATTCGAAATCAGGTGAGTACAAAGATCATCAGCATGGAGCCTCTTCATGCAATTTATACTAACATGACTCAAGCGGCAGTGCCACAAGTAAGTGGTACTATCATCATCAACTCGTATCTTTTGGCACCAATATCATGAACATGTGTAACACTACGATCGAGATTCAATAAACCATTGAAGGTGATTATTCAAGAAAATAGAGTAACCATTATTCTCTTTAAATGAATAATCGTATTGCAATAAACACGATCCAATCATGTTCATGCTTAACGCAAGCACCAAATAACAATTATTTAGGTTTAACACCAATCCCGATGGTAGAGGGAGCGTGCGACGTTTGATCATATCAATCTTGGAAACACTTCCAACACGTATCGTCACCTCGCCTTTAGCTAGTCTCCGTTTATGCCGTAGCTTTCATTTCGCGTCACTAATCACTTAGCAACCGAACCGGTATCCAATACCCTCGTGCTACTAGGAGTACTAGTAAAGTACACATCAACATCATGTATATCAAATACACTTCTTTCGACTTTTGCCAGCCTTCTTATCTACCAAGTATCTTGAGTTGCTCCGCCTCAGTGATTGTTCCCCTCATTACAGAAGCACTTAGTCTCGGGTTTGGGTTTAATCTTGGGTCTCTTCATTAGTGCAGCAACTGTTTTGCCGTTTCACGAAGTATCCCTTCTAGCCCTTGCCTTTCTTGAAACTTAGTGGTTTTACAAACCATCAACTATTGATGCTCTTTCTTGATTTCTACTTTCGCAGTGTCAAACATCGCGAATCGCTCAAGGATCATTGTATGTATCCTTGATATGTTATAGTTCATCACGAAGCTCTCACAGCTTGGTGGCAGTGACTTTGGAGAACTATCACTATCTCATCTGGAAGATTAACTCCCACTTGATTCAAGCGATTGTCGTACTCAGACAATCTGAGCACATGCTCAACGATTGAGCCTTTTCTCCTGTGCTTTGTGGACAAAGAATCTTGTCGGAGGTCTCGTACCTCTTAACAAGGGCACAAGCATGAAATCACAATTTCATCTCTTTAGAACATCACTTATGTTCCGTGACGTTTTACAACGTTTTCGGTGCCTTGCTTCTAAGCCATGAAGTATTTTTGTACTGAACTATCGTGTAGTCATCAGAAACGTGTATGTCGGATGTTCACAGCATCCACAGACGACGCTCGAGGTGCAGCACACCGAGTGGTGCATTAAGGACATAAGCCTTCTGTGCAGCAACGAGGACAATCCTCGGTTTTACAGACTCAGTCTGCAAAGTTTGCTACTATCAACTTTCAACTAAATTTTCTCTAGGAACATATAAAACAGTAGAGCTATAGCGCAAGCTACATCGTAATTCGCAAAGACCATTAGACTATGTTCATGACAATTAGTTCAATTAATCATATTACTTAAGAACTCCCACTCAAAAAGTACATCTCTCTAGTCATTTGAGTGGTACATGATCCAAATCCACTATCTCAAGTCCGATCATCACGTGAGTCGAGAATAGTTTCAGTGGTAAGCATCTCTATGCTAATCATATCAACTATACGATTCATGCTCGACCTTTCGGTCTCATGTGTTCCGAGGCCATGTCTGCACATGCTAGGCTCGTCAAGCTTAACCCGAGTGTTCCGCGTGCGCAACTGTTTTGCACCCGTTGTATGTGAACGTTGAGTCTATCACACCCGATCATCACATGGTGTCTCGAAACGACGAACTGTAGCAACGGTGCACAGTCGGGGAGAACACAATTTCGTCTTGAAATTTTAGTGAGAGATCACCTCATAATGCTACCGTCGTTCTAAGCAAAATAAGGTGCATAAAAGGATTAACATCACATGCAATTTATAAGTGACATGATATGGCCATCATCACGTGCTTATTGATCTCCATCACCAAAGCACCGGCATGATCTTCTTGTCACCGACGTCACACCATGATCTCCATCATCATGATCTCCATCAACGTGTCGCCATCGGGGTTGTCGTGCTACTCATGCTATTACTACTAAAGCTACGTCCTAGCAAAATAGTAAACACATCTGCAAGCACAAACGTTAGTTATAAAGACAACCCTATGGCTCCTGCCGGTTGCCGTACCATCGACGTGCAAGTCGATATTATCTATTACAACATGATCATCTCATACATCCAATATATCACATCACATCGTTGGCCATATCACATCACAAGCATACCCTGCAAAAACAAGTTAGACGTCCTCTAATTTTGTTGTTGCATGTTTTACGTGGTGACCATGGGTATCTAGTAGGATCGCATCTTACTTACGCAAACACCACAACGGAGATATATGAGTTGCTATTTAACCTCATCCAAGGACCTCCTCGGTCAAATCCGATTCAACTAAAGTTGGAGAAACTGACACTTGCCAGTCATCTTTGAGCAACGGGGTTACTCGTAGCGATGAAACCAGTCTCTCGTAAGCGTACGAGTAATGTCGGTCCAAGCCGCTTCAATCCAACAATACCGCGGAATCAAGAAAAGACTAAGGAGGGCAGCAAAACGCACATCACCGCCCACAAAAACTTTTGTGTTCTACTCGAGAAGACATCTACGCATGAACCTAGCTCATGATGCCACTGTAGGGAAACGTCGCATGGGAAACAAAAATTTTCCTACGCGCACGAAGACCTATCATGGTGATGTCCATCTACGAGAGGGGATGAGTGATCTACGTACCCTTGTAGATCGTACAGCAGAAGCGTTAGAGAACGCGGTTGATGTAGTGGAACGTCCTCACGTCCCTCGATCCGCCCCGCGAACAATCCCGCGATCAGTCCCACGATCTAGTACCGAACGGACGGCACCTCCGCGTTCAGCACACGTGCAGCTCGACGATGATCTCGGCCTTCTTGATCCAGCAAGAGAGACGGAGAGGTAGAAGAGTTCTCCGGCAGCATGACGGCGCTCCGGAGGTTGGTGATGATCTTGTCTCAGCAGGGCTCCGCCCGAGCTCCGCAGAAACACGATCTAGAGGAAAAACTATGGAGGTATGTGGTCGGGCAGCCGTGAGAAAGTCGTCTCAAATCAGCCCTAAAACCTCCGTATATATAGGTGGGAGGGAGGGGAGGAGGCAGCCTCAAAACCTAAAGGTTTGGCCGAAATTGGAGGTGGAGGAGTCCTACTCCAATCCTACTTGGAGTAGGATTCCACCTTCCCACTTGGAAACTCTTTCCACCTTGTGTTTTTTCCTTCTCAAACCTTATGGGCCTTAGTGGGAACTTATTCCAGCCCACTAGGGGCTGGTTTATCTCTTCCCATAGCCCATGAGACCCCTTGGGGCGTGACACCCCTCCCGATGGTCCCCGGCACCCCTCCCGGCACTCCCGGTACACTACCGATGAGCCCGAAACTTTTCCGGTAATGCACGAAAACCTTCCGGTAACCAAATGAGGTCATCCTATATATCAATCTTCGTTTCCGGACCATTCCGGAAACCCTCGTGACGTCCGTGATCTCATCCGGGACTCCGAACAACATTCGGTAACCAACCATATAACTCAAATACGCATAAAACAACGTCGAACCTTAAGTGTGCAGACCCTGCGGGTTCGAGAACTATGTAGACATGACCCGAGAGACTCCTCGGTCAATATCCAATAGCGGGACCTGGATGCCCATATTGGATCCTACATATTCTACGAAGATCTTATCGTTTGAACCTCAGTGCCAAGGATTCATATAATCCCGTATGTCATTCCCTTTGTCCTTCGGTATGTTACTTGCCCGAGATTCGATCGTTAGCATCCGCATACCTATTTCAATCTCGTTTACCGGCAAGTCTCTTTACTCGTTCCGTAATACAAGATCCCGCAACTTACATTAAGTTACATTGCTTGCAAGGCTTGTGTGTGATGTTGTATTACCGAGTGGGCCCCGAGATACCTCTCCGTCACACGGAGTGACAAATCCCAGTCTCGATCCATACTAACTCAATGAACACCTTCGGAGATACCTGTAGAGCATCTTTATAGTCACCCAGTTACGTTGCGACATTTGATACACACAAAGCATTCCTCCGGTGTTCGTGAGTTATATGATCTCATGGTCATAGGAACAAATACTTGACACGCAGAAAACAGTAGCAACAAAATGACACGATCAACATGCTACGTCTATTAGTTTGGGTCTAGTCCATCACATGATTCTCCTAATGATGTGATCCCGTTATCAAGTGACAACACTTGCCTATGGCCAGGAAACCTTGACCATCTTTGATCAACGAGCTAGTCAACTAGAGGCTTACTAGGGACAGTGTTTTGTCTATGTATCCACACAAGTACTGTGTTTCCAATCAATACAATTATAGCATGGATAATAAACGATTATCATGAACTAAGAAATATAATAATAACTAATTTATTATTGCCTCTAGGGCATATTTCCAACATGTACTTGTTGTGGTGGATACTTTATAATATAATGCGGGGTGAAACCCTTTTCTTACCTAATAATAAAGCAAAAAATAGCTTCTGGTCGTCCGTCATAGAAAATATCCCTAAAGTTTGCGTAAATTACCCCCCTTATGCCACTTTTAAGTGAAAATACCGATTCGTTTTTGACCGACGATTCAACTCTTCCTTCTAATTCAAGAGTCCCCGGTACCCCTGTTTTGGTACAAGCACATGGTCAGTCCAACTGGTTGGGTGCTCGCGGTTCCACTCAATCCCAGAATCTCCCACCTTTTCACTTTCGGTACCATTTTCTCCCACCTTTTCTCTTTTGGTACCGGCCATGGCTGCCCAATTGGGCCGGCCTAACCCAGCCTTCAGCACTTTTTGATTCTTCTTTTTTGCACTTCTTCTATATTTTTTTAATTTTTTTCTTTTGTCTTTATTTCGATAAACTTTGCAAAAATACTAATCATGGATTAAAGAAATGTCAAACATATAGACAAAAAAATTCCATATATATAAATAATGTACAGTGCGTATGAATGGTAAATAATATATTTTTTTGAAAAATATTGACCATGTATTTAAAAACTTTAGATTTGCACAGAAAAATGTTTCCGATATAAGAAAATCATATACAAAAATATACAATGTGTACGGAATAAAGTAGACATAGAAATATAACTTTTCTAAATTGTTAATTGTGTATTTGGATAATGCCAAACATGTATAAAAAATGTTCATGATGCATACAAAATATATAGACTGTGTATAGAAAAAAGTAGACATCGAAACTAAATATGTTTTAAAAATGTTAACCAAGAAATTGGAAAATATTAAACTTGTATATATAAAATGTTTTTGATGCCACCCGTAAAAAAATGTTTCTAATGTATAAAAAACGTGCAATATTGCTTATACAAACATTACATAAACCAATGGCTTAGCTTTAATTTTTCATATTGTTTTAAACTGTTTTGCTAATGATTTTTTTAAGAATATCGATGTTGATAAGCAACCTTGAACATTTGGTATGCATGTATTTACAAATTGATTGTTTCGATGGAGTTGTCTAATATGTTTCCCATCAAATTAATACTTCATCTGGATTACAAATGCAAACACATATATCAACAATACAAAAATAATTTTTTTATGCATATGCTATCATTAATTAATAACACATACTTTGTTATTTTCATCGTAATGCAAATGTTTATGGGCATCATCGAGGAGGAGAGAGACCATGCAATTTGAAACATCAAGTGAGATCATGTCCCTGTTTACTTATTACATGTTAATTAATAATATAAGTACACAAAACATAAATTTAAATTGTTTGGAATACCTGTACTCAATATTTTTTCATGCTTTTATTTCTTGATTTCTTCATTAAATATGCATTGAGTTGTTGTACACTCCCTCTCTAACTAAGCATACTAAACGTATTGGATTTTTGACAGAGAGAGACCTTAGGACCGACCATATTCAAACATGTTTTTGTTGTGTGAGCACTGAGGCTATTGTCGGCAACATAAATGTGATGTCATTTGGAACTAAAAGACGTGGGCCTACTAAGGTTTTGAGTCGTGATTACTGGGTTAAGAGTGCGTGTTTGTTTTCTTCCGTTGCTACGTACGGGCTCTTTTGCTGGTTCGTATTAATTGACACGTTGAGTGGTTTCATCATCATCAGTACACAACCACCTATTTCGAAGGGGGGAAAGGAGGTAATAACACTCGTAGTGCCTAAACTTACTATCGATGATCACTTTGGTGCCTGAACTTAAAAAATACAACAATCTGGTTCAATAACTTGGATGTATGGTTCAAATCGTGTCTAGATACGTATGTACTGCTGACTAGGCATGCCAGCATGACGCGGGACCCATTTATAGTGACGGACAGACTAACATAGAATTTGTGCGACTCAATAACCATGAGGTCCCACTTGCTAGTGAACAACTAAAATTAATAAAAAATAAAGATATCTTGGTATTCGAAGAGGTGACCTGTATGCTATCAATGATCCGCCCTAACCACATAACCAAGGTAATTTTGTTGTATACTATACACCGCTCCTGTTTATTTAACTAACTCCACCACGGGGTTAAATGGGTTGCAATGAGTGTCACCTATTTTTCACATGTTAGTTATTTTTCTTCCTTAGAAATTACAAAAGTATTCAAACTATAATTACAGTATTAAGAAAACACTAAATTTAATTTGAAAAAATCATGAATTTAAATAATAATAAACAATTAACTAAACACTTTCGAAATTTTTTAAATAATTTTCATATATAATAAAATAATTTTACAATTTCCAAAAAATTATACATTTTGAAATGTTCATCTAATTTTCAAAATCTTCATCTTTAAAAGATATATCCACATGCTCCCTTTTTAGAACTTTAATTTTTTCCTTTTTATGTGACCCTTCCACATGTGACCTTTTTTCGTTTTTAGTAATTTTAGAACATATGTAAAATATTGTAATAGTAATCAAGATAAATCTAGAATCTTATTGTCTTAAAATATTTTTTAACTAGAAGAATATATGCATAGCTTAGAATGTGTTGTTTTAAATATTAGAATGTATAAAATCCTTGGGGCACACTAGGATGTTATATATTTATTTATTTTCATTCAAAAATATATATTTTGACAAACACATTTACTTTATTAAAATGCATGGACACTTTTTATAACTAGAAATACATTTCCTAAAAGCATTAACACTTTATATATTACCTGAATATCTTGTAATTTCCAAAATAAAAAACAACTAACAGATGGAAAATGGGCTCCACTAACGTAGATAAATTATGCTAGTGATGATGAATAGAAAATAATTTTACCTCGTGAAGTCCCCTCGTTCGAATCCAAGCCTAACCATTTTTTGTTTATTATAGTTGTGTACTGACACATGGGACCCGATATCAATGAGACATACTCTTTGTGTTAGTCTATCCAGCGCTGCAAGTGGGCCCTGAGCCAAGCTGGCATGTTTAGTCAGCAATATATACGTATCTAGACATGATTTTAACTGTATTTGAACATATTGCCAAATTTTGAAACCAATTCGGTATATTTTTTAAGTTCAAGCATCAAAGTGGACATCCATCCATGACAAGTTTGGGCATCATTGGTGTTATTACCTCAAAAAAAAACTATACAGCCACATCGAAAATCAAGAACAAAACCTAATTTACTCACTAATGATGAACGAACAACGGTAGCTAGTCTGCTAATAATTTAGATAGGGACCCGTATCATCAGTAATTCACAGGGCAAGCATCATCATGCGCGTAAATTCGTCGAAGCAGACGAAGCCGTCGCCGTCGCTGTCGACGCCGCCGATCATGCGGCGGCAGTCCTCGACGGAACACCGCTCGTCGCCGAGGGTGGCCAACACGGCACGGAGCTCCTCGGCGGAGATCCTCCCGTCCCCGTCAGCGTCAAAGACCGCAAATGTGTCCCTCAGCTCGCCCTCGTCAGCGGCCTCGCCGTCCTCGACCCCATCAAGCGCGAGGCCGGCCTCCGCCTCGGCGAGCATCACGGCCAGCTCCTCCTCCGTCGACACGACTGTACGCAACGCGACCTCCAGCTCCAGCCGCGTCACTGCGACCATGGCCGGTTTCTTGGTCGTCCCGCAGCCGGACGGTGCCGCCGTCCCCGAAGACGACGGCGGGACGGAACTCGGCGTTGTGACGGACTGCTCATCTGATGCCGACGACGACGCGGTGGAGGCGAAGGAACCGCTGTTGCCGCTCCTTTTGGATCTCTTCTTCCCCTTGTTCTCCTTCTTGGAAGTGGAGGAACCGAAGAACTTCATGGCTGTCCTAGGCTCGTACGTACCTTGCGAAAGAGTGGACCGGGAGGAAGGAGAGAGGACGACGGGGATGGTGGCGGAACTGCGGAAGAGCAGACGGCCGGGCGAGAATTATAAGGATCATCGCAGACGCGAAGGAGGTGAGCTTCGAGGAAGCTTCGTGCGGGAAAAACGTACTGGTTCGCCCGGACCTACCTTTCCTGCGATTTATTCGCCTCCTCCGATTTGAAGGCATCTTTCATTCGCTTGCATGAAACGTTGTTTACCAATTGAGTCTAAATTTTGACAGTGTCATGAAGGTGAGAGGTGGACAAATCATGGAGGGTTTAGTTAAATTTAGCCGGCCTTCTTGGTCGAAAATGACCAAATGCATATCATGCAAACTCTCTTCGCTACTTATTCAGTGTAGATTTTCTTTTATTTTGATTATCCAATCTTACGATAAAAAATAAAAACTTCCATGTCTTCATTCTATAGCAAGTGGCAAATAGGGCTTTAATGTCGATGTCACCACCCGTTGATCGGCACAGACTGACTTATGGCCACTCTAAGGCTTTTCCAACCTATAGTTGTAGCTTTGAGCTTTGCTTAAATCAAGTGTTGGTGGTCTAGTTGGTTGATGAACACGTCACTTCCCTTGGCGCCGGGTGTTGCGGTTGTCATTGTCGTACTCAACCATCGCCAATTCTATGGGTTGACGTCAAACCATGCAATGACATGAGAAGGTGTTGTCACCTCACTAGATCTATCAAGGGGGGTCAATGCACATTCATTGTTGATTGCCTCTATGCTAGATCTAGTGTGAGTGACCCTAGCCTATTCTCATAGATTGAAGATCTGCAGTAGTCGTCTTTGTATGGGTGTTCGTTAGCGAGAGGATGGTGAGAGGATGGCGTGCTAGTTGTGGGGGGAGCGGTTGTGCAGTAGCGAGGCTCGCCAACTATGCATATGTGGTGCCACTCGGTGTAAGACGGGTGTTGGCTTCTCAACCTTCAGAGCGGTAGCTCTCGCCGATGGGCGTTTTGGCACCCTAACAGTTGGTACTCGTTTGTTCTGTCAACTATGAGGATGGTGATTTGAATTTTGTATGGTGTTGGAGTTGTCGTCATGACCGATCCTACTTAGATATTGTGTCGCCTATAGCAACGCCCCTCCTCCCAAGTCTACCTTGCCTCCTAGGGGCCCCTGATTTGGTGACCAGTGCTTGGATTGGTTGCTCTATCGACCTCACCCATTGTTGTCTCAGCTTTTTCTACAAAGGTAATATATTAATATCGCAAAGATATCAATTACACCCGGCTTATGTACCAACAAGATTTCAAAATACATCGAGGATACACATAGTCAAAAAAGAGAATAAAAAGAATAGAAAAAAGTCCCATCATGGTCAAAAAAGAAAATAAAAGGAACGACTCCGAGAAGGTAACAATGCACAAGCGTTATCGCTGTCCGATGGAAGATCTTGCATTTTCACCCCGAAGTAAGTACTAGTTCACCCAAAACAATGCTTTTAACAAGGCCAAGCCCAGGTACAACCAATAAATGCCAGACTTTGGATTTTTCAAAGTGGGGATCAAGCCTCAGTACTCGAGGAGCACCACCAACAATGCAGCCCTCCAGTGTTGCCGCTCCGGCTTGCCGAAACCGCTGTTACAAGTCACCATACACCTGACACACAATCTTTATTGCATCCAATACACCCCTTCACTAGAGCTTCAAGACATCTAATCGCAGCTGCTATAAGTTTCCCCACCTCTATCAATGCCTTGAAAATCTTGATTTAGACATGTTCCATGACACCGATATGAAAGTGAAGCATCGTGCCGCTCCCTCTTAAGGCCATGTTGGCAGATAATAAGAGCGCACATGACCGGAGCCTTTCGATCTAGATATTCAAGGGCGACATACGTCAATCCTTTTATATCTTACACAGCGAAGACCGGAACTTGTAAGTGGCCACATCCAAGATGTCAACATCCGGCGAAGAGATGACTTGGCAAAAGAAAAGTGTTAGGGCCAAGAACTGCCAGAACCTAATCACGGCAAGCCATCGCCAATGGGAGCTCCTCCTCGGCCCAGCCCACCACCGGACGGGCACTCGCTTGAGCACCAACTGGTCCTTGCTGCCTGAACACCAACCGACTGCCACTGGCACAGGCCGAAGCACCTGACACGCCACCACCGCCGAGAGGCAGGGTAGCCACCACCGGCCTTTGTCGTCGCAGTCCCTGCCGCTCAGAGGCCAGATCGGACAGACGCCAGATCTGGATGACAGCTAGATCATGGCTGCCTCGTGAGCGTGCCACCCGCCCGGAACACACCCCAACAACCTCTCACTCCAATACTGCCAGCTATAGTCGCCACCAAAGCCACTGTCGGCCTTACGCTGCCATACCCTGAATAAAGCGGTGCCTCCGCACGAGGCTGCTGCCCCGTGCGAGTCAGCCCCGCGGGAAGGGAGGAGAGCGCCCCGTCGTCGCCTACGTCGGGCGGCGCGCTCCAGCGTCGGCGAGGGGGGTGGATGCGAGGATATAGACTCTGACGGCGGAGCATGCAACAAATTTCCCCGTCTCTTGGCTCCGGCTGTGTTCATATCTTTCTCTTTTTTATATGAAATATAATTCTACTTCCTTGTTTCCAGTCCTTTAAAATAAAAATATCCATACTTGGATTGGTCCAGTTTCAATTATTCTTTGTTGAATATGTATTTTGCACGTGTATATCTGTATAGGTCGGCCTCTCCTAACCTTGAATAGTTGAGGTTGAGGCCCATATTATACTCTATAAATATATACCATTGCACCCAATATATTGAGAGTTGCATTGCCAAAACCCTTTTGTACATGGTATCATACCTCTCGATCCTAACCTAACCCTCAGCGTCGCCGCGCTTTCCTTTCCAAGCCGCCAAGCCGCTGCCCATCGCCGCAACACCCCGAAGCCGTCGCAAGTCCCTCTGAGACGCCGCTGCCGCTTTGTATCGTGTACCTCTCCCACTTCCGCTCCCCAGCCGCCGCCGTGATCTGCCTTCGTCGCCACCTGCCGATGTGATCTGCCGCAACCGCCGCACACCTACCCACCCGCCACCTTCCTCTCCATTGCGTCCCACCTTCGCCGCCGTCATGCAGTTTCCGAGATCCATGTCCACCAACAACAACAACCCATTTGCCCGTCCCGGGCCCTCCACCGATGCCATCGGTGACCTCAACATCGAAGGCCGTGTTCCCATCCGCGTCGACTCCTCCACCTCGTCGAACTACGCGTCGAAGACCTACTTCAACCTTGTCTTCCGCGAGTACTACCTCACCGAACACATCGATGGCTCCATCGACAACGAGTACATGACAGGCGATCCGGAGTGGTCCGCCATCGAGGCCACTCTCATCCGGTGGTTCTACCAAACCGTCTTGAAGGACATCTTCCACAAGTGTCGCCGATGGCGACAATGCTTGCACCATGTGGACCAAGATCAATGCGCTCTTCACCGACAACAAACTTCAACGCATTGTCTTCTTGCAGCAAGAGTTCTTCGGGTGCCACCAGGATGATTCCTTCATTGACGACTACTCCATGCGGCTCAACATGCTCGCCGACGAGGTTCATGACATCGGCGCGAAAATCTCCAACGAGCTCATGCTGAGCACCCTCACCGCCGGCCTCAATGACGACTTCGGCAACTGAAAGGATCGATATGGTTGGCTAGAGGGGGGGTGAATAGACAACGACCACTTTTTAATTAATCTTAGCAAGTTAAGGTAAACACTATACGGGTTCACAAATAATATGACAATGAGGTGAACCCTATAGAAGCTAACAACGAGAGCTATTAAGACAAGTAAGATATAATCACAAGCATAAGTAAATAGAAAGTAAAGGATAGAGATAACCACAAGTGGAACCGATGGAGACGAGGATGTGTTACCGAAGTTCCTTCCCTTTGACAGGAAGTACGTCTCCGTTGGAGCGGTGTGGAGGCACAATGCTCCCCAAAAAGCCACTAGGGCCACCGTATTCTCCTCACGCCCTCGCACGATGCAAGGTACTGTGATTCCACTATAGGTGCCCTTGAAGGCGGCGACCGAACCTTTACAAAAAAGGTTGGGGCAACTCCACACAAAGCTTGGAGGCTCCAACTAAACCACGAAGCTTCACCACAATGGAATATGGCTTCGAGGTGACCTCAACCGTCTAGGATGCTCAAACACTCAAGAGTAACAAGATCCGCAAGGGATTGGTGGGGGAATCAACTTTTCTCTTGGTGGAAGTGTGGATCTAGGCCTTCTCAACCAATCCCTAAAGAATCAACAAGTTTGATTGGCTAGGGAGAGAGATCGGGCACTTTTGAGCTTGGGGCGCAACAATGAGGCTTAGAGAGGTAAGAGATAGGGTTCCTCACCTAGAAGAACCCTTTATATAGTGGGGGGGAAAATCAGACCGTTTTCCCACTCTCTGCCCGAGCTCCGGCGGTACTACCGCTGCCTGCAACGGTACTACCGCTGGCACTCCAGCGGTACTACCGCTGAACAGGGGCGGTACTACCGCCACCTGGCGGTACTACCGCTGGATGTAGCGGTACTACCACTGGGACTCTAGCGGTACTACCGCTGACACCGGCGGTACTACCGCTGGCCCCTTGGTAGTGCAAAAGCACTACTACCGCCAAGAAAGTCTTCGCAAAGAGGTCCGTCCACGAACTACAGCTAGGTAGGTGGAACAAAGCACCTGGAGCGGTGCTACCGCTGGCCAGGGGCGGTACTACCGCCAGCTAGCGGTACTACCGCTGGCTACAACGGTACTACCGCTAGCAGTCCAGCGGTACTACCGCTGGGGACCATTTTGCAAAGATGCGAGAAACAAAGTGGCGAGGGCCGCTCCAAAGATAAAGGAAAGGGAGAATGAAGTGTGCGTGTGCAAAGATAGATTCCACCCAAACCTTTCCACTACGGATCCCCTCTTAATAGTACGGCTTTCCTATGACTCAAATAAAGAGAATCGTAGAGAGCGCCGTGCTTCTGTTCCATGAGAGAGGAGACGTGTCGTCTTGTGCCGTTGACGTGTGTTATCTAAAACCTTAACACATACGGTTAGTCCTGTACGGTACTGTCATCGATCACCAAAATTACTTAGGCATAAACTATGCCCCAACAATCTCCCCCTTTTTGGTGGATTGATGACAATACCGGATTTGCACAGAGAATAATATGAGAACAAAAAGATAGAGATATATGACAATACGGGGCATATGACTCACAGCATATGATGGAAATAAATCTCACATAAGTTCATGTCTCACAAAAGATAGCAAACTAGAAGCAAACCAAGTTCGAAGCAAACCACACGAAATAAAGCAAAGCAATGCAAAGTTCGAATATGAAAGCAAATCCTAGACTCTCTCCCCCTTTGGCACAAGACACCAAAAAGGGGCACACCTAATGCCACAGGTAGCTACTCCTCATCTTCAGCATCAGCAGACTCATCTGTCCCCTCCTGATCGGTCTACTCCTCCTCTTCCGCCTCATCGCCAGACCACTGGTATCCTTGAGCCTGCATCCAAGTAGCCTCAGGAGTGATGTCGTCCTCTGATCCGCTGGAGATGTCCACATCCAGGGTCCTGAGAACACGCTTATGCCTCTGGCGGCTCTCCTTCTGAGCCACGTGCGTCTGGTACTGACCCTTGGCCTGCATACAGAAAAGAGTCTTCATCTTGTCCTGCAGTTTGATAGCCCAAGATGGCATGGCAGACGAGCGGTACTGAGAGGCGGTTCCTCTGTCAGCAGCAGTCTCTATATCAGTATCCATGTGCTGAGAGGAAGTAGAGGGGTTGGCCCATTTGTCCTTGACGTGAAGCCTGATTGGGTCGTGCACAATGTAGTCAGACTGAGCGTAGAGCAGCTCCTCCGGAAAAGCCTCTTGCCACTTATGGCGAATGTATGCGAACAGATAAGGCCCGTAGATGGGAACCTTACGCATGATGATGCAGTTCCAGAGCTCCGTGAACATCACATCAGAAATATCCAGCTGAGGAGACTCCTGAGACATAGCCTCCTCACAAAGCAGCAGCATCTCAGCCAAGGAGCCATGAACCTCGTCGAAGTTACCACTGCGAGGGAAGAGGGTGTTGCGAAAGATCCGATGCATGATGTCCAGGTGCTTGGGAAACACCCCCTTCCTCAGATAAAGTTTCTGCAGTCTGTCCTTTGCGGGGGCCCTATCGGCGGGAGCTGCAGCATGAGGACGCAGCCCAAGAGGAGTGTCAGCACCCTGGAAGTCAATGTGGAGGAATTGCATGAACTCATGCCAGGTACCGGTCATCTTCTTTGACCCAGTCATCCACACCATGGAGCGCTCTGCATCAGGAGAGAAGTGGACCGTGACATAGAACTGAGCAACAGCAGTGGGATCAAAATCTGTCTTGTAAGTGATGATGTCCTTGATCCCCAGTTTGTCAATCAGAGAGAGGGGATCACCAAAATAGTCCATGTTCCTCTAAAGATGTCCCAGGTCAATCCACTGAACAGAGACATAGTTTTTCTTGAAATGAGCGACAACATCACGGTAGATCCTGCACTGGTCCCTTGCCCAGACATGGTCAACATCCTTGATCACAGCCCTCTCGTTGAGATAGTAATTTTGAGTGCGAAACTGCAGAAAGTCCTTGGGGGACATAGTTCGAACATTGACCCTCTTATCCTTGTGGGCAACCTTCTTGAAGGACTGCTTCTTGGGTTGCAGGCCTGAGGTGGCAGATCCCTCAAGCGCCTCTTGGTTGCGATATTGTTTGGACTGCGTGTCCCGTGGGGGGTTCGAACGGCGAGAGCCACCTGTGACACAAAACACACAGCGAAAAGAGGCGGCAAAAAGAGTCAAGGCAACGAATCTTTGAAAACGCAGAACAAATAAACACGCGTTGCTAATCACATAAAAGGAATACATAGTGAATGCTCCTGGCGGTAGTACCGCTACCCCTGGCGGTAGTACCGCTGGGGCCTAGCGGTAGTACCGCTACCCCTGGCGGTAGTACCGCTGGGGTTTGACTTTTCAGATCTGACAGATAAAAAACGTTACGAGGGCATGGGCTGTATATGAACATGAAGAACTCCACCCCAGCCCTACTTTGCATGAGGAACACTACTAACACGAAATAAGTACATGCCTAGGTAAGAGAGAGCAGGTTTTAGATCTAATCCAAACATAGTTCAAGTGCTAGATCTAAAACAAGTAAATCCTAGGGCATGGCAACATAATCAACAACAATCCATAGGACCTATACTCCCCTCAAACATCTCCTTCATGCCATCCAAGAACTAGCCATAAGATCAAAGATATGGATTCAATCCCCAATGATCCTATCCCTAGAACAAGAACATCAACCAAATAGAAGAAGGGAGGAGCTTTACCGGGATTCATTGCTCTTGGAGGAGGAAGGAGAGGTGGAGCAACCCTGCCAAACCAACGGGGAGAAAGAGCTCCACGAAACGAGATCCAAACAGGGAGTTTTTGGGCTGGGGGAGGGAGGAGCCGCGAGGAAGAAGAAACAGGCTGAGAAAATCGGGCTCCCCCTCCTTTATATAGCCCAAGGGGTACGGGCCAGCGGTAGTACCGCTGAGGACCTAGCGGTAGTACCGCTACCTGGCGGTAGTACCGCTAGATGCAGCTTTAGTACCGTTGGGGTCCTGGCGGTAGTACTGCTCCCCTGGCGGTAGTACCGCTCCCCTGGCGGTAGTACCGCTCCCCCTTGAGACTGCCCTAAAAATTTCCTAGCCGGTCGTGTCAGATGGGAATCCTGGCGGTAGTACTGCTATCCCTAGCGGTAGTACCGCTGGGGTCCTGGCGGTAGTACCGCTACCCTAGCGGTAGTACCGCTGTAAATGTCGCAACGCGGCTAAGGAAGAGAGATGAACTTGGGCACATGACAAGTGAGTAAAAACAGATAGCATCTAGGAAAATGTACTGACTTGTCATTGTATATCCTTTCTTCTATACGCAAGAAAGGATGGAGGGGCGGTGGCCGAGGCCACCTATGTTTGAGACAATGGTATGACACCGCGAAGAATTATCCTTGGGTTCATGACCAATGCTCGTCTTTGAAGCACAAGTGCCATTTGACAATGGCTAAAGTGAAAGACTGGATTGATTTATGCATAATGGGGGGAGGAAAAGTTCATTGAGAGAACAACACTCCCCCTATGTCCATGCCTACATCTAGACCAAGATGGAATGCAAAGTGAGGTGCAATATGCCTAGTTTCAATCCACATTACTTGAATCAATGATATTTAGCTCATGCCTTAACTCCCGGAACCTTGCTTCATCTAGAGGCTTAGTGAAAATATCTGCAAGTTGCTCTTCAGTGTTGATGAAGTGAACCTCAATATCACCTAGCTTGATATGTTCATGAATGAAGTGATGACGAATATCAATATGTTTGGTTTTGCTATGTTGCACTGGGTTGAGGGAAATCTTGATGGCGCTTTGATTGTCACATAGAAGAGGCACTTTGTCACAAGTGACACGATAATCCTTTAAAGTCTACCTCATCCATAGCAATTGTGCACAACAACTTGCAGCTTCCAGATACTCAGCTTCGGTGGATGATAAGGAGACGCAATTTTGCTTCTTTGAAGACCAACTTACCAAAGAGCGACCAAGGAATTGGCATCCTCCAGACGTTGACTTCCTCTCCACACAATCTCCTGCCCAATCTGAGTCAAAATAGCCAACTAGATTGAAGTTTGCTCCTTTAGGATACCAGAGGCCAAAGTTTGGGGTATGAGCCAAATATCGAAAGATTCGCTTAACAGCCATGTAATGACTTTCTTTTGGTGCGGATTGAAACCGTGCACATATCCCTACACTCAACATAATATCCGGTCTAGATGCACAAAGGTAAAGGAGGGATCCAATCATGGAGTGGTATACCTTTTGATCCACTGCTTTACCATTGGGATCACTGTCAAGCTTGCATCTTGTTGGCATGGGGAACTTGACCGGCTTGACATCTTCGAGCTCGATCCGTTTGAGCATGTCTTGTGTGTACTTGGCTTGTTTGATGAATGTCCCTTCTAGACCTTGTCTAATCTCGAACCCGAGGAAGAACTTCAACTCTCCCATCATGGACATCTCAAACTTCTCAGTCATTAGTGCAACAAATTCTTCATTGAATGAAATGTTAGGAGAGCCAAAGATAATATCATCAACATATAGTTGGCATATGAACAAATCCCCTTTAACCCTCTTAGTAAAAAGAGTGGGATCTATCTTCCCAATTTCAAACCCACGATCTTGTAACAACTCAGTAAGATACTCATACCACGCGCGTGGGGCTTGTTTAAGGCAATAGAGTGCCTTATTAAGTTTGTACACATGATTGGGGAGCTTGTGATGTTCGAATCCCGGGGGTTGTTTGACATAGACCAACTCATTCAAAGGACCATTAAGAAATGCACTTTTCACATCCATTTGCTGTAATTTGAAGTTATGATGAGAAGCAAATGCAAGTAACATGCGAATAGATTCTAAACGAGCAACAGGGGCAAAGGTTTCACCGTAGTCGATACCCTCGACTTGGGAGTAGCCTTGAGCCACCAATCTTGCCTTGTTTCGAATCACAATTCCGTTGGCATCTTGCTTGTTCTTGAATATCCATTTGGTCCCGATGACATTATGTTCCTCCGTTGGCCGAGGCACTAAATCCCAGACTTGGTTGCGCTCGAAGTTGTTAAGTTCTTCGTGCATGGCCATAAGCCAATCCTCATCATCGAGCGCTTCCTGTACCTGTTGAGGTTCACAATACGAGACAAACGCGTGATGCTCACAATAATTCCAAAGCTGTTGACGGGTGGATACTCCCTTTTTTAAACTGCCAGGTACATTCTTCATAAGATGTGACTTGACTCGCAGCTTGTTTGCATTCTTGGCTGCTCGACGCTCCAAGAGTTCTTCATTAGATAACGGGGGAGCATCGACTTGTTTCTTTTGCTTTCCCTTGCGTCTTGAGCCGGTTATTGGAGCTCCAGACGGGAATTGTGAGACAGTCTCCTGATCATCTTGTCCTTCGACTTGAGCAGGTTCACTAGTTTGATCTTGTATTAGTGGTTGCTCTTGATCTTGATCTTGTGCTTCTACTTGGTCTGGATCTCGGGGTTGCACTTGATCTCGATCATGAGTAGGTTCGAAGTCTTGGGGTAGTGCTTGAATATCATGGGGCACATCATCATTGTTAGGCAATTGATCTTGACCGTGAGCTTGATCAACTTGTTGAGAGTCTTCTCTTTGTTCATCTGAAGCGTGTGGGGCTTGTGGGGGTGATGGCTCCACTTGAGTAGAGCATTGTCCTTATCCTTCGGCCACAAGGGATTCCTCAATGGGGACTATTTGACCAATCCCCATTCTTCTTATGGCTTCGGGAGGAATTTCATCACCTATATCACAAAGACCACTTTGCTCCACTTGGGAGCCATTATTTTCATCAAACTCTACGTTACACGTCTCCTCAATTAGTCCGGTGGACTTGTTGAGGACACGGTAAGCATGAGAGTTTGTAGCATAACCAACAAAGATACCCTCATGTGCTCTAGAATCAAATTTAGCTAACCGTGCTCCCTTTTTGAGAATGAAACACTTACAACCGCATACCCGGAAATACTTGAGATTGGGTTTGCTTCCAGTTAGAATCTCATACGGAAGTCTTGTTCAAGCCTTTGCGGATGTAGAGCCGATTGGATGCATGACATGCTGTGTTGATGGCCTCTGCCCAGAAGTTATATGGAGATTTGAATTCTGCCATCATTGTCCTTGCAGCGTCTATCAAGGTCCGGTTCTTCCTTTCTGCCACGCCGTTTTGCTGAGGGGTATATGGTGCAGAATATTGGTGCTTTATTCCCTCATCACCTAGAAACTCATCTAGGGTGTAGTTCTTGAACTCGGTGCCGTTGTCACTCCTAATCATCAAGATCTTTGCTTCATGTTGACGTTGCGCTTCATTAGCAAAGTTGATGACTGTTTGTTGAGTTTCACTCTTCCTTTTAAAGAAATATACCCAGGTATATCTTGAGTAGTCGTCAACAATCACTAAGCAATATTTTCTGCCTCCAAGACTATCAAATGTTGGAGGACCAAACAGATCCATATGGACAAGTTCCAATGGCCTCTTAGTGTAGATAAGAGTCGTTGGACGATGAGCAGTTTCATGAATCTTTCCTTCAATGCAAGCACTGCAAACACGATCTTTAGCAAAGCTCACATTTGTTAGTCCACGAACATGGTCCCCTGTCAGAAGACTTTGCAAAGATCTCATATTGACATGAGCTAAACGGCGATGCCAAAGCCAGCCCACGTCAACTTTAGCCATTAAACATGTCGCAGTCTTAGTGGGTCGCTTTGAGAAGTTCACCACATAAAGACCATTTTCGACATGTCCAACATAGGCTACTTTAAGAGTCTTGCTCCTTAGGAGGACCACAGTGTCAATATTAAAGAATGTGGAAAAACCCATAATTGCAAGTTGACGAACCGAAAGTAAATTGTAGGAAAGTGACTCAACAAGCATGACCTTCTCAATAGATAAATCTTGAGAGACGACCACCTTACCAAATCCCAATACCTTTGACGAGGATGCATCGGCGAATTGGACATGGGTGGGCTTAGATGGAGAAGGATGCACATCCACCACTAAGTCCTTGCTTCCGGTCATATGATTTGTTGCTCCACTATCGAGCAACCATGACACCCCACCGGAAGCAAACTCCTGCAATAGATCAAGGCTTGGTTTTAGGTACCCATTTTTTAATGGGTCCTTTCATGTTAGAGACAAGGGTCTTAGGAACCCAGATAGCCCATTCAATGTCTTCATCGTAGGAACCAACAAATCTGGCATAAACATGCCCATCACTAGCACAACATAAAACATAAGAAGAATTGAGTTTGCCGGCTGTGTTAGTAGGAACGGTTTTGCCCTTCTTGGGGTTCCCATAGTCCACCTTGTTCCTGTTCACCTTCTGAGTCCCCTCACCCTCTTTGACAAAGATGTCCATGAGGGTGAGAGATCGTTTGTTCTTGTTCTTCCTTTTACCTTTTGACTTGCAGGTAAGTCCAAGTTCTTCCTTTCCTACAACACCCTTTTGAGTGCTCAAGAGATCGTTCAGACTCTTCTCACCTTGTCTGCATGCCACAAGGCCCTTCTCAAGTTTCTCCTTTAACTTGGCATTTTCCTCCACAAGATGAACATGCTCACAACAGGGGTTAGTTGCACAAGTATTATCAATTAACACAAAGGGAGGACAAGTAGAGATCTCCTTGGTAAGCTTTGCTTGGAGTTGATCATGAGACTCTTTCAGAGAGAAATGAGCACCTTTCAAGGCTTTGTAAGCCTTGTCAAGTATATCAAACTCCTCTTTGAGTCTGTCACGGCCAACCTCAAGAGCATACTTTTCAGATTTAAGCATGCGAGTAAGAACAACATCATGATCTAGTTTCTTTTGCATTTTGGCGCAGTCATCGTTATATGACTCCTCAAGAGCCAAACGAAGAGTGCGCTCTTCCTCTAGAGCACTAGATAATTCGGCAATTTCATCGGCATAGTCACGACTATGTCCTTGGAGCTCGGAGATGGTCTCCTCATGAGACTCAATGAGGTCAGTGGCCTCACCCAGTTGTTCCAAGAGAGCAACAAAGTGCTTCTTGGGTTCTCCCTTAATAGTGCACAGAAACTTATCAAGATCATGCTCATTAAGTTCCCCAACATCACTATCTTCAACACAATTTAACAATGAAGGAGCAGAAGCAATGTTGGTCTTAATGATGGGAGTTACCTGATTGATACCTTTTGCCATGAGGCACTTGGTGATGTGGTTCTCGTTGGGGGCGTTGAAGAGAGACACCTTCTGGGGACAGGTAGTGGCAATAGCAACAGTTGCCGTTGCCACTGTATCATCATCATCACCATCATAATCGGAAAGATACTCTTCCAGGGCCACCATCCCTTTTGGGTGAGGTTTCTTCACAAAGTTGTTCTTGAGTGGAAATGATTTGGTTTTGTCTTTGCGAATGAGCTTGTCTCCGTTTTCTTCCCTTTTCTCATAGGGACATTCTGCCACGAAGTGACTCACGTTGCCACAGTTATAACATGTCCTTACTCGTTGTTTGGGTTTGAATCCACTCGAGTTGTTCTTGGTGAAGGTGGGTCTTGAGTTCCTTTTATTTCCCCAGAATTGCCTTGATGCAAGAGCCATGTGCTCATGATAGGCATACTTTGTGTCTTCAGGGCAGCTCTCCTCTTCTTCATCTTCTTCTTCTTCTTCAAACATTGCTCTTGCTTTCAACGCAAGGTTGGGTGAAGTTGTCTTTGATCGAACACGAGCAAGTGCATTGTCGGCTGTTTCGTTCATGATTGACATTGTAATGAACTCATCCAACACCTCACTGGAAGACAAGGAGTGGAAGTCTAGCCGCTGACGAATGACAGATGACATGGCTTTGTTGAAAGGCATGATGGCTTTGAGGAACTTGCGCTTGACCCATGTATCATCCACATCCTTACTCCCATGATCTTTTAGTGCCACAGCAATAGGAGTCACCCTCCGATAGAGATCACGAGGGTCCTCGTCTTCCTTCATCACAAACTCATCGGCCTTATCAAGTATCACTTCATAGTTGGATCGTTGAATGCTTGAGCTTCCCTTGTACAACACCATAATATGCTCCCAACAGTCCTTGGCCAATGTGAAGGGACGTAAGTGGGGAAGATCTTCAGGTGGCACAGCAGACTGAAGAATAAACAACGCAGAGTGATTATATTGGTTGTCTGCATCTTCTCTTGGAGTGAGGTTGCTTGGGTCATGAGGATAATATCCTTGCTCGATAATTCTCCACAAGTTTGTTGAGCTATGATTCAAATGAGACTTAATAGAAAATACCCAGTTAGCAAAGTCACCTTTCACAAGCTTAGGAGGAGGACCAACAGGATTAAGACGAGGTGCGGGAACGGATCCTCCATAGACCATGTGGGGTGGAACTGAGGCATATGTTCCAGTCCCGTCCTTTTCGTGAGATGAAGCAGGTCGCATATCTTTAGCCGCTTCCTTAGAGGAGTTGGCCTCCGAATCGGGGATGGTGGGTTTAACCACTAAAGCCGGTTCGGGTGAACCTTTAAGGCCCTCAATCAACTCTTTAAGCATGGTCTTGACTTCGCTCGTCAAGGACGTCTTGAGGGCTGCCATAGCCGTATTCAAGTCGTCCCTTGTGACCGAAGTCAAGTCCATGTTTTCGGGTTGCCCATGGTTAACTTCATCTCCGCCTTCCATACTCTTCGGGTGGTTAAACCCTTAATAAAGAGACGTGGCTCTGATACCAATTGAAAGGATCGATATGGTTGGCTTGAGGGGGGTGAATATACAACGACCACTTTTTAATTAATCTTAGCAAGTTAAGGTAAACACTGTACAGGTTCACAAATAATATGACAATGAGGTGAACCCTATAGAAGCTAACAACGAGAGCTATTAAGACAAGTAAGATATAATCACAAGCATAAGTAAATACAAAGTAAAGGATAGAGATAACCACAAGTGGAACCGATGGAGACGAGGATGTGTTACCGAAGTTCCTTCCCTTTGACAGGAAGTACGTCTCCGTTGGAGCGGTGTGGAGGCACAATGCTCCCCAAAAAGCCACTAGGGCCACCGTATTCTCCTCACGCCCTCGCACGATGCAAGGTACCGTGATTCCACTATAGGTGCCCTTGAAGACGGCGACCGAACCTTTGCAAACAAGGTTGGGGCAACTCCACACAAAGCTTGGAGGCTCCAACTAAACCACGAAGCTTCACCACAATGGAATATGGCTTCGAGGTGACCTCAACCGTCTAGGATGCTCAAACACCCAAGAGTAACAAGATCCACAAGGGATTGGTGGGGGAGTCAACTTTTCTCTTGGTGGAAGTGTGGATCTAGGCCTTCTCAACCAATCCCTAAAGAATCAACAAGTTTGATTGGCTAGGGAGAGAGATCGGGCACTTTTGAGCTTGGGGCGCAACAATGGAGCTTAGAGAGGTAAGAGATAGAGTTCCTCAGATAGAATAACCCTTTATATAGTGGGGGGGGGGAATCAGACCGTTTTCCCACTCTCTGCCCGAGCTCCAGCGGTACTACCGCTGCCTGTAGCGGTACACCGCTGACACTCCAGCGGTACTACCGCTGAACAGGGGCGGTACTACCGCCGCCTGGCGGTACTACCGCTGGATGCAGCGGTACTACCGCTAGGACTCCAGCGGTACTACCGCTGACACCAGCGGTACTACCGCTGGCCCCTTGGTAGTGCAAAAGCACTACTACCGCCAAGAAATTCTTCGCAAAGAGGTCCATCCACGAACTACCGCTAGGTAGGTGGAACAAAGCACCTGGAGCGGTACTACCGCTGGCCAGGGGCGGTACTACCGCCAGCTAGCGGTACTACCGCTGGCTGCAGCGTTACTACCGCTAGCAGTCCAGCGGTACTACCGCTAGAACGAGCGGTACTACCGCTGGGGACCATTTTGCAAAGATGCGAGAAACAAAGTGGCGAGGGCCGCTCCAAAGATAAAGGAAAGGGAGAATGAAGTGTGCGTGTGCAAAGATAGATTCCACCCAAACCTTTCCACTACGGATCCCCTCTTAATAGTACGGCTTTCCTATGACTCAAATAAAGAGAATCGTAGAGAGCGTCGTGCTTCCGTTCCATGAGAGAGGAGACGTGTCGTCTTGTGCCGTTGACGTGTGTTATTTGAAACCTTAACACACACGGTTAGTCCTGTACGGTACTGTCATCAATCACCAAAATTACTTAGTCATAAACTATGCCCCAACAGCAACACTGCCTCTAACCTCACTTTGTTGACGGAACCCACCTTTCAGGTCGTCGTCGCGTACCTGAAACTTGAGGAGCGCCGGATGAAGAAGGTCAAGCAGTGGGTGCAACACAACACACTCACCGCTAGCACCACCCACTGTGGCTCCGCCCCCTCCTCACCAGCGCCGACCAATCCACGGCCTCCGCCGCCACCGGGCTTCTTCCCACTCCCTCATGCGCCTCCCGCCGCTATCGCGCCTCCCCAACCGCAACAATAGCAGGGTGGGGAACGGCGTAACCGGCGCGATGGTGGCGGTCGCCGTCAACAACAGCCGCAACACCAAGGGAACGGAAGGGCGCCATGCTTCCAAAGCCATCTCTGCCATGGACTGCAAGTCCGAACCCTTGGACGGGCGTGGTACACACTTATCACATGCCCGTCCCAAGGGCCCCTGCACCGGGTCTCCTCGGCCCTCCTCCCGTCAGCCACCACACGTTCTTCAGCGCTGCCACCCAGCCAACTGACGCTGGCTATGCCACCCCGTTCGCTTTGGCCTTCGCGGGTGGGTATGGACCACCCACCCAAGTGCAGCCCTACGGGGCCTTCCCGACACCACAAGTACCGTTGCCTTGGGATCCCAACCTCCTCGCCGCCTTGCACTCGGCCCCGACGCCGAGTAACTATGGTGGCGAAGGTGACTCGTACATGGACTCGGGTGCTACTGCGCGCATGATAGCTCATCCCAGTAACCTCATCTCCTCCACTCCTATCAACACTCCCACTCGTCTCACCATAGGAAATGGTTCCTCCTTACCTATCACCCATGTCGGTCACACTAATTTTCCCTCCAACTCCACACCCATCAACATGTCTAATGTTCATATTTTTCCTTAATTAGTGTCTAATCTCGGTTTCGTTCGTTTCCTTGCTCGTGAGAATCCTCTTACCATTGAATTTGACGCCATTGGTTTGTCTGTGAAGGACGTCCGCACCCGGATGGTACTCCACCGATGTGACAGACCTGAGGATCTCTACCCCGTGCACGTTGACGCCTCCACCTCCACCCTCGTCGCTCTCGCCGCTGGCGTCGACCTCTGGCAAGCTCGCTTGGGCCACACCAACCTGTTGGGGAACGTTGCATGGGAAACAAAAAATTACCTACGCACACGAAGACCTATCATGGTGATGTCCATCTACGAGAGGAAATTTGGATCTACGTACCCTTGTAGATCGCATAGCAGGAAGCATTAAGAAATGCGGTTTATGTAGTGGAACGCCTTCACGTCCCTCGATCAGCCCCACGAACCGTCCCACGAACCGTCCCGCGATCTGTCCCATGATCTGTTCTGGTCTAGTGCCGAACGGACGGCACCTCCGCGTTGAGCACACATACAGCTCGACGATGATCTCGGCCTTCTTGATCCAGTAAGCAAGACAGAGGAGTAGATGAGTTCTCCGGCAGCGTGACGGCACTCTGGTAGCGGTGACGATCTATTCCTGCAGTGCTCCGCGCGAGCTCCGCAGAAATTGGATCTAGAGGAAGAACTATGGTGTCTAGATCTGAGTTGCACGTGGCAAAAGTTGTCTCAAATCAGCCCTAAATCACCACTATATATAGGAGGGAGGGGGAGGAGGCTTGCCTTGAGGACCAAGTCCCCAAGGGTGCCCCGGCCAGGAAGGAGAGGAGCAATCCTACTCCAATTAGGATTGGAAAGTGGAGTCCTTCTCTTCCTTCCCACCTCCCCTTCTTTTTTTTCTTTCTCTTTGGTTTTTTTCTCTTCTTGGCGCCAAGGACTTATTGGCTATCCCACCAGGCCACTAAGGGATGATGGTGCCATCCTATAGCCTAGGGCTCACTCCCGGGTGGGTGGGGCCCTCCCGGTGAACTCCCGGAACCCATTCGTCACTCTCGGTACATTGCCGGAATTGCCCGAAACTTTCCGATAACCAAATGAAACCATCCTATATATCAATATTCGTTTCCAGACCATTCCGGAAACCCTCGTGATGTACGTGATCTCGTACGGGACCCCAAACAACATTCGGCAACCACACATATAACTCAACTATACTAAAACATCATCGAACCTTAAGTGTGCAGACCCTGCGGGTTCGAGAACTATGTAGACATGCCCCGAGGTACTCCTCGATCAATATACAATAGCGGGACCTAGATGGCCATATTGGATCCTACATATTCTCTAAAGATCTTATCGGTTGAACCTCAGTGTCAAGGATTCATATAACCCGTATGTCATTCCCTTTGTCCTTCGGTATGTTACTTGCCCGAGATTTGATCGTCGATATTCGTATACCTATTTCAATCTCGTTACCGGCAAGTCTCTTTACTCATTATGTAATACAAGATCCCGTGACTTACATTTAGTCACATTGCTTGCAAGGCTTGTGTGTGATGTTGTATTACCGAGTCGGCCTCGAGATACCTCTCCATCACACGGAGTGACAAATCCCAGTCTTGATCCATACTAACTCAACGGACACCTTCGGAGATACATGTAGAGTACCTTTATAGTAACCCAGTTACGTTGTGACGTTTGATACACACAAGGTATTCCTCCGGTGCCAGTGAGTTATATGATCTCATGGTCATAGGAATAAATACTTGACACGCAGAAAACAATAGCAACAAAATGACACGATTAATATGCTACGTATATAATTTGGGTCTTGTCCATCACATGATTCTCCTAATGATGTGATCCCGTTATCAAGTGACAACACTTGCCTATGGCCTGGAAACCTTGACCATCTTTGATCGACGAACTAGTCAACCAGAGGCTCACTAGGGACAGTGTGTTGTCTATGTATCCACACATGTATTTGAGTTTCCAATCAATACAATTCTAGCATGGACAATAAACGATTATTATGAACAAGGAAATATAATAATAACTAATTTATTATTGCCTCTAGGGCATATTTCCAACAGTCTCCCACTTGCACTAGAGTCAATAATCTAGTTCACATCACCATGTGATTTTAAGGAATCTAACACACATATAGTTCTGGGGTATCATCACGTCTTGCTCGTGAGAGAGGTTTTAGTCAACGGCTCTGAACCTTTCAGATATGTGCGTTCTTTACAAATCTTTATGTCATCTTATAGATGCTGCTACTATGTGCTATTCGGAAATACTCCAAATATCTACTCAACTATACGAATCCGTTTTACTACTCATAGTTATTCTGATTAGTGTAAAAGCTTGCATCAACGTAACCCTTTACAACAAACTCTTCAACCACCTCCATAATCGAGAAAAATTCCTTAGTCTATTAGTTACTAAGGATAACTTTGACCGTTGTTCAGTGATTCAATCCTGGATCACTCTCTGTACCTCTTAACAGACTTGTGGCAAGGCACACATCAGTTGTGGTACACAACATGGCATATTGTAGAGTCTACGGCTAAGGCATAGGGGACGACTTTCGTCCTTTCTCTTTCTTCTGCCATGGTCGGGTTTTGAGTCTTACTCAAATTCACACCTTACAACACAGCCAAGAACTCCTTCTTTGCTGATCTATTTTGAACTCCTTCAAAAACTTGTCAAGGCATGCATTTCATTTGACAGTTCTGTTTAGCATTTTGATCTATCTCCATAGATCTCGATGCTCAATGTTCAAGTAGCTCTATCCAAGTCTTGCTTTGAAAACCCCGTTTCAAACAACCTTTATGCTTTACAGAAATTCTACATTACTTCCGATCAACAATATGTCAACCACATATACTTCTCAGAAATTCTATAGTGCTCCCACTCACTTCTTTGGAAATACAAGTTTCTCATGAACCTTGTACAAACCCAAAAGCTTTGATCATCTCATCAAATCGTATATTCCAACTCTGAGATGCTTGCACCAGTCCATGAAAGGGTCACCGGAGCTTGCATGCCTGTTAACGTATTTAGGATCGACAAAACCTTCTGTTTGTATCACACACAACCTTTCCTCAAGGAAACCGTCGAGGAAACAATGTTTTGACATCCTTTGTGCAATATTTCATAAATAATTCAACAGCTGCTAACATAATTCCAACAGACTTTTAGCATCGCTGCGAGTGAGAAAGTCTCATCATAGTCAACTCTTTGAACTTGTCGGAAACATCTTTGCGATAAGTCCAGCTTTTCTTAATGGTGAATAGTCACCATCATCGTTTGTCTTCCTTTTATAGATCCATCTTTAATCAATAGTCCTACGACCATCAAGTACTTCTTCCAAAGTCTACACTTTGTTTTCATACATGGATCCTCTCTTGGATTTCATGGCCTCCAGCCATTTATCGGAATCCAGGCCCACCATCGCTTCTCCATAGCTCGTAGGTTCGTTGTTGTTCAACAACATGACCTCCAAGACAGAGTTACCGTACCACTTTGTAGTAGTACGCGACCTTTGTCGACCTACGAGGTTTGTAGTAACTTGATCTGAAGCTCTAATGATCACCATCATCACCTTCCACTTCAATTGGTGTAGGCGCCACAGGAACATCTTCATGGGCCCTGCTACACACTGGTCGAAGTGACGATTCACTAACCTCATCAAGTTCCACCACCCTCTCACTCAATTCTTTTGAGAGAAACCTTTCCTCGAGAAAGGACCCATTTCTAGAAACAAACACTTTGCTTCCGGATCCGAGACAGGAGATGTATCCAACTGTTTTGGATATCCTATGAAGATGCATTTATCCGCTTTGGGTTCGAGCTTATCAGACTGAAACCTTTTCACATAAGCGTCGCAGCCCCAAAATTTGAAGAAACGACAGCTTAGGTTTCTCCAAACCATAATCTATACTGTCTCATCTCAACGGAAATACGCGGTGCCCTATTTAAAGTGAATGCGGTTGTTTCTAATGCATAACCCATAAACGATAGTGGCAAGTCGATAAGAGACATCATAGCATGCACCATATCAAATAGGGTGTGGCTATGACGTTTAGACACATCATCACAATATGGTGTTCTAGGTGGCGTGAATTGTGAAACAATTTCCACATTGTCTTAACTCTGTACCAAAAACTCGCAACTCAGATATTCATCTCTATGATCATATCGTAGACAGTCTATCCTCTTGTCACGACGATCTTCACTCTAAAATAGTTTTGAACTTTTCAACATTTCAGACTCGTGATTCATCAAGTAAATACTCCTGTATCTACTCAAATCGTGAGTGAAGTAAGAACATAACGATATCCACTGCGTGCCTCAGCACTCGTTGGAGTGCACACATCAAAATGTATTACTCCCAACAAGTCACTCTCATGTTCCATGTGGTATGTTTTGCATGTCTCAAGTGATTCAAAATCAAGTGAGTCCAAATGATTCATCTCTATGGAGCTTGTTCATGCATTTATACCATCAGGCATGGTTTGCATGTATCAAATGTTTTAGAAATGAGTGAGTACAAAGATCCATCAGCATGGAGCTTCTTCATGCATTTTACACCAACATGACTCAAGTGGCAGTGCCACAACTAAGTGGTACTATCATTATTACTTTGTATCTTTTGGCATCAATATTACGAACATGTGTAACACTACGATCAAGATTCAGTAAACCATTGAAGTTAATTATTCAAGCAAATAGAATAACCATTGTTCTCTTTAAATGAATAATTGTATTGCAATAATCACGATCCAATCATGCTCATGCTCAACGCAAACACCAAATAACAATTATTTAGGTTTAACACTAATCCCGATGGTAGAGGGAGCGTGCGAAGTTTGATCACATCAACCTTGGAAACACTTCCAACACTTAACGTCACCTCGCCTTTAGCTAGTCTCCGTTTATTCCATAGCTTTTATTTTGAGTTACTAATCACTTAGCAATCGAACCGGTATCTAATAACCTCTTGCTACTAGGAGTACTAGTAAAGTACACATCAATATCATGTATATCAAATATACTTCTGTCGACTTTGCCAGCCTTCTCATCTACCAAGTATCTAGGGTAGCTCCGCCTGAGTGACCGTTCCCCTCATAACAGAAGCACTTAGTCTCGGGTCTGGGTTCAATCTTGGGTTTCTTCATTAGAGCAGCAACTGGTTTGCCGTTTCATGAAGTATCCCTTCTATCCATTGCCCTTCTTGAAACTAGTGGTTTTACTAACCATCAACAATTGATGCTCCTTCTTGATTTCTACTTTCGCAGTGTCAAACATTGCGAATCGCTCAAGGATCATCATATCTATCCTTGAAACGTTATAGTTCATCACGAAGCTCTAGCAGCTTAGTGGCAGTGACTTTGGAGAACCATCATTATCTCATCTGGGAGATTAACTCCCTCTTGATTCAAGCGATTGTTGTACTGAGACAATCTGAGAACATGCTCAACGATTGAGCTTTTCTCCTTTACTTTGTAGACAAAAAAATATTTGTCGGAGGTCTCATACCTCTCAACATGGGCACGAGCATGAAATCTCAATTTCATCTCTTAGAACATCTCATATGTTCCGCGACGTTTGAAAAATGTCTTCGGCGCCTTGCTTCTAAGCTATTAAGTATTATGCACTGAACTATCACGTAGTCATAAAAAAACGTGTATGTGAGATGTTCATAACATCCATAGACGACGCTCGAGGTGCAGCACACCGAGTGGTGCATTAAGGACATAAGCCTTCTGCGCAGCAATGAGGACAATCCTCAGTTTTACGGACTCAGTCCGCAAAGTTGCTACTATCAACGTTCAACTAAATTTTCTCCAGGAACATATAAAAACAGTAGAGTTATAACGCAAGCTACATCGTAATTCGCAAAGACCATTAGACTATGTTCATGATAATTAGTTCAATTAATCATATTACTTAAGAACTCCCACTCAAAAAGTACATCTCTTTGGTCATTTGAGTGGTACATGATCCAATTCCACTAACTCAAGTCCGATCATCACGTGAGTTGAGAATAGTTTCAGTGGTAAGCATCGCTATGCTAATCATATCAACTATACGATTCATGCTCGACCTTTCGGTCTCTTGTGTTCCGAGGCCATGTCTGCACATGCTAGGCTCGTCAAGCTTAACCCGAGTGTTCTGCGTGTGCAACTGTTTTGCACCTGTTGTATGTGAACATTGAGTCTATCACACCCGATCATCACGTGGTGTCTCGAAACGACGAACTGTAGCAACGGTGCACAGTCGGGGAGAACACAATTTTGTCTGGAAATTTTAGTGACATATCACCTAATAATGCTACCATCGTTCTAAGCGAAATAAGGTGCATAAAAGGATTAACATGACATGCAATTCAAAAGTGACATGATATGGCCATCATCATGTGCTTCTTGATCTCCATCACCAAAGCACCGGCGTGATCTTCTTGTCACCAGCACCACACCATGATCTCCATCAACGTGTCGCCATCGGGGTTGTCGTTCTACTTATGCTATTACTACTAAAGCTACGTCCTAGCAATATAGTAAACGCATCTGCAAACACAAACGTTAGTTTAAAGACAACCCTATGGCTCCTGCCGGTTGCCATACCATCGACGTGCAAGTTGATATTGACTATTACAACAGGATCATTTCATACATCCAATATATCACATCATGTCATTAGCAATATCATATCACAAGCATACCCTGCAAAAACAAGTTAGACGTCCTCTAATTTGTTGTTGCATGTTTTACGTGGCTGCTATGGGTATCTAGTATGATCGCATCTTACTTACGCAAAAACCACAATGGAGATGTGCAAATTGCTATTTAACCTCTCCAAGGACCGCCTCGGTAAAAACCAATTCAACTAAAGTTGAAGAAACCAACACCCGCCAGTCATCTTTATGCAACGAGGTTGCATGTCAATCGATGAAACCAGTCTTTCGTAAGCGTAGGAATAATGTTGGTCCGGGCCGCTTCAATCCAACAATACCGCCGAATCGAGAAAATACTAAGGAGGGCAGCAAATCGAACATCACCGTCCACAAAATCCTTTGTGTTCTACTCGAGATAACATCTACGCATGAACCTAGCTCATGATGCCACTGTTGGGGAATGTTGCATGGGAAACAAAAAATTTCCTACGCACACGAAGACCTATCATGGTGATGTCCATCTACGAGAGGAAATTTGGATCTACTTACCCTTGTAGATCGCACAGCAGGAAGCGTTAAGGAACGTGGTTGATGTAGTGGAACGTCTTAACGTCCCTCGATCAGCCCCACGAACCGTCCCACGAACCGTCCCGCGATCCGTCCCAGGATCCGTTCCGATCTAGTGTCGAATGGACGGCACCTCCGCGTTCAGCACACGTACAGCTCGACGATGATCTCGGCCTTCTTGATCTAGCAAGGAAGACGAAGAATTAGATGAGTTCTCCGGCAGCGTGACGGTGCTCCGGTGGTGGTGACGATCTATTCCTGCAGTGCTCCGCCCGAGCTCCGCAGAAATACGATCTAGAGGAAGAACTATGGTGTCTAGATCTGAGTTGCACGTGGCAAAAGTTGTCTCAAATCAGCCCTAAATCACCACTATATATAGGAGGGAGGGGGAGGAGGCTTTCCTTGAGGACCAAGTCCCTGAGGGTGCGCCGACCAGGAAGGAGAGGAGCAATCCTACTCCAATTAGGATTGGAAAGTGGAGTCCTTCTCTTCCTTCTCACCTCCCCTTCTTTTTTTCTTTCTCTTTGGTTTTTTCTCTTCTTGGCGCCAAGGACTTATTGGGCTGTCCCACCAGCTCACTAAGGGCTGATTGCACCACCTTATAGCCTTGGGCTCACTCCCGGGTGGGTGGGCCCCTCCCGATGAACTCCCGGAACCCATTCGTCACTCCCGGTACATTGCCGGAATTGCCCGAAACTTTCCGGTAACCAAATGAAACCATCCTATATATCAACCTTCGTTTCCGGACCATTTCGGAAACCCTCGTGACATCCGTGATCTCATCCGAGACCCCGAACAACATTCGGTAACCACACATATAACTCAACTTTACTAAAACATCATCGAACCTTAAGTGTGCAGATCCTGCGGGTTCGATAACTATGTAGACATGCCCTAAGGTACTCCTCGATCAATATCCAATAGTGGGACCTAGATGCCCATATTGGATCCTACATATTCTCCGAAGATCTTATCTGTTGAACCTCAGTGTTAAGGATTCATATAATCCCGTATGTCATTCCCTTTGTCCTTCGGTATGTTACTTGCCCGAGATTTGATCGTCGGTATTCGCATACCTATTTCAATCTCGTTACCAGCAAGTCTCTTTACTCATTCTGTAATACAAGATCTCGTGACTTACATTTAGTCACATTGCTTGCAAGGATTGTGTGTGATGTTGTATATCGAGTGGGCCCCGAGATACCTCTCCGTCACACGGAGTGACAAATCCCAGTCTTGATCCATAATAACTCAACGGACACCTTCGGAGATGCCTCTAGAGTACCTTTATAGTCACCCAGTTACGTTGTGACGTTTGATACACACAAGGTATACCTCCGGTGCCAATGAGTTATATGATCTCATGGTCATAGGAATAAATACTTGACACGCAGAAAACAATAGTAATAAAATGACACGATCAATATGCTACGTATATAATTTGGGTCTTGTCCATCACATGATTCTCCTAATGATGTGATCCCGTTATCAAGTGACAACACTTACCTATGGCTAGGAAACCTTGACCATCTTTGATCAACGAACTAGTCAACTAGAGGCTCACTAGGGACAGTGTGTTGTCTATGTATCCACACATGTATTTGAGTTTACAATCAATACAATTCTAGCATGGGAAATAAACGATTGTTATGAACAAGGAAATATAATAATAACTAATTTATTATTTCCTCTAGGGCATATTTCCAACACAACCCTGCCGTCCTACGTCAAATTCTTAGGAGTTTTTCTTTTTCATGTAATAAGTTTGATGATTACTCTTGCGAGGCTTGTCGTCTTGGCAAGCATGGTCGTCTTCCCTTTAGCGAGTCAACAACTATATCTACCTTTCCATTTCGGTTACTTCATAGTGATGTTTGCACATCTCCTGTTGCAAGTAATACATGCTACCTATACTATTTGGTGATTTTGGATGATTTCTCTCATTATGTGTGGACTTTTCCTTTGCGTGCAAGTCCGATGCTCTCGCCAGACTCACATCTTTTTAATCCTATGTCACCATGCAGTTCGATCTCCTCATTTTTGCACTCCAAACCGATAATCGTAAAGAGTTTGATAATGTTGTTGTTCGCGCTCTGCTAGCTTCACACGTCACAATCTTCCGCCTAACCTGCCCCTACACCTCCCAGCAGAACGGTCGTGCCGAGCGCATCCTCCGCACTCTTAACGACTACGCCCGTACATGTCTTTCACTCTAACGTACTTCCCAGGTTCTGGCCTGATGCCCTCACCACCGCCACCTTACTCATTAACATTCGTCCGTGTCGCACTCGGTGGAACTATACCCCTCATCATCTCCTCTTTGTGCGTCTACGTCTTACGACGGCCTTCACATTTTCGGGTGTCTTTGTTGTCTAGCACCGCGGCCACCACACCTCATAAACTCACCCCCCCGATCACTCTCGTGCATGTTTCTCGGCTACCCCTCCAACACCAAAGGTTTCCGGTGCTATGATCATGTCACTCATCGCGTGTACACTTCAAGGCACGTGTATTTTGTCGAGACGGTGTTTCCCTTCTTTCATGTACCTCCGTTGGTGTCCCCTTCGCCGGAGCTCGGTGCGCCCTCCCGCAGGCGTGACACCGACTCTTCGTCACGGCTACCTGCCGCCGCCCCAGCGAGGCGACTCCTCCTGTCACTCGATGCTCCCCAGCCGGCGACTCCCTCCCGTGAGGTCGAGTCCACCCCGGCTTCCCGTGCGGCTACTCCCTCCGCTGAGGTCGAGTCCGCCCCGGCTTCCCGTACGGCTGCTCGCTCCGCTGAGGTCGAGTCTGCCCCGGCTTCCCCCGCAGCTACACCCTCCACCAACGCTAGCCCCATCTCTCGTTGGCTTCACTACCATCCACACCACGGCGGGTGATACGTCTCCAACGTATTTATAATTTTAGATGGTTTCATGCTATTATCTTGTCAAACTTTGGATGTTTTGCATGCCTTTTATATATTTTTTGGGACTAACTTATTAACTCAGTGCCAAGTGCCAGTTCCTGTTTTTTCCATGTTTTTGACCCCTTTGAGAGGAGAATTTGAAACGGAGTCCAAACGGAATAAAATCCCCGAAAATATTTTTTCCGTAACGGAAGAAGATCAGGAGACTTAAAAGCCAAGGCAGGGGGTCCCCAGGGGCCCCACAAGCCCCCACCCCACGGCCAGGGGGGAGGCCGCGGCCCTCAGGCTTGTGGGCCCCCTGGACGTCCTTTGCCCTAGGTTTTGCGCCTATATATCCCCAAAAATTCCACAAAAAATCAAGAGATCATCGAAAATACTTTTCTGCCGCCGCAAGCTTCTCTCTCCGCAAGATCCCATCTGGGGCACGTTCTGGTGCCCTGCCGGAGGGGGATTCGGATACTGAGGGCTTCTTCATCAACACCATGACCTCTTCGATGATGCGTGAGTAGTTCACCATAGACCTACGGGTCCATAGCTAGTAACTAGATGGCTTCTTCTCTCTCTTGGATTTTCAATACAAAGTTCTCCATGATCTTCATAGAGATCTATCCAATGTAATCTTCTTTTTTGGTGTGTTTGTCGAGATCCGATGAATTGTGGATTTATGATCAGATTATCTATGAATCTTATTTGAGTTTCTTCTGATCTCTCTTATGCATGATTTCATATCCTTGTAATTCTCTTCGAGTTGTGGGTTTTGTTTGGCCAACTAGATCTATGATTCTTGCAATGGGAGAAGTGCTTGGTTTTGGGTTCATACCGTGCGGTGACCTCACCTAGTGACAGAAGGGGTAGCGAGGCACGTATCGTGTTGTTGCCATCAAGGGTAAAAAGATGGGGTTTTCATCATTGGTTTGAGATTATCCCTCTACATCATGTCATCTTGCTTAAAGCGTTACTCTGTTCGTCTTGAACTCAATACACTAGATGCATGTTAGATAGCGGTTGATGTGTGAAGTAATAGTAGTAGATGCAGAAAGTATCGGTCTACTTGTCTCGGACGTGATGCCTATATGTATGATCATTGCTTTAGATATCGTCATGACTTTGCGCCGTTCTATCAATTGCTCGACAGTAATTTGCCCCTGGGTCTACTCCACACCATATTTGCAGCCTTACACTTTTTACTTCGTTGCACTTTCCGCCTTCAGATCTCACTTTGCAAACAATCTTGAAGGGATTGACAACCCCTTTAAAGCGTTGGGTGCAAGTTCTTTTGTGTTTTCGCAGGTACTCTGGACTTGACGAGATTCTCCTACTGGATTGATACCTTGGTTCTCAAACTGAGGAAAATACTTACTACTCCTGTGCTGCATCACCCTTTCCTCTTCAAGGGAAAAACCAACGCAAGCTCAAGAGACGACAGAAGCATCTCTGGCACCACTGCCGGGGAAGGACTTTTGTTGACATAGCAGCGGGCTCTACTTCATCATCGCCCGTCGCCATGCCCGTCTTGACAGCGGTCCGACTTATGGCGTTGTGACCCGCGCTCGCGCTGGCGTGCTATGGCTGAGCACACGCTATCCATCGGATCTTTACGTGTGCACGGCCTCGACATCGACACCATCACACATTACCTCCTCTGCCCGTGAGGCCCTTCGAGACCCTCATTGGCTTACGGTGATGCACGAGGAGTTCGATGCTTTATAGTGCAAGCGCACATGACATCTTGTTCCGCGACCCCCTCGTGACAATGTCATTACTGGCAAATGGGTGTTTCGCCACAAGACCGACCCCGATGGTTCTCTCGAGCGCTACAAAGCTCGATGGGTCGTTCGTGGATTCCGACAACGTGTCGTTGTGGAGTTCAGTGACACTTTCGCTCCGGTTGCCAAACCGGGCACGATCCGCACAATGATCGAGTTGGCGGTCCCTCGCGCTTAGCTTGTTCATCGGCATTGAGGTGGTTCGCCGGTCGGATGGTTTCTTCTGGCATCACCAGCGGTATGCTCACGAGCTCCTTGATCGTGCTGGTATTCTTAACTGCAGGACAACACCCACGCCCATCGACACGAAGGCCAAGGTCTCTGCCACAGAGAGCTCTCACGCGTCTGATGCGCTGCTCTACCGCTCCATCGTCGGTACTCTGCAATACTTCACATTGACGCGCCCGGATTTGCAGTACGCCGTTCAACAGGTCTTCCTATATATGCACTCTCCTCGCGAATCTCACTGGACCTTGGTGAAGCATATCCTTCATTACATACGCGGCATCATGTCCATGGGACTCACCCTCACGGCCTCCTCCTCCACCGATCTTGTCGCGTAATCGGATGCGTACTGGGCGGGATGCCCTGACACACGGCGTTCCACGTTTGGTTACTGCGTATATCTCGGGCCTTCGTTGATCTCTTGGTCTTCCAAGCGACAACCCACGTTCTCCCGCTCGAGCGCCGAGGCTAAGTATGGGGTAGTGGCTAATGCCGTTGTTGAGTGCTCCTGGCTTCGCGAGCTTCTTCGGGAGCTCCTTTGTGATGTTCACAAGGCCACGCTTGTCTTCTGCGACAACGTCAACGCTGTCTACCTCTCCGCCAATCCGGTCCATCATCGTCGTACGAAACATATTGAGCTCGACATTCATTATGTTCGAGAATAGGTGATTTTGGGACGCATTCGAGTTCTCCATGTTCTGACATCGCAGCAGTTCGCGGATGTGGTGACCAAGGGATTACCTACTTCTGTCTTCGAGTGCGCGCGCGCGGGGGGGGGGGGGGGGGGTTCTATATAGGCCGACCCACTTTCTAACCTTGTATAATTGAGGTTGAGGTCCACATTGTACTCTATATATGTGTGCCACTGCACCCAATCAATAATATTGAGAGTTGCATTGCCAAAATACTTTTCTATATTCTTCTTATTAAATTATATCTTATTAAAACATACTCTCTTCGTTTAAAAAGGCTTATCCGAGAAATGAATGTATCTAGATGTATTTTAATTCTGGATACATTCATTTTTACGACAAATAATTCAGGACGGAGTAAGTAGATTGCTAACACAAAAAGATTTCCATTTTTTTCTATTGAGATGTAAAAGACTAAAAGGTGGATTCCTAGTCATAGGATGGAAAATTCAAAAAATAAAGAACCGTTAACTAGAATTATTGTTTTTAAAATTGCGGTCCTGAACAACTATTAATGCTTAATCCGTGTATAGGTAAACTTTAGGTCTAAGGCTGCCCGTAATGGTAGTATGATAGGTAGTATCATGCATGTCAACTAGGCAATTTCGATGAGGTGACATACAATTAAATAAAGAAAGAAAGAGTTGAGTATCATATCATGATACCGTATCATATTAAATAATGTGCTACTATGTGTCTTGCATGACAATAAATGAACTACCATATGATACTAACATATGATACTATGCATTACGGATGTGGTATCATATCCTAGTACCATATGCATGATACTAGTTTATGATACTACCTATTACAACCAGTCTAATCAATATTACTATCTAGATTTTTCTTTTTCGATTTGGTTTTGTAACCTAGAATTGGTAGTCTGAACTATGAAGCCGACAACACAACTAATTAATAGAGGTGATATCAAAACTGTTTTCTATTTTTCTTTTCTTGGGTAAACTAGGTAGGAACACGTACACCATGCAAAATTAGACTTTAATCACTAAGAGTATCTAGAGCTGGACCTGTCAAACCCTTCTTAAACAGTCGTGTGGGCTGTCCGACCATTGCCCTATCATCAAAAATTAATATAAACAGATTTCCTAAACGGACTTTAAACGTTCGGGCTGACCGGCACCCCATTTTCAACCTAAATATGGAGCAAATATGGGGGAGCCCGGGCACACCCGCGTGACTTCCTGGCCCAACACTGACCCCACCGACACGTCAGCCCGGTCCACCATGGACCCCACTAAATACCTCAATCGGGAAAACCCTAGACATCCTGCAGTTCACTCTACGTCCACTCCACTTTCCGTCCCCACGCTCCGATTCGACGGCCGGCGATGGAAGCAGCTCCGATGGGTCGAACTTCGATGTGGAGGAGGTGGCCCTCCGCATCGCGTTGCACCAGTCGCTGCAGGATCAAGGCGGCCCCAACGGCGCTGGATCCGCATCCTCCGGACCCATCACACACCAACGGAGCGACGATGATGGTGGATCTGCATCCTCCGGGCCCGTCGCACGCCGACGGAGCGCCAGCGACGTCGCAGGCCCTTCTCGTGAGGCGCGCAGCTCCGATCACTCCCTCTCCGAAAGTTCCGCTCCAGGTTAGGTACGCTGACCACCTCCACCACATTCTGCTTCCGAAGCGGTGGTCGACCATCGCTGGGTCCTCGTGCCTGTGTCGGGGACGGGGCACATGAGGACGCCGAAATCCGAGGCTTGTGCAGCCCTTCGTGAGCGACAGTGGGCTAGGGAGAAGGGGAGACGCTGGCCACGCGGCGTTCAACCTCGAGCGTGCCGGTCGACCCCGAGGACGCGCTCCTCATGGGCGTCCTTTGTCGCTCGCTGACGACGGCAGAGTTCGAGGCGCTCCGACTCGCCATCCAGTTATCATTGCACGAGGCAGTGAAAGATGCGGCGGCGAAGGCAAAAGCAACCCGCCATGCGAACGAGCAACAGCGTCTGCTCTGTAGGCTGTCCGGCATGCGGTGCAGCTCCGACGAGGACGACAACGACATCTTCACCACGTCTGGCTCCGATGATGATGACGATGACGCTTCACCGCACGCTGATGCGTGCACATCGGAGGGGCACAGTGGCGTGGATGACCGAAAAGGAAAGGGGACGGCGAGCAAATGGTGTTTTCCTCCGCCCTTCCCCGTTTTGTTTATATTTTAATTATGCTTAAGTAGTTTGTAGTATGAATTTGTCGATGAACTATGGTCTTTTTGTCGGCGAAACATTCGGATCCCATGAAAAATATTAACCTTTAATTTTACGTAAAGTATTTGTATGGATAAAAAGCTTAAGATATAAAGGATGTGGATGTGAAAAGTAAAAAGTAAAGCACGCCCGGTTAATGCCAGCGGGTGCTCTTATACGCCTTCGTACCGTCAAGTCGGCACAGCATCTGTTTAGTATGACAGCCTCGACGGAGGACGAGACGTGTGACAGGTTCAGTTGGCGGGGAACGCGCAGCGGAACTTCCTCTGTTGGCAGGCAGCGTCGACCCTGAATCCGGTCGAGTTGGCTCGTCGGGAAACTAGGACGGAATTTCGGCCGGGTTACGTCGGAAGTGCCTCGAAAACAACGAAAGCAAAGTCGTATCCGCTTGTCTCCTCCGCCGCGTGGTTTTCGCTGTTTTTCCGGGGTCACGCCAGACTAGCTTTCTTGTGATGGACAGCTGATACAGTGAGTGCCATGCATGGTTCAAAATCGACGCAGTTCATGCAGGTTCCGAAGACAAGCGACACTCCTTTGTGTATAGCACTCTTAAATTAGTGCAAACAACGAGATTAGTTAGCCTAGGTGCTGCGAACGAGCCTATAAATGGTTAACTTTCTTGTGATGGAACCAACCAACTAAAATTTAAGTCCTAAATTTAATATTGATGCTTTCATGTGTGTGCGTTTATAGTGATGAATACTCCCTCCGTCCGCTAAAGACTGCACGTTTAGTGATTTACACATAGATCAAGGAAAGAGCTGACTTTGCTCCCATGACCTAATTAACACAGAACATTGAAAGACACATGTGTGCATGCAACCAGTGAAAAAAGACCATTAAATGAATATTGGTTGCATGCAGTAATTAAGGCAGAAATCAAAGGGGCTAAAATGAGCATGCGACCAATAACTAGGCTACAAGTTGATGCATGAGTCAATTAAGGACGGCTGGATAAAATACAATATGCATTGGGGTTGTAGATTAACACTCTTTCTTGGATAATTTATAAATACTAGATGTCCAGTCTTTTCCGGACGGAGGGAGTATATGTAAACGTCTTTGATTGCATTATGTTAAAAGAACTAGATGCTTTGTTGTCATCGTGGTCATCATTCAGCTGTCAGTAAACCAAGGCACATTTTTAAACCGGAAGGCCTATCATCTCGCTTTTAACAAGCCGAAACAAAGATCCAAACAGGAGGACGACGTGTTTTTTGGTAAGACCGTACACAAGCTTTGGTGTTTTTCTCACTCCTACCAATGTTTTGGAACGGAAAGATCATGAGGATGTTTCGTGTTTTTATAGGGGGAATGAGCGAAAGGAAGGTCATATGGACCAACCGAAATCTTTGGCAAAGTCGGGGCATACTTATTGACGGTGTCCAGATCGGCAGACCTTGGGTAGGGGGTCTGAACTGTGAGAACGGACTAAGGATGATAGAAGACAAAGAACAGGAGGCTTTTACACTACTAGTAAAAACCTTATAGCCAGGACCTCAGCAGTTGTCGTGGGTATAAGTCTCACAGTAGAAAGGGGGTAAGATAACGGAGCATGATCTATCAAGATGCACATGGGTGACACAGTGGTTTTAGCGAGTTCAGGCCTCTCACAGTGGAGATAACAACCCTACGTCTCGTGCTCCGAAGAGGCTTTGTTTTATCTGTCATGGACATGAGTTACATGGTATAGAGAGAGCCAGAGCTCCAAGGAAGGAATGAGCCCGCAGGGGGAGAAGAAGAAGAAGATGTCCCTAGCTATGTGGAGGGGGGTGGCTTATATAGAGTGCGCCACCTCCTCACCTCTTTGTTGGAAATATGCCCTAGAGGCAATAATAAAATGGTTATTATCATATTTCCTTGTTCATGATAATCGTCTATTGTTCATGCTATAATTGTATTAACAGGAAACCGTAATACATGTGTGAATAAATAGATCACAATGTGTCCCTAGCAAGCCTCTAGTTGGCTAGCTCGTTAGTCAATAGATGATCATGGTTTCCTGATCATGGGCATTAGATGTCATTGATAACGGGATCACATCATTGGGAGAATGATGTGATGGACAAGACCCAATCCTAAGCCTAGCAGTAGATTGTATTGTTCGTATGCTAATGCTTTTCTAATGTCAAGTATCTTTTCCTTCGACCGTGAGATTGTGCAACTCCCGGATACCGTAGGAGTGCTTTGGGTGTATCAAACGTCACAACGTAACTGGGTGACTATAAAGGTGCACTACGGGTACCTCCGAAAGTGTCTGTTGGGTTGGTACGAATCGAGATCGGGATTTGTCACTCCGTGTGACGGAGAGGTATCTCTCGGCCCACTCGGTAGAACATCATCATGAGCTCAATGTGACTAAGGAGTTAGTCACACGATGACGTGCTACGGAACAAGTAAAGAGACTTACCGGTAACGAGATTGAACAAGGTATAGGTATACCGACGATCGAATCTCGGGCAAGTTCTATACCGACAGACAAAGGGAATCGTATACGGGATTGATTGAATCCTTGACATCGTGGTTCATCCGATGAGATCATCGTGGAGCAAGTGGGAGGCACCATGGGTATCCAGAACCCGCTGATGGTTATTGGCCACAGAGGTGTCTCGGTCATGTCTGCCTGTCTCCCGAACCCGTAGGGTCTACACACTTAAGGTTCGATGACGCTAGGGTTATAGGGAATTGTTATACGAGGTTATCAAAAGTTGTTCGGAGTCCCAGATGAGATCCCGAACGTCACGAGGAGTTCCGGAATGGTCCGGAGGTAAAGATTGATATATAGGACGGATGGTTTCGGATACCGGAAGTGTTTCGGGCATCACCGGTAACGTACCGGGACCACCGGGACCACCGGAGGTGGCCCCGGGGGACCATCGAAGGGGGGCAACGACCCCGGGAGATAAGGTGGGCTAAGTGGGGGTGGGAACCAGCCCCTAGGTGGGCTGGTGCGCCTCCCCACTCAGCCCATAGCGCAAGGGAGAGAAAAGGGGGGCAAACCCTAGGCCAGGTGGGCCTAAGGCCCACCAGATGGTGCGCCAACCCCTCCTCCCCCTTATGGCCGCCGCACCTCCCATCTGGGGGGCTGCCGCACCCCCTAGGGTGGGAACCCTAGGGGTGGCACCCACTCTCCCCTCCCCCTATATATATCGGGCACTTTTGGCCATTGAGACACACGGTTTTTCCTCTCTCTCGGCGCAGCCCCGCTCCTCTCCCTCCTCCTCTGTGCCGGTGCTTGGGGAAGCCCTGCCGGGAGACCTCGTCTCTCCATCGACACCACACCGTCGTGCTGCTGGAGTTCTTCCCCAACCTCTCCCTCCTCCTTGCTGGATCAAGGTGCGGGAGACGTCACCGGGCTGCACGTGTGTTGAACGCGGAGGTGCCGTAGTTCGGCACTAGATCGGAATCGCTACGAGTACGACTCCATCAACCGCGTTCTAGCAACGCTTCCGCTTAGCGATCTTCAAAGGTATGAAGATGCTCTTACCCCTCTCTCGTTACTGGTCTCTCCATAGGAAGATCTGAATATGCGTAGGAAAATTTTAATTTTATGCTACGTTACCCAACAGTGGTATCAGAGCCAGGTTTTCTATGCGTAGATTCTATGCACGAGTAGAACACAAAAGTTGTGGGCGATGATTTGTCAATTTGCTTGCCGCTACTAGTCTTATTCTTTTCCGGCGGTATTGTGGGATGAAGCGGCCCGGACCGACTTTACACGTAGACTTACGTGAGACTGGTTCCACCGACAGACATGCACATCGTGCATAAAGGTGGCTAGCGGGTGTCTGTCTCTCCTACTCTAGTCGGATTGGATTTGATGAAAAGGGTCCTTATGAAGGGTAAATAGCTTTGGCATATCATCGTTGTGGCTGCCACGTAGGTAAGAAGGCGTTCTTGCTAGAAACCCAAATCAGCCACGTAAAACTTGCAACAACAATTAGAGGACGTCTAACTTGTTTTTGCAGGGTTTGACATGTGATGTGATATGGCCAAAGTTGTGATGTTGCATGTATGATGTATGAGATGATCATGTTATTGTAATAGGTTTCACGACTTGCATGTCGATGAGTATGACAACCGGCAGGAGCCATAGGAGTTGGCTTAATTTATTGTATGAGATGCAACGCCATGTGCTTACTACTTTTACTTCATTGCTAACGGTTAGCTATAGTAGTAGTGATAGTAGTAGTTGGGTGACAACTTCACGGAGACACGATGATGGAGATCATGGTGTCACGCCGGTGACGATGATGATCATGCGATGCCTGAAGATGGAGATCGAAAGAGCAAAGATGATAATGGCCATATCATGTCACTATATGATTGCATTGTGATGTTTATCATGTTTTACATCTTATTGCTTAAAACGACGGTAGCATAATAAGATGATCCCTCTTAAAATTTCGAGAACGTATTCCCCTAAGTGTGCACCGTTGCGAAGGTTCGTTGTCTCAAAGCACCACGTGACGATCGGGTGTGATAGATTCTAACGTTCGCATACGACGGGTGTAAGCCAGATTTACACACACGAAACACCTAGGTTGACTCGACGAGCTTAGCATGTACATACATGACCTCGAATACAAGACACCGAAAGGTCGAACATGAGTCGTATGGTTGAATACGATCAGCATGAAGTTGCTCACCATGGTGACTAGTCCGTCTCACGTGATGATCGGACACGGGTTAGTCAACATGGATCATGTATCACTTAGATGACTAGAGGGATGTCGATTTAAGTGGGAGTTCATACTTAATTTGATTAAATGAACTTAATTGTCATGAATTTAGTCTAAAAGTTGTCTTTATAAATATTGTAGATGGCCAACGTCAACATCAATTTCAACGCATTCCTAGAGAAAAACAAGCTGAAAGATGATGGTAGCAACTATGCGGACTGGGTTCGCAACTTGAAGCTCATCCTTGAAGCAGCTAAAAAGGCTTATGTCCTTAATGCGCCGCTAGGTGACCCTCCCGCTCCCGCAGCAGCCCAGGACATTCTGAACGTCTGGCAAACACGGAGTGATGACTACTCTCTGGTCAGGTGTGGCATGTTATACAGTTTAGAAACGGGGCTCCAAAGGCGTTTTGAGCAACACGGGGCATATGAGATGTTCCAGGAGCTGAAGCTAGTTTTTCAAGCTCATGCCCGTGTCGAGAGATATGAAGTCTCTGACAAGTTCTTTAGCTGTAAGATGGAGGAGAACAGTTCTGTCAGTGAGCACATACTCAAAATGTCTGGGTTACACGGTCGTCTGACTTCACTTGGAGTCGAACTTCCGGATGATGCTATAATTGACAGAATCCTCCAGTCTCTCCCACCAAGCTACAAAGGCTTTGTGCTTAACTACAACATGCAAGGGATGGAGAAGACCATTCCCGAGTTGTACTCGATGCTCAAGTCTGCAGAAGTAGAAATCAAGAAGGAGCATCAAGTGTTGATGGTCAACAAGACCAATAGTTTCAAGAAAGGCGGGGGTAAGAAGAACTTCAAGAAAGACGGCAAAGCTGTTGCCGCGCCCGGTAAGCCAGATACCGGGAAGAATAAAAAGAACGGACCCAAGCCTGAGACTGAGTGCTTCTATTGCAAGGGAAAGGGTCACTGGAAGCGGAACTGCCCCAAATACTTAGCGGACAAGAAGGCCGGCAACGTTAAAGGTATATGTGATATACATGTTATTGATGTGTACCTTACCAGCACTTGTAGTAGCTCCTGGGTATTTGGTACCGGTGCTGTTGCTCACATTTGCAACTCAAAGCAGGAACTGCGGAATAAGCGGAGACTGGCCAAGGACGAGGTGACGATGCACGTCGGGAATGGTTCAAAGGTCGATGTGATCGCCGTCGGCACGCTACCTCTACATCTACCATCGGGATTAGTTTTAAACCTTAATAATTGTTATTTAGTACCAGCTTTAAGCATGAACATTGTATCAGGGTCTTGCTTAATGCGAGACGGCTACTCATTTAAGTGAGAGAATAATGGTTGTTCTATTTACATGAGTGATATGTTTTATGGTCATGCTCCGCTGGTGAATGGTTTATTCTTGATGAATCTCGATCGTGATGTTACACATATTCATAGTGTGAGTACCAAAAGATGCAAAGTTGATAATGATAGTCCCACATACTTGTGGCACGGCCGCCTTGGTCATATCGGCGTTAAGCGCATGAAGAAGCTCCATACTGATGGATTACTAGAGTCTCTTGACTTTGAATCATTTGACACATGCGAACCGTGCCTCATGGGCAAGATGACTAAGACTCCATTCTCAGGAATAATGGAGAGAGCAACCGACTTATTGGAAATAATACATACTGATGTGTGTGGTCTAATGAACGTTGAAGCTCACGGTGGTTATCGTTATGTTCTCACTCTCACCGATGATTTGAGTAGGTATGGGTATATCTACTTGATGAAGCACAAATCTGAGACGTTTGAAAAGTTCAAGGAATTTCAGAGTGAGGTTGAGAATCAACGTGACAGAAAAATTAAATGTCTACGATCTGATCGTGGAGGAGAATATTTGAGTCACGAGTTTGGCACACACCTAAGGAAGTGTGGAATCATTTCACAACTGACGTCGCCTGGCACACCGAAGCGCAACGGAGTGTCTGAACGTCGTAATCGCACTTTATTAGATATGGTACGATCTATGATGTCTCTTACCGACTTACCGCTATCATTTTGGGGATACACACTAGAAACTGCTGCATTCACTTTAAATAGGGCACCGTCCAAATCCGTTGAGACGACACCGTATGAACTATGGTTTGGCAAGAAACCTAAGTTGTCGTTTCTTAAAGTTTGGGGCTGCGATGCTTATGTGAAGAAACTTCAACCAGAAAAGCTCGAACCCAAAGCGGAGAAATGCGTATTCATAGGATACCCTAAGGAAACTATTGGGTATACCTTCTATCTTAGATCCGAAGGTAAAACCTTTGTTGCCAAGAACGGATCCTTTCTAGAGAAAGAGTTTCTCTCGAAAGAAGTAAGTGGGAGGAAGGTAGAACTTGATGAGGTAATTACACCCCCTCTTGAACAGGAAAGTAGCGCAGCGCGGGAAGCTGTTCCTGTGGCACCTACACCGACTGAAGAGGAAGTTAATGATGATGATCATGAAGCTTCGGATCAAGTTACTACTGAACCGCGAAGGTCCACAAGCGCATGCTCCGCGCCAGAGTGGTACGACAACCCTGTGATGGAAATCATGTTGTTAGACAACGGTGAACCTTCGAACTATGAAGAAGCAATGGCGGGCCCGGATTCCAACAAATGGCTTGAGGCTATGAAATCCGAGATAGGATCCATGTATGAGAACAAAGTATGGACTTTGGTGGACTTGCCCGATGACCGGCGAGCCATAGAAAATAAATGGATCTTCAAGAAGAAGACTCATGCAAACGGTAATGTGACCGTTTACAAAGCTCGACTTGTCGCAAAGGGTTTTCGACAAATTCAAGGAGTTGACTACGAAGAGACTTTCTCTCCCGTAGCGAAGATGAAATCAGTCCGAATCATGTTAGCAATTGCCGCCTTTTATGATTATGAAATTTGGCAAATGGACGTCAAAACAGCGTTCCTTAACGGGAACCTTAAGGAAGAGTTGTATATGATGCAACCAGAAGGTTTTGTCGACCCTAAGGATGCTAACAAAGTGTGCAAGCTCCAGCGCGCCATCCATGGGCTGGTGCAAGCATCTCGGAGTTGGAACATTTGCTTTAATGAGGTGATTAAAGCGTTTGGGTTTATACAGGTTTACGGAGAAGCCTGTCTGTACAAGAAAGTGAGTTGGAGCTCTGTAGCTTTCCTCATACTATATGTGGATGACATATTATTGATGGGGAATAATATAGAGATGTTGGAGAGCATAAAGGCCTATTTGAACAAGAGTTTTTCAATGAAGGACCTTGGAGAAGCTGCATACATATTAGGCATCAAGATCTATAGAGATGGATCGAGACGCCTCATAGGTCTTTCGCAAAGTACATACCTTGACAAGATATTGAAGAAGTTCAATATGGAAAACTCAAAGAAAGGGTTCTTGCCAGTTTTGCAAGGTATGAGATTGAGTAAGACTCAGTCGCCGACCACGGCAGCAGACAGAGAGAAGATGAGTTCTGTCCCCTATGCTTCAGCCGTGGGCTCTCTAATGTATGCCATGCTGTGTACCAGACCGGATATAAAACTTGCCATAAGTTTGGTAGGGAGGTACCAAAGTGATCCCGGTACGGAACACTGGACAGCGGTCAAGAATATCTTTAAGTACCTGAAAAGGACTAAGGAAATGTTTCTCGTTTATGGAGGTGACGAAGAGCTCGTCGTAAAGGGTTAAGTCGATGCTAGCTTTGACACAGATCCGGATGACTCTAAGTCACAGACCGGATATGTATATGTGTTGAATGGTGGGGCAGTGAGCTGGTGCAGCAGCAAGCAAGAAGTTGTGGCAGCATCTACATGTGAAGCGGAGTACATAGCTGCTTCAGAAGCGGCTCATGAAGGAATTTGGATGAAGGAGCTCATCACCGACCTTGGAGTGGTTCGAAGCGCGTCGGGTCCTATGACACTCTTCTGTGATAACACTTGAGCCATTGCCATAGCCAAGGAGCCCAGGTTTCACCGGAAGACGAAGCACATCAAGCGCCGCAACAACTCCATCCAGGACCATGTCCAGAGTGGAGTGATAGATATTTGTAAAGTACACACGGATCTGAATATTGCAGACCCGTTGACTAAACCTCTTCCACGAGCAAAACATGATCAACACCATCATGCTATGGGTGTCCGATACATCACAATGTAACTAGATTATTGACTCTAGTGCAAGTGGGAGACTATTGGAAATATGTCCTAGAGGCAATAATAAAATGGTTATTATCATATTTCCTTGTTCATGATAATCGTCTATTGTTCATGCTATAATTGTATTAACAGAAAACCGTAATACATGTGTGAATAAATAGATCACAATGTGTCCCTAGCAAGCCTCTAGTTGGCTAGCTCGTTAGTCAATAGATGATCATGGTTTCCTGATCATGGGCATTAGATGTCATTGATAACGGGATCACATCATTGGGAGAATGATGTGATGGACAAGACCCAATCCTAAGCCTAGCAGTAGATTGTATTGTTCGTATGCTAATGCTTTTCTAATGTCAAGTATCTTTTCCTTCGACCGTGAGATTGTGCAACTCCCGGATACCGTAGGAGTGCTTTGGGTGTATCAAACGTCACAACGTAACTGGGTGACTATAAAGGTGCACTACGGGTACCTCCGAAAGTGTCTGTTGGGTTGGTACGAATCGAGATCGGGATTTGTCACTCCGTGTGACGGAGAGGTATCTCTGGGCCCACTCGGTAGAACATCATCATGAGATCAATGTGACTAAGGAGTTAGTCACACGATGACGTGCTACGGAACGAGTAAAGAGACTTACCGGTAACGAGATTGAACAAGGTATAGGTATACCGACGATCGAATCTCGGGCAAGTTCTATACCGACAGACAAAGGGAATCGTATACGGGATTGATTGAATCCTTGACATCGTGGTTCATCTGATGAGATCATCGTGGAGCAAGTGGGAGCCACCATGGGTATCCAGACCCCGCTGATGGTTATTGGCCAGAGAGGTGTCTCGGTCATGTCTGCCTGTCTCCCGAACCCGTAGGGTCTACACACTTAAGGTTCGATGACGCTAGGGTTATAGGGAATTGTTATACGAGGTTACCGAAAGTTGTTCGGAGTCCCGGATGAGATCCCGGACGTCACAAGGAGTTCCGGAGGTAAAGATTGATATATAGGACGGATGGTTTAGGATACCGGAAGTGTTTCGGGCATCACTGGTAACGTACCGGGACCACCGGGACCACCGAAGGGGGGCAACGACCCCGGGAGATAAGGTGGGACAAGTGGGGGTGGGAACCAGCCCCTAGGTGGGCTGGTGTGCCTCCCCACTCAGCCCATAGCGCAAGGGAGAGAAAAGGTGGGGCAAACCCTAGGCCAGGTGGGCCTAAGGCCCACCAGATGGTGCGCCAACCCCTCCTCCCCCTTCTGGCCGCCGCACCCCCTAGGGTGGGAACCCTAGGGGTGGCACCCCTCTCCGCTCCCCCTATATATATCGGGCACTTTTGGCCATTGAGACACACGGTTTTTCCTCTCTCTCGGTGCAGCCCCGCTCCTCTCCCTCCTCCTCTCTGTCGGTGCTTGGCGAAGCCCTGCCGGGAGACCTCGTCTCTCCATCGACACCACGCCGTCGTGCTGCTGGAGTTCTTCCCCAACCTCTCCCTCCTCCTTGCTGGATCAAGGTGCAGGAGACGTCACCGGGCTGCACGTGTGTTGAACGCGGAGGTGCCGTAGTTCGGCACTAGATCGGAATCGCTGCGAGTACGACTCCATCAACCGCGTTCTAGCAACGCTTCCGCTTAGCGATCTTCAAAGGTATGAAGATGCTCTTACCCCTCTCTCGTTGTTGGTCTCTCCATAGGAAGATCTGAATATGCGTAGGAAAATTTTGATTTTATGCTACGTTACCCAACACTCTTATGTTACAAGATGGGGCATTGATGCCATAATGTCAGCCCACTACAGATGTCTTGCCGACTGTTGGTATTTGCATGACCGAGTGAATCATATGGCCGAGTGGTTGACTGTCATCCGAGTGGATGGAATGTAGTTGTCTGAGTGGATCCGTACCGAGTGGATTAGATGTTGTCACGATCCAGTAGGAATTTCCCTTGTAGTCCTTAAACTAGTAATGAGGTGCATTTGGGTAGGACGTATTGGTCAGACCTATGACCCTACCCTAGGGCTATATCCCCGTCATTAGCCCCCGAATGGATCAGGGTCCGAGTGGTGAAGGTGTCGATGTAAATCTTGTAGCAGCAGACCGAACTTGAACGTGCTTCAGGGCCTTTCAAAATTATGCGTTGATTGAAGTCTTCATCATTCACCCTCATCGATTCCGCTGAGTAGTACGTCCGAGTGAACTTAAGAATTGAAGTAGATCCGAGTGACCAACAGGATCTTGAGACTTTGACTGACTGCTGGTAGTCGGTTGGAATCTGTTGAATCTGTTGAACTTGGATGTTGTTGGTGGACCTGACCAAGCAAAATGTTTCTTTTTTGTATTTCTCTTCTAGTGGGGGCACGCTAAGTGCACCCACTGGGTGTAGTCCCCGAGCCTCTGTCGGACTAGATGAGTCCGGCAGAGGGTTTAAGTCATCCAATGCTCGTCATGTTGAATGTTTGTTGTATCTACATTATATGATTTCTAGATCAAAGTCAAGTCTCTAAGAGTTGTTTTTAACTTAGGCGATACGGGGTCGCAGCTAAGTTCCCGAGTGTGGAGCGAGTCCGTACTCGGAGTTGTTTTAACTTAGGCGATACAGAGTCGCAGCTAAGCCTCCGAGTGCGGAGCATGTCCACACTCAGAGTTGTTCTTAACATAGGCGATACGGGGTCGCAACAAAGTCCTCAAGTGTGGAGCATGTCCGCACTCGGAGTTGTTTTTAACTTAGGCGATACGGAGTCGCAGCTAAGTCCCCGAGTGTGGAGCATGTCCGCACTCGGAGTTGTTTTTAACTTAGGCGATACGGAGTCGCAGCTAAGCCCCCGAGTGTGGAGCATGTCCGCACTCGAAGTTGTTTTTTAACTTAGGCGGTACGGAGTCGCAGCTAAGTCCCCGAGTGTGGAGCATGTCCGCACTCGGAGTTGTTTTTTAACTTAGGCGATACGGAGTCGCAGCTAAGCCCCCGAGCATGGAGCATGTCCGCACTCGGAGTTGTTTTTAACTTAGGTGATACGGAGTCGCAGCTAAGCCCCCGAGCGTGGAGCATGTCTGCACTCGGAGTTGTTTTTAACTTAGGCGATACGGAGTCGCAGCTAAGCCCCCGAGCGTGGAGCATGTTCGCACTCGGAGTTGTTTTTAAGTTAGGCGATACGGAGTCACAGCTAAGCCCCCGAGCGTGGAGCATGTCCGCACTCGGAGTTGTTTTTAACTTAGGCGATACGGAGTCGCACCTAAGTCCCCAAGTGTGGAGCATGTCCGCACTCGGAGTTGTTTTTAACTTAGGCGAGACGGAGTCGCAGCTAAGTCCCCGAGTGTGGAGCATGTCCGCACTCGGAGTTGTTTTTAACTTAGGCGATACGGAGTCGCAGCTAAGTCCCCAAGTGTGGAGCATGTCCGCACTCGGAGTTGCTTTTAACTTAGGCGATATGGAGTCGCAGCTAAGTCCCCGAGTGTGGAACATGTCCGCACTCGGAGTAGTTTTAACTTAGGCGATACTGAATCGCAGCTAAGCCGAGCGGTGGCGCGCGCGGCGTCCGAGTGATGAAGACGTGCCAGACGGAGTGGCGATGCGCATGGCATCCGAGTGAGGTAGACGATTCTGGCTGAGTGGCAACGCGCGGGGCGGCCAAGTGATGTATGTCGAGGAGGCGTCCGACCCACCGACGGCACGCGGGGCGGCCGTGTCCACTACGTCATTGATAGGGCTTCCGAACACGTGAAAACGCATGAATGATCGTTGCGGCGACTGAGCCTGAGCAGCGACGAGGATGGCGCACGGATGCGTCGAGTAGCCTGTGTATGAAAAATAGCACCAACCAGCATAAGAAATTATCAAAGTAAGATGATCTTTTCTGAAATAGTTTGTGTAAATTGCACCCATAGACACCCGCTGGGTGTGCCACGTGATTGCTAGTTCGGAACCAGCAAGAGTCTAAAAGAGTGAAGGATCCGGCTGAACTCGTTTGAGTACTGGACCCAAACGAAGCGGAAGTGAAGTGTTCCCACATAAAAATAAACAACCGAGTGCAGAGGTACACTCAGTGGCATGGCCTCTGAGTGAACGTCATGTGCGACTTCCTCGACACTCGGTAATGTAGAAACGATTATTTAATAGAATGCAGTCTGTGAAAAAATGACTTAGCTGCCTCACGACGCGCGGGGCGGTCGAGCGAAGTAGACACGTCCGGCTGAGTGGCGGCGTGTTGGGCGGTCAAGCGATGAAGACGCGTCTAGCTGAGTGGCGACACGCGGGGCGGCCGAGTGATGACGCGCAGAGCAACCAGGTGACGAAGGAGCCTCCAGCCGAGTGACGACACGCGAAGCTATCGAGTAAGGATGGCTTGTCTTGCTGACTGGCGATGCGCGAAGCTACCGAGTGCTGACGACGGATCCGAGCGAGGGACGGCGCGCAGGGCGGCCGAGCGCTGATGACGCGTCTGACTGAGTGACAGCATGCAGGCGGCCGAGCGCTGACGACGCGTCCGACTGAGTGACAACACGCAGGGCGGCCGAGTGATGATGACGCGTGTTCGACCAAGCGCCGACGCCCAGAGCGGTCGAGTGATGACGGCGCGTCCAGTAGAGTGACGGTGCGCGGAGCGGCCGAGTGAGGATGGAGCGTCCCGCTGAGTGGCGATGCACGGAGCTGCCGAGTGATGACGACGCGTCCAGTAGAGTGACGGCGCGCGGAGTGGCCGAGTGACGATGGAGCATCCGGACGAGTGGCGATGCGCGGAGCTGCCGAGTGATGACGGCGCACGTCTAACTCAGTGACGATGTGCAGGGCGGCCGAGTGATGACGATGCGCGTCCGACCGAGCAACGACGCGCGTCCGAGCGAGTGACGACGCGCAGAGCGGCCGAGTGATGACGATGCTTTCGACTGACCGACGACATGCAAGGCGACCGAGTGATGATGACGCGTCTCAGCCAAAACGGTTAGCCCACGTTTACTGCATGGAGTTGATCCTCCAGCCAATTAACCCGGCGTTGAAGGCCACCACGTCCTTCCGTTTTCGTTTTTCCTGCATGTAGTTAATTGATCGACCAAGTGGGCATGTAATGCATGCACTTACCATCGGCATTGAACGACCGGCTAGTTACTCTCAACGTGACGTTTTGTCCAGCATGCATGAAGTGAGGTAATGTTATTTAGTCCATGCATGTGAAACTGAAGATATTTACTCCATGCATGGCTGAGGTAAAGCTAGTTACTCTATGCATGCGAAACTGAAAACGTTTAATCCATGCATGCGAAACTGATCGCATTCAGTCTATGCATGAAGTCTGGCATAGATAATTACTGCATGCATACAAGGCAGAAAATATTGTGTCGAATGCACGGACCTGATCACTGAGATGCCGCTCCATGGGTTGCAGGCAAAGCCGATGCCACAAAACAGGGCTACCATGTGTGGAAGCTCGACGGTGGTGTCCTAGAGGCCGAAAACGACAGGATGGATTGCGTCGTGGCCGTTTGCAGGGGCTCGACGATGATGTCGCAAATGAGTATGATGCATCGACGCGTCGGTGGCTGTTTGCGTGGCAACGATGAAGCAGCCGGCGCCCGCGCGTGGCGATGATGAAGCAGGCGGAGCTGGAGGCTGCGCGTGGCAACGACGAAGCGGGAGGCTCCGGAGCCGTGCGTGGCGACGATGAAGTGGGTGACACCGAAGGCTGCGCGTGGCGACGACGAAGCGGGCAGCGCCAGAGGCCGCGCATGGCGACGACGAAGCGTGTGACGCCAGAGGCTGCGCGTGGCGACGACGAAGCGGGCAGCTCCTGAGGCCGCGCGTGGCGACGATGAAGCGGGCAGCGCCAGAGGCCGCGCGTGGCAACGACGAAGCGGCACGGACGAAGCTAAAGGTTGATAATTTTCCTTGTATGTGATCGGATGGATGTGTGCTTCCTTTTTGTTTGAGACTCTTTGTTTGTCGTGAGATGAACGGTATGAAAAATGTGTGAAAGTGTGAAGATCCAATCGAATAGAGGGCACTAGCGGAAATCGATCTTCCGTTGGTGGTTGAAGAAATAACCATATGCATCATGGCTCAATAGACGCTATGCCCCACGGTGGGCGCCAACTGTCGTGGGTATAAGTCTGACAGTAGAAAGGGGGTAAGATAACGGAGCATGATCTATCAAGATGCACATGGGTGACACGGTGGTTTTAGCGAGTTCAGGCCTCTCACAGTGGAGATAACAACCCTACATCTCGTGCTCCGGAGAGGCTTTGTTTTATCTGTCATGGACATGAGTTACATGGTATAGAGAGACCCAGAGCTCCAGGGAAGGAATGAGCCCGCAGGGGGAGAAGAAGAAGAAGATGTCCCTAGCTATGTGGAGGGGGTGGCTTATATAGAGTGTGCCACCTCCCCACCTCTTATGTTACAAGATGCGGCATTGATGCCATAATGTCAGCCCACTACAGATGTCTTGTCGACTGTTGGTATTTGCATGACCGAGTGAATCATACGGCCGAGTGGTTGACTGTCATCCGAGTGGATGGAATGTAGTTTCGTGAGTGGATCCGTACCGAGTAGATTAGATGTTGTCACGATTCAGTAGGAATTTCCCTTGTAGTCCTTAAACTAATAATGAGGTGCCCTTGGGTAGGACGTATTGGTCAGACCTATGACCCTACCCTAGGGCTATATCCCCGTCAGCAGTAGCGCTAGAAAACATAAAATGCTGCTCCTAATTAGTAGTAGCGCTGATCCGGCTAAACGCTACGACTAAAACCTTAGCAGTAGTGCTGATTATATATCCAGCGCTACTGTTGAAGGAGGCCCAACGAGGTGCATAGACGATAGCGTTAGTAGCAGCGCGTGCTTGTGTAAAGCGCTACCGATAAGTTGAATAGCAGTAGTGCTTTCCTTAAACGAGCGCTACTGATACATATATCTTATCCAGCTTATCCAACCGGCCGCCCCTCCTACTCCCCTCTCCACTCCAATTCACTCTCCCACCACACCCCCCGTCGTCCACCGCCGCCGTCGTTCCTGTCGCCCTCGTCTGCCGCCGCCGCCGTTCCCATCGCCCGCCGCCCGCCGCCGCCGCTCCTGGTTCTCCTCCTCCCTCCTCCCTCCTCCTCCTCTCTCCTCCCTCCTCCCACCCCCCGTCGTTCGAGTTCATCAATGTCGTTCTTGTATATGTGAACTCAGTATCTTTTTCCTTTCAACTTTTTGTATGGGAAATCAGTATCCTGATGTCACATCTTACGAGCATATTTGTTGGTCTTGTAAAAACATGTTGGGCTCTTTTTATCTAATGATGAAAGGATCACAAAATGCTTCACTTTTGTGCTGCCCCTAGGTATCTCAATGACCTCGCCTAAAATAGAATCCATGTTTTAGTTTGTGGTTTAGAACTTCTGAGCATTTAGGATAATAACCAATTAAACAAAATGAAAAGCTTGAAAAGACGTAGGTGGCTTGAAAGATGATATATTTTATATGAGGTGGAACTTAATCCTATTAGATATGCTATTGATATGAACTTGTAGCATATAAATATACAACAATTTCTTTTTGATAATTATACTGAAAAATTAGAAGGAAAGGAAAATCACTAAGAATATACCAGCGTGGCCTTACACAGTTGAAGATAGTTGGTGCGTCAGGGCGTGCACAAAGAAGTCCAAAACATAAGTTTTGAGAAGAGGGAAACCGAGGCGTTGGAACGTGAAACGGGCAAATCCTATTTGGCGCTGCAGGCGTCCATTATTGTGTATTTTTGCTAAAGGACGCCTGCACCATCGTGCATTGGGCCGGCCTATATAGTTGTTTTAGTGGTTATTCTTCTGTATTTTTAACACGCAAAAATAATCGCCCACCATTGAGTTTCAAACCGAAGACCTCCTTCTTCTTTACAGACTTGTGGAACCACCAGTAGTTCCATGCGAGTGTCCACCTGTCGCACATCTAGAGCTGGCTTAGCCACCACCGAATATGCATTGCCATGGCCCACCCAGCTCTGCACTGAGACGTTAATATATAATCTCTAATACATATATATAGCAATGCTTCACTTTTTAGCCACAAGTAGTTTATTTCCTTGTGCTACATTATATTTCAATATAAGTATAATATAGTTTTTTTTACTGTTTTTATTAAGTCTTTATTAGAAATAGTTTATTTAGCAAGTGTTTAATAGAAATAGTTTAATCGGTGAGGGAGTGTCCAGCATACATGAGAGAAGAGTGTCCATCATATGTCGTTTATTTGAGTTCCTCAACCATATTTATTAAGTAATATATGTCGTTTATTTAAAAATATTTGACAACTAATTTCTATTGACAACTTATTTTCATCCCCTCTCGGCGATTCTCATTCTCCTAGGGTTAGCGTCGCCGCCTCCGGCCACCTCCGACGTCGCCACCGGCCACCTCCGACGTCGCCCCCGGCCACCTCGGACCCTGCCCCCGCACGGTGCTACCACGCTCTCGCTCCCCTCTACTTCATAATACCTCAAACTTGCAAATATGCACAATCATTATTTACAGTTGATATAAAAAAAGGTGGGCAAGTAGTCCATTGCACTGTGTTGTTGACTATAGGATCATGCTTATGCATCCAGGAATCAAGAAGAAAATCTTGTGTTTGGTTTTGGGTTTGGGTTTGGGTTACCTACGTGAGCGTTGATCCCCTGAACATGAGCTAATTAGTTTTTTGTCATATGAACTTGGTTAATTTGTCATATGATGTTGCCATGTTCTCTTGAGATAGCCTATCTAATATTTGGTTAATTTGTCATATGATGTTGCCATATCATATTTGGTTGAAACATTAAACAATAAGAAAATTTTCTTAGAGGAATTTGTCTCGGCTTTGACAATGCCTGGCCCGCATCCTCGTCGTCAAGTGGTCGTCGAGAGCCTGCTTGATAGGCGCCATGTCCGGGACTGGGCTCCGCCGGGCTGGCACTGGGAGGTGCTACCTTCCGGGGGACGCACCTTGGTGCAGAATTCGGGCCTCATCGTTGACCCGGAGCTTCTTTGGTGGCGGTCGCGTGGGCCATTATCGGTGACGAGGGAGCCGGCCCCCACGGAGGTGGTACGTCGTCGTGTCAGGGAGGAGGACGAGCATGTCTGCCGCTACATGGCTGCGTTGGATGCCAGTTTCTCCAATACCTGGCAGGTTCTCCAGGGACATCACCTGAGCTATGATCCGGTGATCGTTCCTTATCTTTTGGTTGCGAGCGCCTGCACCGTGAGACGTCAACTGGATTATTATTAGTGATATTGTTATATGAGTATGAGTTATATGAGTATGAGCTATATGAGTATGAGTTATATGAGTATGAGCTATATGAGTATGAGGTATATGAGTATCAGTTATATGAGTATGAGTTATATGAGTATGAGTTATATGAGTACGAGCTATATGAGTATGAGTTGTATGAGTATGAGTTATATGAATATGAGTTATATGAGTTGTTAAATGAGTATGAGTTATATGAGTTGTTAAATGAGTATGAATTATATGAGTTAAATGAGTATGAGCTACCGATAATCCGATCCCCATGTTGTTGATATAGATGATGATGATGCAAATATTGTCGATGATGATGATGCTAAATACGTAGAGCTTAATATTCTGAATATTCTGAATACTGCTAATATTGTCGATGATGATGCATTCTGATTATTCTGAATACTGCTAATATTGTCGATGATCATGATGCATTCTGATGATGCAAATCCGTGAAAGCAGTAAAAATTAGTAGTAGCGCTGGAAAATATTAGCAGTAGCGTGGCTTAGCAGCAGCGCTTTCTATGAGCAAACGCTACTACTAAAGTTACCAGTAGCGCTGCCCGTACCGGCACTACTACAAGTTTTTAGCTGTAGCGCGATAGCAGTAGCGCTTGGACCAGCGCTATTGCTACGCATATATCTAGCGCTACTAGTAGGGTTTTCCCTAGTAGTGTTACCCAGCACTAGTAGGGAAAAACCTTATAGGTAGGAGCCTATTAGTAGCGCTGCAAAATAGCACGCGATGCTTCTACTTAGCAGTAGCACTGGAAATACAAAGTGCTACTGTTAATGTCCTTAGCAATAGCGATGGCTCTATTTCCAGCGCTACTGATAAACAGGGCCCAACGAGGCCACCCGCAGTAGCTATAGTAGCAGGGTGGCATGGTAAAAGCGCTACTGCTAAGGTCCATAGGAGTAGCGCTGCACCGCATCCAACGGTACTGCTAAAAGGGGACCAACGAGGCCACCGACTGTAGTTGTAGTAGCAGCGCTGTCATGGTAAAAATGCTACTGCTAAGTGCAAATAGCAGTAGCGCTCCTCCGGAACCAGCGCTACTGCTACACGTGTGTGTGGGCAGCTTTTCAACCACATACAGCCCCTCTCCCCCTTCCTCCCCCCTTTGCCCTATCCCCTCCTTTCTCGTTTCCTCTCTCTAAGTTACTTCTTCATCATTGTTACTTCTCCACCATTGTTGCCCTTCTTATCTCTTCCTTCTACCTATCACCCACACACACCCCTCTCCCCCTTCCTCCCCCCTTTGCACTATCTCCTCCTTTCTCCTTTCCTCCACCATTGTTGCCCTCCTTTCACCCACACACACACCCTCTCCCCCTTCCTCCCCCCTTTGCCCTATCCCCTCCGTTCTCCTTTCCTCTCTATAAGTTACTTCTCCACCATCGTTACTTCTCCACTATTTAGCCGTGCAGGATCTCTCTCGGGATACATATATATATATATATATATATAGGTGAGTAAAAATTTATGCATTTCAGTAATGGGAATATGTGTTTTTGCGGTATGAAGGGATTTGTGTGAAGGACATGACCTGTGAGTTGCTTATGTTTTGTTGAAATGTCAATTTATTTCCGTTTCGGCGAATTTCGAGCAAACTCGATATGTCCTAATTTTAGGCAAACCAAACTTTTATATGCATGCCTTTTGTTTATGACCCTTTTGCTTGTTATACCTTGCAGTCATGAAGGTGAGTGGTAGGAAGGTTGAGCGATACTTGCAATCGGCAGTGATGGACATGTATGCAAATAAACAGACTGGGATTAGATGTGTGTGTACAAAATGCAAAGAAGGAGTAGTTTTTGACCCTTTTGATGGTGGCAGTTTAAAGGCCCACTTGCTGATCAATGCTTTCATGGATGGCTATACTCTTTGGATAAGTGAAGATGATGATGAGGACGCCCACATGGTAGGGAATAACGACATGGGTTTAGACGAAGAGATGACCGATCGACACGAAGACGTTGGCTCCGTACACAGCGGTGATACGTCTCAAACGTATCTATAATTTTTGATTGTTTCACGATGTTATCTTGTCTTCTTTGGTTGTTTTATGTACATTTTATATCTTTTTTTGGGACTAACTTATTAATTCAGTGCCAAGTGCCAGTTCCTGTTTTTTCCGTGTTTTTGACTCTTTTCAGATCTAATTTTGGAACGGAGTCCAAACGGAAGAAAAACCCCGAAATGTTTTTTTCCCGAACGGAAGAAGACCAGGGGGCTTTTGGGCCAAGCCAGGTGGGCTCTAGGGAGCCCACAAGCCCCCACTCCACCACCAGGGGGGAGGCGGCGGTGGGCAGGCTTGTGGCCTCCCTGGCCGCCCCTTGACCTAGGTCTTTGGCCTATAAATTCCCAAATATTCCGCAAAAAATCAGGGGAGCCTCGAAAATACTTTTCCACCGCCGCAAGCTTCCGTTTCTGCGAGATCTCATCTGGAGACCCTTCCCGGCGCCCTGCCGGAGGGGACTTTGGAGTTGGAGGGCTTCTTCATCATCATCATCGCCCCTCCAATGACTCGTGAGTAGTTCACTTTAGACCTACGGGTCTGTAGTTAGTAGCTAGATGGCTTCTTCTCTCTCTTGGATCTTCAATACAAAGTTCTCCATGATCTTCATGGAGATCTATCCGATGTAATCTTCTTTGGCGGTGTGTTTGTTGAGATCCGATGAATTGTGGATTTGTGATCAGATTATCTATGATATATATTTGAGTCTTTGCTGATTTCTTATATGCATGATTTGATATCCTTGTAAGTCTCTCCGAGTCTTGGGTTTTGTTTGACCAACTAGATCTATGATTCTTGCAATGGGAGAAGTGCTTGGTTTTGGGTTCTACCATGTGGTGACCTTTCCCAGTGACAGTAGGGGCAGCAAGGCACACATCAAGTAGTTGCCATCAAGGGTAAAAAGATGGGGTTTTTATCATTGGTTTGAGATTATCCCTCTACATCATGTCATCTTGCTTAAGGCGTTACTCTGTTCTTATGGACTTAATACACTAGATGCATGCTGGATAGCGGTCGACGTGTGGAGTAATAGTAGTAGATGCAGAAAGTATCGGTCTACTTGTTTGGGACGTGATGCCTATAGATATAATCATTGCATAGATATCGTAATGACTTTGCGCGGTTCTATCAATTGATCGACAGTAATTTGTTTACCCACCGTCTACTTGCTTTCATGAGAGAAGCCACTAGTAAACACTACGGCCCCCGGGTCTATTCACATTCATGATGGAGATGATCCGAAGTTGAGACACCTCGCAAATGCTAGCCAGTGGAGAGCACTCAACGCCGAATATCGTTTTTTCGGAGAGGATGCAAGGAACATTGTGCTTGGTGCGTGTACCGATGGCATGAATCCGGTTGGAAACCAGAGCACATGGCCCGTCTTTGTATGGATGTACAACCTCCTCCCATGGAAGTGCATGAAGACAAAGTACATACACATGAGCATGCTGATTGAAGGGACGAAACAACCGGGAAATAATATTAACCTATATATTGGGCTTCTGAAAGAGGAGCTAGATACATTATGGAAATCGCCGGCCAAGACATGGGACGCGAGCACAAGAGATTATTTCTATATGAGAGGTGCGCCGATGACGATGCTGCGCCACTATCTCGGTTATGGGTATACCTCACGCCACGTGTGCCACGGATATTGCGGATGCACGAGGTGCATGGATGATACAACGTCTCAGCAGATTACGTCAATGAAAGATGGAGGGTCTGGTAAATCGTGTACATGGGGCATTGTAGATGGCTCGAAAAGGATGACCCCTGGAGTAAACGTGTGGATCTATTCAATGGTTTGGCTGAGCATCGAAGATCTCCACGTAAGAGGATCGGCACCGAAATCAATGAGCTGTTGAATAACTCGCAAACGAGGTATGTTTTCTGGGACTTGGAGTACTCGCCCAATCACGACATGCCTCATTGCCTTGATCAAATGCATATAACAAAGAATTTCCTCGAGAGCTTACTTGGCACACTGATGAACATGTCTGAGAAGACGAAGGATGGCCCGAAGGCAAGGAAAGATTTGGAGGATTTGGAGATCAGGGGGATCTCCACATGCCCCGTAAAAAGTCGACGAAGGAGACGGAGACAGAAAGGGCGACAGGGCCAAGGGGAAGAAAAGTCAACAAGAAGGAGGAGAATTGTTGCCCCCCTTCTTGCTTCACCTGAAGTCCAAAGGAGATTCTTCAATTCATCAAGTGCCTTACAGGAATCAAAGTCATTTCCGGTAACTGTGGGAAGATAAGCAGATTTCTAGACCCCAAGAAGAAAAGGTACAGCAGGATGAAGTCTCATGACTGTCACGTGATGATGATGCAGATACTCCCAGTTTCCATTAGAGGGATAATGGACAAGCACGTCCGTGAGATGCTTACTGGTCTTTGCAACTTCTTCGACGTTATCTCTTGAGAGTCCACCAGCGTGAAGCAGCTCCAAAGGCTACAGGAAGAGATCGTTGTCATATTATGTGATCTTGAGATGTACTTCCCACCCACGTTCTTTGACATCATGGTACATCTTTGTGTTGTCATCGTGGATGACATCATCGACCTCGGGCCGACATTTCTTCACAGCATAGATGTTGTTGGAGAGGATGAATGGGGACATCAAAGGATTCGTTCGTAACATGTCCCTTCCCGAGGGGAGCATCATCCAGGGGTATCTGACCCAAGAGTGCATCTCCTTTTGCGAGAATTATATGGGCAAAGAAGGCCATGTTGTTGGTTTGCCCATCAACAAGCACCATGGGAGGCTCGGAGGAGAAGGTCACAACAACGGTCGGAGGGAATTGCACATGGACTACACGGATCTACGAGATGACTTTAGCAGGGCTAACTTAGTAGTGCTACAACACCTAGATGTGGTAGATGATTATGTGACACTGCACAAAGAAATCATCGCAAAGAAGTATCGTGATCAGGGGATGCGCAAGACGAACGATGAAGTTACTATAGAGCACAACGCCACTTTCTTGTGTTGGTTCAAAGATAAGGTTCATGCTAAGCCCCCCGAAGAGGGCAGTGCGGATGAGTTTCTCATACACATCTTAGCACAGGGCCCTGCGCCCAAACTCGTGTCCTATGACGCATACGATATCAATGGGTACACATTCTACACGGAGGCCATAGACATGGATAGTGATTACTAGAAATCAGGGGTGATGATTGAATGCGTGATCGACTCCAACGGCACAACTAAAAGATTCTACGGAAGGGTCGAAGAGATCTGGGAGCTTAACTATGTTGGAAAGCACGATGCGACGATGTTCCGTGTGAGGTGGGCTAAGGTCGTCGTAAGAGAAAAAAAGTATTTCACTACCATGTCTATACCCGACGCAAAGAGCGCTACCGTGAACGTTAATGTCATCGCCAAAACTCAGCCATGGATATATGCTAAGCACGTGACACAATGCTTCTTCATAACCGACCCAACCAATCCCAGCCGTGTTGTCGTGAGGAGAGGCAAAAGGAAAATTCGGAATGGATGGAGTCGCCAACGAGGAAGACTACGACCAAATTGGCAACCTGATGAGGCAAGATGACGATGACGATGAAGCATATGTGAAAATAAGAATCATGACTACATTACCTAAGAAATATCGTACTCCATGGTGCCGGAAAATAATAATCAACACAACGAACAAGAAAGGAAAGAAGCTCAATGTGAAACGTCTTCAACGCAGCTGAGAAACAATCATTTATATATATATGTATGTATTTTGTGTACGCACTTAAGTAATCGTTATCAACCAAATGATGTATACATCGATCCCCTTCAATTACCACCACATTGTGCAAGTGATATTCGCGCAGTGTGGGGACGTTCTCGTCCACTACTGCGTGCGAGGCCGCCGGGATAAACAAAAAACAAAAACAAAAGGGACAAAGTAATACAAAAAATAAAACTAAATAGAAAAGGAAAGGAAAATAATAAAAATAAATGAAAAATAATAAAAATAAATGGAAACTAATAAAAATAAATGGAAAAAAATGTATTAGTAGCGCTGGATTAGAACCAACGCTACTGTTAAGTTAGCAGCAGCGCTCGATTAGAACTAGCGCTACTGCTAAGTTAGCAGTAGCGGTGGTTCTAAACCAGCACTACTGCTATGTTGAGTTAACCCCCCACGCGGGCTCAAAATTTCCTAACTCCCCCACTCCCCCACCCCGTCCAGGCCGTCCTCGCCGCCGCCAGAGAACTCCCCGCCTCCCTCCCTCACCGTCGCAGCCACCTCCCTCACCGTCACCGCCGCTAGAGAGCTCCCCGCCCGTCTCCACACACCCTCGACCTCACGCCGCCCCCTCTAGGCGCGAGCGCCCCCTCCCCTCCCGCTCCGGTAAGCCCCATTCCCCTCCTTCTCTGGTAAGCCCCCTTCCCTTCCCGCTCCGGTAAGCCCCCTGCCCCCCTCCAGGCGTTGCTGCCCCCCTCTAGGCGCCGCCGCCCCGCTTCCCTCCCACTCAAGGCACCCCAAGGCTGCTACCATTTTGATTTTAGGGCCATCGGTTTGGTGAGATGGACAGTTTTAATTCCATCGTTGGAGCTGATGATTTTTTTTATGTTACACCAATGTTCAAATGGTGTTTATGGTTCGAGTGGTGTTTTTGGTTACACTAATGAATTTTTGATGTTTAGGATAGTGGTGTTTAGGACAGTTTTGATGGTTACACTAATGAATTTTTTATATTACACTAGTAAAATAAAACGAGCACGAACCACGTAAACCTGGAATGATGTGCTATATATTAGGAGCTATAGTTCGAGTGGTGTTTATGGTTCAAGATGTGATCTTTAGATACATGTTAATAAGAAAATCAAGATAATTTTGTTGAAGATCTTTTGATGGCCTAACTACAAAGAAGGAAAAAAATCCTATGGTTTACACTTGAATATTATGCAAAGAAGGTGAAATAAATCATTCTTGTTAGTAAATTTCATGTAAGTAGGCAGATTAGGTTTGAATTAGACAACCAATGGTTTCAAACAACTTATTTAAACTTTGGATAGGAAAAATGGCACATACATATTTCACCAACCTACAAAAGGGCACTTGCATGACATGTTGGACATTGTTCATCCAAGGGATAGAAAGGGTCACACCAAGATGATGAATGAACTAACTAACCAACTAATTAACTAATTAGTTAATTAATCAATTAATGAAGACTACAAATATCATCCTTTTGTTGGTGTTAATGCATGAAACAGTAGTGAGTTTCTCACTTTTTCTTGCTAAGTTTGTGTTAATTCATCATATATTGATTATCAAATGCAATAAAAATAATTTGTGCTTGCTAAATTTGTGTTAATTCTCACTTTTGCTTGCTAAGTTTGTGCTAAGTTTTGGCGGAATGTCCGAGTGGCCTATGTTTTTCCGGAATGTTGATTCATTTCCATTCCGGCAAATTTCAAGCGGTACATATGTCCACTTTTTAGCAAAGCTCATGCCGATTTTTTTTGTGAATTTAGGCATGACTAGTGATAACCCACAAGCGTATGGGATCGCAGCAGTTTTCGAGGGTAGAGTATTCAACCCAAATTTGTTGGTTCACACAAGGGAAGCGAAAGAATATTCTCTAGTATTAGCAGCTGAGTTCGTCAGATTCAACCACACCTGAAAGATTAGTGTCTGCAAGCAAAGTATCAGTAGCAAGGTAGTATGATAGCAATGGTGCTAGAAACGACCTGTTGACGGCAGACTATTCCTAACTGTTGTATCAATGGCGCCAGTAAAGAGCATGTGGACGGGGAACTATTCTTCCCAGGCAACGGCTCTAGAAAATTCTTGCAACAAGTAGCAGCAAAGTAGCAAGGAACAGCAGTAGCAGCAGCAGAGTAACATCAGTAGCAACGGTAGCAGCAGCAAAGTGGCCCAATCCCTTTTGTAGCAAGGGACAAGCCTAAACAAAGTAACGTAGCGAGGACCAGTAGTAAAAGACTCGTAGGTAGTGGATCGGTGATGGATGAGTATGACGGATGTGATTCATCATGTGACAGCTATAACACGGAGAGATATGTAACTAGCTCCTGTTCGTCAATCTAATGTAGGCATGTATTCCGTATGTAGTCATACATGCTTAGGGAAAAAACTTGCATGACATCTATTGTCCATTCCTCCCGTGGCAGCGGGGTCCTAATGGAAACTACGGGATATTAAGGTTCTCCTTTTAATAAAGAACCGGACCAACGCATTAACACGCGGTGAATACATGAACTCCTCATACTATGGTCATCTCCGGGAGTGGTTCCCGCTATTGTCACTCCGTGGTTGCCAGGTCATGACTACAACTTGCAAGATAAGATCTAAAACACACATATATTGGCAACAACATAATAGGTTCAGATCTAAAATCATGGCACTCGGGCCCTAGTGACAAGCATTAAGCATAGCCAAGTAGTAGCAACATCAATCTAGAACATGGTGGATACTAGGGATCAATCCCCGTCAAAGACTAACTCAATTACATGATAGATCTCATCCAACTCATCACCGTCCAGCAAGCCTACAATGAGATTACTCACAAACGATGAAGAGCATCATGGAATTTTCGATGGAGAAAGGTTGATGATGACGATGGCGACGATTTCCCCTCTCCAGAGCCCGAAACAGACTCCAGATCTGCCCTCCAGATGAAGAACAGGATGTGGTGGCGCCTCTATATCGCAAAACGCGATGAAACCTTCTCTCTGATTTTTTTCTGAGCGAGACGGAAGGTATAGAGCTGAGTTTGGGGGCGGTGAATCCACGTGGGCCCCACAAGCCCTCACGGCGCGACCAGGGGGTGGTCGCGGCCTGTGGGCTTGTGGCCCACTGGTCCACCTCCTCCGGTGGATCTTTGCACAAGTATTTTTCTTTTATTCTAGAAAAAATCTCCGTAAATTTTCAGGACATTCCGAGAACTTTTATTTTTGCACAAAAACAACACCATGGCAATTCTGCTGAAAACAGCGTCAATCCGGGTTAGTTCCATTCAAATCATGCAAATTAGAGTCCAAAACAAGGGCAAAAGAGTTCGGAAAAGTAGATACGACGGAGACGTATCAACTCCCCAAACTTAAAGCCTTGCTTGTCCTCAAGCAATTCAGTTGACAAACTGAAAGAGACAAAAGAAAAACTTTGATGAACTGTGTTTGATCTTGTTGTTGCAACTATGTCTAACTCATATCCAGAGTTTCAGCAAGATCACAAGCAAACCACATAAGGAAATGACATCTAGGTCTCACAGTAAACTCATATCAGTGGCATAATCAACTAGCGAGCAAATAAGAATAAGTTTCAAACGTCAACACTTCAATCAAAACAACATGAAGCAGTACAAACAGATGGTATCTCGCTAGCTCTTTCTGAGACCGCAAAACATAAATGCACAACACCTTCAAAGACCAAGGGATGTCTAAACATTGTAATTCAAGGCAATGAAGATCCAGTCACAGTCATACTCAACACACTTAAAAGCAAAGCATAAAAATGACAGAGGTGCTCTCTAATTGGTGCTTTTGTAAGAGGAGGATGACTCAACAGGAACATAAATAGACAGGCCCTTCGCAGAGGGAAGCATTGATTTGCAGAGGTGCTAGAGCTCAAGCTTTGAGAACAGAGATAATAATTTTGGGTGGCATGCTTTCATTGTCAATGCAATGACTAAGAGTTCTCAACATCTTCCACGCTACACATGCTATAGGCGGTTCCCAAACAAAAAAGTAAAGTTTTGACTCCCCCACCACCAATCAATCAAACTCCATGGCTAGCCGAATCCTCGGGTACCGTCCATACCAACATCAATCCTGGGGGAGTTTTGTTTGCAATTATCTTTTCGATTTGAGCATGGAACTGGGAATTCCAATTACCGGCCCCTTTCTCATGAATGATAGTGAATAAACGCATATCGAGGATAACACGCCTTGCATGGAATATACCAATAGCCCCATGTCACCACATGAGCGGTTTGGGCATGCAAAATAGATTATTTCTTGAAGGTTTAGAGAGTGGCACATGCAAACTTACTTGGAACGGCACGTAGATACCGCACATAGGTAGGTATGGTGGACTCATATGGAACAACTTTGGGTTTATGGAGGTGGATGCACAAGCAGTATTCCCGCTTAGTACAAGTGAAGGCTAGCAAAGGACTGGGAAGCGACCAACAAGAGAGCGACAACAGTCATCAAAATGCATTGAGATTAACTAACATTGAGTGCAAGCATGAGTAGGACATAAATCACCATGAACATGAACATCATACATGCTATGTTGATTTTGTTTCAACTACATGCGTGAACATGCGCCAAGTCAAGCCACTTGAATCATTCAAAGGAGGATACCATCCTATCATACTACATCATAGTCATCTCAACGTTCATGTGGGCAACCAAGACAAACCATTATAAGCTCCTAGCTAAGTAAGCATGGCATAAGCAACTATGATCTCTAAGTTGTCATTGCAAACATGTTTCTATCACAACAAAGCTGAATCAAGCATGATGAGCTAGTCATATTTACAAAAACAAAATAGATCGAGTTCATACCAGCTTTTCCCGGCTCAGTCACTTCATCATATGCCGTCATTATTGCCTTTCACTTGCACGACCGAACGATGTGAACAATAATAAGAGTGCTCGTGCATTGGACTACACTGGAATCTGCACGCAAACACAAAGGAGAAGACAAAGTAATATGGCTCTTTGAAAGCTAAACATGTATGCATGCAAGAGCCACTAAACATTGTAACCAATATCTTCTACCTTGACCCAAAGAAAAAGAAAACTATTTACACGGGAAAGCTCCCAACAAGCAAAAGAAGAAAAGAAAATCTTTTTGGTTTTTTCTCAAACTAGACAGACACACGAAAAGAAAACGAGAAAAATAAAATAAACTAGCATGGATGATACAGTGGCAAAGTGTGAACACCAGCTAACAAAGTGAAAGCATAAGCAAGAATGTAAAGTCGGTGAGAACACGTACTCCCCCAAGCTTAGGCTTTTGGCCTAACTTGGTCTACTCCCAAGGAGGGAAATAACCAGCTCCGGGGTACTCCAGAGTGGACTGAGGATGCCACTGCTGTGTGAGCTCCTGTGGCTCCCACTGATAAACTGGCGTTTGATACTCGACTGGTGGCTCGGGCACGGGCACCTGTTGTTGGGCTAAGCCCCAATATGCGTAGATGTCTGAGGTCATAATAGTGTACCTGCGTGCATGAAGATTGAACAAAGAAGGAGCAGGCAAAGTAATAGTCTCACGAGTACCTTGACTAAATACGAGGTTATGAATCATCCTTCTATTTATATCTCTATCAAGAAAGTCATGGCGAACCATGCTATCGTAATCTAGATATCTCTCGGGAAGAAGAATCTCTTCTTCCTCCTCCAGTCTAATACGTATCTCAAAGTGTGTGGCAAGATGAGTAGCATAGATACCTCCATAGACAACACCTTTAGAGCGGTTCAGGTTCAACCGTTAAGCTACTATAGCGCACAAGCTATAAGTTTTATCGCTATAAAGGGCTTTGCGCAAGACCGCAAGATCTGGGGAACTAAGTGACCCAGCTTTCCCACGGCCAATCAAACATTTTCCCACAAATAGTGAGAAGTACCGAAGCACGGGAAAATGAATGCTAGCAGCTCTAGCGCAAGACACTCCTCTCTCCTCTCCTACAACAATAGTACCGATGAAAGCTTCCAAGTCCCCTAGACGAGGTTCATGAATATCCCCAACATAAGGTAATTTGCAAACATTGCAAAAATCCCGGAGTGACATGCGCTGGGGGATATCATAAAGTTTGAACTCAACCATAGGAGGATTCTTCCTCGGATAGAAGTTAAAGCTTTGTACGAAGATATTAGTGAGGAGGAGGTATTGCGGACACTTATCTTCAACGAAGGCGGTAAGGCTTGCGTTCTCCACCAAGTGATAAAAGTCCTCATAAATTCCAGCGGCGCGTAAGAACATGTCGCTTGGCCACTCGCACGCTCGAACTTCTGCGACTCGAGGGACCAAATACTTGGGCTTCTTCTCACTCCCATCATCCTTGGGGTCACGGCTTGACGAGCCAATTAATAACCTCCTCATCTTTCCCCTTTTCCTATCTTTGAAAATTTCTGAAATTTTTAGTGATTCTAAGGAAAAGTGAACAAGGCTCAACTAAATTCGTAGCAACTACTCCAACAAGTGCCTAGAGGCCATATTACGCATCAAAACTACTTGGGACCAGCTAAAATTAGCATGCAAAGCTCAAGAACATGGTCACCAAGGCAGCAAAAATACGCGGAGTATAAGGCACTAGAGCAAAAACTAATTGGACCAATAGAGGAGTCACTTACCAAGGAGTAATTTCCTCGAAACAGTTCGGAGAACGGTGCTTTGAGCAAAGAGATCAAAAATCCCAGCAAGAGGAGCAAGAACACGGGTTTGAGTTGTGAAACGATTTTTTCTGGAGCTACGAGAAGCGGATGAGAGCAATAATGAGTGGAGGGGGTGTGTGTGGGACCCACAAGCCTGGGTGGCTCGGCCAGGGGATGCCCGCGCCCCTAGGGCTTGTGGCCCACTGGTGTGGCCCCCAGACAGACTCTTTGTCCTAGTATTTTTCTAAAATCCAGAAAAAATCATACTTGATTTTCACGGCGTTCGGAGAACTTCTATTTTCGGGGTACTTTTCTACCGGACACTAAAACAGAAAACATGGAAAACTAAACTAAATCTATCATTTTCTTCTAAGCAACCTAAAGTGAAAGCTTGGAACACAGGTTTGTGACTCCTCGATTCATCCATCTCATGGTCATCGAAAGAAAATCCGTCAATGGGGTTGATCAAGTCTCCTCGACAAACCTTTTCGAATCGCAAAAGAGAACGGAGAATTTTCGGATAGTCACTAGGTTACCTCAATGGGGATATGTATTTCCCCAACAAGCAAATCACACTTCATCTTGACACGAGGAATAGGGCATTCAAAGCTCCCAATAAGAATCGATGAAGTTTTTTCGATAACATTGATGTAATGTACTCGATATTGTTTCTTCAGAAAGTGCACCGTATGCTCATTACTGTTGACATGGAAAGTGAATTGCCTTTGTTGCAATCTATAACAGCCTCTGCAGTGTTTTAAAAGGGTCTTCCGAGGATGAAAGCCATGGCATCTTCCTCGGGAATATCCAAGATAACAAAGTCTCTTAAGATAGTGGTGTTAGCAACCACAACAGGCACATCCTCGCAAATGCCGATAGGGAAAGGAGTTGATTTGTTGGCCATTTGCAGAGAGATTTCAGTGGGTGTCAACTAATCCAGTTCAAGTCTACGATAAAGAGAATGAGGCATAACACTAACACCGGCTCCAAGGTCGCACAACACAGTTCTAACGTAGTTACCTTTAATGGAGCAAGGTATAGTGGGCACACCGGGATCACCTAGTTTCTTAGGAGTTCCACCCTTGAAGGTGTAATTGGCAAGCATGGTGGAAATCTCAATCTCAGGTATCTTCCTCTTATTAGTCACAATATCTTTCATGTACTTAGCATACGGAGACATCTTGAGCATATCTGTCAAACGCATTTGCAGAAAGACAGGTCTGATCATCTCAACGAATCGCTCAAAATCCTCATCATCCTTTTTCTTGGATGGTCTGGGAGGAAAGGGCATGGGTTTCTAAACCCATGATTCCCTTTCTTTACTATGCTTCCTAGCAGCAAAGTCATTCTTATCGTTTCTCTTAGTCTTAGGTTGTGGGTTATCAAGATCAATGCTAGGTTCAATCTCCACATCCTTTTCATTGCTAGGTTGAGCATCTTCATGAACATCACTATTGATATTATCATTAGGCTCATGTTCATCACCAGATTGTGTTTCAGCATCAGAGATAGAGGCATCGTTTGGACTCTCAAGTGTAGCAGCAACAGGGTTGCTAGCGTGCAAGTTCCTATCATCTTTCTTCTTCTTTCTAGGATGACTAGGTGCATCAGTGCTAACTCCTTGAGAATCTTGTTCAATTCTCTTCGGATGACCCTCGGATACAAGGGTTCCTGGGTCATTCTACTGCCTCTAGTAATGAATCTGACAGAACTATCATTCAACTCATTGAGCAAGTCATTCTGAGCTTTAAGTACTTGTTCTACTTGAGTAGTAACCATAGAGGCATGTTTACTCAGAAGCTTAAGATCATTGACATTTCTGTCCACACAAGCACTTAAATGACTAAGCGTACGAGCATTCTTTTCCAATTGTCTGCTAACATAATCATTGAAACTCTGTTGTTTGGCAACGAAGCTATCAAATTCATCCAAGCATAAGCTAACAGGTTTATAAAAAGGAATATCACTCTCATCAAACCTACGCAGAGAATTTACTTCTACTACCTGTATCGGGTTATCGAGACCATGGATCTCTTTGATAGGTGGTATATTTTTGACATCTTTAGATTTAATGCCTTTCTCTCTCATAGATTTCTTGGCTTCTTGCATATCTTCAGGACTGAGGAATAGAATACCTCTTCTCTTCGGAGTTGTCTTAGGAGGTGGTTCGGGAATAGTCCAGGCATTCTCATTGCACAAGATGTTATTCAGTAGAATCTCAGCTTGTTCTACAGTTCGTTCCCTAAAAACACTACCGGCACAACTATCTAGGTGTTCTTTGGAAGCATCGGCAAGTCCATTATAGAAGATATCAAGTATTTCATTCTTCTCAAGAGGGTGATCACGCAAAGCATTCAGTAGCTGGATAAGCCTCCCCCAAGCTTGTGGGAGACTCTCTTCTTCAGCTTGAGCAAAGTTGTATATTTCCTGCAGGGCAGCTTGCTTCTTATGGGCAGGGAAATATTTTTCACAGAAGTAGTAGACCATATCCTGGGGGCTACGCACACAACCAGGAGCAAGAGAAGTGAAACAGGTCTTAGCATCATCCTTTAGCGAGAAAGGAAACAACTTGAGCATATAGTAGTGGCGGATCTTTTCCTCACTAGTGAATAGGGTCGCTATATCGTGCAACTTGGTAAGATGGGCTACAACCGTTTCAGACTCATAACCGTGAAAAGGATCAGATTCGACCAGAGTGATTAACTCAGGGTCGACAGAGAATTCATAATCCTTATCGGTAACAAAGATAGGCGAACTGGCAAACTTCGGGTCGTATTTCATCCTAGCATTCAGAGATTTTTCTTTCCACTTGCGCAGAAGTTTGTCAACATCATAGCTATCCTTACACGCAAGAAAATCCTCAGCTATCTCTCCCTCCATAACATAGCACGTATCACGCATATCAGGCATAGTAGCAGGTTCTACTTCAATAGTATCAGCAGTTTCAGAAGTATCATCACATGTAGCAGCAACTCTAGCAATATGTGCATCAAGGAATGCACCTATGGCAAAGCAGTATCAGGCATAGCAGGCATAGTATCAACCATAGCATCATCAGGCATAGTATCAAGCATAGCATCATAAGGCATAATATCAAGCATAGCATCATAAGCATCATGGGCAGCAGAGGTACCATCATCAAGCACATGAGACATATCAAGATTTCTAGCACGAGGCGAACTCACAAACTTACTCAAAACTGAAGGTGAATCAAGTGCAGAGCCAGATGGCAGTTCCTTACCTCTCCTCGTATTGGAAGGCAGGATTTTAGTTCTTGGATCTTTCGGATTCCTCATAGTGATCAGCACACGTCACTCCCAAGTGACTAGGAGATTATAGCTGTGCTTCCCCGGCAACGGCGCCAGAAAAAGCCTGAATAACCCACAAGCGTATGGGATCGCAGCAGTTTTCGAGGGTAGAGTATTCAACCCAAATTTGTTGGTTCACACAAGGGAAGCGAAAGAATATTCTCTAGTATTAGCAGCTGAGTTTGTCATATTCAACCACACCTGAAAGATTAGTGTCTACAAGCAAAGTATCAGTAGCAAGGTAGTATGATAGCAACGGTGTCAGAAACGATATGTTGACAGCAGACTATTCCTAACTATTGTATCAATGGCGCCAGTAAAGAGCACGTGGACGGGGAACTATTCTTCCCAGGCAACGGCTCTAGAAAAGTCTTGCAACAAGTAGTAGCGAATTAGCAAGGAACAGCAGTAGCAGCAGCAGCAGAGTAACATCAGTAGCAACGGTAGCAGTAGCAAAGTGGCCCAATCCCTTTTGTAGCAAGGGACAAGCCTAAACAAAGTAACGTAGCGAGGACCAGTAGTAAAAGACTCGTAGGCAGTGGATCGGTGATGGATGAGTATGACGGATGTGATTCATCATGTGACAGCTATAACACGGAGAGATATGTAACTAGCTCCCGTTCGTCAATCTAATGTAGGCATGTATTCTGTATGTAGTCATACGTGCTTAGGGAAAAGAACTTGCTTGACATCTATTGTCCATCCCTCCCGTGGCAGCGGGGTCCTAATGGATACTACGGGATATTAAGGTTTTCCTTTTAATAAAGAACCAGACCAACGCATTAACACGCGGTGAATACATGAACTCCTCATACTATGGTCATCTCCGGGAGTGGTTCCGACTATTGTCACTTCGGGGTTGTCGGGTCATAACACATAGTAGGTGACTACAACTTGCAAGATCGGATCTAAAACACACATATATTGGCGACAACATAATAGGTTCAGATCTGAAATCATGGCACTCGGGCCCTAGTGACAAGCATTAAGCATAGCCAAGTAGTAGCAACATCAATCTAGAACATAGTGGATACTAGGGATCAATCCCCGTCAAAGACTAACTCGATTACATGATAGATCTCATCCAACTCATCACCGTCCAACAAGTCTACGATGAGTTACTCACGAACGATGAAGAGCGTCATGGAATTGTCGATGGAGAAAGGTTGATGATGACGATGGCGACGATTTCCCCTCTCCGGAGCCCGAAATGGACTCCATATCTACCCTCGAGATGAAGAACAGGATGTGGCGGCACCTATGTTTCGCAAAACGCGATGAAACCTTCTCTATGATTTTTTTTCCGGGCGAGACAGAAGATATAGAGCTGAGTTTGGGGGCGGTGGAGCCATGTGGACCCCACAAGCCCTCACGGCGCAGCCAGGGGGGGTGGCCACGGCGTGTGGGCTTGTGGTCCACTGGTCCACCTCCTCCGGTGGATCTTTGCTCAGGTATTTTTCTTTTATTCTAGAAAAATCTCCGTAAATTTCCAGGACATTCCGAGAAGTTTTATTTCTGCACAAAAACAACACCATGGCAATTCTGCTGAAATCAGCGTTAGTCCGGGTTAGTTCCATTCAAATCATGCAAATTAGAGTCCAAAACAAGGGCAAAAGAGTTTGAAAAATTAGATACCACGGAGACGTATCAACTAGTGATTGAAACTAGGACATATGGAGTGCCCGGAATTGCCGGAAAGGGGAATGAATCAACATTCCGACCCAATATAGGTCCCTTTTTATTATTCATACTTCTGTTTATATATAGATAATCAATTCTTTCGATATAGTGTCACGGTTGTTGTTTACGCATTTACAAACATGTTCCACGGATTGTAAGTTAAATTACCACATTAAAACATGAAATGTCCGCCGATGAATATTGGGGGTGTGAATATTGTGGCGACTATCGGGGTATGTGCGACCCGCCTCACGTGCGAGACGACAAGTTCTTCAGCATGAAGCTTGACGAGACCTTCAAAGTTTGTATTGTACGCAACGATGACAAGTGTTTTTCGTAATTAAGCATGCATGACTTCTGTTTCTTTGCTCATACGTGTAATTTTTGTTTTATACAATTCGACTAGTTCCTCCCTTGCCATGCAAGAAGATATGTGTTGGAGAGGCTCGGTTTCGAAGATCACGAGAGTATGGAGACGAGGAGAGCTAACGTGAGGACTATACATGGTCACACATTTGTGATCAAAGTAATGAATTCAATTTTTAACAAATAAATAGGGTGCCCAAATTGGGAAGATCTTTGCAAGGCATATGGATTTCAGGAGGGTATGGAAATAACCTTCGATCTTCGTCCGGAAGATAATATGCCATGCAACATCGACATTTGGGTGGTTGTCGATATGCTTCTTGTTTTTACCTCCATGCGAGTTCTTCAACCATATTTTTCAAGTAATTTGCATTCTATATTTAGAAATAGTTGGTGTTCATCCATATACTAAATTTGTTAAATTATAATTTACAGCTTATTTCGTTTCTTCAAGTGAATTATGGAAATCGACACTACACACTACACGTATGGATCACATCTAACTTGGGAGGAGAAGGATGTTCTTCTCTACTTTCTTGTTGGTGTCCTGGTTTGTAGGGATAACTTCCCGTATAATTTGGGAATTGGCCAAAATTATACATTTTACATGCCACTAGTGCATAGGTTGAGGGCGGATGACATTCGTCGAAATATCTTGGTAAGAGTTTCCTAATTAAGTACGCTCTACTATTAAATAAATGGCGTTGATTACATTGCTAACTAGGTTATTATTATGTTCTTCAACAGCAACTGCCAAATGATGTAGTGCCTTAGTTGATGCACCCAGAAGGTCATATGAAAATTAAAAGCCTGCTGAGGGCTGAGTTCGATGCTCCATGCTCGAGTATCCACAAATAAAAAAGGCTCCAAATTGAAGCATGGAGAGAAATAAAGAAGGATCACAAGCCACAAGTTGGAGACCATTGGATCTCTGTGCTTCATCACGGAGACATAGGTGTTATTCTGTTTCTGACATTATACCTAGGAGCGAGGACGAGGTCTTATGAGAGATAAGTTTTTCTGGTTTATATTAACTTCGCATGATCGATTAGGATGCTTGCATATGATGACTATTATGATGTTTTTCTGTTTTATGAGATTTTAACTTGGTATATGATTAATATGATGATGAGTTGTTACATGAGTACGTAAGATGATGATGAGTTATATGACATGATACTTTATGTGTATGATATGATGAGAATAATGCATGTTTATTATGACATGATGAAACTATTGTTTAGAGCATGCACAAATACGTAAAGGGGGCATAAATACAACGAGAATTAAAAATTGAAAGCAGGAATATTAGCAGTAGGGCTGGTTTAGCAGTAGCGCTTTCTTTATTCCAGCGCTACTGATAACGTAGATACCAGTAGCTCTTTTTATCCAGCGCTACTGCTAACAGGTTAGCTGTAGCGCGTTAGCAGTAGCGCTGGCCCCAGCACTACTAGTAAGGGTAAAAGCAGCGCTACACAACAAGGATACCTCATCTAAAGCAACAAAAAATTTACATCATTTTAGCTATACGTTGTAATATCACAATAGATACCCAAATTAAAGGTTGCAGATATGGGTTGTAGATTGCAGATCTTGGCCCTACCGTGAACATCTAAAAAAACAGAGAGGGACGCAAGAGAAAAAGAACCCCCGATGCCCCTCATCTCAACCAAACCACTGCCACCAACCGTCTCGTCACCCTCCTCCTCCCACCTCGCCTCCATCATCCGCCTCGTCACCCTCCTCCTCCCACCTTGCCTCCGACCCTCCCCTCCCCTCCCCTCATCCCACCTTGCAGTCCCGGAGGCTACCAGATCCGCCATCCCCGACCCATCCATCCCTCTCACACCACATGTCTCTCTCTTGATGTAGATCCTCGATGGGCCACCTGTGGTGGTTGATTAAGGCGACCTCTTGTAAATCCCTCCATTGTGAAGCACAGCCAAAGGTCTCCTCACACCGCGGCGCCCTTCCATATGGCTAGAGTCGATGCTCGCGGCCACCAAAGCCCACCCGCAACTTTCGCCCGATGGCTAGGGTTTCGGTCGTCGTCACTGTCGCCGGTGGCCATGTCCTCCTCCTTTCGTCCGGTATGTGAATCCCCTCCCTGGGCTTCGTCCTCTCCCTCTCTCTCCCTTTCTCTAACCTCTGCCTTCTTTCTTGTGTGCAGGACCGGCCCTAGCATCTTCGAGCCCTTACGCGAATTTCTGAACTCCACACGCCATGGGCCCTCGCCTTAGCACAACGCTGACTGCCACGACTATCGCCGATAATGTTGTGTCAGGTGTGTAATGGCCGTGACCTTCTTCCGACGACGACATTCATACAACAAGAAAAATCATCGGTTGCATGGTGCCTAATTAATGGGCATGCTTTTTTAAATCTTAAACAGAGTATTGGAGGATGCATGGGGCCTAATTAAAAGAATATTGCATGCTTTTAAATTCTACGGGAAGGAGTATTGCATGTTGCGACACATAATTGCCTAACTAAATGAGATTTTTGGCTGCATAGATACACACACCTCACGCTGCATAGATCCGGTGTCCATTGAGGGCGATAATCAAGGATATTAGCACGTTATGATGGCTGATTTCACTTTCTCCATCTTTTCTTCTTCCCCATAATATGCTTATATACCTACTAGATACATGCACACGGATGGGCCCCTGCTTGGGCTAGGCCCTAGGTGGCCGCACTCCTTGCCATGCACCAGGGCTGGCCCTTCTCGTGTGGACGTCTAGGTATGCACTCTCGATTCTACCACAGCTAATCCCTGTCAAATGTTTTTACCCCTTGTGTAATTCAGTGACGAACACTGATAGGCCTATAGATTGACTTCTGATCTCCATTGATTTACATTCATGCATTGATTACTATTCTATTAAATTGGTAATTATTAGTTTTCGATTTCAAGGGAGCGTCAACTTTTTTAAGAATCTGTATATCCTGCTAGCTCATTAATCCTTGACAGATGAGTTAGTAATCCTTTCAAAAAATTGATGTAGGGAAGCACTACTTCATATATGCGGATCCCATATCAAATAGTCTGTTGCGAGAGTTATTATATTTAAGGAGGGATGTAGTCTTAAGAGACAGGTCTTAATAGGCCTGTGTATGACAGTTCTGATGAGTAACTAATCAAAGTTTTTGTTGTAGTTTCACACTTTTCACGAGTCTCATGGTCAGGTAATTTAGTTGGAGGGAGTAGCTTGCTAATGGTGGCTTTTACGTCCAGCTCAAATATTAGGGGATGTTTTTACACCTTTGTTTCAATGGGAAGGTTAATTAATAATCCACATTGTTTTGTTTCTTTGATGCTATTGATATGATTCAGAACACTGATAAATACTTCTCTCCATGCATGCTAATGTACTGCTTGTTGTATGCTCTTAATATTCTACACAATTTGGATTAGTAGCTAAATACACGTGTGTTGCTACGGGATAACACACATTCAATTCCATGGACACATCATAGTACATCATTGCATTTTACCTTTGACTAAGACTATCTCTCTTGTGGTGATTATTTATTTATTCCTTTATTGCTTAGATTAGCTCTAACCACTTCCAACCTCCTTTTCTCCACTTATTCAACTATTTATGTACTCCTATCCCGCTAATGGTGTACATACATATTGTTTTGTGTAATTTAATGTGAGGTGTTGCACTCATCCTTTCCAGCACTATCAATATGGGGGCCAACATCATGGACGGCTCGAGCTGCGATTAGATTGGTCCAAGGTACAACAGTGTTCGTAGTCATGGTTATGGTAAGTTTATACGATCTCCCTATCTTAACTATTTGTGAAGTCAGAAATGCAAGTAATGTTCTCCTTAGATGCTCTTTGCCCTATTGATTCTTACATTGCTAAACTGACCATTTAGCTCCCAACACTTTGACTCATAAATTGCTGAATTACCTACATGAACTCTTGTTGCCACGGTTCATAAATTGCTGAAATTCCCATTATGTCATTTGCACTGTTCCATATGAGCAGTGTCTATCGTGCTTTTAACCCGTCAACTAAGTAGGTACTATGTTATCAGTGGCTTGCATTTAGGCTACAACCACATTTATTTATATTTTGCTGAGTGCATTTATGTTTCTTTTGTGACATGAAGTAGTATATTCAGTCTTAAGGGAATACTTCGAGGTTACAACTTTTCTTTTTATTAGTCGTAATCTCACCGGGCACAATATTTCTGAAGTAATGATCCTTTGTAAGAAGTTTTTTTTGTTGGGCAACCCATCACTATTTGCATCACGTCAATGCATTGTGTATTAACAAATCATTTTGTTATTTTCTTTGTAGATTCAAAAGGTATATGGATGATTATATGGGTGTGTGGCAAGTATACAACAGAGATGATGATTTTCTTGTTCACGATGATGATGATGATGGTTGTTTTCAGTTTTAGTTATGATGGCAGTTTTTAGTTTTAATTAAGTTGTACGCATGATATTCCTGTTGGATAATGTTGCTCTGTTAAGTTTTACTTAAATTGTAGGGATGTTGATGGAAGTTTGAGTGTCAAGGAAATATTTATATTATGCATCACATTTGGATGATATTCCTCATGTAATATAACCTATTGTAATTCAACAATTTTTTTAATATATGATTTCTTACTCTCATGAGTATATTTTTTTCATGGTACATTTTTCTTCTGACTTGATATATATACTTATCACCATTATGTGGAGCACTAAGTTAATTGCTGGAAATATATAAAATATTATTCACATTCTATATGTAAAACACCAGAAGCATTGTTAATTCTTTGTTGCCAAGAGATGAGATTTGGATTCTTGTACATTAATCACCGACGCATACGAGTGTTGTAAAAATCGGTTGTATGTGTTGTACTCTTGCAACGATCCTTTTACCAATGGAAGTATAACCGTTGCATTATGCGCTGGCAACACTAGATAAGGCAACACATCCCAAACCATTGGTAAAGAGCTTAGCAACGCATATATGGGCTTCTAGATATGAAAAAGTGTTTCTATAGGTGGGTTCCTGTTACTGGTAGCCTTTCTCCTACTAGTGCAGGTGTGGGCCCTCTCGATGGAGGTAAAACCCTATGCCCCGGCCCTTGTTGTATTGATGTTGTAGAAATTGTAGAGTTGATCTACCTCGAGATCGCAAGATTATGGGCCAAACCCTAGGGGTTGAGATGTTGTGTATGGGTATCCTCTACGGGCTAAACCCCGTGGTTTATATAGGTATTGGGCGTATCTAGGGTCATATAAATGTCGGTTGCCACCTATAGATTACATGTCGAACGAATCAACCCTTCCTTGAAGATGCATGCCATTTCTTGGTAGAATTCGGAGTATCCACGCTTCGTCATTAGGCCTCCGGAGTCCTTCTCCTTGATGGACCCCATCCTAGCCCATAGACTAAACCACCTCAGCTAGGACCTCATAGTCCAGGACTCCCTTAGTAGCTCCCGAACTAGTCTTTGATGCCAAACATGAGGATCTGCATCGGATAATCTTCTTTGGTCTTCTACATGATGGACGAGTTCAATAGCTTCCCAATAATCTACATGGCTCCTTTCACCCGAAGTGTTTTGCCTCGGTCCGAGGAACGAAATCTTGACCAGTCCTGGAACAAGGTACTTACAACTTTTTTCGAATCGTCATACTAATGACATCATGCCTATAGGTCATAACTTACTCAAACCGTGGGTTGAGGCAAGTCATGGCATGTCGTATCAAAACGGAGATCGTGCTCCGTGTTTGATGGGATATCATCAAGTTATTCCCTACGCATCCATAACGGCTCGATCCAGCCAAAATGTGGCGATTTCACCGACGTGGTTATGGGGACCATTTGTCTTTCCACCTAGCCAATAAAGGCCCGGGGGTTAACCTTTTCCCCCACATTCCCTTGTTGCTCCCACATCAAAACTTTCTCTGCCTATAGCGACTACAACCTTCCTCGCCCAAACCCTTCCACCACCATGGCAGATCCATAGTCAAAGGGGTAATGAGGCCCTTCAAAGGTAGATCTCCCCACCACTGACGAGATCCTGTCTACAAGATACATTCCCGCAGATGTTGCATGCAGACTACCGGAGCCAAACCAGCGCGTCCCCACTCCCCAAGCCGAGGATCATGTCATTTTCATTTCCCACCTTGTCAGAGGCCTCGGCTTCCCCTTGCACCCATTCATGCGGGGGTTCTCTTTTTCTATGACATTGATTTCTACAATCTTGCTGTTGGGGAACGTTGCATGGGAAACAAAAAAATTCCTATGCACACGAAGACCTATCATGGCGATGATCATCTACGAGAGGGAGATCGGATCCACATACCCTTGTAGATCACTAAGCGGGAAGCGTTAATAAACGCGGTCGATGTAGTGGAACTTTCTCCGTGATTCAAATCACCACAGCCCCACGATCCATCCCGATCTAGCACCAAACAGACAGAACCTCCACATTCAGCAAACGTACAGCTTGATGAAGATCTTGTTGGGGACGTTGCATGGGAAACAAAAAATTTCCTACGCACACGGAGACCTATCGTGGTGGTGTTCATCTACGAGAGGGAGATTGGATCCACATACCCTTGTAGATCGCTAAGCGGAAGTGTTAATAAATGCGGTTGATGTAGTGGTACGTCTTCACGATCCGTCCCACGAAACGTCCCACGAACCGTCTCACGATCCGTCCCACGAACCATCTCGCGATCCGTGCCACGATCCGTTCCCATCAAGTGCCGAACGGACGGCACCTCCGCGTCCCGCACATGTACAACTCGATGACGATCTCCGCCTTCTTGATACAGCAAGAGAGACAGGGAATTAGATGAGTTCTTCGGCAGCGTGACGGTGCACCGGTGATGGTGATGATCTATTCCTGTAGGGCTCCGCCCGAGCTCCACAAAAATCCGATCTAGAAGAAGAACTACGAGGTATAGGTTTGAGTTGCACGTGACAAATTTGTTTATCAAAAACCCTAAAACCTCTAGTATATATAGGAGGAGGGGAGGGGCTAGCCTTGGGGCTTGATACGTCCATTTTGCATCATGTTTTCATGTTGATATTTATCGCTTCTTTGGCTGTTATTTCACTTCACGGTACTATTCTTATGCCTTTTCTCTCTTATTTTGCAAGGTTTACATGAATAGGGAGAATACCGGCAACTGGAATTCTGGCCTGAAAGTGGAGCAAAGTTGAGATACCTATTCTGCGCAACTCCAAACGCTGTGAAAATCAACGAGGATTTTTTCCCAATATATCAAAAATATTGGGCCGAGGAAGTGCCAGAGGGGCACCAGGGGGTGCCCACAAACCTGCACGGCGCGACCACCGCCCCAGGCCGCGCCAAGGGGGCTTGTGGGCAGCCCACTGGCCCACTGGCCCCCCTCTTTTGCTATTTGGAGGGTTTCATCCAGGAAAAAAAATCACAGAGGAGCTTTTTTGTGGTTTCGCCGCCGCCACGAGGCGGAACTTGAGCAGAACCAATCTAGAGCTCCGGCAGGACGATCCTGCCGGGGAAACTTCCCTCCCAGAGGGGGAAATCGTCGCCATCGTCATCACCAACACTCCTCTCATCGGAGGGGACTCATCTCCATCAACATCTTCATCAGCACCATCTCATCTCCAAACCCTAGTTCATCACTTGTAACCAATCTCCATCTCGCGACTCCGATTGGTACTTGTAAGGTTGCTAGTAGTGTTGATTACTCTTTGTAGTTGATGCTAGTTGGATTATTTGGTGGAAGAGTTTATGTTCAGATCCTTGATGCTACTCATTACCTCTCTGAGCATGATTATGATTATTCTTTGTGAGTAGTTACTTTTGTTCCTGAGGACATGGGATAAGTCATGCTAATAATAGTCATGTGAATTTGGTATTCGTTCGGTATTTTGATATGTTGTGTGTTGTTTTTCCTCTAGTGGTGTTATGTGAACGTCGACTACATAACACTTCACCATTATTTGGACCTAGAGGAAGGCATTGGGAAGTATTAAGTAGATGATGGGTTGCTAGAGTGACAGAAGCTTAAACCCTAGTTTATGCGTTGCTTCGTAAGGGGGTAATTTGGATCCACTACTTTAATGCTATGGTTAGACTTTGTCTTAATTCTTCTTTCGTAGTTGCGGATGCTTGCGAGAGGGGTTAATCATAAGTGGGATGCTTGTCCAATTAAGGGCAGTACCCAAGCGCCGGTCCACCCACATATCAAACTATCAAAGTAACGAACGTGAATCATATGAACACGATGAAAACTAGCATGACAGAAATTCTCGTGTGTCCTCGGGAGCGTTTTTCCTCCTATAAGACTTTGTCCAGGCTTGTCCCTTGCTACAAAAGGGATTGGGCTACTTTGCTGCACCGTTGCTACTTTTGTTACTTGTTGCTTGCTAAAAATCATCTCACCACACAATCACTTGTTACCGATAATTTCAGTGCCTGCAGATTTTTCCTTGCTGAAAACCACTTGTGAGATCCTTGTGCTCCTCGTTGTGATCAACACTCTTACTTATCGAAAGGACTACGATTGATCCCCTATACTTGTGGGTCATCAGGGCTCAAGGGAGCCCCTAGGGCACCATCCAAGGAGGAGAGGAGGACTCCAACTCCAATTCGGTTTGGGAAGGAGGAGTCCTCCTCTTCCTTCCCACGTCCCTCTTCTTTTTTTTCTTTTCTCTTTTGGTTTTTCTTCCTAGCACCATAGCCCACTTGGGCTGGCCTCACCAGCCCACTAAGGGCTGGTGCGCCACCCCTGGGCCACCAGGCTCACTCCCGGGTGGGTGGGCCCCTCCCGGTGAAGATCCTGAACCCATTCGTCACTCCCGGTACAATGCAGGTAATGCCTGAAATCTTTCCGGAGACCAAATGGAACCATACTATATATCAATCTTTGTTTCCGGACCATTTCGGAAACCCTCGTGACGTCGGATCTCATCCGGGACTCCGAAAAAGATCCGGTCACCAACACCTATAACTCAACTATACCAAAACGTCACCGAACCTTAAGTGTGTAGACCCTGCGGGTTTGAGAACTATGCAGACATGACCCGAGACACTCTCTGGTCAATAACCAACAGCGGGACGTGGATGTCCATATTGGTTCCTACAGATTCTACAAAGATCTCTATCGGTTGAATCTCTATGTCAAGGATTCATATAATCCCGTATACTATTCCCTTTGTCCTTCGGTATGTTACTTACCTGAGATTCGATCGTCGGTATCTCTATACCGAGTCTAATATCGTTACCGACAAGTCTCTTTGTTCGTTCCGTAATACAAGATCCCGTAACTAACTCCTTAGTCACATTGCTTGCAAGGCTTGTTGTGATGTTGTATTACCGAGTGGGCCCCGAGATACCTCTCCGTCACACGGAGTGACAAATCCCAGTCTTGATCCATGCCAACCCAACAGACACCTTTCGAGATACCTGTAGAGCACCTTTATAGTCACCCAGTTACATTGTGACATTTTATAACCCACAAGGTATTCCTCCGGTGTCCGGGAGTTGCATGATCTCATGATCATAGGAACAGATACATTGACATGCAGAAAACAGTAGCAATAAACTCACACGATCATATACTACATTTATAGTTTGGGTCTTGTCCATCATATCATGCTCCCAATGATGTGATCCTGCTATCAAGTGACAACACTTGCCTATGGTCACGAAACCTTGACCATCTTTCATCAACAAATTAATCAACTAGAGGCTCACTAGGGACAGTGTGTTGTCTATGTATCCACACATGTATTTGAGTTTCCAATCAATACAATTTTAGCAGGATAATAATCGATTATTATGAACAAGTAATTTAAGAATAACTAATTTATTATTGCCTCTAGGGCATATTGAAAGTGCGTTATATCGACTAGAGGGGGGTGAATATGAGATTTTTAGAATTTCATCACTCAGGAAATTCCTTTTGAGGAAATTCCTCACTGATGACTAACTCACAGCGGAAAAAGTAAAGGATGAGGAGTGCAAAGTTTGACTACAACAGTTTTTCGGTATGAGGAATGTGAAAGCAGATTGCACAGTAAGCAGGCACGCAGAAAATAGATGAGGATTAACTTGCGTGAAGAATTTGGGGTTGAGGAATTTCAGAGAAAGTCTTCAGCAAATTCTTCAAACAGTGACAGTGAAAGTCATCAACACATAATTTGAGGAATATAAAGAGTTGAGGAATTAGAACCCGTTTCACAGCGAAGATAGTAGTTGATGACCCAGTTCCAACTGTTGTGACAGTTGTACATCTGGTTTGGAGCGGCTTGGTATTGAAACCAAAAGACACACACTACCTACCGTATTCTCCTTGGGATAAGAACACACAGTCCTCGCCCAACACTCGTGGTAAGTCTTCAGGGCAGACTTCCAAACCCTCACAAACTTGGTCACCCGGTGATCCACAATTGACTGTTGGATTCCTCTAGACGATGATGCCTAACCGTCTAGAGGATGCACAATCCTCAAAGGTAAAAGGCTTCAGTCCCACACAGGAACAACTTCTTCAGTGATGCTCAATCACTTGGTTCTCGGTTTGTGGTTTGGTGTTTGGGGTATTTCCTCACTTATGAATTACTCTCGAAGACTCTGAGGAATTGGGTTGCTCTTATGACAAGTGTCAGTTTCTAACGGAGCAGCCAACCAACTAATGGTTGTGGGGCGGCTATTTATAGCCTGGGAGCATTTCGACATGATTTGACACTAATGCCCTTAAATAATATTACCGTTGGTGTGGATAAGATCAATGATGTGGCGCGGCTATCGAAATGGTCAGAACCCTCAACTGTGTGAGTCCTCATGTCACTCATATTCCTCACTTGAGGCTTTTGGTAGGATTAGGTTTGGGTTGAGCATCATGAGGAAATTCATTCCAAAGTGTTACCTCAACCCCCTTTAACAGTACGGTGTTCCTATTACTCAAGTGTGAAGAAAACAAAATAGAAAGAGTAAATCTCCATGCTTCAAAGTCTTCAGAATGATTTTCTTCAGGACACACCGAATTCCTCAATTTCAATATCTTCATGAGGAATATCAATTTCATCGCAGATTCTTCGCGATTCAATTCTTCAGCTTCACACCAATTTCTTCAACCGAAGATATAGATTTTTAGGGGTCGATATTCATCAAATATTTCAAACTCCTCAGTGACTTATAGATCCTGTGTACACTCACGAACACATTAGATAGTTAACCTATAAGTCTTCAAACCACCAAAATCACTAAGGGGCACTAGATGCACTTACAATCTCCCCCTTTTTGGTGGTTCATGACAATTAGGTTAAGTCTTCAACAGGGATAAAAGTATGAAGTGTAAATACTCATTTGAGGAATTTGAAATCAAGATTCAGAGAGACTCCCCCTGAAGATGTGCATATCTTGAGGATTTTGCTTTTCACAGCAAATGCACATTGATGATTTATATCATGGAGATCTCCCTCTGAGTCTTGTAAATCATGCATACATATGACATATAGTACGTAGAAATTTAAGATGCATGATGACAAATGGTATCTCACGAATTCCAGCATGCGTGCATTAAAATTTTGAGGAATAAGCATGCGAAGAAAAATGTTCAAAAGCGTCAGAGTACCATCGGGCTTAAGTTACAACTCATTACATAAACACTTCAGAAGAGCCAAGAGTTTGTAACTTACATATAGTTCATAAGCCCCAAAATATCCCGCTTGAAGACTAACTCTCAAGTTTCTCCCCCTTTGTCATCAAGTGACAAAAAGGGACAAACTGAGGACTAACGCTCATGAAGACTTCACTCCTTGGCAGTTGATAAAGATGCGTGAGGATTCTTGGGAGCAGTCTTCTTCCTTGGACCGGTTGCACTGTCTTGTTGTTCTTCATCAGATTCAGCAGTGCGGAATGAAGAAAAAGAACTGTCCTCAAGGTCTGGAACTGGAATTGGCTTGAACTTCTTCTTTGGTGGCCACGACCAGTCAAAGTCTCGCACAAACTCCAATTCTTCAAGTTCTGTCGAAGTCTTCAGATGAGCAAGTGTAGCCCAGGTGCGATCAAAAACCTCATGAAGATAATGATGGTTGAGCTTCACAACATTTTGTGTTTCATTGAGGGTTTTCACAATGGCGCCGAACTGGCGTTTGACCCACTTGTGATTTTGATCCACCTTCTGGTGAAGACTGAGAAGAAGCTCTCTGGTATTTAGCACACGAGGAGCAACAGGGCTTGGAGGAAGAGTCTTAGTGTCATCCCATGAAGAATATGGTTCAGGCTCTCTGAACTGGCCATCAAGGGGCCTACGGCCTTCATCAATGACAGACTTGCCTTTTCCTTCAACAGGCTCGAAAGTCTTCTTGTTGACCCTGATAGGAGGCACATAACCAACATGGTTGTTGCAATCAGCGTGAAATTTGATGCCTGTCCTTGTCCTGATGAATCTCATGATCCATGGAGCATATATCTTGTGGTCAAAAGGACACATTGCATTGTCGGCCAATGTGCTCAAGAAGAAATCATGCATGTTGATAGGAATATCATGAATGATGTTGAAGAGGATATTCTTCATGAGGCCTATGACATCTTCTTCATCATCGTGGCCCTTGATCGGCGCAAGAACGTTGCAGAGGATTCTGTAAAGAGTCCTTGGTTCATATTTGAGCTCATGGATGAGGAAGGTTTTTCTCGGTGGTTGCCCTTTAGCCAAAGGCTTCATGAGGACTTCCATCATCCCGTTGGGCAGCTCACATTCATCATAAAGCTTCACGGCTTGTTCTGAAGGAATTGACACAGGCAGTTCACGCCGGAGCTCAATGGCTGGAGCCTTGTAGTGTGTGTTTTGCGTCATCCAGTCAAACACCCACGTGTTGATATGTGCAGGATCTCCATATATGTGAAGAGTGGCAAAAAAAATGAAGAATAAGCTCACTGTTCCAGTCACAGATATCTGAGCACATTGGGAGGAGTCCAGCTTCATGAAGGACGTTGAGGACTGGAACCAGGCATGGTATTTCTTCAAGCTCAAGATGAGGAACATGCTTGTGCTGGAAAATCTTATTTCTTCCACACAACACAGAGGCATAGTAATTGAGTTGTGTCCTCGTCCAAAACTTCAGATGCCTGATGCAAGGCTTGTCATAGGGATTTTCTCCGATGAAGAACATGCGTTCTTTAAAGAAGGCCTCCTTTTGAAACTTTGGCCGTCTTGAGAGCGGCTGACGCTGCATGGGCTGAAGGTTTGGCTGTTGGACCTGAGGGGAGACAACAATTGTAGACTCTGGATTTAGGACGACGAAGGGATTGTCTTGGTCTGGTGCATTTTCCTCAGCATGGTGCTCAGGGTGAGGAATTTCATCAGCTTGAGCTTCAGGCTGAGGAGCATGCTCTTGTTGTGCTTCAGGCTGAGGAATGGGATCTGGCTGATCTTCAGGCCGAGGAATGTGATTTGGCTGAGCCTCAAGCTGAGGAATGTCGTCAACTGGAGCATCCTGTTGAGGGTTTTGCTCCGGAGGAGGAATGGGTTCATCCTGAGCCTCAGTTTGAGGATCTTGCTCAGGAGGACGAGTTGGGTCAGCCTAATCCTCAGGTTAAGAATTTTTCTCAGGACTCTTAATTTCATCAGCTTGAGGATTTTCACTTTGTTCTTCCTCAGCTTGCTTGGTGACAGAGCCAGATTCATCAGCTAGTGCAGTTGATCCTTGTGCAGTTTCTACATGAGGAATGGAGGGCTGAGGACTGACGTCAATGCGAATTTCTTCGTTAGTATGTTCCTCAGATACATCATCCTTCATTTCCTCATCTGACCCTTTCTCCTGGTCTTCAAAGGTGACCATTTCATAAGATGGAGCGATGTTAAGAGGCACATGATCTAGTGGAGCATTTTCTTCAAGTGCTTGGAGGCGCTTGGCCTCAGTGTGTTCTTTTGCGGAAGAGGCCTTTCTCTTCTTGGCTTCCTTTTCAGCAGCCCTTGTCTTCTTCACGTCTGATGTAGACGGACTCATCTTCTTCACCTTTGAAGCTTTTGGTGAAGGTGTTTTCTCAGCAGATTCATCAACTGGCTTTGATGAACCGGCTGGAGCGGAGTCATCAGCTAGCGTTGAAGCAGCAGCTGGAACAGATTCATCAGCTGGCTTGGAAGCAGCAGCTGGAGCAGGGTCAGTCTCACCAGCTGTAGCAGATTCATCAGCTGGATTTTCAGTCGTGATTTCCTCAATTGCCGGTTCATCCACACGGCTTTCTTGAGGGATTTCCTCAGCTTGAGCAGTTTCATCAGCTGGTTCTTCAATCAGAGGCTGAGGAGTTGGTACTGGAGGGGCAGCTTTCTTGTTGTAGTCATTAACAGCTTCAATAGCAAGTTTGATGAAATTGCTTTTGAGACTTTGACAGTAAGAAGGCTTGGAGTACTTATCTGTCAAAGTCTTCAACTCTGCCTGTGTTTACACAAGATCATCAGGCGTCAGATTGAAGAGATTCTTCTTGAGGAATTTCTCCTTCTTGAGCTTAGCCACCTTGGCCTGTTTAGCTTGCTGCTCCTTCCACTTGGCCTCGTTAATGAATGTGGCCACCATGTGGCTGATGCGAGGGGGAAGTTTCAAATCATCAAACGGAGTGTTGGGGTCCTCATACCATATATTGATGTAGTCTAGGTGGACTTTTGGGTCCATGGCCAGAGGAATGGAGCTACCAGAAGCTTGAGCTACCCTCTCCTGCTTGTTTCTGATCATTGCTTGCAAAGTTTCATCATCATATTCATCACTACCCTCTTATGCAGAAGGGACCGTGATGATTTTGCTTGGGCTGGGTCTTGTTCCTCTCCCAACAGTCACCTTAGTCTTCATAAGAGTTGGTGAAGACTTTGTCTCCGAGCTTGTTGCAGCTGGGAGTGAGGAGCTGGAGGTAGCGGGCAGTGGCTTCACTACCGGCTTTTGTTCAGGTTTTGAAGCATGTGGTGGTGCTGAGGATTTTGGTGCTGAGGGTTTTGGCGCTAATGCTGGAGCTGGTTTCTCTTGAGGCTTTGAAGCCTTTGTTTTGATGGCACAAACTTTTGTTGAGGAATTGTCGAGCCAGATGTCTCAGCAGCAGAGGAAGTAGCGGCAGTTGAAGCAGCAGCAGATGATTCGTTGAATTTCCTCATAGCAGCCTCTGCTTGCTTCTTGAGCTTTGCCAAGTGCTTTTCCTTTTCATCAGGATAGTCGTCAAGGGTCTTGAGGCTTGAGGGATGTGCTTCTTCATAATCCTCAAGTGGACCCCGTTTGCTAGGAGGCTTCAGAGCGAATTTCTTCGCATATTTGGGAGTAACAAATCTGTACTCCTTCCACTCCTTAGCCCATCGGCGTTCTATCTTTTGAAGCCGAATCTTTCTCTTGGGCATAGTTTCATTTTCATTAGGGTTGCAGTAATCCAGGTATATATCCTCAGGGATGTCGAAGGCTGTATTCTGCTCAAGTTTCTTGCCTCCCTTTTGCTTCCTATCATCCTCCATTTTCTTCAGCTGAGGATTCTGCTGATGAGATTGAACTCTTGAGGACTCTGATGAGACTTGAATATTTTCTTCAAGAAATGCTGCAAATGAGTTAATTTGATGAGAACCGAGAGATTCATCAGCTGACATGTGTGTACCTGTGAACAGAGTATAGTTGCGAGGAATTTGGAGAGGTCATATGAGTTCTCAGATTTGAAGAAATTGAAAAAATTTGACAATTGAGGAATTTGACCAGTGGTTGAGGAATTTGCCTAAGCATATTGTTCTTGGGTTCCAGAGTTGTACAGATCCGAAAATTAGCACAACTGGGAATCTCGTGAAAATCTTGGATGCTTAGTGAAGTTCATCAATAGTGTGGTGATAGGCAGTGTGTGAAGAAAAGGAACAGATGGATTCTTGAGGAAAAACAGATTTCACATCACACAGGTAAAATAGTAGATTAAACTTGCTGTAAAAATAGGGTTTTTATTTACCCTAGATAGCGCGCACGAAGAACAGAGAAGAGTAGCAGGGAGAAGCTCTTTCGGTGCGGGTCCAATGCGCCCTAACCCGGCAGCAGAGGACGTTTACGGCGGCGGCGGATGAGGATGGTCCGACTCCGGCGTGGTTTCGGCGACGGAAAAGTCGAGGCAGTGAAGCTCTTCTTCGCCGGCGACGAGACTTCCAGCGGTGGTGCTAGGGTTCGGGGTTTTGCTGTAGCAGGAGAGCGATGGAGCGAAGAAGTGTTTACCGAGGGGGATGGGGACATATATATAGCCAGGCAGTTACTGTTGGCGCGAAGAAATCGGACCAAATAGCCCCTGCCTCTACGTCTCCGCAGGACACGTGTAGCTTACGAGCAAAGTGGTGGAGATCGTGGAGATCGTGGTTATGTGAACGAGGAAAGTGGGGTTCAATTACTGATCATTTAAAAAAATATTTTTGAAGATTTGAGGATTTTGTTACGAAATCATCAGCTGACAAGGACGCAGTGAGGATTTCGAACAAAGTTTCAAGTAGAACGCATATGAAGAATTGAATAGACTGGATGAGAATAGCATAGAGGGAAAGTAGGGTCTGATCACATTCACTTAGATGAAATATCAACTTGAAGAAATAGCTATAAGTGAATGTTGTTGAGGACTTGAAATCACAGTCTATCTAGGTAAACGAAAGTCATTAAGTGTTTTTGAAAATTTTACTAACTTGAGGATTTTATGATAAATCGTCACAATGATGAAATTCAATTTTGAAGAAAAATGATTTTGAAGAACAACTGTTTTGAAGAAAATCAAAATTTGAGAACATGAAACTTTGAAGAAAATCAACTTGAAGAATTTCACATTGGGCGGTGGCGTGACCCACCATATAAGAATGTTGATAACAGACTCCGCGTACAATTATCATAGGGCCCTCAGAATCAATTTCTTCGTTGATTTCTTCACACTCAGAGTGATATTCTTCATTAGTTGAAGAAAATTGATTAATCGTGTGTTGCACATCTAAGTCATCAATTTTGCATAAGTGTTAGGATGTGTGCATGTTTTTACAAAACATTTGAAGATTCTAAGATATTTAGCAAACACCGCAACTTGCAAATCCTTTTCTCATCCAAGGGCTTAGTGAAGATATCTGCCAATTGATCATCAGTCTTCACGTGGTCGATGAGGATATTGTCCTTGAGGACATGGTCCCGAAGAAAATGATGACGAATCTGGATGTGCTTTGTCTTCGAGTGTTGTACTGGGTTGTATGTAATCTTGATTGCACTCTCATTGTAGCAGTAGAGAGGCACATTCTTCATGTTGATGTCGTAGTCCTTGAGGGTTTGCTTCATCCATAGCAATTGAGCACAACATGAGCCAAGAGCAATGTACTCAGATTCGGCAGTGGAGAGTGATACGCAGTTCTGCTTCTTTGAGGACCAGCAGACTAGTGATCTTCCGAGGAAATGGCATGTGCCAGAGGTTGACTTGCGATCCACACGGTCACCAGCATAGTCAGAATCAGAATACCCTACAAGATGAAGATTTGAGCCCTTGGGGTACCATAATCCTAGTGTTGGTGTGTGAGCAAAGTATCAAAGAATATGCTTCACAACCTTATGATGTGATACCTTCGGTTTCGCTTGAAAACGTGCACACATGCAAACACTAAGCATTATATCTGGCCTAGATGTACATAAATACAATAAAGAGCCAATCATAGAGCGATATACATGCTGATCGAATTCTTTACCATTTTCGTCAGTGCAAAGGTGGCCGTTGGTAGGCATTGGAGTCTTGGCACCTTTGCATTCATGCATGTCGAATTTCCTCAAAACATCCTTGAGGTATTTCTCTTGTGATATGAAGATTCCATTGCGTTGTTGATGAATTTGAAGACCTTAGAAGAATTTCAGCTCCCCCATCATAGACATCTGATATTCTTCACTCATCATTTAAGCAAATTCATCACTGTATCGTTTGTGAGTACATCCAAATATAATGTCATCGACATATATCTGGCACACAAATAGCTCATTATCATAGGATTTAGTGAAAAGAGTTGGATCGAGTGAACCGGGTTTGAAGTCTTTCTTCATGAGGAATTCCTTCAATGTATCATACCATGCCCGAGGGGCTTGCTTGAGACCATAGAGCGCCTTTTTGAGTCTGGAGACTTTGTCTGGATTCTTTGGATCCTCAAAACCTGGGGGCTGGGAAATATATACTTCTTCCTCAAGCTTACCATTGAGGAATGCACTTTTCACATCCATTTGATATAGTATGATGTTATGATGATTAGCATAAGCAAGTAGTATTCGAATAGCTTCAAGTCTAGCAACAGGTGCAAAAGTTTCATCGAAATCTATTCCTTCAACCTGGGTGTAGCCTTGGGCTACAAGTCGTGCCTTATTCCTCACCACTTGACCATCCTCATCTTGCTTGTTTCAGAAAATCCACTTGGTTCATATGATGTTGTGCTTGCGAGGATCTGGTCGTTTGACGAGCTCCCATACGTCATTCAGCTTGAATTGAAGAAGTTCGTCTTGCATAGCTTGGATCCACTCCGGTTCCACGAAAGCCTCAGCAACTTTTGAGGGTTCTGTCATAGATACAAAGGAGAAATGCCCACAAAAGTTAACTAATTGTGAAGCTTTTGAGCAAGTGAGAGGACCTGGCGCGTTGATGTCATTGAGGATTTTGTGAAGTTCTACTTCATTTGCAATCCTCGGATGAGCTGGTTGAGGATTTCGTCTGGGCTGAGGAAGTGGTTGTGGAGCAATTTCCTCAGGAGCACCTTCTTGATTTTCATCAGTGATGGGGATGGTTTCTTCATCAATTTCCTCAGTGGGAACAATGTGTTCAGTAGATTTGAGCTTTATTGCTTCCTCAAGAGACAATTTATCTGGATCAGAAGGCAATTGCTCTCTTTGCGAGCCATTAGTTTCATCGAACCGCACATCTACAGTCTCAACAACTTTGTTGTGATAGTTGTTGAAGACTCTGTAGGTGTGCGAGTCCTTTCCATAACCGAGCATAAAACCCTCATGTGCCTTGGGTGCAAATTTTGAGCTATGGTTAGGATGTCTAATCCAACATTTTGCACCGAAGACTTTGAAATAACTTACATTGGGTTTCTTATCAGTGAGGAGTTCATATGAGGTTTTCTTGAGGAATTTGTGAAGATATACCATGTTGATGATATGGCATGCAGTGTTGATTGCTTCAGGACAAAAGCGACGAGGAGTCTGATATTCTTCCAGCATGGTTCTTGCCATCTCAACCAGAGTCCTGTTCTTCCTTTCGACGACACCGTTCTATTCAAGAGTATAAGGAGCAGATAATTCGTGAGTAATACCAAGTTCATCAACATAATCATCAAGATTAGTGTTTTTGAACTCTGTTCCATTATCACTCCTGATATGTTTCTTGATGCCGAAGTTCATCGAGGCCCTTGAAGAAAATCGTTTGAAGATTTCCTGCACTTCAGTTTTATATAAGATGATATGCACCCATGTATATCTGGAATAATGATCAACTATGACGAAGCCATATAAAGATGCTGCATTTGTTAGTGTGGCATAGTGAGTAGGTCCAAATAGATCCATATGAAGCAATTCGAAGGGACGAGTAGTGGTCATGATAGTCTTCGAGGGATCCTTGGATCTGGTCATTTTCCGAGATTCACATGCACCGCAGAGATGATCCTTGAGGAATTTGACTGATTCGATGCCGATGACATGCTTCTCCTTCGCGAGCGTGTGCAAATTCCTCATGCATGCATGACCTAGTCTTCGGTGCCACAGCCATCCTTCTGAGGTTTTTGCTAGTAAGCAACTGGCTGGTTGAGGACCTGTAGAGAAATCAACAATGTACAAATCCCCTCTTCTTACACCATCGAAGACTTTGGATTTGTCAGATTCAATGATCACAACACATCTATATCTACCAAAGATAACAATCATATCAAGATCACAAAGCATCGAGACTGACATGAGGTTAAATCCAATGGATTCAACAAGCATCACTTTGTCCATATGCCTATCCTTGGAAATAGCCACTTTTCCAAGTCCCAATACCTTGCTTTTACCACTGTCAGCTTACGTGATTTGCTTCAGAGGTGATGGAATTAGTGGCATATTCATCAGCAAGCTTTTATCACCAGTCATGTGATGTGTGCAGCCACTATCTAGAACCCACTCAGTACTCTTGGGTTTGTCATCCTGCAGATGAATTAGTACAGCTTACCATCTCATATGCTTCAAACTTGAAGAATATGATATCAATTTCATCACATAGGAATTTCATAATAACCGAATTATAAGGACGTGTGAAATATTTCTATTTCATCAATATTAGCTTACGTCCAATCAAGTATTTCCTCAAGTCCCCAGCGACTTCTTCAGATGATGATTTTCATGTGGAGACCTGACCTGCAGAAGTGATTAGTTCAATTTCTTCACTACCCACATCTGAAGGGGTGGTAAAGCATTCATCATCGTGCGAGCACCATATGATAAAGGAGGCATTGAAGTTAATGCACTTCTCTTAGCAGTAGGGGGTTGAAGTACTCATATGAATATGCACAGAACAGGTTTGAGGATTTATGAACATAATGATTTGAAGAGTAACACTCATATTCATATTCCTTGTAGTTTCCCTGCATGTTAGAAGCATTAGCACGGGTACGAGCATAGTTTTGACCAGTTGAGGATTTTGATCCTCTTGAAGACTTTGGTCCTCCTAAGGAATTTGATCTGGGGTTCAAATTCTTCAACGGTGGTGTCATGAAGATATTCACTTGAAGATTTTAAGGCAACTTTTGGGAACCCAGATTTTCCTCAAGGGAGGGCCATTCCTACAGTTAGTTCCAACATATCGAGCAAATACTTCACCAGCTTGATTTTTGAACAGTTTATAGTTGGAGTCAAATGACTCATCTGAGGAATAGGATAATTCACATGAAAAACCAGTTAGATTGGATGGATCAAAAGGAGGCCCCGTAGCAGCAACCCATGAGGTTTTGGGATACTGCTCAGGTTTCCAATAAGATCCATCAGCATTCAATTTTATCTCAAAGGCAATTCCTTCTTTCCTCGGGTTCCTGTTCAAGATCTACTTTTGAGCATTTCACAAAGGGTTTGATGTCCTTTGAAACTTTTGTATATGCCTTTGAAACTTTTCATCAGTGACATTTGTCTTTTCCTCAAGTGAGGAATTTGACACTACAGGAGCAGTTGAAGAATTTGTAGCAATAGAAGCATTTGATGATTCTGGCGAAGAATTTGCAGTTTCACGTTCAATGCATTTAAGACATGGAGGAATGAATTCAGCTTGAGCAGCACTGATCTGTTGAGCAAGTAATGAATCATTTTCCATACGAAGATCATCATGAGAAATCCTCAACTTCTCTAGATCAAGCTTCCTTTCAAGAAATTCGTAGGAAAGTTTCTCATGATCAGCAAGGAGTGTGTCATGATGATCTTGAAGATTATCAAATCTAGACTGAAGACTTTTCACATCTTTAGTGAGGATTTGGGTAAGATTCATTTCATCATTTAACAGGTCATCGCTTCTATCTAGCAGTTTCTCAAGCTTTTCCAGGGCAGTCTGTTGTTTAGTGGCAATGATAGCAAGTTTACTGTAACTGGGTTTTTTATAATCATCAGGTTCAGAGTCACTTGAATCAGAGGAGGAAGCATCATTCGGTACCTTTGAACCTTTTGCCATGAAGCAATAGGTTGGAGCGAAGTCATCAACATAGTCATCAGTGTTGATTGTGTTATCATCTTCTTCAAGGTTGAAGATTGACTTGCTGACGAAAGTGGTTGCAAGTGCAAGACTGGCCTCTACGGATCCTGAGTCTTCATCAGAACCCTCCTCTTCATCACATTCCTCTGATTCTGCCTTGGAATCCATTTCCTTGCCAATAAGTGCCCGAGCCTTTCTAAAACTAGTCTTCTTGTGCGATGAGGGCTTTGAAGATTTCTTCTTCTTCTTCGAGTCATCGGAACTGTCATCCTTGTATTTCTTCTTCTTTGATTCCTTTCCCCAACGGGGAGAATCAACAATATAGTGACCTGATTTCTTGCATTTGTGGCAGGTTCTTTTCTTGTAGTCCTCAGTTGAAGATTCTGATTTCCTCATATCTCTTCTTGAGGATTTACCAAACTGGCCACGCCGTGTAAACCTCTGGAATTTCCTCACGAGCATTGCAAGCTCCTGTCCAAATTCTTCAGGATCACCAATGCTATCATTCGAGTCTTCTTCTTCAGATGAGGAAATTGCTCTAGCCTTCAGTGCACGTGGTCTAGAATAGCTTGGTCCATATAGATCTTTCTTTTCTTCTTGCTGGAATTCATGAGTATTGAGCCTTTCGAGTATATCAGCTGGATCAAGCATCTTGTAGTCTGGTCTTTCTTGAATCATTAGGACTAAAGTATCAAATGAAGAATCCAAAGATCTTAGCAGTTTCTTCACACCTTCGTGATCAGTAATGTCTCGAGCTCCCAGTGCTTGCAGTTCATTTGATATGTCAGTGAGGCGATCAAAGGTATCTTGGCAGTTTTCATGTCAAGCCTCTTGAAGCGATTGAAGAGATTGCGAAGAACATCAACATGTGAATCACGCTGGGTTGATACTCCTTCATTTACTTTGCACAGTCTCTCCCAGATAAGTGTCGCTGAGCCCAAAGTACTCACTCTTCCAAACTGGCCTGGGCTCAGATGGCCACAGATGATATTCTTCGCTTGAGAATCAAGTTGCTTGAATTTCTTCACATCAGCAGCAGAGACACTAGCAGAGATGATGGGGACGCCATGTTCCACAATATACCAGAGATCATTGTCAATAGCTTGTAGATGCATCTGCATGTTGGTCTTCCAGAAGGGAAAGTTCTTTCCTTCGAAAGTAGGACATGCTGCAGTTACCTTAATCATGCCTGCAGTCGACATAACTAAAACTCCAGGTGGTTAAACCAAAATCACACAGAACAAGGGAGTACCTTGCTCTGATACCAATTGAAAGTGCGTTATATCGACTAGAGGGGGGTGAATAGGAGATTTTTAGAATTTCATCACTGAGGAAATTCCTTTTGAGGAAATTCCTCACTTATGACTAACTCACAGCGGAAACAGTAAAAGATCAGGCGTGCAAAGTTTCACAACAGCAGTTTTTCAGTATGAGGAATGTGAAAACAGATTGCACAGTAAGCATGCACGCAGAAAACAGATGAGGATTAACTTGCGTGAAGAATTTGGGGTTGAGGAATTTCAGAGAAAGTCTTCAGCAAATTCTTCAAAAAGCGACAGTGAAAGTCATCAACACATAATCTGAGGAATATAAAGAGTTGAGGAATTAGAACCCGTTTCACAGCGAAGACAGTAGTTGATGACCCAGTTCCAACTGCTGTGACAGTTGTACATCTGGTTTGGAGCGGCTTGGTATTCAAACCAAAAGACACACAGTCCCTACCGTATTCTCCTTGGGATAAGAACACACAGTCCTCGCCCAACACTCGTGGTAAGTCTTCAGGGCAGACTTCCAAACACTCACAAACTTGGTCACCCGACGATCCACAATTGACTGCTGGATTGCTCTAGACCATGACGCCTAACCGTCTGGAGGATGGACAGTCCTCAAAGGTAAAAGGCTTCAATCCCACACAGGAACAACTTCTTCAGTGATGTTCAATCACTTGGTTTTTGGTTTGTGGTTTGGTGTTTGGGGTATTTCCTCACTGATGAATTACTCTCGAAGACTCTGAGGAATTTGGGTTGCTCTTATGACAAGTGTCAGTTTCTAACGGAGCAGCCAATCCGCTAATGGTTGTGGGGGCGGTTATTTATAGCCTCGGAGCATCCCGACATGATTTGACACTAATGCCCTTAAATAATATGACCGTTGGTGTGGATAAGACCGATGATGTGGTGTGGCTATCGAAACGGTCGGAACCCTCAACTGTGAGAGTCCTCATGTCACTCATATTCCTCAGTTGAGGATTTTGGTAGGATTAGTCTTGGGTTGAGCATCATGAGGAAATTCATTCCAAAGTGTTACCTCGACCACCTTTAACACTACGGTGTTCCTATTACTCAAGTGTGAAGAAAACAAAACAGAAAGAGTAAATCTTCATGCTTCAAAGTCTTCAGAATGATTTTCTTCAGGACACACCGAATTCCTCAATTTCAATATCTTCATGAGGAATATCAATTTCATTGCAGATTCTTCACGGTTCAATTCTTCAGCTTCAGACCAATTTCTTCAACCGAAGATATACATTTTTAGGGGTCGATATTCATCAAATATTTCAAACTCCTCTGTGACTTATAGATCATGTGTACACTCATGAACACATTAGATACTTAACCTATAAGTCTTCAAACCACCGAAATCACTAAGGGGCACTAGATGCACTTACACATATTTCCAATAGTCTCCCACTTGCACTTGAGTCAATAATCCAGTTCACATCACTATGTGATTGTAATGAATCTAACACCCATACAGTTCCGGGGTTCGATCATGTCTTGCTTGTGAGAGAGATTTTAGTCAACGGTTCTGAACCTTTCAGATTTGTGTGTGCTTTACAAATCTTTATGTCATCTTATATATGTTGCTACTACGTGCTATTTGGAAATATTCCAAATGTCTACTCTCCTATACGACTCCGTTTTACTACTTAGAGTTATTCGGATTAGTGTCAAAGCTTGCATCAACGTAACCCTTTTCGATGAACTCTTTAACCACCTCCTTAATCAAGAACAATTCCTTAGTCCATTAGTTACTAAGGATAACTTTGATCGTTGTTCAGTGATTCAATCCTGGATCACTCTTTGTACCCCTTGACACACTCATGGCAAGGCACACATCAGGTGCGGTACACAGCATGGCATACTCTAGAGCATACGGCTAAGGCATAGGGGACGACCTTCGTCGTTTCCCTTTTTTCTGCCTTGGTCGGGTTTTGAGTCTTACTCAAACTCACACTTCACAATACAACCAAGAACTCCTTGCTTGTTGATTTATTTTGAACTCCTTCAAAAATTTGCCAAGGCATGAATTTCATTGGAAGTTCTATTAAGCGTTTTGGTCTATCTCTATAGATCTTGATGCTCAATGTTCAAGCAGCTCTATCCAGGTTTTCCTTTGAAAAACTCCTTTCAAACAACCCTTTATGCTTTCTTCCGATCAACAATATGTCTACCACATATACTTATGAGAAATTCTATAGTTCTCCCACACACTTCTTTGGAAATACAAGTTTCTCATAAACCTTGTATAAAGCCAAAAGCTTTGATCATCTCATCAAAGTGTATATTCCAACTTCGAGATGCTTGCACGAGTCCATAGAAGGATCCCTGGAGCTTGCATACTTGTTAGCCTCCTTAGGATCGACAAAACCTTCTGGTTGTATCACATACAACCTTTCCTCAAGGAACCCGTCGAGGAAACAATGTTTTGCCATCCTATGTGCAATATTTCATAAATAATGCAGCAACTTCTAACATAATTCCAACAGACTTTTAGCATCGCTACGAGTGAGAAAGTCTCATCATAGTAAATCTTTGAACTTGTCGGAAACATCTTTGCGATAAGTCGAGCTTTTCTTAATGGTGACTTTTCACCATCATCGTTTGTCTTCCTTTTAAAGATCAATCTTTACTTAATAGTCTTACCACCATCAAGTAGTTCTTCCAAAGTCTACACTTTGTTTTCATACATGACTCCTCTCTCGGATTTCATAGCCTCTAGCCATTAGCCGGAATCCGGGCCCACCATCGCTTCTCCATAGCTCGTAGGTTCATTGTTGTTCAATAACATGACCTCCAAGACAGGGTTACCGTACCACTCTGTAGTAGTACGCGACCTTGTCGACCTACGAGGTTTGTAGTAACTTGATCCGAAGCTTAATGATCACCATCATCAGTTTCCACTTCAATTGGTGTAGGCGCCACACGAACAACTTCCTGCGCCCTGCTACACACTGGTTGAGGTGATGGTTCAATAACCTCATCAATTTCCACCACCCTCCCACTCAATTCTTTCGAGGGAAACCTTTCCTCGAGAAAGGACCCGTTTCTAGAAACAAACACTTTGCTTCCGGATCTGGGATAGGAGATGTACCCAACTGTTTTGGATATCCTATGAAGATGCATTTATCCGCTTTGGGTTCGAGCTTATCAGACTAAAACTTTTTCACATAAGCGTCGCAGCCCCAAACTTTCAAGAAACAAAAACTTAGGTTTCTCCAAACCATAGTTCACATGGTGTCATCTCAACGGAAATACGTGGTGCCCTATTTAACGTGAATGTGGTTGTCTCTAATGCATAACCCATAAACGACGGTGGTAATTCGATAAGAGACATCATAGTATGTACCATATCAAATAGGGCGCCGCTATGACGTTCGGACACACCATCACACTATGGTGTTCTAGGTGGCATGAATTGCGAAACAATTTCCACATTGTCTTAACTGTTTACCAAAACTCGCAACTCAAATATTCATCTCTATGATCATATCGTAGATAGTTTCTCCTCTTGTCACGACGATCTTCACTCTGAAAGAGCCTTGAACTTTTCAATATTTCAGACTTGTGATTCATGAAGTAAATACTCTTGTATCTACTCAAATCGTCAGTGAAGTAAGTACATAATGATATCCACTGCGTGCCTCAACACTCATTGGACTGCACACATCCAAAATGTATTACTTCCAACAAGTTACTTTCTTGCTCCATCTGGTATGATTTGCATGTCTCAAGTGATTCAAAATCAAGTGAGTCCAAACGATCCATCTGCATGGAGTTTCTTCATGCGTTTTTACACCAACATGACTCAAGTGGCAGTGCCACAAGTAAGTGGTAATATCATTATTACTTTGTATCTTTTGGCATCAATATTATGAACATGTGTAGCACTACAATCGAGATTCAATAAACCATTGAAGGTAATTATTCAAGCAAATGGAATAACCATTATTCTATTTAAATGAATAATCGTATTGCAATAAACACGATCCAATCATGTTCATGCTCAATGCAAACACCAAATAACAATTATTTAGGTATAACACCAATCCCGATGGTAGAGGGAGCGTGCGATGTTTGATCACATCAACCTTGCAAACACTTCCAACACGTATCGTCACCTTGCCTTTAGCTAGTCTCTGTTTATTACGTAGCTTTTATTTCGAATTACTAATCACTTAACAACCGAACCGGTATCTAATACCGTCGTGCTACTAGGAGTAGTAGTAAAGGACACATCAATATCATGTATATAAAATATACTTTTGTCGACTTCGCCCGCCTTCTCATCTAGCAAGTATCTAGGGTAGCTCCGCCTCAGTGGCCATTCCCCTCATAACAGAAGCACTTAGTCTCGGGTTTGGGTTCAACCTTGGGTTTCTTCATTAGAGCAGCAACTGGTTTGCCATTTCATGAAGTTTCCCTTCTAGCCCTTGCCCTTCTTGAAACTAGTAGTTTTACTAACCATCAACAATTGACGCTCCTACTTGATTTCTACTTTTGCAGTTTCAAACATTGTGAATCGCTCAAGGACCATTATATCTATCCTTGATATGTTATAGTTCATCACGAACCTCTAGCAGCTTGGTGGCAGTGACTTTGGAGAACCATCACTATATCATCTCGAAGATTAACTCCCACTTGATTAAAGCGAATGTTGTACTCAGACAATCTGAGCACATGCTCAATGATTGAGCTTTTCTCCTATACTTTGTAGACAAAGAATCTTGTCGGAGGTGTCATACCTCTCAACAAGGGCACGAGCATGAAATCCCAATTTCATCTCTTAGAACATCTCTTATGTTCCGTGACGTTCAAAACGTCTTCGGCGCCTTGCTTCTAAGCCGTTAAGTATTACGCACTTAAATATCACATAGTCATAAAAAACGTGTATGTTAGATGTTCGCAACATCCACAGACGACGCTCAAGGTACATCACACCGAGTGGTGCATTAAGGACATAAGCCTTCTGCATAGCAGTGAGGACAATCCTCAGTTTACGGACTCAGTCCGCAAAGTTGCTACTATCATCTTTCATTTAAATTTTCTCTAGGAACATATAAAAACAGTAGAGCTACATCGCAAGCTACAACATAATTCGCAAAGACCTTTTGACTATGTTCATGATAATTAGTTCAATTAATCATCTTACTTAAGAACTCCCACTCAAAATATACATCCCTCTAGTCATTTGAGTGGCGCATGATCCAAATCCACTAACTCAAATCCGATCATCACGTGAGTTGAGTATAGTTTCAGTGGTGAACATCTCCATGTTGATCATATCAACTATATGCTCATGCTCGACCTTTCGGTCTTTTGTGTTCTGAGGCCATGTATGTACATGCTAGGCTCGTCAAGTTTAACCCGAGTGTTCCGCGTGTGCAACTATTTTGCACCCGTTGTCTGTGAATGTTGAGTTTATCACACCCGATCATCACGTGGTGTCTCAAAACGATGAACTGTCGCAACAGTGCACAATCGGGGAGAACAGAATTTTATCTTGAAATTTTAGTGAGGGATCACCTTATAGTTCTACCGTCGTTCTAAGCAAGATAAGGTGCATAAAAGGATTAACATCACATGCAATTCATAAGTGACATGATATGGCCATGATCTTGTGCTTCTTGATCTCCATCACCAAAGCACCGGCATGATCTTATTGTCACCGATGCCACACCATGATCTCCATCATCATGCTGCCATCAAGGTTGTCGTGCTATCTATGCTATTACTACTAAACCTACAACCTAGCAATATAATAAACGCATCTGCAAACACAAATGTTAGTTTAAAGACAACCCTATGGCTCCTGCGGGTTGCCGTAGCATCAACATGCAAGTTGATATTTAACTATTACAACATGATCATCTCATACATCCAATATATCACATCATGTCTTTGGCCATATCACATCACAAGCATACCCTGCAAAAACAAGTTAGACGTCCTCTAATTTGTTGTTGCATGTTTTATGTGGCTGTTATGGGTATCTAGTATGATCGCATCTTACTTACGCAAAACCACAACGGATATGTGCAAATTGCTATTAAACCACTCTCCAAGGACCACCTCGGTCAAATCCAATTCAACTAAAGTTGAAGAAACCGTCACCCGCCAGTCATGTTTTTGCAACGAGTTGCATGTTGGTCGATGAAAGCGGTCTCCCGTAAGCGTACGAGTAATGTTGGTCCGGGCCACTACAATCGAACAATACCGTCGAATCGAGAAAAGACTAAGGAGGGCAGCGAATCGAACATCAACGCCCACAAAAACTTTTGTGTTCTACTCGAGATTACATCTATGCATGGACCTAGCTCATGATGTCACTCTTGGGGAACGTTGCATGGGAAACAAAAAATTTCCTATGCACACGAAGACCTATCGGTGATGTTCATCGACGAGAGGGAGTTGGATCCACATACCCTTGTAGATCGCTAAGCAGAAGCTTTAATAAACGCGGTTGATGTAGTGGTACGTCTTCACGATCCGTCCCACGAACCGTCCCACGATCCATCCCACGAACCGTCTCGCAATCCATCCCACGATCCGTTCCGATCAAGTGCCGAACAAACGACACCTCCGCGCCCCGCACAAGTACAACTCGATGACGATCTCCCCCTTCTTGATCCAGCAAGAGAGACGGGGAAGTAGATGAGTTCTCCGGCTGTGTGACGGTGCGGCGGTGATGGTGATGATCTATTCCTGCAGGGCTCAGCCCGAGCTCCACAGAAATCCGATCTAGAGGAAGAACTACGAGGTATAGGTTTGAGTTGCACGTGGCAAAGTTGTGTCTCAAAAACCCTAAAACCTCTAGTATATATAGGAGGAGGGAAGGGGCTAGCCTTGGGGATAAAGGGAGCCCCTAGGGCGCCGGCCAAGGAGGAGAGGAGGAGTCCAACTCCAATTCGGTTTGGGAAGGAGGAGTCCTCCTCTTCCTTCCCACCTCCCTCTTCTTTTTTTCTTTTCTCTTTGGTTTTTTCTTCCTAGTGCCATAGCCCACTTGGGCTGGCCTCACCATCCCACTAAGGGCTGGTGTGCCACCCCTGGGCCACCAGGCTCACTCCCGGGTGGGTGGGCCCCTCCCGGTGAAGATCCGGAACCCATTCGTCACTCTCGGTACACGGCCGGTAATGCCTGAAATCTTTCCGGAGACCAAATGAAACCATCCTATATATGGATCTTCATTTCCGAACCATTCTGGAAACCCTCATGATGTCCGTGATCTCATCCGGGACTCTGAACAACTTTCGGTCACCAACACCTATAACTCAACTATACCAAAACGTCACCGAACCTTAAGTGTGCAGACCCTGCGGGTTCGAGAACTGTGCAGACATGACCTGAGACACTCTCTGGTCAATAACCAACAGCAGGACCTGGATGTCCATATTGGTGCCTACATATTCTACGAAGATCTCTATCAGTTGAACCTCTATGTCAAGGATTCATATAATCCCATATACTATTCCCTCTGTCCTTCGGTATGTTACTTTCCCGAGATTCGATCGTCGGTATCTCTATACCTAGTTCAATCTCGTTACCGGCAAGTATTTTTACTCGTTCCGTAATACAAGATCTCGTAACTAACTCCTTAGTCACATTGCTTGCAAGGCTTGTTGTGATGTTGTATTACCGAGTGGGCCCCGAGATACCTCTTTGCCACATGGAGTGAAAAATCCCAATCTTGATCTATGCCAACCCAACAGACACCTTTGGAGATACCTATAGAGCACCTTTATAGTCACCCATTACGTTGCGACGTTTGATAACCCACAAGGTATTCCTCCGGTGTCCGGGAGTTGCATGATCTCATGGTCATAGGAACACATACATTAACATGCAGAAAACAGTAGCAATAAACTGACACGATCATATACTACGTTTATAGTTTGGGTCTTGTCCATCATATCATTCTCGAATGATGTGATTTTATTATCAAGTGACAACACTTGCCTATGGCTAGGAAACCTTGACCATCTTTGATCAACGAACTAGTCAACTAGAGGCTCACTAGGGACAGTGTGTTGTCTATGTATCCACACATGTATTTGAGTTTCCAATGAATACAATTCTAGCATGGATAATAAACGATTATTATGAACAAGGAAATATAATAATAACTAATTTATTATTGCCTCTAGGGCATATTTCCAATAGATCTCCGCCTTCTTGATCCAGAAAGAGAGACGGGGAAGTAGATGAGTTCTCCGGCAGCCTGACGGTGCGCTGGTGGTGGTGATGATCTATTCCTGCACGGCTTCTCCTAAGCAACACAAACGTCCGATCTAGAGGAAGAACTACGAACTAGAGGGTAGGGTTGCATGTGGCTAAAGTTGTGTCTCCAAAACCCTAAAACCTCCACTATTGTAAGTGCATCTTGTGCCCCTTAGTGATTTTGGTGGTTTGAAGACTTATAGGTTAAGTATCTAATGTGTTCATGAGTGTACACATGATCTAAAAGTCGCTGAGGAGTTTGAAATATTCAATGAATATCGACCCCTAATAATGTATATCTTCGGTTGAAGAAATTGGACTGAAGCTGAAGAATTGAATCATGAAGAAATTGCGATGAAATTGATATTCCTCATGAAGATATTGAAAATGAGGAATTCGGTTTGTCCTGAAGAAAATCAATCTGAAGACTTTGAAGCATGAAGATTTATTCTACCTGTTTTATTTTCTTGACTTTTGAGTCACAGGAACACCGTACTGTTAAAGGGGGTCAAAGTAACACGTCGGAATGAATTTCCTCATGATGCTCAACCCAAGCCTAATCCTACCAAAAGCCTCAAGTGAGGAATATGAGAGACATGAAGACTCTCACAGTTGAGGGTCCCGACCGTTACCGCAAGTCGCGCCACATCACTGATCTTATCCACACCAACGGTCATATTATTTAAGGGCATTAATGTCAAATCATGTTGGGATGCCCCCCACAACCATTAGCTGGTTGGCAGCTCCGTTGGAAACTGACACTTGTCATAAGAGCAACCCAAATTCCTTAGAGTCTTCGAGAGTAATTCATCAGTGAGGAAATACCCCAAATACCAAACCACAAACCGAAAACCAAGTGATTGAGCATCACAGAAGAAGTTGTTCCTGTGTGGGACTGAAGCCTTTTACCTTTGAGGACTGTGCATCCTCCAGACGGTTAGGCGTCATGGTCTAGAGCAATTGAGCACTCAAGTGTGGATCGCCAGGTGACCAAGTTTGTGAGGGTTTGGAAGTCTGCCGTGAAGACTTACCACGAGTGTTGGGCGAGGAGTGTGTGTTCTTAGCCCAAGGAGAATATGGTAGGGACTGTGTGTCTTTTGGTTTCACTACCAAGCCGCTCCAAACCAGATGTACAACTGTCACAACAGTTGGAACTGGGTCATCAACCACTGTCTTCACTGTCAAACGGGTTCTATTTCTTCAACTCTTTAAATTCTCATATCGTATGTTGATGATTTTCACTGTCACTGTTTGAAGAATTTGCTGAAGACTTTCTCTGAAATTCCTCAACCCCAAATTCTTCACGCGAGTTAATCCTCATCAGTTTTCTCCGTGCGTGCATACTGTGCAAACTGTTTTTCATATTCTTCACCTTGAAAACTGTTGTAGTGATACGTTGCACTCCTGGTCCTTTGTTGTTTCCGCTGCAAGTTAGTCATTAGTGAGGAATTTCCTCAAAAGGAATTTCCTCGGTGATAAAATTCTAAAAATCTCATATTCACCCCCCTCTAGTCGATATAACGCACTTTCAATTGGTATCAGAGCAAGGTACTCCCTTGTTTTGTGTGATTTTGGTTTAACCACCTTGAGTTTTAGTTATGTCGACTGCAGGCATGATCAAGGTTACTGTTGGATGTCCTACTTTCGAAGGAAAGGACTTTCCCTTCTGGAAGACCAAGATGCAGATGCATCTACAAGCTATTGACAATGATCTCTGGTATATTATGGAACATGGCGTCTGCTACTGCAACAAAATACCTTCCAACGGCGCCAGAAACAAGCGTGCTGACGGGAGACTATTCTTGTCTTGATACTCCTCAGCAACGGCACCAGGACTGCTTCTGCTAAGGCTACACCTTTAGGGTCTTCCTTCGAAAATATGCAAAGGATTCCCCTGTGGCCTTGGAGCCTTGCGTTGGTGTTCCCTCGAAGCGGAAAGGGTGATGTAGCACAGCGGCGGTAAGTATTTCCCTCAGTTTGAGAACCAAGGTATCGATCCAGTGAAGGATTATCACAAGTACCTGCACAAACACAAAGAGCTTGCACTCAACGCTATGAAGGGGTTGTCAATCTGTAGGCATCACGTCCAAAATAAGTAGACCGATACTCTCTGCATCTACTACTATTACTCCACACGTCGACCACTATCCAGCATGCATCTAGTGTATTAAGTTCATGAGAACAGAGTAACGCCTTAAGCAAGATGACATGATGTAGATGGATAATCTCATATCTACGATAAAAGCCCATCTTGTTACCCTTGATGGCAACACCATGATGCGTGCCTTGCTGCCCCTTCTGTCACTTGGAAAGGTCACCACACGGTATGAACCCAAAACCAAGCACTTCTCCCATTGTAAGAATCATAGGTATAGTTGGCCAAACAGAACCCAAGACTCGGAGAGAATTACAAGGATATCAAATCATGCATATAAGAAATCAGCAAAGACTCAAATATATATATCATAGATAATCTGATCACAAATCCACAATTCATCGGATCTCGACAAACACACCGCCAAAGAGGTTACATCGGATAGATCTCCATGAAGATCATGGAGAACTTTGTTTTGAAGATCCAAGAGAGAGAAGAAGCCATCTAGCTACTAACTATGGACCAATAGGTCTGAAGTGAACTACTCACGAGTCATTGGAGAGCGATGATGTTGATGAAGAAGCCCTCTAACTCCAAAGTCCCCTCCGGCAGGGCACCGGGAAGGGTCTCCAGATAAGATCTCGCGGAAACGGAAGGTTGCGGCGGCGGAAAAGTGTTTTCGTGGATACACTCGTTTTTCTGGATTTTTAGGGAATTTATAGGCCAAAGACCTAGGGCAGGGGAGCGCCAGGGGGGCCACAAGCTTAGTTGTCGCGACCTCCCCCTTGGCCGCGGCAACAGGGATTGTGGGCCCCTGTGGGCCCACTTTCTTGGCCCTCAAGCCTCCCGATCTTCTTCCGTTCTGGAAAAATTTATTTCGGGGATTTTATTCCATTTGGACTCCGTTCAAAATCAGATCTGAAAAGAGTCAAAAACACAGAAAAAACAGGAACTGGCGCTTGGCACAGAACTAATAAGTTAGTCCCAAAAAAGATATAAAAGGTAAACAAAACATCCAAAGTTGACAAGATAACAACGTGAAACCATCAAAAATTATAGATACGTTTGAGACGTATCAAGCATCCCCAAGCTTAACTCCTTCTCGTCCTCGAGTAGGGAAGTGATAAAGAATGATTTTTTGATGCTTTCATGCTACCTATCATAGATGTCCTTTGTAACTCCTCTTATGTGACGTGAATGTTCAGATCCATTAGATTCAAAACAATAGTTTGCTATTAACGTGGAGACAATAATACTTCAAGCAAACTAGCAAGGTAATCATGAACTTTCAAAATAACAAGGCCAAAAGAAAGTTATCCCTACAAAATCATATAGTCTGGCTATGCTCTATCATCATTGCACAACAAATTTAAATCATGCACAACCCCGGTATTGTCCAAGTAATTGTTTTCACACCTTTACTTTCTCAAACTTTTTCGACTCTCACGCAATACATGAGCGTGAGCCATGGTTTTAGCACTATAAGTGGTGTGGAGTGTGGTGGAGGTTGCAAGACAAACAAGGAGAAGATGATCACATTGACTAGGCATATCAATGAGCTATGGAGATGCTCATCAATAGATATCAACGTGAATGAGTAAGGATTGCTATACAAATGATGCACTAGAGCTAAGAGTATGTGAAAGCTCTTAAAGAAAACTTGTGGGTGTGCATCCAACTTGCTTGCTCATGAAGACCTAAGGCAAATTTGAGGAAGCCTATCATTGGAATATACAAGCCAAGCTATATAATGAAAATTTCCCACTAGCTATATGGTGGTGACAAAACGAGAGACTCTCAATCATGAAAGATCATGGTGCTTAATATGCACAAGTGTGGAAAGGTGGTAGCATTGTCCCTTCTCTCTTTTTCTCTCATTTTTTTTGGATGGGCTCTTTGGCCTCTTTTTTTTGGTGGGCATCTTTGGCCTCTTTTATTTCCTCACATGGGACAATGCTCCATCAATGATGATCATCACACTTACAACTCAAAACTTAGAGCAACGATGACTCTATATGAAATGCCTTCGGTAGTGTACCATGACAATGATCTAGCATGGCATAGATATTAATGGAAACATCATGCTAGCTATCTTACGATCATGCAATGGCAATGTAGACGTGGTGGCACATGTCATGGTGGTAGTTGCATGGCAATATATCTCGGAATGACTTTGAAAAGGCCATAGTAGGAAGGTATGGTGGCTGTTTTTAGGGAGGCTAATGGTGGGTTTTGTGCACCGGCGAGAGTTGCACGACACCAAGAAGATAGTGATGGTGGAAGGTGAAAGTGCATCTAAACCTTGGACTCAACATTAGTCATGAAGAACTCATGTACTTGTTGCAAAAGTTTTATTAGTAATCGAAACAAAGCATTTAACGCATACTGCTAGGGGAAGTTTTGGTAGGTATAAACCATCGCGCGATCCCAACCACCAAGCAAAGGATGACAATCAAAAGACTAATCATGCTCAGACTTCATCACATAGCGGTTCACCATACGTGCATGCTACGGGAATCACTAACTTCAACACAAGTATTTCTAGATCCACAACACCTTACTAGCATGACTTCAATATTACCAAAACCACAACTCAAAACTAATTGACTTGTCTAACTATTCAATGCACATGAAGGTGGAAGTTTTCGTATCCCTTTGGATAACTACCCCTTTTGAGACTACTTTCATAGCATAGATCAACTACCAAGCCACGCACCGTCATGCTCTAAAAGATAAAAGTGAAGCACATAGAGCAAAATCAACTAGCTCAAAAGATATAAGTGAAGCACATGTGAGCCGAATTGTCTACCAAAGGATATAAGTGAAGCTCGACACAATCACGGTGAGTGCATGTCTCTCTATCTAGATGTGAAGCAAGGATGATTCTAACACAACAAAAATAAAAGACTCCTACTATACAAGACGCTCCAAGCAAAACACATAACATGTGGTGGATAAAAATATAGCCCCAAGTAACGTTACCGATGGATTGAAGACGAAAGAGGGGATGCCTTCCCGGGGCATCCCCAAGCTTAGGCTTTTACGGCATCCTTGAATCATCTTGGGGTGCCTTGGGAATCCCCATGCTTGAGCTCTTGCCACTCTTTATCTTTCTGTCCATAAGAACTTCACCCAAAACTTTAAAACTTCACAACACGAAACTTAAACAAAAACTCGTGATAAGATTAGTATAAGAAAGCAAACCACCACTTCCTTAGGTACTGTAACAAACTTAAATTCTACTTATGTTGATGTTGGGTTACTGTATTTTCAATCTTCCATGGCTAATACCCCCGATACTATCCATAGTTTCATCAAAAGAAGCAACCAACACAACAAAAACAGAATCTGTTAACAGCAGACCAGTCTGGAGCAATCTGTATACTTCGTATACTTCTGGTACTTCACAAATTCTGAAAAATTACGACAGTCTGAAGAATTTGCGTAGCAATCAGAAGAAAAAAGAATCAACTCAAAAGATCTAACAGAAAAAAATGGAAATTCTTTTCGTGAGCAGAAAGTTTCTGTCTTTTCCAGCATGACCAAACGATCATCCCCAAGACTAATCGTAACGGTTTTGCTTGGCACAAACGCAAAAAGAAACACAAAAAACACAATCATAACAGAATTATGAAAGTGTGGAAAACACAAAACAGAAAGAAAAAGGATAGATTCGTTGGGTTGCCTCCCAACAAGCGCTATTGTTTAACGCCCTTAGCTAGGCAAAAGGTGATGGAATCACGTATAGTCATCTTTGGTGCTCAAACCATAAGTAGCCCTCATCATAGATTCATAAGGCATTCTTATTTTCTTTCTAGGAAAGTGCTCCATGCCCTTCTTTAGAGGAAATTGAAATCTAATATTCCCTTCCTTCATATCGATGATAGCACCAATAGTCCTTAGGAAAGGTCTACCAAGAATAATGGGACATGAAGGATTGCAATCTATGTCAAGTACAATGAAATCCACGGGTACATAGTTCTTATTAGCAACAATAAGAACATCATCGATCCTTCCCATGGGTTTCTTGACCGTAGAATCCGCAAGATGCAAATTAAGAGAACACTCTTCAATCTCATGAAAACCAAGAATATTACATAAAGACTTTGGAATCGCGGAAACACTAGCACCCAAATCACACAAAGCATTTCACTCATAGTTTTTGATCTTGATTTTGATAGTATGTTCCCACTCATTATGAAGTTTTCTAGGTATAGATACCTCTAGTACGAGCTTCTCTTCAAGAGATTTCATCATAGCATCTACGATATGAGCGGTAAAGGCTTTGCTTTGGCTATAAGCATGTGGAGAGTTTGCAATGGATTGCATCAAAGAAATGCATTCAAACAAGGAGCAACTATCATAATTGAATTCCTTGAAATCCAAAGTGGGAGTTTCATTACTACCCAAAATTTTGATTTCTTCTACTCCACTCTCCACACCTTTATCATCAAGATAGCTGGGCTCCGAATCATTGGGGCGTTTTTCAACCAAAGTGGATTCATATCTAGCCCCTTCATCAATAGGTTTGACGTGCGAAAACAAAGATTCAAGAGGAGTCACACCAAGCATTTTAAGATCTTTGTGATTTGCATCACTAGAACGCACCCTTTTAAACCATTCATGCCTAGCGCGAATTTGGGCGGTTCTTTCTTTGCTCTCATTCATGGAGACACGCATAGCTTTCAAAGTTTCATCCAAGTTGACCTTGGGAGGAGCACATCTAACTTTCAAAGCATCAATATCACAAGACATCCTATCAACGCTCTTAGCCAAATCGTCAATTTTGAGTAGTTTTTCCTCTATGGACGCATTGAAAATATTTTGAGAGTTGATGAACTCTTTGATATTACTCTGTAAATCAGAGGCTAATTTGTTGTGATTTCCATAAGTGTTGTTGTAGGAATTTCCATAATTGTTAGAGGAGTTACTAGGAAAAGGCCTAGGAACATAGTTTTCTCTAAAAGCATTATTGTTGCCAAAATTGTTCCTACCAACAAAATTAAAATCCAAACTAGCGTTGCTACTCTCAATCAAGGAAGATAGTGGCATGTCATTAGGATCTAAAGGTGCATTTCTATTAGCAACCAAATTCGTCAACTCGTACATCTTAGCACTAAGCGAGTTAATTTCTTCTATAGCGTGTACCTTTTTGCTAGCAGGTGACCTTTCAGTGTGCCACTGAGATTAGTTGGACATGATATTGTCTAGGAGTTTTGTAGTGTCTCCTAACGTGATTTCCTTGAACGTTCCACCTGAGGCGGAGTCCAAGATATTGCGAGAAGCGAAATTCAAACAAGCATAAAAGATTTGTATAATCATCCACAAACTCAAGCCATGAGCGAGACAATTTATAATCATTAACTTCATCCTCTCCCAAGATTGTGCAACGTGTTCATGATCAAGTTGCTTGAAATTCATGATATCGTTATGTAAAGAGATAATCTTAGCCGGCGGAAAATAATTGGATATGTAAGCATCTTTGCACTAATCCCAAGAATCGATACTATTTTTAGGCAAAGAAGAAAACGAAGTTTTTGCGCGATCTCACAACAAGAAAGGAAAAATCTTCAACTTAATCACGTCATTATCCACATCTCTTTTCTTTTGCATATCGCAAAGCTCAATGAAGGTATTGAGATGGGATGCGGCATCTTCACTAGGAAGGCGAGAGAATTTCTCTTTCATAACAAGATTCAGCAAAGCTGCGTTGATTTCATACGATTCCACACTAGTGGCACGAGCAATTGGAGTGCTAATAAAATCATTATTATTGGTACTCGAGAAGTCGCAAAGTTTGGTGTTTTCAGCCATGATGACTTCAACAAACAAACAAGCACACAAGCAAGCAAGAAAACCGGGAAAGGAAAATGGCAAAAAGGCAAAAGGCAAAAGAAAACAGCAAAGGAGAAAGGCAAATGAAAATGGCAATAGTGAAGTGAGGGAGAGGAAAACGAGAGGCAACTGGCAAAAAAATAAATGCAAGAGATGAGTTTGTGAGACCTACTTGGATAGATCTCTCCTTCCCCTGCAACGGCGCCATAAATACTTGTGCTACTGCAACAAAAGACCTTCCAACGGCGCCAGAAACAATCGTGCTGACGGGAGACTATTCTTGTCTTGATACTCCTCAGCAACGGCACCAGGAATCCTTCTGCTATGGCTACGTCTTTAGGGATTTCCTTGGCAAATATGCAAAGGATTCCCCTGTGGCCTTGGAGCCTTGCGTTGGTGTTCCCTCGAAGCGGAAAGGGTGATGTAGCACAGCGGCGGTAAGTATTTCCCTCAGTTTTGAGAACCAAGGTATCGATCCAGTGAAGGATTATCACAAGTACCTGCACAAACACAAAGAGCTTGCACTCAACGCTATGAAGGGGTTGTCAATCCCTTATAGATTGTTTGCCAAGTGAGAACTGGAAGAAAAAAGAAACAAAGCAAAGTAAAAGCGAAAGTGGAAACGATAGGTGTGAATAGACCCGGGGGCCGTAGTGTTCACTAGTGGCTTCTCTCATGAAAGCAAGTAGACGGTGGGTGAACGAATTATTGTCGAGCAATTGATAGAACTGCGCAAAGTCATGGCGTTATCTATGGCAATGATTATATTTATAGGTATCACATCCAAAACAAGTAGACCGATACTTTCTGCATCTACTACTATTACTCCACACGTCGACCACTATCCAGCATCCATCTAGTGTATTAAGTTCATGAGAACAGAGTAACGCCTTAAGCAAGATAACATGATGTAGATGCACAATCTCATATCTACGATAAAAGCCCATCTTGTTACCCTTGATGGCAACAACATGATGCGTGCCTTGCTGCCCCTTCTATCACTTGGAAAGGTCACCACACGGTATGAACCCAAAACCAAGCACTTCTCCCATTGCAAGAATCATAGATATAGTTGGCCAAACAAAACCCAAGACTCGGAGAGACTTACAAGGATATCAAATCATGCATATAAGAAATCAGCAAAGACTCAAATATATATCATAGATAATCTGATCACAAATCCACAATTCATCGGATCTCGACAAACACACCGCCAAAGAGGATTACATCGGATAGATCTCCATGAAGAACATGGAGAACTTTGTGTTGAAGATCCAAGAGAGAGAAGAAGCCATCTAGCTACTAACTACGGACCCGTAGGTCTGAAGTGAACTACTCACGAGTCATTGGAGGGGCGATGATGTTGATGAAGAAGCCCTCCAACTCCAAAGTCCCCTCCGGCACGACACCGGGAAGGATCTCCAGATGAGATCTCGCGGAAACGGAAGCTTGCGGCGGCGGAAAAGTGTTTTCGTGGATGCCCTCATTTTTTCTGGATTTTTAGGGAATTTATAGGCCGAAGACCTAGGATAGGGGAGCGCCAGGGGGCACAAGCTTGGTTGCCGCGGCCTCCCCCCTGGCCGCGGCAACAGGGCTTGTGGGCCCCCTGTGGGCCCACTTGCTTGGCCCTCAAGCCTCCCGATCTTCTTCCGTTCTGGAAAAAATTATTTCAGGGATTTTATTCCGTTTGGACTCCGTTCCAAAATCAGATCTGAAAAGAGTAAAAAACGCAGAAAAAATAGGAACTCGCGCTTGGCACTGAATTAATAAGTTAGTCCCAAAAAAGATATAAAAGGTAAACAAAACATCCAAAGTTGACAAGATAACAACGTGAAACCCTCAAAAATTATAGATACGTTTGAGATGTATCAGCGTCCCTATCGTCACTACTATTGTCTCTGTCGCTGATGTTAAGAAATTCAAGCAACTTGACTCTCAAGCGAAGAATATCATCTGTGGCCATCTCAGCAAAGGCCAGTATGGCAGAGTTAGTGCTTTGGGCTCAGCAAAACTTATCTGGGAAAGGTGGCCCAAAGTTAATGAAGGAGTATCAAGCCAGCGTTATTCTCGTGTTGATGTTCTTCGCAATCTCTTCAATCGCTTCAAGAGGCTTGACCATGAAAGCTGCCAAGATACGTGTGATCGCCTCACTGACATATCAAATGAACTGCAAGCACTTGGAGCTTAAGACATTACTGATCACGAAGTTGTGAAGAAACTGCTAAGATCTTTGGATTCTTCATTTGATACTTTAATTCTGAGGATTCAAGAGAGACCAGGCTACAAGATGCTTGATCCAGCTGATATACTCTAAAGACTCAATACTCATGAATTCCAACAAGAAGAAAAGAGAGATCTATATGGACCAAGCTATTCTAGACCACGTGCACTGAAGGCCAAAGCAATTTCCTCATCTGAAGAAGAAGACTCGGATGGTAGCATTGGTGATCCTGAAAAATTTGGACAGGATCTTGCAATGCTCGTGAGGAAATTCCAAAAGTTCACACGACGTGGCCAGTTTGGTAAATCTTCAAGAAGAGATATGAGGAAATCAGAATCTTCATCTCAGGACTACAAGAAAAGAACGTGCCACAAATGCAAGAAATCAGGTCACTACATTGCTGATTGTCCTCGCTGGGGAAAAGAATCAAAGAAGAAGAAATACAAGGATGAAAGTTTTGATGACTCGAAGAAAAAGAAGAAATCTTCAAAATCCTCATCCTCAAAGTCCTCATCACACAAGAAGACTAGTTTCAGAAAGGCGTGGACAGTTATTGGAAAGGAAATGGATTTGGAGGCAGAATCCGAGGAATGTGATGAAGAGGAGGGTTCTGATGAAGACTCAGAATCTGGACAGGCTAGCCTTGCACTTGCAACCACATTCGTCAGCAAGTCAATCTTCAACCTTGAAGAAAATGATAATGCCATCCACACTGATGACTATGCAGATGACTTCGCTCCAACCTATTGTTTCATGGCAAAAGGTTCAAAGGTAACGAATGATGCTTCCTCCTCTGATTCAAGTGACTGTGAACCTGATGATTATAAAAAATCCAGTTACAGTAAACTTGCTATCATTGCCACTAAACAACAAACTGCCCTGGAAAAGCTTCAGAAACTGCTAGACAGAAGCGATGATGTGTTGAATGATGAAATGAATCTTACCCAAATCCTCACCGAAGATATGAAAAGTCTTCAGTCCAGATTTTATAATCTTCAAGTTCGTCATGTTACACTCCTCACTGATCATGAGAAACTTTCCTATGAATTTCTTCAAAGGAAGCTTGATCTTGAGAAGCTAAGGATTTCTCATGATGATCTTCGTATGGAAAATGATTCATTACTAGCTCAACAGATTAGTACTGCTCAAGCTGAAATCGTTCCTCCATGTCTTAAATGCATCGAACGTGAAACTGCTAATTCTTCACCAGAATCATCAAATGCTTCTATTGCTACAAATTCTTCAACTGCTCCTGTAGTGTCAAATTCCTCACTTGAGGAAACCACAAATGTCACTGATGAAAATGCAGCGCTGAAGGAATTGTATGTGACAGGCATATAAAAAAGTCTCAAAGGACACCAAACCCTTTGTGATGTGCTCAAAAAGTAGATCTTGAACAGGAACCCGAGGAAAGAAGGAATTGCCTTTGAGAGGAAATTGAGTGCTGATAGATCATATTGGAAACCTGAGCAGTATCCCAAAACCTCATGGGTTGCTGCTAAAGGGCCTCCTTTTGATCCATCCAATCTAACAGGATTTTCATGTGAATTATCCAATTCCTCAGATGAGTCATTTGACTCCAACTATAGACTGTTCAAAAATCAATCTGGTGAAGTGTTTGCTCGATATGTTGGAACTAACTGTAGGAATGGGCCTCCCCTGAGGAAAATCTGGGTTCCCAAAAGTTGCCTTGAAAATATTCAGGCGATTGTCCTCATGACACCACCTATGAAGAATTTGAACCCAGATCAAATTCCTGAGGAGGACCAAAGTCTTCAAGAGGATCAAAATCCTCAACTGGTCAAAACTATGCTCGTACCCGTGCTAATGCCTCTAACATGCAGGGAAATTACAAGGAATATGAATATGAGCGTTATTCTTCAAATCATTATGTTCATAAATCCTCAAATAATTTCTCTGCATATTCATTTGAGTACTTTAATCCCCTACTGTTAAGAGAAGTGCATTAGCTTCAATGCCCCCTTTCTCATATGGTGCTCGCAGGATGATGAATGCTTTACCACCCCTTCAGATGTGGGTGGTGAAGAAATTGAACTAATCACTTATGCAGGTCAGATCTCTAGATGAAAATCATCATGTGAAGAAATTTGCTAGAGATCTTAGGAAAATGCTTGATGTGACGCAAGCTAATATTGATGAAATAGAAAATCATCATCTGTTTATGATGAAATTCCTATCTGATGCAATTGATATCATATTCTTCAAGTCTGAAGCATATGAGATGGTAAGCTGTACTAATTCATCTGCAGGATGACAAACCCAAGAGTACTGAGTGGGTTCTTGATAGTGGTTGCACACATCACATGACTGGTGACAAAAGCTTGCTGATGAATATGCCACTAACTCCATCACCCCTGAAGCAAATCACATATGTTGACAAAGGTTAAAGCAAGGTATTGGGACTTGGCAAAGTGGCTATTTCCAAGGATAGGCACATGGACAAAGTGATGCTTGTTGAATCCCTTGGATTTAACCTCATGCCAGTCTCAATGCTTTGTGATCTTGATATGACTGTTAGCTTTGGAAGATATAGATGTGTTGTCATCATGGAATCTGACAGATCCAAAGTCTTCGAAGGTATTAGAAGAGGGGATTTGTACATTGTTGATTTCTCTACAGGTCCTCAACCAGCCACTTGCCTACTAGCAAAAACCTCAGAAGGGTGGTTGTGGCATCGAAGACTTGGTCATGCACGCATGAGGAATTTGCACACGCTCGCGAAGAAGAAATATGTCATGGGCATCGAATCAGTCAAATTCCTCAAGGACCACCTCTGCGGTGCTTGTGAGTCTCGGAAAATGACCAGATCCAAGCACCCCTCGAAGACTATCATGACCACTACTCGTCCATTTGAATTGCTTCACATGGATCTATTTGGACCTACTCATTATGCCACTCTAACAAATGCAACATCTTTATATGGCTTTGTCATAGTTGATGATTATTCCAGATACACATGGGTGCATATCATTTTATATAAAACTGAAGTGCAGGAAGTCTTCAAACGATTTTCCTCAAGGGCCTCGATGAACTTTGGCGTCAAGATCAAACACATCAGGAGTAATAATGGAACAGATTTCAAAAACACCGGTCTTGATAATTATCTTGATGAACTTGGTATTACTCTAGAATTGTCTCCTCCTTATACTCCTCATCGGAATGGTGTCGTCGAAAGGAAGAACATGACTCTGGTTGAGATGGCAAGAACCATGCTTGAAGAATATCAGACTCCTCGTCACTTTTGGCCTGAAGCAATTAACACTGCATGCCATATCATCAACAGGGTATATCTTCACAAATTCCTCAATAAAACCTCATATGAACTCCTCACTGACAAGAAACCCAATGTAAGTTAATTCAAAGTCTTTGGTGCAAAATGTTGGATTAGAGATCCTCACCATAGCTCAAAGTTTGCACCTAAGGCACATGAGGGTTTTATGCTCGGCTATGGAAAGGACTCACACACCTACAGAGTCTTCAACACCTATCACAACAAGGTTGTTGAGACTGTAGATGTGCGGTTCAATGAAACTAATGGCTCGCAAAGAGAGCAATTGCCTCCTGATCCAGATAAGTTGTCTCGTACCGAAGCAATAAAGCCCAAAGCTACTGAAGACATTGTTCCCACTAAGGAAATTGATGAAGAGATCATTCCCAGCACTAATGAAAATCAAGAAGATGCTCCTGAGGAAATTGCTCCAGAACCAATTCCTCAGCCCAAACGAGATCCTCAACCAGCTCATCCGAGGATTGCAAATGAAGTAGAAGTTGACAAAATCCTCGATGACATCAACGCGCCACGTCCTCTCATTCGCTCAAAAGCTTCACACTTAGTTAACTTTTGTGGGCATTTCTCCTTTGTGTCTATCACAGAACCTTCAAAAGTTGATGAGGCTTTCATGGAACCAAAGTGGATCCAATCCATGCAAGACGAACTTCTTCAATTTAAGCTGAATCACGTATGGGAGCTCGTCAAACGACCAGATCCTCGCAAGCATAATATCATCGGCACCAAGTGGATTTTCCGAAACAAGCAAGATGAGGATGGTCGAGTGGTGAGGAATAAGGCACGACTTGTAGCCCAAGGCTACACACAGGTTGAAGGAATAGATTTCGATGAAACTTTTGCACCTGTTGCTAGACTTGAAGCTATTCGAATACTACTTGCTTATGCTAATCATCATAACATTATCTTATATCAAATGGATGTGAAATGTGCATTCCTCAATGGTGAGCTTGAGGAAGAAGTATATGTCGCTCAGCCCCCAGGTTTTGAGGATCCAAAGAATCCAGACAAAGTCTTCAGACTCAAAAAGGCACTCTATGGTCTCGAGCAAGCCCCTCAGGGGTGGTATGATACATTGAAGGAATTCCTCATGAAGAAAGGCTTCAAACCTGGTTCACTCGATCCAACTCTTTCCACTAAATCCTATGATAATGAACTATTTGTGTGCCAGATATATGTCGATGACATCATGTTTGGCTATACTGACGAACGTTACAGTGATGAATTTGCTTAGATGATGAGTGAAGAATATCAGATGTCTATGATGGGGGAGCTGAAATTCTTCTTAGGTCTTCAAATTTGTTAACAACGCAATGGAATCTTCATATCACAGGAGAAATACCTCAAGGATGTTCTGAGGAAATTCTACATGCATGAATGCAAGGGTGCCAAGACTCCAATGCCTACCAACGACCACCTCTGCACTGACGAAAATGGTAAAGAATTCGATCAGCAGGTATATCGCTCCATGATTGGCTCTTTACTGTATTTGTGTGCAACTAGGCCAGATATAATGCTTAGTGTTTGCATGTGTGCGCGTTTTCAAGGAAAACCGAAGGAATCACACCATAAGGCTGTGAAGCATTTTCTTCGATACTTAGCTCACACACCAACACTAGGATTATGGTACCCCAAGGGCTCAAATCTTCATCTTGTGGGATATTCTGATTCTGACTATGCTGGTGACCGTGTGGATCGCAAGTCAACCTCTGGCACATGTCATTTCCTCGGAAGATCACTAGTCTGCTGGTCCTCAAAGAAGGAGAACTGTGTTTCACTCTCCACTACCGAAGTTGAGTACATTGTTGCTGGTTCATGATGTGCTCAATTGCTATAGATGAAGCAAACCCTCAAGGACTACGACATCAACATGAAGAATGTGCCTCTCTACTGCGACAATGAGAGTGCAATCAAGATTGCATACAACCCAGTACAGCACTCGAAGACTAAGCAAATCCAGATTCGTCATCATTTTCTTCGGGACCATGTCCTCAAGGGCAATATCCTCATCGACCATGTGAAGACCGACGATCAACTGGCAGATATCTTCACTAAGCCCTTGGATGATAAAAGGTTTTGCAAGTTGCGGTGTGAGATAAATATCTTAGAATCTTCAAATGTTTTGTAAAAATATGCACACATCCTAACACTTATGCAAAATTGATGACTTAGATGTGCAACAAACGAAGAATCGATTTTATTCAACTAATGAAGAATATCACTCTTAGTGTGAGGAAATCAACGAAGAAATTGATTCTCACGGCCCTACGACAATTGTACGTGGCATCTGAAATCAACATTCTTATATGGTGGGTCACGCCACCACCCAACTTGAAATTCCTCAAGTTGAATTTCTTCAAAGCTGAATTTCTTCAAAGTTGATTTTATTCAAAGGAGTTGTTCGTCAAACTTGTCTCTCTTCAAAACTGAAATTCATCATCATGACGCTTTGTCACAAAATCCTCAAGTTAATCAAAATCTTCAAAAACACTTGATGATTTTCATTTGCCTATATATATATATATATATATATATATATATATATATATATAGACTGTGATTTCAAAGTCCTCAACAGCATTCACTTATAGCTATTTCTTCAATTGGATATTTCATCTAAGTGAATGTGATTGGACCCTACTTTCCCTCTATGCTACTCTCACCAAGTCTATTCAATTCTTCATATGCGTTCTACTTGAAACTTTGTTCAAAATCCTCACCGCGTCCTTGTCAGCTGATGATTTTGTAACAAAATCCTCAAATCTTCAAAAATGATTTTTATATCGTTACACAGTAACTGAACCCCACTTCCCACGATCAGATAAGCACGATCTCCACCGCTTTAAACTGTTGCTACACGTGTCATGCGGAGACGAAAGGGCAGGGGTAGTTCGGTCCAAAAGAATCGGCCAGACATCTTTCACCTATGCTATAAATATGTCCTTAACCCCTCCGGTCAAAACTCTTCGTTCTCTCTCTCGACCTCCTCTCCTCTATAGCAAAGCCCTAGCGCCACCGCTAGAAGTTTCGTCGCCGGCGAGGAAAAGCTTTACTACCTCGACCTCTCCGTTGCCGAAACCACGCCGGAACCGGATCATCTTCGTCCGCCGCCGACGTAGTTGTCCTGTGTTGCCGAGTTAGGGCGCAGTGGACTCGCACCGAAGAGCATCTACTGCTACTTCTTCTTGTGTTCTTCGTGCATGCTATATAGGGTAAATAAAACCCTATTTTTACAGCCCCCTTTTGATCTACTATTTTATCGTAGATTTGTGAAACTTGTTTTTCCTCAAGTGTCTATCAGTCTCTATTCCTCAAACACTGCTCATTCCTCAACTGTTGATGAATTTCACTAAGCATCTAACAGTCTTCACGAGATTCCTCAATTGTGCAAATTTTCGAATCTGTACAACTCTGGAACCCAAGATCACAGTGCTTAGACAAATTCATCAACCCATTGGTCAAATCCCTCAACTTTAAAATTTTCAATTTCATCAAATCTGAGAACGCATATGACCTCTCCAAATTCCTCGCAACTATACTCTGTTCACAGGTACAAAATGTCGGCTGATGAATCTCTAGGTTCTCATCAACTTAACTCATTTGCAGCGTTTCTTGAAGAAAATCTGCAAGCTTCATCAGAATCCTCAAGAGTTCAATTTCCTCAGCAAAAGCCTCAGCTGAAGAAAATGGAAGATGAAAGGAAGCAAAAGGGTGGCAAGAAGCTTGAACAGAACACTGCCATCGATATTCCTGATGACATATACCTGGAATACTGCACACCTAATGAGAAAGAGACAATGCCCAAGAGGAAGATAAGGCTTCAAAAGATAGAACGTCGGTGGGCTAAGGAGTGGAAAGAATAGAGATTCGTCACTCCCAAGTACGCGAAGAAATTCGCTCTTAAGCCTCTTGGCGAACGGACTCCTCTCGAAGATTATCAGGATGCACACCCCTCAAGCCTCAAGACAATTGATGACTATCCTGAGGAAAAGACAAAACATTTGTCAAAGCTTCAGAAGCATGGGGAAGCTGCAGTGAGGAAATTTAATGAAGAATCTGCTGCTGCTACTGCCGCCACCTCCTCCGCAGCTGAAACTTTTGGCACGACCATTCCTCAAGTGAAATATGTGCCGCCAAAACCAAAGGCTTCAAAGCCTTAGGAGAAACTGCTTCAGAAAGCTCCACCAGCATCTGCACCAAAACTCTCAGCACCACCAAAGGCTTCAAAGCCTAAACACAAGCAGATTGTGAAGTAGTTGCCAACTGTTTCCAGCTCCTCTGTTCCTTCTGCAACTAGCTCAGAAACAAAGTCTTCACCAACTCCAATGAAGGCTAAGGTGACTGCTGGGAGAGGAACCTGACCTAGCCCAAGCAAAATCATCACATTCCCTTTTGCATCAGAAGGTAGTGATGAATATTATGATGAGACTCTGCAAGCCATCATCAGAAACAAGCAGGCGAGGGTAGCACAAGCTTCAGGCAGCGCCATTCCTCTGGTCATGGACCCAAAAGTCCTCTTGGATTACATCAATATATGGTATGATGACCCCAACACACCTATTGATGATTTGAAGCTTCCCCCAGGCATCAGCCACATGGTGGCCACTTTCATCAACGAGGCCAAGTGGAAGGAGACGCAAGAGAAACAAGCAAAGGCTGCGAAGCTGAAAAAGGAGAAATTCCTGAGACAGAATCTTCTCAGTCTGCGTGTGATGCACTTCTGTCAACTCAGGCAGAATTGAAGACTTTGACACACAAGTACACCAAGTTATCTGATCGTCAAAGTCTCAAGAACAATTTCATCAAGTAGGCTACTAATGATGTTGATGAATACAACAAAAAGGCTGCCCCTCCGGCAACACCTCAGCAGCCTGAGATTGAAGAAGAACAAACTGCCCCTGCTGAGGAAATGCATCAAGAAAGCCGTGCTGATAAACCGGCTAGTGAGGAAATCACCAAGGAAACTCCAGCTGATGACTCTGTTCCAGCTCATGAAACTGCTCCAGCTAATGCTTCTAAGCCAGTTGATGACTCTGCTCCAGCTGAAGAAACTGCTTCAGCTGAGGAAACTGTCAGGACGAATATAACTCCGCCTCCTGAAGAGAAAATGCCTTCACCAAAACCTTCAAAGGTGAAGAAAATGACTCTGTCTGCATCAGATGTGAAGAAAACAAGAGCTGCTGAAAAGGAAGCTAAGAAGAGAAAAACTTCCTCAACAGAAGAATCAGCTGAGGCCAAGCGCCTCAAATCTCTTGATGAAAATGCCCCTATAGATCATGTGCCCCTAAACATTGCTCCATCCTATGAGATGACTCCCTTCGAAAGCGAAGACAAGGAGCATATGACTGATGAGGAAATGAAGAATGATGTGTCTGAGGAACACACTAATGGAAAATTCAGATTGATGATAGTCCTCAGACCTTTATTCCTCTTGAAGAACCTGCTCAAGGATCAGCTGCACCAGCTGAAGAATTTGGCTCTCCCACCAAGCAAACCCCTCAAGATGAGGAAAACCAAGGAGAAAATCCTCAGCTTGAAGAAAATCCAAATCCTGAGCAAAACCCTCAACCTGAGGCTCAGGATGAAGAGATTCCTCCTCCTAAGCAAAATCATCAACCATAGGCTCCAGTTGATGACATTCCTCACCCAGAGCAAGATCCTCAGCCTGAAGCACAGGCAGATGAAATTCCTCATCCTGAGGAACATGCTGAAGAAAATGCCCCTACACCAAATCCAGAGAATGCTCTAGTCGTTATCAATCCAGAAACTGCGATGATTGTCTCCCCTCAAGGGAAGAAGCAAAACCTTCAGCCGATGCAGCATCAGCCGTTCTCCAAGCGACCAAAGTTTTAAAAGGAATCCTTCTTTTAGGAACGTATGTATTTCATCGGAGAAAATCCTTATGACAAGCCTCGCATCAGGCATATGAAGTTCTGGACCAGGACTCACCTCAACTATTATGCATCTGTGCTTTGTGGAAGAAACAAGATTTTTCAGCAAAGGCATATTCCTCATGTTGATCTTGAAGAAATAACTTGCTTTACCCTAGTCCTGAACGTTCTTCATGAAGCAGGACTACTCCCTTTGTGCTCTTATATCTGTGATTGGAACAACGACATTGTTCTTCAATTCTATGCAACTTTGCACATCTCTGGAGATCCAACAGATATCAAGCCACCACGCCTAGGGGGCTTGTGGGCTCCCTGTTGGCCCTCTGGCTCCCCTCTTTTGCTATAAGGAGGATTTCGTTCTAGAAAAAATCAAGAGGAGGCTTTCGGGAGGAATCGCCGCCGGCACGAGGCGGAACTTGAGCAGAACCAATCTAGAGCTCCGGCAGGGTCGTCCTGCCGGGGAAACTTCCCTCCCGGAGGGGGAAATCGTCGCCATAGTCATCACCAACACTCCTCTCATCAGAGGGGACTCATCACCATCAACATGTTCATCAACACCGTCTCATCTCCAAACCCTAGTTCATCTCTTGTAACCAATCTCCATCTCGCGACTCCGATTGGTACTTGGAAGGTTGCTAGTAGTGTTAATTACTCTTTGTAGTTGATGCTAGTTGGATTACTCGGTGGAAGATTATATGTTCAGATCCTTGATGCTATTCAATACCTCTCTGTTCATGAACATTATTATGCTTTGTATTCGTTCGATATTTAGTCATGTGAATTTGGTATTCGTTCGATATTTTGATGCGTTGTATGTCGTTTTTCCTCTAGTGGTGTTATGTGAACGTCGACTACATAACACTTCACCATTATTTGGGCCTAGAGGAAGGCATTGGGAAGTAGTAAGTAGATCATGGGTTGCTAGAGTGACACAAGCTTAAACCCTAGTTTATGTGTTGCTTCGTAAGGGGCTGATTTGGATCCACTAGTTTAATGCTATGGTTAGACTTTGTCTTAATTCTTCTTTCGTAGTTGCGGATGCTTGCGAGAGGGATTAATCATAAGTGGGATGTTTGTCCAAGTAAGGGCAGCACCCAAGCACCGGTCCACCCACATATCAAACTATCAAAGTAGCGAACGCGAATCATATGACCATGATGAAAACTAGCTTGACAGAAATTCCCATGTGTCCTCGGGAGCGCTTTACCACCTATAAGAGTTTGTCCAGGCTTGTCCCTTGCTACAAAAGGGATTGGGCCACTTTGCTGCACCGTTGTTACTATTGTTATTTGCTAATTGTTGTGAATCATCATATCACACAACTATCTGTTACCGATAATTTCAGTGCTTCCAGAGAATACCTTGCCGAAAACCACTTGTCAGATCCTTCTGCTCCTCGTTGGGTTCGACACTCTTACTTATCGAAAGGACTACGATAGATCCCCTACACTTGTGGATCATCAAGACTCTTTTCTGGCGCTGTTGCCGGGGAGTGAAGCGGCTTTGGTAAGTGGAATTTGGTAAGGAAACATTTATATAGTGTGCTGAAATTTATTGTCACTTGTTACTATGTAGACTAATCCTTTGAGGAGCTTGTTCGGGGTATATTCACCTCGAACGGAAGCACAAGAAGTTGCTCCTCAACCTGCTGCACCTACTTAAAATATTTGCTATGAATTTCCTTCGGGTATGCTTGAGAAACTGCTCGCTAATCCTTTTACAGGAGATGGAACATCACATCCCGACTTGCATCTAATCTATGTAGATGAAGTTTGTGGTTTATTTAAGCTTGCACGTTTGCCCTAGGATGAGGTCAAGAAGAAGGTCTTTCCCTTATCTTTGAGGGATAAAGCATTGACATGGTATAGGCTATGTGATGATACTGGATCATGGAACTACAACCGATTGAAATTGGAATTTCATCAAAGGTTTTATCCTATGTGAAAGTGCGTTATATCGACTAGAGGGGTGAATAGGAGATTTTTAGAATTTCATCACTGAGGAAATTCCTTTTGAGGAAATTCCTCACTGATGACTAACTCACAGCGGAAACAGTAAAAGATCAGGCATGCAAAGTTTCACAACAGCAGTTTTTCAGTATGAGGAATGTGAAAACAGATTGCACAGTAAGCAGGCACGCAGAAAACAGATGAGGATTAACTTGCGTGAAGAATTTGGGGTTGAGGAATTTCAGAGAAAGTCTTCAGCAAATTCTTCAAACAGTGACAGTGAAAGTCATCAACACATAATCTGAGGAATATAAAGAGTTGAGGAATTAGAACCCGTTTCACAGCGAAGACAGTAGTTGATGACCCAGTTCCAACTGCTGTGACAGTTGTACATCTGGTTTGGAGCGGCTTGGTATTCAAACCAAAAGACACACAGTCCCGGGACACACAGTCCCTACCGTATTCTCCTTGGGATAATAACACACAGTCCTCGCCCAACACTCGTGGTAAGTCTTCAGGGCAGACTTCCAAACCCTCACAAACTTGGTCACCCGGCGATCCACAATTGACTGTTGGATTGCTCTAGACCATGACGCCTAACCGTCTGGAGGATGCACAGTCCTCAAAGGTAAAAGGCTTCAATCCCACACAGGAACAACTTCTTCAGTGATGCTCAATCACTTGGTTTTTGGTTTGTGGTTTGGTGTTTGGGGTATTTCCTCACTGATGAATTACTCTCGAAGACTCTGAGGAATTTGGGTTGCTCTTATGACAAGTGTCAGTTTCTAACGGAGCAGCCAATCCGCTAATGGTTGTGGGGGCGGTTATTTATAGCCTCGGAGCATCCCGACATGATTTGACACTAATGCCCTTAAATAATATGACCGTTGGTGTGGATAAGACCGATGATGTGGTGTGGCTATCGAAACAGTCGGAACCCTCAACTGTGAGAGTCCTCATGTCACTCGTATTCCTCACTTGAGGCTTTTGGTAGGATTAGGCTTGCGTTGAGCATCATGAGGAAATTCATTCCAAAGTGTAACTTCGACCCCCTTTAACAGTACGTTGTTCTTATTACTCAAGTGTGAAGAAAACAAAACAGAAAGAGTAAATCTTCATGCTTCAAAGTCTTCAGAATGATTTTCTTCAGGACACACCGAATTCCTCAATTTCAATATCTTCATGAGGAATATCAATTTCATCGCAGATTCTTCGCGATTCAATTCTTCACCTTCAGACCAATTTCTTCAACCGAAGATATACATTTTAAGGGGTAAATATTCATCAAATATTTCAAACTCCTCAGTGACTTATAGATCGTGTGTACACTCATGAACACATTAGATACATAACCTATAAGTCTTCAAACCACCAAAATCACTAAGGGGCACTAGATGCACTTACACTATGCATTTGGTACATCGTGATCGGAATTATATTTATAATTTTTGGCCTTGTGACAGAGAAAGTATAGCTCAAGTTTGGGGGAGGCTTAAATCAATGTTATATTCATGCCCCAACCATGAGCTCTCGAGAGAAATTATCATTCAGAACATCTATGCTCGGCTTTCTCATGATAACCGCACCATGCTTGGCACTTCTTGTACCGGTTCTTTTATGAAGAGAGATATTGACATCAAAGGGAATTTATTGGAAATAATTAAACGCAACTCTGAAGATTGGGAGTTTGATGAAGGTAAGGAGTCAAGTATGAATTTCAAGTTTGATTGCGTTAAATCCTTTGTCAAAACAAATACTTTTTGTGATTTTAGCGTTAAATATGGACTTGACTCTGAGATAGTAGCTTCATTGTGTGAATCATTCGCTGCTCATATTGATCTCCCTAAAGAGAAGTGGTTTAAGTATCATCCTCCCTTAGAAGTCAATGTAGTTAAACCCAATCCAGTTGAAGAGAAAGTTATCGCTTATAATGATCATATTGTTCCCAGTGCTTACATTGAGAAACAACCTTTCCCTGTTAGGATAAAGGATCATTCTAAAGTTTCAACTGTGATGCGTAGGGGCTACATTAGAACACCTACACCCCCTGAGCAAATTAGAGTTGAACCTAGCATTGCTATTATCAAAGATCTCCTGTCCGACAATGTTGATGGCCATGATATTCGCTTCTCTAAAGATGTTGCTAGAATTTCTAAGGCACATGCTAGAGACAAACATAGGCATGTTGTTGGCACGCCTGTTGTTTCTGTTAAGATAGGACATCATTGTTATCATGGTTTATGTGACGTGGGTGCTAGTGTTAGTGCAATACCTCAATCCTTATATGATGAAATTAAATACGAGATTGCACCTGTTGAGATGGAACCTATTGATGTCACTATTCAGCTTGCCAATAGAGATACTATCTGCCCTTCGGGAATTGTTAGAGATGTTGAAGTCTTGTGTGGTAAAACGAAGTATCCTGCTGATTTTCTCGTTCTTACTACCACACAAGATAGCTTTTGTCCCATCATATTTGGCAGGCCTTTCCTCAATACTATCAATGCTCATATTGACCGTGAGAAGCAAACTGTCACTGTTGGCTTTGAAGGTGTTACATGAGTTCAATTTCTCCAAGTTTGGTAGACAACCTCATGAAAAAGAGTTGTCTAGTAAAGATGAAATTATTGCACTAGCTTCTATTGTCGTGCCTCCTACTGACCCTTTGGAGCAATACTTGCTTGAGCATGAAAATGATATGCATATGGATGAAAGGAATGAGATAGATAGAGTTATCTTTGAACAACATCCTATCCTTAAGAATAATTTGCTTGTTGAACTGCTTGGAGATCCACCCCCACCAAAGGGTGATCGTGTGTTCGAGCTTAAATAGTTGCCTGATACTCTTAAGTATGCTTATCTTGATGAAAAAGAGATATATCCTGTTATTATTAGTGCTAGCCTCTCAGAGCATGAAGAAAAGAAGTTACTAAAAACTCTGAGGAAGCACCGTGCTGCTATTGGATATACTCTTGATGATCTTAAGGGCATTAGTCCCACTCTACACCAGCACAAGATTAAAACCGATCCTCATTCCAAACCAGTTGCCGATCATCAACGGAGATTAACTCCTAAGATGAAAGAGGTAGTAAGAAAAGAAATACTAAAGCTCCCGGAAGCAGGTATTATCTATCCTGTTGCTCATAGTGATTGGGTGAGTCCGGTGCATTGCGTCCCTAAGAAGGGAGGTATTACCGTTGTCCCTAATGATAAGGATTAATTGATCCCACAGAGGATTATTACTCGCTATAGGATGGTGATCGATTTTAGGAAATTGAATAAAGCCACTAGGAAAGATCATTACCCTTTGCCTTTTATCGACCAAATTCTAGAAAGACTGTCTAAACACACACACTTATGCTTTCTAGATGGTTATTCTGGTTTCTCCCAAATACTTGTTGCACAATCTGATCAGGAGAAAACCACTTTCACCTGCCCTTTCGGTACCTTTGCTTACAGGCGTATGCCTTTTCGCTTATGTAATGCACCTGCTACCTTTCAAAGTTGTATGATGGCTATATTCTCTGACTTTTGTGAAAAGATTGTTGAGGTTTTCATGGATGACTTCTCCGTTTACGGGTCTTCTTTTGATGATTTCCTCAGCAACCTTGATCGAGTCTTGCAGAGATGTAAAGATACCAATCTTGTCTTGAATTGTGAGAAGTGCCACTTTATGGTTAATGAAGGCATCGTCTTAGGACATAAAATTTCTGAAAAAAGGTATTGAATTCGATAAGGCTAAGGTTGATGCGATCGAGAAAATGCCATGCCCTACAGATATCAAAGGTATAAGAAGTTTCCTTGGTGATGCTGGTTTGTATAAAAGGTTCATTAAGAACTTTTCTAAGATTTCTAGGCCTCTTACCAATCTCTTGCAAAAGGATATTCCTTTTGTTTTTGACGATGATTGTGAGGAAGCCTTCGAAATACTTAAAAAGGCCTTGATAACTGCGCCTATTGTTCAACCACCTGATTGGAACTTACCTTTTGAAATCATGTGTGATGCTAGTGATTATGTTGTTGGCGCTGTTCTAGGACAAAGAGTTGATAAGAAGTTGAATGTTATTCACTATGCTAGTAAAACTCTAGACAGTGCCCAAAGAAACTATGCTACTACTGAAAAGGAATTTTTAGCAGTCGTGTTTGCATGTGAAAAGTTCAGATCTTACATAGTTGATTCCAAAGTCACTATTCACACTGAATACGCTGCTATTAAGCATCTCATGGAAAAGAAAGACGCTAAACCTAGACTTATCAGATGGGTTCTCTTGCTACAAGAGTTTGATTTGCATGTTGTCGATAGGAAGGGTGCTGAGAACCTCGTAGCAGATAACTTGTCTAGGTTGGAGAATGTTCTTGATGACCCACAACCTATTGATGATAGCTTTCCTGATGAGAAATTGAATGTCATCAATACTTCACGTAGTACACCGCGGTATGCTTATTATGAAAATTATATCATTGCCAAATATAAGCCAGCTAGTTTCACATACCAGCAAAATAAGAAATTCTTCTTTGATTTGTGACATTACTTTTGGGATGATCCTCATCTTTATAAAGAAGGAGTAGATGGTGCTATTAGACATTGTGTACCTGAACATGAACAGGGACAGATCCTACAGAAGTGTCACTCCGAGGCTTACAGAGGACACCATGCGGGAGATATAACTGCACACAAGGTATTGCAATCAAGTTTCTATTGGCCCACTCTCTTTAAGGATGCCCGTAAGTATGTCCTATCTTGTGATGAATGTCAAAGAATAGGTAATATCAGTAAATGTCAGGAAATTCCTATGAATTATTCACTTGTCATTGAACCATTTGATGTTTGGGGTTTTGATTATATGGGACCTTTTCCAAAATCCAACGGGTATACTCATATCCTAGTTGTTGTTGATTACGTTACTAAGTGGGTAGAAGCTATCCCAACTAGTAGTGTTGATCACAACACCTCTATCAGGATGCTTAAAGAAGTTATTTTCCCTAGATTTGGAGTCCCTAGATATCTAATGACTGATGGTGGTTCACATTTTATTCATGGTGCTTTCCTTAAAACGCTTGCTAAGTATGATGTCAACCATATAGTTGCATCTCCCTATCACCCTCAGTACAGTGGTCAAGTGGAGCTAAGTAATAGAGAGATTAAACTAATTCTGCAAAAGACTGTTAATAGGTCTAGAAAGAATTGGTCTAAGAAGCTCGATGATGCACTGTGGGCTTATAGAAATGCTTATAAGAATCCCATGGGCATGTCTCCGTACAAAATGGTTTACGGTAAAGCATGTCATTTACCTCTTGAGCTAGAGCATAAGGCTTATTGGGCAATCAAAGAGCTCAACTTTGATTTCAAACTTGCTGGTGAGAAGAGGTTATTTGATATTAGCTCACTTGATGAATGGAGAGCTCAAGCATATGAAAATGCCAAGTTGTTCAAAGAGAAAGTTAAGAGGTGGCATGATAAAAGGATACAAAAACGTGAGTTCAATGTAGGTGCTTATGTCTTGCTATATAATTCTCATTTAAGACTTTTTGCAGGCAAGCTTCTCTCTAAATGGGAAGGTCCTTACATTGTTGAGGAAGTATATCGTTCTGGTGCCATCAAGATCAACAACATGGAAGGTAATTTTCCTAGAGTGGTAAATGGGCAAAGAATCAAGCATTATATCTCACGTACTCCCATAAATGTTGAAAGAAATTATATCTCACGTACATAAGGGATATTTATCAGCCTGTTTCAGACTCCAAAAACGAAGAGGTATGTGATCGGTAAGTAAACAAACTCAAAAACTTTTCGAGTAGGAATTTTTCTCCGTTTTGGAATTTTTAGAAGATTAGAAAATTTTAAAGCAGTCCGGAAAGTGCATGAGGAGGGGACAAGCCTGCCAGGCGCGGGCCACCCCCTGGTCATGCCTGGGGGCTTGTGACCACCTCGTGTGCCTCCCGGACTCTGTTTTCTTGCGGAGTACTCCTTCTGGTAAAAAATCATTATATATTCTCCCGAAAGGTCTGACCCTCGTGTCACACAATTACCCTCTGTTTCCGTTTTGGAGCCTGATTGTGCCGCAGATTTAGGGCAAGATGTCTTCTCAAGATTCAGAGGGGGAGAGTTATGTGGCCGATTACCTTGCTAATCCCAAGCTCTATGGGGACTTGGATCACTATGGTTGGACCACTGACGAGGATGAAGATTATGATCCCAAGGGGAAGGAAGGAACAAGTTCCGATGAAGACGAGGCTCCTCTACCCCAACCTGGAGACACATATGTGGAGTTCAAAAAGTCAAGCCTCCCTGACTCAAGGAATGAGCCTAAGATTTTGTTTATCCCTTCTCATCTTTTGCAGGAGAGTAAGCAAGAATTATGCCAAAGGGTGTTGAGGCTTGAAGAGGAAATTAACGATATGAAGGAGCAGAACTTTGTGTTCAAGAGGAAATTAAACAAATTCAAGAACTCTGCAACAACTCCACCACCATCACCTCCAAAGGAAGACAACTAAGCACGGGTATGGGCAATCCACTTGGCTTGTGCCAAGCTTGGTGGAGTTGCCCCGGTATCGTATCACCATCACATCTTTTGGCTTTACCTTTTCTTAGTTCGATCCTTTTTGGTTTTATCTTTCTCTAGTATAATAAAGTTCTTAGTATTTTAGGCTTGAGTTTTGCTTTGTGTCACCCCCGATGTATTCGAGTTCGTGAGTCATATAATAAAGAGTGTTTTAGTTAAGGGACTTGCTTCATGCCATGATCTAAATAAAAGAATGATAAAAGAACAAAAGCATGAAAGATCATGTAATGATCTTATGGGAAGTGACGGCTTCACATATAAAAAGAATGTTGATTGAAACTTGTTGTGGGTGGACAAACGTAGACCTTGGTCATTGCTGCAATTAATAGGAAGTAATAAAGAAGAGAGGTTCACATATAAATATATCATCTTGGGCATCATCTATGATTGTGAACACTCACTAAACTATTGCATGCTTAGAAGTAGATGCTGGACAAGGAAGACAACATAATGAATTATGTTTGCTTGGTTCCGAACAATGATTATATGACTAGAGATCCCTTCGCATGTGACGCATGCTTCCACCTCATATCAGCCAAAACTTCCGCACCAAGTAGAGATACTACTTGTGCATCCATAAACCTTCAACCCAGTTTTTCCATGAGAGTCCATCATACCTACCTATGGATTGAATAAGATCCCTCAAGTAAGTTGTCATCGGTGCAAGCAATAAAAATTGCTCCCTAAATATGTATGATCTATTAGTGTGTGGAAAATAAGCTTTGTACGAACCTCTGATGAGGAAGACATAAAAGCAACAGACTGCATAATAAAGTTCTTTATCACAGGAGGCAATATAAAGTGATGTTCCTTCACACTAAGAGGACACACATCCAAACCTCAAAAGCGCATAACAACCTCTTCTTCCCTCTGCGAAGGGCCTATCTTGTACCTTTACTTTTTGCCCTTGAAAGAGTCATGGTGATCTACACCAATTCCTTATTTCGCCTTTATCTTGGCTAACATCAAATGCTAGGGAAAGATCTATATTCATATGTCAACCTGGAAGTAAGTATTCATGAATTATTATTGTTGACATTACCCTTGAGGTAAATAGTTGGGAGGCGAAACTATAAGCCCCTATCTTTCTTTGTGTCCGACTAAACTTTGATCTCATGAGTACCACGTGAGTTGTAGCAATTGTAGAAGACGAAAGGATGATTGAGTATGTGGATTTTCTTTACAAGCTCTTATTTGGCTCTTCCCGTTGTTATGATAAATTGCAATTGCTTCAATGACTAAAGGCTATTGGTTGTTAATTCTCAATAAGGTTCTTGATCCATACTTTACTTTGTGAAGGAATTATCACTTTAGCATAAGAGATTATATGATGATATTGTTGTTCTAACTATGATCATGATGCCTGCATGTCCATATCTTGTTTTGTCGACACCTCTCTCTCTCTAAATATGTGGGCATATTTATTGATCCCGGTTTCCGCTTGAGGACAAGCGAAGTATAAGCTTGGGGGAGTTGATACGTCCATTTTGCATCATGCTTTTATGTTGATATTTATTGCTTTATGGGCTGTTATTACACTTCACGGTACAATACTTATGCCTTTTCTCTCTTATTTTGCAAGGTTTACATGAAGAGGGAGTAAGCCGGCGGCTGGAATTCTAGCCTGAAAAGGGAGCAAGTTTGAGATACCTATTCTGCGCAACTCCAAAAGCCGTGAAAATCAACGAGGAATTATTTTGGAATTTATAAAAAATACTGGGCGGAAGAAGTACCAGAAGGGAGCCACCAGGAGGCCACAAGCCTGCTAGGCGCGGCCTACCCCCTTGGCCGCGCCTAGGAGGCTTGTGGGCTCCCTGTTGGCCCTTTGGCTCCCCTGTTTTGCTATAAGGAGGGTTTCGTTCCAGAAAAAATCAAGAGGAGTCTTTTGGGAGGAATCACCACCGCCACGAGGCAGAACTTGAGCGGAACCAATCTAGAGCTCCGGCAAGGTCGTCTTGCCGGGGAAACTTCCCTCCCGGAGGGGGAAATCCTCATCATCGTCATCACCAACACTCCTCTCATCGGAGGGGACTCATCACCATCAACATCTTCATCAGCACCATCTCATCTCCAAACCCTAGTTCATCTCTTGTAAGCAATCTCCATCCCGCGACTCCGATTGGTACTTGTAAGGTTGGTAGTAGTATTAATTACTCTTTGTAGTTGATGCTAGTTGGATTACTCGGTGGAAGATTATATGTTCAGATCCTTGATGCTATTCAATACCTCTCTGGTCATGAACATAATTATGCTTTGTGAGTAGTTACTTTTGTTCCTGAGGACATGGGATAAGTCATGCTATAAGTAGTCATGTGAATTTGGTATTCGTTCGATATTTTGATGTGTTGTATGTTGTTTTTCCTCTAGTGGTGTTATGTGAACATTGACTACATAACACTTCACCATTATTTTGGCCTAGAGCAAGGCATTGGGAAGTATTAAGGGCCTGTTTGGGACTCATTCAATTCATCAAAATCAGCTTCACTTCATCAAATTAACTTTGAAGCAGTTTCATACAGAAGCTATAGCACTATTAAGAGAATGTTTGGCTTCCATCTAGCTCCAGCTTCAAAAATAGAAAATCTGATGGAAAGAATCTATTTGATTGGTTGAGGGGAAATAAACGAAGGGGTATCCACTTACTGGTGGCAGTGGTGGGTAATTTTTCCCCAACTCTAGCTTCTAGAGTATTTTGGAGCACCCTTTCAGGAGCTTCATAAAAACTTTGAAGTTCTACCCTAGATTCTAGTTTTTTTCCGGAGCGACATATCGTGAAGCTACCCCGTTTGGCTTGTTTTTTCTGGAGCAGAGCAGTCCCAAACACGTCCTAAGTAGATGATGGGTTGCTAGAGCGACAGAAGCTTAAACCCTAGTTTATGTGTTGCTTCGTAAGGGGCTGATTTGGATCCACTAGTTTAATGCTATGGTTAGACTTTGTCTTAATTCTTCTTTCATAGTTGTGAATGCTTGCGAGAGGGGTTAATCATAAGTGGGGTGTTTGTCGAAGTAAGGGCAGCACCCAAGCACCGGTCCACCCACATATCAAACTATCAAAGTACCAAACGTGAATCATGTGAACATGATGAAAACTAGCTTGACAGAAATTCCCATGTGTCCTCGGGAGCGCTTTACCTCCTATAAGAGTTTGTCCAGGCTTGTCCCTTGCTACAAAAGGGATTGGGCCACTTTGCTGCACTGTTGTTACTATTGTTACTTGCTACTTGATGTGAATCATCTTATCACACAACTATCTATTGCCGATAATTTCAGTGCTTGCAGAGAATACCTTGCTGAAAACCACTTGTCATATCCTTCTGCTCCTCGTTGGGTTCGACACTCTTACTTATCGAAAGGACTACGATAGATCCCCTACACTTGTGGGTCATCATGCCCCAAGTAGTCTCTACATGGGGCTTGAAGCCGACGACTGGTAACTTTCAGATTGAATGGCCAGAGTCAACAGTCAAAATAATACAAAAGTGTATCTCACTCAGGGCTACCATTATAAAAATAAATTGTTAGGAGGCACATGACAATACATTCACTCAAAGAGTATATTTTTTAGCATTGAGCTTCTATAACCCGAGCACCCTCCGTTGCGGAGGGAAAATACAGCTCGGGGCGTATGTGCTCCTTCCCGGTAGGCGGAGGGGAAGTTGCCATTTTAAGAGGCTTTACCCCCGGCCGGTGTATCATGGTCCTTGCAAAGGGCATCCGAGCTCCTTCTATGCATGCGGAGCGCTTCGGGACCTCGATCCGGGGCACGACATTGACCAACTTCTGCACCAAGCCGAAGTAGCTGCTCGACACAGGCTTGGTAGGCCATAACTCGACACACAGATCCTTCATGGCCGGCTTTGCCATCCTATGCAGCTCCATGAGCTGTTTCATCTGATAGCTTAGACTCGGGCTAGGCTCAGGTGTCTGAAATTGAGCCCAGAAAAGCCTCCGCTCGACATCCCCATATTGGGCCGCGTGATGTTTAACCGCTTCTGCCACACTCCACGGGAGGCCCGTGAAGGCGCCTGAGGAACGCCATATCCGTGTAAGAAAGGCAAACATGTTTCCACCAAACGAACATTGCAAAAATTATGGCTTACCATTTGCCATCAACTTGGCTTGGCGCACCTCTTCTTCAAAGAACCTTCGGTCCACCCACTCTGATTTGAGCTTGGTGGACAGCTTGGAGAGCTCGGTCATCTGTTCCTAGGATTTCTGCTCCAAGGCTTCACACTTAGAGATGGCCTCCTACAGCTCCTGTTAAATCTTCGCCATCCTGGCCTCATGCTTGTTGCTATCAACCTTAAGGGCGCTCACCTCGGTAGCTGCATGTTAGGCCGCCACCTTGTGAGCAGCGGCCTCTTGCTTGGCCTTCTCCAATTCGGCCTTGAGCTTTTGAATTCTTGGTCCTCGGCTGTTGACCAAATCAAAATCACGGGGTCGAATACTAAAGCCAGTATTGTCCTTCTATATTAAGGACAATAATAATTATTGTAGCACAAATTAAAACTTACCCGTGCCTTTCATCGAGCCGATCATTTACATGGCTGAGCTCTTCGTCGGAAACTTTGATTTTCTTGTTCAGCTCGGCAATCTCAAGAGCGTTGGCATCAGCAGCGGAGGATGAAGCGTGCAAGACAAAATTATCAATTAAAAGGACTCTGAGTTATCGAAATGGGAGACACTCGATGAAATTACTCCAGCGAGCCTTTATAATTCAAAAGTCTTCGGATTGTTTTTCTTTACGTCTAGGAGTTATTTTGAGCCATGGATAAGCTTGTCAAAGTTACCCATGGCTCAGGGGCTGTTATACCCATAAAGGCATATAAAACCTTATAAATAAACTTAAAACATTACATGGCTTACCTTAAAGCCCGCCAACAAGCCATTGAAGGCTTCGTTCAGCTCGCTGTTAACGGACTAAATGATGTGCAGAACCGCACCCATAAGGTGCGATGTTCATCGGCGATGGATGAGCGAGCCAAGGTATCCTCCATCATTATCGGCCACCCAACCGCAGCCTGCTTTGTCACGGGCGGCGGTGCCGGAGGTGGCACCGAAGACTCCGGAAGACTCGAGCCCACTAGAGTTGTCTCCGGAGGAAGCTCGAAGGGAATTTGGTCCCCCTCTCCACTTGCGGGGAAGGAACCAACCTCCTGGGTCCTGGTGACTAAAGCCTGGACCTCAGCCAGTAACTCCTGATCTTCGGTGGCCGGTGTATCAACTTCTGTCATGACCTCTCGGTCCTCGGCATCTAATGTACCCACCTCGGCCATCACCACCTTGTCTCTAGACGACGGGGCCTGGTGGGCTACCACCTCGGCCACCTCATCTGAGGCCTAGGGAAGGGTAGTGCGGGACGCATTCCCGCTCTCCGCCAGCTTGGCTAGTGGCGAAACCCCCCTTTGAGACATGGTCCATCGGAAGGTTTCGGACAGGGTTGCAACAAGGACAACTTGTTTGTCATTACAAACAAAGACCCGGTGTAGTTCCACTAAACAAAGGGTTGATTCCATACCTTTGGGTTGGGGGCTTGACCCTAGAGGTTCGTCGGGGAACTGTCTCAATGGCTCTGAGCTCCTCATCGGAATTTGGGCGAGCGCCGAGAAGGGTGACCTTGCTCTTGCAAGGTCTCTTCGGGGCCCGAGGAGGTAGCCCCTCCTCGGTCCCCTCTCGCGCCTCCCTCCTCCTTGTTTGGAAAGAATCTTTCTCCACCTCATATTCTGCATCCTCCCCCTCGTTGGTGGAGGAGGCATGGGTGTCCTCGGACTTGGTATCCAGAGGACCCCTCGAACAGAGACCCCCGCGGGTCTCCTTCTTTTTCTTCTTCGGCGCCGTGTACGACACCCCTACCATCATCGCGGTTAGCAATGCTCACCGGGGTTCCTCGGGCAAGGGAGCTAGGGCGTCTATGTTTTCGGCTTTGGCCAGCCAATCCTGCACGGACGGTAGGAGAAATGGTAAGACCCTTGCTAAAAAAATTGGAGTTTTAAGTAGGTATATGAGCTCATACATACCTCCAAAGGGGGGTCTTGGCATCCAAGCCAGTGTCTTCCTCCTCGGCCGACCACTCCTGCTCAGGCTTGAGCAGCATCCACCACAGGTTCTCATGGGTGGCGCGATAGAACTCCTGCACCACCCAGGGGTCGCTGGGCTTGTAGAACCACATCAGGTTATCCCAGCACTAGTAGGGAAGGATGCGGCGATGGCGCATGACCTGGACCACATCGGTCAGCTTGATGCGCTTCTGCATAATCTTCACATTCGGAGTCGAGCCCGAGTCTAGGCCTTTCTTAACCCATGAGGTTAGCCTCATGGGGGGTCCAGATTGGAGTGTGGCGGGCATTGCTATAACGACTAAGATGCGGTCCTTTCCGATTTAGGGAACGAGGCCCCAAAAGGAAAGAAGCGCATCTAAGCGTTTCGCAAGCACGGTAACATAGCACATACAGAGTAATAGAATGACAATTAAGGATTCAACTGTCATCTCATAAATAATATCAGAGTTTACATCGCGCATTCAAACAAGGTAGTTCCGCTACGGACTACATAACATGAGAAAGAGGCTATGCTACCCTGCATACTTGCCCATGATCACGACCATGCCTCAGTCTTCTGGATAGTTCACGTACAGGCGGTCGTTCTCCTCATCGTACTGCCACGCCAGCTGTGTGCCCTCGGGATCACCTGTGTCAGGCGTACCTGTACCTGTTGGTGTGTTGAAGGAATCTGTGAGCCACAGGGACTCAGCAATCTATGACCTCGGTGCCAGAACTAGTCAAGTTATTAGGTAAGTAAGTTTCGGTGTTTAGGTTGCAGCATCCTAAGCATTTATGGTGGCTAACTTACGTAGAACATGTATTGAAGGTAGTCTATTCTAGCGGTCGATGAATAGCTGATCACTAAGTGATCCTGAACACCTACTTACGTCAATCATAACCCCGCTGTGTTCCCGATCGACGAGAGGTCTTCGAAGGGGACAGTCACGGTTACGCACATCGTTGGCAATTTTATTAGATTAGGTTCAAGTTATCTATAACCGAATGTTAACAAATATTCCAAGTTGCCACATAACCGCGGGCACGGCTTTCCGAAAGATTAAACCCTGCAGGGGTGCTCCAACTAGTCCATCACAAACGGTCACGGGCCGCAAATTAATCCTCTATCACGAATCTCGTGAGCTTGTCGGATTCCTTAGAGGAGAACCTCAACTCTGGGGAGAACCAAAGCTTCACCGAGATTCCTATACGCAAGATATATCGCTAAGGTAAGACAAGACTAGCAGGACCTCCCGACGTGTCGACGACCCTGATAAGAGCCGCATATCTCAGTCTCAGGACATCCCGGATAAGAGAAGCGTACAGTGGCCAGAGAAATCTCCTGAGTTGCCCCGGGATGGCCCCGCACGGTGCTCTAGTTTGGACCAACACTCATGAGGAGCACTGGCCCAGGTTGTTGATTAATTCCTTGGGGTAGCTATTCCCTATGCAGATTATGATTAAGTGATTAGAAAATTAAAACCGATGTTGGGTCCTGCCGGACAAGTCTTAACGCTACACGATTTATCAAGGGGGTCCCCATAACAACCCCGAACGTGTTAGGAGCGATCAGTTATGGAATCAAACACCGGTAGCCAGTAACTATGGCGGTAGTAACGAAACAAAACACCCGGCAAAAGGCTAGGCCTTCCGTTATTTACCAAGTATATAGGTGCATTAAATAAATAACAGATTTAACATAACGATATCAAGCTCATGTTATCACATGAGACAAAGCACCTGCAACTAGCAACGCTAACATTAGTAGCTGAGTAAAGCCTACTTAGCCATTCCATATTTGCTAGGAGGGGAAAGTGTTTGGGTTTCATGGCTATTTCAGGAGGCAATTATTTCAGTGATAGGCAGCGAGCATATGACGAAGAAACGTGAATCTAGCATAACAAGTCTAGAGATGGAATCAAGGTCATATCATTTTGCCTGTGATGTCCTCAGCTTGGAACTGCTCTTGTTCGTCATGCACGTACTCTCACGGATCCACGTAATCGCTCTCCGATCCCGGTGCTACCCAACATAAGAATAGCATCCAATGAACAATAGCACAACAAGATGCAATGAGCACATGATGCATGATATGGAAATGAACATGCATCTCTATTCTAGTCACTTGCACATGCATGAGAATTAAATACAAGCTCCTGGACAGAACTGCACTCTAATCTATCTTGACATGCATGAGGATGACATGAACAGATGTGTCATGCAAAAACGATGCAAAAACATATAAAGAACATTACGAACGGAGCTACGGATCAACCGGAAACAACGAAACAATAAATAGAGTCCTACGTATCAAATCCATCACAACACACTCCAATGGCATACTTCTGGTATTCTCAGGTTGCCATATCATAAAACAAACAAGTATGGATGGGGTGGTGCAAAGAATCTCACCACACCATCATCTATGCACTCACAAGCATCAAAACATCAAAACTATACAATATGTCCTAAACAGCAACATAGCAGTTTGAGAGCTACATGCAAAGCACTTACACCCACCCAAATATGCCAAATAGGATATGTGGTAGAAGTTATTCAAAAGCTCTACAAGCATGAGCAAAAAGATAATTCAAAGGAGTTCCACACAGAAAGATCTAGAGCTGCTAACTTGGACAAAAATATCAGTTTTCAGGGACTTAGTGAAAATCTCAGATTGTCACTAGCTGTTTATGCTCTGAAGCATTTTGACAGCACCCAAAACAATATCTACAAGACACCAAATGGAATGAAAATTGACAGAGAGCTAGACAAACACAAAAGCTACAACTTTCGAGTTGATAGCAAAGGCTGATTCCCAACACATGGACTTCTACAAGCACAACAATAGGAGAAGAAAATATAAGCAGATTCTCAGACTTACTAAAAATCACAGATTTTCACTAAACTGGAATTTCAGCCACATGCCTACTTTGACTAGGCACAACATGCACATATGAACTCATGAGCATAAAACAAAACCAACATGCTATAGAGGGGTTCACCCTCTACTGCCACAACAAGGAACCAACCTCTTGGGCTCATCACATCACATGGAACCAAGCTCTAAACATGGAACAAAACTGAAATATGACATTCCCAGAAAGTGTTCCAAAGTGGAATCTGAACCCACCATTGGATTCCTGGGATGATTCTACCCCAAAAACATATATAATACATAGGCACTTGCATAGAACAAATGGGCTCAAAGCTAAGAAGAAAATAAGCATGGAATCACAAAGAGATGAATAGTGCATCATCACATGTGCTTCTCACTAGAACACCACCTACACAAGCACTTGCACACTCTCACAAGTCCAATGGTGACATGAGGGTTTAGACCCCATTTATGTGTGCCATAGCACATCACCATTCACACACGCATCCTCAAGCACATGCATAATAAGCACCTACACATGCTAATTAGCACACGCACCTTAGCTTACACTCACATATGCATTCCTACACCTACACATACAACTTGCACATGTGCTCGTCAAGACACTCCATTCTTGGGCATGTGTGTGACACACACACACAAGCACAATCATAAGTAAAACTCACAATCACATGCACATGGAGATGTGCATATACACCACCCTTGGGTGCTTGCACCACACAAGTAAACATGCATAGGAGTTGCAACACAAGTAGTCATAAGCATAAGCACAAATAAACACAAAGTATGTGGGGGGGAACCCACACACACTCTTGCACACATTAGGGCATGATCTCAACTCCAAGCATAAGAATAACACATACACCTGCATCACTCTAGTGCTAAACACACCTAATACACACTCATGCACACAAAGCCTACACCAACTTCAGTACACATACTAGCTATAAAAGTAACAAGGCGTCATGTTTGTTGTGAGGAGTAACAAAAAAATACTTCACATGGTAACCAAGCAGCTGCAGCAACTATACAAAAACACATATGCAAAACAGTAAAAGAAAAGCAAAAGAAATAAAAGGATGGGGAAGGGATTCGAACCCAAGACCCCCTGTTTCACCAACACACAAGCCACCACTCAGCTACTGTCCATATGCTCGACAGAATAGGGATGGCTAACAGGGTAAACTGTCTCTGCTGCTGCTTATGCTACTGTGCGAAACAAAACACGAAAAAGGGGGGTTGGCGCCGTGGGGTCTCGAACCCAAGACCGCGTGTTCAACACATCACATGCAAACCACTGCGCTACTCTACGAGACTTGACAGAGAGGAGGGGGTTTCCCTTTTGGGTACCCCTCTCTGCTCCTGCAACAGAGACGACGATGCGATGCTCACCGGAGCAAGGCCTCTACTCAACTGCTGTGCCAGAGGGAGTCCTATCGCTACTACCCCTACTTCCATGCTTTGCTCTGCACAAGCCCGAGCACCACCAAACCAGAACACACATGTACTTGCACACCACCGAGGGGAAAGGGAGGAGGATCTAGGCTCACCGAGGGGAAGGAGGGAGAGGGCCGATCGGAGGAGGCAGCTTGAAGAAGAATTGGTGTCGATCTGAAGAAGATTGAAGAAGACCTCTGCAGAACCGAAGCAGGGACGGGGCCGCTGGGAACACGCCGGAGACATGGAGCTGCCCGTCGGTGTGGTCGCTCCCCGGCCTCACCGATGACGGGAATGGAACGCGGGCGCCTTCCCCGCGCTCTTGGACATGGTGGCCAGCGCCGGAGGCGAGGGATGCACGATGGACGTCGGTGCTCTACTTCCCTCTTCTCTGCTACCTAATCTACAAAGAGATTACCTAGGGAGGAAGAAGGAGATGGAGGGAGGTGTGGCGGTGCTAGGAGGGGGAACACGGAACCCTAGGCATAGGGGCATCGACGCCAAGGCTATATGGGGTCCACGGATGGGACGGACGGCGTCAAACTCACTCGGTCTCTCTCTCAAGTCTGACGGAAAGAGTGCACAAGGCGACGGTGTCAGGAGGAAGGGGACGGATGCGCTAGGTGGGCTCTCGCTGGGAATAGAGAGAGGAGATGGGCCTCGGGAGGGAGAAGCAAGCCCATGTCGGCGATAGGTAAAGGAAAAGAAACCCACTGGGGTTTCTTATTTAAAACCAATACCACACAAAGAAATAAAAGCACAGGCTAATCTGATGATGCTAAAAATAAAACAAAAATACCCCTGGTCATAAGGAATTATGACCTATTTGAATAAAATATAAAAGGAATATTTGGAGCAACTAAATATTTACAAAACAGAATTTAATCCTCTGTTTTGTGAATATTTGAACCTCTCAAACAAAATTTCAAAATAGCAAATACATATCTTCTCATCCACCACAAAACATACTAAATCATGGGAATTTTTGAAATAGAGAAGGAGCAAAAGAATCTTGCTACAGATAAATAGGGAAAGGGGAAGTTTTTTAAAACGCTTGTGCAAACCAACATAGTTTCTCCTACTCTCAAATGCACTCCTCCACAACATATCACTTAGCATCACCTATCAACACACATCACCACATCACATACCACTACTACACATGGATTCACAAAGGCACAAACACAAAGACATGGATGAATGGAATGGATGCATGCATGCAAAGGAAACATGACAAGGTGACATCACATAAAATATCATATGCATTGATCTCTCATATAAATGACAAGATGGACCCACATACACAAGGTTCCAAATATGGCAAGTTACACTCTTGGGGCATTACAACTGTCCGATTTGCTTCTCGTGGCTCGGTGATGTAGATCCACTCCTTCTGCCAGCCCTTGATGGTGTCAATCAAGGTACCCTCTAGCCACGGCATGCGGCAAAGCTTGCTTATCACGGCCCCACCACATTCGGTGTGTTGACTGTTGACCGACTTTGGCTTGACGTTGAAGGTTTTGAGCCAAAGGCTGAAATGCGGATGAACCCGCATGAAGGCCTCGCAAACAGTAAGGAAGGTGGAGATATGCATGACTGAATTCGGGGGAAGATCGTGGAAATCTAACCCGTAGTAGAACATCAAGGCCCATACAAAGGGGTGGAGCGAGAAGCCCAGTCCCCGGATGAAGTGGGGGACAAACCCCACCCGTTCACCAGGCTTTGGTGTGGGAACCACCTGGCCCTTCTCCGTTACTTGGTGGGCGATGTCAGTCTGGAGGTAGCCGGAGCGCTTCAACTCCTGGATGTCCTCGTCGGAGACGCTCGAGATCTCCCACTTGTTGTGAGAGCCCGAGCCCGCCATTGTTGAGCTTGGAAAAGAGGCAACTGGAAAGGATGGGAGATGAAATGGATCTGGGCGCTCGAGCTTGGAAGAAAGGGGAGTCGAGTTTGGAATGCCTACGGTGGGCTTTGGATCCTTTTCCCTTTTTATGGGAGGCCGTAAAACTAAGGGTTCCCGCTTACTGCGAAGTTGGCTCCACCACTTCCCGAAACGGCTGCATCGTTGAACGCGTGTGGGCTAACCCGGGTCATTATTAGAATCCCCTAAAATGCGGGACACGATCTCCTCTCTGATAGGACGTGCCAATGGGAAAGTGGCCTCGAGTCGTGGTTCGAGTTTTTCGTAATTGGTTATCACGACTTTTCGCCAGAAGGATTCCAGATGAGGGACTGTTCACCTCTGGGCTTTCAAGCCTCTAGATTTAGTGACGATTGTTTTTGAGAATGTGACATCACCAGAGCGACCAAATCAAAGCCAGCCGAACATAAAGGGAACTCACCACGCAAGCCGATTATTCTAAGTGTGCCGCTGCCGAAGACCGCACATCGGCGTTGGAGGCTAGTTCGGGGGTACTGAGGCAGTCCTCGATTAAGGGGTCCTCAGGCAGTCGACTCATCCCTTATGGGTCGGTCTTATGGGTCGTGATACATCTCCATCGTATCTATAATTTTGATTGTTTCATGCCATTATTCTACAACTTTCATATACTTTTGGCAACTTTTTATACTATTTTTGGGACTAACATATTCATCCACAGCCCAGTGCCAGTTCCTGTTTGTTGCATGTTTTTTTTGTTTTGCAGATTATCCATACTAAACGAAGTCCAAACACAATAAAAAACCTACGGGGATTTTTTGGGGAATATTTATGATTTTTGGGAAGAAGAATCTACGCGAACGATGCCCGAGGAGGTCACAAGCCCCCTAGCCGCGGCCTGGGGGTGGGGTCGCGCTTGGCAGGCTTGTGACCAATCCCTAAGGCGGTTGGGTCCCTTCTTTGACCGCAAGAAAGATAATATCCGGAAGAAAATCGTGTAAAAATTTCAGCCCAATCGGAGTTACAGATCTCAGGTAATTTAAGAAAACGGCGAAAGGCAGAATCTGGGAGCGCAGAAACAAAAGGACACACGGAGAGAGGTCCAATCTCGGAGGGGTTCTCGCCCCTCCGCCGCCATGGAGACCATGGACCAGAGGGGAAACCCTTCTCCCATCTAGGGAGGAGGTCAAGGAAGAAGAACAAGAAGGAGGGCTCTCTCGCCCTCTCTCCCGGCGGCGTCGGAACGCTGCCCGGGACATCATCGTGTGATGACGATCTACACCAACACCTCCGTCATCTTCACCAACACATCCATCACCTTCCCCCATCTATATTCAGCGGTCCACTCTCTCGCATCCCGCTGTACCCTCTACTTGAACATGGTGCTTTATGCTTCATATTATTATCCAATGATGTGTTGCCATCATGTGATGTCTGAGTAGATTTTCGTTGTCCTATCGGTGATTGGTGAATTGCTATGATTGGTTTAATTTGCTTGTGGTTATGTTGTTGTCCTTTGGTGCCCATCATATGAGCGCGCGCGTGGATCACACCATAGGGTTAGTAGTATGTTGATAGGACTATGTATTGGAGGGCAAGGGTGACACAAGCTTCAGCCTAGCATAGAAATTGATGCATATGGGATTGAAGGGGGACCAATATATCTTATTGCTATGGTTGGATTTCACCTTAATGAATGTTAGTAGTTGCGGATGCTTGCTAATAGTTCCAATCATTAGTGCATTGAATTCCAAGTAAGGGATGACATGCTAGCAGCGGCCTCTCCCACATAAAACTTGCTATCGGTCTAGTAACGTAGTCAATTGCTTAGGGACAACTCCGCAACTCCTACCACCACTTTTCCACACTCGTTAAACTAACGTACTTGTTTCTAACCAGACCCTAGTTTTTATTTACGTGTTCTTTCTTTTCTTGCAAGCCTATCCTATCACTCCTACAAAGTACTTCTAGTTTCATACTTGTTCTAGGTAAAGCGAACGTAAAGTGTGCGTAGAGTTGTATCGGTGGTCGGTAGAACTTGAGGGAATATTTCTCCTACCTTTAAGTCCTCGTTGGGTTTGACACTCTTACTTATCGAGAAAGGCTACAACTGATCCCCTACACTTGTGGGTTACCAAGACCTTTTTCTGGCGCCGTTGCCGGGGAGCAATAGCGTGGGGTGAATATTCTCGTGTGTGCTTGTTTGTGTTATCACTAAGTAGATTTATTTGCTGTTCTAAGTTGTTCTCTATCTTTAGTTATGGATATGGAACACGAAATACCAAAAAAATTAGGTGTACTTGCTACTCATGGAGATGGGGAACCTCCTAAAACCCTCGATGCTCGTTATGTGGAAAATATTATGCACTTCTTTAATAATCCTGAGAAAACCCCATTAAACTATATAATGGGATACACGTTGGATCAACGTGAATACTTTAGGGATTATCGCTTGACTCAAAAAGGGAAACTATTATTGGATCAAATTCATATGTTGAAATGGTATGCTTGGGAGCTATGCTCGAGATATGATATTACTTGTTGCTCTAGGATGAAGGCTCAACACCTTCCCTTTTCTTGTAAATTTAATGCTAATTAAACCTTGGCTTCTTATGCTAATGGTATATATGATTACTATGATGTGGAACAAATAGAAGAGTTTGTTGCTTTTATGGGTGCTTATGAAATTGAAGCTCTGTTTAAAAGGTGTGATGATAATGATGATGTTGCTTACCGATCTGAAAATTTGGTTATGCTTCATTATTGTTATACTAATTATGAATATAATGCCCATATCTATCAGTTTATGGAGAAATTCTACGCTGCCCAAGAAGAGGCTAATATTTTGCAGGAAACTATGGAAGAAGAAAATGCTGAAACTGTGAGCTCATTATATGAAAAAGATGACGAGGAGAGCGAAGAACAAAAGGAGGAAGAGCGGACTAGCTACTCGTGCCCACCTTCTAATGAGAGTAACTTTTCAACTCATACATTGTTTAATTCCCCTTCGTTCTTACCGAAGGATGAATGCTATGTTGATTGCTATGATCCCTTGGATTCGTTTGAAATATCTCTTTTTGATGAATTTGATGCTTGCTATGCTTGTGGCCATGATGCCAATATAAATGATGCTTATGAGGATGAACTTGCTATAGTTCTTTATGTTAAACATGAAATTGTTGCTATCGCACCCACTTATGATAGTCCTATTATCTTTTTGAACTCTCCCAACTACACTATATCAGAGAAGTTTGCTCTTATTAGGGATTACATAGATGGGTTGCCTTCTACTATTACACATGATGATTTTGATGAATATAATATGCATGTGCTTGCTGCTCGTACTTGCAATTATTATGAGACAGGAACTACATCTCCACCTCTCTATGTTTCCAATACGATAAAATTGCAAGAAACTGCTTATGCTATGTATTGGCCTTTACTTGATGTGCATGAATTGTTCTTTTATGACATGCCAATGCATAGGAGGAGAGTTAGACTTCGTCATTGAATGATATATGTTACCTTGTGCTCACTACTAAATTACAAATCATTGTTAATTAAAATTGGCTTTGATATACCTTGGGATCCGGGTGGATCCATTACTTGAGCACTTTATGCCTAGATTAATGGCTTTAAAGAAAGCGCTGCCTGGGAGGCAACCCGGAAGTTTTAGAGAGTCATTTATTTATGTTGAGTGCTTTTATTTAGTTTAAAAACAAAAAAAAATATCGAGTGGAACTTAAAACTTTTTCAAAAAGAGAAGCGATTGAAAGGTGATGCATTGCAGAAGTAAGGGTCGACCTTGAACACTTGTGTTCATGCTCATGGAAACAATGTAGAATTTTTCATGGAAGTTTCTCGCGAAAATAATTATCCCCTTGTAAAACTCCATTGTATTATAAAAATAATGTGCCAAGTAAAGCCTTTATGATTAGTTTAGGTGATAGTTGTTTGATCATGCTGAAAAAGACAAAACTTTGTGCTCACGAAATTATTTTTAATTCCTATCCAGAAAGAGATTTTGAGTTGATTCTTTTTTATTCTGATTGATATGCAAATTTCCCTAATTGTCATAATTGTGCAGAATTTTTAGAGTACCATAAGTATGGTATAAGTTCATGTTACTACACACTGTTCTGTTTTTGACAGATTCTGTTTTCTTTGCATTGTTCTCTTATTTTGATGAATCTATGGGTAGTATCGGGGGGTATGAACCATGGTGAAGTTGTATTACAGTAGATATAATGCTAATATGAATTTGGAATGAGTTCACAACAGTACTTAAAGTGGTGATTTACTTTATTATACTAACGGATCTCACGAAGGTTTTGTTGAGTTTTGTGTGATTGAAGTTTTCAAGTTTTTGGTGAGACCACGATGGATAAAGGAATAAGGAGAGGCAATATCCTAAGCTTGGGGATTCCCAAGGCACCCCAAGGCAATATTCAAGGAATACTCAAGCGTCTAAGCTTGGGGATTCCCCGGAAGGCATCCCCTCTTTCGTCTACAATCTATCGGTAATTTTACTCGGAGCTATATTTTTATTCGTCACATGATATGTGCAAATGCTTGGAGCGTATTTTGTGTTTATTTTTACTTTTTATTTTATGCACCATGATGGTATGAGATAGTCCTTGGTGGCTTTATAGAATGCGTCATGTGCTTCACTTATATCATTTGAAGTTTGGATTGCCTGTTTCCCTACACATAGAAAACCGCCATTTGTAGAATGCTCTTTTGCTTCACTTATATTTGTTAGATCGGGGCATATCTTTTGTAGAAAGAATGAAACTAGCATGCTTCACTTATACCTATTTAGAGATTTAACAAGAGTTGGTCATTCACATGGTTAGTCATAAAATCCTACATAAAACTTGTAGATCACTGAATATGATATGTTTGATTCCTTGCAATAGTTTTGCGACATGAAGATGTGATATTAGAGTCATGCTAGTGAGTAATTGTGTATTCGTAGAAATTCTTGCGTTAAGGTTTGTGATTCCCGTAGCATGCACGTATGTCGAACCGTTATGTGACGAAGTCGGGGCATGATTTATTTATTGATTGTCATCCTTTGTGTGTAAGTCGGGATCACGCGATGGTTAACTCCTACCAATCCTTCCCCTAGGAGCATGCGTGTAGTACCTTGTTTCGATGACTAATAGACTTCTGCAATAAGTATGTGAGTTCTTTATGACTAATGTTGAGTCCATGGATTATACGCACTCTCACCCTTCCACCATTGCTAGCCTCTCTAGTACCGCGCAACTTTCGCCGGTGCATTACACCCACCATATACCATTCCTCAAAACAGCCACCATACCTACCTATTATGGCATTTCCATAGCCATTCCGAGATATATTGCCATGCAACTTCCATCGTTCCGTTTATTATGACACGCACCATCATTGTCATATTGCTTTGCATGATCGTAAGATAGCTAGCATGATGTTTTCATGGCTTGTCCGTTTTTTGATGTCATTGCTACGCTAGATCATTGCACATCCCGGTACACCGCCGGAGGCATTCATATAGAGTCATATTTTGTTCTAAATATTGAGTTGTAAGTAAATAAAAGTGTGATGATCATCATTATTAGAGCATTGTCCCATGTGAGGAAGTAACAAAAGAGGCCAATGAAGCCCAAATAAAAAAAAGAGGCCAATGAAGCCCAAAAAAAAGAGGCCAAAGAAGCCCACAAAAATAAGAGAAATAAAAAAATGAGAGAAAAGAGAGAAGGGACAATGCTACTATCCTTTATCACACTTGTGCTTCAAAGTAGCACCATGATCTTCATGATAGAGAGTCTCCTATGTTGTCACTTTCATATACTAGTGGGAAATTTTCATTATAGAACTTGGCTTGTATATTCCAATGATGGGCTTCCTCAAATTTCCCTAGGTCTTCGTGAGCAAGCGAGTTGGATGCACACCCACTAGTTTCTTTTTGAACTCTCATACACTTATAGCTCTTGTGCATCTGTTGCATGGCAATACCTACTCACTCACATTAATATCTATTAATGGGCATCTCCATAGCCCGTTGATACGCCTAGTTGATGTGAGACTATCTCCTCCTTTTTGTCTTCTCCATAACCACCATATTCTATTCCACCTATAGTGCTATGTCCATGGCTCACGCTCTTGTATTGCGTGAAAGTTGAAAAAGTTTGAGAACACTTAAGTATGCAATAATTGCTTGGCTAAAACCGGGATTGTGCAATATTTTAAATACGTTGTGTGGGGAAGATGGAGCATAGCCAGACTATATGATTTTGTAGGGATAACTTTCTTTGACCATGATATTTTGAGAAGACATGATTGCTTTGTTAGTATGCTTGAAATATTATTGTCTTTATGTCAAATGATAGACTATTTCTTCGAATCACTCGTGTTTTAGTATTCATGCCATGATTAGATTATATGATCAAGATTATGCTAGGTAGCATTCCACATCAAAAATTATCTTTTTTATCATTTACCTACACGAGGACGAGCGGGAATTAAGCTTGGGGATGCTGATACGTCTCCATCGTATCTATAATTTTTGATTGTTTCATGCCATTATTCTACAACTTTTATATACTTTTGGAAACTTTTTATACTATTTTTGGGACTAACATATTGATCCAGTGCCCAGTGCCAGTTCCTGTTTGTTGCATGTTTTTTTTGTTTCGCAGATTATCCATACCAAACGAAGTCCAAATGCAATAAAAAACTACGGGGATTTTTTTTGGAATATTTATGATTTTTGGGAAGAAGAATCTATGCGAAACGATGCTCGAGGAGGTCACAAGCCCCCTAGCCGCGGCGTGGGGGTGGGGCCACGCCTGGCAGGCTTGTGACCAATCCCTAAGGCGGTTGGGTCCCTTCTTTCGCCGCAGGAAAAATAATATCTGGAAGAGAATCGTGTTAAAATTTCAGTCCAATCGGAGTTACGGATCTTCGGGAATTTAAGAAATTGTGAAAGGAAGAATCTGGCAGCACACAAACAGAAGGACACATATAGAGAGATCCAATCTCGGAGGGGCTCTCGCCCCTCCGCCGCCATGAATACCATGGAATAGAAGGGAAACCCTTCTCTCATCTAGGGAGGAGGTCAAGGAAGAAGAAGAAGAAGGGGGCTCTCTCCCCCTCTCTCCCGGCGGCGCCGGAACGCCGCCCGGGACATCATCGTGTGACGACGATCTACACCAACACCTCCGTCATCTTCACCAACACATCCATCACCTTCCCCCATCTATATTCAGCGGCCCACTCTCCCGCATCCCGCTGTACCCTCTACTTGAACATGGTGCTTTATTCTTCATATTATTATCCAATGATGTGTTGCCATCCTGTGATGTCTGAGTAGATTTTCGTTGTCCTATCGGTGATTGATGAATTGCTATGATTGGTTTAATTAGCTTGCGGTTATGTTGTTGTCCTTTGGTGCCCATCATATGAGCGCGCACATGGATCACACCATAGGGTTAGTAGTATGTTGATAGGACTATGTACTCGAGGGCAAGGGTGATAGAAGCTTCAGCCTAGCATAGAAATTGATGCATATGGGATTGAAGGGGGACCAATATATCTTATTGCTATGGTTTGGTTTTACCTTAATGAACGTTAGTAGTTGCGGATGCTTGCTAACAGGTCCAATCATAAGTGCATTGAATTCCAAGTAAGGGATGACATGCTAGCAGCGGCCTTTCCCACATAAAACTTGCTCTCGGTCTAGTAACGTAGTCAATTTCTTAGGGACAATTCTGCAACTCCTACCACCACTTTTCCGCACTCGTTAAACTAACATACTTGTTTCTAACCAGCCCCTAGTTTTTATTTACGTGCTCTTTCTTTTCTTGCAAGCCTATCCTATCACTCCTACAAAGTACTTCTAGTTTCATACTTGTTCTAGGTAAAACGAACGTAAAGTGTGCGTAGAGTTGTATCGGTGGTCGATCGAACTTGAGGGAATATTTGTCCTACCTTTAGCTCCTCGTTGGGTTCGACACTCTTACTTATCGAGAAAGACTACAATTGATCCCCTATACTTGTGGGTTATCAGGCCACATCATGGACGACCGGATTGTCTAACAACTTTATGATCAAGATGGAATGCTTCGAAGACTGTCGTGCACTCCAAGTCAAGAAGACCGGGTCGACCCATCTGTCCCCGGCTAAGGTTGGTAGTATGTAACTCTAGATCGCTTGGCGTCTATATAAACCAGGGGTCCTCATCCATGTAAGCAGGTTAACTCATCTAGGGTTTAGCTGATACGATCTCGAGGTAGATCGACTCTGTAATCATCGTTCCACATCAATATAATCAAGCAGGATGTAGGGTGTTACCTCCTCACGAGGTTCCGAACTTGGGTAAATATTGTCTCCCCTCTTCTCGAGCAACCCATCGATCCAAAGTCCATAATTCGAGACCCCTACCCGAGATCTGCCGGTTTTGACACCGACATCAACCACGAGCCAAGCCTTGTCGTTTCTCCCACAGCGACCCACCCAGTAGCACACCCGCAAGGGAGCTCCTATACGGTCGTGCATGCACCCGTTCGTACTCCTAGCACGTGCGGTGCCCCGCACTGGGCCAGCCCATGAAACAGCATGTGGCGCCCCGCTGCAGGCCCTGAAAAAAGTTCATTAGTTTACGAAAATAAAGTTCATCGATTGTGCAATAAAGTTCTTCAAAAGGGAAGAATGTTCACATATTTTGAAAATATAGTAATCAAATTCGAAAAAGGATTATCACATTTGAGAAAGGTTTGTCAATTTTTATAAAAAGTTTAGTAATTTTGAAAAAAATCATCAAATTTGGAGAAAAAAAATCGATTTTCAAAAAAAGTTCATCAAATTTGAAAAAAATTCACCGGATTCGAAAAAAAATCACCGGATTGAAAAAAATCATCGAATTTGAAAAAAGTTCATTGATTTCGAAAAAAAAGTTCATCGAATTTGAAAAAAGTTCATCAAGATAGGAAAAAAATCATCAAATTTGGAAAAAAACTTCATCGATTTTCCAAAAGAAAAGTTCATCAACTTTTGATTAAAAATTCATCAAAATTTTGAAGAAGTTCATAAAACAGGAAACAAAGTTTCAAGAAATTGAGAAAATAATTCACGCATTTCAGAAAATAGAGAAAATACAAGAAAAACTAAATAAAACGCCCAAGACGGTAGTGAACTGAAAGAACCGGGAAAAGGAGAATAAAACGGAGGAAACAAAGAGCTATATGACATGTATTGTGATGGCGTAGTGGTTAGTGCAGACGGCGTGAAGCGTGAGGTCTTGGGTTCGATCCCCATCGTAGGGACAAAATCACTATTCTAACCTTTTCAGATGAACATCTTCACAATTTGAACCCTAGATGGAAGTATTTCACGATCTCGCCTTTTTGGAAACGTCGAAGGCCATGGCATTTCTAAACAACACGGAAACACCAAGATAGCTCGTGTTTTGGACCAACATAGAAACGCCGAGGTGGGTCGTGTTTCTTCATTGGGCCATGATACGTCCATTTTGCATCATGCTTTCATGTTGATATTTATCGCTTCTTCGGATGTTATTCCACTTCAGGGTACAATACTTATGCCTTTTCTCTCTTATTTTGCAAGGTTTACTTGAAGCAGGAGAATGCGGGAAGCTGGAATTCTGGCCTGAAATTGGAGCAAGTTTGAGATACCTATTATGCGCAACTCCAAACGCCGTACAAATCAACGAGGCTTTTTTTCCGGATTTATAAAAAATACTGGGCCGAAGAAGTGCCAGGGGGCGCCAGCAGGTGGCCACAAGCCTGCTAGGCGCGGCCACCCCCTGGCCGCGCCTAGGGAGCTTGTGGGCACCCAGCTGGCCCTCTGGCCCCCTCTTCTGCTATATGAAGGGTTTCGTCCGGAAAAAAATCAGGGGGAGGCTTTTTCGAGGATTCGCCGCCGCCACAAGGCGGAACTTGAGCAGAACCAATCTAGAGCTCCGGCATGACGATCCTGCCGGGGAAACTTCCCTCCCGGAGGGGGAAATCATCGCCATCGTCATCACCAACACTCCTCTCATCGAAGGGGACTCATCACCATCAACATCTTCATCAGCACCATCTCATCTCAAGACCCTAGTTCATCTCTTGTAACCAATCTCCGTCTCGCGACTCCGATTGGTACTTGTAAGGTTGCTAGTAGTGTTAATTACTCTTTGTAGTTGATGCTAGTTGGATTACTTGGTGGAAGAGTTTATGTTCAAATCCTTCATGCTACTCATTACTTATCTGGTCATGAATATGATCATGCTTTGTGAGTAGTTACTTTTGTTCCTGAGGACATGGGATAAGTCATGCTAGTAGTAGTCATGTGAATTTGGTATTCGTTCGATATTTTGATGTGTTGTATGTTGTTTTTCCTCTAGTGGTGTTATGTGAACGTCGACTACATAACACTTCACCATTATTTGGGTCTAGAGTAAGGCATTGGGAAGTAGTAAGTACATGATGGGTTGCCAGAGTGACAGAAGCTTAAAACCTAGTTTATGCGTTGCTTCGTAAGGGGCTGATTTAGATCCACTAATATAATACTATGGTTAGACTTTGTCTTAATTCTTCTTTCGAGTAGTTGCGGATGCTTGCGAGAGGGGTTAATCATAAGTGGGATGCTTGTCCAAGTAAGGGCAGTACCCAAGCGCCGGTCCACCCACATAACAAACTATCAAAGTAACGAACGCGAATCATATGAACATGATGAAAACTAGCATGACAGAAATTCCCATGTGTCCTCGGGAGCGTTTTTCCTCCTATAAGACTTTGTTCAGGCTTGTCCCTTGCTACAAAAGGGATTGGGCCACTTTACTGCACCGTTGCTACTTTTGTTACTTGTTTCTTGCTACGAATCATCTCACGACACAATCACTTGTTACCGATAATTTCAGTGTTTGCAGATATTTCCTTGCTGAAAACCACTTGTCAGATCCTTCTGCTCCTCGTTGGGTTCGACACTCTTACTTATCGAAAGTACTACGATTGATCCCCTATACTTGTGGGTCATCAAGACTCTTTTCTGGCGCAGTTGCTGGGGAGTGAAGCGCCTTTGGTAAGTGGAACTTGGTAAGGAAACATTCATATAGTGTGCTGAAATTTATTGTCACTTGTCACTATGGAAACTAATACTTTGAGGGGCTTGTTCGGGGTATCTTCACCTCGAACGGAAGCACAAAGAGTTGCTCCTCAACCTGCTGCACCTACTGAAAATATTTTCTTTGAATTTCCTTCGGGTATGCTTGAGAAACTGCTGGCTAATCCTTTTACAAGAGATGGAACATCACATCCAGACTTGCATCTAATTTATGTAGATGAAGTTTGTGGTTTATTTAAGCTTGCAGGTTTGCCCGAGGATGAGTTCAAGAAGAAGTTATTTACTTTATCTTTGAAGGATAAGGCGTTGACATGGATAGGCTATGTGATGATACTGGATCATGGAACTACAATCGGTTGGAATTGGAATTTCATCAAAAGTTTTATCCTATGCATTTAGTACATCGTGATCGGAATTATATTTATAATTTTTGGCCTCATGACAGAGAAAACATCGCTCAAGCTTGGGGAGGCTTAAATCAATGTTATATTCATGCCCCAACCATGAGCTCTCGAGAGAAATTATCATTCAGAACTTCTATGCTCGGCTTTCTCATGATGATCGCACCATGCTTGACACTTCTTGTGTCGGTTCTTTTATGAAGAGAGATATTGACTTCAAATGGAATTTATTGGAGAGAATTAAACGCAACTCTGAAGATTGGGAGCTTGAAGAAGGTAAGGAGTCAGGTATGAATTTCAAGTTTGATTGTGTTAAATCCTTTGTTGAAACAAATACCTTTAGTGATTTTAGCGCTAAGTATGGACTTGACTCTGAGATAGTAGCTTCATTGTGTGAATCATTTGCTGCTCATATTGATCTCCCCAAAGCGAAGTGGTTTAAATATCATCCTCCTTTAGAAGTCAATGTAGTTAAACCCAATCCAGTTGAAGAGAGAGTCATTGCCTATAATGATCTTATTGTGCCCAGTGCTTACATTGAGAAACCACCTTTCCCTGTTAGGATAAAGGATCATTCTAAAGCTTCAACTGTGATACGTAGAGGCTACATCAGAACACCTACACCCTCTGATCAAATTAGAGTTGAACCTAGCATTGCTATTATCAAAGATCTTCTGTCCGACGATGTTGAGGGACATAATATTCACTTCTGTGAAGATGTTGCTAGAATTGCTAAACCTCACGCTAGAGACAAACATAGGCCTGTTGTTGGCACGCCTGTTGTTTCTGTTAAGATAGGAGATAATTGTTATCATGGTTTATGTGACGTGGGTGCTAGTGTTAGTGCAATACCTCAATCCTTATATGATGAAATCAAAGACGAGATTGCACGTGTTCAGATAGAGCCTATTGATGTCACTATTCAGCTTGCCAATAGACATATTATCTGCCCTGTGGGAATTGTTAGGGATGTTGAAGTCTTATGTGTTAAACGAAGTATCCTGCTAATTTCCTCGTTCTTGCTACCACACAAGATAGCTTTTGTCCCATCATATTTGACAGACCTTTTCTCAATACTGTCAATGCTCATATTGACTGTGAGAAGCAAATTGTCACTGTTGGCTTTGAATGTGTGTCACATGAGTTCAATTTCTCCAAGTTTGGTAGAAAACCTCATGAAAAAGATTTGCCTAGTAAGGATGAAACTATTGCCTTAGCTTCTATTGTCATGCCTCCTACCGATCCCTTAGAGCAATACTTGCTTGAGCATGAAAATGATATGCATATGGATGAAAGGGATGAGATAGATAGAGTTGTCTTAGAACAATATCCTATCCTTAAGAATAACTTGCCTGTTGAACTGCTTGGGGATCCACCCCCGCCAAAGGGTGATCCTGTGTTCGACCTTAAACAGTTGCCTGATACTCTTAAGTATGCTTATCTTTATGAAAAAGATATATATATCCTGTTATAATTAGTGATAGCCTCTGAGAGCATGAAGAAAAGAAGTTACTAAAACTCCGAGGAAGCATCGTGTTGCTATTGGATATACTCTTGATGATCTTAAGGGCATTAGTCCCACTCTATCCGAGCACAAGATTAAGACTGATCCTGATTCCAAACCAATTGATGATCATCAAAGGAGATTAAGTCCTAAGATGAAAGAAGTAGTGAGAAAATAAATAGTAAAGCTCCTGGAAGCGGGAATTATCTATCCTGTTGCTCATAGTGATTGGGTGAGTCCGGTGCATTGTGTCCCTAAGAAGGGAGGCATTACCGTTGTACCTAATGATAAGGATGAATTGATCTCACACAGGATTATTACTCGCTATAGGATGGTGGTCGATTTTAGGAAATTGAATAAAGCCACTAGGAAAGATCATTACCCTTTGCCTTTTATCGACCAAATGCTAGAAAGACTGTCTAAACACACACACTTCTGCTTTCTAGACGGTTATTCTGGTTTCTCCCAAATACCAGTTGCATAATCTGATCAGAAGAAAACCACTTTCACCTATCCTTTCGGTACCTTTGCTTATAGACGTATGAGTTTTGGCTTATGTAATGCACCTTCCACCTTTCAAAGATGTATGATGGCTATATTCTCTGACTTTTGTGAAAAGGTTGTTGAGGTTTTCATGGATGACTTCTCCGTTTACAGGTCTTCCTTTGATGATTGCCTCAGCAACCTTGATCGAGTCTTGCAGAGATGTAAAGACACCAATCTTGTCTTGAATTGGGAGAAGTGCCACTTTATGGTTAATGAAGGCATCGTCTTAGGACATAAAATTTCTGAAAGAGGTATTGAAGTCGATAAGGCTAAGGTTGATGCAATTGAGAAAATGCCATATCCCACAGATATCAAAGGTATAAGAAGTTTCCTTGGTCATGCTGGTTTCTATAGAAGGTTCATTAAAGACTTCTCTAAGATTTCTAGGCCTCTTACCAATCTCTTGCAAAAGGATATTCCTTTTGTTTTTATGATGATTATGAGGAAGCCTTTGAAATACTTAAGAGGGCTTTGATAACCGCACCTATTGTTCAACCACCTGATTGGAACTTGCCGTTTGAAATCATGTGTGATGCTAGCGATTATGCTGTCGGTGTTGTCTTAGGGCAAAGAGTTGATAAGAAGTTGAATGTTATTCACTATGCTAGTAAAACTCTAGACAGTGTCCAAAGAAACTATGCTACTACGGAGAAGGAATTTTTAGCAGTCGTGTTTGCATGTGAAAAGTTCAGGTCTTACATAGTTGATTCCAAAGGAAGGAGTAGATGGTGTTATTAGACGTTGTGAACCTGAACATGAACAGGGACAGATCCTACAGAAGTGTCACTCCGAGGCCTACGGAGGAAACCATGCGGGAGATAGAACTGCACACAAGGTATTGCAATCAGGTTTCTATTGGCCCACTCTCTTCAAGGATGCCCGTAAGTTTGTCTTGTCTTGTGACGAATGTCAAAGAGTAGGTAATATCGGTAAACGTCAAGAAATGCCTATGAACTATTCACTTGTCATTGAACCATTTGATGTTTGGGGCTTTGATTATATGGGGCCTTTTCCAAAATCCAACGGGTATACTCATATCCTAGTTGCTGTTGATTACGTCACTAAGTGGGTAGAAGTTATCCCCACTAGTAGTGCTGATCAGAACACTTCTATCAGGATGCTTAAAGAAGTTATCTTCCCAAGATTTGGAGTCCCTAGATATCTAATGATCGACGGTGGTTCACATTTCATTCATGGCGCTTTCCGTAAAACGCTTGCTAAGTACGATGTCAACCATAGAATTGCGTCTCCCTATCACCCTCAGTCTAGTGGTCAAGTAGAGCTAAGCAATAGAGAGATTAAACTAATTCTGCAAAAGACTGTCAACAGGTCTAGAAAGAATTGGTATAGGAAGCTTGATGATGCACCGTGGGCTTATAGAACTGCCTATAAGAATCCCATGGGCATGTCTCCGTACAAAATGGTGTATGGTAAAGTATGTCATTTACATCTTGAGCTAGAGCATAAAACTTATTGGGCAATCAAAGAGCTCAACTTTGATTTCAAACTTGCTGGTGAGAAGAGGTTATTTGACATTAGCTCGCTTGATGAATGGAGAACTCAGGCATATGAGAATGCCAAGTTGTTCAAAGAGAAGGTTAAGAGGTGGCATGATAAGAGGATACAAAAGCGTGAGTTCAATGTAGGTGATTATGTCTTGCTATATAATTCTCGTTTAAGATTTTTTGCAGGCAAGCTTCTCTCTAAATGGGAAGGTCCCTATATTGTTGAGGAAGTATATCGTTCCGGTGCTATCAAGATCAACAACATAGAAGTTAATTGTCCAAGAGTTGTAAATGGGCAGAGAATCAAGCATTATATCTCAGGTACTCCCATAAATGTTGAAAGCAATATCATCAATACCATAACTCCGGAGGAATACCTAAGGGATGTTTATCAGCGTGTTTTAGACTCCGAAAACGAAGAGTAATGTGATTCGGTAAGAAAACAGATTCCAAAACTTTTCCAGTAGGAATTTTTCTCTGTTTTGGAATATTTGAAAAAATAGAAAAATTGGAAGTAGTCCAGAAAGCGCGCGAGGAGGCGACAAGCCAGCCAGGCGCGGGCCCACCCCCTGGCCGTGCCTGGGCGGCTTGTGGCCACCTCGTGTGCCTCCCGGACTCCGTTTTCTTGCGAAGTACTCCTTCTGGTCTGGAAAAAATCAATATATATTCTCCCGTAAGGTCTGACCCTCGTATCACACAGATTTCCTCTGTTTTCGCTTCGAGCCTGTTTTCTGCCACAGATTTAGAGCAAGATGTCGTCCCAGGAATCTATGGAGGAGAACAATCTCCCTCAAGTCTATGAGAAGTACATGTTGATCTGAAAGGATGGAGGTCATGGAGGCCAAGGAAAGGCTACCTAACGAAACCAAGGGCAAAACTAAGGAGAAGAATCAGGCGTGGGATGAAGCACAATCTGCGTTCAACAAGGAAGAAGTTGAAGAAGTGGATTTCCTCTAACCCTACCTCCACCTACTGTCTCCATCCTTGATTGAACTCTTGAGGTTTTGTGAAACAACTCATGCTCGCAATACTTATCTCACTCATGAAGTTGTTTTGCTGGAGAATCATATCACAGATCTCCAAGGTATAAATCAAACATTGATGACCCTCTTGGAATCAAAGGACAAAGCAACTCCACCACCTTCACCTCCAAAGGAAGACAACTGAGCATGGGTATGGGCAATCCCCTTGGCTTGTGCCAAGCTTGGGGGAGTTGCCCCGGTATCGTATCACCATCACATCTTTTGCCTTTACCTTTGTTTTAGTTTGTTCCTTTTCAGTTTTCTTTTTCTCTAGTAGATTACAAGTCTTAGTGTTTTAGTCTTGAGTTTTGCTTTGTGTCACCCCCGATATATTCAAGCTCGTGAGCCATATAATAAAGAGTGTCTCAGTTCAAGGGCTTTGCCTCTTGCCATGATCAAAGAGCGAGAAAAGAACAAAAGCATGAAAGATCATGTAATGATCTTATGGGAAGTGAAGGCTTCACATGTAGAAAGAATGTTGATTGAAACTTGTTGAGGGTAGACAAACGTAGACCTTGGTCATTGTCGCAATTAATAGGAAGTGATAAGGAAGGAGAGGTTCACATATAAATATATCATCTTTCACACCATCTATGATTGTGAACACCCACTAAACTATTGCATGCCTAGAAGTAGATGTTGGACAAGGAAGACAACATAATGAATTGTGTTTGCTTGGTTCCGAACAATGCTATATGATTAGAGATCCCTTAGCATGTGACGATTGCTTCCACCTCATATTAGCCAAATCTCCTGCACCAAGTAGAGATACTACTTGTGCATCCACAAACCTTCAACCCAGTTTTGCCATGAGAGTCCACCATACCTACCTATGGATTGAATAAGATCCCTCAAGTAAGTTGTCATCGGTGCAATCAATAAAAATTGCACCCTAATATGTATGATCTATTAGTGTGTGGAAAATAAGCTTTGTACGAACCTGTAATGAGGAAGACATAAAAGCGACAGACTGCATAATAAAGTTCTTTATCACAGGAGGCAATATAAAGTGACGTTCCTCCGCACTAAGAGGACACGCATCCAAACCTCAAAAGCGCATGACAACCTCTGCTTTCTCTGCGAAGGGCCTATCTTGTACCGTTACTTTTTGCCCTTGAAAGAGTCATGGCGATCTTCACCAATTCCTTGCTTCGCCTTTATATTGGCTAACGTCATATGCTAGGGAAAGATCCATATTCATATGTCCACTTGGAGGTAAGCATTCATGAATTATTGTTGTTGACATTACCCTTGAGGTAAGCAGTTGGGAGGCAAAACTATAAGCCCCTATCTTTCTCTGTGTCCAGCTGAAACTTTGATCTCATGAGTACCACGTGAGTTGTAGCAATTGTAGAGAATGAAAAGATGATTGAGTATGTGGATTTGCTTTACAAGCTCTTATTTGACTCTTTCTGATGTTGTGATAAATTGCAATTGCTTCAATGACTAAAGGCTATCAGTTGTTACTTCTCGGTAAGGTTCTTGATCCATACTTTACTTTGTGAAGGAATTGTCACTTTAGCATGAGAGATTATATGTTGGTATTGCTGTTCTGATCATGATCATGATGCATGCATGTTCGTATCTTGTTTTGTCGACACCTCTCTTCCTAAACATGTGGACATATTTATTGAGCTAGGCTTTCGCTTGAGGACAAGCGAGATCTAAGCTTGGGGGAGTTGATACGTCCATTTTGCATCATGCTTTCATCTTGATATTTATCGCTTCTTGGGCTGTTATTACACTTCACGGTACAATACTTATGCCTTTTCTCTCTTATTTTGCAAGGTTTACTTGAAGAGGGAGAATGCCGGCAGCTGGAATTCTGGCCTGAAATTGGAGCAAGTTTGAGATACCTATTATGCGCAACTCCAAACGCCGTAAAAATCAACGAGGATTTTTTTCCGGATTTATAAAAAATACTGGGCCGAAGAAGTGCCAGAGGGGCACCAGCAGGTGGCCACAAGCCTGCTAGGCGCGGCCACCCCCCTGGCCGCGCCTAGGGGGCTTGTGGGCACCCAGCTGGCCCTCTACCCCCCCCCTCTTCTGCTATATGAAGGATTTCGTCCGGAAAAAAATCAGGGGGAGGATTTTTCGAGGATTCGCCACCGCCACGAGGCGGAACTTGAGCAGAACCAATCTAGAGCTCCGGCAGGACGATCCTGTCGGGGAAACTTCCCTCCCGAAGGGGGAAATCATTGCCATCGTCATCACCAACCCTCCTCTCATCGGAGGGGACTCATCACCATCAACATCTTCATAAGCACCATCTCATCTCCAAACCCTAGTTCATCTCTTGTAACCAATCTCCGTCTCGCGACTCCGATTGGTACTTGTAAGGTTGCTAGTAGTGTTAATTACTCTTTGTAGTTGATGCTAGTTGGATTACTTGGTGGAAGAGTTTATGTTCAGATCCTTGATCCTACTTATTACCTCTCTGGTCATGAATATGATTATGCTTTGTGAGTAGTTACTTTTGTTCCTCAGGACATGGGATAAGTCATGCTAATAGTAGTCATGTGAATTTGGTATTCGTTCGATATTTTGATGTGTTGTATGTTGTTTTTCCTCTATTGGTGTTATGTGAACGTCGACTACATAACACTTCACCATTATTTGGGCCTAGAGGAAGGCATTGGAAAGTAGTAAGTAGATGATGGGTTGCTAGAGTGACAGAAGCTTAAACCCTAGTTTACGCGTTGCTTCGTAAGGGGCTGATTTGGATCCACTAGTTTAATGCTATGGTTAGACTTTGTCTTAATTCTTCTTTCGTAGTTGCACATGCTTGCGAGAGGGGTTAATCATAAGTGGGATGCTTTTCCAAGTAAGGGCAGTACCCAAGCGCCGGTCCACCCACATATCAAACTATCAAAGTAACGAACGCGAATCATATGAACATGATGAAAACTAGCATGACAGAAATTCCCGTGTGTCCTCGCGAGCGTTTTTCCTCCTATAAGACTTTGTTCAGGCTTGTCCCTTGCTACAAAAGGGATTGGGCCACTTTTCTGCACCGTTGTTACTTTTGTTACTTGTTGCTTGCTACGAATCATCTCACCACACAATCACTTGTTACCGATAATTTCAGTGCTTGCACATATTTCCTTGCTGAAAACCACTTGTCAGATCCTTCTGATCCTCGTTGGGTTGGTCACTCTTACTTATCAAAAGGACTACGATTGATCCCCTATACTTGTGGGTCATCAGGCCACTGCCAGACCGATCACGCGTTATGCGTTGACATGGCAGGCCAGAAACGCCAACCCATGCTGCGTTGCTGGAAATGCGAGGGCCGTTGGTGTTTTTGACCTGTATTAAGTCAGCCGCATCGGCTGCGGGTGCTGAGCCCCATCTTTTTCCTCAACCGACAGTGACGAACTACTCTCCGCCCCTCTTTCCTCATCCACCAAATCCACCCCTAATCCTCCATTTTTTCCATCAAAAAGAGTAGATCGGCCATCCAGAAGTTGCTTGAGGTATTCTCCTTTCGTTCCTCCAATTTTTTTAGTCAAGATTGATTGTTGTAGATGCATTTTTTGAAACATGGTGAAACCCTAAAATTGATTGTTTGTGATTTGTTTTTGCTAAACTTATTATGTTAAACCTAAGATTATTCTTCATGGTGAAACATGGTCAATCTTTAGAAATGTATTATGTTAAATCCTAATATTATTTATGATTTGTTTGTCATTTGTTTGTTTCTAAATTTTTTATGTTAATTCCTCAACTTATTATGTAGGATGTTTGAGCCGGATAAATATCCTGGCCTTGATGATTATTATGAGAAGAAGCATCGTGTTGTGATAGTGGAAAGAGGGGGGGGGGTACTTATGTATTAAATTGTTTGCTTTTTATATTGTGACAAGTTAAGAGAAGTAATAAATTTTGTTTTTTGTTTTTTAGGTTCCACAAGTTCTTGGGTCGAGGGGCCACAACCCGCGTGAATCTCTCATGTATGACCGTCACTACAAGCCTTATTTTAGAAGAATGGGTCTTCTTCAGTTTGTGCTCAACTTTAAAGGCACACCACCATGGCTGAACTCGACGGCCATTACCGCCATTCCGGACCGTTAGAGGCCGGATACGTACTCTTTCCACCTTGCTCTTGGTGTCACTTTGGAGTATATTGCGATGATCTCTGGGATACCAATCGAGGGCATGGCTCTTACCAGGAAGGTAAAGTCTGAGGGGTGGCGACAACGGGTTGCACGATTGGTTGGTGTTGAACCACCACCGTGGATTCATGAAACCAAGAAGGATCCTAGGCCATTCGGTGTGTTATACTCGTGGCTACAAAAACATTTTTACGAGCGCCCAAAGGATGTCAGTCCGGTTGTTGTGGAGAAGTACGTGAGGGCTTATTTTTGGAGTATTTTCACCTAAGTCGTGTTTCCGGATGGCACGGGGGACACGGCCTCATGGATGTTCTTGGACCCTCTCCTTAACTGGGATGTTAAGTGGATTTGGGGTTCGGCGGCACTAGCCTTCTAGTACTGGTAGGTAATGCTTATTACAATGCATTTTCATTTTATGAAATATATGTTTGTGTGTGATCGTATAGCGCGTGTACAAATATGGAGTCGGACGGAGCAAGTATGAGGAGTAAGCCGACATCTAGTCTTGCTGGTTTCGTTTGGGCCCTACAAATTTGGATGTGGGAGCGTATCCGTGTAGGTCGTAACGTCATCGTCGCCCCGGAAGAACCTTGGGAGTGGCCTTTTGACGGGGATGAGGAGCAGTACCCCACTATCGCACACACATGGGCTAATGTCCAAGTGTCAATTACCGCAGCCATGGGGCGATACAAGCCATACATAAGCGAGCTAGACATGATGAGTTATAATCAGGTAATTATCCAAATGCTTTGCCATTATTCCTGATTTTTTTTGTGCATGAGCAAGTACCATGTTCTGATGTAGGTCAATTGGAGGTCGTACATGGTACTTAGGCAGTTCCCTTTGAGCAATATGTGCTTTCATGACCAACATCTTTGGCGTGTGTGGTGCCCCTTGATATGCTTTTTCAGAGTCGACTGTCATCTTCCACATCATGTTTCAAAGCAATTTCGAGTACAACTACGCACCCCGTCGGACTATGTTGAGACAAGTGTGCGGCTACATGGGTGATAGTTTTTTGTAACACATGTTGATCAATGTGTAACACGAAAAAATAGAACTTATGTATTCTTCTATCGCTTTGTAGGATGAGCCGACAAAACAAAAAGAATGTCACGAATTGGGAGGATCGCCACCTTATGTGGGTGGACAAGTGGAATGCTCAGAGGAATGCTCGAGTGGAAAATGATCACACACCCAACAATGACGAGGGGGCATATTTAAGGCATTTAGAGTGGCTTCGCAAAGAGTACAGAGTTATCCACAAGGGTGCATGTACTCGTGTCGATTGCATGGACCTAATGCCAAGTGAGGTTGCTGATGGTGCATTCAACAACTCTATTAGGGATACCATTGGAGCACACTTAGATTATGGCCCTCTGCATGACCGAGTGGTATCTCTATCTTGTGTCTCTCTAATGAAATATTAACATGTGTCATTTATCCGTGAATGGTGTGCCATAGGGTATGGAGCTAGAGAGAAAGTTTCTTCCAAATCCCTTCAAAATCCTTTTGGCGTTGCACAACTGCCTTCTTACTTGCAATTTCTATGTTCTTCCTCATAGCGAGAGGCTAAAATGTCATTCTGTCTTAGTCCTGCCTTTCTTCGAACTCGTGTTGCTTCTTCCTGTCTAGTGCAACTACATCCTCCTCTCTCACCTTCTTCGCAGCCTTCTCCCACCATCCGACATCTCACCTTTCACATCCTTCTCCTCCACCCCCTTCATTGTTGCCTTGTTGGGTTGAGAAGCCGCCATATCTAACAAAAAATAGAGCAACATTAGTTAGTAAGAACAAAAAAACTGAGTGACATTAGTTAGTAAGGACAACATGAAAAATAATATTAAAATGTAGGCACGTACAGAAATGGTCCACCTAGGTATCCCCTCTACCCATGAAACCTCCTCTACCACCACCCAAACCTCTACCTCTTGCACAAGCACGGCCACTGGTAACTCGAGCTCGACCACGATCACCAGCACTTATACCATGCCCACCAGCACTTATATCATGACCACCAGCACTTATACCACGACCACCAGCACTTATACCACCGGAACCTCGGCCACTAAGAGGATCGCTACCGGAACCTTGGCCACCAAGAGGATAGAAACCGGAACCTCGACCACCAAGAGGATCTCCACCGGAACCTCAACCACCAAGAGAATAGCCACCGGCATCACTAGTAGAAGCATTGTGCCCTTTTGAAGTTTTGTTCGTTTTGCAAGTCCTTTTGTTGTGTGATGTTTCGTTGCAACCACCGCATTGGTTGCTATCACCTGGCTCCATGAAATGTCCACTACCAAACTCTCTGGTGCTCATGAGTTCATCCATATCATTCATGTATCGCTTTGTTCTGCTTCTACCCTCGGGTTGTAGCATCATCTCTGGATCCGGCCTAATGTTAGGGTCGTGATACTCGGGCCACTGTGATGCGTCAAGAAAAGGGTGGAATCTAGATGCCCATGTTAACTTATGTGTTTGCAAGTTGAATTCATGCAATCTAACAACTACTCCATCAGAGGCGGGCAAATTCCTCTTGCGAGTCGCTGTCATCATGTGCGAGCATGGCCAATGGTACTTGCTAGGCCGCTCACAAGTGTGGCATCGCGTCCAAAGAGACACCTTAAATGAGAGACCACCATATGATTGTCCATCTCTCGTTGTCCCACCTGGCTCATCCACTTGGTATTTCATTTCAACATTATTGAAATAAGTAGCTCGCCGTATGGCTAACTTGTCTTTCCGAAACTCTAGCCACTCAGCAACTTTGTTCGGATAAATCTCATTGGGAGGTTTCTCACTATCAACAATCAACTTGTCGATTTCATCGGAGTGCTTCAGAAAATACTCATTTAGCTTGTAAAAAGTGTATTCCGCTATTGCCGTCACCGGCAACTCACGAGCACCCTTTAAGACCAAGTTGAAGCACTCAACAAGATTGCTTGTCATGTCTCCATATCTCATGCCTCCTTTGTCACATGCCCATGACCACTTGTGTCTCCCATCAATAGTCCTTTATAGGAAATCTTTCCCACCTTAATTAGCCTTCTCATATATTTTGTCCAAGCGTGTAGTGGACGACTTAACAGAGAAGGATACACATGCGGAGTTGAGATCCTTGCAAAGATCCTTGTTCTTACAAGCCGTGTAAAAGTTTGTAAAGAAGTGCCTCATACACCATCGGTGGTGAAGCCCCGCATGCCTTGGAATGTGAATATCCACGACCTTCAATATGCCTTTGTGTCTATCGAATATAATGCACACCTCTCTATTTGGAGGAATGACTGTGCTCCTCACAAGTCTCATGAACCATTCCCAGTTGTCTTGGTTCTCCACGGACACCAAAGCAAATGCCACGGGCAAAACCTAATCATTAGCATCATGTGTCATTGCTATCATGAGTGTGCCATTGTATTTGCCTGTCAAGAATGGTCCATCTATAGAGAAACGGGATGATAATGCTCAAAAGTTGCAATGCATGGGTCAAATGTCCTGAAGGCACGACGGAACACTCCTTCAATATCTTGTACATAGTGGTACATTCCTAGATTTCTATAGGACATCGCTCCCAACAATTGGGGTAGCATGGTATACGCCTCTTCCCATCCACCATACAACATTCTAAGAGCGACTTTCTTGGCCTTCCGTGTCTTCCCGTACTTGACCTTACATCCAAACTTATCGTCAACCCAACTCATCAACAACTTCACTTTAATGGTTTGATCCTTAGCTATATGTTTCTGATATTTATAACCGATGAATTCCGAGGTTAGCTGACGGTGTGTCTTCCCTGCTTCTACGGCCAGCGGTGTGCATTGGTGAGTGGCTTTGCAGCTTGTTATCTCCCACCAGTTATCTTTCATGATTCTTCCATTGACTTTCCGTTTGCATCTTTCTACCTCACATTTCATGGTGTATTGCTTGTTGCTGTCCGAGTGAACAACTATGAAAGGCTTTTGGTGTTCGACAACATACTCACACAACCACATCTTGAATTCTAGCATGTGCTCGAACATCAAACATTTCCTTAGGTAAGACATCGAAATCTCGTCGAACGTACTACTTGGGAACTGTCTAGCCTCAATTGTCTTGATCATACCACTGTCGACTATAGCCTTATCTGCAAGGCTAACCTCACAAAACAAGGGAACTTTGTGATCCCTACCGGTGATTTTTGTGTACCACTCTGCTTCTTTCTCAGTGAAGTCATCCTCGCCCAACTCATTCAGCGGGCATTCATCATCCGAGTCATCCACACAAGCACGCTTATAGATAATGTCAGGATCCATGTCCTTATGCCTTACTTGAGCCTCCACATCACCTACATTGGTGCGCCGCCTCTCATACTCTTCCTCAGAGTCATGATCATCATCATTAATCGGTGCACTACCTCAGAACTCATATTGGGAATACACATTGGCTTGTGCTTGCACTTCAACTTTATGCTCAACATCATCTACCAATGTTTGGTTCAAGTCAACTTGAAAAAGAGGAGCCTTGACCACCTTACTTGCAAACAATTTGAGTGAATTGATTGTCGACGATGCAACAACCTCCTTATATGCAACCCAATGCAAATTGGACCTGATAGGCATTGTCTTCATTCGACTCTTCTGTGCCGACCCAACATCATATCTTCCTACTAATTCAACTTGCTCACTTGCATCAACCCACTTTAATCTTGAATGTGTTTCTTCCACAACCTCATCATAACTAGGACTCTCAAGAAATATCATCACTTCCTCATACTTCTCAACAATATCAACATTCATGAATGCCTCTTTGTCAAAATAATGAATATTCACAATATTTTCCATCTAAAAAGCCAAACATAAGAACAATAAATATACCACATTGCTAATAAAACCACTTTGTCCATCCAAATTAATCATTACCCAAACCCTAAATCTTAACATCAGGGATAACCCAAACAATAAGGTTTGTTCACTAACATCACAATGCAACACTATTGAAACAATAATACTCACCCATATCATATTATAGAACTATGTTCAAAACTAGGTTTAGGAACCATATGAACAAAACAATCCAAATAGACAAATCCAACCAATAAAATTTTGTGAGATGAAACTGATTACCTCAAGGAACGGAAATGACATCGGATCCACGGACCAATCCAATCAATTAGCGAGGATTTGAGAGGGGCCAAGTGAGAGACACAAAGGGGAAAAGGGAAAAGAGCTCGGGGAAAGTCAATGGGAAAGAAGAGAATAAGTGGTGAGTGACTGGTGAGAGCAGTCAGCCACAAAAATATCTGCAACAGGAACACCAACGGTTCTAGCGTTTTCAGAAACGCAAACATGGGTTGGCGTTTCTCGCCTGGCACATTAGCGAGCAACGCGTGTTCGGCCTGGTAGTGGACCGAGGCAGCAATGAGAACTACCTCGACGTTTCTATGTGGAGTAGAAACGTCACAACCCGTGGCGTTTTCAAAAAGGTCAGATTATGAAACAGTTTCATGCGAAGTTCATTTTATGCTATGTTTCCCTGATAAGGTTAGAACAGTGATTTCGTCACCATCGTAGCACCTTTCTTTGAAATTCTAATCGAAGAAACAAAGCCAAACTGCTAAATTGGGTCGACCCAAGCGCGGAACGGGGGTGTGCACTCCAGACGCCGGTTAGCAAAAGTGGAGTGATCTGCGTCGGCGGACCGGCTCAACGGTTTGGTCGGTCAGGCCAGGCTGTCGGATGCAACCAACCACGTCCGTTAGATCTGCGCGCGAGCTGGATGAAGGCATTGAAGCAAAACATTGCAGTAAATGTTACAACCTCACCCCACCCAACCACACACGAGGAAAAAACAAAAGCCTCCTACCCCCGCGCCAGCTCGTCCATGTCCGTCGCCGGAGTAGCTCATCTGCTTGGCAGGTTACCTCGCTTGTGCCCCGTGTGGTTCTCGTCGGTCGCCGGTCCTCGTCGACCCTTCCTCCCCCGCCATGGACGAGCTCTCCGCGGGCCTTGAAGCTCGCCAGGGAGCAGGTGAGAGAGGGGATGCAACTCGCCATGTCATCAGTTGTAGCGGTTGTAGCAAAAATTGTGACGCCATGTGCGACGTAGCAAAATGCGGAGCCGTTTGTAGCAAATTTCGATGTCGTTTGAAGCATGTAGCAAAAATACGCCTTCGGCCATGGACACAACTTCGTCGGCCATGGAACAGTCTAGAGGGGGGATGCAGCTCGCCATGTCGTCGATTGTAGCGAAATCGCGACGCTATGTATGATGTATCAAATTTGGACATCGGTTGTAGGAAATTTGAACACTGGTTGTAGCAAATTTGGATACCGATTGTAACAAAAATGATGATGACCATGATGTCCGTGGTGACCATACAGCTCCAGACCGTCGTTGCAGCTCTCCTAGACGCATAGGCTAGGTGGCAACGCCGGCGAGGTCGAGCTCGCATGGGCTGGTGGAGGCGCGAGGGGCGGTCGTCCATAGCCATGGCTTCCAATCTAGGAGGAAAGAAACAAGAAAGATGCGAATCTCGAATGAGGGACGTGCGATATTAGAAGGAGGAAAAAGATAAGACAGAAATCACACGATTAAGTGGGATGACCTTGCTGATGGATCCGACGAAAACGTTTCGGCCGGCGCTATGACCGGAAACGTTTCCCTTAGCAAAATGGCTCTGTTACGGGCGCAGCACGCCCCACCCGCAAACCCTCGTCGACTGTTCTCCGCCCGCCGATGAGGCGAATCACTTCACCGCCGGCGTCTTGGCCCGCTGTCCGCCTCGGGTTCGCCTCCTAAGGCAGCGCCGCCAGTGCCCGTGCTGACTGCAGCGCTGAAGGCGCTCTACTCCAACCCCGGTCCTCGCCTCCATCCATCTGCACTGAGAGTGAATTAGGGCAATGGAGTTGTCCGTCGATGAGGAACCGAGGTTAGCACATGGCATGGCATGAGTGATTTCCTTTGCCTCTATTCCCCATTTTGCTTATTTCATTGGCACAGGCCGGGCGCGCCCCTGGAGCTCGGGTTCGGGGAGGACGCCATGGAGGCAGTAAGGAGAGCTTTCCCGGGTCAGGATTTTGCTATTGATGTGGTGAACCGAGCTTTCTGTCGGCTGAATCCGGCGGAGCGCAGCCAACAAGATTCCTCTGCCTGTGGTACCAGTGGAGAGTGTGCACTGGAAAAGCCTGTGGAATTGGAGCAGGTGGAGAACGCTGGGAAGCGCTGTGCGCAACAGGATCCCTCTGCCTCAGAAGTGCAGTTGAGCTCTGAGGAAGGGGAGCAAGCCGGTCAGCGCTGCGATGCCCCTCCTGCACCT